>NW_026944355.1:0-2485889 GCF_022695815.1 Exophiala viscosa | reverse complement strand
TAAATATAATATATATAATATTTAAAATTCGAGCTAAATTGACCCTAAAACTAAAAAGTTATTAAATTAAGAAGCTAAAGTGCGAAGAATATCGTAATACTTAATACTTAGGTATTATTTATCTCAACGAATAGTAACTCGATTTATTTACTTTTTTCTTCTTTATTCAGGTCTTTATTAGGTTTATATATATAAATACGCTTGAACGAGAGGAAAAGGTTAACTATTAAGGGAGATCGAAAAATACGTAGTCGGGTAACGAGAAGAAGCCCACTTTACCTGTTTTGGAGCTCAGACCCTTCTGGCGAAGGACTTTTCTCCGAAAAGGACTAGTGCGTATGCACTGTCACGTGAGCCTCATGGGTCTGAGAACTGAGACAAGGTACCTCGGTTAGAGTACGGAGGATCACAGATGAAGCCACACGGGCATGCCTTTCTTGCCTAAAGTACGTAGCTAGATACTCATGTAGGTAAGGTGCCTACGGTCAGGCTAGCCAGGCCGCGTAAAGCACTTGTCACGTACCTAAGAAACTAGGTAGATTATAGGTGCCTTCCACGTATCTGAAGTAAGTATGTGCACAGCAGACATCGAGGCTGCACCTGCATGTACTGTGTAATTGCAGATCCTTTTATGCCGCTCTTGATGAGCCAGAAGCCCGTGCGTGCGGAGAGAGAAGTGATGGCGTGGTCAATTGCGCTTTGGGCTGCGGGCGTAGGCAGAGCGACTCCAACTGCCAGGGTCCAATACCAACGACATCCAAATATCAGGCCATTTGGCAATAGATCACTACGAAGCTAGTCGAGTCACCAACCCGAACCAGCTCTCAGTCTTATCAAGACATCGCGCTCAGTTCCACCGTCCTCTGATAAGCAGAAAGACATAGCCGAATCAGGTGGTCTGAACCCCTCAGCAGAGGCAGATGCTTGCGGCTCACTAGGCGTTGCCCCTGTCAATTGCAGTCCACTTTTGCGGAGCATGAAGAGTCCGAACTTCGAAGCGACGGCAGCGGGAGCGGAAGCCTTGAAGCCAAAACCACCATCCTCGATACACGGCACATGGCGCGCCAGAAACGGACTACGAGGGCTCGAATCATACATATAAGGCCTGGATGGACCATGGGACTATATCTCATTAAGTCCAGTTATACGTCCTCCTTCACTCGCGCAGCACAATGGATTCCAAGATTGAGCCCACCACCGCGGCCGGACAGCCGTCCGAGGACACGTCCAAGAACAACAACGACTACGCTGTTGGCGAGGTCCACGAGCTGGGAGGCAAAACCCAACAGCATGACCTTGCCAAAGAAGACATCGCAGCCGAGCTGGCTGAGATGTTCCGAGGCGGGCAGGGCTACACCCAGAAAGAAGTCTGGCGCCTTCGATGGAAGCTGGACCTTCGACTGATCCCCATCCTGTGGTTCAATGTCCTCCTGCCGGCCATGGACAAAGTCAGCCATGCCACCGCGGCGCTGTACGGACTGAAGACGGACCTGAATCTTGTGGGCAACCAGTACGCCTGGATTGGCAGCGTATTCTACGTACGTCTTTTTCACTCTTGGCTCCTGCGATATTGCGCACAAGTGGACAGATTTGCTGATCTTTCGTTGCGCGCGAGCAGTTTGGTTATTTGGTTTGGTGTTTCCCATCCGGATCACTGCTCCAGAAGCTCCCCATCGCAAAGACCATGTCCGGTGCCATGATGCTCTGGGGCATACTCCTCATCGGCTCCGGTTTCGTCAAGACCTTTTCTCAGCTGATGGCTTGTCGATTCTTACTCGGTCTGTTGGAAGCGCCAATTGTGCCTGGTAACCTCCTGATTTTGTCTATGTGGTACACCCGGCCGTAAGTCTAGGTCCTTCTGAGGCTTCAACTGAATCGCTAACTCTTGTGCAGAGAGCAGTCGCTGCGCTACGGACTGATGTACACCGGCTTGTCTACCTGCTTCACAGGTCCCATTGGCTATGCGTAAGCCTTGAACCACAACCTCCAAAGTCATGGGTAGCGTACTGATACTTTGCTTTCCCTTACAGCATCGGCTTCATCAAGACTGATTCCTTCCACGTCTGGTCAACCTTCTTTTGGATCTGCGGCGGCATGACATTCCTCTACGGTCTCGTGGTCGGCATTTTCCTCCCCGACAATCCCGTCAAGGCCAAGTTCATCAGCGAGCGGGAAAAGGCCATTGCCGTTGACCGTGTCCGAATCAATCAAACTGGTGAGCATCAGCCGATAATCCTTGCACTCTCGCAATGACCGGCAGTACTAATTCGAGCTCGGTTCAGGTATCGAAAACAAAACCTTCAAGAAGGAGCAATGCATCGAGGCCCTCCTTGACATCCGTGTCTGGCTCATGTTCCTCTTCAACATCTGGATCAGCATTCCCAACGGTGGTCTCACCAACTTCTCGCCTCTGATCGTGAAAGGATTGGGCTACACCTCGCAGCGCTCCGCCCTCCTGACCATCCCCAACGGCATTGTACAGACCGCCTCCAGCTACATATGCAATGGCGGCGTTTTCCTCGCCGTCAGGTACATGCCGCAGTACCACTTCCGCGGAGCCTTCATCATGTTCGGCGTGATCGTCGGTCTCATCGCTGCCATCTTCCTGTACACGCTCCCTACGACGGCCTACCACAGCCGTCTGGCCGCCTTGTACATGTCGTTTTTCTACTTGGGTCCATACATTGTCGCGCTGAGTCTTATCGGTGCCAACACTGCAGTAAGTTTTGATTCTCTGTAGACTTGCCGATGTGCTCTGCTAGTGTTTCTTGCATTTTCGAAGGACATTTTCTAAGCTGCCACCCAACAGGGCCACACCAAGAAAGTCACCGTCAACGCTATGATGTTCATCGCCTACTGCGTCTCCAACATTATCGCGCCGCAGTTCTTCAAGACCGCCCAAGCGCCCTTGTACCCACTCGGCTTTGGCGCCATCCTGGGTTCCTACATTCTGTCGCTGCTCACCATCGGTGTCTACATGGCCCTTTGCTGGTACGAGAACAAGCGTCGCGACGCCCGTGACGCTGCCGCCGGTGCCGTCGTGCACCAGGACACCGATTTCAAGGATCTCACGGATAAGCAGAACTTGGTACGTAATCCTCTCCTCACATGCTGCATACACTTTCTGACTGTCATACAACAGCATTTCCGATATGTCTGGTAAACGGAGACGAAAGTCATGAGGAGGATATGGGTCTTGCAAGCGGGTTGTTGGGTTGGCGGGGTTTCGTTGCTTGGATAGTTTTCGGTGTTACAATCTTCTAGTAGGAGACATCTTGGTGGCTGGCTTCGTGGTGATGAAGCAGCGCTGCGAATTGCTACAACATTTCAAATCGTCCCCATGTCTGAGGATAATTCATGTTCGGAAACTGCGTATGTTGTGGCTTCCTCTCCCTGAGTCATTGAGTTGCAGGCTGTCACAAACAAGAACCCCAGGGTTATGGTCGAGAATGAGACAATAAAGGCAGAGTCACATGAAGCACAACATACGCCTGAATCGGGGTGACAAGCGCTTTGCGGCATCCTGTACGAGAAGTAGTTTTGAATCCTCAAGTGTAGGTAGGTACAACTAAATCAAGTATGTAGAAATGACTGTTAAATTTTTCGAGCATGCGCGATGGTCCGTGGAATGAGTTACCCTTTGGTCTGGTTTTACCAGGTATATTTAGATATTGATGGTACGTAAATCTCTTCACTGTTTAATTTATTCTCCTTTTGTGTGGCGCTGGCAGTGGCACATCAACTCTAGCCGTGTCTGAGCCTGGGGCACGCCGATTAACCGAACCTGTTGGCCTTGGGGCCCTTGACGATACCTTCACCCATCAGCAGTCCTTTCTGGGCACCCTCGACGCCCATGGTGGCCGTCTCCAACAGGGAATCGGCGAGGTAGGCACCGGAGAACCGGAACCTGGCGTAACCCGCATTGTCGGCGGCGTCTACCTCTTCGGCCGCATCGTCGATCTCCCTCGCCGTCAGGCCCGGGTAGCTGGTCTGCAGTTCGCGGGCCTGGACGACGTTCATGTAGGCGGCGATGCCGCCCCTCTGCCAGAGCTTGGAGAAGTCCTCAACGGCGCGTCGCTGGCCCTGAAGGGCCCAGATGGGCTGGACGTGCCAGACGATTCCGTACTTCTTCGAGCTGGCCCAGGGAAATTCCTTGACCTCCTCGGGCGTCCAGCCGCCTGCCTTCATCCAGTCGTAGCCTCCCGTGTACCCGAACGCAAACTTGCGGTCCGGGTGCACCTCGCGCACCTTCATGTGGAAGGTGTCAATGTCCGATGGGACAGGGTAGTCCATGCGTGCCCAGGTGACCTCGCCTAGTCCCGCGGTCAGCAGGGCGCGAGACACGACCGCGTCGACGGTGGGTGCAAATCGGTAAGCTCCCTCGGGCGTCCGGGACAGGTCCCAGTCGAAGAACAGCGTGGAGTAAACCTCCTCAGGGAGGTGCTTGGCTGCCAGGG
This sequence comes from Exophiala viscosa, assembly GCF_022695815.1. Lineage (NCBI taxonomy): Eukaryota > Fungi > Ascomycota > Eurotiomycetes > Chaetothyriales > Herpotrichiellaceae > Exophiala > Exophiala viscosa. The sequence continues at coordinate 2,481,432 of NW_026944355.1, read as the reverse complement.
CTCGTCGTTCGGTCAGCGAGAGCTGTGTCTTGGAGTCCGCAATGGCTTTTTTGTAGGCTGCCACGGCGTCCGGCGACGACGCTTCAGCGTGAGCGGCCACGGCGCCATCAAAGGTCTTCAGTTCCGCCGAAGCAAGCCAACTCTTTTGGGCTCCAAGATAGTCCTCGCCAGTGGCCAGCGCTCGGGCCAGGACAGTCGTGAGCGGCTCGACAGGCTTGGTGGCTCCCAGAACATAGGCATGGTCGCGCGGGTCGATCACAGAGGTGATATAGCCGGAGTGGTCAGTGTCGCATCGGCACATCAGGATCTAGTTTGGGATTCTTTGTCAGCTTCTAAGGCTTTCCTCGGATGGGCTAAAAGATTCATGCATACCGTTTCAGCACCCATGATGTCGATCTGCATCCGCGCCATTGTCAAGCGGGACAGGTATTCACTCGTAGGGATGACGGTTCGTCCTTCGCCAATGGTGAATTTCTTGGTTCCTGTTGGTAAGTCAGTACGGGTTACCAACTGTCAAAAGACCTCGGCTTGCGAGGCTGTATATGCATACCAATGGCCAGATCGTCAAGATGGAACATGGCAACGCCAGCCTCAACGAAGGCTCTCGTCATCTTCATGGTGTGGGTGAGACCGCCAAAGCCCATGTCGCCGTCGGCGACGATGGGGGTGAGAAAATCCCAGTCCTCCAATCCTTGTCGCTCTGACTTGGGATAGAGGAAGCGAAATTGACGTTGTCGCTGGTCTTGCCATTGCTGAGATCGGAAGATCTTGTTCACCGTTGCTGGGACCGTGTCCCAAGGGTAGTCCGCATGGTCCATTCCCGGCTGACTGACTTGCGAGTAACCACACAGGGCACCCGACACGTATATCGTCTTTGTTTCCAGTCAGTCATCTTGAATGTAGCAGTCGGAGCGACCTTGTTTGGTCTGGTCCTACCTGCTGGTACTTTGCCATGACGCCAGCTTGCAGAGGGTCGGTGCACCCGAACGTCAGCTCCGAAGTTCCCTTTTCTTCGTGCTCGTTCATCTGCTTCCACAGCTTGAGTGCCATATCGCTAGACGGGTATTTCTGCTTGATGGAACTACGAAGCGCAGCAATGCGTTCGGCCGGGTATGGACTGGTAGTGATTTGTTAGACGATGTCGGGCAGCACGACCGAAGTGTTCAGACTCACCGCTTCAGCTGACGCTGCTTTGCGCTCGACTGCCACCATGCCTTGATATCTGCCACTTCCTGGTCAAAGGCCGCTTGTTCGGCGTCGAGAGACATGTTTGTTTTCGGCATGACGATGGCTGGAATTGGATCCAAGATACAGAAACGAAGATGTCACAAGCGTTGAAGAAGCGAAAGACAAGGAAATCACCAGCGATGTTTTTCCTCCAGGTCTGAGACTCGACAGCACCTGTTCAAGATCTGGTTGCCTTTCGTGTCCCTCGTCCGTCTCAACGATCCACAAACCCATTCGCATTGCGGAGTGGGATCCCGACACCGACACAGACCGCGTGAGCCTGACGGGGGAGAAGCTCTCCGAGGGACAGCCACGCACATGGCGTTCCCAGATGTAGTATCCATGATCCATCGGCCGGCAGACTACTAGTGAAGTCAGGTACAGGACCACGCGATAAGGTCAATGATGCACATTGGGATTGAGGTCGGAATCAATATGACATGACCCAAAGACGCGTGTGGAACGGACGATCAGGGTCCAGGACACGCGATCAGTAGATCGGTCGTGTCGGACCATCAGGACCCCTAAGAGTCCGTCGGAAAGTCACCTTCCAGTCTCCGCCTTCCACCGGCTATCTGCTATCTGCCACGGAAACAGTCTGCGTGTCACAGACAACAGACTCCAGAGGATTGTGGTACCAGTATCCTGTATGGTCTGCTGCAGTCTGGCGCGAGCGTCAGGATCGATGCTGTCCCGCCGATCAAGCAGTGATGGGGACCGAATCCCGACAATGGATGGGAGGTCGCCGAAAGGCAAATCCTTGAACAAAGTCAGTGTCGAATGTCGACAGTACAAATGAAATCAATCGATTGGCTCCCAACGAGGCTGCCGGCTGGTAAGGTGCTCATTCGTCGTTGTCCTCGTTGTCGTTGTGGTAAGAGTGACTACCTAGGTACCTACTAAGTTCGTTGACTCTGCATACCTACCTAGATACTCCGTGCGAGTAAGAAGGCATCATAGGCGAAGAAGGCCTCACTCATCATGGCGATAGCCGCACAGACCTCGAGTGAGATGCAAAAGTCGCCATCAGAATTACCGCAGCCTCACATTGATCTTCAGAAAGGATGGCCAACGCCACGCCTTCTCCCCAGCCAGCCGCTCCGGGCTGCCGCTGAGGCGACACTGTCCAACCCAAAACGTGCCACCGAAGCCATGCTCTATGGGCCCAATATAGGCGACCCTGCGCTGCGCAGAGGATGCGCCGAGTGGCTTTCTCGCCTCTACCGCCTACAACAACCCGTCAGCTCCGAGCGCATTTGCATCACGGCAGGAGCATCGGGGAACCTGGCCTGTATCATGGCCGCCTTCACAGACCCCGTCTACACTCGCCGCGTCTGGATGGTCGAGCCGACATATTTCCTGGCATGCACTGTTTTTGACGATGCGGGATTCCTGGGTCGTCTCGTGGGTTGTCCTGAGGACGAGGATGGCTTGGACGTGGAACTTCTGCGAAAGCGAATTGAGGCCGTAGATCGTGAAGAGGAAGAAAAGGCCTCCAGTCAGGCTTCGCTATACAAGCGTTTGCCTCAGTACCCTCGGGTATATCGACATGTCATCTATCTCGTTCCTACTTTCAGCAATCCCAGCGCAAAGACATATACCCGGGAGCGAAGAGAGGCTTTGGTACGACTTGCGAGGGACGTCAACGCCCTCATCGTCACCGACGACTGTTACGACTTCTTGTCGTGGACAGTCGACCCATCTTCTACCGCAGACTCAACTCAACCTGTCTCGAATGGAGCCACTGATCTGTCGGCTCCAACTCCTCCGCCCAGACTGGTGGACGTCGACCGTACACTGCCCGGTGGCGACGAGGAGTGGGGGAACGCCGTCAGCAACGGATCATTCTCCAAGGTCATGGGACCCGGTTTGAGATGTGGATGGGCAGAAGCGACCCCGACGTTCATTGCCCGACTCAATAAAGTGTAAGTGTAAGAGATCTTCGACCACTAAAGTCCTCATGCTAACAAATTATTTCTCAGGGGAGCCACGTTGTCGGGAGGCGCACCAGGCCAATTCTCTTCCACGCTGATTGAACACGTGCTTCGGACGGGTGCCCTCGAGTCTCACATTCAAGAAGTTCTTATTCCCACCTACCGTACTCGCGCGGCTCGTCTTCGGCAAGTGATAGAGGAGTATTTGGGTCCTCTGGGTGTGCAGATTGATACCGGTCGACCTTATCACGTCACGAGAAGCAGTGGGGGCAAGGACAATGGCAACAACGGTCATCTCGAGGAGCAAGAAATCATGGGCGGTTTCTTCCTCTACATCATGTTTCCGCTAGGCATCCTGGCTGATGAGGTTGCTGCGGTAGCGCTGAAGGAATACAATCTGCGATTCCTGGCCGCTGGGGCAATGGCCGTCAGAGGAAGCAAGTCGACAGGCGGTCAGTTGAGCAGGGGTGCGAGGCTCTGTTGGGCCTGGGAGGAAGAGGAACGACAGGTGGAAGGTGTCCGGAGAATTGCACAGGTGCTCAAGGAGCGATTCATGGACCACAAGAACGGGACATGGGAGCAGGCATAGATGCTAAAGGCCCATGAGCTTGTCCGATCCCAGACTCATTAGCAGATGTCTTAGCGATGATATCAGTACAATGACGATCTCCCTAGTCTATTATTGTTTTTGAACTTGGGTCGTCGACATCTACTGCTGCCATCCCATTGCGGTGAAGAAAGTGCGCGTTGACCTTATGGGTGATCCTCCGTAGTGATGCGGGGAGTAAGGTTTGTGCTTCACCCGACGTGTAATTCTTTTCCGTGATACCTGGCAATCCCTAGGCCCCTGGACGGTGGTCAGGGGGGTTAACATGACACCTAACAAAGTTGTTCTTGCCAACTTTTCATCTGTCTTTCCTTCTCATCTTCATTACTGCCAATCTAAGTCGCTGTGACTATCAAGCGTATTGCTGACCGGTTTTGGTGGCACTCAATCGAAACATTATCGTCTGGGGCTCAGCCATTCTGTATGGCTCATCATCCTATTGTCGCCGCGAACACGTGGCGCGCGTCAACAGGCAACCATCCACGATTATGCCCACCACACGCACAGAAGATTTACTCGAAAAAGTGCATCTCCCATTTTTGAATGTCGTGCTGGGCGACCTACCGATTCTAACATGCTATAGCCAACCAGCGACGTCTCAACGACCAGCGTACCCATGTACTTTCAAGACACTTACCCAATCCCTTGGCCCCCAGTCATCGGAAGGAGAAGAAACATGAAGCCCAACTGACACGCCTTGCTGTCGTGACGGAAGCTCCTTCACCGCTTTCCGATGTCGCTCACACATTATAAGACGTACCCAATCGCCCATGAACGCCCATAAACATGTCTCAACCCATGGACAGTTGCAACTTCACCTCCAATATTCCGGTAAGCCCCTATCCCACTGATACTGGCGCACTGGCAATCGACAAACTCCTGCCTCCTATGGACGGACTCTCAGCACCACGCTGTGACTCAAACGTCGGTCGTGTTCGAATCATGGGCCGAGTGGCATCGAGACGACGTCTCTCTGCTCGCCGTCCTGCATTGACGGTATAAGATTCGCTCTGATACCCCACGGATCGACCCATGTGCGCCACCAGCGCCGCTGGAGGTGATGCCGACGGCGCCTGTGGTGCTCGCGGAATACTGAAGGTTTGTGTCCGCCAGTTGTTCGCACCGGGAAGCAGGATTGGCACAGGGACCATCTGCGTGCGCTTGAATTGGTGTTCGTTGATGATTCTTCGACAATACATCCACCTCATGAGCGCAAAGTCGGTTCTCACAGTGGCTAGTTTCTGGCCTTTGCGAAAATGATCATGCACCAAATGCGACAGCATGGTGTTCCACGCGAATGCCGCGTCATCTTCCAGGCCCTGCGAATACTTGTTGTCGCACAAAAAGCAGTCGGCTATCGTTGGGAGCTCGTGGCCACGAAAGTGCGAGAAGACATGCGTCTTGAATGAAATGATGTCGGCAAAGACGCACTCGCAGTCCAGGATCTGGAAGGGACATAACAAGTCCGCATCCGCCAGGTACCGCGAAGGGATCGTCAGCGCTCCGTCTTGCGATTCGAGTATGTATCCGTCCCCAAGGATGCTGCTGGCCTGATCTGTGTTTGCCGCCGAGGAAGTCGATGACGTTCCCGTCGATGGGGCCCGCGTCAACGGTGGTACCGCATCTGTGGCTGTCGTGGATGCCATTGACATGGTGTCATGGTCCGAAACGACCGACAAGGCTGCAAGAGATCGGACGCTCGTGCTCGTGCCCATCGAGGTAGAGTGTCTCCCAGGATGGTTTGCGGTTTCGACCGCCCTCTTCGCCGTGGGAAGGGATCGCCAGTTACGCGGGGGCCAACTTCAGGATGTCATGGACGGTTCGCGCGAGGGATACTACGGCAACCTCTGGCGGCCATGCTGCAAATGCAAGTCAAGTCAGCCTGCGTTTCTGCGTGCAGCATAGAGTGTTTCTGCACTAGATGCAACCGAGCATAACATACCAAACGCACCACTGTTTGCTGATGTACAGGATTCGCACCAGCGATATCACACTATCGATAAGGATCAATCCAGCGAAAAGTGCGGGGGTAATGTCCACACAAAACCGAAATTATGTGAGTCCGGAACCTCTTGTGAAAGCGCCGATCACAAATCGGTCGACACACCTCCAAAGGCAAGATGGGGAAGCTTCTCTGGCATTTGTTGCGACAGAAAAGAGCGGTTGAAATGGAGCAATATCGACGTTAAGCGCAGACTGACAAGCCCAGACCAGAGCGAGCGTTGACGGGAAAGTCTTCGCCATTTTTGTGACTTGCAGTAAGTTAGCGAGAACACCCCCGCTGCTGAGATATCGGTCCTGTCAGATGTTGCCAGCACATCAGCTTGCATTACCGACCATCAGATTGATTGGTGCGCATTTGCATGCGATTAATGTCATTGCAGGATGGACTGGGCCAATTCTCTGTCTCTCTGTCATCCACATATACTGCGGGTGGACGGATTGCATACTTGATCGAATGTGCATGTTGATATTCGGGTTCAGGCGTCCCCTTGGTGAGCACTACAGCTCTATATAACGCAGAAACTTGACCCCTAATATGCGAGTTTCTGTTGCTACAATCACAAAGCAGTACTCACATCGCATGCTTCGACATGGGTTTAAGATATTCAGCTCAAGAAAGGCTTCGTTTTGGCATCCGCTTTGAGAATGACCTGTCGAAATTCATTCCAGATCCTGTCACCAAATTTCCGTACTTCCTCGGTAGTGTTCATGGGCCCAGTCTCGAATATTCGATCGTTCTTCCACATCTCCCCATGGCTGTTGTCTCCCAGTGTAAGTGCCATAGTGAACGCGTTGACCCCATCTGAGGCAGAACGAGCGAAAAAGGCGTAGAGAATCCAGCTCAACAACTTGACGAATACATTGGTCGTCACCTGGCGTCCCAAGTCACTTTTGCACATCCCAGGGCACGTTGTGTTGACAACGACCTTGACATTCCCCTTGTCATCTTTCAGCGCTGGTGTGGTTACCAGATGCCGAACGGCGTACTCGAGCACCAGTTTCGACCTTGCGTACTGGGCTTGTGCACCAGCGAGCGTCGAGGGAAAGTTCTTCGGACCGTTCAGGTCCTCCAGGGGCGTTTCGCTGTTGATGAGCTGCCCTAGCTTTTCCGGTTTGATGAGCCATGCCGTGCCGGAAGAGACGAAGGTCAGGTGCGGTTTGTAAGATGTGCCAGCGTCTGCTGCTGCTTTAAGGAGTGGTAGCAATAGGACGCCCAGAAGGAAACTGCTGAAGGCGTTGACTTGAAGTGCTTCCTCCCATCCATCCTGGCTCTGCACGTACTTGGATGGCAATGTCCCTGCATTGAGAAGGGCGGCATCGATGCTTGAGAATTGAGCTTGCAATGTGTCGACAAACCGTTGTACTCCTGCAAATGAGCTCATGTCGAGGACTATCGGGACGATCTCGGTGCGCTTGCTGGTGTCTCTGTTGGGTGCGGACTTGACAGATGCTTCGATTGCTCGCTTCGCCGTTTGACCCTTGGCGTCATTCCGTGCCGTGATGATGAGCATGTCTGGACCAAGCAATGCTATCTTCTTCGCCGCCTCCATCCCCAAACCACCTGTAGCGCCTGTTACAAGCACCACCCTTCCAGCGAAGGATTCCGTCGCCGGAGCTGGAGGGTTGTGCTTCTGGTCGAGCAGAGTTTTCAATCCGCCAAACGACATGTTGAAGTTATGTCTTGGGTGTTTTCATGTAGCTTGGGGCGCCGGAAATTGAGAGGCTGTCCGTGGTGTGAAGTAGCTCTCGATCTTCTGAGATGTCAGGCACTTATTTATACTCCGCTGCGTGGACATCTCAAACGATTTGATTGTTTGTCCATTTGTTATCTTGATTAGCTTGAGCTTGCGACTCCAGTCTCATTCGATGGCATTTCTTGATTGTGGGCCATGAGGCGTGGCCTTGAATACATGTTGATGGTAGCGAATACCGGTGTGGTAGCTTGGTAGGTGCTTGCTAGCGGAACGGAAACTCGGATTAGCTATCATCCGGCGCCGTAGTTCTGGAAACGACGAGTTACCGGCGGGCGAGGCTGGATCCCTCATTCCGAGAACAGCTGAGAAAGATATCAAGACCCCCAAGGAAGGCTGGATGAGAACATCTTGGACATACTGATAGCACACGAACATTATCCCCGGTTCGGAACCCAAAATGCATTCTCCAAGGGTCTCCTAACTTGGTATGCCTGATAATGGAATGGTCCTGTAGCTGCACGGCTGTACCTCGGTGACTGCAATTGCCCTGCCCTGCACTGCGGCTCCTCCCGCTTTCGCACTTTCCCCGTTCCAATTGATGTTCGACATCATGTTGTGATTTTGAGATTCAGCAGTGACATTCTCCTCTATTCACCAACAACAGGAACTGGTGGTAGCGGCCATGGTTGGATGCCAATTGGATGAAACAAACTTCACTGTCATCTCTCCGCATAGATAACAGCACGACACCACCCACTTACAACACTGTCAAGCCTGTTGCAACACTGCTGCAGACACCAACAAGATGGAGAACCTCACTCTCAACGAAACACCGCTTGGGTCGCAAAGCCAGACACCGCAACCCAATGCTGTACTACCTGGAGCACCGCCTCAAGGGCCTCCGCAGCTGCCACCTCAGATGTTCACAACCGCTGCGCAGTTGCTCGATTTGACAGACAGTACGTTCCTCTCATGTGTCCACATACGTCGATTCAACACCGGTTCCGAGCACCATGATTGTAACAGCCTCTTACAAGCGCACCAGCTGACTCACGCATCTAGAGAAACTCCTACTAGTGCTACGCGACGGGCGCAAGATCTTCGGCATTCTGCGCTCGTGGGACCAATTTGCCAACCTCGTCCTAACAGACACACGAGAAAGATACTTCGTCACCACCCCCTCTTCGTCCGACGATGCCCAACCACAACCTCGAAATCTCTACTGCGACATCCCTCGAGGCACGTACCTGGTTCGAGGCGAGAATGTCCTAATACTAGGCGAGGTCGACCTTGACAGGGATGACGAAGCGCCTCCGGGTTACGAGGAGGGAGATGTAGAGGAGGTGTTTCGGATACAACGTGCACAAGAAATGGAGAGGAAACGAAAGGACAAAGGCAAACTACGCAAGGTCGCCGAATTATGGGGTGGCGAGATGGAAGGAAGTGGCGAAGTTCTGTTCTGAAAAAAGGGGCCCAGTGCTACATCACGATGTTGCTCTAGCTGCTGCCACAATATGGGCAGTGGCGGTAGATCTGGGGTGCCTACAAGGCATGAAAACGGACAGCAACTTCAGCTTATCGCCTCAAACTAAGCTGATGGATGCTTGCCAGCATTGAAATCAGACGATCATTGCAGAAAACTGCGTGAAACCGGAACAATGATAGATGGAGGTCAGAGCAGAATATTGTGAAATGCTCATTGATCTCAGCAAGGAATAACTTTTGGGGACGAGGTCTAGATACCTCTCAATCTGAGCCACTGTTACCCAAGAAGCCCTTCATAGTACAACACATAACTTTTCACCTGCTGTGAGATTTGTCAACGTTTGGCATGCTGGTTCAGCACGATCGTCATCTTGCAAGGCCATCCTTTGCGAGGCACATCCGAGGGTTTCCCGTCCGTTATCGGTCCACGACTCGGGCAGATTGCCGTTATTTCTCAACTCGATTCAAGCCGACTGAGCCAATTGATCACCATCATAGCCTGGGTGAGTGCCACCTTCTCCGAGAACCTCAACCCATCCCAGCTGCTCGCTTGGACCGTCACGTTCCACATCTTGAGAACCTCGATGTCATTCTGCGCTGCGACATGTGCCAGTTGCTTGTCAAAGTCCCAGATCTCTTGATTGCCCTTGCGGTCCTTAATGTCAATGTGACCCGCCGCCGTTGGACCGATCCAGAGCATCGGTGTCTTGCGCTTGGAAGCGTCAGCCAAAGCGAGGAATTCTAGTATGGACCTTCCTGCCGCTTCGGCGGACAAGGTGGTCGGTGACAGTGAGTGGATGACTGGGACGGGTTTGTAGTTCGATTGAGGCACTTGCGGGACCAGGGTTCTGAACTTCTGAAGCACGTCGTTGGAAGCCGGAGCCTTGTCCATCTGGAGGAAGGCATGAGGAGTGCGAGAACAAGCGTACGGGCTGCTGTGTTCGGCGGTATTTGTATTTCTGACGACATCCTCGCTGGTAGTAACGAAGTGTCCGGTACACGCCTGCACGATGAACTGGTTGTCACATCGACATTGTTGGAGTAGGTCGTTGTCCATGTCCCACGTCTTGAGAGCACCAAAGGCGAGGTCTTGACGCAGCAGGATGTTGAAGCCGTTATAGATGGTTTGGAGACTAAAGTCGCCGACGAAGACGACGGTGTCAAAGCGTTCTAGAATCATGCAGATCTCGGCAACTGTGTACCACCGGTAGTGGCAGTCTTGAAGAGGAGTCAGTCTATACTGTGAGTAGTAAGGTGGAGGATGTTTACCTTTTGGCCAATATGGCGTATCAAATCCGATGCGACCTCCCTGCGACATGGATTCGAGCAGATCTGCACGTCGAGAGCAGTACTTCGAAGCGTCTTGCGGAGGGGTGTAGAGATCGATTGCTCGGATGTTGCAGTCTGCGAAGCCCTGAAAGCCGCCGAAGTAGCTGGTAACGTTAGCCACGTCGACCGACGATACCTGGACTCGAACTCACTTGGTGAAGTCTTGATAGACCATGGGGACCTTGTCAGATTGGTATTTGGTGTCCCAGTGGCCAGGCAAGGGCAGAACAACATATGCCAGGTACATCATGAGACAGAAGTAGGAGTAGGAACAGAGGTAGTAAACGAATCTGATCCAACTGAAGCTGTCGATCAGGTCTTGTACTCTGAAGGTTAGTCTCAGAAGCCATGTCGGTCGTCGACTTTGATGGGTGCTGGGGACAACAGCGCAGACTTGAGCCTCACCGCCGTCTGTTTCGAATGACCTCGCGGACCAGGAAGTATCGGAGCCAGGTGACGACGAAGATCCAGAGGCCATCTTTGACCGTGGGTGAGCGCCCCACGCTGAAGACAATGAGCAGGCGATGATAATGAGATAGTTGTCCGACAGGCGCTCAACGGGGTATGTTCCAGGAAGCACTTCAGGTCTTGGTTGAGGCATATGAAGAATGGAGTGCTGGTTTGGTAGTGGTGTTGTTTTTGTTACTCGCAAGTAAACATCTTTTCACTACAAAGCTCTTCCATGTGCCCTTTCACCACGTTCACATGCCGCCATCCTCAGGACCATTCACGCCAATACTGCCGATGCCTTGTGCGGTGCTCTCCAGGTTCGACAAGATACCTTTCCTCGTTGTCGTCCCGGAGTTCTTCGCACACGACGATATAGCGCCAGTCTTTGACAGACGGAAGGTCATCACTTCTACCACGTAGTGCTACCAGCTTGGATGTAAGGCACCCGCTGTTCTGTACCTGCTGCATCATGAACTTACATCGTCGGTGTACTCCCTGTCAGACTGTGCCACCTTTTCCGGCAATGGGCTCGGCCTGTAAAATTCTTGCTGCTCACAAAGTAATACACCTTCCTTCTGAACACCTACGACTCTGCATATAGACACTCGACAAACAATGACAAGACGACTGCTCGACCATGATTCTACTCACCAAGTGTATGCTTGCAGATGCTGTTTTCTTTGATGAAGCGAGCAAGGTGCGATCTCTCCATGTCCCAACCCGTCAATGGCAGCTTCTTGACTCCGAAACGCAAAGAAATCCTCCCATTACCAGAAAGCTTCGCAAGTCAACAAGTCAACGTAACATGACTGGAAACGGTTCAGTGTTAGCATGCTCAGTCTATCCTGCAGCCAATCGTAGACTTCCGGCGTTGTCTCGTGCTCTTCAAGCTTGGATCCGGTTATCTCTTCTCAGCCTCTACCGATTTCACCCGATCACGCGAGGCTGCCGAAAGACTGCGGAGGATACTGGCCGAGTGGCGAATAAAGCGGCCGCTGTAGGTGCATACTCATAATCAAAGCTGCTGCTACTATCACCAGACGACTTTGGCACGCATCAGTACATGATTAATGGTCGGTGAGAACAGAGGCAGTAGAAGGAAAAAGGCGAGAAGGACGGAGAGGAAGAGAAAGGCAACGGCCACCCCACCGAAAGGAGAAAACATGGGGCTTTTGTTAGGCGGTTCGGCGTCGCGGGCCAAGGGATGAATCGAGGATTTTCGGTGTGGGATGCGGTGGTCTTGGTGGCTGGCGTGACCACTGGACCAGGTGTAAGATACTAAGCTAGGAGGTTCTCCTCCACAATCATGCCGCTACGCACCTGCGGGAATCAAATGTCATTCATTATTGTCTTTTCCCCACAGCTGACGAGGAGCAGAAGCAGACCAAGCGAAGATTCAATAGTAACGGCTCTCACATTGAGTCACCTGCTCTTGACAAGACACCTGCATATTTACTTTGACATCAGTTACGTCCAAAGAGCCTCGCATTCTACATTCATCCAACATCGTCCCGCCCATTGAGTCTTCCTTGAGCGCCCTTGCGCAATCAATCGCAGCAGCGCATTCTCGAGCGACCTCGGCTCCCGTCAAGTGCCTCTGACTCCAGATCTCGGGGAACATCGGACATCACACACTCCCTGCTCGACTCGCATTTTGAGTCACCAAACATACCCTCTTTACACCGCTCGAGTTGTCTTCCTACAGATACCAGGCCGCAAGGCCTGAACCTTGGTCATCATGTCGTGGAAGCCGTCAGAGAAGCTGTTGTCAACCATCGGTCACTATGCCAGCTTCCCGCCGACCGGTGTCAGTCTTCGACAGATGGTGCAGTTTGGGGAAAAGCCCTCGACTGGTAGGTGGACTGAATCACGCGACACCTCCATGCTCTTGCTGACTCCTGTTTCCACAGGCACACTGTTCCGAGCCTCTCAATTCCTTTCCGAAGAGCTCCCCGTGCGTCTTGCACATCGTGTAGAAGAGTTGGGCAAGCTGCCCGATGGCCTCAATGAGATGACATCAATCAAGAAGGTCAGGGACTGGTACGCTCAATCATTCGAAGAGATCACAACCATGTCCCGACCCGACCTAGATCCCGACACTCGAAACCGCCTCCTCAACCCTCCTAAAAAGTCCACCACTAGGCTTTCCTCTACAACTCGAAATCCCAGTCTCAAAGATGACGAGAATGGCAATGGCAAAGCGTCCTTGAACTCGCGGCGGTATTTCGCTGCGCTTGATGATGGCAAGGAGTGGCCCCCAGTCTTGTCTGAATACAATCGGAAATTCGCCCGCACACTCGAGATCATTAAGCGAAGACACGATCCAGTGGTAACCACCGTGGCCCAAGGCATCAACGAGTGGAAGCGCAAACAACAGCGTATGCAAATCGACACCAATATACAATCCTTCCTCGACCGTTTCTACATGTCTCGTATCGGTATTCGTATGCTCATTGGGCAACACATTGCCTTGACTGAGCAACAAATGCACCGCCACCCCAACTATGTTGGCATAATATGCACAAAGACGAATGTCCGAGAGCTTGTGGAAGAGGCGATCGAGAATGCCCGCTTTATCTGTGAGGATCACTATGGGCTATTCGACGCACCAAAAGTCCAGTTGTTTTGCAACCCCAATCTCAATTTCATGTATGTTCCAGGTCATCTGTCGCATATGCTCTTCGAAACCTTGAAGAACTCTCTACGAGCCGTGGTGGAAACACACGGTGCAGAAAAGGAGGAGTTCCCAGTTACAAAAGTGATCGTCGCCGAAGGCAAGGAGGACATCACCATCAAAATCAGCGACGAAGGAGGTGGTATACCGAGATCCGCCATCCCGCTCGTTTGGACTTATATGTACACTACCGTCGATTCTACACCAGAGTTGGATCCGGGATTTAATGCTAGTGATTTCAAGGCGCCAATGGCTGGGTTTGGATATGGGTTACCCATTTCACGGTTATATGCAAGGTACTTTGGAGGAGATTTGAAACTGATTTCCATGGAAGGGTGAGTGTGAATCCGATCCTGCAAAACATGAGCCAACCTAATAACGTTTGCAGATATGGGACGGATGTATATCTGCATCTCAACAGGCTTTCCTCGTCTTCGGAACCTCTGCAATAACAATCAGCAGTCATGAGGGATAGCAGCGGGTCCCAAGGATTGGCGTTGAACGGAAACAATACAGCTAGAACTAGCTCTTTACAGGGCATTAGCAGTGGGCGCTTGGCCGCGTTGCGCTCACGTTCGAAGAATCGAGAAGTCACGGAACGGAAACAGGTCGGTGATGCTGAGAGTATGATCAATGAGGAGCCAAATGTCATGCAACCTGGAGGCGCTTCTCAGTGGTTGGAATGAATATGTGATCAAAGATCAAAAGAGAAATAAAATGAAAAATGGAAAGGGGAAAAGGCACGCGCTGCCTCTTCACTAACATATAGCTTTGCTATATGCTTGAGAGAAGCCATGTATAGAGACAGCAATAACGAAGTCAAGATGCTGCGATGTCCTGTCCACAGGCTATGGTCAATTGCATAAGAGAGTCTTCGGCCATACCAAGTCACATCGAGTCGCTTTGACTTCATCCAGATGGTGGAATCACAGCAAAGGACAACAGGGGGAATCAGATCGGGAAGTTCAGGCTCAGCAGAAAGAGTGGACGAAATGAAACCCTCACATTCGTGTGATTCATGTCATGCTATAATCTTGATTCATTCATCAACCATACATTTATCGACCATTCACGTATCTGAAGCCATCACCTTCTGCCATGGCCCCGACGTCCCGCAAACCTGACGTTGCCCTGCCCTCGCTTCCCTACACCGCCGCCGCCCCTAAACTTTTGCTTCTGCTCCTGTCCCTTGGTCTTCTCCGCTCCCAATGCGCGCCGCTGCTGTTGCGGACCCTTCTTGTTCCCGCCATCTCTTCCCCCGGGCGACCTTGGACTTCCCGACCCTGCCATGATCTTCCTCGCGACCTCCCTCGCCTCCTCGACACCAAGCATGTCTTCGTCGTCCTTCTGGCGCGTCTCTTTCCGCACAGACTTCTGCATCCCAGACTTGACCTTCAGTCTGCCCTTCTGGCCACGGCGCACGGCGTCCGCGCCTGAAACAGCGTCGAGGTATGCATTGACCGAGTTATCCTGAGCAGCACCGGACATGTCGACATCGGCTTCCTCCTCATCTTCGTCAGCGCCACCAAAGATCAGCTTGCCGTCCTCATTGACTCTGGTCTTCTTGCTTGCGCCCGACTGAGTATCCCGGAGGCGGCCCAGTTTCTTACTCGAGATATTTGCCATGCTTCGTGGATCTAGCAAGTCGAGCGGTTCGTCATCCTCGCCTTCCTGTCTGATAAATTGCTCGTTGCGTTTCTTGCTCGCAGATTTCTTGAACGAAACGCCAGACATGGTATCGTCGCCGTCCGAATCTTCGTCTTCGCCGCCTTCAATCTCGGAATCGTCATCCTCAGAACCGTAGACCGCCTCATCGAACGCGGTATCGTATTTCTTCCCTGCTGACGGCTCTCCGTCCTGCTCCTCTTCATCTTCGTCAGCGGCAGTCTTGTTCCGTTTGGCCCGTTCCCTGCGTTTGCGGATGTTGACTATCATCTTCCTGTCCTCACCTCCGACCCAGCTTTCAACCTTTGAAGCGTCAAAGCGCCTCAAGCATCGATCGAGGATGCCCTTAATCTTGGCTCTCAACCTACCCTTATTCTCTTTGCTCCACACCATCAACCCCGAGACGATAGCTGGCATTCTGGGTTCTAACATCTGTGTTGGGAGAACAACCACCATGACCTTGACGAAGCCAAGCACAGCACGCACGATTTCGCGATTATTCGACTGTAGGAACATGGTGACCGTATCGACGAGTTCCTCTTTCGTTTTGTCGGTAAGCTGGTCGTGGTACTCGAACAGTAGCCTACTGAGCGCAATCACACTTGCTGCGACCATGTGTGGAGCCACGCCTGCCAACCCGGCGCTGACCATAGTGAAGACTTCTTCCAAAGTGGCTGGAGCATCTGGAGAGTCGTCGGGCATATGTGGCACTAGGCGGTTTCGAATAACGGTGCCCGCAGGATTCTCAGGATTTGAGATCTTTATGGTAATGGCAATAAGTAGATCAAAGCCTGCCGTTCGAGCCTTTTCATTTGAATCCTTGCAAGCGAGCACGACCTCGCTAATGATGCTGGGAATGAAGTGGAGGTCGGACAAGGGAAGAAACGACACAAGCGTTTCCGTGGCCAAAATGCGATCGCGACGAGCCGGAACTGGTGTCGTTTCTGATGTCGTTAGAATCAGCTGCTGCAAGTCTTTGTTTCGAGCCGTAAGAGCTTCTGCGCCGGTAGGGGAACTGGCTAGTCTGGGTATGAGTTTGTACGCTTTCTTGATGAGTTGAGGGTCGGACTTGAGAACCGCCGAGTTGGTCAAGACGGCGGAGGAAAGTGAGAAAAGGGAGGCGAACGTGGACCGTGGTAGGTGAACAGAAAGTGCTATGACGAGATCAAGTAAGGTGTGAGAAGTTGGCGGCAGTTTGTCACCGGCCGTTGCATTGGTTTCTTTCTTGGGCGGAGGCTGATCGGATTTGGGCAACGCATCTTCCAGCATCTTGGACACTCGCTTGAATGTGTCGACCAGGTCTTTCTCGGGTGTTATGCTAAGATAGCTGTCGATGCACTGCAGGATGTATGCTCGGGATTGCGGCAATGTTTGACTGTAGACGTTGAACAGCACAGCCAGAAGGCTTCCTGCCAATTGTCCTAGGTGCTGGAGGTTCGCCTCGGCATCTGCCCTTGACACACGTCTCTCAAGCAGCAAGACTTCGTCAGACAGATCTGAGGCCAGCAAGGCTTGATTTGATTCGACCAGATTTTGCAGCCCTCTGCAGAGGTCAACCCTGAGGTCCGTCTGTTTGTAAAGCAGATTCGCGATCATTTCCGCAAAAGGCTGGTCCACGGTAGTTCGCAGATCCAGAGGAAGGTCACAATATCCGGGCAATGTGGCCCAAACCTGTTGAACAACAGTCTCGTAGATCTTCACATCCATGGTCTTAGCGGCGCGGCCATGGTCGATAATACGTTGATACATGGCTTCGCTGAGAGGGACCAAGTCTGATTTGAAGTGAGCGAGATATGTGTTTGAAACATGATCTCTCAGCAGTGGTAGAAGCCATGCTCTGCCTGGTTGGCCTGCCTGTGGCTTGATGAGATTATGCGGAAGGACGTTCAAGACCGCGCCAGGGCCAAGGTTTCGAATGGCATGGCCAAGTACATCGTCCGCTTCTTTCTTGCCTTGGAAGCCCTCGTTGCTTCTCAGTTCTCCGATAGCTTTGACGATAGGAAGCAAATAAGGGTCGCCTCGCCAGCGTAAAGCGTCAAAGAGCGCAGCCAATGCAGAGAACACTTCCATCCACGCTGTCTGGTACTTGACAGCAAGGAGACCTAGCGCCTTCTTCGACATTTGTTCCAGCAACTTTTCGTCGTACACTGACGGATCTGATATGACACTGTCGGGAATGCAGTTGGCGAAGAAGGAGATCAAGCATTCTGAAGCTGAAACTCTGATGTTGTGGGATGGACTCGTAAGGAAGGCTGCCACCATATCGAAGAGTTCTGGTAATTTCGCAAACGTCTCCTCCGGCTCTACCACTCCAGCTGTGCCATAACCGCGAGATACAATTGCTATCCAGGGCGGTATCAATTGCGAGTCGTTTTGCGCAGGCTTCAATTCCACGATAGCCTCTAGCAGACGTGGGAGTTTTGATGATGAGACTTCGTCCTGCATTCCCTCAAAAATCACTTCAAACACCTCAAAAGCACTCATGACCAGGAAATCATTCCGCGATCGGGAAATCCCCAGCAACAATTCACAAAGTGCCTCGATCTTCTTGCTTGGCCAACCTCCTGAAGCGACTGCAATAGTCTTTGTGAGTTGAAGAGCGTGTATGACGGCCGGTTCGTGACTATCGTCGGGTCGTCCTCGTTGGCGCTTCGCCTGATGAACTGTGTCTACCGCACTCTTGAGGTTGTTTTGGGTGGCCGCTGCACATAGTTCGGCAGCTTGATGATCGATGGCAGGTCCTGGTGGGGGGTTCTTCAATATGGACGTCAACGCGTCTTGCGCCCTTTTCCTAATCTTCGGCCTGGAGTCAATTGCGAGTGTCAGAAGTACCAGTATAGCCTGCCGAGGGCTGGTCTGGCTCTGGGGAAGATTCCATGCCGCGGAATCCTGCGCTACCAATAGCGACTCGAGACATCCGATTGCTGACCGTAGCAATGAGGCGTTCTTCGTCGACGGGCTCAAGTACGGCGCTAGGAGGGAGAGAATAGTGTTGAACTGGGTGCGGAGAAGGCTTGCGGATACGTAGGAGGTCACCAAGTCTAGGAGGTAGATGGTCGAGGAGAGGATTTCATTCTCGCTGTTTGGCTGCGAGCCGGTCGCCGTTGACTGCTTGAGGAGGGCAAGTAGAGCGGCAAAGTATGCAGTGGCCGTGAATTTTGTCTTCTGTTCCGAGAGGGTTTCTTCGATAGAGGATAGGACGACTGCGGTCTGCGACTGTTAGAAGACGACAAGCCACAGGACTGGCACACATACGTGTTGCTGGCTCTGCAGGTTCGGCGATTTGATTTTTGCCAACTTCTCCTCCAGTGATACGTCCATCTTGTCCACCATTACTATGTAGAGAGTCTGCGAGGCACTTCGCCGGGGCGCAAATGTCGAATGGAAGTGGAATTATTTTTATTTTCGGCAGAATAAATTATAGTTTCACCGCCTTCTCAGCCTCGTCATGTCATCAGGCTGTGAGGCTGTACGGAATGTCCAACAGTCACCATGTTCAAAGGCCATCGCTGAACCAATTCTTGATGATAGGCTCCGTCGCAATGCCTAATGCCACCTTCTGAAAATATAAACGTGTTTGAGGTATGGACTAATTCTGTCAACGAGGTAGGCTGAGTAGTGCGGACAGCAAGACTGACCTTGTCATTTACTATGCCATAATGCATGAGCAATTGATAGTGGTCAAGAATCACTTGCGCCCGCTGTTTCGTCTGCAGCTTCTCGTAATCTGCCGCATTTTTTGGGCGCTCTGGTCTAGCCTCATGTTGACCATGAATCCGCTTGAATTCTTCCCGATCGATTGGTTTAGAGTCGACGGTCGTGACTGAAGTTGTAAACATCCTCACAGTCAGACCTGAATGGATGCAGTTCGACTCATTCGTTTGTGCTCAGATGGTTGTTCAGTATGCCATCGACGAGAGTGCGCTGTCAAATTTGACGCGCTGCCAACAGTAAGAATACATAAGATGACAGGGAGGTATTCCAGATTATGAAGGAACTACATTCACGTCGCGCAAACACACGTGATGCGGTGTTGAGTCCTCACCAAGTCTAGATGAAGCATCGGAACATGTTTCATGCTACATCATATAGGTCTTGGGGAACTTCGTTTTCCAACTATGATTTTCATATTGGAAGTGGTCTGGAGAGCATCGACCCGCTACATGGGCGGCTGACACAGTTCAGATACTGTGGCGATTTGTGACCCTCGAAGCCGTCCAGACCACGGTTGACTATCTTCCTCAGCATTATCATACGTCGCGTCTCTGCATCTTCACGTCGCCCCCTTCGACATGCTGAATTGGATGTGGATAAGAACCACTCCTGGTCTAGTAAAGGTTGTGTGAGTCGCTGAATGTACCGGGAAAAGTCGTGATTCCCTCCTTGGTCATAATGCTAGACAAGATGCATTGCCAGACCGGTGAAGGAAGAAACTCCTTTTTCCACCAAATCCACATTCCCAAATAGATCCTACCAAGTCCTTGACGCCATTGTGCTGGTTTGCCATGCCGCTAACTCGCAAGACACACATACATCTGTACATACCGGCAATTGCCGGTAGCCGACTTTGAACACGGAAACAATTATACAATTATCATTAACAACCATCGACAAGGCTGTTCTTCGGCCAGTCGTAACTAGTATCTGACCTAGATGGTGGATTAGCTTCTGGAAATGGTGTAGATCGCGCATAAACTTACCAGCTGGTGATGTTCGGATTATGGTACACGTCGTAGTGGTTGCTGATGTATTCGGTAGTCGGGTAGCCGTGGGGATCGCACGTCATCTCACCACTATCATCTTGGTAGATTCGGATATAGTCGACTCTCATGGTGGCAGGCATCAACGACGCCAATCCAGTCAGATTGAGGGCAGAGAATCCAGCGGACATGCCAAAGTTGACAACCACCGACAGAGGCTCTTCCGGCACGACGCGCTGGTTGACATTGCCATTCGGACCCAAGGACTGGCCTTCCATTCGCCATACCGGGTTTTCACCCACATACCAAGTAATATCTCCATCGGCACCAGGAGCGTACTCGTAAGCATAGACTTGATATTCATTACCGTCATACCACTTATTGTTCAGGTTTGATAATCCAGACACTGCTTGCTGAAAGGGTCCACCTTTGTATGTGTTCATGGCTGTGACTGAGAAATCGAACACCTGCACAAAGTCATAGTTTGGTTGATACCAAATATCAAAGGGAGCGACCTGGAATGATTGGGACACCATGCCGATTTGGTTTCCTAGGGAGTCGAGTGTGCCGACACTGGCTTCAAGCACATCGATTTCTGGGGCGGACCGCGAATTCCCGGATGATGGATGATCTTCGCCAGAACATGTACATGCCGGTAGTCGCATTCCGGGTAGATAGCTGATACCATCGGGTGAACTTTGATTCGCCGTTATACCGGCGTCGCACACATCGGCGTAGGAATAAGGCCACAGACCGTCGGTCGTCGCTGCATACCCGGGTCTACCCAAATTGCCCATGGACCAAAAGCCGGGCCAGAAACCCACAGTATCGCCACGGCCTGGCAGAGAAATACTGGCTTCCAGTCGGCCGCCCTTGAAGCACAATTGGTTCCACGACTGTAACATGCCAGATCGATAATTGAGTTCGTGGTTCTGGAAAGCATCAAACCTCAATTCCAGCACACCGTTGTTTGTTGTCGCAGCGTCCGGGTCGTACCATTCCAAATCCTTTGTCACACCATACCACAAGTCTACCGCAGTGAAGTATGGATCATCTCCATCGTAGAAGGTCCGCCCAGACGTCGAGAACTCATCGGAAAAGACCAAATTCCAGGTGTTGCCATGATAGTCCGTCTTGGTATATGCTGATTTCGGAGTGTCGCTGTCAATCAGACCAGTACGCATGTTGACCAACAAAGGTTCTTTGCCGTTGCCGATGCAGCCAATGTTGGCCGCGCAAGGATCAGTAGTACCTGTTATCCTTTGGACAAACGTGCTAGCAAGTCATTAGCAGAGACGCGGTTAGAATCAGTATAGGGACATACAAGGCAGGATAACCTATAAATAGGACCAGAATGCCGATGGTCATGAATGCTAAACCACCAACGTTGACGAGTCCTCTCTTCGTGAAAATGTCGCAATCTCGCGGTTCGCCATTGGGATCCGGGTTATGAAGGTAATCGTCCTTTTCGATATCCTCAGGGAACAATAGCAGCCCTGCTGACGGTAGAATGTTGTACTTTTCGGATACTGTTTGCGTATTCACATCGTTGTCGTCACTTCCAGCTCTTGACCCGGGTCTTGACAGGCTGGAGTCTCTGAAGGGATTTTCGTAGCCTCTGCTATCCCTACTGCGGTCTGACTCCCAACTCGATCGCCGTGAAGAATAGCTAGAGCGTGCTGGTGATCTCAAGGGAGAAGGAGATGTATCATCTCGAAATCTGGATCGCCCTCCTTGCGAAGGCGATAATAATCTTTCAGCAGAGTCTTGAGCGTTTTCCGCGCCGTAAACGGTGTTGAGGTGTAACGAGGAAGCCGGTACAAGGGTCCTCGACGAACTGCTAGCAGCGCCCTTTGTGAGGTCTCCTTGCCCTGAATTTAACCGTATGTGTGGTGGGACGCGGGGCGGCACTGAGGTGCTTTGGGACGACATTGTGAAATGGCGATCGACTCGTCGTCAAAGAGATCGATCGCCGAATGTAGAGGAAAGTTTGTTGATACACGGCTCGCGTCGACTTGAGTAAAGGTTCGGAGTCCAAATAGGCTGCAGGTCTCGCAGCCGAAGTCGTCACAAGTGCTGAGCAGACTGATGTGCGTGTCGGCAAGTCGGTAGAGAGATGTGAGGCCGATTGACGAGCAGGCGTCAGATCTGAGGGCTAGGTAGACCGCGTGAGAGAAAGAGGCTGAGGCTGAGAGTGAGACAGATAACAGAAAGCCGACTATAAGCTGTGGTATCTCGTACTCATGTAAAGGGTGGTCTTGTGTGCGTGTGAAGCTGAGGCCGTGAGTCTCGACTCCTTTCTGACCTGCAGGGAAAGAGAAGAGCTGTGGGTTTCCAGCGGGTACAAAGGATCGCAAGGTGAATACTGAGTGTCTCGAATAGCCGAGTTGATACGGGTGTAAGACAAACGAATGTAAGTGCTCTGCCTTGTGGTGAGCCACGAGTAAACAGTAAGTATGAATAAGAGAGTGGTATACACTGAATTGTGTTCGTGTTTGTTGCAGTGCTGCAGGTGCAGTTTAGTTTCCCAAGCAAGCCAGGGGAGCGAGTTGAGTTTCCAAAAGTCCGCAGGCGCTAATGTCGAGTGAAAGACTGGAACAAGAGGCTTGAGTCGCGAAATGGACGCAGGCACGGGGGCACAAGTTGCGGTCCACCAGCCAAACGAGGTCAGCGACAGGCGGTCACACCAGGGCGGACTTTGCGCCTAGAAGTGGCTTGGGTTGGCTTTTGCCGGTTTCATGGGCGCCCCGTACAAAGAAGTGGGCTTTATCACTGTGGTCTCGCTAATTAAACACCATCATCTAACTCAGATCTCGTCGATGACACGAAGGAATTAAGATAGAGTCTTCTGTCTTTTACTAAACGATCAGAATGGCATGAGCAACAAGAACAAATGACCTCTTCTCCTCGTATGCGACCTGGTTACGTATCAATGGTGGTCATGCCCATGGTTTCTTGTTTTTCATCGCCTCACACGTTGATGTGCCTGGACGATCACTTTTAGTTGCAGATTGAGGTCCAGTCGCGAAAGGCGTTCTTACAGTAGTGCGGGCTCCCACTTATAATTATCATGGTACAGCCAATCCTCCATGTCGGCCTGGAAGGGGCGATTTTATTTCGGTCACTTACTTGCATATGCACTGATATGGCAGATGTCTCCCAGTAAAGGATTCGAAGCATGATCTACACCAATAGAAAGAGGGTATGGCAGCCTGGTAGGTCGTCGCCATGGACATCGAATTCTCCGTTTTGCACTGTCTCCAAATTCAACATCAGGTTTTTACCGTGATAAATACTCAACATGTGATCCTGGTCTGCTCTTTGTCGCGACCATAATCCACGCCTGGGAACCACTTTCCTTGATGTCGAGAAATCCGGAAATACATGTCAAGGTGCCTTGCAAACAAGACAAGGACTGGGATCGGGCACCGGGCATCGGAAAACGCTGTCTTGCAGGCATTTGAAGTTCATTATTGTTTGGCCAACAAACAAAACACGGCGCAAAACGAGTGACCGATCGAAAAGGGTTGACGCGTATCCTTAGGCTTTCGTGGAACCGTGGCACAGCCCGGGAAGAAGCCCAATCAATGAACAGGATAGGAGAAAGTGGCGCCGGTCAGTCTCAGATCTTCATTTGCTGACACTGGGTGGAGGTCTAGTCGACAGAGTCGATCCCTGGTCATCCAAATCAATCTGACAGACCCTTTTTCCGCCTCCACTTGTGTGGGATGCATTCAGGGGAATCCTTCGAGGCTGCGGCGACTCGGCCAGTCCTGCTATTCTTGAGATTGCCCTCGTCCGGACATTCTTCCATTTGAGCCTCATCACTTCTGTACGCGTACGCAATAGCTGTTGAGTTCGAACTATTGCCATCGACGAGCACGAATTGAAGGCGATGCCTCGGACGGACTTTTTGCCTACGGCTTAGGACAATCCATAAATCATGATTCATGACACGCGTGAGACCTTGGAGATCTCTGTGAATCCTTCCAAGATGCGAGCCCGGAATTGTTTCACCTGCTTCATCTCTATCAACCATTGGCCTCGGTGTTGACTCGCCTATCCGGGCTCGTCCAGGTGAAGCCTTGATGGCTCTTGTTTCGTTTTCGTCTCGCTAACGACATTCCCCCGATCCACCTCGATATATGGTTCCATGGTCAGAGATAACCTTTCCGCCGTCGGAGGTTGATAAGAGCAAGCAGGCGTCAAAAGGGGTTCGATATTCACTAGTATCTGATGGTTATCTAAGTTCTATACCTCGCTCATGTGGAGTGCTCTACCTTTTCTGCTTGAAACCAATCGGACATTTGCAGGACGTTGCGATGCTTGATTCATGTGATACCTTTCGCTACCTGTATCACAAAGTCCAGATTGGACGTACTTCTAAGCAGTCGATTCGCCTCATCTGCGTCAACTGCCGATAGAGTAGTATTACCTACGCCAACATCATCGTCAACAACCGTGCACAGGTGCAATTGCATATTAGTTGGCGTTCTATCTCGATGTGATAGTGGTGCATGCACTCAATGCACGAAACGACTAAACGTCGTACGTACGGCTTGCCAATGATTTCGGAGTATGCCTTTCTCTTCTTCAAGCAGAATGTCTCAGCTCTCAACCGCCTTAGTTACCACGCCGATCAACTTCCTCTCCCCCAGCGTCAAGATATAGTACTCTGCTCGTGTCCTGCTAACCTCTACTCTAAAAACCTTGACACCTCCACTTCCTGCTTGTTCCACGCGTGCAATAATATCTTGATACTGGTTTCTAGGATCGAAATCTTGTGTGCTCAGCTCCTCCACGCTGCCACTTGTATGTCCCTTATGGCTCAAACACTTCTCGAAATCCGACACACTAGGCAGCTTTGACCCAGAGTAGCTGAAGACGACGGGCTCGAAGGGCGAGTCTGTGTCCGACGTGTATGTTATGTCAGGTAGGGACTTTAATGAAGCCGGGAGAGTTTCAGAAGAGACGTCCGAGGATGACGAAGTGTTGGTTGGATCGAACTTGGTGCGGGACTCAGACGTCGAGTTGGCTTGTTCATGGCCTCCGGCTTTGGGGTCGGCGTTGGCTCTATTGAGGAAAGACATGTAGGAGGCGTCGTCAGACATGATGAGCGTACTTCTATAGTGTCGGCCGTGGATGTAAATCGCAATGTTGGTTTGCTGAAACCTTGAAAAGAGGTTTGTAGTCAGTGGGTGAATGGTTGGCGACCGAGGAAGTGTCGATGCTCCTGTCAATGTATGCGGCAAACAATGTAGGTGCTTGTTAACTATGCGACAGCTTATTCTGGGAGCGTAATGATGGGAAAGAGCCTTTGTGTACGATCTTAGCATTCGAATTGAATGTCTGTGGAATGGTTCAACTTGGGTTGTTCTGCCTGCGACTCTCACACAGTTTGGTTGGAGAAATTTTGAGGGCTGCAAAGTGACGTCATGTTCTCAGCCTCGTGGCGGTACTAGTACTTACTGAGGAGCTCAGCCTCGCTCTCCAACATGATCCGACGTTGCCAAGTCCTTGTACAGGAGGGTTTGACAAACACTATCAGCATCGACGATGAGAGATTCTGAGGCTATCAGAGCGAAGCTATCAATGCATCGGACCAGAGTGCCGTAAAGTGCACCTCGGGACGCACGGCACACTTGCGCAATGAACAAATGTGATGTACGTTGGTCAAGGGTGTTTGTTGTGCCGGCCGCGGAAGCCTACAAAAGATGATTATGCATCTCTCCTTCCTCAATTGGGTTTTGACATAACACTCTCAAGCGGCTGTGAAGCCGGTCGAAACCTTCAACACGAGCGGCGAAGATAACAGCTGCACTCGAGTCGAACGCTGCCGGCGCTACATACTGGAGGATGCCGCTATATGGGATTGTGCGGGGAAACACCTTGTAAAACCGTTGGATTTCTGACGTCCTTCTTATCAACTGCACGCAGACCTTCCTGTTTGGGCTATACTGGTATCTATCCATCGCAAATACACCTGCTTGGTGAAAAACATGAGCAATGCGCATCTCCGTAGATGCAAGAGTCTGCAGTCTGCACGGAAGAGGAAGGCACGGTAGGCACAGAAAGGAATACATTAGAGCACAATGGATGCTATGGCCACCATGAAAAGGTATATATACGATCGTTGACCTCTTCTATCCCTACAGTTCCTACACTTCTACTCTGCCTCTTCAACGTTTGGGTTCCCAGCTGGTATCATCTCAATATGTCCGCCTTCCGGTCGTGGTCAAGCACCCGTTTCATTTACCTTGCTTTGCTTTTCAGCCAGTTGTCTTGGGCTGTCCCAGTGGAGCTAGAGAAGCGTCAAGAGTATGGCTTGACCGGCGATGGGTTCGATGCAGGCACCAAAAAGCTGGGAAATGCGTACAATTATTGGCTCGAAATGCCCAATGGAACCTGGGACCTTACAAGGAGCCAAAGTGCCCCAGTGACCTCACCCAAGGTGTTGCCCATGGAAGGATCCTCGATCATGATCGAACCAAACCGGACAGCCCTGGTCATCATCGACATGCAGAACTTCTTTCTTCATCCAGATCTATCCCCCCACGCAACCGCTGGAAGAGGTGCCGTTCAGCCAACTGTGAATATGATCAACGGCTTTCGCAAGCATGGCATGAAGATCCTCTGGACTAATTGGGGTCTGACGGAATATGATCTACTGACTATCCCACCTTCCTTCAAGGCGGGTTTCTCTACCAACGGGTCAAATTTGGCGAATGAAACATTTGGCAGCGACATGGGCACCATTGAACAAAATGGCACCACCATTGAAGTTGGCCGCAAGCTTATGAGAGGGGCCTGGAACGCTGAGCCATACGGCGTCCTGGGAACCATGAAGAACGAAGGGATTGCTGCAGGAACAGACCTTTGGTTCAACAAGAATCGTTTGTCAGGGCTTTGGGGCCCACAAACTCCATTGGGAATCTGGCTTCAGGAAAATGAGGTGTCGACTCTCTTCTTTGGGGGCGTGAATGCCGAGTGAGTTTTCGCCAATTCTGTCGTGCTACAGCATTCCAGGGCTAATGAGACTTTAGTCAGTGTGTATGGTCGACTTTGGTGGACGCTTACTTCAAGGGTGCGTGATTTCTGTGGTCTCCGCCATCAACTATAAGGACGACTCTGGCTAACCGGGTGCTTAGGGTACGACGTCATATACGTGGACGACATTAGTCAAACCACCAGTCCCTTTTATGCTATAGAGATGACAAGGTATAATGCGCAAGGTTATGGTAAGCATGTCATTTGCACACCGAGACGAAGCATATACTGACTTTGGGTGTAGGCTTTGTGGGCAATTCGACCCCGATCTTGAAGGCCTTGGGGTAGGAGGCTACGTGTGAAACCCCAGACGAGTCCACAGGTGATGAGAGCAGCAACGACCACAAGTGCCGCAGATTCGGTACCTACAGAGTTGCAGGGATTTAAATTCCAAACACTGGGTAGTTGAACTTGCCACAGTACGAGCACGCTGAAAGAGCCATCAGTACGGCAGGCCGTTGTCTTCAGGTGATCTGTAGTCAAGCCCTCTTTCAAGTCGAGGAGGCCATCTGACCATACGACCGCACATAGAAAATTTGCCAACTGATTCCAGTCTTCTTCTGCCTATACCTCATCCCCTCCTGCATGACCCTGCAAGTTGGCCCTTCCAGAGATGCATGCAAGTACTGACTGTACAGTGGTGAACCAAAAACGCCAAGTCTATTTATTTATTTATGCTTTTATGCCTCACCATTACCACCTTCACTTCTTCCATCTTTCCTTTATCCTTCCTGCGCAGCATAGCATGTCTTTCCCTCTGCGATCTCCGTCTTCTTTTCCTGTTTGCAATTAAGATTGTCTTTCGGACTCGCTCGCGACGAGCTGTTGCTACAGCCGATGACGTTTTCTCTTCCAGGTCTTTGCATTACTAATAATAACATTGCATCGTTCCGACATTTCGAACCTTACACTAACAGCTGCTTGTGCTATTCCATGATTGCCTCCCATGGCTCTCACCATGGATGACACCTGGTCTGAGAGTTCATCAGAGGACGATACTGATCCGACAACTATTCCTCCTCTACAGTCTCGCGCTTACCAGATTGAAATGTTCGAGCACAGCATGCAGGGAAACATCATCGCCGTGGTATGGAACGACGACCTCTACTGCAGGCCTGGTGATTATTGACATTCATACAGATGGGAACAGGGAGTGGTAAGACACAGATGTAAGCATATTGATCTGGCCGTCACCGCTTCCGCCTGTCTTTGTATTCATGGCTTATTTCTCGACGCAGCGCCAAACTTCGCATGGAGGCTGAATTGCACCGATCCATCGGCAAGGTCTGCGCGCTTCTGCTCGATGCCATTCAGACACTGATTGTTCGCTTCAGCGTGTTTGGTTCACAGCGCCCAGTGTCGTTCTAGCTTACCAGCAATATTCTTTTCTCTCAAAGCAACTCCCTGCATTCCAGTTCAGACTGATCACAGGTATGGACAATGTTGATTACTGGACCACGCAAGAACTGTGGGATCAAATCCTACTGAATGTTCATGTTGTGGTTTCTACGCCTCGGATCTTGCTTGATGCCCTCAGTCATTTTGTGTCCCTCCAAGACATTTCATTGCTCGTGATTGATGAAGCCCACCACTGTGTTGCTGGCTCCGACCTTAACACGATCATGCGAGTTCATTATGGGCATTTGAAGGCTTCCGCCTCCAGAAACAACTTGCCGCACATTCTGGGCCTGTCTGCCAGTCCCATTGTCAAAAAAAGCACATCCGAGATTGATCAATTGGAGGCTAACCTCGATGCAAAATGCAAGGCGCCGATGCAGCAGTTCGAACAGTACACTGCGTTTGTCAACATGCCCGAGCTTGAGATACTGACCTTCGAAGAGAACCTTGGTCTTCCATCGGCTCTGTTGACTCGCTTGAAAGATGTGACCGCCGCAGTGCAATTGGAGGACGATCCTTATGTGCACGAACTTCGTCAGAGAGCCGACTTATCAGCTCAAGAAAAACTCAAGAAGATCCTGAAAAGAAACGCCACCTCCGGCATGGTCGAGCTCCAAAGATTTTCGAGGTCAAGCGCAGCCATCCATGCAGATCTTGGAAGATGGGCCGGCGACTTCTACATCACTGCATGCATCCAAAAGCTTCGAGCGGTCGTGTCCTCCGACAAAGACAACCATGGACCAGAAGTCTACCCAATCGATAGTTCACAATTCATCAATTCAGTCCTACGATGCTTTCACGAATCAGCGGATTTGATGTACCCAGACACATCTACTCACGAGATCCTGTCACCAAAGGTCGAGCTTCTTTTCGAGCTTCTTACCCGAGAGTCTCGAACAGCGCTCAGGAGCCTAGTCTTTGTGCAAAGAAAAGACACCGCATTTGCCCTTGCAGAGCTTATCAACAGTCACCCAGCAATGCGAGATTTCCACGCATTTTCATTCGTCGGAGTCTCCAACCCTGCACATCAAGGTGCTTTTGATTTTGCGCAGCTGGCTATGCAAAATGAAAACTTGGAAAGATTCAGACGCGGAGAGATTAACCTCTGCATAGCCACTTCAGTGCTTGAAGAAGGTATTGATGTGCCTGCCATGAACTTGGTCATCTGTTTTGATGAACGACCCAATCTCCGCAGCTTTGTCCAGAGTAGAGGAAGAGCACGACAACAAGAGTCGAAGTTCGTTATTCTTCGCGCTAAGGAGGAGACCCGAGCGAAAGAAATAATGTTTCGAGACCTGGAAAACGAGATGAAGAAGGTACGGGGTGACTCGATTCGTGCTTTTGAAGAGTTGACAGCTGTTGAGCAGTACGAGGAATGTGGTGGCGACATGTTCCGCGTCCCCTCGACTGGGTCAGTATTCGTGCACAATCCCGAAGTAACTTGGAAGCAGTTTCACTGACCATTGTAGGGCCACTCTCGCCTTCCACAATGCCCGACCATTACTACAGCGATTTTGTGACAAGCTGCCGAAAAAAGAGGGAGTTGAAATACCCGAGCTGACGTACTGCATGGAAGGTCGGAACGGGGACGCCGTGTCTGCGAGAGTATATCTTCCGACCTCTTTACCACCGGACTTGCAGGTCTTCCATTCCAAAGCACTCTGGCGGACGGAGAAAATGGCCAAGAACGACGCGGCATATCAAGCGTATCTTGCACTTTACCACGCCGGGCTGTTGACTGACAACTTATTGCCCCGTGAATTGCCGAAAGATTTTGACGGTCAAAATGCGCCAGATAACGAGACTACCACGGGAGAAGGTGTGTGTGCCGTACAAAGCCAATATGATCCGTGGCCCATGGTGACGAAGCTGTGGTCGATATCCGGTCAAGTATATGCGCACCAGATCGAGATCAAAGAGGAGCACCACGATCACCCTTCGTTGTACCTGCTCCTGCCCCTTAGAGTACCAGCAACATCCTTCCCCCTCTACATGACAGGAGATCAACCCGTCCATGTTTCCGTGCATCAAGGACAGGAAGTCGCCAGCAACATCACCGTAGCACGAAAAGTCAGCCTCCACTTACTGTCGACCATCCTTGGTAGACGTCTACAGGGTATTACTCCGAGCCAATTTCCATTCCTACTTGTACCCATTCTCGATCAGAGCTTTCTCGAAGACTGGTACATGAAGGCGTGCGACAGTCGGCCTATGTTGGACGTCTTGCAGGATGGCACTTTTTCTAACTCGCAGTACCTGCTGCGATACTGCGAAGAGTCCGTTCCATACCTCTATCATCACCAAAATAACAGTAGCGGCGTGCCAGAAGTCGGCAGTGTTGACAGTGCAAGCATTTTTGCGACAAAGCTGACTCGAAGATTGGAGTTTTTATCTCCACCAGCATTTGCAAAACCGGCCGAAATCGCTGAAAGCAAGCTTCTTTCGGTCGTCGATTGTGTTCTCTTAGGACTTGCTGCGGATTATGGGCGTCTGATGTTACTTGTCCCTTCCATGACTCACATGGTTGAAGTCGCATTGCGTTCTGCTGAAGCATGCAAAGGCCCACTCAAGCGGCTCGATTTCAAAAATCTTGACATGGTCTCGCAGGCATTGACACTGCCCAGAGTTGGCGCCAACAACTACGAGCGCTTGGAGTTTCTGGGAGACGATACCTTGAAATTCTATGCCTCCTTCCAGGTTTTTGTCGACTATCCTCACCATCCGGAGAATCTATTGACTATCGAAAGAGGGCGTCTGATCAACAACCAACGTCTCCAGAAGACCACACGACTACTTGGACTGGATCGCTTCCTTACTCAGCACAAATTTTCCTGTGCCCAGTGGACGGCCGGTGTCAGCCGCAGTCCTGTGACGGACGAGGTCCCGATGAAGACACACCTCTCATCGAAGACGCTAGCAGACATTGTCGAGGCTTTGATCGGTGCTGCCAAGATGGACGACGCAACGAGCGACACACGCGAAGCAAAAGTCATCTCTGCCCTCCAACTATTCCTTGACGAAGTTCAATGGCGAACTTTGGCGGAGAACATAGAGAGACTGACGGTCCGGAAAGCTTCCTCCGTTGCAGGTCTCGACCTTCTGAAGCCAGTCGAGACTCTGATCGGATATCCATTCAATGACCGTTCGTTGCTGGCCGAAGCCTTGACTCAATCGTCTCTCGGAAGAGGTGTTTCGTCCTATGAAAGACTTGAGTTCCTGGGTGACGCCATTCTCGACCACATTGTCAAGACGAGGCTATTCGACAGCCCGCTCATGCTCGACCCTGAACAAATGACACTCCGTCGTCACGCCCTTGTCAGCCATGCCACGCTTGCTTTTTTCGCCTTACAAGCATCACATTTCCGCAGCACCATTGATCTGAAGACTGACTTCCGCTCACAGAAGACAATCCAACAAGAAGCGACAACGACTGTCTTTCTCCCTGACTACATCAAGCGTCTTGGCAGTCGGCAAGACTCGGCAAGCCGAGAGTTGACGCTGGCGGCGTATAACGAGATCCGCGACACGATACTTACGAGCTTCGAGCAGGGAAGGATCTTCCCATGGTCGGCACTCTTGCACCTGCGAGCTCCAAAGTCCTACTCGGACATAATCGAGTCAATCCTCGCCGCTGTCTTCATCGATTCTGGTGGGAATTTTGATTCATGCATAATGGTCCTCGACAAGCTTGGATTCATGAAATTAGTGCACCGATTCGTCACAGAGCGAGACCTGGACGTGCGACATCCAGAAGCACTTCTATCCCAGGCTGCGATGGACTGCAAGCTGGTCGTGAGTAACAGAAAGACTGGGTGGCGTTGCAAGGTCATGCTGAATGGAGAACGGATCGCACATGCCAAGAGAGCGAGTTGCAAGGACGAAGCGCAATGCAGAGCAGCTGAGCATGCACTTCTGGTCCTTTCGAGGAAGAGGAAGGCGGAATCCCTGGAGCAGGAAAACCCTGCGGCGTCCGCTCAGAAAGAGGTGGAGCCAGATACCATCGACGATGATGAGAATGAGTGATCGGGACAGGATCGCAAGTGCCTACGGCGAAGGAGAAAGAGAACGACAACAGGCTTCCTGAAGGGCAGGTATCAAAAGAAACGAAGTCATGAATGGCACTTCCATGATGTTATGGGTAACGAGGTTGTCACGAGTAATGAGTCACGAACGAACCACGAATACGCCACGAATGACCAGAAGATACGTGTTTCAAATGCAGTGTTTTCTGTTTTCCTCTCAGCGTTTATGGCTCTAGCAACTTGTACAGCAGCTTTTCAAGCCCCTTCCAGATGTCGAAGAACAATACTCATTGAGTACAAATAAACCCGCAGTCCATGTAATCGTGCTTGAATGAAGTTCTGCCTATTCCCTAAACGCCACGCTCATGACCATAAGTTCAAAGGATGTAGCTGTGGAGTGTTGTAAGCACTTCAACCCTCCTTTTCGGTAACCGCGACGCCCGTTCTGTTGATTTAGAAATCCATACCAACAAGATACCCCTCGAAGATGCGCATGAACTTGGCCACAAAGGCCTCGAGGTGGAAAATGACTTTGCTGCCCAGATGTATGCGATGCTCGTAGAACCCGGCCCACCTCACCACCTCCGGCTTGAGAGTGTCGTCCACTTCCGGCAACGCCACAAGTTTCCAGCACAACAGCTTTAGCACCATCGTCGCCGGAATACAATGGGAGAGCAGGTCGTAAAGCTTCGCTCGAGTCTGTAAGATCATGGCCGGCGAACGCTCCCTCACAATATCTTTGGCAATCTGCTCGATCAAGATCTCCCAGTCTGGCGGAGGGATGGGTGTCTTCTCGCTTGGTTCCGGGTGTTGCGCGTATACGGCTTCGAACATCAGAAGTGCCTTGCGCAGATTGCGGCCAGAGTCTTTTGCAATTCGCTCGTTCAGCGCCGGGATGACCTTCCAATTCTCCTTCTTGCCGGCTTTTGCGAGGGCGTCACAGATATCGGCTTCAGTGGGTGCAGCGACACGCACAAGCAGCGTACGACTACGGATCGGGGCGATGATGCCTGCCGTGCTGTTCGCCACAAGTATCAGCCGCACGTTGGCACTGTACTTTTCCATAGTCCGTCTCAATGCTGCTTGAGCGTCGCGACTCAGGCCATCGGCTTCATTGATCACGACCACTTTGAAACGCTGTTTCGCCGAGAGGTCGACCTGTTGCGTCTGTGCCACTTCTTTCAACAACTCTTGGATGACCACTCGGTCGTAGTTGCCGACATCGCTGGGTGTGATTTCGAGATGGTAGACAGAGGAGACGACGTTGAATTCGAGTTTGCGATTCGATGAGGTTGTAAACATACGTGCATCGATTTTGATCTTCTCCACCCCGCTGCCATAGATAGCACGGAGTGTTGCTAGGATGCGAGTCTTTTTTCCAGCGCCAGACGGGCCGTAGACGAGCAGATGTGGGAAGTCTGCGGAGGATGCCTGGCAGATTGAGGTTGATTAGCGTCCCCAAGTCATGCTATCTAATGAAGTGTCTTCTTACCAACGACGCGAGACGGTCAGAGAGGTCTTCATGGTATGTGAGGGCATCGAGGGAGCGCGGCCTAAGCTTGTCAACCAACAGCGCCATTATTGAGGTCGTTGATATTGTGATGAACTCGTGCTACAATGACAATATGGAAATGGACCGTTGGAGCGAAAAGAATAGACAGACGCGTTTGGACGCGTAAAGTGCAAGTGACGTAGCCTATTTTCGCTCAAACGTTACAATTTGAAGTCATGGTCAGATGCAGTCCTGCTTCAAGCAGATCATTGTGCCCGCAGTAGCTGGGGCAAACAGCTTCTATCAAGTCGTCCTGGATCAAGGGAGGTATGAATTCTTGCTAAACTACTATGAAAGTCATTGTTGTGCACAGTTACTGGTGACTGTCGAGGCTCGCCAACTGTATGCTTCCCAGGAAATGACCAGTCTTATGGCCAAAAATGCCTAAAGCGTATGTTCTCTCCTGTATCTTCTCTTCGACTTGGGCGGTATAGCCATCTGAGTATGATAAACCGTCAAGTTCAGTGCCTCTACCACTTGATTCTCCGAGTTTTGCATGCCAGAGGCTTGCGATTTCCCAAAAGCCGCCCTTGCTGCTGAGATACTCTGTTCCATGTATGTTACCTGTCGTAAGACATCTGGGGCTTGTCGCATGGCTCGTAGTGTCGGCAACATATATTCTTTCGTGAGATCTTCCATGCCATTCCACCATAGAGTATATTTACTGAGGAGCGACATCAGAACGTCATACAGCTCGTTGATTCGATCCTGCAGGGAGTTGTCGATATCCTGTGCAACAAGTTGCTGATACACGCAGGCGTCGAAAACATAGGTCAACTCGTCCAAAAGCCTCTGTTCTGTCCTGCTGGGCAGTGCTGTGTACCTGCCGCGGTCAGCATGGATGTGCAAATGAATCATCAACCACCCACTTAGCAATCAGCTGTGCCATCTGCCTGTAATTACACCAAAGATCCTGCTGACTCGGCACAATTCTGAAGGGTGCAAGAGTCTTGATGAAGGACATATTGCTGATTTGCTTTTCGACCCTGTAGTTGCAATGTTGCAGTCGGACCAGCAGTGGGCAGCTTTGACACAGGATCATACATGAATTCGGCCCGCATGAGTTTTCAGAATTTCCATATGCTGACAACAACGAGCCCAATTCTATGATCTCCGTCCCAATCAATTCGAAACCAGCCTTGGAATTTTCTGGCATATCCGACTTCTGTATATTTTCCAAAAAGTCTTCAAAAGGAGAGTGCGAATCATGATTGGAGGAAATGTTTGTTTTTGGCGGCGTTGTATGAGCGGTTGACACTGAAACTGTGGAAAACTGTGTGTCGTTGTGGTCGGTGTTGTTCGAGGACGGTGATGAAAATTGTTCCTTCTCATTCAAGACTTCCTGATTCGATTCGAACTGGATCTCGGGATATCGAGCATATAAGGAAAAGAGTTCAGTCTCTGTGAGGTCAATTGACTCGGGCATGTTGTTGACCGCCTCTCTGGCAGAATCGCAGCCCGGTAATGTTCGTGAAGAGCGATGCGGCCAAATGATAAGTCGCCCAGGCCAGCAAAGGCAAGAAGAAGCCAAACCAGGACGTGGAATGAGTGCCATCATGTCACTTGCACCCTGGAAAGTAAGCACAAGGAAGGAAGGAGCACTTCGCAGTGACAAGTGCTGCCACGAGTCACCGTGGTTGAGGTGCTTCAGTGATTCAACATACAGGAGCACAACATTCTAGGAAAAAGATTGAACACTTGAAGCACTTTGATTTCTTTCAGCATCATAACGTGGATTTGCCAAATACATTCCAATACAGGCAGTGAGGAGAACTGCCTGCTTCGCGGGAAGATAAGTGGCCTTGCAAACTGCCTTCCGTTGAGATCAAAAGGCATAACGCCGACAGATCTCGGAAGCAGGAAGCTATTGCTCTTCGCGCATTGACTAATTGGCACCTCACTGAGACAGATGTGACAACTTAAGTTTGGGCGATTCGTGTCCTTTGGAGATGATACTGGCTTTTCAGGTCGCCTCAGAAGTAGACTTCTAGAATGACCACCCCTGACTTCGAGCAGAGTCCAAGGCCGAGCTGTATCCACTGTGGTTGAATGTCCCTGGCATGGATCGTCCAGAATCATCTGGGCTAGGCTCTGCGCTTTCTTTCTGATTCACTCGATGCACCGAGGTACTACCGGCGAGATCTTCTTCAGTGCGGTTGCTCTGGTGCTCCTGACCGACATCATGTTCAGAACGTGTAGCCGTCTCGGTCTCGGCCTGGCTTGGGTTCTCGCCTGCGGGCATAGAATTTTGAGAGTTTTCGGCGGTCGAATCTTTTGGTCCAAAACTGAAGCCTGGTGGAGGCTTCAGATCGTCATCGTCTCCTGGCAAATGAGTGTCCACGATATTGTTACCGATGCGTTGGAGTACCTTGCCGACAATCGCCTGCACCGATCTGTAGAAGAAATAAGAAGCCGACAAGACTCCCATCACAATTACAATCCAGCTGACGTTGACTGCTCGATCCCGTCCAGTGGCAGTCCGTCCTCCAACTCTGCTGGTGATCATTCCAGTGTTCCGAAAATTCCACCACTGAAAGGGATTCAGAATCATGGTTCGCAGGAAACTCAGCACACCCATCCTATTACATCGCGCGGTCAGTATTGTGGCCCCGGCTGTATTTCAACAAGACGTTGGGCTTTGGGTGATACAGAAAAGTGGCCTAGACATGGTAGGAGTAGGCAACTTACGAAACAAGACCTTTCATGAAGTGCTGTGCCCAGCTAGAAAGTCGACCTTTCGACTCATTCAAGTCCACCTCCCGCCAAACATCCTCGCGACCAAGAAAGGTATCGTATGGTTCGGTGTAAAAGTTAATGATCGGATCGGCAATAAATCCTAGAAAGAACATGACAACCGCCATTGCCAACACAGTCAAAACGCCAGAAGCGAGACTGCTTCCAAGAAATTTCTGGACAGCGAGCCTGTTGAAGTTGAACTGGTAGCCGCATTGATGACACTTCCACAACGACCCAGGTCGAGCCACCTCAGTTCTTGATCTTTTAAGACAATGCTCGTGTATGTACCTCATTCCACCCCTGCAAAGACATGGTTTGAGAAGCCGTCCGTAATCATCCTCGTCACTCTTGTACTCAACAATAGGTCGTTGCAAGGCTGGGGGAAGGCCAGGGGGCCAAAGAGAAATTGTAGCAGGCACGTCTTCAAGACATAGACGACAGGTTCTTGTGGGATATGTCCATTCTGGTGTTGGGCCGGGGTCGCCATTTTGTGCACCGCCTTCGCGGGGTACGTTCTCTGTGGATGTCATGCTGCGGAGTGTGAGGGTTCGCCTAGTATTAGCCAACTCTTTTGAGATATACAACAATGTTCCTCGAAGAGAGATCAATAGACATGGTAACAGAGCAAATTCAGACAAGAATCCAGGCAGACATTGTATGCGGACAGCGCGTGTGAATTTCAAAGCCCAGGACCCGCGCGCGGGTCATCGCCCTTGGTTACGCAAATACAGAGAATGCCGAGCTCACACAAAGAGCATATCGTTATAATTGCCAAATGAAAGTGTGACTGAAGGTGGAATGGGTTATTCCAAGGTACCTGGTAGAAATTTGGTTGTCACAAGAAGTGAACAGATGGTCGCCAAACCTTCCTGAGGCGAGCCTTGGTTCTCCGACCACAAAGGACTACGCGCGCTGCTGGTGCTTGCATTGCGCGGAGAGCGTTGCCTACGACCTCCATTTGCATATACCGTCAACTTGCCGTCTCCTAAAGCTGCTGCATTCTCACCGTCGACAGTCTAGTTTCCCTCGACCGCACTTCGAGTTCAACGTCCTGTCAATAGGCATTTGGTCATCCGTCTACTCCCACCGCCCAGAATGGCGGACAGATACTCCTTCTCGCTCACGACCTTCTCGCCCAGGTATGTGTTCTGTTTTCTCTATGCGAGTGTCACCATT
The DNA here is from genome assembly GCF_022695815.1 of Exophiala viscosa. Classification (NCBI taxonomy): domain Eukaryota; kingdom Fungi; phylum Ascomycota; class Eurotiomycetes; order Chaetothyriales; family Herpotrichiellaceae; genus Exophiala; species Exophiala viscosa. The sequence goes on along the minus strand of NW_026944355.1, from coordinate 2,443,732 downwards.
GCTAACGCTGCTCAGTGGCAAGCTTGTCCAAATAGGTATGACTGAAGATGCTCGTATTTCTACGCTTGGAAGCTCACAAGGTCGCAGAATACGCCCTCAACGCAGTCAATCAAGGCGTCACGTCGTTAGGGATAAAAGGTACAACCAACCCATCAATATAAGGCAGTCTGCTCACATGGATACCCAGCAACGAATGGCATCGTCCTTGCAACCGAAAAGAAATCATCATCTCCTCTCATCGACGCTCCTTCACTTTCTAAAATCTCCCTGATAACACCCAACATCGGCATGGTCTACAGCGGTATGGGTCCAGATTACCGAGTGCTGGTAGATAAAGCTCGCAAGGTCTCGCATACAAACTACAAGCGTATCTACAACGAATACCCTCCCACGCGGATATTGGTTCAGGATGTTGCGCGAGTGATGCAGGAAGCTACTCAATCAGGCGGTGTACGACCATATGGTGTAAGCTTGTTGGTTGCCGGATGGGATGACGGTATCGAGCCAGAAACGAAGGAGGCCAAGGAGGGTGAGACTGAGGCTGAAGCAAAGTTGGCCAGCAGGAAGACCGGCGGCATTCTAAAAGGTGGACCAAGTCTGTATCAAGTCGATCCTAGCGGAAGTTACTTTCCCTGGAAGGCGACGGCCATTGGCAAGAGCGCGACGAGTGCAAAGACGTTCTTGGAGAAGAGATACAACGACTCTTTAGAGTTGGAGGTGAGTTACTACAGGACCGTTGGGTCAGACTCAGAGATCACTAACGTCCTGTTTTAGGACGCCATCCACATCGCCTTGCTTACATTGAAGGAAACGATTGAAGGAGAAATGAACGGCGACACTGTCGAAATTGGGATTGTTGGAGAGCCGGCAGACCATCTCCTGGGATACGAAGGTGTTGACCATGCTACCGGCCCTCGCTTCCGCAAACTGAGCAAGTCGGAGATCGAGGATTACCTGACCAATCTGTAAGAGGTTAATAGGGTCAGAAATGAGAGAATCACACCCCGCCAGGCCTTCTGGTACTTGGGAGCTGTCAAGGATTCGAAATGGCGACACCGTCTCTGCGTTTTTGTCTGCATTGCTATGGCGCAGGAGGGGAAATGGTCATTGGGGAAACCGCACGGCTATGGAAACCTTGCTTGCAAACAAAATAGTCGAATGAGAACCTCCCGTCGAGAGTGCTGTCTCAGAGAGACCTTATTGTTGTTGTTTCTGTCCCGCAGCATGTGGTGAACAAGCATCAGCAGACCCAAGCATCTTAAGCATGCCCATGGGTACTGATTGGCCTGTCTCTACGCGAGGAAGTAGGATATGTTATTATGCATGATTGAGTTTCCTGGGGTTTCGGTAGCGTGATGAAGCAGTCACGGCTACCATGATATAAGTCTCAAAATGCGGACAGTACAAATGTTAGTGCATACAGCAAATTCAGCTACCATCAAAAGCAACGAGCTGCTCGTAATACGAAAGCATGAAAGTGGAACCCTTCTTGATCCAATATGAGGTAAATGGTCATTCCTTCGTGATAGACATACGCTAAGACATTATTTCCTTATGGCATACAACAGACACCGCTCCCACCAGTCCCGAAGCATAAGCACTGTGGCTCGACCATCATCCTTCCTTTCGGTCCCATCTGGATTGCCCATGATGAGGGCAAACAGCCAGAAAATGGCGACAATCCACGCCGCGATCGCATTGCCCAGGCTGATGATCGGCGAAACGAGGTGTATTAGCACCAGACACACCGGGCTGAATTCGAACATATGAGCATCGCTCAAAGATTTCGCGTAGATGAGTTGGAGATGGTTCCGAAACACCGGCGCAACCATTCTCACAAACGTCGTGCTCGGAGAGCATTCTCCACGACATAGTCGTAGGGGAAGGAGAAGTGTAAAAGTGAGGAGGGCGAATATAGTATACATGGCGCTGAAAATGCAGTGGAATGGGTCAAGGAAGGACATCCAGACCTAGATATATCGTTAGCATAGCGTACCAGGAGACGCGGATGGAAGGACATACCAGAATCCAAAGCGCATGGTCATCAACTTCGTCTTCGTCGTCCACGTCTGACTGAACATACCGCAGGACGGTGGAGTTGTCTTCTAAGTATGCTGAATGTGTGCGACTCCCTGCCTGGGGCATGGTCCCTCTATGCGACGCATAATGTGACTGTCTGGAGATCTTCTTTCCTACCACCCCCTCTTCAGCTCTAGGAGCGAAGTGGTATTGGTGTTTCGCCAGGTAGATGTCACCATCTGAGGCAGCGGAACTTGATCCGTCGCTAGATGGAGAGCTCGGAGCTCGATGAAGTCCTGTCCTTGGTGAGGAGACAGTATGTTGGGTATTTGACTGGAGATGTGCCGCTGGTGGTTGCGCTGGCAGAAGGTTCGCCGTATGGGTCAGATTGGCTTGCTTGAAGTTTCTCTGAGTGTCGTAGTACGCAACAGAATGGCTCATAGGTGGTGGAGGAGGTTTCGGGGCCATACTAAATGGCAAAACGGCGGATGGTCTGTGTCAAGGTAGCACGTTCTCATACTCGCATCGCAGGATGACGGTAGAGATGTGATGTAGGTGCAGCAACAACTGCCCGAAGAGCTGTAGCAGAACGAGAGCGAGAAGACATGGGCAGCAGACACTGATATATCAACATGATCAAGACAAGGAGACACTGCAGGGAAGGGAACCAAGACGAGGGTCTTGTCTGCTCACGAAATCCCACCTTTTGAGGTCTTGACGCCGCTGGCCAAGCAGCCAAGTAGTCTTGGTATCTTGGCCTTTTGTAACGATGCAATCTGAGCGGGTGCCGGCATGATACACTGCTCAAAACCCTTGAAGTCAAGACTTCGCAGGAGTGATGTCTGGGAAGTAGTCTGTAGAGATGCTGCCGGTCGGCTACCTCGTCTTGATAGCCTGTGGACGCCTATTGATTGCTAGCATTGATAGTGAAGGTCAGGTTAACTTATCAAAGACAAGGACACATGCCTGGCATGCCTAGGCTCGCCAAGTGAAAAGATTGATCACGACTTAGGGTCCCGGCGCAACCTGGCGAATTGCATGCCTGTGTTTGGCGGAGAACGTTTATTGGAGCCTTGGGGTTTTCTTGGAGGTTGCGAGGCCTCAAAGCGGAGCGTGTTCAGGCCTCACTTCAAGCACTCAGTTCATGATCGTAGACGCAACACGTGATGACGCAACATATTTCCGGCGGAGTCCTCGCGTCGTTGAGCCTTGTCAATACGCAGCCGTATCTGATGTTTCGTGGGTCAAGGTCACTTATTAGTTGATACGAAAGTGACTACTCGGGTGTGAAGGACATGAAGATTGAAAGTTGTCCTTTTCGGACGGCAACAGCTGCCTGCAATATCTACTGAGTATTGACCTAGGATATGGAAGGAGCCTTTGTCGGTATCGAGAAGGCAGAAGTAGATCCAAGGTTATGCAAAGATTGCTACCCATTTACCGATCCAAGAAGCCCATTAGAGATCTTGGTACTTTCGCCAAGTTCTTTTGACTTCATAGGTCTCGGTGGTGCATTGAGAGCAATTATTTGGCAGTGTTAGTGGGTTTCAAGTTGGCAAACCACATAACCATAGTTCAGGGATGGGTACGACTGATAGTTGCGCTGCATAGGGCCGTAGAGAAGATCCCAGATTCTCCCTCGGCCTTTCAAGCCGGACGATTCCACAACAGATCTTGCAACCCAACGATGGCAGCACCTTACCATCTGCATTGCCGCCACGGCAGCGTGGACGGCCCTCGCACGAAGGAGGGCACACAACAGTCCTCAACCAGGTGATCCAATGTATTGCGAAGAATCCGCACAAAGCCTCTCGTTGGAGCTCATTCGTTTGAGGACGTCCTGTCGTACCACACAGCCGGATTTGAACCAAGATGCTGTGTGTACGACCTTCATGTTTGGTAGCCATGCGGCCATCCGGGTCATTTTCTGTGCATGTGTAACATGTCCTTCGAAAGTCCGGATTGCGCTAACACAGCTGCAACTTACCGGTTGGCCGGATGATCAATTGCAGCACAGAATCATGTGATCTGGATCTGATCGTGAATAAAACTTCCAGGGGACAGACACACGCTGGCAGACCATGGCTTCAGCCAGTCATCATACGCAACCAATATAAGGAAGCTTCATACGCAGCAGTATTCTAAGACGTCTGTTCCAATGGCAGGTGTGAGGTTAATGGCACCAGCACGGGGCTTGTGATCGTGGCGGGCCGGCCAAGTCAGGATCGGTTTGACGTTTTCGTGACACCCATACTGGGATGCAGTCACGATGACGCTTTTTGCTTGCTTCGCGTGGGTGGCACAGGGGGTTGACGCCGTGGCCATTTGTCTTTGCGTGATGTGCGACATGCCACTCTATTTGTGCTGCGACTGCTAATTCTTGTTTGGGAAAGTGAAAACGGTTGCCAGAATGTTAGGTTGAGTTGCCATCTCACAAAATTTTACGAAGACGTGCAGAGGTAGATTATAAGTCGCATACCTGCATCTCCGGGGTCCACTTCAGGTGCCAGAAGCCAGGGAATGTGTCTGACATTTCCACGTCCGCAGTATGGAGATCTGTCGGAGTCCCAGGCCTAACCAGGGGTTGTTATGGCGCCGGCTCGCAATTGTCACTACATGCCAGATGCGCCGTTGTTTTCTTTCCATGGGCAACAATAGCGATGGAAGCTTGTGACACGCGAATCCCATTGCCCATCAATACTATCATGTAGAATGACACCATGCTAGACCAAATACTTATCGTGATCGTCTTCTCGTCGGCAAGCAAACTCGAAGGACGTCACAATTGCGAAAGAGGGGGTTAAATCGTGGCAGATCCAGGTCACCCACGAATACGAGCCTTGGCCTTTTCGAGGTCAGCATAAACGTACAGCGCCCCCTAACAGCCGAGCACGCGAAGCCTACCTAGGGAGCCAGAGACGCTTAGAGATGCCCATAACGTTGGCGGGAAAGACTCTAATGGCATAACCACCCCTGGCACCTTGGTCCGCGGACCATTGTTATATGAACGATCCAGTTCCTAAGTAAAAGTCAAATGGTCACTGCACCGGATTAACCACGGAAAGAAACTTCCAACCCACAAAATTGTGACCCTCTTGCTCCTGATTAACAGCCCGATTTAGACGCAGCCGGTTGATGCCGTACGTCGCTCATCAATCGTTCTGTATCTGCATGCTCTCCCAATGACGGGGAGGAACGAAGGCTGACATGCTGTTAATGATTTCTTCCTGTATGGACAGTTTCAGCCCTCGAAACATCAGGGCGAGCACCCAAGTTGACCGGTTGGCTGGCATGTCTCGTTTTCTTTCCGGCGATTATTTTGCGGCGGTGGCTTGCTCGACGGGAGGACCAGGCTCTCGTAACGGGTCAAGATTGGCAGATGGTCGTGGAGGGACAGAATGACTTCGCCAGGCATGCTAGGCGAAGGCTAACCCTGGAAGCTGTGGAGAAAAATAGGTCAGGAGGGAAGAATGGACATGGAGAGGCCGGCAACGAGTGCGAAGCGAGGGGAGAAGCTCCGAGCGGAGACTGGACCGTGGCATGAAGTGATGAAATGAAAGAATGGGTTCAACGAGCCACTAACAGGCATGTCAGAACGCCAACAGCACGGCGAGGCACGGCCCACTGTTCGTCTTGTTCGTCATGCGGTGGCTGCTTTCCAACAGGAAATCGACCGGACTAGGGGCACCCCTGACAGGTGGGTTTAGCCTCAAAACGAGCGAGGTCCAGTCAGCCTCTTTGTACCTTAGTGTGACTCTCATTCTGATCTCGCGTGAGGGAAGGTTGGGGATGACATTTTACCCAGAAGGCAAACATGTAATGATCCGGACATCGGGTCACATCGGTGGATGATGATTACCTAGGTATGCTGTTGTGCCGTCTTTCCAGCCTCATACGAGGTATATGGTACCCATGGACAAGGTTCAACCTTTACGATCCCGCAAAAGGTATATATAAATTATGGTACACCGCGGGAGCTGCACCTGAACCAGCTATGAACCTGTCCATGCTCTCACTGAAGAAGAAGAGGCGTGGTTGACAGCAAGAAGACTTTGCGCGACTATTTGGATGGAAGGGGGGCTTGTTTCTAATGCAAATCCCAGCTGGGTGTGCACTGTGGTAAGGATACTCCGTAACTCGAGGCGGCTGTCAGTTGTCACCCTTCAAAAATGTCCAATTATCCCACATCCGTCCACTAGTAAGGACCTTAATGGAGCCTGCGCCAGCCCAGGCGGAGCTTAGCAGGCCTCGTGAAGGCTTCATTTTCAGCCGGGGGCGTTGCCAAACGTCAATCAGAGGGGCCATTTTCGAACCCACTCTATTGACTTGGATCGAAAAGTGCCCCCCCAGTTTTTTTCTGCTTGCTCCGGGCTCCACCACGCGCAACCTTTTAAGCTTGCCATGGCGGGACCCCTTGGAAGCTTTGCCCTTCCAGTCGAAGGCGCCCAGCAAAAGAGTGACCCGTGCCCTTGTGGCACACCACAGGCACCACCCCTCCCTGCGGTTTGGACCACGGCCGTCATCTTTTGATCCCAAGCATGGCAGATCTTAGCAGCCCAGGAAACCCTACCGCGCTAGTGGTTGTCGCTGCTGCTTCTCTGCCGTCCCATCTTGTAGTCATTCCCTCCTCATCCTCAGATTCCTCTCCGTCTTCTCCGTCAACCCGTTCCTCACGCCTCACAAGCAAGAGACTTTCAATTATTTTTTTCTTTCCCCAAAACACGCGATCAGGATTGTCGCTGGCCTTTGACTGTCTTGTCTGTTGTTCACCATACCATTGGCATTTATCTCCTCGCGGCCTTTCCTGTGCCGCACATCTCGCGTCACCGTTGTTGCCCTCTGTACCAGCCTCAGTCATCAGTCTTCGTCAGGCGAGGCCCTCGTTCCCTATCAAACCTCATCTCCGCCTGGACACACTTGGCCGGGAACGTCGTACAGCAACTTCCATATTCGACCATCGTTGCTCCGAAGAGGAGGCATCACGGGCTTGAAGAAACATCTTGTCGTCGCTCACAGCGGTTGGCTGTAACATTCGGAGCTTGACAAGACCACATTGGGAACAATCTTTGGCAACAACGATGGCTTTGGTCCCTCATCCGTCGCCCCCTGGCGTGCTGGGTCTGCAGCCACCTCATCTGGGTCAATACAATGGGGCGGCTCCAGTTGACGCACATATGCAACGCCAACGGCTACTTTCCCAACTGAATGAGTCTACATGGCAGCGAATAGGTATGTCACTGACCCATTCCCACCTCCTATGCTTCTGACTGACTCTTCTGCAGGATCGCTCAATGAGTTGCTCGGAGATCATGAAGGGGCTCTGTTCGCATATGAGCAGGCTCTAAGACACAATCAATGGTCACCACAAACGTTGAATGCCATCTCGTGCATACTTCGTACTAAGGAGAAGTACCCCGAAGCAATGGAGTACCTCAAGAACATTCTCAAAGTAGAGCCCGCCAATGGCGAGGCCTGGGGTAATCTGGGTATGTTTTCTTCACAATGTGCTTTACATCAAAGTCTGACTATCCACAGGTCATTGCTACTTGATGATGGACAACTTGCAAGAAGCCTATACCGCATATCAGCAAGCCTTGTATTACCTACCAGACCCTAAAGTAAGTCGGCACAGCCTTTGTGTCCATTCTTGCACTAACATGACATAGGAACCCAAGCTATGGTATGGTATTGGTATCCTATACGACCGCTATGGCTCTCTAGAACACGCAGAGGAGGCTTTCTCGCAAGTCATGCGCATGCAGCCAGATTTTGAGAAGGCCAATGAAATCTACTTCCGACTCGGCATAATCTACAAGCAGCAACAGAAGTTCCAGCAGAGTCTTGAGGTAAGTTCGCCAGCCTTGCGTCATGGGCAGTACTGACAATTTGCGTAGTGCTTTAAGTACATTGTCAATGACCCACCTCGGCCACTCAGCGAAGAAGACATCTGGTTCCAAATCGGTCATGTCTACGAGCAACAAAAAGACGTACGCATCCCAACTTCATAACAAATTTGCCTTCTCTAATCAGCTTCGCAGTTTGAGGCCGCAAAGTCAGCTTATCGTCGTGTGCTCGAGAGAGACCCAAAACATGCCAAAGTTCTGCAACAGCTTGGCTGGCTACATCATCAACAGAGCAACAGCTATGCAAGCCAAGATCAGGCGATCGAGTACCTGGAACAGTCGGTCAGCTCAGGTTTGTAGCACACTTCATCCATACAACCCTTCAATACTAACCTGCTATCTAGACAACCAAGACGCCCAGAGCTGGTATCTTCTCGGCCGCTGCTATATGGCCCAGCAAAAATTCCCAAAGGCGTATGAGGCCTATCAACAAGCTGTCTACCGAGATGGCCGCAATCCTACATTCTGGTGCTCCATTGGTGTGCTGTACTACCAAATCAACCAATATCGTGACGCTCTTGACGCATATTCCCGTGCAATCCGGTTAAATCCTTACATCTCGGAAGTGTGGTACGATCTTGGTACTCTGGTAAGTTCAGTGTCCTCCCCTATCAAGTGATTGCATTGACCCCTGGCATAGTACGAGTCTTGCAACAATCAAACTTCGGACGCTCTGGATGCTTATGCTCGAGCTGCGGAGCTTGATCCCACCAATACGCATATCAAGGCACGTCTTGCCCTCCTCAGGAGTGGAGGTGCTAGTGGCCCCAATCAGCATAGTGCTCCTGTGCCTCAAGATGTCCATCCACAAGCATATCAAAATGGTGTCGGCGTTCCTCCTGGACCTCAATGGGGTGGCCCTTCATCCTCAAACCAACCATCACAACCACCACCTGTTGATCCAGCACGAGTCAATGACTGGACAAGAGGTATTGCCGGCATTCAGCAACCGCCGCCACCACCAAGTAATGGCTTCGACAATCGTGACAGCATGAGAGCTCCTCCACCTCGTGCTCCAAGCCCACGTAATGAACCTCTGCGACCTTATGAATCGTCTCGTCAGACTCCTTCTAGAAAGATGCAATCACCATCTCCCAAGATGCCACCGGGCATGTATCCACCAGGACCACAAACACTGCCACAGATCAATATGCAAGACCGTGGGCCATCATTTGGCGCAGGAGTTCGTCCATCACCGATCATCAATGGTGGTCCTCCTCCACCGACTAACGGCGCAGGCTCTGCGACGACGACTCTCCCACCATATGGTAGACCTTTCAGTCCTCCAAGCGAGTTGAGGCCTTTGCGCGACGATCGCCCAACGTCGCCAGGATCTGCTTTCCGACCGCCGCCATTCCAGAGTAGTGGATTTCCGGGCATCGGTAATGGCGCGTCCTCTGTCGGTCCACCACTTCCTGCCGTAGACGGACCTCCCAGGGAGGACCGACCACCGTCAGCGATGAAGCGTGCCCGCGAATGGGAGGCCGAACCTGGCCCATCCAAGAAGATTGCAAATGACGAGACTCGGTCTCGGTTGGATGACCCTAGCCGTCGAAACAGTCCTCCTGGTCGACTCCCAACGCCAAATGATCATTTCAGACGCAGCTCTTCAGAAGCTCGTCGTGAGAACGAGCGACGAGCCAACGAGAACTACCACCCATCTGAAGCCGCCCACCATCCATTCAGCATGGCCGCTCAGCAGATCCCTTCTATGCAGTCTATCCTGGATGCTCCTAAGGACGAGCGTGCAGAGCACGTAGAGCAGGCTGCTCGCAAAGTAGAGGTTGACGAAGATTACGACGACAACAGTGAAGACGATAAGCGGCCTGCACCAGGAGCAATGAGCGGATTGAGCAGTCCGCAGGTTGCGGGCCCTCCTCCGTCGGCCACTCCTAAGCAAGAGACAACAGCATAATCTGGCCGATTAGATTTTGTCAGTGATTGGCATTTTGGCCGGGCGGCTACGACAGGATGGCTATCCTTGGGTACCCCATGCTGAAATGCCATTCCTGCATTCGTGTCTTGTTCTTATAAATGAGTCCATGTTTGGACGAAAATGATGATGCTGTTCTTCAATGCCATTCACAAGAGTTGTTCCCTTTTAGATCAGTGTTTGCATTTGGTCATACCCTCGCAAGTGCCTGGCAAGCGCCAGAAATGTAACGTTTGTGATTAAGTAATCCAATCCCTCTGCTGCTGTAGCGGTACATTCCCGTACCTCTCGTACCTCGTGTACGATTGGGAGACCTGCAGTGTTTGGGTGATTGATTACTGGTCGCAGGCGCCTCAGCCGCAGTGGTGTCCTCTTCCTCTTCCTCTTCCTCCTCGTCCCGCTCCTGCTTCTTGTACTCGGCTAACCTTCCTTATTCATTCGAAGGTGAATGGTCCAACGAGGCCAGGTACCTTGAGGTCGAGTCTCTCTGCGTCTCCTCTATGATCAAGTACATCAATGTACTATCCGCAACCATAAACTTGCGAAGAAACAGTTGCAAGGAATGATTTATCGACGGACATGGCCTTTGGTGTTCGAGACAGTGCAGCAGCATGGCCACTCGACGGTTTCGAACTGACGGTATATCCTAACAAGGTGTTTGACGGTAAATGCATCGCAAAGCGAAGCCATACTGGCCTTCCTGCACTTGCATCATGGTCATGTCTTGTTTGTCGCTCTTGTACGAATTGAGACTCTTCCAGGTGAATGATGTCGGACGAATCTCCCCTGAGGTTGCCAATGCGTCAATATTGCAACATCTGTCATCCAGCCTCTCGACACCGAAAGCCCAGGCAGCGTAGACAGATTGACTGAGCGTGCAGCACAGCCTCGTTCATGGGTGGGTTGAACAGTCCTCCAAATGGTGTATCCCTCCTTCTTGTGGAGTGCCTTCTTCGTGATGACGCAGTCTGTCATTTTTTTGACATTGGCTGTGTTGGCTGCCTTCTTCTTTCTTCCTGAAGGGGTGGAGGGGGGTGGGGATTGGTAGCGGCGGCGGAATCGATAATCTGTCGCGGGTCAAGAACTCATTGTGGAGATATTGAGAATGGAGTCGGCGAGATGTCAGTACATGAGAAAGGGTCGAGGTCCAGTGTTTTCGGTCGGGGAAGGAGGCCTGGCTGGTCATGGACCTCTGTTTGAAGGCCTCGAATGCGGATGTCTGAGTCTGTGCAGAAGAGGAAAAGGACAAGGCTGAATCATACGATTGCTTCCGTGGGATGATGCTGCCACGGCTTATCGTGTGCTGGGCGATGCTGGGATGGCTGAGAATGTGCTGATGTCATGATGGGATGAGGCTGCATGAGATGAAGCTGCAATGGTAAGATACATACATCGGCGCTACGGTGCCCGACATGGCTGTTTTTACATAGAGGGAAAAAGGCCGAGATGGCGAAAATAAAATCATTATTCTGGCTACCTTATTACATTTCACAACGTGTTCTTCACATCATTCCACGACTTCAGACAAGCCATTCCTTGAGCCATCCATATCGTTGTGAGCGAAGAACTCTGGACTGACAAAGAAGAACGAAATCTATTTCAACCTGAGGAGCAACAGCGGTCAGCCGGTGCCACTTTTTCCGGAAGTAGGCATGCCGGCAAGACTGACCAGTACGTTTCCTCCTTGGGCTCAAATCGAAGTACTCCCTCAATACATTACACATTGAGAGTCCTCTACATATATCGTCGAACAATGAGCGACTCAAATCCAGATGGACGTTGGCCCCAAAATCACATTTATGCTTCTCAGACTAGGTCCCTGTAGCCACTGTCCATATCTGGTAGGATTCGACTTGTCAGTGGATATGCTCTCCATCACGGACCTTAGGAGGCGTCGAGTTGATCGAATCAGTGTACGAAGGACTATGCAACAAGTGTTGCTGGCCGAGGCCTCTGGGATATCATGCACGCGGCAACCTTCCGAATACGCTCGTCAGTTGAGAGGTTGAATTGTCCAGTCATTGCCGTGACACTCTCTGTCTGGCAATGCGAGTCCTTGAGGGCATCATCCACACGGCAAGAGGGCAAGACAGGCTCCAAAATGTCGTGAAATGATCAACAAGTTCAGAGTGTTGAACCGTGGAATTACAGCAGGGTGTTTTCCATACTGTGTTTCACAGTAGCCACTATGAATTAACACTATTAACATGAAGACAAAGAGTGGACGGCTTTAATGGGTGGCTTGTCTAAGTCGTGCGATGACGTGGAGAACACATTTGTGAATTGCGAGTTTAGGTTATAGTGAATTTTCACCATCTCGAAATTCTTCTCTGTTCTCTATCTATGTGCAATAAGTATGTCGGCGCCCGTCGTCTACAACTGGTTCTTCAACGCTGATGTAAGTACCTCACCATTGCAGCTTCATCTCATACCGCCTCGTCCCATTACAGCCTCGTCCCACAGCCTCGTCCTATCACAGCCTCATCTCATACATCCCTCGTCCCATCACAGCCTCATTCCACCACGACATCACCTCCAGAATACCCGGCGTGGCAACATCATCCCAGGGCAACATCATCCCCAGGCAACATCATCCCCAGTGGGCCAGGCAACATCATTTCCAGGCAACATCTTCCCCAGGCAACATCATCCCACAGCAGCATCATGCCATGCCAGCATCATCCCACAAAAGCAATCATCCATTTTAGCCCTGTCCCTTCTCCTTTCTGCACAGACTCAAACATCCACACGATCTGCTTCCGGTTCCAAAACCCAATACTGGCATCTTCCCCTGAGTCTGGTGATTGTGCCAGAAGAGAAACCCAGCCTAGGTTCGAAGCCTTCGAACAGTGCTCCATGGCTACCTAGCCAGGCCTCCCTCGACTTGATTGAAAACATTGGATCTTGATCCCCCTTCCCCTCTCACCTACTGACAACTCTTCAACTTCATTCTCATTGTCGACGGTGTGTCACTAACTTTCAATAGCCTAACACCGCCCCCGCCGCCCTCGCTGCTGCCGCCGGCGCCCCCCCGCCTCCCCCTCCCCCACCCCCCACCAAGGCCGAAGAGGCCAAGAAGGCCAAGAAGGGCAAGAAGAAGGTAAGCACAAGTCATTGCGTTTGCTTTGAGAAGTCTTCCCGCAAGAACGAGGGGATACTCCTTTTGGAACACTGTCTAAATGGTCACCGCCGACGGGACATCGTCTTGCACGGAGTCAAAGGGTGAATGATGCAATACTCAATGCATTAGCGAACCCAGAGGATAGCCGTTCGACCGCATACGATTGGGAGCAACACAAGAGCAAGAACAAAAGTTGGACATGATGCAAGAGCAGGAAGGCCAATGTTGCACGGCAGTTACCGTCAAAATACCTTTCCAGGATACAGCTCCATTATCCCTTGCAATGTTTCTTCTGCAGGTTCCAGGTTGAGAATGATTACTGATATACTGATTGATAGAAGCGCCGAAGCAAGAAGGACGCGAAAAGGGGTAAGCACGACTCCTAATGACAAGTGATGATGACTAATGCGGAAGGATAGCCGAGCTCAAGAAGAAGGCCGACGAAGAGGCCGCTGCTGCTGCTGCTCCTCCCGTTGAAGAGGAGAAGCCCGCCGAAGACAACGAAGGTGAGTTAAGCACTCACACTAAGTCATGTGACTGGTACTAATGGGGAAACTTAGCCGAGGAACCCGTCGCCCACATTGGGGCTTACCCAGTTTACGAAAATCCCTGCGCCGATTCTTGTAAGTCTTTTTTTCACCTTCATTTCACTTTCAACACCACTTCATCATCAACACTTCATCGACCACACCTCGCCGCCATGTCGCACCGAAAATTTGAAGCACCAAGACACGGCTCGCTGGCGTTCTTGCCTCGCAAGCGCGCCAGTCGCCATCGTGGAAAGGTCAAGTCGTTCCCAGCTGACGACAAGAAGAAGCCAGTTCATCTCACCGCCGCCATGGGCTACAAGGCCGGCATGACCACGATCGTCCGAGACCTCGATAGACCCGGCGCGAAGATGCACAAGAAGGAAATTGTCGAAGCCGTCACAGTCATTGAGACTCCTCCCGTAAGATCAGAAAATGTTCATATACGGAGGTTCGGACTGACATTTGCCAGATGATTGTTGTTGGTCTCGTTGGCTACATCGAAACTCCCCGCGGTCTCCGATCCCTCACCACTGTCTGGGCCGAGCATCTCAGCGATGAGCTGCGACGAAGATTCTACAAGAACTGGTACCGATCGAAGAAGAAGGCTTTCACCAAATACTCCAAGCAGCACTCAGACAGCAAGGGCTCCTCAATCACTCGTGAACTCGAGCGCATCAAGAAGTACTGCACTGTCGTCCGTGTTCTTGCACACACTCAAATCCGATCGACCCCTCTCAAGCAAAAGAAGGCACACTTGATGGAGATCCAAGTCAACGGTGGAAGCATCCCAGACAAGGTCGAGTTTGGCCAGGGTCTCTTCGAGAAGCCAGTCGAGATCGACACCGTCTTCGAACAGGACGAGATGATTGACGCCATCGCGGTCACCAAGGGTCACGGATTCTCAGGTGTCACCAGCAGATGGGGAACCAAGAAGCTGCCCAGAAAGACACACAAGGGTCTCAGAAAGGTCGCTTGTATCGGTGCATGGCATCCTTCCCACGTCCAGTGGACTGTTGCTCGTGCCGGTCAAGATGGTTACCATCACCGTACTTCTGTCAACCACAAGGTCTACCGTATCGGCAAGGGCAAAGACGAGAAGAACGCCGCCACCGACTTTGATGTTGTCAACAAGCAGATCACACCGTAAGTTTTTCCACTCAGAGACTACCCAAATGCTAACATTTATCTAGAATGGGTGGATTCGTCCGCTACGGTGAGATCAAGAACGACTTCGTCTTGCTCAAGGGCGCTGTTCCAGGTGTCAAGAAGCGAGTCATCACCCTCCGCAAATCCATGTACCCTCACACTTCTCGCAAGGCTCTTGAAAAGGTCGAGCTCAAGTGGATCGACACCTCATCCAAGTTCGGTCACGGTGCTTACCAGACTCCTCAGGAGAAGAGACAGTTCTTGGGTACGCTCAAGAAGGATCTTGTTGCTTCTTCGTAAACAATTGCGGTTGGTCTGGCGTGGTCTCATTGATGGTGATGTACTTGATGCTCATTTTCAGAGTGAATCGAGAAAAGATACGCCCATACGTGCTGCATGCCGACTTTTAGTCGGCAATACTAGCGGTAGTCAATGGCCGTATGCGAACGAACGTTTCAATGAAATCAATTGAGCTAAACTTTTGTCTGCTCTGCTTTTGTGTTCTCTGCTCCCCATCGCTCTTTTCGTGCTTCCATGCATTGCCACTGATCGAGTTCACATATTCGACGTAAAGCCACGTCTTCCTTCAAAGTCGAGTGTTAGAGACGGACATTGACATTGTTAAAGCCAGGCCGGGTAAGGGAAAACTTCATCTGAATAACATCAACTGACTTGCTTGGCTCCATTTCTGCTATTCCAAATGGACAATCTCTTTGCAGACACCGCCTACTTTGTCCCAAAGCTGGTAAGACCTGGCCAATCTGGAATCGCCAAAAATGAGCATCATACCAAGCATGCAGAGGAAGAAGAGGGAACTCACCAAAGACTGTATAAGTCGTATTCTTCTTCGTCACAAAAACATCTTGGCCCACGCATATCTCTCGACCATGATCGATATCCCGGCAGAAACCATACCTGCCAAAAACAGGGCTGTACTTGGCTCCTTTATCTATTCTGCGGTCTTTGTTGAGCTTCTTCCATACCTGACCTCGCTCATCTTCATGTGTCTTCCCAGTCGCATAGTCGACCGTGATGCTCTGACACCGGTAGCAGTTGGCAGTCAAGGACATTCGCATGCCTCCAGCAAAGGTCAACTCGGCCCAGTAGTCCTCAGCAAATGGTTTTGGACTTCCACACACGACGACGTTTGGCCGAAACTTGGTCACGTCCATCTTGTAGCCCTCAGCTAGACGGGCTGAGACCTGGTCGTTCGATTCCTGCGTGACCACCAGATACTGCGCGATGTCATTGAAGACGATCCGTTCCTCACGTCGCCCAATAAACGGCAGTTGCGCAAGCACTCGTGAGACGAATGGTGATTTTGAAAGCGCGGCTTTGCTGTGTGGGGCGATGGAGCCAAGGACCGTTCGAGAGTTCTGACCGATGTAGACCAGGCGGACTTCGCAATCAAGATATCTCGAAAAGAATTCGGTGAACTTTTCGCCCATGTCGTATGCCAGTGTCGGACTCCCGTGAAGCTCAACCTGTATTTGCTGAAGGCCTTGCAAATCCGGCTGCAGTGGAAAGCGAATCTGATCCTTGGAGTTCGTCTCCGATGCCTCGGTTGATTCATCGTGGGAGTCACCGGTCCAGGTCACTACCACGTTCCTGGTCGTGGTCTTGTCATCGCCGGGGTCCTCGAGAAACGTCGAAAACAGCGCCAGCCGCAGATAGTACCCAATGTACATGGTCTCAAATTTGAGCTCGTCTGATGTTGGAGAGCGGGTGACCTTCTGCAGGCAGAATGTCCTATCACCCTCCAAACCATACGGGCCGATCTTCGCTTTGTCTACCGTACATCCTCGAATGCCTTTAACAGGGTGGATGTGAAGCTGAGGACTGTCAAAACTTCGCACATTTTCACGAGCGCATCACAGACTCACAGACTTGACTTGCAGGCGATCTGGGGATTGCAACACCCGGCCTCGAAAAAGCAGCAGTAGTAACAACGATATTGTGAAGCAGGCGATAACTGCAATCACTTTGAATTGTTCCATTGTGGTAGACCACAGCGTCGTTGTTGCGTCTCTCAACGGATATGAGCGCCTATCGAGTTGTCCGATGTTGAAAGTGTTGTTCATGGACACGCCCCGACGGAAAAGCGTAGACCCAGCATTGTCTGCTCTATGTCGATAACGAGCGTCCCTCGGGCCTCAATAAAAATGAGAGGTAGTAAGAAGATAGCAGAATGTTATCTACAGCGGGTCGTCGGTACCACCACAGTCACGGCTCGTCTGGGGTACATTGCGGTATCTGATTTGCCACCTTGGCCGTAGCCCGTGCCGATATGATGGAGGATCCCGATCTCGGATCCTAATCTTTGGCATTTGCGAGGCTTTAGACCTTCTGATGTGATGGGCCGACCGTCTACCGGTCCGTCAGTTTTTCTGGAAGACAGAAGCTCTTACAACAGACCAATGAACGCAGCACTGTGGTAGCCATATATGCACACGCAAGGCTGCTTGAGCGATACCGCGGCATGCTTAGCTTGAGCTCATAGTGGACTGCGGTGGCCGTGGCATCCAGCAGGACGGAAACCATCCGCCGTCCAACAGGGTACGGGCAAGGAGCCCAGCGACTAGCTTCGAGGCTCCTCAAGGCCTACGCAGAACCTCGCTGATACAAGGCCACACCCCGCATATCGCGTCTTAGGGGTACTTACTGATCCAGACCACGCCTTTTCGGTGAGCGTGGTGATAATCCCTCACTTCAAGCAATATATCATGAGGAACCCATGCTATCAGATGCACTATCGGTCTCAAGATTGCAA
This sequence comes from Exophiala viscosa, assembly GCF_022695815.1. NCBI lineage: Eukaryota > Fungi > Ascomycota > Eurotiomycetes > Chaetothyriales > Herpotrichiellaceae > Exophiala > Exophiala viscosa. The sequence goes on along the minus strand of NW_026944355.1, from coordinate 2,426,310 downwards.
CAGACAAGATAGGCAGACCTTGTCAAGTACCATATCACCAAAAATAGTGATCGAGGACTGGTCGACCTCATAGCGGCTGCTGTAAGCGCCCAACATTCGGCGCTATGCAAAAGTGACGAACCAGGAGACTCGACCCTCAACTCCTCTCGATTTCTTTCTACCAACCAACCCTTCTTCTCCTCCAATATCCTGCCAACACGTCTCAGCGTCTATCCAAGGAAATCAATGCCATTCTCCCGAGCCTTTGGCGGCCTGCACATGGCCAGCCTCGGTATTGGCTCACGATGTTCACTGACAGACTTGACTATCCCCTGCTGACACTAAAGACCTTGCTCACCGTCTTGTGGTCCAATTGACAATGGCCCGGCATGTACTATTTGTCTCAATTCGTCGACCTGCTCGTGACATTGCAAAGCCGCTCAATGATGTTCCATCCAGGTTGAGACGGGCGCCAACGTTGCCCTCACGGCGCTTCCGTCAAGGCTTCTCTATCTTTCCATCTCTTGTTGACCTCGAGCTTTCAGCGTCCTGTCTACCTCCTCAGCATCGCCGTCGCTGAAGCTGCTGGTCACCGTCAGCATTCTCTCGTTATTTCCTTGACCTTTAATCATTCTCCTCCAGCCGTTGATCGGCCATAGGGTACTACCTTGTAATACTGAACTACCATCTCACAGATCTCTCCCCCTAGATCGCCTCTCGATGAGCGTCTAAAGAAGTACCGATCATCAAAGCGCAAAATCGGCTCTGAAGGCCGGGCCTTACAGGATGAGCGTTTTACCAGCTACAACTTACCAATCTCCGCCACGGCTGGCCCGTGGTCGACAACTTAATACTATTATTGAAGAGAAAGAGGATGGAAGCCAAGGCGCGAAGAGCGATAGTGAAGGCGATGGAAGTGATTCAACAGTGATCGGTCGTCCCGCAGCATGGGACGCCCAGCTCTTTATTGCAGCTCCTCGAAAGAGCTCGTTGGCAACAACCACCTACCCATCTTCTCCAGTCTCTTCTGCCGGCCTCTCTCCGTCCAGCAGTGCTGGCGAGGGGTTCAAGCGCAATTCAGCGCGAACTTCATACTCCGACAGTAGCGATGCAGGGACGATCTTTAGTGACGATGGTGCATCTCTTGCCAGTGATCCTACCACCTTTGCCTCCGACTCCAACAGAAATAGCTGTGCAAGTAACCGATCCAGTCGGAACAGGTATCCAGCTCTGCTGATCCCCAGAGGCTCATACAGTAGTGTGGATGACAGCCCCATCAAAGAAATCACCCTGGGAATGTCTCCAGCGACAAAGATCCGGCTGTCTCCCATGGCATTGTCTGCACTGCCTAGGGATGTCCCTGAAAGTGATGCACCACCCTCATTGGGAGACAGCAACAGTACCACGTCTGACTCACCATGCAACCTCACAACGAGCGCTCCCGTTACTCCAGACATGAGGCAGCTTGAGATTGCGCAAGGGGAGACCTGGGGTGTCCCCCCACCATCAGCTGCTCTTGTATCACAACCTCTTGAGATAGCGCTGGATGACGGCCATAGTGTGATCCTATCACCTGCAGAAGCTCACTCTGACCACCACTCCTCCATTGTTCTGTCACCCGCAGCATGGACGGAGATGGTTGTAAGCTTCCCCCAAGTCCCTGGCGCTACACCTCAAGATCAATCGCCACTGATGCCGACCATCGACGAGCTAAAGACATTTGAGGAGGGCCCATCAGGCCTAAACGAGTCCGACCGGGGAGTAAGGCTGCCTCTAGATGCGTTGCAGGTCCTCCAGCGCCTTGCAAGGCACAGAAGCCTGGACAACAAATCTCCTTCGTCAGGATCTGGATCTTCCAAAAAGTCTGGAAACCCCCAGGAAATGCGTGAGCTTACTGATCCGAGCCCCACAAGCAGACCACGTAGCGCAGATGGCCAGACTCCTATCTCGGATTACAGCTTCACACAGCTTAGTATTCCATCTCCTGGGGGCTTCTTCTCGTCATTGCAGCAAGGCTCGCGACATACCTGGTGCCTCGGCAAGCCCAGAGCCCCGAGCCAACCGAGTACCGCCACGGCTGAAATGTTCTACAATCGACCATTTGACATTCCAAGCCCAAACCACGTGGTCGAAACGGTGCTTACGGTCGAAGATACAGACTTGACAGAAGGCCCACCCACGGCACGGCAAGCCACATATATACCAACAGACAGTGTTCAACAACGTAGCAGTCAGCGGTCCGAGGATGACGACCTGTACGGACCTGGGGATGATGCCGACAAGACCGCGGTCTTACGTGCCAGCTTTGAGTACGATGAGAAATATTTTGATGAGCTGAAGCAAAGTGCAAGCCGGAATCTTGATCTGACAGGTTCATGGCTAGCAGCTCAGACAGGCTACCTGTCTGCCATTCTTGACTCCGACCCCAACAAGGCCAATGCTGAACCAGATGACAAGGCTGAAGAAGCAGCAGCAGCAGCCAAGTCGACTGCTAAGGGCAGTGTCGCCGAACGTCGAACAGTGTCATTCTCCAATGAGATCAAGGTCGACACTGCCATAGTTGTGGCCGAGCCCAGCAACGACAGCCCTGAAAGCGAAGCAGATACCAAAGATCCGATGTTCCTTACCGCATTTCAATATCTTCTCAGCAATCGCAAACGACGGGACGCTTTCATACATGCAAACTCGCGGCTAGAAGCCATTCAAGCCTGCCGGGTGGCCATGCCGGAGAAGCACATCACAAATCTGCTAGGCCAACATATTCTTCTCGAGCCGGTAAGACCCAAATATACTGGGCCCTTTGGTCACAACCCGCGTTCCACAGGAGTGCCTGCGACTGCAGAACAGATAGCCTATAAGGCTGCTGAGCGCGAGCAGCTCGCGCTTGCTTCGGTTGAGCCATCGAATTGGCAGATCGACGCTTTGCGTGCCATGTATGGTGGACGGCTTCTTGCTTCACAAGCAGCTTGTAAACGACTGAAGAGCAAAGCAACCATTCCTCTGGATGACCCGGCGTGTATTGGCAACAAGAGAATTCGAATCTTGGACATCGGTGGCACAGCATCGGCCTCATGGGCTTGGAATGCTGCGCTCGAATGGCCAAATGTCAAGGTCTATACCGTCATCACAAAAGCTCAATCGCAGTCTCAGCGACCGCCAGGCGAACCAAAGCCAACGGCACCTGGTAACCATCGGACCGTCTCTGTGCCGCACCTATGGCAACTACCATTCCGGAGTGGCCACTTCGACGTCATTTCAGCACGATCACTCCACGTACTCCTCAAGAACAACCCCGTACCTGGTGTTCCTGAGATTGACGAATGGGATTTGACACTTCGTGAGTGTCAAAGAGTGCTCAAACCAGGTGGGTACATTGACTACATGATCATGGACTCTAGCATTGCGCACGCTGGACCCAGAGCTGAAGCAATGTCCGTCGAGTTTGGGTTTGAACTCCATCGACTTGGATATGAGAGAGAGGCTGCGCGAAGCTGGCTGCGTCGGCTTAAAAAGGAAGGTTTCGTTGGCGTCAAACGGGCCTGGATGTTCATGCCTATGGGCCGGAAACCACCGAAAGTAACCGAAGAGCACATCCATGGATATATGGGAGGGTGGCAGTCGTGGAGGCAAGGCGCGAAGCCGTTTGTTCCTGCACCCCGACCCATCAGCGAAGTGTCGACGATCAGCAAGATCGTCGGGCAGTACATGGATGTGGAAGCCGTGCAGGGCCCTGTCGGCAGTGTCGAAGACGTGGCCGACCTCACAGGCCTCCTTGGCGCTCGAATGTGGGAAGAGTGGCTCGTCAAGGTCCGCGCAGAGTCCGGACGAGAGCAGTCACGCTGGCTGGAAGACGTGGATGAAGTGATCCAGGAGGGTAAGGAGAACGGATCGGGCTGGAAAGTGTTGGTTGGGTGGGCAAGGAAGCCTAAACCAGAGAAGGGGATGAAGCTTGAAAGGGCGGAGATCACAGTTGCTGTCGAGGATCTAGAGGAGCTGGCATCTCCGGAGGATGAAAGTGCTGAGACGGGGATGATTCGTATGTTGATTCAGGAATGATTTTTTTGCGCTTCAAGACTGTTGAAAGGGGAGCATAGCGAAGGAGTTGGCGGCGGTCGGTCAGCTGGATTGGGATGTACTGGGGCCGGGGATTTGGGTGGTGAAACCACATATCGTACAGGCTTCTTGCATTGTTTCTTTGCCTCGTATATAGCATTCGGCGACCAGCACTCTCGGGCAGCTGGTCAGATAGATGGTATGGCTTGCATATGATTATGGACGTTTGCGAGTTGAACCTGTGCCTCGTGAGGCTATCGATTCGGGATTGAGTTGTGAATGCCTTGACTTAAGTCTCGATTACCTACTGTAGGTACTCAGCCTGCGTCAGCCTTGTTACCCAGGTACTTTACAGGGGTGCCAGCCCCCAAAGGCCTGCCCCTCTTAACCGCAGCCCACTTGTACTAGTAGACATCACTAACGACGTCAGTGTTGGACGATTGGGGAAAATGGCTGCTCCCGGATGCATGCAAGATTTCTTGCGTAAACATGTGAATGATGACTACGAACCAAGCTAAGTACATGCATGTCGAACGAACATACCATACGGTGCTCGTCGCTCCTTGACTTTCTTCACAGCCCGGGTACAGTTCTCTCTGCCCCGCCGTGACGTCCCTGGCCCTCCGATCTAATTCATAATCTGGCGGCGCGCGCAGCAGTGACCTCAGTCCAGCGCAGGGCCAACAACAGGGTGTCCTAGCAAGAGAGAGTGTGACATTATGACCACACCGCGTTGCTTCATCGTCCGCCATGGCGAGACCGAATGGTCACTCTCGGGCAAGCACACGGGCACAAGTGACATTCCGCTCACCAAGAACGGCGAGAAACGAGTGCGGGCGACGGGACGAGCACTGATCGGGGATGATAGGTTGATCGTGCCTAAACAGTTGGTACATATGTACGTCTCTCCCAGTCTCGAAGCCGTGGACAGAATCTCAATACACGATCTTCGGCTTGGTCCTCTCACCGTCGTCAAGTATGAGTACTAATAGGTGGTTGTCAATAGCTACGTTTCCCCACGACACCGCGCCCAACGCACCCTCGAGCTCCTCAACCTGGGCTTCCCCGAGCCCTACCCGTGGCAGACAGACAAGGTCAGCACACAAGGCGATCCGCCACGCAAGACGACCGCCAGAGTAACAATCGACCCGCGGATCGCGGAGTGGGACTACGGCGACTACGAGGGCATTACGAGCGCCGAAATAAAAAATATGCGTGAGGAGAAGGGTTTGGGAAAATGGGATATCTGGCGCGATGGGTGTCCCGGTGGCGAGAGTCCCGAGGATGTGATCAAGCGGTTGGACAGTTTGATCAAAGATATCCGCGACAACTATCACGCCTCTATCATTGGAAAGCCCAAGGACCCTGATTGCACAGGGGATGTTATGGTCGTGGCCCACGGGCATATACTCAGGGCTTTTGCCATTCGGTGGATCGGACGACCCTTGACCGAGACGTCGTTTATCATGGAGGCCGGTGGTGTGGGAACTTTGAGTTATGAACATCACAGTATCCATGAGCCTGCCATCCTGTTGGGCGGTGGATTCGTGGTCGGCGAGGATAAAGAAGAAATTGAACGGGAAGAACAAAAGGAGAAGAAAGAGTCACAGGGCCACTCATGATATGTGTTGCTACTCTGACAGATAGCTATGCTTGCAGCCAGAGCAAGACTAGCTGGATAATATACTCCTGAACAAGACTCCATGTCAGCTCTCCAACAACTCTTCGGTCTCAAATGTGCTTCACCATCCTCCTGCCGGTCCTGGCGGACCTGCCGTATTACCTTCGCTCCATGATGGCGGATCAGGTCGATCGCCATAGCCTTCCTCCAATGGTGGACTCAAGTCAGGAACGCCGTAGCCACCTTTCGGTGGTGAAAGCGGTCGAGGGCCTGCTCCCATCACTGAGGGGGGGCGAGGGCCTGCACCCGTGATCTGTGTCTGACCTCCTCCTACAGTACCTGCGCCATGGAAAGCGATACCTGCTGCAGGGGCGCTTGTAACAGTCATCGGCTTAGTCCAGTCACCACCCTGATAGGCAGAGCCTGAGGGCCAAACTTGCGCCGACCCTGGCGGATTGTTCTTGCTGGTGTTCTTTGGACTGATCGTCGAACTTCGTACCGATTTTGGCTGTTCGCTGCCTTTCCTGGATGTTGTATTGGGTTGAAAGCTGGGCTGTTGTGACCCCTTGTTGCCGCCTTCTTGTTGTCCGTCCCATCCTTGTCCATTGTTTTTGGTATTCGCATTATCGTCTTGCCATCCTGCAGCTTCAGTAGTCCATGCTTGATCGTTGGCCGTGGTCGTATTCTGCTGATTATTGCTTCTCTCATTCGTCCAGTCGGCTGCACCTTTGCTCCAATCATTATTGCCTTGATTAGCGGATCCATTGCCTGGATTCTGACCACTTGATGGATTCGATACTCGAATTCCCAGACCAGGGTTGGCCGCGTTCCGAGCTGGTGGCAGCTTGTATTTGAGAAACTCAAACTCAGGCGGAGCTACTGGGACTGGCTCAAATGTATGGCTTGAAGCTGCCGTGGATGTCTTTGGCGGAGGGTCGGGTATCGTTCCTCCTAATGCACCTTTCGCCCTCAGCACCAATTGAATCAGCTCCTCCTTGTCCAGGTTAGCCAGCTCGTTCACGTCTTCGTTGCCTGTGGGTTCGACGTCGACTTCAATACCAGTTTCGTTCTTGATCTGCTCTTTAGTGCGATATTTGAACACAAATCTCGCATAAGGCTCGTCTAGATTGTCAATGTACTCCGGAATGCATCGCTTCTTGGTGTAGATGTATCCTTTTCCTGGTTGGACCTGTTTTGAAGTACCCTTTGCTTGTGCAACAGCCTGTGGGATATCATATCTGGGCTCCTCTTCGGCATCAGCAGGGATCCTGCTTTCGGCAAATACCTTCGAGGTGTAGTAGGCCCCATAAGGACCGTACAATGCTCGTGTGCTAGGGCCGTTCACAGCAAGAGTGGGAGCCGTAGTGGGAGGATTGTTATTCTGGGTGTCGCCCCAGTTCCCGCCCGACGCGTTGCCACCGGCGTTGTTGTTCTGGTCGGTGCCCCAACCTCCGCCGGCCTGGTTGTTGGTGTCATTGTTGGCTGTATTATTGTTCCAGCCTGCGTCAACTTGACCAGTGTTGCTGCCACTATTCTGCCAGTCCCCATCATTTGCTTGATTATGGGCATTCTGATCCCAGCCACTGTCAGCCGCAGCGCCCTTATCCCAGTCGTTTCCATTGTTCGACTTATCGTTGTTGTTGTTCTCCCAGCTGGCATTGTTATCATCGTTCTTTCTCCAATCGTCGTTGCCCGCTGATGTGTCATTGCGGTTGGTACCACCAGCAGCAGCATTGTCTTGCCATCCATTCCCAGAATTGTTGTTATCTCCCCATCCAGTGCCGGTCGTTGCGCCTTTTGGAGGATCTGCAGGCTCAGTGTGCTGGCCGTTTTCAGGTTGGTGGTTCCAGTTAGGTTGGGAAGCGTCTGATTGCCGAGAAGGCTCGGTGTTTGGTTGGCCTTGACCAGGAGGTGCAAGGCCAGATGTTACACCATTCTGAGCAATCTGGTGACCAGCAGGCGCTTGCGTGTGGAATAGAGGTGCATTCGTCTGGAGCGGATAGACAGGTACATGGCCAGGAAAGGGCGGCGGGACTGAATACGCAACTGGTGGAACCCAGACAGGGACTGCAGGATGACCTGTAAACTGCTGGATCACAGGTGCACCGGCAGTTGGAGCAGCATGTGGATGTGCAGCAACAGGCTGGAAGGCATTCACGGGTGGTTGTTTGGGCATCGTTCCGCCATTTTGAGGAGCCGGCCTGCTTGCAAAGGTGGGAGGTGTAGCAATCGGTCCGGGGCGGTACCTCTCGTATTCTTGATGTCTTCCAGGGTGGTCACTGTAATCTCTTGCCCCAACATTGTATTCGTAGCGTCGATCGTCATGGTACGGATAGTCACTGTATGGATCAGTCGCTCTAAGGTTTCCTGCTTGAGCATAACCGCGCTCTGATGGATGCCCACGATAGGCATCACCACCTTGCCAGCCTGGCTCCTCATATCCCCGTGCTCTGGGCCCATATGCGGACTGTGAAGCACTATAATGTGGATCCCTTCTGTCGCCATAATCAAAGTGAACGCGTCGCTCTTGCCGAGGGGGCCCATACTCGATCGGCGGACGTGTAAATGGAAGTGGTGATGGTTGATAATGGCGCGGTGGTGGAGGCGAGGCACCGCGGAAAGCTGGCCGATAGGTATACGTCGGGTGAAATGACTCTTGCGGACGATATGGGTCAGGTTGGTTCCATCGAGAATAGCCATCGGCGGGCGCATCGCCGTTGGGGCCATGAGAAGAAGGTGGTTGGTCGAAGGCGCCATCGAAGAGTCCAGCCAACCCACCAAAGGGGTCGCCTTCAGGTTCAGCTCGACTTTCGACGACTTTACTGGACTTGTTGTCTTCGAGGTTATCCTCAGCATCACCTCCAAGGCAATCACTATCTTCTCCAGAAGACGTGGTCGACATCGCAACCTCATTTGGGTTGGCGCTTCGGCAACGAAGAATGAGGACCTCGATAGTTCCTAACTCATCAAAATGACTCTGGCTGACTCCTTCCGGCAGTTGAGATACGATGTTGTAATCATCGAAACGCCACTCTCGTCCCATGTATGTTCCATCTCCTAATGGCTTCTCTTTCTGCCGTACAGTGAAGTCGATCTCGGTTCTGTTTTTTGGTTGGTCTTTCTGAGGGGGTCGTAGATTGCATCGGTTACGGTTGCACTGGTAGTTTCCATCGATGAAGATGATCATAGCCAGACCCTCGAAGATGAATCTGCGGGATGTAAGACGAACGGTGAACGCCTGGGGATGATTAGGGATAGCGATGAAGGTCTCGACAAGTCCATCTCCATATATGGTGCCATATTCAGGAAATGGAGAGCCCGTATCAGCCCACTCAACGTGGCAGACCAAATCTTTCAAGGTCGGCATATCGTCAACGGGTTTTGAACGGAGGCAACTGAAGACCACGTAGTGTGCAGGGGGATGAACTGAGCTGAAAAGGAATTCCGATGAAGATGAAGAAAGATGATGGGAAAGGATATGTACAGGTATGGAATTGTTGAGTGTGATACTGTCGTTGGCAAACGCGTAAAACATCAACAAACAGATGAAGTGAATAGGGAATGGCAAGATGCAACGCAGTCGAGACAGCAGAACATTCTCAGCTTCACTGCATCTACTTGTGGTCGTTCATCAACGCTGTCGCCATTAGCATCCTACCAGTCACTGTTAAACAGGCATTCTGGGTCTAACAACAGTGGCATCTTATACTCGAAGGACCGAGAATCGAGAGATGCTGGCTTCAGTTTGGTAATGCCTCTTTTCAAGAACCTGTGGCCTCACACAACTTCGAGGTTGAGGCTCGCAGGTGTACAGTGCTTGCGCGACACATCCGGCCTCCATAGGTCCAGTAGACGAGAAATACAAAAGCATGAATCATGCAACACTGAGGGCCAGGGGATTGTGGATGACACGGTATGAACTCATCTTGGTTTGATCCAAGAGATCTTTTCACTCAGACCGATAATCTATCCTGATTGATATCCCAAGTTGAATCTACGCTGTACAGGGTGTGGGAGGCTGAAAAGAGTAAAGGGGCACCAATAATCAGGGGTCTAGGCCGTCATCTGCGTCGGGACACTCACACCTGCACCTTCTGGCGCATTGGTGCATGCTTCGAGATTCCTCCCACCTGTCAAACAATTTCCCTTGTGCGTCCCTATATCTTCTAATAAACAAACCCTCTCGACCACTTCTGCGCATCAATCCTGCCACGATGACCGCCACAAAGGCTCAATCTCAAAAGATCTTTGAGAAATTAAAATCCAAGCAAGCCAACAAGGTACGCGTTCCGAGACTCCTCAACAGAACGGCCACCTAGCGCGAAGCCGCACGTATGTTCAGCCTGCTCACGATCCCTGCAGATTTGTTTCGATTGCGGTCAGAAGAACCCGACATGGTCCTCCGTGCCATTTGGTGTCTATCTATGCCTTGATTGCTCCTCCAACCATCGAAACCTCGGTGTCCATATCTCCTTTGTCAGATCGACGAACTTGGACGGTACGAAAACAAACATCCCCAGGAAGGGACAGCGTACTGACCAGAGTAGTGTGGCAATGGGCTCAATTACGGACGATGAAAGTTGGCGGAAATGAGTCGGCCACGAAGTTCTTCCAATCCAACGGCGGCAGTGCTGCCCTCGCAAGCAAAGATGCCAAGGTCAAATATACTTCCAATGCTGCGAACAAGTACAAAGAAGAGCTCAAGCGCAGAGCAGCAAGGGATGCTGAAGAGTATGTGACCCTCTACTTTCCATCACGGACGGAATGCTGATGAAGTGGCAGTTATCCGGAGGAAGTTGTGGTCACGGACGAAGCCCTTGCTACGCCTGCCGACGGCGCATCAACACCTGCAGAGCCAGCCGACGACTTCTTTTCTTCATGGGACAAGCCCACCATCAAGCGACCGAGCAATCCTCCATCGCGCAGTGGAACTCCACCCGTGGTCTCGCGTAGCGGCTCTCCTTTCCTCTCCGCTGGTAATGCCAACGGCTCCGCGGCACGTCCAAAGTCGCCTTCTCCGCTCGCGGGCGCTGCCAACGACGCAGAAAACGCCCTCCCAGCTCCTACTGCCATCCGCACGACTTCCTCCTCCGCCATCCGCAAAGGACCCTCCGCTGTGGGAGCCGGCGCCAAGCGTACCAATGTGCTCGGCGCAAAGAAGACACAAAAGCTGGGTGCGAAGAAGGTTGTAGGCGAAGAGATTGACTTTGAAGCCGCGGAAAAGGCCGCAAAGGCCGAAGCAGAGAGGATAGAGAAACTCGGCTACGATCCTGAGGCCGAGAAGGCGCAAGAGCTGGCGAAGAACAGGTCAACGAGTTTGACTTCAACGGCAAAAGAGGCTCCGGCGCCTATAGCCACGTCAAAGGCTGGGGGCTATGGTTCTAGCACGACCCATGTTCGCAGCCCAAGCGAAGTGGAAAGACTCGGTATGGGTATGGGCAGGTTGGGCTTTGGACAGACCGCGTCAAGCAAATCCGCTTCTTCCGCTCCAGCACCAAAGAAATTGGGCTTTGGAAGCGTTGGAGCCAGCAAAGCTCCTGTGGAAGGTAAATATGCACATCCCCTGCATTATGGGAGTCCATCTAACGTGATCACTAGACGATTCCGAACAATATGCTCGCCAAAAGTTCGGCGTGCAGAAGGGTATCTCATCGGACGAGTTCTTCGGTCGCGCCTCTTTCGACCCGTCCGCACAGGCCGAAGCCAAAACACGCCTTCAAGGCTTCGAAGGTGCCACCAGCATCTCCTCGAACGCTTACTTTGGCCGACCTGAAGATGACGTGACAGGTCTAGAGAATGGTGAATACGGAGACATTGAGACGGCCGCGAAGGACTTTGTCCGGAGGATGGGGTTGACGGCCGGTGACGATCTCGAGAACCTGATCAATGTCGCCGGCGATGGTGGGAGGAAATTGAGAGGTGCTGTCGCGCGGTACTTGAACAGTTAGGCCATGACAATGAGTCGCAAGGGGTATGATTGCAGTAGATGCGAAATGTTTTCACTAAGCAACGTTTTCGAGACCATGCAGCGAAGTTGAGAGGATAGAATAATGATGTTCATATGGCAATGCCTCTTTCTTAGTGGTCACGAAGCAGAAGTAGAGGGGATACATAGCAGGATTCAGGCTGACTTACGAATGTACTCAACTGGTCGAGCCGAATGGGGGCAATGAGATGATTTTCCAACGATGCCACAAGTATGGCATCTTGACAACTTGTGGACTCCTAACGACGTGTTGAAGAGTTAGCTTACGGACAGTCTGATGCATGTCATCTTACTTAACGGTGTAGCCGAGGATACGTGCTCCTAGACGTGTTCAAGATGACTACAACAAGGAGACGGACTTCGAGGTTATTTGTAAACTCTTAATTCATTGTATCGTAGTATCACCTATCGTGTGAACTCAACTAAAAACACACAATTCCACCACAAAGTTGTTCTCGCGCAGGTCTCTAGTAGGCGGCGCGCAGCAAAGATCAAGAGGAGTGTGTGGAACAGTCCAGCTCGAGCATTTCTGCTCAATGACTGTGCTCGTAATACAGCTGTCTCCTGGGCTTTGCCAGACCAACGTACAAGAAACCAAGCGCAAGAAAAAGAAGCTAATTGATGTTCCTCATCCATTAAAGATAGTCCTAGTACTTCCCAATGGGGGTACTGTTTCGTAGAGTAAGATTGAACGCCATAGGGTCGTGCCAATCAATCTGTGTCTGGTCATCAAGGTCGTGATGAAATGAGTGGCTGAGTCTTCCAAGAGTACTCGATGGAATGGTAGAAAAGCACTGCCCTGTGCCATCCCTCACAAAATCATGCTCTTGCGTTTCTCAGCGCTACTGAGAACCAAAAGTGGTGTGTTGCGTCTTACTGGTTGCTCAACTTCGACGATAGGACCTCCAATGGCGTTGCCCTCGTCGCTGCTCAGGCTCTTAGCACTGAGGGCTCCGACACTATCGACCGAAGAACGTTCCCTAGACCTCTCCTTGATTTCCGACCCAATTGCACCACTAGCAGCGGCCCTTAGACTTCCGAGGCTTGGTTTGCTTGAGAGGCTGGTGCTACCTGCAAGGACAGAGTCACCGTCGGAGGAGACAGAAAAGTTGAATTCATTCTCGCTACCAGGTGTACCAGCTCCAGAGCCAGACTGACGGCCATCGCTGCGGCGTTCTCTGCCAGCACGCACCAAGTCGTGCACAGCTCGGCGGCGTTGACGAGTGGCAAAGTTTTTACTGCCTTCATGCTTGGAGGTAGGCTTTTCCTGGAGCTCTTGCAGAAGTGGTGGACCTTTGGGTTGTCTGAGTGGGTGTTCTCCAGCTCTTGCTTGCCCAGGGCCAAAAGTTCCGGTCATGGGAGTCTGAGGAAATCCAGCAGACCTCAAGGCGGAACCTTTGGTCCACTCTCCCGTTGTCTTGATATTGACAGATGATGCATTCTTGCGGTGTCCACGTCGGAATGCATTAGCCGATGGGGGAGGAAGAGGTTCAACCTCTTGTTGAGGGCTAGGGGTCGACTTGGGCGGGGTTCGAGAACGGGACTCATTTGAAGCATACGGCGACTCGGTGAATTGACGTTGAGTACCCACCGTTGCAGGCGGAGGGGACATTGAGGAGTTGCGCCGACCAGCTGCTTGCTCCTGTTGCTGATGGAGGGCCTTGTCGACCACAAAGCTGGACTGACCCGTCATAGGATTGTAGACAGCGAAAACACCTGGACTGCCTGGCACAGGCTGCACAACCGGTTGCAAACCCTGCTGGAACTGCTGATTGTAGATGCTCATATTTGAACTCATGGGAGACTGGAACTGCTGGCCAGCATTGTTCATCATCGAGCCATTCATGTTCAAACCACCCAATTGCTGAGCAGCCATGCTGACGCTGAGCAGCTGTTGCTGGAGTGCTCGTTGCTGTTGAGCAAGATAGTTGTTGGTGGCTATCAGTTCATCGTACAGATTCTGATCCATATTGTCTGTTGCGTCGACAAAGTCTAGAGTGGGAGGAGCAAGAACTTGTTCATGAAGAGAGTATCCTTGCTGGTAACCACCATGGTAAGAGGCTCTCTTGTTTGGAAAGTACGTGCCAGTGGCAGTTTGAGGGGCGGGACTGCCGTATTGGGTCGAGGCGTACCTGCTGCCTTCGAGCCCTTGCCCATGAGTGGCAGGAGGAACAGTGGCAGACTTCGGAGCCGTACGAAGACCAGCCAACAGATGACCGCGACTGGTGCGGGGGGTCGACCCGATGTTGGCCTGTTGAGTTTCGTCAATGGTTGAGATCTTGGGAGGAGGGGCCACGCTGAGCCGCTTGATGTGAGACCCTTTTCCACGAGATGCGAAACCAGGGCCAGAAACGCCGATCGAGTTATTGAAAGGGACTTGGTAAGTCATTTGAGCAACACCGCCAGCGTCGAAGCTCATTTTTTGCTAGTAGTAGGTGGATATAATATGCAGACCGTTGACTGGATGTGGTTGTCAATGCGGGAAGCCCGGACCAAGTTATGGACTCGTCAAGAAAAGAATATCCGTGCGCCGCGACGCGATGATTTGAACACAAGAGAAGGGTAAAGGAGCTTTTGGCTTCGTGATTAAGGTATTATCGCGAGGTGCTGTGTAAATAAGTTGATTTTGGAGGTAGGGAGGCAGTGGTGTAGCGATCGTGGTCTAGTGACGTCGAGGTGCGACAGCAAGAAATGCCTGCCTGGGAACAGGTCAGTGAAAGAGACTCGACGCCGCGGTCGTGCAAAGACATACCAAGGGTTCAGCCAGCTGTGGCAGAGAAAGCACAGAAAAGGATGGTTGCTGACAGTCGAAGCCACAGGGGCAGATAGCGGGAATATACAATAACGGTCGTTTTAGTCTGGGAGCAGAATAAAAGTAGGTGTGGAAGAATGAAAGTGGTTGTGATATTGCGCGGCAATGATCGAGTCTTTTTCTTCAAGAGGATAGACGATTAGGAGTGTATGTTGTGGCCGTATGTCTTCTGAGGACGTCGTGTACAGAAGGTTTTTGCTGGCCAGACCTGAAGCAAAAGAGCTTTGGGTATTCTGGATCGAGGTCGGAAACGATTAGGGTGAAACCGCAGGATGGGTGGTAAGGAAAGTCGGGAGATAGCAAGCTTCGCCAGGGATGAGGTCGACGAGGTCGGTGTCGAGAAATCGACCGTGGGAAAGCAAGCTATCAAAGAGCTTTGCAAGAGAAGAGACCAAAGAGCAGGAGGAGGGTGTGATGATGAGAAAAAGAGAGACGAATGGTGAAATGGGATTTGACGATGGATGGATGGAGGGGGGAAACACGACCGACTGGACACGAAAGAAGAGAGGAGAGAAAACTGACGCGGGAAGAAGTGTGAAGACAGTCGACAGGACAGGACAGGCCAGTGACCCTACCCAGAGGAGATGAGTGACCGCGTGAGATTCTCCTTTCATTGGCCTGGGCCATGCCCTCTGGGGCATCTTAGGGACAATTAGGCTCGTCGATAGGCACGGAGCCCCCTTTAGCGGCGTCTTGGCTTTCAAACAGGCGCCCGCCTCAACCACTCGAGTGGCTTCCCACCCGCTACGAAAAAGATTCTTTGCTGGCAACTTCACAAGTAGATCTAAAGTGACAGCACTGCAGCAGACGATCATCCCCTCCTTGCCGACGAAAGAGTTGCTGTCAGCAGCAAAAGGAGTCCAGAAGACTTGGATGCACGGTACGAGTAGCCCAAAGAATCAATACTTTGCCGCCACACCATGGGGACTTTGCGACTGCTGTGTGGTGGTAACGAGCTACTATTAATACCTATGCATAGGTACAAAATAACACCAGGTACACTGTTTTGATTTGCCCACAGCTCCCATTCCTTCGAATACGCTTACAGTAAGGCTTCGATTCCCATGAGGTCGATCCCTATCAGAACCAGTGTTTCAACCTCGTTATCAGGGGTCTGCGTCCACCATTCCCCTGAGATGTGCAGTTCCATATCACTGCTTAATCTGGACAGGAGTGCCTTATGATTTCATGATAGCACAGATAGAACCCCCACTTGATGGTTGTCATGCCTGGAATGACAGCCAGTCTAACGGTTAAGGACATGAACCGTTTCCTCCCCTGCCGAAAGCCTCTCGTACGAGTACTTGCCGACCCAGATTCATCTGCAGCCTTGCCCACAACGCCCAGGAGTAATTAAACCATGCTTAATTTCATCCATTTTCAAGCTTTTATGGAGCCTAGGAGCCCTTTCGGCTTTCTGTCTCGTGGCAGCCAGCCAGCCAAGCTCATCAGCCGCATTAAACGAAGTCTGACCGTTTTGGAGATTGCCTCGTGTGCTGTAGATCTGGAATTCAGACTTTGATCGTTCAGGGATAACGCGACTCATGGTGGGCAATTTATTATTCCCAGAGATGAAAACCCTGACGACATTATTGCACGCGAACGCGTCGAAGACGAATCCCGGCAAAACGGATGGAGGGGACAATTGTATCTCTATCTCACACTCTCGATTGCGAGAGTCAGCTATTAGTTGAAAACTCTCGGCCATACTGTACAAGCTGGTCGTTGTATATAATGGTACATTTTCCTGACCTTTTTCACCATTGCTATGCCAAAAGCCGACAATCAAAGACGACCCATCTCATGATTTGGTGATACACACATACTGTGTAGAGTGTTTAGAGTGTTTTGTCTTCGGTGTCACGATTGACCACTCCAGTCTGTCCACGGGCGTCATGAGCCGCTGCTGGGAGGACTTCCGTTGTCGGAGTGGCAGCTTTGTCCACGGATTTGTCCTGGGGTTCTGAGATAGGTTTCGATTTCTGGCCCTCAGTTATGTTCTCTCGCTCGGGCGACAACGTCTCATCATCGTGCACCTTTACTTTTGCTTCTTCCTGGGGCGGCTTGCTACTCGCGACATGCTGAGTTTCGGTCTTGCCCTGAACCTGCTTTTCTTGAGGTCTTGCGGGCTTTTCTTCTGACTTCGGAGCTGGTTTCTTGGACGATTTCGAGGGTCGAGACGTGGCTGGCTCTGGTTCCTCTAATAATCTGTGCTGCGGTGCTGATTGTTGCTGGTCTGCCGCTTTTCTCTCTGCAATCTGACCGACTAGCTCCTGTCTCTCTGCCTCCAATTCGGCGTCAAGCTCCGCGTCGTCCTCCAACTCGCCCTTGTAAACTTCCGGATGTCGTTGGAAACATTGTTGCATGCCCTGGAATTTATCGATACAGTCCATGCCCTTGGGCTCCTCATTGGAGAACACGAAACACGAGAATGCCTCCCTGAACTCCGTCCCACAGGGCCCATGGGCCATTCCACCAAGACAAGGGCAGTCCCAATTTATTTCGCCGGTTTCTGGGTTGAAGGCGCCTTCACTGGCCGCCTCTTCTTCGAGCTCTTGAGGAGATGCAGCATGTTCATGTGACTCTTGCTGGGCAGATACTGAGGTAGAAGCGTTCTCAGAGGATACTGTTTCCGCAGCCGATTTCAGCACCGAGGTGTTTCTTTCTGCTTGTCGCGCCCGGCGCGAAGTCAGTTCTTCCAAAGAGGTGGTTTCGACGGAGTCATCGAGGGCTTCGAGGTTGGGATTCAGTAGGTCTAACGCAGCGTGTTAGCATGACTTGGTCAAATGCAAAGTTCATCCATTCTGGAAAATCCAACATACTGTGCTGCGGTTGCTCCGCAAAGACAGGACTGGTGTTGTAGTAGTAAATGCCGGCAATGGCAACACCCCATCTTAGAGCACTGCTCTTCCAACTCCGTCGTGCATTGACACGCGATGTGCTAGCAAACCGTTTCCCAGCTGTCGTCCGCGCTGGTGCAAACGAGGATTGTGCCGCGGAGCGCAATACTGTCGTGGCGGCCGGTCGGAACATGGTGTATAAAGTCACTTTCTGGGTATGTCAAGGTCGCGGAGGGTGCAGAGGCATGCTAGGTCGACCACAGAATGCAAAATCTTCCTTGTAAGACTTGCGCGAAGCAAATGGCAACGACGGGCTGCGTCAAGTCAATTGATGTCACAATTATTAATTGAGTAGCTCCGAGTCCTGAGATTCTTTTTTATGCATTCCGAGGGCCTAGGATCCGCCGGGTACGGTGGCCTTTGGGTTGGGCTCCCGCGCAAGGCTAGCATTCAGCTTGTCATCATATCAGGTTTGATCTTTGCGTCCTTAGGTATCACTCTCTGGCTTTTCACGATATCTCAATTAATGTCTTCGACTGTTTGGACGACCTGGCATCCTTGTGGTCTGTTGAGCGGTGAACCTGTCCACCCTTTCGCCATCATTGTTCTAAATCAACCGCTGAATGGAAAGGCTCTAGACGCTGTTATCGGGTCAGCCTCGCTCCTGGTGTGTGCCGATGGTGGTGCCAACAGGCTGTATACATACGACCAGGACAAGAGAAACTTCAAGAACCGCCTTCCAGATGCCATTATAGGAGATTTCGACTCCCTCTCGAAGCCTGTCGAAGAACACTACCGTGCTCAGGGAGTGCCAGTCATCGAGGATTCGGACCAATATTCTACAGATTTTACAAAATGTCTAAAGTGGATCCGGACTTGGTGCCACAAGAGTTTCGACTCTCCAAGCACGACCATGGACGTTGTTGTACTGGGAGGCCTCGGTGGTCGTGTGGACCAGGGTTTCTCACAGATTCATCATTTGTACATGGCAGAGAACGATGAGGCTCTCTTGAAAGGTCGAATCTACCTTTTGTCAGAACAGAGCTTGTCATTTGTCCTAGCTAATAGCAACAATCGTATCCACGTAGTCCCTGGATATTTTGAGGAGAATGTCGGTATCATCCCTGTTCTTGGGCGAACCATTATCACCACCAGTGGCCTAGAATGGGATGTGAACCAGTGGACCACCGAATTTGGAGGCCAAGTGAGCACAAGCAACCACATACGATCCGACAAGATCGAGATTTCGTTCCAGGGTCCCAGACCTCTGTTCACGCTGGAACTCCACAAGACCCTGACCGCCCCTGGCTCTTGAACTCTTCAATGAAGTGGGCATTGTCCGTGGTCTTCTTTCCAGATCGATCCGCTACCACAATTCTACACTGTTGTGCACACTTCACCGAAAGTCAGCCTCGGCTGACAGCACGACTGTTCCAGAGTCGTTGTCGCCGTCTTGTCGTCGTTGTCCACTCCGAAAGCCCGCCACGTTCGGACTGGAGCGAAGCCGCGAGGTCATGGTAGGTCGAGGTGATCGATCAACCGGTCGATATGGTCACAGCAGCGATGCAAGTTGGTTACATCAGCCAGAATGCTTATCGCAGGTAACAGATGAGGATTGGAAATCGCGGCCGTGTTTTCATGTCCTATTGAGACCAAGAATGGTCAATCAGCCTGGCTTCTTTGACAGATTAAGATGTTCCTTGTTTGGTGACTTAAAAGGGCTCCGTAGTGCGCCTTTGCCACTTGGACCATCAGCAAGGGGTGCTGCGTTTTCATACCAGTCCACATCACTCAAATTGAGTCTCCTTGCTCGAGGCACGTGGCGCCCAGACTTCTCAGCGCGGCTGAGAGGCGGGTTGTAATGTTCGAGTCCTGGTTTGGGTCCCTTAGCATTGGAGTTCTTCCCCAGAGGGGGTTGCATAATGGGGCTCAAAGGGGAAGTGTTGGGTATACCATCGGTCTGGTCATCTTCACGCAGATCGTAGTTCAAGACCAGGTTCTTGATCCGCTGCTGCTCCTCTCTTTCCGCTGCCTGCTGCGACTTCATTGATACTGCAAAACTTGAGTTTGAAGGCAATTCGATCGTTCGAGTCTGCCAGAAGGTCAGTTCACTTGTACGCGCTTTCGAAGACGATGCGATTGTGGGAACATGGAGAAAGCCACTTGCCTGTTGGCGATTGCCCTTCTTCGTCATCAGCGAGAATGCCATTGTGTTCGACTGGGTCTCCACCGGTGGTTTTGGCTCTTCGTCTACCGCGTCTATCGGTGGTCGTTGAATCTTGCGGATTGGTAACGGCACATCGAACTGAGCCCTACGCTCAAACTTGCGAGAGTTCAAACTTTCAGCCATCATTTTCTCGAACTCTCTGTCGAAGTCCGCCTCGGCCTCTGGATCAAGCTGTTCTTCTTGACGCAAAACGACGATTTGTTCTTCTTCATCCGAGTCCACATCCTCCTTCTCTTCGGCTGTGTCCTCCTCAACCCCCGCCTGAGTTTGGTTAATCCGACTGTCATTGATGAGTATGGGTTCACTTACCTCGCCTTCTTCGTCCGAGGATTGTGGGAGTTCCGCATCGAGATCCGCGTCGCCGTCACCCAGGCCGTCCTCGGAACCCGACTCCTCGAGATCTTCTGCTTGTTCAGCGGCTTTTTCCGCAGCCGACTGCCTATAATTGGCGCTGACGGCTTCCGCAAAGAGCTTGGCAGCTTCGTCCATTTCGGTCACAAGCTTCCAGTTAGGCCGGACAAGAGTGTAGGTATCTTGCACTAGGAAGTCGATATCCATTGGCAGTGGGTCTTTGATCGCCATATAATACTGAAAGAACGTCAAGAAGAAGTCAAGCTTTTTCCGAGAGCTACCTCGGTCGAAACAGATCCCACATGTGTCGAGAATCGTGCAAACAAGACGGATTCGGAAGAAGTCATCAGGAGGATCGAAGGATGTGTAGCTATCGGGCTGAGGAGTCCCACTCTCGTGGCCGAAAGTGACGATGCGATACAACGTATCAAAAATGACGGTGGAATCGATCATTTTATAGTTGTAGAGCTCTCCCAGGTATTTGACCTCGGCCACTCTTCTCTGGTTGAACTTGAACTCGTTTTGTTCAAGACCTAGGGTGATCTGTTCGAGGATATTGTCGATGGTTCCGATGGCGAACTCCTGGTGGTAGCGAAAGAGGGCTTGAAGCAGGACAGCTAGAAGGTGAATGTT
This sequence comes from Exophiala viscosa, assembly GCF_022695815.1. Lineage (NCBI taxonomy): Eukaryota > Fungi > Ascomycota > Eurotiomycetes > Chaetothyriales > Herpotrichiellaceae > Exophiala > Exophiala viscosa. Next base: position 2,405,808 of record NW_026944355.1, on the reverse strand, counting down.
GCTGAATTTGACCTTACCAGGTTTGCTGAAAATCTTTTCCAGTATCCGCACGACTTCTTTCTCTTCCCAATGCAGCTTCCTTATGGTCTTCAATACTTTCATGTAATTGCGCTTCGTCATATCGATATACACCATCTGGCGCACGAAAAGCTCCATGGGAGTTCGTTCCTTCTGTTGAATTGCAGACCGCTGTGGCGGGTCGACATAATAGAGTGCATTCTCAATAAGCATACGCTCTTGACCACCCAAGTGCTGGGCAGATTTCTTACGGCTCAAGGTCTCCAAGAACGATACCATTCGTGGAGATGTTTCCGCACTGCGTAAGAGGTAGCGTCCGCAGTTCTCCAGTAGATGAGCGATGATTTCGATGTTCATTCGTGAGAAGTCATCTAGACTGACTTTGAAACAGTGAAAAATGACATGCTCAGGGACGATGCCGAACTTGGTGAGCTCAGCGAGGTAGCGGATATTGGACATACGAACCTGTCCCAAAAAGTCCTTCGTCTTTCGCCGTTGCAAACTGCGGAATTCGTCATCAAGATGTGTAACCAACCCTTGGACAATGTCTGGCATATACTGTCCCAGAGTTGCAGCCAGTCGAGCGTAGAAGGGTAGCAGATCGGTCCTGCCTTTCGGAACTTCTTGTAGGGACTTGATGAGACGGTTTCGCGATGCCTTGGAATTGAGAAAACAAAAGTCGAGTGCAAGCTGATCCACCATCTCCTTGGTTTGGAGTTCTGGCAGTCGAAGGAGGATAGCATCAACCTGAGCGCCAACAGTTTTGTTTGCGATTGCCGTCGACTGATCATCGCTCTCAGAGGGTTTGGCATTGCCGTTTTCAGGTGCAGCGCCATTCGAGTCTGCACGCTCCTCTGCTTCAGATTTCTTCTTCGAATCTTCAAGGAGGATTGCCGGCACACGCCCTTTGAGATCAACCAGATTTTCATAGAAGCGACGCTCGTCCTCATCCTCCCAAATGCCAGCCCCATCAGTTGACCCCTTGAGATAGTCACCTGTCTTGATCATTCCAACGATACCGGTAGCGCCTGATTCAGCTCCCTCCTTGTCTTCGAGATCCGGCATCTCTTCTCCAAGAATGTCACACAGGATCTGTGCATTTGCGACCAGTTTTTCTTGTGCCTTAGCCTGTCTATCGAAGTTCGCTTGTCTATCCTCGAAGATTTCACCACTTTTGACGTAGGCTTCCGCATTTCGCCGACTCTGGTTGTTCAACGATTTCTGATCTCGAATAACGTGGGTTTTGACACTGGACAAGTAGCGCTCAAGGACGTTGACGAAACGTTGCCGTGTGGGTGGCGGAATGATAGGCGCATCTTCGTCATTTGGATCGTCTGCACCACCAGCTTCCTTTGCTGGCCGTATAACCGATCCATCGGCATCCACATTTTTGCGGCCGTCCTCTGAAGGTGTTTTGAGACCAAGAATATCCCAAGCAAAGTTCTTCACGAAAAGGACCGCGAGGCTCAGATTCGCATGTTCTGGATCGTGACCCAATAGTTCCTTCAGGACTTCCAGTGGAAATGGGTCGTGCTCGATACGGTTGTCACTTTTATTACCGTTGGAAAGAGACGTTGGTCTGACTCCTGCCTGTCCCGATGTTTCTTTTCCCTTGGCTGGAGCGTCGTCCGGGCGGTCGACATCGTCCAGGCTCCGAAGAACGCCACATAGCCAGAACTCGGTTACAATGCGTAGGAGTATGCGATGGCGCTGTAGTCGCTCCTTCTCTTCTCGTTCGCGAACTTCAGCGGTCCATAGTCTGACTTGGGCTTTGTCAGGAGGGGTCAAACCCTTGCCCAGCAGCCACGCCAACTTCTTTGTGAACTCATCGGGCCCGAACCGTTGATGCAATGCACTGACAAGCTCTACCGCTGTTGCGATTTCACTTGCGGTCTTGAGTCTACTCAACCCCTCCGCAGTGGCCGAAATGATCTCAGACAAATATTTCTGCAGCGACAAAGTTCGGACTTCTGAGAGGAAAGTCTCTTGCGCAGAGGAGCTAATTCCAGTACGTAGGCGCTTGATAAAAGCGGTGTTTTTCTTGAGGGACGAGTCAAGGGATCCTGCGACATCGTAGACTTCTATCCGCTCGTTAGCAACGCTTGGTGAATGGCCGTCTTCACTATACCCTTCGCACCGGTCCAGACGCGCAGATTCAGGTCACGTAATTCGCCTGTCCACACGAGTCAGTATGAGAAAGAGAATGCAGGAATAGTCGGCTGTACGTTTTCGCTTGCGGTCCATGACGGTCCGGGGTTTTGTGAGGAGTAGGATAGCGCTCGCATGACGAGAAGCGCAGGCTAAGAGGATTGCATGAATCCACTCAACGATACTGAGTAGCAAAAGACACTGCAGTTATAGTGAACACAACAGTAACTGCTGAAACTTAATTGAACAGACTTGTCTATGTCTGGGGTTCTTCCACCTGCGTTGACGGTGAAATGCGGGCCTGCCATGCGCACCTGCGGTATATCACGCCAAGCCTAAGAGGTCATGCAGGGCTTAACTGCGCCACTAAATCGCGCCTCTACAGGGGATCAGGGCCATGAGGGGTTTCACGAAAAGTCCATCAGTTTTTCGAGGGGTTACAGCCTCGCATCAGAATGTTATGTCTCCAATACAGGCTTACATTTGCAGGCTCCCTAGGTGCCCAGGTATGCTGTGGCAGTAGATGCCGCACTTTTCCAGTACCTAGGTATCTTGCGCCGTCCCTGTATCAACAAACATCGTCTATCCTCAATGTCCCAATCATTAAGTCGTGCAGATGCGCCTACAAACACCACCTCGAGGACAGAAAAGTCATACCTCTTCTCCGAAAATGCGTGCTTTCTGGGCTGCAAGTTTACTCTTGCGGCCCTGCGTAAGTTCCTTCTCTGCTGCAGACTTTTTATCGCTTTCGTTCTCAACTTTGGTCTTCTTTCGAGAACCCGCTTGTGGACCTTTGGCGGTTGAAGGGTTTCTTTTCCGTTTCTGCGTTTGCTCGCTATGATCGTCTTCCTCTTCTTGTTCCTTGACAGCAGCAATGTCCTCTGATTCCGTCCATATCTCGTCGGCCAACCAGAGCGGTACGGCGGTTGAAGATTGCCCTTTGATGTGAATGCCTCTAACATTCTTCCACCCTTTGACGACATGCTTCTCAATGAGATCCTGGACAATTGCCGATATGTTCTCCGCCAACTGTTCTGGTCTGAATGATGCCAGGCCAACCCGCACAGCCACCAGTACACCCGGCCTCAGGTGAACAGGGACCGCATCAAGAGCCTTCTCGATTTCTTTCCCCAAGACAGTTGGTGAGCTCGGCGGAGCAGCCCCTTCCCCCTTGGATGACTTTGAACGCTGATCCTTTTTGTCTTTCTTGTCTTTCTCGGTATGCGCGACAACTATAGGGATTGGCCGCTTGGTAGTCGCTTTGTAGAACACTTTTCCCAGGACCCCGGGCAGACGGGTCACGATACGATCATCGGCCAGGAATATATCGTGCTCGCTCAACAGTTGCCTTCTGGATTCAAAAGTCTTGTATCTCGCCTTCAATTTGGTAAAGCCAATGATTCTGTTGATTCGGGACTTCAGATCTTCGGGGAAGGCAGGATCGGCAACCACATTCTTCACAGCTCTTTGGGGGTCTGCTACAATGAGACATATTCGGAGATCTGAGGATTTGTGGAGCGAATGCGGTACGGAGATCTTGCTCGGTTTTAGTCTTCTATGGTCGACAATGTGGTGTTTGGTGGTCAGGGTAAGCCAGATGGGCTTGTCGCCGTTTCCATCTGCCTCATCCTCGGAATCCGACGACTTGGCAGCCAGGAGATTGCGCTTCGAGGACTCTTGTTGCAATCGCTTGGTCTCGGCTTGTACGTACTGAAGCAGGGTTTGAGATGCTTTCAGAGTCTATAACGACTTTCAGTGAGATACCATCACTAAAAGTCAGTGGACTACAACATACCTGGTCAGGGTCAAGCTGGTACGGAGTGCCTTCGGAACGCTTGTGAGATGTAATGGCTGTCGTCATGGTCGCGGATGTCATGTCCTTGGTGGTATAGGCACCGCTCGATTCTTGAAAGCAAAGAGAACCTCACAATCAGAAAAGGTCGCAAAGGATCGGCGGCATGCTGGAAAAAAAGTGAAACTCCACTTTGACCGGCTAACATTCCTTTCTTGGTCCACTCCGCGTTTTATCTCCAACTCACTGCAGGTAACATGAACAACTACTACCACGCCTACCTAGGATCATCATCATCATCATCCATGCCTTTCTACCAAATGTCCAACAATACCACTTATAGTCGTAACATTGAGGGAAATCGATTGCCGCTAATATGAGGGCGGCTGCGCTGTATAATGCAGAATTGACTTTTGTCAAGGATGTGCTCAGATGTAACAGCTCGACTACTCATCTCTGCATATGCTGTTGTGAGGAGACCACACGTCCCCGGCATCATCTTCCATATAGACCGTTTCCATATAAACCATAGCTCTACGTTTTAAGCAGACTCTATGCTCAATTCCAATCCATATAACCCGTCTGTTCGTCATTCCTGCCATTCGTGCGCTTTGTTTCCATCGTAAGACGCGCTGAAATTGATGGGCGTCCCCCCACCGTGAAAAGAGGAACCGTGCGAGCTACGCGAAGCGCGCATTGCATCGAATCACGCGAGGAAAGTCTCACTTGCACCTCTCCCACAATTCTTCCTCGACCTTTTGCTTGACCTTTGCCAACTCCAACATACATTGTGTGTCTCGTTTCAGCCTGTTAGGTTTCTGCTTGTGGTTTCTCATGAGCATACCTAATCGTCCAGACACGCATCTCCTCCTCCGAGGACGCGCTCTGAGCTGGTCAACCGCCACCTCTGGGCAGCACTCGCGCTCCGGGTAGCTGGGAGGAAACCTCATCATGGCTCCCTCTGCAACTCTCCCTGAGGGTCCTGCGTCTCCTACACCAGGAGCGAAGAGAACTACCACATCTCTTCTTCCTGCCTTCGAGCCCTTCTCGTCTTCCCCGGCTTTACCGAGACCGCTGAAGCGCACCCGAGATGCTGCATTCGACGAGCACACGACATATCCCACTCCTGTACCAACTTCCTCCACGGCTATTCTTACATCTTCACCTTCACGAGGCACAATATCAAGACCAAATCTTCCCAGCACTTCTTCCACGCTCTCGGAGCGTACCCCACTCGGAGCCGTGCCTTCAATTCAACTCAACGGTGATGGCAAAGTAACGCGTATGGGAAGGTCTAGCGCCTCTTGCAACTACCAATTCTCTGCCAATCGCCTCATATCTCGCGTTCATGTCGAAGCTTGCTACAAAGCTGCCACCTCGCGTCTTGAGCGTGATCGTGTGCAGATTACTTGCACGGGTTGGAATGGTATCAAGATACATTGCAAAGGTCAAGTATATGAGGTCAAGAAAGGAGAAACTTTTTCGTCCGACGTAAGAGATGCTGAGATCATGGTGGATGTTCATGACAGTCGTGTGGTCATTCAATGGCCACCAAAGCCGCGACTGGGTGCTATATCATCTGACGAGGAGGACGAGGAGGATTCACCCACCAAACGCCAGCGAGTCATGCTCCGACATTCGACACCTCCAAGCCCCAGCCCATTGCAAGCCCGTCGACGACCGGTTTCCCCTGTCTCGCCATCCCCTGCTGTCCAAGCACTGTTACCTTCATCACCGCCTGTACTTTCGATCAAAGCCGTCACGGAAGTCGTCGAGATATATGAAGATCCGGAACCAGAATCAGACACTAATGGAGCGAATGATGTTGTAGAAGTATCTCAGACGACCACCCAGGTGCTTACAGACAGTGTCCAAAACTCCATGACTTCTCAGAACAACCTGTCAAGCACATCGGAAGACTTCTCTGACAACGATGAGGAGAATGATCCCATCATTCACTCATTTGGACCGTTTGGTGCTAATCTTCTGCCACGAATGGCGGCTTTCACTGCTGGAGACTCTCCCAATCCTAACGAATCTGTGAAAAGTTCTCGATCATCACATACCGAACCACTGCACCCGTCTCAACGTCCTGGCCTCGCTCCAAACCAAGCACCTGAATTCGATGTACGAAGTCACGTCACCAATCAGCTTGCATTTTCCAGACTGTCTTCAACACCTTGGACAACTATCCTAAGCCACCTCCCGGCCGAGGCGGGCACTTTGTCGATTAACGAAATCAAGCAAATTGTGAAGGAGACCGCGTGTATTGGGGAAATTTCTCGGGAAGGCAAAGATGCTGCTGGGAAACCACTCGAGAGTGAATACTACTACCTGCCCGACCTTGACGAGGATGAGAAGAGAAGGGAAGCCGTCGTCAATGATCTCCGAAAACCAAGTTTGCGAGCATGCCGTAAGCAACATAAGGTCAGTTGTCTTGATGTCACAAGTCTCCTTCCACTAACAACTTGCTAGCAATACTTCTGGCGGAAACCGAAATGAAGTGACCAAGGAGCAGCTGCATCTGAACGGACCACCATCCACGGCAGGATCTACGAAAGATCCTACCTACACTTTCCTATTGCCGATCTCCTTTTGTTGCATATCCGTTTGTTGCTCTTCTCATAGGGCCATGTGTGGTGTTTAGCGTTCAGCGATTGTGCATAGCGATGAAACCTGCATGTATGGTTAAGCATTCTGTGTACTCTGGGCTCACAACATCACGGTTGTTAGAGTATCTCACAAAGGAGCCGCACAGTCACAACAGAAGTAGCTTGAGAAAATCAGTCCAATATCAGATCTTTACGGTCACCAGCTGCTATGTGTAAACTCGTCGTCGGAAGAGCCCTGAGGAAATACCTTAGGTAAGCGTGGTAAGGTAATGCATAGTGGTTAGGTCCGGCATGGCCGCCGATCCGCGTTTACCCGCATTCCGTAGCCATCAATAATAGGCGGCCGATGTTCGGCACCCATGTTCCGTCCGAGGTTGACTACGGCGCAACATCAAATGTTCGCCGAAGTGCAGACTTATTGGACTTGGAGTTCATGTTGTATATTGAATCCGCTTGGGCAAGGCCAACGACATACCTTTTCGAGGCTGTAGAGTCTACACGTCTGGCATGATGTTGTCGGCAACCAAACACTCTGCTCTACGAGCGCTGCGAGCTCAGTCTCGCCCAAAGGCCCTCTTCGCACAGTCTCAATCCTCGTCACTCGCGCGACTTCTATCCACCCTCGCTCTCATCGAACAGAAAGATGGAAAACTCAACACGGGCTCACTAGCTGCTGTGACCGCCGGCTTGAAATTAGGAGGCTCTGTGCATGGTTTCGTGGCGGGAAAGTCTGCAAACTCTGTCGCGCAAGAGGTGGCCAAGGTCAAGGGATTGGAAAAGGTCATTGCCGTTGAAAACGAAGCCTACGAACGAGGACTACCCGAGAACTGGGCGCCGCTGCTGGTGGAAAACATCAAGAAGGGAGGCTACACACATGTCATTTCATCACACTCTGCTTTCGGAAAGAGCTTGCTGCCCAGAGTGGCTGCACTGCTGGATGTGCAGCAACTCTCGGATGTCATGGCAATTGAAAGCGAGGACAGTAAGTCTGGGTCACGCCGAAAAAAAGGCGAGGCTTGCTAACGAGTCGCAGCATTTGTCCGACCTATATACGCCGGCAATGCCATTCTGACAGTGCAAAGCATGGATCCTACGAAATTATTGACGGTACGGCAGACTTCATTCGCCCCAGCCGAAACAGAAGGCGGCTCAGCGTCTGTCGAGGATGGTACCGACCCCAAAGTCGAGTCTCCCACGGAATGGATATCAGAGGAATTGGCCAAGTCCGACCGACCAGAACTTGCATCTGCATCGAAGGTGGTCTCGGGTGGACGAGGCTTGAAGTCTAAAGAGGAGTTTGATCGTCTGATCCCACCTTTGGCCGACGCTCTCGGCGCAGCTATCGGTGCCTCGAGAGCGGCGGTCGACAGTGGCTTTGCCGACAACAGCTTGCAAGTTGGGCAGACGGGAAAGAACGTCGCTCCGCAACTCTACCTGTGTGCTGGCATCTCAGGAGCGATCCAGCATCTGGCGGGTATGAAGGATAGCAAGGTCATTGCATGCATCAACAAGGATGCTGATGCGCCCATCTTCCAAGTGGCTGATGTTGGTCTGGTTGGAGACTTGTTTGAGAAGGTGCCGGAATTGACCGAGAAGCTCAAGGCGCAGTGATGATAATCCACCTTGTTATATATACATACTACGGCATGTGAGAGTGCTATATGAGTGCGATCATTAGATTTACGCCCAGTTGCATTGGAGAAGTCTGCTTGTTGCCAACCTCGGGAAAGACCCGGATATGCAATCAGGAACAGATTGCGAACCTTTTGGTCACGACCTGGGGAAAAGTAAATGTACTTTATACCTTGCTTCTCTCTTGTCAACCGCAAAAGTGACGCCCAACATACAAGCATACTAGGCGAACATTTTGCTAAATCGTGTGTTGCAAAACCCGGAGCGAGTGGGAATGATGCTGTCAGCCTATCCCATGTTTACGAAAAAGATGTTCAGACTTCTCCACCCTTGGATGAAATAGAACAACGCACTCCACCACTTAAGAGTCATCAGGCTCCCAGTGTAACAAGACACTATGCCACTGTCAATCCTTGTTCCCCCAGATCCGAATACGATTTTTCAATCACGAAAGTCAGGGACACCCATCGATCCCAATCTGGTAGTTAACAAGTCTGTGGCAAAGGGGTCCCTCCAGCAGGCTTGACAAAGTTGACAAGTTGACGCTTGTAAACGCAAAGGCCAATAATGACCTCAATCAGCGACCCACGCCCCCGAGAAATCATTCCCCTTATGGCATATTTCTGCCCAGTAAACCAGGCACCTGCAACCTGACCGAAGACTATTCTGCCCTTCTCAAACACCTATTGGCAATGGATACGAGATACTCGCTCGCGAAGTTCAATGCGGCTTGACTTTGGTGCGGAGCCACAGAAACCGTGAGTCAGAAGTCTGGGCACCGTTGGGACTATTGGGTTCGCTCCAGTCATAAAGCGAGATGCGTATGATGACCAACACTTGTTATATGTCTGCCTGTGTCTGTTAAAGCTACAAAAGGTCACGACAACCCATGCCGGAGGCTTGCCTATCTTTTCAGGCATCCATCTTTGATAAACTCGAAGGACTACTGTATCCCTGACCCACAACAGCCTTCTTGCACAAAGGCTCCCATCCTCGTCCCATCAACACCGCAGCAGGGCTTCATTTCTCAGGCACGGAAGGACTGGATCTTGGAAGTCGTCGCGGCAAACTTTTCCAGTGTCAGATCAGAAGAGTTGTCGTCAGCATCAGGAGCCGGCACAGTCTGTTAAAGCACCGAGACCTCAGGTCTCCCACAACTTCCCACGCATACCCGTGTCTCACCTCAGCGATTCCGCATATCCGATCAAAGCCAGCCGCTTAATAACGGGCACAACCTCGAGAACAACGCATTCCCGAACACCAGGAATATCTTTCGAACAGAAAAGCAATGGCGCCCACAATGAATGAGAACACCAGCGCAAATACCGAGGCCGCCTCCATCAAGAGCACCTCCACCATGTCAAGCCTGAAGGCTCTCCTTCCCAAGAGGTCGAACAAGCAAGACAAGCCTCAGGCAAAGGAACAAACTCCAGAGCAAAAGGCGCTCAGGAAGGAGGCCTCGGCCACTTATATGTCGATGCTAAGGTAGTTGAGCACTGAGAGGGACCAGGAATACTTGCACAGCGTTGAAAAGGCCTGAAAAGCCTGCACGCCGTCATAATATGCAGATGTCGCTGATATTCCGCAAACATGCCACACTGGTAATGTTTGCTTTGGACCTGATATCGGGCATGATGAAGTCAATGCATCACAAGGAGCCCCGAATTGCAGTAGCCTTTGGCAGTTGATTGACGTTGGCAATCATCGAGGCAGAGCCTCGTTTTTGCCTGCTTTGGTCACACAAAGGCACTTCACGGTACATCCGCGGCAGGTCCCCGGGGCTGTTGAGGGAATACCGTTGTCTGGGTGTGCGTTTCGGATAGAGGACAGTTTTCCGGAAAAGATCAGTTTTTAGGGCGACCACCAAGTATAAGTAGGCTAATCCTCAGCGCCTTCCACACTGGGGATTGTATAAACTGAGGAATGTTCTGTCTGTTTGTCTTCAGCTCACACTTAGAATTACCAGAGGAGCCGCCCCCGAAGTGTTTCATAATCGGCGATCGCGCACACGGACATAGTATGTCCGCAAATGTCGCTACATGGTGATAGTGAAACTCGGTTCCTACCTAACCCGCTCCGAGGGCCGAAGCCCTCATAACCAGCACTTCTGGTCTCCACGGACACCTCGAAATGGGGGTTTCAGAGGTGAGATATCTCCTGCCATGGTCATATTGGAAAGTCAGCGACCAATGCACGATGGCGCCATACCGTATACGCATAAGTCCAGCTTGTTCCCACCAGGTCGCTTGGGGTAATGGTTACGTTCTTTCGTGATCGGTCCTAGCCGGAAATAAAGTCCAGGTAAGGCCGGGCAGGTTACGGTACGCGAGAGAATCCATGTGGCCGTTGACCAAGGTCAGTTGCTCTTCGACATTGACCTCGACGTGAAGAGGCAGCAATGAAGACTCTGCTCGTCGTCGCCCACGGAGCCGAGTCGCTGAATCCCTCTGAAGCGAGGTCTAAAGACCGAAGTTTATGGATCTGCGACCGAAAGAAAGAAAGCGGATATGAAACCCCCTACCTAGCAAGGCTAGGTACGTACATGGCTGACACATGCGACTCGGAATCTACAGTGTTTGGACCACCATAACAAACGTGCAGCGGCCTTTCAGCCAATAAAGGATGGGATCAGTATCGACTGAGATTGTCCTACTGTGAGAAGAACCCGCTCGCAGATGCATCCAGATATTCGTCCGTTTGTTTGCGCGGCTCTGTACAAAAAGACTAAAAGCTCGCGTTTATCAAATGCCGAGCTGCACGTCTTTTTCACGGACTCGGTACGATTGTGTTTTTACTTCCGAGTACGGACATCGGGAATATCCCTTTCCCTTTTCCCAAACCTCATTAATAATTCAAAGCCTTTGGGCATCGAACCTTGTTGTTCTTCTTATCAAAACTTACAGTCATATGCAGACGATTGCCCCTACCTTTGACTGGTTCAGAGAGTACTCGTCGACCTTTCGTCAATTCTGTCGCTTACGATCTCATTTCCACAGCCTGATCGGACGGGTCGAATCACAATAATTTGCCGCCAACATGTCGTTAGAGCCTGAAAAAGAAGTCCCTGTCAACAATGAACCAGAGTCTCAACTTCGAGAAAAAACCGGTGCAGCAGACACAGACTCACCCACCGACAGGTCTGTAACATCTGCAGAGCAAAATGTTCAGGTTGAGCCTGCAAAGCCGGGATACAATCCATGGGCCGACCCTTCTTCTTTCCCCGATGGTGGCACCAAAGCCTGGCTCGCCGTCCTCGGAGGATTTTGTTGCTTGTTTAATTCCTGGGGGTAAGTTGAATCCCTGGTCTGGATGTTGTAAACCATGTCTGACCTCATTCATAGATGGATCAACTGCATAGGAGTCTTTCAAGATTACTACATGGAGGTCCCACTCCGGCAATACTCGGCAAGCACCGTCGCCTGGATTCCCTCGGTCGAGACATTCTTCATGCTTGCATGTGGTCCTTTTGCTGGATACATCTTCGACAACTACGGACCAAGATACCTACTCGTGGCCGGTACCTTCCTGCACGTCTTTGGCCTCATGATGACCTCGCTATCGACGGAATATTACCAATTCATGCTCAGTCAGGGTGTTTGCTCGGCCATTGGAGCTTGCTTCCTCTTCACCCCAGCCATGGCCTGTATTTCGACCTGGTTCTACAAGAAGCGTGGCATGGCCATCGGTATCTGCGCGGCAGGCAGCTCTCTTGGTGGCGTCATCTTCCCCATCATTGTCAGCCACATGATCAATGAAACCGGATTCGGCTGGGCCATGCGAACATGCGCCTTCCTCATCTTGTTCAACTGCATTATCGCTATCCTGACGCTTCGCTCCCGAATCCCGCCAGCGGGCCGTAAGTTCGAGTTCATGGCATTTGTCCGCCCCATGCAAGAGGTTCCCATGCTTCTGACCACGGCCGCCGTATTTTTCGTGAGTATGCCCATGACCTATCTGGATGCGGATAGCTGACCAGTCCAGTTCTACTGGGGAATGTTCCCCGTCATGAGTTTCATCACAGCTGTTGGCAACGGACGCGGCATGTCCCTACAACTGGCTCAATACCTGGTTTCGATTCTCAACGCCGGCTCCATCTTTGGCCGTACACTACCCGGTATTCTAGGCGACAAGATCGGACGGTTTAACGTGATGATTGCATTCTGCGCCTTGACCTGTGTCTTTATGCTCGCCATCTGGATACCAGCCAAGAGCAACGCTGGCCAATTGGTCTTTGCACCGCTGTTTGGGTTCAGCTCGGGCGCAGCTATCGGCTTGACTCCTGCGCTGATTGCTCAGATTTCGCCTATCCGCGAGATTGGTATACGCACTGGTGCTGTCTTTGCTGCCGGCTCCATCGGTGCATTGACTGGCAGTCCCATTGGAGGTGCCCTGATCAGCCGCGACAATGGAGGGTACCTGTATATGCAGGTCTTTGGTGGCTGTACCTGTATTGTTGGTGTCCTATTCTTTTTGGCTGCCCGTATTAACATTGCGGGTCTGGAACTCAAGAAAAAGGTGTAAATCATTCGATATGATTCGATCACGGAATCGCATTGGAAATTTTGCTGTACAATTAGCCACATAATAATAGACTCCTCTTCGAGATACCACAAATCAATCCATGGTCACCACTAGTAATGCTTACTCATCCTTTTAAGTCTTTTTAGCGTGCTTGTGGAATTGGATCATTAGGCTGCGGCACCTTCCGTCTGGGCATTTCGGCAATTTCAACCTCAACTCTGCTTCTTTCTCTCTTTCATTCATTACTTCTCCATATTGTCTCTCGGGTATCAGAGCATGGTATCATTCCAATTGTTCTCAATGTGTCTCTCGTTCTCCTCGCATACAAGCATGCCTAGCCATTCGTTCGCTTTGATGACTTCCTAGGCGCCATTGTGGCCCTTTACTCCACATAGTCAGTGTCGCTGGAGTCGCTCACCGGCCCTTCCATCTCCTCATCTTCGTCCTCGCCAGCGTCGTCCTCGTCGTCATCGACAACCGCCTTCTCCTTGCCCTTGATGCTCTTCTTTCCTGCAGTCGCCACGCTAACCGCTTTCTCCATGTCACCCTCCGTGATGGCAGCGACTAGGGCATCGTTGGCCTTCTTCAGGCGGGCGACTTCTGCCTCAAGGCGCTTCTTATCGACCTTGCAATCGCCGCCAGCGTACGCCGCTTCCAATCGAGCTTCTTGAACTTGTTGCTGCATCTTGACGTACGAGCGGCAACCCTGCTCAATGTCCGAATCCCAGTCTGGCAGGTCGAGGCCGTCCAGGAATTTACCAAGGATGCGGGCGTTTGGTTCCGTCCAAAAGTCTGGAAGGTCCTTCTTCTTGGCGAACGCTTCATCGACATCGCACAAGACAACGCCTATCTTGACCATGTCGCCATCAGCGCGCTTGGCCATGTTGACGGTGAGCCACCACTTCTTGAACGCGACAGGATCGAGGAAGAGACCGCGCGTATACTTGTGGATAGTTGCCTTGGTGAACTCGTTGGTCGGACCATAGATCATGACACCAGCGAACTTGGTACGAGCCGCATTGATGTTGGTACGCTTGAGCTCAAAGATGAGGCTGTTCTTGACAATGTCCCTCACGGCTTCGAGGGTGTTGCATGCGACGATATCGGACTCAATTTCGCGAGTGAAACGGCCAGCTATCGGGGCGGCAACGTGGACTTGGACAGGAAGATACTCTGGCACGAAGGCGATAGGACCAGTGCGGATCTTGTGTGTCTTGATGATTGCCTCTCTCTCCTCCTCTTCTATGGTCTCCCATGTCTCATACAAGGGGAACTGCGAAATCTCGACATTGGTTGCTGGTTCACGAGTATCAGTTTGAGGTTGAGCTTCGGCCGTAGGACCAGCAACATTCATCTCATCGAATTTGCGGCGCAAGCCCTTGTCTTTGATATCCCCCACCCCTCTCTTGGTCTGCTTCTGCTTGTGTCTGGTTCCCTTGAGAGGCATCTTGACTATCAACGATGTTTCGAATCAGGTAATGAGATGGCGAACAGGACCACGGAGCCACGAAAGAGCGCGTTTGATAATGAGCAGCACAGGTATGTGAGATCCCTCTTGACAGACCTCAACGACGAAAGCTTGTACGGAAGGTGAGAAGAAGTGTTGCGGGAAGTCCAGGTGCAGTCTTTGCGCTCTGAATGCTAATAATTCCGCAAAATCTTGAGGCAGTGAGAGTGACACTCACTCTGTCTACTTGACGGACTAGCGCAAGGTGAATGCCTCAGTCGCCCTCCCATTGTCATCAAGATTCATAACCTGGCTCCGCCGCGTTGTGCAGTGACAGCATAGCTACAACACCTTGGCATTACAGCCTCGCCGCCAAGCAGGTATCGGCGAAGTTCACTACAAGGTGCACAATTGAATATCGAATCAACAAAAAAGCAACCAAAAGATGGACGCAATAGCCAGAGTTGAACGCTATATCAAAAAAAGTCACTTCAGAACACCAACCAAGGCAGAGAAAACGTTCATCTAGGGAACCGAAGTTCACATCCTCAATTAGAGCTAGGTTCAGTGACTGGTTATTGAGGCAGAGAAAACATTCATCTAGGGAACCGAAGTTCACATCCTCAGCGAACCACCTGGGCCAAAGCGATAGCTTGTATTGAATTGGTGACAATTATTCGATACTTCAACTATATGAAGGGCAATATTCGAATCACTTCACTGGAGTCATGTGATCAGGGCGGCGACGAGCATTCCTTGGCAGTCAAGTGATTGACATTTTATTATTGAAAGAACTCATACGATGTGCCCTGTTTGAGCACAACTGCCTCAGATCCTCCGAGTCTCTACCTCCCCGTCGTCTGCAGCTTGTCGGGCATGAAAAAGTGAGGATATCTTCCGCACAAGACCACAAATTAAGAAGAAGTCTGGAGAGATCGTCGGCGCCCAGTCTGAGTGGTGGAGAAGACCTGATGCACCCGATCCCATCTTCAACCTCATCGTCTGAAGCTTTGGGCCAAGCTTTCGGAGATGGAGGTAACAGCCACCGGCACTTGAACAACGTCATATTCGATATGCAAGCACGCTCATTGTCACACTGACAACTATTGGCTTGCGCACGAACATCGGACATTTATCATACTGGCGACGCAAGAGAATTCGCCATGCAGTGACAAGGCTCAGAGGCCACCCCTGGCATCACAGCCTCGTCGCAAGCCAAGTACCAGTGGAGCTGACAGCACATTCACGAGCAAGCCAACACTAAAAAAAAAAGGTTGCAAAACGACCAAAAAAGAATGAGAGGTTCCAAACATTTTGCTTTTCAAGGGAGACAACTCCTATCAGTTAAGACCGCAAGCAGCTCGACATGGGAAAGGTTGATCACCCGAGGCAGAAGATCCTGAGATACAATCCTAATTAACCCATCCGTTCGCCACCGAAGGCAGGTACTTGCGACGGGCTGATCGGTATGCAGAGAAAAAGTAGGAAGAAGGATAAGAATGGCAAGGTTTTCTTCCCCAGAGGGTTTCTCCTGTCATATAGAAAAACCTAAGTAGAATTCCCGCATGAGCTATTAGCTCGAATCGGTGTATGAATACAAAAGGCCGCAGCTAAGCTTTCATAGATCTTGGAGCATTGATATCTTGATAGGCAGCCGAATGTCGCTTCTCTCATGCGCCTACGGCACGGCGAGTGAGCTTTCGGCCTATCGGGCTGTTCTGGCTGAAGGGTCGAAACCCAAGCACCGATTAGGATCCGCGGAACGTTTCATGTAGTTGCCGCCCTCCAGGCTTAGGATGATGAATACAAGGGTCCTGAAATGATCAGGCGCAACTCGTCGGACGCCCCCTTCTCACCTTGTGGGAATATGCAGAACCCTACTTGTCAAAGATAATCCCGTTCCCGGGACAACAAAGGGAAGGCCACCGGCCACGCTATTCACGGCTTGAACAGATGTTCACCCCACTTCCAGTTGGGAAAGACGAATTAACGACATGTGCTGGCCAATACTGGCTTCTTTGCAAGGATGGCTGTGATGGCTCGGTTAAAGAGAGCCAAAGCTTCTCATGCACGTCAACTCTCTTGGGTCGGCCCGTCCTGAGCGGGAACCGACAGTACATCCAGCTTACAGTGCACAGCAACTTACCATCACCAAGGCTAGGGTTCAGGCGTGGCTGGTTGCTGTGAGCATGCGAGGATGAGCCGTAGAGCCGTAAAGCCCTAGAACACAATGAGAAGCGGCAGTTCAACTTCGCCGATCCAATGTGTCCGACATTGTTCAATATCTCGCCTACTTCGACCTAGGCCATTCTTTGAACGTTCGCAGAGACGCGGAAATCGGATGCAATGCTGATGCATCCTCGTGATTCGCTCGCGAAGAGTTTCAGACCTTACCAGCATGCAACGTCATGTAAGGCGGTGTATACCTTGATTTTGAGGTCTTAGAGCCCAGCCTGAGGCTCTGTCTGAATGGGGCTCAGCTTGTCGAACGCCAGCTAACAAAACATCAGGGTACGGAACGACACATCAGGTGTCCCCAACCTTGCGGATGAGTACGTTGCCGGCTTCGTTCGCATTGATATCAATGACCGCCTCCAGTTTCCCGCAATCATTATTGACAACGACCTCCTGCGGGATCACCCCTATGGCTGGACACAGTGCTTTTGCGCTGAGCGCAGCTAGTGCTATTCAGGATACTATGTTTTCTCCGTGACGGCACCATTCCAAGAGTGGCATCTTCCGTGAAAAGGTCTTTGCGACCCCCCATACTTTACCGTGACAAGGTCATCGATAGGTGTCTACTCTCTGCAAAGCAGGTGTTCGAGTTTGGCATCTGGAGGAGTATCGGTAAACACTCGTCCCCCAGCCTTTTGTGGGAGTGAGGGCCTATAAATATGATGTTTCCGGATACCCACGACAAAGAATGCTTCTTCTTTTCCTCCCTCAGGTTTTGGAGTATCCAAAGAGCCCACAAAACTCTCACGACTGATCATCACTTCCTTCCATGAAAGGTGCGCCAGAGCCTGTGAGTCTACTGAGTACAACGTCTGTGTTCCCTCACTGATCAGTCACTAACCAATCTAGGCTTCGCAGTGCTCGAAGCAGTACTCACTATGCAAAGTGAAATGCCCATGACCGCGAGCAGTCATCCCTCTGGGTCCGGACAAGGCCCGAATTTCGGGAGGTTCATACCTCAGACTGGTCAAAAGAGAGGTTATAAGAATTGTTTACAGTGCCATCATGCCAAGATCAAGGTGGGTGAGCATCAGTTCTGGTACATCCACCAGCAGACTATCTGACTCAAACCATAGTGTGTTGCAGTGCCTGGTCGAAGGTGCCAAGCATGTCAGAGACGGGAAAGCAAATGTAGCCATGCCATGGACATCTCATTGCCGGCACCCGGCGAGACGGCTCCTCATCTTGAAGAGAGATCTCCAGGTTTACCGCAGCCAATTCGACCTTCATTGAACATGGACCCGGACCCGGACCCGGACCAGGCAATGTATGCTCCACGTGCAAACCTGCACCTTGGTTATGGCGCAACGACGAACGTCGAACACTTCGGAAACAGGCAGCACGAGCACAAGTATGTTCTCGGCTGGTTCATCGTCTGATCCTTACACTAACGCCGGCAGACCCTATCCAGCGCTTTCATCCGCTGCCCACGGTGCCTTGCCTCGTCCTCCGTTTCAGCCTTGGCCAACATTCCAGCAACCATGCCTCCACAGCAGCACATACGGCATGCACCCAGCAGCAGAAGTCGGCGCCATGTGGTCTCCCATGCCCATGGCACCACAATCTGGCTTTGAGCAATACGCAAGTGGTGCGTCTGTGTTCGAGGATGCCAGTCGTATCTACCGCAACCCATTCCACAACCTACTAGCTAATGATCACAACCACATGAGCCACCAAGGAGGAGAGAGCGTGCTTTTCGACGCCGAAGAGGAAGAAGAGGGGGAGGGAAAGGAGGGAAAAAGAAAAGGGAAAAGGTAAAGGGAAATATCCATCAAGCACCAGTCATCAGAAGTAAGGTCAAGTGACCACGAACAGGCAAGAAGAACATCCTTCAACAGGGTGTCTACAAGGAGCACAGTTACTGGGAAGCTGGATGCATCAACACCAGCACGAATCCGTCATGGCTGAGTGTCCCATCATGGCCAGATTGATGCCTTTTCGCGGGCTGCAGATAGGTCATTTCCCATAGCCAGTCTTATAGATTTTCACAACTTAAAAGCTTGACCTCTATTACCCCTAATAGAGAGTGGTGGACCTGTCTCACCTAACGCCTGGCTTGCTTGACGGGAACTGTATTGGATCAGCCAATAAGTCCAACGTTCTCTCTCAACCCGCTCGTTGGGCACGCCTTTTCGCGACTAAAGCCGGAAGTATCAGGATGTCGAACGGTAGATAGCGGTACTCGTTGTGCGATCCGACATACCAAATAAATTAGCTTCCTTGAATAATATCCCCGAGAGGACTTTGGTTCCACGTTACGGCTCGATTTGGAGGTGGTCAGATCGACACCATACCAGAGCCTGGGAGAGTTTTCAGGATATAAGTTGGTAGGAATGTACGAAGGAGGTATTGTGACATTCATATTGAGGAATGTCCCATTCATATGTAGGACAAGAGCTGTGCCCCGTGCTGGACCGACTGTTGCTTCGAAGTTGCTGTTCGAGCTTTCCTTTTTACGGAAGCGGAGGAATATTGTAGCGATTGCGGGACCTGACTCTTCGACTTCCTACATGTTTGCCAACACTTTGGCAACGCGTGACCCAAGATATCTGTAGGTCAGGCTCTCGGAATTGCGGATTCTATATGTTACAAGACTGGCCTTGCTATGGTTAAATCGAAGTCAAGTATACTACGATCTCTCACAGTCCCTAAGTGAGCCCGGCGTCAAAGTGCGAGGCAGTCCTTGACAAGACATGGCAGATCCTCGAGTCGCAGCGGTCGATGGCTTCACGGAAAGGAAGCATCAAGTTGTTCCGTCAAAGCTCGATCCCGCAAAAGTGACGCTCCTGAATACATTCACGGTGTGCATCATCGGAGCGAGTACTGGTATCGGCGAACACATTGCATATTCGTATGCAAAGGCCCGTGCAGCAACTGTTGTCATTTCTTCACGGTCTCTCAGTGATTTGGGTGTTGTGGCCGACAATATCAAGTATATCAACAAAGACGTCAACGTCGAGGTCGTTGAATGTGACGTCTCCAAGGCTGCATCAGTCGAAGCACTGGCGCATTACGTCCGCACACACTACGGGCGTTTGGACGTTCTGGTGCTGAACGCCGGATACGCGGGGCCAGTGACGGTAAAGATGGATCAGGGCAATCCAGAGTGGGTGCAAAAAGCGTTCGACATCAACGCCATGGGTACTTACCTTGCTGCTCATTATCTCGTGCCGTTGTTGCTGGAAACGCCGAGTGGCGCCAAAGGGTTCATTGCCGTTGGGTCTGTTGCTGGATGTATCAGGCGGGGAAATATCGCGAACACAGGGTACACGATCAGTAAAATGGCGCAGATCCGGCTCGTGGAATACTTGAACGAACAGTATGGCGAGGCTGGATTGGTCAGCCTTGCGGTTCATCCTGGGGCGGTCAAGACGAGGATGGCTGAGGGGAACACGCCCGAGGAGTTCTTGCCATGTGAGTTTTGTCTTCCACGGTCAACCAGTGGAGTTCAAGAAGAAATGAGCTGATTCACTCCACAGATCTGACAGACGACGTTGCCCTCTGCGGCGCTGTTTGTGTCTGGTTAAGTACCCGCCTCAGCAACATCGGTTGGCTTAGTGGTCGGCTCATTAGTGCCACATGGGATATGGATGACTTGATGTCCAAGCAGAAACAGATTGTCGATAGAGATTTGTTGAAGTTTGCTTTGTTGACAGAATAGCGAAAGAGAGAACGAGACATTTTGACTGGTCCAAATTGTTATAGGCATTAGGCATGGTGTATCTCGACTAGGGCGACACCCGGAAAAAGAAGTTTGGCCAGGACGTGCTCCCCCAGGCATTTCCATACCAATGGCAAATGCGGGGACTTATTAGGGACTCGCTGCGAACAGCGCATCAAAGAAAATCATTGACGCAGGTACCAACCAAAGTCTGCCACTCATCAGTGATGGTCCTACACCACAAAATTACCAGCGCTGCGACCTGCATTTTGTCCACTGTGGCCAGAGTCAAAAATAGAGTCCAATGCCCACAGGATCAGCATCCTTCGAAGAAAAAGAAGGGTCTGGATGTTACACGCTGCCGTCCACTCTTGCTGCAGGTCTGGATATCTTTTTCCTTCACAAGAAATCCGTATGCAGTATCCCACACCATACTGTATCAAAGCCTCGATTTTTACACAGAGATCTGAGAACAGGTTTGTATGACGACTTGAAATCGCTTAACAAGAACTACGAGACGGTATGATGTTTAACGTAGCAGATCTCATCTCCTGATGACGAACGATAATCGACGACCTGTCATTCGTGTCGAATTCTCCCACGTTTCATCCGAGCAAAAAGTGACGTTGAGAGAGACCTAAACGAGCGAATATTAGGAACCAGACACGCCAGTTGTGTTGAAAGGCGTTGTGGGCGCTGGTGGACGTGACAGGCCACCCCGGTTGATTGGTCTTTATTGGTTTGGTTTGAGGCGGACTCTACACTTGGCGGAGCGGGAATGTCTCAGCATACCTTTGCATGGGTTTCAATCAAGAGCAAAACAGAAGAGAAGAGGCGGGACATGCACATAGCAGGTGATGGTTGCAGATACCTGTATACACCATGTCAAAGGCAAGAGATAAGAGCAACTCGACACCACGATCAACGGGAGACCGGAGGGCTTATAATAAGTTAATGGACGAACTTTGAGGTGGGAGCTGTCCTTACAATCAAGCCCGATCTGCCGCCAGTACCGGTTAGCGAGGCTCCGGTGGCTTAAGTTAACTTACCAGGGCTTTGGAGGGAAGACCGGGCATGCAGGTTTCGTTTTGGGTAGTAGTTTTGGATCGGCTCGCCTCGCCACCTGGATTTCTGGTCAGCAGTTCGATTACGAGTTCACCAGGTTCACCATAAGCTACTCCATTACGGAGTATCATCCTCATCTTTTAAAGAAAGCTGGAGCTCTCACATGCCAGATGCACCACTGTCTTTGAACATTACTTGCCCATATCCGCACACACAAACACACCTCCTGGTGATTCTCCAACCACTGGCCAGTCACCTACGCCCATCCAGAAGCCGAAGTACTGTAGCACCACAGTATTAAACTGCCGCTGCACGCTCGGGCCTCCTGTGTCAGGACTCAGTGGTCGGTATCACTCCATCGTCAGCGTTTTCGCCTGCACCCGCCTGAAGTGCCCCATCCGTGCTCACCAGTCACCATCAGTCACACCAGAAAAAACTCCCGGAACACCAAAGCCGCTCACACTGCCACACATCTTGAGACACCTTACTCTTTCTTTTCTCACTCACTCACACAAAATCTGACAATCTCTCCGATCCTCCTCTCGGTTTTCTCCTCGCCGTTGCAGACGATCCTTATTCATTCTCTACTTGCTTAAAGTACCACCTTCGCTTCAGTCACAATGTTGGGCCTACGGAAAGCATTCGTTTTCTGCACAGTGGTTTTGGGTGCCCTGAGTGCACAACATACAGAAGAGGATGATAACAGATTGGTTAATTGGGAATCGTTTCATGCTCTGCTCGAGACTGTCGATCCAGCCGCTCTACACTCGGTCCTGCACCAACTATCTCCAAAGTTCCAGGATGGCGTCTTCAGCAAGGACCGTGCGGCCATTGAGCATGTGCACTCCGAAAACCCCGTCATTGCAAGCAAGCTTGTTCATCTAGCAAAGAAGAGACAAGCCAGCAATTCCACCACCACCGCCGTTGCTGCCACCACCACCGCTACCACGCCTGTTGAGAGCAGTGCCGAAGCAGAGTCGAGTTCTCAAGCTGCGAGCATTTCCTCCGTCCTGTCCTCCGAGATCCTTGCCTCTACCGTACCGGGAGCGACCACCATCACAGTTGCACCGTCCACGCCTGTTTCTGCGACGGCAATCGCCACGACCAATGGCGCTGTTGTCTACAGCACATACGGTGGTGGCGTTGTGACACTTACCTCCTCTGCTGTGGGAGTGCGGTTCACTCCCAGCACCTCCACTCATCTATACTACACCACCGCCGCCGATGGGAGCATAGAAACAGAAACATCAGTGGTAGTTGTGAATGCCCCAGTGACTGGCACAGATACTTCGGCGGAGGGCGCAGCGGCCACCACGAGCAGCAATCCCTCACTACAAAACGGTGCTTCTTCGAACAAGGTCGGAGGTGTCCTGGTACTTCTGGGTTTGGGAGCTTGCCTCTTTGCTCTGTAAACAGGTGGAAACACGGGACTTGATTTTTTTCCCGGCACGCATAACGACGAAACGCTCAGCATTTCTCTCCTTTTTGCAATCTGCGACGGGCATAGCTTCTGGCGTTCTCGATCACTTACCTGTGATCTGTTGATTTTTCGGAAGAATGATGGCAACAGATATGTACATGGACGGGCTTTTTGGAAAAATGAACATGATAATAGAACAACCTGACTGCGTATGGTGGTGCAGGATGAACATGGTATGGATGGTTGAGGCTGCAGTTCCTGGAGGCATGGACATAATCATGGTCGTCTTGGTCGAGGCACGAAGCTCAATCCAATACTCTCAACATATGGCTCCATTTCTCAAGTTCGTGACTTTCTTGACCTCTCGATGCTCACGTGCTTGGTTGCATTTTGTTGTGGTTGACTCTAGCATTGTGTCATAAACTCGAGAACTCTGCTGGGTGAGTTGTTATGGACCTCTGATTGCTTCTTCGAGACGCAAGACGAAACGAGCCTGTCGCAAGACCAAACACTTCAAGCAAGAAATTTTCTGTGATGACGGCAAAGTATGCCCACAAGGTGCCAGCAAAGCGACCAAAAGACAGAGACTGATTATTCCAAGCCTGCTTGGCCTTCTATAGACTCTTTATATCACTCCCAAGATATCATGTTTGATTAGCTGTGGAGCTTAGTCGACTCCTGAAGCAGAAGTCAAGTTCGTCTCGTCTACCAAGTCTTTAATTTCAACAGGCGGGATTCGAGCACCGCATCTATCCTAACACGAACGAACCGAGGAATGTGAGTGGTGGAAAAGACTAGATTTGTGAAACAAGCATCTGTGGCAGTGCAATTGTTTGGAGATTTGCTTTTGACAGCGGCGGAGTATTCGATGGACATTTGATGGGCATCACTGGGCATCTAT
Organism: Exophiala viscosa; assembly: GCF_022695815.1. Classification (NCBI taxonomy): domain Eukaryota; kingdom Fungi; phylum Ascomycota; class Eurotiomycetes; order Chaetothyriales; family Herpotrichiellaceae; genus Exophiala; species Exophiala viscosa. Next base: position 2,382,356 of record NW_026944355.1, on the reverse strand, counting down.
CCTCCTATGTCTGGCGAGATGAGCATTGGCAGGTTTCAGGGCCGTCCTTCCATTGCTCCATACTGTCAGCAGTGATAAACTTGAACATAGAGTGATTCCCCGCTGGAATAGCAGATCGAGTACGCGTCCATTTGTTGAAGTATTCAACTCATAAGGCAAAATCTCCGAGTCCTTCTGGGTGAAACTTAGTCCAATGGCTGAAGCCCCATATTCATACCTAGGTAGTTGGTAGGGTGTTGTGGGGCCTGTGAGTGTAAGCGTGATAGGCACAACAGGGTCTTGGGACCGAACGTCAACAGGGGTCATGGATGCGATCTGTTGACGGCCGGAAATCTTGCACGGATCAGCGCGTGCCTTGCCATGCATTATTGACCGACTTCCAACACCCTTTTTTTCTTGAAAATGCACTCCTGCCATTCAATCCTGTAAACCTGCCATCTTCAACCTCCTGTCTTTGCTCAACTTACTTCCCTCGTTCTTCATTTATCAAAAGAGCAGTCACCAGTTTTTGTGTGTCGCTCCTCCTCTCGCTGTTTAATACCAGTCTTCTGTTGAGCATCCTCATTCACTTGGATCTCGACTCCTCTTAAACAACTTACTCTTCTCACCAAACGCGCCCATTACTATTCTCCCCGTGCTTCAATCGAGCTCAACACTTCAGCACACGGATTGTTAATCGTCTACCCTCAATATGCGTACCTCTACTCTTGCTTCCATCGCCTTGAGCGCGGCAACTGCTTCGGCAAGCCTTACTTCCATCACAGTCAAGGGAAATGGTATGTCTTCGAGGTTCTACCACTTGGTGGCGTCTACTAACTCTCATTACAGCTTTCTTTGCCGGTAGTGACAGATTCTACATCCGTGGTGTCGACTACCAACCTGGCGGTTCCTCCGACGTGGCTGATCCTATCGCCGACGAATCTGGCTGCACAAGAGATATCGTTGAATTCAAGAAGCTGGGTATCAACACTGTTCGTGTCTACACTGTGGACAACACGGCAAACCATGACGCGTGCATGAACGCTTTGGCAGATGCTGGCATCTACCTAGTGTTGGACGTGAACACACCCAAATACTCCTTGAACCGAGCCGACCCCAACCCTTCCTACAACGCCGTCTACCTTCAGAGTCTCTTCGCCACGGTCGACTCTTTCGCCAACTACACCAACACGTTGGCCTTCTTCTCCGGCAACGAAGTCATCAACGACCCTGCCTCGTCCGCCGCCGCTCCATACGTCAAGGCTGTCACACGTGACCTCCGACAATACATCCGTGAACAGGGATTTCGAAGCATTCCTGTTGGTTACTCGGCCGCCGATGTGAGCGAGAACCGTTTGGAGATGGCCGAATACATGAACTGTGGTACCGACGACGAACGATCCGATTTCTTTGCCTTCAACGATTACTCCTGGTGCGATCCATCCTCTTTCACCACGTCTGGCTGGGATCAAAAGGTTAAGAACTTCACTGGCTATGGCATTCCGCTTTTCCTTTCCGAGTACGGCTGCAACACAAACACTCGTACCTTCGAAGAGGTCCAAGCTCTGTACAACACCGAAATGACTAGCGTATACTCGGGTGGTCTGGTCTATGAGTATTCTCAAGAAGCTTCCGACTACGGTCTGGTCGAAATCAATGGAGACAGTGTCACCGAACTAGCAGACTTTACGGCCCTGGAGTCTCAGTTCTCCAATACCTCAAACCCAACTGGCGACGGTGGTTACAACTCGACTGGTGGTGCTTCTGGCTGCCCCGCCTATTCCTCACCCAACTGGCTCGTCGCAAACGATTCTCTCCCCGCCATTCCTGACGGAGCCGTCAAGTACATGACCGAAGGCGCTGGTACCGGTCCTGGTCTCACTGGTGATGGCTCTCAGAACGCTGGTGGTGCTTCTACTGGTACTGCCACTGCTGGTAGTGGCTCAGCTACTGCGACTGCTTCTGGTAGCTCTAGCACCAGCACTTCCAAGAGCGGCGCTACGGCTATGAATGCTCCAGAATGGTCACTCGCTCCTATGATTTGCGGTGCTGTGGTGGTCATGTCGACATTCTTTGGCGCAACTTTGTTGTAAGACGGAAGAACAAAAGTGGTTGTACATTCGGATCAGTGAGTACATTGAGATGCTGCATTTGTTTTGGTTGAATCAGAGGCCACCAACGGACATGGTTGACTTTTGTTGGTCTGTACAATTCGCACTTTGGGAGGAACAACTGGTGGCGTTATCACTCAAAGTCATGATATGACATTCGGTTTTCTTATGCAATAGAATTGCCTTTAAACCAATACATTCAAGTTAATCGACCAAGCACATAATAGTGACGATGGATCTCTTACTGGCTGTGACCCTACTTCCTTTATTATGAAGGCCCCAAGCACACGACTGGCAGCTTTGCCATGTTTGTGGTGTCCTGTGATGGTCACCGGAATGCATTTCCGGCGCGAGTCGCACGTTTTTATGCGATCCTTCTGACCTGTTCATCCGCATGGTATGACTTGTACCGATCTAGGCGGTGAGGTTCTCGAGACCCGTGGCCACCATCTCTCTCTCGAAACATACTTGGATTATTCCGGCTCGAAACAGAGCTGTCCTTCCGCGCAGTGCCATCAGGGTGTTCTGGCCCCTCTCCCCGACCGGTTCGATAGCGTGCTGGCGGTGCTGGACGGAGATTCGCCTGTCATATGAGCCCTTTCAGCTCATGCACGGCAATCTTTGGAGCCGCCCCTTGTGCTCTTTCGTGAATGATTATTACTTGACATCATGTTCATTTCAACACCTCCTCTTCCATGATGATCTTCAACTTGACCTGTGAACCCAACAGATCCCATGGCCCGTCGAACCACACCGTCGTCACCACTCCGCCTTTCCGCGGCACGCTGCAGGCAGTAGTGAGAAGCCGTCCTTCGCCGTCAAACTCGACGCCCTCATCGCGCAAGAGGCGGAGTTTCATGCTCTGATTCACGCCCGAGGGTGCTTTCGTCCATTCACCTTTGAAACCGCCGATGTACCCATCACTCGCGATCACGCGGTGGCACGGCACGTCGGGGGCGTAGGGGTTATTGCGTAAAGCGCCGCCGACGGCACGGGGGGATGTCGATAGGGTTTTGGCGATGTGTGCGTATGTGGTTACGCGGCCGGGTGGGATGGAGAGGAGATATGTGTACACGCGCTGTGAGTGGTCATGTCAGTATGGGCGTCAAAGGGGAAGGGGAAGGGGAAGGGTAATGGGGACGGACTTCTTGAAACTCGGTGACAGGCATCGTTGTAGTGAGTACCTAGGCGAGTTGGATGCTCCGGATAAGGCTCTGTAGAGAAGGCCACCGAGGTAAGAGATAATGATAAAGGCTTCGAGTTGAGAAGTTATGGAGATTGGGACTTGAAATGAACACAGGTTAATGGGGTGAGGAAGACTTGTATATCAGTGTCAAGTAAAAATCAAACCCCAGGGACTGGGTTCTTAATGCGGTGAAGGGTAAGATAGGCCTGGATGTGAAAGTAGCCTATCACCAGGACATCGCGCGGAGGTAAGGTGGTCAATGTCACGCATGACGAACAGTAGGTTTACCTGTTTCGCGGAGGAGCATTGTCAGCATTGTCAGGAAAGTCGATAATGGAAGGTAGTTGAAGTCTGTAGTCCGCAGAGAGGAGTGTTGACTTATGCAAAGACGACGAGGCGTACGCGTTGATTGGTCACTTTGACAGCAAGTGACGATAGCCACCCAATCGGACATCGAGGACGGGTTGATTCGATCGTGATTTCTGGACCAAACCTTGACAAGTGCTTTCGGCTGACAAGCAATGGGAATTAGGTGGTTAAGATGAGATGTGAGAGTGGAAGGAGATGAAACTTATGTAGCAAGCCTGGGCTAAAGCAACAACGGTCCGTTAGATTGCAAGGCTGAGCGAAGCCAGGAGGTGAACACTGTGAATCGTAATCTTCTCCTCTGTCATTGATCTACTTGAACAACATCCGTCAGCATCACAAGTCTAGAGCGCTCTCAATGGACAATGGCAACAAATTCCGATCTGCCTCCTGATCTCTTCGAGGCAGAGTTGAGCATAGTGCTGCTGGTGAGGCTTCCACGTCCTCATCCCGGTAGAAACGAGTGATAATGGTATCAGAAGCTGCTTGTAGAACGTCGACTGCTGGGAGACCTGAGATACCGCGTCCAGCATTTTGCCAATAGCAATCGACTCGTCCGTGTCGGCCTTATCCTGGGGACGAACATCTCCCAAAAGCTTAGATATGCGTACAATGCAAGCTTGCTGATAGGCGGTCCCGAGGTTGCAATAGTCTTCGGTATCAGCGTCGGTGGGGTTTCTCCATCCCTGTAACGTTCGTCGACTTTGCGATAGCATCATTCTGAACGTCTCACACGTCAAAGACCCAGCTTGGTATTTCTCCGCATGATCCAGACTGTCCATGACGCTCCTGAGAACAAAATCGGGACACCCGGTCAGGCGGTCAAGACGATGATGCTGAGATTTGTAGGTGAATTCGCGAACACTCTTCGACAAGGAAAGGGATTCGTTGCCCATGAACGCTCTGACAGCATCGATCCTAACAGGCACATGAGATCCTGTGCCCAATATACTCGGGGGAGGAAAGAGTAGCGTACCTTGCCAGTGCAGCTATAGCGAACTCTGCACAGACGTCCACTGGGCTCTGTGAGATAAGCTTTTGGCAAAAGGTGTCTGTACGACATAGAAACTCCAGATTGGCACTGGTGATATCGGAGCCCTTGAACATCTAGTTTCCGAAAGGTTAGCCCGGATGACGCAGCGCTCGTAAGGGCATATACGGACATCTTGCAGGATCAACAACAGCGCCATGATCAAGATTGAGACTTGTGCTCGGTGAGAAAGGTGGCCGAGCTCGAGAAGAGAGTCCAGTATTTGAGTGGCATGGAGACTATACTTCTCTGCAAGACTTGTCATGGAGCATCCATCGCGACCTGATCGGCCACTGTGGTGACGGGCGGAGAGACTCAGCACAGCATGTAGAATGCCAGCGGATTCATATGCAAGAGGAAGGACGTAGTCTCGAAACGGGTTGGCGATATTGTCTTGAGTAATGATAAGCACGTCGCACAAGCACCGATCATCTAGAGATCTGTGTCAGCATTGGAAGAATTTACAGCAGTAATGTCTGGCTGCGCATACAATGAACAAGTAGCTCCTGAGAATGATCCCAGTGCAGAACATCCTGGACCGTGATGGAGTCAACCCGTTCAGCTGGTGATCGAATCCGTACTTGGTCTGTTGCGGTTGATGGAGTTGTCGAGCTCGAGGTCGCGGCCGAGAATGCAGGTGTATCGCCACCAGCCAATTCGTCAGGTGGGGCACGCGATGCCGGTCGACTCGACTTGGGTGATCTAGTCCTCCTGGAAGTAAGGTTTTCGGTCACATTGAAGAACCTGAATTTAGAGGGGTATCCTCCGCAATCCAGTCCGTGAGAGACACAGCGGCGACAGACTGGACGACCGCGGTCGCATTTCCGGGATCGTTTGCGGCATGTGGCACATGATGGGTTTGCTGAAGCTAAGCGTCAACTAGTTGTGCTTGTCTGAGGTAGGGAGAGGCAGGGATGTGGAAGGACTGGAAACCTGTTGATATCAACTCACCTGACCGATTGCCGGGCTCCATTTGCCAAGTCTCGCAAGCCAAGTCACTGGCATTTTCCCATCACGCATCTGCCATCTTGACGCTATCAACTACAGAGCTTATCTCGCCTACTCCCGATCACTCACATAAATCGACTATGATGGGGAAACGATCAAAATGTCGTTGACCAAATAGTCAATGGCGTGGGCTTGTTCAAACGAAGCTGCCCCCACTACAACGCCCAGGCTCGCCAATCACCCTCGGCAAGTTTATCTTACAGTAACTTAAATATGGCGACCACGGCCAACCCTTATCTGAGGTAGCACGGTAGGTGCGTTATTCCAACCTGTACAGCTCTCCTCGTCATCTCTCTCCTTTGAGTCGTTGGCCTTCACGAACTATTCTCGTGGCGCCACTGTACCATCACCTCCCCAACAGTCGCTGTCACATTACTCACCCAATGGTCTTATAACTTTCAGGCAGTCCTGTCATTGGCAATAAGTCTCCTCCGGACAACACTGATGATGGAGTTTCAACGTGAAGGACCGAGTCAGTCCGATTACTGCCGCCAGATGCGTTTGTCGTCCCGCTGAAGTTTGGTCCGGCGGTCCAGCACTTTCTAGGATGCCTAGAACCGCTCAAGAGAGGATCCGGAGAACCAAAACAGGATGTCTTGTCTGCCGTCGCCGCAAGAAGAAATGCGATGAAAGACTGCCAGTTTGTCGCGCCTGTGAGCGAAATTCTCTGGATTGTCTATGGCCTTCCCAGGATCGAACCTCGGCTCCAGCCCCGATGCAAGTCACCGACACACAAAACAGCGTGCATGTAACGTCACGACCAACGGGGGATTTTCTAATCTCGGACCTTGAAGAGACAACTGCACTCCCACATCTGGGGGCGACCGAAACCAATGGAGCAGTCACCGTCCGCAACATGATCCCACTGCCCGAATCCATTGTTGTCTTCCCCATGGTTTGCAACATTCAGATCTCCGCAGACGCCGTGCTTTTGAAGATACCGGACATTACAGGAGTTTTCTCGCAGAGATTCTCAAAAGTGTTCCTTCAACATTATGTTCATCATACCGCCGGCTGTCTGTCCACCATTCAAGCTTCAAGCAATCCTTTTGTCGCGGAGATCATCCCAATAGCCATGAGCAATACTGGCCTGATGCAAGCAATCCTTGCATTGAGTGGCCTCCACCACAGCCAGCAAAAATCTCAAGATATGGTCCGCGAAGCTTGGACTCATTATGCCCATGCTGTTTCTCACATCAAGTCTGCGGTGCAGAGATATCTCGGAGGAGACAAGGCTGACGCACTTGCGTTGTTAGCGTCCATGTTGATATTGTGTTTCACAGAGGTTCGTAGCTCATGCATGCTGCTCGGAAAGCACCCGCCCAGGACTAATGACATTCTCCGCAGAGCGCACGTCAAACTCACGAAACCTCGATGTCTCCGCATCTTTCGGCAGCGCGAAATATCCTCATGGAGATCATTCACTCTGGCCAAGCTGCAGTCAGCCCAAACACACTGGGATTTCTAGCAGAGGCATACACATATCTTGCAACTCTGTGGAGCATATCTTCCAAACCGGCATGGGATGAACTATTGGATGACGCCGAATACAGTCTCTACAAGTCTGATGTACTTGTGCATCGTAGTTCCGGCATGCTCCTTGGCTGTTACCATGATCTCTTTGCTCTTATTCCCTCGATAACTTTGCTCGCGAAAGAACGAGCACTCGACCAAGACAATCTTGGGACATACTCGACGGAGTCCTTCGCCATCTTTGCAACCCTCAAACAACAGATATTGGAGTGGGAGGTCTCACCCACGGTCTCGGATCAAAATGTTATTGACTGTGGTCGGATATACCGCAAAGCTCTTCTGGTCCACCTTGAGACTGCTTTCCGAAGACATGATCACCCACTTTACAAGAAAAACCATCTTCGTCCATGCATCAACGAGTGTCTAGAGTCACTGGCCACGGTCCTAGCACGGTTTCCTGCTGCCGAGGCTCCTATTGCCACCACACTAGTTTGGCCGCTTGTTGTTCTCGGAGCAAGTGCAACAGAAATAAGGCATCGTGACCTGATTCGGGAAATGCTTCAGTCACTTCATCGTAACATCCAGATGCCCGTCATTCTCAATACGTGCAACCTGATCACAGAACTATGGGCAACACATGAGGGAAGGTATGCGGATGCTTGGGACTTGGAGCTCATGATGGGCGCAAAAAACCAGCACATCCCATTCACATGACGATCGTCCTTGAGACGCCAGATCATGGTTTTGCAAGCAGGGTGTAGCCGCGCGGTCCTGAAGCACTCGAGGATTCATCTCAACCGGGTACAATAATGAGCCCAGCACGAGCGGACGCCAACATCCGTTTTCCCGAGATGCTCTAGATGCAATGGCCAACATCTAGCCTCGATTGCTAATGCTGGGGCATCCAGTCGGCTCTCGAATCGGACGTAAGAGCGTCTTATCGTGGACCCAAGTCAGTCTATACCAATTCGGGCAGCGCGGCAAGCAGCAGTAAACTGGCGGTCCCAAGCACAACACCATTGTGGGGCTCCACCCAGCATCAAGCCTGCATATCTACCGAACTGATAACAACAGAGCGCGCGCCTGTAGGAGGTCAGTGACGGGAACAGACTTGGCCGCCGGCTTCTCCAATGTCCTTATCAGCGGCGCGGATTTGTCCTCCAGATTCATGCACATGCCGCTGGGGAAATAAGAAGCTAAATATATGTTATTTGGGCGAGATGCTTCCTCATAGCTGAATACAACCTGTCAATCTCACCAGGATCTGTGTCGACTTATTCTCTTCCAAGGACGGCATCCCAATCACATCCAGAAATGGCTCCTTCAGCGGTCTATGAAGTTCCTCCACAGTCCAAGCAGATCAAGAAGGCTGCACCTCCCGTTCCAATCTTCGCTAATGACGCCGATATTGAGGATGTCGTGAAAGGCCTCATCGTCGCAGGAGGGTGTGTCATTCGCAACGCTGTGCCCATCGAGGATGTCAAGCAGATCGAGAAGGATTCTCAGCCTTGGCTTGACGCGGATAAGCCTTGGGATGGAGATTTCTTCCCACCCGAGACTCGTCGAGCCTATGGACTCCCTCAAAAGTCCCAAACCTTTGTAAACAGCTTTATCAAGAACGACCTCTATCAGGAAGTGTGTGACAGGATTCTTACGAAAAAGAGTCTGTGCTGGAATGGTCAAAAACGTGAGGAGAGTGTTTCGAAGCCACAACTGAACACCACAGTGGTATTCAACATTGGCCCTGGTGCAAGAGCACAAGAGCTGCACCGAGATGATATGTTAGTCGACCGTGAAAAACTAGCGTTTGCCGTTGGCTGACCTGTTGATCGCAGGATCCATCACAACTACCCTCTCCCAGAGATCACTGCTGAACAATACTCTTTCGATCGCGAGGTTGGTATCGGCTGGTTTGTGGCAGGACGGCGCACTACCAAAGCCAATGGCGCCACGCGATTCATTCCAGGATCCCATTTGTGGGATAGCGAGATCCCACCAAACGAAGAGCTTGCGTTCTATGCCGAGCTGGAGCCCGGCGATGGGTTCATCTTGCTCTCCTCGTGCTTCCATGGAGGGTCTGCCAATACTACTACGGATGAGCACCGTCTTTTGTACTGCTGCTTCATGACACGTGGTTATCTTCGCCAGGTCAGCATATCCGGGAGCACCCTTGCATTCATGTTCGGAACGCTGACAAGCACCTACAGGAGGAGAATCAGTACCTTGCGAACGATGGACATGTCCTCAAGAAAATGTACGATGCTAAAACGATGGGGGTACGTCTCGCTCACAAGTGCTCACCCAGTCTTATTGGACCACTGCTAACAGGAATGATTTTTGTAGCTGCTTGGCTGGGATCTCAGCCCTCCTTTCTTGGGCTGGGTCGACCAAGCCAGTCCTCTCAAGCTTTTGTATGGTGATGCTTATCAAGCGGGCACGGACCTGTTCTAGACAATATGATGGATGTTGAATGACTGTAGTTGAGAAAACACTCTCTGGCTGGTAGGGTTGCTTCGAGGATGAATAGACACAAATTCAGGACTATACATGTACCTTGCCTACTGCGTTTCAGGCTTGGACGCTTTGACTTTGAATCGACCTTGAGGACCAACTTCACTCGCTTCGTAACATCGACACCAAGGCTTGCTTCATGGATGTTACGTGGATTCGCGCCTACCGGTCGGTACATAGCTTGTGGCCTACTACTCGAAATTTCACAAACCTAAGATAGCCTGATCTGCCAACTAGGCCGCCAGTGACACAAAGGCGCGCATCGAGAGATAACGTGGGGGAGACAATGTGTGCTGCAGCGTTGAGGAAAAGACATCGAGCTAATCCTAAAGCAGTATATCATTCAACCGCTCTCAAACTCTACAACGCGGACCGCGCTCTGCACTAATGGGTTATTAGTCCCATCCTTGCCACGATGATCATGGAGTCGAGTCGAAGCTTGTTGGCGCTTCACACAAAACTGCCTTTCTCTTCTCAGCCCTTTCTGTCTCGAGTACGGCAACAACCATGTCCGTTGACCCACAAGATGATAAGAGGCAGGATGATGGCAGGGTATATCGACTGCATTTCCAAGATACGGACATCTGCCAGATATGCTGTTGCTCCTGCGACTACGGTTCAGAACAGATCAAGTCAGTCCTTTGATTGAAAAGTCAACACAAATCCGTTCTCGTTTCGATTCTGCTTAAAGGTCGAACGTGCCTGTTGCTACCGCTGTAGTCCCAACCACCAGACTGACTCGGAAGCACTACCACCCCGACTGCTGATCAAACATTCTACAACCACCGACCATGACTACCCCAACGATGGATGACACCGTGCCCGACACTACCGTGTCAGCCGATGAGGCTGCGCTTCGAAAGCAAGGCCACAAAGGCGAACTCCCTCGCCAGTTCTCCGCCTTCTCGGCTCTATCGCTGGCGTTTGTCATTACCAATTCCTGGATCGGATATGCGGCTGTATTCGTGACGCCTCTCCTGGCTGGTGGAGGTCCTGCAGTTTTCTGGGGCGTCATCGTGTCCTTTGTCGTTTGTACACTCATCAGTGAGTTAACAGCATAGCAGAACTACTCAAACAACGAGACTAACAGTCCACCCCAAGCTCTCGGTATGGCCGAACTGGCTTCTGCCTTCCCATCCAGTGGAGGCCAGTACCATTTCACCTTCATGGTGTCGTCTCCGAAGACGAGAGCGGCTGGAGCCTTCGTCACAGGCTGGCTGAGTGCTCTTGCATGGTGTTTGACTGCGACTTCAGGCGCGAGTTTCACTGGTGCGTTAGGATTTTCCTGGCTCGGGGCCGTGGCTGACGTTGAACAGCTCAGATCGTCATGGCGATTGCCTCCTTTGACAATCCCAACTACGTCGCAGAGCGTTGGCAGGTCTATCTAGTCTTCCTTCTCATCACGATACTCGCATGCGCCATCGTCTGCCTGCTGCCGAAGCTGCTGCCTAAGCTAGAGGAGTTCTTCTTCTGGTGCAGTATCCTAGCATTCCTGGTCACGTCCATAGCCTGCGTCGCTATGAACAAGAACAAGGAGCCCGCCAGCACCGTCTTCACCACGTACACGAACCAAACTGGTTGGAGCGATGGCACGTCTTTCATGATTGGACTGGGCTCGTGCATGTACATCTTCGTCGCCACGGATGCTGCAACCCATATCGCAGAGGTAAGTCATCTGGACTAATCACCAACAACCTCTCCAACTGACGTCCCCGTAGGAAGTCCCCAACCCTGGCCACAACATCCCACGCGTGATGTGGATGACCCCTCTTATCGGTATCGTCACGACCCTCCTCTTCCTCCTTGCGACTCTCTTCTCCGCGACCGACCTAGACGCCATCTCCGCCTCAGCCCTACCCATCCTCACACTCTACAGCCAAGCCACCAACAGCACGCCCGCCACCATCTTCTTCTCCTTCTGGCTCCTCCTCAACTATTTCGGTGCCACCATTGGCTGCATCACAACCTCAGGCCGTCTGACCTGGGCGTTTGCCCGTGACAACGGTGTCTGGTACTCCTCGCACGTCGCTAAAGTCGATTCACGCCTCGAAACCCCCGTCGTCGCGACCGTGTGCTGTTCGATCTTCATCGCACTGTACGGCCTTATTTACATCGGCTCGACAACCGCGTTCAACAGCATCGTGTCCATGTCGATCTTGTCGCTGAACCTGACTTACGTGATTCCACAGGGCATCGTGCTCTTCCGTGGCCGCGACAAAGTGCTGCCAGCGCGAGCGTTGAATTTAGGACGGTTCGGACCAGTCATCAACGCCATATCGTGCTTGTGGGTGGCTGTGTACGTGGTGATCTTTTGTCTCCCGGTTTTTGTGCCGCCAACGGTCAACGATATGAACTACCTGAGTCCTGTGGCTGTGGGGATCGTCTTGTTGATTTTGGTCGCTTGGTATGGTGGAAAGAGGAAGACATTTACCGGGCCGGTAAGTCAGATCCCCTCTAAGCTGAGAGCGAGACTAATGAGAGAAAAGAACGTTCAATTCGACCAAGGCCTGGTGACCGAAGGTGTTTCACTTGCAGGCTCTAGCGATGTGCCCGTCGCTGAAGGTGAAAAAACCGCGCAGACCGAGTCCAAAGGATAAGGAGTCATCATATCCATCGTAGCTGCAAGGATAGCTAGGATCAGATATTTCCTGCGTTTATGTATTTGAAGACGAGGCATGCATTTATTTTACTAGCATCACTGTTGCAAGTGCCAAAAATGAGGCATGCTTGTTGTTCTAGACTATCATCGACATGAATTCAGGCCATGAACACTATCCATATCATCGAGACCGTAGCCCAATGGGGGTCTAACCTTAAGCTTATAAGCGATAAGTGTCGCCCGGGCAGTGGTCGATCTGATGCACCGTACTCGAGCAGCTGTCCCGAGTAATTCCCCAATTTTGCAGGTGTCATCATCACAGACGACAGTTCAAGCGTAACCCTCCATATCTTCCAGTAAATCTCTCAACACGAAGCTATTGGTCGTCTCGTACACCTCCCGCACGGCCTCATAGCTAATGTCGAATGGCTTTCCCACCACATTGCTGACGTACTTCCCCACCAGCCGTTGCGGATCGATCGCATCGACCGAAATCGACCGCAACAGCATCTTCCTAAAAGCCGGCATCTTGGCGAGCAAGAAACTCGAGTGAAACGGCACGTCGATGCCCTCTAACGGAATCGTCGCAACCCCACGCTTGAGTTCGATCGGGAACGGCTTCTTCGTCGACGCAGCTGCACATGTCTTGACGAGCGCATCGATCTGCTCTCGGGGAGCCTGGCTACCAAGAGCAAAGTCCTTGGGCTTCCCTGCGATATGGTTGGTGACCGCAGTCAGACAGTCCAGGGAGGTAAGTGTGCCGGCGCACACATATTGCTGGCCGTCGACGTTGTAGTTGACCACTTCGAGCAGATCCCCTGTGGCAGCTGCGATTGCTTGAACAATGCTCTGCAGCACTGACGTGCTCAGGGCTCTGCTGACGCGGGACGGGTTCACCGCAACCATGGAGAAGCGCGATCGGCCAGACTCGTCCCGTGCCACGGCGGACTGCATGGTGAGTCCGCGATAAAAGACAATGGCCAGCAGCTTGTCAAAAGGCATGATATCGCCAATGGTGCTTAGGGCCGTGTACTCGCCGAGTGAGTGGCCTGCGAAAAGTGCCCTGTCCGAGGTCAAACCCTTGCTTTGCAGGTGCAAGAACTGCGCCCGCTCCATGATGGTCAGCGCTGGCTGCGCAAATTCCGTCGAGAAGAGCAGGCCTTGCTTGTGGCGGAAGGTGTATGAAGTCGTTGTTTCGTCAATGGTCTTGAAGAATTTCTCGACGACTTTGTTGGTCTCCACCGTCATGTCGATGTAGGTCTGCCGAATTTTCACACCACGACGGCCGCCGAAATGAACCGTGAGTTCCTTAGGATTGTGCTTGACAATTTCGCTGATCAAAAAACCTGCAAGCGCATTGTCAGCATTGACTTACTACTGAGGGTCAAAAAGACTCACCATAATTCTCAGCAAAGAATCTGTCGGCTGTATCCCAAACCTCTCGCGCAATTTCACTTGTGGCATACAGATCCATTCCCATGTCCGGTTTTTGGCTTCCTTGCCCGGTGAAGACATAAGCAGTCAAAGGTTGATCGACCTCGGCCTCGCCGATGAGCACTTTCTCTCCAGTGTTTATGTTAACTGCTTGGAATGAGAGCACCCTCAGACCATCTTTCATAGCCACATGATTGGCGCTCACCTCAAGCGTGTCCCCCGGAAGGACCATGCTCACAAATGATGCCTTGTAGGACCGCATCCGTACTTCTTCAGACAGTCCGGCGGCCTTCTCCACCAACTGGCGTACTGCTGCGCTCGTGTACATCCCATGGGTGATGGTTCCGGGAAGGTTGGCATACTTGGCAAACGGCCTGGACAGGTGAATCGGATTAAAGTCTCCAGAAGCTCGCGCGTATGCTTGGTTGCTGGCCGGCACAGTTACTCGGAGCCAGTCTTGTTCTCCCAGCTGCTGGGGATTCTCCAGGCTATGGACGACTTCGTAAGGGGATCCATTTCGCTGGAGATACTCCATCACAGGGTTATTGGAGCATTTGCCGGCTTCGTATTCGATCGTCGCAATTGCGCGAAGTTCTTTGGTCACGCGAGGTTGGTGGAACACCTGTCCAAACGTCCGTACACTCCTGTACGTCTTTGCAGAGTCAAACCTGTACAGGCTTGCAGGCTCGAAGATGAGTTTCATCCCGAGAAGATCGATATCGCCGTCGGCAGGAGTAAAGTTGATCCAACTCTTACTCTTCAGAACCGATACCTTGGCCGGTGTATCGAGCTCCACATACATCTTGGTTTCGGTCTTCTTCTCAAAGCACACAATGAAATCCGTATAGGTCCCTCGAAACAGGAACTCGGAGACAAGTTCCAATACCTGTGCCTCATCGCGCTCAATAATCGCAGCCACTTCGACCACTCTTCCGGCTGGCTCGTTCCTGATAGCCAGAATCTCGGCAGTGCTAGTGATGTGGTCGGAGCTTGAGAGTGGAGCACTGTCGTTGAGCAATGTGAACTTGTTGGACAAGTGCACGAGATTAAGGAATTCACCATTGATGGCTTGGGGGAAGATTGCCTTCATCATCGCTTCCCAGCCAACGACAATGGCAAAGTCGAGAGACGCCATGTTCTTGTCCGACCTTGCCGAGATAATGTTGCTAGACTGCTCAATGGAGTCGGCAAAGTCTTGGATGCTGGGTCTGCTAAGTTCAATGTCACGTCCTTTGAATACCAGGCGTGTGGGACTCGAAGTGTTCAATGCCTCTGCTTGTAAGCCCACGGGTGTTTCAGGCTCAGGATGAAGTCGCGGTAGCATCTTTGTTTGAAGAGACAGTGGCTGTTTCTGCCTGGGTTTGCCGGTGACAGCTTGGAGTGCGAGGTCCCACGAGCGTGTTGGCCGTCTAATCATGGCTGGAGATGCTACAGGTGGCCTGTCTGACCCAAACCACAATCGGTAGTAGAACTTGCGTAATCGGTCGTTTCGCCCTTCCATGACCTCGTGGATAGGATGAAGGACGAAGTCTGGCCGATGGGTGAAATTGAATGTCAGTGGCAAATTCACCTTCTCCGCAGTCTCATCGGTGTAGAAGGTGACGAGAATTTCACCGTCCTTGCGAATGACCAACGAGTATCTCGATCTGGATGAGCCTGATGTTGTTGGTTCGGACTCGCCTTCTACAACGGCGACCACAATATCCTCCGGGTCGCTTGCATCGCTTACCTCGACATGCATGCCATGCACGGGTGACAGTACCCTTTGCATTGGGTTTGTGATGACCTTGCGTCCTTGGAACACATCTTTCGACGTCAGCAAAGCATGCAGCCAGGTTCCGCTTGGACCCGCAAGCAGCTCAAGCCAGTCATCCAGATTCGGGAGCTGATCATCGAGGACGTTGCTTGGAATGCGGTAATGAGTCTTGTCTGCGGTCCGGCTTATCAGACAATGTGGAAGGTGTCTGTCCTTTGTCGTTGTCCGGCTTAGATGAGAGCTGATCCGAGACACTTCGTCTGCATTGTCATGGTACCTGTCCTTGAGTATCTGGTTTATATGTGCTTTGCTGATCTTGCTGAGGATATCTCCAACAGGCTCATCGGGAATGGTCGAATAGCGGGCGGCGACAGGACCCTGTAAGATACATGTCCGCTGGGCGTCTTGGCCGACAACCGCCGTCAAATCTTCCGATTGCCACAGGGAATCCTTCTTGAACCAATATTCGAAGTCATCATCAAGATCGGGGACAAAGGTTGGCGGTTTTTGACCCGGCCGTTTGCACAGAAGGATGAAGTACCGCGCATCGTTGAAGGTAACGACCTGCTTGTCGGCCTTCGGGCAAGACTGGAGAATCTTCGGAACTGCATCCGAAGGATTCCTCAAACCGAAGTCTTTCTCAAATCGAGGCATGAAGTCCTGAAGTCGGGAGAACATCCGTCGCACGAAGTCTGCCGTCAGCTTGATGTAGCTGGGATCGATCCACCTTGATTGCGAGCTCACGTAGAGCAATTCGATAAGTCTCCTCAGGACTTCAGCGTATGTCATGTCTGCGAGATCGACAACATTGCCCTGACCATCTCGACCGAACCATACCTTTTGGAAGTCGTCATTCAATCCTTTGACGATATAAGGCTTCAATCTCTGCAATTCTTCCAGTCGCTTTGCTTTGTCTTGGATGGCGAATATCTTGTCATCCATTTCCCGCCACAACAAGACCCCCCGCGTTGCCAGCTTATGTATAGGCTCTCCCATCTCGGATTTGACGGTGATAATGCCACCTATGGGCTTGTTGTAACTCTGCTCCCAGCTGATGGGATCGCTAACACCAGGAGCAGCAACAATCGCCTCCTTGGCACCTCTACTGGTCTTAGCCTCTTTAGCAACCATCATTCGACTGCCGAACAGACACCCATCGAACGGCATTGCTGCATAGCCCAGGTCCACAGACCAAGATCCCGACAGATAAGGATACGTGTCTTCGGCGCCACCGAATCCACTACCTGCCAAAAGTACAATGTTCGGACAGCGCCTGATGCGTCCGTAGAATCTCAATATTGGATCGTGGAAGTCCTCGTACGAATGATGTCCTCCACCTCGGCCCCCTGTCCATTGCAACAGGATTGGATGGGAAGGGTTGCTGCTTGCAATGGCGATCACCTGCCCAATGGCATAGGAAGAGCCCGGTTTGAAACACATATAGCGCAGATTCAACGACTCGATGTATTCTTTTGCAACGTCCACCGAAGGAACTCCGGCACCGAAGGTCAAGCCGTCGATCGGAACGCCTTCGGATCTCAACTTCCGTATCAAAGGTATTTGCCATTTTACTTGCTTGGGGCTAGCATAGATGGCATTGATGCAGATCCCCTTGCCCGAAGGTATACTTTGTTGCAGATGCTTGATGGCAGTCGTTAGCTGCTCGGCATTGTAGTAGCCGCCGCCTGCCAACTCGACGTGATACCCTGACTTGATAATGGCACTGACAAACTCCCACGATACTGTCGTCGGGGTCATTCCAGCTACCATCAGCGGCGGGACGCCCAGCAACCTCGTCATGGCGTTGTCAATCTGCAGTTCCCCTTTGTGGGATTTTGTCAACCGAGGCGCGTATGCCTGTGCCCAATTCTCGCCCCAGATGATGCTTTCTGCATCATTCTGGAAGATCTCTGATCGAAAGCCAAGCTCTGACGAAATGCCTTCGAGGGTACTGGCAAGTATTACTCGAACCCCAGTACCTTCCTTGTTACGGTGTAGCAAGGCACCAACACCTGAGGTGCCACCAGGTCCAAAGTCAAGAACGTGAGAAGCGGAGGGGCACTTCGTTGATAGCGGCCAGTCGTCTTGCTCAATGAGTATCATACGAATCAGTGCGGGTACGATATTCTCGAGTCCGCTTTTCCGCAGATCATCACCTGTTTCACTGTGATAGACCGGTGTATGGAGATCCGAAGGCTTGATAGCAACATTCCTGAGCTCTTTGGTGGCGATTGTAACAGCATCTCCTAGGTGCAAACTGTGGAACGGCGCGGTGATAGGTAGAAACCTGATGCTGAACTCCGGCTTGCGCGAAGAGTATGCAATCTTAGCTTGTTCCAGGCCAGGCGGAGCTTTCACTTTCCTCAAGTGTGCGGCCAAGGCGCACAACGAAAGAACCGGTCCTGATATGACGAAATTGGTAGGACCATTGATCACGCCGATGGCCACCTGCTGGTGCGGCTCTAGATAGCTGTTCACCTCGTCGATATACTTTTGTAGCTGAGATCTTCGGCTCCCAGAAACGTTGAGCATTGGGGTTGGAAATCCTTCACCATTGTTCACCGACTCTGATGACAAACTCGACGGAACAGCAACGTGAGTAGTGGCTTCCTGAGCAGCAGATCCGATGTGAAACAGCAAAGTCAATGCGTTTGTCAGTGCGTTGTCAAATGACTCCCACGTCGTCGCGGTCGCAAGCGCTGCGGCGACGACCACACCTTGAGAGTGGCCGGCCATGCCCAACAATCTCTCAATGAGCTGACCGGGCAGCTTCCCAAGGACACGACATATGACCGCATAATTCGCGAGCTGGACTAATCCAATGAGAGGAAAGCTCACCGGCGCGGAAAGCAGATATTCCGGCACAGGAGTAGCTTCGGGCCGTTGCAACCACAGCAAGACATCCAGTCCTTGTGAGAACAGCCGCAATTGGGTGACCGACGACTGTGCCAGTAAAGAGTGCAGGGTCACGCTCGCTGCCGCGACCAATGGCTCCACGATTGCAGTGTATGTGGAGTAGAGAGAGCATAAGTCTGAAAAGTAGTCGCTGGTGTTGCCTTGCCCGCCGAAAATTGCATAGACTGTGACAGCGGCAGTCTCGGAGTTCTGGCTGAAGAGTGCAGAATCTTGCTGCAGCGCAGGTGACTTCAAGTTCCTCACGAACGCCGTTGCTTCGAAATACGCTTTGACCACAAATTGCCGTTGTGAAGAGCCCCCAGGCAGGCGCGAGGCAACAACGTGTACGTCAACGCCGCGAAGGAAGTCCGACTCAAGCTTGCTCAGGATCAGGGCCACGCAATCTGCGTGTGCTGTTGAAGGGGCTTCCACCCATAGCTCCTGATGTTGGATGATGAATATCAGGAAGCGAGATATGATTTCGAGCAGCGACGATGGCTCCGGCTCATCGTCGAGGTTCAAAGACCCTAGAAATCTGTCTCTGGACCGTGCAGCGTAGAAATGTGATGAGCTGGCGACGCTGAACTGATATTCGAAGTTTCCACGGGATATTTCGAGAAGCCGGAGAGAATACGGCGGCGTGGAAATAACACTGAAGTGCGATGACGAGTCGGTCGGTTCTGTAGACCCCATAATCGCATTCTTGGTGCCAGGTAATTTCAGAAGCCGTGCAAGCACCTGTATGGCAGCGTAGTTGGGAAGAGGCTTCAGGAGGTAAGCTCCTCTTGGTGGCTAGCAGTCAGTATTCTGCCAACAGAGTGTCGTCGAACTTTCAGCCGCAGGGTTGAGAGCAGTGAATTAGAGAATCTTCCTACTTGCGAGCTACCATTTGTCGTCGAACCGGCTTTAAACAGGGACATAGGTCGGCAGGAACATATGGCGGAAGGCGGCTGCTGAGCAAGGATCAGGAACCTCGTGCATGGAATGGTCCTTCCCTCAGTAGCTCCGTAGAGCGATCATGCTCGGGAGGGTCTGGTGCATGGCACCACTATGCATTGCAATTTGCCGCTTGTGTCACAAGCCGAACTTGTCAGCGACCACAACCGCTGGGGGGCCTTGACCGGTGAATTGGTGGTAGGTATGGTTTGGACTTTTGATACGAAACAGGTAATTTTACCAATCGGTATTGTGACGGTTTTGATACCATACGGTCTGACAGGATCCCTGAGGACACGGTTATTTACAGACAGATCCACTCACACCATCGTGCGAGACGACCCATTCAGCCCTGTGTGATTTACCATTGCCCTGCATACAGGTCACTTCCGCCCCCCACTTCTCGTATGACAGGGTGGGTGCTAGAACGAGGTGTGAATATCCCGTCGACCTTAGCCTGCAGGCATCGAGCTCCTGTAAACTCTCCAGCGCTCGGCACGAATGAACTCGTGTGAAGACGATGACCTGCAGGCACTGGAACGCATTATTGAGAAGTGAGCATTGGCATGAGGATGAGTGATCAAACAATCGAGATGTCTGTCTAGCATTAGGTAGTAGATCAACTATACTGGGTATAGCAATCCTTTAGCCCTTCTCCCACTCGAAACAAAGGAATAGCAGTCTACCAACTCATCGTTACAATAGTGCCTATGTCCAACTAAGCATGCATCTGTTCGGGTCTGCATCGCTCGCCTTCACATCATGAGCCTCTGGGGAGTCTTGTATCGGGGTTCAGCAACACTTTCATCTCGTCACAAGCCGCATACGGTGGCTGCTCTTTTGCCACAAACACCGAGTTATTCGACAGTCCTTCATGGAAGCGGCGCGTCGCCTTCTTCTCCCGTATGCGGAGTCGTCGTTCATATACTTGATAGTCCTGCTTTGATATAGTGGCGTAGAGGTATTTGGGATGTATACCGACCATCTGTGCCCCTTTCTGACCAAACCCAAAGGAGGTCATTGAAAAGGCTCTGATCTCTTGCTTCTTTGTACTCTTGTTCGGGTAGACGAGGAAATCAAATTCTTCAAGAGCGTCTTCGATGTTGTCGGCGTTGCGGTTTCCGGGCACCACTCCAGTTTCCATCATCTGGAGGCATCCATTCAACATCCATGCACCGGCAGGGCCTTTAGGATGGCCGGTCACGGACTTCTGGAACACACATGGCACCACATTGCCCTTCTTTCGGCCGAGATGCCTCAGTTGTTCGTGGACAACGGAGGCCTCGTTCTTCTCGTTCGCTCTCGTAGACGTTCCATGGAAGGAGATGACATCGATATCGTCAACAGTCAAGCCCCAGACTGCAAGGGCGCCTCGCATGGGCGCGATAGTCTTGTCGTGGACCCAGAATTGGTTGCCATAGGTATTGAGTGCGTCTCTCTTGTCACGTCGCGTGTCAGCGTCAATGCCAGCCAGCCGTTGCTCCCTGTATTCGTCCAAATCGAAGTCAACCTTTTGTGATTGAAACTGTCCCAGCTCTTCTTCAAGGTATGACAACTGCAGCTCCCGCAACTTCTTTGCTTGATCTAATCTCGCTTTCAGAGCCCGTTTGCGGTAGGACATACTCATCAGTGGCGACTCATATTTGCTTTGTCGCTGGACTGCAGAGCCAAGAATGCCTCGGCCTGGCGCCGGTAGCGACCGACCAGCCTTGTCCATGGCCGTATTTGTGAAGGCTACCACGCCATGGATAGGCAGTCCCATTTCGATGGCGAGACTAGCGGAAGTAATCAACTGGATTCCAGCACCTTCGGCTTCCACGAACCCCTTTCTCGATGAGGTTGCCGGGCGGCTCATCTCCTTGGGCTCGCGGCCACGAAGTATGTCTTCATCCACGTTGATGGTGGCTTTCAGACTGGCAAACTCGTCCGCGACATCCTTCAGCATGTCGTCGAAGCCGCCAACCAAACAGGCTTTAGCCTTGCCGTTTACGATTAGATCATAACCGGTGTCCAGGGATTCAACCGATGTTGCGCATGCCCCTACTGGCGTCTTGTTTGCGCCAGCAGCAGAAAGTAGAAGCATGTTAATCCATGCACTCCCAGAGTTGATGAAAGACTCGGCAAGCACGTCATTGGGTACGGCTCCGTCCTGATACCGTCCCTTGAACATTTTGCGGAGGCTGGAGGCACCCCCGAATCCCGATCCGACGCAGTTCGCCACGTCAGCAATGTGCAAATACTGGTAGAGTTCATACGGATCCAGAATACCCGCCGTCCGCAGTGCCTCGGCCGCGCAAACGAGAGGGTACAGTGTACCTGGGTCGACCTGGTTGATAATCTCCTCAGGAACGCCGTAGGTTCGTGCATCCCAACCAGTTGGCACTTGCCCGCCAACAGTGTGCTGAGTGCTAAGCAGCTTCGGGATCATAATCCTTGCACCTTTCTTGAGTGTGACTTTGACCTGCCCGGACTCGGAGTTTGGAGAGAGGTGGACTAGATCGCCATGTGCCCTCTTCAAGTCGAGTGCACACTCTTCGGAGACTTCAAAAGGACCATGATCTTTCAATATCTCAATTTCCTGCAAAGAGTCCCTTCCATTCCAGAGAGGACTGTCCTTCTTAGGCTCCATGAAGCGAATCCCGGCGTGGTCGAGCATATACTTCCCATACTTGTCGGCAATTCCTTGATCGGTTATGGGCTTGCCTGACTCCTTGTCAAGCCAGCCGGAATACGGCTGGCCATCAACCATACCAGAATAGGCCTTGATCAGACCCATGATCCAAGCGAGTTCTATACATGACTCGGTGGACAGGCGACCGTTTGCTTCCATGTCCCAGCGAACACGGGCATTGCCCCAAGGGCCGACCTCCGCAAACCCGGTAACGACCACCACTCGACTGAGATCGACCATTCCCTCAAGCTGCTCAGTAAGTGGTTGGACTTGACTTTCCCAGTCTGGCAGTGTTGGGAAATTGAACTCCATGTTAGCTTGCCTCTCCATTTGAGGCTCCAGGTTCGTTGGTAAGGCATCGAATTCAGCTTCCCTAGCTCTTCCTCGACGTTCGTCACTAGTCTGGTTGATCGACGTCCGGATGTTGGTTGTGATATCCTTGAGGTTTGCCACATCCCCCATTCCACCACTCAAATCAGCAACCAAGGGGCCTGATACTGCGAATGGTAGGATGTTGGGGCTCATCAGAGCCAAGATATTGAATGCCATCTCTTCCTGTGAGTATGTCCTCATTCCGAGCTTCTCCATCCCTTCTGCAACAATATCATTGTCGGACATGAGAGCGGTGCCTCTAGTCCATCCGATAATAGCGCCGCAAATGGTCAGGTATTCACCCCAATCTTCAGTGTGCCACTTCTCGAACAAGGATTCTAGGCCCAGTTTCGACTCGGCGTATAACCCATCGCCGCCAAACATTCCGTGGTTGGGTGACAGGGGCAAGACAACGTGAGCAGGCCTTGTCATGATTCCACGAGAGGCTTTCTGTTGCTTAATGAGTCCGAGCAGGCGTAGAGTATTGGTCAGCATTAGTCGATGGGCCAATTCGGATTTGGAGTTCAGGTTATCCAGCTCACGACCTGACTCTGAGATAGCGGCGAACGGAATGACAAAGTCGAGATCTGAGGCCAAGCCATCCTTCTCATAGATGTACTTGACCAAAGCATCCATGTCCTGGACGCTAGCTTGGTTGCAAGGTAATAACACAAGCTTCGATCCTCGAGCACCATACTTGGAGTAGACGTCTTGGTAATATTTGGTGACCTTGCTAGAATAGGAGCTCGATGTCACAATCACGTGGGCACCTGCACACAGGAGGAAACGGACGATCTCAGCACCAATCGATCCTGCCCCCGCCCCAGTAACGAGGACAGTATTATCGGCAAAAGCAAGGCCAGAGGACTGGGCATCGCTGAGACATTCATGTAACCTCGAGGACAGAGATGGATCATATTCCCAACATCGCAATCCTTTGCGACCAAGCTGAAGGTGCGTGCGCCCGTCCTCGGCGTCTGATGGCCTGGGCTGTTCCTTGTAGACTATTTTTCCACTTTCTTCAATCTCGGTCACTGGTGCCATTGAGACCGATCTGGGATACGCGGCGGGTTTGCGCTTCATTGTTGCTTCACAATCATTCTGCAGCTGTTCCAGAATGTCTCTCAACTCATGATCTACGGCGTTGGAAGCTAAGAATCGCAGCGCTTCGAGGAGCCTTGGGTGCGATCGATTTTGGAGACTCCGCCTCAGAACCTCGTATTCTGGATCTTTCCTCTTGAGTTCTTGGTTTCGGACGCTTGACACTAGCGTCAAGAGGTCTTGCAAACCCCAGTTCCACCATGAGTCGTAATGTCTAGCTTTCAGAGAGGAGAAAATAGGTTCGATGCCCAAGGCGTAGACTTCTCCATGCTCGGTGTTCCACAAATCTAGCTGCTTCTCCAGTACCGTGATTCGTTGCTGGAGGCCTGCTACCGCCGCGTCGGAGGCTTGCAAGTCTAGACCCAAGAGTCTCGCAGAGAGGGTTAGCTGTTCCATGAGAACAGTCTTCTGTTTCGCTTCTAGAAATTCCAAGGCTTCGGCACTGATAGTAGCCTGGCCAGCGGCCGATGCACCTTCTCTTGATGCATCAGGCGGTGTGAGGCCGTTCTTCGCGATGTAGATTTGTGCGACGCTGTCAAGGAATATTTTTGCCTCGTCCTCGTTTTTCAATCTGAAGTCGGGCGCCGAGGTAACTGCCCAGAGGAGTACGCTGTCCTGCCTGCCTGGTCCAAAGCCCCATCGCTGCTTCAAGTATTTGCGTATGCCAGCACTTTGGAACGTGCCAGGGGATTTGTTAGAAATCATTTTGTCGATCAACGACGACGATTTCTTGCCCAATTTGCCGGAAAACGTAGACTGAATGGTTGCGCATAGCGTATCGAGTGGGAGGTCTTCAGCTCCTTCGGGTATGGTATCAAATTCGGACGCTAGATCGCCGATGATTTCGTTCTGTAGCGTTGACCTGCCACCCGCTAATGCTTTGATCGACTTGGACATCTGAAAGCCATCTAAAGGCTTTTTTAGCCCGACAGCGATGATGGTAGACACAACATCCACGACATTGACAGGCGCATCCTCCACCTCGGCCGTTGGGGCAGTATTGGCGGGCAGGGTCGTGGTTGTTGGTACTATGGGACCCTCGGGAGAGGGAGCAGTGACTTCCATAGTCTTCACAGGCTCCGTATCCGGATTGACCGCCAGCGATCGTGGTATTTCAGGTGGAAGGACAAACTTCTGCTCGTAAGAAATCTTGTCGAGATTTTGCTGAAAGGTCAATAACTGGCGCGATAGATTCTGCGCTGTATCTTTTGTTTGGTACTTCAGGCCAATTGTCCGCTTTGCCATGTTGACAAGAGTATTTCCGGGGCCTAATTCAATAATACGCTCGGTATTTCGAGCTCCCAGCAACAAGTCTTGAGTTTCTATCCATTGCACTGGATAGCAGAATTGGTGTGCTAATAGCTCGACAAGAAGAGTTCTTGCCACAACTTGATCCATCTTTGCGCGGGATCCCCCGTGCATATTGCTGTCTACCTCCTGCATCTTTGCTATCGCGCCCAGTCGCGGACAGGCGAGACGGTCGAAGCTGGTATGAGGGCGACAAGGAGCTGGTGCGAAGTCGTGAAAGGGTCGAGGTCTTCGCTTGCCAAAAAATTCCACGAATTAGGCTGACTAGACAACGACCGAATTGGGCTACAGATCTCAAGATCAAAGTGCGTGGAGGATCTACACTCGACTGAGTTTGACACTCGATGGACTTGCCGCAACCGCTTCGCAGGACTCTTGACAGGCACATAGAAAGATGGAGATTATGCCTGTCCTTCTCTCCTCGAATTGGGCCCAGAGAAGATCTCATGGGACCGGTCATGTGGGACTTCATGGTACACCGGTTTTCGTCTCAGCCACAACTATTCTTTGCTGTGCCAGATGCCAGGGATCAGGACAAGTGGGTGAGGTGAACCTTGTCCTTGGCCATGTACCCGTCACATTCCGGCTGAGGAATTCGGCCGCAAGGGCATGGCTGTGAAGCATACGGGGAAGCCGATGGAGAGGGGAAGCTGTCATGTCGCACGAACACACTCCAAATCCGCGCACAGGGCCACATGCTTCCAGCGCTAGTAGTGATGGCGCTGTTCTGTCAATTCTATGCCGAAACCGACGAACCGGCCTTACACACCTGGCAATTCTGGCCCATCACAGGTGTACAGCGCATATCGGGGTGAGCCGTGGGGGCGGGTAGGGCATTGTGGGTCTAAGCTTTAGCGCGCACCTCGTTAAGGAAGGTGTGGGATATGGACGCCTTACAGCCTGACCACCCTCCTACCTACGTACGTGTAAATGGCCCCAATGAAGGATATGCGGAGCCAATGTACTGATGGAGTTATGAGAATTTGCGGCTGACTAGTGACATGGGAGTGAAAGAAGAAGGAAGTCCTGGCACACGGTGATAATGGTTGTTACGGCCCCCAATCTGCCCAAGTGTTAGCCGTACTGAGACATTCAGTTGACTGCAGGTAACGACATATCTTTGTAATGACATAGCACTTATCTGCCGTCGAGACTACCTGTTATCACCGAGGCTTGACCTCTCAGGCGATGCTGAAGTCAATTTCGAATGGCCCCATCCACGAGGGATAGTCCTTCGTCCAAGCCTCTGTCGAGATATACCAAATCGAGGGGCACATGGAGGCTGAGAATGCATGATACCAAAAGGAACTCGGCCCACCTCACCTACGCCTCCGGCTATTCTGGGACGTCTCTCACAGCCATCAGCGTCTCAACAAGCAAGCGTTCTGGAACCTTCAATGTTGTATGAGTTTAAAGCTCGAGGGGAAATATCATCATAGTCACGATATCGCCAATTCAAGCTTCATGCGTTGCCTGCAGCCGAGTGCCGATTTCCGCATCTTCCTTTACTCTTCACTTTGCATTCCTGCAGCCCCAAGTCCGCATCACGTTGAGAAGGATTGTTGGGGTGGCTGACCTTCGCAAAATGGGCCTCATTGCGTATGCGGCTCAGAGCACTCTCCGGGTCTTTGTGTTCCTGTCCGTACTTTCTGTATTGACTGTGAGTTCTTCTTGAGTACCTTCAGTACAGTTTGCGGAGGGAAAGCTAATCTGCATCACGCTGCTCGGCATAGCTGATCGCATTCTGTATCCGACGCATTTACTTCCACCCCCTCTCCGAATACCCTGGCCCTCTACTTGCCAAGGTGACGGACCTCTATGCCGCCTACCATGCGTGGAAAGGTGACATTCATGTCGACATGTGGCGGCAACATCAACGATATGGTATGTTCTGGAAGAGAGGCTGACCAGCATGAACCAGCGCTGATCTATCGGACCAGGGCCATATGTTCGCTATGCACCATCTCGACTCAACATTGAGAACACTACCGCGTTGAAGGACATATACGTCGGCTCGAAAAATTTCCAGAAAAGTCCCAACTATCGAGTGCTCCGCCATGGCGCGGCTAACAGCTTGACAATGATCAACAAAACTGAACACGCTCGCCGTCGTCGTATCATTTCCCTGGGCCTCTCCGATGCCGCCGTGCGCTCGCACGAGCCGACCATCATGGCGCACATCAAGAAATGCTTCGATTGCATTTCTGACACCGACGAGCGTAGTCTAGGACTGGAGCCACCGATGAGTCCAATCAGCCCGACTTCTGGTCCACGAGAGCCCTGGACACCGCCACGGAACATGTCCAACTGGTTCAACTGGCTGACATTCGACATTATGGGCGATGTGGTCTTCGGGGTCCGATATAATCTGCTGGCATCTGCTCGGCATCGTCAAATACCAGAGGCAATTGAGCAATCCAACGTCCGTGTCAGCGTCTTGTTGCAGAGCCCCATCATCCGCCAGATTGGGCGGCTTGATCGGTGGCTCTTTCCCAAGGCGATCGGAGCTAGAAATCAGTTTCTCACCTTCGTTGGAGGACTGGTGGACCAATGCATGAAGCCAGAATGCACTCCGATCGCGCGGACGGTGGTATCCATTCTTCGATCATCGCATGATCCGCTTACCGGAGACAAACTGACCGCAAAGGAGCTCTTGGCTGAGAGTACCACTCTTTGCGTGGCAGGTGCTGACACTTCATCAACTGCGCTCGCAGCCATCTTCTTCTATCTGTCTCACACACCGCGCGCTTATCAGAGACTGAAGAGGGAGGTCAGAGACGCTTTCGAGTCCGAGGATGAGATTCAAACTGGTCCCACCTTGAACAAACTGAGGTATCTGCGCGCCTGTATCGATGAGGCTCTGCGCATGTCACCACCGGCAGGCTCTTCATTGTTCCGACAAGTGCAACCTGGTGGAGCGGTGGTTGATGGCCAGTCATTTCCGGCGGGTGTTGAGGTGGGCGTGCCGATCTACGGCATTCACCACAATGCGGAGTACTTCCCTGCACCTTTCGAGTTTAGGCCCGAGCGATGGCTGGAAGGGGAGTCGGGCAACACCGAGGAATCTGTGCAACAGGCGCGGTCAGCTTTCTGCCCCTTCTCCATGGGCACAAGAGGCTGCGTAGGCAAAGGTATGGCCATGGTGGAGCTCAGCCTTGCGGTGGCGTATGCTGTCTTCATGTTTGATTTCCAGATTGCCGACGGTGATGAGACGTTGAAAGGGTGGGGTTTCAAGGGCGAGTTCCCGCTTGAGGACCATATCACCGGGTCCAAGCTGGGCCCCATGCTGCGCTTCAAGCCACGCGACGTTTTGAACTCGCCGGTGCGTACACGACCGAAGATGCAGCTGCCCAGAGTGGTTACGCAGCTGCAGCCTGGATTCCGGCCGCGTTCTGCCAGCTCACCTGCCATTGATTTTTCGGCCATGTGGAAGGAAATGCAATGATGTGACATGACTGGAGTTGGCGTGGGATGTATCATATTCGTGAGCAAAAATACCTGTACCTTAGATCTGTACCTTAGATTGATAACCGAAATGCCCGAGATAAGCAAAAGCTGTCGAGAGTTTCTTTCTCCGGAACTCGGAACCGGAGAAACCGAGGTAACGTGACGTGACGTGACGTGACGTGTCAAATGCAGCTCCTCTCCTCTTCTCTCCTCAATTTCATTCTCAACCACCTACTGAATCCAGACCACCACCATTACCCCGATCGGTGCAGACTCATCCTTTCCAGGGCGCAATTCATCGTCACACAATGCCCGACCCAGCGTGACATAAAATACAACAAACAAGATTCCTGCCGTACCGCTGCACCTGCCGAAGCTTTCACAAGTGCTGACATGCCACTCGAAACGGTGCAACACGGCTGGGGAATGGTGCCCGTGCCAAATGGTCCAAGAGCTTAGGGATCAGATATGGCCTTCAAAGCTGCGCGCCACAATCATGGGAGGGGCCGAGTTCAATGAGTTTGGTCCAGACATATTTTTTGATTACGAGCACTCAATGCACAGCATCGTGTCAGGCCCCCAGCCGCATGGGAACACCGCACCGCAGCCGCTCGCTGATTTTACATGTGGCCTTTCACCTGCCAGTCACAACGTCCTTTTGGTTCTAGCCCCCATCCTTAGTGCTTAGAATGACTTTTGGGCGACTTTACGAGGTGCCCCCCGACCATGGTGAATACTGCCTTGCGTGGTAAGACTTGTACCGTGTATGCCACATGTATGGTATCAATACCTGTTGACAGGGTCGTTACGCTATTATACCGCTAACGAAAGAGTGCTTGGTCCATCTCCCAGCTTTGCCCTTACCAGAGTTCCACAGAATGCCTGTGTTCTCACGAGGGACCCCGTTATGCACACAGGAAGCTGTGGTGCTCCTGCAAGCTTCAGCCTTTAGCTTCGCTGATCCTTTCCAGGCAAAAGAGACATCGACAACTTTACGATATCGAGCGCGATTCTGGACCTCGCTGTCGAATCGACTCAGCAACACTGTCTCGAGTGTTGATCCTGAGAACACATTTTGTCGAGGTCCCATTCCACCTTCGCGCCTGCGCTCGCTGATCCTTTTGTACCATACTTTCTTTGACAAGATAGTCACGCACGATCCTTGCAATTCTTCTAGGCTGGACGGAGGGGTTTCGACGCTGAGCAAGCGCACCAGGTAAAATGGGCTCCCAACTGACCTCTAATCCAACCACAGCTGCAACAGATTTCTGGCAACGCTGGCAGGCACACGCCGAGCCGTGCGTCTTCCCTACAATTGTTGACACCACCCGAGCAGCCAAGGGCATCGCGTCACTTTCGCTCCCCGTCGAACCCAGAGTGCTCTCACGATTGCGCAATGTAAGCGCACAGCACAGGACTCCTGTCGAGGTTGTCTTCGCAACAGCCTGGGCTTTGGTTCTGAACACTTACACGGGCAATGCATCAGTTTCGTTTGGTCTTGTGAGTCAGCGGAGCGAAGGTTGCGGTGCAAGGCTCTGTGCAGCATCGACCGTCAGCTCCGACACCGTCCTGGCCATTTCAGGGACAATCGAGCGCGATATGGAGCAAACTGACCACTTTCAAGCCGCAAACCTTGCCGATATTCCCGCCCTGAGGACCACGGACGGAAAACCATTCTGCTCGACTGCACTCAGCTTTGATGCCGCTGTTGGCGACCCTGATTCGCACTTCGACCTTCGCATGGAGGTACAATTGTCCCAGTCGAATCCGACGACGAATCTGGTTTACTCCTTGTCCTGCGTCGAGCAAGTGCTGGCAAGTGACGTTGTGGCAACTTTCCATCAGGCTCTTGGTGAGGTTGTCCAAAATCCAAATGCCAGGCTATCCGGCCTGGACTTGGTGCATCCAAAGTCTTTAGAGAGGCTTTTTTCATGGAATAACGAAATGCCAAAGTCAGTGGATAGGTGCGTTGGGGATCTATTCGGAGAGCAAGCCAGAATGCACCCAAGCAACATGGCGGTTCATTCTTCCGACAAGGGCTTCACCTATGAAGAGCTCGATCGCCTGTCCAACGCGCTCGCGCTTGAGTTGCAGTCAAAAGGCATTGGTCCTGAGGCGGTGGTGCTTCTGTGCTTTCCCAAATCGGCTTGGGCAGTGGTTGCGATGATCGCCGTTGTCAGGGCCGGGGGTACCATGCTTTTTTTCGACGCTGCCCACCCTAAGGCGCGCCTCCAGGAGATCCAGGGTCAGATACAGTCGAAGATCATGTTGACCGCTCCAGAATATTCAGAAATGTGGAGCTGGACGGAGAGTGAAGTTATCATCGTCGACAGGAACTCAGTCGAAAGCCTCCCTAGACCTGATCGTCCTTTGCGATTGGATGTCACACCATCTAACATGTTGTACATTATTTTCACCTCCGGATCCACCGGGAAACCCAAAGGCTGTGTGATTGAGCATCGACAGTTCCTAACCGGGTCTTTGGCCCAACAACATGCGTCCGGGATGCTGCCCACTGACAGAGTCCTTCAACTCGCTTCCTTTACCTTCGACGTTAGCATTCTCGAAGTCATCACATCCTTGATCACCGGGGCATGCGTCTGCATACCAGGAGATGCATCCCGCGCCAAAGGTCCTGCCAGCTGCATTCAAGAGTTTGGCGTTACCTGGGCATTCCTGACACCTTCACTTGTCAAGCTTATGTCACCAGAGATGGTGCCTGGTCTGAGGTTCTTGGTTCTGGGCGGAGAGCCCTTAGGAAGGGTCGACGTGGAGACATGGTCGCCACACTTGCAACTCGCAAACGGCTACGGTCCGACCGAATGCTCAATTGCTGCTACGGGAAATCCCAGGCTTAACCCGCAATCGGACCCATTAAACATCGGATATCCTCTTGGTGCCTTGTGCTGGATTGTTGACCCAGAGGACCATCGGAGGCTCATGCCACCTGGTGCACCAGGGGAACTCCTCGTCCATGGACCAATCGTGGCTCGAGGGTACTTTAAAGACCTTGAGAAAACGGAAGCTGTTTTTCTGGACGATTTCCCTTGGCTGCCGGATCGTGGATTCGGCAAGTCAAGGCGAATGTACAAGACTGGAGACTTGGCCCGATATAATCCCGATGGGAGTATCAACTTTATCTCGCGCAAGGACACCCAAGTCAAGCTACGTGGGCTGCGGATAGAGTTAGGTGAAATTGAACATCATGTCGCTGTACACACGCACGTACGGCAAGCTGTGGTCATTCTTCCTCGCCAAGGACCGTGCAAGAATCAACTCACAGTGGTGATGTCTCTCAAACAGACACCCGAAGGTGAAGAAGCTGGACAGCTGGAGCTGATTGAACCGAGGACCGATGAGTCGATATCCAATTCAATAGCCACCCTCTTTCAGGATGCTTCAGAGCATCTCCCCGCATATATGGTTCCATCAGTCTGGATACCTGTCAAATCAATACCTCTTACCATTTCCGGCAAGCTCAACAGGGTCTTGGTAGCCAAGTGGGCCGTGGATATGGACGAATCCACGTACAACATCATCACCGGGGCTGAAGTAGCACCGCAGCCCTCAAGCCCAACCGAAGAGCAGATACTTCAGTTGTGCAGCGATGTCCTTGATATACCGGTTGGCCGTGTCTACCTCAACAGGTCTTTCGTCAATAACGGTGGCGATTCCATCCTAGGCATGCAACTATTGGCCAGATTGAGGCAGGGTGGAATCAATGTATCAATCAGAGACATGATACAAAGCAAAACCTTAGTGGAGCTTGCCAGCCGGGCACGTTCTGGGACAGGGTCAGAGATCGTTGCATTTCCAATCACCTACAATGTGGACCAGTTCACTCGGCAGACCTTGCCGCATTTGGGCCTGAACGTTGGTGAGGTAGAAGCCGCATATCCCCTTGGACCCATGCAACGGGGCATCATGTTGAGTCAGGATCGGGAAGCTGCCAGCTACGAGCTGCGTATTGTGTGCGAAATCGTATCCTCTGGCAATGTCGACATTGACCGCCTCAAGCAAGCTTGGCAAGCCTTACTTCAGCGGCACTCCTCTTTGCGAACAATTTTTGTCCCAAGCATTTCTGAACACTCGTCTCACGATCAGGTGGTGTTGAAGTCTGCAGTACCCATTGTGTCGGTAGTCAACTGCCAGGACCTGACCGAGATCCACAAAGCCGTCCGCAGGCATAAGATCGTGGCTTCCCCCAATCAACCTCGCGTCAATCTTGTCATCTACAAGACTCCACAAAAGACCTACTGCATGTCTGCGATTGACCATGCCCTGATAGATGGAGTCTCTGTTCTTCTCATGTTCCGGGACCTCAGTGCAGCCTACTCCGGGCTTCTGGACCCTCAAGTCGAGATGAGATACTCCGAGTATATCGGCTACCTTCAACAATTGAATGAAATAGACAGTCTGGAATACTGGAAAGAGTATCTTGCAGATGTCTCCTCCTGCCACTTCCCCGTGCTCAATGACGACGCTGCCATTCCCAACGAACTTCACGAACTAAGCTCCGAGTTTCACGCGGGTGCAGAATTGCAAGACTTCGCTCGAAAGCACAACTTTACACCTTCTAGCATCATCCAAACAGCCTGGGCTATCGTCCTCAAGTGTTACACCGGTCAGGACGACATCTGCTTCGGATATCTGTCCGCTGGCAGAGATGCTCCTGTGCTGGGTATCGAAGACGCCGTGGGTGCGTATATCAACATGCTCATCTGCCGATTGAGGCTGCCCCCAAACGACAACATCATCCAGTTGGTAGAATCCGTCCAGGATTCCTTCTTGAAAGCGATGCCCCATCAACACTGTTCACTGGCCCAGATACAACATAGCCTCCAACAACGAAAGCCGCTTTTCAACACGATTATGTCTTTGCAGAGTGCTGTGGGCGAAGTCATCCAAGTAGCCGAGGGCAAAGAGCACATCTCTTTCCACATCATTGAAGACGTAGATCCCACCGAATATGACATCAGTGTCAATGTCTCTATCTCTCGCAGGTCAATGCACATGAACATTCGATATTACACTTCGAACATCAGCGACGCTATGGCCAAGAATGTGTTCGAGACCTTCCAACACGTGGTCACAGCGATCCTCGATCACCCAAACCGGACCTTGGCTGAGATGCCCGTCTTGAGCGACAATGACCGTCAGCAACTCGAATTATGGAACAACCAGGATTGGGAAGATATTGACGCCTGCGTCCATCACCAGATCGCCTCGCAGGTCTCTCAAAGGCCCGAGACCATCGCCGTCGAGGCATGGGATGGAAAGCTAACATATCTTCAACTAGACAGCTTCAGCACAGCCCTCGCAGCACACCTCAGCAAGCTCGGAGTTGCGCCTGAAGTCCTGGTTCCCCTAAGCTTTCAAAAGTCGGTCTGGACGCCTGTTGCGCAACTGGCCGTCTTGAAAGCTGGCGGCGCATGCGTGGCATTTGACCCCAATCATCCCCAGAAACGCCGAGAGGAGCTTCTTCGACAATGTGATGCGCGAATAGCGCTCACCGCTCCCGCACACAGAAGCCTCTTTGAAGGATTGGTAGACCAAGTGGTGGTGGTAGCGGAATCTCTCTTAGAGGCGCTCGGCCGCACGTGCACAAGCGTACCAAGCTGGAAGATGGCTTCACCAAAAGATCCCGCATTTGTTGTTTTCACGTCCGGAAGTACAGGAAAACCCAAAGGGATTGTCCTCGAGCACCATTCCCTCGTCACGAGTGCACATGCCCATGGGCCTGCCATGAAATACGGTCCAGGAGCAAGGATCCTCCAGTTTGCGTCATACACCTTCGACGTCAGTATTGGCGAAACATTCACTTGCCTGATGCTAGGAGGCACCCTCTGCATTCCCAACGACGAAGAGCGCATGGACGACCTTGCTGGGGTCATTAACCGAATGGATGTCAACATTGCTTATCTCACTCCCTCAGTGGCGAGCATCCTCCATCCCGAGGACGTGCCTGGGCTTGAAGTGCTTGCGCTGGGCGGTGAAGCTGTAAGGGCGGAAAACATTGCATTGTGGGCAGACAAGCTGTACCTGGTTAACATATATGGCCCTGCGGAATGTTCAGTCTGGTCCACTGGGCTGCATCCCGTACCCAAGGGCACGTCACCGGCTAATATTGGTTTCGGTCTGGGTGCCCTGATGTGGATCACTGAAGTTGGCAATCCCGACAAACTCTGTGCCATCGGCTGTACCGGAGAGCTGCTCATCCAAGGACCTATCGTCGCCCGCGGATATTTGAAGGACAAGGAAAAAACGGACGCGGCGTTCATCTCGGATCCGCCCTGGATGCCGCTCAATACAAAGGGCGCCGACCGCAGGTTATATCGAACAGGTGATTTGGCTCGATATAATTCGGATGGTTCGATCAATTTTATTGGACGTCGAGACTTTCAAATCAAGCTTCATGGCCAACGCATCGAAATGGGAGAGATTGAGCACAACATTCTAAGTCACGACGACGTAGCAAATGCTGTCGTGACATACCCGAAAGCCGGCCCGGTGAAAGAGAAGCTTGTCGCAATCGTGGCTCTAAGGGAATTGCCTTCAACAGCTTGTGCCGACGAGATCACAATCGTGGATTTGTCCCGGAGCCATACAGCGGCCGAGCAAGTATCTGGAGCCTACTCACATTTGTCCGAGAGGGTCCCAGGCTACATGATGCCGTCAGTCTGGCTAGTTGTCGAGACCATTCCCCTCTCTGTCAATGGGAAGACAGATAGGTCGAGGGTTTCACGCTGGATCGAAGACCTAGATTTCATTCCAGAGCAAGAGTTTCAGCCTTCAGCATCCCCTACGGAGGTGTCGTTGCCCACAACCCAGGCCGAGGACAACATTCGTGGTGTGCTCAGCGTAGTCCTTGGCCTGCCACTCGACAAAGTCTCCATGGAACAGAGCTTCGTGGGACTTGGAGGTGATTCCATCACAGCGATGCAAGTCTCTTCGCGCTCCAGAGTAAATGGTATGTCGATTACAGTCAAAGACATATTGCTCAGCAAGACAATCCGCCAACTCGCTATGACCGCCACAGTCGCTAAGCAGAAAGATACACTGACGGTTTCCTCGGAGAGCGCAGGCGCTTTTGCCATGCTCTCGGAGACGGACCTCGCATTGCTTGATCGAGAAACTCGCCAAATGGGCCTCGCCGGGCTTGAGGATATTTCGGATGGTTACCCCTGCTCGCCCATGCAGCAAGGCATCTTGATCAGCCAGGCCCAGGCTTCCACCAATTACAAGTTCTATGTCGTGTGCGAAGTGAAGTCGGCCCAGTCGACTACTATTCTTACAAAAGATCTTCTTGCTGCTGCCTGGAAGCGGGTGGTCAACAGACATTCCATCCTTCGCACGTTCTTTCTGGAGAATGCGTCCAAAGGCGGTCTATTCAACCAATATGTCCTTAAGAAGTTCTCTCCCAGGATTGACTTCGTTGAATCATATGATGCACTTGTCACATACCCGTATACCAACCCTGTCGACTATGAAGAGAAAATGCCACCACATCGACTGACAGTATTTGAAATGCCGCAGAAGCTGATTTTCAACCTTGAGCTAAGTCACACACTGATCGATGGCGCATCAATGGCCGTGATCATGAAAGACTTGGCAGCAGGCTATGAGCAGCTTCTGCTTCCCGGACCACTTTACCGCGACTATATCTCTGTCCTGCAAGAACGGTCACCGGAAGAGTCTCTTAACTACTGGAAGAGTTACCTGGCTGGAGCAGAGCCTTCATCCTTTCCCGCCCTCAACAGCGAGCTCGTAGGCTCCAAGACGCTTGAAGCTGTGACGGTTGCTATTTCTGAGGCTACTACGAGAATGTTGCAAGAGTTTTCACGGGGACACGGTGTCACACTAGCCAATGTACTACAGATGGCATGGGCTTTGGTCGTTCGTGCCTTCAGCAGCTCTACTGATGTGTTGTTTGGGTTTCTCGCCTCTGGTCGCGATGTCGCTGTGGCGAACATCGAAGAAGCTGTGGGACCTTACATCAACATGCTTATCTGCCGAATCGATGCTGGAGACCACGTGTCAATTGCTGACGCAGTCAGGCGGATTCAGCACGAATACTTGGACTGCCTACCTTACCAACACACTCCCCTGGCGGAAATTCAACACAGCCTGGGCTTCACTTCGACTCGGATGTTCAACACCATACTCTCACTTCAACGACCTATGGCAGAGGGTGTCGATCCCGGCGGTGAAATCAGTATCAACTATCTTCAGGGCAGCGATCCCACCGAATACGATTTGAGTGTCAACATTATTGCCAGTGACAAGGCGACTGAAATCTCCATAAGCTACTGGAACACTTTCTTGACGAGCGAACAGGCTGATCGAGTGGCGGCGACTTTCTCGCAAATCCTGAGCCAAATGCTTGACCAAGATAGGACTACTATATCGGCTCTGGATCTGCTAAGCCCGGGGGATCGAGAGTTACATTTTCAATGGAACAATAATGGCGTCGCACCTACAAAGATTGAAGGACTAATCCACGCGCAGGTTGCGAAACATGCTTCCGAACGCCCAGAAGCATCCGCGATCGCCGGATGGGATGGCGGCATGACATACAAGGAGCTTGACGAGACCTCAACCCGCCTGGCCCATCATCTCCTCCAACTCGGTGTTAGAACAGGCGACAAGGTGCCTCTCTGTTTCGATAAGTCGAGGTTCGCCGTCATCTGTATGTTGGCAATACTTAAGGCTGGGGGAGCGTATGCATCAATGGATCCCACACATCCCACACAACATCTGTCTAATATTGTGCGGGAAACTGGTGCAAAGCTCGTTCTGACTGGCTCAGCTGCTTACGCGGAGCGGTTGGAAGATATCGTCGACAAAGTCCTGATTGTTGATGCTGGACTCTTCCACCAGATACCCGCCACGGTTCCCGTCCTGGTCACTGCGTCATCTTGTGACGATGCTGCTTTCATTTGTTTCACCTCCGGCTCCACAGGAAAGCCAAAGGCTATATGTCTCACGCACAGCGGATTCACGTCAATGGTCGCATACAACAAGGAAATGGGGATTGTTCCACAATCAAGAGTCTTCCAATTTGCGGCATACACGTTCGATACAAGCAACTCTGAGATATTCACAACACTCACTTCAGGTGGCTGTGTGTGCATTCCTCACGAATCTGAGCGGCTCAATGACCCTGCCGGAGCAATGAATAGCCTCGGAGTCAATTGGACATTCCTGACACCTTCAATGGCCAGCATGCTGACTCCAACTGATGTTCCCTGCTTGCGTACTCTTGCGCTTGGAGGAGAGCAAGTGCGTGAAGACATTGTGAACTCCTGGAAGGATGAAGTACGCGTCATCAACTCCTTTGGACCAGCGGAGTGCACAATTTGGACGTCGATGGCGGATCTTGGTCATGGTAATTCACCAGCCACCATCAGCAGAGGCAATGGTGGTAACGGCTCCCTTCTATGGGTCGTAGACATCTTGGACACCCACAGACTGGCTCCAATTGGCAGTGTGGGAGAGCTACTGATCGAAGGGCCCATCCTCGCCAGAGGTTACCTGGATGCCGACAAGACTGCGGAGGCCTTCATAACCGCCCCGGAATGGCGTGGATCAGGGTATCGATCAATCCGCATGTACAAGTCTGGTGACCTGGTCAGGTACCAAGGTGACGGCACATTGGTCTATGTGGGCAGGAGAGATGGACAAGTCAAACTCAACGGCCAACGCATTGAAATGGGTGAGATTGAGCGACACCTCGCCGCGCACGATCTGGTGCGTTACGCTGTTGTACTTCTGCCAAAGACGGGCATATGCAGAAGGAAGTTGGTCACCGTCGTAGCACCAGCAGAATTCTCAACGAAGACCGTGGCATCCCAGGAACCACGCACGATCAGGGACAAAACTACAAGAGAACAGGCGGCAGCTCAGATTGCGATTGTGAAAGCCGACCTTCGAGGTCATCTGCCGGGATATATGGTTCCATCTGTGTGGCTACTCCTCGAAGCCTTCCCTCTCACGGCCTCAAAGAAGATCGACAGAGTCAGAGTGTCTCGGTGGGTTGGGGAACTCACGTATGAGACATACATCAGTTCCCTTGACGTCGAGGAGGAGCAATGGACAGCGCAGGTTGCGACCTCGCAAGAAAGGTTAATCCAGAAGGTCGTATCAACGGTCCTGAACATTCCTGTTGCGCAAGTCAATATCAACAAGTCCTTCCTCAACATGGGCGGTGACTCAATCCTTGCTATGCAGCTTGTGGTTCAATGTCGTAGAGAGGGCCTCAAAGTCACCGTGAAAGATGTCATGCGCAGCAAGACTATCTCGGCTTTGGCACTTACCGCTCAGTCGACAGGGTCAGACGGTTTCTTGCACAGCGAAGCTTACGATGTTCCATTCGAACTCTCCCCAATCCAATCCATGTACTTCTCTGATATCACGCTTGGCTCCTCGAGCGCTGAATCTAACCGGTTCAACCAGAGCTTCCTGCTCAATGTCAGTCGGAAGACCAGCGAGGGGATGTTATCCAAAGCCATCGATCACGTCGTCAAAAATCATTCGATGCTTCGAGCTCGCTTCCGACAGGACGATGCTTGCCAGTGGTCACAGGTAGTCCCCATTCACAGCGTCGATTCGTACCGCTACCGTGTGCACAGCTCAAACACCCGCGAAGAGGCACTATCGATTGCGGAGCAGTCGCAAGAGGGACTCGACATCGAAAACGGCCCTGTCTTTGCCGCTGAATTAATCAATATATCAACCGACTCTCAGATTCTGTTCCTCGTGGCCCATCATCTAGTTGTCGACCTGGTGTCTTGGAGGGTCATTATACGACAGTTGGAAGAAGTTCTCACCACAGAGACGTTCCTTCCGAGCCCATCCCCCTTCCCGTTCCAGTCTTGGGTGAAGTTGCAGGCGGAGCATGCCCGTACCAACTTGGCCCCTGAGGATGTACTACCTTATGCAGTCCCCGCAGCAGACTATTCCTTTTGGGGAATGGCAACCACGGCAAACTATCGTGGAGAGACGGAGGAGGTCAAGTTTGATTTCAGCCAGAGTGATACTACACTTCTCCTGCGAGGCTGTCACAAAGCCATGAGAACGGACGCACTTGACCTGTTCCTTTCCGCGGCATTCGAATCTTTCAGTGAAACTTTCGGGCGAGCGCCACCTGCCATCTTCAACGAGGGCCATGGTCGGGAATCATGGGATGCTCAGATTGACAGTACCGAGACGGTTGGTTGGTTCACCACGATGTTTCCCTTGTTTGTCTCGTCCGATAGCAGCGCGCCCATGCTTGCTACCGTCCGGCAAGTTAAGGACCAAAGAAAGCAACTCCCTCGAAATGGGTGGTCATATTTCAATTCTCGCTTCTCCAACGAGCGCGGCAAGGTGGCATTTGCTCAACATTCCCCCATTGAGATTCTGTTCAACTATCTTGGCGTATTTCAAGCCGGAAAGCAATCGACAAGTTTGCTTCAGCCGGAACCATTCAACAAAGGTGACACGGGGCCCCGTGTGAAACGCTTTGCCCTTGTTGAGATCAATGTCTATATCCTTGACGGCCAAGCACATTTCTCCATGGTTTACAACCGACACATGAAACACGAAGACAAAATCAAGGCTTGGGCGGATGCTTATAAATCCACTATCATGAAGATTGCCGGATCACTGAAGAGCTCGGATCTCCAGTTGACTCTGAGTGACTTTCCTCTGCTTCCAACAGATTACCATTCTCTACGGAAATTCGAGCTCGAGCAGCTGTCACAGATCGCTACCAATGCTGAAAGCATCGAGGATATCTACGTCTGCTCTCCCATGCAACAGGGCATCTTGTTGAGCCAAAACAGACTTCAGGGTGCATACCGAATTCAAATTATCGTGGAGGTGTTGTCGACCAGCAAGTCTCGGATCGATGTCGAGAAACTTGGCGAGGCGTGGCAGTTTGTTGTTGATCGTCACCAGGCACTACGAACAGTATTCATTCAGAAGATCAGCCAGCGACCCTATGATCAACTTGTCCTCAAGAAGCATGCGGCACGAGTGGCTTTCATCGAGGCATCAGCTGAGAATGCTGTTTCCCACTTACACTCCCTGCAGGGCTTCGATTATGCGGCCCCTAAACCAGCACACTGTCTGACCATCTTGAAAGCGTCCTCCGGCAGAGTCTTTGCCAAGCTCGAAATCAGTCACGCGCTCGTGGACGGAACGTCGATGGGTGTCTTGATGTCCGAATGGCTTCAAGCATTTCAAGGTCCACTTCCAACAGGACAAGGACCGCTCTACGGTGACTATATTGCCTACCTGGATTCACAGCCGCGAGAACAATCTCTTCAGTACTGGGTCAACCATCTTGGCAAAGTCCGGCCTTGCCACTTCCCTGTGTTGACGGATGACGTGATGCAACCAACAAGACATCTCCGTAACGTCGAGGTCCTGACTCCGAATGCAGTACGCATTCGAGACTTCTGTCAGCAAAATAACATCACCCTCGCAAGCATCTTCCGTCTAGCGTGGGGAGTTGTCTTGCAAGCTTATACTGGTGACGATAATGTTTGCTTCGGTTACTTGGCCTCAGGCCGCGAAGTCCCAGTTCCCGGGATTGAGAATGCTGTCGGCGCATTCATCAATATGCTTGTTTGCTCTCTTGACTTCGACCGTATTGGCAAGAGAAAAGCGGTCGATGTCCTTGAAGATCTACAGGACGAATATTTGAAGTCCTTGCCATTCCAACACACCAGTCTGGCTGTAATTCAGCACGAGCTAGGTTTAGCAGGCCAGACCTTGTTCAACACGGTTTTGAGTTTCCAACGTCGTGCACACGGAGACTTCAAGGAAGGTGACATTTTACTCCGCTACATGGACGGCGTTGACCCCACCGAGTACGACGTCTCTGTGAGCATTGCGGACAGCGAACAGGGCATCCACGTTCACATGAGCTACTTCACCAGTAGGTTGTCAGATGGCCAAGCTTTCAATGTCGCAAACACCCTTTCCACTGCATTGGACTCCATTCTTGACACACCTCAATCAACAGTCACATCGTTGAATCTATTCGGCGCACAAGACGCGGAGAAGGTCTATGGATGGAACCAGCACAGACCAGCGGATATCAACAAATGCGTACATCAAACATTCCAGGAAAGTTCATGCAACAGTCCAGATGCGTCGGCTATTGAGTCCTGGGACGGGAATTTCACTTATCGCAGCCTCGACCACCACACCTCCCAGCTAGCCAACGAGTTGGTTGTAGCAGGAGTACATGTCAACGATTTGATTCCGATTGTCTTTGAGAAGAGCGCTTGGGCAATCGTTGCGATGCTTGCAATCATGAAAGCAGGAGCCGGCTATGTTCCCTTGGATCCAGCTCATCCCGATGATCGACTTCAGACGATCATTGCACAAACCGGGAGCAAGCTCGTTCTGGCATCTGAAGCTTCAAGTGATCGCATGAGAAGACTCGTGGCTGCAGTACTGACTGTAGGATCCGCCTCTGGAACATGGTCTAGCAAGGCCACAGAGGCACCTCAGACTTCTGTCTCCCCAGCCGATGTCGCGTACACTCTGTTCACATCTGGATCCACCGGTCTCCCAAAGGGCGTGGTCCTGCCACATCTTGCTGTGAGCAGCAGTATTTTGCACCATGGAAGGGAGATTGGCTGCAGCCCTGCCACCCGAATGTACCAATTTGCGGCTTACACATTCGATGCCTGTATCCTGGAAATCTTCACCACCCTCGCCTATGGAGGCTGCATTTGTGTCCCTTCCGACTCCCAGCGAATGAGCGACATAGCAGGATTCATCACAAGACTGAGAGTGAACACATCTTTCATGACTCCATCCCTGGTCCGCATTCTAACGCCGGAGCAAATTCCAACGATGAAGACCCTCATCTTGGGTGGCGAGGCTCTGGGCAAAGATAACATTGAAATTTGGGCTGACAGACTGCATCTGATGAATGGATACGGCCCGACTGAGACCTGCGTCTTCGCGGTCATGAAGACTTTCAAGAGCCCAAAGGACCGGAATGACATACTAGGAAAAGCCGTTGGCGCGCAGGCTTGGATCGTGCAGTTGGACAATCACAGTCAGCTTGCCCCGGTCGGAGCTGTCGGTGTCCTGTTCCTGTCTGGAGCCACCTTGGCCACGGGATACCTGAACGATCAGGCCAAAACAGACAGTGTCTTTCAGGAGGGTAAAGACTTCTTACCAAACGCTGCTGGCGGTACGAAGCAGCGCATCTACAATACTGGTGACCTTGTCCGCTACAACTCTGACGGAACCATCACCTACCTCGGGCGACGAGATACCCAGGTCAAGCTCCGCGGACAACGGATTGAGCTCTCTGAAATTGAACATCACACCAAAGCTAACTTTCCTGGCGCTTCTCAAGTTGCTGTCGAAGTGGTCGAACCTCAAGGGCAAAAGGAGCGAGCTTGCCTTGCTGCCTTTTTGTGCCTTCCCGACAAATTATCGGGTGTTGACATGTTTTCCCGCTGGCCAGACGATACCAAGGACAACGTGTCTCATTTGAGAAAGACATTGGCCATGCTACTACCACCGTATGAGATGCCTTCACTATACATTCCAGTCAACAGGATGCCCACGACTACAGCGGGCAAGCTCGACCGCAAGGCACTTCGCGCTGAAGTGTCACGCCTTTCTGACGAAGACCTTAACCCTTTCTCCTTATCTGAAGAGATCAAGCGCCCTCTCACCAACGAGAGCGAGAAGGAGCTTGCCCGCCTGTGGCAAGCAGTACTAAAGATTTCCATTTCCCAGATTGGAGCCGACGACAACTTCTTCCGTCTGGGTGGCGACTCGGTCATGGCCATGAAGCTTGTGGCGAACTCAACCTCGAGATTGTCGCTTACAGTTTCAGATATATTCCAGCACCCGGTGTTGTGCGAGATGGCATCAGTTGCGGAAAGAAATGTTACTCCCTCCAGTA
Source organism: Exophiala viscosa (assembly GCF_022695815.1). Taxonomy (NCBI): domain Eukaryota; kingdom Fungi; phylum Ascomycota; class Eurotiomycetes; order Chaetothyriales; family Herpotrichiellaceae; genus Exophiala; species Exophiala viscosa. The sequence continues at coordinate 2,339,247 of NW_026944355.1, read as the reverse complement.
CGCCAGACTTAATGCCATTCGATCTTCTGCATCCACACGTATCTATGAATGATGTACGGAAGGTACTAGCATTCAAGTGCCAAGTCTTGGAGAGCCAGGTTGAAGACTGCTATCCCTGCACGCCATTGCAAGAAGGCTTGATGGTCCTCTCGATACTTAACCCTGGAGCTTACGTGGCCCAAAAAGTGTTCAAACTACCTGCCTCGATGGACATTGCCAAGTTCAGGTCAGCATGGGAAATGACCGTCGCAAATAATCCCATACTACGCACTGCCATCGTCCAGGCCGACTCTGCTCGCGCGTTGCAGGTCGTCCTCAGAGATTCATTCACCTGGCGATCTGCCGAGACTTTGGAGGAATACTTGGCAAAAGATCAGGACGAGGAAGCAGCATATGGGAAGCCCTTGTCACGTTACGCCTTGACTAATGATGGACATTTCGTCTGGACTGCGCACCACTGCATGTATGATGGCTGGTCTGTTCCGCTGGTTCTCGAGCAGGTTCGCTCGCACTATCTCGAAATCACGGCACCTCATGCACCAGGATTTAACCGATTCATCAAATATCTGTCAAGCACCAGTGACGAGGCATCATACAACTTTTGGGAGCGATACTTGTCTGGAGACAAGGCTTCGACATTCCCAGAGCAGCCTGCTGCAACGCATCGCTTGAGAGTTGATCATGCGGTTCATCATTCAATCGTTATCACCCGCAAAGCTGGTTCAGAAACCCCGATGGCCACCGTGTTGCGGGAAGCTTGGGGGTTCTGCCTTTCTCAATACGCCGACTCCAAAGATATCGTCTTCGGTGTAACACTCTCAGGCCGCAATTGCCCTGTCGCGGACATTGGAAAGATTATAGGGCCTACCATCACGACCGTACCTGTCAAGGTAACTTTGTCCGAAGATCTGACTGTCTCGGCATCCCTCAAGCGGGCTCAAGACCAAGCGACCGAGATGATCCCTTATGAGCACTTCGGTCTACAAAACATTGCGAAGATCAGCGAGGTGGCGGCTAATGCTGTTCAGTTCCAAAATATCTTTGTCGTCCAGCCCACGGTCCAATTCGACGTCCACCACAATGAACTCCTCGGCGCCGACGATGTCTCACCTCCACTGAAGGACTTTGATACTTATCCTCTCATCGTGGAATGCAGCCTGGACGATGCTCAGGTGAATCTAGAGGCACGCTTTGACAAGAGCATCATACCAGCAGAACGTGTCGAACGGATGCTTCACCACTTTGAACACGTTGTGCGACAGTTCAATGATGCATCTGAGTCCCAGAAGCTGGCCGAGATCAGCATGTTTGGCGAGCGAGACATGGCCCAGATTCTCTCTTGGAACAAGACTTATCCCGAGGTACTGGAGACCAATGTTCCCAGCGTGTTTGCAGAGCAGGTACGAGCAAGACCTGATGCCCTCGCGGTCGACGCGTGGGATGGGAAACTCACCTACAGTGAGCTTGACAGACTATCCACTCGCTTTGCTCTCCATTTGGTTGATGCCGGTGTTGGTCCTGAGGTGCTTGTGCCACTATGTTTCGAAAAATCTAGATGGGCTGTTGTTTCGCAAATGGCTGTCATGAAAGCTGGCGGCGGATGTGTCAATATGGATCCCGCCCATCCCCTCGGCCGGCTAGAACTAATCATTCAGGATGCACGAGCAAAGATACTACTCGTTGCGCCTCAATTGCGAGCCAAATTCAGGGAGGTTCAAGGCGCGAAGATCGTATCGATCGATGAGGAATTCTACAAGGCTATGGAGCATTCCATCCCAAAGACCCATCAACTTCCTCATATCGATCCCATGAACACCGCCTATGTTCTATTCACGTCTGGCTCAACGGGACGACCCAAAGGAATTGTCATTGAACATCGCAGCCTTTGCTCGAGCTCCAAGGCGCACGGAACCGAGTGGGACATCGGCCCCAACACCCGCCTGCTGCAATTTGCTGCCTACACCTTCGACGTCAGTTGCGCCGATATCTTCACCACTCTTCAACGAGGCGGATGTATCTGCATTCCATCGGAGCACGATCGGATGAATGACTTGGCAGGCGCTATCAACAGGTTCCAATGTAACTGGGCGTTCTTGACACCCACGGTTGCGAGCTTACTCCCAGCTAAAGGCATCCCCAGCTTACGCAAATTGGTCTTGGGAGGTGAGGCCAGTACTCGAGATACCATCGCTAAGTGGCATAACGTTCTGGACCTGATTGTATGCTATGGCCCAGCTGAGTGCTCGGTATACTGCTCTGGAGCTCCGCCAGCAAAAGCCACAAGCGATCCTGCCGACCTTGGTAAAGCCATCGGCGCTCTCTACTGGATCGCGGACCCCTTGGACTTCAATCGCTTGGTGCCAGTTGGCTGCGTTGGTGAACTTCTACTAGAAGGGCCAACTGTGGCTCGAGGATATCTGGGAGACGAGGAGAAGACGGCAAGTGCTTTCGTCGCCAACCCCGTGTGGGCAAGATCCGAGCCACAAGGGGCTCCGCGACGATTCTACCGCACAGGTGATCTTGTGCAATATAATGAGGATGGCACAATTCATTTCGTTGGCCGAAAGGATACACAGGTGAAGATCCGTGGACAGCGTGTTGAACTAGGGGAGATCGAACACGCCATTCGCGTCAATCTGCCCAGTCTCGCACATGTTACGGTTGAAGCAGTGCGACAGACTAGTCAAGGTGGACAACAAACCGTGGTTGCATTCCTGCATACGACAACCGTTAGCGGTCCGGCGAAGATGTTGACTCTGGACGATAATCTCAGAGAAGATTTGATCAAACTCCGGCGGTCTTTGGCTGAATCATTGCCGTCATACATGGTCCCATCGCTTTTCATTCCCATGGCCCAGGTACCACTGACAATGAATGGCAAAGTGGATCGGAGAGGTTTGAGAGAGCTAGCAGGATCGTTAAGCCAAGAAGACAAACTCAAATACGCACTGGAAGATGCTGCGAAAGAAGAGCCTAGCACCGAGACGGAGTACATGCTGCGAGACTTGTGGGCTCGAATCCTGTCTGTCGAATCATCTACCATTGGTATCGGTGATCACTTCTTCAGACTTGGGGGAGATTCGATTCTAGCTATGAAACTAGTCGGACTCGCGGTCGAGAAAGGCCTCTCACTCTCAGTGAAGGACTTCTTCCAAAGTCCTGTGCTCTCGGCAATGGCAGCGGAAGTCGATGGCCGTACCCAATTCACCACCAACGGTATCACCACTTGTGTACCCTTCTCCCTCATGGGCCATGCGCATTCCGACAAGCTTATTGAAGAAATGGCTTTGCAACTACAGACACCCATGTCAAATATCATTGACGTGTATCCTGCGACAGACTTTCAGAAGACAGCCGTCTCTCATGCCTTGATGATGACACGTGGCTTTCGCAACTACCTGTGGCTGGATGGAGCTTCTGACATCCCACTCGACGTCCACGCAGCGCAAAAGGCATTAGTCAAGTTCGTTGCTGCACACGACATACTACGAACCATCTTTGCCATCCACCAGAATGATATCTTGCAGGTTGTGCTGCAACATCTGGAAGTGGATGTCGATGTCAGGGAGACACGCGAAGACATAGCAGATTTCACGGAGAGTCTGTGCAAGGAAGACACGGCTTTGCCCACGAGGCTGACTGATCCTCTGCTCAAATTCTTTATTGTCACCAAGGCTGGAAGTACTCGCCACCGCATCATTATGCGCATTTCGCATGCACAGTATGACGGTGTGTGCTTACCACACATCTGGAAAAGTCTTTCGGAGGCATTCGCAGGTACAACGCCGGCAACGTCCTCGACGCCTTATTCGACCTACTTACAAGGCCTCCATTCCCTGGACCATGAGGAAACATCCAGGTACTGGAAGGACCTTCTCAGAGATTCGAATATGACAAATATTGTCTCTCATTCGAAACCGTCCTACTCTAACGTCTACAATACTTTCACGAAACGAATCATCCCTTCATCTTCACTCTCATCACATGGCATCACGTTCGCCACGATACTGAAAGCCAGCTGGTCCCTCGTGTTGGCGTCCCTGTCGGCTACTTCAGACGTCGTCTTTGGACACGTTGTATCAGGCCGCAACCTGGACGTGGCAGACGTGGAAAAGGTGATCGGATGCTGCATCAATATAATCCCCGTCCGAGCGACGCTTCACACAGGGACGACGAATGTGGAACTTCTTCAGACACTACAGGATCAGCATGCAGCCAGCATCCCTCATGAAGTTCTAGGAAGCCGCACCATTATCCGGGAATGTACAACATGGCCAAAATATACTCGCATGAGCAGCATTGTACAACATCAAAACATTGAGGAAGAGGGCAGCGTTGAATTGAATGAAACTCAACATAAGGTTGATTTCTTCTGTCCCGAAGCCGACGAAGCCGACCTTGCAATCAAGACTACGCCATTGAAGGACGGCACGACCGAAGTGCTTTTGATCTGTTCGGATAGGACCATCAAACAAGATACGCGAGATTTACTCATTGACTCGTTGTGCACTGCCATCGATGGTATTTGCAGGAAGCCGACCGCAGTTGCTGTCGACATTCTCAAGACGTTGACGCCAAAGGTTCCGATCCTGCCCATGTCTGTGCTGAACCCCGAGACCAACGGGGCGTCCCATGCGAATGGCGGCGTCAATGGGTTTGTCAGTACTGTGGCACCTCACATTGGTGGCGGGGAGCCCATCTTATCCAAGAGCCAGTCCAAAAAGCAGAAGCTCGTCGCAGCATGGATAGCAGTTCTCGGCCTTCCAAGAGACTCGACCATGAAGATCACGGACGACAGCGACTTCTTCGAGCTGGGCGGCGATCTTGTCGCAGCGGCAGTTCTGGCGGCGAAGTTGGAGGAGGAAGAAATAGGCATCATCACCATCGAGGACATTATTGACAGGAGCACGGTGTCGGACATGGTGAATGCTTTGGGCAATAAGTGAGGTTGGGTCCGCATGTGCATGTTCGACTTGAATGGCGCTGCATCGGATGGTTTTAGGATCAGCAATTGATTTTTAGTTGATTTTAGCTCTTTGAATACTAATTCTAATTGAACACATCATGACAACACTCTGGGTCAATTCATCTGCCACAACTAGCTACTGTAGGAAGAGGATCTAGATAGGACTAGTCAACATGCTCAACTCCTCCTCGCTTGGCCCGTTGCCCTCCCCATTGATTGACAAGGTATTCAACTTGGGTGGCGCTCTCCTAGGAGGCTCTGGGAACGGCACTTGGTACAGCCAGCCATGGGGATCGTCGGCGCGTCCACGGATGCAGGCCGTGATTGCGGCGCCCAGCTCCACTGCCGCAGGGCCGGGCTTGCCGGCCGGACAGTACACGAACTTGTCTCCAGTGGACTCGCGCACGATGGCGGCGATGGGCAGTACACTCGCGGCGGTCCCGACGGCCAGCACCTCGCTGAACCGCGACAGCTCGGCGTACTTGACGGGGCGGACCTCGACTTTGTAGCCCAGCGAACGGGCAATGGTGCGAATGCTGTCGCTCGTCACCGAATCGATAATCTGTTTCGAGTCGGGCACCACCAGGGTTCCTTTGTCGGCGCCGCCATCGGTGTCTGACTCCGACGACCCTGCAGAACGGATCACGCCGACGAAGCCGCTGGTGCTGAATTCGTCAATCTCGCTCTGGGTGGCCGAGTCGAGATGCAGCGTCATGTAGTAGCCCTTTTGCTTGGCGGCTCGCGACCACTTTATGGCGGGGGCGTAGTTGCCGCCAATTTTGGCATGGCCGGTGCCGCGCGTGGCGGTTCGGTCAAAGTCTTCCATGACCAGGCACGGCAACGGTTGGACACCGTGGTACGTCGTCGCTGGCTGCACGTAGACGGCGAATGTGAAGGTCGAGGGCGGCTCGAGTGCCAGTTGCGCGCCCGACCCGAATAGGACCGGCCGGATGTATAGCACAGCGTTGGAGTCTGCCGGGCCGACGAAGCCGGCGTTGGCCACCACGGCGTCGTTGATGCATTGCATGAAGAGCGATTCGGGCAGGGGCGGCATTGACACCGTCTCGGCCGAGTGGTTCAGGCGCTTCCAGTGGAAGCTGGGGCGGAAGATGGTGATCTTGTTGGATGGCGTGCGTACTGCTTTCAGCCCTTCGTACGCTTGCATGCCATAATTGAGCGCCGGGGAGAGCCCGTGGATGCGGAGGTACGGATCCGAGACGAGTCGGGGCGCTGACCAGCTGCCGGACTCGACTGTGAAAGTTGCTTCGACGTGCCCGTTGACGCTGTCATTGACTGAAAGCCCTAGCTTCGACCAATCGATGTGGGCGAGAGGTGGAGGGATAGCCATGATTGATTGTCTACAAGTGTGCGAATTGGACGATGATTGTGAAGGAAGCCTCGTAGAAATCAGAGATGAGAGAAGCAGCTGCTGTTCGCAGGTGTTGCTGGCCACTTCCGCCCTAGTTTGGTCTCGAAGGTGAGAACTGTGCCTGTGAAGATGTGTCGCCGATTCCGCAATGTTGAAAATCAACAACGAATTGGTAAGTCAAACGGAACAGTCGAATGCATATGATTATTCAAATTTTATGCACACAACAAGCGACGTCGTAAAGGTGAGCAGTGAGTGACTCGTGATTCTGGACCCCCCGTCGCCCTCATTGCTATGACTCCGGAATCGATCTCGATGCTCATCTGACATTGTGGCTTCACAGCCATTCCAAAGGGGTTTTTGTCCCACATTCGACCTTATTATAGCAGCACTTTCGCTAGAAAAAGACCCAATAGTGGCCCGCTTGATTTTGGACTCAAGGGCGCAGGGCTGTCAGCGAGGGTTTTCGGGCGGCATAGACTCGCGTCGTGAAGACATGTCGAGGTTGATTTGAGCTTGACTTGATTGGTGCGCGGAGTGTGACCGATCGACCGAGGGTGTTCTCGATTACTTTTTCCACATGGGTCGCTTGTACGACTCGGTAAGATGCAAGAATGGGGCGAAGTCAGTCCTGACCGGTGTTGAGGTTCAAAAGGGCATGCTGTAACTTATGTACCGATAAATGAGAGCGGCCCAGACAGGACAGGACAGGACAGAACAGGATAGGACGCCTAAATAAACTATGCGGGTAGTCTAGTGCTTATGGGTAGTACAAACTTAGATCTATGGGGCGGTCAGCGGGCTGGTACTAGTAAGACTGCGCTTGTGTCGTCACGTCACGTCACGTCAATACCGTACATACCAATACGTACCTACCAATACCTTACCTTACCTTACGTCGGAAAATACGTTGAAGTTCCCGATGAGTATGCCGTTACAATTCGATTGACTACCGGTAGTGTATGTCAGTCCATCCCTGTCACCGAGATGTGGACATCGAAATGCATTGGTACCGCTTTCCGCCCGCCCATACTCCTACTGACATGACCTGGTTCTTTGACACAGGGGGCCTCATCGGTCTGAGTCTTGGACCCTTGGAGGTTGAAACGCCTTGAACAGTCTTGCACAAAAATTGGAGCTCTGACGACCACACGGCGAACGACAGGCTATTCTTTCTTGTCCTACCACACTGTTCCGGTCCCAAACATGGTTTGCCATTCGATCCGAAGTGATGTAGTGATGTACGATTCAAAGTCTCACTCTCGCTTTCGGTCTACGACTCGGATTGCAGTCATTGCTCTTGATATAACAGTCAACACGGACCTAAGAGTACACAATCATCGGCTGAGAAAGAGCTAGGGTCCGGCTGCTCACGAGTAACAGCAATACGCAACGCCGGTTGATTCCATTCAGTTCTTTTATTATGACGCCTACCTAAAGAGAACAAATGCATTGCTGGCTACTGACGCCATGGCCCCATATCTTTTGGTCCCCAGCCTGTGTAGACGACTTCACGTACAGCGCAATGGTGTGAATACACGAGTCTGGCATCATGCATCAACCCAAGATGTAGGTTGCGGTGCTGACCGTGCAGGACTGACCCCTCGGCTCGGTGGGTTGTATGCACCCATGGGCCGGAATGGCTCGCGCACATTCAATGTATCTCCCGATGGCTGATATTCGTAGTCGTAAGGCTGTCCACGTCTCTCAGCCTGCGCGGGAGATGGGTCCCTAGATCGTAAAGCCTTGAGCTCCTCGTAATTTGCATTCGACGCTAATCTTTCATGCCCACCACGGGACTTGCCCTTTCGATGGCAGCAACAGCAGAGTTTGCGACTCAGCCAGCTCGGTGGTAACTTCGCATCTGGGCCTTGCATGAATCTTCCCGGATGTATGGCGTTCCATATCAGGATACCGAAGAACATAGGTAGAGCTTCGAGAGCGTAGAAGTAAGCTTCTTTGTGCGGGAGAGGATTGTTGGTGCCAAAGCCACGAGAGAATTCGATGAGGCGAAAAATGATGCGCACGGTGATCGCCAGCAGACAGATATACAAGGCATAGAGAATCCATTTCCAGCGCAATTTGTCACCTGCCAAGCGACCCGTCTTTTCCGCTGTCGTCTGTTCGAAGTGGAATTTGATGACAAGGGCCGAAAAGCAAACGATGAAAAACTCCTGAAGTCCAATGCCGCCCATGTAAATGTGAACACCTTTTTGCTGTGCTGCCGGAGATGCCCCAGGTCCAGCCATACCGCCGCCGATCAGCTGAATGATGAAGGAAGTGATGTCGAGGCTGACGAAGATGAAAGCCAATATGGAGGGACTGATCTTCCACACCTTTCTCGTCGGCGAGAAGAAATGCACTATGCGAGCAAAAACCATGTAGGCGAATGCATTCACCCCTGTTCCCCAGTCAGTTGTCTTCGTTAGTGAATGCTTCATCTTAGTACTCACATATGGGTGCCAGCAACACCAAAATCTGGGATACGGTTGCGAGGCTACTACTCTGCTGATGCCTGGTACCTGCAGTCCGGAAACCATAGGACGCAAATTCCCACAACGATGCCATGACGATGACCCAGCAGAAACCCTTTCTGTACGCGATAGCTTGCGCCAGGTGAGCAATCAGGAGCATGCCGAAAAGGACTGAGAAGACGATGGCTGCCCCAAAAGAAGGATTGTAATCCCACAGCGCTCCACAGCTCCCTGGAGGTACGTAGCCATTCTTGTCCGGCGTGATAGTTTGGACACAGGTAGATGTTGGCAGATGGAGGGATAACGATTTATGGCTGTATGAGTATGATGAGACGGAAACGCCCGTGAATGAAGGGAGAGCAGCCCGAAGTGCCAGTGTAGGCGTAGGGCCCAGTGATGATGGTGCTATTTGTTGAGGTAAAGCCGTTTGGGTAGGAAGGGCAGCGGCCAGGAATGCTGTTCCCCAGAGTGAGAAGGTAAGGAGGAGTGAGGCTCTCATGATTTTGTGTCAAAGTTAAGACGTCAGTAGTGCTTGGGCATCAAATGTGCTTGGAAGAGAGAGGTTCGAAGTCGGTGACATTGAAGATTGAAGTCGGAGGCTTCACTCTTTTGGGCAGTTGCAAATGCCAAGAATAGAAGGAAGCTGCTTCTGTCACTTTCATTCATGGCAGGAGAAAAGGGCCGCAGCAGTGAAGACGGCAAGTCATTCACCGCCTGGCCTGGCCTGGCCGCCTAAACATAGCTATGGATATTTTGGAAGGAACACAGGGCTGTACAACAAACATACTGTGGTAGGTCATGTCATGCAAGCTTGGTGGCAGGCTTTGCGGGAACATCTCAGATCTCCACCCGGTACATACAAGTAGTACTGTGGAGTTTGGACTATGATACATAATACGGTATTGAACAGCATTGGAAATAAATCCCGTCATTTGGGTTCTTGATGCTGACAGTATCGCCATTAAATTACTGACTGGGCTGCGGCTGCGCAAGCCACCAACAAACATCCACTGTCCCTGCCGTGCACTGCCGTGCCACCTGCATTTATTAATGGGAAATCTAGACACCGGTTTTGTTAGCGCTGACCGTGTCATGACATCTTGCACGACACACATTCCATCAAAATACTTGAGTGACAAAAGACGAGCTTAATTGATGCAGTCCACGGCAGTCCAAAATCGTCACCTAAGCCTACCCATGCGCCCGCTCGGCCGTACCGAAGAAACACTGCTCCACGAGTCCACGGCCAGTGTAGCACCGGTTTCCCGACGGATTGGGAAGGCGAGGAGGCAGTGCTCAGGCTGTCGATGGTGCATCAGGCTCAGTCCAGCGCTCTTCAACCATCAGAGTCACTTGACTGGGGGACAGGTCGCCAGCACGAAGAAACACGTCTTTCACCCACCGAACATGAACCAGCAGATCATATGAGGAACTGGGATTACCTTCCAACAGCACAGTCCATGCATACTTTCCCCTGAACGCTCAAATCCTCTACTTGACCATGCACCAACCAGCTACTGCGATCTTCGGTGACCGACCGCCTCGGTAACGTCTTTGTAGCCATGAACTGCACCATTCAAGTCAATAATGTCTTCGGTCCAGCAGTCTCCTCGACATGCCAATATGGCTTTGACTTCACTCTACTCTTCGAAGAAGTCTTCCTTTGTATCGTACCCATTGTGGTTCTGTCCGTTCTTGTTCCCCTTCGTCTACACCAACTTCTGCCTCGGAACAAGGTATTTCGACCTGGGAACTTCTACTACACCAAATTGGTAGGTCTTCTTACTTCGCACTGCCGACGTCCCGGCTGATCGACCCAGGTATTTCACGCGTGCTTTATCGCTGTACAACTCGTCAAATTGATTTTCCTGGTTATCCCTGGATTTGTGCCGAAGACGAGGGCATCTATCGCGGCATCGGCTTTGACCTTTTATATCGCCATTGCATTGACCATCTTGTCGCGTTTCGAACACCTGAGAAGTGTCAGACCTTCGGCGCTGCTTTCTCTGTATTTCGGAATCTCACTACTATTCGACGCCATCAGGGCAAGGACACTGTGGACTCTTCAAGATAATGTCCCCTTCGCTGTGCTCTTCTCAGTCAGCCTTGGATTCGAACTCGCTCTGTTCATCTTGGAGTCCCTGGAAAAGGAGTCAGGCTTTGACCGTTCTTATGAAACTCTGTCCAGAGAAACTGCAGGTAATGTCTTCACCAGAGGTCTCTTCTGGTGGGTAAACCCTCTTCTATGGAAAGGATTCAAACATGTCCTGGACACGGATAATCTACCCCAAATCGACAACGAGTTAAGCTCTCCACAACATCAACAGAAGATTTGGGCAGACTGGAATGCTCTACCAACCAAAACTCCAGGCTCGCTCTTCAAGTTGCTCCTCAAGGAATACAGGTACAGCTTGTTCCAGGGAATGATACCCCGGGCCGCCCTCACCGGCTTTACCTTTGCTCAACCTTTCTTGATCACTAGAGTGGTCGACTTCGCTACGGATCCGAAGGTGGGGAAGCTGGACCGCCAGTTCGGTAACGGGCTCATCGCTGCCACAGCACTGATATACATTGGGCTTGCTGTCTCCAATGCCAATGCGCAGCACAAAACATACAGGGTTATCACAAAGTTACGTGGAAGCCTCGTCTCGCTCATCTATTACAAAACCTTGACCGTGAGCATTCCCACAGCCCAAGACTCGTCCGCCATCACGCTGATGAGCACCGATGTGGAACGGTCAGGGACGGGATTGAGATACATTCACGAAATCTGGGCAAGCCCCATCGACATTGGCCTTGCCATCTACCTTCTTGAACGCCAGCTCGGTCCCTCGAGTGCAGCGCCGGGTGTCCTGTTTCTCTTGTGCAGTGGTGCTGGACTGAAAGTTGCTGCGTCAATGGGCGCACGGCAGCGATCCTGGCTTCAAGCCATTGAACGTCGAATCAAAGCTACATCCGAAATGCTCTCCGCCATGAAGGAGGTGCGCATGGGCGGACTCTCGGCGCGGCTCGAAGGTGAATTGGAAGACTTGCGTCAGAAGGAGATAGAAAGCTCCAGGAAGTTCAAGAATGCCTTGGCCCTCATTGTCTGTCTATCTTACACTACTGCTTGCATGGCTCCGGTGTTCTCATTCGGCATATTCTCGCTCCTTGCCCAGAAAAGTCATGCTACGCCGTTGACGGGAGCACAAGGTTTCACTTCGCTGGCGGTGTTTGCACTACTTCGAACACCTATGGCTACACTTATTGATTCAATCGCTGGACTGGTAGCATCAATTGGGGCGGTGCAGCGAATCGGGGAATATATGGCCATAGAGAGTCACATATTGCCTCACAGCAACTCTATGGCATCGCCGTCGCCACCACCGTACTATCCGTACGACCGGGGTGGAACCGAGCGAGCTTACGACTTGGTGCAGATGAGGGATCTCGGCAACTCGGTGTCTAGCCCTCCCTTGTCTTCTGATCCGCATCTGGTGGTAGCCACGAAATGGGACGTTGGATGGGCAACAGATAAGCCATTCGTGCTTCACGAGCTTTCCTTTTCCATTCTGCGATCATCTCTCACATTCATCATTGGACCTGTGGGTTGCGGCAAGTCGACACTCTTACATGGTCTATTGGGCGAAACGACGGCAACCCTTGGCGACCTTTATACCACATTCTCCAGCTGCGGTTTTGCCAGTCAATCTCCCTGGCTAGTCAGCAACACCATCCGCAACAACATCGTTGGATCTAGTGCGTTTGACGAAGCGTGGTATAACACCGTCATTGATGCATGTGCCCTGCGAGAAGATTTACTCCACATGTCCAATGGGGACCTAGAGCTCGTCGATGCTGGTGGAGGGAATCTGAGTGGAGGACAACAAGCCCGAGTAGGTGTCGCTCGAGCTGTGTACTCTAGACAGCCGGTGATCCTGCTCGACGACGTGATGAGCGGACTAGATGCAAACACGGAGAACAGCCTCTTCAATAACTTGCTCGGGCCTGAAGGGCTCCTCCGCAGACAAAAGACCACCATCATCTTTGCCACGAACGCGCTTCATCGACTTTCCGCGGGCGACCATATCATTGTGCTTGGGAGTGATGGCAGAATGCTGGAGCAAGGCCCGTTTGCTGCTTTACACTCGACAGAGAAGGACCAGCAGGCCGATGCTATTGGAAGCTCGGGCTCGGAATTCGAAGAGGTCACACTCAAGCCCATCGATGCTGAGATGCGAGGCCTGCTACAGACCCTAACCGGTAAAGAGTTGGAAGGGTCGCAGAGACGCACGGGCGATATGACCGTGTACAAGTGGTATGCACAGGTGGTGGGTTACATGAACTTTGCAATCTTTGTTGCATTAGCGTCGCTCTTCGTCTTTGCTCTGGTCTTTCCACAGTACATCGTCAAGTGGTGGACTGCGGAGAATGTACATCACCCGAATAGGGGACTAGGATACTACTTGGGAGCCTACTTTGCACTGGGATGGGTTGCCATCTTTTCCCTGGGCACAGCATGTTTGCAACTGGTTGTCAGGATGATGCCCCGAGCCTCCTCGACATTCCACACCGCACTGCTCCGCACGACATTGGACGCACCCTTGTCACTGTTCGCCGGAAATAACTTGGGCACGACGGTCAACCGGTTCAGCCAGGATCTGCAGCTCATTGACATGGAGCTTCCACTTGCATTGTTCAACACCATCGTCGAACTGTTGTCCTGCATTGCCCAATGCATATTGATTGCCATCACGTCAAAGTTCATCGGCGCCACGATGCCTGTCGTTCTCGTCGCCTTCTTCCTGATCCAGAAATTCTACCTCAGGACAGCCCGACAGTTGCGTCTCCTCGACATCGAGGCCAAAGGGCCTCTGTTCTCGTCATTCCTGGAGACCTTGTCGGGCCTAGCAACAATACGAGCATTCGGATGGGAGAACGAGTACGAACAGCGGTGCCAGGAAAAGCTTGACACGTCCCAACGGCCCAGCTATCTTCTCTACTGTGTTCAACGATGGCTCAATCTTGTCCTTGATTTCGTCGTGGCTGGGGTTGCAATCGTCGTCATATCCATTGCCGTCAAGACAAAAGGCGACAGCAGTTCAAGTTTGATTGGGATTGCGCTGGTGAATATCGTCAATTTTAGCGTCAGCATCAAAGCTCTGCTGGAGAATTGGACCAACCTTGAAACATCGATCGGTGCTGTATCGCGCATCCGATCGTTTGTCAAAGAAACCACATCAGAGCACAAAGCATCGGAAAGCAGCCCACCTCCGCCTAACTGGCCCTCTGTAGGCCAGGTGCAGTGGAATAATATCACTGCAACCTGGGAAGGCAAGTCGACACCGGTCCTCAAAGAGCTCACTCTAAGAGTCGAACCCGGCCAGAAACTGGCCATCTGTGGACATAGCGGCAGTGGCAAGTCGTCTCTTGTGTCGGCTTTGTTACGTCTTCTCGAACCGCAGCAAGGCGCGATTTTCATTGACAACCTAGACATTTCCACGATACCTCGTCAAAGCATTCGGCACGGCCTGAACTGTGTTGCACAAAGTCCATTCCTGCTCTCTGCATCGATCCGCCAAAACGTCGACCCGTTCAGTGTTGTATCCGACGACGACATCCGGCATGCGCTGTCCCAAGTCCAAATGCTAGAAGTTGTCGAAGACCTCGGTGGGCTGGATGCTCTGATAGACGGCGACAAGATGTCTGTAGGTCAAAAGCAACTCATTTGTCTCGCTCGCGCCACGCTTCGGCCCGGGTCGATCCTCGTCCTCGACGAAGCAACAGCGTCCCTTGACCTGGACACAGACGAGCTCGTGCAAAAAGTTATCCGCACCGCCTTTCAACGCCACACCATCATCGCAATAGCCCACCGCTTGCACACGATTGTCGACTATGACAACGTGGCGGTTATTTCCGACGGCAGACTCGCCGAATACGGTCCGCCGTCCCAGCTATTGGAAGATTCAAAATCTCTCTTTGCACAACTGTACAACGCCAGCGTAGGCCACGCCAAGAGCGAGCTCTCGCCATCCCAGTCACGAGCAAAACCTGTGCATCGTCGCAAATCCTCGCGTAAAGGCGGTCTGCCATGGAAAGGAAGCATACATATTCCACCGCCACCAGAGGACGACGTGGACGGCGGCACACGCCCAACAGAGGCAGGTACCGCCGGCGAAGACGTGTATACAGATTGGGTTGCGGCGCAGGACTACTACGACGGCTTCCAGCACGATGACGACGATGGCGAAGGAGAGCAGCCGCTCATTGCACCCACAATCCGCGACGTGGCGCAGACGTTCGGTGATCCGGTGTTCGAGTCCGCAAGTCAGCATTGGACCATGTCGGCACGCAACGGCACCAGCGGATACCTGACTTCGCGGTATGCCAGTCTGGCACGGCTCGACACGGTCCGCAAGCAGCAGCTGGAGAGCCAAAGGCGAGATCGGGAACTACGGCGGCCCGGGGACCAACTGGGTCGCTTTCCCAGTCTGAGGCCTCGGATGGACCATGCATCGTAAGCCAGGAGCAGAAGCAGAGTCGGAGCAGGTACTTGTATATACCTGGTGTACCAGACGCCTTAGGATGGAGATGTTGTAGATTTGCACTTCGGCACATATAAAGCAGACAGACAGTGTAATTGTAGGTTAAGCGTATGTCATGCGTAGGAAAAGTCGTTGGCAGCACTTTGTCGCGACTGTGAAAAGGAGTTGTATGCTTAAAAGTACCGTAGTTGCTACCTCTTTCGACTGCCTAAGTCAGGTACTCACGTTTTGTACTGTACCCACGGTTCATTGAGTTTCAGGCACCCAATCAGCCTCCCTGGCCCCATGAACAAGTCAGCGTGCATCCCCCAAGCCGGGCATTTCTAATTTAGTTAATGCTTCCTGTTTTTACTGTCCCCGTCGCCTTGTTCTTTCCCTTACGCATAAAGAGAACTCGAGGCGGTGGCACCCTCTACAGTAGTTGATACCTGCAACAATTTTCTCAAACCTCAACCGTTCAAAACGACACGGAGACACACAGACACACAGACCACACATATATACGATCTCAAACTCCCTTGAACATGACAATCCTCTCCTGGCCGCTCCTCGCGAGCCTGCCCCTCGTGGTCTTCCTCGTCATCAACCTCAAAGCGATCCCGCTGGTCTGGCACGTAAGTCTTTTTCCTCGTCTTCATCTTCCTCCATTTACGCAGTGCGCTCCATCGCCCCTCCTGGGGAATATGCGGTTGCGGTACTAAGACGTCTGCAAAGTTTCGGCTCTTCACATTCCTGCTCCAGTCGCGCTCGTGGCTCAGGCCGTCACAAGTCCAAGACGGCACACTCGTGGGAAAGACACCTGTTCTGTTTCAACCGTTGATCCTACACAGTCGCTCGCCGCTGCTCGAGATTGACTACTACCTGCACAAGTCCAACGCGACTTTCTTCTCCGACGTCGACATCGCACGGTCCCATCTGGTCGCGGCGTTGATGTGGCCACTTTTGCGCCGGCCAGAAGCGGGCGTACTCTTGCCCTCTAAAGGGGCGGACGTTAAGTCCGGCAATCAAAGGCTGGCCATCATGCTCGGCGCCGTGAGCTGCTCGTTCCGCCGTGAGATCAAACCGTTCGAGAAGTACGAGGTGTGGACGCGCGTACTGGCCTGGGATGACAAATGGGTTTATTTTGTCAGTCACTTTGTGCGCGCCGGCGTGGTTCGAGGCCGCGGAAGGTTCACTTTGCAACAGCAGAGATCGGCGGTTGGAGGGCAGCGGCAGCGGGTTGCAAAGGCCGAGGTTGAAAAGGCTGTCCTAGCCACTGCAGTCAGCAAAAATGTGCTCAAGTTGGGGAGAACGACGGTCCGGCCAGACGATGTGTGGAAGGCGGCGGGCTTGTGGCCGTCGGGAGGGAACAAGGACGCATTGGACCGAGTGGAAAAGGCGAGGCTCCGGGGCTTGCAGGCATTGGCAGAGTCAAAGGATGGTGCCGCTTTACATGGGCTTTTCGGAGACCTTGTAGACCATGAAGACGGGGTTGCGGCGTTAGGTGAATATCATGATATTTTCGCCTGGGCTTAGGTACCTAGGTAGACTTTCTGACGATACGCTTGACCGGGGCCTCGCTCCCTGCGTCGTGGAAGAAGTGAGCTGTAGCGATGTAACTGTCGCTGAAGGTGTAAAGACTGCGCAGACCGAGTCTAAGGAACAAGGAGGCAAGGGCATCCATTCCAGCAACCATTGTCCATCAGGTATCAATGATCAAATTCTTCATATTTCTTGGTAGCTACTGAAAGCAGCGGAGGCTCTAGTCCAACTCCAACCATTGACAATGACAACCAGCCTTCCAACTTCCAGTTCCTTGTAGCGGTTTCTCCCTCAAGGCGACTCAGCCAACTCAAACAAAGCAATCGTCTCACAAAAGTTGGCCTTGTTCACCGAGTAAGGCACGACATCCGACCCCATATAATCAATCATGAACTGTGATCCCTTCGTACTCAACGCCCACAAGTAAATGTCAGTGCAATTCTCAATCTCGACCATGCGTTGCTGACAGCTCTCCGTGCCCAAACACGCGGCCGTATTCCAATTCTCGAAGAAATTGTACAGACCGCCGCCATACATGAAGATGGATGAGGAATTGATCAGCCTCAATCCCCATGTCCGTGGACAATTGGTCGCCGACGAAGCACAGTCCGCCCATGTGGGATCATTCCACGACGCGTTCGGGTAGAAGTTTGTGTTCAGTGAGTTGGGGTTGCCCTGATAATACGCCGTTTCTTGCTGGATGTGGCCCATGAAGACGTTACTCGAGTTGACAAACTCGTAGTTGAACATGGCTGAGTGTTCGAACGCTGAGCCATATAGCCACACTGGGCCTTCTTGACTTTCGGACAGGAAGCCCCTGAAGATTCTGTCAGTGATCTCGCCTTGAAATGTAGCCTGCCATAGCCTGGTCTGGCTGCCAGGAGTCAATGACTTGACTTACCCTTTGTTGAAGATGGTGACCTGGTCCCGCGTGCCCATGTCCAATTCGTGATCGGCCACCCAACCCCAGATATTCTCAAAGTATCCATTTGCTTGGGGCGTGACGTGTAACAGCAGGAACGCGCCAACACAGTTCGTCAGATAGGGGCTTCCTGACGCAACGGTCGCGGTGCTCTTAATGCACCTGTCCATTTGTAAGTCCGTCCCAGCAGAGCCACCAATACGCCAATGAACATCCCACATTCCAGCGTAACCGCCAGACACGGCGGCGATGTTCCATTGCACGACAATGGCTCCGGGACAAGGTCCTTTGACCTCGAAGACGAGGTCCGACATTTCCACTGAACCTGAATCACCGGGGTTGCCGACCTGCCACACTGGCACGGGGTTGGACTGGTCACCGAAGAAAGAGCCCGTGGCCATGATGATGGGTAGACACTCGCCAGTGATTTTCAAGTCTTTCGGCACAAAGACTGTCGAGTTCACGACATAGGCACCTTTGTCGAAGTAAACCACTTGACCCGTTGAACCAGCTTCGTTGAATAGCGCTTGCATTTTGACGGTGTCATCTACGAGCCATGTCAGTTTGGCTTTGTGCTTGCGGTTGCTCCAAGCTTACCTGTGTTTCCATCACCAGCCAGTCCGTAAGCCTTCGCGCTTATGAAGTCAGTAGCCCAACTGAGTGTCTCGTACTGCGGCTTGGACCGAACGATATACTGTCCCGTACTGGGATCTACCAGGTTTGACGGGCGTGGCACCGGCGCCAGTTGCCTTTGAATTGTTGTTTCCTGGGCAGTGTAGGCCGTTTGACTGGAGTTAGCGTAAACACACGAGGTCCCATTGAACGACTGTCCATCAAGCGCCTGACCAGCGGTCGTCCAAGCATTACCTTGGGCATACAAGGCGATGAATTGACCACCGTCAAGTATGACTCTTGCTTGAGTGCCACCGGCAGCAGCGATAGCAGATTGACTTCCGGTGAAATCGACATTCTCCAGAACCAGGGTACCAGCGGCCTGCGGAGAGCTGTAGCCCGCAGCATACGGTGTGATGATGCCCTGTGTTGCTGAAATGATACTGTCCAACACGACCACCGAGCCGGTGGCCTGATTTGAGAAGCCTCCGTTGGTCATGTCGATGCCTACACCCGAATTCTGAATATTGAGCTGAGTAAAGGTCCACAGCCAGTCAAAGTTCATCTTGATGGCCGTGGCGCAGCCATCGAACGAGAGACTCCGCGTCGTGAACTGCTGATTCCCCAGATACATCCCAAGGTATCCGCCTTTGATTGTCACGTCGGAAAAGAAGCCACCGGAGCCGTTCTCCATGTATATGCCTTGCTGCGCATTGTTAACCACGTCTTGGTCGGCCATGTTGATGACGATATTCTGCAAGCTCGTCGCTTGGGCCACTTGCCAGTGTATGCCCGCAGTGTTTAACGGAGCCTGAGTCATGTCGATAATGAAGTTGCGGATCTGCCGGTAGAAGTTGTTCTGGTTGGCGTACCATTCGCTTCCACTGCCACTGGGTATATATATATCTGCGTCCATCACCGCTAAGCCGACGATATTCGTAAAGTTGCTATTCACGGCAATCGTAGGAGGCTTGACTGCATCTCCCACCATCTGAGTGAAGTAGTACATCACAAGAGGTTTGGAGATGTTGTATGTTCCCGGTGGGAAATACACCAGAGCTGGTGTGATCGTCTGAGATTGACAATATGACCCGTTGATCGAGTCTCCGCCACCACAGCGATCACCATACGCGATTGCCGCATTGATAGCGTCCGAATCGTCGTGTATGCCATCTCCTGCGGGCGGTGGTCAGAAAAAACGTGGTGGCTTCTCTTCTGGTGGCGACTTACCGAAAGCCCCATAATCCTTGACATTGCGAAAGACAGGATACGTTGTGTCTGGTTGAAACGCGACTGTACCAACGTCCGGCTTGTTGGCGAGCCAGTATGTAGACTGAGCGGTCGAAGAAGCTATCAATGAGGCGGCATACAGCACTAAAGCAGTATATGAGAACCACATCTCTACGCTGATATTGTCGCCCGGCGGTGTAAATGTAACCTTGCAAAAGCCTAAGTCCCGGGAATCTGCTGTATGTCACGAAGATATATCGAGTAACTCCGGGAACGCGCGAGCAGAGCGCACAGGTCTGTGACGCGAAGTATGGCACATTTTGATACCATGGAATGTTGACTTGGCAGGAATGTGTGAAACAATCTGCCCTTGAGTAGAAAATGGCGCCAGCCGCGCAATTCCAGCGAGCACAAATCGAAGCGTGCACAATCGTCCAGCAAGAAACAGTTCGGCCGCCGGTAAAAATGAGATATTCGGCTTTCTTCCTTACCGCTTTGAGCGTTGTTATCATAGGCACAAGTGGGTTAACCATCGACAAGAGGCAGGACAGGTAAGTCCTCAACTAATCCCTGTGGGTATGTATACTGATTGGGCTCGACAGTTCCAGTGCTGGAAACTCAACGGATGGAGACGTCGCAAGTGTGAATGCCTCAGTCAACTCCACCTCATCAGGCAACCAGACTGCAACCGACCCTCTCTGCAACCAATGTCCTCTGGACATTGGTATATGTTGCCCGGACTCCTGTCAAAGTGATGGACACTGCCCCCAAGCAGATATTGAGAACGCCGGCTGGACCGTAAGTGTTCACCCAAGGCCTGCGCTGTTGAGCAGGACTCTTTCGGGTTACCCGTTTCGCTGCCAGCACAGGACGCTGACGGTTTTCAGATCAATGGAGTCAAGATCACAGCACAGAAACGACATCGACAGCGTTGACGACCCGTTCTCGACTGAAGTGAAGAAAGACATACCTGAGAGACGCCGCCTGCATGCGATTGAATGAGATGCTAGACAAGGTGTTTGTCAGAAACAACTCAGTGGTCGATTGACGGACAGATAAATATTCTTTTCATGTAGACCGTTAGTCTGGCCAAGATCTCGAATGCCTTGTCCGCAGAATGGCAACATTTTAATCCGAAGAGCTTTGATGTTGTAGGAGAGATGTCGTTCGATAGTACAACAGCGTCCATGGGTGATCATCATTATGCTATTTCTTTCGGTCGACAAGCCGATTCCTAACACCCAGCTCAGCTCGCTCGCTAGAAGCCAGCAATTGCAAACCTCCCCGCTAACTGCAAGGCGACATTATTATACAGCTCGATCAAAAGGTCCAGTGAATGGGGCATTCGTGGCAATCTCGACATTGCGCCATCAGTTCTCGTATGCCTCCTTGATTTGCTTTTCATAGTGAGCCTGAATCTTCTTCCTCTGTACTTTCTGCGCAGGAGAAATGAAACCCTGGTACAAGTTAGGCAAATTGTGTCAGTGAGGATTGTGAAAGACTTACGTTCTGCGGAGTCCATTCTTCGTCAGCCAGGACTATACCGTCGACGATCTCAATGCCGGCAAGACCTGCTTCACGTCCAGCCTTTTGAATCTCCTTTAGGACGACGCCATTGAGTTTCTTGTCGTGCACCATTTCCTCTATGGACTCTCCCTTGATTCCATTTGCTGCTGCAACCTTCTGTAGTGCCGCCTCGACCGGCACAATGATTGCAATGGGCTTGGCCTTGTCCTGTGCAGCAAACACACAGATGTTGCCGACAATAGGTGCCGTACGATAAGCCGACTCCAATTTCTCGAGAGCGATGTATTCGCCATTCAATGTCTTGACCAAGTTTTTCTTGCGGTCGATGATCTTCAAGTGACCATTGGCATTGAACTCTCCAATGTCGCCCGTCTTGAACCAGCGGTCCTCGGTGATGGCATCCTTCGTCTCCTCCTCATTCTGCCAGTAGCCTTCAGTAACGGAGGGACCCCTGATCCAGATTTCACCCTGCGGAGGGTTGTTCTTCGCAAAATAACCAGCATCCGGGAAGTCGACCAATTTGATTTCGATGGAGCCTGGTATATCGCCCAGTGCGGTAGGATCCCAGGCCAGGGGATCTTGAATGGCTCCCATGGCGGAAGTCTCCGTAAGGCCATAACCAGATATCATGGGTGTGACTGCGTAGCTGATGAACTTGACAGTCTCCTGCGAGATGGGACCGCCACCATTGAAAGCAATGCGGAGACGGCCGCCAGTAGCATCCTTCAATTTCTTAAAGACGATGGCGTCAAGGATGCCTGCTCCAGGAAGGCCGGCCCCGAGAAGCATTTGCTTCAGAGCGAAAGCTCCCCAAAACATGTTCTTGACCACAAAAGAGCTGCTATTGATCTTTGCAAGGATACCCTTCTTGACACTCTCCCAGACTGCCGGCACTCCGATCAGGACTGTTGGTTGAAACTCCCGGATATCACCTTTGCAGTTCCGCACCGATGTGTCCGAAAGAGTCTTGGGGTTGCCATAACCCATGGTGCCGCCCCAAAACATGCAAACATTCTCGAACATGTATTCGAAGATGTGGGATTGGGGAAGATAGGTGAGCAACGCATCAGCGGGTCCGATGTAGGGGCTGACTATGCTTTGAACACCAGCCATGGCTGCCACCACAGCCTTGTGCTTGATTGTGACACCCTTTGGTGGACCTGTAGAGCCAGAAGTGTACATGATGCAAGCCAGATCTTCCGGAGTAGGTGGCACAGGATCAACAGGGTTATCTGAGCCGGACTTTCTGAGCTCTTCAATGCCGATGATCCTGACGTCTGGATATTCTGATTTGAACTTTTGTAGATCGGCATCCTTGATTTCAGGCTGATCATTGAAGATGACGGATTTGATACTCTTGGCATCCTTCAGGACTTTGATCAACGTAGGAATGAGGTTGGGGTCTAGGAAGATGGCGACGGATCCGGTTTGAACGAGAGAATGCCTCAAGCCTTCCTCTCCGAGGGAGTCATAGGCGGTAACGATAGGAACGGATTGTGATGCTGCTGCGTGCGACATTGCAAGCCAGTGTGCGCTTGAAGTGTCAGAAGAGGCCGATTGCAGGTAGGGATTGACTTACCTCGTAGCACCATAGAGATGTATCTTGTCATTCTTCGAGATTCCCAGGTGGCGGAGACCGGAACCGCAATCATGTGCCAATTTCTCATATTCGATGAAACTCATGTATTCGTACCCGCTGAGCTCGAAATAAGTCCACTTCTTGTCCACCTCTTGTTCCTGGCCATCGACAATCTTCTTAACCTTCTTGATTTCGGTGTGAGTCTTGATGATTCTCCTTGTCCCAATTGCTTTGGCGTTTCCAAATTTTGCGGAAGCTCTTTTCAAGTTGTCATAGACGGTCTTGACGTCGTCCGATGGCAAGACGATGAGCTTGTCTTTAGCCAAGGGGTTCCGCCTCGGTATAGTCTCGCCCTCTACTGGCTCATAGCCGGGGGCGTCCACCGAGAAAGGCGGCCTCTTGACTCGCTGAGGTTGCACGTAGCCATCAACTCGCGGTCGGTCATCGTTCTGTAACGACATGTTCGATGAGAATAAAAAGGGTTCGGGCCTTTGGGGAACGCGAGAAATCCTGTTATGGAGGATGTGAAGTGGTGGGAAGAGTAACAAAGCGGAGTTGAGGATTTTGAAACAGTTGAGTAAGTAGGCAGGAGGGTAGTCTGTAGCGTGCCTCGTATCGACTCGGTGTAGCAGGGGCAGATGGAATGAAAGAATACGAGGCTGTGTATGTTGCCTAGACCGCGCGACAAGGAGTGACAGTAGTGCTGTGAAAATGATAATCGAGACCGAGTTTCAGTAGTGTCCAAAGATGAGATGGATGTTGGATGATCCGCGTGCTCTGCTGACCTCGATCATACGTCAGAGATGCGTCTTGTCACCAAGGAAATGCGGAGGTTGGCACTGGCACTTGGAGGTGTGGCAAACCAGGAGCTCACTTACTCACTTAAGTTAATTCGCTGGTGCCGATGGATGCACAGTAGGCAGCTTTTCAAACATCTGCCGGGTCGTCTTACAGTATCTTCTCTCCCTACCATCCCTCAGTCGAGGGTATTGAACGCCCACCCAGGCCATATATACCTTCGTTTCACCTCACTCCTTGATGTGCGTTTTCAAAACCTCAATGCCGGCCCAACTGGCCTGGGCCCCATGACCCAGACCCTCCCACAATGTCTCCTTGAAGTCGTTACACCATGTCAATCACGTACCACGATAGTAATGCTGCATGCGAGCTGCAGACCACGGACTTCACTTTTATTGGTTACAAGACTGGCTAAACCGTTCTCCGGGTCCGCGAAAAGGAAAGCCTTCTCTATCTCGGGCAGTCTTTTGCGACAATATAACAGCTGAGGTCTGTTCCTGCATGTGCCTGGCATTTTCAGCTCATGCAAGGGACAGCCATGGCGTCTCAGAAACTCCATGATTATCTGGGTCCGCCTATCGAAGACGCATCAGAAGGTAGGCACACATATACTTCCTTTACTGGGGTTAATATTGCTGCGCGTTTTGTCCTAATAACTAGATTTAGAAACTTTTCTTCTGTTCAGTCAAGATATTCCCAGCAACAACCTTGGATTCGTCGATTCTAATCTCAAGGTCATTGAGCTCGAGATTGCTGGACGTGACTTTGTTCTACAACAGTCTCCAGGGCTGCTGACTTCTAGCAGGAGGAATGGCACCACTGGAGCGGTGTTGTGGAAGATAACGCCTCTTTTGGCAGCGTGGTTGGCATCATCTCCAAAGCTACTATCAGAGGTCGAAATACTTCACTCGGGCACAACAATAGTCGAACTCGGTTGCGGAGTGGCTGGGCTGTTAGGCCTAGTTCTCTCGAGGCTCGTGAAGTCTTATGTGCTTACGGACCAGGAATACGTTATGAAACACCTCAGAGAAAACATAACCAACAATGCCACAGCCGTCAGTCATCGTGCAAATAGGTCAAAGAAGGGTGATACCCGAAGAACAATATCTCCCGATAGCGTTCCCAAAACATTGGCGCTTGATTGGGAAATCGACAAGGCCGAATATCTGAACTCGGTCATCGCACCTCAGGACAGCATTGACCTCGTAATACTATGCGATTGTGTCTACAACGATTTCCTCATCAAGCCACTGGTCCAGACTTGTGTGGATGTCTGCAGTCTTCGAGGTCCGGATTCGAGGACCATTGTGTTGGTTGCTCAACAACTACGGTCAGACGCCATAGCCGAACTGTTCCTGGACACCTTGATGGAGCAATTTGATGTATGGCGAGTGCCTGAGGAGCGCATAGGCCCAGGTTTGGGTTCAGGATCGGGTTACGTGGTTCATCTGGCCGCGTTGAAGCATTCGAACGGTAGTGGAGAGATGTAGTATGGCTGGATGTCCTTAATTGTACATTGCACATTTCTGCAACCGATAACTACCTAGGTACACTCCCCAGCATTGAGGATATCAGACTGTAGAGAAATCATCCTGACCCCGTAGACTTATCAGTATCCCATATGGCGTACCTGGCTCGTTGGCTGGTTGGCTCTTGCCCCTTTCTCAGTTTTGAGCCTTGGCGCTGGATAATCGAAACCGGCCTCGTCGCAGGGAAATAGTGGCCCTCCAACGCAACGCGATTTTCTGCCTCGTCCCCCGGTATTGTACTTTGTGTTATCTGTTTGGCCTACTGCGTTTTATGTTAGTCGAGTATTGGCCCTTTCGAGGGCTCAGGGTGCACCATGGATCTCCGCTCGACGATCTCTTCCTCCCTGTCCCCGGATGCCTCGATTCGGCAGCAAGCTGAGTTGAACCTCAAGCAAGCCGAACAGCATCCAGGCTTTATCGGTGCGCTTCTCGACATTGTGCAGTCGGAGCAAGATGCCGGGATCCGGTTGTCGGCCACCATCTACTTGAAGAATCGAGTATCGCGGGGATGGAACAGCGAAAACACACCGCATCAACCCATCTCTGAACCCGAACGCAAGCCCTTCAAAGACCGCCTCTTGCCCATCTTATCCACCTCTCCTCCTCTGATCCGAGCACAGCTCATCCCCATCCTCCAAACCATCCTCCAGTTCGATTTCCCCACAAAATGGCCGGAATTAATGGACATTACCCTCCAACTGATGAACACACAAGATGCCAACTCTGTCTATGCGGGCTTACAGTGTCTGTTGGCCGTCTGCCGAACGTACCGGTTCCGAGCAGGAGAAGAGAGAGCGAACTTGGACAAGGTGGTCAATGTCGCTTTTCCCACTCTGCTAGGCATAGCAAACAAGCTCGTACTAGAGAACAGTTTGGAAGCCGGCGAGATGCTAAGAATCTGTGTCAAATGCTACAAGCACGCAGTCTACTACGGTCTGCCTCAACCTCTCCAGTCACATCAGGCGACTGTCGACTGGTGCACACTATTCTTGACCGTTATATCCAAGACTCCACCCGAGTGCGCCATGCTTGAGGATCTCGATGATCGAGAACGCAATCATTGGTGGAAGGCAAGGAAGTGGTCATACGCAAACCTCAATCGTTTGTTTGTGCGTTATGGCAACCCCTCTGGGCTTTCAACGTCTCAAGAAAAAGAATATGGCGACTTCTCCAAGAACTTCATCACACATTTCGCGCCGGAAATGCTCAAGGTCTATCTGGGGGAGATCGAGAAATGGGTCAGTGGGAATCACTGGCTGAGCAAGCCGTCATTATCCTATACATTGATCTTCTTGGAGGAATGTGTAAAGCCAAAAGCCATGTGGGACAAGCTGAAGCCGCACATGGACAGTCTGATCAAGCACTTGATCTTTCCAGTGCTGTGTCAATCCGATGAGGATATGGAGCTCTTCACTGAAAACCCTCCCGACTACCTGCACCGCAAACTCAACTTTTACGAGGAAGTGTCTGCGCCAGACATGGCTGCAACCAATTTTTTGATTGCTCTGACAAAGTCCCGAAAACAGCAGACCTATGTAATCCTCTCATACGTCAATGAGGTGGTTACACGGTACGAGGCCGCCCCGGACGACCAGAAGAATCCCCGGGAGAAGGAGGGCGCTCTTAGAATGATTGGCTCCCTTGCATCGGTGATATTGGGCAAGAAAAGTCCATTTGCTGATCAGGTCGAATACTTCTTTGTACGACATGTCTTTCCAGAGTTCAGGTCTCCACATGGGTTCCTCCGGGCCAGGGCTTGTGAGACCATGGAGAAATTTGAGCAACTTGATTTCAAAGACCAGAATAATCTGATGGTCATATATCAAAACATCCTGGAATCCATGGCCGACCCAGAATTGCCGGTCCGGGTCATGGCCTCTCTGGCTTTGCAGCCGTTGATAAGGCACGATGCAATCCGGATAGCCATGCAAAGCAACATTCCACAGATCATGCATCAACTCCTCAAGCTAATGAATGAAGTTGATGTCGACGCCCTCTCAAATGTCATGGAAGACTTTGTCGAGGTCTTTGCCGAGCAACTGACGCCATTTGCCGTTGCTCTGAGTGAGAACCTTCGGGACACTTATCTTCGGATCATCAAGGACATCCTTGAACGGAACGAGGCCAAGGCGGCGGAAAGTGGCGAGGCCCCGGGCTACGGTGACTATCTCGACGACAAGGCTATCGCTGCTTTGGGTGTATTGCAGACGATTGGCACACTCATCCTTACGCTTGAGGCTACTCCGGACGTTCTCCTTCTTCTGGAAACCATCCTCATGCCTGTCATTACTATCACCCTAGAGAACAAACTTTATGATCTTTACAACGAAGTGTTTGAGATCATCGACTCCTGTACTTTTGCTTCCAAGTCCATTTCCGACACAATGTGGCAAGCGTTTGAGCTCATGCACAAGACATTCAAAGATGGCGCCGAATTGTATCTTGAGGATATGCTCCCAGCCCTCGACAACTTCGTGTCATACGGCCAGCAAAGACTAATCAATCACCCTCCCTATCTCGCCGCCATAGCAGGCATGGTTCGAGATATCTTTGCCGACCCCAAAGTTGGAGGGGTTGACCGTATTTGCGGCTGCAAACTTGCAGAGGCCATGATGCTGAATCTTCGAGGTGGTCCAATCGACAGCTACATCCCAACATTCGTGACTCTTCCCATGGAAGTACTTACTGGGTCTCAACACAAGACGATCATGAAGAGCTATAAGATACACCTTCTGAAAATGGTCATCAACGCCGTCTACTACAACCCCATTCTGGCATTGCAGGTTCTCGAAGCCCACGGATGGACCAACAAGTTTTTCTCTATATGGTTCGGTAGCATCGACTCCTTCCGCCGTGTTCACGACAAGAAGCTCTGCATTGCTGCAATTTCCGCTCTTCTCACCATTCATGCCGACCAGGTGCCTCAGTCCGTACAGACCGGCTGGCCTAGATTGCTGACCGGCGCAACATATCTGTTCCGGACATTACCCGCGGCACTGAAGCAACGCGAGGACGCTGTCAAAGCTTCTGATGGTGTTAGCGACACGCTATCCGACGATTATGCCTCCGACGACGATGCAGAGGATTGGGCCGATGAGCCAGGCAGCGAGCCAGCTCAGGAGTGGGGCAACGTCAACGCTGCGTCTTTGCCTGATACCAAGGGCGACATCAAGGATGAATCACAAGCATACCTTGACTTCCTTAGTGAAGAAGCCAAGAAATTCGGTGCTCTTGCGGACGACGACGACGATAGTATCCTCGACGAGGACAGTCTACTTGAGAGCCCGCTCGACAAGTTTGACCCTTATGGTACGTTCAAGGAGTCATTGGGTAGGCTTCAGTCCGAGCAACCTCAGTTGTACCAGAACTTGACCTCAATCCTGGAGCCTGGTGACCGTGAGGTTTTGCAA
This sequence comes from Exophiala viscosa, assembly GCF_022695815.1. Lineage (NCBI taxonomy): Eukaryota > Fungi > Ascomycota > Eurotiomycetes > Chaetothyriales > Herpotrichiellaceae > Exophiala > Exophiala viscosa. The sequence goes on along the minus strand of NW_026944355.1, from coordinate 2,310,786 downwards.
AGTGTTGTCCACCACGCTCAGACGCAGGCGCAGGTACAGAGTTAGTTACACATATCGTTGGCCAGGCGTCTTCAGCTTCGCAGGGAAGGAATCAGAAAGTCAGGTTCCGGGTCCTTGGGCCTATAGACACGTGTTGGAACGGTTGGGTCTTCCACCTGGAGAGGCGCTTTTGCCTGCAGATTGTGAGCCAACATCTTTCTGGGCACGCGATATCGGACTTTCAAGGTTTCATGTACTCCGGAATGTTCTAAGGAGGAGGAGGCCCGGTGATGTTGACATTTTTCTCGAGTATTATCATGGCAAGTCGTGGAGGGAGTGAAGAGCCGCAACACTATATGGAGCTTCGAGATGACGATGCCGCTGATAGCGGTTTTCTCGACGTCGTTCTTTACGATGGTCGAGCAATACGTGTGGGACATGCCGGCACAAGACTTGAAAATTACATGCTTTACATAGAATTCCCAATACCCAAACAGCGGGCTTCGGCCCTTGAGGAAAGCCACCTGTCGTAGTCTCCATGATATACCATCAATATACAGTCCAGAAAATTGCTTCGCAGCCTGTCAGTCACCACTAGTCGTTAGCACCGTAACCTACAGTTTGTCGTCCATGTCTATGACCAACAGCGATGATATCTCCAGTGATACAGTGCTCAATTTGCTTTCTTCTGTCCACTACATACCCTGATCATACCTAGGTAGCCATTTGTCCATATTTTCAGTTATCATAAGCCCGCTCCATCGCTATGCCGACACATTGCTCAAGTGCAACGTTCCTTCTGTCCATATTGTTCATTCATGCCCAGTATTTGTCTAGACCTCGATTGTTCCTATTTCCCCCACCGCCTTGCTTCCAGATCTGATTCGTCATGCCCGAGGCCGCGATGATAGCGTACTGGCAGCGAAGTGAGCAAGCCAAGTGTCTACTTTGTCCGTCCACCATATGCAAAGATTGTTTTCCATTGTCCTCGCTCAAAAAACCCCAACCCGACCGACCCCTAGCACCGCCCGCCAATATTCACGATAACAAAACACACGTGCATGAACCTGCAAGGATATCATGTACATGAGATGTAAAAGAAGTAAACACTCTTGCTCAACATGATACTGTCGTCGAAGTCGTTACTGAATCAAGAAGTTTACGCCGGGGAACGACACTGGGATAATGCAAATCCAGGTCTTTTTGATGAATTAAGCCGGACTTTTCGCGCTTTGAGGGCCACCGTTACGACGAGGATTCTGGTTCTCGTCACCCACACTAAGGTTGCCGAGACCAGCGGAGAGGAATGCGAATGGATCGGCGTTCTGTTCATTCCCGTAAAAACCATTCTGTGGGCCAGGGGCCATGTTGTCGGCCGCGCCACTGAAAGCGGCTTGAGCAGCAGGACCGAAGGAGGAATGAGACAGGTTGCTGGATGCGTAACCAGGAGTCATACCACCCATCTGAGGGAAGGCGGCACCAGGACCTCCCATACCAGACGGCAAACCGTACTGATTTGGTGGTGGCTGACCGAAGGCAGCACCCGAGCCAAATGCAGCTCCTCCAGCACCATACGGAGCTGGACCCGGAGTGCTAGCCATCGAACCTGGTCCCATGCCAAACTCAGAAGGTGGTCCCATTGGTGATGGGAACGATGAATCAACGACGATAGCCGCACCCGAGCGTGGAGCACCACAACGCAGGCAGTTGACATTTTTGGCAAAGTTGTGGTACTGGCATCCCTCTGCACCACATCGCCAATCGCCAGCACGGAAAGGAACAGGGCCAGCTCCACCCCGTCCATGATGTCCCATGCCGTGGCCATGGTGTCCGCCCATGTGAGGATGATGTCCCATCATCTGGGGTGGTCCATAACCGTAGGCATTGTAACCGCCGCCATATGGGTCACCACCACCAGAACCCGCTGCAGGGAAGGAGCATCGGAAGCATGCAGTCCGGCGTTGAAAGTTGGAGAAGCCACAAGAAGGACAGTTCCAATCACCTGGTCTTGGCCTGTTCTTACTCGGCGGGAAAGGTGTCAGTATTTCTGCGGCACGATCGAGGACTCGGCTTGAGGAAGGCGAGACCTCGATGGCCTTTTCGTTGAGAGCGCGTCCGTTCATGCAGAGACTTTCGGCAGCCTACAGACAGTGACACGTTAGTAGACTGGAGAAGAAGTGAGGTGAGGGGGAGATGGTGGAAGATATAAAGGTGCGGCAATACTGAAAGTGAAACATACCTCTTCGTGAGAAGAAAAGACCGCGAATCCTGAACCAGTAGGCTTATGCTGGTCTGGAGTACGAAGAGTCCAGAATGCAATGGGTCGTCCACCGAATTGAGTAAACCAGCTTTCGAGTTCGGACTGAGTCGTGTCGTGCGGCAGGCCGTTCATGTGGAGGACTTTGCTACGTTCTTTCAAAAAGGCATTCACATCGGCTCGAGCGTCCATGGGGCGAGTCAAGACGTCAGGATGTTCCTGCGCAGGCTGTGACTTCCGGATGAGGCCTCGCAGAACCCTGGCAAGAGTGACTGCTTCCTCCATTGCCCGACGGGGGGAGGCAGGTGCCAGGGCCTGCAGATGGAAAGGCAGGTTGTGCTTGATTGGAGCCGAAGATTGCACAGGCTCCACCTCCAGAGCAGCACAAATGTTTGCTAATGAGCTGGGGCCAAACGGCAGGGACTCGGGGTGGTGCTGTTGCCAACGGGCGTACTCTGAGCGCAGATCGAAGGTTCGGGAGTGTTGCAGATAGGCGGGTAGGACGACTGCCTTGTCGCGAGCCTCTCGGGGCAACTGAACCCGCAAGTCCCAGGCATCGAGTGTCACAAAGGAGAACTCCAGGTTCTTGGATGTAAGATGTTCTTGAGCAAAGTGGTCGAATCGAGTGACCGCATCCCGGAAGGAACCGGCATTGCGAACATGTTCCCAAGTCAGAGTGGTGAGGCTGGCTGTGATTACAAGGTCAGTTCATGCGAATCTCCGGTCTCCCGACACAGGACTTACTGCAAAGCGGTGTGATGGGTGTGTTCACTGGCTTGACCAGGACACTCTCACGGTAGATCTGGCACAATTGTCAATACTATGTCTCAGGGTTTTTTCACCACCTATTTTCGACCGGCAAGTCCACACGTACCTCATCACAGGTTTTGCTGTCCAGCAGAATCCAACCCAATTCGATCACTTCGGCAGAGTCTTTGGTCACATAGACGCCATGTTCATCACAAGTCGTCGCCACGTGGATGACCACATAACGGTCAAGCTTCGGCGTCGGTGGAGCGGTAGTGGCCATGGTGGGTTTGTCAGATCGATGTATATTTCACGTAAGTGGATGGTACAGAGGGTTCGCAGGCTTCGGATGGAATATAGACGGGATTTCCACTGTGCTGTGGTCTTCGTCAGCCAAAATCCAGGAGATGATGTCCAATGGTAAGAAAAGTCACCAGATGAGATTCAACAAACGAAGAGCTCCGAATCCGAGTCAGGAAAGCAGAAACCCGACCAACTCCACCAACTTTTTGAGGCCCAGCTGCGAAAGGTAGAAGACACAACAGCAACAGTCAAGATCTCGATTCCCGTAAAGCAAGGTACGCGGATAAAAGAGAGGCAGTTGTCAGGATTGCTGTCGGCTGCGGACAATTCGAGAGAAATGAGGAGAGTGGAAGCAAGATGGAGATTCGAGGCAAAAATGGAACTCCTCTCCTCGTACTCTTTGGGATGGAGTCGGATTTCTGGGCTTACTCTAAAGGAACTGAACTTATCCCACATCCACTTGCGCGGCAAACACCACGCCTTCTACTCGCTTGCGCTGCACAGTATGTATGTGTCTGTTAGCCAGGGCGCTTGAACAATTCTTTTGATTTTGGCCTTTGTTGCCACTGCTCACCACAAACCACCAAAATGCAATGCGATCGCCGTCCATATCACTCAAGTGCGCACAAAAGCTCACACGGAGAACACTGCCATTTCCGTCTTTCCGGGGTCCAAGAACGAGGGTACCCTTGATTGACGACGAAGCACATCTTAGGGGGAACTTAGTGAAGACCGAGTCCTTTGCTATCAGGACGTTTGTATCTATTTATTTTGTCACAGGACGTTCTATTCCGCATCGCCTTCCTATGGACGTCTGCAGCAAATTGACAGCTTCTTCTCGTGCAAGTAACCGTGGAGGACTCGTACAAGCAACATGTCAAAAGTCTCCAATTTGTCGGCTTGGTGGCTGTTTCAGGCATCTGGCTTGCGCTTGCCCACCGACCCTGTTTCCAGAAAAACTGGCAACGTCTGACACGGAGTGCGACGACGATATAAGGCCATGGTCCAGCAAGTCGCGACAGCGAATGCCTTGACCCCAAGCTAGTACAAGTGCACGAGAAAGCTGATGGGCTTCCTCTTATGCCAAGATGTGCTATACCATTGTGCAAAGAGTTCCTGAACGACAAGGCGAAAAGGTATCTATTTAAACCTGAAGAGCTACAACGGTCAGACGGTGCCACTTTTTCTCCAGACAGGCTTGCCACCTAGGGAGCACTAAAGCCTACTCCCCTGAGACAACCCGAGAGGAGCCTTCTGCTGGAAATCCCGGAAATATAGGCTGTGCATATCAAAGGGTTGAATTGTCACCGCCGGCATTTCGATCATAACGAGGGTACCACAAACGCACAGCCGTTGGCGTTGCTTTGGCTGTCTATACCTTGCACAAACTGACAACTTGACCGACAGGAGTCAGGCCATCATACCTGCCGTCTCGGCGGTGTCATGCAACCTGATGTCTTGCCGAATGTGCAAAGGAATGTGCCAAAGCACCTGTCAGGCTGGCATAGGCATTATTCCTAGGCATAAAATCTGTCAATAACTCAATGCGTCCACCCTGGTTCAACGCCCAATCGGCTATTCCCCCGAGAGCTACTGTAAATAAACTGGCGGATATTGACCATGTTCAACGATCTCTCCTGAGCACTGCCTGATGGCTGTTGCTCCTCAAATTCAAATGGATATTGTTCCTCACTGCCATTTCGGAGTCTTTTGCACACAATGCTAGAGCGTTAATTTTGAAAAGAGGGAAGGCAATCGTCTGTAACGTAAAGCCCTACTAGCTTGCTGTCAAGTCACCCGCTGTTGCCAACTTGCTAAATTTTGAACTCATATCTTCCATGTACTTCCCTTTAGACGTTGCCACTTCTTCTGGAAACAAGCTCGCCAGCTACTACAGACGAGTAATCTGGATCTTCATGGAAGTCCTTTCACAAATGTTGATGCCCAACTCTCGCTGATCAGACAGGGGAAATAGGGTAGAGAATTGCAAACAGAGCCGCATTATTCTTGTCAAATCGTGCGACACGATGATCCTGATGCCCAACCCGAAATCCCATAGTCCATACTTATAACGCCCCTACGGATGACAAAAACCTCATGGGAGAATTTACATCACTGACACCTAGGGGTCGACCTGATTTAATGCTGTGATATATGCTGGACGGGGTCGGTCTACTAATGGTCAGCTTCCCATGTCCAAGACAGCCTAGTACCCAGTGTATACGATGCACTTCAGGATAGATGCACATCATTCTTGATCCTGCAAACCTCTATCAGCAACGGCGACTTTGGCAAAGATCCTCATGTTTCGCAGCACTACATATTGGGCTATTCGTTCTAGGGAGTACAAGTCCACTTACTCGCGTATTTGCCAGCGATTCTGAGTCAAGCATCCGAGCAGGTTTACCCATCATGGCCACAGACTTGCACCAACTCTCAACTGGACCGGGTTGACCCTGTTGGATAGCATATTCGAGCAGTTCGACGATACCAGGAGACCGCAGTCGAGCAGTACCCTAGGTTGGCAAAGCGGTGCAAGCTTGACGGGTATCGCTAGCATGAACGATCAATCAACGCAATACTCCTCCACTGTTCCAATGTCGACCGCCTTCCGTATGAGCTTGCATTTCCACTGCTTACTTGCTTGAGGCGGTTATGCAATCCAGGCTTTGCACAGAGCACTCTCCCAGGACGTCCGGAACAGTGGCGCGGACGGGGCACCCATGACCAACTAGAAGAAGCAAGCCCTGCACCCGAGAACCCCGCCGAAGCTTTGCCTTCGTTCATGTTTCGCGCCGAGAATCACATCAATGTCGGGAGGAGACTGACCAGTCAAACAAGATCCTGGTACCAAACAACTCGTCTTGTTGGAGTTTGCCTCGCATGAGTTGCGAAGGAGTATGCTTTCGTTGTACAGTATCATGCATGTGCACTTCAGGTGCAGATCGATACCTTTCCTTCTTGTTGTTCCGGAGTCGTTCGCACACAGCAATATAGTGCTGGCCTTTGACAGGGTGAAGGTCATTGGTTTCGCGGTACGGTTCCCATGACGCGAAGTGAGGTCACCCACGATTGCGAACCTGCTGGACCTCGTCCTTATGTCGTCGATGCAACCCCCTGCAACCCGTGTCAGACGGCGCCACTTTTTCCGAAAACAGGCTCGACGGTAAGCAGAAAGGGAATAAGAATAAGAAATGAAAAAGTCGGCGGTCTTCTGAAGGGGTTGATGTTGCGCTTTGAGTCAAATGATGTGCCGCTGCTCTGCGTCTTCGCACTGATGGTTCTGTGCTCTGCAGTATAAGAGCATCGGCTTTATGCACCCCGGTCTCGCTTCACCTGTCCTGTTTACCCTTACTCTTCCATATTGCCTGCTCTGACTTGCGGTCGCAGCCAGCATCTGTCCGCGAAACATAGGGTGCACATTCCGCAGTGCGTTATACGAGGAAGAATCACTCAATCGTAAAGGCGCCTTGCGTGACAGCGTTGGAGCTCTGGTGCCCGAGGTTTACCATGTCGCTCTGGTCGTAAGTGATTTTCAATCTGATTCCGTCCACCGAAGATGAGGTTGGCCAGCCAAACGATGCGCTGACGGCTTTTCCTTCCAGTTCTTACAAATCACTTTCCCCGAAGACACGTGCAGCCCTCGGAGTCGCCCTCATGCTGAACGCAACGGCCATGTTGATGTTCTCCGACCAAATCGAAGACGCACTGGGTTTGTCCGTGAAACCCGACGAGCAACACAAACTCTTCAAGGTCTACGGCGTTGAGAGGGAGACCAAGAGCTGAGGGTATGCACTGCAGACATTAGGAGACCACTATCTCTGCTCTCATGCTGCCACACCAGACAACCCCATTGCACAAACTTCCACCTCGGGAAACGCAACGATGGAAAAGACCAAAAACGTTTCCCATTGAGCAGACCCGACGCGTGTTCGTCTGATTTCTGGGGAGTAAGACGTTTGTCATCGAGGGGTTTTTGCACTCTACAGCTACGAGGCTATGAGTACAACTCTTCGTCCAAAGCGCCATATCCTTCTCAAACTCAACTGGGTTGTCGAGAAGCGGACGGCTCTGTCAGGAAATGTTGATGGGGAACGTGGGCTTTAGAGTGCCAAAGGCTGAATGAAGAGGCATACGCAGAATCCTTGCTTGCAGGAGACTCAGCCGCGGCTACATTGGCATTGTTGATGTGCCATGCACCCGGGAACATGCGTCGTCCTGACTCGAGGCGTTGTCTGATGGCACATACCTGCGGATCCGCGGATATTGACAACGTTGACGAACATGGAGCGCCTTGCTAGGCAGTACGTAGGACGATTGTACACCAGCTCGTGATCTCCCAGTCCGACTGTGCCCTGACTTATTGAAGAAGACGAGAGCCACCAAGGTCGTGACCCTATACAGGGATATGTCGACGATATCCCGAGCAGGATCCCCCACCGGTGTCAGTGCATTCCAGGGATACAAGTGGGAATCGGAGGAGGTCGACATCTTCTCAATAGTCAAATATTGCATGCTTGTCGTAGGCGCTTTCAATCTCGGACGCCGAATATGTAGACAAGGACCCTCGGACATTCATCCTACCGAATGCCGAGCCCCCCTGATAATCAACACACAGCCATGATGACCAACATGCCCAATAACCTCAATCCATCATAACCAGCTACGAATCCCAGAAGTTCGGGTGCTTCTCAAGTGTAGGCGAATAGGTGCCCGACCCTACGTGGCCGCCAGTAGTGGTGTTGCCAGCCATGCTATCTCAACGACTAACCCGACGAGCCCCTCATCTGGTCCAGTCGGCACGTAGATTCTCATCGACCCCATATGGCAGATTGCGCACCACCGAGCTTTTCGAAGGTGGTCTGGAAACCCTCAAAGTAAGCCCTGATAGGCTTTGGGACACGATCCATTCAACCGCCCAATGGACCGAACCGAGAAGCACACCCGCTGAAGACATCAGAACGGCTGGTCTCGCAAGGTTGACCCTCAGTCAGGAAGACAAACAGGCCCGCGACTGGTTTGTGGAGACCACAAAGTCGCTAGGCTGCAAGACGTATGTCGACCAAATCGGCAACATCTTCGCCATTCGACCTGGCTTGAACAATGGCGATACACCAGCAACCTTTGTCGGGAGTCATCTCGACTCCCAACCCAGCGGAGGAAGATTCGATGGTGTCCTCGGCGTGACCGCTGGCATTGAGATGCTCAGGGTGCTCAACGACAATTGGATCGAGACTGAGGGACCAGTAGGCGTGGTCAACTGGACGAACGAAGAGGGCGCAAAGTATCCCGTCAGCATGATGGGCAGCGGCGTCTGGTCGGGACGAATACCACTGGAGACGGCGTGGAATGTGAAAAGCGTCACTCCCGGTCCCGTCACGACGGTCAGACAGGAACTGGAACGGATCGGGTACATGGGGAGTGTACCGGCGAGTTACAATGGCGGGATACCCATCGGGGCACATTTCGAACTGCATATCGAACAAGGGCCTAAACTTGAGGTCTCCGAGCAGAAAGTCGGCGTCGTCCAAGGTGTGCAGGCTTACAAGTGGTTTACTCTGACGTTTACGGGACGGGAAGCACATGCTGGGACTACGGATCTCGAGCACAGGTCAGACGCCCTACATACTGCTGCGCATTTCATGCTCGAAGTCAGAAGCATAGCAAAGGAGTTGAATGGTCTTGCGACTGTTGGGTTGTTGACGGTATCACCTGGCAGTGTCAATACTATTCCCGGGCAGGTCAAGATGAGTCTTGATGTTCGACATCCTTCTGACGACGGGTTAAGTGAGATGGTCAAGAGGGTCCAAAATCTGTGTCAATGGTATGCAACACATGTGTCTTCCTGGTGCGGTCCCCCTGGTCCTACGGTCACCATGGAGGAGGATTTCACGAGTAGTGCTGTCTTATTCCACGAAGAAGCTATCAAGTGTGTTGAGGAGAGTGCTGCGAGTGTGCTTGGGGACGGGCATGCCAGTCTGATGCAGCGAATGACCAGTGGCGCAGGGCATGATAGTGTGTGCACGAACATGCATTGTCCTACTGCTATGATATTCATCCCTAGCAAGGACGGCGTCAGTCACAATCCCAGCGAGTGGTCCGAGAAGGAGGAGTGCGCCACAGGTGCCAGTGTGCTGTTGCAGTCGGTTCTAAGAATGGACAAATTGCGGAAGGACAGGGGAGACTTTGATTGACTGGAATGTCCACAAAAGTATGATATCCCATGTCTGACTTTTGAAGACAGCATGTTCGGCGATCAGAAGCCCCTCATTGCTGTCTCAGATCTATGTGTGCACAGAAGTCCGACCCTGCATCGACTCTGGCATTGCTGTCCCTCATCTGCTTGCTGCAGGACATATTGCTGTCCGCGGATATGTTCGTTTTTGCCATGTAGGACCTCAGTCAATTTGCGCAGCGGGACCAACTTCTTCCTAAGAGGGAGGAGCATCACCGCGACCACGGCCACGACCGAAACCGCCACGGAAAGTAGGAGCGAACTCGCCAGGAGCACCACCTTCCTTGCCTTCACCGGCATCACGTCGGCGGTATCCACCCTCACGGTCACCTCGTCCACGTCCACCGCCACGGCGCTCACGGTCCTCACCACCCATCATTCCACGAGGAGGAGCGTGCGAGCGTTGCTGCTTGATGTGAGTCGCAGGCACGATCTCAGCTGGCAGATGGAGCCATTCGCGGAGGTAGTCGAGACCCTCAGGAGTCAGGGTATAGTAGTAGTATTGCCATGAGAACTGAGTCTTTAGGTAGCCTCGGGAGGTGAGAGACTGGCAAGCCTTGATGACCTGATCGTGAACATGTTAGTATCTGTTTCTGCGGTCGCATTTCTTTGGTTCCTTACATAAAGGTTGCGGACGTCAATGTCTCCGTGCTTGGGAAGGTTGAAATCCTTCTTCGCGACGAGAACACCTTCCTTAAAGAGGTACTCGTGGATTGCTTTCCTGTCGGCACGAGGAATAAGCATGTTGGCGGCTACCTTGCGGTCGTTGAATGCTTGAAGAAATGGAAATGAAAAGGTGAAGGATTGTTGAAGACACTGAAAAATCGGGCGCCGATCGTTTCGAAAGGCGGGAGGGAAGGCGAGGGATCGTTGCAAGTTCCTGGCGCTCTTCGGGGAATTGCAGACGATCTGATTGACGACGGTGTCTTGTAAAGAGTGAGTGAACGGAAAAGTCACTTTGCGTGGTGTTGGAATAATTGCTGGCGTAGGGCAGTCACGATCGTGGGCTTGGCACGCGCCTCAGCATCCGAGTGGAAGGAAGCGACCCATATTTTTGCCAAGAATTCGCTCCAACTCACACATCGAAAATTGATCCTCGTCGAAGCCGCGAACCGCAGGGCACTTTCAACCTTCAATCGTCAACATCGAAATACTCATCTGCACACCGAAGTGCTAAGTTGCAATCATGGGTATCTCACGAGACAGCCGTCACAAGCGGTCGGCAACTGGTGCGAAGCGTGCATACTACCGCAAGAAGAGGTGAGAAACACAGGCTAGGAAAATCACAAGAAGATGCGGCGGTCTAACACTGTCTAAAACAGAGCGTTCGAGAAGGGTCGTCAACCAGCCAACACCCGTATCGGCAACAAGAGAATTCACCTTGTCCGCACTCGAGGCGGTAACACCAAGTACCGAGCCCTGCGCCTTGAGAGCGGTAACTTCAGCTGGGGAAGTGAGGGAATCGCCCGCAAAGTCCGTGTCATTGTCGTCGCCTACCACCCTTCCAACAACGAACTCGTCCGTACCAACACCCTGACCAAATCGGCCGTCGTGCAAATCGATGCCGCTCCTTTCCGACAATGGTATGAAGCTCACTACGGTACCGCCCTTGGCCGAAGACGACAAGGCCAGAAGGCCGAGACCGAGGACAAGAAGGTCAGCAAGAGCGTGCAGGCCAAGCGAGAGGAGCGATTGAAGAAGTCCGGCAAGGTTGAGGCTCCCTTGGAGAGACAATTTGAGGCCGGTCGATTGTACGCTGTCATCAGCTCAAGACCCGGTCAGAGCGGTCGCTGCGACGGCTACGTCCTTGAGGGTGATGAGCTGGCATTCTACCAGAGAAACATGAGGAAGTAGATGCAGATGGAAGATGGATTGCTCCTGACGATTACCAACTGCTGGGGATGGAGTGTGTCAAATGCAGAGGTTCGGTGTGGCAGATTCTGCGCAAGCATCCAAATGGTGTGTCTTTGGAGCATTGCAGACAGGCTGCTGGTCGACCTCTTACCAATGCTAGTCTTTGCTGAAGACTCGTTGCCGTGGGCATGTCGAAAAGGCGCAAAATGAGTCAGTCCATGTGGGCAAAGCCTACAGAATTAGGCGAACCTACAGGGCTAGAGAAATTTCAATCAACAATGTGATATTCAAGCTGTTCATGCTATCATTCGATCTGCTCTCGCTAACTCCATTGTATACTGGAAGCTGACCAGCTCAACTCAGTTAGCTCGAGCCCATTGCTAGGAGACATCATCCCTTTGACTCAAGTCTTTCTCAACAGTAGACATATCACCTTGACGTCTACCATTCGCATCATGTAGCCCTGTCGCATCTCCAATCGACACATCGCTTAGTCAACTCCTTGTATTCTGTCCGGTGATGCCTTGTGTCACCTCGATATCATTGCCAAGTGACCGCACTTCAATCCGCTGCTCAAATTCAAGAATCGTCGCTGAAAGAAAAGTAATTGTCCGACTCGTTGTGGTTGAAGTAGTCATCCTTGACGTCCTTGACCCAGTCGACAACTTCCTCTTGAACATGGGGAGGTTGTGGCGTCATGCCGGCCCTACCCATCTGACGGTGAAGATTGGCTCCATTGCGCGCATAAGCGGCATTGACTCTGGCCTGTTGCTCACGCTTGCGAAGGACATTGCGACGACGGACCTCAGCCAACTTCTTCTCGCAGTGTTCGATCGACGCAACCAGTTTGCCGTGCTGGGTCCAGAAGGTAGGGGAGGATTTGAACATGTGAAGTGCCTCGCCCGCCTCTCTGGTCTTGTTGCGCAGACGACCCAATTCTCCCACGATCATCATGTCGAATTGGTTGCGATTGCCGACGGTGCAGGTGTCGATCTTGTATTTGGCATCCGGGACATACTGACCAATGTGAGTTTCGAGTTGGGAGTCACAGCGGTCGATGTACAAGGCTTGAGTGATTGTCTTCCAGATCTCAAAGATGATTTGTTCTGCGAGTGCGATCGCCCATCGAGCTTGGAGTTGAAGGAGCTGACGATAAAAGTCCAACAGCTGCTTGCCGGTGGGAGACATGATCAGGAAACCACGCATAGCCGTGAGTGCTGGACGCAGGTTCTTGTACTCGATTTTGGGTCCCGCCTCCTTGCTCAGGATGTACTCCATGAAAGGTCCATTGTTGATGACATGCTTGAGAGGGAGTGGTGCTTTGTTCACGATGAGATGTGTGACTGCCGGTCCGTTGTCCTCATACAACAGTGAGAAGACGGGGTCAAGAGTGACACTTGTCGGAAGCATGAATCTTATTGGAAGGTTGAAAGCGCCGTTTGAAGACATCCTGGCCTTGACGATGAGTACCAGATGCAGGAAAGGCTTCGATCTGTTGGAAGAAGGTTATATAGAAGTGTTTTGCACGAAGATATTGTTGTTTAGAGGTGCAGAGAAGGTTGTTGGGGTGTTGAGAGTGTGAGATTTGGTTATAAGAAAGTTCAGATTCAACTTCAGATGAGATACAGGTGTTTGATCACATAAAGGCGGCCAGCAAGTCACGAGGAGGCTGGGGGGTGCGGCGACGAGACATTTCTTTTGCGAGATGAGGCATTGAAAGTCCTTCACATGCAGGGTTGTCGGTGTTGAGGTCGCCCATTGCGCCGTGAACAAGCAAGACTCATACTGGCACCCACCCTTTGTGTTCCGTCTACCAGATCATCGACAGAACGCAGCTGAACGGCGACGTCGCGTAAGACCTCCAGCAGCCTCGACGTTCCGCTGTAAATCCTTGAACTTCACATCCAAAGACGGTCTCACGTTCAAGCTACTGGGATAAGGTCGCGCAGAAAGTTCTAGACATGGCACAGGAGCGTAATGTTGCAACGCCGTCCTCCATGTACAGTCGCCTGGTCATTCCAGTTGATGGAGTTCATTGCTGTGAGATACCATGTCCATCACTGGTGGTCTGGTAGCCGAAGAATCTTCTTCCTGCAACCATGCCATGTGTGCAACACGAACTCCGGTGGCAATGACGGATATCCGGCAAACTCTTGCCTCAATGATAGTTTCATTCTGAAGCTGATCATTTCGACCTGGTGAATACTTACGAAAGGCCGATAAACAAAAACAGCAAACGCCTAACTTCATAGGCTGAATCATCATCCTGTATGGATGCTCCACAAGGCTCTCGGAAGCTAGGCACAACATTGGGACCGACAGAAGACAAGCACAGTGAAATGGCAGACCATCAATAGAAATGAAGTCAGCCAACGACTCACCCATAGCCAAGGCCTTTGTCAACCGCAGAGTACACGAAGCTTGAGAAAGAATGAGGACCTTGAACAGAATGCAAAGGTTAAAGGATGGAAATGGAACCCGGAGGTGAGTGGACAAGGGAAACAGGGAACAGCCGGGATGATGCAAGGGCACGACACGCATGTTGCATTGCCCTGGTTAATAAGGTACAATACCTGCGCTCATCTCTACTATTCCCTCTTTCTCTATCCATTTCTATTCCTTGATTAAGACACTATGAAATGGGCAGATTGCTCGTTTCCTCTACAATGGACACATCCAATCATCGAAACCTGAAAAAGGATTGGCTTTTACGTGCTCATCTTCGAAAACGGAACGCATGCAGGCAGGCTACAGCGCATTGCTCTAGTCGAACACAATCGCAGCCTTGATGGCACTCTTGTTCTTCATGGCCTCGAGACACTCAGCCCATTGCTCCAACTTGAAAGTCTTGTTGACAATACCCTTGACCTTGACCTTTCCGCTGTCTGTTCGGGGGGGTGTGGTCAGCAAACATGAATTCTCAGAGATGGAAATGCAAAAACATACCGAGATAGTCGATGGCGGCAGGGAATTTGTAGGTCTCGGAGAAAGAACCAAGGATGGTGATCTCGTCACCAAAGATCTTGCTGGGTGGCCATGTGACACGGTCCTTGTTGCCATACACACCGTACACAACGAGCTTTCCACCTCTTCGGACGTAGTTGATGGCATCCTCAAGGATCTTGACGCTACCCGTGGCCTCAACAACGATGTCGAACCCGTATGGGTTCTCTGACTTCAGCTTCTCAAACTGCGCGCTTGGGTCCTTTCGCGAGAGCTCAACGTACTCATCCGCAGCGTCTAGGGACTTGGCCAGTTCCATCTTGAGACCTTCTGGTGCAGCAATGACAACGTGGCAACCACCGTTCTGGCGGAGCAGTTGAGTCAACACGAGACCCGTAGGTCCCGCACCGAACATGAGCACCCGCGAACCCATCTTGGGGGCAATCTTGTCCAAACCGTGGGCGGCGCAAGAAGCAGGCTCGAGGAGAGTGGCATCGACGTCAGAGAGGTTCTTGAATGGGAACACTCTCTTTGCTGGGTAGGCGCAGTACTCGGCGAAGCCACCGTCCATGGTGACACCGTGGGCTTGGAAGTCTTCACAGAGAAGCTCCTCACCACGACGGCAGTAGAAGCATTCTCCGCAAAGCTCGGAGTTGTCGGCACAGACTCGGTCGCCGACCTTGAAGCCCTTGACCTTGGATCCAATGTCGGCAATAACGCCAACAGTCTCGTGGCCGGGGATCAATGGGAACTGGGCAATCGTCAGCTGAAATGACCGGTGATCACATCATCTTTGGTGTGCCTACCTTGGCCAAAAATTCACCCTCGTGGATATGGATATCAGTACCGCACACACCGCAGGCCTTGACCTTGACCTGTGTCCAGCGTCAGCCATCTCTTTTGCATGTTGACCATTTATTCCCATACCAAGACATCGTGCTCACGCAGCGTAGGAAGGGGCACCTCGACAACACTGAACTTCTCTGGCTCATCGTACTCTGTCATGTTCGGTCAGCAGTTGTCAAGCATGGTCCGGGGTAAGCCATACTCAACGCCTTCATCTTGGTAGGAAGCTCTGAGGAACCCATTTTGACGTTTGATATGTGTGGTATTGAATTTAAAAAGAAGTTACAGTTCACGAAAAGTCGATTGAGGTATTGTTAATTGACTGACCAGCAGGAAAAAAGGCAGACAATGACGGTTTTAACGCTGGCCGAAGGGAAACACGTTGAGGGGCATCATCCCGCCAGCTAGCACAGCTGTCTTCTTTTTTTCCCCTGACGATTGAGTTGGAGCTCACGGAGCCACCAACGCGGGCGGTGGGCGAAAATGATGCAGATGCGGGGCGTTCTTGCTTTGAGATTCTGTTTCTACGCCTGGAATCAACACCAAGATAACCCCCCGATTTCTCCCATCGACGTCTTTTCAACCAACCACATCTTCCCTTGACACTCCGATATATCATCGTGGAGCATATCGGCGTCCTAGGCCGACAGCCACCTCGACACCAGTGGCATATCTCAAGTGCTGCAAGGCTTCCGCGCCGCCGAGGGTTCACTAATTCTTCATTCATGCAGGTCTGTCTCATTTTCTTCCGCCACGCACACCGTTCAGGCAACAAAGAGTCGGTGAGTGCACCCCTTGTTTCTAATGCTCACGGTGTTCGTTCGGGTGTTGTTATTCGTTCTACCCAGCGATCCGGACATCGATGGCAATAGCTGAAAAAGTTGTTTGATTCTTTCGAACCCACGCCGCTAACGCGCCGTTCAAGATGGACAGTTTTCAGGGTCTTTCGCCGATTGTCGCCATTGACTCGCGCCGTGAATGACGTCTATCCGAAGATCTAAATTCACACGTACATGCTACAATTGTCCTGCTTGGGATTAGCACGACGCCGTCAAGCTCATGGTATGGGTATCTCGATCATGCTTGCGGACGACAAAACAGATGTTGCTTGCTTTAACATTGCAGTCGTCCACGTTGTCTGATGCGGGGCGCTCGCAATTCGACTATTGTGGTAGAAAGTCCATCATGACATTGCACTTTGAGCTCTAGCACATGGGTGTTCAGACTTCGCGAATACTCATTCTGCGTAACATGGATGCTTTTGCTTCACCCATTGTACCAATATATCTACCAATGTACCTACCAATTGTACCTGGCTTGCACCTACACTTTCATAAATGTGGCGAATCATCGTCTCGGAGGAACACAAAACATAACTTAGAATACAACTTCCAAAGCTTTCATTGCATTCCGGTTGACTCGTTGGGTCGGGCCAAAAATCACGAAAAAATATCGTAGTTGATGCATGAGCGACATACTGTAAATTCGTTCCTACTGTTTTATTTATGCCAAGGTAAAGTGATATGAAATGTCTGAGGTTGCGACTTCGACGCCTAACCTTGCACAACGACAAAAAATGAAACGAGATGAACAAACACAAGTCCTAAAAAAGCAAAAAGGTAAGCCTTATTGTAGGGGTTTGCCCCCTACTGGATTTGAACCAGTGACTTCGACATATCAGTAGTGATACTAGTGTCGCACTCTACCAACTGAGTTAAAGGGGCGCGGCTCTCAAGAACAGTTGAATGATTGCTGGATCGCTCTCATCACAGGTGCTTGTTGGTGACATTTTGGAGAGTATAATACAACTCGTAAAGCTAGCATGACCTCATGCCTTCCCTCAACAGGACTAGCGTCAGGGGTTCGTCTCCTTTTCAGCACACCGTCGACGAGATTCAATATCTGAAGACTATTATTTCATGTGTCAACAATCAGTCAACATACAAACACATTCTCCGAAACGTCTCATGTTCAAACAGGCTGTCGGGTTTCCAAAATCATACCCTCGCAGACATTTGTGAGAGTTCACCCCAGCCCAATCAAGACTCCTACAATGCAGGGAATAAGCATCGAATGACAGCTGCCAAACGGAACTGGTTTGGAAGGGGCCAAACGGTTGAGCAGCAATCTGGATAGAGTGAGTGATTCACGGTGACGCCGGGTCAAACTAGAGGCACGTTATGTGATACATGAGCGTAGGCGACGAGATAGTGGGCGCCACGATCAGGTACTCTGCAGGCACTGAAAGCGAAGTACCACTGGTTCCCACATATAAAAGTCCGCTGGACGAGGTCGACGCCTACAAACGGGATTAAAAAATTGATGTACCGTAGTAGTAGAGAAATGTACTGTGGGATGAAATGGCAGCTGGAAAGTCCGGAATGTAGTGTCCTATGCGACTTATTAGTCAACGGAGGATTGTGCAAGGCACCAAGTGCAGTCTCAGCCTCACTGGGCACGCGGAAAGACGAGTAAGGATCTCCGAAAGTACGACGTTGAACCAATAATTGCGATATACACGCCTTCAAGGCGTCTTTGTACCTCGTGGCCATTACCCTTGCTATCCTTTTCTCCAGCGATATCCTACATGCTACCCAGACATGTCTCCTTCCCATAATGCCATGCTTCCACAGCCATACCGCTCCATGCAATGCCTATGCTTATTGCTGTGCCGAAGTGCCTGAGTTCTGAGATCCCGGCTCAAATGGATTCCATGCATCATCATTATCCCGGTGATCTCGTCCTATGCATGTTCACTCCCAGTCATTACTTCAGCCCAAATCCTTCACTGCCGGTGACGGCCATCCAAAGTTTATGCTCCAACTTCTCCCGACTGTTATATTTGTATATGCTGAGCGTGTTGAAACATGTTCGCGCAATGGGGAAGCGCTCAACCGGCTTCTTGGGTGCGCGACCAAGCCCATCCGTTTCCTCTTTAATTCGGAGCAATTGTAGACGAATGACAAGATTCGTGGCTCCCATGGCAGGTATTCGGTCACTTCCTGTGATGAAGCTGAGAATCTTCCGCTGGTTTGTTGGTGAAGCCTTGGCGAAAAAGTCCCAAAACCAGACCACCTGTGGTTGTTGTTCTGGAGGCCCTTCGCTTTTTGGCCATCCATCATAATTCGCGACCGCCCGAAGGCTGGCGATGTCGAGTGGCTCATCAGACCCACGCACCAGCAGCTCAATCTCCTCAGGCCGGAATAGTGACAATGCATTGCCTCCACAAACAGTGAAAAATCCACGTTTGAATGGTTCGTACTGTCGAACAATTGCGGTGTCGAGAAGATAGTGGGTATAGAGATCGACGAATTCTCTTCGATTCGAAATTGTCACTGGGCGTTTCTCACCACCGGGACACAAGGGCACGTGGATAATTTCGCCGTAGCGATCCATCTCCGCAACAAAATCCCGACAAAACGTCTCTTGTACATCGCCCTCGAATTCAAGAAGTTGCCTGAATCCCCGCGCAAGCGCTGGACGGAACTCAGCAAGGTCTTCTAGCGTGAAGCCGTGGCCAACTTTCGGCGTTGAGGTAAGCTTGTCGCCCGTCGAGGGAGCAGATGCAAGCATTTTCCTGAAGACGAACGGTGGAAATGCAACATCCAGAATCGTCGAGTTATAGATGGCCAGTCCTAGTAATACACCAACCAAGAAAAACTGCTCGGAGGACTCAAAGCAGAATGGGTTGAAATAGCAATACTGAGAGTCATCGTCGTAAACGAATAATCCGTGATTGGGATCGAAAATTTCCCTGACGAGTAGAAGGAACCATTCCTTGCGGAGCCCACCAGCATCGACTCCCTCTTCTCCTTGGAAGTCGATACGTAGTCCTTTCTTTATCTCACTCCCGCCGGATCCCACGACTTCGGAAACGCCACGGAGACTGTCTTCAACTAGGCATTCACGTCGAACCTTGAGCACCAAATACTGACTGATTGCTTTGCGGCTAAGGATACTGTCGAAGAAAGCCTCTCTAGCCTTGACTTCCATTTGCCGTCGAGCATCGTATTCCAGGATGTGGATTTTGGCGTAGATACTGAGGAAGAAAGGGTATTGACAAAAGGTGAACTTGCTCTTGGTGCTTTCCCAAGTGTCAAAGTCAGCTATCAGATCAGCATAGTCCAACATGGTATTGTAGAAACTGTTGATCGGTACAATTTGCCCATGAGCGTTCGCCTGGTGTTTGGCGTTCAGTCCTGGGCTCTGTTGCCGTTGTTCAAAACTATTGGAAGCGTCTCTCTTCCGTGCTGCATGTCCTATATTTGCCTGGAAGAGCAATGCCATGACCCTGGCAGCAACACGGACCTGCCAATCTTCGCTGTAGGAGGACAATTTCGGTTTTCCATCCGCATTTCCGGCCGAGGTTGAGGATTGCCTTCGATCGAGCGCTGCATGAAACTGAGAGGCATGATGCATCCCACCTACTGAGAAGCTGGGTACAAGACCTTCGACAGGGTTTATCGGTTCGTGCACAGGACGTTTCTGCTGCCTTGATAGACGGTAGGTCACAAAGGTTCCCACCAATTCTACAGTGCGCTGGAAGTGCCCATCGGAATATTTTGAGAACCATGAGACGAGATACTGGTGATTCTCGTTGGACAAGTTTGCTAAAAGACCTAGGATCCGTTTGATGATGCCTGAATGATGGCCCAGGCTTCCAGGTCGTCTTGCAGAGCTTGGCACTCGTTTGGCAGGTGAGCCACGTGGACCAACTTCGGTTGGATTACCCAATGTCGTTGGAGGATGCGACATGTTGCTTCCAGATATCTTGCCAGCATCGAGCCTTTGTGGGGTCAGGAGAGGATTTGACAACAGTATGAGGAGGAAGCGGCAATCCTCGGCGTGCTTCAGAGGCTGCCGTGGTCGTTTCAATAGATTTTCTGTGACCTTTAACAGGCTGCGTTGGAGGTGACTGCGTGATTCAATGATGTCTTTCTGGATTTTGTCCAGAGAAGCAGATTGACCACGTTTTTGCTGTGGGGGATCAGCGACCTGGGATTGTATTTCCTGCCATCTCTCCTCCCAAAGGTCACCAGCGTAGATGACTGATCGGTACCACTCAGTGACCTCTGGCCAATTGATTCTAGAATTCCTTGAGCTTGTAGTGCTGCGCATCTTGTCGGGAGATCGGTCGCGTTGTTGATGTCCTTCCTTTCCTGGCACAGGTACCCGTCCATTGGATGCTCCTAGCCACCACGAACCGTTTTCAGCTACGTCGCCCAGTAGAAGCGTCTTCGCATCAAGGTCTGACAAGAAGACGTCGGGTTCGACGAGTGGTGTTGACACGGACTCGGACTTTTGACGCCTTTGATGTGTGCCTGAGCCTGTCCTGGGCTTAACGTCTTGCGGAGGACGTGGTGTTAGAAAGGATTCATTCAATGTAGCGCAGCCAACGAAACATCCTGCAATATAGTTCTCAACCATGCGGAATATGTCAGTGCGTGGCCCAGACGGGCCAGGTGGTGCTTCCTCGGATGCACGTACATCAGCGGTTTTGGGTCTGCTCGGCATGGGAATGGAGGCGGAGAAGGGATCGGCAGAGGAGCCTTGGACGAAAGGAATTTCCCCATTACTGCCCCTTCTAAGCGGTGTCAAAGTTGACTCAGAGGGGCTTCGTGCATTCAAGCCTGGTCGCAACATGGGCGGTGGCGAGTCTTGATCCCTATGAAACTGTCCATAAAGAAGACCTTCAGGCGGAGTACCCCCGGACAGGAACGATTCCTGGGGAGGTGATTGTGTGTCAGTACCGCCAATGTGAACTGAAATGGTGCTTTGCTCTAGGTACGACTCGAGATATTGTCTGAGGCAACGGTCGAGAAGCGCTTTAGTCCTGTCCGCCGACAGTGGCACAACTTTGCGTGGTGGCGAGGACGGATTGGCGGCGTCTCCGCCCCTCTCTGGATTTACCTCGAGGTCATTGATAGTTAAGCAGGTAGTACAGCGGAAGACCTTCAATCCTTGAGGCCATCGTACAGTAGAGTCACAAGTCATGCATTTCCCCGTGACGGGCTGACGATCGCCTCGTTGAGGGATGTTCTCGGTAGCCGGGGCCTTCGCGTTGCTGACATCCGGGTGGACATCACGACTACCACCAGACGTCGTATCCATATCGCTCCGAACATTATGTTTCTTGTCAGATCTCTTAGAACCGAATATCGAAGGAAAGGGGTGGCTGAAGGATCGGGTGTGGTTATGCTTTGCACCATCAGATTCGGTCACATTCGGGAGGGCCTTTCGACGTAGTGAAGGAATCTCATAACTTTCGGCAGACGCAGAAGAGGGAGGGGCGGGTAAAGGGCGATTGAGGTCCGAGGCGGTGGATCTTTGAGAGTTGGTATCTCGACTGATGTTTATACTGCGAGGTATAGAGCGACCCGACTGGTGCTGCGAGAGGGGCGGTAAGGGCGCCATATGTGAGGTACAGGCCTGTAATGAAGCCTCTGTCCTGATTGATGGGCCGAATGATCGCAGGGGGGAGGCAGAATGGTCATGAGTGTTCGCAATTCAGTTTGCTCAACAGATGAGAGAAAGGTTATTGCAGGCGACTGATGTAGAAAGATCGGCTGTAGTGATAATATCGGTCGAAACACATTCACAGAGGCCTGATCAAATAGTCAATCTCCTGGGATAGTATCGCGGCTGTTGTGGCCAAAGAGAGCCAGCATGTTGTCCGTCGAAATGCAGGCAATGCCAGACCAATGCCAGACACACGATGGGCAAGTGCAGACCACACAAGTCGGAAAGCCCAGCAGGTTGAAGGAGTCTCGTGAGGGCTGCAGAGGAAAGGCAGGCCTCTCTGCGGACTATGTCAAAAAGAGTCGAGTGTGAAGAAGGATCGAATGTAGTGTCAGAGGATTGCCGTAATCTGTTAGAAGATGCAAACCAGACTGCGTTTAGTTAACTGCGGGCCTTTGGAGGCATGGCCAAGGCTGGAGAAGTGTCAGGGACAGGGAGCTCGGCATCGCATCGGATGAATCAGGGGTCCTAACCAGCTTCAACTGGGGTCCGCGGTGGTATTCCCGGGCAGCCTTGAGTGCCTATAACAACCCGCAGCCAATGATGGCTAGATTGACGTCTACAAGCTTGGACGACTTCTGGATACAAGGTACGTAGGTGGTAAATCTCGAGTTCCAGTGTAAAGCTTGTATCTACTTAATTTAGATCTCTACTACAACACTTCCCAAGTAGTGGCCTTGGCTGTCTCTTCAGCGAGATTTTTGCATCAGTCGCTACCGGCCCCAAGCATTACCGAGTTCCAAGCGAACCGCGGTATCGCGTGGTGCAAGACAGGCAGTCGGCTCTAGTCATCCAAGCCATACTCGGCAACGAGCTTGTCCCCAGCGGTGAGACCAACGAGGTACGCTGTGGTCTGAGTGTGGTTGCTAAGTATAGACTGTAAGTATGGATTTCTCGTCGACAAGCAAGACATAGTCACTCACCTGACGACAATAGGGATCACGCCCGCGTCGGCCACTCGAAGATTCTGCACGCCAAAGACCTTGAAGTTCTTATCCACCACTGCGTTGTCCTCGTCCCGTCCTATTCTGGTTGTGCCCATCATATGCCACGTGCTGCCAGAGTTCTTCTTCCAGTACTCCAGAATATCAGCCTCTGACTCGCTTGCTGGAGCTGCCTGTATGGCAATGATGTCCTTGCTGAATTCAGGGCTGCCAATCACCTTGAGCACTTCACGGGTGGCCTCAACTGCGACTCGCCTGTCATAGGGATGAGAGAAGTAATTGGGATCAAACTTCAGAGGCACCTTGGGATCAGAAGACTGTAGCGTTGCAGAACCTGTGGACTGCATGTTCAGCACGAACACGAGGATCGTACACCCAGCAGTCGCGTGTTCCGGATCCATGAAGTGAGGCGCGTGGGCCATATTGAGTAGGACCTCGTAATGAGGTACGGTGGGCTCTTCCAAATGTCGTTTCTGATCCTCGGGCAGCTCATGAAACTCCAGCGACTTTGACAGTGATTCCAGCTTGAGCCAGCCTATGCCCATTGCACAAGCGAACTCTGCAAGGGGTCCCGTACCGTCCTTCTCCCACTGTGCCTTAGCTGCGGCCTGAAGCTGCTTATCTCTGTAAAATGTTTGACGCTCAGAGCAATGATCCGATTGCTCATACTGCAATGCGATGTGATGGTGATCTTTCATGTGCTGACCCACGTTCTTGTTGGCTCTCACAATGGGGATATTGAAGCTATCCAGCTGATCCTGGGGCCCGACACCAGAATGCATCAAGATCCTTGGTGTGTCGAGACTGCCACATGAAAGAACGATTTCCTTATTGGCATAGATCTCCTCCCCCGTAACAGTTGTAACGCCAACGGCCTTGGTGCCATGAAATATGACCCGGGAGACCTCCGTGTTGGTCATGATGTGTAGATTCTTGGGTGTGTCGTTCAGAGCATCGGCAGCAGTCGACCTGACTCCATTATAGGCGGTCCATATGCACATTGCGAGACCCGTGGGATCTCCAGAGTTGTGATCCGGGTTGAGCTTTGTGCCGTTCTTGGCCCAGATGTCCATCAAATCTATCGCAGACTGCTCGACAATTCTTGGAAATCCTGTGTGAATGGGACCCTTGGTTCCATGATCTTCCGGTTTCGGGTCGAGATACTTTTTCAGGTTATTATACGCATCAGATGGAGCACCGTGATACGTTTCAATTCGTTTGTATCGCTGTTGTGCGTTGCTCCATTTCCATTCTTCGTCGTCAACGATACGGCCAATTTCGTCGTGGTCATCTCTGGGTCCGACAGTGTAGACGGAAAAGTTGATTGATGTACTCCCACCCAAACCTTTACCACGGTCAAAGTCAATCACACGCCCATCAAACCCTGTGACTGGAGTGCTCTTATATCCCCAGTTCTGTTCAGGGTTCATTTTGTGCAACCACCTCTCAGCATCGATCCGAATGGACTTCGAGTCATTCTTGCCACCAGCCTCTATCAAGAGAACAGAAGGATGCTTCTTGCTGTGAGCTAGTCGCCATGCAACGATCGTTCCAGCGGCACCACTACCAACAACGATGAAATCGTAGCTCTTTGCCATCGCGGATTTCCAATGATCTCGTATCCTGTGGATGAGCAGTCCAAAGAGATGAGAATGACAATGGACGAAAATGAGGGTACCTCAGAGCTTTTATGTTCGACTAAGACTGAGCGATATGATGGACAGCAGACCCATTTGATGCAGTATAGATTTGCCATGCTGAGGCGACGGTGGAGGCTCGTTCATCATGATCAGCACCCCACCTGGCAACAGTATGGATTACCACCCCTGGTCGACTATAGACCTCAATTCGGCAAGTGAGGTGACCGAATCAGCCGTCTCAGGTTGATGTATCATCATAACTGGGGAATACATGGGCAAATGCAGCCAGCCTCGAAAAAGAACACCAGTGGCGTCGTTGTTAGTGGGATACGAAGGGCGGGAAACAGCAAACGGTGATGAGATGGAGGATGTCATCTCGAGCAAGAGAATGGCTGTTGGATACAGGTTCCTGTGCCATAAGCCCTACCAAAGTCTGACCAATGCCGCCAAACAGCATAGTGTGAAGATAGTCCATGGTTTGTCGAACGGTGTGTACAGTAGCCGCATGTATGGTGAAGCTGTCTCCTTCATGAACTCTTGTTTCCAGATCATGTTCCATGGCGTCTTGTCTGCCACTCTCCTCACTTCTCACAAGGCCAACCTGAAGGAGGTGTGGTTCGCAAGCTGTACGAAAAGACGACATGGAACGTTACTTTACTGCTGACTCATCTGAACGAAGATTCTGTGACTCCACCACCTCGTCGTCGGATAGACAAGCGGAATAAATCAGCCTGTCAGACATTGACATCCCGTGCCAAACTGCCGTCACTTATTGAAGAATTTCTGATCATAGCCTTATTGGCAAATACTGATCATTGCTCTATTTTGGCCATAACACTTGTACTTTGGGCGGCAGCAGAGATTACCATATCTGCACGGTTGATTACATGCGTCTGGTAGCAGGAGTTTTCCGACCTTGGCTTCTCACCGCAGCACGCCATGCTCGCCCCAACACCCGCACCCCAGTCCTCCGCACTCGGGTACCCTCAGACAACCGGGCTTTGAGTGCTCAAGTTCCTGTGACAGTTGCGCCTCGCGGAGATCCGTCCGAAATACCTACAGAAGAGACTCGTACTGAGAGCTCGTACTC
Source organism: Exophiala viscosa (assembly GCF_022695815.1). NCBI lineage: Eukaryota > Fungi > Ascomycota > Eurotiomycetes > Chaetothyriales > Herpotrichiellaceae > Exophiala > Exophiala viscosa. The sequence goes on along the minus strand of NW_026944355.1, from coordinate 2,285,429 downwards.
CGCAACCCCGGACTCACCAACCTTCAGCAGCGCTACCTTCAGCCGGAAGAGACTTCCCGTGTCCTGTCCTGGATGTGGCGCTTTGACACAAGATGTTGATCCTGGTCAAGCGGGCTACTATACACGGTCGAGGAAGGCGGTAAAGACATATCTGCGTGGCAGCGCTGAGATAGCACAGCAGCCTGTGCCTGAAGATGATGGAGCAGCAGACCGCCGGACAGAAAGAGCTGGGTCGAGCAATGGGGATACAGGTGTCCAACAGGACAATGGATATGAAGTGACCGAAATACCTTCAATTCCACCTCCAGTATGCGATCGGTGCCACCATCTGATTCATGAATCTCGTGGAATTCCCATTGCCCACCCTTCCGTCGAAGATATTGCAGATTCTATCGCAGAATCTCCCCATCCCCGAAATCATGTCTATCACGTTATGGATGCGGCGGATTTTCCCATGTCTTTGATACCGTCAATCTACAAGAACCTGTCTCTGGCAAAGCCGCGCAGTCAAAACCGTCGGTCACAGCATGCATTTTCATCCAAGCCGTCGTTGTCATTCATAATTACACGGTCGGATTTGCTTGGGTCATCCAGAGATTCAGTCGATCGCCTAATGCCCAAGTTCAGCTCCATTCTGCGCACTGCATTGGGACGGTCCGGGCAGAAGTTGAGACTGGGAAACGTCCATCTTGTCTCCTCGAAGCGTGGCTGGTGGACGAAAGACATCAAACAAAGTATCTGGGAACGAGGAGGTGGCAACTGGCTGATCGGCAAGTTTAATGTCGGAAAGTCCAATCTCTTCGAAGTACTATTTCCCAAGGCATCCGACGAACGAGCACCTGTCTATGAGGAATTAGAACGACAACAAACCATGGACGGCATTGATACGCCCGCCGAAAACAGCTTCTTTTCGGAAAAGAGCTTGCTCCCTCCACCACAACCTGAAGTACCATTTCCTTCCATGCCTCTGGTCTCCAGTCTACCCGGAACCACTGCGTCTCCGATTCGACTCCCCTTTGGCAACAAGAAAGGAGAATTGATTGATATGCCCGGCTTAGAACGCAGCGGATTAGACCGGTACGTTCGCCCTGAAGACAAGCTGGGGCTGGTTATGACCCATCGTCCCACGGTGTCTCAGCACAACATCAAACCCGGTCAATCTTTAGTTCTTGGTGGTGGCTTGGTCCGTATAACACCCAAACTGGATGAAAGTGACCGCAGCACGATAATGATGGCTTATCCCTTTGTCCCTCTGAAGGCACATGTTACATCAACAGAAAAGGCACTCGGTACACAGTCGCAGGACCGCGAAAGTGGCATTGAGTCCATACTGGCAGATGGTACAGGCTTGGAAATCGCATCAGCTGGTAAATTCTCTCTCAACACAGATGTGACGAAATCCAGGGCTGGGTCTGTGATCAGGGCTGGCGTTGATCCTGCGAAATTACCTTTCCAGGTCTATGCGACTGATATCCTCATTGAAGGTGTAGGATGGGTGGAACTTGTATGTCAGGTCAGGAAAGGACGACGTATGCTGCAAGCCGCTCCCACCGAAGAGACTCCAGTGGCAGAGGATCTGGCCGAACCAGCTGTACCTCGGTCGGACGAGGTCTCCATTGACAATGCTGGGTTTGTGCCTTTCGCCTCTCCGATCCCAAATGCTACCACGGAAAGCACGGAATTCTCTAACTTTCCGCAAGTCGAGATCTTCACGCCTCAAGGAAAGTATATCGGGCAGAGACAATGCCTGGACATCTGGCAGGCATGGAACACAGGAAAGCAAACTACCCAGACACGCGGTGGTCGTCCTAGAAAACCAATGAGTGGAGTGAAGAAACGCGACAAAATGCTTCACAGAGCGAACGTCAGCACGAACCCGTGAAAGAGTGTGTGGATTAAACTGCCATCCTAGATAAGCCTGCTTTGCGTCGACCCAAGGCGTCTTCTTCCGCCCTCTTCACCTACTCGGTCAAGACGACAATCTTGCCTCGAGCAGCATTCTTGTCCATGGTTTCATGTGCCTGAGCAATGTCGTCCAACTTGTACACCTTGCCAACCTGAACAGGCAAGGTGCCCTTCTCGATCTGCTTTAGCAAGTCCGTGAGCGGCGTATTCATGAACTCTTCTGGCCCACCCGAATACCCGGTCAGATACACCGAGGAGGGAATGAACTCCATGGGATTAAAGCCGTCGATGGTCCATTTGTTCCCTGGAAAGATCTTGTCAATGCCCACCCTCAAACCTCTGTCAGCTCAGCAAAGGGTGAACACTTACCGACAATACCAGTCATACAGACGATTCCATGATCGGCGACACATTGCAGTGAGTCTGCCAGCGTAGTCGTACCAATCAGTTCCAACACCTTGTCAAACTTCTCGCCTTTGACCTTCTCAGCGACGTTCCCATCATCAATAATGACCTGGTCAACTCCGCTCTTGCGCATCACATCGGCACTGGCCTGGTTGGAGCTTCGAGTCGTCCCCGCAACAAAGCATCCGTGGTTCTTCGCGATGGCCGCCGCCGCAAGACCAACGGAAGTCGTGCCTCCGCGGATGAGCACACGGTCCTTCGGCGTGATCTGCATCGCCTTGAACAAGCTCCCATGTGCAGTCTGCAACATCTCTGGGACCGCTCCAACGATGCTCCAATCCAGGTCTGTCTCGAGTGCCTGGGTATTACTCGCCTTGACGCATGTATACTCGGCGTACCCACCGTTAAAGTCCCGCCCCATGCCACCCATTGCGGTCGCGACTTTCTGGCCGGGCTTGAATTGCCCGCCTGGACACTTCTCGACGACGCCGGTTGCTTCGATGCCAAGCACCCTTGGGAACTGGACACCGGGACTGTGTCCCTGACGCGTGAACAGCTCGGAGCGGTTGATGCCGAATGCCTTGACACGGATGAGAACCTCATCGTCGCCTGGCGTGGGGATCGGAAGCGTTTCAATCTTGAGTTTTTCTGGCCCGCCTGGCTCGCGGATCACAGCTGCTTTCATGGTCGCCATTGTGCGTGTACGAGTGCGGGTCGGCGATGCTGCTCTGATGGAGACTCGGAATGTACTTGTAAATGTACTATAGATCAATGATGCTGTACTCTTGCCCTTTCTGATACTGGTGATGTTGATGTTCATGCACTCTTTCGTTCGGGCTAGAGAACGGACAATTGGCTGCTTTTATATAGTTCTTGACACCACTGTGTTGTCGTGGCGGCTCCGTGTAGCAAGATGCAGTGTACAAGTTGTTTTACTCAGCTTGTCGGCTTGCTTCCGCACGACCATACACCATTTCTGCCTCGTGGGTCCCTTGAGAAAATAGACCTGAGTATGCTTCGCTTCACGATCGACGGACAGGCCCCCCTCTTTAAGTTTCTCTGGAGTCATAGTAAGCTAACGCGATGAGGCAGGCTTTCAGCTGTGGAAATGCAAGTAGATAGGTGGACGGGATGGGACAGGGGCATGTATGGAAGCTATACGAGGTTGCACTATGCAGACACGGCTCGGCTTTGAACATCAAGCCATATCTAGTAAATACTTGCTGACTCACCTAGGGCGCCTGGCAGAGCCTCGTGCAACAGACCTCTACAGAAGTACGTTCAATGGCCCGATGTACAGTATGTGCGACAATAAAACGAAGAACACCTAGTGATACTACGATCTATCCGCCTATCTGCCCCACAACGCGTATAGGTATCTGCTTTGATAAGCAGCATATCTCGGCTTCACATGCAGTATGCTTGCTCGCATGGCTTCATCTTGATTCGCTTGTACGACCATCAAGGGAAGAACATCTGGCCGGAAGCAAGGAATGTCGCCGGGGTTTGAAGCACCACAGAACAGAGCATACGTCTGATATGACTAATAGCGAAGGTAAGCGCCTCACATCGCGAATGTGCAAAGCGTGGGTGCGCGACTTGTTTCCGGTGCACAGCCGTCGATGGATAACTGTATGACGATGATCAAATGCATGAGATGTGTATTGGGATTCGTTGTCATTAGGGGTCGGAAAGTCAACTGTAGGAGCTATGCAGAATGAGCCTGGCCGTCAACACCAATCCAAAGGTCATTCAAGCGTGTATCTGATGCGCATGATCAGGGCTACTGCCTCGAACTGTTGCAGTGCGCAGTAGCGTGCCATGAACTCCGTGCCATCTCATGCGCCATGGTATATGCATGCGTATTCAAATGCCCACTCCATTGCCATTGTACGTGTCTTGTTGCTTCTTCACCATTCACGCCGCCGCCTGGCCTAGAAGTTCAGAGTCTCTCCGAAGCGGGACGCTTTCATTGTTTGGAAGGCAGAGGTACGGTCCGGACTATATGGCAGTCTGCGCCACTTATCTGGCTTTGATTCCGGCGGTGCTTGGCTGCAAGCTGCTTCAGCTTCTCATCTGTTTCGCGCAACCGGGCCTCGAGGCCTTCAAGCTGATATTTCTGAGATTGGACAGTATCCTTTCTGTAGAGGGTCGAGTCAGTTGGAGGCGGAGCACGTGGTGTTCGAGATCGTACTTCTCCTCGACGGCTTGTTCCAATGCGCCAATGCCATTTAGATTGAACATCTCGTCCAACGCGGCCGAAAAGTCGCGAGCCAGCGTCCTATTCATTGTAAGCACGGTCATGATGTCTGAGAGATGAGGAGATCCTACGACTTGGGTCTACCGTTGGATTTCCACTCGGCGTCCATGCTGCGGTCGTTTGAGGGGCTCATTCTTGGGGCGTTGAGTCACAACGCAATCAAGGCAAAGGGCAATGTAACATCAAACGCGCGTAGCAGATACTTATATAGCCATTCAGACAAGAGACGAAGGATGAAGCAGGCTCACCGGTTCGCGCCAGTCGAGAAGTCAAGAAGTCAGGCGGACTTTGAGGGCAGCTGCTACTGTGTATGGTTTGGTTGCCCTTGCAGACGATAGGCGACACGCATCTCCATCTGTCACAGTTACATACCTGGAAAGGGGGTCATTTCAGGCTGCGACAGGTCCCCTGGAACACATGAGATGCTCCGTCAATACAGGGCGCGTGGATAGGGCTGCAGATCACTCAGGAATCGTCTCGAGAAGGCACCAAGCTGGTCAGTGGTGACTCGTGTGAATTTGTTGACATGGGCATGTGCCTTGCGAACTGAAAAGTAGCGAAATAATCGGCCCCAGATCTAGCCTAGAATGGTGCAGCTTAGAGGCTGCCGAGCCCAGAGGAAATTTCGCCTATCTGTGCCAGTCTCTCGGTTTGGTTTGGGAGGGCACCCCCCGTAAGTCTCTTAAACAATTGGAATACTGTACACAGTATGGTAGTAAATCCCCCAGCCCGCCAAACAATTTGTCTAGCAAGCAAGCAAACTAGCTGCAATTTTTAGTCAAAATTTCAAGCAACCCTTCAATTTGGTGTCACCACTCTGTCCCATCCATCTCCATTCCTTTACAACCATTCATCGATCGGTTCCTTCTCGCGTTGTGGGCCTCCATAACCGCGTCTTTGTAACTCTTTGGATCGATAGGACCGGCCTGCTTCGAAGGAAAGGTGTTGTCGCGCGACTGAGCACAGCGACATTCACCTTTCCCCAAGTTTTGCGACGATGGGATGCCTTCACTAAAAGCCTACACACCCTACGAGACACTTGCTTTCTGCCAGTCCGTTGCACATCATGGCGCCGACTCTGCTGCCTTTGAGGATATCGCGCAGTCCTTGAATGCCAACCAGCTCATTCGCGACAACCAAACATACGATGAAAGTCGACTGACAGCCAGTGCGTTACAAGCACTATACCAAGAGCTGCTGGTGCAAGAGAAGACCGAGAAGGGTCCAGTGGTAAACGGCGACGGTGGAGCGACCGTCAACCCGCGCAAACGAAAGGCGTCCCTTTCCCCTCCGCCGGTCAAGGACAATGATCTGTCTGGACAACAATGGCTTCAATCGCTAGTCGACAGACTGTATGAAAGATTTAGGGAGCAAACAATCAAAGAGATTCGATTGGAAGAAGAGGCATATCACAAGGTCCAGGCTGAGATTGTTGTGCTGGAGAAACAACCTGAGGACGAGCAACTGACGACTGAGGAACTGAAATCGCGAGATCTACCACAGAAAGGAGCGGAAAATGTCGCGCCGAAAGCCCAAGAACCTCAATCTAGCCCGGATGCGGCTGCTGCACAGTTGCAAGCCAGCCTCGATGCCAGCCGTGCAGAACAAGCTGCAGCGAAGGGAGCAGCGCCTGTTCTGGAACCAAGGACATCTCCATCAACTGCTCGAGCTGGGCATCCACAGGCTTTGAGCGTCCATTCTCCCGCACCCACTACACCAGGTGCCCAACCAAGGCCACCAACAGAGACACCCCAAGCGCGAGCATCGAAAACACCAAAGCTTCCTCAGCAACCGTCGCCTGGCGCATACCAGCGTCCTCTGCCGGGGCCGGGACCGTCTCCTCAACGACCGGACTATGTCCAACAGCACTTTCAGCCTTCCCCCCAGGGACATCCTATGCCTATACTGCCGCATGCTCAAGGAATGCCACCTATGCCACCACCAATGGAATATCCGGGTCCGAAACGTGGAACCTCTGCATCTCGACAGGGAAAAGGTTCGCCAGTTCCCATGCAGCCCCAACAGCCATTTCCAGGTTATCAAGGATATCCACAGCCACATTGGCCTCCTCCTGTCGCTCCCCAATACGGTCATTCACAGCCGTATCCGCCCAATGGCCAATTTTACCCATATCATACGCCTCAACACCCGCCGTATCAACAGTATCCGCAAAGTGCTCCTATTCACTACGCTAGTCAACCTTCTCCGGCACATGGATGGCATCCACAATATGGTCAGCCGTATTATGGTCCACACGGTTCGGCCAACGTGACACCTGTTCCTCGAAACACCTCCAAACAGCCAGTGCCAAGAGCTAGGTCTTCGACACCGTGGAAGCGTCGTGCGGAACCACCAAATATTGTGCGCCAGCCCAGCCCAGGTCGGCCTGAGAGAGACGTCAGTCCGCTGACGGACTCGGAGTCGCCTTCTCGATCTAAAAAAGTCAGAAAGTCGCCAGGCAAGAGGGGTCAAAAGGCTGAGGGAAGCTTTCTATCCACCCAGGAAGCCGTCAGGGGCAGACAAGGTGCAAGCACGACTCCGGGCGTTGCTGATTCGAGGTCTCAGTCCATCGCATCTTATGCTTCTGATACGCCCACGGATAAGCGGAGACGAGGGAGGCCACCATCGAAAATCAAGGCTGAACCGCCTAGTACGCCCGCGCCTCTACTTTCTGATACGGAACAACCCCAACAATCAAGAGGACGTCCTGGCAGACCTCGAAAAGACGCAGCACCACCATCAACGACTGAACAGGTGCAAAATACAGCCACGAAACGGAAGCGCTCACATGGTCGGGATACTGCAAGCCCACCATTACCCTCTGCAGAGCCTGTAGGAACGCTGCGGCGTCAAGTTGTTCACGATCCATCACTTGTCAGCGTCACCAAGAACTTCGCAAAGACCGCGCAGCTACTTCTGAACGAGATTACATCGCACAAAGTGGCAAGCATATTTGCCAAACCTTTGTCAGAACGCGATGCCCCGGGCTACAAGAAGCTAGTGTTTCGCTCGCAAGATTTGAAGAGTATCAAGGCTGCGGTCTCCAAGGGTGGGAGGGCCGCTCTGGCCGCCATTGAAAGCCTGGAAACGGATGACCGTGACGGAGAGGAAACGCCTACCAAGAACGTTGCGGCTACCGCGACCGAATCTGGAGAACGATCTCTCGGCAATGGCGTGTATCTCGTGAACCAAACAGAAGATCTGGTACCTCCAAAAGGCATCGTCAATTCCGCGCAGCTGGAAATGGAGTTGGTGAGAATGTTCGCCAATGCAGTCATGTTCAATCCGCTTCCTACGTCGGAGAGGGGGTTTGGGCGGTCCCTTCGCTTGAGGAAACGTGGCGGCGATGTGGATTCCAACGCCGACGCCGACGACGCCTCGTCCAGCGAAGAAGGCAGCCCGGTCGATGAAGGTGGTATCATTTCAGACGCGAGAGAAATGTTCGACGACGTTATGGCAGCGGTGCGCAAGTGGCGAGAAGTGGAAATCGAGCGACTGGGCGGGGACGACGCGGCGGCGGCACCAGGCACGACTTCAAAAGCTACACATCCATCGACGGCACAGGGCAGTGCCAGTGCTAGTGTTAGGCACTCTAGTGTCAGCTCTGCGGTGAACGAGGACGATGCTGCTGGCGAGACACCCGCGGCCTCGGTCTCGACGCCTGTTCCTGCGTCGGGAACGGCGAGGAAGAGAAGGCGGATCGCTGAGTAAGAGTATGTCCAGGCTGCAACGTCTGGCAGGGAGTTGGAAATGTGGTTTTGCGGTGGTGTTTGGATGAGCACGGGCACGTGTGGTTGAGCTTACGAACAGCTCAGCGTGTCTATGTCTTTGCCTGCTTGTGCAAGTAGACAGATATTAGAACCTCACGATTATGTTTTGAATGTAAAGAGTACCTCTTCAATCAATGTTAGCGAGTAGTATTGCCTCGGTCTTCATGTCTGATCGGATCCTGCCTCGCTTGTGGGTTCGTTGAAGATGTCTTGGGTTGCCATGTCAGGGCACCTTGAGCGGGACCTCGACATTGTTGCTCGATCGAACTTCGTCCTTCGCAGCTGGACCTCACGATGCTTCACATCTACGGGATCAACAGGTGTATGCAGCGAGGCGTCCTCGATGGGGAACAGGCAGAAGCTGCTGTCTCGTATGCACGGATGCTCTGAACCTTATTGAAACCTACCAACAAGCAGCATAGTTTGATAGATCGCTTTTCGTGGCGCCGGTCGCAGCTCTTCGGGTCCAGACCATCTCTGATGCGAGTCGATGCTGGTCCGTCCTCCTCGCAACAAGAAAGTTTCATTGCGTTGAGGAGAAGAATACGGCAGCACAGCGAATGCTGGCACCGATACTGAATCGTTCAGGGTTCATCATGCGCAATCAAGGTCGTAGCGTGCTTCGAACCACGACCGTCGCGAGTCAGTATACCAGCAACGCAGAGGTGGGATGGCGGAATCGGAAGGGCCGGACGTTGCCTTGCATGCATGGATGTATTCAAACCTCGAGCGTCTAATTGCAGAGTTGCTGGTACGCGGACCAGGCACAGGAAGAAGTCGAAGAGAATACTCTCATACAATTGTCGTCCGCGCAATCATCGGAGACGCGGTACTGTACTTGCCTTTGATGGTTGTAACACCTGTTTGCAGGCAGCGACCCCGGCGGCAATGCCACTTTACCGTCGTGTCGACGGAAAGTTACCTTGACCGGTTCAGCTAGGATACCATGCCAAACTGCACCAGCCATTCCGTCAAACCGAAGCTGTGCAGCAATGCGTATACGCATGAACATACGTGCGGAGATCAGGGCACAGGGACATTGACGCGTGGGTACAGTACCTGTATGCTGCGAGTCTGCCTCACCTGATAGAGATGCATCCACAATACGAGGTATCGTCACATCGTGGGAGGTTTGAAGCCCGCACGAGCCTGCATCTTGAAACAATGAGTTCTCCATTATCAGCTGAATCTGCGCCGACGCTTTGGCCAAAAGACATAGAATAATTCGCCGAGCTCCAGTTTTGGGACCCTCAAGGTTGTTCGTGACCCACGCCTCAAGTTATCGATCTACGAAGGACCCGTTTCACCATAGCAGTGAGTGGGCGATTAGGTGCGGGTCGGATCATCGCAACAAAATCCAAAAATTTGATGAAACGCTCGGCAACCGAGAAGGTGTGTCACAAAGCAAGAAGCATCAAACGACGACGGTATAGAGATGCTGAGCTCATTGAGACTGAGCATCACGCAACCAGGAAAACAACGGGAGCGCTCCTCTGTTGCGTGGTCGCCAGCATCGTTCGTGATACATCGGATTTGCTCGTGGATTTTTAAAGCAAATTCCGCAATGATCGCAGCGGACTGTACCCCTTCAAAAGTTACGTCCTGTCATGCTGTTTTAGGATACTGTAGGTCCTCCACGAGTCGGTGGATTGGATTGTTGCGATCGTCATATTGTTGTTCTTCTCGCCAACCCGGCATAGCAAATTAATCAGATCCGATGCAGCACCAACGAATAGAGCATACCATGATCCCGTACCTAGGTAGCAGTCACATCGCTGTCCTGGAAGACTTGGCTATGCAAGGCAATCGCTTTTGGAGAATGCAGGTCTCCCGTAGGTCCGTAGAGACAGGCGTAACACGAATTACTTACCGCACCGGGTCAAAGTGAGCGTAACCTTTGTCCATACGAATACGAGGACTTCCGGAGTCCTGGCTTCTCAGATTCAGGATTCTGTAATGGATGGACTCTTCGCGGCGCCAGGATTGGTTAATTCTCATGGGACGTGGGAGATCATGTCCTAGCGGAGAGGAATTTACCTTGTACTGTACTCTGCAACCAGCAGTCCTTGACCATTCTTCGAAGAAAGACACGTGGACAGAAGACCAGAAATCATGGCGCTTAGCGTGACTGCCACGTCGCCAGCAGGGTATCGGTATGTTGTGCAGGACCTTTTTTCATCTCTGATCAGTAGAAATGGCTCCTTTGATTCGCTGGCCTTGGAGTGTTATCCCACGTATCAAACCCCCAATGCATTCCAACCCGGTCCGGATGTTGTCTCGTGATCGATTCCCAGACGGACTGTCCCCAAGGAATGATTTTGTGCAGTCGGTCATTTGGATAATTATAGTCAGCCCGCGAGAGACTCACTCCTCTGGCGGTGTGACAGTCCTTTTTTTGATACTGTGTACTTGCTTGAGAATCGAGGAAAGATTGCTCGGACAGTCAGGGTCAGTGCATTGCACCAATGCTCTTCAGCTGTTCTTGGTTAATTGCACAGACACTGTTGGCAAGGTCCAGACTATTCAGCTGATGTTGACGGATGCGTAAAAGGTAGGAAGTCGCATCGAAGACAATACTTTCGAACTCGTATCCGGCCGTGGCCTAGCACTTTCGCAACCAAAATCCAGCCAAGTAGTTGGGTGAGGCACTATGGCTTGACGCGGTCTCCACGCAGCCACGTCAGAGCCACACCCCCTAGTCACCAAGCCTTGCTTATCGTTGGTCGCACAAATCGATGTTGCGATGCATGCCTTAAATCCGGGGTGCATCTGATTCTCCTTATCACAGCCACTGCAGACTGGTCAACCACTCGGTAAGCGAGGCAGCACGACGTCAACAGACTCCACCGTTCCGGCTATCGGCCTGGCGCCGTTGAACTCCTGAAACGAAAAACAGGTACCCTAAACTTAGCGTATCGTTCATCGTCCTTCTGACAGGCTCTTCGGACAGGTTCTCCCAATATGCATCTCAATGGCACACACGGTGCGAACGAACAGTACGTGTATAGACGATTAAAGTATTTGTGCGAACCCTTGACGATTGGTCGGATGACGCCTCCGCCAAACCCTGTAGCCGAAGATTTGTCCAAGCGCATTCGAAGTGGTGGTGGAATATCTTGGACGCGGGCGGAGCGCAAATGCCGGTGTTAGGTAGGAATCCACCTTTGGGACGGAACGTGAGGAGAGGAGCAAAGCTGCAAAGTCGAAAACCCTATGCCATGTCGATCGAGGAGCGCAAGGTTTGCCCGGATTGGAAATATGCGCGGATGCGCTCGGGTGTTCCTGAGAAGGTTGGCAAGAGTTGGCCGTGCTCCGGTGTGCCGCGTTGGCAATGATGCGTCGTTTTCCAGACACCCGCAACAAGCGTCGCAAATGGGGAAGGGCCAGGAAAAAAAGTCGATCCGGGAAGTGGGAAAAGGTTCACTTGACAGTTGGTGATCAGGATGGACCCGGCAAGATGGGACGGTCCTGGTACAGTCATGATACCGGTCATTTCAGACTGTCGGATGTTCAAGTTGCTCGTCAAGCGTGGAACAAGTCTGACCAGCACTAGAAGACTTTTCTTCCAAGACTAGTCGGGCTGAGTGCACGTAGTGAAGAGGGTGTCTCCTGTCAGACGTTCGCAACCTCTGTCCGCCAATATTGTCCCCTCGAAGAGAGACTTAAAAGAGACATGCAGGTAAACAGCTGCTTGCATCTCGACCTCGAATGTCGTGTATCACAAGATTGCGATCTGGGCCGGGTCTGCCAGGCCGTCGTCATCGGCGTGGGGTTTGGAGTTGTCATGCAGACAGCAGCTGCATGGTGAGACTGGATATGAGGCCTGCCACGTATGCTGTTTTTGCCCAGCCTCATGCATCTCGTTCTCTAATGGCAGGACAACGCGATCTTTTGGACCTCGTGAACCACAGCTGCAGCTGCTCGGCGCGATGCGCGAAAGGCGTAATGCAGCTACGTGCATATTCTATTCCTGTTGCAAGCAGAAAGAGGCAGGTAGGTCGTCAGCAGACGCGAGAGGACGACACAGGATTGAGATGGGTGCAGATCGAACTCGAGTGCAGCCAACTCCTCCCAGCCGAGGGTCCGGACGAAATTGACTCGACGCAGACGGTTCCAATTCTCATGCTGTCAGCTGAAGCACTGCGTTGCAGAGCACGATATAGTCATCATTAAACAGTAACAACGTTTCTAGTCGCCTGGAATTTGACCGGTCATTATGAGTGACATGTCGTTTCGTGTATAGGGTAACTATTCAGTATCCAAGCTCTTTCTAGAATGGAGACCGACGGGAAACCGAAGGTGTCCGTCAGCGCTGATCGATGGAAAGAAGACTTGTACTGATACGGCTGAATACATATGCAGTTCGGTGGGTCGTGGAAAGGTCGGATGGGGGGTGGCCAGGGCGCAAAGTGCGGATGAAGAAGCGAGGGCAGACCAGGGTGCGTTTTGGATTAGCGAAGGAGATCAAAGGAGGAGATTCGCAAGGGAGACACGGCAACAATCGTCGAGAGAAGAAAAGCTGGAAACAACGGAACGAGGGGAAATAACGTTGACAAGTTTGACAGGGGGAGAGAGAGGCGTTGACAGGAGTCAAGCCAGGGATCCAGGGGTCATTCTGAGAAATAATGGTACTTGGAGTATCTGGTCAAGCCAAGCAGGAAACAGAGCCTGGAGAACAGTGGCCAAGAGGAACAGCTTCAATTCATTTCCAGAAGTTGGTAGAAGGGAGTCATTGGCGGATTGCAGCCCCTGTTCATCAATGGGCCTAATTCTTTTTTTATACAGTACTCGTACCCCATGATGGTTACAGTGGCAGGTTGGTTGGCGAGGTGGAGGTAACAGAAGAAGGACAAGTTGGTACGAGTAAGAAGTTAACAAGGAACCCCCAAGGATTCTCTCCTTCGCTTGACTTGGCCTTGGGAAGGATTAATAAAAGTATTAAAAAGAATAATGATAATGAAAACAAAATCGACTCAACTCCTCGGCGACTCGTTTATCATTTATTATTCCTCTTGACTCTTTTTGATCTGACTGATTGACGTCGACCACTCACAGTCGGATTCCGTCTCCTCTGTCATTTTCTTGTCAGGCTGCATGCAATACCACATCTGACAAGACCGACTAGGCCCATTTTTCCACAATTACTCACCCACACCTGCGTCTTTTGGGGCCGTTGTCGGTTTCCTCACTTTATTTTCCACCATTACTTACCTCCTCTCTCTCCTCTCGACATCTTGCTTGCATATTGCAGCGCACCATACACTCCCTTGTCTTCCCCCCCATAACCGCGACTTTCGCGCCTTGTGCTGTGCACATTCAACCCTACTTACCAGTTCATTTCCTTGAGCAGACAGCTGGCTTGCTTCTGTCTCGTCCTTTCCTTTGTTCGAGTCCAAGTCCGACAATCCAAACTCCCATTGCGAACGTCACCACCTCCCACGAGACAATCGCCTTCTATTCCAAGAACCACAATCAGACGTCCTCGAGCCACACCAACGGGTCGGTCGCCTGTTGTCTGACTGCATAACGCTATTCTTCAGTCCTCCATCCGCATATCCTCAGCCTCTTCGCAAGGCCGGCGCGCCCTATACGCATCCCCAATTAGGAACACGCCCAGCACGCGTGGTACTTCCACTCCATCTTCCTTGCATTGCACCTGCAAGAGCCCCGATCCGATCTTCCGCTCTATCAGGCGCTCCAGCATGTCCACCTTTCCAGCCTGCTGATGGTGGTGGGAGATCCGTGTGCAAGACAGTCTGTCGTGTGAGAATACTCTTCCCAGTCACCGAACCATTATGAAGTCGCCCAAGTACCATACCCAGAGCTGGACTCACCTTCGTCACCATCCAACACTACATACTCAATAGACACCTTGGCCAGCCAGAATCTCTGGACAATACCAGTGGCGGCCATGATGTCTGCTTCGGCATCGCCCTCCATCCGGGCTTTTCAAAGCCGGGACAATTCTCCTTCACCTCGACCACGCCCTCTGGCACGGATGCCTTCCATCCAGCGTGTCAACACCGCCTTTGGTCAATCTCACACGGGCAATCCAACATCCGCCAATAGCATCTCCTCCGTTTCGCCAAGCCCGTATCTACAATCCCTACAGTCTTCTCCCCTAGTCTCCCAGTCCAGTCAACACAACCTCCAGCTGGGAAACCCGGTTCCCTTTGAGCTTCCCGAGTCGCTCATCGCCCCTCCTCATGCCTCTTCTTCGGCGAGGGACACGTCCACGGGCTCCAAATCCGTTGGACTAATGCGCAAGTTGTCTCAAAGTGCCAAGGAGGGCGTTTCTTCGACGCGCCAGATCCTCCGGAGAAAGGCCTCTTCTACTGCGCAGAGTCGTCGAGATGAAAGCACTGGACCAATCACCAGACGCCGCAGTGACAGCAAGACGGCCGTCAACAATGGATCCGCCATAGAGTCGGCTTCCCTCGATAACTTACCTCTTGATCTCCAGTCAGGCTTGGGTCTCTATGATACCATGAGTCTCTCAAGTGAGCCAGTCACTCTTGTCGACACGAGTCCTGAGGGCCAAGCTCCTTGCGTCCCAGAGCGACTGGTCGGAGGTTGCATCTTGACCAAAATCACCAAGAACAAGAAACAAGAGAAGATGTTCTTCCTCGATGTCGAGGGTTCCCGAGTCTCCTGGAAAGGCGCTGTAACCATGAAAGTCTTCCACATAGATAATATCAAAAGCATTCGAAGTGGCGAGGAGGCTGCCAGCTACCAGCAAGAACTCCGGGGGGAGGCCGTGGACCCCGACCTTTGCTTCACTATCAACTATGCCACTTCGGACTCTTCAAAGCAGGTCAAGACTCTGCACCTTGTCGCTCATCATCATGCCGACCTCAGATTGTGGGTCGACACTTTGGAAAGTTTGGCCAAGCACCGCGAAGAGCTGATGACCATCGGTTCTTCCGAGCGAGAATCGGTCATGCGAGCCCATTGGGCCAGTGAGATGGCCAAACGGCCCGATGCCACGAAGAGCGATGGTCTGGACTTGTCGGCTGTCCAGTCACTCTGCCGTAAACTCCACATCCACGCTCCAGAGAAAGAACTCGAGGAACATTTTAGCTCTGCTGATGTGGACCATGCTAAACGGTTGACGTACGAGCAGTTCAAAGAATTCCTCAGACGTCTCCGTGAGAGAAGTGATATCAGAAGGGTCTTCAACGAATCAAAGGGCTTCAACTTACCCGGTCTCACTCGCTTCCAATTCACCTCTTTCCTTCAACAAGTACAGGGTGTCAATCTTGCTCTTGTATCCGAGCCAGCGATTTGGGAAGAAAAGATCAACGACCTGATTTCCTTATCGTTCCCAAATGATCCAGAGATGCGTGAAGCAGGCCTCATTGATGCTAATGCATTTGCGGCCTTTCTCATGTCCAAGGATTGTCACGTCTACTCAAAGCCTCAAGACTCGATTGCTGTTTTCGATCGTCCGCTGAATGAGTACTTCATCTCCAGCTCGCACAACACCTATCTCACTGGATGGCAAGTCAATGGAACATCTTCAGCGGAAGCATATATTACAGCTTTACGTCACGGATGTCGTTGCATTGAGATTGATTGCTGGAATGGTCAAGATGGCAACCCGAGGGTAACACATGGACGTACGCGTACCACCTCTGTTCTCTTCTCGGACTGCATCAATGCCATTCAACGATGCGCCTTCGACGTCACTCCATACCCTCTCATAATCTCTCTCGAAGTCCACTGCGACCCAGAACAACAAGCCAAAATGGTCAATATTATGACTGACGTGTTCGGCGACCGTCTCCTGGTTCATCCTCTACCGGGCTTCACCACGAAACTGCCATCGCCGGAACACTTAAAGCACAAGATTCTAGTCAAGGTCAAAGCCACCGAACTTCATGCTGATCTTGAAGCTTCTCGTCATGCCGCAGCTACCTCTCGCACCCGCAGTGCAAGCTCTCCACAAAGAAATCCTCTGCAGTCGTCTATGCTGACTGCCCAGGGCCTGACAACAGCGTCAAGCCCCTCCATCATCACCCCACCTGAAACCATATATTCTCCCACCGACAGATCAGTGACAGCAACAAGTGCAAGCAGTGCCGACGAAGAGAGTGATGTCGCTCTTACATCACCAAGTCTAAAGCGAGCACCCAAATTGAGCAAAGTTGGGCCGTACCTTTCTGCACTTGGTGTATACCTAAAGGGCTATACTCTCCGTGAAGGACGTGACCTACAGTTCAGTCAATACAACCACATTTTTTCCCTGAACGAGAACCGCGCCATAGAGCTTTGTCATTCAGCAGAGGACAAAGCTCTATTTGAGGATCACAACCTACATTACATGTGCAGAGTCTACCCAAAGAATCTCCGCTTCCAATCCTCCAACTTCGATCCCAATACCTTCTGGAGACGCGGGGTCCAAATGGTTGCCCTCAATTGGCAGACCTTTGATGCGCACATGCAAATGAACCAAGCCATGTTCGCCGCTGGTACCGACGCATATGGATATGTACTGAAGCCCGAGTACCTCCGCAAACCTCGCACCAAAAATGGGGGCTTCCAGCACCGCGTCAAATTGCCACGATATAAGATGAAGTTTTCGGTCCAAGTCATATCCGCGCAACAACTACCTCGTCCGGCCAACATGAGCAAGGATACGCCACTGAACCCCTTTATCGAGGTGCAAATGTTCAGCGCCGAAGATCGAGCACGAGGTATTGCAAATGGAACAGGCGGAAGAGAAACTTACTCAAATGGCTACCACGGCATCGGCTCGCCGTATCGTCGGCAGACGCAAGTTTGTTTCGGTAATGGCTACAATCCTCAATTTGGCGAGAACATTGAGCTTTCATTGGAGACAAAGTATCCTGATCTGGTTTTTGTACGCTTCATTGTGTACAATTCCGACGATGGCAGGTCCAATGGCAAAGGCGTTAAACAACTCGCAGCCTTCACGGCCAAACTGGGCAGCCTACAAAAAGGGTATAGGCATCTGCCTCTGTATAACGGGCATGGCGAGGAATTCATCTTCTCCACGTTGTTCTGCAAGATTGTCAAGCAAGATCCCAAGCTCATGCCTTGGTCTTTACAAGACGCGAACGACCGCTCCTCGCGTGGTAATATGTTCCGGGGCATTCTCTCACGTGGATTGTCTGGTGACCGTGGCAGAGAGCGAGCGTCCAGCATTGAGGACCAACGTGCAGCACGACAAGCAAAGCTGAACCGCGAGATTGAGGAGACGGTTGCGAAACGGTGAAGCTGCAATGTAAAATGCGTAAGCATTGATTGTACTATCAACCATGGGGCGGAAATGATTTGGTTTTTCGCTGAAGATACCCCAAAAGCATATATGACTTGATGACACGATATTGATTAGACTTACCTGTCTGGCAACGGACGCATTTCATGTGCCAATACTGAATTGTAAGGAAAAGGTGGAATTGCTATTGGAATTGTCGAACTTTACTATGTACCAATATATAGGCCGAATGGCCATCTTTCTGGAGGAAACTCGTTCTCTTGCAAGTACAAACCCTTGCGGGTGATGTGTTGTTCATTCCTGCAAACCCTGGTTTTCCGTCCGGCGGCCGGGGGCGTCAACTCCACCAGTCCAGAACGAGGCTGAGTTGGCTTGGCCTGCAGGACTGCACTTTTGTCTTGCTTAAAACATCGAGTCCTTGCTGGACAGACACTACTCTTCTTTGGTCGTTTGCAAGGCTGCTTGGTAGGTGGCTGTGTTTCGTGTTCAAACGTTCGTTATTTCGCAGAGACGATGTTGCAAATGCTCTGCTGGCCGTGAACCGTGGGCATCCCTCACCGCTTCTTTTCTGGGATCAACGACGGCGCTCGAGAGAAGCCCAACGATAAGTGCCCTCGGCGTTATCACCATGAGGTTTATTGATTCATATACTTCGAACAATAATGGCTTCCAGCTCGACATTGTCGGTATGTCTGCCTTGCCAGAGTATAGTGGGTAAATATATGGCGGGCTAACATCCTCCTTCTAGGTTTCCTTGCCATCCTTGGAGAAGGTTCCGTCGAAACCGTTGCGCAGGTTGCTACGTTAAGCTACCTCGTCTACCTCCCTCGCCTGATCCCGGCTCCTCAAATCTTTATCCGACCTTCGAGACCGGAGAAACTCGAAACCACCGCGGGAGCAAAAGTGATCGGGGTGCACTCGGGCAACACTGGCGAGGACATACACCATGTGGCCCATGCGCTACATCGCGGGGATAAGCTAACCCCTAACACTGTCACTTGTGTAAGGGTCAGGGAGAATGATAAACCTCGGCCGTCAATCAAGAGATTCGGCCCATTAGCCATGTTGGCGTGGATGGGTTTTGCTATGAGTGCGGTCTTGCTGGGCCTCTCTATATTTTGGGAGGACGGCATGTCTTTGTTGGCCATCGCACTCCTGTCTGCCTTGAGTACCATGACTGGGATCGCGAACAAATGGTCCCCAACACCCAATGACCCCAAACCTGACCCGCACTCTCCGCCTGGTGATGTCGTGATCAAATACCCGCAGGGTGCCTTTATTGTGGTCAAGTGCGACGAACGAACGGCACGATACCTATATTTCAATCCGAGCGAGCGGTGCATTTACTCGGTCGGAAGTACAGCCATATACAGAGGACTTTCTTTGATATCGACCTTGTTACTCATGGGCGGAGTTATATCACTGGCTAATGCGCGGATTGAGACGCAAACGGCCTTTGCTGGCGCGTACATGCTTGTTAATATCTTCTACTGGATTGGGGCTGCGCTACCTCCTGCTCAGCACTGGGACCTGTCCCGGTTGGAAGTCGACCACATCGAAGTCCATGGAGGTGCTCCGCCTCGATCCGCCAAGATAGACAATGTGTCTCCAACGTACACGGAGGCTTTGTGGAAGGCCATTGCAGTCACTGGAACCAGTAATTGGGTGAGAGAGGCCGGCTGGGCCCCGAGGACACCAGCATGGAACGACTGGCTCAATGAGGCCGAGGAGGCTGCTCTCGGCGAGCCTTTGAAGTCGAGTCAGAAGATGGTCGATGGGAGAGATGTTGAAGTTTGGACGATCCGCAATTGGGACAGTAGAAGTGCCTTGTCGACGCTGTTGCGAACCACGACGGACAGAGCCACCAGGTCACCCACTGTTCGATCGCCCACGAATGAGAACAAGGGTAATTTCTGGAACGATCCACGGAGTCCTTAGACGATGCAGCCATGCTTGGGTCTTCTCAGTGAACGGGCCTACGAATGTGTCAGGGTGGCTGATGAAAAAAGAGTATGAATCACGAAACAGTCCCCATGAACGATTGATGATATGATGTGACGATCTATGACTACAGAAAAATGGCATACGAAGAATGATGATCATAGAAATGACATATAATGATATTTCATGAAGAGTGACGAGTAGGCATTCATTTTTCACTCACACAAAGTACCCGTTGACCTGGGTTTATTCATCTTGCAGTCTGTCCTATGGGTGGGGGAATTGCCGTGCGTCGTAAATCATCGGCCTCGAAGAAAAGTCATCCTGTCTGGCTTCAGGAGCTCGTCAGCTAAGACTCGACGTATTCATGATTATCTATCAGCAGTCTTTCGCAGATGACGCCCTAGCATTGATGATTGACGCTCAGAATACCATCAGCTTGACCACCTCAATTCTAGGGAGTTGCTATCGAGGCGCCCGTCACCAGGAGCCTAGCTGGAAGTAGAGGTCCATAGAAGGATGCCCACCATAACGTGCCGCACCCACCAAGCCACCCTTGCCGCTTAAGTAAAATCTTGGCATCTGCGCACTTTCCTTGCGAAGATTTAGACCCTCAAGTAACGCTTCAAGTCGTATCTTTTTAGCAAAGACATCATTGTCGGTGTTGTCCCCCTGGAAAAGATGTGAGTCCTTGCACTCTGCTGCGGTTTTTCTGCAGCGTGCTGATTCATGGAAAATAGTGAAACTCGATTCCACCGGCGCCATGGCCTTCCAAAAGACGTGAGAAATTGGATCACTTCCGACTCGGACAGACTACTGACAATGTCTACAGCGTCAAGAGCTCTCCCTACTACAGCAGATTCCAAGTGAAATACAAGAGACGCCGGGCTGGAAAGGTACGAAAATTGACTGGGATCTTATCACCAACACTAATATCTCTCTCAGACCGATTACTATGCGCGAAAGCGATTGATTGCCCAGGCAAAGAACAAGTACAACGCTCCGAAGTACCGACTCGTCGTTCGCTTCACCAACCGAGACATCATCACTCAATTGGTCACCGCCGAGCTGACTGGCGACAAAGTCTTCTGCGCTGCTTACTCTCATGAACTCAAGAGATATGGAGTTGAGAACGGTCTGACCAACTGGGCTGCTGCCTATGCGACCGGCCTCCTTCTCGCTCGCCGTGCGCTCAAGAAGCTCGACCTTGACGAGGCGTTCACCGGTGTCGAGGAAGTAGATGGTGAATACAAGCTCACCGAGGCTGCTGAGGTGGATGGTGAAGAACGCCGCCCATTCAAGTGCTTTCTTGACGTTGGTCTTCACCGAACCTCAACTGGTGCTCGTGTCTTCGGCGCCATGAAGGGAGCCTCCGATGGTGGTCTCTTCATCCCTCACAACGAGAAGCGTTTCCCTGGCTACGACCCGGAAGGCAAGGAGCTTGATGCCGATACCCTGCGCCGATACATCTTTGGTGGTCACGTTGCTGAGTACATGGAGACTCTAGCAGACGATGATGAGGAGCGCTACAAGTCGCAATTCAGCAAATACATTGACAACGAAGTCGAGGCTGATGGTCTTGAGGAGTTGTATACTGAAGCGCATGCTGCCATCCGAGAGGACCCATTCAAAAAGGACGAAGATGAGGGTGAGAAGAAGGACAAGGAATACTGGAAGGCTGAGGGCAAGAAGCACAAGACCCCCAAGATGACCAAGGAGGAGAAGGATGCCAGAATCAAGGAGAAGATTGCTGCTCTCACTTCCTAAATCAGCAAAGACATGGAGCGACGGATGGACTACCTTGAGTTCCCGTCGCGGAGGCCTGGAATCATATTGCCTGCGTGCGATTGGGACAAGACTCTCACCAAAAGTTCCTAGCATAGTACAGGTTGACAGCTGAGGTACCCGAGAACTTATCTCAGCCTCAACCTGTGGTCATCAAACCAATCTGATGTCAAGTTCAACGCATGAGAAGTTTCTATCATCTCTTGGCCACAGATCCAGGCATTGTTTCCGAGTTGATTGCCCTTCTGACATAATATGCTGACACTGCCTGCGCCTGGGGCTTTAGGCATCCCGTCGAGCCGAACCAAGAACCACGAAATCCCCTGTAAAGTCAATAGTACGGGGGCTTAGAAGGTCGTTAGGGAACAATATGCGCTCTGCTTTACGAAGGACTAGAACATCAGATAAAAAGGGCGTGCACTCTTTTGCTCTCATCTGCCAAAATCCCGAAGCTTCGGAGAGGGTCGTAGCGTCCATATACTTGCTCAGGCCGCTTACTGGAAGTCTGGCCTCGTGACCGATCTCTTTCCCGCATCTTCTAAAAGTACCGCGATGCTCAACTAGCCCCAGCCCTCGAAGCACTCAACGCACCGGCACAATGACACCATATTAGCAAGGGCTATCGTTTTCACCAACAGGAACCCCTCTTCGTCGCTAGAAATCCTACTCCCGTACCTCCTCAGCAGAACCACGCAAAAGCCCAGACCCAAGCGCGAACGCTATTCCCAGCCCGCTATCGTTGCTCGAACCCCGCCGGCCCGAAATTCATCATTGCCTCAGCTATACGGCAACATTGGTCCTAATCGGTCATGATGCCTTCGAAGCAGCCCGCATGACTTGGATGGGACTAGTATAGCCTTTGGATACCCTAAGTCTTTTGCAAGACCGACTTGGGCACAATGGCAAGCACGACCGCGAGCACGCTCGATGTAGACTGGCTGCTGCCATCGAAGAAAGGTATGCTGCCATGCGGTCGCCCTCATGCGATTGCCATGAATCGATTCTGCAGTACTTGCTTATGGCTGACATGCTTAGCAGAGCCCTCTCAATCCGTATCACAGAAGACCAGCCAGAAAGAAGACTCTCGATTAGATACAGCGCAGACCGGATCGACCGAGCCACCTCCGACACAGGCGCCGACTAATATCAAGGCTTCGAAAGGCTCAGAGGATGCATCGTATCCACCATCTGCGGTGCAAAAGCCATCAATAATAGTCAACGGGAAGCAGAAAGCCTCACAAAACGGTGCGCCGACCAATGCGCCATCCCCCCAATCTCAGACCCGAAGCCAGCCGTCCTCTCGGCCTTCCCTGGGGCGAGGACAAAACACAGACGACACAAAGAAGGGTACGAAGAGCAACACACCCAACGCAAAGAAGGATGGAAGGAGGAATTCTTGGATATCGAGTCTCAGCTCCAAATTCTCGTCATCGAATTCTCCTACACCTTCGCATGGGACTACCGGCAATGGACAACCACAAGGTCATGCGGGAGTACCGTCACCTCAACCCAGTCCAAGGTTGGAAGTACCAAACCCATTCAACAAGAAGGAAAATACCAGAGAAACGCAAAATGAGATCAAGAAAGAAGATCCTAAGACAAACCCTGTAACCATTGGTCCACGACGGCCCTCTGTACTGGTTGCTGCAGGCAAGGAAACTAAGTTGGATCATCCGGGTTTCCTATCGAGCGCTCTGCGACGGTTGTCCTCGTCTACAAATACAACCATGGGCAGGGGTGCTGGAAGCGGAGCGCTTTGTCCGAGAAGGGTGATGAATATCGATCACAATCGCGAACGGATCAAAATTGGCGAATTCGACCAGCACAAGTTGAAAAGAGTAGCGTTCTGTGTTGACGTGGAAATTGCTGGGTTTTCTGCTCAAGCAGATGAAGAACCTGATAACTATAGTCATCAACCAGTTTCTAGTACACAGAAGCAGACCATTACAATGGAAAATCAAGCCAGTGGACAGAAGGACGCCAGATCAAAAGATAGGGATGAAGGAGCTGCCTTGAAAGATGCATCGGCAGCAGGTGAAGGCGCTGCTCTGAAGGATCCTACAGCAGCTGTAGAGTCCACAGAAAAAGCACAACAATCGGAACCCGAACCGGCCCCGCAGACCGCAGATACAAAGAAGCAAGTTCCCGTTGACGCTGACGGCCCGCCCCCCAGCGAGCCTCAGGCGGTGCCGTCAACGAGAAAGAAGGAGAAAAAGAAAAGGTCAGAAGCGGAGCGAAAAGAACGAAAAGAGCGGAAACGGAAGCATGCACAAGCCAACGGGTTAGTACCCCTTGAGCTGACGCGTGACGACGACGACTCGGATTCAAGCCCCAGCAACACTCCCCCAGGCGCAACCACTCCTAGACGACCTGTTGATGGCCCTACCACAGATCCTCTCAGAATCTATAAACGCTGTTGTCAGCTTCGAGAGACAACAGTATTGAGTCGCATGAAGGAACAGATCACAAAACCATCTGCAACCTTGGCGGAAGCACCAGGCACAGTGGCGGTCATGGACCTAACGGGTCTTCAAATGCAACTGCAAGATATCGTCACATTCGGCGACTGGCTCGCGGTTGTACCGGTCCGGAAGCTCATCTTGGAAAACTGTGGTCTGACTGATGAAGGGGTAAGGGTGATCTTGGCCGGTCTTGCCAGCTGCAAATCTGCAGAGCAGGCTCGGCAGAACAGAAAGATCCCAAAAAGACACAGCGGCAAACGTGAAATTGAACGCATGGGCGTGATCGAGAAGCTGTCCCTAAAAGGGAATCCTGGAATCACGAACGTGGGCTGGAAACACATTGGTCTTTTCATGCACATGTCACGGTCCTTAAGAGCAATCGACCTGTCTGGGATTAAGTTTCCCGCCTCTGGCGATTTATCCAGAACATCTTCTGCAAATACTTCGGGAAGCTATACTGGCAACGACGCCAATGCGCGAACCCCCGATCTTGGCTCTTTGATCATTCACGCACTGCTGGAAAGGTTAGGCGACAAATTCGAGGAGCTCATTCTCAGCGGTTGTGAACTATCAACCACCAACGTGCGAGACATTGTTGGATGTGCCATAGAACGCAATATCCGACGTTTGGGTTTGGCCTCCAACAATCTGGATGAGGAGGCAGTAACACATGTCGTACGATATATGCAATCTGGCTGTTGCGAAGGTCTTGACCTTGGAGAGAATGACCTCCATGGGTTTGGACATCTACTTGCTGAAGCAGCTGACGACAAGTGCCCGCTCTTCGCTATAAGCCTGGCTGGCTGCAATCTGACCACAAGCGAGCTCAGCCCGATTCTGACTCCATTCACCAAACTCACCAACCTCAAATTCATGGATCTATCTCGAAACAAAGCTCTGTTTGATCAACAACCAACGGCTGTTCCTGTCCTCCGAAAGCTGCTACCGAGGTTGAAACCTCTCAAAAGGATTCATCTGGCTGATATGGACATGACTCCCGAACAGGCCATCGCACTCGCTGAAATCCTCCCGGATTGTCCTTCCATAATGCATGTGAGCATCCTGGACAACGCTCCGCTGATAAACGCCATGAATTCAAAGATCGCAAGCGCTCAAGAGGAGGCTTGCGCACTGTTTGCATCCCTGATGACCGCAGTTCGCGTTTCTGGTACTATCAGCGCTGTTGAGATTGAGATTCCCAGTGCGGACAGCAGTGAAGTCATCAAAGCGTTAGCATCCCAAGTGGTTGCTTACAGTCTCCGAAATATGGAACGCACCACACTCGGCGAGGTTGGCGTTGAGGCTGCGAAGCTGGACGAAAAGAAGGCACCAGAAGTACTGCTTCATCTTGTTGGGCATATGGAAGGCTACTCTGAAAACCACGACAATGATGACCCTGCTCCCGATGAAGATTACATGATTGCATCTACAGGAATCGTCAGAGCTCTTGATGTGTGCTTGACAAGCAAAGATTTCACAAGTCGATCACAGTCCAGAAATATCAGTCCAAGCAGAAGCGGGATGGAGACGCCCACGACACCAACGACACCTAGGGTAGGTCCCCAGCGGGTGAAGCCACGTGACGTTAGTTTGCAGCTGTGCGACAGTGCAAGGAAGATCAGAATGAGGCTGAGGCCTGTACTGGTCCGCGAAGATCGGGCTGGAAACGACTATAACTACCGTAAGTCTATCGGCCACACCTCTTGTCTTTTGATGCTGACACCTCACTCCAGGGCGTTTGTTTCACCTTGACCAAACTCTGCAACGTATGATACAGCGTTTCGAGGACGAGTACCCAGAGACAAAGACGGCATCGGCGTCACTTCCTAATGGCAATGGGGTGCCTTCACCTGATCCCTCAATGGTAGACGAAGCTCTGCTTTCGGCGTCTGTGGGTTCGAATGGGCTTACCAGGATGTTGTCTGCGGACGAGTACTTTCCTGATTCAGAGCAACAAGGTCCTTATGCCGTCAGACTTTCGAGAAATGCTTCGACTGCGTCACTCGCTGCGAAGGCATTCACTGATGAGGAAGGTCGGATGCACCGACTGGGACAGAGTATCCGCAGAGAAGTGCTTCGACCGACAGGCATGGATGACAATCTTCATGGTACAAGCACAGATGACGACCCAGAAGCACCTCATCTGGCAGCTCTTCGAGCCAAACTTGAGCACATCAAAGGCGAAGACCTACGCCAGAGGGTAGAAAGGGAAGGGGCAGATAGTGTGCTGCGAGAACTTGGTGTGAACGCACAGGAGCTATTGACTTTGAGGGAAACAGACCCAGAAGGATTTGAGGCATTCCGAAAGTCTCAGATGGCCGCGCAGATCAATGCAGGCATGATCAATGTCTAAGGAATGTACTTTGGGAGGTCTTTGTGTTTTGTGAGCGCTTTGTCGATGATTGGTTAATGACGGGCACTGTGACCATAGCTGTCAGATTTAATGATGTTATTATGAAGGACTCTTTGTCCAACTTCACAAACACTATCGATGGGACGGGAGCGCTTTAATGGCGTATCGTAGACGAGATCTTAGTTGTTAAAGGCTTTCTACTAGAAAGCATCGTATGCAGCTGACCGCGTTGAAGACGGAGGAGCTCAGAAGCGCATCTTACAAGACGTCTCAGTTGTGAACGGAGGTTGCAACAACGCAAACAGAGGAGTAATTCAGATATAGAACCAGTGGGCGCCTCGTTGTGAACGGCTTCAAGAAAAACAGGCTTGGCAATTCATACCTTGGCATACAAACTCTCAACCCAGGTCGGCTTCCTCATCATCGTTGATTTCACCACCTCATACCTCGCTGTCGCCTTTCCTCTGCCATCGAAGATGGCTTCATCCGATTCTGGTAAGTTTAGCGAGACGCTGGATTTCGGCCCGAGCCGTCTCGGCTGTCGGTGCTTTGTTCTTCCGATGCCGATGTAGTGAATTGAACATCACAAATGAACTGACTTTCATCTCATTGCTAGAGCACCGCGGTCGTCAAAGACGCCGCAACACCTCCCCTTATGGTGTTCCTCCTCGCCGATTCCCTTCTCGTGCCGCCGACGACCAGTTCCTCCGTGAAAACGACGTCGAAGGGCCTGCAGAAGTCGGACCAGTCGGACCATTGACCCAACTGCTACGAGAAGTCGCCCTTCGTGCACGCTCCCGCTCCCGCTCGCAAAGCACTGTGAGAGAACGCTCACGCTCAGCCAGCACTGTGAGAGCAAGAAGCAGGCCCAGGGTTGTCGAAAGCAGATACCAGTACAACGAGAGAACGTTTGCACAAAACAACAACATCGCAGCCGCCGAAATGGCAAACAACAATGCCTTCCCTCCACTTGACACCTCAATGAACAATGCCCCACGCAACGCAGCCTCTCCTACCACTCCACACCCTGGCAGCTCAGTCAACGGCAACGGTGCAGGCCCTGCTAACTACATGGCGACTCTACCAGTTGGACATCAGCAAGATCTGAACTTCCTCTATGCGCAGATTCAAGAGTTGGGAGGCATACTCAGAAGCAATCGCGAAAAGGTCAATGTCATTACCCAAACCGCGGAAGAAGTTGCAGTACGTTCTCCAAACACCTAGTCAGGTGAAATGGCATGCTAATGAACACCACAGCGACGTGCGAATGGCGCCCTGGGCGACGGTGAAGGAATCCCGGAGACCGAACGAGCACGCATGCGAGAGATTGAGCGCGAATTAGCCAAAGCGAAACAGCTGGTTGAAGCGTACAAACACGAACAGACGGAAAACACCAACCTCATCGCCATGTATGAGGACGCTTTGGGAACAGCCACCGAGCAGATTCGCAACTACTGTGGAGGCATTGAGGAACGCTTTTTGGCGCAGCGCAGACACTACAACAATCTCTTGCAGCAGGAGAAGGATGATCACTTGCAGAGCCGCTTGGAGAAGGACCATTGGTTTGCCCAGACTCTCAAGGTGTGCGAGATGATTCGGACTGCGTACCGCCTGCGTACTGAGGAGTGGGGTGAAGAATACACCATCATCTCTGGTTTGCAAGCTGAAGTCCGATGCTACCGACGCTTGTTGGGAATGGAGGTGGAGAGACCTGAGGACGAGACTGGTTGGCCTTATCTCAAGGACTTGCCATTGAATGATCAGGCTTGATTATCTGCCATCCAATCATCAAGGCTTGAAAGCGGAGTGGGCGACATCGCGGGAACCTCCTTCGGAACGATCGGGGCTTCAGACGGCGGAGTTCGATAACATGCTGTCTACAGTGCTTGAACATAAGGGCTATGCACGATGAAGATCAGGGGCGTGCTTGTACCATCACGATAACAGAAAAGAATCGTGCTCATATCAGACCACAAGATAGTGATCTGCAACTTCCACGTAAAGAAAGTGGAATTGAAGAAGAACAAGAATACTTCTTTACGCAAGTGATTGTTCTCCATCTAAAATTCTCGTAAAGATGTCTATCAAAAGTCGCGCTGAGCTGTGTCGAGAGGGGCAGTTTATGGACAGTGCCGATCAAATCACGTAAACGGCGGCAGAGGTATCAGTCTGTATGGCATGTCAAGGCAAGCCAGAAAGTGTACGGGACACGGGCATGAGCACGAGCACCAAGCATGTGCTATATCGTGTTCAACGGCTCACGACTGGGGGAAGCAACTTGTTTTATGTGTCTGCATGAAGTCTTTCGAGATGCAGGGCAAGGGGTTCGCCTCTTCATACGGAAGCGACGGGTTACTTGATACTCGTATAAGTCTTCATGTTGCAGGGATTTATGGTACTTCAGCGAAGTTTTCTTTTCGGATGTCGGCTCGTACCCTGAGCAGTGAGCATTGGGAGGCAAAGGAGAATGTGGGGTGGCCACTATCCATATTATCTACGAAAAGGAACAAGAGAAGGACTGAAAGAGGAAGAGGAACCCCTCTATGCCCCTCATAGCTGGAGACTTCAGATCTTAGCTTGTTGTCGTTCCTGTCTCCGGAGTTGAAGAGAGTTTCTTCGGATGACCCCAAAGAGGCGAAATAGAGACGCGCCGTGAAGTGCCAAAAGGTGTAGAAGCGCGTTGGGTTTGAAATGGCGGGGATGCCAGATGAGTTGGGTAAAGGTAGAACAAGAGGAAAATGCTTATCGAGTCAGGTCAGATCCCAAAAGAGGTTGTCGAGAAGAAAGAAGACACGAAAATGGATTGAGATGGGGGAAGAATAGACGGATTGGATTAAGAGAAGATACATGGATCCGAATTACACACAGGGGAAGAGAGGACAGGACGTACTCTAGTAGTAGTCAAAGTATGCCTCCGTACGGAGTATTCTTTTCCTTATGGAAAGTAGAATAACTCACACCACCACACTCACTCAGCTAGCTCATCTCATCATCTCTTTCATCTTTCCAAGTTATATCACTCTCATACCATCACCATTCTTCCATCTGCATTTCAGTCATCACCATGGTCATCTCTGCCTCCTCGGACAAATACACGCTCCCTCTTTCGTGGATTCTTTTCCGTGCTGGCACTTCACGGTTTTGGTTGGCCAACAGATGTTTTTGACGTGTGGCATTTGACAGTTCACCAACCAACAACCACCACACAGACTGTTTTCTTCAGCACTACTTCTTTGACAGCCTTCTTTTTCGTCTCTGGCATGTCTGGGCACACACACTGTTCGTCCCAAAAAGGGGTCCCTGCCCGTCCAGCTGCAGAGTCTTTGCCCCTCGCCATCTCAATGCAGAGAAACACCACTGACGCGGTGCCACATCATGGCTTTGCTCCTCACGGCTCCTCTTCCCTCAGTGGCGCATGCAGCTCCTGCTGTCAACCCTGCTTCCCCGAACTACGCCATTAACATACTCGTGCATACTATGCTAGTATACTCTTTCTCCGACTCCCACTTTGGTCAAGTCTCCAGTCTTTACACTTCTTCTTTTTGTCAAGAGGCAAGTCCTCGGACCTGCCTCACATGGACTGAGTCGGCTCTTCGGATTTCGATCGCACAGTCCGCGAGATCCCTTCGGCCCACGGCTGCTGAATCCCCCCTCCATGCCCTGCAGGAAAACTGGCCAGCTCTTCCTGGCCTTCCGCCGCGCCTGTACCCGTACCCGTACCCGAGGCGAGACTAAAACGTGGACGGAGGAAGAGGTCGACATACGAGTAGTGGTGAGTATGCTGACTATGTCCGATCCTCCCTCCCCGATCTATCGTTTTGGTTTTACCTTTTGCCCCAGCATTGACGTGTCCTGCAGTCAATGTCTCTATATACACTTATGCAGACCCTTCAGATATGTTGACGTTCCGCGTTAGAACAGCACTGCTGCCCCGGTCATACACCTGTCAACTATAGTCCAAGCTGGGACACATTTCACTGTTTCCGACTTGTCTTAATCTCTTACCCTGTCCCACTGACGCCATGCCTGCCATCAATGTCACGCCTAGCCCAGAGCGCTCGAGATTGTTATGCGCAAATACACTTCTGGGGCCAGTCCGTGTGCCAGCCTTCCCACACGCTCACACCACATGCGAGGCCACACTCACACCCCAGCTCTTTTCATAAATCATGGGCATCGTCCCTGCCATCATGTTTGAACCCTGGTAAGATCTTGGTTTCGATCTGGAGTTTGTTTTCCCTGAATTTTCCAAAAAGCTAGGTCATTGTTCAAGTATTTGTTTACTCTGATCCCTTGACTTCAAATACCAACAACAAATACTTCAATAATCCGTGCCCGATCAGAACACCACAGTATTGTACCATCTGTCACTATCGCTCGTTGCATAGCAGTCATTCTCGAAAGATCAAAGATCGCCAAAAGACTAGTCAAAGAGTCCACCATCCAATCGCAAATATTCTCACTGGGTCTATTCAGCTTCTTGAGATCGTCCTGATACCGGGCTTTTGACACGACTCAGAACGAGAAGCACTGTTCAATGTCTACTTGGCAGTAACAGCTATATGAGGGGCTGTTAATCCGTCATCATCCCGCCTTCGATACTCTCCTTCCCATATCATCATGTCTATCACATCATCAGAGTACCCCCAACTGCTTCCCTCACCCAAGCTCGATGAGCAATCGGGATGGTGGCCGTCAGATCGAAGTACGAAATCTCGATTCAAGGCCCTCTTCAGCCGGACCAAGTCACAGGACAAGGTTCCAAGATATGTTGCTGAAACCTTCCCACCTCACCCTAGTGTGCAACCACTCGAGCAGCAAGGCTCAATCCCGTCCTTAGGGAAGCGATCGCGAAGCACTACCTGGTCCAAGGGAAGCCGGACATCCAAACAACAGAGACCCAGGAATGTGGTATCCTCGGATCCACCTCCATTGTTTCACGCCTACACACAAGCCAAGCTACATGCTATCCTCGACATTCCATCCACCTTCACCGATGTCTTGTTACGGTCTGGCCAAGTACGGAGAAACAGCATCTCCAGCGAGGCTCCTTCAGAGTCCAGCCTTGAGAACTCTCTTTCTCCATCCGCGGCTGAGGCCTTGGGTATCAGCCATAAGCGGAATTGGTCCAGCTCCAGTGTCTGCTCCTTGAGACAGAAACTGTTTATCCTAACCGGCTCAGGCTACGTCCTGCAGTATAGCGCCGACGGACAGAATGATCGTCTCCCAGAGAAGATCCTAGAACTAGGACCTGACTCTGTAGCATTCGCCAGCGATGCAATTCCAGGTAAACACTGGGTGCTTCAAATCTCTCATGATGGACATTCGGAGCACGTAGCTTCGCAGCACAACAAGAGTGGCCGGACAAAATGGTCCTTCAAGAACGCCGAAAATAAGAAGGTCATGAATGATCAGCTTCTGGTCTTCGACGATGCTAAGTCTCTCCGGAATTGGCTCACAGCTGTCCGCAAAGAAATCGAGCATCTCGGCGGTGCGGAGTATCGCTCAGAATTCCACGACGAGCCCAAACCTGAGGCTGGTCACTCTCTGAAAGCTCAAAGGAGTCTTCCAAGCATGTCCCAATCTTCTCCACACTTACCTGTGGCACCATCCCTCAACGACGAACCGGCTTCGCCAACACTGTTACCTCCCATGCCTCGGTGGCATACCGCACGCAAAATCTCCAGATCAACCACTGAGTCATCCATCCAGACTCTAAACGACCTTGATCAACTCCGCAACCCATCCTTCTCTGACGACCGCTCAGTCTCCACAGCGCACACCAGCTTCACGGATTCTTTCAACGAATCTTTTTCGAGCATGGACACCCACGATGCTCCTCCCATGCCTTCTTACCCTCACTCACGCCTATCCACACCGACTCAGGAGGACATAGGCGAGTTGTCCATGTACATGGCTACACCCAAGAAACCTGCTCTACCCAAACGAACGACATCCTTGGAGCAGCGAGAGGAGGCCGATGTGATCCGTCACGATCTTTTTGTGCAACCCACCACCTCGGCCGAGCTGGGGGTCGCTCACGATTCGAGACCCATCTCAACTGTCGCTCCTCTCCCAGAGCCGGGCCATATCAGGAAGATCTCTGCTCGTCACCGATACGATCTTCAAGTTCTTACCGCGCAACCCAACACACCTACCTCTTCTCGCCCATCGAGTATCCGCAGTCGGAGTTCGTCATATACATCCTACACTCAGGACTCGTCACCAGATGGACCGCAAAGACAACGGACAGCATCGTACAGCCTGTTCCCCAAGACTCCGTCCACCGAACAGTCGCAGATTCAGCTTTCCGGCGCCCTGCCGTCTCCGCCCGCCACTACCCCAGGCGCCGCCTACGAGAGTATGTGCAACCAATTGTCCTACTCTTTCCCATCCAGCTCCGAGGATGACAAAGACGATACCAAGCCGCGCCGATCAAGCAGCCGCTCAACATCTCGACGCAACGGCAAGATGGTGTCCATCGACCTCAAGACCTGTGCGTCGGTCGACCAACCTCAACGCTCACCTGCCGTCACCGAAGGTCACCTCGAAACCTGCTTTGGCACTCAGCCACATCCCAGTGGCCGTAAGCGAGCCCCTTCAGCCACAAAGGACATGATCGGCACCATCACCACCACGACCCTCGAGCCCTCTCCCAGGCTCGGCGGACCAGTACCTAGACTCGACAAAGCCCCCTCCCGTAAGCGTCACGTCAAAGGCCAAAAGAGCCTGCCCGCATTGCTTGTCAATCGCTCAGCAACACCGACAATGCCACTGCCTGCTGCGCCCATCGGTCCTCCGCCCAGCGGTCCCCTCCCAGCTTTACCAACCGAGGAGTCGTCGTGTCTTCCGCCACTCAAGAAATTGACGGGCTACAAGCCGCGACCACCCCCAAAACACGCAAAGGCCGAGTCTTCAGACGCGGTGTACACGTTGAAGAAAATGGGCGCCGCGGCGCCGGTGCTTCATGAGATTCCCCCACCTGCTGTTCCGCCTAAATCGGCGAAGAGGGCTGAGGAGATTGCTGCCGCTAAGAATGCGCAGGCTCAGGCTCAGGCTCAGGCTCAGGCTCAGCGACAGGAGTTGGTTCGGGCTGTCACTACCACGGCTGCCAGCAGTACTACCACCATTGTTCCTGCGGGTCACTCTGCTGCTGCTGCTGCTGCTCCCAGCAATGCCACAACAGATGCTACTGCGAAAAGTGTGGCCCACCACACACGAAACCTCTCGTCCATCTCTTCAGTTGGTTCGGTGAGGCACGTCACGGCTTGGCTGGCGAGTCCGCGCGTCGCCGTCTTCTCGGCCAGCTATGAAAGTGACGATGACAACAAGGAGAACAGGATCCAAGGTGACGGCCTGGGTCTGTCGGCGCCGAAGTTGAATGTTCCGGTGCTGGATTCCCCGGCTTTTAGCAAAGGGTTTGAAGCCTTGATGTCCTAAGTGACGTTGTCCATGTGCTATGCTGTTATGTTTGATGATATTTTTGATGGTTGCGCACACAGCTGTGCCAATGCCAATGTTACTTGTTCATGAGTCATGTCGATTGAATGTCGGCAACTGAATTGCGGACTTTGATGTTTTCATGTTTATGATGTCTATGACTTTCTTCGAATGGATATGGGAATGGGGATCCCAAGACCCAAGGCTTTCTGGGCTGGCTGGCATTGGAAAACTGGATGGGATCTGGGAATGGAATTTGGGATACGGGATATGGAAAGGACCTGCTACCGTTTACAGGATTTCCAGATTTGAGCTTTGCTTGGATATGCTATATACGAATTCTGAATATAGATTGCATCCATCAAACCTTCGCTTCCCTCAAATGTCATTGACGCTGGTAAACGTGGATTGATACTACCTGTCTACCCCTGCTACCCGGAGGTGCGAACAATGAGATCTTGACCATGGGAAAGTTAAGACGGCGACGTCTACCGCAATTCAATTCCTCTCCTCTCTCTCGACTTCTGGGCAAGCGCGACATCTTTGGATATCCGACAGACGGAAATCTTTCTCCGAACTGCAGGAAACTCCAGTGCATCGACATTTTGTCGGCTCTCTTCGAGACTGCCGTGCACTAGTACCCAACATGCATAGCTTTGAGCCAGTATTCACTATGGCGCGGTCCCACATGGGAGAAATGCTATGGCAAGGGGAGTTTGTGCTGCTGTCGAAAGGTACAATTACGTACAGACCAACGCGGCATGCAGGTGGTATGCTGCAGACTGCTGTCAAGGTGGCATCGTGCTTGCACAATGCACACTGTCTTGGTCTAACCTACGACTTCGACCGGCTGCACGTCGCAGTGTCCCGGAATCCTTCTCCTTCTCCATCACCATGGGCCATGCCAAATGCAGGCAGAGCAGGGAGATGCCGACGCCAACACGTAAGAGGTAGAAATGCGTAGATGTCCGTGATGGGGGTTTGTATCCTAAACTGTCAGCATTAATCCATGCACGGGTGTCATGTTGACGCACAGAGAAATATCCAGACCTGGTCCTAGCAGGAGACATCGGTCTTCCAGCCTAGTCTGGACTTCTGCAGCATCGCACGCGTGCTTGACATCCGCTTACTTACTAGTAGTTAAGTAACCATGTGTTCGGCCATACTAACCCAGCCACCGCACATAAGGGCTGCAGATTGGCTTATGCCGGTACTTTGCA
Source organism: Exophiala viscosa (assembly GCF_022695815.1). Taxonomy (NCBI): domain Eukaryota; kingdom Fungi; phylum Ascomycota; class Eurotiomycetes; order Chaetothyriales; family Herpotrichiellaceae; genus Exophiala; species Exophiala viscosa. The sequence goes on along the minus strand of NW_026944355.1, from coordinate 2,250,647 downwards.
TTTCGGTTTTGGTGGCCTGAGTTGGTCTCAGCCGGCAATTGTTATTCTTCCGATCTATCTGCAAGCCATGGCGAGCAAGTATGGAACGGTGTCCGAGCCCCTCTGTTGAAGTGGGCGATAAATTCCAAATAAGGTCCGCCTAAGGGTCTTCTGGCTTCGGGTGATCACCAGCGCCGAGCCAGGCCGAAAATAGGGAGTCTCAGGGACCTCTTAGGCTTTGAGGATACAAATTGCACCTAGAAATGGGTTTTGGGGTGCCGAAACAACCTTGAGTCAACGCTGCCGTTCCTGGACCCGAGTACTCGGAGCCAGAAGGGGTGTCTCGTGTTTTCTTGCTGGAGTGTTCCAACTACTCGGAATGCAGCTGCAGGAACATGACACTTAGCTTCTATGCTTGCTTGGCTGGTGTGTGGGTGTTCCATGGAACATGCACCTGTTTTTGTCGAAGACACCTACCATCGGACGTCCCGAGCAAACACGTTGTCTTGGATGCATGTGTTGAGGGGTTGGTGCGTTGGGCCAGAACCTGTGGTGGAACTTGATGGCCCTCCACCGGGTTACATGGTTTTATGCATGCTGCACGTCAACCCCTAGCGTATTGATGGGTCTTTTCCTCAGGATTTAGGACATGCAAGAGAAGACATCAGTCTACAATTCCGGTTGCAGGCTCGTTTGGATGACTAGAATCAGCTTGCGTGAGGGATCCGAAGTTGGTGGTCCGTGATTTGATGAGTTGATTGACAAGACATGTCCATCCGTTTGGGTCGAAACGTGAGAAGTGTTGTGAACAGGTAAATTTTGATTCTGGGGTGGATGATGGCAGGGTTTTGTGAAGAGGTGATATGAGGGGCTGCAATAGAGGCCTGATTGAGTGAACCGAGAATGTGGGTGAAAAGATGAGGTGCAGTAGGTCAACTCGCACAGTAATTGCTGTGGCTGCATTAATGATGTCGTGAGATACGAGGAAAAAGCACATTAATATTCGTCATTGTTGATGTACTGCTGTATACCGATATGGCTGTTCGAGTGACGGTTTGTTGAACCTCTCGCTTCTCCTACCGTTACGTGTTGCTGTCTTCTTCTCCAAGGTGTCAGCTGCATGAATCACGTTCTCGCTTTACGGAAAATGTTTGTGGCCACAGCAGCCTCATGGACAACCCCGCGATGAAGTCAATAAGACGCTGACCCCAAATCATCTACAAGTATCTCCGACGAGAAAAGCTGTCTCTCTCTGTCTCCGTAAACTCTTCCATTACAGCTTCTCAACATGGCGCGCATACTAATTACAGGATCTTCTGACGGACTAGGACTGCGTAGTGCTCGCGTCCTTGCAAAAAGAGGTCATTCAGTTGTCCTCCATGCGAGAAACGACCAGCGCGCTCAAGATGCTCGATCTGCTTGCCCCGAAGCCGAAACCTGCGTTGTCGCCGACCTCTCGGACATGTCCCAAGCGAAAAAGCTGGCAGAAGATGTGAACAAGCTTGGACCGTTCGACGCAGTCATTCACAATGCAGGTCTATACACAGGCGGATACCGCAAGACAAAAGATGGGTTCCCTGGCGTCGTCGCTGTCAATACACTTGCTCCTTACATCCTCACCTGCCTGATCCAACCTGCGCCGAAACGTCTAGTCTTCGTATCCTCGGGTCTGCACAATGGGGGAGACCCTTCACTGCAAGATATTACATGGGCACGACGAGGGGAGCGAGCTTTTAGTGACTCGCAAGTATATGGTGACACAAAGTTGCACAATATACTACTGGCCAATGCATTTGCAAGGAGGTGGCCCAATGTGCAGAGTAATTCTCTCGACCCAGGCTGGGTTGCCACGAAGATGGGCGGCAGTTCGGCGACGGGTGACATTGAAGCTGCGGTCAAAACCTATGTGATGCTGGCAGATGGGGAGGGACCTGCGCAGACCGCCTCGGGGAAATACTGGGTCAGCAGTAAAGAAAGGTCGCCAAAGAAGGAAGCAAATGATGTTGCTGTTCAAGACAATCTGATCAAGCAGCTGGAGGAAATTACAGGCGTCAAGTGTCCATCGGCATGATGATACTGTGATGGTCACCGTGCTGCTTTGACGATTGAGAGAACAAGCACGGCCCATCCTGGATCAGCACAGCGAGACTGATATAGGACTCATGTCGACTTTCATCACCATCAATTCAAGCAAGTCAGCAGTCCATTGTATGTCATCGATCTCGAGTCCAATGCGGGCAATGTCAGCTATCTGCGACATGATTGGTGGATTGAGCTGCATGGCCGGTCCGGTCACCTCAGGAACATTTCGCGACGGTGCGGTTTCAAGGCTTCCCATGCTCAATACATACATCTTTCTACCAAACACTCCTTTCTCGAACATGATTTTGTTCTCTATATTTCAGCCTTGACAGACAGCGCTGACGTCATGTTTCTTCTCGTTTTCCTGTCTTTAATTCTCGCATATTTCCTCTGGGCGCTCGTTCGACTCTTCAACAATTACCAGGAAGTCAAGAAGATTGGTCTCCCGATCATTATCCTCCCGGTCGATCCAGCCAGTCCCCTATGGATGTTTACTAAGGATTATCTGAGGCCCGTACTGACACAATTACCCTTTGGTCTTGGTACCTGGGCCGGTCGCGCAGAGGTTGGCTGGACCTACTCTGAAAGATACTCTGTCCATGCCAAACATGGAGATGCATTTATCCTTGTGTCGCCGGGCGAGAACGACATTACTCTGGCCGATCCGGCCGCCACCGAAGACGTGATGCGCCGACGCAACGACTTCATCAAGAATCCCGCAATGTACGGAATGCTAAATATATATGGCGAAAATGTCGACACAGTCAACGGGAAACTATGGGATCGTCACCGCAAAATCACTGTCCCGCCCTTCAACGAGCAAAATAGTGCTCTGGTCTGGCGCGAGTCGGCCGAACAAGCTGACCAAATGCTGGAGGTGTGGTCTGGAAAAGCATCTGTGACAAGCACTCAACCTGACATCCACGCTGTCGCGCTCAACGTCCTGTGCGGAGCTGGCTTTGGGCTGCACAGCAGTTTTGTGGATGCCACGGTAGATCGCGATGCACAGAGTCGTGACCCAACCAAACGACTTGCTGACCCGAAGCGACAAAGACTAGGGTACCGTGAAAGCCTGCAAATGTTGCTGGCCAATATTCTTCCACTTGTGATACTCGGTCTTACCAAGCGCTCAAGGTTCCCGGAGTGGCTGTACTTCGGTAGTCTGGCAAAGTTGTCAATCGCATACGATGAATTTAAGGGATACATGGGGGAGATGCTAGCCCGGGAAAAGATGGCTTTCGAACAAGGTGATCTGACGCGACACAACCTCATGAGCGCACTGGTTCGGGCATCTATGTCTGAGCAACCGCCACCAGGATCGTCGTCCAACGAGCACTCGATGAAAGGCCCGACTAAGTCCACCTTGACTTCAGGATTCACGGACGACGAGGTCTATGGCAATCTCTTCATTTTCAATCTAGCTGGCCACGATACGACCGCCGCAACACTACACTTTGCAATCACCCTCCTGGCCGCTGACCCTAGATGGCAGTCTTGGATTGCAGAAGAGATCGACGCAGTCCGCAACGCCGACGGAACGGGGACGTTTTACTACGAAGAGACATTCCCAAAATTGACGAGAGTTTTGGCCCTTATGGTAGGACCGCACACAGCCAAGCTAGAATGGTCTTTGCTAACATTGGTATCTAGTACGAAACACTGAGGCTCTATGGTCCCGTGGTCGTCATCCCCCGATACACAGGCGACACGCCGCAGCGTCTTGTGATCCAGGGCAAAGAACGCATCGTACCCGCCCGGACGACTGTCTCGCTCAATGTCGCTGCCTTGAACACACATCCTAGATACTGGGGGAATGATCCTCTTGTGTTCCGGCCCGATCGATGGACCGTGTCCGATAATAGCGGTACCAGCTCTAACGACAACAACGACAGTGACGTATCCTGGTTCCAGCCCGTCCCCGGATCCTTCATCCCATGGAGCCATGGCCCTCGTGTCTGTCCAGGGCGTAAATTCTCGCAAGTCGAGTTCACCAGGGTGATGTTCGGCCTTTTCAGTCACGGCACGCGCGTTGAGGTCGTTAGACAGGGCAGCGAGACTGAGATTGAGGCCCAGGCCAGGGTCATGCGCGTTGTCAATGAGGCGAAGCTGGAGGTCACACTGAAAATGGTGGGTGCTGATAGGGCCGCGTTGAAATGGGTGAAGAAGGACAGTCTTGAGTCTTGAGTCTGCTACCTCAAGCGCTAGACTGCCCAAAATTTCCCAGCAGGCGTTGCTTCCACATTCTTCAGTCCACGCGATCAGCCACTCTCGGAGTACTCTGACCTGCGAGTAGGGGGTTTCCACCGTGCCCGTAGACGAAGACAAAGTGATGGATGACATTGTAGAGTGCTAGAGTATCGGCGGAGGAGGTATGGAACCTCATTCCAGGCACGAGTGAGGGGTTCATAAGTTTGACGATATTTGCGAGAGTATATGATGAGCTGAGACCTGGATATCGTTAGTCAAAGCTATGTCTCGCCTTGGCCTAGTACACTTACCTGGTAGTGCCCGCATAAAGTCTCTACATACTAGCCAACAGTCGGAGCGTGGCGGGAGTATTTCGTTTGGGGATCGTCCAGCGGCCTTGACCGTAACTTCCATACATCTGATATCAAACGCAGACATCGACCATTCGGCCAAGAACGTATCGGGACCTAATCCATGATCAAGGAGAATTTGGACAATTTCTTTCGACGTCTTTGTAGGGCCCCTGAGTGGACCGTGCTGAGGACCACGAATCCTCCGGGCCGACTCAAAACTTTTGTGGTGGGTGTAGCCCATGGAGCGCATCATATCCTCAAACTCGGCGTTTGTCATACCTTCATCGCTGATAATGCAACTTACAATTATTTCGCCACTCCCATTCCGCACTGTAATCTCAGTTGGTAATAATGGTAATCCTGGCTCGTGGACTGCCACAGTCTCATAATCGATAATCCGGATTCTATAGGGTGCCGACTCTTTCAGGAAGCGATATTTTTCCGCCATAGGTGTCAAAATCAGCGGGCTTCTTGCGGTATATAGACGAAACGATTCATGGTTTGTAATCGACGAACCAAGACCATATCGGTTACGTGTCCCTAAACGCTTATCGCTGACTCCGAACGAAATTGGAGAGGGTCGTTCTGCGAGAACACGACGTATCCTTGACATCACAAAGACACAAAAATCGCAAGTGTCTGATACTGTAAAGAGCATTCTTGTCGGGACAAACAATAATCGAGTTGTGTCGATACCGAGCGGAACTGAGTCAGCACACACGAAGCGGCGTCTCCCATAATAAAATCCCGAACAGGTACTGCCGTTTTCATACTGAGTATTTGAGATATCAAGGGCATATACTGCCAGGACTTCGAGATTTTGTCGTTCACACTTTGCGCGCCGAGCAGCGGTGAAGAAAGCCAAACTGCCGTTTCGGAATCGATTACGATACTCTTGAGCGGTTGGAAGAGCATGACTCGCTGGTACAAGCTCTGTAGTCCTCAATGTCTGGCGCATACCTGCTAGTGTCGCATTGAATATTGCCTCGTCGTGTTGACGTAGGCGCTGTTCGGTGAGGTGCGCTTTACTAAACCAATGTTTGACCAGAACTTGGTTGCATGATTTGTGTCCGCATTGAAGTGAGGCGCCAACATGGCAAAACATTCTATGCCGCTCTAGGTTCCAGAAATTGCGATATGCACAATAGGATTCGCAGCCCTTCTCATGGCACCACCATTGGCAACCTAGATGGCGGGTCACAAAGTGGCGTGCCATTCGCGAACGTCGATCGGGAGCACCGAGGAACTGACAACCAGGCCAAGGACATAGTAGTTGATACCGCCCGTTGTACGGTTGAACGTCCGCCTCTCCAGCCATACGTGATCCGTCGAGATGGAATCCGGGAACACGTAATCCGGGGCCACAGTCACTCGAGTTAGTTTCTCGCCGAAGATGGGCCAAGACGACGTCCCTATGCTGACTTCCAATCTCCATGCAGAAATTGTGGTAGATTTCAATAATTTCGCGACCCTCCTCAAAGCACTTTGCGTCTAACACGATGTACAGTCGTGTTAATAGGCCAAAGTTTATCTTATATAAATCTGGCCCTAGCTTCGCTGGGGGTCTGTAAAGCTGATACCACTTCATTGTTGTATCATAGTATTGGTTGATGTCGAAATCTTCTCGTCGTGCATAGTCTCTCATCTTGCCAAACTTCAACCATAAATCCCACTCGTCTTTATTGACCCCTTCGAAGAATGCGTAATCTTCTTGATATCTCTCCTCTTCAGTACCTTCGCGAATTGGTAGTGGCAGGAGATTAAGTAGGCTAGATAACTGGGATACCGACACCTCGTGCTTTGGTACGCGACGCACAGCTCGGTGACTATATGCTGAGTTTATATGCTGCGTAGCAATGTGGTCATTTAGCTGTTGCTTGTTTCCGTAGGGTCCCGGTGCTGTACATTCACTTTCCCCACAGAACCACTGATTCGGTCCATGGGCTTCAAGATGAAGTTTAATAGCAAACGGATAGTCAAGATGGTACACGGCTCCGCATTGTGGTACCTGGCAATACCAACCACTATCCTTTCGAAGAGCGAACACCGTTTTCTCCGGATCGATATCCATATCTGCGCACGCGAGTGCTATGATGATCGTCTTCGAGTCTCCGATCATGACGTAAGTAGCAAGTATCGATTTCACCTTCGCCCGATGCTTAGGGTGAATACATTGGAAGAATAGTTTGCTTAACTCTTCCTGATGTTTCCGCTGGAGATCTTGTGCTTGCTGCTGATTGATCGCGGTTAGCGGCGTATGTGTCTGGTGATCTAAGGTCGGTGGGAGTATATGCTCAACCGTAGGTTCATTCTTTTCCTGGTTCTTCTTATTCTCGTAGCAATCTAGCCCCTGATTGAATGATATATCATGATCCGCGTATTCAGACGAATCATCTTCGTTAGAGTCGGTATCAGTATCGACACCAATCGAAGGGGGAACAAAGACATCTTCTGGTAGCTCTTCTTGTCTGCTTCGCTTGTTTCGCAATAGTTGCTTAGGGTTTAGATCAATAATCGTCTTATGTCCTGCAGAAAGACGATGGGTGAAAATACCCTTTTTAGTGTAAGGTATGATGGCGGTCTGACACTTGGGGCAATGATGTTGAGTAGGATTCGAGCTAGCCTCCTGGCCCGACTGAGCTCCCCAGCCTGACTGGGCCTCCTGGGTAGAGTCACTCTCCTGATCGGAGTCAGCGTCCTGATCCGACTGAAGCTCTCGGCCTGACTGAGCCTCCTGATGAGATTCATTCTCCTGGTTAGACTTGCTCTCCTGATCGGAGTCCGTCTTCTGGTCTAGGTGAGGCTCAACGTGTGAGAGAGCTTTCCCGCTTATAGCGGCTTTTGTCTCCGCTTTTCTTTTTCCATTGCCAGGTTTAAAGGTTTGGCGCCAAAACGCATATTTTGGTATACCGTAGGCGGAAGGGTTCCGTTTCCGGTACAGTTTTCGGTAGTACCGAGCTTTCGCATACTCGCTCTTTGGGACTTTCGTCTTGGACGGCTCATATTCAGGTGCCGAGCACAGATGATTCCGAATAACTAATTCCGAGGGATGCGTAAAGCCGCAGTATTCGCAACCGAACCCGATTTGCAGACCATGATCATTCTTGATATGTCTGCCCAGAGTCTGGAGCTCAGCTGCAAATGAGCATGGAGGTTCTCGAGACTCCGGCCAATAGCAAGGAACGGGTACAGGAACGTGATTCATTTCCTCCCTTGTTTTTATCATCTACAGTTGTCTCTTGACAATAAGGGAGGTGATAGCGGTTTCGGGTATGCGCTCACCATACTAATTAGGGGAATGACTTGGGAAGACATCTCTGTACTAGGGGAGATCGTGGGAAATATACGTAACCGCCAAGGTGCCAAGGCTTGAGTTCGTATGTACTTTGCCCCATACAAAGTGCTACTGTAGTTGTAGTACAGAAGATAAAGGTCTTGATAGATGGATTTACCTTTTTGAAGGCGCAAAGAATGCATGGTTTGATAAGAACCCCTGTTTTATTTCATCGTTATTGCCTGAATGTCACTACGCTCTCGAAGGGAAATAGCGTACTGCTGGGGCCTATTCAATAGGCTGAGAATGAGAGCAGCAAATCTATTCCGATCCTAGGCATAAATATAGACGATCAGGCTAACTAGATCCTAGACAATAAGTAACCGCTATAAGACACGAGAAAGAAGACATCATTAAGGTATAGAGTGTAGTGGTATGTCTTTTTAAGAGTAACACTTTAGTAAGGATAAGGAAATATTCTGGAAGAGTAGAATCTCTTATTAGATAGTTAAGTAAGATTATTAATAAAAGTTGTTGAGTCGAGGTTTTGAGTTAAGTGCTCTTATTAACTTCTCGCTACCTCTTTAATAATCAACTGCACCTTTCTTCCGAACGCTCAAAAAAATTCGCAATATTTCCCCTCGACCTAAATTCAGGTCAGTATTTTCTATAATCTCGCAAGATTACTACCCACCGGAATCGAGCCCTGAGATTGGGTCAATACTTATATTTCGTAGATAGCAATATAACGTACGGTGACCTTTCCTGGAAGATGTTAACATACAGTTCGGGCAACCAGGAAGAATTGGAGCATACGGTTATCAATAAATTGATTAAATAATCCTTTACACTTCGAAATGTCAGATATTGCACACTGATCGAATACAAGATGCAGAACTTACGCCGAACTAGTCTTTATTAGTATAATTTCGATCGCAGTAATCCTGGGACTTACCGTGATATCCACTGAAATAGTTAGAACCTAATCACAAGGATGAAAGGAAGTGAAAACTGACACTACACCACAAGGGGGAAGCATTTTTGACACAATTTTGCCGACTTTTGAATATGATCAACGTCTTTAAACAGGTGAACATTGCCAAGCACGCCCAGACGGAAAGATGAATCCACCACTAATTGACAAGAGAATGGGGGAAAGTGGAGAAATCCCTGTTAGAAACGTGCCCTTCTTGCAGATCACCCGAGCCTCTTGGATGTTGAGACCTGTTTCTATGCCTTCCTGGTCGATTGCGAGAAGGAGTAAGCTTTGGCAACGTATGAACTCCGAATCAGCGTCTATTGTACTTTAAAGAGAAGCCACGATAATGCGGCGCGTTCACCAGCGACTCGAGGGAAGAGTATTCCAGCACGTGAAGGAAAAGTTGTCAAGCCTTAAGGAAAGTATCTTGTTGAGCCGAATGGCATTACATGCTTCCAGTGACTATTATAATCTCAATAGCACTTCGATGATGGTATGGCTCCCTTCTATGTCTTACTTCAAGACCCGGTGCCACAATAACGACAACTACTAATGTACCACGATCAGGTCATAGAGTGGCGACATGTCGCGCGTTCCAGCCTCTCGCTCAAGTGGTGGACCGTACACACGATGCAACTCTCTCTCTCTGACTCAGTTGGTTCAACTCCGTAATAGCACTGATCTCATGACGTTCAACAACTTTTCCGGACTATCACTTTCCCAGTTCTGACTTCTCCACGCGATGAAGAAGTCAGGCCGAACCAGCACACAGCCCGACTCAGTCACGTCTCTGATCTTAGCCCAGTCAAGGTATCGATCCTCGTACTCCTGTCGGAAGCCGATCGAGTACACTTCCAACGGCACGCCAAGGTCTTTGCCAACCTTTTCCGCGGCGCCGCGCCAGCCCTCTCCGCCAATGCCCGTGAACAAACTGAAGTGGCCCTTGCCGGCCAGATCGTACGTTGAGGTTGCCTTCGACGGCACCGTTCTGCTGAGCCAGACATGTGGGACGCGCGCGCCAGGGTATGTCGTCGGGTGGTAGTGCTCGAGCGGGTCCTTGGCGAAGGCCGGCTGCGGGCCCTGGTCGGCCTTGTGCACTGCCGTCGACGTGTATCGCTGATTCATTTCGATGCCGAGACCGTGCTCTTCACGGTTGATCAGGCGCAAGGCGTCTTGTAAGTCGGCGCGGCGTTCTCGACCTCGCTCCGAGTCTTCTTTCAGGACATTGAATGCTTCGACGCGCGCCGCGACCGTCGGCTCCAGGTTGCCTAGGACTTCCCAGATCTTTTTGTGGTTGCGCAGAGATGCGTTGGCTCTGAACCACCGTGTCAGTTCTGCGGATCGCCTGGATCTGCGTGGTAAAGACATTTGTACTTACTGCGTGACGACGTCGAGACCGACGGGCTGCCGCTCGACGCTATAGCTGTCTAGCAGTTCCTTGCCAGCAATTCCTGCGCGCAAGACGTTCAGCCTTCGTTCGCTAAAGCTTGTCTAGACAAGTATGTGTGGGTGCGCCCCGGGTTGCTCACCTTTGTCAACATAAGCAACCTTCCACGCGAGGTTGTGGGCGTCTTGTATGCATGTATTACTCCCTAAACCATGGTTTGGAGGATGTCGATGCACGGCGTCGCCCAAGCAATACACATTTCCTTTCGAGTACGCCTCGGCCGCCGTCTCATTGATCATCCAAGTCGAAATGCCCTTGATCTTGACCTCGACCGTGTCATCACCAATGAATTCGTGGACGCGCTTAATGTACTCTGACGGGTCTCGGTCCTTACGTTCGGTGCCAAATGTCGGGAAAATGATACATAACCACTCGTGCCAGGGCTTCACCATTCGAATGCACCCGATCCAGGCGTAGTCTGGGTGCTCCTTGTCTGGAGTCAATAGCCAGTGTAGATTTCCCATTCGGTTCTCCATGAGATGCGACATGTCGGCCTCCATCAGGATGTTGATGGCGTACCCTTGGTCCGGGCGCTTGATCATCGGAATCCCGAGCTGCTTGATGATCGGGCTGCGCGCGCCATCTGCGCCGAACAGATACTTTGACCGAACTCGGAAGTCTTGGCCCATCACCTTATCATGGAGGGTGGTCGTGACGCCTTTGTCGTCCTGCGTAAACGAGACAAATTTGGTGTTCCATCTGCAGCTGAAGCCGTTGAGCGTTGCGTACCTTGTAAGTATTGGTTCCAGAAGCGTCTGAGGCAAGTCCAGCGGATCTGACGGGCTGGCGAGCTCATAGTCACCCTGCAAGGCACGCTTAGGACGATTGTTGACCGCTTGACAACATGCTGGAAACCCACCTTTCGCTTCGGATCATTGCCCCACGAGTATATGCGCGCATACTCTTCGCCAGCCATGCTATTAGACCAGCGGGTGTGTACCATCGAGTCTCCAGATGTCCCTATCGTGTAACATTCTTTGTCAACTCCGATGTCTCGGAGACAGTCTAGCCAGCATTCAGCGGATTGTCACGAGTCAGAAATAAACGCAATGAATGCAATGCTCACCTATCGCTGCCATGTTGGTGATGTGTGCTCTCGGTGTGCCGGCATTGCCGGGATCTTGACTCACAATCAAACCGGTCAACCCTAGCACATGGTATTTAGTCTACATCCCCAAAAGACATATGACCGTTGCACTCACCATTCTGTGCGAGAAAGCATGCTAGTGAAGAACCGGCTGGACCGGTACCAACAATTAGGTAATCCGTATAGACAACAGCGGCAGAGTCTGGATGCCCTCCATTGGCACCATTAGTATTGACATCGTCGGTTTGAGCCATGTTGTTCTTGAATGGTCGACGTGAATGAATGGAAGTTGATGTAGGAATGGTTCAGGGCCAATAGCAGGCTCTCGTTGGAGAGGTATATATTCTTCCTCGAAACATGACTCTTGTAAATGGTGGGATTCCCTCAGGTGCACAAGGCAGCCAAGTTCGAGCTGCGTGATCTACCCCATGGGTTATGGCTCCTGGCGTAGGCTTTTGTGTGCGAAAAAGCCACCAGTGGGTGGCTGTCGTCCGCAGCTAACAGTTTCATTCTTGCCGAGGCAAACCTTGATTTCGAACTCTAAGAATGAATCCCCATAGATCAGCCAAATCCAAGCTCACGGGTCCGGCGCAGTCATCTGGGGAGCATTCCGAAGTACCATTCCGGTCCCGCAGGTTCCCCCTCAGAATCCCTGCTTCTCTGAATCAGACTAGCACATGGGTGCTCCACTAGTCGCGCGACAGGCGAATACCCAAAAGCGCACAACAATATGTAAGTGCTTCGGATGAAATGGGGTAAGCCACATCTGATCCGGGGCTCACCGGAACCCCATGGCAAACCCACAAAATCAGAGTCCGGAATTGTTGCTGCTTTTGCAGAGGCTGACTCAGTCTCAGAATACGCGGTTGACCATAGGGCGGGTGTTCTGCATCAACGGCTTGCTCACGAAGAAGCCTCGGGCAGTGCACTACATTGTGATGCTGGTGACTCATGCCAAGTTTTCAATGAGTAAAGCTGGGAGATCGCATAAGAGTCGGCTGGGCCTCATATCAAGTCGAGCGTAAAGCTTCAATATGATTCACCTCTTCATGAGCCTGTCAAGGGTGTCTGCCATCACCTTGCAACATGGCCAGGGCATCTTTGCGATTTCGTCCTTGTACATCCCGAGTACTTTTAAGCTGCCGTACTTCAAATCAGTGAATGATTGTGAATATAGCTTCTGCCAAACCACCAATGCCGAGTAGAACAAGATGACAGGGATCCAGACGACCATCCTTCGCTGCAGATCTTGTGAGTTTCCGTCACAGTGATCGAGGACAAGCCACGCAAGGTCCATTGCTTTGTCCGGGATATCGATTTGTTCAGGGCGTTCTGCGGAACTGCATTGCCTGCCACTGCAAGCCGGCACGGTTCCGTAACCTGCCAAACGAGGAAGACTTCCGATATCAGGGCAAATCAGCTGGAGTCTAACAAAGTAGTAGAGAGCGAGAATATCACTGCCAACGTAACGATGAAAATGCTGTTCCCAACGAGAAAGCGCAGCCAGAAAGTCAGCGCTCAAGCGAGAGTATTCTGATTGCAAGGACAATGGAGCGAAAGGGTTTCGCAGTGGCGTGCGATCGGTCGAAGACCTAGGGTTGACGTCTACTTGGCTTGTAGAGGAGCCTGGTATTGAGAGATGGCACCGCTGTGCATAAATGATATCGCTCAGGAGCATGGTCAGTAGTAGGAGACCGTCTTCTCGCGTTCGAACATCTTGCGGTAAAGCATAGCCGTGCGTAAGAGAGTTGTACAGGGTGCGGAACTGATGGTTGGATGAGGGCATTTTCATGAACAATTCGGTCCTTGAAAAGTGCGGCACTAAGCCATAGTGTACGGCGTGAACAGTATCAAGCAGTAGTAGGTAGCTGACGAGAGAGCTGTACCCAGTCAGCAATCTGAGATGTCTGATGTGTATATTCTGGCTTGTACCTTTTAATGCCGAAGTCCTTTTCCGGTAGTTCAGGAGAGGCACATAGCGGGGAATAGCCATCTGTGAGGTGCAATCTCCTTAACATCTGCAGCGAGGTCAGCACCAAGGATGTGTCACAGACCAAGGGAGCAAGGATGTCTCACGGTGACCACATTGCAAAGGATCCCAGTTGTTATCCTCCAATGCACCCGATCAATGGACAAGACGCCATAGGTGATGAGTAGTGAGGCCTACAGTAGGTGGAACATCAGTCAGTCGAGGTTGATGAATACGGCAGGTCCGAGTGGCTCAGACGGGCGCGGGACCGTAAGAGGCGAGACTTACCGCGATTACTGCCTCTAGCATTCGAGCTTCGCGATTGTCGACTTCTATGATTACTGTCCACAGCCTTGCGGCAGTAACGAACAAGCCCGCCGAAAGATCGGTTTGATCGGTCCCATCTGCGATGGCATAGCCGCTCGTACTCGTTGCGGGAACTGATATCGACCCCAGGCATGCACGCGCAATACGAAGATATGGAGGGAGCGGGTTCGAAGACGTTCCGGGAATATCGACAGCGTCGATGAAAATCTGGTTGAACGAGGCGAAGTAGGCCGCGTGCAGTCGTGCGATCTCATCTTCCGGCAATACTGTTGGGATGTCGGACAGCATGACCACGGGATATGTGTACGCTCTGGCTGGGTTCTGTCCGGCCATCGTTCAGGGGAAATACTCGTGGCCAAGGGGTCATATCAGGACTTACTGTCTCCAAGTGCTCGGAACTGTTCATCATTGAGTCGGTGTCGGGGGAAGCGCCTTCTCCTGCACCCTCAGCGTGTAGTAGTGCAGCTCGGAAACGGTCCAGGAAGGTGATGGCTGGACTTTCGTTCGCATCGTGCACATCCCATCGAGTTGGATGACGTTCGCCTGGCCACTGCCGCGAGCCAGAAAACCTCACGTCTGAGTCTACTTCGGCGACACCTGTGGCCATGACGAGGTAAGTCTCGCGTACTGACCGTTAGTGAGAGCGTTGACAATAGTGAATAGGAATGAGAAGTGAGGCGAATGACATCCATCAACCCTCATATCTGTGATGGCTTGCTGCTCTTTCCTGCCATGCCAAGACACTTTTAATCTAGCTCTGAACTGCCTAGGTCGCAAAGCTCCTCTCAAGCCGCTTTAAGCAGGCTTGGTGCTCAGGTGTTGGGTGTCTCGGTGTGTAGCCTCGGTTACAGCCAATACGATTGACGATTCGTGCACCAAAGACACCCACTGATAGCATTAGCTTCAGATGGTACCGAATTGTGGAAGCTTGCGTTCTGCCCATTGGCAATTCGTCCTCGCCGTGTCTCATCTGTTGCTCCAATGAAATCTGAATGCTGTCTGGGCTTTCGGCAGCCGTGCCGACACACGGTCCTAAAAATCCTACGCGTTCGGCCTAGTCTGACCGGCCTGAACCATGGCCACACTGAATGTAAAAGCCTCCAACAGGACCCCAGGATCTTACGGGTTCCCCAGCTTCCTCAACTCCTCCGCGATCTGCACTTGGGAAAGACTCCAACTAGCCCAAAGCTGGTGAACCTCACCTGATGGCTATTATCAGCATCACCTCCCCAGGCACTTCCCGGCAGGATAAGAAGGTGCGTTGGAATGTGCAGAGCGCCAACGACGCAACGCATTCCGCAAACAAGCTCGTTCCGATGCCCTCCCATACCATATGCTGACTCTATGGCAGTGTGATATATGCTCCCGGTGCTTTGCCAGATCGGAACATCTTGCAAGGCATCGCCGTACTCGTACGTATCTCGATGTCAATTCTGTCGACACAATATTGACATGGCTACTTGTCCCAGACACGAAGGAGAAGCCATTTACCTGCCCATATTGCCGGAGGTCTTTTCAACGCTCTGACGTGAAAGCCGTCCACGTTAAAAAATGCCATGCGGCGCCCTCGGACCGTGGCGATGGAGATGAGGCCAAGGAAGGCTCTGCACGTAGACGTGTTCGAAGAGCATGTTATTACTGTCGCAAGAGGAAAATGAGATGCGACGGCTGTGAACCATGCGGCCCATGTCAATCAATCGCAGCCGACTGCCACTACAAGCCGACGGCGGCGGCCTCCTCCAGTGCGCCCAGTCAACCATCGCACGCGGATGACGCAACTGGTGCGTACCAGGACCAGATCGTGGATGATTACGACATGAATATCGGCGATGACGAAGGCTCAGTCTCACTTGCCTTCACAGTGCCGCAAAGCAATCTGGGCAACGGTGCCATTTTGGCTGGTGGCTCTCTGAATGCTGGCGTGGGACTTGATCCATCTCTCGAGGCTGGCATGGAGTCGATACAAAGCACTCATGCAGGTGCGATTCCTCTGCCATTTTCAGGACAGCCAGCTTTCCCTACCTACGACAGCATGAATAGTGAGGTCCAGGATATGTCCATCTCTCATGGAAACCTACTCTACCCCTTCCCAGATCCAAGTGGCGTGAATGAATCCTGGCAAATGCCCTCAGTGGTCGGTCCTGTAACTTTTGTATGTCAACTACGTGTGCTAACATGTTTAGAATTCACACTTCTGGTTCGATGGGTCTGATTTTACTTGGAGTGACGGTCTCTTCAACTCGAACTCACCCATCTTGGACCACGTCTTGCCCTCTTCTATGCAAAGCCTTACTGCTGCGATGCAAGAGTACTTTGACCGCAAATCCAGGGCCCCGTCGCCCTCGCTCAACAAAGCCAGTAAGATGTGGTACTCGGCTCCCCCGAATCTGGACGATCACAATAGAGATATCATTAGGGTATTTCTGAAGCTCTTCCGGCGGCACATACCCGAAACCTTCTCCCTGTTCAAAGACTCTGCAGTGACTCGCAAGGGTCGAGCTGAATACACTCTTGCAATGGCGGCCATTGGTGGGCTGTTCTGCACCGTACCTGGTAGTGCCGAAGTTGCCAAGTCAATGTACAACGATGCCCGAAGGTTGTTGCTGGCATCTGTAAGTCACGGCTTCACCAAAATCGCAGTTCACCTAACGCATCTTTAGTTCAATACGATGAACGTTCTAGACGATCTTTCTGCTAGTGTTGAAGACAGACTTACCACAGTTAGAACGGTAAGTTCTAGACATGATAACGCAGGCTATCTACTAATGCGGAGAAAGTTCATACTCCTCGAACTGTACGGGCTTTGTAGCGGTGATAAAAGAAGCTATGAGTTCGTGGAAGCCTTCCACGGGAACCTGATCTACGTATGACCTCAAGCGTGGCATATTCGACTACGAATGGCTGACTCAATCCTCCAGTCAGTACAGCAGTATAGCCAAGCCTTCAAGGTATCTGACATGAACGGCCGAAAGGAAGACGAGAGCGCTCGGTAAGAACAGTGCTCGCCTTTTGCAATGAGATTAAGCTCTACTAACCCCTTACAAGACTCCTCGAAGCGCTATATATACTCGAGTGCTACCGGGTCATAATCATGCAGTGTCCACCAACCTTATCATGGCATCACCCAGACTCTTTTGCTGCTTCGCCTCTTCCTGGGACTCAAATACACCGGCTCCAATCCCTGATAGTAGATCTCACTCGTGGTGCTCCCAAAATCAAACCTGACACATGCAACGAATTCAGCCTGACAAGTTTGGCATACTTGAGTACTTTTCTCTGGCCTGCAATTTATCCCCGACAGAACAGCTACGGTATTGAGAACGTCGTTATCGAAAGTCTTCTTCTCGGCAAGAGTGATTTTGTGGAATTGGCTTGCGATACATGGCTACGTTCGCTTGGTCAGAGGCCTGAGCCTTCCCACCTCGTTGTCTATCACATGATGAACATCATGCTGCATACGAACCTCACTGTTCTACAAAGCTTCGCCCATTCACCGCCTGGGTCCGCAGCACGCGACCCTAAGAGAAGCTTAGTTGCACGAGAGGTTCATGGATGGGCACAGAGCAGGCATTACAAGACTGCAAGATGGCATGCTGAGAACATGCTGTCCTCGATTGAGGGAGCATTCGTGACTTCATTGAACAGATCTGAGGCCGCCGCTCCGCACCAGATATCTTCACGGTCATCATTCTCAACTACAGAACCACGACGGCTGCCGTTCGAAGCGCCTCATGTTCCATATGCAATGTATTATGCGACACTAGTCCTTTGGAGCGGTGCAACTCTTGAAGAGTGTGCTGGTACATCTTCCGTGTCTGCTCAGGCTCTGATTGCACGTGGTGAGCGGATTTTGTCCCTACACAAAGTGCATATCGCGCAGCTCCTGGCTCGCGTGTTGAATGAAGTGAAATAGAGCTCGATGACAAGTATGAGGTCTTCTGAATACCATGATTCTGGTAGTAGCGATTGCAAAGAGTCGGCTGAGTCTTCCAGGTCATGTGCTGAGCGTCTGACCTCTCGACTTTCCATCAACAACCTAATGCAAAGAATAAGCATCCACCCTGCTCGCGCAGTTCCTGAACTGTCTGGACTTCAGGAGCCATGTGACTTCCATGAGTTCTGAATTCTGGCACGAGATGTGGAGTGCTGGGGTACCGTCAAGCTCGATTCTTACCCCTGGCTTTGGGGATTCTGAAGTTGATCCAATCGCTGGCTTCCTTTCCGTGACCACCGGCTTGACGACCTCATCCCGCGTTTGTCAATATTCACCAAGGATTGCACAACTTATTGATGAGGACAAAGGTCCATTTACAGATTTTGCGTTTACAAGGAAGAGACATCGGTGCAACGACAAGAACTTGACAGAAGAAAATGCCTAACAAGCTGCGAGATGATCTTCACAAGATCGACGACACCTCCTTTGACTACATCTACGAGGAGAATGCTACGGTTCAGCTTAAAGAAGGCCGTGGTATTGTTCGATGCAATGTGTTCAGACCGAAAAGATCCAATGATGCAAGATACCCGGTACTCGTCACATATGGCCCCGTAAGTATTTTGCTTCTCGAAAGACCGTGCTATGAGGCCATGTGCCATTGAAGCTCAAAGCTTTCATATGTCCGTTTCTTATGATACAGCTTTCTGACGAGCTCCATAGTATGGCAAGGACGTGCATTATAAGGTGTGAGTACCTCTAGTCGGGCATACCCAACTAGGATGACATTCATACCGGATCTAGGTTCCACGCTGAGTCGTTTGGAGAGGTTCCTGAAGAACACCATTCACCACACTCGGCCTGGGAGACGCCTGACCCAGGATACTGGACTCGCCATGGTTATGCAATCGTACGAGCTGACGAGGTCGGCCTTGGCCAATCTCCAGGAGTGCTCAACACGATGTCCCGAGACACGAGCCTTTGCTTTGTAGACGTCATCGAATGGGCAGCGGCTCAGCCATGGTCTTCCGGAAAGATTGGTCTGCTTGGGATTAGCTACTATGCTGGCAGCCAATGGCGTGTTGCAGCACGCCGGCCCAAAGGTTTGGCCTGCATGGTACCATGGGAGGGTATGAGCGATTACTATCGTGACCGCTGTCGCCACGGTGGCATATTGTCAAACACTTTTATTGACTTCTGGTGGAACAGACAAGTGAGTGTGCTTGCGGAACGACTTGGCCTTTCCGGTGAGACTTCGTGGCTGACATTCCTTCGTTTTAGGTTATTGTCAACCAATACGGACGACCGGGGAGAGCAGCACGGAGGTGGGGGCCAGACACCATCGAGGGCAACCTGGATGAAGACGAACTTCGTGTCAACTGCCATGATCAGAACGTGGATAATGTCAAGAACTGTTTCCTCGACGATGAATATTATGCGACGAAGGACTACAAAGTCTCGGACATAGAGGTGCCTCTACTATCTGTTGGAAACTGGGGCGGTATTCTCCTCCATCTCCGAGGCAATGTTGAAGGATTCATCAACGCAGGATCGAAGCACAAGTACCTTCGGTTCATTACCGGTCGACACGATCTTCCATTCTACACGAAGGAATGTGTGGATATGCAACACAGTTTCCTTGACGCTTTTCTCAAGGGACATGATCCACTAGGGTGGTCACGCGACGAGCAGCCAAGGGTTGGCTACAAAGTCAGAATAGGCGATGTTGGCTTTAATGATGCTGCGGCCGAGGGTGCATATCCAGAAAGATACGCAGAGGACTGGCCAATCCCTACAACAAAGTACACGCATTACTACCTGACTCCCAGCCAGGGTCTGGTCGAGTCTGCCCCTACCGTGGAAGAATGCAAGCTTTCCTACGGGGCTTTAGGAGATCTCAAGAACCAGCATCTGATCCAGTTCACAAGCGAGCCGTTCAAACAGGAGACCGAGTTCACAGGCCACCTGGTTGCGCACTTGAACGTTTCCGTCACTCGAGCTGAGGCTTCAACGAACCAGCCCAGCGACATCGATCTCTTCATCACCGTCCGACATCTGAGTTCAGAAGGCAAAGAGATTCTGTACACTGGCACGGTTGGAGATCCTGTGCCTGTGACGAAAGGCTGGCTCCGTGTCAGTTTACGCAAGGTTAACGAGAAAAGCCCCAGACACCAACGCTGGCATCCGCATCGCGAGTATCTGTCTAGCGATCACGCGCCACTTAGTCCTGGAGAAATCTACCCAGCGGACGTCGAGATCTGGCCGACCAATGTGGTCATGTCGCCAGGAAGTCGCTTGGTACTGGAAATTTCATCGGGCGACACGCAAGGTGCAGGCTTGTTTGAGCATAATTCCAATGAAGACAGGAACGAAGCAACTTTCAATGGCATGAATCATGTCCACTTTGGAAAAGGGTATGAGAATTGGCTGTTGATGCCTTTGATTCCGGCAGGGAAGAATTCTGAATAGGAAAAGCCCGATGCCGCCACTCTACATTGGCATAAGAGCAACAGATTTTAGAGGATTTGTGGCCTTCACACGAGTGGCAAATAGTATGCCACACCCCCAAAGCCGCCATGATCTAAGGCTTATAGAAATGCACCTTGCTGCCTTGAAGGGCCCCGCAGGCCTCCTATTTCCTGCCCGTTCTCGCCGGCCACCAGGTCTTGATTTCTACCATTCTCCGCCAATTTTATATTTCATGCTATCGTTGTTCCATCTCCCTACAGTCGAGCGCCATAACCTGTTCAGATTCTGCAACAACCAAAATATCAGCATCATGTCCTGCCTTCCCCACGGCGCTCGTACTGGCCGTGTGAGAGAGTTCTTGCTTACCCCGTATGTCCAAACGCCCGTAAACATGACCACAACCATAGTAGACTCGACGGGGTTGAAACCTGCCGGCCGTTCCGACAGTCGATGTGACCGGCTTGAGGGCCGATATGGAGGCATTCGTCGCCAGTCCGAAGGCCAACTCGAATCAGGCAGTGCAATGTGTTCTTCTGTGTGCCCTTGGATCTGGATCGTGGGATCTTCTGCAGTGTCATCGTCTCCGGTGAAGTGGGTGTCGTATACTCGAAGTGTTTCTCGAACCGTGGTAGGTTCCACAATGGTCTCTGTTCTTGCCATTCTGCTCGAAGAGGACGAGCAAGTAAGTCCAAGGTGCTACTTGCGACGATCCCTGATGACAACGGCGCAGCTTCTCTTCTGCTGCAGAAGTGCAACTGAACATGTATCGTCGCAATCGTCATTGCCATCCAACCACTGTTGTCGGAATCAAAGGTGGTACCTAGGCGTGCTAGGATCGCGGCTGGGGTCTCAGGCGATCCTTGCCGGCGGGAAATCATGGGGAGATGCATGCTGGAATCTGCGCTGCAGGGTAACCATTTAACCCCTTTGTGGCGGGGTCATGGGCAACCCCATGTCGCCTGTTTTTGTGCCGTTTGTGCGTAAACCCCCTTCCGAACCATGACACGGGGCTGAGATTCGGCAACGGAAATTTGGCTTACTTGGTACTGGTTGTTTATGTATACCACGTTGTTGTTCGGAACTGAGAACAGTTCGCTCGGATCTCATCATGAGTGACCCAGAACATTCGCAGGCACTGCTTGGTAGACTAGTTCCCTCGAACATGATCTTCAAGATGGCAGGCGATTCGTTCTCTCGTATAGAGATATCCAGCCTTGAAGGCAGGGCCCAGTCGACTCGACTGCGTCAGAAATTGTTCCATTCACTGCATACGACGCTGGGATCGTCAGAGAAGACCATCAAAGATGCGATTTTGGCGGACAGTGGTTACAGCAAGTCGGAAGTCAACCTCGAATATGCGCTTGCCATTTCCGACTTGCGCAAGCACTATGCTTCTGTGGACCTCGAACAAGATCTAAAAGCTCAGAAAGCTGTAGAGAACCTCAAGGCGACGACGAACGTTGGCATTGTATATATCGTTCCTGCAAAGCAGAACCTGTTCTATTGTGTCATCTCGGCTCTCACTGCAGCGTTGGCGGCTGGGAACTGTGTCGTCGTTGAGGTATTCGCTCCCTTTTCCCAAATCCACCAGTCACTTGATCTGATTCGAACCTGTTCAGCTACCTCCAACACTGACGCAGGTATCTGGTGTCCTCCGGAAGATCTTACCATCTGCACTCGACGCGGATATCTTCGGCGTCAGCGGCACAAGACCAACAAAGGACTTTCTGTCCAAATGTCATGTTTTGGAGCAGTCCGACGATGGGACAGACAATGCGCAATCAGAGCCGCAGGCTAGGGTTGTGGCAATCGTAGACAGGACTGCAGATATCCTCGAGGCAGCCATGGTGATCGGGGCATCTCGAGTATCATTCAACGGGCGCTCAGTCTATGCTCCCGATGTTGTCCTCGTGAATGAATTCGTGGCCGACAACTTCCTGTACCATCTCGTCCAGACGGTAACATCACCCTTGTCGAGTAAAAGCGCCCCCGCATCACAGAATCAGTCAAAATACCTGCCAGATGGTCATGCCAGAACGTTGAAGGAGCTGGAGAACAACGATGGTGTTCGCGTGGTTGTGTCAAGCTCCAGCGGCAGCATCATGGAGGTCAAGGACCGGTAAAGGCGAGACATTCCGGCCAAAGAAGCCCAGCACTAATCCGCAGCTATAGGACAATGGTACCCCTAAGTCGCAGGATAGAGGGTCGACTGATTATCGTCGTGCGGATAACGAGTTTAGATGATGCTATCGACCTCGCCAACAGGTATGCATTCCTGTGACAGTATCTTTTTCTTCACATGTTTGTACGACTCGCTGACGTTATGTTCGCCTTGACAGCTTCGGCACTCCCTTGGAGGCGAACTACAGCTTTGCAACTCCTACTGAAGCAAATTACCTCGCGAGATTCATCGATGCACGCATTTCCTGCATCAATCATATACCTGCTGAACTGCTTGGTAAGTCTACTGCCAAACATCTTCCACCAGTACGGCTGATAATCTTTCAAAGTTGGCCCGTTGGCACCCAAGCATCCGGCAGAAGCACCGTCTCCGAGTCCACGGTACAGCCAAGCATTATTCCGCACTCCGCGACCGCGACTAAGACATGCCTCAGAGCTGACGACCCTCACTCAGGCAGCTGTCCGCTCTCGGTCAACAGAAGGGTTGGAGTCGTGGAGTCGAGCCATCGTCGAGCCTGCACTGCCGGCAATGAAACAAGGTGACGGGCATGCCGTTGGTTTCTTCGATCAAGCATTTTTGGCCCTAGGGGTCAGCGTTGTCTCGCTCTTGGCTGGGACGGCTTTTTATGCCTTCAAAATGTTGAGACGGCGGTAATAATTGTTCGACCTCTACATTGTGAGAGACAAGGTTTCCCCCAAAACCCGAGTAGTTAGGAGTTGTAACATAACCATCTGAGTTCAATTGTACGCCATGTCTACTTAGGGCGTCGTGAGCAATAGCATACATGGGAAACAGTTTGAATTTGCAAGCAAAATGTATGCAGGTTCTACGCCACAGAAAGACAAAATCAAGCAGCAGCAGTAACCATTCTCGGACGGGGCAGTTTCTCGCTCTCCCTCTCCTCTCTTCCTACAAACTTGTTGCCTGTGTCATCTTTGTATCTGCCGAACGTGAACTGCGAGTTTGCCATGTTGACAAGCTCCCACGTCTCAGCAGCCAGCACGTTCGGATCAGCCTCATCTTCCCAGTCTCCCACCGCACCTGCCGCAAAGAGCGCCGGCATCCAATGGTCGTCCGTGGCCTGGGCCTCGCGGTAGGCAGGATGCTGCATCAGGCGAATCATGGCTTTTCTCAATGCTGGACCTCGATTCTTCGTCACGACATCTTCAGTCGCCTGGCGAAAGTTGAGGGCCCACGCCTCGGGCGGTCTCTCCTGGCCCAAGGACTCGCGGTACAGCAGCATGTTCGTCCATGCGTTACGATACAGGTTGTGCACCGCGCCGCCCGTTCCGATTAGTAAGTATCCCTCTTTCCGAAGTGGGCGGAGCGTCGCGCCCACCTTGACATGGTAGTATGGGTCGTAGCGCGCGTTCATCGACACGATGCTCACGGGCGGGCATTTATTGTAGTCGGGGAACATGCGGATGAGCACCATGAATGTGTCGTGAATCCAGGTGAAATCCGGATTTGGGCCAGCGTTGAATCCTTCAGCTTTGAGCATGGATATGCATCGTTCGGCGGTGGGAATGTCTGGGTTAGGTTTCCAATCTTTATACAGTGCTGGACTGGAGAATGGGCAGAAGCTCTTGCCGGGAGCTGGGTTGGTTGCAACCTCGATCTTGTCCCCGAGACAGGCCCAGTGTGCGCCCTGCGAAGATCGATGTTACTTTGCATTCTCACCATGGCTTCTCCAACAAAAACAGACCATGATGACAATCCCTTTGACGTTGTGAGCAAGGGCTTCTTGTCCGCATTTTGTCCAATATGCCCCAGACTCGGTGTCAGCCTCGAGCATGCGTGTCGAGCCATGTGAAAAGAAGTGTACCGGCGTAATTCCCATGATTGCGTTTCGAGAGACGGCGCAAAAAAATGGTGACAAGATGGTCAGTCGTCATGATCGATCGAACCAGAACTCAACAATATATCTAGGTCCTAGAGGACGACATCATCAGCCGTCGTAAGCTGCCGGAGGCATGAGTGGCGTTCAGCCAAATGACGAGGCAAACCCCAGCGTCAGTCCCCCATGTACTTGTCGATGCAATCGAAGAGGGGACAGCAAGAATCCGGTATGGGGTTCCGGGGACCCTTGTTGCTGGTCGGAAAGTGTCGATCGCCCCGTGTTGCCCCTGAAAAGCCGGTGGAGATCGCCAGCCGAAGCGCCTCAATCCGACAAACGGCACCGTTCTGGAACAATAAAACAACAAGGCAAGTAGCCTGGACGAGCATCGTGTATTGGTGCTTCGTCATCTGAGAATAACAAAAATGACTTCGCAGACACGTTCCCCTACCGAAGGTCAATTGGCCGATAAGCTGCCCGGATTGACGGCATACATTACCGGCCACAAACCAGATAATGGAGACACAACCATTCAAGAGAAGCGACCAGCGAATTGGCGATCAATCGACAAGGGTGGCATGACTTTCCATGAGGTCTTCACAACATCTGAGTTTCCCGTGTCTTTCAACGACGACGTCGACATCAAAAAGCATGACGACCGAGTCAACTCGGGAAAGATGGGTATTGTCAACCCTCGCGGTACCGTACTAAGATTCGTCGACTTCTCTCCCGGGTTCGAGTCAATGATGCATCGGACCAGGAGTCTGGACTATGGCATTGTGGTGGAAGGCGCCATCGAATTGATCCTCGATTCTGGCGAAAAGCAACTCCTGCAACGTGGAGATGTGTGCGTCCAAAGAGGCACCAACCATGCTTGGAGGAACCCAAGTACTACTGAGTGGACGAGGGTTGTTTACATCTTACAAGACTCACAGCCAGTCGAGGTGCAAGGGAAACCTTTGAAGGAGTACCTGGGCCGAAGTGAAGGGGAGATTCCTCCAAGCGGCAACGACGAGTAGATAAGTCGAGAGAAAACAATTAAAAGTCTCAGTAACGAGTGTATACTCACCATCCTTGACAAGGCTGTTGCAAAATTGCGCAATGGTGGACCAAAATATTTTCCTCGCGCAGAACCTGTAACTGACCAGGGGAGAGCTTCCCACCACACTCGTACTTTTCCTCTGTCTCTAAGACCAAGCCGACATGACTGTGGAACGAGCCATTTTATCCTCAACATAAAAGTGCTCCTGTTGGCCTGGTTGAGACCTGGAGAACCACAAAGTCAACACTGACCCCATGGGCTGTAGGTGGAGCCATGGAGAGTCTACAAACACACAGCTACGGAGCAAGCCCCTTTCCGGAAACAGTGGTACTATCTTGACCACTGTTGCCCTTCACAAACAATAGGATGCCTTTCCTCCTCTTGTCTTCCCAGCGTCCTTCGCAGACAGCAATATAGCGCCAGCCATTGACCGAACCGAGGCCATCCACTCTAGCGTATAGACCTATTAAGTTGGAGGGCAGGGAGTCACTGTCGCGAGCCGCTCGCCCCATGTCTTATATCGTAGATGTACTCCTAGGTCAGACGGTGCCAAGTTCTCTGGAAATAGGCTTGGGAGGTACTTCGTATCCTACCCCATTACTTCAGCTAACCGATCTGCGTTCATTGTGAGATTGTGTCTGTCCCTGGAGGTCGTGTTATCCATTCTGGACTGACGAATGATGGAGACATTCTACACGCCAAGGAGATGCAAAGAATGTGTTTACACCGAAGCGGTATTACTGCCTATTGCCAGGACAATGGCCGGAGGTATCTCTAGCTGAAGAAGTCCGCCTTTTCATATTGCGCAAAGAAATTGGCGCAAGCCTCTTTGTACTCCCTCTCAATAGCGTCACGTCTCGCCTCTGATCGCACAGTAAGTTTGACAGGGAAGTCGTATGCACAAGCCGTCAAACCCTCCCTGTATCCAGTGACGACGTCGGTATCCGGCTCAATGGGTTTCCCGGTCGCCGGATCGGTCGCTTTCTCGAGTTTAAAAGCCCACAGGATCTTGGAGATAGCGTGGAAAAGGTTTCGGTCTGCTAAATGGATGCCTGGGCACAGACGGCGACCGTGGCCTGTATCATTTGGTGAGCCTCATGGAACCTGCCACCCAAACGTCATTATCAGGGTCATGAGGATCACACATACCATAACCATAATGATCGCGATTCTCATAGTCGGCGGAATTGGCGTACTCGGCAGCGAGCAGTGTGCGGCCTTTGTAGTGGTCGGGATCGAAGACTTCATGGTTGGGGAACTTGGACTCGTCGTGGTGCAAGCCCCAGACATTGATGAAGCATATTGTGCCTTTTGGCAGGAATTTACCGTCGATCCATTCATCTGTCGAACATGCATTTTAGCAGATCTTTTCGCGAGACAGGGATCGAGGGAGAACCGAAGTTTAAACTTACCTTCAGAAAGAGCATGCGGTACGGACAGGGGGGCGACAGGTCGCCATCGATGGGATTCCTTGACAATCTGCGCCACGTAGGGTAACTTGTCGTAGTCAGACCACTCGGGTACCTTGTCCTCGCCCAGCACGGCATCGATCTCGGCTTGTGCCTTCTTTTGCACTTCCGGGTACACAACCATGGCTTGAACAAACGATGTGAGAACCGATGCCGAGGTATCGGACCCCCCTTTGATCGTGACGCCCGAAAGCAATGTAATTTGGTGGGTAGTTAGGCCACTTTTCTCCTGGTTATCCAACAGCCGATCCAGAACGGTGAACTGAGATCCAATGGCCTGGCGCCTTTTCAGGACGGAGTTTAGGAGACCAGTGTAGAGCTTATGCATCTCGTCGTGGACAACAGTGGCGCGGGTCACCCACTTGCCGAGGAAGCGTTCTGGGATCGCTTTCAGAAAGGGGAATATGTCGACGGGAGGAGTGGCGCCGAACTCCTGGATTCGAGCCCATTTCTGGAGCAGCGCCTCGAGGCTTTCCATGTGAGGTGCCTCAGTCGACGGAGAGCGAATACCATAGACTGAACAGCGTGAGTGCCATCCTCATCGGAGATCTCTGATTGTCAGAACAGGCCGCACTTACCGACACTCATGACAATACTATTCGTGGTCCTCTTGAGGTGACTCGCCCAACTGTCGGGGGTGTCGAGCATGTCGTGGAGCAATTGGACCATCTCGGCCTGCTGAATCTTGGTGTGCTCTTTGTCGCACAGGGTTTCCGTGAAGTCTTGATGAATTACTTTTCTCATCACTCGCCAAACTGGCGTGTTGTTCATGAGAAGTACATGATCGCCTTCGCCGATAATACGGCCCACTTCGTTTGGTGGACGGTTACTGGACGTCGCGCTCTTCTTCTCCAAAAGCTGTTTGATGATCCGTCGGTCTGTGAGGACCGCCACGGTACCAGGTCCGAGCTTGATAGTGTACAAGCCACCATACTTCTTTGCCCATTCGGTGAACCTGAGCTGGTTAGATGCAAAAGTACAAAAGCCAAAGGAAGACTTGCTGAAGATAGAGCTTCTGCTTGGGAAGTTGATGCAAATTACCTATGATAGGTAATGTTGGCGGTCCTGTGGCAGTCTGATTAGCATTTGCAGGGGGGTCGAGGGACGGAATGTAAGTATACCATCTGGGAAATTGTGACCTCGTCTACCTACGAACATGTAGGCATACAGCAAGAAACTAGCTGTGAGAAGAGCACTGGCCAGAAGCACGGGGGACGCCATGGTTGTCAGATAGCAAGTATGGTGCTGAGACGACTAGGAATATTGGCGAATATTCGAACCTCTGGTCCAGATCGCCGGGTTCATGTTTCAGAGTATTATCGTATGCCTTTTGGTGAAGATGTCACAGTCGACATTCGACCCAGTGGTCATTTCCCGCGTCGGGGGAAGCGAGTCCAGTAACGCTGGAGCCGACAATTATATGCAGGCCCCCCATTATTCTTGGCATCTCTTTCTCCCTGATACGAGTACCCCATGCATTGCCGCGGCACTACCCCGTGACGATGCTACAGGCTTGGCCAATGCCTGGCTAGTACCTTCCTGGAGAAAGAGAAAAGTTGGGGTTGCCAGGGCCCCGTACAATGGGTCACACTTTGATTGGGAAAGGCAACATGGCTTGGACCGAATGCAAGTGGTAGATAGCGAGGCGATTGGCAGCGTGCAAACGTCATGCTTCGGGTACAGCAACCATGACGAGGCTGAAACCCTGGAAAACCAAACCACGTGTGTCAGCTCGTAACGGCACGAGAGGTTGAATGAGAGGACTTTCTGACTGGATGAAAACAGCGGAGAAATATTTCACCAATCGTGGTGGCTATATCTTTCGATTTCGTTCGAGCAAATGGATTCATTTCTACTGGGCGGGTTGGAATCTGGGGGCCTTAGACAGTAACCCCCAGCACCAGGCTCGCCCCTGATGGAACTCACGCAAATCTTACCGTCCTCCTCTCCGTGCCCACAAGACCATATCATGATTCGGGAATATCATAGACACATGGCCAAAAAGACCAGGATCTTAGCTGCCTGTCTTTGCCACTGGTACAATCGCAGATGCTATCCCATGCGTTATAGCTTCCACCAAGGACATGTTCTGCAAAGGATATGACACAATCCTTTCCGGAGCCATCCGCATGTAGCGCTGTCGCTCCCGGAACACGATCTTCACGTGTCCCACAGGACTCCGTAGCCCTTGAGATCTAGGCCTTGAGATGGACGTTGGCCAGTCAAAGATTTTTCTGTTGGGGCAGATGATTGGACACAGCATCATAAGCAGGATCTCGCGACGGACGAGTCCAGTTCGATGCCAGCATGCAACCACCTCGTTCGTTAAGTTGGAGTCCGCAGGCTCTCTTGCTCTCGAACTATTGCATCAAATCTCCCTTTCAGCAAGGCATATATGGCTTCAGTCAAGGGCATCTTGACCTCCCACTGTTGTCCGAGGCGAATGGCATTGCCGACAATTGCCTCGACCTCAAATAGTCTGCCTTGCTGAACATCCTGCAACATACTGACAGGTCTGCCGCCTCCAGTCTCGGATCTTCGTTTGGCGATGGCCATTTGCTTTTCTGCGACCTGTTCATCAACATTGGGAATACCTATTTTCTGAGCCAAGGAGATGATCTCCAGCATAATGGACCAGACAATACCATGAGCGTAGGAGGAAGTCAGCAGGAAATCTCCATCGTTACACATTGACAGAGCACAAACTGGACTCCATGCGCAGTTTAGCACCAGTTTCTGCCACCGGGCGATCTGAATATCTTCATGGACCTCGGCTTGCCCTCCACCAGAAATGACCAGATGGGCTAACCTGGAAGCGGCGGCCTTGTGAGACGCAGGCGCATTGGCCGGAAATGTCCCTATTTCCAGACGATTCAACATTTCCGGGTATTCGATGACACCCTTTGCGGTTTCAGTCGCTGGCATATAAACGGCACAGCTAAGGAGCGGGTTGTCCGGAAATGCCTGGGCGACTTCGTCCTCGATTGCAATTCCATTTTGAGCCAGCACAATGGCTGTTCCCGGCTTCACGACAGGTCGAATCAAGTCCGTCAGCAGTGGCTTTGAGCCTGGGAAGGATTTCCTCGCGACAAATATGAAGTCGTATACGGCATCCTTGGGGCATTCATCGGTAGTTCGAACGACGAGCTCGGGGCGAAATTGCACATTGCCGAATCTTTCGCTGAGAAGAGTGAAGCCGTTCTGTCTGACAGCCTCGTAATTCGAACGACAAACAGCGGCGACTCGGCATCCGGCTCGCTGGAATTGATAGAGGTGCACAGCACCGATGCTACCTGCTCCAAAGAGGAGGACGTTGGGAGCCATGTCAGGCATCTTCGGCCTCGGGTACAGAAGTTGTCCACATTGCTATGGAAGATGGAGGAATTCATCAAGGTAAGTCAAGCAACGAGGTGTCGGAGTTGACCGACTAAGCTTCGTGGCTGGTGCTTTGGTCGTACGAGCGCCACAGCGAGTAAGTTGTGGCTGCACACAATCATGTCCTCTACAACTCTACGCGGACATCAGCACTAGAAAGAGGCGTCTGACAGATACGGTCGGAGATATCATCTCCATGTCGTTGTTTTCACACTTCGATTTCTAATATGCAGGATACCATATACCACATCAGGTCAGTACAAGTGCCACAGTGGATGGCTCGGAATCCTCATGGGCGAGAAAAACGTGTCTCAAGGTATATCTATGGCCACAACGTGCCACGGTCTTACTAATTATGGGTGGGTATCGGGAATAAACAACCGTCAAGCCGAAGAGCGAAGAAGCGAGAAGTTCGAAACCTTTGTCTCAAACGTTCTTTGCAACTGCCAGCATAACCCACCAGCAATGCCTCAAAACGGCAAAAATGAGTGACCTTGATGAACATGAACCATATCTAACAGCCACCGACCGTGAATGTGTTGGAGGTGAGCGTTCAGGTCAGAAGGAGAGTTTCCCACGGCTTGCACGACGTGTTATAAGCTTCGAACATGGCTCCAACCCCACGATTCCTCAGATTCCACCATCTGCCGGACGCACATCGTCAACAAATCCAACGAATGACGTGCTCGGACAGCAGAGATTTTCCTCCGCAGCCACGGAACATTGGTTCAAAGCGCGACGCCGGTGCCGTATACCCGGACACTAAGACGATCAAGAGTGGTCAATCCACAACGTCAAGGCACAAATAATAACAGGTACGGAAGGGTCCAGAATTTTTCCTAATGGTGGCCATTTGTGTTTTCCCGAAGAGAGCGTAAATATCTACGTCACGACATCCTCCTTTTCATTTCAATGTTCACTCCAACTTCACAACCATCACCGCTCTTTTCGTCGGCCAAAACATGGACAGGATAGAACGAATTCTGTCGCGTCCGGTCGCTAAACCGTATCGAAGCAGCAAGATCGACCCCTCGGCTAAACCGCACCTCAACCAAGATGGCCATATTGACTTTGCTCCCGGTGACGTCGAAAATCCCAAGGAGTGGTCTGCCCGGCGACGATGGTATTGCACGATAGTCTCTGTCTTGCTTGTGGTCAACGCAACTTTCGCCTCGTCCAGTCCTTCAGGGTGTGTCGGGAGCATATCCAAACAATTCCACGTTTCCGAGGAAGCGGCTGGTCTGGTCGTCACGTTGTTCCTGCTGGGCTATTGTGCAGGACCGTTGGTCTTCGCGCCATTGTCCGAATTTTATGGCCGACGATATGTTTTCCTAGTCACCTTCACCTGCTACAACGCCTTCAACTTCCTCTGCGCGTTTGCGCCCAACTTCGCGTCTTTGCTCATTGGTCGTTTGTTGACCGGCACTTTTGCGAGCGCGCCCCTGACTAATGCACCTGGCGTGTTGGCTGATCTCTGGGGTCCTATTGAGCGAGGGAACGCCATGGCTGTCTTCTCAATGATGACCTTTGTGGGCCCATCGATGGGACCGGTCGTTTCCGGCTTCTTGGAACTCAAAGAGGATTGGAGATGGAACTTCTATGTCTTGCTCTGGCTGGGTGGCGTCACCGAGGTGTTGATGTTGACAATCCCCGAAACGCATCCCGGGACCGTCTTGATCAACAAAGCACGACGCATCCGGGGAACTCGAGTCGAAGAACATGCTCATCTCAAAGCCCCTTCCGAAGCACAAGGCCGGAGTCTGACGAGTATGTTCAAGATCGCCCTCGTCCGGCCGTGGCAGATCTTGTTCGATCCGATCTCGCTTCTCGTCGCCATTTACCTCTCGATTGTCTATCTGCTGCTTTACATGCTCTTCACAATCTACCCTATCGTTTTCCAACAAAAGCGGGGCTGGAACGCTGGGGTAGGAGAGCTACCGCTGATCGGTACCGCAGTGGGAGCTTGTATAGGTGGTGCTTTCGTTTTCGCCGTTTCCGCACGTGATAAGAAGAAGATGCTCGCCGGCGTCCCTCGAAGTCCCGAAGATCGCCTTCCCGTCGCCATGCTCGGCGGCATCCTTTTCGCGGTCACCATGTTCTGGTTCGCGTGGACTGGCGAGTTCAACAGCATCCACTGGTTCGTTCCAACCCTCGCCGGCACATTCCTCGCCGCGTCCATCCTGTTGATCTTCGTTGCGTATCTCAACTACCTCACCGACACTTACTTGATGTACACGGCGAGCGCCATGGCTGCGAACACCATTTGTCGATCAGCCTGTGGGGCTGCCGCGCCTCTCTTCACGCAGTACATGTTCGATGCCCTTGGTGTCGGTGGTGGGGGATCTCTTATCGGCGGTGTGGCCTGTCTTCTCGCGCCCATTCCTTTCATCTTCTACAAGTACGGCCATTCTATCCGGGAAAGAAGCAAATTTGCGCCTACGTCGCTTCCGAAACCGAATGATGAAGAGAAGCAGGATAACGATGTTCCGGTAGACACGGGGAGTCGAAGGTCGAGTACGACCGTCAGTGTCACTAGTAGCCAGTCGTCCCTGGAATCTGGACACGATGGTCCGATCGTCGAGAGACCCGAAGAGGAACATCCTAATGTCATTGCAGAGACTGAAGACAGGTCACATACAGTAGAGCCTTGACTGGAACACAAGAGCATCACTTACTCGTCGTTGGTTCCAACGAGCGGCCACACCTCCAGGCTATGAATCTGCTTCACAGGAACTATGCGTCCTTACCACCGTTACGATCTGAGACCAACTTGGCGTCCCCTCGGTCGAGCAACTGCATCTGATATGGTCGGACGCGACACGCGATTTCCAAGTGCATCCGGGACAGCCAACCCTTCCCGGGGAGTGAAAGGGCTTTCTTCTGGTGCTTGACCAGGCTCAATTTGGGGAAAAGAATAACATTGCCTTTGCTTGATGCTTGCTGTTTCACGAGCGATGGATTTTGGGTTGGCTCTTAGTCTTTCTAGTGACGCATGGCGATAATGAGGGCATACAAGCACTAAGGTTTCTTCAAGAATGTGTATCGACGGTGTAGACATAGCAAGCATCAAGCCTTGGGTCGGGCCTTTGAGTGTAAATATACTTTTTTTTCTACAGCTCGCCACTCCTTTGACGGGCTCAACTTCCCGTCCAGCTTGTTCGGTCATTTGTGTGAACGTCAGTATCCCACACGAGCTGAAGACGACGAAGAATATAAGTCGATTTAGCGGTGACAGCACAAATTTCCCACCGTAGCGAACAGGGAGGGCTACCTCGGAGTTCCTGCGACTGATGCGCAGTGTCTTGCTTGGTCAGAAGTCTTCATTTATCCTATTCCTTCAGCTCACTCTGTGCACTCTTCACCCCACTCAAGTCAGTCCCATTGCTGCACAGAATCGCCCAGCCTGTGAAGCCAAGTGCGAATGCCCAAAGAACTTTCATCAACGTTCGCCTAATGGGAATACCACTCTATGTACCAGGCGTTCTTCTAAAGCCGCCGAGTCATGACAAGTTTGCAAGGCAATCTAAGTCATGATGTATCTGCAGCACGATCCCTCCGTAAGTGGACTCCTCAGATTCCTCGCGCGTCTCCGGAAGAAGACAATTCAAAAGCAACCGAGACACTGCGTCAATCGTCGAGCCTTTCAGCTGTTTGACTACGTTCACCATCTCCACAATCGACCATGTCCTTGAGTGAAGCCGCGAATGTGGAGTATCCGCTTGATACAAGAGAACTTGCCATGCCTTCTCCGGTGATCCATCTTTGTCAAGGTTATGCTCGATCAATCGAGCTTGAGCCTGCATCAACTCGTTCCTCCGCTCTTTCGGTTCGCGAAGTGCAGTATCGCTACCTCCGAGGAGGATGTCAAAGATGAAGAGCAGTATCGACACAGACGAAGCTGACCTCATCAGTCTCCGCATTGGTGTCCGTTGATCGCCCGATGTCTGTGTCAACCGAAGCAACGTCCTCCTCAGAGAAGTGAATACTGCCTCGTGGATGAAACTACTGGGCTGTGAACCACAGGTGGCCGTCGAAAGTATCTGAATCTTCGTCAACCGATCCAAGAGCCGTGCGAAACAGGAATTAGAGGCAGTTGATCTTCTTTCCTTATGTGAAGAATATGTCGTTCTCATATCGATCGTTGAATAGCCGGGAAGAGTCGACGTACACCTACGCATATCAGCCCACATTTATCAAGCATTTGCAGCATGATCTTACCAAGCAAGCAATGACACTGTAACTGGCGAAAGACTTTTCAGGCCGCCGAGAAGGCTTATTGAGCGTTCCAACCCATCGATGTGGGTTTGAATGCCGCCAGGGACAACTTTCGGAAGCTGCCGACCCTGAGTGGGCTCTCTTTCGGGCCCATCATCGACCACATCCATGGTCAACACGGCTTCATACATCCAAAGGTTGACCATCGCTAAGATAATTTCCTCGGACAGCCCTGCGGGTGTATTGATCCGCTCTTTCAGCATTCGGATACCATTCAGCATGAGCCCGATAGTTTCTGAGGTCGGAGAGCGACGGCCCGAGTCCAGGTCTCGACTAAGACTTGATGTTGCGAGCAAAAATTGAGCTGGTAAAGGACGATTGAGGATGTGGCGGGCCACGGTGGTGGCAGGTGACGAGATGTTGCAGAATTGATTTGTTCCAGAGATGCGACGTATCACAACTCGAAATACTGACTATCGTCAGTGCAAAGTCGAGCAAATGATTCCAGGCACTCACGATAGTCCAGAAGCTCTTGATGTTTATGACGAACTTCTGACGAATTTGGCGATCTGCGCAGGTTGACGTTGTCGTTTGCTGGAGCGGACGAAGTGAGGAGCAATGAAGAACGACTTTCGAATGCCGTGCTTGCGCATGTTCTATGCGAATGTTGCGGCGAGGTAGCCGTGGAGATGGACTCGAAGGAAGACTCAGACGCGGCTCCGGTATCCTCTCCAAAGTCGTCGACGTGTTCTGAGGACCGCACCATATCCTCCCGTCGCAGCCACGGTAGGACGCGACTTTGTGATCTTGCGGCCAGCTGATTCTGGCGTCGGATGGAGTCCCTCTTGCGCAGAACTGTCCGATGGTTCAGTAACAGGTGCCGAAATCCTAAGTTGAGCTCTTACATTCTTTCATGACATGGCGACTCTTGCACGTGCCTGGTTGGCTGTCCCTAGATACAAAGAGATACTTTGGGACATACTCCGATTTGAAAGTCGGGTTTGATACAACACCCATTTTGCCTCCAGCGACAGGGGGACTTCGCAGTCAGAACCAGTGACAACCTTCTCAGATAATGCGTGTGCGCCTCGTAAATATGAGCGCAGAAATACTGAAAGCAAACACGCGGACGATAAAGAAGGGAGTCAAGACAAAAAGGCATCGAAGCCATACATAACTACGGCCCAGGGAGTCCCGTCATCGTTACGAGTCCCCTGACCTTCAACCCTGTAAGGCTATCAGACTGATGCTGCGCCAGTCGGACGACCTCGAGGCGATTGTGCGCTGCTGACCACACTCCTTTTCCCGTCAAGTCTCTTCTTCGATGCGCGTTCATTGAACAGAATCTGTTACCGAAAACGGTTTGCACGCTCAACGAATCATCGATCATTGCGCTTCGCGGCTGACGGGATGAGATGTGACACTGGAGATGCAGCTGAAGACCTGATCCGGGCAAGTCTCGACTAGTGCTTACAGACAGTGCTTTGGCCAAATGCATTCAACTTTAGGATAGGAAATCCGCAAGGTCTGACAAAGTCCGAT
Source organism: Exophiala viscosa (assembly GCF_022695815.1). Taxonomy (NCBI): domain Eukaryota; kingdom Fungi; phylum Ascomycota; class Eurotiomycetes; order Chaetothyriales; family Herpotrichiellaceae; genus Exophiala; species Exophiala viscosa. The sequence goes on along the minus strand of NW_026944355.1, from coordinate 2,214,898 downwards.
GCCTATCACGTACCTACAGCGCTCGTCTTGATAGCCATACGGCCCCTCCAAACATGGTGCGGCGTTATGTTTTGCTGCTGCTGATGACCTACTTATCAATGCTGGGAGAACCAATGTTCTCCGCCATCGGGAAGCTTGCTGCTTCGTAAAGGAAAAGAGTGAGATAATGGGAGAAGAGTGTCCTGTGTCAGACAACACGAATTCCCGTGGACAACGCTTCGAAGCCGGACTGAACCTGTCCAAGCGAAGCGACGTTGCCCGCTTCGAGGCAATGGCCAAATTGGGCCAAGTCCTGACCTGTGGAACAATTCTACAAGCCCATGGTTGGTAGGAGAGGCCGCCCCCCAAAAAGCTCCTGCTAGGTATGGCTTAGCGTTAATGAACGTGGCTCAACGATTGAACCAACCACCCATGCCCCAACTCGGCACGAACATGCATCCTCTCCTCTTTTGCCGCTGCGATAGGACAACGGATGCATGTCGTTTCTACGGACTTATCATCTGACGACTCAATGTTTCTATTCTGCATCATCGATCTGATGCACATTTGTCTTTGCCTATTAGAGAATGGATGAACGGCGAGCGCCGGAACATATTAAGCGCGACTCTCCCAGTAAACGCACCAGAGGAGTGGTATCGCCAGAAGGAGACGATGCAAGTGAGGCGAGTGCCTCGAGCTCATCGCAAAAAGCCCGAAGGTTGGATCAGGAGGGTTCCAGGTCTCGAACAGATCCCGAGCAAGTGAATCGCTTCTTGTTTGTCGACTCTTCGTCAGCAGGGCAGAGACCACGTTCCGATCAGCGTGCAATCAATGCTCATATCCAACAAAATGCCTACAGAAATCGGCGGCAGGCCGCTCAGAGGCAGCGAGGCTCAGATGGCGCCAACATTGGACGATTTAGACGGGAACCTCAGTTACAACCACGACCGACAGAGCCACATCCGGTGGCGGAGCCTCAACGCGCACCCGTGCAGAGTGTTGAACGTGCAACACCTCCGTCGACGCCAGCCTCCTTCTCTCGTCACTCCTCAGTCTTCTCACCACCTGTACGTCTGGAACAGGGTCAGGTGGAACGATTGAGACATTATAGCAGTGTCCGAGCACCAGAAGTCCGTGAAGCCGTCAATGCTCAACGCGAAGATGAACAACGATCCGCGAGTGAAAGTCGTCGCAGTATCACCCCTGAAGATGATCCATTACTGGTTGAAAGCCCTTCTGTGAGATCGATGCTCACGCAAATTCTTCAACGACTGGACGCAGGTCACGCCGGGCATTCTCTTCCAGGGTCGCCCGGCTCAAGCTCAAGAAATATGGCCCTAGATCCATTCAATCTCAGCACGGTAACCGTCACTCCAGCTATGAATGCTGTCCTACGCCATTGTAAGTGAGATTTGCTGTGGCCTTCCAACCCCCTTCGGGTCGACTGACATATTCATGACAGTTTCGGATGTGATGATACCCAGTGTCTTCCCAACTCGACAGCAAGCAGAGATTCAGACTCGGTGGGCTTTTGGGAAAGCAGCCCAAGAACCGCTTGTGCTGTACTCGCTGTTAGCAATCTCATCAGCAGAACGCAGCGCTCGTTTAGGAGAATTGAGCAGTGGAGCACAAGAGACGACTTTTACAGAGGACGACTTATTGAATCGGCAAGCCCCAGATTTTGTTTCGTACAAAGTCAACGCTGTCAAGCTCGCAAATGAGACCATGAGGTCAATGGACACAGCAGCCAAAGCTTCCACCATCTTCGCCATGATGTGTCTGTTGTCCATAGAAGTATGATGCTATCTTCCCAAGAATGAGCATTGCTGATCTCTGTAGGTCATCACTGGCAACCAAAAAGAAATCTTTGATCATGTCAGTGGACTTCAAAAGTTGATTGCATGGCGCGGCGGATATCATGATATACCACCACATGCGGTCGAGCTTATACTGTCGTAAGGAGTCCCTTACATCCAGCATGGCCTATGATACTAATATCGTGAAACAGTACTTCCTATATGTGTGCCGCGATGACGAGAAGCTTGCCTACGCCTCCGCCTACATCTTCCTTGGCCCGCTTGCCGCAAAACCTGCTCGATGAGATAAAACGCAGTTTGAAGGAAGACACACAACAGATGGGTGCAGGCATCTTGAACCCTGAAGTTGACAACATTCTTTACTGGAAGATCTCACAAGCTTTCCGAGATATGACGGATGTGGTCCAATATCGGGAATATTACCACGAAAAACAACTGCAACCTCTCGAACGAGAGCTCGAATACATCAACGCGAAAAGTTACCAGTTCAGGTATGCGGTGCTCTCGGCCCCCTTTGAGCCACGACCGCCGACAAGCGACAAGGAGGAAGCCTGTCGACTTGCCTTGCTGATTTTTTGCTTCTGCAATTATCAAGTATCGCAGCCTGATTCCGCATTGAACCGAACATTGACCACTCAACTCAAGACGGCTTTACAGGCATCGGACCTGCGCGGACTGTGGCAACCACACCATGAACTCTTGACTTGGGTGCTACTGTTGGGTGCATTCCTGTCTGCTGGACAAAGAGAACGGCCATGGTTTGTCCTGAATCTTGCCAGAGTTTCAGGCGTGCTCGGATTGAAAGACTGGAGCGACGTTCGGTCCGTGCTGTTGAAGTACTTTTACCTCGATCGCATCTATGCACGAGGCATGCAAGCCAGTTGGGATGAGGCTGCATTGCTGGCGGAAACGATGGAAGAACTATGATAATATAATATCCTCTACCATTTCTGCTGGGAACACTACCAATCATCACACGCGGTCTCTTTCGCTCTCTTGCTGCGTAGGCCGACTTGATTGTAGTCCAGATTTAGTCTAGCAAAGCAAGGGGTAGGGATGGTCATCCCTGAAGACTGCCGGACATCTAGACTGCTTTGTTAGGCCGTTGAAGCATGCCCTCTTTTGCCATCTTCCGGGCGGGAGGGCCCGTCGGCGCTGTCATTTTTAAGCCTATTCGAATAGGGCACGGACTAGTCCACCACTTCATTTGTACGTGGTATATCTCAAGCTCAAGCCTAAGCCTCATCTTCACCGACATTTGTTGCCATACTCGACGCGCTCCACGATGGCACACTCAAGAGCCTACAGTAAGGACTACGTGATAGTAGCAGAGTTGCAGACTCCTGCTCAGGATGAGATGCCAGAGGTGTTCTGCCTCCCATCTCTCAATGGGCACAATCTTCATGAAATCACCGTCGATGAATTGCAGCATCTACTGTCATCCGGAGCCCTGACATCGGTACAGTACGTGCAATTCTGTCTGGACAGAGTGCAGAGGGTCAGATAAACTCTTCCGAGTCTTTCAAGGACAAACGATAACAGCATGACAGGTAAATCCATATCTCGAATGCGTCATTGAGACAAACCCAGATGCTCTCGAGCATGCCAATAGCTTGGATGAGGAACGAAAGGCAGGGAAGACCAGGGGGCCACTCCACGGAATTCCCGTCTTCGTCAAGGACGTAAGTATTGCCCTATACATCGACCGTGACGCTATCGAGGTCATTCGCTGAACTACGTAAGTAGAACATGGCTACGGCAGACAAGATGCAAACAACCGGAGGTTCCTGGGTACTGCTGGGTTGTGTCGTGCCCAAAGACGCGCATATAGTCCACCTCCTGCGCGAAGCCGGGGCGATCATCCTAGGCAAGACCAATCTCGACGAATGGGCCGGCATGAGAGGCAGTAATTACTCATTGGGATATTCTGCTCGTGGTGGACAGACCCGAAATCCGTACCTATTGAACCGTTCTGCGAGTAAGTATATGCTGTCCACGATTCGCTTGACTCATGCCATTGTTGACCCTTCTATCACAGACGGCAGCAGCTCCGGCAGTGCCGTTGCAGTATCTGCAAACATCGTGCCACTGGCGTTCGGCACCGAGACTGATTGCAGCGTCATCAGTCCAGGCATGGTGAATGGCGTGGTCGCCATCAAACCGACCGTCGGCCTGACTTCGCGTGGTGGTATTATTCCCATCTCGGAGACTCAAGACTCGATCGGTCCATACGGTCGATGTGTCGCCGATGCTGCGCGTGGGTTGGACGTGATTGCCGGTCCAGATCCCGAAGACAAGTTCTCAACAGTGCCCGAGAGGCGGCAACCAAAAAGCTATTGCGACTTTCTCACCGATCGGCATGCACTTAAGGGCGCCAGATTTGGTCTGCCCATGAAGCGGTTCTGGGATGTTGCGCCTTACCCGCAGAAGCACGTCGCGGAACAGGCACTGAAACTTATCAGACAGGCTGGAGCAGAAATCATCGCTGTCGATATGCCTTGTGCAGATGAGAGACTTGGTACAGATGGTGTCTGGGACTGGTCAGGCTGATGTTATTGCTCGCAAGTAGTGTTCCCTGCTAACACGTCGTCCAGGGAACGGTACGGAGAAGATCGTCCCGAGATCTCCGAGATCACCGTCAGCAAAGTCCAGACATACTATCTGATGAACGAGTATCTGGGCAAACTCAGAAACACCCCCATCAAGACCCTCGAGGACGTGGTTCGGTACAACGACGAAAACCGCGGGTCAGAGGGTGGTCACGCCGGGGATCTCCCTGCGTTTCCTGACGGACAGAAACTGTTCCGCAAATGCGTCGAGACGAAAGGCGTCAAGGACGAAACGTACTACGCGGCGCTCAAGCACATCCAGACGCAGTGTCGACAGAATGGGATTGATGCCGCGTTACGCATCCCGAGTGACCACCGGCGTGACGCCAATCGGGGTGAGTGTGAGCAGGAGCAAGAGGAAGTGGAAGACATGCTTGACGCCCTCCTCTTCTTCGACATCAAAGCCGGAGGAATCCAAATTGCCGCTCAGGCTGGATACCCTGTCATGACGATCCCGATCGGCCTGGACCCAGATGGGATGCCGCTGCCCTTGACATTGCAGCACACGGCGTGGCAGGAGGATAGGCTGATCAAGTGGGCGAGTGCGATTGAAGATCTGCTGCGTGTGCATAACCTCGATGACAAAGAGCAGTCATCACAGGCGCGAATGGGCAGAGTCCCGCCGACGTTCAAGAATCATTTGAGGAAGAATATCCCTATTGATCAGGACTATCAATGGCCTGGGCGGCATCGGGATTAGGGGAACTCGAGAGATTGTAGGTAGGAAGTGGTCGAGACCTTGCTGGGCAGGATATCTTTTTGGTCTCAGCCTCTATGGACTTCTGTGAACGGTGACAAGTCTCCCTCCGGGTTGAGATACCAAAGGTTCATGTTTTCGCCTTGATCACCACCTGACACTGCACCATTGCCCATGCTCATCAAGGCGACTCAGCCTTCACAGTCAAACCGCGGATGGTGATTTGTGACAGAGCTGTTGTCTCACAAAACCGGGATCATGACGATTTCCCTATTGACATGGGGTCGGGCTTTTAGCCATTGCTACGCGCAACGTTGTGTGCTTGTGCCAGGTGGTTGGTCATGGTAACCATTGCCGTCTTCGTTTCGCTGGAAAACATCCTTGCTTGCTCAGTCTGGCTCATTCAAGATCTATGGGACACAGCCATCTGCTTCGCAGTCAGGCTGAAAGATATGCCTCCTGGTATATGAACATTGAGAAGGGCCACAAGTGCTGTTTTCCGCCTTGCTCTTGACAGAGGACAATGCCGCTTCGACTTGCCATACTTCCGTACCAACATCCTGTGTTCGAGACTGCGTCATCTTTGATTGTGTTGTGCCGACGAGGTTCTGGAGATCCCTCGCTCCGGACGACATGGCTCGAGTATCGTCAGTAAGAGAAGTCCACGCAACAGCTGTCGTGTGTCATAGATCATGGAATATCTTGGTCGTCAGGTTACGTACAGGCGTGATGATTTGATGTTGAGACCGTCGTGTACAGTTGGTCGATCACGAAATCTCCCTACCATGGGCAACCACATCACGATAAACATCCTCGGGTAACTCTCTGACGATCAAGACCGTCATCTTGATAACCTCATCTGCATTTAGACTCGGAAAGCTTCGTAGTACCTTTGCAGGACTTGGTTCGTTTAGAAGCTGGTCTTTGAGCAGCAACAGCTGTGCCACTACGCAGATGACATTGAGGTGGACGCCAAACGCGAACAGGAAATCCCACAGCTTGAGGACTTCTGGAAGTGGTGGCGTACACGCACAAAGCGTCAATACAGAGGGAAAGGCGTATATCTTGGCTGGCAAGGATTTGCTGAGCAGGTAGGCAGAGAGAGTAGGATTGATGTAGGACAGGATGCGATCGATAAGGTCCAAGCCTCTGTGGACCCCGGACATGGTTGGAGAGAGGTACGTCGGAATGTGTTCGGTAAGGAGACATGTGAGAAGGGCGTAGGCTTGAGCCTCGGAGCGAGAGGCATATAACAGTGGTGCTGCCAGCACATTGACTCCCTGCAGGTAGGTCGATTGAGAGTATCTCTGTGCAAATGCAACTGGAGGATCGGAGGACTGTTCGTCGTGGATGCGCCAGGCCGTTGCGTTCAACAGCCTTGTTAGGCTGGCATCGGTCACACGCCGTTTGAACAAAGTGTCTGTCGCCAGTGTGCGGAAGACATCATTGGAAATCTTTTCGTATGCAGGACTTCGACTTCGATGAATGTAACTCAGGTAAGTGTCTGTCGGCATGGGAGCAACGTTCAAGAAGGTTGACCACAGATAAATCCTGAAATCTGACATGCCTTCTTTTGTCGCTGTGACACCACTGGTCAATATCGAATGCCGCAGTAGCGACAGGGCTGTGGCTGGAGTTGTGCCTGGAGGAGGTCCATCTCTTAGAGTCATTTCCAGGCTGGATTTGCGAGCATGAGTGGCTATGTGGTTTGAGGAAGGAGAGGTGACGCCTGACTTGCGAGAGTTGCGTGGAACGAAAGGTTGAGGAGCATCGCTATTGGCACGGGCTCGAGAGGAGTTGGTGGCAGTGGTATATGAGGCGGCGGTAGACGAGATTGATGGAAGCTGAGGGAGCTGCTCGCGTGACGGTCTCATGGGAAGTGTTGGTCGTGGCCTTAGGTTTGAGGATTGGGTGCCCATATTTCCAGTGGAGGTCAATTGACTGTGAGATGCTAACCTGCGCAGGCTGCGCGGCTTCTCATTAGAAGTGGTGTGTGAGGCAGGATACTTTTCAGGTGAAGGCAATCCGATGGAGAATGGGTCCGAAGCTGCGAGTTTGCGGGGTGAAACCGATTTCGTGGTCATGATGAGACCCAGGTAGGTATGTTTACGGAGTAAAGAGACAGGGAAGAGGCGAAGACGCGAAGAGAGGCGTGGTTAGGAGAGTGAGGGGTGACAATGTGACCTTGAAATATTTGTGGAAATAGCAATCCTCAAACTTCCCTGCACCCATCTTTGAGAAGTACGAACGTGATGGAGTGTAGAAAATCCCACCACCATCGAACCGAATCCTATGTACAGCCTCGCTTATAAGCGACTTCAATGCAGAGTAGCCTGGAGAATGGCCCTCGATAAGCTCCAGAATGGGGTTGACTCCAATACCCGCAGCGTTGATCACTTGAAAACTTCCACACCGCCCATCCTCCAACTTGACAGACATGCAGGACTTCCATCTTCGTCGAACATAACCACTTGATTCACAGTTGTCCCTCTAGTTCACGTCATCTTGCGGAAGTCATGATACTCCGCATATGACACTGTGGAGAGGAACAAAATTCGAGATTTGGTGACAGGTGAACCTAAAGTTACACAAGATGGCTGGACGTCGTCCCTCCGAGACAGCCGCTCTACTCAACGAGCATGGAATTGACGACTTTAGGAAGTCCGTGGCTCAGGCCGAGGAGAGAAACTATGGTACCGCTGGAGTAGATGAGGAGATACCCTCGAGCAAAGATCCAAACCTCGAAACGACATGGAAAATCGAAACGGGCTTCGTCGCTCGATACTCGGGGCCACTGATATTGACCTACTTCCTTCAATATTCCTTTTCCCTTGTTACTGTCTTTGTGGCTGGGCGACTAGGCACCAAGGAGCTGGGCGCAGCCTCACTTGCTACCATGACTGCTAATATCACCGGACTTTGCATATACGAAGGGTTGGCAACGAGTCTTGACACACTCACCTCCCAGGCCTTCGGAAATGGCAAAAAGCAGCAGGTGGGACTGCACGTACAACGTATGTGCTTGCTGGTTTGCGTGGTCACCATTCCTATCGGCGCTGTTTGGATCTGCTCACCTTGGATTCTGGCAGCTCTGGTTCCCGAAAAGGACGAGGCACATCTGGCGGGCATGTTCATGCGAATCTATCTGCTCGGTGCGCCTGGTTGGGCGATATTCGAGGCAGGGAAGCGACTTTGTCAGGCGCAGGGTGACTTCACAGCATCACTTGTGGTCATTGTAATTTGCGCACCGTTGAACATCCTCTGGAATTGGCTGCTTGTCTTCCGCCTCAACCTAGGCTTTGCTGGTGCAGCTTGGGCTGTTGTGATTTCGAACAACCTACAACCAGTTGTTCTAGCCATCTACGTCGCTGTTTTTGCGAGATCAAATTTGCAGTGTTGGCCAGGACTACAGCTACGACGCGCCTGCGCAAACTGGGGCCCCATGGTCAAGTTAGCCTTGCCTGGTGTGCTGATGACATTCTCAGAATGGCTTGCATTTGACGTCCTCTCCATTGCTGCTGGCCATCTCGGCCCAACCGAGCTTGCTGCTCAATCAGTCCTGATGACCGTCGCCGTTACCATCTACCACGTTCCATTTCCCACGTCGATCGCAGCCTCGACACGATTTGGGAATCTGATCGGGCATGGCGCGTTAAATGCTGCCAGAATAGCATGGAAGACGCATTACATCATCTTTGTCTGCATTGGACTTTTTGACGTTGTTCTTTTGACCTCTTGTCGCCATGTCATTGCGGCCATATTTACCACTGACGATGCTGTACGTGCTGTTATCGCCACAGTCATCCCAATCATGGCAGCGGCACAGCTATTCGACGCCCTAGTGGCCATTTCCAATGGTCTGCTGCGTGGGTTAGGGAGACAGAAAATAGGGGGATGGGTGAACCTGGGCGTATACTACCTGTTTGCTCTGCCCTTGTCGTTTTTTCTGACTTTTGGGCCGGCCCAGATGGGACTGAGCGGTTTGTGGATTGGTCCTTGTGCCGGGCTCGGCTGTGCTTCCCTGACGATGACACTCTATATGCGATTCACCAATTGGGAAAAGGCGGTGGAAGATGCAAGGGCTAGAGAAGAGTAAGGGATGGTCAATCGAGCGATGCGCTTATCTCTGGCCTACGAAAAGATTCTGCGGCTGGCTATCAGCGGTTGAGACGCATATGAGGCGGAGTGTTATCAACCGAGCATAAAAAGCTAACCTGGGAACTGGTTTGCGCACGACCATCTTACAGCAGAACCCCTACCAGAGCTTATTCGACAAGCATAACGATGTCATCTTCGCTGCCAGACAAGGCCGGCAAAGTTGCGTTGGATGCAGGGCGCGTTCTTTGTTATTCCGGAGCCAGCCGCACACAACCGAGATTAACCGCAGTATGACCTTGATCTCTACTACTTTTATCAGCGCACTCGACGCGGATTCAATTCCTGGCATGGACAGGCCCGTGCCCACTACAAACATCAATATCTCTCAATCCGTTTCCGTGCCCATCCATTTGCCAATCATGAACGTCTACACAGTACCCCTCTGCAGGGTGTTGGACGATTACCTACTTTAGTATATATCTTGCCCTGTGCACTCTCTTCCAGCACCAGTTGATTCCCATCAAACCTCCAACACTGTATCCTGTCTTTACGGGCTGTCTAACCCAAAACCTCCTGAAGACTTCGACGATGACTTCTCAAATTGATCTTGCCGAGTACCTCTTCCGCAGGATCCGTCAACTCGGGGTCAAGGCTGTCCATGGCGTCCCTGGAGACTTCAATCTGACAGCACTCGATTATATAAAACCAGCTGGTCTCGACTGGGTAGGGAATGCCAACGAGTTGAATGCTGGATATGCCGCAGATGGCTACGCAAGGATCCGAGGAGTCTCTGCCCTCGTCACCACCGGCGGCGTCGGAGAGCTTTCAACCATCAACGCCGTGGCAGGCGCCTACGCTGAAATGGCTCCGCTAATTCACGTTGTCGGAACACCCAGTACGCATATCCAGGACGGGCGCCTATGCATGCACCATACCCTGGGAGACGGAAACTTCAGGTTTTGTTCAGAGATGGCAGCCAAGGTCACTGTAGCACAAGCCAACCTGATCGACACGAATACTGCAGCTGCACAGATTGACAGGTGTCTGAAGGCCTGTGTAATGGAGAGCCGCCCTGTCTACATAGAATTGCCGACCAACATGGTCAAGGCGAAAGTATCCTCGGAAGGTTTAGAGAACCCTCTTGATCTTTCGATTCCAACCGATGAAGGATTCGAAGATACCGAGGTAGACCTCATCCTCAGCAAGCTCTACTCATCCAAACAACCTTTCATCGTGGTTGATGGGTTCACATCAAGGTACGGCATCAGTCAGGAAGCAGACGAGCTGGTTAGAGAAACACGGTTTCCGACATCGACCACTCCATTCGGCAAGGGCATCGTGAATGAGTCCTACTCCAACTTTTACGGCATGTATGCAGGCACGGCTGGGAGCCAAGTCTACATGCCTTGGGCTCGTGGCTGCGATCTGGTACTCAGATTGGGACCTTTGAACAGCGATGTCAACACATTCGGCTTCAGCACAATTCCTGATCCCAAGACCACTATAACCTTTGAGCGTGACAGCGTTGAGATCTGCGGCACCAAGTATCAGAATCTCCACATCAAGTCGCTGTTACGAAGAGTTCTATCCAAGCTGGATAAGAGCAAGCTTCCGAAATACCAGCCTTCAATGGATCTTGGTGATCCAAGAGAGCAACTAAAGGCACTAACTCCGGCGGAGGACAAAGATATCATTGAGCATGATACCTTCTGGCGACGGATGTCGAACTTCTTTCGTTCTGGCGATATCATCTTGACAGAGACAGGCACACCCTCTCTTGGTGGACGTGACTTTGTCCTCCCACCACATACTTTCCTCGTCAACTCTTCCATCTGGTTGTCGATTGGTTACATGCTCGGTGCTTGTCAAGGAGTAGCGCTGGCTCAACGCGAGATGATTGAAGAAGGTGTGCGCCCTCCAGGACGTACTATCCTCTTCGAAGGCGATGGCAGCTTGCAAATGACGGCTCAAGCCTTCTCGGACATCATCCGAAACCGACTGGACGTGATCATCTTTGTGATCAACAACAATGGCTACACAATCGAGAGATGGATCCATGGCATGAGAGCCGACTATAACGACGTTCAGCCATGGAGATATCTCGAGACAGCCAAGTATTTTGGTGCTCCAGAGAATGACCCCGCATACCCCGTACAATCTCGGCGCGCTGAGAATTGGGGAGAGCTCAAGGCCATCATGGCAGATCCGGAGATCCAAAAGGGCAAAGGCTTCTCCCTGATCGAGGTCATTATGCCCCAGGAGGACGCGCCAGACGTCCTGAAGAAACTGGTCCAGGGCGTCGCAAGAAGAAGCAGTGGAGAGTCAGACACTGAGCAGCCCAGCAATAAGCGACAGAAGCGAGACCAGCAAAGCCGACACGTGGACGAGAAGGCCATGAGGATTTCTGGCTGATGAGAGACGTGTCCCGGAGTCTAGACATGATTTATTGACGGTTAAGGAAGTCGTTCCTCCACCGGTGATGCATTACTCGCATGGCGCTAAGGACGTGGTGGCTGTTTGAACCAGGGATGAGCATTTCGGAGGCATGATATACTTTTGACGGATCCCTTGAAATGTTGCTTGTTGGCTGCCGGAAGGCTTTTTGGATGTGATCAGGATACAGGATGATTTGATTTGATTAGATTAGACAAGCGTTTCAGCTACTCTTTCATCAGACTCATGGAATGCCCTTCTAGAAGCAAGTGGTGATTGGTCTCGCTGCTCAAGATCAATCTGTACAAGCATTTCCGTCCGGAACATTTGAACCTTCTCCCGTTGTTGGAAGGGAAGGCGACGTCGATAAAGACAGGACCATTGTACAAGAACGAAGGTTTTTGTCATTACAAACCACCTGTTGCCGTGCTGCAGTGGCTACCGTGGCTACCTAGGTACTTCGTCAGATTTGCTCCTTGTCTTTCTCTTTCGATTTAATCTACCTGGTACCTCCTTCCCATCCATCACACCATCATCATCTTTGTATCAAGGACACTTCTCTCTATGCTTCTCTACGTAACCTTCCACCGGTCGCGTAATCTGTGCGACTTCAATCACGTCAAGACCGAAATCAAAGTCCAGAATTGACTCCAGGCCGTGTACATGAAACACACATTTCGGTCAAGGTTTGACAGGTCCAAAACGAGATCTCACTCAAGATGGCTTTAAAGTCCACAGTGGCGTCGACAACCGAGCTGAACTTCATGGAGATGCCGTATCTTCGGCACCCGGCTGCCCCCATGCGGCATCCGCTTGGCATAGAGGCGTGTGCCATCCAAAGCTGAGCTCAGATTTTGCTGGGAGATCAAACATGGGATTTCTAATTCTGGCGGCGAATCTTTCCCTTCAACTCAGTTGGCAATAGACATCGACCAGATGACCTCGCAGCAAGCCACGCCGGACAGTCGTCCCATTCATTCGCTCGCCATCCACTGTTCCTGTCGTACAAGGTTGCTTCTCGCCTACTTCTTTCCTCTCAACTATGTCAGCCAGCCGCCATTTTGCATTTTTGGTTTCGCTTATCTAGCGAAGGATGGCCCGATTCTGGCCTGATTTCGGCATGGAAGACGAGGCTCAGAATCTGGATCAGTCCACGTTTATTGAGCCTGGTTGTCTTGTCATTGGTGAAATGGTAACATGTCTCGTGTAGAGATGCTGATGTGCGCCTTGGTCCATGCGACGCACATACTCTGTGAGTCTGATTATAACCATCCTTCTCGCCCCCAAGGTCGGAAAGATAGGATGGCCTTGTCACATCCTTGCTTGTTACTACCCTGTTTTGAATATTCTGGGAAAGCTCTTTGAGCCACTTGCACTTGAGTACCTGTCTCTCGCAGTGAGCATGATTGGAGGCAATATCGACATTCTTGCAAGTCGCGTGTTGGAGTCGATACGAAGCCATTGTCTGTCCCTGCTGAGCGTGAGTCTCGGTTGTTGCATCGTTGTCGCCATCTGGCTGTCCTCTAGAACACGCGGTTACAACTCTGAGAGGCACGTATCTGTAACGGCCATGAGCATACCAGATCTACTCGCGGATGCGAAGGATTGTCCTCCAGCATGCTTGGATACCGTCTCGGCCATGGAAGCCGGCCGACTACCACCTTTGACCAGCGGATATCTCGCCGCCCAGGCTGACATGAAGGCTTTTCATGACACGACTGATGGACACGACCAACGATTCTCCAAAGGGGGCGCACCAGCAGTAATGGGGCCTCCAACATCAGAGGCGCAAACAAGCAGCACCCCCGACGATCAACAAGTCCCTTGGCGAAGGCATTCATATCCCTCGGCACAGAAGCAGGATGGACTGTTGCACGATACCTCCAAGCAGGACGAAACTCAATATCTATTAGACGAGCGCGACGGCGATGTCATTTGGCGGCGACGGACGCTCGTTTTCGAGGGCAAGACTTAGCTGCTGCGTCCTTGCTTGTATCAACATTTTCCCACGACGACCGCCAACTATCGAAGGCAGTCAACCATAGCTTCACATTTGATTCAGGATATCAGTCAGAGTACCGGCCTCGGATGCTACCCTTTCATACAGCGCTCGGTCTAGCGCAACGGCACTCAAAGATCTCAGTGCTGCGGCCGCCCTGGTATGAAGCTGGCAGGGATACTGCACACGATTTCTACTGCTTTCGGACGTTGTAGTTCCTCTGATTGGGTCGAGTTTATTGTCGCGCATTATATGCAGACCGGGCCGGGCGACGGCAACACACGCCCGATAAGTGGGACGGCTAGCAGGATGCGCAAGGTTGGAGACGACGATCCGGAGGTCGAACATACTTTCGATGTGCCTGCTGCGCTAGGCTATTTCTGCAGCTCGTAAAGCAGGTAAACTCAATGACCGGCATACTCGACGACAGTCTAGCAGCAAGGCTCTTTGCGGGCACAGTATATCGATACGAGGAGAGGATCTGGCGATGGGTTGTTTAGACATACGATCTCATAGAAGCCACATTGGGTGACTGACGGGATGTTATGGCTTGTATGGAGTTTGTGTTAAGTCTTCGTATCTCATTTTGCCCATGCCTCGTATACCTGTAGCATAGATTCTCAACGAGGCACTACGAGGCCTGAGCGCCGATGCATGTTCCATGACGAGTGGCAAATGGTTGATGGCAAAAGGCTTATCGTGAGGTATTGTATTCATATATACCTAATTCGAGCCCAATTGCAGTGTGCGATTTGCACCACCCATGCAAGGGCTAAGCACTGAGACTCCCAACAAAGTAGTGTCGGTTCGTGAAGGTCAGAAGACCGAGAGGATTCAGATCGGGCTGCAACGATCCTATCGTCCAAACCCGAACCATCCCTTCTTCTGCTTCTGTGGCTCCTCTTGATTCTGCTTTTGCCATTCCTCTGCCTTTCCATTGACACTGACGTCGGCATCCTTCTTCTGCGACGGATACACAATGTAATTCCAGGCCAAATCGAAGAAGAGCGGCTTGACGGGCACGGGACGCAGCTTGGGCGGATAATTGACGAGATTGGTTAAATCGACGTTCTCGATGTATTCGTTGCGGTTTAGCCGCTCGATCAATGGAGCTTGTACTGCGTTCGGCGCCTGTGTTGTCTTCTGTGGTTGTGATCCAGTAAGGGCTTTCAGATCAGCCAGGGCGCGATACTGGGTAACGAGCTTGGTCAACGTCGATGTTGCGCGTGTAAGATCTTCGGATGAGACATCGAGTTTTGGCGGGTGTGCGGCATCAGCACTGGCGGACGAGCCTTCGGATAATGTGGAGGACGCGGTTTGAACGAGGTCAAGGGCGCGCGCGTACAGACCTAATGCGTTTGTGATGTGGTCGTTGATCGCATGCGAGCGTCCGATGGCCAGACACTTCAGGGCGCGAAAGTATGCTCGTTTTGCGTCGAGTTCGGCAACGAAATCCGTGTCCGCAATGACTCCGGGTAGTTCTTTGACGGCATCGAGACTCTGCAGTATCGAGTCGTACAGGGCGACTCTCTCGCGGAATCGGGCGATCTTGCGGCCCACACTTTCCTCCTTGACTGCGCGAGGTTTGCCGTCCTTGCGGGGTTTGAGTGGTTGTCTTGGTTTTTCCGACTGGAAGAGCAGTCCATCGTCGCGACCACAGAGCACTCTATTCCGGCCAATGCGCCATTCGATGACGGCGAAGTTCACGGCTGTGCGGGTGATCTGGAGGGACTGCATGCGAGCGTCACCTGGATCGACGCCTTCTGAGGCCAGCTCGTCAATGGCGGTCTTTGTAGCGTCCGCGGCGTCTTGGCTGGCTGTAATCACCTCCTCGTATGCGGTTGCGAGGTCCTTGTCACTTAGTGACCCTTGCTGGAAAGACTCGAACGCTGTGGCCAACTCATCTTCCTTTTCTTTGGACGAGCCCAGGGCTTGGGAGATGTTGGCATCTTCCAGCTTTACTTTCCGACTTCTCCAGGAGATTGTGGAAGGGACCTCTTTAGGGCCAGAGCTAGTGGCAGCAGCATCGGTGCTCTGTACAAATGCTTGTGGGTCGACTTGTTCCACCTCTTTCCGCAGAGCTGCTTCGGAGCTGGGAAAGTGTTCAATGGCTATCTCATTGATGGCTTTTGTGCGTGGCATCTTGAGTTGATATGCGGCGTATCTGATGCTGGGCTCAACAATGCCAGACAATAGTTCCTTGTAGACCTCGCTTTTGGACGTTCGTGCCAAAGCAGTGTACACAATGTGGGCGACGGAGTAATTCTCCACGCAAGGTTGCCATCGTCCTTTTTCGAAGTCGAGACTTCCTCGCAACATGAAACGATATGCTCGAGCCTCCAAGTCGTCTACCTCTGTAGCACCCGTCGTATTGCGGTCTCGTAAGATAGTGACGAGGTTATCGGCATAGGCGATGGCTCTCCTCAATCTGGAAGCGATTTGACGTTTGGTGGAACCCGGCATGGGCTTCTGTGTATTTTCTGCCGATTGTGCAGATTTCATAGCCATGGCACTGGCCCAGGCTCGCTCGGAGCTGGCAAGGAGGAGTTGCACCCATCTGCAGCCGCATTAGTATATATCCTTGTGCTTGATAGGAGCGTTCCCTACTCTGCATTCTTCGCGACGCTATCTGCAGTCACCGGAGCTTTTGGTGTATATTTACGGCCACGATTGGCAGCGCCCAGACGCTTGCGCAGGTTGTGAATTTTGCGGGATGCTTGAGAATGGTAGGTATCATAATCCCCTCCCAGCAAGGCTCTGTCTCGTTCAGAGACTATAGAGCTCGTAATATTCATGGCCGCTGATATGGGTGGAGCTGTGTCCGTGGTGGTGTTCTCAGAGAAAGTGCGCTGTTCGTTTGTTCGGCGGAGGGGTTCGTCGACAGTAATTGTGTGTTCGGAGCTGCAGGCGACCAGGATGTCGGGGTTCTACCACAGTAAAGGCCGATGGAGAGATATGGAGACATGGAAATCCATCACGACAATATTTTGCCTGCGATCCGATCAGTTGACACTTACATTTCCACAGACTCTCTCTTCCTCTCCTCACCATTGCCACAATTCCGAGTCCCCTTCCTGTATAACAATTGTCGCCAGTCGTTAACGGATTCGTTATAAAAATCTGAGTCTCGTTGACCCACGCCGTCCACCTCAAACCACCCGATTCTTGAGCAACAAAAAAGTCGCATGACCCTGGTACCTTCCTCCTACGACTCGCCTCCCTCCATCCCAGCCGTTGCAACACTCGACAACTCCATCGTGGCATGCTAGAGCGTGCTCCATCATGTCTTGAGCCTGCATCTCAACTCTTTCTCCGAGGAATCGAGCCTCCCCTGCGCACACATCGTGTCCTTGGCCCGTCATTCTGGAGGAATGGAGGCAATGAACTTGCCGTGCCATCGTGGTGGCCCTTGTATCTCGCCAAAGTCCGAGGATCATCGCAGGACCCCAGACTCGGACGTCGGCCGGAGGGGCATGGGACGCTTCCGGTAGCAGAGCAAGCGGAAAGATGTCGTCTTGTCCGTCCTCAGGCTTCAGAGCATGATTTCCCTACCTGCCAGCCTTATACAAGAGTCCTGAGACAGTATACAAGTCAAGCAAGACAAGAAAAGATAGGAGCTGGAGATAATGCTCATAATGTCGAAGTCACGTTTCCCGCGTCGACGTCAGCATCTACTAAAGCATACGATACTTGGAGTACGCCACAGCATGCAGTCAGCGAGCCTCCAGGCCGGCCTTCAGAGAGAACCGATATCGATATTGAAGAACATCTACGAAGTCTGCTAGCTAGGCACAAGGTCGAAAAGGCGACTCAAGAGTCTGATGGCGGTGACCACGCCGATGCGGTTTGGGCATTGTTCATCCAGCTTTCGAACCAGGAAACTTATGCAAGCTCAGTCTTCCACTTCCTTGCTGGTTCCTATGCTTCGAGGCGGTCCAAGCAGACAATGTGGGCGTTTGAGACCATTCCTGTGTCCCAGCGATCAGCGGCCGATTATGATGCTGCGGTTCGGGTAGCGCTCAAGATGGACGACTTCCGTCTCTGTCTCTCAATCAACACCGAGGCAACAGCACGCAAGCTTAATGCCCAGTGTAGCTCGTTCCTTCTTTTGCATTTCACCTCCAACAGGCTGTGGGGCAACGCCGTCAAGGTCTGGGCCACGTCCTTCCAGCCGCTGGCCACGTCCTCCCATCCGCTGGCTACGGGCATAGGGCTGTTTTCTCAGGCACTTGCACGATCACTCCGGTCGCAGGGTGACAACTACAAAGAGCTGCCACAGGCAATAAACCAGCTCGCAATGCAGATCTTGACGAGATCTCCCATTATTATGCGTATTTCCGGCACGCTTGCACTCATTGGCCGTGAGCTTCTGACCGTGATCCTGAGGAGCGGTAAGCTCATGAGCTCGATTACACCCACAGGACTGCTCAGTATCCTCAACAAATACAAAGCATTGCAATTACTAAGACCGACCATGTATCTGGATGCCGTTGACACCCTGCTCAAATTGGCGAAACGATCAGACAAGAGTGGGCTTGGTACAATGCTATATCGCCATTTGCGACTCACATTCCCAGACTTCAGGCCATCTCGTGCCCTTTTGGGCGCTCTCCTTTCGATTCACGCTGCTGAGGCTGCTCCTCGGGAGGCATACACCTTCTATTTGCGCGAATTCGCTTCCAGTCATGGTGTCGCAGATGAAAAGTCGTATCAATCTGTTTTGTCCGCACTTTCTACGCAGGGGGATGTCGTGGGAGTCAAAAGTGTGTTCGAGCAGCTGTGTCAGGCACACTCGCTGCCGAAAACGCTTGACTATTACAACCCACTCATTTACGTCCATGCTCGCCTTGGCGACGCTGAAGGTGCTCAACGCCAATTTGAGAAATTGCCGGAGTGGGGCATGGTCGCGGATACATATTCGTGGAACATCCTCATCTACGCCCATGCTAGATCTACCAGACCCGAAGGGGCATTCAAGGTGTATGAGAAGATGAAAGCAGCAGGTGTCCGTCCGGACAAGTACACCTTTGGAACCTTGATGAGTATGAGCTCCAGTGTTGGTGATACCGATGCAGTCCTCAGCGTCATCGATCAGGCACAACAATCTCAAGTCGAAGGGTCCTATGAAATGATGTCTGGATTGATCCAATCATATCTGCGGAACAATCAAGCCGATACCGCGGAACGACTCGCAGAAGCAACCTCACAGGCGAAATTTCAAGGCAGTCCTGTGAAGATGTGGAATTACCTGTTGAGGCATTATGCTTTTCGAAAGGACTCTGACGCTGTCCTTCGAGTTCAGCAGCGTATGCACGACTTGGGTATACAGCCGGATGATATGACCTACGCCGCCTTGATGACGGCACTCGTCGTCATTGGCAAGACCAAGGATGCTATGCGAATCCTGAGAAGGTTGAATCTGAATCAGACACTGGTAGCTACGCCTTTTCACTATGCTATAGTCTTACATGGCTACGCTTTGGAAAGGAATCGTGACATGGGTAGCGTTGTCTATCAAGAAATGGCAGAGCGGTTTCCCGACATAGGAGCTAGCCCTCAGTTGGCCATGCTTCACTTACAAAGTCGTCGCAGTCTCAAATCGAACGGGGCGCCGGCCTCCGTCACCGCCGATTGGCTTGCCCAAATACTGTTCTCCATTACGGCAGCAGATCGTGCCACTAAACAGCCGCAGCCTGGTTTCCGACGGCGTGGAGCTCTACATTCGGTGCCTTCCATATACCTTGAACATCTCGTCAACATCGTGCTCTCCAAAGGTCGCGTCGCCCTGGCATCCACGCTTATCCGAAGGTATGAATCCCTTACCGGAACGTCGTTCCTGCATCTGGATTCCACAGCTCTGGAATCGCTTCAATGGCTGGCAGTTCGTATGCGAATGGCATCACTGACTGCTGATTGGAAAGCTGTGGATGACGTCTG
The DNA here is from genome assembly GCF_022695815.1 of Exophiala viscosa. Lineage (NCBI taxonomy): Eukaryota > Fungi > Ascomycota > Eurotiomycetes > Chaetothyriales > Herpotrichiellaceae > Exophiala > Exophiala viscosa. The sequence goes on along the minus strand of NW_026944355.1, from coordinate 2,195,329 downwards.
GAGACGGATACTCCAGCAGGCAATGCACATTGCGACACCTTTGTCAGCCAAGTTAGCAAAGCAGCACGATGCAACTAAGGTGATTCAGCATACGAACCTCGACAATGGCAAGGTGGAGGATTTGTCAGCTCCACGATTGCCTTCGATCGGAATAGAGCTGCCCTTCACTGAACCCGACTTCCGTTTCGACTCCATGATAAAGCAGTCGCCGAGTCAGGGTTCGCTGCTTGATCGACCTAACATGAAGATCCTTCCTGCGCAAAGATTTGTCCTTGCCCCGGTCATCAATCAATATCTAAGGGCCTTGGATCTTCAACAGCTCCACGCGAATGCTATTGAGCTCATTCCCCAGCTCGAACGTGCGGGATTCATGTTAACTAGCAGGAACTGGAACTTCTACATACAGACGCTGACAAGGTCGAGCGAGCGAATTCACTGGGTCGAGGCCTTCCGCATCTTCGAAGAGAAGATGTTGCCCAATACTCCATCCTGGCGTGTTCTCCGTCGTGGTAGATGGCAATCGTCCGATGCCGAGGAGGGGACTAAGACTTTCCGTCGCAGCGATGTCGAGAAGACCGATCCGGAATTGCTTGTGCCAACCTATACGACCGCCCTCCATCTTGCATTCGTCTTGAAGAAAAGCGTTCCGATGGCGCTTCGCGAGAATCGGACTTTTGTTGCAAGGATCGCGAAGGTGGCACGGGGTACGTACCGCTTTGTTCGGGCGATCCCTCGTATCAAGGACCGCATGCAAGGTGTTCTTCTGCGTGAGAGGTATGTGATCGGGGATTTTCCAAAGCGGCCCCGTAATTACCCAAACCCCGATCGCTCTGGAGTGCTGGGTAGCCGCTCTCCGCTTGACCATATCACTCCAGATGAAATCGAGAGCGTGGATGGCATTGTCCACGGTAAATCAATGGCCACCAACAAGCACAATCAGGACCCTTCCGCTATGAGGAGAAGGACTGACGACATGAAGCAAATCGAACACCTCGAGGGGCAGATCGACCGGTCACCCGTGATGGTTGAGAAATATAACCGTCTGGAGGACGACAACGAAGTTCAGAGACGAGTGCAAAGAGAAGAAGGCAGTCTCTTCAAAAGAATAGACTTAATGCGCCGTGACCAACACCGCCCACGTACAGTGAGCGACGAATGGTTTGGGCACCCTGGAGCTCGATCTGAAGCGAACATAGCCCGGCCAGCAAGAAAGCTTCGCTCGGGGGCGCTGTACGACCCCAACTTTGTCGATCTAGAGCGGGAGGCTTTGGCTCAGAGACAGCTGCACGAAAGATTGGATTCTTCGTTACAGAAGAGGGCTCACCGAAAGGAAGGCGCACGAGTCATTCCCGAAATATTTCGAAAGGTTCAAGGCACTGTGCGAGACGAAACTCTTTCGAACATCGCGCGTCGACTTAAAGACACGCCTCGGTCATCTGCGAACCCACTTGAGGATCCAGCCTATCTTCCTGAGAAACTTCTGCAGGTCAATAAGCTGCGAGAATCTGACCCGATTGTGAAGGAAGATCGCAAACAGGCTGTCAAGCGCCGAGTGGAAGACTCGTATCGCAATGCTCAATCGAGGGCGAGCAAGGACAAGGACACGACCGATCGGACGTCACCTGGAGAGCGCCGAACATGATTGCGAGCCTTTCTATGTGGCCGGGAGCTCTCTGTTGTGTCTCTGCCGGAGTGTGGTCTGCCACATAAGGAGACGTCGGACACAAACAGCTATACAATATCGATGCCGTTGTTACCCTGTAGATAGACGAGATAGATGTGTATATTTGTACAATGATTACATATGATGAGCAGTGCATACTTTTTAGCAAAAGACGACATCGTTATAGTCTCTTTTTCTTCTTATAGATTGTAGTCATTGAGAAACTATCTGACACTCATCGAGAAAATGTTCCTGTATCGAAACAATTCCTAGTCTGAGCCTTCGGGAGGGCCAATATATCATCTGGTACACTGCCTCATTCAGATCATTGCCTTTCGTTCTATTTTTCTCAATGTCCTCGGAGAGATGTTGGATGTGCTGTTCTTGACATGAAGATGCTTGAGGCTGGCATGTACATGTGACGGCGACGATGCTGCGATCCTTGTGTGTGAATGCGTAGTAGTACTGGTGCCGTGGTGAGTATGGTCGTCCACGGGTGGTTCTGAGGTTGCAATTGTGGTTGGAACTGCGCCAAGAGCCGTAATTGTTGCTGCCAAGGTAGTAATAGTGGTGGTCGTTGTCGTTGGTTGTGTTGTCGTGGGTACTTGCCGGATCGTGATCTCAGGAAGAATAGGTGCGGTAGTGGTGGTTGTGACGCAGATGGGAACTGAAGAGACCGATGCCGCGAGGATGGAGAGGACAATGGTGAAAAGGTGAAGGGGTGTCATTCTGGTCTTTGGCGGATATTGATAGGGATACCCAAGCTGTTGCAAATGTGCTTGTGTCGCCGTGCGAATATACAAATGTAGATTGAGAAGGACTGAAATCTTACTGGAGAATGGAAGGACTCGCGGCTGGCTAGCAGAGAGGTCGAGATGGCGATCAGAGTTGTCTTATATCTTGCGCTCATTACATTCTGCACTCAGCGTGAGTGCAGATCGCTGAGTCCAGATACTTGTTGCCATCTCAGGAATGGCATTTCGCACGCGATGGATAGGTCGCGGCCAGGTATCGCTTGACTCGATACTGTGGTACAAGCGCAAGCGAAAAAGGCCGCTTGACGGCCTTATATCCAATCAAGGATCGGACGTCGCGAGAGTTCCGCAGCAAACGCGCTGGACCTGAGTCCACGATGTTGCCCATGCGCGCGCATGTTTTGAAGAGTGTTGCTTCGCGTATGTCATGGTGAACGACAACGAGCTCTGCATCTGAATCGAAGTGTCCTCGGGGTTGCCCCATCATTGGCACACCGTACGCGTGCTTGGTTGCACAAAGTGTTTGAAACCGTCTTGAAACACCAGGGGGTATGAGTACAGCACGTGATGAGGCTGAGGTCTTGAACATCTTCGTGGCATTTCAGTGCAACTCGACTTCACTGCGAGTAAACGCCGGTGTGGGAGCCTGGCAGCCGGGAATATTTGCGGCAAGAGGTCGATTATGCTTCATTGCCGTAGCTTCCGAACCTGCTTCAGTAGTATGTCGTGCCACCTCTTCCATAGTCACCCTGAGTACCCGGAAATGCGCCTACCGGCTCTCCATCTCCATCCTCTTCGTCCGTGCTGGCACCCAAGGGTTGCTCATCATCAGGCGGTGCTCTCATCGCAGCAAGCTCGGGCTCTTCCAGCGTTGTCGGTCTCCATTTGTCGTCCATTGGCATATTCATGCCACTCGGTAACATAGCCAGTAGAGGCTTCCACTCTGGCACGAGATGTACGTTGATAGTGTCGTTTTCCTTGGTCATCCTCTCGTTTAGATACTCCACTATTCGGGCCTCTTCCAGCTTGCCGCCATCGAGGCCCCAATTGGTACTGCCCTTTTCAATCTTCTTGTCCTCCCTTCTCTCGTTCCAGGAGGACTTCAGTTTGCCCAGGCCAGACGACTTTGCACCGTCCTTCTTGACCTCAATGCCCAGTTCATTCAATGCCGCCCTGAGCCAGGCGATACCCTTCCCCGTAGACCCTGCCGCATCTTCGTCTAAAGCTTGAAATCTGCAAGCCTTGGCTCTTGATGCTCTCCGGACACCATCACAATAGTCCAAAAGATCTTTCGATATTTTGTTGCTCTCGATTTTCAGTGCGACGGTAGCAGCAGCGGCATGTTCGGCAGCCCCCATGCACAGTCGGGTCATTACCTGAGCCCGAACTTTGGGGATTTTAGGGGCGCGGATCATCCATTCCTTGTCGTCTTTGTTTCGAGACTGAACGAGTAAAGCTGGGTACGGGTCGTCCTTCAGGATGCAAAGCAGATTGAACTCGGCATGAGACAGATGCTGGAGGGCTAGTTGCACAGGTGACGAGATATCGACTGCTGCAGCAGGAAAAGAAGGGGGGCCGTCACTCGAGGAGTTTGTCCTCAGGAGAAGGTAAGAATGTATCGAGTGAGCCGTCTTCAGGGACTTTGATGCATTTTGTATCAGCGTCGCGCGTTGTTCGGCAGTCGAACTAGCTGAGGCGTAAAGAGCCAAAAGAGACTGTCTGGCAAGGAGATTCTGGACCAAAGCCAAGGTGTGATGGACATAGGAGATTTCGTAGTCGAGCCCTCTGCCCTTGACTCGCTCAGCGTCACGCCCTGGAATGGAGGCCGAGCTGAGATTGGGACGCCATTCGATCTCGGGCTCTTTGACCAGGGCAACGTGGACCTCCTCGCCTGCCACAGGCTTTCCAGATAATGCGAGATCAAGACTTAGGAGGTAGCGTAAGTAGGCCTGAATGGTCGATGCGAGCGACTGAAGGTTGTTTGCCTGGTCCGACGGAGACAGTCTCTTGTGACTCTTCAAAGCCGCACGTAGAATTGCACGTTGAGATGTTGCTGACGAAGGAAGAGAAGGATGAGTAGATGAAGGGTAAATGGATTGAAAGGAGATATTTGAGGTGGTGGAAAGCACAAACGGGAAAGGCATGTTTTCTTCGCCTCCTCTTTGGACCTTGCAACGACAGTCGACGAAAGCTATCGTCTCACCTCATGAACCGTGGGGGATTAGGTCAAGATATACATTCTGGATTCCTGTATGAAGGAAGTACAACTCTGGCAATGTCTCTTCGCCTGCGAATGGAAAACAAGCATTGCCGCCTTGGCATGACTCTTGGACATCATCTTCTGGCCATCTGCATTTCTTCAGATGACAAACCAGTCTTACGATATATATACGATATATAGCAGAAGGGCCCTGTTAGGACGCGCTGCCATCTTCAAACAAAGTATGACTGCAACATGGGTCCAAACCTACAGCGGCAGTGGTACTGACTATGTGCACCGGAGTGTCGGCTCCAGAGGCTCTTCCTCCAGCCTTTCGTCCTTTTGATATACGGGATCTTCGAAGCAGAGGCAGGTGTGCCTACTGTCTTCATTGCCATCTAAAGCCATAGCTTCAAACGACATTGGCCGGAAGCAAGAGAAACAGCGATTGCATCGCGCAAGATGGTGGAAGCTTCTCCTGATGCTGACACTTCAGTTTAGACCTTTCTCCCTATTCCTACGCCTGGCGTCTGCAACCCATCGAGATGCCCCAGTTGACCGAGACACTATAGTCTGTCGACTTTTAGTCGCGTTGGTGAGGGCCAAAGACTAACAAATACTTCGGTAGGTATGTCAGTTGGCACGCGAGCCCCTGTACCTGATTTGACAGCTGTCACATTCTTCAGTTCCGCAATGAGGAACTCCGACCTACTATTTGGTACTTGACAGCGCTGTCACCGTTCAACACGATAGAGTCGCACGCGTCAAAGCTCTACCCCTTGACCATCGGTGTAGTCACGTCCAACAGTCAAAAAGGTACATTTTGTCCACTGAAGCTCGAATTTTCATAATGAAATCGGTTGGCACCACCGCTATAATACCTCTCCTGCCTTGGTTGAAGAGCCGTGTGTTGAAGCGAATCCGCCAACCCAAACCATGACAAACCACGTCTTGTCCCTTGACGGACTCCGAGGCATCGCGTGCCTCGTCGTCTTCAATTACTACTGGGTATTCGAACATGGCTTCGGTAGCCGAACCAAAGACATGGCCATAGGAGTCAATCTATGGTGGGAAATGCCATGGATCAGCTGGATGTACGCCGGGAAGTCCATGATCTACGTCTTCTTTGTCATCTCGGGATACGTCCTGTCCCATAAACCATTGACGCAAATCCACCAGAACAATGGCGCCACAGCAGCAACGGCATACCCGACCATAGCATCATCTGTGTTCCGGCGGGGAATCAGGCTGTTTGTACCTACCATGATCGATACATTCATCACAGCACTCCTGGTCCGAACTCCGATCTACGACTCATCTATCCGCACATTCTTGGACGCCAAGATGAGAAAGTCCTTCCTCGACATCTGGATAGGTCCCAAGAGACCGGAAACCACCTTCTGGCAGGAGATGTGGGTCGCACTCAAGACGTGCTGGGGCTACATGGACAGTGCCATGATCCCGTGGAGCGATAGCAACATCGACGTGCGAGCATACGACGACGTGCACTGGACGATCCCAGTCGAGTTCAAGTGCAGCATGTTACTGTTCATATTGCTTCTTAGCACAGCCAGTCTGCGCACGAGAGCTCGCCTCGTCATCCACTGTCTAGCAGCGCTGTATGCCTTCACGAACGACCGCCAGGCACTGTTTTGCTTCTTCGCCGGCATGATTTTGGCAGAAACAGACGTGATGACAAGACTGGCCGAGACAGCGCGCTCGACGACGGAAGATGAAGAATCTCTGCTGCTCTCGGCGGACCTGGAAGCTGCAGACCAAGACTTCACTGAAACGGAAAAGGAATATCTGACAAGCGCGGGCAGGAAGGGCAAACCTCGTTGGCAAAGACCACGTCGCGCAGGGCTGTTCTTCCCTCAGAATCTGTGTCCGCCAGCAGGACTGTTCTGTGTGCGGTCCGGTTCAGCGATGGCCTGGATCATCGCCCTTGTCGTCGGCTTGTACCTCAACGTCGCATCCGTGAAGCCGCTTGCACAACCCTCCTTTGGGTATGCCACGGTCGTCACCAGGATTGTGGCATCCCTTTGCGGGAACAGCGATCCCATCGAGGCCACGCGAAGTATCGGCGCCGTGCTGATCACCTGGACGGTGGCCAATAGTTCTGAGTCATGCGTCGGTGCGTTGTTTTCAAACAGGCTTGTGCAATGGCTGGGCAAGATCTCCTTTGGCATCTACCTGACGCAGCTGGACGTGATTCGGATATTGGGGCTCACGATCATCCCAGTACTTTACCGAGTCGGTGCTGGAGTCAGCTCCCTGCCTAACCCATACGAAGCAATGGAAGGAGGCGGCCTTTCACAAGGGCAGATCTTCAGGATTGTCATTCTCGGCTGGGCTGCTTCTCTACCTTTTGTCTTGATGTGTGGCTACTCATTCTGGTATCTGGTTGACCGGCGGGTGGTAAAATTGTCGAAGTATGTCGAGCAGAAACTCAGGCAGCCCAAAGTTTCGAGGGGGCGGTGATAGCAACGACGCCATGTACATATCTTACTTTTGGAGCTCGGATTAAAGTCGGGAAATCTGAGCACGATAACTGTTGTTCTTGTCTTGTTTGTTCGCGTTCGTGGTCCTGACGAGGCTAGCCTGAGCCTTATGGCGTGATCAGTCCACAACCCGGCTATTCATTCTCCCATCCTTCTCCAACGTGGCCAGGAACTTCGATATTCGCGTTCCCTTTCTATCCTCCGGCATGCAACGAGGCAGATAACCGGCGAGGGGCCATTTGTGTGTTGATATGTTCCGGGACAATGTCGTGCTTCCGAACCAGGATGTCACCTTCAATAAGCAATCCCGTATCTGTGTGATGCTCTGATTGGCCCCACCTCCTCCTCTTGAGGCTCGTTAGGTCCCGATCCTCTTACTGGAGCCTCCCCCTGGTGCGATTTGACACGACATCGACGGCCATTGTTCAAGTGCCGATGCACTGTCTCCCCGGATGAGGACATCTATATTCGTCGCCGCATTGGGTAATTTTCGCCTCATTCTCGAACATAGGTGGTGCCTCTTCCAGGTCGTTTTTTACCCCACTTGCAACGATGCGCGTCTCTTGCCTGGCTTACCTGATCCCACACGGTGATGTGGTGACTACCGCGCTATGATCCTTGCCTGTTCAGTGAGACTCCTCACATCGGCGGGGTTCAAGTCGGTTATAAGGTGCTGGGACCGCAGCTTCGAAGGCTGAGGTATCTCCCTCGACCTGCTTACCCTGAATAGTTGTTCTCACGTCTCTTCTCCGTATACAAAATCCAATCGATCTATATTCCCAAGTTCAAAATGGTTTCCCTCCACCCAATCGTCGACAAGGGCCTGCAAAAGGGTGACCCAAACTTCCAAGGTGGCACCTTGAAATGCCTCTGCAGCAGCAACCCCGTCGAGATCAAACTCAAGGGCAACGTTCTGCACCAGCATCTTTGTGGATGTAGCCAGTGCTGGCGTCCCAAGGGAGCCTTGTTCTCACAGGTTGCTGTCATCCCCGATGGCAACGTTGAGGTGACCAAGAACAAGGACAAGCTCGAGATTGTGGACAAGAACGCAACCATCCTGCGCTATGCATGCAAGGACTGCGGGGCTCACCTGTATGGGCCGATTGAGAAGGACCATGCGTTCAAGGGTCTCTCCTTCGTAAGTTGTTCCTCGTGTATTGCTAGCCTGATGTTGGGACTTCTTGTGTTGAGAGACATCCATTGAACCTCTTCACGGATGACAAGCCCGTCACTTGAGGTGGTACAATCTTTGTGGTTCCTAGCTCTCTACACAACCTTGCTTGCTATTATGGTTTGGACGCATGCTGACACGAAGTCTGAAGGTTCACACCGACCTCTCCGACGACAAGGGTTGGCAAGAGCCCCAATTCGCCGCGTTCGTGAGCAGCCTCACTGAGCAGGGCTACCCGCCCGAGAAAATGGGCGAGGTGCGAGAGAAGATCAAGGAGCTTGGTATTGAACCATATGATGCGCTGTCACCGCCGCTGATGGATGCATTGGCAAACTTCGAAGCTGAGAAGTCGGGAAACAAAAGAAAGTTGTGATCGAAGCACCAAGAAATGAAACACATGTCTTGAAAGCAGTGTTTGACAGAGTGAGGCCACATCCCATGGCTCAAGGAGAGTGATGTTGTAGGAGTGCGATTGTCTCTTGTTAGAATCAGAGAATAAAAGTTGCATCGAAGTGGGCATTTTGAGGACCTTAAGATGCATTCGATATGTGACGAAGACGACTAATCAATGGCGGATTACTTATCCGTCATGCCACACATGATGCTACGTCTGGACAGTAGAGCGCAGGTCTTCATGAAGCAGTGTAGCAGATGGGTATTTGATTCAGCAGTTCATGTGATCAGTCGAATAAATATTGGTATTCCATCTGCACTCCCAGACTTCGTCGCCAGTCGTCCAGATAATATGTACATTTCTTCCCTTGAAACTCCTTGAATGATGTCCTCGTCTTAGTAAAGCGTGTTGCCTCCTTGACCAGTGGTGTTACCAGCCCGGTAATCGGAACCTTTCGCTCCTTTGGCTTCCTGTGCTGAAGGGTAGTCGGTATGAATGGCTGGACCACCCGCAGGACCATCGACGCCTGGAAGGTAGTTCTGTTGTCGCCCACGGTAACCTTTCTCTTTGTTCGATTTTAATAGCTGCAGGTATCGTTCTGCATCGTGTCAGTAAGAGCTAGTCTTGCAGCATCTTGGTTTTCGTTCAACCGCAAAGTCGTACCTCTGTATTTGCCGCACTTTTCAAGGTGGTTGACGCCCTCCCGTAGATAGCACTTTCCTATAGCTCAATAGTCAGCCTTTTCCCTTTCGATTGCACAAGACATTGGTGCGCGCTGAAGGTGGACGACGCCATGGTGCATGGTATACAATGCCCGATGACTGAGCCATCTTCAGATCGCACTTTCCGCCTCTACAATGCAGAACGACATCACTCTTCGGCTCAACGTACCCATCTCTTCGCCCACTAATCTTTGCATCATCTGGCCCACCCATTGTTCTCGTACAATCGCATCTCTGGCATCCGCAACAGCCTGATTGTCGGAGAAGTCGACACCTTCAAACGTGGGTGGTACTTTTGGTTTCTTGGCCAAGAAGAGCTCTGACTCGGGAGTAGGCATCTTGTTCGACTGTGAAGTGAGAGAGAGGGTGGCTGTGAGTGTAAGGCGAAGGTGATGTCGTTGGCTCGGACTCGATGATGGGGGTCGAGTTGCAGTCAGGCCGCTTCCTCCACCAACCGCTGCTTTCAATGCAGTGGACTCTTGAATTCAAGCGACAAGGGTCGAAAGCGCTTCTCCGAGTAGACTGGAGCAGAGTTCTTCAGAACTTGTGCTCTACAACCTGCAATGACCTCGTGCAGGTTCAATGAACTTGGAAGCCGAGCTTCTTGCAGGCCAAGACTGATGTCCGTTTTAGGTTTAGTGTTATTGCTGACAATCTACGAGGACAACAGCCTCTCTTCCATCGAAGTTCCATCAACGAAGTCCCATGAATGAGATGTTGCAAATAAGCATCGTCTATAGGCCTTGATGTCCTATTTTCAATGTTCATGGCGTGTCAAGTGGCGATGATGCAAGGTGAAGTCACCGCGAACAATGAAAGCTGAAAGCGGAACGGCTGCTTCGTTGCGCCATCGCTTATGCATCAGCTAACTCTGCAGCGTCTCCAACGCTACGTCTGACTGACAATATTCTCTTCGGCAGCCAGAGCCAGGAATGAAAGCCTCGTCGGCGGCCTCTCAATTTCCTCCACATGACTTGATGGAGCTACATCCCTTGGTGATAAAAAGCTTGACCCAGCCTGATCCCATCCCACCGCACCTCGAAATCCATCGACGACTTTCCTGACTTCGCTCGACCTCGACAATACGCTGAGTCTATTGTTGGACTCTTTGATCTCTGGTAGCGGCGGCTCCATCATCATGGCCAACGTTGTCGATGCGCGGAGAAGTCTCCTTCTACCGTCTGAACCGCGCTCATTCCTCTCTGCAGATTTAGTGAGTATTCTGCCCTCGATGTCGTCTCCAATATGTGCTGTGAAGAGGTCGACCCGTGCGTCGCGCTCGTCTTTGCACGCCGGACACAGTTTGTCAATGCCAAACGTGTGGAGTGGGTGGTTGAATCTGTCTGTACAGGTAGGCGGCGTGGCAAGGCCTGCTGCGGAAGCTAGACTAGGGCACCGCGACCTCGCGACTGGCTTGCTGGAGTAAGAGACGTGCCCACATCCAAGAAAGAAGTAGGTATTGTAGTAACACATGGTTTCGAAGGAAGAGTGGTTGGTTGCGTGTGATCGGTATGTTGAAGAGGTGATTCCGAGCAGCCAAGACCAAGCGTGTCTATATCAGCGGCTATTACAAGACAAGAAACACAAACAGACGAGACTCGAAGTGACATGTGGTGAGTCAACTTCGGCTGCGTTTCCATGAGGTTATTGAAGGGTTGTTCTTTGTCTTCGTTCTGCACCCATACGGACGGGTTCAGTCACAATCGTGGATCCAGCGAACAAAGACCATTGACATGGAATGAACCATACGATTGTCACCCCCACTGGATGTTGCCGAATGCAAGGTTGACCGTGCACAGTTCATGTGGTAGATGCTTGATGCTTTGCGGGCTTTGGGGTGCGTGATCGAGCGGCACAGGAAGCGCATCAACAGATTCCAGGCTCCATTGGTTCTCGGAAAGATATGAACGTGGTGCATGGTTGGGGACCTGCGAAGCTTCTCCTCTGATAGCTCGATTCCTGTCCAGTAGTCATACTACCCAGCTAAGCTCGAGCCATGTGCAATATGACGGCTATACCAAAATTCCCCACACTGTGCGCCTCGCTCTGCTCCGAACCATGGATCTGTATCTGCATCTGCATTGCGTGGAGAATTGTCTTCGACGCTGTGACCTGTGGTCATTCATTCCTCCGGCGCAAGAACCACCTTTGGCCGGTCCGACTCCTCGATACTCTCACGCCCACCACCCAAGGCACTCGCAACGTCCGCCTTCTTCCCCGTCCAGTCCTCCTTCTCCTCCTCCTCGATTTCCTTGCCCGTCCGCTCCCCTCGTTTGTGCAATTCCGCTTCATGCTCGGCTCCTTGTCTGTCCAGATCCGAGGTAAGACTGGCCTCTCCTGCGTGTCCACCGCCACCATCTCCTTGAACTGCCTTCGCGACATCTCCCTCGCCCGGCATGCGCATCTGCTCGCCGTCAAGCTCGCTGTTGGGATTGTAGTGTTCTGCGTCGGACTCGGGTATCAGCTTCTCCGTCAAGGGTCCACGCTCCCCTGCGGCCATGGCGGTGGGCTCGGCGGCGTCGCCGTGCTGTGAAGGTACATCGCCCTCCTTGCGGTGGTCGATTATCTTGTCATTTTCTCCAGAAGTGTCTTTGCTGGTGGCTTCTTCCGTGGAGGTCTTGGAGGCAGGGTTCTCAGCCTGGTTCAGGCCCGTTTGTTGTGTAGGTTGTGAGGGTGCGCTTGGGTCAAGGGCCGACATGGTGGCGACGTTGTGTAAGTGCTGTCTTAGAGGCTTGGCTCTGCTTTTTAACCGGAGACCAGACAGGTCGGTCCACGCACGCTTTGAAGAGAGTCGCACAGAACTCTGTTTGCTTGGGCTGCGGAGATCAGCTAGGAGAGTGGCGTGAATGCTCTTTCGTATTGCAGCTCAATGTTACAAAGTAGAGAACTGCCTAGGTATTCAAACAAAGGTTAGGTCACTCTATTGTCAGGCTAAAATTCACAGCAGTGAGGGAGCAGGTAGTGAAAGTCTGAGGAGTGACAGCGTTGATAGCTGCTGTAAATCGGCGAACTATAATTCGATCAATGCGGTCACTGACACTTTTTGATAGTCTCCAGCGAAGGGCTGGCTCAATGACGTAATTCATTCATCGTATAGAGCAACTTTGCCGAAAAAGCCCTTGGCGGCCTTGTGAAAGTCCAAAGAGGCAACATAGCCGAGGAGGTATAAGGGAGATAGATCTATTCATTAAACCAAACCAAAACCAAACACCTTCGGGTCGTAGAGAAATAAATATATACATTTGCAAGACCTGGCGGCGTCCTGCCTTGTCGCGTCGGCAAATGTCTCGACATCATGGCAAATGACCTGGGTTTGTCCAGTCAAGACAACATGAGTGTTTTCACCACCTGTTTGCTCAGGCACTCTCCTCATGAAAGACAGACGACAACCCTCCCGACCGCGCGACAATGATGTCGTGCGACGACATAAGCGACGACATCATCATGAAGTCGTCGGCTTGGCTGGAGACTCGGCGCCCACACCTGGCTTCAACTTCGTCTCGCTCGGAATCCTGCTCTTGTCGAATTGAGATTATTTGAACTCAAGCACTTGACATTTCTCTCTCGGCTGCTCAGATCCCTTGATACAGACAGGCAACACCGGCTTGAACCTCAGAAACCGATCACGATGGCTCATGCTAATCCCGCTCAATTTGGGTCAGTATTTCCTAGTCGCTCCATCTCCTGCTGAATCTGACTGACCTGTTACTTCATATCAGAGCTCAACTAGCAACGCTCAACAATCTCCAGACGGAATTTGACTTGCTATCGCAAGCGCTTGAGGGGCACCTGAGACTCGCCAAACGGATCAGAGGTGATCATCCGGTGTTCAAGGTGACCAAAATTCCTGAAAAGGTCAGTTTCCTTTCGTCTTAACATCAAATGGCAACTTACCATTTCTTCTTCACAGATCTACAAGAAAGACCAGAGGACCCAGGACAACGATGTACTTCTCTCAAAGCTTCCTGCCGATCTCGCCGCTCTCGTCTGGAAAAATCTCCCAACAGACGCCGATCGAGTTACGCTGGCACTGACTTGCAAGGCTCACGCCGAAACATACGAGTACTTGAAGATGAAGAAGGTCAACATCATGGTCAACAACGTGGAGAAGAGTGTCATGTTTCTCCCCCGTCCGATTCGTTTCGCGTACAACCATCGCCTCCAGGTGCTTGTTCGGCTTCCAACATGGTTCCCAGCCAACTACCAACTCTGCTACAAGTGCAACCAATACATTGACAATACTCACCCATCCAGCCAGGGCACTTGGGAAGGGGACGCAAGAGAAGTGAGGAATTTCCAAGCCGACCGACAAGCTACGATCGTTGGTCCACGTTGCCGACTCTGCCAGATCGCCGACAACCTCAATCTGGTCAAGGAGACCCCCGAGGCGAAAGAGTACGAGCGAAAGGCCAAACTCGTCAAACAGACTTTCTAGATTGGACAAGATGAAAAAGCAACACGCTTGATCTGGTGATGTTGAAAGACAAGATCTGAGGCCCAGAAGCGCAGGCATGGTCGCAAGTAACGCAGTCCGTAGAGACTACTCAAGTATTGAGACTTGAATGCAACATATTGTTGAAACACTCTTCAGTAGCTTTCTCTTTCGTGTGGTTTCAAGATTTCTTCGTCGTCCGCGTCCGATCCAATTTATCAACGAACGGCCGGTAAGGAGCAGCAATTACGTGAGGCTGTGGTATATCTGGACCATCATGGTGGTGATCGGCATAACCCGGATAATGTTGTTGTACTTCGTGCATCCGATCAAGGGGCTCTCCAACAACATGATACTTTGCCCATTCCACAGGCGGACACCGGGTCACGTCCTGCGCGCTTGGGAATGCGCCAAAGTTGGATGCATGACCTCCACTGCTTTCATCTATTGAGTCTTCCAGATCATCGACTGCTACACCGCCTTTTGAAGAGTGAGTCAATTTTCCATCCTCAAGATCCTTGACGAATTGCTCGGGATTCTCCAGTGCCGCCTTTTTCATCTTGTCGAGGTCTCGCATATCTTGCAACGCACGTTGACGCTGGATCTGCAAGATTGACAAAGCTGCTCTCAGCGCTATGGCATCGGAATTGTCATCCAAACTGACAGGTAAGGAGACGGGCTCTTCGTCCATCCACTGTGGCAAGTCTATCTGGTGGCCATCTTGGGGTGGGAGACTGGCTTGAGAGAGTGTTGGAGTTACCGGCGAATACGAAGGTCGCTCTGGACTACCACTGGACTCATGTTTGAGTGTGCTGACATTTCTGTTCTGCTGTTGTTCCTTTTCACTACCATCACCAGGCATGATCAACCTCAAACGAACGGTTGTGTGTTGATCGGCAGCATGTGGCGGAGTCGTGGTCGTTGACCGCATCAAAGAATGATCTGCTCTCTTTCAAGTCCCCAAGGGTTCCCACACAGGTACTTCGTATCCCAGGCCTTGTCGACAAGGATAAGGGAAGAGTTAGGCTGAAAAGGCGTTGGGAAGAGTGGGGACAGGGAAAGATTCGGCGTTACTGATGTACTTTTTCGTCCTACAGAGTGTTGCCCAAGCCATGCGAGCAGACAAGACTAGCGTGCAACGTTCCAGACGATTGCAAACACTTGGTAATGTTTGTTTGTGTATAGTCTGTGAGGACGATGGTGGGCGTGGACGAGAAGTGAAGAGTGTTGGAAGGCAAAAGGGAAACAGGCTGCCGGCCCATGATGATTGGTAAGAACGGGCCAAGAAGAAGAGGCAAAGCCGACGGAAGCTCTTTCCGCCAGCCTAGAGCCTTCTCCATCTCCATCTCCATCTCCATTTCCTTCGTCTCCTTCATGCATCAACAGCAATAACTCTATGACTTTGGACGACAAACTATCTTATTTCCCTTGAAAGAGTGGCAAGATGGCATGTCTATTGCTACGATCTTTGCATCGCCCTGGTGCTACAACATACTCTGGTGTCTTCCACGTGCTGTGCTTCTCTCAGCCACGTGGCAAGCGAGGTTCTCCATAAGGACCCCTACAGTTCACGAGCCTGTCCCTGAGAAAGGATGTGCCAGCCAAGCCTTTCTGTGCTGTCAAACATATGATGCTAACCAAATCAATTGGAGTGTTTGAATTGCGCAGTTGTGCTGATTGAAGCAGTTCGCCTGGGTACAGGAGAGACGCCCACCATGTGTCAAACGATAGCCAGCCTGAAGGTCGAGAGCCTGGCGATCTAGTCCGATTTACAAAGCCAATGGTCGCCTATGCAAGCCAAGGACAATTTCCAGAACTCAACAGTGCAACAGGAGTCAACATTTCATGTCACAGGCTGAGTCTGCGAACGGCAGACGCCTTTCCATTCGCGTTGAAGAAAAAAAAGGACAAACTGCCATTTATCGCTCCAACAGGAAGGTGACGCTTTGCAAAAAGAGGAGACTGTGTGTAGCACGCAAGAGAGTTCAAGGCCAGTGTGGAGAAACACGAGGCCGCAAGAGTGAGATCCCTGATCGAAGCACGTTTTGATGCACGTTGTGACGGGGATACTTTTACGTGAAAAGTATGATCCTGGAACATGGCAAACAGACGACTCGGTTTCTTCCCGACAGCTTCAAGGAGACAGACGTTCATTCGTCTGCCATCCGCATCTCTTCTCCTTGCTGGCTGATGTCTTGACTCTTGTGATACGAAATTCCTGGCAAAACGGCTTTCTGTCAGGGAATACTTGACTTTACTCAGCCTCCAAAATCTCAACTTGACGGAAGGAGCCGCTCCACGTACCTGTCAAAAACCCTTCGATCGAAGATCCAAACGCCACAAATGCCGTGTGAACCCTTTTTTCCCTTGTTGTTCAACGTTCTGTGACCTTCCAAATAAATACCTCCATTCCAGTTTCTCTGTTTTTCATTTTTGACTGCAGATCAAGTTGCTTTTGCTGGTGTATTCCATTTGACATGTCTCTTCCATATCAAAAGTACCAAAGTATCACGTACAAGTACATCATCCCAGTCACGATCCCCGCCTCGCGTAAATAAGCGAGGGAGAAACCCCAGTTCTCGTCATTGTCCCTAAGCGAAGGCATTTGCCACGAAGTGTCAGAAGGCCAACCTTCGGTCGCAATTACTTTCCCAGTCGCACAGTCTCCATTGGGTTGCGACAATCCATTCCCACCTCGTTGGCAGTTCCCTTACCTTGCAATGTCTCCCTGACGACACGCTTTCGAGTCTCTGAATCCAGTCCTCCCGTTGCCAGAGATGCCACCGAATGCTACAAACGTACAGCCGCCGAGTGCTCAGGCTGGACGTGTACCCAATTTGACCTATCGAAATGCCAGTCCTGAAAAGGACCCAGGACCACTGCGCGATATCTCGAACCTGAACGACGACCCGGTATCAGACAACCACAAAGGCAAAGGGAAGGAACCAGACGTAAAAGAAGATGCTGCCGAGGGACAAGGAAAACCTCGACTCACGATCAAACAATTGCGGGAGGCGGCTCAAAATGCCGTTCAAACTCAACAAGAACAAGAAGAACAACCAACATCACCGCAGCCACAGCAGAGGAAACGATCTTCAATATTCGGTTCACTCTTCCAGGTCAAAGAACCTACACAAGTGGCTTTGAACCAGGTCGCTGCACAGATGAAAGCCCAGCATGGCTCGACCAATCCCACCAAGGTTCCAAACGTGAGACTGGAGAAAATGCCCGAGTACGTTCCCAAGGTAAACACAAAATGGGACGGGATACCGGAGAGCGTCAAGAAGATAGAGAAGGAGAAGAAAGCAAGAGACAAGGGACAGGCTTCCAAGCAAGATACACTCGGTTTCTCCGACTACTCAATGTACCAAAACCGCGGGCGTGGACAGCTCAACAGCCGAAATTCCAGCTCGACCACAGGATCTTTTGGAAGTCGTGGAAGGTCGAGTGGATCTTACAGCAATTCGGCACGCCCTCATTTCTATGCTCACTCGGTCAACTCGTCTGGCGACCTGGCTTCACAGCAAAGGACAGATCGTCCGCCCCACCGTGCTGCTTCTCTTCATTCTCAAGCAGCCAGCAATACGTCTGAAGCGAGCTTTCCGGGTCCCTCACCTGAAATTCCGCGCCTGGCTGGTCTTGCGCCCATTGATGAGCCGCCTTCCCCCAAATCACGACTGTCGCCAGGCATCGATACTGTACCAGCGCGTTCGACCTCCCCTTCAGCCACACCACAAGACAAGTCTCCCTTGGCACCGTCTGGATGGGACTCTCTCGATCTGTACTCCCAGCAGACTGCCGATATCTCGGGACGGGACAAAGTCACTCTAACATCGTCTGGGCCTGGTGTTCTCGGGCCACCTACTGCCTTGAAGAGCACACGCAAATCTGTGGCTTCGGGATTCATTGGTGGCGAGGCACGAGGACTGCTTATCTCTGACGACGAGGATAATGACAAAGGGGGAGCACCCAGGTCGGACTTGCCACTCCGAAACAGGGACGCAGGTGGACGTTCACCAGCAACACCGTTGCCAGCAGGTCCCCAAAAGCCAAGTCAGGAGAAACAAATCGACAATTCTCGATCAAGGCTTGCTTTGCGATTGAGAGACGATGATACACCACGGGAAATGAAGAAGTCCCCGGTTGGTAGTCCTAGACATGCATCTGAGAGTGGTGTGTCGAGTCCACGCACGAAGCTGTCCAAGTCTTTCAGTCTTCTCGGAAAGGGAAAAGAGAAAAAGGCGACATGACATTATGTGTGTGTGTTATGAATCATTGAGACTACATTTACTTGACGACAATCTTTTCATCATTGCACACTTCTGACGACATCAACCATTTCAGCGATAGCGAGGGGGCAATTTAAAAGATGGTGTGTTTAGCAAGGCGCCTGGAGCTGGGATGATATGTTTATGCTTATGAGCGACGATCGTTTTATGAGATGTGATGAACGGGGCAGCTGTTGCAGATAAGTCTATAGCACGTCGAGAATGATGATATGCTTGTTGTGTCGGTGAGCACCTACATTGAGGCATGTTGAAATGCAGATCCATCTGTGGCGTGATAACATATCGTCGACTGATCTTCAAACTCATCTCCGCAGCACAAGAAATTTTTCTCCGCATTGCCTGCGCTATATTTTTATTTCATACCCTCAATGGTAAACAGTCAGTATTTTACCCTCAATTGACAATCCGCGACCACCAATATGAAGCGCAAAGGAGTCGGAAACGGAGACTCTCCTTCCAAAAGGCGCAACACGGCCATCGATGGCCCTGAAGCCTTGAGATCAGCCTTCCGACCTGATCTCTTCGGCAAAGACACTCTTCAATCGTTCCGCAAGAGTTATGCAGGTTCAGGACCCTACCCTCATGCGGTTGTACCCTCCCTGATCCAAGAATCCCTTCTCCGCTCCGTTCGCAGCGAGATCATAGCCCACATTCACTTCACCCAGAAAGAAACGGACATCTACCGAATCCACCAGTCGGGCGACCTTGCGAACCTGTCTAACCTCGACGCCGAGTCCCTCAAACACCTGCCCAGTCTTGTACATTTGCGAGATGCGTTGTACAGCTCCGACTTTCGAGAATGGGTCTCCACAGTCACGGGTGCAGGCAAAGTGTCAGGGAAGAAGACGGACATGGCTGTCAATGTGTATACGCCAGGCAGTTACCTTCTGTGCCACGACGATGTCATTGGGAGCAGACGAGTCAGTTATATTCTATACCTGACGGATCCCGACCATCCCTGGCAACCAGAATGGGGCGGTGGATTGAGGCTGTACCCAACCGAGACCAAGCAGAACAAGGCGGGTGAGAACATCCAGGTCCCGCTTGCGGAGCACAGCTTGAACATCCCTCCATCGTTCGGACAGTTGAGTTTCTTCGCGGTACGACCAGGCGAGAGTTACCATGATGTCGAGGAAGTGTATCATGGATCTGATCCAGAGGCGGATGGTGGACGGATTCGCATGGCCATCAGTGGATGGTACCACATCCCGCAAGAAGGAGAGGATGGGTTCGAAGAAGGCATCGAGCAAAAGCAGGTGCATAGGTCCACTCTCGCACAACTCAAGAGCGCAGACAATGAATTCGACGAACCACAATTGATATACCGCCACTTCGATGAGCCACGGAAAGTCATGGACAGCCATGCAGACCACGAGGAAGTGGACCCCGGCGACAAGGACGACACGGACGATGACCTGCTGACGGAGCAAGACCTGACGTTCCTGCTGCATTACATGACGCCGCACTACCTCACGCCGGATATGATTGAGGATTTTTCATCATCCTTCGCAGACTTATCCATGCTTCAGTTGGAGCAATTTTTCAACCCAACCTTCGCCAATGAGCTCAAGGAGTATATCAGCGCTGTGGAAAATGAAGAGTCCGAGCCGAAATCGTCGAAATCGTCACATCCGTCTCACTGGGGTGTGGCTCGGCCTCCGCATAAACATCGCTACGCGTATTTGCAGGGCGCTGAGGCACTGCACCGCGATAAGACGCCCATCTCTCGTGTTCTGACTGACTTGCTCCATTCTCACGCGTTTAAGAAGTGGTTGGCTTTGGTGACGGGTCTCAAAACCAAGAGTCTCATCCGCCAGAATGCGATTGCCAGGAGATTCCGGCGCGGAAAGGACTATGCATTGGCGAATCCGTTCCAGGGCGAACAGCCGCAAATCGAATTTACCATTTCCATCACGCCCACCGAGGGATGGGAGAGGGCCGACGAAGATGGGGAGGAAGATCAGAAAGCGAAAAAGGCCAAAAAGGCTCTAAATGGCCAGAACGGCCATACTGATAGAAGCAAAGGAAAGGGTAAGCAGAAAGCAGTTGAGCCGGAGAAAGTACAGGTCTCGACGTCTACGGAGATCGAATACGGGGGTGAAGAAGTCTACATGGCGGGCGACGACGATGACAATGTCTCGGTGCATTCAAAGTCGTTGCCCAATGTTGGAAAGAAGACTGATCCGGCGGTGTACAAGTCTTCTATGGGCGAGACTGATGACGATGATGGGATCTTGTTTACCAATCCGGCCTCTTGGAACCGGTTTAGTATTGTGTTGAGGGACAAGGGGACGTTAAGGTTCGTCAAGTATGTAAGTCAAGCGGCGGACGGGGATCGGTGGGATATCAAAGGGGAAGTCGAGGTTGGAGAAGATGCTTGGGATGATGGAGAGAATGGAGAAGGACTTAATGTTGACTTTGATGATGAAGACGAAGATGAAGAGGAGGACGATGAAGGGATAGATGATGATGATGATGAGGACGAAGAAGATGACGGATGAAGATTGAAATGATTGATGACTCCTGAACATGAAGCTGATTCCCTTGTCAAACCTCTTCTTATCCTGCTTCGCCAGGTCTGTCCCAGCAGTTCGTTCCACTTGCCAGCCCCTTTAAATTCGAGCCTCACTGTCACTGTACCCAACTGCATCGCCCTGGTCACGCATGGTGTGGACTGGTCAGGACATGTCTGGTCAATACAGCTTGAATCTTAACGCGCGACCGTGAGAGACTCATTTCCTACTCTCTCCCCACCCCTGAAGATTCACAACCTCAGGAGTGCCGCCAGGAGCCCGTACAATGACCCAAACAACCTCCTCCTCGCCCTCATTGACCTCCTGGTGTTCCCTGTACGCCGGGATCAAAGCCCAATCTCCCGGCGCGAGAACCTGTCTCTCATCCCCATCTTTATCATTACTCGACGTGACGACTGCTCCATGCCCACTCACCGCATACACAATCGTATCTTGGTCGCCGTGGTGGTGTACCGCCGATGATGAATGTGGGTGGGCGCGCATCAAAGTTCCGCAAATACTGGGAGATTTACCGACTATTGCTGCTTGTCGTTCCATTCCTTCAGTTTGGCCATCTTTGCCGGTCTTGACGTCCACGGCTTTCGTGAAGTGTACTGTCCGAGGAGACTTTTTGTCATCTTGAGTCTGGGACATTTTTGATATTCAAAAAGCCGATACCCTCACGCCTTCTATGCAGGAGCAGGTTGGGAGGAGAACCACAAGTCTTCGTCCACAAGATGTATAGATTCTGATATGTGTTATCCGACACCACGGCAAATGCTCGACCAGAGTAGTTGTGCAAGAAGGTTGAGAAGATATTAACTTAGATATCACTGAGGGACCGCTGGTCTTTCAGGCAAAACAAATTCATAAAGATATTACCAGATGGAATGGGGAAGTAAACGTCATGCTGATGCCGTCAACACAAGCATACGCGCCGGATGCGGAGAAAGAAACGGCCTTCGCTCCAGAGTGTAGAACAAGTACACGCTCTTCTCATACGTACGGACCGTAAAAAACGGTGCTGCAAGTCGATATCGCTATGCGAACAAGGTATCAGCAGGCGAGCACACGAATACAACGTGGTGGAGAAACTAAGGTCGGTTCAATATTTCAAGTAGTACGTCCTCGTATCTTTTCTACCTATCACCAACGGAATGAATGTCGCTGTGACATCCATCCCGTCTACCATCTGCCGACACTGACATGTTCGTCAGAGACTGAAACGACCAAAGGCCGTCTGTCCGGGCATGTTCGGCATCAGCGAAGACCACACATCCACCTGCAGTCTTCGACTCGTCGAAAAGAACCCCGTCTATCCCGAACGCCTGTAGTGCCGCATCGAATTATCTTTGCCAATCAACAGAATCGTCGTCAATCTCGTTCCTGATCAGCAGTCTAGAGGCGTCGCAATGCAATTTCGTGCAATAAAAAAGAGCTCTTTACACCTGGCCAGTGGAAACCATCTTCTTTCGCAGATGGTTCTTGTACTCGCCAATAGTGCCGTCCCATCGGGTTACGGTCTTGTTCTCGCACACCAGAATATCTTTGGCGATCTTGTCGAGCAATCTGCGATACATGTTAGCCTAGACACAAGCAGACTGGAAGAGTCAATACATACCTGAAATCGTGAGAAACAACTACCACACCACCAGAAAAGGCGTGGATAGCATCGGCCAAAGAATCAATAGTGGGGATATCGAGACCGTTGGTGGGTTCGTCCAGGAGCAACATGTTTGGGCTTTCAATCGCCAAAAGAGCAAAGACGACACGAGATCGTTGACCTTCTGACAGTGTACCCATCAAGGCAGTCTGACCCTCCCCAGTCAAGCCATACCGACCAAGCTGTTGTCTCCAGTATTGGTAGTCTTGTGAGATGCTGGAGTACTTGTCTCGAACGAAGTCGAGTGCTGACTTGGTCAAGTCAAGCTGCTCAGCCGAATGCTGAGAATAAAGACCAAGTTTCAAATGGGTGTGTCTGCTGACTGAACCACTGGTAGGAGAGAGCTTCCCTGTCATGATTCGAAGCAATGTGGACTTGCCGACACCGTTGGGTCCCACTAGTGCTGTTCTGCTGTCCATGTCCAC
This sequence comes from Exophiala viscosa, assembly GCF_022695815.1. Taxonomy (NCBI): domain Eukaryota; kingdom Fungi; phylum Ascomycota; class Eurotiomycetes; order Chaetothyriales; family Herpotrichiellaceae; genus Exophiala; species Exophiala viscosa. The sequence goes on along the minus strand of NW_026944355.1, from coordinate 2,172,601 downwards.
ACCGAGATCGAGATGTTCGTAGAGATTGTCCTCTGGCTTTCCAGAGTAGCCGAATGTGACATCATCAAACGACAGGACTGGAGGTGGCAACTTCTCCACGTCGGCGAACCTGAATGTGAAGACACGATCTTGAGCCACCGGTTGAATGAATCCATCGGCTTCCATCTTATCCAAAATCTTCTGTCTTGACTTGGCTTGTCGGACCAAGTTGGCGTAGGTACCTGCAGAGGCAATGAACTTCTTGATATGTGTGATTTCGTCCTGTTGTTTGACATAGGCCTTCTGCTGATTGGTTTCGTTTTCGGATCGAGTCTTGCTGTACGAGTCGTAGTTACCACCATAATACATGAGTTGTTTTGCTCGCATGTCGATCATGTTGGTGCAGACACCGTTCAAGAAATCCATCGAGTGAGAAACCAAGATGAGGGTTCTGTCCCACTTCTTGAGGTATTCTTCCAGCCACACACAAGCTTCAAGGTCGAGATGGGCTGTCGGGTCATCGAGCAAAAGTAGCGAAGGCTTGACGAACAGTGCTCGTCCAAGGGCCACACGCATCCTCCAACCACCGGACATATCTCTCGTCTTCTTGTGGATGGTCTTTTTGTTGAAACCCAGCCCAGTAAGGATGAGGGAAGCGCGAGTCTCGAAAGTATTGGGGTCCATAGATTCAGAACGCTGCAATATTTAACATGCAAATCTTGTTTATATCAAGCATGGCGGACTTACCTCATAGATTTCCATGAGCTGAGGACTTTCAGGACCATCTCTCTCGAGGATCTCCTCAGCCAAATCGTCCAGTCGCTGAACTTCTTTCTCCGCCTCTTTCACGACCCATTCAAGAGCGCCTTGATCAGTGAGAGGGGCGCCTTCATTCAAGAGGTAGATATCGACATGTTCAGGGAAAGGATATTCTCGCCTATCAATGGACTTCAGCAATGTCGACTTGCCGCAGCCATTTTCACCGAGCAGACCATATCGTCGACCGTAGTTGATCTCGAGTGTTGAATCTTGGATCAAAACCTTGCCGTGGAAAGTGAGCGAGGCTGAAGTGATTTTGACGTCCCGGCTGGCTTCCAGGGAGGCGAGAACACCAGTGGTGACTCGATCGGAAATACCGTGTTTGTCCATCTGTTCGGTCAATTGCTTGACTTTGTCCATCTTATCGGCGGTGGTAGCGGGGGTGTCTTCTTCATCTTCGTCAAGCATGGGCGGGCCGTCGTCGCCATTGACTGATGAGGCTTTCGAGCCGTTCGTGGAGGCATTCTTAGACGACAACTTGGAGGCAGCGGTCTTCTTAGCGCCTTCTTTCTCGGCCTTTTTGGCCATGCGGGCCGCCTTGGAGGCAGAAACAGGAGCCATGATTATGGATGAGTGGACTTTTTGGTTGAATAGGTGAGGTCAGAAAAAGGTCTCAGGAAGGGATGAGTGTATCGATTGTTGCAGCACAAATACCCAGCTAAGAGTCGGCTGCAATTCGAACGGAGGAGGAATTAGCAGAAGATGCGACGCAGTCTTCAAGCCAAAAAGAAATGTTGGTGTTGAAAAACAGGCAAAGCAGATTCCCGCAATAAAATCTGCAACTGCGAAGTAATAAGTTCTTGAACATGCGCTACGTAAAGGCGGCGGGGTCAATTCGCCTCCAACGGAATTTTCGGGGGCTAAGCTTCAATTGGATTAGTTTAATTCAATAATCGATAGAAGGCTGAAGCCCCCTATTCATAAGATAACAGCACATATGTGTTGAGCTCACGGAAGTCCTCTTTCCCATAATTCATGGTATCACGATGACATCTTATGCTGACGCTGCTGCCAATGACCATCTTCAGGACAGTGCAATCGCGGTTTCGACCAGAACAGAGTCATGCTACGTGTGACAAGAGAGCTGGGAGGCCTCCCAAAACACCGAGGTAGGTCAACTTGCACCATAGGAGGGAGCCTTACAACCGGGACTCTCGAGGGTGTTCGCTACAATGAAGTCCTCTGGCTACAACGAGACTATCATGACCGTTGGTCGTACTGAAGCCTTTCGGTGTTATCACCATTACCACAGGCGGTCACCTTATGAAGCACTCCAGCGCCATCGCTTGTTCAGATCAGCGACAGAAGCGGCATGCGCCTCGTCTTGATCGGTCCACCACAAGTGAATGTCCATGAGGCGATCGTGGGTGTCTTCGCCATTCACTGTCTCTTTATACTGCCTCACCTCTCCATTCACACCACCTTGCTTGTTGTGCATTCTTTCAGTTTCCCTTCACCGCCCCAACGATGACTGCCTCGCTCTTCCTGCCCCTATCACAACCGCTGTCACCCCCTCCTAACCGTCTCTATCCGACTGCCTGTATTGAATCACCATGGACTACTCGTCTTCTCATTACCGACTTCCATCTCTTGGAACAATGCTTCAAACCACCGAGCATGGAAGACGACCATTCAGCTTCTCCACCATGAATGCTCGACTCAATACAAACACCGCAGCTATGCCTCCCTCCTCCTCCCCTCGTCCAGACAGCCGTGCCAGTAGCGACGTCAATCCAAACGCGCCTGTGTTCGTCCCTGGATCTACCTATCATATTACAAGAACACAACCTCCTCGCCCTGCGACTCTCGCGCGTCCGATGCCTGATCAGATGGCTCAACCGCACTTTCGGAACCTCAGCACGGCTACAAACCCCTATCCTCACGAGCCTCACCCCTTTCGCAGCTCAACCATGGGTCCTAGCACTTTCACAGGCTTGATCAACACCAGACGCACCGAAGGTCACGTCAGAACAGACACAAACCCATATGCCAACGATCCTCGCCCATTCCAGAGAGAAACCACCGCTCCTAGCACTCAGATGGGCTACACAAGAAGCAGACAGAGCGAGGCTCGCTTGAGCACAGCTACAAACCCATACCCGAACGATCCTCGCCCCTCCTACGACAATATCACCGGTCCAGATGGCCGTACACGCACCACCAGAGCGAGACAGGGCTCAGCTCATACGAGCACAGACACAAACCCCTATCATGGCATCCCTCCACGCTATGACCCAAACATCATCGCTGAGCTGGACCGTCGTGTGGCGCAGGCGCAGGCTCGTCGTCCTTGAATAAGGAGAGAGCGTCAATTGGAACGAGGGCTGTGAACACGTTGGAGTTGTTGGAGTTTATTGGCAGTAATGGAATGGAGTATCTCGATGCCTGGCCTGTAGGAGTACCATAGCAATGCAGAATGACACCGACGGTGTCGATGGCACGCGCCATCAATGAAACGAATGCGATACACTAGATACTACACTGTCCACCTCCACCTCCATCGTAGGCACTCTCACTGTCTTGAACATGTCCTGCTTCAGCTGCATCGCGACCGCGTCTACTCGTTGGGATAGAGTCCCTCCTCAGGTTCATCACCAGTGTATCAATGCAGAATAGATGTTGTAAAGTCATTTTCATTGTATCATTAAGACCTCATATAGATATGCTAAGATGTTTTGTTCAACTGACATGACATGAAGGAGGGACGACAGTTGGTACTCATTGCTTCCTTTTGTTTTTCTGCACTTTTGACATAAGAGAAACCCTCGGGACTCGTGACTCCCTCAGCGTGCTCATGCTCGTCTCCAACCTCCTCGTCTCCAGGATCCCGCGGAAGTGGCCGTGGAGGTAGGAGAGGCCACAGAGCTGCTGGTCCAGTCGTCCCAAACGGTTTGGGTTTGTGTGCAGGAGCCAGTCTCCACCACCGTACTAGTAACGATAGATGTCCCTCCGGAAACGGTGACCGTGGTCGCTGGCAAGGTCTCCGTCGAGACAATGGTTGATGTGCCACCAGGCGATGAAGAGATTACGAAAGAAGTGATAGTAGGTCCTGGAACAGTGACAGTCTGACCCGGTCCGACTAAACTGGATACGGATGTTTCCGTCATGGTTTGTGTGCCACATGGTGCGGTCTTTGTAGTCGTTCCACCAGGTAGGGTGACTGTAGTCGTTCCAGCTGGAATGGTTGACGTGATCACAGATGTCCCACCAGGCAGAGTGACGGTGGTAGTGCCAGCTGGAAGCGTCGATGTGATTGTGGTTGTACCTGCTGGCACCGTAGCCGTAGTGATAGAGGTTCCGCCAGGAAGTGTGACAGTAGTTGTGCCAGCTGGAACTGTTGAGGTGATTACAGACGTTCCGCCAGGAAGCGTCACGGTGGTTGTTCCTGCAGGGACAGTTGAAGTCACGCCAGGCAGTGTCACAGTAGTAGTGCCGGCTGGTAGGGTGGACGTGATAGTGGTGGTTCCTCCGGGCACAGTTGAGGTAGCGACAGACGTCTGGCCAGGTAGCGTCACTGTAGTGGTTCCAACCGGAAGTGTCGACGTGATAGTGGTGGTCCCTAGAGGTACTGTCGATGTCACTCCAGGTACGGTCACAGTTTTAGTGCCGGCGGGCAAGGTTGAGGTTATAGTAGTCGTTCCTGCTGGACTGGTTGACGTGACTGTGGTGGTGCCAGCCGGGACAGTCGATGTCACGCCGGTTAGCGTCACCGTGGTTGTGCCAGCTGGCAGAGTTGAAGTAACTGTGGTCATGCTAGCCGGGAGGGTCGACGTAACAGTAGTAGTGCCGCCAGGAACAGTAGACGTAATGCCAGGTAGTGTTACTGTCGTGGTTCCAGCTGGCAGGGTGGAAGTTACAGTGGTCGTACCTGCCGGAACAGTTGAAGTGACTGTCGATGTTGTAGCTGAACCTGGGATGGTGACTGTGGATGTTGTAGCGGAGCCTGGGATGGTGACTGTGGCTGTTGAAACGGCACCACCGATGGTGACTGTGGATGTTGTAACGGAACCTGGGATGGTGACTGTGGATGTTGTAGCGGAACCGCCGATGGTGATCGTCTGAGTACCACCCGGTGTAGTCACAACACTCGTGGTAATGCTAGTGACGGTAGCTGACGGACATCCAGAATTTGGCTGGACTTCAATGCTTGTTGAAGGACACGATGATGGCGAACCTGGAACAGTCACAGTGACGGTGCTTGGAGAAGTAGGACAGGACGATGGCGAACCGGGAACAGTCACGGTAACGGTATTTGGCGAAGCAGGACTCGTTGCTGAACCTCCAGAGGAGCATGAAGGGACGGTCAAGGTCGTGGTGGCGGTGATTGTGCTCGGCGATGCACTTGGTGGACACGATGAACCTCCGACAACTCCAGTATTTGATGGACACTGGGACGGCACCGTAATCGTAGAAACTATGGTGGTCGGAACACCACCGGAAGGACAGCCGCTGCCAGTGCTGCCGCCACCAGTGCCGCTGCCCCATGAAGTAACCGTCACGGTTCCAGCAGGAGAGCATGAAGTTCCACCATTGACGGGGCCAACGGTTGCGGAACAAGAGGTGACCGTCGTGGTGGGCCCTGTCGAGCCGCTCCCTCCCACAGTCGTAGTAACCACGCTCGTGGTCGTGACGGTGGAAGGGGATCCGGTACAACCGTCCGTGATTCCAGTGACTGGTGTAGACTCGCCCGAGGAACTTGTAGTGGTAGAGCTGGAGATCCAGTCACTCCAACTAGAAGCGTCCTGACGAGGCAGCAACGGATTGCCAGCAGCAAAGACGCTATACCGAATTAGCAATCAAAAACATGGAGCAGACATGAATAGCTCACCTATAGACAGAGCTCGCAACCAAGGCCGTGTGCACCAATTTGCTATACATTGTGGAAGAGTGGTAACCTTGACTCCTTTATCTTGTTGAGGTTTGCCAAGCGAATGGAAGACAGATGAACTCCTGTCGAGGTGAGGTAAAGAGGACTGTTTGCGCGGGAAAGTGCTTCATCTTTATAGACATCAAGCGGTATCATTATTTGCGCAACAGTCAAGCAGGAACAGATGGTGTGCCTGAAATGGTGTTGCTTTGTTTTCGACTCCGATCTATTCTGTGTTCTGTGTTCGTCATGCCAGGAACAATCCAAGGCTGGGATAATTAGTTGCATATGCAGTTGGCAAAACAACCAATATCCTGTGGTTCAGATCCGGAAGCAAGGTACACCAGCATGGATTCCTGTAAATGCCGTCGAATGGCAATATTCAAGTGGCAATGCTTGGATCCAATTTTGGAGTCGATACAACGACTTTGTTGTGTTCGGCGCATTTTCTCTCGTCGTACTGCAGCTGCGACCTCCAGGTAAATGTCTCCAAAGCTGCTCAATCATGTCCCAGCACTCCCAGTTGTGAGGACAATTACATGGCAGCCACTTCCGAAGTACCGACGGCAGGGTTCTGGAGAGGTCAACACAATCTGCGAGAAGGCGGGGCCAGCGGTGGATCAGTGGACGAAGCGAGCTGCTGCGTCACGAAAACATGGACAAAAAAGCTTCCACGAGAATCCATGCGGCTATGAAAAGGCCGGTGATGGTGACACAGGCTGGTACCAGAAGCACAACAATCCTTCGCATCAAAGCCGTTGTCTTTCAAGTAGCTCCTTGGAGTAACGGCCAACGCTCTAGTGTCGAAGACCTGATGAGCCAGACCTTATCGTCGAGCATTGAGATGGGCGAAGCAGCAGCAACAAGTACTTCTTGCCAGCAATCGTCACTCAGTCTCTTGGTGTTCGACCCTTGTAATTTGTAATCCTTGCATTGGTACAACTGATCTTCTTGTTCAAAAGGTTCTTGGAGGGCTTGGATAACCATGCACGGCAACGCAACATGCGGTGAAAGGTGACTGATGGGAGAAGTACAGTCGGAAGGTAGCGGTGGGCAACGTGCAAGCCACTTACCCTGGTGGATGTACGAGTACGTTAGCGTGAGAACCCGAGACTTACCACTACGGTAACCATTCAGCATGAACCCGTGTATCGTGATACATCGTTATTCGTGTTCTTGGACGTCATTGGTCCTTTTCCAGAGCAGAACTACATCGTCTGCCTTGTGTTCAATGCTTGCCACAACCAAATGCAGCCCAAATTCGACTCCGGGCTCAGAAGAATATCGTGGAAGGCGGGGGCGGCCTCTGCCCTCTGGTGGTCAAGGATCGAAGAAAAGTAGGATTATGCTGGTCGTGGTACAAGCCACTCAGACTGGCATGAAATGTCTAAGACTGAGCGTGCATTGTGAGAGCCTCGGGCGTCTGGGATCCCGTACAGCCTCCGTCGACACCAGCCACGCCATTATGTGCACAGCTTCATCCTTCTGAATTTCGCCAGTAGGACGAAGTTGGCAGTTCAAGGAGTGCAGAACCCAGGCGTGAAGAATATGATCTCTTGTCGGCCCTAATGATGAAGGGGGACATGGATGGACATTAGCGGAGCCTACCGGAAATGCAAGCCAGCATTGGAGTTACCTAATTGTAACTCTACATACTTACCTATACATGGTGGAGGTTGAACTCCATGGGTGGACTGATGATAGAGGAGTTTGGTTTGGAGGAAGCCTCGATGACGTCGGCTGGTGGTAATGTCCTTTTGGAACGAATTTAATGATTGTTCGTGCACTTGTCTTCACAAGATAAAATAGTGAGAATTCCAATCATGGCCATGTCTTCATAAAAGGTTTTATCCAAGGACAGTTCGTGCTGCCTAAGTCCAAGAAGCAACAAAACCTCCGCAGTGCAACAAGCAGGTTACAGCCTCCAAGAAAAGTCGTACTCGTGGCAGTCGTAAGTCATATCATCCAATCGCCAATTCAAGGCCCCTAACCGTCCTATATAACGATGCTGCTGACACCCAATTCACCCGTCAGCATTGCGGGCATCCTGCTCAAATCGACATATTCCGAACCCAACTCGGCAAGCTTTTTCAGACCTTGAAAGACATCGTTTCCAGTGAACGTCAAACTGATGGTGGCGGCTTCCTCTCCCAAGACGTCCGGAGAGTTGTCTTTGTCACGTTGTATATCTTTCTCGAGTTTGATATGGACTCGATCGAGTGCCGCATGATGCTGTCCTGTCATGGTGCCGAAGCGCTTCTCAACCTCGAGCAGACTTGCACGCTGATCGGGCTCTTGTTGCAAGTCGATTGAATTGCCGTCAATATCTCTAGATGGTTCGGAAAAAGAGCTGTATGCTCCACCGGCTGAACCAGGCTTTTGGTTTCCTCGCAATTCGCAAATGCTCTTTAGTGATCGTGCATTGAGCTTCGTGGACTCTAGTGCCCATCTCTCTTGTGGCCGTGAAAAGGCCTTTGGGATTGCCTCCAGAACAATCTTCTTCATCGCGGCCATGTCCACTTTTGCCATTACTCTTCCTTTCGAGTCTCTTGCTCCTTTGGCCCGTCCGCTGGAAACCGAAGCGCCACACAGCGAAATGTATACGTATGGACAGCTGCCTGGGAAGGCGATATACATGACTCTTCCCGCTTCGACGGCATGTCTGACATTTCGCGGTATGGTAGTCCGGCGAGCGCGGAAGGTAGAGCTGGGTGTGATGTACACTCGGACGATGTCGAGATTCTGGTATGAGGACATTCTGTGGAGATGATAATGGGCTTTGACCATCGGGGAGATTTCCTTTTTCAGGGCCGAAAGAAAGGATTGAGCTGAAATTTGAGGATATCTTGGAGTGTGCTCGTTGCGGCTGATCCAGCATTTCTTCTTTGGCGGTTGACTATCAGAGTCATCGGACATCTCCTCAGCTGAGTCTAGAGGTACCAGCCGCAAAGCAGACCATCTCAATGCCGCTTCGTTTTGTTCCAGATAGGCAAAATCGATCATGGCATGTTGATGCAAGGATAGCCCTCTCCGCCAGTCGCCGTCAACGATGCGATCGATGACATCTCGTTTTGTGCCGAGCCTGCTGTCTTTCTGCAACGATTTGTATGTTCGGCGCAATGCTTCTATACTTTCAGCCGGCGTATGGAGGTAGTCTTCCTCATCGGCTTCAAACAGCCTGCGATTACTGGTCAAGTATGGTGTTGCACAACGGTCATGTTGGAGCCAGTCGAGTGCGAGATCAATGAGGGTATCGCGCGACAGCCTATTGAGCGACTTGGCGAGTACAGGCGCCATGAGGATGTATGGTTCGGTTCATTAGAATGGCGCAGGCATGTTGTTGTCAAGCACAATTATGCTTGTTTTGGAAATGTCAATAACATGAGTCAGTCGCGGGACCGCTTTGCCTATAACATCGAGTCATGAGACTATCACGTGACTGCTCTCATCGTCAAGGAGGGGTTGATACGCAAGCACTCAAATGGCGTGCTCACACTTCAACAAGCATGCCGCAGCGCGAAACCCCACACTACGATGCACCAGGTCAAGCTATTCGTAAACACCACAAGGCATTCAGCCTATGCTTGATCTTGGTTTCGTTATCGGTGCAAGCGACCCATGTGCTGCAGATCGTGCCGCATAGAAGGAGGGGAAAGGGCAGACCACTCAAGCCTGAAAAGGATCTATGAGCGGCTGATCACCAACGAGGCTGCACATGCAAACGATGAGCGTATCATGACCTATCTTTGGTGCAGCGGTGATGAGCGCCCATCGCCCGTTGGCTCGCCCACCCTTTACCAAGACCCCTGCGGCAGGGTCAGGAAGGCTTCTCTTTGATCTGTACGCACACAACGTCAACATCCATTGGAGAGTTCTATGATCTCTGAGACCATGAGATCATCGGTGACTCTCCTCGTCATCATTTCATACCCAAACTGATACGAGTATGATTTGGTTCATAGGTAGTTATCTCTAGAATGGATACCCGAATATCGTGAACAATCCATATCCATCAAGGTGACAGACACAGGGAATGTCAACCATCGTCCATGTGGCGTATTGTATATTAATAATAACAGACGGCATCATCTCGGCATAGGCTTCAGTTGTGAAGCCGTCTGTATTAGTTTGGAGCTTAGACCATTGTATTACTCTTCTTGAGTCTTCTCCGGCCAACGATATCGGAGCCGGAGGGCCGACTAAGCCTAGGAGAGACACTTTTGCCCTTCCACCTGCTGCCGCTTGGACTCTTGGCAGCGAGTTTACGCACCTGCATTCGAAGTCACCCCCCATCCCACTCATACCAACAACCCTCTTGGGCCCCGCTTCGCACCTTTCCCGCCCACCACCATCGGGAGTCCTCGCGCCTTTCCCACCCGCGCAGACTTTTTCCATCCTCCCCTTCTTCCCTTCCTATCACCTTCTTCCACCCTAGGCGGTGGTTACTCCCTTGGTATCTTGTGACACTTGAGCATACTCGCCTCTTGTGTTGCTGTCGATTATCAACACTTGAGCGCAGTCACCACATCCGATGGTGTTGCGACTCACAACTCCCTCACCCGATTTGTCATAAAGCGCCCTTTGTCACCACAAGCTCTACTCGACTCACCCGCGCACTCTCCATTGAACCTCTCCCAACATCGAACCCTCCTCCCCTTCCCATACCTTCAGGTCAAATTGGCGCAGTAATATCGACGCGGTGCATCACATATCATGTCATCTTACCGCGGCCGAACTGGGCCGAACTTCTCAGAGTACCTGAATAACCTCAATACTCTGGCGTCGCCATACGAGCAAGACAATTTCTCGCCAGAGGAATTCGAGTTGAACCAGGACCTGGCTATGTTCACCAACACCGACTTCACTCACTTCGATATTCCTCCTCTAGCAGAAGACGGTTCCTTCCGCTTCGAAATGAACGAGAACAAGAATAACCCCGCCACAAAGTACGAAGACATCCTCCCAAGCTCTGATGCTGTCCACAATTACCCGCCTCCACCTGTCGAAACATCCGTCGCCGAGTCTACTCAATACTATGCTACCTACAATACCCCCATTCAGCCTGCGCCAGCGCAAGGCTTCAGCAATGTCGAAAACCTCGGTTCTTCCACTGCTGCGCCATCAGCTACTGTTGGCCAAGTGTCCCGCAGAAAGGGCGAGTCAGTCGATTCCAACCTGAACGGCGAGGAGAAGTCTCGCATGGTTGCCGAAGAGGATAAGAGACGCAGAAACACGGCCGCTAGTGCACGTTTCCGGATCAAGAAGAAGCAGCGGGAGCAAGCTTTGGAGAATACTGTCAAGGATGTTCAAGACAGAAACGCGAAACTCGAGGCCAGATTGAACCAGTTGGAGATGGAGAACAAATGGCTCAAAGAGCTTATCACGGAGAAGAACGGCCTTCAATCCAAGGAAGAAATGGCAGCCGCCTACCGACAATATCACAAAGAAAGCGAAGAGCGCGATCTAAAAGAGACCAAGCACACTACCGGCGTGGGAACTCAATGAATATCAACCAAAGTGAAAGTTAATTTGAATTCATTTCTTTAGAACATATCTCTGTTGGTACATATTCCCTATGATACCAGATAAACCACACCAGCAGACAATGAAACTAGTACTCTTTTTTCTTAACACTGTTCTTTTTGAGCCTCTTAATAAACAAGTTGGATAGATTGTCTTCGATTCTATCAGAGTGAATGAATGGCAAGGCTGGCAAATATCATTGGTAGAATTGCAGCCTGATCATGCTGTCATTAGTAATGCAGAACTGCGGCGGTGGCAGAAACTTGCCTATGCCGGATTCAACCACTTGCACTCTATCGCGCCCGCTTTCGCTTGTTGCCTCACATCACGCGTGCTGGCTGTTCGTTTTTACACCCACCGAACCAGTTCTTTTGCGCTCTCACGCCTCTCGACAGCACAGCCCAGCCCATCTCTTTCATCCTCCCCCTTGTGCCTTTCATCGCTTTTCCTTTTCAATTTTTTCACAGCTCTTCAGCGCAAGCGCAACCACCACAGATTCATCCTCACCCTCCTCTTACACCTCCGATAACGAACCAACAGAATTCGTCAAGCCTGACCGAAACCCGAAGAACCCCGCTGCCAACTGGTACACAACCCGTGCATCCGAACGCTCATTGAGCGCTTTTCCTTCTCTTAGATTCGCAGTCATGTCGGTCTCCGTAGAAGAACTTGATGCCACCGTGCGGGCTTTTCAACAAGGCAAGGGTGAACAACAGAAACAAGCTCAACAGAAGCTCAACGAGTTCAAATCCAACCCAGATGCCTGGTTGATGGTGGACAAGGTTCTACAAGAATCTACGTACGAAGCAACAAAATACTTGGGTCTTCAGGTGCTGGATGATGTTGTCAATACAAGATGGAAGGTCCTGCCCCGTGAGCAGTGCCTGGGGATTCGAAACTTCGTCGTCAATCAGATTCTGGCGGCCTCGGAGACTGAAGAATCCCTCAAAGCCAACAAACTTTTCCTCAACAAGTTGGATCTGACTTTGGTCACCATCCTGAAGCAAGAATGGCCACACAACTGGCCCACCTTCATCAACGAAATCATTTCTGCATGCCACAGTGGATTGTCCGTATGCGAGAACAACATGACCATTCTGCGGCTACTGTCTGAAGAAGTCTTTGACTTTTCGCAAGATCAAATGACTTCCACCAAAGCGAAGAATCTCAAGACCACTATGTGTGCGGAATTTTCCTCGATCTTCCAGCTGTGTAACGAGGTTCTCACCACGGCCACCTCGATTAGCTTGGTCAAAGCCACCCTCGAGACGCTCCTGCGCTTCTTGAACTGGATCCCACTTGGATTTATCTTCGAGACAAAGCTCATTGATACGCTAGTGACTCGCTTCCTCGAGGTCGACCAGTTCCGTAACATCACCCTCAAGTGCTTGACTGAGATTGGTGGCTTGCAACTAGGTCCACAGTCCAATTACGACGACAAGCTGGTTCAGATGTTCACCGAGACTCTCACCGTCGTTGCAAAGACCATTTCTCTAGAGACCGATTTCCGAGAGGCATATGCCAAAGCTAAGCCTTCGGAACAAGAATACATCCTCAATCTCGCCATATTCCTCTGCAACTACTTCTCAGCGCACCTGCAAACAATCGAAAGACTGCCAAACACCGACTACCTGTTACATGGTCACTTCTACCTTATCAAGATTAGTTTGATCGATGACCGGGAAATCTTCAAAATTTGTCTGGAATACTGGAACAAGTTGGTGCAAGAGCTCTATGAAGAAATGCAGCAATTACCCATCACGGAACTCAATCCACTTGTCAGCATGGGTGTGAGTGGTTTGGCTAACGGCGGCGCACCTCACCCTAGCACTCTCGCCAATTACCCGTTGCGGAAACACAAGTACTCTCAGGTTTTGTCAAGTCTGCGACAGGTGATGGTCGAAAAGATGGTACGTCCTGAGGAAGTGCTCATCGTAGAGAACGACGAAGGAGAGATTGTTCGAGAGTTCGTCAAGGAGAGCGACACCATTCAACTCTACAAGACTACCCGCGAATGTTTAGTTTACCTTACACATCTTGATGTGGTTGACACGGAAAATATCATGTCGGAGAAACTCGCGCGACAAGTAGATGGCACTGAGTGGTCCTGGAACAACTGCAATACTCTCTGCTGGGCGATCGGCTCAATATCTGGTGCTATGAACGAAGAAACCGAAAAGCGATTCCTGGTGACCGTCATCAAGGACCTCCTTGGTCTGACCGAGATGAAGCGGGGCAAAGATAACAAGGCTGTGGTGGCCAGTAACATCATGTACATTGTTGGACAGTACCCTCGCTTCCTGAAGGCCCACTGGAAGTTTTTGAAGACTGTCGTCAACAAGCTCTTCGAATTCATGCACGAGACACACGAGGGTGTCCAAGACATGGCCTGCGATACATTCATCAAGATTGCCAACAAGTGCAAGCGCCATTTCGTGGCTCTGCAGCCTGGTGAGACTGAACCGTTCATCGATGAGATTGTGCGTAACATGCAGAAGATCACTTGCGATCTCACTCCTCAGCAGATACACACTTTCTACGAGGCTTGCGGTTATATGATTTCCGCACAGGGTCAGAAGAGTGTACAGGATCGTTTGATTGACAATCTCATGTCTCTTCCTAACCAGGCATGGGACAACATCATTGCGCAAGCCAACCGTGATTCGACCATTCTTCAAGACGGCGAAACCATCAAGGTCATTGGAAATATCATGAAAACCAACGTCGCTGCATGCTCATCGATCGGAACCTACTTCTATTCACAAATTGGCCGCATCTATCACGACATGCTCAACATGTATCGAGCGTCGAGTCAACTGATCTCGGACTCTGTCGCTGCTGGAGGTAAGTTTAGTCTTTGTTAATTCCCGGCTGATCCTAATTGAGCATTCAGGTAATGTTGCGACAAAGACTCCTAAGGTCCGAGGTCTGCGTACAATCAAGAAAGAAATCCTCAAACTCGTCGACATCTATGTGCAGAAGGCTGATGACTTGCAAATGGTCAATGACACTATGGTGCCGCCGTTGCTCGATGCTATTCTGCTTGATTACCAACGCAACGTGCCTGATGCTCGAGACGCCGAAGTTCTCAGTGTGACAACCACGATTGTTCACAAACTACATGTACGCTGGACCCCCCGTAGATCTCGGCATCTGGTCAGAGATGTGGAAGCCCTGAAAGGAACATTCGCTAACATGTCACAGAACCTGATGGAGGACAAGATCGCCCCAATTATGGACTCAATCTTCGAGTGTACCCTTGAGATGATCAACAAGGATTTCCACGAATACCCCGAATTCCGAGTCGAGTTCTTCAAGCTGCTTCAGGCAGTCAACCTATTCTGCTTCCCAGCACTGCTCAAACTTGACGGTTCACAGTTCAAGTTGATTATCGACTCCTGCATGTGGGCAAGCAAACACGACAACCGAGAAGTTGAAAACACCGGCCTGTCGATGTGTCTGGAATTGATTAACAACATGGCGGAGACCGACCCGCAGACTTCTGCCATCTTCTTTCAGCAGTTCTACGTCCCGATCCTGCAAGATGTTTTCTACGTTGTTACGGATTCCGACCACAAAGCTGGCTTCAAGTCACAGTGTATGCTGTTGGCGCGCATGTTCCAGCTGGTCGAGGCGAACAAGATCAGCCAACCACTGTACAAGCCTGACCAAGCAGCTCCTGGCACGTCGAATAAACAATTCGTCACGGAGTTTACTGCCACACTCTTACACAACGCCTTTGCCAATCTTCAAGATGTTCAGATCCAACATTTCGTCCATGGCCTATTCACTCTCAACGAAGATGCAACCAAGTTCAAGACTCACTTGCGCGACTTTTTGATTCAATTGAAGGAGTTTGCTGGTGACAACGCAGAATTGTTCGCTGAGGAGCGTGAGCAGGAAAAGCAAGATCTTGCATCGGCCGAGCGTGAACGTGCACTGAAGGTTGGCGGTCTTATCAAGCCAGCAGATTTGGACCAGGATGATGAGTTGTGACTAGAAGAAGAATTACGAACAGAATATGCTGTTCACGCAACGCAAGAACCGGAGCCTGTCGCACCTTCGGTGGAACATTACGCGATGGAACAACCATCCGAGGACGAGCTTGGGGATGGGTGGTTGTTTTACAAGTGCTGAAAGTACCGTTGTAAGACGATTGGAGTGGATGTGGTGATTACCTACAGTGCGAACACGATCGGAATTATGCCATGCGACGTGTTTCGTTCCAGTTTATGTTGAGATACCAAAAAGCATGGACCTTTGGGCAGAGTATTTCATTCAGAGACTCTCTTCTTGGGCACTGTCTTGCCATGGCGATGGCTCGGGCTGGTGCCAAAGGAAGAAAGACGTCCGACATACAGATACACTTCTCAGTCAGTGTCTTTAGAGATTCTAGAAACGAATCAATCAAGCAAACCTTCTATCAAGATTCGATTGCATTGGGACCCTGAACTTCTGTTAATGCGGCTGACGCTGAAACAAGAATCAGGATCGATCTAGATTCTGGACCTCCTCATCTGTCGTAGAAATAGCGGTGTGTGAAGGTTGTTGATTCCGCATTGGGACTGCTCATGTGAGTAGAGCACGGACGTAAATTACGAGTCTGAGTGATAGCTTTGTCTGCCGTACATGTAGGTACATTTCAGTGAAATGCTGGATGATTGGATTGTGTGCTCTTGACGTGCTTTAGCTAGGTGTACTACAGGCAACGCGGCACAGTGACAGGGAGGGGCGTGTATAATAGATCAACGCCGAGGGTGTTGTATTCCAAGGTTATGGTGGACAATCAACAAAGGACGACGCGGTGGAGAGGGACACGAGTACGGATTACTTTGGCGGTGAACAGTCTGGTGTGCGTGGTCTGACAAGTCTTGGGCTCTTCGTTGCGGCCTTTTCGCCTATTCAGAAGCCCTGGAGCGCAGGCGTCTGACAAGCTTCTTCCAGTGAGTTCGGGCGGTCTCTGGCACTTTGGCTGGGGCGTCTTGGGGGCGGGGACCTGGGAATTGCGATTGTCGCTGTCTCGTGGTCCTGAAATTTAATCCCGCCTTGCTGGTCCCTGCATCCCGCCTGCATCACACGCCATACTCACATCATCCCGCATTCTTCCATCTTTCCATCCACACCTCACGCAGTACGCAATTTATCTCATCTCACTCTCCCGCCGAGTGTCTGTGCTGCTGGTAATTTGTTTGTTCCAACAACACACGTTTAATCAAACTTCGGCCTGCTGATCCAATTTGGGTTTGTGCTCTGCTCTAAAACGGCGAATATATTCTTCAGTCATCATTATCACCATCAACCCGCCGTTCTTTTCTCTTGTTTGAATCGAAACAAACGACAACTAGCTACAATTCGCCAAACGAGTCACGTCACTTGACACAGTCATACACCAAGCGAACAGCATCTTTGTTACCATTACCATTACTCAATATCGAAGCGCAAACACACACGCCGCCTGATGCCCTCGTCCGCAAATACCACCGCATCTACCTCACCGAACATCATGAGCCGCACTAATTCACCCAGACCATCCGTAGGAGTCGGTGCGAGACAATACGCACGCCACCAAATGGCCACACCTGCTCGTCGCGCCAACGTCGGCTCTGCGACGCAAACAATCACACCACCCGACTCTTCCTCAGATCGATCAATATCACCGGAATCGTTGGTCCTACGACTTCGCGGCGCCCACGATGCCTCAGGCAGTTCATCAACGAGGCCCGGACATCGGCGGAGAATCACGTGGGCTGAGGATGTTGTTGACAATGAAGGACTGGGACGAAAATCGAGCAAAGTGTGCTGCATATACCACAAGCCCAGAGAATTCGGCGAGAGTTCGAGCGAAGACAACAGTTCGAGTTCAGACAGTGATGTCAGTGATAGTCCCGATGACGGCGGTGCGAGGATGGTGGGTGGGAATCGAAGAGGCAGGACGCATCATCCACATGGACATAAGCACTCGGATGATTGTGGTAATGGGAAGGGCAAGGGCAAGAGGAGGCCCAGTCCAAATGCGTATGAGAAGATGCCGAAATACCCGGGGAAGCAGCAGACTGTGAAGAGATGAGGGTTTGACTGCAATCACCACATATTCTCATCCGTCGTGAGTTGTCACGCGTACGGAGTACACTGATTGCATTGGCTTCATTCGAGCGATGGCGTTAGTGAAACATATCCGCAGACTTGAACTGCATTACCAACGGATTATTACGAACACACATGATTCTTCAGACTTCAATCATACGCATTGTTCAAGCAATCCTTCCTCACCCGGGTCTAATTCTTTAGGTGTTCCTCTCACGCATGACATACATACCCTGACTCAGAAGAGTTTGCGTGATCTTTTCGTCAACGCTGATCTCGATGGCAGGGATAAGTCAGTCATGGGACAGATGCTGGCCGGCGTTTCATGTCTAAAGAAAGATGTGAGTTGTGACCATACGGAGATCTTCCTGGCCAGGTCTAGCAGCGGGGGAAACGGTGCCCGTTAAGCAGTGAAGCAACCTCGATGCGGCTGGCGATGCTGGAAAAAAGTGCTACAATCAGCCAAATTTGTTGATCGCCTCTGTTCTGTAAGGTTGAGGTCGGTCTTTATATGCGAACAAGATCACTGATGGCAAACAGCAGGGTTCAGACCCTTATACCAAAATCAGCAGCGTGGGAGCTTAACAATACCATAGTGACCCATCGCGACTCTCACCGGAAATAGCATCATGGTCTTCTGGAGATGTAGAGAGGAGCAGTGGTGGACAATGGGTTCGTTCTTCACAAGGAAAGTGCTGTGCGACTTGACACAAGAATGAAACGGCACGAAGAAGATCTGCAGGATTCTTCATGCATGCTGCCTATCCGCGCAAAGGTGAATCTTTTTTGCCGGTGACGAACATGCTCGAAGAACAGGCGTGACGAAGTAATTCTGAAACGAACGAGGTGCAGGGATCACAATCCTTCTGGTACGGATCTCTGCCACGCAATACCTGTGGCTGGTTCTCCTCTACATGAAAGACTCGTCGCTGGGGATGCGGGAACACGCACTTCTTGAACATGTTGTAAATCTGCTTGCTATGCGGAATGTATGAGCAGCTGCAGGGTCAAGGTACGTTTACGTTTACTTTTATGGCACTAAGTTACTCGTACCCCTCAATGAACCAAGTTGAGTAGCCTGCCAGACCATCCTCGCCTACAAGATAGGCTGCAGTACTGACTGACTTTTCTAGGCTACACTTGCTCTCGGAAAATGTGCGCCAATAGACTGCAAAACCGTTTTGCTGGAGACTCGGTAGTTTTGGGTCAGTGGAACTGGGGGCCTCATAACCAACTACCTTGGAGCCACACTGGGACTCGGGAACTTGGGTAACTTGTGGACTTCTGTCAGCCGGAGCGGTCCGTAAAGTCTCCTAGGACTTCTTCATCACTTCACCGAAAGCATCAACAGACCTCGACATTCATATCACAGTTTTCTCCTATGTCGCACCAATGAGTAATGGTCTAGGTCTTGACCCGAACCGCCACTGGACAGTTCGTCCCTGCATTTCTTGTGCTCATACATGCTACAAGGCATGCTTAACGCAACCAGAATGACGTCTCCTGAAGGCTCACTATACGCAAGCTTTTCAGGATCAACAGGCGTGGACGCGGACGCATGGCCTGACCTCCGCAGACACGGCGACTATTGGCCACAAGTGCTACTGCTATGCTACTATGGTATGTAGTACATTGTACCTGATCGCCTAACAATGCCCAATCTAGCCGCCTTGGGCCTCAGTACCTTATCAATATCGCTTTTCTCAAAGACCACCATGGATTCCGGATGCTACTCCCCGTCAGAAGTTCTAGGTTGTTTCAAAATGAGCTTTTCCCCGTATTTCCACTTTTCTACTCGTTCGAATCTTTCCCTCTTCTGCTCATTGGGACTGGGACATGATTCGTCAGGACTACTCGAACCATGGAGAAGGACCAGTGATCAACAAACGTGCAATGGGTCTCCATTTGAACAACAAGGATGATCCTGGCAATGCTTGACTATTCTTCTGGTGAATACTGGAGCTGGGGAGTGGCATCCTCCGTACAGTCTTCATCAGGCACTGTAGAACCCTGCCCTACACTGGTCCTTCCGTGCCCTACCTTGACCCATGGATATCAAATACACAAAGGTAAGTCCCTCCCCAACGGGCTTTTGCTCATTCAATCTTATCAACGACCACTTCGCTGGGTCGGATTGCTTGCCGTCGCCGTCAACATGTCATTCTCGTCGTCAGAGAATCGGGCCTTTGACCTGGCTGAGAAGATCACTTCTGTCATCTCCGTCGTTGGCGCTGCATTCATCATCGTCACCTTCTTGTTTGATGACAGGTTTCGCAAGGCTATCAACAGACTGGTCTTCTACGCCTGTTGGGGAAACCTATTTGCCAATGTTGCCACATTGATTTCGCGGTCCGGCATCAACCTGGGAGTCAACTCTCCGCTGTGCCAGTTTCAAGCATTGCTGATACAATGGCCAGTATTTCCAACGATCTGAGAGGGCATTGTCTGACTTTCACCAACAGGTTCCTGCCGGCTGACGCGTTATGGACTTTTGCCATGGCTTGCAACGTCTATTTGTCATTCTTCCGCCGCTATGACGCCCCAAGGTTACGCACACTGGAGTGGAGATACCTCGCCTGTTGTTACGGTATCCCCTTTGTCCCGGCGTTGGTATTTCTGTTCATCAGCACACCGGTGCGCGGCAAGATCTATGGAAATGCGGTGGTAAGGATCTCGACACTCACAGAGACACCTATTGACCTCTTTCAGTTGTGGTGTTGGGTATCCGAGGAATGGAATGCCTTGCGGATCGCCACCTTCTACGGTCCGGTATGGCTAGTTATCCTAATGACATTCTTCATCTATCTCAAGGTTGGCATGGTCGTGTTCCGATGGCGCAAGCAGCAGCTTCGCTCTTTCGATCACAACAGCTCCGCCAATATCGACAAACCTGGACGTGATTACCCTATGGGAGATATGGCAAGAAGGAAATACGAGAGTACCGACAACTCTGCCTCGACTGGATACACACATCACAGATCACCGTCTGTTGAAGAAAATACTGTTGGCGCCCTCCCACCAACTGTCCATGTCACTCAATCGAGTCAGCAAGTCGTCGATGCGAACAGAGCGACCTTGAGTTATTGCAACACGGCAATGTTGTTCTTTGTCGCCTTGATCTGCACGTGGTATGTATCAATTCTTTCTCTGGGGGTACGACTTGCTGACTTTCTTGTGCTCAGGGTACCCTCTACCGTCAATCGATTCTACACGTTGGTCCACCCGAATGACCCGAAATTTGGACTCGAGTTCTCGTCTGGATTGGTGCTTCCGCTTCAAGGATGCTGGAATACGGTCATATATATTGTCACCAGTTTACCTGCCCGTAAGGCGCTTTGGGCGGATCTATTCGGCCAATCGCCGCGAGATGACCCCGGTTCGTACATCAGGTCGCCGCCACTTACTCTGACCAGGAGTAACCATCAGACATTGCCATCGCATGATCAAAGAGCAGACATCATGATGAGCTTTGACGGGAAGAAGAGAGTCATTCATCACGACTCGAGGGCCCAATCGCGGGATGGTGATATTGCTCATGGCATCATTGGGCAGGCTGCTTAACAGGG
Source organism: Exophiala viscosa (assembly GCF_022695815.1). NCBI lineage: Eukaryota > Fungi > Ascomycota > Eurotiomycetes > Chaetothyriales > Herpotrichiellaceae > Exophiala > Exophiala viscosa. The sequence continues at coordinate 2,151,763 of NW_026944355.1, read as the reverse complement.
AAAAGGGATTTGTATATTGTCATACCTTGTACATTATCGAGGGAGGATGGGGAAAATGGGCAAAGGCGACTGGACATGAATGATGAATGTACTGTGTAATATCTAAATCAAAAGTGTCGAGGTCGTTGATGAAGAAGAGGGCGACGTCGAAGCTGATCGTCGATCGAGACCCAGTCCTCATTCCACGTTGTTCCACCCGTCAACGGCAACAACAAAGATTCTTGGACGACATCATCACCGCCACTTCCTCTTCATAACAAACACCAACACCAACACCCTTTGGGACCTATACTCACTTTATCGATCTGTATACTAACCTAGATTTTCCATCAGGACGCCTCTTGTCATTCCTTCTTTACTGTTTACTCATTGCTCACCTCCCCGCACCTCGGCATCAATTTCCGGTGTGTCTAAGTTAGCCTTTCTGGACTAGCCAGTGCAGCCACCCACAACAACAAAATCAACAAGGCTACCTACAAAGACAACTTTTCATACCGTCAGAAAACGCACTCAAAGTAGCATCGGAGACGGTCATCAATGTCCTTGGCCCAGCATGTCTCTGTCGTCGAAGGCTTCGATGAACCCATCGAGGCTGACTACGTGAGCTTACGCCTCTCACGCCAACCGAGCCTGCAGTTGAGTTATGATCCTATCCCTCCGACACACGGCCCAGGCCAGGTCGTCGAGAAACTCGAGAACATCGCTGCTTATGAGGTATCTGTGGGCAAACGAATAGGTAGGAGCAACCGTCTCGACATCCGAGTACCAATGGCTGATTTTCTTTCGAACAGCCCAGATCCTGGTGGGAGTCATTTCCTGTGTGCTAGCTTCGGGGATTGTATTTGGCTTTGACGCTCTGAAGACCATCCTGGTCGAGGAGGGCGTGTATCGAAAATACTGCACCGAAGAAGAGCTCCGACACGACCTTCGCTTGTGCTACTTGCAGGACCAGAAGTGAGTCCCTTCAACATTCCATTGGTCAAACCACAGGATGTAACGCGTCTCTCAGACTCAACCTCACATTCATCATCGCGTCCGTCACCACCAACATCTCCGCCCTGCTTGTCGGGAGAGTGCTCGACACATACGGCCCCCGGATATGCGGTTTGATCAGCTCGGTGTTTCTCCTGCTCGGCAGTCTCTGCATGGCTTTTGCCCAGGACGTTACGGTCGATCTGCTACCCGCAGGCAGCTTTCTTCTATCACTCGGCGGCACATTCACCTTCGTTCCGTCATTCCACCTGGCCAACGCATTTCCTCAGCATCAGGGCCTGATTCTGGCGTTGGTGACCGGCGCCTTTGATGCCTCTGCTTCAGTCTTCTTGATCTTCCGAATGCTTTACCAGTCCACCAACGGCGCGTTCAGCCCTCGCCACATTTTCCTGGTGTTCCTCGTCGTTCCGGTGTTCATATTCATCACGCAACTCACCATAATGCCGACTAAGAGCTACGAATCCCGCGGCGAATTGGCGAACACCCTCGAAAAGGCCAATGACGCGATGCGCGATGTGCACGACTCGGACGACGAGCTCGACACGGCAATGGAGGTCATGCGCATACGGTCTGAGCGCGCCCAAATGCGGAGACAGAGCATCACATCGATCAACGATTTGTTGGGAACACCCGCGCAGCAGGAAGTTCGCGAGCTGAAGGAGGACCAGATCCGCGTCAATAGTGGGGTCTGGGGCGTGCTTCACGGCGTTCCGGCCTCCAAGCAGATACGCACACCGTGGTTTATACTCATTACGCTGTTCACCGTCCTGCAGATGACGAGGTTCAACTTCTTCATCGCCACAATCTACTCGCAGTATGTGTACATGCTAAACTCGACGGAGGCTGCGATCAAGGTCATCGAATTCTTCGATCTGGCCTTGCCCATCGGTGGGCTGGTTACGGTGCCGTTCATCGGTGCCTTGCTCGACCATACCAGTACGGTCGCTGTGCTGAATCTCTTGGTCTTGTTGAGCACCATTATCGGTGTGCTGGGTGCCGTACCGACGTATTGGGCTGCATATGCCAATGTCACGCTGTTCTGTCTGTTCAGGCCATTGTACTACTCGGCCATGTCTGACTACGCTGCCAAAGTGTTTGGGTACGCCACCTTCGGCACCGTCTACGGCGCGATCATCTGCTCATCTGGTCTCTTTACGTTTGCGCAATCCGGCCTGCAAGCGCTCTTGCATGACGGTTTCGACGACGACCCGGAACCGATCAACCTGGGTCTCGCGACCGCCGGTCTAGTTCTTGGGGTGGCGTTGGTAATGTACGTCGATATCCAGGGACGGGCAATGCAGCGGGACCGCGCGTTCGCCGCAATGGACGAACGAAGGCCTTTGCTACAACAGCAACGCAGTTTACGAGGACGACCAATTCCAACGAGTATGACTGCCGGCGCAAGTATAAATGGGGAGCCCGGCCTCTCTTCGAGTCTGAGGGCAAGTGGTTCCGGTGCGACTGCTGGATTGGTAGGCGTAGGGATCGGTAATAGTACTGCCACGGACGACCCCGAGCGACATCGACTGCTGGACAGGCCTAGTCGGCAGGCCTTGTTTGATCGCGCGTTGTCGACAGTGCAGGAGACGAGGGAGCCGGAAACTCCGTCTGCAGAGACCGAGGCCTTTCCCGCTTTTCCATTTTGATAGCTGAGGTCTGTATCATATTTCGAAGTCTGCCGTTCAACAGCATGTATTGTTTCACATTTTTGCATTTGTTAGCGTCGTCAGCGCGAGCGTTGTTCTCTTGGAGTGTTTATCTACCTGTGTACCACTATATTGACAGCAAGCGTTGAGCATATTTGACACATGATATAATCTAATGCTACTGAATCTACGAAGCGTAAGGACTCTTCTCCCTCAATTTAGCTCCATATTTCCAAAACACCACTGGCGCCGGCGCAAGTAACGCGGCAACGCACCCCAGCCACGTCATGGTCCAATGTACCCCAATGCCCTCATACATCGGTCTCGCAGCCATGACCATGCCTCCGGAAATAAGGTACCGTACCATAGTGATACTAGCAAGGGCGACAGCTGCATGCTCGCCATATGCATCGATAATGTACTCGTAGCAAGAAACATACATGGCCGTTGCGACGATGCCAAAGACGAAACAAGCCCCGAGTCCAGACCATATCGAGATACTCACATAATTCGTCCATCCTAACCAGAAAAGCGAGACGGGCAACAAAGGTGCTGTCAGCATTGCCGGCCACAGTCGAAATTCGGGGGCCACGGCCGCTTCAGCCACATCCCCGGTTTGATGTCGGGAGAAGCGGTACAATAGTGGAGCGCAGAGCATGAAAGTGGTAGAGCCTGCAGCGATGCTGCCGAAGCAAGACCCCGTCATGCCCGTAGAGAGGCTATAGGTTTCTTTGAAGGTGTAGTCGAATCCGGAAAGGAAGGAATACTGCAAGATGTAAAGGAGGGTGAGATATCCGCCGAACACGGCGATGACTGGCTCTGAGGTGAAGAATGTCACTGGCATAGGAAGGACTTGCTTGAGTCGGCCCCAAAAAGAGGCTGTTTCGGCATGTTTGGAAACATAGTCGTCTGACCCGCTGACGGATCGCAAGTGTCGCGCCTTCCAATCGATTAGGATGGGGAGGTACGTCTCTGGCAAACATATAAGGGCCACAACGAAGGCAAATGCCGATATGATCAGCGTGATCCATTCGCACCAACGCCAGCCAAGAGAAGGGGTCGATGTGATCCAGCCACCTGCAATGGGAGCTATCATCGGTGCAGCAATGTTGGCCCAGGCGATGATCGGAAACACAAAGGCCCGTTTCACCGGTCTGTATTGGTCGCCCACACTAGCTCCATTGATGCCTAGTGTTGCACTTGCGAACAATCCCACGAAAACCCGGCAGACAATTTGGCCGCCGAACGTTGGCGTCAAGGCTGCTCCGAGGACAAAGAATAGGTATACGAACGTCGCAGTTAGAAACGTCGGGTTCCGGCCCACAGTCTCGGACAATGGTCCAACGAACAGACAACCACAGCCAATGCCCCACAGGTACATGGCTGTGGAGAGATTCTCGGCGACCTTGCTGACGTGGAGGGCCTCAGAGATGTCGGTGTTGGCCATAGAGTCGGCGCCGCCAGCCCATCCTTGCGCGAAGATCAGCAGTGACAGGACGGCGATATTTCCGTTGCGGTAACGGAGTGACCAGTTGTGCGGGTCGATGGGGTCATCGTGGCCTTCCTTGCCAACCATGACTTTGCCGGTGTCTTTGTCCCGATGTTGGTAGTCAGGTTCACTTGGGTGTCGCCGGAGAGGGGTGTGTTCTCGTTTTTTGGCGTCATTTTGTTGTTCGGCGGCGTTGGCTTTGGACAATGCACGACGAAGAGAAGAATCTGAGCTGGAGTTCTTCTCGAGGTCTCGTTCCGGCCCAGACTCAGATGAAGAAGGTGCATGGAGTTCGGACCCTGACGGCACGTGCTCTGGTTGTTGTCGAACACCGGTATCCTCAGGGTTGTCGCTCTTTTTGTGCTGCCAGTCTTGTTCGACGTCCCTCCTGATCTGCCTGTATTGAACTAGCGACCACATTTCTCGTCGTCATATTTAGGAAGCTGTTGATTGGTAAAAGCCATGCCCTTCCAGTATTGAAATTCACGGCCACATTTTGGAGCATCACCTGAGTTGAGACAAAGAGAGAGCGGGACAAAGGGAAAACGGTACTTATGACAATAGGGTCAGCCAGCGTGGAACTCCTACAGGGGTCGTCATGCCATCAAGCCATTTTAGGTCAGCGAGAATGTTGAGAAACGACGCGGCCATGATGCAATGACCCGAATTCTGGCAGAACCTCGGTCGTGGATGTGGAGAATAGCATTGAGATGGTCGATCGAAAACACATAAAAATTCACGTAAAGAGGAAGGTCGAAGTAAGTCGAACCGAATTTGGTCACGCAAGTGTCGTGTGCTAGATTTCCTCTTCCGGACAGTGCATATACGGATGTCGAATGCCGAACGAGTGAGCGAATTGCATGGAAAAGAAAGAGATAAAGGAGGAAGCGAAGATGAGACATGTGAAATGAAAGATGGAAATATCATTGCATCATAACTTACTCGTACGGAGGGAGACATTAACAAAATGCGAAAAGGCATGATTGCCAAGCTGGCTTAGTCATCTTTTCACGTGACCAGGTTTTGGCGCAAAGCAACGACAACATCGTCTTTCTGCATTGCACTCGTTCCAGTTTACCATTCACCATAGAAGCAAAAACTTCTCTACAAGTTCTATGTTTTCTCGAGGTTATAGGTAAGTGAAATCTTGGGTACGAGCTTTTGGTCAAATCGATGTGGTCGAACCACGAACTCTAGCGATTCCAGGGGAATCGGTCCTACTGAAAAGCAATGCACCTCGCAAAGCAAGTTTGATTTGGAGTTTCATTCGGGGACATTACAATCAGCCAGCGACAAAAGTGCTATTGCATGTCTCTCGGCTTCACCGTGGATTGACCCTTGATGTTGAGATAAATATGCGACCATTATCTTTTCACTGCCAGGGAGCGCTCTCAGCACCATTCGTGGTGCTGGCCAAACGATGGACTGCACGTCCTTCTACATTGCAACGCCTATACTTCGGTCAGACTGTGTCCTTCGAAGCTAGGAGAGGCATGGCCGGTTCCGATTCACCCGCTTACTGCAGGCTCCAACACCCTGGATGTGCCGGGGACTTAGGAAGGTGGGCTGATAAATGTCTCCGCGACAATTGATTGACAGCAACAAAAAGTGAGGACACTAAAACACAGGAAAGACTGATAAAGACTGCTCGCCCAACCTTGCATCTCACAAAACAGCTGCAAACAACAACGGTCCAAAATCGGCATCCCCTTTCCTCAGTTTCACCCACGATGAGCAACTTGGAGGCCACCAACCGCGAACATTTCGAGTAAGATGCCCATGCCCTTTCGCCAGTTCGAATTCCTAATAAATCCTCTAGCAAAGTCGCATCCAACTATGAGACCGACTTTGGCGATATGCTGCGCACCGCTATCGCAGAGTTTCAAGCCAGGCGTCTCTGGATCCGCAAAGATTTGACCGAGAATAACAGCACTTCCGAAGGTGATAATCCCCATACGATCCGGCTCCTGGACTATGCATGCGGGGCCGGGACGGCATCCAAGGTGAGCGTCACTCCCATCCAAGCATATTGCTCAACTGAGAGACACTTACATTGAACAGGCATTGGCGCCATACGTCACCCAGATCGTCGGTCTCGATCTCTCAGAGAACATGGTATCCGAGTACAACAAGTACGCCCGCTCCATGAGCTTTGACCCGCAGAAAATGCAAGCGTACCGTCACAATCTGCTGGACGAGACTGACAAGCCGCCCACCGACGTCGAGCTCGCAAACTTCGACGTCGCGATCATAAGCATGGCGCTGCACCACGTTTCCGACCCAGGCAAACTCGTTCAGCGTCTCGCAGGGTGTCTGAAAGTCGGCGGCGTCTGCGTGGTACTGGATAGAGCACCATCACCTACAGACACGGACTTGGAGACCCCGGATATGCATGATCGGCCTAAGGTGCTGGATACCATTAATCAGCATTCTTTCAGCGAGGAACAGATGCGCCAGCTGTATGCTGATGCAGGTTTGACTACAGGTTTCGACTATGTGCGCATTCCGAAACCTTTTGAGTTTACGCTGAAGGGGGAAAAGATGTTGGTCAGTGGATTCTTTGCTAGAGGAGAAAGGGTTGAACATTAGGAAACCCACCTGGAATATGATTGGTGGAGGCTACCACACATACTGGTACTCATACTCCGTACATTCCTTTGCATCCTAAATCTAACCAGAAGAACTGGTATGGTAATCCCTGCTTCACGATCTGAAAAGACTGATACTTTGCTTGGTCTTAAAAGTTGCTACGGGTTTCGATTCTTGTGCCATGTGTCCGATGGCCAGCGTAACATCATACGGTGGCATTTGTCTACAAAACTCGAGGAGCAACAATGACTTAGCAACAACTTAAGAACGATGACAGCGGCAAGGAATGTATTCATCAAGCAGACTCAGGTCGACGGTTCAAAGATAGATAGGTATTCGATATCAACTTCGCGCACCTACGAAGGCCTGTCCACTTCCCCTTCACCCAAGTCTAGTCCGCAGTCCAGCTTTATCAATGTTCAGATCCATTGTGCTTATACCACTGCCTGCCAGTCAAACCCAACTTGCATTGCCTATTGTTTGTTGGATTATTCAGTGCTTCCCTCAAAGTCAGCCAAGGCCTTTTTTGATGAGATGGAAAAGAGTGAGGATCATACAGTGCAGCAGGTGCAGCCCTTGCAACCAGAGGAAGCATGCCCGCAGGTCGAGCAGTGAGGTTCCATGGTGAGAATCAGGGGCTTGTTCGGTTTGGATGGGTAGAAAGAACACTGGTACGGTATCGAGACACTTGAGGAAGATGATGATTGCTAATGAAGATAGGAAGACAAGACCTGACTTGACCTGATATCACCACCTTTATATAAGTTTCGACCAGTATGCTCTTCATGTCGGCTGACATCCTTACATCAAAGCGTGGGGTCTTACCATTAGGTAAATGCCCTGCTCTATGCGAGCATGATCGTTGATCCCTTGCAGCTTTTGCCCTATGCTCGTGACGACGAGCAAGAGTGAGTGGGATTATGGAGCACCTGGCTGCAGGGAAGAGTAGTAGGTGAACCCTATTGCACTCACGGCACCTATTGCTGGTACTGGCCTTGCCCACACACCCCTCTCCTGCCATGCAACTATGCCACCTGGCTCACTGTCGTCCAATCGAAACTATCTTTCCTTTCACCTATCTGTGGAACGGCTCGTAAGGTTGGTATGCGCCTCTACTCGGGCTGTGCCGGGGGATCCCAGAGCCGCCTGGTGCCTAGATCCATCCGTTGCGACACCGCCCACTCGTCTACGAAGACCATGTCCAGCAATCTCTGCCTCATTGGAGTTTATTTGGTGATTTTGTGATGATAATGAGCATGGGGAGTTCGTATCACCTTCAAAAAGTGGCTGGTTTTGGTCAGTGAATGGATACACGCACTACAAAACTACCACAGTCTCAGAAGACACTTCACAGGTGAAACCCTGGATTGGAGTCGCTTCTTTTCTCCTATTCTCGTACCCATATGGTCAATCCAAATGAATACTGACCATGATCAAAGGGCCGAGATGGCGTCCACGAGTTGCATGAATGGTTAAGCTGCTGGCTCACCTGATTGCTTGGTTTTTAACTGGTGCAATGGATGGCTTACAGCTCCTCTAATGGCCCGATAGACGTTTTGGCTGTTTGGCTGATTTCGCAGCACTCTGCCCAACCGCTCCACTTTTGGGTGTTGTATCGTTGCTTGTCGGAACTCCACGTGGCTCTGTGCCGCCCTTCTGTATGCTCATGACTACGGCCTTCTTCCGCCAACTTTACAATATCTCCAGGTTGGTGAGCGCGAACATGAGAGCCGTGGCCCTGGTCGTGGAGGAGCAAGAGACCGAGAATGTCTGATGCAAGGCCGAGCCAGCCATCAAGTAGGACAAACTTACGGTTCGAGACAATTTGTGGTTGTAAAAAGTGCTGAACAGCTTCCAGGAACATGGACGACCACAGGCCACGAGGAAGACACCATTCATTGATGCTCCTAGGGTGTGCCCCCAGCTCTTTCATCTTGGTAGGATCAAATGTCCCGGTTGCCTCAAGGATCCACGGATTTTTCAGTCCCGGCGACTTCTTGAGCTAGTGGAAGGCAGGAGCTTCCTTTGTTAAGGCCGGACGAGGACGACCTCTCGTTTCCTCCGTCGCCGGCCACATTGTGAGATCTTGCTCATTTGGTGACAGAGTATCCTTTGCTGACTACACGAAATCTAGTTGACATTCAGAGCGGGAAAGTTACTGGTTGCCCTTCTGCGAGTCAGCAAGACTAGTAGTATTCGTGGTAGGTCGTGGGAGATTTGGCCCGGTGAGGAGGAAAGAGCGACGTATTACTTTGCAATGAGAAGGGATTGTGTATAGTCCGCGATCTTTCCAAAGAGCCGCCAACATTGTGCTGACCTGAAGATGCTAATTTTCACCGACAATCGCAAAAGACAGGCATGAATCAATGAAGATGCGCAGGCGGCGGTTACTCATATCTATAGGTCATCTACTGGTTAGATTGGCTGTACCTTTCGGACTGGATGCGATATAGTGTTCTTAAGGTCCTCGATTTCTCGGGGTCGATAGACGATGCTGATTTGCTAGATGTCACGGTACTGATTGACACATGCTACAGGGATAGGGACGTCTACGTCTTGTTCCTTGTCCCATGCGCCTGTATGAGAGAGCTGGGCCTGCACGATCGGTCTTCCAATGGGCATTATTGCTGTATAAACGCTTCCGTTGTCTCTGCAAGCAAGAGTGGTACTCCCCCCACCAGGCTCCATGCACTGGGACAACGACATTCGACAACGCAGAATCCATGCAACAACCACTGACTGTCTCATTTGTACATCTTTATCGCCAGCCGAAAATAACAGTCTAATCATCCAACAGGTTCGCTTCACCGTTAACTTGCTTGCCGTCTTCCTGGTTATCCCGTGTATCCTTGTTACCCTTCTTTTCCTTGCCGTGACTCTTCCTGGCATAGAACTCGTCAAGAATCTTCGGGTTGATTCGGTTGAGAAGTTCCTTGGGGAAGATTCGAAGTAGGTTCCATCCAAGATCCAGACTGTCAAAGATCGATCTCTTATCATACGGGCTTTGCGAGATAAATTGCTTTTCGAACTTTTCCAAGAATTCCAGCGACAATTTGTCTTCTGAACTCAAAGCTTCCTCACCGACGACAGCTTTCATGGCCGCAGCGTCACGGCCAATGGCGTATTTGGCGTACAACTGATTCGACACATCACCATGGTCTTTTCTGGTCAAGCCTTCGCCGATGGCAGACTTCATCAACCGTGACAAAGATGGCAAGACGTTGATAGGCGGGTAAACACCCTTGTTGTGCAGTTGTCGATCAACGAAGATCTGACCTTCCGTAATATATCCAGTCAAGTCAGGAATCGGATGAGTGATATCATCGTTAGGCATAGTTAGAATAGGGATCTGCGTGATGGATCCATTTCTGCCTTCGACACGGCCTGCTCGTTCGTAGATGGTGGACAAATCAGTATACATGTAACCAGGATAACCACGTCGACCAGGCACTTCTTCTCGGGCAGCAGAGACTTCTCGGAGAGCGTCGCAGTATGCCGATAGGTCTGTAAGGATGACCAGAACGTGCTTCTCCAACTGGTAGGCGTAGTATTCTGCGGTTGTGAGAGCAAGACGAGGTGTGATGATACGTTCGATCGTAGGATCGTTGGCCAAGTTCAAGAAAAGCGTAACTCTCTCCATGGAGCCGTTCTCTTCAAAGTCGCGAGTGAAGAATCGAGCCGTTTCCATGTTGACACCCATGGCAGCGAAAACAATGCTGAAATTCTCTTCGTGACCATCGTGGACACCCTTGGTAGGCTTTTGCACCAATCCAGCCTGCCGACAAATCTGAGCAGCAATCTCGTTGTGAGGTAGACCGGCCGCAGAGAAGATAGGGATTTTTTGTCCTCGAGCAACTGAGTTCATGGTATCAATAGCAGAGATACCCGTCGAGATCATCTCTTCGGGGTATACCTTGGTCTGGTTAGCATGTAGCGTTGAAATTGAGGGGAGCAGACGTACTCGTGAGTAGGGGTTGATGGGACTGCCGTTAATGTCGAGATAGTCCTCTGCAAGCACTTTAGGACCTTTGTCTATAGCTCTTCCTGATCCATCAAAGACTCGACCAAGCATGTCCTCGGACACGCCAATCTTCAGACTGTGGCCTGTGAACTCGACTTTCGTCTGCAAAAGGTCAGCAATGACCGATGTGAGATTGACAACCCTTGTGTACCTTCTTCACATCGATGCCCGACGTGCCCTCAAACACCTGCACAACAGCTCGGTTTCCTGGAGCGCCACATGTCAATATTCCCAATCCTTTGTATTCGCGCAGTGGTAGCACACACCTCTTGCTTCCAACACCTGACCTGACCTCGACGAGCCATCGGGGAGTGTTAGACTGACAATCTCGTTGTATCTAGGGAATTTGACCTGGCGAGGAAATTGTTAGATATGGTCTCATGTTACTCCGCGGAGCTGCACCGCTGTGCGAACATACATTGTCGAGAATGACCAGAGGACCATTGACGCCTCCAATTGTGTTGTATGTCAGCCTAGGCTTGACACTGCCCATACGATGGTCTATTTCGGCCATGTTGGCGGTCTGCTGGTGGATGACGAGGGATGGGGAAGCAGCAGAAGGTTCTTTGCTGGAATGGAAAGCTCTCCAGGAAGATAAAATGGATGAGCGAATCGGCTGGGAGGGATGATGCAGGCAGGCAAAGCTGGGGAGGATCTTGACGCTTGAGAGAGATGGCGCCAAAAGATAATCTCTACGACCTGCTGCAGCTGCAAACAGTTACGTTAACGTGCAGTTGGACAATTGGAGCTGCCAATGACGGTGACCGCAGCCAAGATAAAGATGCAGGTGGCAGCTGCCGGCCATCCAAATCAGACACGTGAGTCCACGTGACTGGCGTCATCGTTTAACTGATATGTCCTGCACCATCAATACCTACCTGGTAGGTAAGGTAGAAGACTTTGTTCCACGTCACCTTGACATACCATACTTATCTTATCTATATATGAAACATATGGTGGCATGCTTCCCAGTCCGCGAATCTCAGCGAAGCTTGCCATGATCTCTCTTGCTCGCAGGGATCCCCCGGGTATTCAGCAGCGTACCAATTGTACCTCATTTCTCCTCATCAAAGCGCTATTTGATCATGCGGCTTTCCTCGTGCCGTGCGCATTGGAGCCAGAATTGCACCCGCAAAGAGGCCGAACGCCTTATCGCGGACAAACAAATACATAGCCCCAAGTTTAAGCATTGCCCCGGGACGGCCTCCGCGTTTCGTGCCGCTTGACGTGAGCTAATCATGTCAGTCCTAGCTGGCCGCTTCCAATGTCTATACTCCTACCAGTGCAGTGGCGCAAAATGTTCTCAAGATTTTGTTCAGTCCATTGGATGAAGGCCGCCGACTATCACAAAAGGACTGTGGCTCATGCCGCATGGCCTAGTAAGTAGTAACACAACTGTGCGCTGGAAGGATCGTCATGTAGCGTAGCCCTTGCGGCTAGCCTCAGGCCTCCTGTTACTACGGTACATGGCGCGACCTGCAGGGAAGCGTGTGTGCCGCCCTCAATTTGGGGGCGACTATAAATAGAGGGTTATACATGTACAACGTACGGACTCACTCTGGTACTTCTTCCAAACCTGTCGGCGACCCGCCTTCAGCATTCATGGTTGCCAACAATCCGCAAGGCAAATCCCTCCGACAGCATGGCTCAATCTTACCAACTCCGGTCTTTCGAATTCGAGGATGATGCAAGTAGGAACACCGATGTATCTGATTTCTCCTACGTCAAACCTGGCTTGTCGACACCTCCTCTAGGAACAACAGCCCGAAAACCGCACATGTTCAGCAACATCCGTGGCTACAAACCTGTCGACAACACCACGGACGAACTGCCAAAGCGACAGACACGACCACGGCCTAGGCGAACTACCTTTCTGCGATGGTGGATGCCCGAAATAATAGCGTCGTTCCTCTCGATCGCCTCATTGCTGTCTATCGTCATTGTCCTGATAATTTATGAAGGAAGAGGCATTGACGACTTGAATCTGCCCAATTGGCTCACGCTGAACGGTCTTGTCGCCACGCTCTCAACTTTCAACAGGGTGTGTCTGATGGTCCCTGTCAGCTCGGCTCTCAGTCAAGAAGCATGGCTGTGGTTTTCCAGAGCCAGTCAAGATCCCACAGTTCCCAGCCGTTTGCGGGATCTGGAAAGGTCGGATCATGCGTCTCGAGGCGTCTGGGGAAGTATTGTCCTGTTGGGAATTCCTTCAAAACGGTAATAAGCCTGGTCACAAAGTCTCAAGCCGACGAAGCTGACATCGAGCCTGACAGCTATCTCGCCCATTTCGGTGCCATCATCACCATCCTGTCTCTTGCGGTCGGCACTTTCAACCAGCAATTGATTTCCTACAGCCAATATCCCACCGAGACCACCAGTCTACAGCCCGGCAATATTCCGCGAGCTGAGGTCTGGCAGGATTTTGAGGGGAACCCCGCCGAGGGTTGTAAGTGATGAACGTCTGAATAGTTTGGATGCGACTAACAATTCATTCCAGCCTGTTTCCCTTCCCTGGACTTTAAGGCCGCTGTCTATAACGGCATGATGACCGAGAACATTGCGCCTATCACCGCAAATTGCCCAACAGGTAATTGTACATGGCCAGCCACGCCATCGATCGCCGTCTGCGGTGAATGCTCGGAGTCCTCCTACAAGAAATCGTGCAACGAGACCAACTGTATGTACACGGCACCCTCGGGTTCCGTAGCAACCTTCTTCAACACAAGTGGTAATGACGAAGGGACGGGGTTTCAAGTCATACCAAGCAAAGGTGCCAAATACAACAGCAGCATCTATGACAAACTTTACGTTGCCAACTTCGATGTCATGGGAGCGCCGTACGACAGTTACAGTGGAGAGTTTGAGCAAGACAACATTACTTCGCAAGAATGCGCCCTCTGGATGTGCATTCAACAACTTCAAGTTGACACCACAGACGGCCACCAAACCGAGACCATTCTCCAGACTTTTGACTCCATGAATAGCACCCCAGTGGGTGGTAGTGGCGCAGATAATTACACATTTCCTACCCTACCGGCCAACATGTCCGCCAGTCCAGACACAGAGGTGTACAACATCAGCCTACTTGCAACAGATGCGCTGGAAAGTTTCCTTGGTCCATTGTTCGAAGGATCGGTCTTTTTGAACCTTGAATCAAATACACCATCGAGCGATGCCGTCCAGGCAGTGTGGAATGGCACGAACGATTTGAATGGCTGGATGCAGAATCTCGCGCTCAGCATGAATAACGTCATGCGTAGCAAGACGCCCATGACTCGGGATGCGTACAATGGCAGCACTACCGAACTGGGCGTCCGAATTCGATGGCCTTGGATTGCCCTCCCCATAGGCATGGTCGCGGGTTCGCTGATGTTGTTGCTCGCTGTCATTGTGGAGACGGCAAGAAGCCCTGTCGAGGCCTGGAAGGGTAGTCCCCTGGCGTACTTGGTGTTTGGTGTCGATCAGGAGACTAGAGGTAACCTGGAGAACAGCGCTGGTGCTGATGGATACAGAGACCTTGGAAGTACCGTGGGAATGACCCGAGCTGTGCTTCATCCTCAGCCTGGAGGAAAGTGGACTTTTAAGGCTGCTTGACAGAATATATCGACAAAATCTGATGTCGTGTCTTCAACATATTCATCGAGTCACTTCCGCTTGGTCCGATTCATCACTCGCCCACAGGTTCTGGTCTTCCACTGAATAGCAGCCTGAACTTGACGATATCGACTATCTCGAGATCTTCGTTATTGTTGTGTCCGTCATGCTGTTCAGCCTTTCGTATCACTGCGAGTGGTTTTGCCAGCTTTTTCACCTCCCCCGTCAATCGCTGATACTTTCCGACATATAGGTAGACTTTCTTCATCCATTTGCCCTCGTCCGCCTCTTGAGTTTTGTGGAGTGGAAACTCGAGTCTGCCCACGGACGTGGTAACCTCAGCCTGTTCGTTGGGATCCTGAAGTGCGCCATGTATTGTGCCTTGGATTTCGAGGATCGCAAGGCCAGAGGGGGTTTGGAGAAGGGTCGGTAGCGGATTCGCATCTCGTCCGCTGGTCTTTGATCTCGTGGACGACGGTGGAAGGAGTTGTATGGATGGCATTCTGATCTGCAGAAGCACTTCTTGTCTCTGCGAGGAAGACTACGATCTTGAGATGCACTTTTGGCAAGAACGTCGACGATCGTGTAAAGTGCAAGTCGCGTCAACGCGTCGCGGTGCCGTTATCGATAGCTGATGAATGATTAGCCGATGATTAACCGGGGCTTTCACTACAACAGACAATTCAGGTCCCAACTTAACGACAGCATGCCCTCTTTATACAATAAGGATTCATCATTATCCCCAATGACCTTGACAGACAAGCGAGTCACTCACTCTGACTTTGGCAAATGCTAACTTGACAGCATGTGAAAGAGGAAAAGGTGAGTGCGATGGAAGGTGAGATCTCGTTGTGGGCCACAGAAAGCAGCTGGTGTTGATGCGACCACAATCGTATAAACTAAACCTCCATTGTCGACAGAGGCCGCCACAAGACGAGCCTTTTCTCTGCCGGAGATAAGCCATGGGTCAGTGAATATGTCGTCGTGGACACCTCGCCGTTGATTGCTGAAGGTTTGACTCGGAGAATTTACCATCACTTCGCCCAGTCAGTATGACTCTCTTTGGACGGGTTGATCGGAGTACGTTGTCGCTCCGGAGAAGATTAACACCTCAAGATCTGTTGAAGCCGGGATGAGTGAAGCTGTCCTATTCATTGTATTCAGCAGTCATAACAATGGCTTCACCAACGACAACCAACTTCACAAAGAATCCTGATAAAAAGGCACAAACGAACAAGGAAACTGCCTCACTCGACAACAATGTCTTTATGCGACAAGCATCTTTAAAGAGACTCGACCGAGGGACATAATCGACGGCATCAACACCAATCCGGTAGTGTAGGCCTCCAACGACAACGATCCACCTCGGAAGTCTGTTTTTGCTGCACCCATCGCTACCGATCTCAACGGTCGACCACAAGAGGTGAGATAAGTCGACACGACAAAGGCTTTCATTGAGAGGCGAAGGCGAAACTTTGGTGTTGGACTCCTCTGTCGCATCATCCCTCGTCCTAGACAACGAAAAGGTGCGCAGTAGTGACAGTGAATACCCTCCATCTTCACGACAACACTCGTTACTCGGACGACTTCGTTTACTGCCGGCCGGCCTTCTAGGCTGCCACCACTTTCTTTATCTCCGCGACCACAACTACTGAGGCAGACAACCACTCAAAAGCTCATACATCAGCAGGGATCGATAGCATTCAGGGATTGATAGTTGCTAACGAACCGGAGAGAAGATGATGGCTCAAGCAAGAAATAGACGTCAGTCGTCAGACGCACTTTCGGCTTTCACGATAGATGACTGCACCAGTGTCAACAGCGGCGATCCTGTCAACCAACCGTTCTTCAGCAAGAGCAAGAAGCAGCCACTCCCTCCATCCCACACAGCATCGACAACATGGAAGAGTAACTACGTCAAGGAGCAGGAAGAATTCGAACGAGTCAAGCACCGCGTCAAACACATTGCCCCTGAGCATTTCAAAGCGGATGCAAAGCCAGGTAGAGGACCATCGGAGATCTTTCCCCAAGATGTGACAGAATGGACGCAGCACAAGAAGGAGATACTTGCCATTGCACAAGCAGAGCAGCAGAAGAACTGCGAGCTGTTGAAAGCCCAGATCACCGCTAGAACCAAGATTCCTAAACAGCAGAGAAAGATCAAGTCGGTATTTGGTGTCGATGGCAAGGTCTTCAACGACAGTCGAGGTCCTGTACTTGCTGTGCCTACTATCTGGTCAGACGAACACAGCCAAGTTCAAGCAACATGGCCGACATTAGCCGAATTGAGGTGGAATGGCGACAGCAGAGAATGCAAGCTTGCTCGGACCAAGTGTGGTCGATATCTTCCTCCACCTCGCGATCCATCTGAACCATCCTTGACGTGGCATGACCAACCGTTCTTGAGAGCATCGCCGCTCGATCAGACCGGACCAGTATACACTCAAGGGCCTAGACCGGATGAGGTCTACGAGGCCAACGATGATATGAACAACGACGCGGAGTTTGAAAAGCCAGGCAACTTCTTTCTCGGAGACAACTTGATGCAAGAGATTGGTGAATGGCGACCAAGCTTCGTACCAGAATGGCGACAGGAACAACCAGGTATGCGCGGAGAGCTTTTTATTCAGGATGGTCAGCTGGAGCGTGAGCTTGTCCCTGGCATCAGCCATGACAATTACGCTGAGACACATGTTGAGGTCATGGAGACTCTGGACTTTGGGATAATAGGGGGTCACCTGAAACGTTGAATGGAAGGGGAGCTGGGAACTTGGCAGCTTGATGTTGATGAGATACTTCTGACAGCTTGGATAGGCTGAGAAATTGCTTTACGTGGTGGCTATATGGCAATTAGGTGAGAGACGAGTTTCTTTTTGACGGAGCGGTTGCTATCGATAACATGGAGCTGGCATGATTGAACTGCTCGGCATCGGAGCTGGAAATGATCTCTTTGGCAAGACCTGAACAGGCTGACAGGATATGCGGGATCAGACAAGGTTATGAACTTGGATGGATTCTGAACATGTGCTCATTGATGGCTGCATCATCATCCCATCATGGCAGCAAGCGAATACGTATACTTGATGACAGATTGTATGAGTATGAATGAATTCCGAGGCTGGTAGTTGTTGTTGCTGACAATCGACCTCATCTCGCTCCACATTCCTTGTTTAGATGGCGCGTGCTCTGCTCTGCCCTCGGCTCTCCCGTGTTTTTAGGTCCACTCTCTCCGTTCTTTGTATCATAGACTTCGGAACGCGGGTGGTAGTTGCGGGGAACCAAGCTGCCTCGGTCTGAGAGCGGCTCACTCGTAGCTGAGTACGTATCTGACCTTGGGGCAATATCTGACGATCTCGAAAACATGGATTCCTCCATCTTCCATAGTCTTTCTGGACTGTCCGTCGCTTCAGCATGGCAGTCAGTCGTGAGTCCAACCCTTCCTCGTCGTGTCGACCGACCCTTGGCTAATAATTGTCCCAGTCCCTACAGTCGCAGCAGCTCTGGCCGGTGGGCTAGCCACTGCTGCGTACCTTGACGCAAAGTTTCTTATCAGAGACGATCTCAAGCAAGGCAGTCTAGCCGGTAGCACCCCCAAAGCCGTCGCATACCTCGCGGAACGAGTAAAGCAAGATAGATTCTTCCTATACCACATCATCGAAGACCATGCCCTGGGCAAGAACGCAGACAATCTCTTCCTGATCTTCGAAGACCGTCAATGGACATATAAGCAGTTCTACGACGACATCCAAAGAGTGGGACAATGGCTCCTGCAAGACCTCAACGTTCAGATACAAGAAATTGTTGCAGTCGATGGTGGGAACAGTCCAGAGTTCTTACTGCTCTGGTTCGCTCTCGAAGCCATCCGTTCATGTCCGGCTTTCATCAATTGCAATCTGACATCCGGCCCGCTCATCCACTCCGTCAAGCTCTGTGACGCACGATACATCCTCGCCGACCGCGGAACGCAACGTCTGGTGCAGCCCTGTGAGAAAGACCTCGAAGCAGCCAACATAAGAACCATATACTACGACGACGCCTTCATCAATTCACTCCCTAGCCGCGGACCCCTTCCACGATCCCGCCAAATCGGTGCCGACCCATCAGAACTATGCAGTCTGATCTACACTTCCGGCACGACTGGCCTGCCAAAAGGCGTTGTTATGCGTCGTGGCCGTGACCTCAACACCGCCCGTGGTATATGCGAATACCTCGACCT
Organism: Exophiala viscosa; assembly: GCF_022695815.1. Classification (NCBI taxonomy): domain Eukaryota; kingdom Fungi; phylum Ascomycota; class Eurotiomycetes; order Chaetothyriales; family Herpotrichiellaceae; genus Exophiala; species Exophiala viscosa. The sequence goes on along the minus strand of NW_026944355.1, from coordinate 2,133,218 downwards.
CAAACCCGGCAACAGGATGTACACCTGTCTCCCTCTTTACCACGGCGCAGCTCACGGCCTCTGCATCTCACCCGTCATCTTCGGCGGCGCATGTGTCGTTCTTAGCCGCAAATTCAGCCACAAGACTCTATGGCCCGAGGTGCGTAAATCCCGTGCCGACATCCTCCAATACGTCGGGGAACTATGCCGATACCTTGTCAATGCACCTCCGTCACCTCTCGACAAGCAGCACAATGTGAAAATGGCCTGGGGTAATGGCATGCGCCCGGATGTGTGGGAAGTGTTCCGCCAGCGCTTCGGCATTGAGACCATCAACGAATTGTACGCAGCGACCGACGGCCTCGGCGCCTCCTTCAACGCGAATAAAGGCGACTTCGGTCGCGGCGCAGTCGCTCTCCGCGGAGCATACTGGCAATACCTCAACTCAGCCAACGAAAAGCGCGTGCGCATGGACATTGAGTCAGGCGAGATCGTGCGAGACGCAAATGGATTCGCCATGGAATGCGGCGTCGACGAGCCAGGCGAAGTGCTGCATCGTATTGACCCTACCATGGCGCAATTCACGACGTACTACAAGAACGACGAGTCGTGGACGAAACGTCAACTGCACGATGTTTTCAAAAAGGGAGACATGTGGTTCCGGTCCGGCGACATGATGCGCCAGGACCGCGATGGCAGAGTGTACTTCGTGGATAGGCTCGGTGACACCTTCCGCTGGCGCAGCGAGAACGTTTCAACAAATGAAGTCAGCGACGTCATGGGCCGATTCGACCAAGTTGCTGAAGCAAATGTTTATGGCGTCGCCGTGCCTCATACGGACGGACGCGCGGGTTGTGCGGCAATCGTGCCAGCCGACAATGTTACAGCTGACACGCTCGATCTAGCTGGTCTGGCTGCTCACGCTATATCCATGCTGCCGCGCTATGCTGTGCCTCTTTTCTTGCGGGTGGTTCCGCAGCTCGAGTACACTGGCACCATGAAGATGCAGAAAGGTAGATTACGGAATGAGGGCGTCGATTTAGAGAAGATCACCGCGTCAAGTTCAAATGATCGCATGTTCTGGCTGCCTCCCGGTTCAGATCGGTACGTCGACTACACACAACAGGCGTGGGAGGATCTCAAGGCCGGGAAGGTGAGGTTATAATACGGCAACTTTACCTCAATAGAGAAATTAGATGCCCTCCCTACAAAGGTACACGGCTTTCTGGTGTTTCGTTTCGTTTCATATGTTATTTGCAGGGCAGCCTACGGGCCCATCCGCATCCGTATCCATATATCATGCCTACCATTTACTGATAGCTAGAGTCTACCACGATTCATCAGTCGCAGGACCACCGCCAAGAAACCTCAACCAGGAAGCCCCCATTTGGTTGAGCATCATGTTCAGACATCCTGTACGGAATCCCTTCATCGGTCGCTCGCATTTCAGTGTGGCGTTGTCCTCATCCATAGCAACCTTTCCACCAAGTACGATATCATATAAACACAAGAGGTGTCTTGCCTCGGAAAAGAGAGGCTATCAGACAAGTATGGCAACAGAATCGGTAAATCGCTTTTGTCGTCGTTAATCATGGATTATGGCCGTCACAGGATCTGTTCATTCAAGAGCTCGCTTCAAGTCGTTCCACTTCTGCTTGAGCCCTTCGTGTTCGCCGTTGAGCTGTATGCATGTCAGCAATTGGCCTTCAAGATCTGAAAACCTGCAAAACTCACCTCAGCATATTTTAACTTCATTTCCACGAGCTCCTTCTCCATTTCGGCCATTTGCTCTTCCATGTGACGATTCTGGTTTTGCACCTCGATGTTCCGTTGCATGACCTGTTCTGTACCTGCCCTCATTCTTTCTTCGACATTGGTGGCCTCACTTTCGGCGACCTTGCGCAATTCTTCCACTTGTACACTCAGACTTTCATTTCGGTCTTGAAGTTCGCTGTTCTCGACCTTGAGCCGGACCAATTCATTTGCAATCTCAATGTGTTCGGTGTCGGATTGCTGAGCACGGTTCTCCAGCGACCGAATTTGAGAGGCTTTGGTGGCGCAGTCAGTCTTCAGATTTTCGAGCTCAGTTTCGCGCGCTTTTTCGGCTTTGGTGGACGTTTCGTATTCCTCTCGATATCGGTTCAGCATCTCCGGGGTAAGTTTGACAGCGCAAGCGTCTTGCACGAGTAGATCAGCTCGATAGACTTCGGTGTCTGAGCCACCTGAGCTGCCAAAGAAGCCAGACTCCAGTAATGACTTTGACGATGGAGTCGCATCCATATATACGTCGAACACCTTTTCCTTGAGGAAATTGGTCAGAGCCTGCATGTCCTGCATCGCCAGTAGAGTCTGGACATTGCGTTGAATGACTGCCATGCCGAACTTCAAGATTGCTCCTTCGAGACCCTCGCACAATATCAGATCGAACACACGCATAACAAGTTGCAGAGGGAACCTGTATGCGAACAGCGTCAGGAACCATTGGGTGGCATAAAGTTTAGGTGTGACCTGCCGCCGATTGAGGTGACAGTATAAGGCGGGTTCAAGGTCTTCCAATAATCTCTCAAACTGGTAAAGGTGAAGATGCAGCCCTGGCATATCCTGAATGAACAACTCTCGTAGCTGGTATTTGTTCATCAGCCGTACCAAAAGGCAGAAGGCTTCTTCTTCAGGCATCGTGAACAACAAAGGCATGACAATAAAGTTCATGCCTTGAGGATATCCGACGGCGTCGTCAAATAGTGCATAGGCTCGGCATACGTGGAATAGTCCATCCTGCAAGCCTGCAGCCGCTGCATATTTCGAATAGCTCGTTCTTGAGCCCATGTCTCGCTTGATCATCTTTTCGAGCTTTGACATTGCCGCGGAATCTTCTTTCGCCTTTTTGGCCTTTTCCGCTGCTAATTGGGTCTGCAAGCGAGCAGCAGCCATCGGATCGGTTTGTTCTTGAGAAGGCGACGGCGATGCCAGACCAACGTTGGCACTGGTAGCCGGGGTAGAATGATCTGACCGGATAGAAGATCTCGAGGATGATACAGACTCCTTTTCTTTGACACTACCATTGGCGTGTCCGTTGAGGAGGGGAGACTTTGGCGGAGGTTCTTTCACTTCTCCGTTTGTACCACGATTTCGCAAATCCCAGTAAACAGCTTCTAGATCCTCATTCTTGCTACCAGCGAGTACTTGCCAAATGACGGGTCGGATTGTTTGTGGAATACCGCCACTGATTGCTTGGGTGAATTCATCGGGACTCGTTCGAGCAACGGCTTGCGGTCCTTCGTTTACAACGTTCTGCCAAAAGTCCCAGTCAATGGGTGTCGCCGTGTCGGCCGCGGATGCTGCCACTCCTGCTACGGTTCCAGGAGCAAGGTTTGGATTGATTGGTATCGATTCACTGGTTGGGGATGTTGGCGACAAGACTGGGGTTGTCATAACCTTCTCGTCTGGACCAACACTTCCAGGAGTAGCAATTCCAACTCCCAGACTTGCGGAGCGTCCTATCAACCCTGCTATAGCACCACCCTCAGCCGATTCTGTTCCTTCTAGACTCGTTATGCCCGCTTCTTCTCGTAATCGCAACATCTTGAATTGTTCACGTAACGACGCCCTTGACGGCTGTTTCGATCCATTTTGTGTGTCTTGCGTCTCATCCAAGGCTTTCAACGTGAGGTCAGGATTGCTTCCCAGAGTTGACAAGGATGCGGCAGTGTTTCGGCGCGCGTCGGCTTGAGTTCTCGAGGGCAAGGGCGGGGATCGAGTTTCCTTTGGTGCTGAAGTGGCCCGACTTAGCCATCCGAAAGGAGTGGTAACCTTGCGTCCAAACCCCGAAGTAGGTGCAGGTGGCTGCGGTGATGGTGCTCGTGCATCGGAAGCTTTCCTCGCAGGAGGCGCACCCCAAGGCACTGAAGGTAGGGCTGCCGAGAATCCCTGGAACCTGCCGCGAGGAGCTTTGGGTTGATCGATCTTGTCGGGCTCGACATGATCATCTGAGGATTCTGGTGCGTTCAGTGTAGGTATTTGCTGCCCTTCAGGAGATGCCTTAGGTGTAGATTCGTCGCCCGAACTGGGATCCGCATTTTCATCGGACTTTCTCTGCTCTAAACTACTCGTGTTCTCGTGATGCTGTTCAGGGTCAGGTTCAGGTTCAGGTTCAGGTTCGGGTATAGAGGGTCTCTCGTGCTCGGGTGTCTCGTGCTCGGGTGTCTCGTGCTCGGGTGTCTCGTGCTCGGGTGCAGGTCGAGGTTCGTGGGATTCAGGATTTGTCTGCAATTGGTCTTCATGGGATGAGTTTCGTTGCGAATCGTCGTTAGTATCATTCGCATCCTCGAATTTCTAGTTTCGGTGAGACTTGTCGAATCATGATATCATGGGGTCATGTCTGCATACCTCTTCAAGGTCGGTATTGTCTGCGCTGGACTGCACAGTCTCCATGTTGAATGTTTTCAATGCGAGGAGGTTCCGCTCATACCATCATCACCAACATCCACCGCCCACGGCTACCACACCTTGAAATAAACAGGTAGACTGGGAATATTTTTAGAGATGTAGATCCGCAGATGTACTGAAGCAGGTTTCGGGTGAAGATCGCTTGTTGGTCGGGTGCAGGTTTCGCCAGAAGGCTGCAGTAGTTTCAGACGAGTGTGTGGACGTGTCACTATTCAGCACCACTCGCTAATCGTCATAATGGGATAAGTGGAGGTATTTTGTGGTTAATGGTACGATGTCTCGTGGTGTTGAAGTCGTGAACGCGAGTGGTGTTGAGGCTCGATTGGTTTGCCGTTGAGATCAAGGTGCCCTGCCCGTTGAGATCCTTGCTTGTCAGATGAACTCAATAATATCCAGTGCCTGCACTTTTTTTCTCGGCGATGAGATTCACGTTTCGCAATTAAAGTCGCTCGACTTCAGCCTTGACAAGCACAATTTGATTTCCCCGACCACAATTGATCAAAGACTTAGCTATCGAAGATACAAGAGGACATTGTGTCTTTGACACCTATCATGCAGCACCGGAACATTGTACAACACAACCCTGACTCAGACTCGTCCATGCATCGCCCCATGTCAAACAACAAAGAGGCCCGTCCTGCGTTCGGCACTTTGCCCTGTCAAAACCTGTCCTTAAGCCACATTGGCCACGTTTAACCAAAACGTCCCCATTGTACCCTGCAGCGCCAGTACTCTTCCATCCAAGCAACTCCGCTCTCACAATCCTTTCGCGTTTCAGAATAGCTGCAACTCCCAAGCCACCGTCTGCGAGTCCGGACGCGGTACGGGGATAGTGAGTGAGGCTCCCTAGGCTTTCGCGCGTGGCCTCCCTAGGATCAAAGGGCCCCTGTTCCGCAAGTTCTCCATAGCCGTCTTTTCATATTCATCTCGCTACCGACACGTCGTTCCAACTCTGACACTTGTCCTGACTTCGGTGCATATCTCCGATCGTCATTTGCTTAAGCATATCTTAGTTGACGTCCTTCGTGTTGCCAACCAGGGAAGCGCATAGCTTGAGACGATCGAGCCGGGAAATTTAACTGTGACAATCATTGAGTATTCATGTGTCTTTGACAAGCGACTGCTCCAGATCAAGCCATCTGCCCTTTCTCAACAGGTCACGCGACTTCAGTTCGTTTGTCCATTTCAGCACTTTCGTCTTATCGACCTCCGGCAGCCCGTTGTTTAGTTTGGCTTCCAAAAGTGTGCATTCGATGAGCGATTGATATGCCCATTTGCAATCTTGCGCATCTTCAAGTACTTCTTCAATGTACTCACGCTCTGAAGCAATGTATTCGAGTCGCTGTGCGTTCGAGAGGTTTGGTGCCATGCTCTTATTTGCTTGGTCGGGGTCAAAGGCGCACATGAGGGTTTGATGGTAGAACCACAAGGATTGGTCATAAGGGTCGAACAGGGCTTTGTGTATTAACTCAAGCTCTGGGCAGGATTAGCAGCAGTCAGCGCTCAAGATGGACGTGGCCATACCTTCATCCAACATGTCTTTTCTCTCATTGTTACTAGCCTCCTCCTCGTCCAGGATCTTTAGGATGAGTTTGCTCCGGTTGTGCCACGCCGAGAAGTTTGAAAGATTCGTGCCGATCATCTTCTTCGTGTACGCCAGTTCCTGGCGTGACATACTCTGACCTTGTAGGGCTGAACTTTCGAGGCTGCTGACCACAATTCTCCGGTAGCCCCAGCCATGGAAGTTTCTGCTATCTCGACTGAGCATCTTTCCGACTAGTCCAAGCTCTTCTTCCCAGAGTTTTCGAGCCTGGGTTGCTGGTAAAAGTGCCGTTGATTGCTGAAGGAGCCACAGTCGATGATTCCATATCCAATAGCATTTTGGAAATTTGAGCAGAAGTGGGAACAAGAACTGCAAATCCAGCTGGATGATGTCCAAGATGTTACTTATCTTAGTGTCGTCCGTGATCTTCCTCGATGCAACCTCGTTTTCGAGATCATGAAATTCGTTGACATAGATTCGACGGCGGTGATTCCAGATAGTGTAGTATTCGGGGTTCTTTTTGAGCAAGTCGGCAGTCTTTTGCAATAAGGCCGGCGTGAATTCTTTTCTTTTGATCTTGCCTTGATGTCAGCATAGCATTAATGAATGGGCCTTCGCAAGTAGTGACCTCTGTATTGACTTCTTCGACGAGTTGCTGGTATTGAGCGATCTCTATGAGTTCTCGTTGTCGTGCTTCAACCGTCCGTTCTTCACGATTGGCTGTTCGAGGAATTCCGTGCTATCACTCAGTCAGCCAATACACAGCTCTTCGGGGTTGAATCCTCACGCTCGACATTGGCAGTTGCTATGCCCTTGCGAGGGAAGGAGAGATGTTGACGTGGTGGTAGAGAGAAAGAGCGATGATTAGATCAGACATTGGCAATATCTCCAACTTAAATCCAGGCAACACCATTTCACCGACCTCTTCACGAATGCACTACATTCCTTCCAACACATACCTTAGGACAAGCGATGGCTTGTCACTAACATACATACAGGTTACGATGTTCTAGGCGTCGTATGAGTATTGAGTCCGCCGTCCAGGGCTGTTTGTGGATTTCATCTCGCCCTCTACCAAACTGGTACCGGGTCTCGCAATACTAGGAGTCCATCAACCGGCCGACTCCATGACAAGAGACTACGGCACTCTTGAGCTCAACAACATCCTCACCAGGAGTTCCGAGTTACAGCAGTCTCCATGGACGACCACAGTCCGGTGACAAGCTCAACCACTCTTGGAAGTCCCGCCACTCCACCCACTGTTCCTCACAATGACCTCCCAGCTGCAGATCTGTCGGGATCCGGTGGAAGACTCGGTCCTTTCGAAAGGACGCGACCCTTGCTCGGAGAGCTAGAACAACACCAATCCACCTCCAACCTTCAATCCGAGTATCACCCTTCGCGAGGCGAGCTACATATCAGGACACGTCCCTAGCAGGGCCGGTCTGCCAGTGTCGGTACACCTTCACATGTGCGAGCCCGTTTCACATCACCGGACAGATTCATACCTCAACGATCTCTCCATGCAGATAAGCGAGCTTCCTATCAGACCACCAAGCCTCCCGTGTTACTTCAGGGTCGTGAAAGAAATGATAGGCAGAGGGACAATTCCGTTGACCCTTTCCGCTCGGTTAGTGAGACACGATCGAGATCACTCGTCAGACAGAGACAGCACCACAATGTCTACAACCTCCGTCCACCGCACTACACCCCGTCCTTTGTCCATGGAACAGATGCCTCTCCACCACGAATCGACGGGAGGCTAGCAACGACATCGCTTCGCCAAGTAAGCGGCGGGTTTTGGACAGTCGGCGGGCAGTTGACCGTCCAGCTGGGACAATTGCAGGCAGTGCCTTCAGGCAACGGAGGCTTAATCGCCAGTGGCACAACTGCACCCCTACATACAGCTTCATTTTTGGATCAGCCTACACTGGATGACAAGGTTGTCGAACATGAACGTCGTCTCGCTTTGGCACTTGATATCGATCAAACAAATCGAGTCCTACTCCAAAATCATGTCAATAGAGAAAATGGTCCACATTCTCTGCCACAGCACAGTCCTTTCGTTTGGAGAGATAGTAGGTGGACTCGGGATATAAATATTCGATGTAAGTAAGACTAAGCTTTTGGAGTACCGACTGACGTTGAAGCAGCTCATGCCCGAAAGACAGAAGAACAGCCTGCAGCCGAGAAGAACATACCGACCGTCCCATTCAGAGTGCTTGATGCGCCCAGCCTGAAGGATGACTATTACTGCTCCATTCTGGCCTACAGCTATACTTGCCACACCTTGGCTGTCGCGCTCACCCACAAAGTATACCTTTGGACGGAGCAATATGGCGTCCGATACCCGCCGCTGCCTCCAGCCCGAGTGACCAACTTCGTCACATCGCTGGCCTTCTCCTCAGACTCTGGTGGCCGAGCAATCCTGGCTGTGGCTCGAAACAGTGGCGCTGTTACGCTTTGGAGTTTATTAGAAGCAAGACCCAGGTTTGATGCCCCACATCCATGCGCAGCGTCCTGCGTGGCATTTCGACCGAGTGAGACGCACCGCCAATCCATCAATGGCGACGATTTTGTGCCGTGTGAAGATTTACTGGTTGGTGACGACGCTGGCAAGATTTACTACTACTCTCTCCAGTGGCCTGAATCAATGACGCTCCTTGCAAAAGTTGATGCACATACTCAAAACATATGTGGTCTGGCGTGGTCTCCTGACAGCGAGCTATTTGTTTCTGGAGGCAATGACAATCGCGCGTTCTTGTTTGATCCCAAAATCATACTACAAAATCAACCGGAGATACTCGCTTCTGGGAACAACGTCGAGCATACTCCGACGGGGCACATGCCTGTCGACCAGCAAGTTGATCCGGCACAGAGTGGACCGACCACTCCGCCAGCAATCCAGACTATTCCAGTACCATTCGGCATGCTGACTCCGCCCACGTCGCCGGAAAGGAACCAGACCGCTGCCCAGCAGGGAGGAATATTTGACGTTCTTGCCGTAGCGGTCAGACAGACAACTGCTCGACTCACAACTCCACCTGTCAGCCCTACCAGGCGAGTAAGTGGTCTTGCTCGGGCCCCTATTGTGGATTACCGATGGCCACCCAATCGTACTGCCAGCCAGAACCTACCTGACATCCGAAATGGCCTGGCAGACCCAAGTATTCCAGGTCAGACCAATGTACACGTCTACTCATTCTATCATTTCGCCGCCGTCAAAGCAATTGCATTTGCACCTTGGCAGCCATCTCTACTGGCGACTGGTGGAGGCAGCAATGATAGACAGGTTCATTTCTTCCATACCGGCTCGGGTGCAACGCTAGCCTTGATCAACATCTTTTCGCAGGTCACAAGTCTGGTGTGGAGCACTACAAGACGAGAGATTGCCGCAACGTTTGGATATTCACAACCAGAACATGAGATTCGGATTGCCGTGTTCAGCTGGCCAGATTGTGAATGTGTTATGAGCATACCATGGGATCGGAAACAGAACGGCGAGATTGGACGTGCTTTGTGGGCCGTTGCATATCCAGGCGGTCCGAATGATGCTGTACCAAGCCGAAGGCAAAGTCACGATTCTGATGGGTTTGCCGCTTAGGAGGCTGTACGACACAGAGAGGCTGCGCGGGGACGATCTCGAGAGAGACGTAGTCCAGCACCCAGCCCAGATAGACCTGTGACGAATACTCCAACTCGCCCCAGATCGAGTTCTTGGAGTCGACCACGGGACACATATCGCAGAGATCTTCGAGGCGAAGGCGAACCATGGGCAAGTCGGACCGAAGAGGAAGGGAGTTTGATCATCGCATGTTGCGACCAGACTGTCAAGTTCTTCGAGATCTGGGCGGGAAAGAGCAAGGGCAAAGGACGTGGACTCGGAAACAAACATGGTGTGTTGGGTGGTAGTCGTGTGCTCGAAGGATGGTGTGAGAACGTGGGTGTGGACGAGATAGGGTTTGGCGAGGAGGTCATTCGATAAGCAGGGTCGACATTGTCGTGGGCGTCTCCCAACGTATGACTATCAGTACCTAGGTAGAGGTGTGATGACACAAGGCGCGATGACGGTACTGTTTTATGCTATTCCTAGCCTTCTTACTTCTGCCACAGCGAGATATTCATTTCGACCGACACCGGCCCCTGAACAATGCTTTTCCAATATGCTCCGTCAACACACCACGAGGCATATTCAGGTTTATATCCACGTCCATGTCCAACCGTCATCTCGACTCCCTGTACAACCTTGAAAACAATGCTGATGCTCTTGCTATGCGACATTCATACTCAATTTTTCCGCGCCTTCTTGACCTTGACCTTAGTAGACGTGGACACCGGAACCGGCTCGGGCTCGGGCTCACTATCGCCCTCGACATGCACATCGTCTTCCTCGTCATCAATATCAATTTCCCCATCGTTGATGAAGCTGTCCAAATCCGAATCTTCCTCTTCTTCGTCTTGATCTTCATCGTCTTCAGAAGATACGCCGGACTCATCTTCATTTTCGGGACCATCAACCCCGTCCGCATCGTCTGACTCATCGGCACTTGACACCTCGGCTTCGACATCGACTAGGCCAGTACCGTTGATGCCGATGCCATCTTCATCGTCATCTCCGTCCTCGTCATCCTCGTCTTCCTCTCCGTCAGATTCGTCCACGCCGTTCTCGAGGGCGAGGGCATCATCTTCATCATCTTCATCTTCATCCTCTTCATCGTCATCTTGACCAGCGACAAGCCCTTCTAACGATTTCCCAGCTTTTCGAGAGCGCTTAATCGGTCTCGCGATATCCTCGTCTAGGTCTTCATCATCGTCGCTATCCCAGTTGTCCTCGCCCTCAATATATATCATGCCGGGCTCATCCTGGCCATCACGCCTGAGAGGTCTTTGCGCGGCAAGTTGCTTCCGGTAAGTCAGTTGTGCATCCAGCATGTCCAGCTTGCCCTTCAGCAGCAATAGACTGTCAAGCGTTTTGGCTCGTTGGCCGAGGACCTGGTACAGGGTGCGGATTTTGGCGATGACATCTGGCTGCGCGGCGATGGCGCCGCCGTGGGCGATGCATGTCCACTGCACCCAAGTGATCAAGTTGCCGTAGCGGCCTGGACGACTGGCGAGGCGCTCAGCCAGTTTACCTAGGAGTACGCCCGCTAGGTTGCTGTCGAGACGCTGGATGGTGTTCTTGACAATGTTGATGTCGAGGGTGTGCAGGCAGCGTTCGAGGAGGTTGTGGTCGTTGGTGCGCAGGGACTGTGTCAGGACTGTGCCTAGAGACATGCCTGATGGGATGGGGAGACCGTTCTTTACGGTCAGAGCTGTGGCGGAGGGGTCAGATTGTAAAGCGGAGGCGATGGAGATTTCGTGCGGGTGTTTCGAGGCAAGAAGTTCGCCGAATGTGGGTTCTTCTGGTTCTCCCATTTCTTCGTCTTCGTCCCCGTTGGCTTGCTCGATGGCGTCCTGGTCATCGGCCTCGGCCATGTCTTCGTCGGATTCTTCTTCGTCGTCCTCCACCTCGTCGTCCTCTCCTGCTCTGACGTCGGGCTCATTCTCTTCGTCGTCCTCCTCGTCATCTTCATCATCGTCTTCGTCTTTTTCACTGTCAGAGATGTCTATTGTTACCGGCTGAGATCCACCATTGACAACGACTGTCTTGGACTCGTCAAGGTGTGATTTCCCGGTATCCTTGACGCCGTTGAGCGTGGCTGTGTTCAAGGTAGATGCCGATTTGACCTTGACAAAGTCTTTGGCGCCATCGAAGAGTAGCTCTCCGTTCCCTTCGTCTTGCCATCTGATCTTTTGGAATGAGAAGTCCACACCACCATCCGCAGATGCGACAACAACCTCAGGACCTTGTATGGACGCCGCGAAGATCGGGACAGACCTGGTCTTGGAATCTGAGCTGACCAGACGGATGGACGCACCAGATTTGCGCGTGAGGTTTTTCTTACTCGACTTCAAGTCTCCATTGACCTGTTTTGGCTGGGAGAATGGTCTCCAAAACAGTTCAACCATACCAGCTTCCGTGACCACGGTCAGGAGCTGTTCCCTCAATATCGGTCTGACCTCTTCTGACGGATCGTAGAGATCCGCGGCAAGAACCCCGCTTCCAGCAATCAATGTCCGCGCTAACCGCTTGTTCTGCAGGTTGAAGACATTGACATATCTGTCCGAATCGGCCGCAAGAAAGAACTCGTCTTGTGCATCTTCGTTTGTGCCGGACCGAAACAAGGAATGAATGGGGTTCTTGAACGAGTCAAAGCGAGATTGTTGGTAGTTTCCATCTTTGACGAAATCATATGCAAAGGGTGTATCGGACGCGCATAGGATCTGGAAGGGGTTCGGTGACGGCGTGGCAAGCACATGAGCGCCATCTGGGATAGAAATTGTCCTGTTGAAGTTAGCTAGGTTTGTCGCTGGCGCACGACATAGACTGACCGAATCGCTTTGTTCTTGCTCAAATCCCATTGCACCAACTTAGCATCCTCGCCTACGCTCCATCCTTCCTTGTAGTCTGTCGCAGGAGAGAACTTGAAGTCTGCAACGGCTCTCTCATGTCCACCACTGAGCATACCAACAACCTTGCCTTCGGCAGGTGAAAACATGCATATGTCGGATGTGCTCGTACCGTACGCAACGACTGCGCCTTCGCTGTTGTCTTGCCGCTTACGCTTCTTCTTTTGTTTTTGATCCCGGCCATTGAAACCCCAGTCTAGAGAAGTGATTCTCGAGCCAGGTCGAGTCTCGTGCTGGCAGCGCAGTCGACCGGTCGTCGTCTCATGTATGCGCAGTTGTTGAGAGTCAAAGCTCTGAATGACTGAAGCAAAGAGACGCAGTTGGAATTGAGAAGGCGAAAATGAAGATTTCAATATCGAGGACCCTTGGGCAGTTGTTGACGACGAACCAGTCGTCAAGGCGGAGGAATTTTTGGACGCTGCATTGGAGGAAGATTTTCGACTCATTTTGACGGTGTATGGTACTCAAAGAATGAAATTGGAGGGAGCAAACAGTGCTATCGCACGAAAGACTATCGGACAGCGATAGTTATCGAGATTGTGTGCATATACTGTGCTCCCTCACAGTGGTGGTGAATAAGTTCAGACATATAATTTCTCCAGCGTCTTGAACTTTTTTTGTCGGCCGCTGCAACAATGTCATTCAGAAAAAAATAGGCGCCATACCACTAATAGACTAGACCTGAATTTCCTGCTCTATTCCCCTCTTCTGTTGTTATGAGCCCCCTTCACATTTCCTCACTCTCTGAATATTGCTATTTTCCATTGCATCGACTATGGGGTTCGTGTCTGTATCGGTGTCTCCAGAACACTCTCCAACGACAATGGTCACAGACCAAGAAGACTTCAACATCCCTTCTCTGAACGACCGGGTGCTGAGGCCTTTGCCTGAGCTCGCAGCATCGATGCCTGGCACATCTTCGTCCTGTCTTGCAAGAGAAAAAAGGTCATGATGACTCAAGGCCAACTATGCAAGCTGCAGCAGTACAGTCCCTCGCAGGCAGACACACGACATTCACAACCTTGAAAGGCTACAGTCGATCGATGCATGTCCTACCTCTATGTCCTGCACCGAGTAGGACGTTACAAGTTATTCAGGTGAGATGCAGCATTGAGGGTCTCTACGTACGAGACCACTGTCTTGGTTATTCCAGACCATCCTTGTGGACTCTGGACGGTATCCATGCCGCTACGATTCTCACTGATAGGGGTGCGGCTCGACCGGTGAGGCGCGGGAGCCTGCGGATATTGCTTACCGATAGGCAGCACCGAAATCGCATACGGAAGTGTCAGCCAGTGATTATCAGCAAGAAAAACGAAGATGCTATCAGCAGCACATGTTTCAAGCGTTGCAATAATGAGGTCGTCGAGTTGGATGTTGTTTGGGACAATTTCTCTGCCCATCTGAGTACTCATTCCTGACTACGAATGGTTTGTCATTATCTGCCGAACGACACGTGACCTGATCAAATCATCCATGATTCTTGAGAACCAGGATGACGCGGCGACACAGCGATGATGATCGTGTGACACAGACAATTTTCCGGTTCGCGATGGGACACAGGCAGATCACTGGACGAAGATTCATGCAGGAAGAATTCTACAGGGATACCTTGAGGCAGCAGCAGCAGGATAAAAGGAAGTCATTTTCAGTAAGTACGGAGGAGTAGGGTTTGGCACAGAGGCAGCAAGGGCAGAAGAAAGGGGAGACGAGAGGAACAGACGAATAAGGCGATCTGGTCAGAAGTGGAGAAGTCAGAAGCGAAGCAGAGGAAGAGAAGGCGAAGAAAATAATGAGAAGAGACAACAGGAGGGAAGAGGAAGGGAGAGTGGGCGGATACCAGAGTGGAAGCTTGGGCAGGAGCACCAGAAAGAGGAAAAATCGAATGCTTGGCTTTGATCTAGCCGTATCAGGGCATGGTTGACCGATGGCTATTGGTGGCGAGAGATCATGTACTCCACCTAGCAGGGCAATGATTGGCGGAATGGCTGGAGTGCAAAAACACTAAAATTGACAGGGTCGCACAGGGACGGAGGCACGTCGCCCTCAACTTCCGAGGCTACTTAAGGATTTCGCGCCCCTCGCCCATAAATTCGCTGCTCTTAAAAGTGTGATGCACCTTTTTCTCTAGGTCTTTCTCACCAGACGCGTTCGAAAGAGCCAAGACTCGTTTTGATTCGCTCCTACCTCAACACGCGTTGTTGTAGTATTCGACCAGGTCACTATTACTTCCTTCCTCCATTGGGTGGCTACTATTATCTATTTCTCTCATCAACGGAAAGCATCGCATCAGCCATTCATCATACGGATTGAAAACAGCTTTGCGACAACAGCCATTGCGACAACAACACCCATTGACGCGGCTGAAATTGAAAGAAACCACCAGGTAGATTCTTCCAGGTCACATGACAACAATCTGTCACATGACCTATTGAAGGTTTTTATCTCCGACGACAAGAATATCAATCGACTTTGTCCTTCCACCAACCTCCTTCGCCATCGATCCTTATCACCGTTCGTCGTCTCCAGTGTTGCCACTTGATTGTGTCAGCACTTAGCAACCTCAGACCTCGCCCGCCGACTATAAATTGGCAGTGCGACCAAGTTCTCCACTGCTTTCATCATCTCTGCGACAACTCATTCTTTTCGGCGCGCTTTGTTCCTGGCCAACATTATCCGGCTTGTAAGCCCCTTTTCAGCTTCTAATAACTAATTCAATCACTTCGGCTGGTCCGATATCTTGGCATCGCTTTTCCACTGCCTACAAACCTCTTGGCATCATGGACGTCGAGATGCAGATGGAGGCAAATGGGTATGTAGGCCTTGGGTCACTTCCGTTGCCTCACTTGTCACTCGATCTGACCGTCACTAGGCTGCCTGCGCAGTTCACTTCAAGTTCAGATCGACCTGAAGAATCTCACATTGCCGACAACCTGGCAGCATCAATATCAAATTCCGAAATGCCTACTGAACCAGTCCCATCAAAGGCAGTGCTGACTGAACCTGCGCCTCAAATAGAACCCATGGCGACAGTATCAGAGTCAGCATTACAGGCAGTACCTGAGGCAGTGATAGAGTCAGTCACTGAGACTGTATCTGAACTGCCTACACTTGCCACAAACGGCCATATGGACGACTCTTTAAATCAACCTCTCGCGGCTGTTCCAGACTCTCAACCTCAACCATCTCTTGATAGTATTTCAAACGCGCCTGCGGCACCCACAGCGTCAGTTATTGAGACCACTATGACGGAATCATTCGTGCCTTCATCCATTCCTACCGAAATACAGTCCTCAGCAACACCGGCTGATAATACTCAAACGACCATGGATCTCTCCGAACTTGCCGCAATTCCACCTCAAGCGCCAGAATCAAACCTGCGGACGTCACCTCATGCTGATGCTTTAGCCCCTGAGGCTGTCGCAGAGATCGAAGCACAGAAACATGAACTGGATAACTTAGCCGACGCGCCCACGATCTCTGCGAAGGCTGATGCTATGGACATTTCTTCATTCAATGAATCAATAGCACAACCAGAACAATCTACAGTTGCCGATATTGGTCTTCCCTCCCCACCTGCACAGTCACCACCTCCTGCCCCTCAACCAGCTGCAGCTACATTACCAGCAGACCAGCCAGTCGAGCCCGTGGTAGAGCCGCCAACTGCGTCCGAGCCAGTGGCAGAGACTGTTGTTGCGCCAGAAGCCGAGCCTGTAACAGCTGAACAGCCATTCTCGGTACCAGAAGCTCTCCCTGTACCAGCCGAAGAGCCAAAAGCACCAGCGCCTACACCAGCAGTCCCAGCTCCTGAAGAGCCTGTCGATACAGACATGATCGATGTGCTCCCTGCTAAACAAGCTCGACCGCGGGACGAGGATGGAGACTCTGAACGCGCCGCCAAGCGTTTCAAGACGGACGAACCAACGACACAAGAACCTGCATTCAAAGTCCCAGATGTACCTGCAGCTGCTTCGTCCCCAATAGCAAATGGCGATGGCAACCCTGCCGCAAATGGAATTGGTGATGGTGATGACTCTGTCACACCAGCTCGATTGGCACATATGAAGAAGGTCATCTCCAATTTGAAGAAGAGTTCTGCTTCTACAGCGTTCAGAGTTCCAGTGGATTATGTCGCGCTCAAAATTCCTCTGTATCCTGAAATCATCAAACATCCCATGGATCTCGGAACCATCGATCACCGACTGAAGCAGAACCAATACACTTCCATCTCCTCCTTTGTCAGTGACTTTGAATTGATCGTCAACAACTGCGTCAGATTCAACGGTCCTGACCACGGTGTCGCACAGCAAGCTCGAAAGATGCAGTCCTCGTTCAACAATCAGATGAAGAACCTGCCATCCGCCACCATCGAGGAACCGTCAAGGGAAGCCAAGAAAGCGGCAAAGAAACAAGAGCCTACGAGACAAGCACCTCCTCGTCGACCATCAGTGACCACTCCCACACCGACTACCGCTCCAGTTGCTGCAGCGCCTTCGCCAAAGTCTGTTGCTGCTCCGCCCACTCCATCTTTTGCTCCTGGACCTGACGGCATCCCACTGATCCGTCGCGACTCGAGCTTGACCGATGGTAGACCAAAGAGAGCTATCGTTCCTACCAAGCGGAACCAGGAATTTGGAGGCGGCAGACCAAAGAAGAAGAAGTACGAATTGCAACTTAGGTTCTGTGACGAGGCTCTGAAGGAGATTGCAAGCCCGAAACACTGGCAGATGAATCAGTACTTCACTCATCCAGTGGATCCGGTCGCCTTGAACATCCCAACCTATTTCCAGATCATCAAGAAACCTATGGACTTGGGGACAGTTCGAACCAAGCTCAACAACAATGTTTATGAAAAGGCCAGAGACTTTGAAGAAGACGTCCGCCTCGTATTCAAGAACTGCTACAAGTTCAATCCTGAAGGCGATTTGGTCCACAATGCCGGTACTCAGCTGGAAGGTCTATTCAACAAGAAGTGGGCCACGAAAGATGACTGGATTGCGGCTCGTGAACCGGCTTCCGAGCCTCAGTCTGAGGCAGATGAAGACGAAGAGGATGAGGACGAGAGCGAAGATGATGCTGAGGAGAGTGAGGATGAACGAGCCGAGAAGATCAAATTGCTGCAGAGGCAGATTGAAATGATGTCCAAGCAGATGGGTGAATTGACCCAGAAGAAACCCAAGAAGTCCAAATCTCCACCTGCAAAGAAGAGCAAGTCCAAGTCGAAGAAGGAGAAGCCTGCTGCAGGTGTCAAGGAGGGCAAAGAAAAGAAAGAAAAGAAGAAGTCTGCACCAAAATCGAAACCGGACAAGGATCGCTATGTCACGTTTGCTGAAAAGCAGTACATTTCGAATGGTATTGCCATGCTCCCGGAAAAACAGATGCAGGAGGCCCTCAAGATCATTCAGAATAGTGTTCCATCTTTGGCAAACAGCGACCAGAACGAGATTGAGCTGGACATTGAGGAAGTGCCGAACCATGCACTTCTCAAGTTGCTCAACTTTGTCAAGAAGTATGCTGGGCCACCGCCTGATGAGCCAAAAGCCGAGCCGACCGAGTCATATGGTACCACCACGACCAAGTCGAAGAAGAGCAAGCCTATGAGCAAGCATGAACAGGAGGCGCAGATTGAGGAATTGAAGGGCAAGTTGGGCGCATATGCTGGACCAATCTCTCCAAATGCGGTTCAATCCATTGAGACTGGTGATAGCAGTGATGATGATGGAGATTCGGAGGAGAGTGAGGAAGAGTAGACCATGAAAATAATGCTTACGGAGCGGGTGCATTCAGGAAGGGGCTGTATGATGTATTATGAATCAAAGGGGTTTTGGCGATAGATATTATCGAGTTGAGCCGGTCTCAAAGGGGTGAGCACGCTTGGGGTTGCTGTCACCAGATTGAGATTTGAGTGATGAAGATTGGCGAGCAGTGGCAGGTTATGTAGCTGAAGTTGATGAAGCAAAGCAGCGTTTCTAGCTGAAAAGCAAATCGTGTAACAGATGTGGTCGAGGATCCTGTAATGAAGTATCTTGACGTCCCATCACAGTGCAATAAAAACGCACGATGACCAAGGCGTTTGTAGCTTTCTCTCGTTTTCGGCCTGCACGCCACTCCACAGTCAGGAGAATTTGTATCTGGTCTTGATCAGTAATGGAGTGCAACTTGATGACCGCGCGTGCAAGACGCGATAACGCGTAAATTGTGATGTCTTCACTGGAAGGAAACGATTCACTATGGCAAGAGCGAAAGCAGTAAATCGACAGAGTGATAAATAGCGGAAGACGCGTATCATGCAGGACAGAGGCTCATCAGAATCTGATTGAACAACGCTCTGTTTCCCTTGGGAGTCATGATTCCTCCACTGCCACAAGCTGCGCTGGACGCAAATCCCGCGTTCGCTAGGGTATGGCAGCATGTCACAACAGAGGTTCTCGAAGACGATGGGTCAAGGAGAGCAACGAACGAGGTGAGGACGCGGAGATGGAAGGAGAGTGTGAGTGCCAAGCGACGTGGATTGGAAGGTTCAGCAGAACATGAAGATGGACAGGACGTAGACGAACATACGCACTGTTCGAGTGGGAGCCAGGCTAAGGACGTGAGATTCGAAGATGAGTTGAAGAAAGCCAGAGTGGCAAGGGTGAGCATGGGGCTTTTGAGAGAAATACTGCGAGATATCGCGTTTGTGGATCATTCTGGTCAAGTACAGGACGACGGCGGAGAAGTGCTGAGCACGGGATCCGAGACAGGTGTGGCACGGCAGAAGAAATCAGGTTCATCGAGCAAGTTGGCTGGATTGAAGGATGCTATGCTGATCATCTCCGCGTACATCGATGCATGTTCATCTGGATCCGGGTCGAGCCAGGACCTTGCAGATGGAAGCCTCTTATTGGAAGACGATATAGCGCTGTTCAAAGAGAACATCGATATTATTGCAGACGCCGTGGGAACGAGACTTGTCGAGCTTGAGCAGGAGATATCCGATATTGCTGCGCACGCAGACTCAAACGAGACGGACACGCAACATGGAAACACAGACACCATCATCACCGATGCAGTCGACAGATCAGCACATGGACGGGCACCAGCACAGATACCACAGCAGCAATCCCTGGTCTCGACCATCACGACACAACAAGCCCACCTCGCCGCCCTGAACAATATACTTCCCACAACCCTAACAACCCTCTCATCAACCCTTACATCACTCCAGAGTCTCCACCGCGACACGCTGTCTCAGCGAATCCGCACCCTCGAAGCAAGCAAGCACGGCGTCCTATCGCGCTGGACCTCCTCCCGCGCCCAGTTCCTAACGAGCGTCGCGACTGCCATGAGTCTGAAAACGAGGATACTCGTGCTGGAAGAGCAGAACAAGGTCGAGAACAGTCTCCACACGGCGGGCATCGTGGAGAGAATGAATAGTCTACACGAGCAAGAGACAAATCTCGATGGGAGGATTGAGCAATTGTCAGACCTGCTGGGACAGTACGAGACGCTCGATTCGGATCCGCGGCGTGGAGTTGATGTGTTGAGGACGCTTGGAATCCGCTATGGTGAGATTGAGAAGGAGATTGAACTTGTGAGAGAGGATATTGAACAACTCACTCGACAGCCGGGGCGGGAGTGTCGACGATAACGATAGACACTGCAGCACAGAACAGAACATAACAGAATGCACTCTCACATACGTTACAGTATGGGTCATATCGTTCATCATGTCATCGGATCACCTTCTAGAGTATCTACCTATATATCTGATGATTTCATCTGGCAGGTATTCCAAGGCCGGGACATTACTCCCAGGCCTTGGCTGGCCGTGGCCAAAGACGCTTATACAGACTCACACCGATGGCATCCATAGGATTGATCTTGCCATCGAATGTAGCTTTGAAGTACCCGTGCGTACCAAGCGGCTCTTTGATGAATCCTTGACGACCACGCTTCGTCCACAACGGTAGCGCGGCAAACCACAGTACGTCCTCGCGGTTGAAGAACATGTATCGTACCGTCACTAATTTCTTGTGGATCTTGAGAGGGTGGCCTGTCAGGATGGCGCGTTTTGCAATGATGCGTGATGACGATGGAGCGATGGTCGTCGCAGTGCCGATGAGTTGCAATTGTCCTTGCGAGGCTGGCACATCCGGTTGCATTGAATCGACCAGCGCGGGTGCGGCATCCTCGGAGGGTGTCTCGCGGCGGAAAACGAGAACAGGTACAGATCCCCAAGTCATTGGCCCTGTGAAGGTTGCGATTGCTGTTCGTCCAGGATGAATATATCGGTCAAATTTGTGGACGTCGTTGGGTGTGTTTCCCGAAGCCGAAAAGATTGGATTGACAATGAGACGGCGATGGCCAATCTGCACGATGATTTCGTCTTTGGACTTCAACGGTGCTTGCAGATCCGAAGATAAGGTCATGTTGAGGTTGATGACGGCATGTTTGTGCTCGTGGCGCAGAAGAGAGAACATGCACGCCGGAGGAGGAGTGGAAGCAAGAGAGGCAGGCACATTTCGTAGCTGTACCTCAACCCTCGTTCCTGCAATCACGCCGCCTCCCAATGACTCCTTCAGCGCTGCACTGTACGATTTCTTGTAGTCGGCGACCTGGAGGAGGCGCTTGTACTCAAATGGTTCGTAGGGTGCGTCTTCGGCATGATTCCACTCACTGGTCCTTAGACTCTTGAGACCTCGATATTTGATCAGTCTTTCTCGAGCCGACATTTCTGGATGGAGTTCAATCTCGTCCGGAAATTCGAGGTCGTCTTCGGCTTCTTGCTTTTTGTTGGCGCGATATTCTGCTAATTGTCGAGCTTCCTCTTCATCGTCGGCATCCACATGCATTTCCGATTCGGGGTATTCTGATGGTCCCCCTTCCGTCATGGCCTCTACCCCATTCGCTACCACGCCATCCTCTGGACCGAGAGATTCTGCATCCATGGCAACATCGCCGTCGTTGTCTTCGTCAAGCATGTCAGAGTCGGAATCTGAAACGTCATCCAGGTACCACGCAGCCTGGTAGTCGGAGGTACCCTTGGGAAGTTTCTTGGGTGTAGCAGGAATATGAGAGTTGTCGTCAGAGAAATAGTGGTAATCGTCGAGTAGTACACCTTTGTGCTCGGTGGTAGCCGCCGTGCTGGCGATATCGTGCATTTCGGCTTGTTCAGGCGCCAGTTCTGCCAGATCGTCCTGATTCTCTGTTGGTCTCCATTCTTTGACTTGTACATCCGCATCCATCTCCTCAGCTATTCGCTTTTGTCCTTTCGGTAACTCCCTGATGACCCGGATCTGAAAATCTCCCCAGCCTGGAACGTGGACTAATCGGTCCGGGTTCATGCCTTTTCCACGGACTATTCCCGACACTGTGACTGTAGTCGTATCTGCTCCATCAGCGGCGCCTGACCAGTTCAAGTTCTCGATCAACATCCAACTTCTGTCATCACGCCACCGGATTCCTCTCGTCGACGCAGTGCACATACTTCGCACCAGATTTGAACAATCCGATTTGCTATCGAGACTTGACAATTTGTCCAAAGCTGGGAAGTACCGGCCGATGGCGATCTTCAAGTCTGTAAGATGGCGTGACCTCTTTGCCACTGGAACCTTCGCATCAAGATCGTGCACCACAGCAGTGACATTTGTGATTCCTTGTCCTTCCAAGGCCTTGAGAAACGAATCCTCCTCTTCACCAAACGTCTGCTCTGCATCAAGCACGAACACAACCCAGTCGGCCAATTTGCAAACGTCCAGCGCTTTCAGCAGATGCAAGGAGCCTGGTAGGTAGAGGAGGTTGCGGCGGAATCTGTCGACTCGAACAGGGACAGTGCCGCTGGTCGATTCGGGCCCGGGAACATCGACACTGTTGTTCAGGGTTTTGATGGCGGAGTAGGGGTCGATACTCTTCGATAGGGGCACGATTGCGATGTGTTTGGCAGCGGCATCTGCACCCTGAAAGATATTTTCTTCTCCATCTCTTTTATCCTTGTGGTTCATGCGCAGTTGCTTTGCCTGGTTGCGTCTGGCTAACTTCGACATGACTTGCTGATGGGGAGTCTTTCTCTGGCCCTTTTCTGGCCTTTGTGTTTCGATTTTGCCTGCGAACATAGTCAGCGAGACTCAGACCTCAAATTTTTGGTCTGCCCACCCTTTGCTTTATCCTTGAGAGCGCTTTTAGAGGCAAACTTCGATTTGAACGGTTTGTGATCTGTTTTTGTGGTACTTCTGTGATGATGAACAGAAGTAGAAGTGGGAGCCATTGTAGCGTTATATTCAGAACCTCCAGCTTTGAACCGGAAGGCCAGAGACATGTCAATCACAATGTACTGTACAAAGAAGGACGGCGACGATGTTTCTCCGCAGTCCCAAAAAATTATTTTTCGTTTACGAAGTGGCGTAATGAACCCCGGTTCCTAGTCCGTCCGAACTCCTTGGCGGAGATTCACCTGAATCTCGACTACCATTTAACGCTATCACACTCTTACTTGAGTCCACTCAGGGAAATCCAGGTCCTCCCTCTTTATCGACATCATGTTTCGATCATCAATGTAGTCCTTCAAGGGTAATGACTCGAACTGGCTCCTGTTGCCGATATACACACCTCTGGATTGCATCATCCGGGCATACTCCATTGTTCTTCTGACAAACTCTGCATGATTCCCCGTCTGGAGGTACTCGACAAGCATCAAGACATCGAACGCAGCTTGACTCGTCGAAGCCACAGTATGCGGTCTGAATCCAGCAAGGGCATCTCCAACAAGAACAACCTTCCCATTCATGTATGAGTTCTTCAGGGTTATAACGTCCGTAATGCACTGGACGAACGGCTGACGAGTCTTCTCAACCATCTCGGACATCTGGGGCGGCAATCGGTCTCGGCCTTTCATCTTGACCATCTCCCACGCTTCCTCTCTCATCTGCCCTGGCGGTATGGTGATTCTTCGTCTCTTTCCCTGTTTATCCGTCATGACCTCTTCAAGGTCCTGATCTCCTTCTGGAAAATTTGTATACCACACAAAATTCAACAACCGCCCTCCCTTTTCCATGCTTCCATTTGTGCCAGGAATGGTATAGGTCAGATTTTGAATTCCAGGAGCGTGGAAGAACGTAAATCGTTCAACAAAAGCCGTCTTTGCTTCCTCGGAGGCTTCCCCTTCAGGCACTGTGCCTCGAATGACACAGTATCCGGCGTACTTTCGTTCAACATCAGGGCACAGGATCTTTCGAATTGTGGAACTTGGTCCATCCGCGCCAACAAGCATGTCACCAACGACGCTTTCTATTTTACCGTCTGCGCTATCATAAAAGACCCTCACCGTGTCGTCTTCTTCCTTGAAGTCTGTCACCGTACAGCCATATCTATAGTCAATTCTGCCATCCCCAGGTTGTGGACCGGGAACTCTACAGTATCCACTGTCTTGATGATCATAGTTTGCCCGGAGCATGTAGTAGCACAAGTCCCAACTTGTCATCGTCTGCTTCATGACTTCCTCGTGGACAACCTCGCCAGACTTATCGAGGTACATTCTCTTTTGCGATGCAACAGCGACAGGACGTTTGCAGCGATCATAGCGCTCGAAGAAGGCTAACATATCACCACCGGCAACGATTCCGGCCCCCTGATTCTCGAGCAGATTGGTAGGGTTACGCTCGAGGATTGTGGTATTGTAACCATGTTGTTTCAAGGCGACGCCTGTGAAGAGGCCGCCCAGGGAACCACCGACGATGATGATGTGTTTGGGCTTGGAATGCGACGACGCCACGTTCAATTGGGCGTCAGCAGTCATATTTGTGATGATGAGACATCATTGCAGACTGGGCCAGCACAGAGGGGGAAATAAATAAAAGTAGGTTACGCTCCGGGCGAACGCCGTCAACAATGGGGTCTCAATCTGGGGATACTGCGGGGGTCATCTTGCATCATCGAGACAGAAGCGGAGGAAAGAAAGTATATCGAAGTTCTAGAACGTGTTCCCATCAAGCTGATCACAAGGCACCAACTGAACTACTTATTCTTGAGTGATGAACGGTATCTGCTCCAACGAACAAGACACTACGTTACTGCTCGCAAGACTGCTGTGAGTCAGCAGCATAAAGTTTTGCGAGGTTTGGAACTACTTCTAAACATGGTGGATGAACCAGAAAGAAGTTCGTTCACGGTGTCTTAAAGCAGGCACCATGGTTTCGGAACAACCATGTGAGGACCTGTGTGAGTTGTTGGATACCGGCCTTCGAGAAAACATCGACCGTGGGTACAGTTAATATAAAGGCTGTCTGCTTTCTCCTTTCGCTTCATCTTTTCAGTTATGAGCCCCGCGACCTCCGTTTACTCGTCCAAGGGTGCATCACCTTCAAGAGCAACCATTTGATGATTGTACTGGGTCTTCCTCTAGACACAATGCCTCCCCTCCTTTGGACCTCGATCACGATCGCCATAATCGGCACCTCGAGATGGGTTGTCCATTTATTCCATGATGCCGTATCCATCGCCATCCTCGTCTGTTGCGGACGGGACACCCTCCAGCAACGAACCCCTGGTCTTTCAGAGCCCAGAGCCATAGGGAAGGGACAATGTGGCGAAATTTGGACCCGCGTTGGATCTGTGGTGGTCACCAAAACTAACAACCCGGGAAAGGAAGATCAACTCTGGAACGACTCCTGCATGCATCGACTGATAGAGGAGACGATGCGAACGACGCCTACCAGCCTCCAACGTGACATCAATATCCCCAAGTTTGAGATGTTGGCGAGTTTAACCCACAAATTCTGGAATGATGTTCCGGAGCACATCCGGCCAAATATCAAGCCAAAATATGGCCTCGTTTCGAGTAGGATCAGACCTGTTACCGAGGCATTGAGGAGAGATATTGTGAAAGCCTTCGCACCATCATCAGCCAACAAACGAAGTGCTCTGACAGAGCTGGAGAATCAAGACTGCTTGGTACGGTTATATCTGGGTCGTAGAGAGAAAAGATTTGACAGGCAAGCTTTTCGGCTTCGTAATTTCGACCTCATGGTCAATGAGATGGAGGAACTCCAGCTTGACACCTCAAAATTCGCAGCAATCATGGGCAAAACTCTGTCGATACTGCATTGGTCCGCCCACGTGGACGCGGACGATGTGGAATTCGTGTTGGGTCGGAGTCCAACCCTCAAAATGCGTGCCTCAGCAACGGACTGCAATGACTCAAACAAAGACGATGTGTGCCAGGATTTCACCTCTGACGAGCGTCACAATGTCATCTGGCTATTGGATTTTGATCAGTGTAAGTCACTTGACGACAACGATGCTGGTATCAAGCAGTTGATGCAAAGCTTTTACTTCAACGACCCATATTATCCGAGGCCAGAGGCCAACCATCCGAACGACGTTGCTCTCTGGGCGACCTTCAGAGACAACTACCTTGAGGCAAGCGGTCTGCTGACTGCGATTATGATGCCCGCCCGGTTTATCGAAGCTGTCGAGACCGAGGCCAGAAGGCGAAAAGCCGGCGGGTCAATCTTTGGGCGAAGTGACAATAATGCAGGTTACAGGAAGTGAGTGGTTTGATAGACAGAAAGGGGCAAGGCTGTTATCGCGATAGGCTCGGCTAACTTTCTGCGAGAATGTATGCGGTCTTGACCTCGTCACCGGGGGATTGTCCATCTCTACACATTGTTACCTAGAGTGATATCCTTTGATAAATGATGGATCGGTAGACTCGTGCACCGCTCTTACAACTGATTGAGTGGTCAATTCTCCGGAATGGCGTCAAACCGTGACGGTCTCCTGTCTGAAAAGCACTACGACGACGATGCCACCCTTGCCCTGTCCGACGACTCGGGATTCGAATCTGAAGGCGACATAGCAGGCGAGGATCCAGTGAAAGACGGTGACAGAGACATCCTCGAGGAGACAGAAGAACATGAAAAGTTGTTGCGTAAACCAGGCAGACTCGATGCAGCCCGCGCGGCATTCGGACTGCGAAATGGCGGCAGCAGCAGCAGACGCCGCAAGGACAAGACGAAGAAAGCAAAGAGGACCGGCAAAGAGTCATCGGATATGATGATGGAAATGGAAGGCGGATTCAAAGATACAAGTTCACAGTCATCTACAGATTCTGAGATCGAGGGAACGAAATGGGACAGAGATGCTCCGAGACAATCGCACCGCGGACGGTTGACAGTGATATACCTCTCAATCGTTGCCTTGTTTGTGGCTCTGGTCTTTGGCGCTTACAAGGCTTCTCGAAAGCACATCTCACCGTCAAACGTTCATCCTCCGACACTCTCCAACGGAACACATACATTTCGTCCGACGACGATATTGGTCTCCCTGGATGGGTTTCGTGCCGATTTCCTCAACCGGAACCTCACACCGGCCCTCAGTGCATTCATTGCAAGCGGCGTCTCTCCGAAATACCTACTCCCATCTTTCCCGTCCGTCACATTCCCAAATCATTTCACCCTGGTTACAGGTCTGTACCCAGAAAGTCACGGAATCGTCAGCAATCAGTTTTGGGATCCTGACTATGAAGAGGAGTTCTATTACACACATATCGAATCCTCTATGCAACCTAAATGGTGGGATGCCGAGCCACTTTGGGTGACAGCTGAGGACCAGGGTGTCCGATCCGCAATACACATGTGGCCTGGTTCGGAGGCACACATTCCAGACGTGGAGCCAACATTTATGGACAAGTATAACGGTACGGAGGCACTGTTGCGCAAGGTCGACCGCGTACTGGGCTGGCTCGACCTGCCAGGCGACGATGACGGTATTGAAGGACTTGCCCATAACGAGAAGCGACCACAGTTCATCGCAGCATACGTACCTAACGTGGATGCTGATGGACACAAATACGGACCAAACAGCACCGAGATCAGAGCCACCATCGTCGATGTCGACAGTATGTTCATCGAGTTGGTCGAGGGACTGTATGCACGAAATTTGAGCGACATCGTCAATTTAGTAGTTGTTTCGGATCATGGCATGGCTACGACCTCGAATGATCGCCTGATTCAACTTGACGATTTGATGGACGTGTCTTTGATCGATCACATCGACGGCTGGCCCTTGAGGGGTCTGCGCTTGAAAAATCCCGACCGTGATGTTCCAATCTTGTACGAACAACTCTCCAAAGAGGCCGAGAAAGCTGGGAGCTTTGACGTCTACACACTCGAAACGATGCCGGAACGCTATCACTTTACCAACAACGACAGAATAGCGCCGCTTTGGGTTGTTCCAAAGACTGGATGGGCGGTTGTTGAAAAGGCCGATTTCGATGTTGCGGATGCCATTGCGACTGGGAAGGAGTTTGCACCCAAAGGCTTGCACGGCTACGACCACGAACATCCTCTCATGCGAGCAATATTCATCGCCAGGGGTCCTGCATTTCCTCATGAACCTAATAGCCGTCTACCCGTGTTTCAGAACACTGAGGTATACAATATTGTTTGCGATTCGCTAGGGATTGAACCCCATCCGAATAACGGCACTTTCAGACTCCCCTTGACGACGGAAGGAATGCACAGTGACGCGGATGCGCCAGCGCTGGAAACACCTGCAGATCCTGTCGATCACGAGGATAAGACCGAGGAGGTGCCTGAAAGCACTGTCCCGGGCGATGCAGCGGACGCGACAAGTCCTGGTCCGGAGGACGATACTACGGGCACCGATGGCAAGGAGACTGAAGACGCGAAAGGTAAATGGTGGCAATTTGTACACGATCAACTCGAGAAAGCCAAGCAGTGGGCTAAAGAGTTCGTCGACTCCATCCGAGGAAACAAGAAAGGCCAAAGTGATGATCCTGTTTGAAGAGACTTACGATTTCTCTCATCACAACTCAACACGACGTCTCAAGCGTCACATAGGCACACATCTAGAGACGAGATGCGCTAAATCATTCGCATAACCGGCCGTGCTAATCTACAGTGAGGACATTGGCAAGCGTCAGTGCAGATTCGGCGGGACTAGCTAGGCTGCTTGAGAAAGTCATTCGACGCTATTTCGCCTGTCCCTCACGCAAGGACGTTTAGTCGAATCCTGGCGCATATGGGACAATCGCAACTGGATAGTAGCGCTGTCGATCCGGCCGGACAGGCCTTACTCACGGCAGATCAGCTTCGAGCTCCCATACTTCACGGCGGAGAACAAGCGACAAGAGTATTGATGAGTTCGAATACGTGAACGTCTTCAACATTGCTTCCACGCTGTCTGCATAAGGTATCTGCACGAACGGTGTCCACTAGCACAGAACCGTGGCGATTTCTCGAGTGACGAACAAAGCATTGTAAGGAGCACATAAACTCCCTTCGAGCGTTACAGAACGACATTATCTATTCTCTGATCATTCCATACGCCGCCGAATGCCTATCTATGCGCGTCTATGGGTATCACGCGGACATGAAAATCATACAAAATGGTCCCCGGTCTCTCTAAACTTTCTCCTCCACGCCTTTAACTGATCCTTCGCTTCCCTCTCCTCCCTAATCTTCTTCTTGCGCTCATAAACAGCCCGTACAGTCCTCTTCGTGGCGTCGGCTCCCTCTTGAAAATTCGCCCTCGCCAGCGCCACGACCTTGTCAATCTGTTCGGGGGTATAAATAAAATTCCATGTCGACATGTACTCGCTCTTATCCGGATCGACGCCCTCGACTTTTGGATTCGGTAGCAAGGGGAAGTAAACCACCGCAATACCGGCCTCGGGCTGCGACAGATGAAACGTGGAGTCGTCGGGACTACTCCACGCCAGACGTTTCGACGGCGGTGGTTCCTTATCACTTGATCGTTCGGATTTGGTGCCAACCCAAACACTACACGGACCCAGGGCGGTTTCGGCATCAGGGGCATTGCCTGTGGTCGGACTCTCCGTGTCTGCTTCTGCCTTCTCCTTCCGGTCTTCCTCCCGTGCTTCAGCAAGTTTAGTGGCCGCCTGTTGTGGAGACGTTTCCTGTGCTTCGGCGAGAGCCTGCGCATTTTCCTGCGGTTTCGACGACGGTCTGGGCCAACCCGCGCCCAAGGGCCACCCTTTGATTCCGCGTTGCTTGGTATACCCGTCTACCACGGACAGCCAGTTCTCCTTTTGGATGTCAGCCGAGGCGTCAAAAGCAATCAACACGTCGACGTCCCGACCCGGTCGCAACAGAGGGTATATGGGGAGGTTATTGCTCATCCCGGCGTCCATGAGTTGGAGATGATCGTTCTGGAAGACCGAGTCCGGACACGTCGATGGCAGTTTGCCTTTCATTCCATAGACAAAATTTGGGACGGTCGCCGGATCGATTGGGTGGATCTTGATCAGATCGTCATTCTTGTCTTCCAATAATCCATCGAGACCGGCGAATCCTACTATGCCGCCCAATGCAGGCTTAACCTCCTTGTAGTAGTGGGAGAGAGTCGCGCAAAATGCCGACCCCCATATCCCGAGCAATAGACTCTGTCGGATCTCGGGCAGGGCGACACCAGTTTCGATAATTTGATTCTTTCCTTCGTTGAACGGCCTGCCTAAACTCCAAGTCGGTATGCCGGCGCCAAACTCTTCGCACCATACCTCCCAGGGATGCATCTCAAACCATTGAAACCAGGCTTCTTTTCGAGCCTTCTCCCTGATCTTTTCTTTGAGTTCAGGGTTGTCTTTCGCTTCCTCCTTCTCGTCCTCGTCGACAGGAATCTCGTGACGCACAGCAGTGTATATGGGCATTGGGTATTGACCGTTTTCAATGTACATGCGTTGATTGGACAATTTCAGGTCGTAATCGTGCACATCGAGGTCACCGTGCGGCACCAGGAGACGCGCTGCGAGAAGAAGACTGTAAATGTCGACCATTCCGAAGGACGCATTCGGATCTCCCTTCAGTCGTTCAATGAAGCCGCTCAGGATGAATTTATTGGTCGGTGCACTTGTGACCAGCTTCAGCGCCGCTGGAGGGAAGGCTATGTGCGTTCCCAATCGTGACTTGAAATGCTTGAGCATCGTCCTGTGATCTTGCCTTCCTATCGACGAGTAGAAAAGTGTTTGCAGCCAGCAACTTCCACTGACTCCAGCGGTGTATGTGACACAGTCGAACAGACCGACCTCTTGAGCGGACAAATAGCTGCTGGTGCCGGCGACCAATGCTCGCAGGCCACCTCCACTTCCACACATGGCGATGGTAGGAACATCGTCCGGGTGGATTTCCTGCTCGTCAATCTCCAAATACTTCGCCAGCGCCTTGACGACATGCTCCTTCCTCTTGAGCCGGAAGTTGAGTTCGTCCTGGCCCAGCGTGTCGCCAACCCGCACTTTTGCATTCCAGAGGATCTCTTGGTTTATGGAAGGGTCATGAGCTTCTTGCCATATATCGTCTGCAAGAGATCCTGGCTGCATGGACAATTCCATCTGTAGTTTGGTAATGCCGTCCGGGATTGCCTTTGCCCAACTTGGGAGGACCCAATCGGTAAATCTGTCCCCTAAGGAGCTCCACTGTATCTCTGCGATGTCTACTCTTAGATTGTCGAATTTGCGCGAAAAGGATTGCCATGAATTTTGGTCCTCATCTTCAAAGGCGGGAGAGTATTGTTCATGCTCATCGGGTTCGCCAATCAGTCCCGCGTCGCCTCGTTTAGTGGTATTTTTGGGGTCTTCCACATGGGAGAGGTTGCTCTGCAATCGTCGCCCATGCCCGACGAGGACAGCATCTTGCAGAACATTCGAACCAGGCGGGCTATCGAGCTTGATCGGGGCTGATCTTCGAGTAGAGGTGTGAATGCCGGTGTACGCAGCCGCAGCGAAAGCTGTGACCCGGAAATTCCGGCTTAAAATCCTTGCAGCGCTCATGGCGAGCGACGGGAGCGCTGCAAAGCGTGGAAATGTTTAAGAGATGTCGACTTCCATATCGACCAGAACTCCCTGTGTTTCTTGTTCTGCCGCCTGCGCGATGTTGTATGCAAGTTTATTTTCTGATGACCGGAGATGACGTCGAGAAAACGGGTCTTGAATCCGGCCGGCTTGTGCCTGGCACTAGTCCACGAGTGAATTAGTCGTAGTTTCACGTGTTCGACTCCGGACATCGTATCGTTTCTACATACCTAGGTAGCATCCAATGTGACAAGAGTGATATTGCTGAAGTCCCTACGACGACATATTCTACCTTGTATGTTGATGGTTGATTGTACACAGTGTGTCATGGAGTGAGGCCGATAGTGATGCGTGCCTACGACGTCTCAATCTAGTCAGCAGCCTGACCCTGTCGGTCAAGAACCGAACAGTGACACACCACCATCATGGTCGGCACCAGGAATGCCGCCTTCGCCGAGGAGAGCGCCGAGGTGGAAGTCCTCATTGCGTCTCTAGGAAAGACCAGAGATCTCACCAAACGAATAGCCGGAAGCTTGTCTCGACTCGATGCCAGCGGCAGGATCGTCAAGGATGCCATCGGTCCCATCTACAACAACACACAACAACTGCAAATCACAAGCCGAAATATCGAAAAGGTCAACGAAGCTATCGAAAAGCTGAGACAACCACTAGATGCTCGAGGTCGAGAAGAGAATATTATTCGACAAGGTCCCAAAGCCGCCGGACTTCCACAGTACCTCGGTGCACTCAAGCGCGTCGACAAGGCCTTGACGGACTTGAACTCGTCAAATCTGAGATCTAACCAGCAAGCCATTTCTGATTTCCACAGTTTGCTGTCAACAGGCGTCAATCAACTTAACGACCTCTACCGGCAGATGCTCCAGGAAGATGCTCAAACCATCGAGCCTCTCCAAAACATCACGAAAGAAATACCCTTCCCAACAATAACCCAAGACAAAGTTCAGCTCCTCAGCCAGATATCCATGGCCATCCTTTCAGCCGGGACACAATCGGCACGACTAGGTCAACAAGATGACGACGTCGCAGCGCGCATCTACGCGGAAATCAGAGGAGACTACCTTCAGAACAGCTTGCAAAATCTGTCCACAGCGTCTATCAGCACATCCAAACGTCGTGCCAACGACTCATCCATTTACCGCGAAGGCTCAAGTGGAATTGGTGCGTACGCAAAAGCAGTCGAGGGCATGTTCCTCGCCGAAGCCGAAAACACATCACGAATCTTCCGCAACGTCAATGACGCTGGCCGCATCTTCACCATGACATGCGCGAAAGCGCTGGCGACGTTTACCCGAACGCTAGCAGAACTGAACAACTTTATCAAATCTCGCATCTTGACCGATTGCTTCCTCGCTTATGAAATCCTTGACCTCATTACCCCATTAAGCTACCGTCTCGACTCGCGGACGGGACAACTACGGCCGCAAATGGCCGACGCCCTTCGACCAATCCGCGAGACCGCACGTTCGTCTCTGAGCGATTTGATCATTCAGACGAGAAGGCAAGCCGAAATTGTCTCGACACTGCCACCTGACGGTAACACCATCCCACTAGTCTCGCAAACAGCGACACGCCTGCAGAACTTGGCGCTCTTTGACCGCCCCTTACTGGCTCTCCTGTCATCTATTGGCGACGGTAACTGGCGGTCTCCTCAGGGCATGACATCCCAGTCAAGCCTGAATCTCGAATTGACGCCATCATCCGAGAATCCCAATATTCTCTCCCACTATCTTCTCGACATCGTCGATACACTCCTAACCACTCTCAACACCAGGTCTCAACCACTGCATCCAAAGAAATATGTCCAGGGTATATTCCAACTGAACAACGTTGCAGTGCTGTCCCGTGCTGTCCAATCCTCGCCCGATCTAGCGAGGTACATCGGAATCAGCCCGCACAACGCTAAATTCGACACGTACCGTAGAACGGCATCGTCGCTGTACATGTCTGCGTGGAGGGAGCCGACTGCGCTGCTCTTCGACAGCATTCACACCGGAAGTGGAGGATCACGTCCCATGTCCGGCCAGGCCATCGACAGTACGAGTATCATCAAGTCCCTATCGTCCAAGGACAAGGACAAGATCAAAGAGAAGTTCAGGCTCTTCAATGCCAGCTTTGACGACTTGGTGGCGCGACACAAGTCGTTACATATGGAGAATGAGGTGAGGAGTTCTTTGAGTCGAGAGATTCAGGGGACCATCGAGGCTTTGTATGGCCGGTTTTGGGATAGATACCATGAAGTCGACAAGGGAAAAGGGAAGGTCGTCAAGTATTCGAAGGAGGATTTCTCGAAGTTGTTAGCGGGCTTGTAGGAAGAGCGCGTGGAGGACTTCTGATGGGTTGGCACTTGGGTATGTCGCATCGGATAGGCATCAATCCGGAAATTCCTGTAGATTGCTGCTGTACATGCAGGGCCTTGTGTCGAACGCCATACGCCTGCGCTGTGTTTGATATAAGAATGCTCCCGCCTTTTCCGATAACGCGCCAATGTTGTCCCAATGGATGATCCAAAAATGCAACCAAGTGCCGGCACTGTAC
Source organism: Exophiala viscosa (assembly GCF_022695815.1). Taxonomy (NCBI): domain Eukaryota; kingdom Fungi; phylum Ascomycota; class Eurotiomycetes; order Chaetothyriales; family Herpotrichiellaceae; genus Exophiala; species Exophiala viscosa. Next base: position 2,099,379 of record NW_026944355.1, on the reverse strand, counting down.
GTGACAACATCTGCATCAATATTGACAGGTCACTCGCGCCTGTACGATTCGACAATACTCTTCTCCTCCCGCTCTCTATCCGGGTTGAGAATGAACCTGACGGTACCCTCTCGTCCTCGGTCACCAGCACGCTGTCTCAACGCAGCCGCATTGGCAGCGGCACCGGCCAAACTCGTCGCGGCAGTACTCACGGAACTGTTATTCGTGCTAGGACTCGTAACGTCTTTCGGACTGACATTCTTACTGGACGAGCGTGACCTTCCGTGTGATGAGCCATTCGTTGCACCGTTGGCTGTAGCCTGACCGTGCGGGCCGTCGACCCACACTGTGTACCGCGGAATGTTCCTATCCTCGGACTCAAGGTTCAGTGGGATGCGTACGGTGAGGAACGTATCGACTGGAAAGTCTGGCCCGATCGCCGTTGACGTGCGGTGGTGCGTGTAGAGCTCGAGGAGGTCGAGAAGGGTTTCTTTACTCCATTAGTACATCATCTTCATACGTAGACATGATTCTTACCCATGACCATTCCACGAGTAATCTTCCAACTCCTGTAGTCCCTTCCACGCCAGATGTCCTCATGTTCTTGGCCCAGGAGGCGGCCGGATAATTCAAGGCAGGCGAACGCCAGCGTTGCCGTTTGTTGCTTGAGCGGGGCGAATGTGCGGTACAGATCCAGGCTCATGCTGTAGGCATTTTTGACTACAGCAGACGTCCTTTCGAACTTGTACAGCTTGGCCAGCTTGATTAGAAGTTCTTGTGGGTGTCGGTTGCGGAAGTCAAATCCCGATGCTTCGAGCATGAGTCTTTCCAGGCCGATTATAGTGCGTGATGATTGTTCAAAGACCTAAGACAGGTTAGACTTTTCTGACGGCGCTTCAGATTCACAAACCTGATCATCTGGAGAGAGCTGTTCGTGACGTGGGACTTTCAAATTATGTGCTGCACAGAGGATGTCTCGGGACTTTTTGAGCGTATCCTCGACCTTGCAAGCTGTAAAGAGTGATGCGGCTGCTGCGTCCTGCAGTAAGGGTCAGCTCAACGACCCCCGAACAGCGTCCGCGAAACTCACCACAAAGCTGTACTCGCCGTCTGAATGCTGTAAACGAAACTTGTGGTAGTATACAACTGCGGTGTTGAACGTCTTGACTGGTCTGCATACACGGTAAGGATCAAAATCCACAGCAGATTGAGGGGATAATTCAGGACTTACAGTTTCAGTGCCCTTCGCACGTTGTCGATCCACTGCACGCCAGCAAGCCTGATGTTGTCCTCTCTGGCTTGACTGACACCCGTGTCCCGCAAGCACTTCTGGATCTCCTGCTCAAAGACATAACTTTTGGCAATCTGGACATAGTTGGGCAGGCGACCATTCCGCCTGTTCGTCGTCGAAGGCGTGGCAGGCTCACTACCGCCAGCCCCGTTCATCGTGATGTGATGATTGTGATCTCCTATGCCACCACATTCGCACGGACGGTTCCAGACTTCGGGAGACTGCTGTATTTGAAGGTGTGCTGTGAAAAATGTCGGCAATCCTCCATTATGCTGGTTCTCGTTCTTGTCAACTTTGTCGAGGCTCGAAGAAACCGACGAGACAGCGGAACCGGAGAAACTTGGCGCCGAGCTTGGCATATCTTCATTCTCACATGCCATCACTTGGACTGGTGGCAACGACATGGCTGTGCATAACAAGTGTAAAGGGAAAGTTACAGCTCTTTGTGGATTGTGCTGTGGGGTGAATACAGAGTGAAGCATTGTTTGTTGTGGATTGGCAAACACGACATACAGATGCATCTAAATGAGGACGAAGTGATGGGCGGAGATAATACATCTTCACCATGTCAACAACAAACAACAAACTCGTTGTGCGATGCTGATTTTCAATGTGCATTAATGTCATGTCCCTATGATCTTGATATGCCTCAGGATCAGCCTCACCATGAGCCCCATGCAATCAAACGCCGAGTTCAAAGGCCTCAGATGCCCAACGATGGGCTTAGAAATAGCAAGGTCTGGTCGCTCAAAGAATAACTCGAGCCGCTCGTCCAAAACGACCGGAATACCATCAAGAATGTTGTCAAGATCCGTTGACTTCAGACTTGGTATCCACTTTCTTGATCTCTCGTTCGGCCTCGCCATCATCGTCCTCTCGAGCTCGCTTCTTGCCTGTAGTTGCTTCAACATCGGCCTCCAGACTTTCAGTAACGGCGTTCGCAGTACCAGTCGTGGCATCGGCTGTTGCATCTTGCTCTGATGACTCCACATTGTCTGCGGCATCCTGCTCGTCTTTCTTGTTCTCAGCTTCAACTGCCGCCCTAGCCTTTGCCAGAGCGTCATCACGTCCAGAATCTCTTGCTGAAGACTTGACTTTCGGAATGCCCCTGCGAGACCGTTAGTATGTGCAGAAAACCCGCTCACTTGAGATGAAACTTACTTCTCGTCTGTCTCGGGTTCTCTGAATCTGCCGCCCCGTCCACCACGAGAGTCACGATCCCGATGACCTCGCTTGTTATCGTCTCTGAAACCACGTTTCTGATCCTCTTCTCTTCGTGTTCTCCAGTCGCGGTTGTCACCTCCATCACGCTTGCGCTTGCCATCTCGACCATCACGGCCGCCTCTGTCGTCTCTTCTTCCCTCTCCTCGTCTATTGTTTGGGCGGACCTTGCCTGCCTTGATGTCGTCAACTTTCTTTTCGCAGTATTCCTTCTTGCTCATGATCTGCAAGTCATTGCCCTTGTACTTTGGTTTGGGGTCCAATGCCAGGAATGCATTGGCCAATTCCTCGGTCTCGAATTCAACAAAAACACTGCTTTTGAACAGCTTCTGATCCGTTCGTCGCAGGCGCACAGCGTTGGTAGGACCGTATGGAGCAAAGAAAGCTTCAATATCGAATTGAGTGCTGGGAACCTCCTCGCCAAATCCTTTGACGTAGACGCTGCGGGGCATGGCGCGGTCCTCGAATACTCTGATCGCATCTGGATCTGGACCGTCGTTGAGGTTTTCTGGGAGAGGTTCCTTTCGGCGGATGCATGTATCATCTTCGGTCAAGTCGAGGAAGTCCGATTCTCGCAATGCTTCTACAATGGCTTCGAAGGGCTGGAAGTGACGCATACGCTTGAATTTGTGGATGGTCTCAATCGGGACGGATTTGTTCTCGCTTCCAGCGACTGACTCAAGTAGGAATTTGTCGTGTGGGAGGTTGGAATCGGAAAAGTAGAATTCAACCTGCGCAAGGTCAGCAAGTTGTCAGCACGAACTGTGAGAGCTTTCTGACCTGCTTGCGGATAGCCACAGGATCACTGCTAATCTCCTGCGACGTCAGGTCTGACTTGATGTTGTCACGGTAGTTGCGGTTTCCGAGGCCATTTCGACCACCTCTGCCTCGCTCTCTACCACCGCGGTCGAAGCGGTCGTTTCGTCGTTCACTTCTATCTTCCTTCTCTTCAGAAGCGTCCTTCTCGGCAGCTTCCTCTGTTGGCTTGTCCGCGCCATTCGTTTCTTTCACCGGCTCGTCTGCGGTCGTCTCGCCTTGCAGCTCAGCTAGCATCTTTTCTGCATCTGCGGCTGCTTGAGCGTTCTGATCGAGGGGTGTCTGAAGCCCCTCGGTCACGGCTTCTTCTGCCGACATCTTGATTCAGATCTGTACGGTGCGCGGAAGTATTGCGGAGGATGATTCTGGCACGAGGACACACGAACAAATGGTCCGGGTGGTCCAAGTAAATCTGCGGTATTCGAGGAAGTGAAGGATAGTGACAGTCAAGTCCTAGCAAGCATATGTCAAGGTGAAGCTGAATATCTCACACAGTGAATACTTCTTTACTGCTTCGACCGAAATTTTGGGTCCTCACTTAAGAAATTTTGCGGGGCGCAACCTTGGCATTTCAAGCCTCGTTGAACCTACTCTAGTGTGGTGACAGTACTCGTAACTTGCACTTATAACAACCTCGAAGAGGACTATTGGTTGTATCCTAACCCCACACTTAGCGGTTGCAAGGCACCAGAACAGCACTCAGAACAGCTTTTAGGCATCAATACCGCGATTGAATCCTTGCAGGATCGCCCGATTTCCAGCCTCAATGGTACGTTATGTGACAAGGTATCGCCTCAGTATCGGCGCTATATGAAATACCCCGATAAGCTATTCTCGTAATAGCCATCGTCGTGCATGGCATTCTAGCATTGCCTCTTCAGCCTGATTGACGACGACCTCTGCCAAAATGATCATCTCTCTGTTGTTGCCAGGCTCTGCAGACCAAATGGTCTATCGCCATGGATGACTATGCTACAATCTGGACCCCGCTGAATACCGCCGAAGCGCAATTTCGTGTTCTTCGTCTCGATCCGAATCCAGATATCAGCGCCTGGCCCGCCGGTCAACTTGAAATTAGGTCCTTGGATAACTGGGTCGAATATGATGCCGTTTCGTACGCCTGGGGAGGGGCATCGCGCGTCTATCCGTTGTTCCTTGGAGATGTCGAGCTACCGATCACCGAGACCATATGCGCAGTGCTCCGTCATTTGCGGCATCATTCGAGGCCGAAGCATCTTTGGATTGACGCTCTTTGCATATCTCAACGGGACCTCGAAGAGCGTGCCCATCAAGTTGCTTTGACGCGACGAATCTTCCGTGGGGCCTGCGAGCTATGCGTTTGGCTTGGCTACGGGTCTGAAGTCGTCAGCCGTGTTATGGACAAGATGTGGCACCTCGGAAACGAGATTGATAGATATGGCAGCAGTAATATCCGGCACGACGACTTCTGGTGTGAGCCGGAGGGAGCGGCTCGCCATGGTTTGCACAGCTTATCTCGAGCAGCCTTTTGGGACCGGTTATGGATCATACAAGAGATCGCTTTGGTGAGACACATTTCAGTACATTATGGAAAGATCCGACTTGGTTCCCGAGTGCTCAATGTACCTGCGCTCATGAAGCTCTGGAACCTTGCGGGAGGACAAAATTCGTACGAAAAGAAATGGGCAATTACCTTGCTGTTGCGTCTGGTTCTTCTCAAGGGCACACTGGCACAGACCACAGGACTACCTGTGCTGGAGCAGGCAAGAGCGGTATTAGCTTCCTTCCATAGAGCGCGACGCTCCATCGCCACAGACCCGAAGGACAGGGTTTACGGACTCCTCGGAATATGCACTTCATACTTTGGTCCCAAGTTTGTTGATGCCGACTACACATTGAGTACTGCGGTAGTCTACACGAATTTTGCTCGCCGCTTGATCGAGTCAAGTGCCTGCTTACTTGTGTTGACTTAAGCTACACCATATCATAACGCACTTTCTTCTCTTCCTAGCTGGGTACCAGACTGGTCGTCTTCTTACGACCACGACTTTCACGTCGCACACCTCGCAAGATGGAAGGCTTATCGAGCTTTCCCCGAAAGTGGACAACTTACCTACCTCTTTGTTGATGGGAATGTGCTCCGCTTAAGGGGAGTCTTACACAGTACAGTGGCCAAGGTGGGCGAGGTGTACCATCCCAGCTCTGCGGGTTTGTTACAGGCCCTTTCTACGAAACGACTGTCCCACGAATTGTCCCACGAACTGTCCCACGAGCAGACGATTGAAAGCTGGAAGACTTTATACGAGGAGTACTGGCTGGCTTCCGTGCTTGGACGCGAATTAGAGACTTGGGTTGAAAGAAGTTTGGTACGAACAGTGCTCTCGGATCTAGACCCGGACGCGAACCATCCCGAAGTCAATCGCACACCGTACTATGGCATTGTTGAGCCATACTATGAATACAAGCGGATCACTGCTCAGCGACTCAACGGCATCCTTTCCCCGAACGACCGCATACGCCGCTATACTTCGATAAGCATGCACAAGACATTGGGTCGTTTCTCTACTGAACATGCATTGAGCAATATTGAAAGAGGACTCGTGAACAATCGTTTCTTCATCACGAGCAAAGGTATGCCTGGTATGGGGCCCGGAACACCCGGCCGGGCGATGTTGTCGCTGTCCTTAACGGGGCGAATATGCCCTTTCTACTCCGCAAAGAGAGCGCAGCTAGTCAGACAAACACGTACCGCTTGGTAGGTGTCTGCTATGTACATGGCATCATGGACGGCGAGGCTGTTAAGGAAGCTGGCCCGGGAGCCATAGAAGAGATCATACTGAAGTGAGCAGAACGAAGAATGACATATTGGGGAAGTATAGAATGGATACGGTAGGGTGGACAGTTTCAAGTCGCCCATTCAGGCTGTATCGGACTCTAGTCCGTCTGGCAGCAGCTTGGTCGGTTGAAGTGAGGACATTCTTCACACTTCGCTAGCAAGCGACCTCATCCGATGCGAGACGATACACCACATTCATATCTCTCTGCCGTAAGGCTGGCCCTTCCGCTCACCCTCTGTCGTTGTCGGAAGTTTCTCTGTCCAATAAAAATGCATCTCCTTCACGGCCTTCCAGCTGAACGGTTTCATGACCCGATTGAATCGGTTGGGCGGGCGGTCTTTGCTTTCTTTGGGGTATTTGTCCAAGTTCTGTCCATTGTACTTGTCGATGATCTTTTTGCAGTCTGCTTCTATTGCAGGCCTCACTTTGTTTGCGTACCATGCGGTCTGGCCTTGATGGTCTTCACGATGCTCTGTGTAATAAGCGGTGTGAAATGGTGGTCGTTTGCTGTCATCTTTCCCTCCAACAAGGGTGTTTTCTTCGTCCCACTCGCTCTCGTAGATGTACTCGTAGTAGAAGTATCCCTTGGATCTATGGGGCATGGTCGGTGCGGAGACTGTGACGGTGATTTCTGGCGTACAGGTTTCAGTGTATGATAGTCGTCCTAGTTTCCAAGGTATTGTGACAAGCTCATGTTTTGGACTACAAGGAAAGTAGATCTTGATATGGTGCTCTCTTGATGATTAAGTACCTCCAGCCTCAACTTTGTAAGCGAAAGCCCTTTTATCTTCCAATCACCTCTTGCAGGTACTTAAAAACAGGGTATAACGCTTTCGGTATCAATTGGCCGGTGCCCTTGGATAACCCGTGCTTGCTTTTTCTCTTGTAGAAAATGCGCTTCTTATGAGAAGACACGCGGCTGCGGAGGTCTTACTTGCATTCTCTGTACATACAAAGAACTTGGGCGACCTCAAATGTCCCGCCACGTCAGCCAGCTCTGGGTCTTGTGATATTTTCCAATGTGATGCATTGTTGCTAATTGACCGCATCAATAGTCAGCCGCGTCCCCAGATGTGATACCGGTTTCACAGCCCAACAGTGCTCGCAACGATATCGTCGTTGGTGATCCTGCATCACCTCTCGTGGCGTTCTCTCGGCGATGCTAGACTTTGCATGCCACCAATCAGAGTCATCCATTCTGCTAAGGCAACAACTTGGTTGCCTGTTCAGCAGCGGCGCGATAGGGTGCTAATGATATGGGAACACCACCAGAATAACCAATATCTCCCTGTGCAACCTCAAGCTTCTTGGTTACCTTTCCGACCAGTTTGGCAATCCACCTATCATTCGCAACAGCGTCGACCGCTACTCTCTTCACGCCTTTCCTTACATCAGTGCCCATTTTCCTCACGTCGGTGCCCACAGCATGGGCGAATGCCCTGATGCTACGCTTGGTTGACTCATTCATGGAGCTGATGGAACGCTTGGACGACGAATCGTGAAGTGACTCGCTGATGGAGTCCGCATCGTTTATCGATTCTGCATCGGAGTCTGCAGCGACGACATTATCGGGCACATCTTGCATCTCGATGATCTTAGTCGCTTTGACCAACGCAGCTACGAAGTCCAACAGTTCTTGGTCGAACACAGCGGGCAATCGAGCATGTACCGACAAATTCATGTTCGTTTCGTCTTTTTGGGTTTGCTCAAATTCTTGCTCCGCCTGGATCGTTTTGGGCTTTCCATCCGCTTCGGCGATTTGCGCCTCTTTCTCTTCTTGCACGGCTTTTGTCGGAAATGTTGGGAGTATATGCTCGTGATGAGGTAGAAGGAACGAGGGTACGGTGATTGAACAATCGGCGCCTCCCAACCGGACCACTTGTTTCAGGTCGACTTTCTGAGGGAGTGTTCGGTAAGCCATGACATCGTCAAAACGCATCTGTGTGGTAACGTCGAACGCGGTGGACAAGGGAACCTGGGCTAGTCCGACTATGTTTGCTATTTCCAACACAAAGTTTGCATCTGCTAGCCAGGATGATAAACGTTGCTCGAGTTTCGCGATACCAGTATCATTAGCACTGTGCTCCTTGAAGATCATTTCGTGCAGCGTGTGTTGCAGCCATTTGCCGGACCCGCCAGCTGTGATGGATTTGATATGGAGAGTGTGGAAATATGCTAACGGGTTCAACAGCAGACGTAGGAGGAACGGTAGTCGGTGCATGAATTTCCGTACATTTGGTGGTGTCATGTTTTGCAGTGTCGTGACTTTGATTGATCTGTGTGGAGGATGAGGCACTGAGGGTTGGTCGTGTAGTTCAGAACATATCGCTGCTCGCATATCCTTAATATCCTTGGGATCAAAGATTCGAGTATCCGCGTTGGGAGCAAGGCGGGCATTCGATTGCACTTTCTGCTCGCTTTCGCGGATGACACTTGTTTCGTTGATATATTTTAGGGCGTCAGCATACCTGGATGTCGCCTTATGCGCATCGGGCGTAATCTGTGTCATGGAATCGATGCCTTCATCTGGCGATACAGATTTGGGAGCGCTTCCATCAGTCATCTGGTCCATAGTAGAGACTCGTTTTGGCTGAGAGAATTCCCCGTGTTTTGCCGCAGCCTGTAACAATGGTGTGTCGGCCATCATGATCGAGGCGCCATCGACTTGAGTAGCATCCGCCAGGCTGCCAAATGTCATCTCGAATTCACCGCCTTTGAGGTTACCGAAGACATCACCGATGTCTATTCCTCGAAACAGTCTGACATTGACTTCATCTACCTGCAGAGCAAGTTCCAGGTCCTCTGAGAGCTTGATGCCCACTTCAACACCATGAGCGACCAACGTCAGATGCGACAAAGAGAAAGTTATCCCTCTGATCACCATGAGACCGCTAACCTCGGTGTCGATTTCCAGAGCAGGGATGTTGAAAAAGGCGACTTTGTCGTTAATAAAGTGCAACTGATTGAGGAGCCCACTGAGAATGCGTCGGACAAGGTTGGCAACTCGGTTGGATTGGTACAGACTCGAAATGAAGACCGTAGTGTAGCAGGTTGGTAAGAAGAGTCCATACAGAAGCCATGATGTTGCTGCGACGGCGTAGCTCGAGTTGACAAGGAGGATCAATGTCCAAAGAGGAGCGAATGGCAGGACTCGATAGCCTGTACCTTCTCCCAGCCAAAGACAATATGTGAGGACGGGTGCTCCTGACAGTAGCCATCGTAGAGGCCATCGATACAGGCTTAGCAGGGCGACGGTCAATCCTAGGAAAATATGCGCTTGCAATAAGACACTGGAGCGATATGCACGTTTGTCTCTTGGCTTTGAGGCGACGGCATCTTGCGCAAAGATTGATTCCTCCATGATATGCCTAAACTTATGGTCGTTGTTGGGATTGTAAAGATACAATATCGATAAGGCGGCGGTGAAGTTGGCCGTGAAGGAGACCAAGTATCGTGAGGCTAGTGATCAAACAATGACGTAGATCGAAAACATGACGAGATGATCTTTTCGTCCAGTCCAACTTCAGGTACCAGCGAGCACGGACCAAACCAAGTTGTCGTTTGTAGGGTATGAGAATGTACTTACTGATAGTGAATGTCTTCGTCAATCATGTCGAAAGGTGCAGCTCGTGAAGAGGATGAAAATTCACATGTCTCAACGACGCCAGCTTGAGTAGGCAAGCGACGACTTCGGTTTGGGACGGCAAGAGTGGTCGACCACGCTCCAAGACCTACCGATATCCAAGATGTGCCATCCTGAAGGCCACAGGATGCGACCATACAATGGGTGAAGTTGAAGCTGGTGACGATACTGAAGACGTTGCATAAGCGACATGTTGCCATATGGCCATATCCCTGTCATCCCTGGGTATGCTTACGTGTAAAATCCCTGCCCAGATCCAGATCTGAGACGGAGAGTTTTCCCCACACAACGTACTTCAGACTTCAAACATGTTTTCCGAACAAAGCATCAGATGGCAGATATCGCCTGTTAAATCGACGAGCAGCAACTGAGGGCAGAAATGGGCCTCGAGGATGAGCTTCGGGTTAGCACGATGGGCGCTGAAGCTGCTGCCTTGCGGGAGCATTACCCTTAGGCCAAGGCCAGAAGTCTGATATATGAACCTGGTGCCCCCCATCTCAGAACTGAAGTCTACAATCTCTGTACCTAGGGCAGTACACCTGCACATTCAAATCGCGGCCAATGCCAGTCCGGATGCACGTCAAGACTGCATCGACGGTCTCTTCAATAATGGTGGGCATGGTCATCCAGATACTTCGGATGAACTCCTTCCCCATATCGCTATCACCGATGGCCTTCACAATCCGTTGATCATGGAGTCCGACAACCGCACATCTAAGACTTTCCGACAGCGATAGCGACGACGTGTTGAGTGGTGGTTCTGTGGTATGCAGCGGTTGTCTGTCACTCCCCCTTGTCCGCATATCGGTTCAGATTCTGCACAATCCCTCATTGTCCATAAACACCATACCAACGCATCGCCAAGCGGTCCTTCTGACCGAAACAGGTGAGGCACGGTGTCAAACATTTCAGCATTGATATCGCGAATTCCGGCATTTTTGATCAACAATCACCTATTCGGGTTGTTAGCTCAGCAGGTAGAGCGCCACGGATACATAGCAATCTCCCGTTCCGGTTGGTTATCCTTCTGGTTCGAGGCGACGCTAGACGTGGAGGTCGTGAGTTCGAGTCGCACACAACCCAGCAGTGATTTCTTTTTTTGTTCGTGCGATCTTTGTGCGACGAGGCACTACACCACAGCAGAAGGCTGGTGAGGGCAATGTCGATATCGCTTGGCGGCCAGCGATCACGAGATCACGCGTCTCTCTTGTGCTTCATTGTTACTGTGCAGAGATGAGTGGGAGCAGACGGGGCGTGGACCGTTGGCATCCAGTCATGTGAGTGCATCAATGGCGACACAGTTGTGCGCTCGCGAACAAGGGCGACACTAACACAGCGAGAAAAACGAGGCCAAAGCATTGGCCGTGCACCTGTCGTACATCGATGCCGAGCTCGGGACTCCTATTACGCCTGCCTGTAGGTAAACAAAGAATCTCATGCGGCCAGGACTGTGCGTTCTTTCGATCTGAAGGCGGCAAGCCATCGCGGCAAGCTCTGAGCGGAACAGAATTGATCAGGATCTCGCAATGTGACATTCAACGTATCATTGACGCTATGTGCTTTTGAAATCAAACATGCTCAAGATTCCAAAGCCACCCTCCAATGCTGACCTACACTTGCTCATTGACAAATAGACCAGCCATTCCTTGACCAGAGCCAATGCACATGGAAGTGACAAGAATCTTCTTCTTCGTCCTCCGTGCTTCACTGAGGATAGTGCAGATCTGTCTGGCACCGGTCGCGCCCAGAGGATGACCAAGGGCGATAGCACCACCACGAGGGTTCACCTTGGCATGATCAAGACCCAAAATATTCAAGCAGTAGACGGCCATTGAGGCGAAAGCCTCGTTGATCTCGAAAATGTCAATGTCGTCCTTGGTAAGTTGGAATTTGGCAAGAAGCTTGGGGACGGCGACCGAAGGACCAATACCCATGATACGGGGAGGCACACCGGCAACGGTTGCACCGCAGAACTTGGCCACAATGGGTTGACCCAATTCAATGGCCTTGGATCGCTTCATCAGCAGTACAGCAGCAGCTAGATTCTAGTCAGCGAATGACCTTCCTCAAGGGCAAACACATACCTCCGTCGGTGACTTGACTCGCGTTACCACCGCTAGTATGGTCCCCAAACTGTGGCATGGCCGGTCTAATCTTGGACAAACTCTCAATGGTTGTTCCGTATCTCGGACCCTCATCTTTGGTCAAGGTGATTTCCTTCTCCTCGCCAGTCTTGGGATCCTTGACCTTGGTGGTGATGGGTACGATTTCGTCGTCGAACCAGCCAGCCTTTTGAGCGACCTCGGCTCTTCGAAACGACTCGCAGGCGTACTCGTCTTGCTGTTGCCGGGAGATGTTGAAGTCATTGCTGACGTTCTCCGAGGTCTGAATCATGGGTTGTGTGCAGTCGGCCGCTTCTTGGTTCTTCATCAAGGCTTCTGAGAATCCTGAGTCTGCGCCACCACCGCGGTAGTTGCCAGTCATGCTCTCGCCACCCACAGCGATACCGATATCGATGCTGCCATTTGAAATCTGGTTGGCAATGTCTTGTACGGCTTTGAGACCGCTGGAGCAGAACCTGTTGACGCTGCTGCAACCGGCTGTGTGGGGGATTCCAGCTGCAAGGGAGGCAGCTCGAGTCTTGTATGCAGCTCTGATGTCGCCGACCTAAGGATTATCAGCGATGGGCTCCATTGAGTGTTGCTTGAATCTCACGTTTCCTAAGCAGACATCCTCGACCAACGAGGGGTCAAGCTTGCTCTTCTCCAACACCTGCTTCAATAGTGCGTACACAATATAGTCGAGGTCGGTGTCCTTGAAACCACCCTTGTTTCCTTTTGCTAGAGGAGTTCGAGCAGCGAGGGTGATGACGATATCATCGGGGTTCTTCTGCGTGCTGGAGATAGAGTTAGCTTCCATTGAGGTATTGGACAGCCCGGTTCACTTACATTGCGGCGACACCGGTCTTTCCGCCCGACAACTGCGAGAAGATCGACCCCAGTCTTTGCGTGGTAGTGGCCATTGTGAAATCGTTCTCACCCGTTTCGTAAAGTACAAAAAGGTCAGAAGTGAAGTAAGGTCAGGCGGATGAAAGATGGACAAGGGAAAGCGGCAGGGAAGATAGAATCTGGAGTCTGGACTGCGGGATGGACTTATTAAATGTCCCTTGTCCCTCATTTGATTTTCCCGTTGCAGCTTTTACCTCGGCATGTTGGAGTTCTTTTGCTTACTCCGTTCTCAGAATTCGCCGCTTTACGTTCGACGTTGAATAACATTGCTTCCACCGAAAGCGAAGAACTTATGATCACAAATTCTATTTCACTATTCGGCGCCAACTCGATCTCGTATGGAGTCTGATAGTATCAGTCCCGTGGATCCGGAACCCCCATGAGTCCACGACAATCTCAGCAAGGCTGAAAACCAAAACCCTGGCTATCCATCGGTTATGACACCCATGCAGATGGCATTTGAGTAGCATTTCGTTTCCTGGCATTTCTATTCAGACATCATACGCTATCTATTATCTCTGCCCTTCCCGGAACGTTTCCATTCGCTATGCATGACCATGACCACGTTTCAATTCCCATAAAAGCCCGTTAGGTATGTCCCATGCGGAATCTATTTTTCTTCAACGCTGTCAGGCTTCACAGCCTCGCCATCAGCATCCTTCATCTCCGTGTCCGGTGCAGAGGCTTCTTCTTTCTTTGGTTCTTCCGTCTTCTTGCTCGCTTCTTCAGCCTTCTTCTTGGCTTCAAGTTCGGCTCGTTTTCGAGCAGCCTGTTCTTCTTGTTTTTGTAGCACCGCTTGACGCTCTTCTTCTACCTTATCATTGTACCGCTGGATCACAGGTCCGGCAACGAATCGGATTTCATCCATCTTCGCCACATATTGTGCTTTGGACGCATCTTCGCCATCCTCGTACAGCCAATCCTGTCATCATTGTCAGCATGGAACACTTGAATAATCATCGGAATATGCTTACCTCGGTCTTCTCGAGCTTGTCCTTGATCTTCTCCTTCTCTTGCTCATTGGCGAATTCGGAATAGATGTCATCGATCTTGCCACGAAGCTCATAGATGTACGCCTCAAGCTCGTTTTTCTTGTCCTCGGTGTCTGTGACAAGCTTGTCTTCCATATACATGGCATTCTCCTTTTCGCCAGCCGATGACTTGTCCGCGTCGGACATAGACGAAGTACCAGCCACAAGCGACAATTCACCCTTTCGCACTTGCTTCTTGACCTTTCGCATCTTGGGCTTGGCTTCTGCGGAACCGTTGGGCTGGTCGGTCTCCATAGCGTCAGCATCTTTGGGCTTCTCTGGCTCAGGCTCTTCAACCTCGACATCTTCGACGTAATAGCCGCTCTCCAGGTTAAGGATGCCATGAAGGTTTAGTCGGGCCTTGAGCTTGCAGATCATGAAATCGTCCTTCTCATCAGCCTTGACACCTTTGACTGAGAAGCGCCCAATCCATGGGTTGACCTTGCCGGGTAGCTGATCGGGTTTGGCGTAGCGAGCCTCGAGGTCAAAAGGTTGTTTGCGGTAGAAGGTAAGGATCTTGGTTGACGGCATGATGTTACCCTTGTTGAACACCGTCAGACTCGTGTCCTCGTCGGGAATATCTGGTGATTGCTCCCAGATGAATTCGATGGGATAACTGACGATGTCGTGAACTGAAAAGTCACGAACTCGGAAGACTGGCGACAAAATGGCGCAGCTGAAAGCACAACCACGGGCAACAGCCTCGTCTTGGTTGAGAGTGAATGAAAGGGGCTTGCCAAAGAATGTGGAGATCCGCTCTTTGATAGACGGCACACGCGTGCAGCCACCAACCATCTCAATGGCATCGATGTCTTCGACCTTGAGCTTGGCTTCTGCGAGTGCTTGTTCCAGTGGAGCGGTAACACGGTCGAGAAGAGGCTTGACAAGTTCTTCGAGCTCTTCACGTTTCAAGACGGCACGAACGTCCTTGTCGTCCATAAGAGACTCGATGTTGAGAGGAGCTTGAGCATTCGCAGACAAGATCTTCTTCAGCTTCTCGGCTGCAGCTGCCACTCGAGTGGTTGCCTTTGCATTGGTGGTGATGTCAACCTTGAACTTCTCCTTGAACTCGGCGCCAAAATGGTCAACAAGAGCTTTATCGAAGTTTCGACCACCGAAATGTCGGTCAGCGGCGGTGGATTTGATAGCAAGTTCGCCCTTGCGGAATTCCACAATCGAGCAAGTGTAGTCGCTGTAGCCGATATCGATAAAGCATACACGACGTGGTTTGGCATCACCTTCCGGGAGATCTGACTTTGTGATGCCATATCCAAGGGCAATAGCAGTGTTGTCATTGATCAAGCGTAGAAGTTTGAGACCAGCAATTTCGGAGGCATCCAGCATAGCTCTGCGCTGAGAGTCTGTGAACCAAGGCGGGCAGCTGATCACTACATCGGAGACAGGCAGTTTCAATTCATGGCTAGCAGTGTCTCTGATTTTTCCCAGATACATAGCAATCAGCTGGACTGCGGTGAACTTTTGCTTCTCCCCTCGGTATGTGACCTCTGCGCCTACTTGGCCATTGACGTCCACAAGAGGGGCGGTAATGTATTGTTGCTCGATGGCGACTTCCGGGTCATTGATCGTTCGGCCGGCGAGACGCTTGAGCGACGAGATTGTGTTCTTGAGGTTTGAGATTTCTTGTGTCTTTGCGGCTTCACCTAGGTATCTGCTTTTAGGACCGAATCCGACAAAGGATCTGTACGTAGTGAGTCAGCATTTGGTCGACTGATATCGGAAGGGAAATACTTACGGTGTTTGTCGATTGGAGGTTTCATTTGCGATCTGTCGCGATGTTAGTCAAGATTGGCTGCAACCAGACGGCAAGGTACACTTACGATGTCTATTCCCTTGTTCCGAGCAACACCGATCTTTGTGCTCTGAGCACCGAAATCTATACCGACGACGCTCATGGCGGGCGGATGTTCAATGCGGGACGGATTGCGATAACAATGGGCGGTTCGAACTGGCAGATGTTCGTGAAATTGGAAAGACAAGATGAATAATTCTTGGTCTAGTGATCCGGTAGACTCAACAACTCCAAATAGAAAAAGCAGGTATTGACGTTGATAGATCGACAGCGACAAAAAGGCCAACAATGGGTTCCCGCCTCAGAAATTTCCATAGAGCCTTACGTCGCAGCTTCCTGAAGTTTCCCGTCCCTTCCAATCCTCTTGGCGGTGAACTCGATACGTTGGATTGATAGCCACGTCACGTGCACATGAGAGGAAGGCATTCGACATCACTTTCATTCTTCGCCTCACAGCCTCACTCCCACGCTCGACAAGAAGATAACACGTGTTGCAGCAAATCTGTGCTGTCTATATTTCATGTTTCGGTCTCACCACGGCTATTGGACAAAGGCTACGAAATACTAAGCCACCACAGTGCATTCAATCTCCGCCCTATCAAACCATATTGGCAAGGGTCGTACTTCTCATTCGCAGCCGCTTTTGCTGCGATGTCTTGTGCCAGACCTGTTCCACCTCATTGCTATGCCTTCGCAGTCCTTCGTACAAACGGGGTACGTCTTCGTCCACTGGCATCGCAACCACCGGACTGATACGTCCCAAAGGACTGCGATCATAGAGTTGGGTTTGCTTGTCTGACCCAGATTCACAGGCGAATTGTTTGGGAAATGTTGTGGCTGCACTTCGACCCTCGTGATCACTTGACAAGGCTGCTGGCCGGTCTTGAGTGATGGCTGAAATCGTTGCATCGTCGAGCCCAGATAGACTGGTCATTTGTCGAGGAGTATGGATAGACATACCTTCAGAGTCACTCAAGTCAAGAGAGTCTTGCTTCGTTCGCTGCGGATATGTCGCAAAGCTTGTCTCAAATTTCCCATCTGAAGGGCTTGCTAAGATCGACTCCTTTTCCTTCCACTCCTGCTCTGGTGGTGCAAAACGTCCCTCAATACTTGGCGATGGTAGAAGTAGAGATGGCCGAGTACGTCGTCGTCGAACTTCCATTGCTGGCTTGAACGTCTCGGGTACAACATTCAAGTCATCGCCCGTGGCAATGGCATGTTCGATGGCTTCCTGAGGGGTGACTTGTGCATCTGCAGCACCGGCATCCGCTCTAGGACCTCCCCAGGTTCTTTGGCCAGCGGTGAAGATTCCATACACCATGTATACCCAGTTCATGAAAGGATTGATGGTGAACATGAGCGGATATAAAAGTGCCTTCCAACGATGCAATTTGATTGCAAAATAAAACATCAACAACCAGTTCAAACCGCAGGAGATACACATAAACTCCCATGGCAACTGATCGACACGGCTTGATGTAGTGGCCACCGATATGATTGTGATCAGAAACAACAAAGCTGTCGTCCTCACGGTGACCGTCATGAACCGAAGGAGACACAGTAATGGATACTTTCTCCACAACCGAGCATCGGTCATCATGCAGACCTCGTTTGTGATGAAACCTAGAAACCAACGACGTCTTTGTTTCAAGAGCGAGCGAAGTGTTTGTACTGCTTCGGTCTTGCAAAAAGCGCTGGTGCTCAATTGGATTTGATAACGTTCTTTGGCACCGAGCATAAAAAGATGAGTCAGCCATCGATCTTCCCCCAGGTGAGTCTTTGCATAGTCGAACAGATCTTCACACTCTTCCGCCCTGTCAGAGAAATAGTATTTGGCCATATTTCGGAAAGCCGAGAACCGGAGAAGAGTGAGGGCTCCCGGAAGACAAGTGACAGCACCACAGCCTGATTCAACCGATCTCTCGAACAATTGACCATGAACATATTCCATATCCTGCAGAATGGTCAGGAACGAATTCTTCTCGGTGCAGGCAGTTATGACTCCAGTCATTGCCAGCATGTTATGTTTGTTTCCAGGTCTCAATTCCATGTCGTACATGAAGTTTTGTATGCATACAGGATCCAGGATGCAGTCCGAATCGATGAACAAGATGAAGAGGTCATCTTTATGCTGCAAGTACCGCTTGTAAATTTTGTCGATAAGGAGAAAGGTCGCTTTCTGACAATGTCGTTTGCCTCCGTGTGGGAAGCGAGAAACGGTGACCCTCGCACCATTATAAGCCACATCGATTGACTTCGGGAAGTCCTTCAAAGTCACTGGAATGCCTAGCCGATCAATGGTATTGAGGTAGAGTTCATCAATGTTGTCTCCGTCAAATGACACAAACGCATGGATGCAAGCAGCAGGGTAGTCACAATCTACCACAGAGTTCAGAGCCTTCAATAAGGACTCCGGAGGTTCTTTGTAGACAGGCATGACCACAACCACCTTGGGTGCAGTTCGTTCGTTGAGAGGATACTTGATGAGCTTTCGACGTCCCAGCGGTAGAATAACAAGCCGGTATACACAGAACAGCCAAGGCACAATAAGCATGGCGGCAAAGCTGTAGAAGGCAAACTGTTGAAGGAAGTTCACAAACGGACCTGGGAAGTATTGTGTAATGCGAGAAGGTAGAGGTAAGGTGGCGATCATCACTGGTACAAATATTCCTCTGGATACATTAGCCTCGTCTATCGCCGAAATGATGTCTAACATACCTGAGCAGGAAGAAAGCTATAGTCATGATGACACATAGAACCTTCTGTGACCAGTGATCCGCCTTTTGATATGCCTTCACCAGGCAATAGCAGAAAGCTGCAACCCATAGGAACGACTCAAGGAACGCTGCAAGGACAAGTGGTCCAAGGATGGACAAGCAAACAATCTGATATATTAGTGTATGTCATGAATGCGGTGAGAGACTCACATCAGGTATTGACCAAGGTCCCGTTACGTAGTCCGGCATGGTTGATCAAGGGCTGACCTGACTCTCGGTTGGAACTCGTAATGAGTCCTCTTACCATTCCGCTGTCGAAGAAGGCTTAATGTGACCGCATCAGTCAGGTGGTATCGAAAGAACAATGTGGCAGTCGATCAATCGAGACGTCAGCTGGTTGTTCCTGAGTAACGACGACCGCCTGCAACTGAGCAAACAAAGTGGTGAAGTCAAGGTACAGTGACTGACATTCATTCTGTGAGACACCTGAGCCAGTGAATGGAAATCGAGGTTGACCCACACAGAAGGTCGACAATTGCAGCAGTAGAGGCAGGTGCGAACGAGGACCACTAAACACTGGGCAGCGACATCTCAACCCCGAAGGACGGCAGCATGCATCGGCGGTGAGCAGATTCTTGTCCGGTGGTCGAGAGCACAATGGACTTGCATGCCTTTGTGACCGACGGCAACATGCAGAAAGTAGATGCAGGACAGATTGTAACCATGAAGAACTTACATGCTATCAAGCATCTATGCATGATCAGTTTCCAGACCATACCGACCAACTCCATACCATCCAAACGCTATCAAACACCACACTCCATCGTTACAGCATCTTCATCTACAGGTGATGTTCGCCACTAACCGTTGATCCCACATCAGTCCAAACACTTGCAGGTGTACGAATGCCATCTCCCATCTCGCTGAGCATATCATCCGAGTTGTCGTCCAGCTCGCTTGCATGAATACTGCTTATACTCCCATCAACGGATGGTGCGAGAGAAGCCGAGTTCGGTCTGTGCGAGGAAGGGTGGACTGCTGTTGTTGGTGGGAGGAGATGCACACTTGACCCATCTGAAAGAGTGTGAGTCGAGTTTGAGGCCGCCGCTGAGAAATAGTCTGACGGCTCAAGTCGATGCAGATACTCTGCAGATGGGATCGAGATCTCCGGATCAGGAGCATTTTCCGTGGTTGGGGTCAGGTCGATAAGACTTTCTGAGGCATGACTCGAGGGAAGTTCGATTCGTCTGTCGGATAGTGGAATATTCCACGCTTCACGCATCTCTTGTTCGTAACGTGATTCCCAAACGTTGTCGTCTTGACTTGACGTCAAATCACGCGAAGGAATGACCTCGTCGACAGTTTGGTGGACGTCTTGTGCCACAGAATGGATGCCACGCTGCTTGATATTTTCGTTCGATCGATCAACACCGGACGCTTGTGCTGCAGTCGAAGATTCCGTACCGGTTGGCGACCGCAAGGCACCGTTATCGTCTACCAAGTTGTCGAAACTCGGACTTCTTGATTTCTCATTATCTGAAGACTTTCGTGTCTTCCTTCTTTCTTCCATCACTCGGCCCCGCTCCATGATCTCCGCAATCGCTTGCCGCCTTCGTTCTTCTGCTTCTTCACCTTTTTCTGCATGCATTGAGGCATCATTTGATTTCTGGCGAGTCGGCCGTGGTGGGTCTATTTCATCACCAAGGGAATGAAGGCTCATGGCAATCTTCTGCCTCGTCCGATCGATCCATGCTCGCACGTGAGGGTTTTCGTATGCGGCGAGACTTGCCGCCACCAGTACAGAGACTGTTAATATGATACCTGCTGAGGGAGACACCATTGTTAGTCTCAGCCAGATAACCTTACATCCTCAGTAAAGCCTCTCAGGCTTTGTCGTCGGCCCTCGACTCGATGATGATATAAGGGAGTATGCAGCATTGAAGGATGCTTACCGCGAACGGGAACCGGCATCTTGAGGTTGAAGAATGCAATGTCACTATCACAATCTGGTCCGGCAGAGGGAAGATGATGTCCTATTAATGTCTGGGAACTTTGGAGGACCGAAAAGCGTCAGCCTGCTCGTCCGACACTTTACGCCACCCAAGCCCCACTGTCCAAACTCTCCCCCGCACTGCGCTACGCGTTGTCTTTTCCGCAGACGCGTCCAAAGTGGGAGCACTGTTGTTTTCAGTCAATGACATACCACCCATCAATGTCTGAAGTCACAAATTGACCATCATGTCTCGTATAAGTTCTGCAGCGCAGCCAAGAGCGCTGACTCTAACGGAAGAGTTGGAAAAGCTAGAACAATCCATTACTCTGACACTGCAAGGTATGCCCTCCGTGCCCTTTCCATAGAAGACGATTTGACGTTTGTAGAGATTGACCACAATTTCAGCCGTGCCCATCGAATAGTCACCTCGAGCATTCTACCTGTCGTTGAGCAATATGCGACCCATTCAAAGGAGGTCTGGGAGGGGTCGAAAGTGAGATACCTCATGCTGTGCAGAGGAAACGTGCTGAAATTGTTACAGTTCTGGAAGCAATTCTTCGAGTCGAGTGCCAATGTGTCTCTCTCAGGTTACGAGGAACAACCATCGCAACATGAATCTACAGACAATACCTTCACGGAGGATTCCAATGCCACAACGAACGAAACATCAAACTCATACGAGACACCGTCCGCACAACACATTTCAACAGATTCAATACAAGACCTCGACCTGTCAAATCTGACTGTATCCCCGTTCCACAGCACACCGCGACCTTCTAAGCCTGCACAGGCAACCTTCGCTGACTACCCATCCCCGTACGAAGCACTGAGACAAGAAGTCAATAGCACGACAGTGGATGCTACATCAATGACTCAAACGATGCCAGAGACGCCAGGCAGAGCCTTCTTTCCCGTCGACACTATCGAACAAACCCCAGAATCCTCGCCGTTTCTACCTCCACCACCTACGTCAATCCCTCGACCCTCTCCGCAGCGCATCAAGACCGATCCTCTCCTTCATCGGGTCCTCGATCGAAATTATCGTGTCCAAGCCACGCCGATGACGGGCAACCGCTTCACAAACAGATCCAGGGCAGCGGAAACACCACAGACCGCAAAACGCGCCGTTGACCCAACGTTATCGTCGAGCCCGGAGATGGCTCCACCAGAACTTCATGCCGAAGTATTCTCGTCTCCAGAGCGCAAGACTCGTATTCCAGGTGTCAGTGTTTTGACTCCGGGCAAGAACAAGATCAAGGCACCTTCACGAACACCTGGGATTTGGGACAGTGATGACGATGAGTCGGACGATGATCTAGCGTTTGGACAGAGCCCGCCGAAGACTATGCAGTTTCACGTTCCACAACACCGGCTCATGCAAACTCCAGGTACGTATGTTCCCAGTAAGTGCATGGTGGCAGCTGACTTCTAGACAGCCAAGGAAGCGTCAAAACGTATAGTGGAGGACATCCTTACCAATGCGGGAGTGGACTACGACGACGAAGAGATAGACTTTGAGCACGGACTGGAGACGCAAGGATTTGATCTGGAGGACGCCACAAGTCCCAGTGTCGTTCGCAAGGCTGTCAATATCGAAGATGAGACGTTTTAAGATCAAATACTCCGACTGGCACATGACAGATCAATGGTTGAAGAGTGAATGCTGAACGTCTCAGGGATGCTAATGGTGAGTGAGAGTTAACCCGTCTTTGAATTCACACACCAGAAACTCACAGGTGAAAGTGACATAGCAGAGAACGATATCTAAAGCACTTCGCACATTACCGCCAATTGTCACTTTCTAACTGGAGGAGCCGCGCCGGGGCTATCAAACTTTAAGCCGATGGTATGACCGACTTAGAATCTGCCATCCTTACATGTCGTCCGGGACCACCTGAACAAGTATTTTTGGCTGCAGGGTCACTTCTTCCCAGGTGCAGGTGGCTGTGGCTGAAAGAGGGCACGTCCTGCCTGTCCTTCAGGCAGACTGCCAGTGGTGACTGACCCCCATCAAGGCGCGACTCCCATTGCCATTTGCCGCGAATACTTTCATCCGTAGACGGAGCGTCAAATCAGAATGCGAGATGGAGTTGAAAAGATCAAGGCTGCATGGGCAATGCATCGTGGCTGTGACCTCTGTTGACGCATGCGGACCCCGAAAAGGTCGCCAATTCCCCGCAACCTCTCTCACACTAGAGAGCCTAGGACAACATGCGTTTTCGATCAATTGCCACGATCACATCTACCTGCTGCGTCGTTCTTTCTGAAAAGCGCTCCCCGGCCAAAAGCCGTCATCAGGCTGACCTTCAGTGTTGCCGCGTGCCCCTGCACAATGGATCTGTCACTGCGATCGGCTTAGGGGTCAACATAATCGAACTGAGCAAGCTCTTTTGGAAGGTCACTGATCTATGCATTACCTGCTATAAATATGGTACAGAGCCACAGTTTCGAGAGACCCGTCTTGCTGCACAGGACCTGAAAGAGTGCACGATGAAGCTGCAGAACGCATCGAGCAGCTCTCCCGTCTCATCACCGCGACAGCCAGAGACTTCCAGAGAATCTGTCAAAGCTGTTGCGCCGTCGCCCAGAAGATCACTGCCGAAACCGATAAACTCAAGGTCGTTCCAGGCACAGGGACAGCTTTCCTTAAGGGGTTGAAAATACTCTCCATGAAGAAGAAGAAGATTGAAGACCTCAGGAAGACAATGGACGAGCAAATGATGATTCTGCACACGAAAGTCTTGGTTGATCTCAGGTGAGCAACAACTTCTGCCCATTCAAGCCTGCTCCCGGGAAAAGTGGCATCATCTGAAAGAGGTACATCGACGGTGTAAGCTCGGACTCCATCACGACAGCGACTGCCTTGACAGCTAGTCATAGAGGTATATTGATACAGCTGGCGGACTTCCCACGTCAAAGGCTGATGCTACAATATCAAGCGGGAGAGACTCCGAATTGACAACCAGAATTGATATCTATTGAACCTGGGGAGCGACAGCGGCCAGACAGTACCACTTTTTCTGAGAACCAGGCTCGCCGTCCCGTGCTAGACCTGAAGTCTCACTCTCCGATTATTGCATTCTTCAAGGCAGTTCCGCTGACCAATAGAAGTCTGAAAAGCGAGGCCATGAAGACTGTCTCTGTTGAACTAAAGGGCATGCTTGTCAGGCTGGATCAACCGCAGCAGGGTCTGCTCCAACACCTTGGCGATCGACACAACTCGCTTACGAGAGAAATACGTATAAGCAGTATTGCAACTCAGACATTGCTCGAAACCATAGTGCAAGACCTTGAAGACATAAAGGATGACAATGTGGCTCAACACATAGCGACAAGAACGCACGACACAGTCGAGCACGATAAGACGAGGTCCGCGATGAAAGTTTACATTGACCATGCTGGGCAGGAATCGCAACAACGCAGTGCCCTGGCAGTGTTTAAGGACTCTCGGCACTTTCCCGGGATTGAGAGCAGGCAAGACTCGATCGAATAACACCACCGGAAAACGTGCGAATGGATATTCGCTGGCTGCTATGATGACAAGCTACCGTGGGACAACTTTCTTGACTGGCTCAGAGACGACCAGCTGTTGTATTGGGTCTTCGGAAAGCCTGGCTCAGGCAAATCGACCCTCATGAATTTTCTTGTCCAGACGAACGGACCAAGACCACGCTCACAGTCTCTGGAGGACCAGTAATCATCCTGAAATTCTTTTTTTGGGAGCTAGGAGACGATTTGCAGTAAAATCGAGCTGGACTCCTGAGGTCCCTACTGTGGCAGCTTTTCACAGAAGTTGGAGAACCGGAGGCGATTCGACTCCTTGGTCAGGTGCAATCTACTGTATCCAGTATTGGGGTGGAATGGAGCCAGAAACGTTTGTTGTTGTGCTTGAGATCGGCATTGTCTCACACTCGCCATCGCTTATGCATCTTCTTAGATGCCCTCGACAAATGCAGAACGTGGAGGACGATTTATCTCTTCTGCTCGAGGTGATTGATATTTTCGTGGGCTCCAGAGCGTCAAGATTTGCATCTCGAGTCGACCGTCTCCATTCTTGAACGATGAATTCGAGGACTGTCCCAAACTGCGACTTCAAGATTTTACCAAGCGGGATATCACTACATGTGTGCATGATAACCTCATCGAGCATATTGCCAAGAGGTTTTCAATCGGCAAAGACTCAGAGCAAACCTCCTTGCTCGTCGATACAGTCGTTCACAAAGCTGAAGGGGTCTTTCTTTGGGTACGTCTGGCCGTCAAATCCCTGCGACGAGGCATCGGAAAGAATGACAGGGTGGATGACCTTGAATGGCGGCTCGAGCAGATGCCTCAAGGACTAGACCAGCTCTACAGTCACATGTGGAAGCGCATAGAGGCCGATCACGCTATCTACGCTGCCGAAGCTGCCACATACTTGCAATTGATCCTGCACTTTGGCTCAGATAGTATGTCTCTACTCCAGCTGGCAGTTGCAAGCGACAAGGATTTGCAAGATGCCTATTTAGATTCTGGCTGGGAGCAGCCAGAATCCTGGCATAACCTGGGCCAGGATCTCGACAGTGTTAGATTCGAGACAAGGCTCATGGCGTGTTGCGCTGGTCTTCTGGAAATCCGCGATTGGTACGATCGTGACGAGCCCGACGACGAGTCTCTAAGCTGGAATTCCTCCACCGAGGCGTCTCTAGACGGGGAGTCCTCCAATACGGTGTCACTGAACGCCAGTTTTCTGGGCCTGCAGAGAGATAGCCCCCTAGCGGAAACCCCTGACCTCCTTCAGCGATTGGGAGGATTGCGAGACATACACGAGAGAACAAGAGTATCTTTGATCCACAAATCGGCCGGAGGGTATTTTCGCCAAGGCGATGGCAAGGCGTCCCTTGATAAGTATCCTCTGTGCAAGCAGGACATGCGGATGAGAGCTTTCAGAGCTGTAGAGGTGCTACTCTTGCTCCTTGTGATTCCAACCACGCCAGGGGATGTGACAAAAGCAGTAAAGGGAGCTGAGATATCTGACATACTGCTCTACTTGGTTTCACAATCAGCTGTCACCCTGCTCTCAGATCTGGAGCGGATTTGCGAAAGGCTACAGTTGGTATACCTGCTGGATTTTGCACGGTGGCCGCGTGTGGAAGGCTCCAACGCAGTTGACTATATGTTGGTCTTTATGGGCCTCGATGCTCCTGACTATACTTCCTTCAAATTGAATCAACCAGGAACGATTCGCTCACAGAAGAACCTCGATGGGTGGCTCTTTCAAGCTATCTACAGTTTCTGCATGTCAAGTCGCGACAGGGAGTACGCCCTGTATCCACCATGGCCAAGAGCGGCCACCAACATTGAAGTGCTTCTCCAATGCAAAGCGGATCCAAATGCTAAGAAACATCTACATCTGGCTTCTCCTGGTGCCACATTGTGGCTCACTTTCCTGGTCATGAGGCACACGGTAGAAACTGACTGTAAGGTCGACCTGTCCCTTAGATTGCTGGAAGCGTTCATGCGTGCTGGCGCCAATCCAAACGATTCTTGCAATCTATGCCTGACGCCTGATGACTTTCACACATCGAGTCGATGGTCAACCTGGACTAGCAGTGACACTCAAGTCGAGGGCCTCGAAGATAAGATCTATATGCGGTGGAATGTTATGGATATTCTTACATCTTTCGAATATGGCAGCGAGGCGTTGGCATTGATGCAGGGCTATGGGGCCCAGTCATGCTGCGCCAATGGTGTTTTGTATCGTGGCCCCAGCTCGTTGATGTCACTGTCTGATGAGAACCCTCGAGAGCTTTGGTCTACTTTCAAATTAGGGTCGTTCAAAGTTGCAGAATGGCGTTACTTGAAACGGTCCAAGTATTTTTCAACTTCGATTGAACCATGGTTCAGCCTGGAATTCACGGACTCAGGGCTGGGTACATACACAGCGGGCTTCGACAATCGAAATGATGCTCTGAGAGCTGCTGGGTGGCAAGAGGAAAGCATTGAGTGTACGGACAACATTGAGAGTATGGGTTTCGAAAGTGGGTTCCTTGATGGCGCACCAGTAGGCATCATTGTATCTTCGGAGAGACGGCAAAGTCAGCAGCACGGCGCATGAAGGACTTAGAGTCTATTAGGAAAGGCAGTAGCACAATGCCGCATGAATGAGGCACGTTGGCGGCATAGCTGCAAGACAAGGAGTCTCTATGTGACATTGCGTCTCAGGTGAGGTCCGAAGGGAATGCACTATGAAGGTCGTTATAACGCTGTCGGCCTCCATCCCCAAATTGCTGTTGCGAAAATCGTCCTGTAGAGGAGTATATCAAGCACGACAACCAGTGTTCGCTACACAGCTTCTGGTACCTTGACCTTCGGTAGGCCATGCCCTTCCTCCTGCGACGATCCTTCAATGGCCTTCATCCAGCTCGGCCGGTTCCTCACGAACAGTTCGTGCTCCGGACGTCCATTCTCAATTGCCTCAAGCCCATCGATGCCGCCGATCATGACTGCCACAGCCTTGTCCGACATACTGGATTGCCTGTACAGCGTCGACCCGCATTGGTCGCAGAAATAGCTGGTCATGTCATTTCCACTTTCAACGGTCTTAGTGTAGGTTTTGAGTTGCCCTTTCAGGACCTTCAAGCCAGCCACGGGGACTAGGAGATTGTTGGTGTTGGTGCTTCCGCTGAACTTGCGGCAGTCGATGCAGTGGCAGCGCATCTTTTGTCAAGGGCGGGTGCGTCAGCAACGATGGCAATGACCACTAGCAAGGTGTCCGGACTTACTTTCAGGATGGAATCAGCTTCGAAAGAGATGCGATTTGCTCCGCAGAGACAGCTAGACTCAAACATGTTGCTTGCAAAGGGGGGGTGACGAGTGGGATGCTGGTCAGTGTTTATCACTAGTTGCCGAGTTTGTATGGCTTCATTGTCCAGGTCCTCCATCACACACTGTCCAGGATCGGATTTATATCAAGTTTGAATCGGGGTTTACGGTTCATTGTCCAACGACAGATTGAAGCCATTCACCCGCGTCGGCCCAACTTTTGTTGGAGAGATAGTACTCACTGTAAGCTGACATTGACATCGGACAAGCTCAACACCGTGAGCAGCGCAATGGTGGCCCAACTCCTGGACTCCCGGCCATCGAAGTTGGTCTTTCGCCGTGAACCATGCCGGGTCACCCTGTTAGGATACTGAACTGGCTGTGCTCCATCGGATCGAGATGACGAAGGTGTAGTCACCGACTCGGGGTCTATGATGTGGCAGTGACCATACAGATAGCATTTATATTTCTTACTGATGCGATTGCATACTGTAGCAATGTCCACCTGGGCGAGATGGAGACGGAGGAGCAGGGAGATAAAGACTTAACTCCGCCACGCCTTGGCTTCACGATCACCTCCTGCCACACCTGCGCTGTCTCATCTTAACAACGAACATGGCGCCCAACTGTGATGTTAACATGAGGGAGACGTCGGTTCGAGACGACGGCCACTTGCTTCGCCGTACGCTGGTTCCCTTACACTCGCTATAATGGTCTCCCTGAACACCATATGGCCAAGGCATATCGTTATGGTTGAGAGAGGGGGGCATCCCACCACTCCAACAAGGTCTCTAACATCATTCTACCTCATTGCTTTCACGGCTCATAAGGAGCCGAAGACATGATTTCCCAGCAGCGTGCGCTGTTTCGTTATCGTGACTCTGCCCCGGACCGACTCTTGGCCCCCTCCTTGAACATCGTGCACCTTGACCAGATTAGCATTCAGGGAGGATGTTGTTCTGAACGGTGAAGCCTACGGCAATCCGTCCTCTGTAACCGCCTCTCGGTATGCGTCAGAAATAGCACTTTCCATGGTTCACCACGTGGTGTCAGGTGAATGACAAAGGTACTCATGTAAGTCTTTCATAGACAACCCTTTCTTTCACTTCTTCGTCACAACCACGACATCAATCTGGCATACAACAAACATGGAACTAGATACTCAATCACCAAACGCTCTGCCTCTCGGCGTTGCATGGCGTCCTATCAAGGTACAAGTGACGGCGACGCGAGAATTCACCGTGCGCATCCATCCAAACGACCCTGTCAAGGACATTGAGTATCTGGTCTTGAGTCAAGTAGCGGAACAAGGCCTTCAGATCACGGGAATCACAGAGGTCGAAGTCAGTACTGAAGAAAAGATCATCACCGCTGGAAATGAGATACTATCTACCACAGTCAAGGGTATACCATCAGATCAGCTGCTCACGAATGAATGATCTAACAAATCTCAGAGCGTGCAGTGCTACACATGTTCAACCCCGACGTCTCGTACCCAGCCTGGAACAGACTGCGGGCAAACCAGCCAAATAAGATCCCGCTTTGGAAGGATGACGATGAACAGCAGTCGGCTCAGCCAAAGACGTTACAAAAAACTCAGGGCAAGGGAGGCAAGAAACAGACTCTCCTCACTGTGAGTTCCTGCGCTAATTCCCGCACACAACTGACTCTCCCGCAGCAGTATGCCACTCCAAGACAGTTGTCTCAAGCCACACCGCAGACGTCGTCAGGCGCAGGCAAGCTTGAGAACTTCTCTAGTGTGGGTCCGAACCGTGGCTGGAACAGCACCGTACTCTTCAAGGACGGTAATGGTCGAGAAGATACATACGTCAAGTTGTCGGCGAGGCAGAGGAAGAAACGGGCAATGGCTAGGGGCATGAACCTCACACAAGATCAAATGCTCAATGCTGGGTTCGCGAGGCGCGCTGAACGTAAGAATAATCCAGGGCTCTCTTCTGAAGATGCCGCCAACTGAACATGCATGCAGGTCAAGGTATTGCCAAAGCGCTGGAGCATCGATCCAGAAGACGGGCGAAACGCGTGGAGAAGCGATTGAGCGCAGCTGCGCAGAGACGCTGGCAGGGAAAGAGCCTGACCGAAGAAGCCAAGATCGATGCTCTCAATGAAGGTAAGATAGCCCTGTTGTCCGCGGAGTATCCAGAAGATATGCCTAGTCTAATGATGCTGACTGCTGTTCTTTAGCTCTGGAGAAGATGTGACTTCGCTTTGGTTGATTTTCAGCGTGGGCTTGCAACAGCACCAGGCCAGGGGTCGAGCACTATTACCACTCGACACGATTGGACCGATTTCTAATAGGGGCCTTACACGGTCATCATGCTGCTGCGTCTTTTCGAATGGGACAGAGAGCATTGAGAAGAAGCAGCGCACTTGCAAGTGTTGTTACATCAGACCAGCCCGATGCAGGCAAGAGGTCACCTCATACACACAACGCACAATGGCCAAAGTCTGCAGCGGGCTGAAGCATGGAGCACTTCAGAGTGACTAAACACTATGCAGATGGGCTTTCATGAGCTGATGACACCGGTGGAGATCGTTTATCTAGGTCTAGATCATCACCAGGCATACTCGGGGGCAGATCTAGATAGCCAAACCATTCATGTTTGCCGCATCAGCTTTCTTCCCATCCAGATCTTTCTTTAGCCCGTCTTCCTCGCTGTCCTCAGGCATAGACAAAGCCACATCTTCAGGGACTTTGATCCCGTAAACATTACATATCCGTCTCGCAACACCCTCGCCACTCCACCATGCGCCCGTCGTGGTCCCCAGGGCGATGAAAGGCGCCGTATGCTCGCCCGCCAACCATATTCCGCGCTCTGTAAGCCCATCGGCAGCGCGCATGACTTGGATGTCCTCGTCGCCTCGCTCCAATCCGACCTGAAAGTTGCAGTAACTGCCATTGCCTGCGAAGCGGTCGTTTTGCCACTGCGTCATCAAGAACGATGTCGGTGTACATGCTGGATCGGAGGATGAGTACGTGGGAAGACGGGAGTAGAAAGGTTCGGCGAAGACGCGCAATACAGCGTTATATCGCTCGGAGTGCGGGTCGAGGTCCTTGACAAGATTGACAGCGTGCGTAGCGCAGGGCCCGTAGATGTAGAAGAGTAATGTCGGGTGAGCGCACGGGGAGGGGAGGTGTGCTAGCGAGACGACGGATTGATTCCATGCTTCGGTCTTGGGGTGGTCGATATACGATGGGTCGTGGAAGTGTGTGAAAACAGGGAAGTTCTCTTTGTCTTCACTGTTGCTCTTGTCTACGGCTCGCAGCCAGAATGCCGAAGGGAATGTTACGTAGAGCTTCTCCAGGCGGCCATAGTTGACATTCTCTATGGCATCGGACAATCTGGGTGGGAGCGCCGGCGTAAAGGATGCGCTGTGATTGCGCTTCAGCCAGCCTAGAGGACATGTGATGACGACTTGGTCGAATGTTGATTTCTGCCCTGTCGAGGTGGTGACGGTCACACCACCGGCAGCTGTGGTATCAAAATGTACGACTTCGGTATCGAGGTGTAAGTCGACTTTATCCGTCGCGGTGACCGTCTTGCCGATATGGTTAAGTATGTTCTTGTAGGTACTTGCAACGAATACGTTCTCGCCCTCGATACACTCTTCCAGAAAGAAGAATTTGAGACTTTGTTTCTCGACAGGGTCGCCGACGAAGGGTCCCCACATCTGCGCTTCGTGCAGGAGGTCGTTGCATTCCTGCTTATCGTTGCCGGCTTTGCTGAGCTTCTCCTGGAAGTACTCGTACAGACTTATGCGAGAGTCGATCGTGGCTGAATGCTCGTCTGAATACTTGAATGCATCGACGACCATTTCCCAAATTTTGCCGGACAATTGTACAGCTTCGGTGTCGGTGCGCCGTTTCCCGGATGCGTCGTAGAGGGCGCCGCCCTCTTCGGGATCCAGGACTTTCGTCCCCGTCTTTTCGGCGAGGCTCATTATGGGATTCCCTTTCGTCCCGTGAATCCAATTCGCGCCCAAATCTACCAAGTGCCCGCCAGTTTCCTCCTGATGGACTCTCCCTCCTATGCGGTTGCGAGCTTCGAGCAGCGTCACCTTGCATCCGCTGCGGGCCAGGACGTCTGAGCATCGGAGACCTGCGATGCCAGCGCCAATGACCGCGACGTGCGGCATCTTGAGTGAGGAGAGTGTGCTTGCGTGGCGGAGGGATTGCATATTGGATGAAACTGAACCGTTGATCTGGACATTGTGTGGACTGCTAGCCAGGTCCCGGGATATTCGAGACATACAAGGCTTGCTGCAGCTGGCGAGGGTCATACAGGGGTATATATGTATCAATAGGCAGAGGTGGGCTCTGTGACGAATAGAATGTTGATGATCTATGCGTTGCTACAGCACGTCGAAGTGTCTTCAGTATTGTTCTCCAAGATGAGACTTCTGGGTATGGATAGCTACTATATATAGAACAAGCCCAACGGATGCCGCAGACGATATAGTGAGAGCCACCAAAGATGCCTCATGTGGATAGATATCCAGGTGTTGCTCTATCAGTGTGTGTCATGTCGCTCCTTGCAGTGGATTCTAGTGAGGTGACGTCAACGGGAGAAGGCAATGTCTTAAGCGGACATCCACCTAGTAGGAAGGAAGAAACGTTACTTATCGAGACTTTCAGGGCATTCATTATGCCAAATAACCGTACAATAGCTTTATGGCACTGACTGAGAACAGTGGCCAGCTAGAATGCTACTCTTCACATCCAAGGGAGAAGGCCATCTCATGTTTCATCGAAACTGGGCAGCCCCTCATGATAATAATCAAACAAGATTCTTCGTCTCCATGCGTATGTGCGTCGTTGTTCATGAGCCATCACACAGCGCCTCAACTCCAAGCTCCTTGGCTTAACGACAACAGACTCTTCACACAGTCCAGATCATCACCCTTGGCCTTCTCTTTGGTAGGAGATCGTTGTGGATTCAACACTCCATCACGACGCTTTCGTGAAGAGCTTGCGTCCGGGAAGATCATTTCTTCATTCACTTGCAAGATCGGTCGCTGACGTCCACTAGGCTGAGTTCTGCGCAGAGCATGCTCTGACAGTTGCGTTCCCGGTGCCCAATTCTCCTTGTCCGAATCTGACGGTGATCTTGCGTGACCAGACTGCTTGCCTTTCTTGATGATCTCGTCCGTGGCACCATCAAGACCTTGCAAACGGCCCAACGACGACTTGGCTCGCGACAGTTTTGGTTTGTCGTCCTTCGATGATGGTGCCAGCCGACTGTTGGTCTTGGTCACCGACGGACTGAGAGCTTTTGTGCGCGACTTGAGACTGTTTGTTCTGAGAAGATTGATGGCACCAACAGCCGACCCTGTAGTTTCAGCTTCGGCCTGGGTCGAAAGAGCATCTTTGGCATTGCTGTCGCAATAGAACTCCCAGGTTCGAGCATCGCGGGATCGTCCGAAACCAGCTTTTGACTGTGCGCCTTGGCTAGACTCCCGAAAGACCTCCACCGAGTTCATAGCACTCTTGCTGCGAGCAAGCGCGCTCTTGGTCTTGACTTGCGATGATGGAGGTGCAGTTCGAGGCTTCTCCGGAGATGGCGTCGGTTCGTCATTTGTTCGGACCTTCACCGCTCCGTCGACGGTCATGGCCAGGCGCACCGTACTGGAAGATCTTGCAAGAGGTTCCTTGACCCGAGCAGGAGCCTTGGTGGGGTCTCCGGTTGCATCAACACCCTTAGTGTCTGCGCCAGTCATCTCATCGTGGTCTCTCTTTCTCGCACTTCCGTGCTCGCTGTTTGCCATCTCTTCCTCGCCCTGGATCCTCGACAGGTCAGCGTCCACCTCTTGTGCCCTATCCTCCGTTGGTGTGACGGTGGTATGGTCCTCGAAGCTCGATGGAGGAGTGCTCTTCTCAGCTGTGTCTTGGCTGTCATGAACGGCTTCTTGACTACTAATACTCGGGGATGACGAGGTAGGGTTGAGGAGGTCATGAATGCTGGAAGCCCTTGAGGCAGGGCGAGCAATGACATCTGACTGTGCGCGAACGAGAGCTGGACGAAGAAATGAAGCAGGTTGTACTCCTTCAAGCGAAGGTGGAGTAGGCTGAACCTGAATGGGACTTGCGGTACGCGTATGCAAATGGGCTACAAGCTCATGAGGCTGCAGTGGTTTTGATCTTCGACGATCATTTTGTCGACGATTCTGGAACCATATCTACGACAAGGTCAGTCTTGGGGATCATGCTACAACAATTTTCAGTACGGACCTGAACCTCTTTCTCGGTCATGTTGACCAGACTCACTATCTGTGCTCTTTCACCTTTGTCCGGTTTGGAGTTGTTGAGGTAGGCAGTTTCGAGGACCGCATGGTCTTGAGGGCTATACAAGGTTAGTCAAGCTTGTGAGTCCGGGTCGGTGACCTTCATACCTGGTTCTCTTTCTCTTGGCTTTGGACGCAGAGGTTGACGTGGAAGACGATGCGGACAACGTCATCGAGTCATTTTCGAACGCGTACTGAGGTTTGGTGGCTGCATGGACAGCAGGGTCTGCCACGCCGTTCGCAGTCTCCTCCATTGTTGAGGAGTCGCGCGAAGACGTGAGTATTGGTGAGAGGAAGGCGACGAGGTACAGGTGAGGTACTGAGGTATGGGGAGTTGAGAAAGACGGGGTTGTTGTACACTGTCATAGCGCCTTGTCAAAGTCCAACGCGCCAGCGCGTCTCCAAATGAACTTTGACGCCATTTTAGGGCTTGGCGGCTCAAATCACCTTCAACATTGAAACCATCGGACCAGTAAATGAGCAGCCAATTCATTTCCCTTTCAGCCTTGCATTTGGCATAATCTGCCCATCAAAACACTTCAAAGAACCATATCTGTCAAATGAAATGCATCGTGCATTCGCTGTCCCATGGAATGCCATGTCGCGATGCACGTGATGACGACGACATGCAGCTCATTTACTGTCCTTCGCGTCAACGACCGGACGAAGTAGTTTGGTTTCCCATCTAAGGTCTTTGGCTGGAAGCGGTTGCTGTCCTGGCAAGAGATTCAGTGATCTATTCTATGTCGACGGCAGGTTATCTGGAACGACATTGATTCATCTGGTCAGACTGATGCTCTCAAGGTTCAACGCGACGCCGACACGAAATCACGTGGGTGCAGCGGCTCCGGAGATGAGATATATCTCATACAATTAATTAGCCGTCGCTGCCGTCCCCGCTTCAAGGCTCGCGGTGCGGCTGAAGACACAGCTCGCCTGACAACGATGATCCTACTCACAAACGTACCCAAAATCCGAAGAATTGAGTTGAGTCCTTCTCCTTCGGGTGTTTGATCTTCTCGTTCATCATGACTCGGAGCTATTGCACTTCGTCGTATCCGAGTCTGCTGTTCCGGCGAGATGGAGCCTCACATCCCGTGCGGTACGACTGCTCGGAAACCAGGGAGACCCGGCCCCTGCTGCAGGCAGAAACAACCACCCGCTGCTTGGGCCCGATTACGATTCAGCGAGTCAAAAGTCCTTTCGGTCCTGACCGCAGGCAGTTAGCACCAATCCCTTTGGAGGCCTTATAGGGCTGACTGTGACTACAACAGAGCCCGATACTGCGGTAAATGGACATGTCCTTAACTTTACCGCTACCACATACTGGACTGGGCTGAGATCTTCGAATGTCGACACCATTTACAAAAGTCCTTTCCTCAAGCAGGTCATCACACCGACAATTGATTTTACGGTAGGTCTCGTTAAGGACCAGACCGTGGATGAAGCATGGCTTGCCCTCTACGACCCACGCGACAATTTCCCTCACTCGCCTGTTCGAGATTCTCGACCGACCAACCTATTCCTGATAGTATTCAGCTATGACTGCATCCATGGTGATACCGGTATCGCAAATGCTCCAACCAGCGCGATCTCGGTTGTCGTTCGGAGCGGTATTCTCCTTGTGGTTCTGGCCGTGAGTCATTTGCACAAGACCTGTGATGCCTGCTGGGCCTGCAGTGACTCTACAGCAATACGCAATCGTTGGCAATCGATGGACGAAAGTGTAATGGACACTGCCGCTTCATGTTCCATGTCGTTATTTCTTTTATCCCCGTCCCAGCCTTTATTGGTCATTCCTGCCTCTTCCAATTATCGTCGCTACCTTTGCCTAAATACTCTCTTGCACCCCCTTGTCCCCAAGCAGCAACTCATTTGGTATTGTCGGTCCATCTACGGTCTGGCCAGGCAGCTGATGAACATCGGCATTGCATTCGCTCCTTGAATATAGTACTGACGACAGCAATGCGAGTTTTCTGACTCATTCTGTCACAAATACTCCTCCCGGGATGGCTGCTTCCAGCAGATATATTCCCAGGTCTACAACGAGGATTTACGATGTCCTAAGCAGAAGACCGTCATGATCAAAATTGCGATTGTCGGCACAAATGGGCTTGCACAATACATCGCAAACAGCCTGGCTACCCAGTCGTCCCATCAGTTCGTTATCTTGTCAAGGAGGGTAGGTGCTACTTTGTGCCAGAAGGGCAATAACTAACAAATGGAAGCCTAACCCAGGTCTGACGGCCAAAGGTTGGCAGGTACTTACGGTAAGTCGTTTCCACTCCTCGTTGTCATGGTGTGCTACTTTCACAGCGTGTCTACAATTGAGCACAGCTAGCCACTCAGTCTCCATGTTCTTGCCCGGAAGCAAAAGCCCTCAACTTGAAGACTGACCACATTCACTTTTGTAGGTAGACTACTCTAACTCAGCAGACTTGAGGTTCAAACTGGCTGGTGTCGACACAGTCATCTCGACCATCAGCGGTACTCCACAGCTCGCCTTGATCGATGCCTCAGCAGCAGCACATGTCCGGCGCTTTGTCCCTTCAGAGTTTGGCGGACCTCCTTCCTTGCGACCTCAAAATGACCTCTTAGACCGTAGCCATCGAGCCGCGATCCTCCGCCTCCATCAACTCGAGCCGACAGGCATGCGATTCACCATCTTTACATGCGGCATCCTCTACGAACGCTTTGCTCCAGGTGGAATGGCTGCGTCACAGATAGGATTACACAGTGACATTGGACAAGAAGGTGATTATCTGATGGACTTCCGGCGACGAAGAGCACAAATCCCTCACATGAGTAGCGCCGGACATCCTGTCACAGTTTGTATGACTTCGGCCCATGATGTTGCCAGGTTCGTTATTGCTGCGTTGGGTTTGCCTACATGGCCTCGAGAATTCAGGTTGCGAGGAGACCGGATGAGCGTTCGAGATATCATTGCTATTGCTGAGACGATTCAAGGTGAGATTGACTTGGAAAGGGTGTTCTCTCCCGCTAACTTCACAGGGCGGTCGTTCGAGACCTCAGCCTACACAAGGAGCTCGTTACAAGACGCATTGACTTATGCTCGAGCCGTTAGCGATCGTCGTCGCGAAATCCAAAACCACCATTTGATCGCTACGGCTGAAGGTCGCTTTGACTTTGCGAACGCAAACCTCAATCACTTGATCGCCATACAACCAGAAAGATTTCGAGACTACTTGGTTCGCGTCTGGTCTGCTGCTGGATCTCGAGACAGGCGCCAGGCGCCAGGACAGTGAATTGAGGACAAGGCTGATTCAGCGCAATATCAGCCCCCCCGATTTTACGAGAAGTGTCTCCCACCCATCACCACCTTCCTTTCTAGACAGATTTTGGCGAATCTACGGAAATCACACCCAGGCCGATATTGCTTGTAAACACCTCTGTTTCCGACATGCTGTCCAAGTTCACAAATCAAAGCTCTTATGTCTTCTGAGTATCTGACGGGCCAACTGTCGCCCATACCAGGGACACAGATACTACACGGTGTATGCATTTGTCAGCACCCTCCTCCTTCGACCCACGGCCCGAAACCCGAGGTACGGAGTTACCAACACGACACACTTTCTCCGCTTCAGCTTTTTGAATGCTTCATCACCGGCGAGTATTCGGCATGTTTTCAGTGAAATTGTGCATTGCGAAGGCGTTGTGTTCGATTCAGATAATGTGTTTGACTACTTTCGTTATTGCATCCGGTTATTGGATCTCGGCAGTCGTGTCATTCTAGAATTGATATCTGTTCATGATATCATGCGAACGTCATTTCCACTCCATATTGATCTGTGAAAAGTTTCCTCGACGTTCGTACATTTAACAGTCTCCGTACCACGTCGCGCATTTACCCATTCGAGCGGACCCGGGCCAGTTTTGTCCGTACATTTGCAACGGTCGTGATATAAAGGCTGCCCCGCGCTTCGATGCTTTCCAGTGCCCTGACAAGGACCCGACTAAACATCTTTCCACCATATCCATCAATTACACGATCAGCAACAAGAATATCAACAACAACAATGTCAACAATGAAAGCCGTCGTGAACCGCAACAAGGAGCCCGTCCTCCAGAAGAGCCGACCGGTCCCCAAACTGCGAGATGATTACCTGCTAGTCAAAGTCAAAGCCGTCGCCCTCAACCCAACAGACTGGAAACACGCTGCATTCGGCCTCGCCAGAGAAAACGGGTTGTTAGGCTGCGACTTTTCCGGCACCGTCGAGGAAGTCGGCAGCAAAGTCACCAAGTCGTGGTCGAAGGGCGATGCGATCATGGGTGTCGCCCATGGCGGCAACGCAAGTCAAACCGAGGACGGGGCGTTCGCCGAGTACATCGTGGCGAAAGGAGATGTGCAGATCAAGAAGCCTGACAGTCTGAGCTTTGAGGCCGCGAGCACGCTGCCGCTAGGCGCCACGACGGTGGGACAGGGCTTGTATCAAAAAGCACTGAAACTCAAATTGCCTACGGACCCGGTCAAGGATAAGGAGTATGTTTTGATTTATGGTGGAAGTACCGCGACAGGAGCGCTGGCTGTGCAGTATGCTACGCTGTAAGTTCACCTGGTCGTCGAAGACGACATGGTCATCAACCCCTTTCAGTCCCCGCGAGGTGCCCTAACAACCACCATCACCCTCTACAAGTCGCCGTGAGGTGGCCAGGAGAAAGACCGTCCCCTGAATGTCGATGCCTTGTGGGAATATGTGACTGACATGATGCTACCGCATTCTAGGTCCGGCTACAAAGTCATAACAACCTGCTCACCCCGCAACTTCGACTACGTCAAATCGCTCGGCGCGGCCGAGGCATTCGATTACAACGACAAATCTGCCGCCTCGAAGATCCGTGAATTGACCGAAAACAAGCTCAAGTACGCATGGGACACAGTCAGTGAGAAAGACACCGCACAATTCTGCGCCGATGCCTTGTCCACGGAGAAGGGATGTCGATATGGTGCGATTCTGAGCGTGAGCTCACCCAGAGAGGACGTCGAGAGCGTGAGTACGCTCATGTACACTGTTTTCGGGGAGGAATTTGAGTTTGCCACGAATAAAATCCCCGCGAGCTCTGAGGACTTTGAGTTTGCGAAGAAGTTCATGGGGATCACGGAGAAATTGTTGGCTGAAGGCAAGCTAAAGCCGCATGCTGAGAAGGTGGGGAAGGATGGATTGCAGGGAGTGATTTCGGGTCTTGAGGATTTGAAGAGTGGGAAGGTCAGTGGAAACAAGTTGGTTTATAAGGTTGAGGAGACGCCTTGAGGACAGAGAAGTAGGGTTGGTGGTAGGTAAAAATGAATTAACGTTTCTAACAATGTTTGATTGAAGCCTGCTCTAGGTGCATAATGTGTTACGTCGTGTTGCAGGCTTCGTGTACCTCATTATTCGTGTCGTAAGGTTTCTTAAGTATGTAGGAAGTCCGGCCGTATGTGGCTGTTTTGAGATGATCCCTGAACAAGCTGGAATTCTTTAACCATCTGGAGGAAGACCGGAAAAGGCTGAACAGGGACTTCTGCCTGTGCCGTCGACTGTAGTGTGCTGTGGGAAAGTCGAGTGCTGGCTGAAAACTTGGTCAGGCGTGGAGAAGGCAGCATGTCGGTGACACCACAGCATATGATAGAGAGGGAGGGTTCACGAGACAGGTGGTTGCATCACTAGCCATCACACTCGACATATTGTCCCTAGTTCATAGCATTAGCGTCAGGAACAAGAAAACATCTCAGCGAAGTAAGCAGATGCAGTTTTGAGTACGTGTCAGACAGCAGTTGGTACAATTTGTATTTCCACAAGGTTGAGTTCAGAACAGGTCTGTGTGAATTGTGCTTCATCATCGTAGTACAAAGAGAGGGGAAGGAAGTTGAGAGTAGCACATACCTGTTTTGCTTTGTCCTGCGTGTTCGGAGAAGGTGCATAGCCACTACTTTCTGAATTATTGCATGCTTGATGTCCCTTGGGATTTGAAAGGCAGAGCTCTTAGCGATATCGAAAATGTGTACTAGACTTGTCCGAGATTAGATATTCAAACAGGAATGCCTCATCGCCTCATCAGCCTGCTGCTCCGGAAGCAGAGTCATCTCTGGGACGTTTGAAGAAGCCGTCCAGACTTTTCTGTTTCGTATCATATGCCGCCGAACCAATACCACCTCTTGCACGCTTCAGATCAAAAAGATGATCTCTGCCGTTGACGGCATGGACAGTCATGGAGCAATCGTAGAATGGCATCGAGTAGGAGTGTTGAGCCTGCGTTGACTGCGCTTGATCTGCATCGTCAGTCTGTGTATCACCGGGCGCTCGCCGAATGGTCAGTTCGAGAAATGCCGTGTTGTTCCAGGAGGGCAGATATTCGAGTGGTTTACCGTAGCTGAGAACCTCAACGTTGGCGCCAAGCGCGACGCTGCCTGTGTTGAACTTTGCAAGTAGGGCATTCCACAGCGCGGACAAGAATAGACCATGAGACACTACCGCGACACATTCGTTGGTGAAGTCCTGTTCTGTTGCCCAGAGAGATGTAGCGAGAGGAAGAATAAAATCTGCAATAAACGTTTCTGCTCTGAGCCGCATAGCATCCGAAGTTTCTTGAGGACGGAAATCGGGAT
This sequence comes from Exophiala viscosa, assembly GCF_022695815.1. Taxonomy (NCBI): domain Eukaryota; kingdom Fungi; phylum Ascomycota; class Eurotiomycetes; order Chaetothyriales; family Herpotrichiellaceae; genus Exophiala; species Exophiala viscosa. The sequence goes on along the minus strand of NW_026944355.1, from coordinate 2,059,349 downwards.
CTTGTGGGTTTGGCACGCGAGGATCGAGAGCATTTTGAGCTCGCTTTGAGGCCCACGGTACGAGCTCGTAAGAGCCAAAGTCTTGTTCTCGTAGGACTGGCAGTCTGACGACCTCCGGAGCTCCTCTATCAGACCATTGCGCAGCTTGATGTCTTCGGATCTCATCTGCCGTCATGTACGCACGTTGGAGGTCTGATGCATAAATGCGTGTGAAGCGAAGGTTGCGATGGGTGGCAAGATATTTACCTAGCCTCTGCGTCTGCTGAACGCCATGGTTTGTGAGCCTCGAGTCAGAGACTCCAGCGAGAAGACCTGCAACGTTGTGTTCTGTTTCACCATGACGGATGAGGAATATATGCATGGAACCTGGGCAGAAAGATCGAAACGATGGATGGAAAGCAAAAGAGAAAAGAACTAAGGTTGAGAAGGAAGGCAAGATGTTTGCTCGCTGAAAATTAAATTTCAAGTTTGAAATGTTCGTGTCACGTGCAGCTCAACCTTTGCTGCTGTATGTATTGTGGTACGCTTCAAGCCGAGGACTTTGATATGTGCCCTCCTTCTTGGTTCATGTAATTTTTGCAGTGATGTATGCAGCTGGGAAGAGAGCTGTCAAGAGATTCAGAGCCTCGTTCTGCACATGGCCTGCACATGGTCTGCAAATGCAGATGCCAAGGTCCTTTTCCAGTTTTTGTCCACCACGATCACACATGCCACTGGACTGAATGGCGCTTCGTAGAAGGTGCAGATACCTTTTCTATCTCATACGCCGGAGGTGACCACAGAGTCCAGAGACTCACCCGGACTGGGCTCTCTCATACTAGTTGTTGTGGGACTCACGCAGCGACACAGGTCTGCGGGACCATCAAGAGCCAAGTCTGCAGGATTCTCCGAATATTCCGGCAGCATTGCGTTGCCGTCGCACAGCTTACATGTCAGTACATGCACTGGCATTCGTAGTCGTATTTCTAAATGCTTTCGACTGTTCTCATTGACTTCCACTTCGGCAGCAATGGTAATCTAGTGGGGCTGTTAGTCACAATTTGATTACTATAGCTTCTTGCAGCACCTACCAGAAGGTAATGTCGGACGTACAGACACTTGTACGCAGTGTCTGCCTCTATCTTTGAGCAGGAAGGGAGAGTGAGGATGGCTTTTTCATCCATCTGATTCAAGTCGCCGTGTTCCAGGTGTGACACCGACCCGCTTCTCCGAGGCTCGTCTTTCTCGATGATAACGCTGCCGGCATATGTGGTCGCCATTTTCTCACCAGCAGCACTGATGCGTCGGAGTGCTCTTTGATGTATAGGTTCTCGTTTCGCACGCTTTGTGTACAGGACGGCCTTGGATCGAGACTGTTCCCGATGCACCAACCCGTCTCGTGTACGATATTGCACGTCTTCGACCAATGAGACATTGATGCTCTGCCAGGACCGATCCGTTGGAGATGATATCCTAATTCTGAGAGGAAGTTGGCCGCCGACTCGACAGGACTTGGCAGCTAACACGAAGCTGTACTTCAGGCCGTGAAGCAGGCCGTGGACTTCATAAGGCTCAGTCAGCTCAAGTGAGCACGTGCATGGGATCCGTATAAGTGTGATGGTTTGGGTGAAGCTCGATACACTGCTGTGGCGGCCTGCCTCGGTTGCTGAGGCTGTCAAGGTGTAGCTGACCTTTCCCATGGGCAACTCGATTGTCTCGGGGAGCGAAGACTCGAGTGGCAGCTCAAAGGCATAGGTATATTGTCCTGATTCGAATATGCGCGGGGCGTGCGACCGATGGTCATCCACAGTAGGATCATGCCTCAAGTAATCCCAGGAATGATGCACTATGTCTTCCTCGTAGGTCTTCTTCAGACGCCGCACCCTCCATGCTTCAGGCCAAATCGTCCGGCTTACACCTCGGAATGTGACTGAAAGTTCAGATAGAGACACTTGACGCGATACGTCCAAGTGCATGAAACCCCTCAAGACTGCAGACCTGTGTGCCGAGTTGTGCGGATAATCGAAGCCCTCCAGGTATAGGATAGGTTCAGCGAGCTCGAGTGCGACTGTAAAGGCGTCATTGCTGGTCATGCTGACGCTATCTCCTCCACGACTTTTCAATTTCGGAAGGTCTCTGCCACGATCCCGTACTGATACACGATGGCGCGGGCGTTCTCCATCGCTGACGAGTTCATGTCCTTCTTTCGTGCTGATTGACTTGGTTTTGCCTGAGATGTCTATGCTCCTTGCGAAGGGTGAGAGCCACGAATCCACCATCGGAAGTGTTTCGGGTCGGGACTGAAAGTAGACTCCATTGTTCTTCTCGGCTTCGTGGTGCTTCTTGGTGGAAACGAAAAGACGTCCTTCAATCGCTGAAGTCACTTCCTTGAAGCCTTCCATTGCTGGAGAGAAAAAAAGCCACTATCGTCGGTGGTCGTTCCTCAGACTAACTCACGCAGCAGCCAGGGAGACTGCTTTCATGTTGGCAGTCATTGTAGCTCAGAGCTTATCATCACTGATGCTTATCGACTCGGGATTGAGACTGGTAAATAGATACTGAGGTCAACTAGGTGTCAGGGACGAAACAGGTTCGAGGCTATTAGGCTCAATAACTCCAGTTTATGATAACAACAACTTATGCAAGTTGTGCCAGCCTAAGTCACAGATGGTTAAAGCTACCCGCGTGCTTGCTGAGGTGTGGTTGCAACGAGCAGGGATTTCGTTGAGGTTCTAAGGTACGGAAACAGCCGCAACTGTTGAGATAAGCGTATGATAAGCGGCACCAGCAACGCTACTTGCGATGGTATCATCACGAAAGCGGGCCTAACACATTCAGTTCGGTCAGGGACAACACCGAGATGGATCAAGTAGTATCTTATGAATTTATGAAGATTTCGCTATGATAGCATAGGGTATGTATTCATTCATTGTCAGTGCTTTTCCTGGCCGCCTATCTAGAGTATCCCTGCACATTGCTTCAAAAAATGGACAATTGACAATTGCAGTCTTGAAGGTAACCACCCATTTCCTCCACGTATCTCCTCGTCTCGAGGTGCACGTTGTGCTTTCATAGCTTGGGAGAAGAGCGGGGGCCCGAGCGTAGTCTTTACAACAATGTTAGTAGACTGGCATGCTGCGGAGTGCAAGAGAACATACTAATCCTCCCTCATGTTCACGACACAACGGATACAGTCTCCAGCGTGCATGTCGTGGAAGGCATCGTTGATCTTCGCAAGTGGCTGTCTGTGAGTGATCTGTGGTGATGTTAGCACAAAGCCCATGGATCACAGGACGAGGCAGACATACAAATTCGTCAACCTTGAGCTTGCCGTCGAGGTAATCGGCAACAAGGCCTGGCAGCTGAGTTCGGCCCTTGACACCACCAAAGGCACATCCTCGCCACGAACGACCAGTAACAAGCTGAAATGGTCTGGTAGAGATTTCGGCACCAGCGGGAGCAACACCGATGATGATCGATTCACCCCAACCTTTGTGGCATGCCTCAAGAGCGGCTCTCATGACCTGGACGTTACCAGTGCAGTCAAAGGTATAGTCACATCCACCATCGGTCATCTCGATCAACTTCTCCTGGATAGTCTGGCCATTCAACTTGGTAGGGTTGACGAAGTCGGTACCACCGAACTTGTGGGCCCATTCCTCTTTCTTGTCGTTGACATCGACAACGATGATCTTGCCGGCACCGTTCTTAACGGCACCCTGGATGACCGAGAGACCGACACAGCCCGCACCAAAGACGGCAATGTTGGAGCCCTTCTCGACCTTGGCGGTGATGACGGCGGCTCCGTATCCGGTGGTGATACCGCAGCCCAACAGACAGGTCCTGTCCATAGGAGCCTTGTCGGTGATGGCAACCACCGAGATGTCGGCTACGACGGTATACTGAGAGAAAGTTGATGTGCCCATAAAGTGCAACAGATCTTTGCCCTTGCACTTGAATCTCGAGGTACCGTCGGGCATGACACCCTTGCCTTGAGTGGCCCGAATCTTGCCGCAGAGGTTGGTCTTGCCAGAGATGCAGAACTTGCACTCCTTGCACTCAGGGGTACTGCTGGAAGTTAGTCATCTGCCTCGTTCCCTCACCGGAGGCCTGCATACTAAAGTGCCACGACATTGTCTCCAGGCTTCACATTTGTGACACCCTCACCAACAGACTCTACAATACCTGCGCCCTCGTGGCCCAAAACCACTGGGAAGGCACCTTCCGGGTCTTTTCCGGAAAGTGTGTAGGCATCTGGCACATGTTCAGTTTCCGCAACCCCTTTCTCTTAGATGGCCAGCATACCGGTATGGCAGACACCAGTGTAGTATATTTGGATGCGAACCTCGTGGGCTCTAGGAGGTCCTACTTCGACATCTTCGATCGAGAGGTCCTTGCCAGCTTCCCAGGCGACAGCAGCCTACAATAAAATCAGACACTGACGAAATCTGGAAGGGGCATATCCGGGTCGCACCTTGCAGGTAATGGTCTGTTTGAAAGCATCTTGTCAGCATCATCCAGGCAGTCCTGTCCCAATTGAACGCACCTTTCCGACGGTATCAGCAGGCATTTTGATTGTTTGTACTTTGATATTACAGGAATTGTAAAAGGTAAGCGAAAAGAGGAGATATCAAAATATACTGTCAGGTCATGGATGAGGGCAGCTCCTCAGTAGAAAATATGCCGGGAGAAGGTGGGGGCTTTGTTTATGACGGATAGAGGAGGGACGCAAGTGACGGATGTGGGGAGAAACGCTGTCGAGTCTCGAAGAGGAGGGACGAAAGGCTTCCGAACGGATATACCTGGGTTGCCCTAACATCATTGGAGTAGCCTGGAGCACTCCAAAAGATACCTGCTCTCATGCCCCTATGCTTTAGGCGTTGTCTCGGGAAATGTCGCTGCCATTGTGCTCTTGCGTGAGCCCTTGTATGCGACAGGATAGAGGGGAAGGCAGTGCCACTGGTTCTACAGCTTTCATCCAAGCTCCGCAGCGGAGAACATTTCCAAATGTGGCATAACAACGAGGCAATGGTGGGAGCTGGACATTTCCCTGTCCGTATCTCGCCGTGTCCTGCCTGGTGGAGGGGAAATAGTTTAGCCGCCGATTAAATACTTTGTATACAAGTCGCTATCATTATTGTGAGCTGCGTGTAATCTCGATGTCGAATTGAGCATTATTCTGTCGACAGGGTTATGCTCTCAGAACACCCCCAGATGAGCCCAGGGCGTAATCGCCGGCGCCAATTTGAGCAGGCCATTTCGAACATAAAACCCTGTCCGCAATCCATCCTGATTGTAGTGTACATGTTTTATTTTTTGAAAGCGAGCCGAGACTTTTATCTGCCTGGCAAGGCGCCTGACTGCATCATTGCTGCGTTTTGCTCCTGGAAACGCTCTCCTATCCGCTCATTGCTCCTCATATACTTGTCAACGCATCGCAGAACGCAATTCTCCTCTCTCGAGATCAGGGATTTTGTGGTGAAATCGTTGACGCAGTGGTCGAAGCAACGCTGAACGAGTTTTGAATACATCTAGAAGGGAGATTATAGTCAGCGAAATGTTCTGCGTTGGAAAAATGTTGAGATTGCAGGTGCACAAGGGTAACCTACGGTCATGAACTCTTTCACCTGCTTCCTCTCTATCCGCGAGTTCAACTCCCTCTGCTCTGCTTGCGTAAGGCTGCGATGAACCATGAGCATGTAACCGGGCACTCTCTGATTGAACAAGCATACCTGTCCATGATGACTTGAAGTAGCTCGAGCGAGAAGCGAACGAGACCGTAGGTACCTCAAAGAATTGTTTGGGATAGACTCTCGATAGAGGTGACAGAGAAGATGCGATGACGGGTACTAGTGTTCGGACGGCAACTGTCGTTGATAGAAGTCGTGCTGCAGATGATGTCGATTCTGTTGCTGGAGGCTCAAAAGTAAGAGGCTGCGGCCTTTGCTAGATTTCCTGCCCCGGTTAGTCCTGCGACCGCCAAGATCCTCCAGGCGGCTTCCTTGATTCGTCAGTGGAGTCCTAAGGAAGTACCGACAACAAGCAGGACTCTAATCTATCAACCTATTTCCAATTCTGGTGGTCTTGTATACTCTGGAAAAAGCCATTTTAAGACAAGCATGACCAGAACAGAGATTTTATGACTTCGCAAAAGTCCTTTTCATCTCCTGCAACCTCCGCCATTACCGGGTCGACGAGGACTATCGCCTGTCGAACTCGCGTCATCTCGCGGCTCATAATCCAGGTCTCTATGCCTCGAAATTCTCCCCTGCAGCTCATGATCTCTTCACAGGTCTGTGACCTTGGAAGCCGCCTTAGCCCGCACATTCTGGTCCCGAATGAACTGTTCAGTCGTCTCCGGGAATTTCCGCCTGAAGGGAACCGAGAAAATGGTAATCAACACCCATACCCAAAGCGTGTATAGCGATTGCCACAAAGTCATCCTTGCAAGCTTTGCTCGCTCATCGTTCCATTCGTCGCAGATCTGCTTGAACCTCTTCGGATCGTCGGTGATGACGCCGTCGAGCTCTTTTCGCACGCACCATCTCATCAAGTTCTCTTCGTTAATCGTCCAAGCATAAAGGGGTCGCTTTGCTCTCCGCACATCTCGTATGAAACGAGCGCCAAATGGGCCTATGAGGACTCTTTGCAGCATGTTGAATGACACATTTGGCACTTTCAGGAATTGCCTGGCGTACGTAGTTGAGAAACCGATGTGCGACACCGGATAGCCCGGTAAGTACTCCGTGCAGAGGGGAAGAAACTTCGCCGCCCAGATTCCTAGTACAACCCTTCGATTCCAGGGTGTTTGACCAGGGTGTACGGACTCGAGTGTCTTCGCAATCAATCGCATAACGTCGTCCGCATTGTTGTCCATTTTGATGTCGAGAAGGATCCAGATATGCTCGAGACCCGGCTGTGCAATGTACTCTAGCAGCTCATGGAGTTGTGGCATAGGTTGCTGAGGCGATTTGAGCGTGCGCAGAGTCTTCAGATAATCCCAGTCGCAATCAATGATCTTTTTCTTCTCGACGCCAAAGCATCTTTTGAGATCAGGATCCTTGGAAAAAGTCAGTTTTCAATTCCTGCTGCATCTGTAGATTACTGACATGCGATAGAACAACTATACCGTCTTTCGATAAATGGATGTCAGTTTCGAGCGCATGAGTTCCAACCTCCACGGCTCCCTCGAAGGCTTTCATTGTATTCTCCGGATATACCGCTTTGTAGCCACGATGGGCAATAGTTTGCGGAAAGTGTTTGGACGAAATATAAGTCTTCGCCCAGGTCCAGTGTGCTGCGCAATGTCAGCGAGGATCTGGGTGGATACTATGGTACCCCATTACCAACTGGGAAGGCATCCTTTGAATGTTGTTGACTGTTATCCTTGGTGCCATAGTGTGCGTCTTTCTTGCCGATTGAACGGACCCCTTGCTTTAGGAGTGGCGTATCAGCCTCAACGGTATCCGGATCCGGGCGATGCATTGTGTTCCAACGCCTGCAATGAAATAGAAGTGCTTTCTGGCAATTCCGGGATGTGTATAGTGTAGGGACAGTCTTCTTGGTCGCAGCCAATAGTCAACATGAATATGCCATCAAGTGGCGGCGCAAACGATATAGTGGGCGTCACCGCAGGTCCATGATTGGAGTGCAGTGTCAATTATCCATTGCAACACGGAGGCTGCCGAGCGAGATGGTTCCTGAAGAAGTCATATTATAACGTCGTCCAGGGACAGGAGGAACATCCGCTGTAGGTAAGGGACGGAACAAAGATGTACCTGTCTCAACTTTAACTCCGTGCGGGCGGCATCTCGGTCTCGAAGAAGAGGATACGACGGGACAGCGCCAGTTCAGGCGCCTGGCCAAAAGAGAGCTCGTGGAAAGAACCCAAAATTCCAAATGCCTCGAAACGGCGGGCGATACGCCACCAGATCCTGTTTGTTTGACCTTGACAGGTTGTTTCGTGGGAGGAGCTCCGCCAATTGTCCCGGATCGATGGGAATCCGATGCACCAGGGAGCAAGCTCCGCTTCCATTTCGGGAGCATTGCGACAGGTCGGGCGTCCAATACACGACCACTTTTGGAGTCCACGTGGAAGTCGACGTCTAAATCTCCAGCATCGTCGTATCGGGTCTTGAAGAAGGCATTGGTGAAAAATAACATCGAGAGGCCACGCACTTTTCAAAGCCTACCAGGGATGCCTGCGGAAATTGAGATTCCTCCGATGTCAGTTGCTGACTCTCAGCAGTCTACAAATTCGTGGGAGGCGCACAATACACGGATGCACAAAAACGTTACGTTCCGGCGCCGCAACATATCTCATGAATAACCACGGCAGGGACAACCTGGACTTGCAGGGCCCCAAGCAGGCAAGATGAATAGAATTGTCGTGCACGTAGAATGTCTCATGATTTCCCTGTATGCAGCAATAGCGAATGACCACGGGCCTATAAGTAGCAGACATGCAGGTCACAACGGTTCGAGTGAGAGCTTTTTGATCCGCTCTAGCAGATTCGCAGACACCGTAGAAGTTTCGTATTACGATAAGGCCTCACGAGAACGAGGATGCGAAAGATTGAAGTACAAAGGCACAGATCCGAACTGAGGCCTGGAAGGGATCCCCTATTGTATGTGCAGACTTCCCCCACGCATTGGCGCACCTCGCACGCGTCAAATTATTGACTTGGTGACCCACGCGTTTCTTGTTACCAATCTTCCCTCTACCTACACAATCATTACTATCCCAGCCGGATATGCCTCGCGAGATCATCACAATCCAGGCAGGTCAGTGCGGAAACGCTATAGGTTCTAAGTTCTGGCAGCAATTATGTCAAGAGCATGGGATTAGTCGCGATGGAACGTTGGAAGATTTCGCGACCGAGGGCGGTGACCGCAAAGACGTCTTCTTCTATCAGAGCGACGATACACGCTACATCCCTCGAGCAATCCTGGTCGATCTTGAACCACGAGTCATAAACAGCATCCAAACCGGCCCCTACAAGAACATTTACAACCCCGAAAACTTCTTTGTTGGTGAAGATGGAATGGGCGCCGGGAACAATTGGGCGGCCGGTTATGCTGCTGGTGAAAGAGTACAAGAGGAAATCTTTGACATGATTGATCGTGAAGCGGATGGGAGCGATTCGCTGGAAGGCTTCATGCTGCTGCACTCCATTGCTGGCGGTACTGGCTCGGGCCTGGGCTCTTATCTACTCGAGCGCATGAACGACCGATTCCCAAAGAAGATCATCCAGACATACTCGGTATTCCCGGATACAGCCATTGGCGATGTCGTTGTCAATCCATACAACAGTCTGCTCACCATGCGCCGGTTGACGCAAAACGCGGATTCGGTGGTGGTGCTTGACAATGGCGCTCTGTCCAGGATAGCATCCGAAAGACTACACGTTCAAGAACCCTCATTCCAGCAAACTAATCAGTTGGTCTCGACGGTCATGTCAGCTTCTACCACAACGCTCAGATACCCAGGCTACATGCACAACGACCTTGTGGGTATCATTGCTTCGCTCATTCCGACCCCTCGCTGTCACTTTCTGATGACAGCTTACACCCCGTTTACCGGCGACAATGTGGATGCCGCAAAGACGGTACGAAAGACGACAGTATTGGAGGTAATGCGCCGTCTGCTGCAGCCCAAGAACCGAATGGTATCCATAACGCCGCCCAAGTCGTCCTGCTACATTTCCATCCTGAACATCATTCAAGGCGAAGCCGATCCAACCGATGTCCACAAATCGCTTCTGCGTATTCGCGAGCGCCGAATGGCCAACTTCATTCCCTGGGGTCCAGCGTCGATACAGGTCGCCTTGACAAAGAAGTCTCCATATCTACAGAACACGCACCGGGTGTCTGGTCTGATGCTCGCCAATCACACCAGCGTAGCGACACTCTTCAAGCGAATCGTGGTGCAATACGAGAAGATGAGAAAACGGAATGCATACTTGGAGCAGTACAAGAAAGAAGCGCCTTTCGCTGAGGGTCTGGGCGAATTTGACGAGGCTAAGGAGGTGGTTATGGACCTGATTGGCGAATATGAAGCCGCAGAGAAGGACAATTATCTCGACCCTGACGCTGGACAAACCTAGAGTGACGGACCCTGAGACGGGCCAGACTCAGGCTTGACAACATATGATTCACGAAACATGTTTGCACCTTACGACGGCAATGATGATATGCACGGAATATGATATCCACGCCGATCGACGATGACCAAGTTCGATCATGACGAGCAGGACAGCTGCGGGCACGGACGAGTATACTGGCACTTAATAATGTCGATCTCTACTGACAGCACGGGCAAACTCCTGGTCAGAGCTGAAGAACCTGAGATGGCACTTTCGCAGGCTTTAAGTTGCATGTCGGGGATGACTCCATCATCGGCTTGGAAACAGCGGCTTTTGCAGAGCTTGAGAAGGTGTCACGGTTCGATACGTTCTCAAGAAGACGGTTGAGGTTGTGGACCAACCCTCCGGAAAGTCTAGCGCCAGGGTCCTCGGGAAGCTGCATGCCACATGCAGGTTGAAGCGCCACACATCGATCGAGGTTCCGGTCAGAGTCTCCTTGATGCACATGTCCGCATGACTTCCAAGTGCATATCGAAAGGCGGCCTGTCACAACAGCGTAGAGATTCGAGAATGACTGATTGATTTTACCTATGAAGTCACCCCCACCTGGGAAGCATGTGCAGGCTTACGACGTTGGTTACGATGCCCAACGACGTGGACTCGAACGGAAATGAGGGGTCAAACCTGGTGCCAGGTCGAGGTCTATCCTCAAGCGGGTGACGGAGTGAGGCGGCCGGGTCATGGATGAGACTAGATGGCTACTATTTAGTTGGTATCAGCCGAACACTAGTATGTCGCTGTTGGCAGCGATGGTGCAACAAAGGCAAATGGGTTGTAGCTTTCCTGGCTTTGTTGGGCACGCATGCACCTGCTGGCTTTGGTATCCGAGTGCCTCGTGTCAGCACAGACATTGAGCACAGACGAAGGTGGAATCGATGAAGACGAACCGTGAACCGGACTCTGGGATACTCGTAACCTTATCGAGCTGGTTGGGTTCGAGTTCTCTGGTTGACATCCTTCTCGAACGTGCAATTCAATGGTAACGAGCACGCGAGGAGCACACGAGGCGACCATGTGGTTCAGAAGGAGGTTGTATACGTAGGCAACCAGCGGTCGACTCTGGATGAAACGTTGGACAATTGAATCAATGCCATCGAAAATCCAGCCACATATCAGGGACGTATTGGGGAGTGATAGTCAGTCATTTCCCTCAGTACTACCACAGTACAGTACAGTATTAATGCAATGATAGTGCGGTATGAGGTAGTCTCTTTCATTGATTGAATAAGCAAAGACCTCTTGTTCTTCTTTCTTCTTTCTGGCCGTGTCCCGACTGCAGTTACATGCAAGCAATAGTACGAGTACAATTCGCCTCTGTGGCCTTTGCTGTTGCCGCATGCAAAGCTTTTCAATGAGAGATTACAGGCATCAATTCTTCTTGCGTCTGCGATGTCCTTCCATTAGCTCCACCTGTTGTTTTCTGATTTACAATCCACTCTTAGGTGTCGATTAACTATGAGAGGCTGTAACTTAATCAAAATCCCTCTAACTGTTTAAACCCTCGTCCCGCACTCGCCGCTGGGGGTCCATAACTGCGTTCTCCGTCATCGGGTCATCCGTCCCTTTGGTTTCCTCTGACAGTGGTACCAGGTTCCCTCCGATTATCCGCCCGCCAGACTGCTCCGAACCAAGTCAAGTCAGTACCAGACACTACTCGTTTAACTGTCAGTCAGTGGATTGCCTCAGGTCACGCCTCAGCCACCCTGTCACCATCCCGAGGCTCCAACTACTACAGTACTACTGTCCTCAGGTTGATAACTATGGACGCTAATTACCCTACGTGACACATCTTGCGCTTCTGATCATCTTCCCTTCCTTCCTTCTCATCACTTCCCAACAACCACCTCTGTTTGCCATTGACAAACCAACAACAACAAAGTCAACAAGGATAGTCGCTTTCGACGACAGTTGACATTCATCTACAATAACAACTCAACACATCAACTCCTCTCTTCTTCCTCACTTTCCCAAGTCGTCATCGGTCACGAGCCTGCACCGAACACCACCTCAGCCTCTTATCTGCCGCTCTGCATCCCACTCATAACAACACCAGAACACTACAACATACTCAGCAATACACAATCTCGCCATCATGCGTTCTCGATCAGGTTCCGCAACATCCAACACCTCCAGCAAGGAGCTGCCTGCAGATAACATGGTCATCCATGTCACCATAGCTGGTGGCAAGAGTGAGTTTAACCGCCAGCGATATATCTCGGCGTCGGTTTACTAATATGTCCTCTGTAGCAATCAAACTGAACGTCCGTCCAGTCCACACTGTCTCTAACGTCCTCGAATTCCTCTCAGCCTCTACGAATCTTCCTACGGACGTACAACTCATGCTTGACGGCAAAGCGCTGGAACCTGCTACCACGGTTGCAGAGCTCAAGCTCGAAGAAACATCCACATTACAGGTTTCCTCACCTTCGAGAAGCGCAACACCTACCTTATCGTCAGCAACTGTGGCGGCTACAGATAAAACATCAATATCATCTACGTCGACACCAACACCTTCTGGTGCTGCTACGCCTACCAAGAGAAAGTCAAACAAGCCTCGTTGCTCGAAGGACGGCTGCAAGGGTCCCGCTCAACCAATTGTTGGCGACTGCGGTTTCTGTCAAAAGCGCTTCTGCGGCAAACACCGCATGCTGGAGTCTCACAACTGTGAAGGTTTGGAGGATGCCAGACAAGCAGATAAGGACCGAAATGCTGCAAAGCTGCAGGGCGAAAGAACCATCATGCTTCGCGGGCTATAGGAAGGAGGCACTTCGTGTTCTCACGAACGCAATCAATTTAGCCGGGAACTCGTTAGCAGGAATCGCGGCGAGGCCGCTCGTCTATGTTTGTTACTCTTTATGTGCTGCGGCGTCTACGGACCGGAATGGCGATTACCAGGGATTATATGCTGCTAGGTTGGGTCCGGACAAGGATTGCGTCAATGGTATCACGGTTGACTTTTGCAACTCTGCGAATATCGCGACAAGTGCTGGCAATGCCACAGGTTGAGACAATAATATAAACTGGCTCTGAACTGAATTTTGAGAATGCCTGAGCCCTTATGATGTGATTTGAGATACACGAGAAAGACGTTCTCGGCTGAACATGTATGTCATATAACATGTACCAACGCAACGAAGTACTGCATGAAAGAATCCCAACCTAGGTCACCGACAATTCTGGTCGTGCTCTCGGTCAGAGGACTATTGCTTCTCCTGTGACGGATATACGCGTATGTAGATCCCACCAGCGTTGCAAATGGGACGACTTGCTCGTGCGATCAGAAGCCGAGGCGTAGTGATTCGTACTGCCATACATGTATGGCTCTTCTGTTCTCTCAAATCATCATCAGGTCTGAACTTTTATGTCGTTGCTGAACGACGTATTCGGAGGACATGCCGCAGGTTTTGCAGTGCCTCTTGCTCTCTTGGCTGCGAAGTGGCAGCTGGTCCAGCACATGCCGGGGTTAAATGTCCACGACGGAGACTCAATGAGGTTAAAGTCTCTTCCACTCCGGTCCTTTCCTGCATGAGCGACAATGCGTCTAGGGGGAGAAGATACCAGTTGTTCCGTCATCAAATCTGACCTCGGGGGATCCGAGTGGTGGCAAAGAAAGGTGAGACTACCAAGTCCCAACATGTGTCGATACACGTTCAGGCCGTAGTTTCCCTGTTCTCCCAGAAATTGAACGTACTTATAATCTGGTCATTCCACTGGTGGTTCCCACCACTTGCATCCTCGATAAATCTGCCAGCATCCCGTTTTCGTTTGCAATACTTTCGAGCGCACGCCTCGACGGCATTCCAGTCGTCGGTCTTGAGATAACTTTTGACCGATCTGCTGTCGTCAAGTAATTTGATGAACGCTTCGCGGACCCACGTGTGGCAAGTGTACGCCGAGTCGTCCTGTCTGAGAGAAATATCCCGGAGCAGAGCCTCCAGACGAGACTCGTCGGTGACTTTTGCAACGGCAATCCTTATCAAGACTGTTTGGGCGCCCGCGTTGGATGGGATGTCCTGTTCCTCGTAGACGTATTTGTTGGTGTCGTCGTCGACGTGCGCGATGTGGTAGCGCGTGCCTGGATCGGTGCGGAATGCCGTTTGTGGACCGACGATAAGCGACCAGTGGTACGAGTCGCAGTTGAAGCTGTTGCGGAAAAAGGAGAGACCTCCTCGCGGGTACAGCGCGATGTATAACCGAGGTTTGTCACGGGTCGAGCTGGACGATATAGTGCGGATGAACTGTGGGCGTGATGTGCTTGATATTGGTCTCGTCGACCTCATGGTTGGGATGCGATGTGAATGCGTGCGAACTTAAAATTCACTCGCATTGCATGTAGATGGATTGCTGCAAGCAAGCAGGTGCTGTCGCAGTTGCTGTCGCAGTTGCTGTCGCAGTTGCTTTTACTCGTTCAAAGAGTAGGATAGTCATAGAGGGCCAAGTCAATGTCTGGAGCAGTAAAGTGAAACTTATGATTGACTGTGCGAGATTTCCAGAGAACGGTCTTTACCGATCGGATTTGCATCGAAGGATCGAAAATGGCAAACGCGCCGTTGGGTGGCGACGATGGGCCTTGCATTTACCGGCTAAACCGGTGGCATGATAAGTCTCGCCAAGCGGGGTGTTGGTTACGAAGTGCTGACTGCTGAACCGACAGATCTGATCGTAGGACAGCCGTAGTATCTCTTCGGCCGTTATACATAGTATTCGAAATCCGAGATGTGGCACAGCGACTGATAGTGGACAACAGCTCGCTAACATAGTTTCTTGCTAAGAGAATGAATTGACTCGAGAGACAGGAAAAGGGAAATGACCCCTTGTCATTTAGAAAATCATGTGTCACGCGTGTTTCGTACATAAATACCTAGGTAACTATAATGCGTACATCGTATATAGTCGTTACCATATCAATCCTCTCCGTCACATATATATTCCATCATCAATTATAACAGTATTCAGTGTAACAAGCGGCGCATCCACTTGGTAACGTCCCGCCAGCCTTCTTCATAATACCACATGCTAAGCACAGTGGCCACCCCGGGTCACCACCCTTGCTGGCAATTTGCTGTCCGTTCGCAATCATGGCGTCCGTCTCGGCCACAGTGTACTCCAGCTTTGCCGTCGATTGACCCGAGTCATAAGTGTAGTCCTGGTTGGGCAGATAGATAATTGTGATGACATCGGCATCGTTGCAGCCGAAGAACGTCGGCCGAGTATCGAAGCCGTCAGCGATAAACGTGGCGACATCCGGTATGACCGGCATCCGAGTGAGACTTTCATCTGTAGCACGTTGATAAGTGGTGTAGATCTCTGAGCCATTGGGATAGTTTGCGGATGTGTCAGCACTGTTGTCGTTGACGATTAGCACATCCACCAGGGGTCGATGCAAGAACGGCCAGATGGGATTGTTTTGAAGAGCTTCGCCACCGTCCACTAGAAAGAGGTCCTCTTGACTTTCGACAAGGGTCGACGGGGAGTACTGGAAAAATGGATTGGGATATACGGCGTAATTGTCGCGGGTCGTCACTACATGGACGGTATCAACGATCACCGAAAGGTCTTCGGCTAACCCGAGTATGGTTGCATCTGTGCTGTCTTCGCTCACGTCCTCGCTCGGGACCGCGACGCAGAGTTCGTTGAAGAGGTTCGACGACGTGCCAAGGACATAACCCTGATTGTCGTAGTTTGTGTAGCAAACACCTGCAACGGTAGGGCTGCCACCAGAAAGGGATGAGCCTAGATATTCAGTTTGAGTGAAAGCGGCTACTCCTTCGTCCCAGGATCCAAATTCATACTGGCATACATGTTAGACAACTTCATATGACGAGCACGTTATGACCTACCGGGTGGATTTCGTATTGTGTGCCATTGGGCGGCGGCGTACATTCGCCTTCGTTGGTCTGCACACCTAGGGAAGTGAATATAGGGTATGGCACATTGTAGCTGGTGAAGTTCGACAGGCTGGTGAGGCCGGATGTGGTCACTGTCACACCTCCATCGTCCCCGTAGAGGAGCTGGTAGGATAAGAGCCGGCCGTAGGGATCAGTAAGCGTGGGGGGAAAGCCTGCAAGGTCCTTTGCGAGGATGTCGGCCGTAATATCGGCATACGCTCCAGTAGCAGCGACGAGGTTGTCAGGTATCAAAACACTATCCTGGAATGCTTGTTCCCACAGGCCTGTTTGTAGAGAGCTGATTGTTGGCCAGTTGTTTCCCGCAATGCTTGACAAAAGCCAGGCGCCTCCAGAGAGACCTGCTTCGTAGGTGAGGGACTGATAAACGCCAGAAACTCCTGTGTCGCTGTCCCTGGCGTCGAACCCCTGAATGACAC
The DNA here is from genome assembly GCF_022695815.1 of Exophiala viscosa. NCBI lineage: Eukaryota > Fungi > Ascomycota > Eurotiomycetes > Chaetothyriales > Herpotrichiellaceae > Exophiala > Exophiala viscosa. The sequence goes on along the minus strand of NW_026944355.1, from coordinate 2,042,900 downwards.
CGGCACCTGACAAAAGAGATCGATAACCGCCACCACTAGTAGTCAATCCGATCAAGGGGTATGCCGTGGGCTGGAAAGCTTCGGTACTGCAGACTGTAGAAGTGCTGGTCGAGCTGGTTGTTGAGGTGGAGCTAGTGGTCGAGGTCGAACTGGTTGTAGAGCTGGTAGTTGAGGTTGAACTGGTAGTCGAGGTCGAACTGGTTGTTGAGGTAGAGGTGGTAGTCATCGTGGTGCTAGAAGTAGAGCTTGTGGTGGTCGAGGTAGTAGTAGTGGACGTGGATGTGGTTGAGCTGGTTGAGATTGCAGAAATGGTCAAGCTCGAAGACGTTGAGAGACCTGATGTGCTGGTCAAGGTTGTCAGGGTGGTAGACGTCAACGGTGTGGTAGTAGTTGAGACGCTGGTTGAAGTGGCAGGGGCCAAGGAGCCTGTCGTTGTCGTTGTAGTACTGTTGGTGTCCTTCATCGAGGAGGTCGTCGCTGATGAAACAGTCGTGGTCGTGGTGTCAGTTGCCGGCGCCCCTGTTGATATTACTGAGGACGTTGAGACGACAGTTGTGAATGCACTCGTCGATGTTGTCGCGGAGGTCGTGGAAGATTTGATCTTTGTAGATGTGGAACTTGATGAAGTGGCTTTACTTGAGGTTGAAGTCCCCTCATCATCGTCCACGTCAGTCCATTCGGTCCAGTCCGGGGAAGCTGCCCGAGCAGCGACAAAGTCGGACCTAGACCGGACTGATCTTTTACTTGCCGCCGTCGAGTTGCAGGTTGCATGCTTGACCGTCATTGCAAGCCACGCAGCGAGATTTTGAGACGCGATTGTGTATCGATTCGCAATGAACGCAGCTTCTGCACTACCAACACCGCTGGCTGCTCTGACCAGAGGAGTAGCAGGACATACTGCCAGGACAGGTGCATAGCCCGTTGACTGGCGACGCACTGGCGTACTTTGGACGAGGGGAACAGACCATAGCAGCACAGCGACCAGAAGAAGAGTATATTTGTACATGGCTGATGGGCGGAAGTGAAGGAGGTGAAAGTCACAGGAAAGGCTCAGCAAAGGAAACAATGACAACGCATCAGGGGCGGATTGCAAGACTTTAACATATCAGCTCGAACATATATTCCTGAGAAAGGGTCTTGCGACTTTAGTCGCTTTTCACGAACATGTCGTGCATAGCGCTGCAGAAACAGCAGGTGGCCAACGCGGTCCATATGCGACGAGTCACCGACAGTGAGGAGGACTGGCTGGCAGTAAGTTCAGTCAAGTGTCTTGGAGTGTGGTTGGAAATATGATTGCGGCTGGCGACTTGGACGCGGTTGGGGAGATTGCGCCCTGGACGCTCTTCTTGTCGGCCTGCCATTTTTCCCACGTGCAGTCTACGGGGATTGTCATTACTGGCCCCTGATATGTGGCTTCCCTAACGATGTGCAGGGACCAATTTCGCCAGCAAACGGCTGATGTGCTAGACGGATTCTTGTGGTAAGTAGGGACACGAAGGCTCCGGATTTGATATCGAGTAAAGAAACGATTCAAGTCGATTTTGTAGACAAGCCATTCTTATGTAACGCGTTGAAGCCAACAAAATGACGTATACGCGCGAAACGCAATACCTACCTAGGTATATGCTTGAGACACAAATCAATGTTCTTTTCATGTTTGCGCAATAAGCTGTACTGGAGGTCATTGAAGGTCGGTTGGTATATGTCGCCATCACCGTCTTCGCATGTTGAGAACCGCACCAATTTGTGAACTGGCTGGTTGCGTATGTGTAGCTCCAGCTCCAGCTCAAACATACTTGTCTGCTTGCATAGGTGGATTTCATATTTCGTACATAAGATCATCCAGGCTGTGCCAGACAATGTCCAGAGCTACACTGCTCTACGGAAGCAGAAGCACCATATCGCACGCAGCAATGTGCATATGTTGTTACCATTGAATGTGCAGAGACCCGCGTTACGGTACTTAGCTTTATGCACCGTCTGCAAGCGAGCGTCCAGACTCCCACGCAACTAGGTAAGGCTGAAGTTTTGTCCCCGTCAAGAGCTCACCCTTATCTTCCGTGATAGTCTTTTTTGAAACAGGTTGGAACATCCCACAACTTGAAAGTCCACGCAAGATCCTTGATATTGACTACTGCGCCACATCTACGCACGTCAAGGAGGATACCATCGATAATAGAGGGCGAATCGGAGAAATAGAGGGAGCCTCAAAAGAGGCGTCAAGCCACATCTATGTCGTGCATGTGGCTGTGCAGGCGACGAACTGGCAGATGTACAAACCCAATGAAGGAAAACGTGGGACGATGAAGTTGTTCTGTATCCAAAATTAACCCACGTAGAAGTTTGTAAAGCAATAATGACGATAATGGATGGGAAGCTCGGAGTTAAAGCCCAGGCATGCGACGTCATATGGACGTGCAGCTGCCAAGGAAACACTTTGAATGGCGTACTAGTAGTCCGGCCTGCATGGTTTCTGCTAGGCTACTGGATTATCAACTTTGCGCCTAATTGATTGCTATTGGGAGTCACCCGGATAGCTGAATCAAGCCTAATCAAGCCCCAGCCACGGAATACTCCCTCACTTGTCTCTTCTCCATAATAAGAAGCGAAGTTCTCCTCTGACTTCTCTTACATCTTTCTTGTTCGCGCTCCAATCTCTCGTACCGGTCTCTCGTCCTCAAGCAATACCCGTCGCTCACAGACAAACTCTACGTCTTTTTCAATTCTACACAAATCAGTGTAATCCCAACACACAATCACCATGCCTTTCACCGCATCGTAAGTCTTGTGCTTTCCGCCGACTTCCGATCTTTCTTTTCCCTATCTGCGCTACGAGAAAAGCTGACAATCGCCTCTTCCAGAGACATCTGCAAGATCATCCTTGCCATCATCCTCCCTCCTCTCGGTGTCTTCCTGGAGCGAGGATGCAATGCTGATTTCTTCATCAACATTCTGCTCACCATCCTCGGTTACATTCCCGGCATTATCCATGCTCTGTAAGCTCGGTCGCTTTAATACCTACCTTTGTGCACTGAAGCTAACTGAATTTCCCAGGTACATCATTCTGAAGTACTAAGCGGAGCTTGACCGATCTCTTTACATCACCGACAATGTCACTACCCGCACGGGGACCGACCCAACCTCGATTGCAAATCTTGATATCCATTTGCCCGTCCCTTTGATTCCGAGAGTATGATACATCAGTTGTCGCGTTGAGCCTTGCGCGCATGTCCGTCTTCGATCCGTCGCAGACTTGGAGAATGGGCCATTCCCATAAAGGGCGAGCGCAAGGTGCGAATGGACCGGTGTAAGAATACAAATCAACAACTCTTTTGCTGGACGGATAAGAAGTGTTCCATTCGAAATCGATGCACGAGGCATAGCGCCTTTGCACGCAGGGATGGGACGTGTAAAACACCTTAATTCAGCATAATGAGACAGCTATCCTTCTAATATTCGGACCTCTTATCCCATTTTCAAGTTCTCGTATTGATTTTACTTTATAAAGTCCCCTGATTCAGCCAGCCCTACGGATGAACCGCATCAGTAGGTAGTGAAACCCAAGTCTGGGATGCGGAACTGGTGTTCCGAAACCCCTAGATTTGTGTTATTGTTGCGACTCGAAATTCCCGGGATATCGTCCATCAAACACTGATGTATGCCGTTTGCTCCAAGATTTGACGGTCACTATCACGGGTAATCTCGAGAAGACTCAAGCGCTTATAGAACGACACAAACATCGTCATTAGGAGACCCGGAGCACGATGATATCATGCTACTTGCCTGGGGCACAGAAGAGACACGCTCTCCTATGAAAGAGTAGTGGCGTGTGTAATGAACAGCGAGGCGGCTCTAATTCATCAAACAGAAGCATTTCAAGTCGCCAAGCGAACAGGAGGTCATGGTCAGCATGCAGTCCTGCTACGACATGTATCTAGTTGCAAGCGCCTTCGCATACAGGACCTAGTCTGTTGGAAATGATTGATGGGGTCTTATAGTGAGGTTTCACGATCCTATTGGCGAGCCCCTGGACTCACGTGAGCTGCATACTAATGACCTGATTCTCCATCCCTTCAAAACGCGCGGTAAGACCTTCAACCAACACTTTCCAACCGTAGCGCTCGTCCATGATACTCTGCAAGTTTCAGGATACACGACCTATGATGTTTCTCATGGCCAAGCCGCCATCGTCATCGTCGACCGGTTATGTTTTCTTTGTCCCGAAAAGATTTGCTTCGAATATTCTTCGAAGGGGCTCCAGGTAGGTCACCAGCAGTATCAGATCCTCACTTTCCTTGCTGCGGTCGTATATGCTTCTCGAACCCCCTTATGAGTATTGCAGTTGCTGTAACTCGGTAATTTTCGTCTATGACTTCTATCACCTCTACGCGAACAGAAAAGAAAATTCCATCGCTTTCAGACTTACTTCCGCAAACGGTCACGTCCCCGGAAACAACATGAACCATCGACAATGACAAAGGCCTACCACTCGAAATGCGTTTTCGACCATGGACATCACCTAGTGCAGCGCTGGCCGCGGCCGACGGTGCCCTGCTACGAGCGCGAACAGACTCGACAAGTACTTGCCTTCCCGAGTCCCTCCTCTCTATCGTCCCCCAGTGTGCAATCGACTGCATCCAATCCTTCGCATTCACCTACTATCCTGGAAGTACCTGCGAAGACAATCAAGACCTCAATCGCCTTTGCACACAAAAAAACACGTCGGGCCTCACAATTGGAGAAGGATCATTGCAGTGTGTGGTCTCATTTTGCGCAGGGACAGATCAGGTAGACCTCGCAGTATACGGGATTTGTGATGGTATAGTGGGTTCTCAGCCTGAGACTGCCCGCACCATAACAGCGACTTTGTTAGCAACTACTTCAGCATCGACTTCAGCAATGGAGACGCTGCCGGCGACTATAGGCACTCCAGTGTCTACGGAGCAAATAAGCACAATTGTCATGGCTACTAGTACTCCTCCTGTGGCAACAGCGACAGTTAACACCGCCTTTCCTGCATCAACGGCATCTAGTCAGCCATCTGGGGTCAATTCGATGTCTGCATCTTCGACCAACACAGTCTCCGGCATGTCAACCAGCACCCAGGCTACCGCTGTGGCTACAAACATGTCAGATCAGACGAAATCCACACCTAGCCTCAGCACGACACAGATTATCGCAATCGCGGTTGGAGCTGGTGCGACCGTCATCGTTGTTTTTGCACTACTGATGCTCGTCTATTGTATACGCAGACGACGACGTGAGCGACGTCGCAGCCACAGACGGTCACGTGTGGTCGAGACAACTCCTCCCCTCCCGAACTACCAGAGTCCTTTTAGCAGGACAAGTCCAACATTCGAGGAGACAAATCCTTCACTTGCGGCTTCGAATGCAAACGGCCGTTTCTATGCCGCCCAACCACCGATGGAAGAGAAGCGGAGAAGTTTCTGGCGGAGGAGCATCAGACCCGAGGAGATAGGGGTTGCCGTGTCCCCGAAGCTGGGAGTGGAGGACTCTCCTGTGAGCGTCTCTTCGCAGCAGAGCATGTCACGGCTTTTACCCACACTGCCTGCCAGAGCTTTGTGGCCAACCCCTCTGGATCTCGAAAGCACGAGAAAGCGAAGGAGATACACGCAACGGCCGATCAGTGAGGCAACTGTGCTTGAAGAGGACCCAGAATGGACTGCGACCGGTCCTGAGTCAATCCTGATTGATAATCAGCCTTTCATCCTCGAAAGACCCCCACCAGCCAGGAAAATGAAGTCCATTCCTCCCCCTTTGAGACTCCCTATCGCCACGCCAAATCGTGCCAGAAACGCTCCTCAGGCTGTGCCGATGCCTCTCACCCCTACGTATGATAATGGGAATGTTAAGCTCATGTCACCTGCTGGGACGGTTTTTACTCCGCCGTCCACAGTTGCAAACACGATGCAGACATTCGCAGATGGCGCGTCGCCTCCTCCACTACTCGAGCGCAAGTTGGCACCTTCGTCGACATACGCAAACAAGAACATTATGCAGAGCATGCCTCCCGCGCGACTCCCTCTTCGTGCAATCAACAGCCAGGATACTGATACAGTTGTGCGGCCTCCCTACAACACAGCACCTACGGCATCAAATGTGGCCGTGCCTGTGCTTACCAGAACAAATTCTATTAGTTCTGAATATACCGAAATCGAGGAAGATACGACGCCAGAAGAGATCAATAAACAGCTTGGATTAAGTGCTAATCCGCCGACGCCGTCCATTTTTGCAGGCAGCAGCATATATAGCTATGCCGGTCAAAGAAGTCCCATCAAAGACCTGAGATATCCTTCTATTCCTCGCTCCGCTGCCGTCTCTCGCCAGGCGGAAAAGCCGTCACATATGCGAGGAAGTGTTGCCATCCCCTCACATCCACGATTGACAAGGAATCAACTAGTGCGCGCAGAGGCCAGTTTCGTGCAGACGGATACGACATCATCTGACGGCTATCTATCGGATGACACGATCGACTGGCCTGTACCTCCGATCCCGGACAGAGATTCGAGGAGGGGCACTTTGGCTGCAGCGGAAACGCTGAAATCAAGTATGGCAAAGCTCAGGAACAACCAAAATAGTGCCAACAGACAGCCCCTGCCCCAGATGTTAAGCCCATCTCTGAATGAGACATTGAGATCAGAAACGAAAAAGACGACGAAAGTCGTGGTCCCACAGAGGTCGCCGTCAACCAAAGCCCGCCTGACGCCGAGCAAATCGAAGACAGGCGATCTTTATTTGACGGTAGAAATATGAGAGTGAGGACCAGGCTTCCTCTGTCTGGATTCATGACAATGTACAAGTACTATGATTTTTGGATGAGACCCATGTTCGATTATTTCATGGCGAGATATGTACGATATGATGATAGAATATACCCTTGACCTCCGGTTGCAATAAATTGCTTCCAATATAGGAACTATACAATATATCCTTGTTCCTCGACATGCTGAAGGCGAGAATCTATATTTCGTGGTCCGGCGACAGCAAGCTGGCAGTCCAGCAAATCGTAAACTCGAGGCATTTTGCTTCAAAGGGATTGCCACCACATTATTTGGGGTCAGCCAATGACAGCCACAAAGTTGCGACTTCCTACAAGTTACAACCACCATCGTTCGTCCAGTTACTTCTTTCCTTTGAAGATCCACCCCTTCTCTATGGATATCCGATTATGAGAGTCTTTGTCGAGTACTGTGCAAGATGTGCACGGCCATTGGGAGTCATCGGGGCTCGATCGAGACAGAACATTCCTGGAGTGGCTGTCCGTACGTTCACGACAAAGTCTACACTTCGACAAGATGAATCTGCTGTCCCTATATCAGAAGCTGAAGCTGCTTCGCCCATGAAGAGAGTATTTGACCGTCTAAAGCGTCATGCCAGCCATCTTTCACGACAGGGTCAACGTTCATCGATGACCTGGATAGCACAGGGTAATCCTGCTCTTGTGGTATGTACCAGTTCTCTCATTTCATTCAACCATTTACACACAGATAAGAAGCTTACTATGATACCCAGAAACCCGAAGAGATACTACCGTATATTGTGGATTACTGCGATGAAAAGCCTGAAAAGATTCGCACGATTGTACTACTGGCAACTCCAGCCTTGTCACATTTTCTGGAACCGGAACGGTTGCTCAAGCCTCTAATCGAAGCGCTTTATCGCGATGTGACATATTACAAAGGCAGGCCCAACGTGTTCCATGTCAATACTGTCACTGCTGTGGTTGACGCAATACCTGTGCCTCGCAGTGCCGAGACCAAAGCAACCCTTGCAACCGCAGAAGGCCTGTCATTGTTGATGAGCGGCGCACCTCCCGCCAACAAAGCAGTTGATGATGAGGACAACCCTGCTAATATGAGGTTCATCTCCAACGCTACTTCTACCAGCTTGACAGGATCAGGGAGACCTGTCAATCGACATGTTTCCCTTCCCGTCGCGAATACACTCTTCGTCAACGGGCAGAAAACCACATTTATGCAACACGATTGGAGAATCAGAGCCCTGCGCCTTGGATCGTCGGTTTTCCTGCTCTCGCAAAACCACCGTCAGTACGTGAAGGTCCGGATACAGTGTGAGGCGGACGAGTTTCTTGGCGGCCACATTCCTCTACAACCGTTGACGTCCGAGCGGAGGATCACCAAATCAATGGGGAATATCCTGGCACAGATACAAATCGATGGAAATGCCGTGCCTGCATCAAAGGAGCTTGAGACGGCGGTCCCAGACTATTTAGCGTCAAATTCAGGTGTTACGCAGGGCCCTGGTCTCGTCTATGCCTTGATTCGACCACCCAATCTACAACAAGCTGCAAATGAAGAAGTCGCCACAGATGGGCCTTCATCCGCACTGTCTCTAGCACTCTGGCGAGGTGTAAGGCTACACAAAGTGACGGGTGGCGGTGGTGGCTGGGGCAAGAAGCAAGGTCTCCTGTCGCTAGACGCTGCATATGACTTCAAGAATTCCAGTCTTGCTGGGAAGACTATACACTTTCCCGATCCCGACGACGATGACTCCATGCCAACTCTGAAAGTTTCCCAGGATACGATCCCAGACGGGAGTACTGTGGAGTTTCTGGTGAGGACAGATGCTGAGACATGGAGGACCGAGGCCGAGGCCGCGGATCCCAAAGAACAGCCACCAGTCCATGACAGACAGTCCGATTTGCCGCACAAAACAAGGAAATGGGTGTTTGGCACGGCCAAAGCACCAGAGACACATGTTCATCATCCAGAGAACTCGGATGAAAAATCCTCTGGGGTTCTCTTCTTCCCTAATTACTTCGGCATGGTCTCATTCTCAGGGGCCGCCTTCGGCTCTGAGGAGGTGCCTCACCCAGACGAGGTCTACTCCCCCGATTGTCCACCTTTTCGGCGGACTCGAACCTTGGTTGATGTTCCTGATGTACGCCTCAACTTTGTTTCATAGTGTGGCCACGTTGAGCGCACTCCGTACAGGTCGAAGGGGCTCGCACGAAGAAGCCGTATTGACGACGTTTCTCGAGCCAGAAGTCAGCAGGCCTAGTGCTGCGTCACTGCAACACCCTCATAACCAGGAAGGGTGACCTGAGATGGACGTGGGAATCCCGTCGTCGTCAAGTCACACATTGGCCATTAAGGAGCCATACGATTGCCGAAACCTCATGACTGCGATTCGAGCACGTCCACATCGAGTTCTTCCATGACCTGGAGGACCACGCCGAGGGATTCCATGAAGCCGTTGACAGCGACTCGGAGCATGCGATTGGTTGTCGCACTGTACTCGGTGCGCAAAATTGTATAACTCTCATCTTCAACTTTACCGTTTCCCTCAGTATCCTCGGCGCGCATTGAGAACTTTCGACGGACGAGGGGAGACAACTCGGCGTCAACTCGTAATGCGCGCATAGCGGAGGAGGCAAGGCGCCGGTTTAAGAGAGGGACATCGATGACTCTAAGCAATTGATCAGCAGTGTCTATTGTATATAGGATGACGCAGGCGTGCACGCACAGTGAGCAGGGAAACTCTGACGTGGCTGTCATTGTCAAAATCCAGAATCCTGGCTGCGCAGAAGCTTGTGTATGGCGATCGAGTCTGAGACACACCCTCTATGGATCAGGCCTCGCTAAGCCGGAAAGGTATCGTTGCCGTGCTGAAAGTCGCTTGCGACAATCGTCAACAGGCCTGAGGATATGGGGTAAAAAATGGGTTGCACGGTGACGAAAAGGCTGAAAATCTTGAGACTGCGCCAAAGATGGTTGCTGGGCAGCAGATGGCAACAATACCTTTCCGCTTCGCTTCGCTTCCTCCTTGCTCTCAGCCCGCATTTCTCTCGGACCATCAAATACTCTCTACCACCCGCAATTGCATGACCATACGCACATCATTACTCACTGCTGTCGCTCTTGAATCCCTTCATGATATCCGTGGCCTTCTCCAGCTTCATTATCTCGCGCACCTTTTCCAACGACATGTTGTTGCAATAGGAACGGCGACAACCATCACGCGGGCACCTGTTTATTTTTGCCCACTTCTCCCGTCATCGACGTCCGAGCTCTCCCACCAAAAGCCACCAAAAGCCTCTCGTCTTCTGACTTTCGAACTTGCATAAAGCTGCGATCTCCTTCAGAGACTGCTTCACTGGTTGTGCCCTCGACTGCTCAGAGATGGCGCCCGCAATAGTCCATCCCGTCAGTTATGGCCAGGTTATTGAGTACATCCAGGGTATGAAACATAAACATTGCACCCCCTTGCAGAACAACAAAAGACTGACATATCTTCCAGACCGACTATACCTAGCATCGTACACTCAAGCACCCAACGAACATACTCCATTCCCATATCCCACACAAGCAAAGAGATCACCTCACAAGAAGTCATCAAGAGCACAGCCAGGACCGACCCCCGCCACTCTTCGACCTCCTCCAGTTTACTTCACGGTTGATGACACACTTCTTTACAATGCTTTCCATGCCGACTTTGGCCCGTTGCACATTGGACATTTGTACAGATTCGCGGTTCAATTTCATGACATCTTGGGAGACCCAGCAAACAATGACAAAGCGGTGGTGTTCTGGAGTCGGGCTGATGCAAGAAGTCGAGCCAATGCTGCATGCTTGGTCGCGTGCTACATGGTTCTGATTCAAGCTTGGCCACCACATCTTGCTCTGGCACCCATTGCACAGGCCGATCCCCCTTACATGCCCTTCCGAGACGCAGGCTATAGCCAAGCAGATTTTATTCTCAACATCCAAGATGTGGTTTATGGAGTGTGGAAAGCAAAAGAGGAGAATCTATGTCAACTTAAGGAGTTCAACCTGGAAGAGTATGTTGAACGAGAACTGCCAGTGTCAAAACATCTTGCTAACCTTTGCCAGATATGAGCGATATGAGAGAGTAGACATGGGCGACTTCAACTGGGTTTCACCACAATTTGTCGCATTTGCGTCTCCTCAATCAGAACCTGTAGCACCGATACCCATATCATCTCCAGCTTATGCGACCTTGCCGTCCTGCGTCCCAGAGATTCCGAATGCAAGAATATCACAACCGTTCAAGAACGTTCTCACACACTTTGTCCAGCGAGACGTTGGTCTGGTCGTTCGACTCAACTCGGAGCTCTATTGTCCATCATACTTTACCGCTCTGGGCATACAACATATCGATATGATCTTCGAGGACGGCACTTGCCCGACAATGCCGATTGTACGCAAATTCATCAAACTGGCTCACGACATGATCTCAAAGAACAAGGGCGTTGCTGTTCATTGCAAAGCTGGTCTGGGCAGAACCGGTTGCTTGATCGGCGCTTACTTGATCTACCGACACGGCTTCACCGCCAATGAGGTTATCGCGTTCATGCGTTTCATGCGTCCCGGAATGGTGGTTGGACCACAACAACACTGGCTACACCTCAACCAGGGCAAGTTCCGCGAATGGTACTTGGAAGATCAATGGAAGGCGAAGCTTGAGCTTGCCAAACCTGTAACTCCTCGTGCTATGGCGACCAAGACGCCCATGCGCATTTCCAGTGGCGGTGCCCAAATCGCAACACCAGATCGATCTAGTGCACGACGATCTGCTCTGGGCGAGATTGACGGCAACGACGTGTCGACCTACCAAGACGAGAACCTGCCAGCCCCGACACCTGGTCAACCAAGAAAGTATGCACGCATGGATCCTCGAAACCACCCATACTCACGGTCCACTTCTGGCACCGTCCGGCCAAATGCCAAAGCCGACAGCGAAGTCACTGTTGAGACACACCGCCACAGCACAAACGGTGCGGAGAGTGAAGAGGAGCTCATCCTACAGAGAGCCGCATCTCGTCGGAGTCAAAGCAAGAGTCCCGGAAGCAAGGGCAAGGCACGCAGCGTATCGTACACGACGACCACAACGACCATGACCAAGACCTTTGACGTCGGTGACACGAAGGGCATCTACGAGGACGACGGAGACGTCGCTTTCCAATTAGAAGACACGAATGCCATCTGGGACGAACTCGCGCAAGAGCAAGAGAACCTTAAACTCAGCACTTTGAGCGAGAAGGGCGGTGCACCACGACAAAAGACGCCGAGGTCGGCCAGTGGTATGGGAGCCATGAGCGTTTCGAAGACCAGATCATTGCGTGAGTCGCCTAGGCGCAGCGGCGGTGAGGACAAGACCAAAGTCAGAAAGACGAGTGGACGGGTCGGCAGCGCCAATCATGGTCCTGTGGCTGTAAAGCGGTAATGACGACGCGATGGACTCTACAAGATGAATCGCCTCTTCGCAGACGACACACTTCCAGTGCAATTGTCAAGATTGTACGACGAGCTTGACACTCAACATTGTACGATTTGAACGGCCGAAAATGCATCTCCGCCTACTCTACACAACGAATCGGGCTTACAAGATCGGGTCCAGTTTGCAAAATCCGTCTTTACATTGAGCTGATGGGATGTTGTGTGTCTCCTGACATGTCACTCTCGATTGGAGGTGAAGGAATCGGTCAAAATTATTGGACTGAGGAAAATGTCTAATGTTTTTTCAAGTTGCCTTTGCCTGTGTATGATGAACTGAGGCTTGTTGAGCTGGGGCCCCGTCGAATCTTGGGGCATCTGAGTCGTCGAAGGCGTCCACAAGATGAAAGCACCGACATGAACATTGAACGATGGCGTTGGCTTGGGACATTGGCTTTTGGCATGGGCATGGGCATGAAGCTTTCAAGCATGGCGCTCATAGCAGGGGAGTTTTGTCAATCAGTACATACGCTGGATAGCGAACATGTTTCGACTTAGCCTTTGTTCGTTCACTCTACTTTGCTCCAACTTCGCTGATGAACCCCATGATCTCTGAGTGGTATAGCCTGCACGTGCTTTCACACGCATTTTAAGACCCGTGGCACTTCTGTGGGGGAGTGATGAATACTCACCCATGATAAGGAAGTGCTTGAAAAGAACTTGGGATAGACTTGCCGTGGACGGGTTACTTTTTTGGATCTCTTCTCGAACAGCAGCACTTGTCTGCTAAGTGGACTAATCTAGACAGCTTAGTTAAACTACTGTTTACCAGCAATATGAGAATGAGCTCCGTCTGTCAAAAGCTCTGGGTATGTCTTCCTCCAGTCATCTTCCATATCCTCCGAAAGCACCAAGTTCATCCCATCAACCCAGCTCAAAGTAGCTCCTCTCATGCATATGAACATATCTTTCCTGTGCAGCAAGAGGGTAATATCCGACACGAGTTCCTCAATTGTTGCCCGATTGTTGCCCGATATTCTGCGATTCTGTTTTTGGGTGAGGGCCTGGACCTCAATTTGGTGAAGCTATTGTGATAAAGCTGAGTGGTGATATGTCTGAGCGTGTGCTCAGACCACAATGATGAAGCTGCACCAGCCAAGAATGTGTGTTGAAGAATGCAAATCGCAGTGATTGATTTGAGTGAAGAATCCAAGGGGGCACTCCAGGTCCAACGACCAACTACGGTCCCTTTCGTTATCATGTCGTAAAAGTGCCCATCAAGAAGTCGCGCCAACAAGGCCAATGCAGTAAAATCATGCAAGCTCCAACAGGAGCGCGTGTTGTTCGTAAAGCGTAAAGGGTTCTGCACTTGAGAGAATGCCAGCTCTTGATCATTTGTCGATCTTTTCTTTCGACCGCCAGAATTGCATTAATCTGCTGATCCTGTTGGTTTTCTTTTTGCTCTTCTCATCAAGGACGCCGGCATTAGGAACAGTCTCAAACTTGAGTTTACTGCCGTTGGAAGAACCAGGTATGAGACGATTCAGACTTGCCAAGCTTGCTCGCTTCCACGCTTGTTGGTTATTTGACCTCGAAGTTGATGGGTCAATCATGGAATGCGACCGCTGCTCGGTAGACGAACGAGTGCCTGCACTGCTGGAGAATCGTGGCAATGCTGCGCTAGAGATGCTGTCACTAAGCGATGGCAGATCGTCGTTTGACGCCCGAAGAACAAAGTCTGGACTAGGTTCATTTAAAAATCGGCTTGGCCGAGAGAGGGTCTCAAATGAGATGTGGTCCACATCCGGCGACGACATCATCGAAGCTGATGTGGTACGGCCATCCGTAGAAGATGCGTAATGTGATTGAGGAGCCGGATATGCAAAAACCATGGGCGAAGACATGACAGGTTTCTGTGATTCCAGGTTTTGAAACACGGGTGCCTCAATGGTAGAGCTGGACGACCGGACACCTGCTCGAGCGACATCCTCATCCAGATCAGCAATCATGACTCCATCGTCCTGTCGCCTGTTGAGAGATAAACCAAGGCCTCCAGATGCAGTCTGCTCGGAGTTGGTGAGAGCCATATTCGTGTCCATGATAGTGGCAGCAGCCTGCTTCATGAAATGCAGACTTTTTTGGTCACCTGTAGACGCGCGTTCGTCGTCCTCACCATCGTTTTTTCCAGCAAGAAAATTGTCTTCCTCTTGCTCGTCGAAGACATCTTCAGCCAAGGAGGTATTGCTGCCGAAGCGATGGATGCTAAAAGTGTTGCGATTCACAGCGGGCATGGTGGGTGCTGACTCGGTCCTCCTATGGGCCGTGCCAAAAGCATCCACGGTTCCCCTTCGCTCACTGCTGTGTAGTTTTGCGATTCGCATCGATTTCATGTTGCTGTCATGCCCCAACTTCTCCTCGCTTCCAAAGGGTCCTAACGCTGCGTCCAAGTCGAGTACCGGGCTGGTAATCTGTTCTTTAGGCGAATCGCATGCTCGAGCTTCAAGTATAGTCAAGTTTGGCAAAGGAGCACGAACTTTGGTCGAGATGGGTGAAGGATCCCGTATCACAACGGTATCATCGGCGTCAAACACCTCATTGAGTCGATCGCTCGGGCGTCTGACCAGACTAGGTACAGCAGGGACATCTTCCTTTGCCTTGACCGGCCGCTTGTCAGATTTTCTGGAGAAGATGCCAGAGGTCCAGGTATGATACTTTCTCTTCTTCGACAGGTTCGGCTTGCTGGTCGGCGTTTCTAGGGGTTTCGGCTCACTGAGTACCTTCGGTTCCTGGGGTAAACCAGCAGACAACGAGACATCCATAGGGTCACTCTGTTCGGCCTTCGGCGTAGACAACGGTGAACCATTGTTGGAATGAGTGAACCAGAAATGTTTCCTCTTGGTGGGTGGACTGCCTGAGCTGAAAGTACTGGGCGAACCCGATGCCGAAAGAGGACGTTTTGGCAGGTTGATGATGGACAAGGCCTGGTCTTCAGATGTCATGGTGGGTGACAGTGTAGAAAGAGCATCGGCTGTCTGAGGACGTTCCGGGGAGATGAAGACATCGCTGGATGATATGACGACTAAACCAGGACGTGGCGTTGGACTCGCTATCGAGTTGATACTCCCCGACAGAGAGTGACAACCACGGATAGTTGAGTTGCTGCCTTCCGTTTCAGACGAGATGAGCGATAACGGCCTCGGAATCACGTCGACGTGTTCGGAGAATCCGACACGGGGCCGCACTCCTGGAGCACTGCCTCTTCGCCTTGGGGAAGACGGTGGGGTCCTGACAATGTTGGACATTGACTGCCGCATGTGAGGGCTGGCACGCGGGAAAGAAAAGGCCAGTGCGCCGTCTGACGGGGTGGTTGGTGAAGAGTCCGCCCGTGCTTTTGACAGTGCGTTTGCCTTGATAAGCTCGGACGTGTCAATGTCTGAGATAGAAACAGCTTGGGAACGGCGGTGTACGTGACCCCTGGATGCTCCATTGACTGAGGGTGGTGGTCGATATTCCGCCTTTTCCGGGCTGGTACTGACCAGTTGAGGTCCGTCATTCCCGCCACCAACAAATTCACTGACACCTCTTCGATGACTATTCCGTGGAGGTGGCTGGACGTCGCCAAAACTCGATTTGGTTGGACTAGCCGAGCGTTGTGCAGCGGGCGCATTCGGAGCAAATGTGAAAGCTGGTAATGGAGCAGGTCTCGCAGATCGAGCTGCACGTTGTTGATTCATAGCCATCTCCTGCAGGACTGGATGTGTTGGACTCGGGCTTCTTTCAGAAGGTAGATCGGCACCAGGGTTGAACTTGAAGTCAGGTAGAGCTGTTCTGGTAGAACGACGACGGGCTTCCATAGCGGCCATGGCAGAGCTGTTTTGATCTCCCAGATCATGGCCTCCTACCCGGGCCGAATTTTCATCTGCACCAGGGTTGAATTTGAAGACCGGTAGAGGCGAGGCATTCGGGTTGCATGATGTTCGTCGTCGGTGGTGAGCGGGAGATCGAGGCGGAGTGCTGGGGGTGGAATCGAAGGGCGACAGGACAGGTACCGAAGGAGGTAACGAAATCGAAGTCATATTCAATAGAGCAGCCACCCAATGTGTAATTAGGTAGTGGTGTTGTGTTGCTGGCCAGCAGGCAGGTGCAATCAAGACGATTGATTTTGAGGTGATCCGGCACCTTGCTGTTGATTTGTTTTATGAGGCCTTTGGCAAAAGAACGACTGCCACCATTACAGGGGTTGGGAAGGGTCAATTGCGCTGCAATATGTCCGTAAGGAATGACTTGTACAATATTAGGGAGAGTGACTGTCGGGTAGTATTGTCTGAGATCGTTGAGGACGTCCTTTTCACAAACACAGTCGCAGCTGAGTTGGAAGTGAGGTTTGTTTGAGGCGGATGGGATGACCGGTGCTGGCGAGTGAAAGAGTGTTGAAGGAATGGACGGCAACCTGGAAGAAAGACCGACAAAGGATCTCTCTTCTATCAGGAGCCAACAGCTGATTAAGGCCGCGGTGAGATAGACGATGTGTGAGGATAGAGGGTGGTGGAGAGGGAGAAGTGCAGGAAGGAGGAGTGAGGATGATGGATGCAGTATGTACCACGGATGGAAGAGGCCGGCAAAGCAAAGCAGGGCACAAGGAACAGGCGCAGGCACAGGCACAGGCACCACACACCACAGTACCAGGTAAGTTACAGTAGTGCAGTGCAGGCAAGGGAGCGGCCCACAGGCCACAGGCTGGAGCACCCGGGAAACTTGGGTTGCTGGGGTCTTTTTAGGCTAGCTAACCAACTGAAGCGTGACCTTTTTAGGGGCGCTGTGCATGCAGTCACTTTAGCGACATGCCCTTAATCCTCTTTGGGCTTTTGACAGAGACTCGACTTGGCCTCGTGCCAACATGCTGGACGAACTACTGAAGTCCACTGACGCGACAGGAACGAGGATGACACCCAGACACACCAGGGATCCTCCGGATGTTGGTGCGTCTGCCGGTTGCAATGCTGTGGGAGATCTGAACATTCTATCGCACTGACGTGTGCATATCCATCCCTTCCGGCGTGCCGTTATCGCATCGTCGATACAGGCAGCGCGGGTGACCTCTTGAAGGTACGTGCACAGTGCCTCGAAAGCAGGGCACGATGTATGCACGATCTCTACTCGTGCCTAACCTTACGCAGGCACAAAGAAGACAAGAAGCGTACTATCGATGGCTGACATCTCTCAACCTCTGAACCTAAATGGCTACCATTTGATAGATGCGTTGGCATGGAGAAGAAGAAAGGAGATGGTCATCCTGGTCTTCCAATCTCAATCGCGATCGCCCTTGATTCCACTTTTGCCTTCTTCCACCGGGCCGTGCTTTTCTCAGGATTGTGTAACTTGACCTCTTTCTGGTTCGGCGGAAGTTCTCGAGGAGTCACATCTGAACGGTTCCGGAGCTGTCACCACTGCTGATGGCGACCACTTGAAGACCAAGCCAATGCAACCTCTTAATTCAATTACTGTGGGAGAAGATCATTTCGATAATGATCAGCAGTAAATCCCCAGCCGAGAGAGCCTGTTAGTGCGCGTACCTTTTCGGCCGGCCATATCAAGCTTATGCGCTTATGCAGGAACTGCAGGCCTGAAAGCACTTCAACTGGCCAGCCAGAGAGACGAGGCTTTCGGTCCAGACACCTTTTTTGGTCCATCATGACCTCGTGTTAGGAGCGTGTGGCTTTTGACTTTATAAAATCTTGGATTCTCCCACGGATACAGCCGTCGAGTCGAGTTTTTGCGGGAGAGGCGTTTGTGTGGAATTATTGTGCGCAGACGAGTCATTCAGACCGAAAGAAGTCACCGACATGAAGGAACAGCCATGGGTGCGATGGTGAGACTCGCTTCTTGACCGTCACCTTGACAACACTCCGCTCTTGAATCTCGGCTGTGCATGAGACGAGATAAGAAATGTCGATTGCCACGCACACTTCCCCATTTCGCATCGCTGACCTGCAACCTCACCGCCCATGAGGGGAAGGATGTGGGCCAGTAATTAGTAGTGGGTGACCGTCCAGAGCTGAACTTTTTGCGAACCAATACGATTTGCACTTTGAACTATATCACGTCAAGGTGATGGTGGCCTCAGAGAACAGCTTCGTTTGACTCGGTAAAGACTTTGCACGCATCCTGCAAACCATTTCACTAGCGTTATGCAACTTGTTCTCGTGACGGTTGCTGCCAATGCAAGCACATGTCGCTCTAACGCACGATAAGAAAAATTCTCCTGCGTTGTGCAACCTTTTGGAGGCCGACGACACTTGACCGAATATTCGCCTTACAAAGCAACGAGGGGTTCGAGTCTCGACCATCGACTAGCCGCATGAGGCCGAAGCCCACTCGATCTCACCAAAGCACTTTACGATAGTCAAGGGTTTCCAGATTGGGCATTTGCGACACAGTCAACTATTTGCCCTTGCTAAAGAAATTTCTAGGACAGTGTCACAACGAGGATTATTCTTCCGCAAGCAACTCGTGGCATCGGGAGCACAGCAGCAAGTTCAATCTCGGGTTTTCCATTCATGCTGTGCTCTTGTCTTCACATTCTGTGACACAGTCTTGATGATCAGGCTGAGACTGTAACCACACTAGTCACCAGAAGGACTCCGATCGTCAACTTTTTCTCCGCATCTGCAGATGGCGCCAGCGAGAAAACAAAGAGGTGGTAGCACCAAGTCCGCTCAGTTCCCTCCAAAAGACGCCAACATTGCACAAAAACGTCCCGGCTCCGTGGCTTTCCCGATCGAATTGCAACAATTGATTTTGGATGTGTTCCGCCGGGCTTTTCCCTTTGACGATCAATCCGAAGTCCAGAAGCACATCCAAGAGGTGAAAGGCCACCTATTCCAACGGGACTTTATCAGTGCTTTTGCTAAGCAAGCATATCTCGATGCTTATGCATTGAGGTGGAGTGCCAGCCGTGCACTTGGCTATAGCGATATCTTACTGCACCACGACCTGCAGCAGATATGGCTCGCCAAAACTGTGGATTCGACAAGCGCTACTAGAGTTGCTTGCATTGGAGGTGGCGGAGGGGCGGAAGTGGCTGCATGTGCGGCTGCAGCACGATCATATTCGTTGTCCTTCAAACTCGAAGTCCACGCAATAGATATTGCGGACTGGTCCAGTTGTCTTACGAAGCTAGAACATGCCATCTGTACGCCATCTCAACTATCACCATATGCAAGCGAAAGCGCGAAGGCGACGAACAAACCGTTGGTCCCCAATGACCAATTTGCAGTCCGCTTCTCTCAACGCGATATACTTGCAGTTGAGGAAGGAGAACTCCGCGACATACTCGGTGGGGTCAGATTGTGCACCATCATGTTCACTCTCAACGAACTGTTTACGACCTCGATATCGCGGACGACTGCATTCTTATTGGCGCTTACCGATACCATGCAGCTGGGTTCGTGGCTGTTGGTGGTCGACAGTCCTGGTTCCTATTCCGAAGTCAAGTTGGGTCAAGGTATGGAGGCGAAAACGAGAAAATATCCTATGCAATGGCTACTCGACCATACGCTACAGCAGGTTGCACAGAGTAAGTGGAAGAAGCATGTCTCCGATGATTCGAGATGGTTCAGATTGGACTCATCATTAAAGTACCCCATGGAATTGGAGAACATGAGGTATCAAATCCATCTCTACCAGAGGGTAGAGGAAGGGGTATTCTAAGCGGCTTTTGAATGATGAACAAGAACAATTGCTAATCCGTCTGATCATACATCTATTCGTCATCCTCATCACCCTCGTCGTTGACCACGTTGAAGAATCGCAGTTCGTAGACACCCTTGCTCGTAGATACAACACGGAGCCAGTCACGGAGTTGTTGCTTCTTGAGGAACTTCTTTGTCCTGTTTGCCTTGTCAGTATTACTCCAGAACCATCAATTCTTCAGTGAACGTACAGGTACTTCAGGTAGCGACCCGAGAAAGGAATGTGTGTGACCACCTCGAGTTTGCCATCTCCAACCTGGGAGATGCTGACGTCGTCGCCGAGGTTGCCGGTGCGGCCCTCGACCTTGACGCGATCGTGGAGGAACTTCTCAAAGGCAGACAGATCAAAGATCTTATCGCTGACAGGCTGGCTGCAGTTGATGGTGTACTGGTGGAAAAGTCAGCAACGAGGCATCCATGCGCAGCCATAGGGATGACATACCTTCTTGGTGACTTTCTGGCTCTTGCCCTTCTGGCCGCCCTACAATAAAAGAGAAAAACCTTAGCCTACTGTACATAACTGGTCCGCTGATCTCTTTTCGCATGCGCAGGATGCCAAAAGTCTTCAGACATGCCCAGATACAGCAAAGCGATTCGGTTGTCTTACCTTAGGTGCGACGGTGCGTTGAGGTCCCATTTTGAATGATGTTGTGTCGGTCGCAAAGAGATCAATATCCTGCGCCTGTGGTGTGTGTTGGTGGTTGGCTGAATCAAAGGTCAATCGATCAAACTGCGATCTTGAGTTTTCAAGATTGTGGGTTTCGATGCCAAGATTTCAGTCACGTGGATTGTGGCTTAGCCTTGCCAACAAGGCTGCGTCGATCTTCGAAAAAGGGGTTGAAGCGGCTTGGCGAGACTTTTCAATCATTACAAAAATAGTTTCTCCAACGACAACATTCACCTCCCGCCCTTGGTTGCGCCAAACTTTTAATTCCAACAATGCCACATGACGTTGACCGCCCGAGATCACCCTCACAGTATCTGCTTAATTGAACGGGTCTGAGGAGAAAGGTAGTCATCCAAAGCGTCATTGTCTTTTCGGTAAATAACGGAGCGACACGTGACTATACTAACTATCCCGACGATGAAGTGTCGGTGTTCTCCATTAGGAAGCTCCTTTGACCGGCCGAGTGCCAGCAACTGATAAGCGTTCAGGGAATCTCAATTTCATTTCTGTTTAGCAGACACATCTCTGACTCACATCGTTTCTCGGTCTCAGAGCCAGGTCCTCCATAATGTCTCACTGTGGCTATTTCTCGCACGCGCGGTCCAAGGGGGAGAAGTTGGGGTACTACCGGGCTTCCGTTGCATGTGGTGAGTGACTGACCTGCCCAAGCCAATCCAGTTGTGAATGTTGTGGACACCCTGCTCATGAAGGTAGGTCATTGCCGAAAACGCAAGGCTAGATGCATGCCTGCAACCGGAGATGCCCAAGGCAGATGTACCAATTGCGTCCGCTTGGGCCGCCAATGTGTGGCAGTGAAAGTGGAAGTCATGGAAGCCCTCGATGTACTGGGGGGAGATGAAACGCCCGAGAACATTCTACAAGTCCAACGGCTGATTGGTACGTATGATGACCGCCTCAGTCAAATCAACAGCGGTACCTAATATGCCTCAGGACACGTTAGGGACGAGGCGCCTTCAGTGCCACCTCGCCAGAGAAGGAACAGGCTAAACCCGTCGCGCACGGCAAGGTTGAAGCCAGCGCCTTACAGCGGTGTCCTTCCTGCTATATCTCAGTCCCCACAAACGTCAGGGTGGCCTGAGCAGCCGCAACAACTCTTTCACCTTACTCCGTCCACCCAAAACGACTCATCACAATTTGGGGCCCAAGCTTGCTCAGAACCAGTATTTGAGGCCCACAGAACAATAATGTCTCTATGGACAACAACTTCGGCTACAACGAGCGATGCCCGTCACCCAACAACGGCCGAAACTCCGTGTAGTGATCAAGGACTTGTGCCCCCAACTTCGCATTTCTACCATCCAGAACCGTGGCGGACGGCAGACTTGGATCACGACAACAGTGCTCAGGCCACTACGAATGTAAAGTCAACAGAGAGTGCATCAGCTTGGCAGTTCATGATTTCGACTATGAGCAACCTTCCACCATTTCCTGTATCGGATACACCCTATCATATGGTCCATGACCAGCAGTGCCGTGGTCAAGATTGGTCAGGACCTACCAGCGAACACTTTTCCGCCAGCAGCACTATTGCTTGGTTGGATCCTGATCGGTAGAACACTCGATGCGTTCAAGGCGCTGGAGTGCTGGGCAGCCAGCCAGCTGACTCGGCCGCATCCTGGGGAATGCTTCTTCAGATACCAAAGACTGCGAATTGGAATCTCGATTGACGATTTGCATTGCGACGGTGCATGATGGAAAAGTTCCATTGCATCAAGCGACCGGAGTTTCTCAGCGACAAATGCTGACCTTTTCTCATGCTTGACGTGTTCCAAACACATGAGCAATGGTTACAACTGCATCAGCCTCGTTTCATGTTTCTTTTTTTGTTAATCGACTGCGCGATGCCATGCTTCATCGAGAGGTGTCTTTCGCTTTCAGTTGATCATCATAACGCAGCACGCTTTCCAGCAACACCTGCGCTCCAAGGGCACTGAAGAACAAAAGTGTCAGTCTTCGATTGGTCTTGCGGGGATGTGGTGAAGTTGGGGGAAAGGAGACGAAGGGAAAGCTTACCACTGTTCCGGGGAGGAATACTCATCAGGATGATGAGAAATACCTCCCTTGGAAGGCACAAAGACCATACTCGTGGGACATCTGTCGGCTGTGTGGACACTGTCGTGTCCCGCTCCTGCCATCATTTCCTTCACATTCTCCTGGCCAGCAACACTTCGTGCTGCCTCGCGGACACTGCTGATGCAGTCCTCGTGGAACTGCACTGCTGGACTGTTCCAGATATCCTCGATCTCGACAGTGCATTTGTTGGCGTGCGCAATATGCCCAAACTCTGCGCGCGTGTCGGCTATCATGCGTTCTCGCACCTCAGTAGAGTGGTGGCTCAAGTCTACGCTGAAGACCACTTTATGCGGCACAGTTGCTGGTGACTGCGGCCACGAGTTAATGACGCCCACCGTCGAAAGACCTTCGGCAGACAAAGCGATCTCTTCTACACGCGATATCATCCGAGCGGCAGACGTCAGTGCACACCGTCGGCGGTCCATTGGGCAGGTGCCCGAATGCTGATTCGCGCCGTGAACGGTCACGACGAGCCAGCCCATGCTCTGCACGCCAGTCACGACGCCGACTTTTTTGCCCTCATCCTCAAGCACCGGGCCCTGCTCGATGTGCAGCTCGAAGTGGGCGCTGAGAGGGTTCGCTGTGTACGACGCAGGCACCTTCCCAAGAAAGCCAATGCGCTCCAACTCGCTCCTCAACGTTGCCTTCCCGGTCTCGTCCTCCTCCACCGCCGGGATTGCATGAGCGTAGTCCAAAGTGTACCGCCCGGACCAGACCCCGGAGGAGACCATGCCAGTGTTGAAACGCGCGCCTTCCTCACTCGTCCAGTCAATGACTGTGATGGGCGCGTGGGTTTTGACTTGATTCTCCTCCAGCACTCGGAGAATTTCAATGCCTGACAGAACTCCCAAGATTCCATCGTAACGACCTCCTGCTGGTTGGGTGTCGAGGTGGCTACCAATTCCAATGGGAGCAAGGGTAGAAGACGTGCCGGGGCGGGTGGCGAAAATGACTCCCATTTCATCGACTTTGACGCTGCAGCCCAGTGACTTGGTAGTGGACATGAACCATTCACGCACGGCTTTGTCCTTGTCGGTCAGGGCAAGGCGCCGTACACCTCCATCAGGTGTTGCTCCCCATTCAGCCGTCTCGTGGATAGCATTCCAAAGTCGCTCCTTATTCACTGTGTACGAGGGGACGACACTCCTTGTCCCGATCGCGCGACGCGCGAATCTGTGGGTATTGGGAGTTGATCGTCTGCAAAAAGCCAGCCCGGCAATGACGGAGTCGACTGTGCAGGATAGCAGGCCAAGTGGACGCGCCGTTCCTCGAGAGACGATCATGGTTTTGGAGAAAGACGGAGTCAACGACGCTCGTCAATACGAGTGTGAGAGATGCTGTGTCGAACGGTGTTCATCAAGACTGAAGGACCTGTTGTGTACGAGGCCAACTTCGGCATACGGCACCAAAGACGTCTTCAAGATATATGTTATATGTGTACCATCCTATCCTTCCTACCTTGGCCGTATGGCTGGTGGCTGTGGGTAAGCTCCACTATGAATGTCGCATGCCACGACCATACCTGGTGGCAATCTTACTCTTGATTCGGCATGAGAAGAACAACACTGCAGGCGCTGAAGTAGGCCTCCGTATCATCGTCCCAAAAGATATGGCTTGAACAGGGTCGTCCCCACGTGGCACACGAATCAAGTGCGACGGAAAGGGATCGTCGCCGCCTCTATCCTTTCAGGAAGGTGGTGTTCTCCGTTGACTCTTTTCTGGGTGATCAAGATTCTAGTGACCCATTCTCCCTGGATTACCGGGACAGTATCTGTGTCTCTCTCGAAAGACTGGACTGTTTCCTCTCTCGCATTGGCAAGAGGGGACTCTATCTCGCGCATGACTTTCATCTTCCTCCATTCTACGGTCGGGACTGTATCTAACTTGTTGAAATCCACCTATCCGACGCGATCTGTATCTTTAAACCAACGTTAGCGTCGGGACTGTATCTCGACCTAATGCAGCCAATCAGCAATTCGGCAACGGCCATTCTCCGCCCGTAGCAGCCTCATCGATATGGAGACTATACTAGTTTGATATAGGTCTATATGTAAGTGCATTTTAACAGCGGCGAAACGATTTAACATAGTTTGAACGTCTAGGCCGCTTCTAGCCACTGCTCTGCTCTGATCTTGCCCGACAAATAATATATAACCGCTCCGTTGGGGCCATGATCATTTGCAGGACGCACACACATACTCATACAAGAGATATCCTCTCAGACGCATATCGCCTTCGTCCGCCATTGCCCCATACCGACATTTTGGTATCGAAACAGCGCCTATCGAGCAGAGAAGCAAGAACAAACGGCATCCATGGCAGCAGACGCAGAAAAGATCGTAGGTGCCAATGCGCCAGCAGTGCGGCAACCCGTGATCGAGATGCCGAGCGAGAAATTGGCCACTCGCGAGGTCGACGGTGCCCTTGCCTTCCTTCGCAACGAGGCCGATGCATCTATTGCCGAATTGGACGAGAAGAAATTAGTCCGTCGCATTGACTGGCTGATCATGCCCATGCTCTTTGGAGTCTACGTTCTCCAGTACATTGACAAGAGTTTGAGTATGTTCACAACTGCAGCCTCTGTACACCCATGTTGCATTCCAAGAATGCGACCTGTGAATCATGCTGACTCATTTGCAGTCAACTATGCCAACGTTATGGGTATCAGCAAGGATACACACATGACTGCCGCCCAATTCTCTTACCTGGCCACTTTCTTCTACGTTACCTTTGCCGTCTTCCAGCCTGTACATGCCTACTTGATGCAGAAGTTCCCCACGGCACAGTACCTTGGTGTCAACGTTGCCTTGTGGGGACTTACACTGGCCAGTATGTTGTGCTCCAGCCTGAAATACGCATGGATGTATGTTGGGTTTGCTGACACTTGTCCAACTTTCAGTCCATAGTGCCTGTAACAGCTTCGGAGGGCTCATCGTCGTGCGTTTGCTCTTGGGAGTGTTCGAGTCGGCGAGTGCTCCCTGTCTGATCTTGATCACGGGCATGTGGTACAAGGTATGAACCAGTGAATCGCTCACCCTTTTCAGTGGACTAAGATCTTTTTCTAGCGTGCAGAGCAGCCTTTGAGAGTGGCCATTTGGTATCTAGGTGTGGGTGCCGGAACTATCATTGGTGCCTTGTCTTCATTTGGCTTTCAATTCTACGAAGGGAAAGCCTTCAGATCGTGGCAGGTGAGTCTCACCCAGCTGCAAGATAACTTTCTGGCGGGGAAACCAACATACCTCCATAGATCATGTTTTTGATCTTCGGACTCATCACCATCGTCTGTGGAATCATCGTCTTCCTCTTCTTGCCCAATTCTCCCATGGCCTCGCGTTTCACGCACGAGGAGAAAGTGCTAGCCATTGAACGACTCCGCGAAAACATGACCGGAATCGAAAATAAGACATTCAAGACACCGCAGTTCGTGGAAACAACCTCAGACTTTCGCACCTGGCTCATCGCTGTCATCATTCTTGCAGGCAATGTTCCCACTGGCGCCTGCGGGACATTCTCATCGACTCTCATCAAAGGTTTCGGGTATACGTCTAAGCAGTCCGCCTTACTGAATATCCCCAGTGGCGCAATCTCGATGATCTCCGTCATCTCCGCATCGTGGTATGCAGGCAGGTTCAACGGGCGTGCATTTGGCATCTGTGCTCTTCTCATACCTGGTATTCTGGGCGGAGGTCTGATGGCCTTTCTCCCCAAGAGCGACAAGGCAGGTAAACTCGTTGGTATCTATCTGACGCAGACATTCGGACCAAGTATGGAACCTTCACTCTTGTTAGTCGAGCATACCATATACTGACCTGTTTTCCAGACCTTTCGATCATGTACTCCTGGGCTGCTGCCAATTATGCAGGCCACACCAAGAAGATCAGCATCAACGCCATCATTCTCTTCGCGTACGGCGCCTCAAACATCATCGGTCCTCTGACCTTTACCGGCTACACGGCCCCACAGTACATCCCTGCCAAAGTCGCAATCATGGCTTGTTTGTCTTTGGGTGTTGTGGGTGCGTTGCTCCTGCGTTTCGCCTATGTGTGGGAGAACAAGCGTCGAGACCGTCTCGCTGGCCAGGGAGCTATCCCCCATATTCAAGATGCGGAGTTCATGGACTTGACCGACAAGCAGAACATGGAGTTCAGGTATGCTTTGTAGTAAAGGACCAACTTGCGAGATGACCAGCATGTTTGCAGAAAAAGTGTTACTGTCCGACCCGTTGTGGCCCTTCAAGTTGAAAAGAATATCATTCCTCGTTGTTGTCTCGGAGGCCTTCACACACAGTGATGTAGTATCAATATCTGGCGAGGGGAGGACCACTAATGCCATCGTGTATTCTCACTGGCTTGCTGTCAGGGTACGCGCTGATGTGGACCTGCTGGACTTCGAACTTCTCGAGCCTGTTTCCAGAAAAGGTCACATTGTCGACCGGTTTGGCTCCTCAGGTTCAAGTCGATATTGTTCTAGTTTGTCAATCCAGAGACCTTCACGCACAACAAGATAGCTTCATTGATCTTTCCCCGTGTACATGTTTCATCAATTGTAGGTCGCAGATCGTAAAACGTCAATCAGTTCGACATGCCATTCCACCACAGCATATCTAAACTGTTATGTGTTGCAGGTCGCAAGTCGCCAATCGCAAGTTCTAGATCAGAAATGGTAAGTCGTGAATCTTCCAGACATCCCATTCCACCACCATGATGTCTCAATCGCAAGTTGCAGATCAGAAATCGTAGATCGTAAATCGTTCCAACAACCCCTTTCCATGGCAAGATCGTACATGACTTAATCGATATATGTCGCAAGTTGTAGGTAGTAGATCATCAACTGTAAATCGTGAATGGCACATCGTCAACCGTAAGCGTCAATCGTCGACAGGCCCTGATTGGCGTATATTGTAAGTGTAGACAGCAGTATTGAGAGAAGAGCAGACAAGCCTCGGTGCTGAGAGGAGAGCAGCCATATTGAGAAGAGAGCACCACTTCATGGTGTCCAGAATACTACTCTTCCTGATAACGTCAAAGGAGACAACCATTGGAGTTGGGGAGTGCATCTGGGGGCTTGCCATCAAAGCTCGCATTGTGACCGAGTGAGCTCGTCCGGGTTTCACTATGTCGATATTTAGCCGGGGTCCTTCGCACCTACCTTGAAAGACAAGCCCCTGATGTTCGGAAGGCCGTCAGCTCAAACGATATTGGATTATTGTATTACAGTCCAGATGGCCGTTGTGTATATCTTGGGGAATTGAAACCATGATGAAGATGTTGTCCTCCTATCTAACGTGTCATGTTTCTTGGTGGCCGCTAGCGCAAGCAATGGACTGAGTGCAGGCATTAAACTGCAGGCGCGGAGAGCGCAACTCGAATGGTGTACAGAATACTTAGCTGACGATCACTCAAAAACAATCAGATACTCCCAATGCGTTTTTTGATCCATGGATACTGCTTTCATGCGGAGCAAGCTGGCTGAGTCTACGTTCCATTTTCAGAAGATCGTGACTATTGTGCGTAGCCCATCCTGTTATCAGCCGCTTCTGCTTGTTTTCTTGTTCCCGTTCTGCATGCTTCCCATGAACCTGCTGCCTACGCCTAAGCGCCCCATGCCCCAAATTTGGCTATGGCAATGTCTCGAGCCCGCCCAGGTAACACAAACCGTCCATCGACGTCTACCATCACGGCAGCTGAAATGATGCTTGTGTCTCGTGCAAACCATTGTCATACGGTGTACGCATTCTAAAGTTCCCGCAGACCTAAGTTTAATATGACGACTGTGACCTCTTCGCCTATGCGACCTGTTTGTGCCTTCCAAAGAGCGTCGACAGAACCTGCTTCTTAATGTATCTCGCTTCCTGGATCTTGTCCTGGATTGGTGCATTTGCTGCCACGAATGTCATTCTTTGATTGTCATGGTTCTACTGAGTATCTCCTCTACGAACCCAACATGGCACCTGGCATTGTGGACTTGACATGTAGACGCGTGAGGTCTCGTTCGTTCTCTCACACTGCTCCTCACATCAGAATGATTCAGGAAGACTTTACCAGCCGCCCACACCAACACGCACCAACAACGCCTACTGACAAAGGCACATGCCCCTAATGTCAACATATGCATGTCCCAGATCTCTCTGACAACAACAATGGTCCTCTTCCCAGCGCAGTCATGCAATATTGACCAGGTACCCAAGCATATCAGAAGTCAACACCAGGAGAATTCAGTCGTCCTCAGTCATGTCCTGGTCCGTCATCACCTCCTTGCGGCGAGTCTCTTCACGATGCATCTCCTGTCTCGAGGGACCATCTACGTCACAGGCTCGACCAATGTAGGTGTTCGATCGTGCTGGAGACGTTCCTGGACTCTGGCGACTGGGGATACTGTAGTAGACGTCGGAGGATTCAGCTGCTGTGGAGTCGGGAGATGCCGTGCGAGATACACCATGGGAGGCCGTGGCCGCAGAAGTTTCGGGTGGCACCAGTCCGATCTCTCGTGCGTATTGATCAAGGAGCTTCAATACATTGTTGCGCGTGGCTTCTTTGGAAAGTCGATCGTCCTTATTTGGATGCTTCGACATGCCTGTCTCCACTCAGATGGTGCGATAACTTCTCGGAACGATGACCTACCTGTTGAGTCTTGCACAGCTCCTGCATCCGAAGCGGAGGTAGTGGTCTGGCCAGTTTCTTCATGGACAGAGGAATGTGTGTGCTCCGAGCCAGACATGCGTCGAGATCCAGCTCCTGCCTGTGGCGTATGCTGCGTCCACTCTTTGGATTGCGCCATCGTGATATGCGGAGAAGTGGAACAGATGAACGGGGATCCTCAAATGGGTCAAACGGGTCGATCTGAGGTGGTTTGAAAGGCAGATGATTGCGTTAAAATCCGAGTATCAGAAGGTCGCGGTAGATATATCACCAGGCTTGTCGATTGCTGTGATTGCGACATCTTGCACTGCCGCTCAATAACAATGGGGGTAGTGAACGCGAGTCTGCTGTGAATGTTCAATGACTGCCTTGTTATTGTTGTTTGAGTGACAGCAAACTGCCAAACTGGGAGCTAGGCTGTGTCATGACCATTGTATCATGACATGGAGTGTATCTTGACGGAAGTCCTAAGATCTGCTCTGAGCCGGTCGGAGAGAACTTTAGTCCCGAAGTATTTCCGAAAAGGGGTTGCCAGCCTTGTTCCCAAATAGCCGCGGTGTTTCTGTTCCACCTCTACAACTTCCTTTGACGGTGCCTACGTTCCGCCCTACTTTGATCGTTCTGCTTCTGAACTTCTCTTGGCTTACACCTTCACCACCACTCCTCCTTGGCGATCCTGGACCCTCAGATCTAGCTTTTCTGCCTGTCAAACAAGTGAAGCAATCTCCTGGCTCTCCAAGCTCACTGGCTGCACTGACACCGCCTGGAAAAAAGTCCATTTGCTTTTTTCGGCGGTGATGAGTCCTTGGCAGCAATTTTTTTTCTCAGAGAGTATAAGTATCTCGCTCCCCCTGGATCCCTTTCTACTCTGAAGCTCTGAACGTCCCTCCGTTTTACCCCCTACATTTGATCTTTGGCTAATACTTTGTACAGCTTTGCCTTTTGGCTTAGATCAAGTGTAGTATCTGTTCTTTTCAGTTTAATCTCTGAAATCATCCTACGGGATGAATACTTTGATTATTCTCATTTTTGGATCTCGCCGGTTAAACTCCTCTGTGCTTGCGCAATGGGTTTCTGGCACCGTGTCCTTGGCCTTACACTACCGCCTTGTGATGCAAACATCTATCCTTTTCATCATTCGTTTTGCCTTGAGCAAAGCTTTGGAGAAGAGTGAAACCATAGTCCTATAAGAGCAATCCTAATAATGTTAAGGACCCAGGGAAAAAGTCACACATATGAAAGACATACAACCTGGCAAGCTGCCAAATTGTTTACATGTCTACACTCTGCTTCAGTAAAATAGAAATAAATCCCACCTGCTACTGTTGATATCCCTTTATGGTACAGGTCGCATATGCCGTAAAATGTTCCTTCCCAAAATGGCCAAACATCGACACAACGGGAAGGAACGACTAAATTTTTGGTTAGAATTTACATCGCGACTTCCACTGCCAAATAACCCTCTGGCCATTTGTGCCTAGATATTCATCTGAACCGTTCTTGCTCTCCCAAACAATCCTCCCGTAGCAGGATGTCGGCCGACACCACCATGACCACGCCTGCGCCGGCTACTTCATCGCACAATATAGATCCGGCCATCTTCACTTCCCTACAAACCAAGATCGATGAAGAAAGTGCCATCCGCGATGAGCTTAAGACCTTTGTCGAGACCCTTTCGAAACAAGGTCGCCTTACACAATCCATCCTCTCCAGAATCCACAACACACCCACCGCCGAATTAGAGGCTACAGTCCTAGGCCCTTGCTATGATGCGCTGTCCCAGCAGGCAGCTACGGTCAAGGAGCTGGCGCAGTCGGCGTCCAAATTCCCTTTCTATAAATGGAACAATATATGGCAGCGCGACATCCAGGCATTTATTAGCAGCATGCAGATCGCAGACTGGCTTAAGAGTGGACACCTTCTGACGCTCGAAGAGGTCGGCCAGAGGTTAGATGGTAAGGTTGATGCTGTAATACTCACAGAATAATACTGACTGATATCTAGTCCCGGTCAACCTCAAATCTGAAGATGCTTTCCATGTCACAGTCGAAGACTACCTCCTTGCCCTCACGACGACAATCGAAGAGTTGGCTCGTTTAGCCCCAAATGCGGTGACCTTGGGCGACTATTCTCGACCACTACAGATCTCTAAATTTATTAAAGATGTCCATGCCGGCTTCCAGCTATTGAACCTGAAGAATGATAACCTCAGACGGAGGTCCGATGGAATCAAGTACAGTGTGAAGAAAGTGGAGGATGTCGTCTATGATCTCAGTCTACGAGGTCTAATACCAAAGTCGACCGACGCAAATTGAAGAGGTGATGGGTCTGCACACATACCGACGTTCACGAGCCTGAGATACCTCGCTACACAATGAGAGCAGTTCCGATCCAGCTGACCTGCCCACACCAAATGAGGTACGCATGCCGACCGAAATACCGTCAGACAAACAGCGCTTAAAATCCCACTGGAGGGTCTCTACGCACTTCACAGGATGCACGATCGAGACAAGATCATGTAGGACGTGAAAAGCTGAGCTTCAACAGGTCTCATTTTAATGTGGATCCCTCCGGGTTATATACACTTGACTTCAAGCTTTATGCTTGCATGGCATTTAAGTGTCTTCACAATTCCTCCTTCAACAATACAAACTGGTGAACAATTAACGCCTCGACCCTGTTTTTGCTCCATTTATGGTGCAGTCTCCTTCTTCCACTCTTCGCCATCGATCCGCGCGCTGCTTTCGGCGGTTGCAGGCTCTCTCAGACCATTACTGGAGTGCGTGCCCAACTTGACATTGACACCACCACTGCCAACGTTGACGGTACGTTGGTCTGCTGACTGAAGGTCTGCACTGGCTCCTCCAACTGGTTGGTCTGGTAGAGGTAGGTTCGCCTTGACACGGTCGATCTGGTCTTGCTTGCTTTCTTGCTCAGACAGGATTTGCTGTGGAAAGAGTCAGCTATGATCCAACGCAAAGCTTCAAGATCGCCTTACCTTCATGGCAGAAGTATCAGAGTCGGCTGGTGTCTTGCCATCATGGAACTTTGACTCTTTGGACTCCATCTTCCGAACATCTTCGCCGGTGACGTGGAAAGTGTTGTCAGACATCTTGAGTGAGTATATAGGTTGTCTGTGACGTTTATAATTGTTTGGTAAGGCTGTAGACTTGTGATTTTGTGTTTCTCGATATGCCTAGGGATACGAATTGAGAAGAGAAAGCTGAAATATTTGAAGCAGTCAAATGTGAGCTGCAATGCAAGAATACGTCATCTGTTGAGGTTTTGAATGCCCACCATACCACAGTAATGAGTACACGTATCTCGAAACTTCGCACGAGACCTTTTTTCATAGGGACGACCCTATCGACGTCATTATGAGGCCCATCGTGATGAAATTTGCGGAGTAAACAAGCTGGCCTTAATTCGGTTTAGGCAAGAGACACAACAGTCCGGATACATATCACCGAGCGAATCACGGACAATTAGTACCTGGCTACAGACGAAGAGCCTCATAGTGCTGGTACTACTTTGGAAAGTAGGAGCTATGAGAAAATGGCCACCATTCGTACCTGCAGAAGAGACACGAGTTCATTCTATGGCAAGCTCTACACTTATATCATCCACGCAGAACTCCCAATCCATAGCGACATCGTCGTGGTGGAAGTCAGCCCAGAGCTCGACCGACTTAAGCCTATTCCAAGTTTGCTTGCTGAAGTCTTCTATCTGCACGTAAAGAACATCATGAAAGCCGGCTGGAAAGTCGACACTCCATTCTAAGGGGCCGTCAGCTGCAGACCGGTAGCCTTGCAGATTGACGGTGACCAAGCCCAGAGGCGCATCCAAGGGTTTGATCTTGAGGGCATGCAGTGTGAACGTGTCGCTCGTGTTTGCAGGTCGTATCAGGGGCTTCCTTTCAAACGAGGAAGTCTGTCCAACATCGAAATTATCCCTTGTGCCATACAAAGCGTTCGGCTTAGAGACCGCGCAATTCAAGTCGTGGCTGGATATTCTGCCCTCGAACCTAGGATGTGCTGGGTTGAAAGCGAAGAAGCCTTCGAAGAGGAAGTCATTGTATGGCGTCTTGATGTCGGCGAAGCCAGCTGGAGTCTTGATATCGTCGAACTGATGCTATCTTCAGCCATGCCCGTCTCAGTCTGCCTGACATTACCATGGAAACCTACCTTGAGCGGTTGTAGGTCCGTCCGTAGAAGTGCTTGCGCGGTGCTGGCGGAGACGGACTTGAAGCAGAGAGCCAGCGCCAAACACATCAGCATGACAGCATGGAGCTTCAAGCTGCTTCGCACCACAGCCTCTCTTGAGTTCGTGAGGCACCGGAAAGTCATTGTCATGACTGCATCAAGCAGATCATTCCACCGCAGATATACGAATGCAGTTGCGAGATGTGCAATCAAATGACAGAGCCGGTGTAACAACATCTCTGATTCCGACCCAGGGCTAGCCTTGCTGTCAGGCGGGGATCCCTTCCACTGTAAATAGACATGACTGTTAGACCACACACACCAGGCCACGCGGCACAGGGTTGCTGATTAGACTCGTTCAGGAAGGAACGATACAAGATCCCCGAAAAAATCTCCAGGGCCTCATTCAAACAGCCGGATAGCCTGTAGGAACGGGCGATCAAGCGTGAAGAAGAGTAAAATGATTCGACCAAACGCACGTCATTTGAAATCATGACATCGCATTCATCCCTCCATCATTTTTCGATTTGCGGGATGCCGTGTCCTGCGAGCCTCGTTCAACAACCTAAACAAAACTTGCCTTGGCCCGCACCTTTCTTCGTCTGGCCCTTCGTAATCGGCAGCTGATGTCCTCTCCCCCTTGAGGCCGTCTCAGGCCGTTTGACTCACCTCGACGATGCCCCGAGACCCTCTCATCGGGTTGGTAGGAAAACCGTCGTCCGGCAAATCTACCACACTGAACAGGTGCGCTTTGCGACAAACATCCAGTGCTCTCTGCGACTCTTAACTTACATACGAGACAGCTTGACAGATGCTAGTTCGAAAGTCGGTCAGTCTCCGCCTCCGCCCGTCGCGATCCTAACATGATGTCCTCGTAAAAAGAGGTGGGATTTCCTACGGTAGTGGTAGTGGCTGATTTTGTGTATTTCCCCGGGCGCAGGCAACTTTCCGTAAGATACAATCCACCCACCTGTTCTGTTTTTCTCGGATGCTGAAAGAAACGCAACAGTTTCACAACAATAGACCCTCAAAGGGCAGTCGGATATCTACAGATCGACTGCGCCTGCGTACGCCATGGTCTGACCGACCGGTGCAGACCCAACTATGGCTCCTGCATCAATGGCAAACGCTCAGTCCCTATCGAACTTCTCGACGTAGCAGGATTGGTACCTGGCGCCCACGAGGGCAAAGGTCTGGGCAACAAATTCCTTGACGACCTGCGGCACGCCGACGCCCTGATCCACGTCGTGGATGTGAGTGGGACGACAGACGCCGAAGGGAAAGCCACACGAGGCTACGATCCGAGCGTGGATATAGAATGGCTGCGCGGCGAGATCGTGCGCTGGATTCAGGGTAATCTGATGGAGAAATGGGGCAGTATCAAGAGACGGCACGTCGCGGTCAAAGCCTCGCCCGTCGATACATTACAGGGCCAATTTTCGGGGTATGGGAGTACCAGCGCCACTGTCGCGCGGACTCTGGATAAACTCGCGCTGAAACAGCCGCTGGAAGAATGGACCGACGAGACGATATCGAAAGTGGTCAACACGTTTACGGACGAGAAGTTCCCGACTGTATTGGCGCTCAATAAAATCGATCACCCGGACGCAGATCGGAATATCGCTAAGATCGCGAAACAGCAGCTTCCTGAGAAGATAGTGCTTTGTAGTGCCATCTCCGAGGTCTTTCTCCGCCGGCTAGCTAAGCAGGGATACATCAAGTACAAGGAAGGGCAAGAGTACTTGGACACAAGGGAAGATCTGATTGAACAAGGAGATCCTGACGGAGGAGGCCTCAAGGAGATGGACGACAAGCTGAAACAACGCATCGAAAATCTCAAAGACATGGTATTGTACAGGTTCGGGAGCACAGGTGTGGTGCAAGTGCTCACCCGTGCGGCCGAGTTATTGGGCTTGGTGCCTATCTTCCCGGTCAAGAACATTCACACGTATGGATCAGGCACGAGTGGGTCGACGGCCGTGTTCCGCGACTGCGTGCTGGTCAAGAAAAACAGTACGGTGGCTGATGTGGCGCGGAAGGTCATGGGCGATGCACCAATTGCGTTTATCGAGGGTGATGGTGGGAGAAGAGTGGCGGAAGATCAAGTCGTGAGTGTTGGGAAGAACGATATCCTCTCGTTTCATGTTGGGCGGTGACAAACCCATGAATGTAACGGCAATGCCTGCACGCCTCGAAGCTCCAGATGGATACCTTGTGATGGTGATTGTACATTTGATGCCAGGCTCAATATTTACATTTGTTTTAACGCCATGAATTTGCGTCTTGTCTGACTCGTGCTTTCTTTCGCCTCTCCTACTCGCCGCATACTGATGTTCGTACCTCCACCGTAAAGCCGGATCTGGATCTAATGTCCCTTCTGTGGCGACTTGTCAGCAATCGTTCAGATCGATGGAAGGAGTAAAGACGTACCCCTCCCCGTTCATCGTTCATCCCCAGCACCGGGCCCGGCGCCTCAGGATGGTCCTCCTTAGCCCTCTTATTGCTGTCACGGTGATCACCCTGGTCAACGGCCTGGCTCTGCGAGTCCTGCTGGTCGTGCTCTTTCATGCTGACATCCGCGTTCTTGCTCTGCGGGTCGTGCGGCGATCGATTCACGGCGTGGTCCTCTCCATGGCGTCCTTCCCAGCCTGGTGTGCTGTCAGGGGCTTTGGCGCGGAGGGGAGAGAATGTGCTGAGGGGGCGTGACACAAATCTCGAGGCGCGTAGGGTTGAGGTGTGAAGGGCGAGGCGAGGCATTTTGGCAACACCTAAGTTCTAGAATTCGAGGGTAGGTTTGTTCAAGGTATCGATCACGGTCGAGCGTGAGGTTGAGGTAGATGGGTCAGTGAAGGTGATGAAGCTATTTCAGGAGCAGTATTGTCTGAATGGAGCTGATATTGTACGACACGTCTTGTAGATGTCTTACTGTTGGAGGTGTTGCTTCGTGCTGCGGATGAAGTCCGAACACTTACCACAGTACTATGACATGCACCTACATGCGGAAATGGACTCCCTGTCACTGGTCACTCGCTTTCACACCTATCGTCATAGTCGATGACCAGTGGTTGGTCTCGGAAACAATATGTCGAAATTGTGACGACATTGATCGTCTGGCTCAACCTCGGCATTACATAACACTCACAAAGTGCTCCGTACCTTGTACGGATTGATGCATTTACTCCAGATCACAAAACCACCCACAAAGTGCTACAAGCCATGAAATCTGAGGTGCTTAACATAGGTGCAAACAGATACATGATACATGCACATTGCAACACAACACACCATCTGCCACACCATCAAACCAATATACCCAGTTTTGACTAACCATCACATCTCTCCAGTACACCCACCCACCCCAACGTGGCCATTTCGAGCCTGGTATCATTGTCGTAGAATATCATTCAAAACATGTCGGCCACCAAATTCGTCCAAGACCCTTGTATCCCTACAATTCACCTCCTCACCAGGTTCTTGTACAATCACTGATCACCGCAAACACCAAACCCTAGGTACAGCGCCCAGAAGAAATCCTTCAAGCTAAAGTGTCATGAATGTCAAATTCGTCGTCAACAGGGATCGTAATCCCACGGTAAGCCTCAGTCAGGTCAACGCTGTCGCCCATAGGGCCTGACCCGTTATTGCTGGGCGGAGCACTGAAGAAAAAGTCGTCGCCGCTGGTGAGAGATTCGTCCGAGAAGCTCAGCAGACTTTGAGGCACGGGCGCTTTGGCCGGAAATTCCATGCCTGAGATGTTCCATACATTCGGAGCCCACTCATTGCTCGGGACTTGATAGAGCCCGTCTGATGTCACGTCCGGATAGAACGCCGTGTTGTTATCAAGGTTGTTCAGAAGTTGATCCCAGTTGCTGTCAGCCAGTGTAGGTGTCTGCTGTATCTTTGGTGGCAGCATCGTGCTTGACGACCCTCTCGACTGGGAAACGTTTTCATCTCCAAAAGGAAGATAGTCAAGATTGATGGCTGAAGTGTCAATGGTCCTCGATGTCGTCAATTGAGCTGGAGACGCGCTGTTTATTGGCATAATTGGTGCTGAGCGTGTTGATGACAGGCTAGTTGTGCTAGCAGCCCGGTTGACTTGGCCACGGGCAACGGTAACAGGTCGAGTCTCAGGGACAGTTGCTCGTCGCGCAACATCCTCGGCCTTCGCCTTATTGCTGAACGTCGACCACTTGGATGCGATTGCTTGCAGTTGCTTTCTCGTCGACTTCGACTTGGAATCCATGACAGGTGCTACGGATGGTCGTTGGCTTGTGCTGTCTAAGGACAACTTGCCCACTGACAACGCCGGACGCGGCTCAAGTGTGACAAAGCAGGCCGTCATCTTGTGGAACTCCATTGCGGCGGCGGCATTCTCGTTCTGCATCATGCCGAGAAGATTGTTCAGAGACTTTTGGTTGTCCTTGACGAGTTTACTGTCTTTTTCCAGATCAACAGACTGCCAAAGAATTGGTAACCCAGAATTCATGAGAAGTTCGGTTTTGTCCATTGGGAAAGTGTAGTTCATGCGGCGCTCAAGCAGCAATTCATGGATTTGCAAAACATGCTTGCCAGACGTTGCTAGGACGATGTTGGCTGCAGACGACACGCTGCCAGACCCATGGCAGAGCAACGGTCGATGAATCAAGCTCCGTATATAAAAGTAGGCCATTGACTTGGAGAGATTAGCGAGGTATGCAGGTAACATGAAAGGGGCAACGTACCAGCAATGGTGACCGGTCACTAATCATGTGCGTGGCTGGCTTGTCGTTGCAGAAGCGTAGTCTAAGGTGCTCTGGAAGCTCTTCAGACCACTGATCAAGTTCATCGGAAAGTCCATGTAATTTGTTCAGTGAAAGCTGGTAGGTCGCCTTGGCTGGGTAGAGGTTGTCCAGCGTTTTTGACAGGATCTGACTGACACGCATAAGGGCAAGCGCGCTGGAAACCTTGGTACGTTCACCTGGGAGAGTGGGAGAAAAGCCTTCGTTGGTGATGTTCTCGTCGTCGACATCAGCCGGGAGTTCAGTCGTAATGTCGCTGTCCCGGAGGAGCATAGGAGTACCCGTGGTAGCGGAGGTGAACCTAGCGTTGTGTCAGCAACCATGATACCTGTCATGTCAGAAACACCTACTTGTCCAGCACGTATTGGCACCAGAAAACTCTCTTTCTGGCTTCGGCTTCCAGCGGTGACAAGCTGTGGTATCTATGACTCTGATGAAGTCCAAGTTCGTGGCACATGGTCACCGCAATACCCCTATGACGAAGCAGATGGGTATAGTCGGCTCGCAGCATATAGCAGATCTCCGCCAAAACGTGGCATTGCAGGGTACAAAGCGTCGCATTGGACGAAGTCGAATACAACGCTTTACGCCATTGACTCTCATAGGTGGGCGCATTCCTCTTTGATGTCGTGATCTCGGACAAGGCGGAAATCTCAAAGATCAGGTATAACTGAGCCAGCGCTTGTTTGTTGCTTTGCCAATTGCCCGAGTCAGGGTTGGAGATGTACTGCTCATACACTCGAAGGAATGTAGGTCGATGCAGTACAGGCAACAAAGGTTGCCACTCTTGGAAGAAGAGATCTGTACATGGTCAGTTTTGTGGCCAACGAAAGGTACATCAAACGTACTGATATATTGATCCGACTGGATCCTTGGAGGCACCTTAGGTCCTGCGCTGGTGGTTTGCCTCGACGGCTGAAGGGCCTTTTGAAGACCCGATGAGGAAAGTGCAGTAGCCTGTCCGCCAGCTGCTTGAACTTTCTGGTCGAAAGCTTCAAGGAAAGAAGCAGTTGTCGAGGAGCCCGTAGAAGTTGCTGTTGAGTTTACTGGTGCAGGGATCTCGACATGTAAAATTTCTTCCCTGGCCGACTCGACTTCAGCCTTGACTTCCGCGGCGTGTGCGGGTGACAATGAGGCCGAGCATTTTCGCGAGGCAGGAGAAAAGCTGTGTATGCGAGACAGCATGTCGATTTTCTCATCTTTCTCATCCAGAAGGTCTTTCAATTCTTTCACTTCCGCTTCTAGACCTCGAACACGGTCTTCGAGCGACTCCGTATATCCTCGAGGAAAGGCTCGTCGACTGAGTTTGTCACTGGTTTTGCATTCGAAACCGACATTGCCACATTGGCCACAACATGGTCGTACACCATCACATCGAATCTTCTTGGAACGGCATCTGTGGTTGATTTTGTCAGTCATAATGCTTGCTTCGTCCACCAACGTATTCGTACCTATCGCATGCTTGCGCAATCCGACTCTGCGCGCTACTCCCCACTCTGATCATCTTCATAGGTAATATACCAGGCATGATGCCGGCGGTGACAGGATCTGTTTTATGGCCAAGAGTTCTTCAATATCAGACACATAGAAGGTCAACGACTAAGATGGATCGTTCGTCGAAGGAGGATGATGGTGTCTGGTCTTGAGGTTGAAGTGTAAGGAAGTCCAATGTACTGGGTATACTCATAGGCAGAAAGAGCGAGTTCCGAGAAACGAATAGGCAAAGAGTGCGAAGGTGTCTAATTATGACAACATGCGACTCGAGTCTGTGGGATGATACTCAGGCGACGATTTCGAGGAGGGATGGTCAGGGTTGACTAGGGCAATTATTAGTGGAAATATAAGACCGCCACGAAAGTTGTTTTCTGGTCTATGAATTGACAGGGAAATCAACGACGGGAAGACCAGCGGGATATGCAGGATCCTGGAGAGTATGGTTTGTCAAGGAATGGTGGTTGTTGCAAGGAGGAAAAGATGGTCGCGGGATGCATGAGAAGGAGGGGAGCAGAAGCACAGCCGCACCTTCTCTGGGGAGAGCAAATGTGTGGATTGGCTTAACTGGAGAGTGCGGATTGCGGGCTAAGGCCGGGGAAAATCCAGTTCGGGGGCATCAATCGCGAGGAAGACCGCCAACTCGCTAGGCTGGGCGACGCAATCTGTCCATTAGGGTCTATGACTAACTGGTTGCAGGCAGCGCAAACACCACTAACGGCCACCTCGAAACCTTTCCTCACCTCAACAGTTTTTGATACCTGGAAATCACCATCCATCCTTTCCCTATGGAAGGACCTCCTCAGCAACCGCTTGGCTTCTGTCAAGCAGGAGGTTCCGTTACCCCGCAAAACGTCTCGTATTTGCAGTCATAAGCAGATCGACGTCTCAAAGCGTCGAATTCGAAGCACTTCGAATCGACGTGCTCGACGCAGCCAAATGATCAGCCTATCACATCAAAGCAGCTTCCACTCATTTCCATCCATCCGAGCTTCGCCCGCTCGATCTAGAACCCCAGAAACCCCTCGCACCTTGCGCCTCCTGCACATCTTACTGTCACACATCATCACATCTCTTTCTCCTCAGATCCTTACCTCTTGTATCCAGGAATTAATTGAGCATGATCTCCATGATTCGCTTACCAGTAGGAATTGTCGGAACCGCTCCTCTACATACCCCAGATTCAGGTCAACATGGCTTGTAGCGAGACACGCGACACATGCAGACAAGACCCCGTCAATAAAGTGTCTGTGTAGCTTCAGCAGAAATAAAGCCACAGCTCTTGTTTGTGAGCACTGAGCATTTCATGGACGAACGGAATGTAACGACGGCAGTTGCCAGCAAAAGCACAATCTGGCATACGCCATGGCTGTATATCCGTACCCCAGAGACAGATCGTGGAAAGACTGGCGGGTCAAAAGGACTACTGAAACCAATCAGTGCATGAAAGACAGGATAAGCTTTGCCCTGTTCGTTGACATCAGCCCATGCAGTGTACTGCGCCTAGCACAGTCCGTCTCCATCATACCACCTGAAATAGGTGTTCCGGAGTCATCCGATAATCATAAGAAAAGTTATGAGCAATTGTTTGGCAATTCAAATGCCGACATGCAGCAGCCACGAAAAGTGTAGTCTTCACGAAAAGTCGTCTGGGGAATCTGGGACATCCGTGCCGCTACGATCCTGTCCCAGATATGCACGGACGACTGGAGATTCCAGGAGCTGATTCTTCTATGACAGGCATTAGTAACCACTCCTAAAGTCAGAATCTGATCGATGAACTTTACCTGTTCCTCCAACGTCTCGTAAGTCCTGGTTAATAAGTCCATTTCGAGCTTCCGAAGTCTCCCGACTGTCTCGTAGACGTATGGCCTGATCTGCGCGTTACCAGGCAGAGCGTTATCAAAATCATCTTCACTTGCCGCTAGGCGCATCCCTTGCTCCTCAACCCTTTGCTGGAGCCTGACAGTGGCACGAAGGACGAAGACATCCCGAAGGTCGTCTTGGAGAAGCTTAGCCTGCAATGCACTTGGATCAAGCTCATTCTCCTTCCATAGAGCCTTGAGCTCCGTATCTCCGTCCACGGTTTGCTCCACCCGAAAATCTAGCCCGTCTTCCTGGTTGATGCAGGCCCACCAGACGAAAGTACTGTCCCATTGTACTTGGTCTGCCTCATCGACGTAGATTCTTACCCCAGGGGCAGTTTGGGCGACCCGGATCTTGGCCATCTTCAGTGGATCGTCGGCGGGTATGGACAAGGCCAGGAACATCTCCCTGGCACTGCTCGCGTGCTCTTCCAGGAACCCATACGAAAAAATCATCTCGCAGGCCCCTCCACATCCGTACATGATTGTGACTTCATCTCCCTGTTTGATAGATTTGCCGTCACGCACCACAAGCAATACCGAGCCTGCATCTTCGTCCACTTCAAATCGGGCATTATACCGATCGTCAGAGGCGTGATTGGCCATGTCTACGACAGGTACCATTCCCACGCTTGCTCCGCGCGGCAATTCAAGCGCACGAGATCGATAGACTGCATCTGCAAGCTTCCAATCTGCAAAGTCCAGGCATCCGGTAATCTCGTCCCACCAGGCTTGCTGGCACCAGGTGATCGACTCTGTAGCTGCTTTTAGACTGTCAAACTCGCGTTGGAGGCTGATGAGCTTCTGGTCCAGGGCTTCGGCAAGCGAGGTGCCTACCAACAGCTCTCGTTCGTCTGCGGTGTAGAATATGGGCAGTGGAATATCTTTCGGCAAGAATTTCACATAGTCTGCGAGAGGATTGTTGAATCCAGGAGCGTGGTCACTGTTGTCGGGGCTGTTTATCGTCATCTGATAAACCAGGAAGAGTAGCACTGCGGTGCGGTCATTCTGCAGACACCGCATACGATTAGTCTGCTGGATGAAAGGTGGACCTACCTGAAGGAAGTCACAGACGATGAGGGTGTCCGGGGGTGGCTGGTTTACCTGGAATAGAGTCGGAGCAGCATCAACCAATTGTCTTAGGCCTGTGTCGACTTTTGCAGCTTCTTCGACGCGCTCTTTGGACAGTACGAGTTCTAAAGGCACTGCCACCAAAGGTTCTGTTTCGGCCCGATCAGCTTTGGCCAGCATCCCACCGCCGTGGTCGTCGCCATTGTCGGCAGTTATATGAGGCTCAAGTGCAACGTCGAAAAGTTGAACGTTGTTGAGACGGGACCATGCTTGCAAATTCTCAAGCGGCAGAGATGTCTGTCTCATGGTCTAGTCTACTCAAGACAGTCGATATCGTATTGTCGATTCACCGGCGTGGTGAGAGTTGTTCCATATATGTGCAAAATTTGGAAGATGTCGGCGATACGTCGGTTCCTTCCACGGACCACAAGTCGTCGATGACATAATGCACTCATCTTAAGACACCGCAAGCAGTTCCGATCTATTCTCCTTATCTCATGGAGTGATATCCATAGGGCGTTTCGGGAAGATCTCAGAACATTAAGCTGAAGGATGATGAAACTCTTTTCTGCTAGAAGACACACCAGATCCTCCTGTGATCAGGAACGCTCAAAGTGTTTCCCTGGCGAAAGACCAATTTCTGACTTCACAATTGCCGCAGCCTTCCTTGAGATCAGCTACCTGGACAGCAAGGGATGCCAAACCTCGTAGGCATCAATAGAAGTCGTGGCACAGGCAGTGGACATATACCTACACGAGCATCTAACAACTACTGTGAAAATTGCTGCGCGATTACTTCCAAATTGGCACGACGGCCTCCTTATTATCTCCGTTCTGCCACCATCGAACGCTCTGCAAAACGGACAAAATCATGAATATGTAATAACTTCCTTGAGTTCAAGACTAAGACTACAGCTAGAACAGCATGATAGGGGACCCGACAAAGGAAAACCCGACAGACTCTGGAAACATCACATGCTGCTCATCTTCTGCCGAGCGATGAACGTACAAGCTTCCCTCAGCTTCTTATCCATAGTCTCCTACCAACATCACTATGATACTGGTACACAAGACTACGCCTAAGCAATGCTGAAGAGATAGTGCGAATGCTTTAAAATTGTCGTATCTTGAATCTGTCAAACATTTTCAAGGGCATATCCTAATCACCCTGCTACAAGCTTGAGCATCGACCGTCCTCTGGCAACAAATGTCAAACATCGAACGAGCCTTGCAGCACAGATCGCTCCCATCCAATCGCTAGGGATCAAACTCGAAGCCTTGATCATCCGCGCCAGATCCATCCAATCCAATTGATCGCTGTAGAGTAACAGGTGTGGTCATGCTGGAAAGCAGACAAGGGAAAGAAGAAGGTGAAAACCAGACGTCAACGCCGGCAGAATATGCGAGTCGAAAGCAACAAAGGTCATGTCGTGTACAATGGTTGTAGACAAATTGTCTAACTGGAGATCACGTAGGTTGCAGTGCCCGATATTACCGAGACCTGATATCAAGTTAGCACGTATTCAGCAAGATAAGGGCTCGAGAGACTTACAGTGCATCCTTGCGAGTTGCATCCACTGGCGCTGCAGTACTCACCGTTTGAGTACTTGCAAGACCCGGATAGGTTGCCCGTCAACTCTACCGTGCCGGAGTACTGAGCGCTGGTTGTAGGCGAGTTCTGGAAGATGGAAAGCCAGGTAGTACCGTCCTTGGCACCAACACCAAAGTTGATGGGCGCATAGTTGCCCAGGGGTGTTCCAGCAGAGCCCCATTGACAAGCTTTAGACGCACCATATCCAATAGGGTTGAGGTAGTATTGAGCAGATGTGGCTGATCCCTCCCAGGTGTAATAGGTAGAGGCATCTGGTACAGCCAAGGCTTCTGTCGAACCAGGTTGAACCTCTACCGGAATGGTCTCGGATTCTGTACCAGGGTAGTCGGTACGGCAGATGGCCACAACCCCATCGGCATTGTTTGTCGCTTCCACACCACCAACACCAGCAATGCACAGGCTTGATGAGAGGGCTGAGTTGGTCAACTTCAGTTTGCCGTTGGAACACTCCAGACCACCAACTGATTGCCCACTGGC
Source organism: Exophiala viscosa (assembly GCF_022695815.1). Lineage (NCBI taxonomy): Eukaryota > Fungi > Ascomycota > Eurotiomycetes > Chaetothyriales > Herpotrichiellaceae > Exophiala > Exophiala viscosa. The sequence goes on along the minus strand of NW_026944355.1, from coordinate 1,998,036 downwards.
GCCTTGAGTTGATGGCCATTGGGACTTCTGGTAGCCTGGTGGGCATGCGTAGGAACACATCATTCCATCCGTGCATGTATCACCGGCCACGCCAGTCACAATGTTGGTGACCTCACTGCCGGAGATCGTGACTTGCTGCAGACCGGCCCAGCCACCCAACTCGAGGTAATCAAGAGCGATCGCACCATAGTCGGATGGGAAAGTGCTGCAGTCGAGTTCACCATCGGGGAAAGACGAAGTGACTCCAGTGCCAGAAGAAGAGACAGACGAGGTCGATGAGGCTGATGAAGCAGACGCACTCGAGCTCCAGCTGCTCTCACCCCATGAGCTAGCGCTGCTAGCGCTGGCGCTAGCACTGGCAGAGCTGGTACTACTGCTGGCGCTTGATGCCCACGATGATTGCTGGTAGAATTCGGCTGCCGAAGTACTGGCAACGGAGAGGGTCGTGGTGGTAGTGCTGCTGGCAGAGTACACCCAGGTTGTAGTGGGACTGGCTGTTGTCGAGGCTGCGGTGCTGGATGAGGACGCGGACGAGCAGACGCCAGGATCCGAGCCGTCTACAAACTGCAATTCGTGGTCCGTAAGACCTGCGCAAACTTCTGATGCAGAGATCTCCTGTCCGTCCAAAACGTAGGCGTATTCGGTCGGACCTGCAGCCCAGCTGGTGACGGTCGATACATCGCGTGCTTTGTGCTCGTGGACGTGGCGGTGAGCGTGGTTATGAGGTTGGGCGACAACCACTGTGGCAGTGGCTGCCGTCAAGGCGATTGAGGTGATCCTCATTTCGAGCGATCGGTAGAGAATGGACGCAACAGTCTATTCGAGACCGGCAGGATATTCAGTGAATGAATGTGTAAGGGTCAGGTGGGACTGTTCAATGCGAGAGTCAAGGAATCTGTTAAACCCGGTGGTTAGTATTTCTTTGTTCCCACGAAATCAAAGAGATAGAGAAAGCAAGGGCGCTGGTTGTCGCGTGCCGTTCGCAGGGTCACAAAGAGCACATACAAAGCCGAAGACTCATATGATCAGTACTGGAATGCGAGGTCGCGCTGGTGGCTGAAGGGGCAGCGGTTCAGAGTCCGTGAGTATCGAACGAAGGAACGAAGAGAGTCGGCGGTCGCAGGATATTCGATGCTGTTGGTAAAGGAATGGAACGAGAGAAAAGTCTCTCTGTAAAGAACGTAAGCCCACTGAGGGCGAGAAGGAGACGATAAGAGTAGCGGTGCAGGCAAATTTGACTATAGATGCTGGTGTTGAAGGAGGAGGAGTAGAGAAAGGGTGAAGACGGCGAAGGGGAAGTAAACTCTGGGCGTTTGGCTGCGGATGGAGCTTGATTGGCGCCGTGGGCCTTTGTTTCCGCTCTTTGGCGGCGCCGCGACGAAGCAAGAATTTCAGGAACAGGCAAGGCGCAGACGCATGACTGAGTTTAGTGGCTGCAGTGCCCCTGGCCTTGCAGCCCCTGTCTCTCTCAATGGCCCGCGCTTCACAACAAAGAAATTGCACCCCACTGTGATCGTCCACTAAATTCAATCTCTACCGTAGCCTGGAGCGCTGCTATTGGCTCTGGTGTCTGTTTGGCTCTAACCAAGGACGAAGACGGAATAACAGCCTGCCTTGGAATTGAGTCAAGCGTACCTTCGGCAACGATGATAAGAAGCGAGAGTGCCCGGTTCTTAGAGACGGTGACGAAGCAGCTAATCAGCAAGCCAGGGATCTTGAATTCAGGGCATAGAGGATCACATCAGATAATATACAAGGGCCACGCAAACCAGTCCACCGTGGACTACTCTCTTCCCTGGCTAGAGAAATTGCACATCTCGCAGTGGAAGCAGAAAGGACCTTGTTGATGGCTATTCTTTATGTTCACCACTGACCGAACCGCTGCAGTTGCTTTCAGTGCAACACAGCAGCATCTCGATGAGCGGATCAGAGTGGATGGTCATCATTTCAGGTCCTGCAGTTATGTTGTCCTCTCCACATCCTTCTCTGCTGATGAGCACCCTGGGATTGATATTGTGTGTTGTCGGTGTTCGATGATCGAAACCAAGGTGAGCCGTCCACTAGATCTGCTACGACTCCTACGAGACTCCCTCTCAGCTGCATGTCCATCCGCTTGATCCAAAGAGTATGGTGGTGTGAATTTCTTAAGTAATGGACAATGTACAAAATGTCAAACCCTGACCTTCGGGGTATAGCATATGCCAGCGGCAAGTCTGATATGCACTGACAGCCGTCATGGTTACTACGTTGGTCAAATGTCTCTCGCCAGGCTACACAGCAGCAATAGTCAAGCAACATATTTGCTACTCGTCCTGTCCAGATGAAGGAGACATGCAACTCTATCTGGACTGGTACAAGGCGTCATGATTATTGGAGCCGGGGCGTCAAACATCGTTCTGTGTGACCCGAAGATCGCAACGACAACTGGTGACATTGTTATTGAGAAAGAGTCCACCTGACCGACGTTTGTCTATACCATGGGTGTCATGCGATCACTGGCGCAACTTTTGATTACTTGCCGTGCTTTTGACGTACGACACACGCGCTCTGGGGTTTTGACCACGCGTTCTGGCAGTCTTCACAACCTTGATCCCCACCAGCATCACAGATCACTCATGGCGATGCTTGAGTGCGCCAGTTAAACAAGGTGTGTGAGTGTGCTTCGACCACCAGCCGCATGGATACCAGGTACTGCCCCATCTTTTGCAGAGCCTCTCTCGTATCCAGGGTATACTCCGCGCAGGACGAGTCCAACACAGCCTGACCAGATCAGCAAACCAGAGTTCCAACGAAGACTCAGCGAAGATACCTTAACCTGATGGTATCGGCGTCCCTAAACAGACATTTGTTGTCCCCTATAAATCTTGCGTACACTATAGCTCGGCCCCCTGTTACTTTCTCATCCTCGCCTTATCGATTGTCCTCGTGCCTCCCAAACCATAAACAAGATTGGCACCTCGAGGCTTTGACTGGAAAAGCTTGGAACTTCTCACCTGCAATGCCTCTGTTATGGCGCTTTTTACCTTGTGTTTCAGCCTCCTACGTACAAAATCCCCCCTGCAATTTTGGCCAGTGCGCATTTTTGACACAGAAGCCCCTGTTCAAGCATCATCCCTGTGACTGACTCACTCTGTTTTCGATGGCAGAAAAAAATGGTGGCTGGGCAGCGGGAGAATCCATGGGTCCAAGACAACAATGACTTGCAGCGGTGCAGTGCAAGCGAAAATATTCCGGTCCAGACAATCTACAGCATACCCCAGCGAGGCTGGCTCCGCACAGAACGGTTTGTGTCATCATGCATCACTGCGGGAGTTTGCTTCATGGACCTCATACTCTGATGACAGTCTGGTGATGTCTTCCCAGGTCCGCATGTCCACAGAGCCGTACAAGGCTCCCTTGACTACGCAGTACCTGTGCAATGTGTGCATAGTACGTGTGGTAAAGGATCTAAACCTCAGCTTGTTGCTCCACAGTAGAAACAACTTGACTGTGGAGGACACCCAAACGTGCGAATCGGGATCTCTGAATACATGATGCGGATCATAACGAGCCTTCTTACGTCCACGACCTCGGGACACCGGCTGTCACACCGGCATCAATACCAAGATTTCCAGCTGGCAGAAGGGGTCCAAAGCTATCAGACTGCTGTTTCCGTCAAGGAGACAGCTTTCCTGTAACCATGAACAAACATGGTCTGGACTAACTTAGCTGGACGATCCATAATGAGACCTACAGTCATGTACATGCCATGGTCCAAGAGTGGCTTCTCCAGAAAGATGCAATAGCTGACTTGCTCGAGGCTGACGGGAAACACCAATGGCATCGACGATCCCAATCTCATCAAGCTATAAGGCATCCTGAAATCCAATGCTTTTAATCTGAACCTTCTTGCCTTTGAAGCTTGATGACGCGGCTGTTCGATCAATCTTACAACGTCCCACAACGAAGTCCCGCCGAGAGGGACTTGCTCTGGGGTGAGAAAATGACATGATTATTGTTCGGCTTACGAGTACTGCTTCCAGGTGACGCTCGATCGATGGCCGGCGCTCATTTCAAGCCGAGCAAATGTTGCTGAAGGTGTGAACTTTCTTGCGAAATGAGATATCCAGGGGCTCTGAACATGGAGGAAGAGGGGTCGAGAGCGAAAAGCACTTCCAAGGACGCGCGAGGAAGAAGAGTATTTGCCGATCCATAGGGAGGCTGTCCCCATTGATTGTGGATATATGAGAGAAGTACATTCAACTCGGCTCTTGTCGTATGAGGAACAACACGCTTGAGACATTCAGATGAGTTCATGAATGTGCAGCTGTTTCATTGCGGTCGGACAGCCCCAGTCATTGCAGGAGCTTGATCTTGCCATGTCGCTTTTTTTAACATGGTGATAGATGACACATTCAGCAGGTTCATGAGCGCACATGCCACATGTTAGTTGTTCCCTGTCCAAACAAGCATGGATTTGCCGCTTTGAAGATAGCTCGTTGGTCTGTCTGCATCCTAGCGTTGAACCGTCTGGTGTTGCTCCGGAGTCGTCATATGACAGAACACTGGGCTCATTCGTCTCCAAGTCCGGACGCAATGGAAGTGCCAACACTCCTCGCATCCTTGTTCGTTGACACCTTAATCCCTTTGGGTTTCCAGTGTCATTTCTTCTCGACAGCGGTGGGCGCAACTGCAAGAACGACCGCCAGACTTGCGACAATCAGCGATCCTGCTATAAAGCCGACAATGAATATACTGCCACGACTCGCGGGGAACTTCCCCCGCATGATCCAGTATTGTGACTCGAAATACCGATGCAACCCGATGAACAAGATAACAATGGATATTCCAAGGAACGTGGCACCCAGAGGTTTGCCAATATGACGGAGTTTTGCAGCTTGATCCTGATTGATTTGAGCAGCGGCAAAGTCGTCCCTCCTGGACACCTGCTGGCCGTTGACATCAGGAGGTCCTAGCAAGAGTATTTGGTCAAGCAACGTAGGCCCTAGTGTCGGCACAGCGGATGCAGCAGATTCACTGAGTTGCTGAAGATATGGTACCAGCTCAACCGGTATTGACTTTCCGACAAACGGCGAAAATGGGACGTCGTCTGGTGTTACCATGGTGGCCGAACTCGATCCTGATCCACTCTGAATCGATGTGTTAAGTCGAAAAAGCTGTGTGATCGCGATTCCGATACTGGCGAAGGCTAGACTGGTTCGAAGCCAGGCAAGAAATGTCCTCTCTAATGCCAGGTGATCCCTAGCCACTGACCCTTTATTCTCCAAAGACACCGAACCATAGTTCCCAGCGAAAGTCTTCACCTTTTGCAGCCAAGTCGGCTTAGTCTCCTCCTTCCCTGCAGTATCCTCCTCTTCCTGAGCGGTTACAGACCCCCTTGATGATATTTGTGAGGTACTTTGGGTATTGTATCGACGATCAGACTGGCCATCCGCACTTCTGATTGGGGTTATTTCGTCAGAATCGTCCGATGTCCTGGGATAGCGAGACGACATTGACTGAGACTGCGCAGGAGGTTTGGTGCTTTCTGAGAAACGAACACTGGACTGTCGTTCACTTGAACGCTGTGCGGGGTGCGCTGGTTTCTGCTGCGTCTCTACAGACTCTGAAGAGGAGTGAGCATCTGAAGCTTCATGTTGTTCGCTATGGTGGGAAGCCATAAGTATATAGCTTCTCGGACAATAGCAGCAGTCACATCCACAGTGCTCTCGAGCTCGGAACGAGTAAGACTTCTGATGGGGCCTGCCCAGCAAATCTTTGTCGGCTTTTGGTTTGCAGCATCAAATTTGAGTAGGTTTGGCTGGTACGGAGGGGCTTTTCAGTGGAAAGACAGGGATTAGAGACTCCCAGAACAGCTAGGAGAGAGCCATGGCATCAACCATCGAGGTTTGCCGACTGGAGAGCCCGCGTTGGGGTGGTACTGATGGTATTGCTTCCTAGAGGGTAGAAATTGCGTGATATGAATCTGAAAACACGACATCATTATGGGTGAATTTAACGATCTCGGGGCGCTTCCGTGGCATGCCCGTCATAGCGCACGTCTTCCTTAGGGCACGGGGAGTGCAGTTGGAGATCGTCCCCTTGGAATTTCAAGCCTGCGGGGTTGTCGGAACAGAAACCAAACAATTTAATAATCGCGCCTGCTCAACGAGATATGTTATTCTGGAGCAAACCAGGCGATTGCCGAGACATTACAGTTGACTTCTACTGTGTAGGACGCTGCTCAAGAGCCTGACCCTTCGGTCGCTTTGGTACAAAATTTCTGATGATGGATTCGGAGCAGAATGTCAAGCCGAATCCTTCCAACGGGCTCTCAGCAGCTCTACTGAACGGTAGCAAGTCTCAAACGATTCCAAAACTGATTCCACGTTCGCAGAGAAAATCTTCAGGATCATCAGGTCTTCAAGAACCAGCTCCAGAAACACCTGCCCTACCGTCGCCGCCCTCACTTGAATCTGTGAATTTCAAGACACCAGTCAAGCGCATCCTCTCACCTTCCGACCACCAGAAGTTTCTCGCATCTCCTACGTATACGCTGATTCGAGCATGGATCTTCACGTTAGCCGACAGTGTCCGCGGCCGTCCAAGTTCATCGCTGGATCTCTCCCAGCTATCTGACAACATCAGACGGCTAGATGCAGCTTTCGATGCTATTCAACTTCTCCTGGAACGATATCCTGCCTTCGAGACCGAATCACGATTTGGCAATCCAGCCTTCCGCGACCTGTACAAAGCTATCGTTAGAGACGCTGAAAAACTGCACAAAGAAGTGCTCGGTCTACAGAATGAGGCGGCCATACAAGATATCTCTGTATATCTGCTCAACTCCTTCGGCTCCGAAGAACGACTCGATTATGGCTCTGGACATGAATTGAACTTCATGATGTGGCTGTTGTGTTTGTACCAATTGGGGCTAATCCATCGAGATGACTTTCCAGCTATCGTCATGCACACTTTCACACGTTATCTCGACCTGATGAGAAAGATTCAGAGCACATACTATTTGGAACCAGCTGGGAGCCACGGTGTTTGGGGACTAGACGACTATCAATTCCTACCTTTTCTGTTTGGTGCGAGCCAACTGATCGGGCACCCCTACATCACTCCGAGGTCCATTCACAATAATGTCATATTGGATGAGGAGGGCGACAAATACATCTATCTAAATCAAGTCCGGTGGGTGGATAGTGTCAAGACTGTCAAAGGACTCCGGTGGCACAGCCCCATGCTGGACGATATTTCGGGCGCAAAGAGTTGGCAGAAGGTTGAGGACGGTATGAGAAAGATGTTTGTCAAAGAAGTACTCGGCAAACTGCCCATCATGCAACACTTTTTGTTCGGAGGGCTGATTCCTGGCACCGAAGATATGGGCCAGCTAGACCCAGAGACGCTTCGGCTACAAGCTCAAAGAATGGAGCATGTGAAAGAATATGGCCATGAAGCTGATTACTGGGGTGACTGTTGCGGCATCAAGGTGCCCAGTACAGTGGCTGCAGGAGAGGAAATGCGAAAACGATTGGGTACATCAGGCGCACTGCGACCAATACCTTTCGACTAGCAGGACCCGATGGTTGCTTTTCGAAAGTATCAAGCTGCTACATTGGGAGCTGTTGTGCAGCGAGGCGACCCAGTTCCACGAGACAGGCCTGACGGTCTGCAACAAGGCGTTTGCGGAGTCGTCGCCTTGTAGCATGCACGGCCACGAAAAGGGCGCTGTGTGGTGGAACAAGGACGAATGAATTGAGGTTGGAGCTATAGGGGTGGAGATCTTGAGTACGGCTCCAAGTTTGGGGAAGATCCGATCAAGGTTTGTGAGAGCTTCACCGGTTGACTTTCAATGCATGAAAAGCTCTCACGGACTTTTCTTGGACATCTAAGGTCTTCAAGCTTGATTATTGGGTGACCACCATATCAAGTGACCACGGAAGAGTATCACCGACTCACCATTGTTGATGTACAGCATTGGCATCTGGGCACTGGGTGCCCTCGGTGCCCCAATGTGCCTGGAGGACGCCTGACAGCCCTTAGCAAAGACGCCTTCACAACCTTGAGTTCCAGTACATTAGATACTGGCCACTAACCACGGAAAAAAAGGTACATGCAAGCAGTTTGCAAAGATAGGGAAGGCGAGTCAGAGAAGAGAAATTCAGCCTTGCATACCATCCATTCAAAGGCAACGCGCCGCATCCTTGACTTCTCACTTACCCCTCCATTGTGTAAAAAACCTGAAAAGGTGAATCACCTCACTTCCCTGTCACTACTTCTTCACTTCTGCTGCTTGTCCATATGAGTGAGGCAGTGATAGGTATTCGTTTGTACCTTTACATCCCTGTCAGTCTTTGCAACCACTGAGATCTTTACACTCTTTTCCAACCACTCTCTCTCGGTGTACATCCTATCTCAAACCCTTCCAACACAACCGTCAGAGCCTACAACCATAACACCTCCCAAAGACAAAGGCCAAGATGTGTCCGAAGTCGACAAAGAAGCAATCATCTTCACCCTCCATGGCATTGCCAAACGCACCACTCGTCTACATCAACGATCCAAATGAGGACCGGCGATATGCACACTACTTGCGAGACCTCATTCCTAACTGCACCTTCATCAAACTGCCTGGCAGGGATCTGTTGAACAACTCGCTCGGCACGGAACTGGACAAGCTCAGTGTTAAAGTCGCCGAAGGCCTTGTTGGCGATGGCATTGTTCTCCTATGTGAATGCTGCCCAGACTCCAAGCCTGCCCAGAAGATCAAAACATCCAAACTTTTCCGAGCAGAGGCGATCAGAGGCGGCCGCAACTTTGTAACTGTGAATCTTTGTCTTTCAGAGAGCGTGGCTCCCGCAGGCAATTCAGGATGGGGCACCAACCATCTCGAAATGATTCTTGGACCAAAGTCAACCGAGGACGTGGCTGTCGAGGTGTATCATTGGCTGTGTACGTCATACTCTCATTCTCTTTGTCGTGTATACTAACAGCAACAAGTCACAGCATTCACAGTTCAAGAAACACTCCACCTCATTCCAGAGTCTGAGATGCTTGCCGTGGACAAGGCCTTCCCGGACTACGAGTATAGCACGATCGCCGATAACAAAGCCAAGTCGAAGAACGCCAAAATTCAATTCGTTGCGCTTATCACCAGTCGTCCAGTGGTCAAGGGTCAAACACTCTCATGGAGTGTGGCCGACAGGACTGGCACTGTGAGTCTCACGTGTCTTAACGTCTGCTTCATGTCCATACTAAGTTTCTGATCTAGGCCAACTTCTACTTCCAATACCGCGGCGAAGCCTCAAAGTATACCTGGGAATGGTGCCAGGCACTCAAGGTTGGCGATCGTCGAGCCCTTCCACGCATGCCCATGGTCGAAATCAAAGAACGTAAGCGCGTGCGCGTTGCTAAGGCTCCAATCCGGACTGTGGCTGCTGCTATTTCGGGTGTCGGACACGTCGTACGTGCCGTGGGCCATGGCGTTGTGAAGCTCGGCGAGTTGGGAAAGTTGGGAAAGAGCTCTGAGTGGATCCCTGAGCCCGACGTCGTGGATGGCAAGAAGGTCGACTGGGCGGACATTCTTAAACAGCAAAGTGCAGACAAGGTTCTGCGAGCTGAGAAGGCGAAGAAACAAGTCCAGGCTAAGGTGTTCAACGAGAAAGGAGAGAAGGTCTGGGCGGATGATGATAGCGTGGCGAGCACTACTGCTGGGGGAGAGGAATGGGTTGAGGAGAAAGCCAAAGACTTCGTGTGAGTGTATTTCTACCGTCGACATTGCACCAAATAAGTGTTATGTGCACACTGAGTGGTGCTGCTGCTGTCGGGTGCTGGCGCCGGGACGTTGTGAACACCACGGAAGGGAAACCTAACGAGTCTGTAAATACGTTATGCTACAAGGATCGAGCCTTGAGCTTGGTGGGTGGTGGTCTTCACGAGTGGCCTTTGCACTACGCATCTTACCGTGGATGAACTCGTGGAAGCTGCGAGAAGAGCTGAGCTGAGTCTGGGATGGCGAAGTATTGGCGAGTCGTGGGAGAGAGAGGAATGAAATGGCGGGTTGGTGTCGATTGCGTTACTAGTACTGCAATAATCAATTCATATCGTGAGTGCCTGGGGTGTCAGAGATTCAACACAATGCAATACAGATTGGGTCCATTCTACGATACGCGTTCAATAACGTGGTCTCTGTATCATAGTAGAGCAACATTTTTCCAACTAGGGAGGGTCTCGCCCTGACCTCAAGGGCCAGGCAAAATCTCACACCGACAAGAGGAGAGTCTAGTATCGTTGCCAGCCTTGTGGACGATGCTGCCGCATTGCACCGTCACGGCATGCCCACGAGGACCATCACCACGCAAGCGCAAGGCGCAAAATGTAGCAAGGCGCGGCAAGGCAATCGCCCCAAAATGTGCGGGAGAATATAATGATTGCCTCGAAAGTCAAATGTACACGATCAGGCTACACCGGTTGTAACATGCACTAGGGCGCAGGGCGATTAACAAGATGACCTCGGGTCTAGCAGACGCCCGCGGTAAGATAGCCTCACAATGCCACTGGGTTGGAAACTGGCCATATGTAGGAGACAACGTACAAGCACCGAGTACGGCGAGTGTACGGAGTACTAGTATTTCCTCGGCCTACCGAATCAGCCGGGTAAAGCAGAAGTTCGCGAACATAAGCGTGGATATATAGATTCATTTGGCATTTGGCGATACAATTACATGACAAAGCGGTCCATTCGACGGATACCTGATCGACCGGAACCTCCCAGATAGGAAAAAACAAGCGGAAACACCATACACCTTCGCTCAGATGGTCGCTCTTCTGCACGAAGAATGACGGAGTGCATCGTTAATCTGTAGATCTTCTTGACTTGTCTGGAACAAGTATATCTCAATCGCAATGCAGCTTGCGGATTATAGCATAGCAGAGCTCTTCAATGTCTTGGGATAGTGTACGCATACGATGGAGCTCTTGTGACGACGTTGACACCTCGGACTCCGAACCCGGTATGATAGGTGCCGTAGGAGCTCATGGGTGGTGGTGTGTATGGTTTCATGGTGACAACACGTGGCTCAGGCGAGTACCTGTAGGGCTCCGTCTTTGCAGTCAAGACTGTGTGGCCGTGGCTGTGACTGTGTTGACCAGGTGAGTTTCGCGAACTGTAAGACCCATATCCGGAGTCGTAGGGTTCATGATGCTCATACGTGGTGTGTGACGCTGGGCCTGGCTTGTATCGTCGATGCTGATACTCCGTACTGCTGTGGGGGCTTCCAAAGCTCTCCTGGCTACTTTGTCGGCGTCGATCATGAGTCGGGCGACGACTACCGCGATCGTAGTCGCCATGCGTGCTTCTGAGCTCGATTTTGAGGGCTCTAGAGGCTGTAGATGGTCGACGATGATACTCATAGTCGTCACTCTCCTGCTGAAGGTCTTCTTCGTACTCGTACACTTTCTCAGTCCTGCCGATGGGAGAATGGACGGTTGATGATGCTCTGTCGGAGCCGGAGATCGATTCTCGGATAGTTTGCAAGTCAGAGTTTCTGTCGACGTGCTCTTGCAGCCAGGCGTCATCTGCCTTCATCCGTGAAGGACTGTGCCACTCCTTCTCGCGCTTGTTGGGGTTTGCCCATGGGCTTACTCCAGAGCCAACGTCAAATGACTCGTTCGATGATTCGGCAGAGTGATTCCTTCTGCTCAGTCCTTGCGCGTATCGACCTTTACCCTCGCGACCTCGCGTGATTGCATATCCACCTTCTTTGCAGTTCCGACAATCACGGCCCTTTTCGTAGTGGTACCTCTCCAAGCCTTGACATCTAGAAGAATGACATTCATTGGTGGTTTTGAATTCATGTCCACAGCCCCAAGACGTCTTGGTACGCACACACATCTTTTATCTCCTCTGCTGCAAGATCAATGTGAACTTGGGGCTTTGCTTTGACTGACTGGCGCCTGTCTGTGATGCGTGCAAGTATCTTCGAGCGCAAGTTCCACGAAGTAATGCGATGATTTCGCTCCCCACGAGACACAGATAGTCGCCGAAGCGGTGGAAGGTTTGTGGAAACGTTCGGGGCAAAGCCACAAACATGTACACCGTGGAGTGCAGAGAGCAAGACACCAGGCAAGTCACGCACAAGGTCTCAATTGTTCTTAGAGGTGACGTCGAGGTACATTTGAGACCTAGCCCGGTTCGCTACAGCAGGTTACTGCATTTCGTGGATGACAGAGTCTGTCTCACGCTGGTAAGGGAAAGATGCATAGAAGTGACCGCCGACGAGATACTGTAGTGAACAATAGATATGGACTTCTGTGTGATGGTATCTGTAGACGCTCGTGAAGTGATCCAACTTCGACGTAGATGTCTCTGTGATGGCGAGGTCCTGATATTTGCTATTTCGTTCATCACTAGTGACGAAGGTCTAGGCAAGTCCCGGATAGGTTACTTGAACTGAACAAGAGGGTGTCCGTCGAGATGCAGCATGCAGATTCTTGCCCATCTCGCCTCAGATTTACCAGCCATGGACGCACTTATGCGCGGAGCACGCATGGCTCGAATCAGTCGTTGCAGTTCTAGGCTTAGAAGCCGTCGAGAGATGTGCATAAGAAGGCGTGAAGTAGAAACATCGGCGGTATTCTTGGGCTGGCGTTTGGACCAATGCAGGCACCTGGTGCCGCGGGCACGGACCAGGGCGTCCGTAAACAAGGGGAAGGGGACCAGTGTGAGAGGTGGTCGGCTAACGGTCGCAAATGACTGGCTTGAGGCCAGGATCTCGGCCGCCATCTTCAGCCTGTCACAGGTGGTTTCACAATGTCAGTGGTGCCCCAAAAGTTGCCTTGTGGATTGCCTGTCTTTGGGAGTGCTGTCGAGCCTGCTGAGCCAAGGACCTCTTTTTGTCTCGCTTTTCCAACAGCAATTGCAGGCTCCTTCGTTCAATAGATCCCCACAGTCACAGCAGCTTACATTGGGCGATGATGCTGATCTTGGGGCTACGAATTGGAATCTCATGCAGAAGATCAGGTCCAGTTGTAGAGAAAGATTTGTAGAATTCTGGCAATGCGGACCAGCGGTTAGATAACTTGCACGTTTATCATTCGCGGCCTGGGCATTTCCTCGTAGCACAGAGCCATGAGAATGGACAAGTTTTCAGATAATTCCTGCCGGGCCTGTCGTTGTGATAGGTGCAGCAGAATGCTCGACGGTCGATTTTATGATCCCGTGCCGTTCGTCAAGGGTACTCGGAGTGGGATAACGTTAATGAGGTGTGCTGCTCAGTCGAGACGAGGACGAGACGCCCGAAGAATCGGGAGAGCGGCCACCACGCTGCAGCTAAAGCTGACAAGATAGTATACATGAGGTGTTCAATGGTGTCCCCATTTCCTACGCCCAATCCTCCTCGTCCAAACGAACTCCGAGATGGGCCACGATCCAGTGACTGAACTCGCCGGATCGAGCGGGCGGTTTTCTCGGGCTGTTCTTTGTTTACTGGTCCTGTCTCTTCATGGAGAAGACGAACATGTGCAGGGACGGAACGAATGTCAGCTGAGCACGACACGGTGTTTTCTTTGCGAACTGCTGTTCGTCGGTAATGAATGACAGAATGCTCGCTGATACCGTACTTAGGCGATGGAGATAACACTCAGCCACGAGAAACGGGTGGACGAAGCACGAGCTGCCAGGTGTTTTTCACTCCTCGGCGGTCGTACATTCCGCGAGAATGATCTCCTGCTAGACACTTTGGTCGTCCTGGCCAGTACCCCATCCAAAGCGAAGACCTCCTCCGCGGTTGCCTGGGGCTATGCAAAATTCCTAAGATAGCCTCTTTCAGTGAGACTGGCGAGCGTCTGGCAAGGCTTCTGGCGAGAGTTGCAGATGTTCTGAATGACCGAAACGATAGCAAGGCGCATTAGGTATCTCTTGTCGAGTATCTTCAGCGCTTTGAGCTTGCCTCAGCCGTGAATCGGATACTCAGTCCTCGAGGTATGGATGCTATTGGCACCTCTTCGTCTTTCGAGACCTGCAACCTCGGGCACCGAAGCCTGCGATTGCTCCAATGAGGATGGTCTTGACATTCATTCGCGTTCCGAAAGTCAGTGGATATGGGAAGAGGAGTGGTGCTTTTGATGTGAATGTATGCCTTCACTTCCAAGGACAGCGTTACCATGAGGGTCGAATTCGGCCTTTCCATTGCACACACCCTCCCTGTGACCTTGAAAAAGATGATAAGGCGTGCAGCTTCCATTTGTGGGGGATGCAGGATCGCTCCAGCCGGCGCACCGTTGCTCTCTATCTATGTCTATGTGACTTGAGGTCTCTCAGAATCCGTCGTCGATACCATTGGCCTTTTCTTCCTTCAGTCTCTCGTCGTTCATCTTCTGCCACCATCGATGCGTTTCATCCTCGGTTTCCTCGGGTTTCTGGTCCCATGGCTTCGGGCTCAGAATGTAGTGGATGTTTTTGACCTGATCATCCCGCCATATGGCGTCATGAACGCCTTTCCATCTCAACGTCTTCAAAGCATTATATATATAAGATAGGCCAACCCAGCGACCGTAGAACCGATCCCCGAGCAGGCTTTGGTCAGCAAAGTCATACGAATCCGTTAGATCGCCATTTTGCATCGCTTCTAGGATTTTATCGTAGACACCTTGACTCGGATTGCAGACGACTAGCCCACCATTGGGACTTCCTATACCCGCGGTAGGAGGTGGACCGTGGATTTGCGCATCGTCGGGAGTATCGTGCTGGGAAGTGAACCCACAGTTTGCAGGCACCCAGTGTTTTGGATAATGCGGCTTCTTCAAGGGATTGCACGCACAAGCATGGCTCGCGGCGTACACCCTGTTTCCGTCGCCATTCATCTCGGGCGGGTCCAGCTGGAGCTCCATTAACTCGTCCATGTTCTTCAGCACCAACATATCACTATCCAATTGCACTACTCGGTCATATTCGAGGAGACTGAACGGAGTAAGCTTGCTCCAGCAATCGTAAAAGCGAGGATCGTTGGTGTATTCTTTGGCCACAGAAGGTAGGAGGTATGGAATATGTTTAGAAGGAATGTTCCGACTCTTCAAGGCTTCGTGTCCTTCGGAAGGGAAAGTGTCGGTGTAAAGAGCGATCAGAGGATATTTCGAGCCCGCCTTCTTCAGAGAATGATCGAGCATCAGCAGCCCAGAGAGGTACTTGGTGTTGGTAATGAGCGTCGTCCACACTCTCTTGGGTTCTTCATGGTTTGCACTGGTGGTGCCGTTCGGGCGCTCCTCCTCCTGTGTCTGTGCCATTTTGTTTGGAAGCTTTTCAGTATGGATATATCTGCGTATGGCGAATTTAAACCGAGAAGCAGGAGATAGGTATAGGGGATAGATGGGCAAGAATGCCCTGCGGCGATAATGAGGACTGCATGGCGCGATCCGCTGCGACGTAGTACACTCTCTGTCTGGTCTGGACTCTCGATTAGGCGGCGTCGATGTACCAAGAACTTTTTATTTTTAATAATCCCGCGGCTCTGCCCCTCTATGCAATGCCCCTTGCCTTACCGACGAGAAAGCTAGATCACCGCTGGACCAACCCACGGCCTCTGTGGCTTACTAGGCCCAAGTGCACCAGTCATCGACGTCACCATGCTTATCGGGGAGCCTAGATG
Organism: Exophiala viscosa; assembly: GCF_022695815.1. NCBI lineage: Eukaryota > Fungi > Ascomycota > Eurotiomycetes > Chaetothyriales > Herpotrichiellaceae > Exophiala > Exophiala viscosa. Next base: position 1,982,407 of record NW_026944355.1, on the reverse strand, counting down.
AGCCCCGGAGAGACAGTCCACCATCGCACTATTCCGTCCGCAAATCGGTGCGGTTCGGTGGTGGAGGGCAGCATGAACAGCCTTTGTCGATGTGCTTGGACGTTTCTTCGAGTATGCATATCGAGATGCTCGCAAGGCAGAACTCATCTTTCTTGGGGGCTCCGCTGAACGGTAGTTGAGGCATTGTTTCTGCATGGCCCAGATATGTCGGCAAAGTTGACGAGGTGAGTACACTGCAGGCATTAAAACGCCTTCCTTTGGAGTCGCGATGTACTGACCCTTCTGCAGTTCTCAAGACGACTCCGATGGAACCTCGCCCTACGACCGAACGCGCTTGTTGGAGGAGTCGCCTACGCAGCCTCATCCGAACAAGTCTGTGATTAAGAATTACAAGGGTTTTGTCGCAGGTGTTTTCTCCGGCATAGCCAAATTGTCTGTTGGTCACCCCTTCGACACGATCAAAGTGCGTCTACAGACCTCGGAAATATCACAGTTCAAAGGGCCATTGGACTGTTTGCTGCAAACAGTCAGGAATGAGGGACTGCAAGGACTATACAAGGGCGCAACGCCACCTCTGTTGGGATGGATGGTGATGGATTCTGTCATGCTTGGTAGTCTGACCTGGTATCGACGCTTGCTATTCGAAAATGTCTTCTCCAATCCGGCTTTCCGGGCAGGGAAGTCGGCGGCAGAGTTGGCGAACGAAAAACTGCCGGCTTATGGTCACGGCATCGCTGGTATGATGGCAGGGTCGACAGTGTCCTTCATTGCGGCACCAGTTGAACATGTCAAAGCACGGTTACAAATCCAATATGCGGCGAAGAAGAGCGATCGCTTATACAGCGGACCCATTGATTGCACGAGGAAAATTCTGAAGGCCCATGGGTTTCATGGATTGTACCATGGTCTGTTTGCAACGCTTCTGTTTCGATCGTTCTTTTTCTTCTGGTGGGGATCGTACGATGTCTTCACGACCCTCTTCAAGAACCATACTTCTCTATCGACACCAGCAATCAATTTCTGGGCTGGCGGCCTCTCAGCCCAGATCTTTTGGTTGACGTCTTATCCATCCGACGTTGTCAAGCAGAGAATCATGACAGACCCTCTTGGAGGCGAGCTGAACGACGGAACACCTCGTTTCAGACACTGGAAGGATGCTGCCGCTACGGTGTATAGAGAGTCGGGCTGGAGAGGGTACTGGCGTGGTTTTCTACCTTGCTTTCTGCGCGCATTTCCTGCAAATGCTATGGCACTAGTGGCCTTCGAAGGCGTTATGCGCGCATTGCCTGATTAGTTGGTTTGATACCCCAGGTTGTTTTGATAGATGTTGACTCTACTCTTTGGAAATATATTGCCATATAATTGTCAGCTGCTGGCTTAGAATATGAAGAGAAATGGCGGGCATTCAGGCTTCTTCCGGCGCTGTCTCCCTGAATTTCAGCCTTGCAGATTTGGAGTTTATTTAGGCCACCATCCCACAACCTCATCGTCTCGAGACCACACCGCCATCTGTCACAAGTCTTGGTCATAGCATGATGCACTGCAGGAGTACGCGATGGTCACATTATCACATGCTTGTCACTCTCTTCTGCACTCAGTGAATAACAAAAAGTCGCATTCACAGCCTGATCACGTGGTGCCAAGACTTTCCAGGCATAAAACTCTCCTTCTCACCAGTATTTGCTCCATTGCAGCAACCATTAATCCTCAATATGGCACAAGGAACCATGGGTGATCCTCCTCAGGCTGTCTTGCACACCCTTGCCAGTGCAGATGGCTCTGCGACATACAATGCGCCGAATGGTGGATTCAAGATTGTGGCCGGTGTAAATTACCCGGTCGAAGTCCCATACCGAAGTGATGAAATTTCTGAGTCTACCTTTCTTGAAGTCAACCTGAGGCCACACAATGGGGTGAGCATGGTCAAAGAGCGACACGTCGAAGATCTCATCAAGAGAACTATCCAGACTATAGTACTCGGCGAAGAGACTCCCAGAACCATGCTTCAAATCACTCTGCAAGTGGTGAGTGTCGAGACTGATGAGACATTACCTGGTGGTGTCAAAGGTGGCGGTCAAGCTGAGACCTATCTCGACATTCTCGCTTCTTCCATCAATGCCGCAGTCCTTGGCTGTTTAGACGCTGGTGTGCAAATGAGAGCAGTGGCAGGAGCTGCACTTGTTGCAATTGGTCAAGATCGGCAACTCGTGGTCAATCCAAATGTCCACCAGCGAAAGCACTCCAACAGCCTGCATGTCTTCTGCTTCAGTAGCGATGGCAAGATCTTGCTCATGGAGAGCGAGGGCAGATTCGCCATGTCAGAATGGAAAGAAGCAGAACAAGTCGCCAGGTCAGCTGTTGTGGGACATAATGACCCATCCAATATCAACAAACAGAATGGGGATGTTTCCATGGAAGGCGATGATACGTCGAGAAGTTCGGCTACTTGTGTGTTGGATGTTGTCAGAAAGGCCATGGAAGCTCGGGTGATTAAGGACGAGAATTGGCGACAGGAGTCGTGAATGTTACAGCATTGGCGTGAAAGCTGAGACGGTCACAGAGTGGGCGGCTGACGACCACCAAACGGTGGTGAGGAAAATGTGTGGAGTTCAACAAGGCTCTCAGCCTTCAGGGCGTCAATAAGGGGTTGATAGGCGATAAGAAGGGAACATGCAGTGGTTCCTGGCAAGATCTGGGCGTTGATGGGGGCTGTCTTTGGTCGATCTGCGCCCACCGGCAGTCCCCACGTGCCTGTCTCAGCATCGTTCCCGGACACTCTGCCGCTTCCGAAGGAGCTATAGGCTGGGGTCGAGCCTTGTATCCATGCCTGTCGTGGATCATCGACAACAATCCTGCCTCCTGAGAACTCAGCATACATATGCTCGGGCATCGACTTCTTTTGCATCATGTGCAAGAATATCTACCAAGCACCAGCAGCACTTGCAACCAGTCTTGTCCTTACAATTTTCGATTTTCGATTCTCTTCGACCTAACGACAGCATGCCCTTCTCCTCTTCAGCATAAATCCACCGACAAATACAAGCAAGAGGCAACGGAAATCGCCCTTCCGTAAATCATTTGAAGGTCAACCATCTGGCTTAAGTCCGGTGCTGTGCTGCTTCGGACTACTTATTTTTGGGCCGGAAAGTGCCCAGGTTGCAGGTCAACCCCCCGCGGCTCATTGTTGTTCGCTTGAGCGGCGTGCTACAAGTTACTCTGTGTCCCTGGCCCCGCCTCGGTACACCGACTGCATTCACTGTGTGACGCCCATACCCGCCGGCTCGGGTTATCCCTTACGTCCCCTGCAGGTCAGGCCTTTCACCTTCTCATCATGACAAACGCCGGTATTGACAACGTCCACTACTCCACCTTATCATCTCCCACAACCTCCGAAGCGACCAGTAACGGCAACTTCTCACCGCCGACTCCGGCACTTGATAGTCACCACCACGTCCTTCCTCATGGCATGGCCACTTCCAACCCAAAGGCCACCGTTGGAGACTCGATCTTGAGACAGTATGCCCACGATTTAGGCTCACTTCACGCTGATGACGAAACGCATGCCGTACATGACTTTTGTGCACAAGACACCAAGGCTGTCGACCAGACAGCCTTGAACACTGCGCTCAACACCGCGAAGATTCCTGTCATCGAGTCCATACGGTCCTCCTATTTCGCTCATCATCCCACCGTCCCTGTCCCGAAACCTCTATCACTGCCGAAACCCTTACTTGCGCACCGAAAGAACGCAAAATCTATAGACCTCCCCAAACAAACAATTATGAAGGCACTTGCATCAAGAAGGCCCAGTGCAGGCCCTACCACAGCTCCTCTGACTGCTGGTGCGTTCAAAAATGCCGGAAGTGATGCAGACGTGGAACAACCAAACAACTCTTCGACATCATCATGTTTCACGGCCACACTACCTGCTCTGCAGCCGAGTGGTCTTTCTGCGGCCTCTCCGACTTCGACAAGTTTCCTTCGCTCTCCCTGCTTCTTCCATCAGCGATTCGAGGGACTTGTGGATGTTCAGAAAGTGCTGGACGAAATTGCCGAAGATGACTACTCGCATTCGAGATTGATGCAGACCGCAATAGGAGTGCGGGAGGTCTCGAAACAGCTGCAAAGAAAGCCTCTCAAGCGAGCTGTGCGAAATGTGATGATTGTCACCAAGGCTCGCGACAATTCTCTGGTGCATCTCACACGCGATCTCGCTGATTGGCTGCTGTCCACACCTAGGTACGGCAGCGATCTTGGTGTTAATGTATATGTCGACGCCAAACTCCGTCACTCGAAACGATTTGATGCCGCTGGTCTGCTCAGAAAGCAACCCAGATTCGAGAACATGCTGAAGTATTGGACTCCCGACTTGTGCTGGTCATCGCCGGAGAGTTTTGATCTTGTTCTTACGATGGGAGGTGACGGAACAGTCTTGTTTACGTCGTGGCTATTTCAACGGGTCGTCCCGCCGGTGCTGTCTTTTTCACTGGGCAGCTTGGGGTTCTTGACCAACTTCGAATTCGAGAAGTACAAGGAACATCTCGATCGGATAATGGGGGACGTCGGCATGCGGGTCAATCTCCGAATGCGATTTACTTGCACAGTGTGGCGAGCCGACCGCTCTCCTGGAGCTGAAAAAGGTGCAGCCGAGGAGGGCGAGCAGTTTGAGGTGCTTAACGAGCTCGTTATTGACCGTGGTCCCTCTGCATATGTTTCCAACCTGGAGCTGTATGGTGACGACGAGCTGCTCACCATCGTGCAGGCGGACGGGTGTATCTTTTCAACGCCCACAGGGTCTACGGCTTACTCTTTGTCGGCAGGAGGTTCTCTGATACACCCATCCATTCCTGCCATTCTTTTGACGCCAATTTGTCCCCACACGCTCTCTTTCCGTCCGATGGTCCTTTCGGATACGCTCTTGCTGCGGATAGCAGTACCTAACAAGTCCCGATCATCAGCATATTGCTCTTTCGATGGCAAAGGGCGTGTAGAGCTCAAGCGCGGAGATTACGTGACCTTGGAAGCATCACAGTATCCCTTTCCCACTGTCATGACAGGTACGAATGAATGGGTTGAAAGCGTACAGAAGGCTTTGAGGTGGAATGTGAGGGGTGCTGTCCAAAAGGGTTGGGACGATGGTGACGAAGAGGGCAAAGATCAGGCGGAGGAGAAGTGGGATATCGACATCGATTCCAGTCCTTGTGGTGGTACTGACAGTGGTATCGGCCCTAGTGAGGACGGGGACCATGTTGCCAGTCCCACAAGAGGACAGCTGAGTCTGCTGAATCTGTGAACCATGGGCTCCAGGATCTAGTCGTCGTGACGAGATGTCATGATACGAGGCTTCAAGAGAGCTATTAAACACAACAATACATCCCCTTTGTCGGTAAGCCTTGCGATTCCTTTCTGGCCTTGTCGTTGCAAAGTCCTTGCTTCCACTTCTCTGTCCAGCCCTGTTTTGGCTATCGTTGCTGACCCTCTTGAGCAGGACAACGTTGGCGGCCGCTGTAACAGACGCTCATTGGGACGATTATACCGCTCACCAGTGTGAAAATCTCAACAATCAACACAGCTCATTTGCAGGTAGCGCGATTTCGAAGATGACAACACCTTCGTCTCACTTTGTAAATCTTTCGTCGCGACGAAAACCTTTACTTTATCCCAAACACCTCGTTACAAGCTGTACCAAGCTCGCAAAGCAACTTGTATCGTCTCTCGTCCTTGTAAACATCATCTCAGTACCAAAACCCACTCTCCAAGCACGTCGCCGTCCTCAGACCTAGTCGAAATGGATTCACCAGGAAGATCATTCGAGCAAAACCCCGCTGAAGGTCATCCCAACGTGGAAGATCAAAGCACGAACAACCTTACTGTCGCTCAACCTACCTCAGTCGATACAGTCGTGGACGCTGTGACACGACGTGACGAGCAAACCGTCGGCGTCTTTACATTGTCGGATAATGGAGACTCTGATGCTAGTGTGGATGGCGTTAAGGATGCTACTGCACAAGCCAATCTCAGAACTCTCGGCGACACACCTCTCGGCAACGATTCTCTCGGCGCTGCCCTTCTCGGCGACGACATCATAGCTTCTCAGAATGATCCGGAATCTCTTTCTGCCGCTCCTGAGAATTCAAACACAATCAACAATGATCTCGCTGAACCACAACCTCGTGTTTCAGGTTCTCACAATCTCACTGAACTCAACACAAACAATGAAGCTCCTGCTGGTGAAGAATCAAATACTGAGACTGCAGAATTGGGTGGCTCGTTTAGACGCGTTCCACGGACTACAAACTTGACCCAACTTGCAAGTCTCGGCGATTCTCAACTGCGTGGACAATTCTCGAACAACACTATCGCTGTTGCTTCAAGCTCAAACTTCACGAACTCTGCTGGTACCAGTGTCTCTCTTACAGTAGACAGCAATGGTTCAACTGCAAACATCACGGACTCTTCTGCCATCACCGATTCTCCTCCTGTGAACGGCAACGGTTCAATTCCAAACCTTACGGACATTACTGCTACTGCTGGCTCTGATACTGTGGACGGCAACGATCCAATCCCAAACATTACGGACTCGACTGCTACCACCGGCTCTGGTACTGTGAACAGTAATCGCTCAGCCCCAAACAATACGAACACTGCTGTCATCGCTGACCCTCAAACTGTGGACGGCAACAGTCTAACATCAAACATTACGGACTCTGCTCCTGTCACTGGCTCTTCCGCTACGGATGGCAACACTTCAACCTCCAGCGCTACTTTGCAGGCTATTCAACAGACTTGGTCTTTCGGAAACCTTACTATTGGTGATGATGATCAGACAGAGAATATTCAGCACACTTCTCCAGCTCTTGGACTTGCTTCAGTCTTCGAAACCGGTACAGCTGCTCCTGCTCCTGACCAAACTTCTCAAACTCAACACAACATTGAAATTGCCTCCAGCTTTGTGGGAGCGCCAAGCACTCAGACTCAAGGTCCTGCTCAGAATTCTGCCACTCATGGACTCCCGCCTTTGGACGACTCAGACGATGAAGATAACACCGCACCCGAGACTCCGACTCGTGCCTCAGGCAGAATCCGCCCAACTCTTCCATCACTGGCTTCTCTCAATCTTGCCGATCGACTGCGAAACGTCCGTAACTATCAAGCCGACGCACGCGTCCGCAGAGCCTCAGAAAACCTCGATGCCAGATTTGAACGCACTCTTCACGGTGGTGATCCAGATACTCAGCCAGATCTCACTTCAGACTCCACCTACACTCCGTCTGTCCTCGAGACAATCCCTGAATCTAGTTCGAGCGGTGAAGAATTCTTCACTCCACCAGAGACCCCTCCTCGTCGCCTGCGGCGCGTGCAGCGCTCGCCCTCTCTTCGCTCCCTGGCTAATAGCCCAAACCCAATTTTGGGATCCCCGTTGCGACGGGCGGAGACCTGGTCTCCAGAGCCAGAAGAAGACGAAGACGACGAGGAGGACGAGGAGGAAGAGGAAGAGCTCGGCCTCATTCTGTTTGGGGAGTTCGCTGGCTTTGCCCCGTTGCCACCACCGGTGGCGGAAGAGGAGGACGCTGCTGCGGCCGCTGCCAACGAGTGGCATGCCCCCGACGACCACTACGAGGTGGAAGAGGAGGACGAGGACGATGAGGTGGTGGAGAACCTCAACTTCGAGGGCATCCCCGCGGATGCTCCTGGCGTGCAACGTCTCCGGGCTGCCGTAGGGCACCTGGAGGACGTGCGTGGCGAGATCGACGATCTCGACGGTGACCTCCCAGCCGGCAATTTTGCCCCTGGCAACCCCGCCGCGGTTCGCGCCCGTCTGGGCCTCCTCTTCATGGAGGAGGAGACCAGCGGTGCGTTCCGCGAGGTGTGGGAAGCCCTCAATTTCGAGAGGGAGGTCGCCGGCGCTGCCCGCCAGGGGCTCCGCCACTACCAGGAGGAGGCGCGCCGTCTTGCGGTGGCCTTGGAGGAGGCCCGTGTCGAGGCCGACGTCGCGAGGGAAGCTGCCCTCTCCAACGCTGTCTCCCTTGAGGAGGCACGTTTGGAGTTGGCGCTCCTCCGTCGGCTCACGGGTCTCTAAAGAGACACTGCAAGCGGTGGCGACCTCTTGGTAGAGGAGCGTCGATTGTTGTTGGTTGGTGTGGGTGCCCCGGCCTGGTGGTGGCGGCGGCGGTGTTGGTCTGTGTGGTTGGTTTTTGGTGTGTGTGTTTTCTTGGTGGCCTGGCGCCCTACGGGGCAAAAATCTGTTTGGAGTAGATAGAGAACCGTTTTTCCTTTCGTAAACACCTTTTCTCATTCCCACTGTTCTTGTTTTTGTGAAGTTTGTGGTGCTCAAATGACCTGTGACCAGCATGAATACGAGAAGAGCGTCACTTACATTGAGAGCAGACAAGGCTGAAGAGTACCATGAGTACGCCGCGGGCAAGGACAAAGCAGCTAACTGTTAAACAGGTGGGATGCCGCCGCTGTTGGTGATGCGAACTAAATTACTGCGGTATAGGCGCCACGCGCAAAGGCAGGGAAGGAGATCTCCAGCGACGGGAGCGCCTTGCTTATTGAGCTTGTTACGTTCATCAAAAGCGCCGTGGGTATCAGGGACTACATTACTAGGAGTCTGTGGGACGCCACGCGCACTCATGCAGCCAATAGAGCTAACTGTTTGAGCACCCCTGGCCACAGTGAACCAGCAAGCCAATGACCGCGACTAACAGCCACATGACAAGTTTTGGGTTGGGTGCGGGAGCAGCACCAGGAGCAATCAGCGGCTGGGGGAAATGAACGTGGTAAGCAACAAAGTGGTAATGCTGAGTATCTGAGAAGAGGATGGCATGCTCGTGGGAAAAGCGCCACGAGCAAGGAGCTCATTGAACAAACAAGTACAATGAACGTGGTGGACAGCGACAAGACATATAGTGTGGTGCCCGCATTAAAGGCGCCACGTACAAGAAGGTCATTCTGGAACAGACTATGATGGACGTGGTGGACTGCGACAAGTCATGCAGTATGATGCAGACATCAAAGGCGCCACGGACAAGAAGGTCATTGTGGAACACGTCCTAATGGGCATGGTAAGGGCGCTGCGGACAAGGGCAAAATTGAAAATATAGCCACACTACACGTGGGAACAGCGCCACGGACAAACAGGTCATTGTGAAACAGACTGCAATGGACGTGGTGGGCAGCTACAAGATATGCATTGTAGTACGTGCAAAAAAAGCGCCATGAGCAAAGGCGACAAGGGGAGGGGATGAACGTCACGGGCAACGACAACAGGTAGGACTGATTCTGCGCGACATGGACGCTGCGGACAAGGGTTAATAGGCTGGCGTACCTGACGTGGTGGACAACGACTGAATATTGAAATCAATGCCCGAAAGATGAGTGACAACAACAATAAGTGACTGGCGTCACAATCAACAACGAATGGCGACGGCGATGTACGTGGGCAGAGCGTCAAGGAAAGATGAAAGAGGCATTAATGAGCTTGAGAACTGAGAGGTAATGTCACAGATTATACCAAGAGTATCTTTAAGTATATGGGATTTCGGGGGCAGACATATGGTCTATCCAGATGGCGACGACACGGTCTGATATACAGGATGCAAATGTGGGATCCGGCAAGTCAATACCAGAACACCAGGGACCAGAGAATCAAGCGACTCCGGGTTGCTAAGATGTAGAGCTGACAGAAAATGCCCAACTCAGTGATGGACAGACTTCTCCTGCATGTCGACCTCCACCACCTCATCGACCGACTTGTTGGCAGGAGCGTCATCCAAGCCGAGCGCAGCCTTGGCAGCTTCGATGGAGATATCTTGAGGCAAGCGCTTCTCGTTCTTGACCGGGTCTCCGGGCGTGGCGAAGATGACATCCAGCTCCTCCAGCGACCGGCCCTTTGTTTCAACAAGGAAGAAATAGATGATGGGAACGAAGACCGCGTTGAAGACGGCATAGTAGATATAGGTCTTCCAACCCAAGTTGGCGAATGAGGCTGGAATCGTCATGACAACGAGGAAGCAGAATGTCCAGTTTCCGACTGATCCTAGAGCTGCGCAAGGAGCACGAGCGCGGAGCGGAGCAATTTCAGCCGCGTACAGGAAAGGACCACCGACCCAGGCCAGGCCGAAGAACGTGTTGAAGAGGAAGAGAAGACCAGCGCCAGCAAGTTGATTTGATCGCGAGGTAGTGGACAGGAGTATGGGAATGACAATGAAGCATCCGGCCATGCCTGTCGCAGTGAACATGAATGCTTTGCGGCGACCGAGACCTTCAATCAGAAGGACAGCCAGAAGTGAACAGATGGCATATTCTGTGCCTCCGCAGGCGGCGATGAGATGCGACATTCCGGGGCTGAGGTCGAAGCTGTTGGCCAGGATCTGGTTGGCATAGGTCGACACCATGTTGATTCCGGAGAGTTGCTGAGCAGCGTTCACAAACACGCCGAGCATCATTCTGCGGAAAGTTTGGGTCTTTCCATTCTGGAAAAGTTCCTTGTATTGGAATGGAGCCTCTGCCTTTTGCGCCTCGTGACTGGCCAAGATACTCTCGTATTCGAAGAGGAAGTCGGGGTGGTCGATGGGAAGGCCGCGCAGCTTCGAAAGGACAGTCTTGGCTTCTTCGAACTTGCCGTGGCTGACGAGCCATCGAGGACTGCGAGGTATTGGTTAGTGGATCATTAAGTCAAAGTGAAGTGAGTAACTCACCTCTCAGGAAGGAACATGATGAAGCAGAAAACAATGGTCGCTGGGATCAGCTGAATGGCAACTGGCATGCGCCACTGGATCTGGCCGCTGGTGTAGAAGAAGCCGAGACCAACCCACTGGCCGCAGGCAACGCCGGAGGTCTGGAGACCGCCTTCAATCATGACCCATCGACCTCTTGACTTGGGTTTGGCACACTCTGACTGCCATGCTGGGATTGTGGCGACTTGCAGACCCAGACCGATGCCGGACAGCAGTCTACCGACGACCAATTGGCCGATGGACCATGCTGAAGCCTGGAGTGTGCCGCCGACGACCATGAACAGCATGCCAACCCACACAGTTCCCCGTCGTCCCCACTTGTCACCCAGGAATATACAGGCAATGGCACCGAAAAGAGCGCCGAGTTCAAGGGTAGCGATGACTATGCCTTGGATAGTAGAATCCTTTGTCTGGGGAAAGACCGAAAGAAAGGGATCTTCTGTGATAACGCCGCCCATCTGTAAATCATTAGAAAGCTGTATCGGTACAAACGACGACAAAGCGAAAGACTCTTGCTGTGATGGCACAGTTTTTCGCCGCGTAGAAGACGTACCACGGACATATCGTATCCGAACAACCAGAAGGCACAGGTTGCTATGGTCGCAATGGACATCTGGAGTGAGAAACCCTCCAGACCCATGCAATTGGTGTAGGGCGTGAACTTCATGTCGAAGACGCCCATTTTGTATATGAGATTGAGCTTTGAAGCCGCACAAATGAACAGAATAAGTGTAGGAGAATTCTTGCTGTCTTCAAGACGACTCGTTGATGCTCTGAGAGGAGAAGAAATATCTGCGTCCGGGGGGGTGATCAACCCCAGATTATATACAGACTGACATGATGGAGCCCCTGCAGGGCAGATCCAGGTATTCGGAGTAGCAACCGCGTGGTATAGATCGGAAAGAGTGTCAACCCGCCACGATTACCCTGGAAGGAAGGTCTTTACGGCGGAAGTCAATGCATAACATAACAATGAGGGGAAAGCCGGAGACTATGAGAGTCGCGGGATAGTGATGGTATCAGATGAGCCGTGGTGTTTTTCTTTAGTGGAGGAAAGTGGCAAGGGAGGGTGGTCGATATTCGGATTTTATTGAAAGTCAGTCAGACAAGATGTTTGTAACCGTATATGGTCAAGATAATACACTTGGGCCAATCAGGCTCACGCTGAGGAACTATATTCAACCTGTCCGGCAACCAATATCCGAATTCGGTTTGGGTCTGTCCTCCGCTTCATCCATGTTTCCATCCTCCACGGGGCCCTTTTTGTCGGCCCAAGTGACGGTAAACATGTTCCGGTGGTTATTTCACCATGTGTCTGCAGGTCACCGGGTCTCGAAACCTCAATCCAAGGCACTGGTCTCTGGGGCAATCTCCATTTCATCATTGAAGTATGGGGTGTCATAAAACTTTGTCACCGGGATCCCCTACCTTCCAGGGTAATAATGCTTCCGGACCCTGAGCAACGACCTTTTTTCGAGACAGAAGTGGGGTGAGTACTCATTTGAAGCAACCTTAGTTGCAGATCTTGTTCAAAAATCTCTCTTTCCAGCTCAAGGTCATTAGTTCCTTGTGATCCTCGAACAACTGTTGCGAAATGCGGGTTTTGGTTGAAATTGGTCGATATCATTTGACTGGTCGGGCGTGGACCCAACGTTTGGATGTATCGCTCGCTGTAAGTGCTCGGAGTACTCGGGGAAACATGCGTCGCCTGGGATGGTAATGCAAGCCGGTACCCTGGGGCAAGGCAAGGCTTCTTTCCGGATATAATGTCTCTTGAGTTCCTTTTTCTGTTTCCCTCAATCACCGCAAACACAATAAGACCTTTCACTTTCTTGGACTGCTTGTTTTGTTTAGCCATTACTTCACAGATACAAGATGGCCATCACACAATGGACTGGAAGGCCGCTGAGCCTCAAGGTCCTCGGCACCAATGCAGGTACTTCAATGGATGGTCTTGATATCACACACATGCATTTCACCCAAGATAGTCCCGACAGTCCGCTGAGGATGCAGCTTCTTCACGCTGGTGAAGTTGCGTTCGACGGAGAGCTCAAGAACCGAGTAATGAGGCTCATCAAGGAGAACAAAACGACACCCGAGGAGATCTCAATCGTAAACATCCAGTTAGGAGAATTTGCAGCAAACGCCATCATCCAATTCGCACGGGAGCAGGGGTTCAGTCTGGAGAACGATGTCGACCTCATCGCCGGTCAAGGCCAGACCATCTGGCATTTGCCCTTACCCGAGATGTTTGAAGGCAACCCACAACGAGCCCATCTTGACATGGCTGAAATCTCCATCATTGCCGCCAAGACAGGCATTACCAGTTTGTCAAATTTCCGTGTCAGCGACATGGCTCTTGGAAGGCAAGGCTGTCCATTGTTCGTTGCTTGGGACGGCCTCTGCGCCACACACCCGACCAAGAATCGAGCTGTTCAGAACATTGGAGGCATTGCCAACATCACCATGCTGCCCAAAGGTGATCCTCAGCTTGGCTATGACTTTGATACCGGCCCAGGCAATGTTTTCATTGACGCGTAAGTGTATATCATTCTCTTTTTGAGCAACCACTGACTCTGTCTCAAGCGCTGTTCGGTATTTCACCAATGGCGCTCAGCAGTACGACAAGGACGGAAAGATGGGTGCTGCGGGCAAGGTCGATCAATCCATCGTCGACGAAGTGCTGAAGGGACCCTATTTCGTCCATGACATTCCCAAAACGACTGGACGAGAGACATTTGGTGACACCATGGGCGAAGAGATCTGCGCAAGGATGCTGGCCAAGGGTGCGACTCCCGAAGACTGCGTCGCTACCATCACGAGAATCACAGCAAAGGCTCTTGCAGATGCTTACGAGAGATGGGGACCGAAAGGAGGCATCGACGAGATCTACCTCGGTGGAGGAGGCTCGTACAACCAGAACATCATCAACTACCTTCGTGAACGCATGCCGAACACCAAGATTGCTTTCCTGGATGAGATTGGTGTTCCCACAGGCTCAAGAGAAGCCATGAGCTTCGGTTTCAAAGGACTCGAGTGTGTTGTTGGGCGGTCGCTGATCGTTCCTCAGAGAGTCGAGTCTTCCAAAGCCGGTATCATTGGCCATATTCAACCCGGTTCTGGCCTCTCATATCATCGCCTTATGAAACATGTTCAGGACTTCTGGGGGAACTATCCTTTGGAACGCAGGATGGACCCGGTGCTCCAGATGGAAATTGTCCGAACAGCCACGAATGGCGCAGCAAATGGGAATGGTCATGCCTAGATGGACCTTCGAAAGGAGTTGTATCTTGGTAGGAGTACGGCGACATTTTCGGTTGGATCGAGATAGATAGGGCCAGGCTAGCAAAGGAATCTAGATTAGAACTGTCAGTATATTCAAGGGCTGTGCAACATTGCCGTGCTCGCCTCGAGGAGGTGTACACATATTCGCAGAGAGTTCACACAGCGTTCCGTCAAAGATAAGAATCGATCTAAGTAAGTAATGCTGCAAAAGTTGCCGAGCCGAGATGTAAAATAGATTGTAGTGTCCAAGGGATAATATCCAGTTCACAGGCTCGGTAGAGAGTCGACATTGCCCTGTCCTCACCCACCGTGATAGATCTGCCCTTTGGCCGCCCACGCCAAGCTCTAAGACCGCATTTCCAATAGCAAATTTACGAGGTTGATTTCGTGGAAGACGTCATCTGAGGCAGCCCAGGTCCGTCGATCTGAAGAGATGAGATAGGGTATTGATGAGCCGCTGGAGCCGAACCGTAAACAAGAACGATTGCGCGGCGGACCTGGTGGCGAAGCAATCATGCTATCGAGCCGATCTCCGTCTCTTCCGCGGCCAGGTTGTCAGAGAGTAGAAGTAAGCCTTTCGCTGCTGGTCGGCTTGCCCGATGTCGCGTGTGTCTTAATGCACAGCGCAGATGGGTCTTCCTCCTCGATTGTCACTACTCCGCGCAGATGAAATTGGCCGTAGGGCAAGAAGGGCAAGCTGTAGTGAGTCTAGTGGCTGTGGTGTTTGCAAGGCTCGACAAGGCTAGGTTCAGGCTTGGCATTTCGGCCGGTTTACTCGATCACATCGAGTCACCAATTCAGTGTCAACCAAACAAAATCCTTCTTCTACCCTATCGTTCTTTCCAAAAAGCTTTCCCTCATCTGGTCCGTGGCCCATGTCTAGCGTCTCGAAAAGGGATCGCAATACTACGGTTCCCATCGCTTCCAGGACGCATCCATCTCGCAAGCCTTGCTGTCTACTGTGTTCTAGGCCAAATGGTGGTAGGTGGATGCCCGGGATACACGGCTTGCCCTAAGGGCAATCTAGTGAATCTACCTGAGGCCACAAGTTGCCCTCAGGCCAACACATCTTTTTACGCGGCCAACCTGCGATCCAAATGCTGTCATTCGCTCACCAGGCGTCTTATCTCCCGTCCTCGCTTAAGTTGACCCCAGCTTTGACCAAAGAATACGTTCCGTACCGAATCGAGATCGGTTCCCCCTGCTCTTCAGAGGTATACATCGCCTAGAATTGGAGTTCGGCTCTTGAATCGTCAGAATTCTACGCTATCTCGCAAGGCACGATAACTGCAAGTAAGATCCCAGCCAGATTTGCAGATTTCGAAACAAACTTCACCCATGGACCCAATCGATTCTGTCACGATCCTGGCGCTTATCTTCCAGGACTGTGTCTGTCATAGACCGGTGCATTACTAAAAAGAAAAGAGCCAGTCAAAAGAGCTTTTGATGCTTATCAGATCGACGTGCCACGAAATGTAAGGCTTGCGACGACCTAGACTTACACAGTGGAGTGCACGTCATTAAGCATTTGGCCCATTGGGGAAAATAATCCCACTTGGAATGAAGAGGTCGAGCTGAACCTGTAAAATATATATGACTACTTTTACTTTCCTTCGTTCTGGCTTTTGTCTGCATCGAGTCCACTCGAGATATACCAGGACCACCACCATCACTCAACATGGAGTCTCCCGATGAGAAGACCGTCTACGATGACAAGAATAATACCTCCTATGAGCCTGTCGAGGCTGGTCGCGTGAGCGGCCTCAAGAGACGCCTGCCCGGCTTCAGCCTTGAGGTCCGTCAAGAGGAGAGCAGCTTTGCTGCCACAAAGGGCGCCTCCAATGCCGACTTCGACCCGATCCCACCATCGAAGCGCACCTGGAATTGGGGCGCTTACGTCGCCTACTGGATGGCCGATGCCTGGGCTGTCTCCAACTGGGAAGTCGCTTCTTCCATCATCGCAGTCGGCCTCAGCTGGAAATTGGCCATCGGCGCCTGCGTCCTCGGCAACACTATCATGGGTCTCGTCATCACCATCAACGGCAGAATGGGTGCCACTCTTCACACTCCATTCCCGGTCCTCGCACGCATGCCTTTTGGTTACTACTTCAGCTATTTTGTCGTCGTGTCCCGCTGCGTCCTCGCCATTGTGTGGCTTGGTGTCCAAACCACCACTGGCGGCCAATGCATGACCGTCTTGCTCACAGCCATCTGGCCCAGCTTTGCCAACATCCCCAACCACATCCCCGAAAGTGAGGGCATCACCACTGGAGGAATGTGTGGCTTTGTGCTCTATTTCCTGCTTCAGCTTCCCTTCCTGTGCATTCCTTACACCAAGGTCCAATACTTCTTCGCTTTTAAGAGTATTATCGCACCGATCATCTTCTTGGCCGTTTTCGGGTCCACTTTGCACAAGGCTGGCGGCACCATCAGTAACAGTACGGTCATCACTCAAGGCACCACTTTGAAAGGTTCCGCTCTTGCATGGGCCTTTTTCGCCAATCTCAACGGAGTCTTGGGCAACTATGCCACCTTGGGCCTGAATATCGCCGATTTCTCGAGGTACGCCAACAAAACCAGCGCACAGAACATCCAAGCCATTGTCATCCCCGTCATTTTCACCATCGTTGGCCTGCTCGGCATCTTCACCGCCGCAGCATCTCAGACAGCTTATGGCGAAATCATCTGGAACCCCATCGTAATCGTCGGTGACTGGTCCTCGTCCGGGTCTCACGGTGGTCGTGCCGCTTCCGCATTCGGCGCCATTGGTTTGATCATCGTCACCCTTGGTATCAACATCTCGGCCAACTCCATCAGTGCGGCCAATGACCTTATGTCTTTCGCTCCCAAGTACATCAACATCCGCCGTGGTCAACTGCTTGCCGCCGTCATTGGTAGCTGGGGCTTTGTTCCCTGGAAGATCCTCGCATCAGCCGCAGAGTTCCTTGCTTTCCTCGGTGGCTATACCATCTTCCTGGGTCCCATGACCTCTATTCTCATGTGCGACTACTACATCGTCCGACGCGGTAAGGTGTCTGTCCCGGACATGTACAACTTCCACGGCATCTACCGCTACTCACCAAAATTCGCTACCAACTGGCGCGCTGTCGTTGCCTTTATCATCGGCTGTATTCCTCCACTACCCGGCTTCGTCAACAACATTGTTGTAGCAGGTGGTAACAAGACCGGCGTGTCTGTGGGCGGCCAACACCTTTACAACATCGGCTACATCTACTCCTTCGTCGCCGCCGGCCTCTTCTACTGGGGCTTCAATCGCTTCTTCCCACACACCGAGTCCATGATGGACCACGCCGAGACGGGTGAGGACATCATTGCGGCTCAAGATGCCAGGAATGTCCAGCAACGTCGGGCTAGCTACGCTGAGCGGAGGCCAAGCGTGGTTACCAAGTTCTTCGAAGTCTAAATATCCCGTACAACTCTGCTTGGGTACAATCTGCCGGAGCACGATAAGTCTTCCCTTTAAAAGGTTGTTATCATCAGGAACCAGGGCGGGTGGATAACGGAGGGGTATCTTTTACTATTTATCACGTACGGCTGGCGCACAGTTCGGCGGAAAACTATAGACATGCTCGTATACGAGCTTCTCGTGCTTGTGTGGCATAGCTACGAATGAATGTACTACCTTTATTTCCAGAACAGATGAATCTATGTTTTCGCATCTTCTGAATAAAGCTTCTACTCGATGAGCCTGGACAATCTTTGTACTGATATATTGAAATTCGGCGCGAAGAGGGCGCAGGAGAAGATGTGGCCGCCCTAGCCTCACAATCACCAGCGTTGGCCTGGGCAAAAGCAGCAGTGAGCCAAGATCTGGCAAGGCTATTACTTCCTGCAGGTGGTCAGTGCCCCATTCAGTCCACTCTTGTTTCCTGCATATCGAAAGCTCACTCCTCTTCTCATTCCACCTGAACGGCACAGTCTGTTCATTGATTGTTGTTTCCCGAGATGGGATCGTCCCTCTCATGAACCTAAACTCTGTATGAAGCGCTCTAGAAGAGGAACAGACTCCAGAACCAGGATATCCTGCATTGAATGCAGGAAAAGGCATGTGAAATGTGATGGTCAACAACCCTGCCAAAAATGTTGGCAAGATAACTTATCCTGCTCTTACAATGCACTGGCTCCGTTCCGAGCAAAGCAATGGGATCCTAGGGAGGCTGGCCTGCCAGACCTCCCCCCTCCGAGTGAGCCAGTAAAACGAGCATCCAGACTTTCATTTGTCTCTGAGAACGAACGTGTCGAATCACGTTATGAAGTGATTGAGAGTCAACCAAAACCAAGGAGCACCATATATGACACCGCAGGCCTTTCATCTCCAGCTACTTCCCGAGACGGACCATGGGCAAGTCCCTCCAGTTCAAAGGCGGGCATACCCACTCGCATGCCTATCACCGATTTAACAGAAGCTTTTTTCCTGGAACGGTATTGTCGCATTATTGGACCATGGTTTGACATGTTCGACATGAAGTGCAACTGGTCTCGAAACGTTCCGCATCTGGCACTGTCCAATATATCACTATTCCGAGCTATCATCGCTAGCTGCGCCAAACAGTATAGCCTAGTGGCACGCGAGAGCTCCATCTTCGCTCTAGATTACTACAATCATGCCTTGAAAGAGTTGACACAAGCACTGGACGACCCACAACTGATCGGATCGGCCGCAGTATTCGCCTCATGCCTTCTGACCGGTTATTGTGAGATGATTGATGCAAAAAGTCTGGATTGGCACACTCACTTGCGAGGGACGTTCTCTCTATGCGCAAGCCAAGGCTGGCATGGCTTGTGCGGAGGCGTTGGTCAGTCTTGCTTCTGGGTCTACTGTCGAATGGATCTGTTGGCCTCTGTAGCCAGAGCAGAGAAGACATCCTTGGATACGACGATGTGGCTCCCCGAAGGTGGTTCGCTTCGGCCAGCCGACCCGAGGCAGCAGTGGGAGCCTGATTCTTGGTGCAATCAAGTTGTTCTGCTCCTCGCCGAAACTCACAACCTGCTGTGTGATGCGCGACAGTCTTCCCACCAGTCGACAAACCAGCCATACCTGCTTGATAGATGGCGCAAGCTGTCAGCGAACTTGAGTGAACATGAGTCCGGCCGACCGCCTTCATTGCATCCTATCATACATTTACCTCCAGAAGG
This sequence comes from Exophiala viscosa, assembly GCF_022695815.1. Lineage (NCBI taxonomy): Eukaryota > Fungi > Ascomycota > Eurotiomycetes > Chaetothyriales > Herpotrichiellaceae > Exophiala > Exophiala viscosa. The sequence continues at coordinate 1,963,223 of NW_026944355.1, read as the reverse complement.
CCGGTCATGTCCGTTCGAGAGACTAATTTACGCGTCGCCTGCTGCTTGTGCTGCGACACAAATGCTTGAAGTGGCGTCTCTGCTGCTGCTCGTAGCATCTCCGAATCATGGTCCGGCCGAAAGACAAAATCGGTCAGTAGCTGATGAGGTCTCTGAGCGTGCACTCGCTCTCAGCCGCAAAATCGTCAGTAACAGCATCACCAATCGCCTCACCATTGCATGGGCAAACGCAGTACAACTACTTGCTACCGCAGGGCTGGTTCTGGTGGCAGAGGATGAACGAGCAGCACTGGTCACCATACTGGAAGATATCAAGTCAGAAACAGGATGGAGCGTCGAAGGCCACATCCAGAGTCTGAACAGCTGGTGGAACTCAATTGACCTTCGCTTCAACCAAGTGTATGGTGCAGCTGTTGAGGGGACCTCCAGCGAAGACGTACTGCTCAAACGAGTCGGCGACTGCCTTGTGACCCTTGTTACCGAAACGATGACATATACATGATGAGGTTTATGTCCCGATACTGTCAGCTCTAACATAGCACTTAGCAATCAAGGAAGCCGTCCTGCTTTGGCTTCTCGAAGGGCGACAGCAACTGCCTCAGCCCGCTCAGGAGACCTGGCCACAATCTCAAAGTCGAAATGGCGCGGTTGTACATTGAACCCGGCAATATAATCATATTCCGGGATGGGAAGCACCTTTCCTTCTGCATCCACCTTCCTTTGCAAGTCCAATGCCCAAGCAATTCGCGCAGTAAGGATGTTCATCGACCGCTCCGCAATATTCTGTCCAGGACAAATACGCCGCCCAAACCCGAAGCAGGAGAAATTCTGCAAATTGGGAAATTTGTTCAGCGGCTCACGATAGGTCTGAGGGAATTCCGAACTCAACCACCGCTCTGGTCGGAAGGCCTCTGGGTCTGGATATAATTCCGGATCTCGATGAATGGCCCACTGGTTCGCGTGGAAGACTGTTCCCGCTTCAAATAAGTACCCCTGGTATTCATCGTCCTTGATGAGTTGGTGCGGCACTCCGCCTGCAGTGACCGGTCTCCAGCGCATGACCTCCTTGATGACAGCACGTACCGTCGGTAGCTGTGGGATATCTTCGAAGTCTGGCATGCGGGACCCAGCGACGCTGTCGACTTCCTCTTGAATCTTCTTCTGCCACTCTGGATGCAGGCACATGGCAAGACAGAACGACATCATGGCCGCAGCAGTGGTGCCGGTGCCAGCCTCGAACAAAGTCCCAATGACATATGCACCTTCATCGTCCGAAAGTTCGTAAGCTTTCTGGTTCTCGAGAAAGGTCTTGGTGAACGAAGTCACGGCCGAGCCGTTGCGCATTTCTTGCCGCACGTCATTCTGAAGTTGTCTGAAAAGGCTGAGCTCTTCAGCACGCAACCGTCGAGCCTCTTGCTTGAATGGAGCCAGGGTGGTTGGAATGTACTTCAGGAACGGCAGGGTATCAACAAGATATGCACCCGGACTGCCGACTCGCTCGACCTCCTTTCCGACCTTGACGATCCGGAGGAACTCTTTCTCCCTGCCCGTTTCGATCCAGCGACCGAACCCGATCCTAAAGACCACGCCAGAGGCGTATTGCTCCAACCAACGCTCATATCTGGTCGGCTCTCTCAGCATTGCTGCCAGAAGCTTGACTGACTCGTGTTCTTGGACTGGTTGGTAGGAGTCGGCCGCGACAGGCATGGTTAATTGATGCATAAGTTTGCGTCCGCGTCGCCAGAGGTCTTCACGTGAAACGTCAGTCAATATTCAGACATGCTCTGGGTTAGGCTCACCATTATATGGCAAGAACAGTGGTCGAAGGTTATTCGACAGTAACTCTGATGCAAAAGGCAGGTACTCTCTCGATGAGTATAATGATCCTCGCTCTCGTAGAAGGTCATTGGCGATTTTCTCTGTGGACAAAACGACATGTTTTCGACCGGCAATGTTCATTCGAAAGATAGAACCGTACTGGTCACTCCATTCCTTGAATTTAAGCCAAGAATGGTACGGCGGGACCTGTAGGAGGTTTCCGAGAATTGGGATCCCTGCAGACATTGGTTAGAAGTGGCACATCGTTCGACAAAATGTGTCATGCTAACCGCGAGGTCCTGAAAGGGGTTTGCCACGATTGCCTTGCCTGCCGCGCACAAATAGGACGACGCCGAATGCCATCAACAGAAACGTCCAGCCCGCAACTGAAACCATCTTTGCAAACACGTCAATACGACTGCTAGGGAACGCTTGAAGTCTTATGTTAGACACTGTAAGAAGAAGGCTTCCGTGTGAATCCGAGGATTTGCTCGTAAGTACTTCAGAAATTGCCCTCTTCCGAGTCTGGACCGTTATCTTTTCAGCTTCGGTGCGCCCATCATATATGCAGGGAAATATTCCGACCGAAGGGCAACGACAAGCATCAGGACAATATAAGCAAGCGCCAAAAGATCAGGCCGTCCTCGAACCCCACAGGTAAAACCCCACAGTTATGCTTTAGGGGATACTTTCAAGCAACGACCCCTCACGATGCCGAGGTGTATCTCTCAAGCCACCCGACTGTTACCCATGATTGTGCCACAGTTCTGCCGACCAAGTGGTTGTGCTCGGTACAAGTGAAGATTGTCTTTCGGACGAGACATCTATAAACGAGGTGATGGTCATCCATCACTTCGGGTCATGACCGTTGTACTGGCAGCTGATGAGGTGGTCGACTTCCCCTTCTCGGAAGCGCCTCTTGCTGGGGAGGAGCGTCGTGCTTTCAAAGGGCTACATCCATCTGGCTTCTTCATTCGTCACCCATCGGCTCCTCATCATCTGAATGAATTCTATACATCTGACGACGACCTGTTCCAGACGATCCATATGGGCGCTGCCGTGGTGGACTGCGAGGATTGGCTTCTGACGATCGATGGATTGGTACAGCGTCCTTTCGCACAGTCTTTGGATCAGCTTCGTCAACTGCCTCGAACCACTCTCACTGCGTTCCATGAGTGTTATGGAAGTCCAATAAAGCCTCCTACGGAAGCTGTCTCGCGGATTGGAAACGTCACATGGACTGGAGTACCACTGTACACGCTGTTGATGCACGCCCGCCCATTACCAGAGGCATCCTTCATCTGGTCGGAAGGCCTGGACTCAGGCGAGTTTGCGGGCGTCAAAGCCGATCGTTATCAAAAAGACTTGCCATTGAAGAAGGCTTTGAGCAAAGAAGTCCTTGTGGCGTATGAGATGAATGGTAAGCCATTGACCAAGAAGCGTGGTGGACCAGTCAGGTTGGTCGTGCCAGGCTGGTTTGGGACAAACAGCACCAAGTGGCTTTGCAAGATCTCTCTGCAGAGTGTTAGAGCACCCGGTCCATTCACAACAGTGTTCTACAACGAACAAGATCCGACTGATCCGCATGGCCTGAGACGGCGACCAGTCTGGCAAGTCGAAGTCAATTCCATCATCACGTGTCCGGCACCTGATGCTGTGGTGTTAGCACCCAATGTCCAGATACAAGGATGGGCCTGGAGTCACGATGGTGTTGGAAGCGTCGAGGTTAGTGCTGACCAAGGTGGAGTTTGCAACGATGCGCATGTTGGGAAGCAGACCGACTTCAGTTGGCAAAAGTTCTCGGTGACTTTGCAGCTGCCTGTGGGTGATTGTAACGTCACGGCTCGGGCCACATCTTCCAGCGGCTTGCAGCAGCCCCTTCGTGGTCGTCGAAACCACGTACATACTGTCCATATTGTGGTCGAAGCCGCAGACGTCAAGTGAAAGAAGGCATGGGTTGGTCTTCGATAAAAGAATCTGAATGGAGCACGAGGCTTCATGCTACCATCTCTCATGCTAGCTATAACGACAGGGAATGAAGAAAGCCATGGGTGCTACAGCAAACCTGAAGCGCGCAAGGCGGAGAGAATTTGGGGCATAATGGGACATCTGCCCTCTGCACTGGGACAGGGCGACAATACTTTGCAAAGTGAAGAGAGAAGCGTCGGATAGCCTCGAGGCAAAATTCTCAGCAGGGTGCGTACGCAGAAGATCAAACTCGCGCGTAAAGTTGGATGCCAACATCAGGCTTTCAGCAGGTCGAGTCGGTCGTTGACATCCAAGATGTTCCATCTGTAAGGGTCGAGACCTTTGGGGTCCCCATTGGTACAGTATCTCTTGTACCAGTCCTTGAGATCTTCTGGATCACGCGCTCGTGGTTTGGTGAGCACTGATTTGAGGTGGGCCCAACCTGGTGCTCCACCACAATCTTCAGCACACGGATGGCCCTGGAGAGGTTAGCCCAAGTAATAGCCGTCAGACAGTACGGTCAGCAAAGATCATACTTCTCCACCAAAACACAGGGGATGATTGTACTCGGCATCAGGCATCAAAGCTTTGCGAAGTCCTGGATCCTCAATACCGAGGAATATGATGTCGTGCTCCCAATCATCGCCGAAGTCGTACATGTATCTGAGGTTGGCTTTAGAACGATACTTTTCGTTCTCGAATATGTCGGAGAGCTTCCAAGAAGTAGGTTTGAATGTATCTGCGCGTGAGGGATCTATTGAGGCCCTATCTCTCGGGTCATTCATGAAAGTCAGTAGCGGCATGTTCCCAACCTGCAGGGTCAAGTGCTCGTTAGCGTGATCTGTTATCCCTGGGAGTATCCTGCGGGAAGGCTCACCATCTCGTAGTCGTCATCCTCCTCGTCCTCGCTAGAGAAGATGCTATGCAACTCAAATTGCCACAGATGGGAATTTTCCCATCCAAAAGAAATCTGCATGACATCGTGCATCTGGTCCAATGTGAAAGTGGAGGGCACTGACAACATGCGTGTTATCATAGGGTCTTCACTGTCGACCAAAGCACATTGGAAAAGATACTTTGGCGGGTGGTCTTCTGAGGGAGGCTTGCTGGCTCCATTGGTCTTTGCTGTCGATGCAGACTTGCGGGTACCTTGGAGAGGGTCCTTGCGCTGCGTTTTGCCTGATTTCGGGACTTTTGGCATGGTGGGCGCGAGTCAGTGGGACACGCAGGAAATAGATGACTGTGAGATCAGTGGATGGTTGAAGCAGACTTTACAACCTGATTCGATTGATTAGTACGAGTAGAGACAAGATTGAGCGAGCAAGCAGGAAACGCGATCAGATGGAAGGACATCGCGACGCGACTCTCTGCAAGTATGACGTTGATCTTCCAGAAGCGCGTTGAACGCTTTCACCAAATCACGTGCATTTACCGTCACGTGACTGTATCTTGCGGCGCGGACTTTTTTCTCTGTTGCGACTGCGATATGAGGCTTTGAACGCACCCATCAACTCTACACTTACCTCTTCCACCAACAAGTTCTCAAATTGGTATTTGTCTTAGCATCAGAATGGCGGAAGGTATTGACCGCAATGCGGAGGGTAAGTAATGATCCAGCGACGACCCATTCCGTGCTCATTCAGACTGCAGACCGCATGGAGTTCTCGACCTCGAAAGAGGTGACGGTTGCGCCGACCTTTGAGGACATGCATTTGAAAGAAAACCTTCTGCGTGGAATCTACGCCTACGGATACGAGTCCCCATCTGCCGTTCAATCTCGAGCCATCGTTCAGATCTGCAAGGGTAGAGATACCATCGCGCAAGCGCAGTCAGGCACGGGTAAAACTGCAACTTTCTCGATCAGTATCCTGCAGGTGCTGGAAACGTCAGTTCGTGAGACACAAGGTACGCATGAAGCCTACGTTGCCCGGGTCTATATTGACAAATCACAGCACTGGTCCTGTCTCCGACTCGAGAACTTGCGACTCAAATCCAAAGCGTGATCATGGCTTTAGGAGACTACATGAATGTACAGTGCCATGCCTGTATCGGAGGAACGAACGTGGGCGAAGACATCAGAAAACTCGACTATGGTCAACACGTGGTATCAGGTACACCAGGCCGAGTAGCAGACATGATTCGACGACGACATCTCCGAACAAGACACATCAAGATGCTGGTCCTCGATGAAGCAGACGAACTCCTTAACCGCGGGTTCAGAGAGCAAATCTACGATGTGTACCGATATCTTCCCCCTGCGACGCAAGTTGTAGTCGTCTCCGCCACTCTACCTTACGATGTTCTCGACATGACCACCAAGTTCATGACCGACCCAGTCCGAATCCTGGTCAAACGTGATGAACTCACTCTTGAAGGACTCAAGCAATATTTCATTGCCGTCGAAAAGGAGGAATGGAAATTTGACACTCTCTGCGATCTCTACGACACGTTGACAATCACACAAGCCGTCATTTTCTGCAACACTCGGCGCAAGGTTGACTGGTTGACCGACAAAATGCGTGAGGCGAACTTCACCGTCAGTAGCATGCACGGAGAGATGCCACAAAAGGAGCGTGACAGTATTATGTCTGACTTCAGACAAGGCAACAGCAGAGTCTTGATCAGCACCGACGTCTGGGCACGTGGTATCGATGTCCAACAAGTCAGTCTGGTGATCAACTACGATCTTCCCAGCAACCGAGAAAACTACATCCACCGTATCGGTCGAAGCGGCCGATTCGGTCGCAAGGGTGTTGCCATCAACTTTGTTACGAGTGATGATGTTCGAATCTTGCGCGACATCGAGCTCTACTATTCCACACAGATCGATGAGATGCCGATGAACGTTGCTGACTTGTTGACTTAAGAGTGGGGTCGCAGCGCAGAATCTCAAAGAATTATGCTATGATGGCATGCAAGAGAAGATCTCATCAACTCAGTCCATTGAAATGGATCCCAATAGCCGTTTCACTCAATTCGCCGGAAAAGTGCTTCAAGTTCAGTCGGGACAGGTTTCAGATTTTGGATCGACTATTATACGGGCAAATACAGCTTGTACAGGGGCACGTCGGCCGAAAAAGGGCTCCTTCTGGGAGCCTCTGGCGCTATCACTATTCACCAGACTTCCCGCGCCGAGCTGGGAATATGGGTTGGTCGATTGTGGCCAGGATCTGGTGCTTGTCACCTCAAAGTCTTTCATTCAGGTATCAGAATGTTAGGGATGGAAATGGGCTGAAAGCTAAAAGGTTGGTTCTGCATTGTTCCTTCACCAAAAGCGCTGCTCACACATTTCAGAATGCTACTTTTCCGAACCGCAAAAAGCTTTTTGCTTGCACGGCTCAAGCTATCGTTCCCAGTCATCCAGTTTCAGGTATCTTTTCACCCCAACCCAATGACCCCACTGTGCAGCCTCTTGTGTTCCGTGGTTCTGAGTTGACATCTAGCTGTCGAACGATGCGAAGACGTCTCTCTTTGCCTCCTCATACTCCTTGTGGATCGTTTCACGTCTTTTATCTGATCGGACTTTGACATCCAAAGCATACGGCTTCGCGCAGACCAGGAAGCCTTCGCTGTAGCCTGTGGTAGGATCGATGTCTGGCTCGACGACATTTCCCTTCTCATTCTTTCCTGGTGCAAAGTCGAATGCCCAGAGCAACTTGGCAATGGCAAGGAACAGGTTTCTTTCTGCAAGGTGAATGCCCGGGCACAGACGCCTCCCTGAACCGTATCCGTAATGATCCCTGTCGTCTGGATTGCTGGCCTGGGCGAGTTCAGATGCCAGTGCCGTGACACCTTTGTAATGGTCTGGATCGAAGACGTCAGGGTTGGGGAAGTATTTCTCGTCGTGGTGCATGCCCCACGCATTGATGAAGACCACAGAACCTTTGGGGATTTTATAACCGTCAACCCAGTCCTCTGTTGCGATGTCAGCAGTGCAATACTTGGGAGTTCTAAGTACACACCTTCGTCAACAGCATGTGGAAATGCTAGCGGAACCACTGGACGCCAGCGCATTGCCTCCTTGACGGTGGCAGCAATGTAAGGTAGACTCGCATAATCCGACCACACTGGTGAGCGGTCTTCTCCAACAACACTGTCGATCTCCTTTTGTGCTTTGTGCATGACTTCAGGCCATTTGATAAACGCCTGGATCGCAGCAAGAATGATACTTGAACTGGTGTCACTGGCACCTTCCATCATAGTCCCGCCCAAAAAGTACAATTGATGCCTCGTCAACTCAAGCTTGTCCTTCTGATCGAGCACTCTGTCCATGAAACTGTACTTGGGTCCCACGGCTTCGCGCCGCTTCTCCAGACCCGTCAGCATATCACCGTAAAGCCCATTCATGGCATCGCCGACGTCACTTGCTCGCGAGCGCCAGTTGCCGAACACCGCTTCGGGGATGTAGTGCAGGAATGGGAATATGTCAACTGGTGGGGTGTTACCGGGTTCCATGACTACCGACCAGTGTTCCATCAAGTCATAGAGGCGCTTCATATGCGGAGTGTCGATGTCTGGGCTGCGCACGCCCCAGATGGTGCCGCATGCTATGCTGTTTGTGTACCGTTTCGGATGCCACATGTGCTGGGAGGGATTGACCAGGAAGTCGTGCAGCAACTGGCTTGCCTCAGCTTGTTGGAGAGGGAGATGGTCTTTCATCACGATGCTTTCCATGAAGTGCTGATGGATAACTTTACGATAGCGCTGCCACACTTTGCCGTAGTGCGCGATCAGGACGTGGTCGCCTCCTGTGATCAGGTTGTGCGAGACGTAGCTGTGGGGACGATTGCTGTAGATGCCAGATTTCTTGTCGATGAGCTGCTTGACTAGGTGTCGGTCCGTGAGGACGATGGCCGTGGCCGGGCCGAGTTTGAGTGAGAAGATGCCGCCATAGGTCTGCGATGGTTTAGAGCCTCAGGTCTGACGCACGGAAGGAACAAGTAACTTACTTTGGCCCATTCTGTGAATCTGACCAGCCGTGCTGGTTAGTCTTAAAGTAGGAGAGATACTGCATGGTGGCATGGGTGAACTTACTTCAGATAGGATCCTTTCGTTGGAATTTGATGAGCGTTGCCAATGATTGGAGCGGTAGGCGGGCCTGTTATGGAAGCGTTAGAGACAAGCCTGCGTCAGGCCGAAGCGAACGCCGAAGGACGTTGACGTACCTGGAGGTAGACCTTTCTCTCGTCGCCCGACGAAGACAATGGCATAGAACAAAAATGCGCAGAGGAGGCCACCTGCAACTGGGAGAACTGTGGTCAACGCCATTGCTCTGGCTCTGGATCGTCAACTTTCAACGGGAGATGTCGAAAACAAAGTTGCGCCAAAGTCCTGTTGAAGAACAAGACAATGGTCGTGCACAAATGGTAGAGACTGGGGGCCATTGATGACGATCGCGGGGAGACCTGGGGTATTTCCAGCTGCCTCTCCCCACCAGAATTGAGGGTTGTTCCTCCCCGCAGAGCTCCGGGTCACTGCATTTTGCAGTGTCCCACGATGCGTTAGGCTGGTCCCAGTCCGTGACAGGATTCTCCCCGTAACGTCCCACAATGAGGCTTCCAGGGGGACATTTGCAGGTTGAAATCCGCCTGTACCCAGCATAGCTTTGCAGCAAGGGCCATGAATCAGTATTGTCCGTGATGTTGTGCTGCTGATGGTCTCGAGGACAGTTTTCACTGTAGTCGTAGTTCTCTCCGGGACTCTGGGGCGAAATCAATATTCGGGAATCCTGTCCTTCAGCCGTGTTTGACCTATGGTATATCCTGGCACATGAAATCCCGTTCACTCTGAGGTGTCACCATCCTCATCACTACTGACCCCTGCCTCCGCGGAAGTGGTAGTCGCCCTAACTGTTAACCGTTGTGCCAATTGGACTTTGAGTCCAGCACGGATGGTCTCCAAGGATGCCCTCAAAGTAGGGGTCTTGCACTGCTCAATGCGCACATCGAGCTGACTGATTTGCTCTTCAAGTTCTCTGATGGCCTTAGCATCACTTTCATCTTGCTCGTCGATCTGTTCAGGTTGGTTCCTGGGCACTTCCTCGACTTCCAGGTTCTTGTCAAGGTATCTGGCAAAATCAATGGCCATTCTTCTCTCCTTGATTGCAAAGACAATCTCTTTGAGATCACCCCAGTCATTTCCCTTCAGTTTCTTGGATTCCTTGCCGTCGCCCAGAATAACCTTCTTGAAGGCTCTTGCAACTTCCCCAACTGGATTCCCATAGGCCCCGCAGCCCCAGGCACCCAACACACATTGTTCCACCCCTTTCGATCTCAGAATCTCCATAACACACTTGATTTTCCTGACTACAAGGTCTCCGTCTTTTGCACTGGCGTACCGGGGTTCCTCGCCTTCATCGCCTTCCACATCAGGGAACCTCAACATCCCTGCGCTAACGACATCGACCCACCATCGCTCGTTCTTGCTCAGGTCGTCCCCGGCTTCATCGCGGAAGACGCACACATCTTCTGTCCACACTGCGCCTACCTCCGGCAAACGGTAAAAGTCGTCCTTCAATGCCGGATATAGGGTCGTACGAAAGCAGAGACTCTCCTCTTGAGCGGACGCTCCATTGAGGAACCCACCTCCGGGCAGCAAAGGACTTGCCATGTTGAGTACAGCCACGTTTCTCTTCGGTTTGATTGATTGTCCTACACGATTCGCGGTCTGACTTGACATCCTCGCCACAGTGAGCGTGTCACCCACAATGACTCTGACCTTGAACTTTTCATTCGCAACGACTTCAGCTGCACCGTCTTCATTCTCACCCTTCTTTGGACGTTTGGCACCAGTCTTTGCGCCGCCTGCCAAAGGATCAACAACAAGCGTGCTGCCCTCAACGCCTTTCCGAGCTCTCGTGCTGCTTGCCAGTATTGCAGGTATGGTTTTGTTGACGGTCATTTTGGCGGCCTTGGCCCGAGCATCCTTGCGTTGAGCTGGTGGCGCCAGTCCTAGGGAGGGCTGGGTACGTCCCATCGCGATTCGTGATTAGACGTGCCCGAGAAATGATTCAAGCATGGATGATGAACGACAGAGGCGTGGCGCTCCAATGTTTGGACTTTTGAAAAGACAATGCCGTCATATCACATAAGGTCACTTACGCTGCCCACCAATTGTCCTCACTTCTGAAGTACGGCCAAGGAGGGGTTACAGAGCTTCTTGACGACACTTTGCAGTCGTGCTGAACACTGCATTATGTACGCCTGTCACATAATGAACGTAGATGTACTCATATTAAGTGTCATTCCGCTCGAATTCAGAAATAGGAAGGAGGCAAGAACGATGATTTCCGGGCCTAAGAAAGGCTTCCGCCCTGTGCCAAGTAACCACGTGGCACCCAGATCAACATCACCTCTTCCGAACTTTTCTTTTCAGGCTTCACTAGCCATTGACCAACTTTGGCATGGTAGGCTGCGGATATCATGCCAGAGTCATGTACCCTCCAGACCTAGCCAGACCCCATAAGTCTCGGCAGCTCCAGATCAATTCGCGTTGAGCGACATGATATCTTGATGTGCGTTAGCAGTATGCATGATGATCCCATTTTACACAACCTGTTGACTTAGTATGCTGTTACATCAATCAGTGACACTATACCTCATTCAGTCAGAACTTTGTTCTCCTCTGTTGTCCTACAACTATAAGGAATCGAGTCAACAACCTGGAAAGCAAGTGACAAGCACTAGTGCTCTTGGGCATGCCTTCGCGTCCTGCCTCTACGAAGGCTCCCTCCTTCTCGTCACGCTCATATTGGGATGATCGTTTTACGGGAGATCAGATCACATTTGAATGGCTTCTCTCGGTGGGAGATACCATTGCCATCATCAACGGGATCATCGTCAACAGCCGTATCGATGGACAAGGCGTCTCGAATGACCCCAAGCCAAGGATCCTGCACATCGGTTGTGGGACATCGGACCTGTCCCTACATCTAAGAGAGCTTGTGCGGTTGCCCGCTCAGGTCCATAATGTGGATTTCTCCGAGGCTGCCGTAGAGCACGGACGGATGAAGGAGCTGCAGAGCTTCCATATCCATCCTGCTTCCATTGATGCTGACAGGGGTAGAGATGGTGGAGTCAGCGGACCGGCAGCAACAGAGGTTTCTGAAAGGGAGAATTGGATGAGCTGGAGCACGGTCGACCTTCTTTCGCTTCCAAGCGTGGAATCACTGGTCGGCGACGGGGGCCAGCTCTATGACCTGATCATTGACAAGAGCACCAGTGATGCTATCGCCTGTGGTGATAACATCACCGTTATGCCACTCTGGGTGCAACCTGACGGGCGGGTTCCAATATCGATGGATCCTGTGGACCTTCTCGCTCTGCACCTTGCCGCAGTGACTGCTCCTGCTGGTTATTGGATCGTCATCTCCTACTCAGCAAACAGGTTTCCCTTTCTTGAGAGCGAGGCCGAACAGCGGGATCAATGTGCAGAGAAAAGTCCATCGCAACATGACACCAGCCGTGGTGTAGCACCAGGTAGATTTTGGAGATTAGAGAGGAAAGCACAGATAACAGTGCCGGCAACTGAAGAGGCCGTTGTTGGAGGGGCGCCAGGCCACACCGTGCACCGACCAGAGATATATCATTGGCTGTATGTGCTTATACGGACCGAGGCTCTCTTAGGGCCTGGTGTTGAACCCCCTCGTCAGAGCTGAGAGCTGAGAGTATGGATCCTTCCACAAGCGGGCGCGGATCGTATTCGGAGGAATTTCTATGGCAAAATGACGGTATGGTAAGAGGTAACGGTCCCGGAGCCCACCATGGTAGGAGCATCGGAATTTTATTACGATGTCTCGGTGTCGTGTACATGCTGCGTTCAAGTTCGAAGAGTAAGGCAAGGTAACCCTTTCACTATTCCGCTTCGCTTCGGGACAACTCCGGCTTCGTCCGAGTCAGGGGCTGACAGCCTTGTGTGCAATAAAACCATATCTGATCTTTTCAACACTGTGTTAACACTGTTAACACTGTTAACACTTTAAGGTTCTAAACTCACAACCTCTGCCATTCCAAACGAGACGAACGCTTCGTGGTCCCGGACCAGGCTTCAGGATCTGGAGATCTTGAGCCTTGTCAGCATGGGGTGCATAGCGTCCTGGTGGGTCATTCGCAGACCACCCTCCATTCTTGTTCGTCATACAGGAGGCTGCTAACTCGTGACAGTACCGATCTCATGCGACGGTGTCCCCGTGTAACTTTTTAGTGAAGTGCCGTACGCGTTGATTGATTCCGCAAAGCAGCAACCACTATATATGCTTGTTTCGGCGTCCAGTATTGGGCTCCATTGACAAGCATAATTGACAAGTCTTCCCGCAGTTTTTCGACACGATCCCGAAAATCCTCCATGATGCGACTCCTGAAGCAATGAAGACTGCTTATTTGACAGTCTTTGAGTATGCTCTGGACAGGGCCAATGAATTGGATCCCATCGCCACAAAAGCACGTCTCGAGGAGGCCTGGGAATGCATGAATGGAGCAAGCTTTGGCTCTGAGCGCGCCGATGCTGCCAGACAGTCATCCACGTCGATTGGCTTCAAAGCTGGCTCTGGCAGAAACATCGTTGAGAAAGTGCACAAGAATGCAGAGCAATTGGGGCAGACTCATGCTTCAGGCGTCATCCTCCCCTATCATGGCCCATCCGACAGCAAGACCAGGCTGCGTGGAAGGGGGACCACGTCGAGCATGTGTGCCGATGCTCCACACAGGGCTTCGCCATCAACGATACCCGAGACTCAGTCGAGCCTGAGTGATAGTCCTTCGGAGCCTGCCACGCTAGAAACCGACCGTGTCAGAGGTGCGACTGCAGGTCGCCCTGGCAGACAACAATTCCTGCGTCAAGAACTAGGCCGTATCAGGATTGAGTTTTTGAAACCCAACAGGAACGGAGACACCCACAAAGTGCTTGACCGAAAGGACATGAACGATATTGACAAGATTTGGACCGGAATGTTTGCGGGCGATGGTGTGCGCGCCCTCAATGAACTTATCGAACAATACAACACAGAACTGCGCAACCGGGATGGGCCAGAGTCTGCCGCGCGTGTAGAGGCCGCAGCTAGGGACAAGGACACTCCACCAGAGGCCACGCCACTTCTATCCGTGTTTGCAAGGCTGATCAATGTCGAGTCAACGAAGAGGCAACTATTGACGTCGCTCAGGCAGCATCTGGACATGCTTGCATTCTATCAATACTACAATGAGCTCAACGAGGAGGTCCGTAAAGGAAGTCCTCGCTACGATCCTACTCTTGCTGAGGGCCTCCGAACGACTCCAGGTCGTGGAACAGCAAGTCTCGTGAGAGACTTTCTGGCTAACCAATTCCCCCGTAGGAATCGAACAATGGTTGACAACTGGATCGCGAGGTCTCGTGCACTGTACGACATGACGGATGCTTTTGGCAGCAAAGGTATTCTATGTCTAGCTGAGGGCCCAATGTCTTGCAAGTACGTGCTAAGCTTCAGTCGCTGCTTCACATTGCTAATTGTTGCTAGGCTCAAAAGATGGGGCCTGAACGTCATGCAAGAAGTCTGGCCACTCGTCAAGCAATACATACCGCATTCTGAACAAGTGTGCGAACTCCTCCAAAATCACATCCTTACACCAATTGAGAATGGCAGGCCGATAAAGATCGATCATCCGCGGAAACGTGGAGGGGATGTCTATAGACATTTAACACATCTGTTCGTGCAATGTCCAGAGACCAGGCAAGGGACAAAGCGAAAGCGCCAGAGCCAGGAAAGTACTGCGGACAACTCTGACCAACAAAGCATGATTTCCAGTGCTGCTGATGGGTTTTGATGGAGCAGTGAGTTGGGTTGATATAGATCTCGGTTTCCTAGGAACATCAATGTACTGTGAAACGCGCGAATAAATAGGGGCAATACTAATCATGCGCACACGAAAATGAAAATAAAACGAACCAGAAAGAGAGGAAGATGACAGGTTAAGAGTCATTAGTCTTGATAATTGGGATGTCGAGATGGAAGAATGTCAATGAGTAACTGCACCGTGCCAAAACTCGTGTCTAGACGGGCCCTCACCGTCTATTGAGCGCTCTCATGGTGCCTCAACTAATGCGAGGGTCATACAATCCTCAAAAGGATTACTTCATTCGTGCCGCTATGGTGTCCGTAAATAACCACCTGCGGCAATAGCTTGCTCCTCGTGCAGGAAGGCGTATCCTGCAGACCAGGACGTTCTCTGGGACCGAGTAGAGGGGCAGAAAACGTGTCCTAAGCGAATCATCGCCATAAGGCTCTGGAATGACTTGTGATCCGTACCCGTATGTCAGTTGCGGCACGAGCCGCTGTAACAGACCTTTCCACATGGCTAAATGACGCAGCAAAGGCACTTAAACCCGCTAGCAGGCAAAGTGGTAAGGACCACCTCAGGAGGACCCTGCTGACCTCATACTGATATCAAGCCAGGTATTGCGTGCTTTGGGTGGCCATCCAGAGAAACCCCAAAGAAGCGGTGACAAGAGGGAACCTGGCCTCGTACAGCCTGGACGTTCTCCAGATCAACAATTCAGATCCGTTCAAGAACAAGTTACCCGCGAATGACAGGCATGCAAGCAAGTACAATTCGCGATTGTTAATGTTGTAGACTGCCAGCAATCGAATGGCTCCCGTATAGACGTTGTGCATACCGTAGACGTGAGCCAGCACCGGAGACGGCGGAGTAGCTCGAGGACCTGAGAACTGGCGCATGGAGCTCAAAGGAGACATGTAGCAAACAACGCTATGTATCAGCGCGAGCACGCTCATCTGCAGATGATCAGCACTCTGGAGGCAACCCACTGATATGAGCTGCTTCGGCTGCAATGGAGAAGGGACATTGTCATAGGCGTACCAGGAGGAGGTAATATGGTAGATACCCTGAAGACTGAGGGAATATGCTGGCTTCCATTGTGCTGTAGTTGGTCCCGGATGCACCATTAACCGTGACATCAATCACGAAAATCACGTTTACTTCCTGTCAAAGTGATGCGCTCTTCCGAAGACTAGGAGTTCCTGAGAACTAAAACGATTAGGAACATCAACAGTCGAAGAGTTCCCACAGGATCCTCATTGACGCGTCTACATGCGGTTTGCTACCCTATGATTGACCAGAACGGTGGCGCAAATGCCGCCTAGCGCTAATATCACATTCTCAGACTGAAAGTTTCAGGCACTTTTCTTTGTTAGAGAGGCCCGACACAACTCAGAAGCCAGACCCGATGACTCCCAGCGACTATGCGTCCGCTGGCTCCGGCAAGCTGAAATTGAAGGGTGTCAAGGACTCAAAAGTCGACAAGAAAAAGAAAAAGAAATCGAGCAGCAAGTCAAAAGACGAAGATGGGACTGGCGATGGAGGTGAAACGTTCCAAGACAGATCCGTCATGTTGAAGAATCTCGAGGACGAAGATGCGCAGCTGGCCAAGGAACAAACCAGCAAAAGCAGCCTTTCCAATGGAAAGGAATTCGAATCTGCTACTGGGCTGGCGGATGAGGAGGAACGGGAAATCGTCAAGACCGAGGCGGAGAGGAAGTACGACGAGCAAAGACGGAAGCGGGTACGTGGAACTCTACCATGGGTCTTCTGGCTTTCGTGTTGTTCTTCACGTCCACATAGCGCTGACTTATCATTTGTACTACAGCTGGAAGAACGATTGAAACGAGAAGGGGTCAAAACGCACAAGGAACGGGTAGAAGAGCTGAATCGCTACCTGAGCGGTCTCAGCGAACATCACGACATGCCACGCATCGGTCCAGGATAACGGCCATTCCCTGGCAATGCACACTCGAACGACCCTCAAGACATTGTACCGCTAGTGCACAGTCTCCTTGAACGGGTCGAACGTCCGCTACGAAGCCTCACGATCATGGCACTTGATCTCCAATTCGCGTTTGCAATTCAGACACTTTCAGCAATGGTATCTTTCGGTATTGGATCCTTTCTCTCCCGCTTTATGTACAATATTGCATTTATCAATCAGCACCTTCTGGCACCAAGCTCATTCCTCCTTTGCGGCCAATCGTCCGGGTTTCGAGTTCAGGTATTCGTTTCTGCGTTTTTTGTCAGTTGTCCGTACCCAGAATCAGCCTTCGAAGAACCCACTTCTCAATAGCCCAGTCCATTAGGTAATATCCGAGAACCATAGGAGGAAGCCAGTAGAGGATCTGGTTGTATGTGCGTCGGTAGGTGTTGAACACGGCAGCTTTGTAGGCTCCGGCCATCGGATTCAGTCGGTTTGGTGAGACGGAATATGTGATGATGCCCTTCTGTTTTGGTGAACCTGTTCCGTCGCGAGGTTAGCCTATTGTTCTTCATGATGCTGTTCCGCATTGTGGCTTCGACAGCCACCGTCGAACCACAATTGCCGGCGCAGATTTGCGAGCTCTAGAGAACAGTCGTACCTAGGTTTCCCCACCAACCCATATATCTGCGTCAATCGTCAGCATACCCTTCCCTTGATGTGTAACTCGATTGCGAGTTTCGCAGCTTGTACATACACGCCATTTTTTGGGTCGGCACCGTGTCCGCGCAGGGCCTTGGTGGCCTGCATCATGAACGCTTGTGAAGGTCGCATCTTGGTGATTCTCGGACGAAGAGGTAGAGGAGCTGTTGGATGGCGAGCGTTCGACAAAGAAATCAATGATCGCAGTCGGGCGCAGGAGCTTTCGCGGGAGCTGCTAATTCGGCTTGGCCGCTGACATAATGCCTCTTTCCTCAATTCGAGGCCTTTTCATTGGCTGTCTCATCACACTTCATTGATTCACCGTACAAAATATGTACGGAGAAGCACAGAAAGCATTTCTCCACATCCGGGCGGCAACTCCAAAAGCTGCGCATTGCATCAAAAAGTCCATTACGAGTAGAGCTACCTCGGACGGCAACACGACCAGGCACAAGCCACTTCTATCTAGTCATCAACCTCTCGTCCCTCGAACTCCGTGTCGCCAACCATGTCTGCGCCAGCTGTCCTCAACGTCGTCTCAAGGCTCGCCATCCCAGTCTTCGTCGCCGTCTCGCTCGGCCAGGCGGCAATATACGACGTGAAAGGCGGTTCGAGAGCAGTCATCTTCGACAGACTGTCCGGTGTACAGGAGACGGTAGTCAACGAAGGCACACACTTCCTGATCCCCTGGCTACAAAAAGCCATCGTCTACGATGTTCGGACGAAGCCCAGAAACATCAGCACCACTACCGGAAGCAAGGACTTGCAGATGGTCAGTTTGACGCTGAGAGTGCTGCATCGACCAGAAGTCACACAATTGCCCAAGATCTACCAAGTGAGACTAAACCCATATTCGTCTCATACTGAACAGCAATACTAATAAAGAACACTAGTCTCTTGGTCAAGATTACGACGAGAGAGTCCTGCCATCCATCGGCAATGAAGTCCTCAAAGCCATCGTGGCTCAATTTGACGCGGCCGAACTCATCACCCAGAGAGAAGCCGTCTCTAACAGAATCCGCACCGACCTGATGAAGCGAGCGGGAGAGTTCAACATCGCTCTAGAGGATGTTTCCATCACACACATGACCTTCGGCCGGGAGTTCACCCGCGCCGTCGAGCAGAAACAAATCGCCCAACAAGACGCCGAACGAGCACGCTTCATCGTCGAGAAGGCCGAGCAAGAGAGACAAGCCAACGTCATCCGCGCCGAGGGAGAAGCCGATGCCGCCGACATCATCAGCAAAGCTGTGGCCAAATCGGGCGACGGCTTGCTACAGATCCGAAGAATCGAAGCCAGCAAAGACATTGCTCAGACACTGGCCTCGAATCCCAACGTCACATATCTTCCAAGTGGTGGTGATGAGAATGGCAAGGGCAAGAGTACGAGTTTGCTGCTCGGGCTTAGGTCGTGAAATCAGCATTTTTCATGATGTCCTTGCGAAGAAAAATTGTATTCATGACACACCACTATTATCCCCAGCTGGAGTTCTCCAATGTGTAGCATTACATAGCGATTCAAAATGTGGACGGAAATTCTCAACTTTCAGTTTTCGTTGTTTCTTGCCTAGTATGTGGGTTTCTCGTTCTCAGCCATGAACAAAGCAAGCATTCACTCCAGCTATAACAAGCTCAATTCTACTGGAACAAAGAACGCTGCGAAGCTGCAAACGGAGACGGCTTGTACGAAAAGTACTCGGCTCTCGAGAGCTAAGCAGTTACATTGACCCCAAGCTAAGGAGTTACCGCCATCGTAAAGGCCGACCTGGCCATGCAGGTAACCAACGTCCAATATAAAGACAGGCATCAGGAATCGAAGAGAAAATCGTCCACACCAAGAAATCCTGTACATAGAAATCACACAGGCCGTGTCAAGTCAAATGATCAAAACATCATCTTCCGCTCATGTCTAACCAAATGATTCGTATAGCGCCTCTCCAACTTAAACTTGCTCGTCGCCGTCTTTTTCCACACGCTCAAAGCCGCTGATCCACCACAGACTTCGTTCGTCGCACCTGTGCAGGGCATACTGCACTCCGCTTCGTCGAGCTTGGTCGATGAAATGTCGTCACCACAGAAGCACTGGCCGCCGTACTCGGTGCCGGCGACCGCCAATCCAGCGTTGTCGCAGAACGAAATGCACCCGTCGTTCGTCATATTGTTGCCATTGAAGTTCGACCAGGTAGACAACGTGCGAGGGTTGACGGTGTCAGTGAAACAGCCGTCGTAAGACCAAGAAGGATTGGTGGCTGTCGGCGTGCTGGATGAAGATGAGGCTGGCTAGAAAATAGGAACGGCATTGTTAGATATCAAGTTTTTGGGATCTTTTGATTAGAAAGTGAACGGAGAAAGTAGATTGCAAGAAAACGCGCGAATGAAGGGAATACTGATGAATGGTGTCGAAAAAGCCTCTGCTGATCTAGCAACTGATCGCTTCATCGTCGTCTGATCCACCTGACGTCGAGTCAGATGTAGGAGACGCCGGATCTAGTTCGGGTGTATCGCAAGATGAAGTTGGAGAGGAAGAAGTAGTTACCGAAGTCGTAGATACTGCTTGAACCACTGTTTGAGGCGCAGATGATGTTGTTGCAGAAGAATTGGAAGTCGTCACAGTCGTAAGCGTAGTTGGTGATGCTGCCATTGTAGTCGATGAAGCAGCTGTAAGAAGTGTAGCGTTTGACGAGCTGGCCGTAGAGGCGGCCGCAGATGACACCACTGCTGCTGAGCCAGAGGCACTAACGCCGAACTGTGCGTTGGTGCAGTTGCTGCTGCTGGTGCACTTTTGGTAGAGGGAGATAGCTGCTGAACCACCGCAGAAATCAGAGCTTTCGCCAGCGCACGTCATCTGGCAATTTCCGACAACACCTGCGAGTGGCATGCCGCTCGAGGGGATCGAGTTACCACCTGCTGTACGTTAGCACATATCATACGCAGAAAGAGGAGGGTCAACTTACAGTAGCACTCGTCGGAGTACTCAGTGCCAGCAACGGTGAAGCCTTTGCTCTCACAGAAAGCAATGCAGACTTCGTTAGTCATGTTGCTATTCGACTCGCTCGCACCGGTCAAGATACGGTTAGAATAGTTGTCAGTACCGCAGCCAGTGTACGACCAGCCTTGACTAGTCAGGTCAGTGAAGAAGGTAGCATTGGATGGGCTGATTGTTGTAGTGGCGCCACAGCCAGTTTTTACTGTAGCTTCAGCAGGTCCAGACTGGACAGGGTTGCAGCCAGGCAGCGCAGACATGAAACCGCTGACCTGCTCATCGACTTCAGGCTCGATTTTGCAACCTTCAGCTTGAGCGTCAGGAATGAGCTTGAAGAGCGGGCAGTCTTCAACGTTGCCACTTTCGGCGGTACATTGATCGATGGCATTTTGTAGAAGATCAGTATCTTCCCAGCCATTGACAAAGTCGCCGTGGTGACCATAACC
Source organism: Exophiala viscosa (assembly GCF_022695815.1). Classification (NCBI taxonomy): domain Eukaryota; kingdom Fungi; phylum Ascomycota; class Eurotiomycetes; order Chaetothyriales; family Herpotrichiellaceae; genus Exophiala; species Exophiala viscosa. The sequence continues at coordinate 1,942,571 of NW_026944355.1, read as the reverse complement.
AGTCGGATCTCCCATGGACCAGACGAAGGGCTGGCTGTTCCCATACCATAGATCGGCGAACTTGTTGGTGTCCCAGATGACTTCATAGAAAATGGAAACGAGGTGGACGGGGAAGTCAGAGGGGCATCCGCCGGAGTTGTAGGACGTCGCTGGGTATGACATGTGGGATTTGTGGTCGGCAGAGTCCAGGTCTTTGCCATTCCAGCAGGAAGGGAAGAAGACTTGGGATCGAAGACCATCGGGACAGTTGTAGTCTGGGAACATTGGAGTTTCTGCTGTCGCTGGTCCATTGTAGTTAAGACATGCGTAGCTCACGGCTTGCGAGGCAAAGTCAGTACCAGCGCTTCGTTTGAAGGGGTCTCCGGCAACCATTCGAAACCCAGGGGGAAAGGCTTTGAGAGTCTCGTTGTCGCCAGCACGTTGCAAATAGTAGACAGTTGCGCCTCCGATTTGATCGACGCTTTCGAAGGTGCCATTTTGATGCTGGAAGAACAACGCTGGAATCCAATAATTGCTGTTGTCTCCAGTGACGGTGCATGAAGAACATGTGGACGCTTGAGTCGAGTTGTATGTCATGGTGAAGTCAAACCCATTACCTCCCATGATAGTATGCAGGTGATTCGAGACCTGGCCAGGACTGACAATTGGGTCGGCCCGTTCGACGACAATGGGAGACTTGCATGGTAGCCGCCAGAATGCTGATACCGGAGAAGCGGCAAATGCGGCCAAGAGACCAGCAGTAAGGAAAGCAGACATTTTGTCTTGGGTAGGATAGCCGGGGGATCGGGTTGAGGCAGGGCTTGGTGGATGAGGTCGGCAGCAACGAGGGACGAAAGTTATAAAGAAGGACTGGACAAAGGATTGGCTGTACGATTCAATCGCACCAAAAATAATGAACGGATAGCGAGAGTTCCCGAACTCGAGCCAATGAATGAGGGTGAAAAGGAAGGACAAAGAAAGTTGTATAAATATGCAACAAACGATAGCCTTGCGAATGATGGGAGGGGTAGAGAGATGATATACAAACCTAGGAGCCTCGTTACTCCGACGTCATTGTCGCCTGTCTGATTCAGACGGGAATGAAATTGCAGGCATATACCGGTGCATGGCCTGTTCAGACGGCATGATCTTTCGTGGTAGTGGAGGCCTGGAATATGGAGTTGTGGCGCAGATGTGTTCCACCTCAATGCCTGTTGGATAGTAGACGCTACGTGGTGCTCTCAAGCATGAGTGGCCGAAGGCGGGCTGTGGCATACTCAACAGTCTCCTTGTCAAAGGTAGAGGAGAGCGCGAAGGAAGTGATGCCAATGTAAGCATGGCGGCCCAGAAGTGCCAAGTTCATGTTGCAGCCTCGTGCTAAAAAGTGTGTTTTGCGTTAGGCGACAAGAAGCGACCATTAGTACGAATGCGGAGAAGTTCGTGAAGCTAGCAGGGTCGAGACGGTATGCCAGATTAGCGGCCTGTTTCAGGAAGATATGATGCTGACATAAAAGGCCGGCTGGAAAATTACTGTGTATATCGTCAGGGAGAAAGATCGGTCTCAGATTGTATCCGCAAGACGTCAAGGGCGGTCCAGATCACAAGGTTCCAGAGGAGGGGGTCAATCAGAGGCCAGGCAGGACGAGATTCCTGGTACGGAGTAGAATGGTGTTTTTGGTGCGAGAGATGGTCCCTTTGCACCTCAAAATTCGTTCAAAGATCATGTTTGTTGGAACAGAAGCAGAAACTCCCCTCTTTCCTCATGCAGAATTTCGGGAACAGAAGAATAGGCGTCAAATCATCCGGCTGACATTGCGGGTCGTATTGTGCTTTGGCTGATCCTTACATATAAAATAGGCTTTTCAAATCTGTAAGCTCCCTATCTCCCCTTGCGCCCGAGATAGCAAAAGGGTCAGTTAAAATCCATCGACTCGATCATTTTTCTGCCCAAGACCGCTGGACGTCATCATTATATTGACTCACTCATAAGCCATAACCTTTCACCTGCATTTCTGATGAACCAGGACATTCCCGCACGTCGCTGTGGCCAGCTAAAGGTCGGTGTACCGGCGTGCACTCCGTGGTATGTCATATCCGCCTCCTCCTTGTCATCGAATTACTCCTCCTCATCCTTGATCGGAATGTCGACTAGGAATTCCGAAGAATCCCGCTCAATCTCACCTCTTAATACAGCCATCGTCAAGATGTCCTTGTTGAACAACTTCTTGCCTAATCGTCCGATAAGTGCACCTTGAGGATCATTAGGTGTACCGATGATCAACAGGTCGTTCTCACTGTACTTCCCTTTGTCTTTAAGGGCCGGAAGTCGATTTCTCACTGCATCTGCCCCCAACATTGTCGCGATTTGTGACATTTCTCGTTCCAGGTTCCCAAGGTCTGTTCTGACCTGCTTTGAAAAGATGACGGTCGTTCCGGACAAAAGATGGGTAAGGCCGGCCTTGCCTCTTTGGAGTGCTTGCTTGAGGTCAAAATTCCACAGTTGTTCTCGTGACGGATCTTGGGGCAGGAAGTCCTCCACCGCCGGAAAAGATCCTGAACGCTGTGTCTCAACAACCCAGCTCTCTGTAACGATATCAATGCCTCTGGCTACCGCCATGATCAACTTGCTTGTCTTCTTCAGTGATCCGTCTGGGACGCAAAGGATGTTCGCCTCATTGATGGATTTGGTGACACGACCTCCGAGGTGTTTGAAAGCTTCCATAGCGGTTTTGTCCTGATCTACCACCGTGTTCCCGCTGAAGACGACCACTGGCTTGAAAGCATCCTGAGTTGCCAGGGATGAACCTGAAGATACCCTTCTCATTCGCTTTTTGGGTGAGCCTCGGTCCGTCGTGGCAAAGCTGCTGGAGATATCACCGTTTGGGTGGATTGGCGTGCGAGGCGACTTTCGTTGGCCCCTCGCTGACCCACGACCTTTCTTGCGTTGCTCAGCATCCACACTACCCTCAGACTGAATACTATTGGCGAAATCTGCCACTGGAGAAGGATTTCCGTCATTCTGATCGCTTTGACTCTCGACATCGTCTGATTCTATCTCTGCCAGCTTCCGCTTCTTGAGGATTGTACTAGATGCCTGTGTCCTGTCACCATCATTGGAGGAAGTCAAGGATACGGGCGTTGGCAATGTGTCATAGGTTAGGCAGGCATCGGCAGCAGTTTCAGCATCTCTATGGGCATGACCCACATCGACGAGGTTGGAAGATGTCTCGGCAGTCTCCAGTTCTGACGAAGGAGGTGACGGTACAGCTTGGACGCTGGGAATGGGTCTCTCAGCGGCCACTTCTGTCTCTTGACAAATCTCGTCGGCTGCCTGTCCAGTTTTGAGGATGCTGCCTATCGAGGCCAATCCATCCTCAGACGTGCATCCTTTGGCGTCATTGCTTGTCATTGATATGTCTCTTTGTGATTCAGGCCCATGTCGTGGGGGTGTTGGGGACGCGGTGTGTTGTGAGGAACTGTCTTGGGGTGGGGGCGTGCAGTTGCTTTGCTCATCATCCAAGAGCTTCATTATGTCTTGGTTTATCTGTGCTTGGGATGGGGTCTCGAGGTTGACAATAGGTAGGGGAGGCGGTCTCATTGAGTTTGATTTGCTGCCACTTTCGTCGTCCCAGAACACTGCCCACCTATGTTGCGTTGAGGTCAGGAATTGTGTGTCACTGCGGAGCAATACCGATTTGAGATGCCCTGAGGTCGAGTGAGGGACGCGGAACTTGGAGCCCGAGTCGCCAAGCACAAAACACTCGACGTGCTTGAACACACGAAGCAGAACAACATCTGAATGTACCTCTGAAAGGGTGGTCAGTCCAACTCTTCTTGAAAGAGTGGTGAAAACCTACCAAGGCATATCAGAGAGTGTTTTTCGTCAGATTCAGCACTCAACTCGATCGGACCACCTTCTGGGTCATTAGGCAGATACCAAATGCTGGAGTCGCCATGCAATGGTAGCTCGGTGACGCTATTCTCACCAACTGCAGAATGAACAACAAAAATGGCAACCATCTTGTCAACTCACACAATATACAGACCAGCTGTGCGTCAACTCAAACTGAAGGAAACAAAGGTTGATCGAACGTAGGTGCAGGATGCATGAAAGAGGTCAATGTGAATCAAGTGAGATGCTTTGATTGCAAGGCAGTCACATGTCTTGGCATCAAACAAGGTCAGTCACCAAGCCACCAGTCGGACAGCCCTCGTTCCTGTTCACGATGATGAAGAAGAGTATACTAAGTAGATTGAGACAACTGTTTGCTTTCTTGAAAGGTGCCACGCATTATCGGTACAGTGAACAAAGGAGTGGTTGGCACAAAAACCTACCGCTCCCCAGGGGTCGAAAATGAGACGACTTATAGATTTCCCACAGGTATACTCTGTCACCACAAGTATTCACTGTGTGTGCTGCTTCTGGAAGTCACGATGCCACGACTGAAGATGCCTTCACTGTCCTGATATGAGGCAGTAATTACTTATTCACGACACGCAGTGACTGCACGTAGGCAGTGGCTCAAGTCGCCGTGACACGGTCAATCCAAACAACAGTCTTAAATATGTATATACCGAATGCCTCCGTGGATTCTTGCTCCCGCCCATCAGCAGAGTACTTTCGAAATTCGCCATAGACAGCAGCATTCAGAGGTCTTCAACATGTCTGACAACTCTACGGTCGAACACCAATGGAGCAGTTCTTGGGACGCAGAATATGATGGGGTCGATGATCATCAAGCTTTCCATGATGTGCCGGAGGACAACAGTGTAGCGGACGTTGACAGTGTATCCGAAGAGGGCGACTACAACAACTCCGAGTACAGCTGGAACTCTGCCGCTTCCCATGATGCATCCATTCGTGATGGAGGAGACGATGTGTCATCATCTGTCGGGAGCTCGCGTGACGAAGTGGTCGAGACAGTCGACAATCCCGAGAGCAATCTTAGCTATGAGCGAGTTTTGTCCTTGAACCGCCATGTAAGTTCATCCTTACTATCTACCCAGCGAATGCTCACAACTGCACAAAGCCAGCTGAAATCTCTGGACCGTCCGAGAATCCTGATTTACAGCTACTCAGCCTCCCGATCGAAGTGAGACGACCGATATGGCAGTATGCAATGACAAAGCTATGGGGTGATGTCCGAGTTTCTTTCCTAATGCTTGCCGGAGCAGATGAAGATTACAACCGCGGATATGGCCCACTCCGGAAAGGGCTCTCTGTGGGACTGGCATTAGGAAGAAGAAACCCCGTGGCCCTCTTGTATGTTTGTCGCAAGATATACCAGGAGGCGGTCCCACACCTGTACGGGGAAAATCGGTTTGTGAGCTTCAATGTGCGAGGCTTCCAACACTGTTTCGTCAACGACTCAGACTATGGCATAGGAGGAGCGAATACCGCCATGATCAAGAAGGTCTCTTTCGGCGTCCCCGAGCCTGTCAAGCAGGACCCTGCAAACAACCTTCAGGGATTTGTCGACTTCATGAGCAACACACTCATGGGAGTTGAGGAGGCCGAGCTCAGCATCAAGTACGAGTCGTACTATGTGGACCCACCAACCAGCGGTCAGCGTTCATCCTGGTCTCAAGAACGACGATCTCTGTTGCACACAGTTGCTTGCCTTGCGGAGTCACACCCTAAGTTGAAGAAAGCTATCTGGTGTTCCTCAAGCGGCGGTTCTATGCAGACATTTTGGCATGGAACAAAGATGATCGTGCGATTCGCTGTCCATATGGTACCCGTGGGAAAGGATTTGATGTGCTCAAGCGTCGGCGAAGTACTAAACATCAGCGGCAAAAACATTCAGGGCAGGGTAAGTGTTTCCAGCTTCTCACAGGATCGACTAACAATGAGACAGAGTGTAGTCTTGGACTGTGAGAAGCTACGCAAAACATCGTGGGACGACCTTCTTGACAAAGTGCCAACAGAGTTTGAGCTTGTCGAAGATGCAGAAAGCTTTGAAGTCACGGTGATTTAGGAATCTAATGGTGAGGTTAAATGAACGAGGTCAAGGCCTCCTGGAAGAATGGCTGGTTGTGAAGCACTTGATGCGCGGGTGTCGTCTCGCAGGCTTCTTGCACGAATTGTACACGGTATGAACGGGACGCATGTTGGGAGACAAACCTTGAAGAATACAGGCTGCCTAGTCATGTAGCGCTCCTTAGCATGGGGGTCTCTGAAGCAGCGAACGAACGGAGTTGTAGGTGGAGACGGGAGAGGTTGATGGCGACTCAGCTCATATTTCCGTGTCGACATTGCACCGGCCTGACCAATATGACTTTACCAGAACCAGATATCATGTACGGTGCTTTCCAACAAGACCGACGTTCTTTCCCTGACGTTGAGGATGTACGGTGGAACAGAAAGCACATATGTAATTGGAAGCTCAAATTCTTTCTCTACCCCTTTTCCAACGTCACTTCATCCATTTATTCAGACTGAGTACACCACTTGCCTTCGTCATGCCCTCACACTCAAGGGAACATACTTAGCTCTGATTTGCTGTCTGCTCATGCACGCGACTGAGCGAGATGATATTAGGCTTGTGAAACCTAGAACACAATATCAAGCTGTTAGTATTGTTCTCACTGTCTCTGATATTGCAACTTGCTCGCCATCTCCTCGATGCCTGCTTGAATGAATTGAAACAAGACGTGCAACTTGTGGCACAACCACTGTGCAGGTAACAACTGGCTCGCAGTTTGAGCCGTGCGGGTACGCCCGTCGAACTGCGCATGATCTCTGAGAAGACCACTACAAGGTGCGAGCCGGAGAGATGTCGATGAAGCAAATGAATGTCCTCTTCATTGGTAACAAATTGAAGACGATGTTGGACAACTCCCTCCCGTAACGCAGTGAAGGGTTTCTGCTACTGATTCTGTCTCTGCATCTTCATTCGTGTGCTTTTGTCTTGACCTGCATTCACTTCACTTTCAATTCACTCGACCTGTCACGGTCTTTCTTTCACACCCACGACCTTCTTGACCTACCTTCTCGTTCTTTATCTCCACCACTTCGCGGACGACGACATTGTCTGCATCGACCTCCCTACTACGTTCGCTTGCTTGACCTCGTCAAACGCCTTCTGACCGCCAGAATGGCCGCAAATGTGTCTCCCACAATGTCGTCAGCTGCACCGACTGTCTTTCCAACCGCTGGTGTCGGAGGCGAGTACTACGACACCCCGTTCGAAGTTCCAACCTATAGCACAGGTGCAATCAACGAGGTCAGCTGGAGGTACATCGACGACTTCAGTCATATCATCGCCAATTACGCCGTCAGTGAAGGTGTCGCAACCGGTCTCATCTGGGCCACGTTCATCTACCTGCTTGCCCTCACTCCCGGACGCAAGAGAACAACTCCGTTCCACACATTCCTTCTTCTCGGCTTGGTCTTCATGCTCCTCTACCTCATGCTGGACATCATCGCGGTAGTCACGCCAGGTCTCTCCACCAATTCATCTTATGTCGTCCTGACTACTGATGTGGCCTCAAGTGTGTGGACAACTCAATACATTGCTATTTACACCATTGCCAAGGTCGCAAACTGGTTGGCCTTCATTTTTGCTACAACCTGTCTCTGGCTTCAGGCAAAGGGTCTCCTGAGCGGAGTGAAAGTGCGATTCAACATCATCTATAGAATCATCCTCACTTACCTCGCCCTCACTGCTGTGGCAGCTCTGGTCTGCAGCATGTCATACTGGATCCACCAGATCATGGTCATCAAGATGGACCCAACTGGCGCTGTGGACCATGAGATGCTGAAGATGAAAACCATCTACCTGGTCACCTATGCAATCAGCATCGGCAGCTTTTCCCTTGTGTCAATCTGCTCGGTGTTGGACATTGTCTGGAGACGACCATCCTCAGTTATCAAGACCAACAACGCGTTCTCCTCGGCCCTCAACCTTGTGGGTCTTTTAGGTGCTCAATCCTTCATCGTACCTTGTAAGCTCGTCCCAAACGCAAGATGTTTTTATGCTGATTTTGACTAGTCATCTTTTGCATCCTCGAGATTGCCTACTCACAGAACGCGTCTGCACTGCCGGAAACCATACTCCTGCCTTCGGTCTATTTGATACTGCCATTGGGATCGCTCTTCATGACGGTCCATACATACGACGTCGAGAATCAAAAGGGAGCCGAAGAACCGAAGTCCTCGGCCAGTCCTACCAAAGCCTACTTTCACAAGTCTGCAACCATGACTACGGGTTCAATCACGATTTCCGGCTCCGAGCCCGATTCGTCCGTCGTTGAAGAAACAGCGATCGAGACTCCAAGCAAGCCAATCTGCACAATGAGACGCCACATCCCTACGGTCCCCAGTGGAGGAAGTGAGGCGATCCTGCTCGGTGACATAAAGGAACATGGACAGGAGAGTTCGGTCAAGGAGGTGTGAAGGCCTGCCGACTGAGGGAAACAAGGTGTCCTTTGTCGCAACCCAAGAAACTCGAACGATTGAATATGGTGCACGACACAATCACTGATGAAATCGAGCTGGGAGCTACACTGATGACAATGAATGAAAGTGCTATATGACGTGGAAGCTGGATCGCAGAGTGATGCTTAATCTATGGTCCGCAAGATTTCCTTCATATGGGTGAAGAATCGATGGGGTTTGGATGGCACGCTGGCATACATTCACTTATCATGGTATTAAATAGCGGTCATCGCAGTGGGACATGCATACAGTAACAAAATATGGGCTGCATCAACCAGAGTACGAATGAATCGCTGTGTACATCAGGGAGAAGCAGTATTCGCTGTTGAGTGCAAGAAAGACCAAAGAATCCCTTTCGCTCAAATTCAAGACATAACATATCTTCATCTTACGTTGTGGTATCGACAGGCTTCCTTTTGACCAGCCTCACCCACCGTCTGCGCCTCCATTCGCCCGTCCGGCCCTTGTTATCCACGATAGTCCCCTCCTCCCAATCCTTGATTCGCTTCTCGGCGTTCTTCTTCCGCCGCTCACCGTCCTCCTTCATATGACTCGTTGAGGGCACATCATACTCGCCATACGCAAGCCATAGGTCATCCTCGCGGTTCGCACCACTGCCCGGGACTGGCGGTAAATCCCAGACCCAGCCACCGAAATCGGCGTTGATACTGTCGCGACGGTTTGTAGCGATATTGGGATCATCGTCGTGCTGCAGAATATCGTACTCGACGCCCACGACGAGGCGGTCGTTGACCCACTCGCCGGCTTCGAGATCGAGTTCCCATTTCTTCGAGGCCCATTCCCATCCCTCGGGCGGGGCGACGTCCTCGAAGAAACGTGTCCCATGGGGGCGGTCGCCTGCGATACGAGATGGCGAGAGAGGATCGTAGGGCGCTGAGGTAAAGACGTGGGGTTGCCATTCTGCGGCGGCGCTGGATTTGCTGGTCATGGATTGGAGGGGACGGTGCTGGAGTTCGAAGATTTCGACTTCGCGGGTTTCTGGGGTGGAGGAGAGGGTGATCTCCGAAAGAGATGTCAGCGCCGACTGCATCCTGGCTGGGGTGGCAGGGAGAGGGATGCCCTGGATATATGCTTGATGCTTGAGGGTTGGGTCGTTCAAGGTAAGCTGTGCTTGCTTCTCTGCGCGCTTTTGCATTTTCGCGAGCCACGATTGCGCGGTCGGATGGTTGGACACGACGAGCGACCAGCCTGTAAGTAGGGAGATCAGGCGCCATGGGAGGAGGTGTGCGGTGATGAAGGATAGAGTGGTCAGGATGGTGAGGTACAAGAATAGCTGGGAGGAGAATGTTTCGTTGCTGAAATTTGTGGCAGGGGCGACGGTGGTGACCATTAGGTCATGGCCGTTGCTGAAGTCGGCCATGCTGTTCTGCAGGTCGCGCATATTACGGAAGAAGTCTTTGGAGGTCTCGCTCACGGGTTTGATGGTGCGGGCGGGCGCTATGGCTGGGCCGGTATATGCTTGGTGGTCGTAGGGCGTAGTGCTGGACAGGGCGGAGTGGCGTGGTGGTGGGGGATGACGGGAAGTGAATGCTGGAACCATGATAGAGAGTAATGCCACGGCGAGTGGGAGGACGACAAGAAGATAAGGGTCCAGACAGACGAATGTGTAAGTGGCCAGGAAAGAAAGGGTATGCGTTGGTACACGCCAGGTGAAGAGGCGGATTAGTTGATTTTGGAAGACGAAGACAATCCCGATGCGGGCGTTGAAGCGGCGGAAGTTGTTGGTCATCAGGGGAAGACTGAAGGCTGGACGGGAAACGTAAGCTGATGAACGTTTTTCCGCTGGTGATGTTGGAGTGGTTTCGTAGTCATCGTCTTCATCGGCGGGGATGACTTGTTGGAGAATCCTGTGACGGGTTAGTTGATTGATATCGAAGGGATAAGTAGTGATGCTTGCTTGGAAAAGACTCGGTCTTGTAGGGACATCGAATTACCGGGTTTTATACGGTTTTCGTCGAGTTGAGAAGCTACAATACCTTGGGCTTTGTTCTTCATGTTCGTTGCGGACAGATATCTCTTCATTTTGTCCCGCCGGCGCTCCGAGTCGGGAGATGAAGGTTCGCCCTCATTTTGAGGAACGGCCACGTAGGGAATGGGTTCTTCCCGATTAGCAAAAGCGTCTGCTGTGAATTCGTCCATTCTGCGAGGATTGTTAAGATGCTAGATGATCGTCATTGTTGAATAAAGCGATGTCAATGTTGTACATGGATGATGCGAAGGATATTCATGAGTTGCCTAGGCATGTCGTCGTTGGCATGTGAGCGCCACATGTGACACTAGCCACGTGATGAGGAGATCCGTGGCGTTACACATGTGGCGCTTTTCCTCGAGAAAGACAGGATTCAGGGGTTGAAAGAACTGGACTGAGATTGTGGAGATGGCTTCAAGCCTTCCATCGATCCCTCCCGTGTCTAAATTATCCACCGTCCATGGATTGTGGCATCATGATCTGGGGGATGTGATGCGTATTGATGCTTGCGGACAAAAGTCAATGCATCTCATCACTCCTGAAACTCGCATATCAAGACGACATCCTCGCTACTTGGATTGTGTAACTTGTTTCCATGCACATCTTGTTAATTACCCGAGGGACTAACGTGAAGACGAGATTAACCAGAGACTGCAATCGAAATACTCCGTCTCAGCAACCACTTTGGCAGTGTGGACAGGTGGTGGACGAATCACCAAGCAAGATCACTCCTAACCATCACCAGCGAAACCCGAATAAGAAAGGCCTCTTTTGCGCGGCAGTAGATCGTATGGTTCAAGTGTGGTGTCTAATGCACGCCTGGTCTTTTGCAATATTGATTCCCCGTAAATCAGCGCCAGTGTCGAGTCCTTGCAGGTAGGTACATTAACGGTCTCCCGGGGGGCACCCTTTTACCCCTGTCAAGCGTAGGCCCAGAAATCTGAACTCCCACGCCAATCACCAGGAATTGTAGATTATTGTCACCGCAACAAATCACTCTTCACCCTACTGTATACACAACTTATTCCTCCACAGTATCTCTGTCATTGACACGAGGTGTCTTTGGATCAGTGCACCAGGGCAGATCATCAACCGGAGCACCCGGATGCATCCTTGACGACATTCCAATATACGCGTCGACGCTGCTGTTCCCTCCCCTAGCCACAGTCGACTGGTCAATCCTTACTGTACCCCGAACCTGGTAGCTGCATGGCCGCGACGAAGGCCGTCTGACCTTCAACCAACCCAACTCTACAACATTCGAAATGGCTTGATTGAGCACCTCTAACGGTGTTCAATGCCGACGCAGCGTCGCTGTATGCGAAAGAGTTGGGGAAACACATAGCGCAGGCACTGTCAGGCTTGGAATTGCGGTCACAACGATGCCTTATCGACAACATGCACCTTCCACGTTCACAAACCCTGCAGACCAGTCCAGATACACAGATTCTGTCAGGGCCACTGACTTGGGGAATGGTGGTACGAACTTCATGCAAAGGATGCCTGCAGCACATCAATCTCGACTGACACCCTCCCCTCTTGTAGGAGATAATGCCCCGGCCAGGAATCTAGCGTTGACTGCCTCCACAATTGCAGCCTCCAGACGCGACGCCGTTGAAAATGCCACAGCTTCGACCTTCAGTTCCCGGAGAAGGCAGTCGTCGATCCCGAGTGCCAAAGCTCCCGTAGGTCCGCGACCTCTGGACCACGGTACTGGGAAAAGGTTGGTGTTGGCCCGTCCGCAATTTCCAAAACATCACCACGACCTCTGACTAACTCCTGCCTCGTCATGATTTAGGTCAATAAGCAACTCGATGAACCCTCAGTTCAATTCTGTCCGTGGAACCTCCACCGATGCATCCCAAGAGCCCGAACTATCCATCAACGACATCTCCAGATTCAGCTTTGCATCCATACAGGTCAATCCGTCAGCGCAGGACCATGGAAATGCGTCACTGGACTTTGGCAATTTCCTCGAACCGACGTTCAACTTCGACGACTTTCAAGATACAATAGTTGGCACAGACCCTAACCTGAACAATTTCCCTCTCCCTGGTCGAGGTGCATCTGTGAAAGGTGCTGACCCCAACGGAACCTCCGCAACCGTGCAGAAGAAGCCCATATCGCAACCAGCGATCCCTATACCAACACGCAAAGGGTCTGGGGTAACGCCTCTCGCGCGCAAAGGTTCGACAGCCTCCACGACCTCAAGAAAGTCCTTACAGTCCGATCCAATGACTGCAACTACCACATCCATCCTCCGAGGTAGACGACAGAGCCACTTCCCTCCTAATTCTTTCAACAACCCAAACACTACTGGCAAGGCGCCCAGAAAGTCAGTCGGTCCGGGTACGTTCATTGCCCCAGAAGCAGCAGAAAAGACGGCAACAAAACAACGACCGAGCATTGGCGGAAGGAAATCAAGTGCAGAAAGTACAAAGAGTCTGACGCTGAGGCATGTCAATCACCGGGCCGAAGAGAGTAGTTCGGAGGAGACAAAAACTACAAGAGCAAGAGCCAGCAGAGCCTCTTTGGCACCAAAGCGACAGGCGTCAAAAGACCTGCTTACGCCGTCTAGGACGCCGGATCATTCGAAATCGGCCACATCAAGCGCTCATCAAACTCCGACTAGAAGAAGTGGCACACCCGGGAGGACAACGACGCCTGGAGGCAACGGTGATCTTGCGCGTCGAATGTCAGTCAAACCCCACCATGCAACGGGGCTAGGTGCCCGAACCGTAAGCCCGACGGATGCTCGACGCATGAAAAGAATGTCTATCGTTCCTCCAGCACCACCTATACCTCAAAGCCGGATATCTCAAGCACCGCCAACTCCTCAACCTGAACCAGTCCCGCAAATACCCTCATCTGACCTGCAGTCGCCCAGCTATCCTAGTCGCAAAAGCCTAACACCATCTTCATCAAGGACGACACCAGATCCGAACCGCAAGTCGTACAGCTCAGGTCAATCATTGTCGTCCAACACTAGCTACAGTTCGATCCGAAACACAATTAACAATGTGGCACGCCTCTCTCAAGCATTGAATTCGTCCAGGTTACCAACACCAAAGCCTCGACTGGACACGTCTACAAGTACGTATGAACTCGAGGTACCACCGGTCCCAGCTATACCCAAGGCGTATGAATCTCCTGGAAGCGAGCAAGAACAACCTTTCTTCTCGGCCAGGTCTTCGGGGTTGCCACCATTTGACGGACCGATATCTGCAAGCCCGATAGTCTCTGGCTTAGCTGACGCCATGAAAGCATTGGAAACGCCTCGAGCACCTAGTTCATCGTCACATATGTCTGGTGTGCCTTTACAGGCCGAGATGGAACTCAAACCGAAGCCACAAGCCAAAGCCAAACCAAAGCCTGTGCAGAATTTACGACTTCCGCCGTTGACCTTATTGCCGCTGAGTACACCCACAGCTGCAAAGATCAGGTCGCTCAATGCCAAACCTGAGACAGGCGAAGGAACCACCACGCCGCCTGGAGATCGCGCCATCATGAAAACTCCGAGCACCCCGATGACCGCTTCCAAGGCGACTTTCTTCTCCAAGGGACACCAGCCTACCGAGCAAACTCTGGTACTGCGAAGTAGCACTTCACATCATGCTCTCCGAACGGCTGACGCCCGCGCTCCTAGCGATATCAGTCCGGCTTTGCCTCCCTTCGCATTTGGTGGTGATCAGGCTAACCATCGCAATATATCTCCCTTTGTATCCTCATCCTTGCCCAAGAACAATGAGGAGTTTGGGAACTTCATGAGACCCAACTTCATCACTGAGTTAAGTCGGAATCCGAGTCAAGCGAAACCCAATGGCCCGAGAGCTCCGAGCTTCTCTATGAGTCAAAAGGTCGAGGCTGCACCGAGCCCCGAGAAACCATCCGAAGTCCCATCTACATTCTCGACTTCATCACTCAGACGAAAATTGAGCCGCAAACGGAGTGAACCGAAAATGGCAGAACAAGCTCCTCAAGAGAATGATCTAGCCAAATATGACAATATGCCTCCGCCGAAATTGCCTGCCTCGGCAAGCTGGACGAGTACTCAGATTGGAAATTCAAGTCCTCAAAAACCGTCATACCTTAGGTCCAGGAGACAGGCGTCTTCTGGTAGTATGAAGAGTGTACCGGAACGACAAGAGAGCTTCGATAGCACATTCTCACAATTCTCCAACAACCGACCGTCTGTGGAAGCAGCCAGAGGCCTGATGCAACATGCAAACAAATCCGGCTCTCTGTCTGCGAGTACCCCCAGTCTTCTCTCGACAAACACACCTCTGCACAAGCAACAAGAATCTGCCTTGGACCGTGATGACATGCTTGCGGAAGAAGAGATGAAGAAGTTGGCAGCCAAAAGAAAAGACTTTGAATCTGCTGCACGTGAACTTGACGCCCTCAATGCGAGGGCCAAGCCTGTCAAGCGCATGTCGCACGAGACAGCCAGCCGTATATTCAACTTGAACCTCTTTGAACGTGGTGAGATTGTCGACTACCCCGACATCTATTTCACCGGCTCGTTGAGCGGCAGAAAGATTGTGGGAGACTTGAACTCCGCAGCTTCCAATTTTGGCTATGATGACGAACGAGGGGACTACAACATTATTGAAGGAGATCATCTTGCATATCGATATGAAGTTGTCGACGTGCTTGGAAAGGGCAGTTTTGGTCAAGTTGTGCGCTGTGTGGATCACAAGACTGGTATGCTTGTCGCTGTGAAGATTATTCGCAACAAGAAGAGGTTTCACCAACAAGCCCTTGTGGAGGTCAACATCCTTCAGAAATTGAAGGAATGGGTAAGTCAAGACATTCTCGAGTAACAAAAGTGTGCTCACATCAATTAAGGACCCCCACAGGAAGCACAGCGTCATCAGCTTCGACCAAAGCTTCTACTTCCGAGGTCACCTCTGTATATCCACCGATCTTCTAGGCATGAACCTTTACGAATTCATCAAAGCTCACGATTTCCGAGGCTTCTCTTTGAAGCTGATACGACGATTCACGAAGCAATTACTCCAGACTTTGACGCTTCTGCAACAACATAAAGTTATTCATTGCGATCTCAAGCCAGAAAATATTCTGCTTGCTCATCCTGTTCACTCCGAAATCAAGGTTATCGATTTCGGTTCGAGTTGTTTTGAAAATGAAAAAGTGTACACCTACATTCAGTCTCGATTTTACCGGTCACCCGAAGTCATCCTGGGCATGTCTTATGGTATGCCAATTGACATGTGGAGTATTGGATGCATATTGGCCGAACTGTTCACCGGGTATCCGATATTCCCGGGTGAGAATGAGCAAGAGCAATTGGCGTGCATCATGGAAGTTTTTGGTCCTCCAGAAAAGCATCTGATTGAAAAGAGTAGTCGAAAGAAGCTTTTTTTCGACTCAATGGGAAAGCCTCGCCTGACAGTTTCATCCAAGGGGAGAAGGAGACGGCCTAGCTCCAAAGATCTGCGACAAGTCCTCAAATGTGATGATGAAGCATTCCTTGACTTTATCGCCAAATGTCTGAGATGGGACCCCGCTCGACGAATGGGTCCTCTCGAGGCGAGCAAGCACGAATTCATCACCGGAGTCAAAATCACGAGCGCCACAAGAAGGAACCTTTCAGTGGCGAACTCCCCCATGAAGAGAGTCAATTCTGTGACTGGCGCTGGTGGTGCTAGACCCTTGCCACAACCTCCCACCGCTTTGAAGGCTCCTATTATAAATCGACAAGAAACCTCCCCAAGCAAACCTGGAGCAAGACGTCAATCAACCGTGGCACAATCACACGCCAAACGAGCTTCCCATGCAGCAATGACGGCTTCACAATCGAACCCCAATCTTACGAGGTTGACGGCAGGTCAAAGGAGCTTGAGTGGGAGATCTGACTTGGCAACTGCTGCTGCAGCTGCAAGCCTGATCAAGTAGGGGGTTGATGCCGAGGCTTCTTCTTGGAGGAAACGAATTTCTCATCATTAATGAACATATAAAGATCAGCATAGCAACAGCGGAGTTTAAGTCGTTATCATTGGCCAGGAGGATACTTGTCGACCCAGCAGGATTGAACAGACTGAAACAAACAAATAGGTCATCATGACTTGCTTGAAATGTTGTCGAAGGACTTGCCGAGTGTGACACTACAGTATATACCCCATGGCTCTTTGAATCCTATGGAAGGACAAACTTCAAGGAACGGTTGGTCAACTCAGGCGGTGCACGAGCAGATGATACCTAGGTTGCAACGTTCCAACTGAATGTTCACCGAGGCACTAC
Source organism: Exophiala viscosa (assembly GCF_022695815.1). Classification (NCBI taxonomy): domain Eukaryota; kingdom Fungi; phylum Ascomycota; class Eurotiomycetes; order Chaetothyriales; family Herpotrichiellaceae; genus Exophiala; species Exophiala viscosa. The sequence continues at coordinate 1,925,898 of NW_026944355.1, read as the reverse complement.
ATTTCATTGTCATATATTCTAAGCCTCACTAGCCTGGCCTCCCCGAAATTGATGAGGTCAAGTACCTACGGTACCTAGGTAGGTAGGTAAGCTTCGACCGGCTTGGCAGCAATTGTCGATGCATCCGTTATTGCCTCTAAGAATTTCAATCAAATTGCACAGCAGGACTCCAGTCTTTGCGCAAGGCGGTTTCCGGTACCCTGGTTACTGCCTTCCAGGATTTATCAGCGGATCATCAGGTAGGTGCGCGTGAAGATGCCTTCCGCACGTCCAAGCCATTCCTTCCTGAATCACCACGAGACTCGGAGACGATCATAGGCCCGGCTGTGTAACGACCTCTGCAAGGCTGGAACAGACACCGCTTCGACCTCCAATTGTTATCCACAGCTAGAGCCTAACGTATCGCCAATGTCGAGCGCTCCCCTGGTTGGCGTGGCCATGTCTCCCGTCTCTCCGTCGCTTAGCCGGGAAAGGGCGCTTCCCAGGTCAGCTCTCATTCGACTTCGGCGCTTAGCGACTTAGCATTGCCACCACAACTGAGCCTTGCTGTCTGCCTGCCCGTTACATACTATAGCAGCATGTTAACATGGCGTACTTCTTTCGTAAAACTTCATCGAATGCGACGGAGTGCTCTTGCTACTGCTAAGGTTTGCTCATTGCTCCACGGGAAACCTTGTCGTTTTGCTGAAGTCCGCCGTCACAACTGGCGACTACTGTTGATGAAGCATGGCACTTGTCTTACGTCAGGCTGCCTCTTCGAGTCCCAAGAACCGCCTTTCCAAAGCCCTGGACGACTTCGAAGCCCATCTGGACAAAAACTGCAAGGTCGTATTCGAGAAGGAGCGCCGCCAGAGTCAACCTACTCTCGAGGATGTCTTGAGCTTCACGGAAAGACTTGACAAGGAAAATGAGCAACGTCGTTGTAAAGGCGTTGGACCACGCCTCAATACGATCCTCGAAGCGGTACACCAATTCTCGGGTGTGATTGATACGGTGGTAGGAGGATCTCAATCTAAGCTGGCCGGTCTCCTATGGGGTGCCATCAAAACGACCTTGTTAGTTATGCAAAATTCGTCCTCCTATTTCGACAAGCTATCCGACCTTCTCATGCACGTCGGCAGAAGCTGTCCACGCTTTCAGGAATATGGTCTTCTATATTCCACTTCGGCCAAGTTGCAGCTTGCCCTATGCGGTTACTTCACCGTTGTAGTAAGGCTCTGCCAGGATGCAGTCAATTTCATCACGAAGTCCTTGGTTGCACAGCTGTCAGCCACTATTTTTGACCCTTTCCAGACCGGATTTGGGCAATACGAAAACGAACTCACGCGCCACGGCAAAGCCATTCGAGATGAGGTACGTCTGGCAGGCATTAAGGAGCAACAGCTCGTCAACACGAAGAACGAGAGCTTTCATCGCAAATATCTTGCGGAGAATCGCAAGAACAAGAGCGAAAAAGCAAAACGCCGCTTTCTCGAAGCCTGTTCTCAGTACGACTATAAACCAGCATTCCTTCAAGCTCTTGGTCGTGGTCAGAGCAGCTGGATACTTCACACCACAGAGTACATGAAATGGACTGAACCCGCTTCGAGCATTATCTGGTGTATTGGTAAACTGGGTTCGGGAAAGACTGTTCTCACAGCCAATCTGGTACGGAACATTCTCCGCATGGCATCGAGTCAAAGACCGTCTGCTATAGCCAGTTACCACTTCTGCAGGTACGATGAGGCAAGGTCGCTCAATGTTCGGACCATTGTCGGCAGTATCGCACGACAGCTGCTTCTTTCAGCACCACCAAAAGCCTTTGCAAACTTGGAAGTGGACTGGTTTTCCCTTGACTCGGACCAGATTATGGAAATTATGCGAAAGTTGCTGCCTCCTGGTACTCAGGAATACTTCGTCGTCATCGATGAACTAGACGAATGTGACACCCCCGAGTCTCTCCTTGTGTATCTCAAAGAACTGCTCACATTTGATCGCAGAATTCACGTTTTCTGCTCGTGTCGCCCAGATACGTACCAAAGGCTTTCCCCAGACTTGGAGCCCAGATACACCGTATCAATGTTGAATAACACTGAACTTGAGGGGTACATCAAGACCGAGTTGGAGAGGCGCGTTGCGAATGGTGTCCTGCGAGTGGGAGACAGAAGTATCATTCCAAAAATGCGCGATGCTTTAGTCCAGGGCAGTCAAGGAATGTAAGCATATCTGTCCCCCATCCTGCCTCCAAGACCTACTGAACACGCCTTCAGGTTTCTCTGGGTCGCTTTTCAACTTGAATCGATATGCTCCGAAGAAACAGACCGAGGGATCATGGAAGCCCTTGGTCTATTACCAAAGGACCTACCAGAAACATATGACCGCATCCTCGGGAAGTTGCAGCGCGGTAAGAGGGGTGCAGTCCTTCGAGAAGGGTTGCTCAAAATCCTTTCTACAGCACGGCGCCCATTGAAACTAGAGGAGTTTCGCGAGGCGCTGAGTATAGATCCTGGTAAAACGATCTGGCCAGCGGATAGCTTGATCAACGATATCGAAGGGGCCATTCCTCGCCTATGCGGCAGTCTGGTCATTGTCGCCGAAGGCGAGGGTACTGTACATTTTGCCCATCACAGCGTGAAACAACACCTGCTATCCCACGCTCAGGGACGGGCTGGCCTCCTGCGCATTGACTCTTCGCAGGCTGACTCGTATCTTGGAGACATTTGTGTAACCTACCTGAACCTCAATGTCTTCGAAACACAGATTTTCAAAGTACAGACGCGTAAACCATTGGTGGTGACGAATATCTCCAACACCATAGCTCGAAATTCCTACTCTACAACTGTGCAGAACCTGGCGTGGGCCTTTTCCAAGGTTAAAGGGCTCTCGCAACGAGACTCTTGGGTCGACCTACACATAACGCCAACAAGTTCGTCAACACCGTTTCGGTACGAGTACGCTTTTCTCGACTATGCAGCATGGTTTTGGCTAGATCACATTGAAGGCTTCCGACATGCTACGAACACGGAAACATACGAACTCTTCCATCGCCTGGTTAGGGACCAGGTGAGTATCTCAAAGCCACCGTGGGAATTGACTCTCGACCATGAAGGTGGTCTAAAACCGGTTCCGCGGTTGTGCTGGGCTGTATCAAGGGAGCGAGTAGATTTGGTTGAGGCGTTGCTTAACATGAACGAGGTCGATGTCAACCTCCAGGACTCCGATGGAAATCCCGCGTTGTCCTTCGCTGCGTGTTCTGGTCAAGACGCCGTGGCAAGGCCACTATTGCTGGCGGGCGCCGACGCAGGTTTACCAAATGCGAAAGGGTGGACGCCGTTGATTCAAGCTGCGAGATATGGTCACGAGTCGACTGTACGCCTCCTGTTGGACCACGTCAAATACGATGCCAAGGTAATTGCGCATAGAGACTGGTATGACTGGACGGTGCTCCATCATGCGGCCGCGGCGGGTCATGAAGGTGTCGTCAAACTGCTTTTGGGACTGGACGGTGCCTGCATAGATGCTGCGGACAAGTCTGGCATGACGCCACTCGCGAGTGCCGCAAAGAACGGGCATGGAGGTGTCTGCAGCCTGTTGCTCGCTCGTGGCGCAGCAGGCATGGACCAGAGAGACCGCCAATATTCGAGAACGCCGTTGTCATGGGCGGCGGTTTCTGGCCATGAAAAGGTGGTTGCAATTCTCCTCGAGCAGGATGGCGCCGACCCTTGGTCGAAGGATATTGACTGTCGGATGCCAATGTCACACGCAATGGAGCAAGGCCACAAAGGAGTGGAAGAGCTACTCAGAGCCTTTCGAGCTGCTGGGGGGTCGAGACGGGCAAGTCAACGTACCAAAAATCAGGGCCTAGCAATTGGCCAAACGATGACATTTTTGCGCAAGCCACTTGCAACAAGACAAAACAGCCACGATCGGTGAGGAGACGATGTTCGTGTAGATAGCGTGGGCAATATACACAGAGAGACCAAGGAAAGGAAAAGCAAGACTTGCATACCCTCGTAAAGTCTGAAATGATACAATCAATTGTATGTACTGTTGCCATGCGCCCAGGCAAACGCCATCGTCACATAATAACGAGAATGTCTGAAGCAATGCCTTGTCGCATCCGGCTCTCCACGCAGCTCTCCGTCGTCACTCCGTTCCTCGGTTCAGCAGCAGGTTCCGTGGTAATCAAATCTTTAACAGCAGTCGGCAAAGCACTCGCAGCAGTCGGCGCAGCATTCACATCCTTCTTCGGCGACGAAGCAGCAGCACAGGGCGGCAAGACTGTGAAGATACTTGTTAGTCTTATGTAACCGTAATGGACGGACTGTTGGAATGTTTCTTACCATGCCTGCAAGCATCCTCCACTTCTCTTCTCCCTCACAACGACAGGAGGTTGTTGTTGGTATCCCATTCCACCCTGTTGTCCGTACTGCTGCGGAGGCCCTTGCTGATAATATCCTTGCTGTGGAGGGCCGTTGTATCCTCCTTGTTGGCCTGGGTACCTGTGAGATTGTGTTAGCATGAGTGTCGCAAACGCGCGAAGCCATTGTCATTACGATTGAGCAGGGTATTGAGGGCCGCCCCCGTAATAGCCACCCTGTTGTTGTTGGTTGTTGTAATATCCTTGATTCGACATTGTGAAGTGACTGTGTTTGATGCGATGAAAGTGAAGCGAGTGGAAAAGTGGTGATTGATGAGGTGTGTGTCGCAATCGATGAGAAAGAAGGTGGAGGTGTCAACGGATGAAGGATGTCAAAAAGGAAGCGAGAGGAAAGAGAAGCTGTTTCAGGCGGTGGACTGCGCTTGGTCGGGCCGGGTGAGTTTTAGGCCTGAATGATGATTTGCTTCAGGTGCGATTGCCACGGTGCCACCCACACTTTGGGTGCTTATCTCCAACTTCCCGCGGCACGAAGCGATGCGATTGTCTTTCTGCTGTTACAGATCCGGGTTTGAATCAGATTATGGAAGATTGCAGATTCCTCTTTCTGCCCATCCTGGACTTATATCTCGGTTGCCTTCCTTCTACTCCTAAATGATTCCGGAGGCGAATCGCCCTCATACAGTCCAGACTCTACAAGGCACCAGTGGCATCTACGACCGAGCCGACATTCCAGCTTGCATTCGCTCTTGATGCGCAATCCGTCCAGGCGCAGCTGAACAAAAAGACCGGCCGACGCTCGCTCAGCCACACCACCAAAGCCAACCGAGCACCTTCGCAACCAATCATGCTCGCAACGTCGAGCACTTCCACTACGATCACGGGCTTTCATATGATGCCGCTTGCAGAGTCATTGGTTGCCACAAGCACCTCTTCAGCCACTCCGCCAAGTACGGCCACGAAGCCATCGGTCGCAAGCAGCAGAGCCATCGGGAGGCTAGACTCTGGCAGCATAACACACCCAGTCCTACGCACACAGTGGCAAGTTGATCCTGAGTAACAACGAAAAAGGCAATAACTTTTAGATACATCCCAATCGCCGCGAAACGTTGCCAGCAAATCCAAAACGCCTCCCTCAAAGGAGCATACAATGCAGCCGGCAAAAGCAGGCCTCTGCACCTCGAACACAGCGTCAAAAGGAACACATCCTCCCAGACATGAGTCCACTGTTGTCAAGAAAGCCTACTAGTCAGGCTGATACCAAACCCATCACCTAATCATAATGTGTCCACCACCCTGAAACATCTGTGTACAACCAAGAAGATACAAGGTATGTCTATTGCACCCACATACAGCAAGACAACCAAAACAGGTAATAACATATCCACCTCTTCATAAATTATGTCCAGTCATCATTCATCAGGTCGTTCAATATTGCAAGCCAGCCTGCTCTGGGAGAAAATAGCCAGTCTGCCCAAAGACAGGTTGTGCGACCATATTGTCGTAATACACTGGCTCTTGCATGACTTCGAATCCAGGCACGCCGACTTGTTGTGCCATATCCCCCGTGATATCAAAGTCGTTGGTGGTCATATTGCTGGGGTGGGCATTGATCATTTCATTGACGGCAGCAGTCTCGAAGGTCGCGTCGGGAATGATATCCTGGACCACGACTCTTCCGTTGATGTTCAGCTCCAGCTCTTCATACATCCAGTGTTTGAGCATTTCCATAGGTGGGTGATTGCCTCCACCCATACCACCACGGCCTTCACTCTTGATGCCACGGCCACCACGGCGATGTTTACGTGGGTTGAAGTGAGCTCGACGCAGATGAGCGGCAGCATTGTAGTTGGCGCCGTACGTCTTGCGGTTGCGGCAGGCTTTACAATTCGACAAGAAGCTGCCGTCGACAGAGGCGTCTTTGCAGATCCATACTCGTCGCACTTGAGCATGATGACGTTCGATGTGTCGACGCAGTTCGTGATCACCGTGAAAGCCAAGCGGTTGAGCATTACAGAAGCGACAGAAGGTCGTCTTACGTGGCGGCTGTTGTCGAATGGCTCGTGAAATCTCCGCCTTGTGCTTTACTGTACCATCTTCAGCTTTGACGGCGACGATCTTCGGTTCAGGAAATTCAGCATCAGACGACAAATTGTTCTTGATGCATTGCATCCTCGGCGCCAAAGGTCGCGAGACACTGTTACTGGCACTTCGAGGGACCACTTCTTGTGGCAGCCCTCGAGCCGATGACAAGTGAGACTGAGAAGAAACAGAAACGGATGAAGCATTGCTGCCAGACGATGGCGAATTCTTCATCTCGTAACTGGAAAGAGAAGACGATGACGCAAAGTCATCATCGTGAAAAGACATATGAGAAAAGTTGTTGTAGCCAGATTCGGCTGCAACAGAAGGAAAAGGAAAAAATTGCGCAGAATCAACATCATGAGCTTGAGACATATGTGTCTCAAGCATGTCAACCGTTTGGGGGAGTTTCGACATCGACGTTGAGTCCATGCGAAACATCCCAAACGGTTCACAGAGCACATCATTTGTGTTTGTCCGAGTCATAGGCTCGGACATGATTGTCGATGCGACCGTGAGGCCTGCATCGCTAGTAGCAGTCAAGGGAGTATAGACTCCTGGTGACTCTATTGCTGGGGTATACGGTGATGTGAGTTGAGACATGTACTTTGTTTGCAACTCACCACGCTCCACAAGTGTGGGTGGCGTCGAGGACAAAGTCTGTGGCTGTAAGTCTACCGACGACTTGGCGAGGAAGTCTGACGGCGAGAAGTCCTGGACCTCTTCGATGAAGTTGAGATTGGATCCATGATACCTTGTTGGGTAGGACGCAGCGGCCGGTGTGCGGCGCTGACCGCTCTGCCGGCGTGGAATCAGCATAGGACCTGTCGTATCCGTGGTCGGAAGACAAGGTGAGGTGTGCGCGGAAGTTCGACCAGACTTCCTCGAGGCGGTGGAACCAGCAGGTGCCGAAGTATGTCGTTCGAGGAAGGGTGCCGAAGGAGGCGAGGACGCCATGGAAGCCTTTTTCTCGATCCGTCAAACCAAAGCCACAAAGTAAAGATCACAAGGAGTACATACATGGCCAGCACGTTTGGAAGCGGGCTCTGTACCAACAACCATTGCACTGGACGCAGATCGTTTCTGGGGAAGTGAAGTACCGTGGGTCGGACCTGGATTGGCCATGGCAGCGGAGCTGATGGAGGTCCAGTAGGCCGACCAACGCTTTTCCCGCTCAGCTGGTTGAAGGTGTTGGTGGTCCTGGTCATAGACTGCCCGACAAGAGCGCACAACTTCGATCAGAGCGTTGGTATTGGGATCCATGACTCGTTGACAAAGGTAAGATCTCCGGACCAAGTTGAGAACGGCTGAACCAATCTAGGCAATGGTCAGTCCACAGAAACCTGTCAAAAGCATTGTCAGGTAAACTCAATACTGACTCAAGAGATGATGTTTCGAAAGAGGGCGTGAAATGGTGAAACAGGGTGCAACAGAAAAATCCGTGGAAATGTCAGTAAGTGAAGTTAGCAACAACAAAAGTGAAGCGGAAGCAATATGGGAAGGGTGGAATTCGAGTCGGAAAGAGGAATGGGGATTGGGATGGCTTCGGGGGGTGTTATACATAGTCACGATCACGTCTTTTGCCGACAAGGCATATCGGGCGATGCGATAAAGGGCTGAGAAAAAGGGTTGCGATACCAGGCGTGGGAGCAAGGTGCTTTCCAGACTATGACGATGCGAATGTCGGTGGGAAGCAGGGTGTGAAAGTTGAGGACAACTCGAATTGGGCAAAGAGCTGGTAGGTTCATGATCGTGAAACAACCCTGGTGTTTTGAAATCGACTCTGGATGGACAGCAGAAAGTTCCGGCCTGTGGCGGCCCATGTTGGTGGCCTTTCTCTCGACCTTCTAGGCACGCTTCGGGCCTAGGACAGGAGCCACTTCCCGAACTTCCTATGGCCCACGTTGCCTATCACCTTACCTGTGCGTTTTCGGGCGTGGGCATCTCCCTCCGGGCACGGCTCGAACCCTGCCACAAACCCTTTTTCCAGTCGGAACTGCTTGAAATGTGCTGAATCTGGCCAAGCAAGTTACGACACTGGACTGCTTGAAAGTTCTGGCCCGTCGATCATTGTGATTGGCGGTCTGCAAGGTCCTTCTAGCGAGGTTTCCTGCTGGCATCGAGAAGGAAAAGATCGGATGGGTGTTGATTGGCGTTTCAATTGCAGCTGCAGCTGTTTACTGGTCGCCTCACTTTCGACCTTTTCTTGTTTGCGTCCTGTGGTCATCAACGCTGGTTAGTCGTCTGACTAGATCGGTGCCCAACCAAGCCACTACAACTATTGTTGATTCGCCAACTGAGCAAGCACTTATGCATAAAGCACGGTCTGTTTATCACATGAGGGACGTATGCGGGCATGAGATCTTGCCTGTGCCGCGTGGGTGTTGTGATCGCGCAACGACAACTGGACTTGACCGTTTGTTCGGCAAACATGATAGAGTTATACAAGAAGACAAATGACCTGCAGCCTTTCAAGTGCAGTTTGGGCTGCAGACACGGAAAAAGGACGCTGCATCTTCTGTGGAACGTTGACCGCGGTCTGTAGCGATGAACAGATGTTCCTGTGTCACGTTTCGCGATTCGTCCCGCCCAACGGCAGTCGTTGTAGAGCAGATGGGAGTTAGGCTTCGTAGAGCCTCAATGTACATTGTGGAAGGAGTCTTTGTCGTCTTGTGCTTGCAGAGGAACTACTTGCTAGCACGATGGGCTCTTCTGCCCAACGTACTTCTACTGACGTACCGACTGCGGATGGACGGGAAAGTGTTTTCCCTGCTGACGAGGCCGCGAGACAGGCCAGCTGCAGTGATCGATGGAAGTGATGGTAGATTTTGTGGCTGAGAGGTGAGCTGTCATCTAGCATGTGAATCTTGCCGGCCTACACGCCTACCAGGACGCTGCAGACTGAGAGTTCAAGGATGTGAGCAAAGGAGAGTCGGGAAAGATGCTTCCTTCGTACGGCCAGCTGTGAATCTACCCAAAGTTGGAGTGTCTCTTGCAGGTCACGGATGAGACACAGCCTAGATCGATAAAGAGTTGCAGCACCATTCCGAGTGTCTTGTTCAATAATCTAGAAGCATTTTGTTTGGGATATGATCTGTCAAATGTGCAGGAAGGCCGAGACCATATAAGATAGGCACGTTATATGAGACGATCAGGGCCGATGCTTGATCCGAGATTGGAAGAATTCGGGTGATGACCTTCGATTTCCAGAATATCAGTCCCTGTTGATCATGATTTTGTTGAGGATGATCATTGCTGGCGATCCAGTAACGTGGAAAGTACTCGACATGCGAAGCGTGAAGGCTGAAGCAGATCAAAAGCTCAAGATAGGAAAAGGAGCAAGGCGAAATATTGTTCCGCCTTGCCGGAGTATTGCCGCATGGTCGCGATCTGATTGGCGTGAGTGAGGGCAATGTAAACAAACACCTTCGATCACTGCTTGATTTCTAGGAGCCGAACACCACCACATCGCAGTTGTTGTTAGAGTCTCTCGACAAGATGTCTGTCGGCGAACTCTTCGCGGACGCGCAACGCTCCCTCGTCGGGCACAAGTCTCTTGCGAAGCGACTGCGCCGGCTCGAGAACAGTCCCAACTTCGAAGCGCACGTCAAGCAATGCGTCTTTCGACTGCTGGACGTCAGCAAATCCGAAGTCGCCGGCAATCGAGTCATCAAGTTCCTTTCCATCTATCTCGAGTCGGCAGATGCATCAAGCCGAACCACATCCTCTATTCTGCTCGCGTTACTGCCCTTCCTATGCGCGAAAGACAAGACAGTGCGGTACAGAGCAACACAGATCATCTCTCAGATTCTGGGAGTGCTAAGTGCAATTGACGATGATCTATACAAAGTGATCAGACATGAGTTGATTAAGCGTCTGCGCGACAAGGTTCCTGCGATCCGTCTGGAGGCCGTTCTCGCTTTGGGGAGACTCGTTCTAAATGAAATGGAAGAGGAGGACGAAGAGCAAGATTCGGATGAAGATGTCGCGCCGGGTTTGCTGGAGAAACTTCTCGATGTGCTGCAAAATGACACCAATGCTGATGTCCGGAGAGCACTTCTTCTGAATCTTCCGTTGACGCCGAAAACATTGCCATACCTGCTGGAACGGGCGAGAGATCGCGATGCGCCGACTAGGAGAGCACTGTACTCACGGCTGTTGCCTAAATTGGGCGACTTCCGCCACTTGTCGTTGTCGATGCGAGAGAAGTTGTTGAGATGGGGATTGAGAGACCGCGACGAGAAGGTCCGTCAAGCTACAGCTCGTCTGTTCAGGGAGCGCTGGATAGAAGATTGTGCTGGGTCGAGGGTCGAGCAGACTATCGTCGATGACGCAGATCAACCGAAAGAGAAAGTCGGTTTCTACGACCCTGATATTGCGGCATTGTTGGAATTGCTGGAAAGAATCGACACTCTGAACACGGGCAACGAAACTGGTATTGCCAGAGAAGCCATGAAGGAGTTTTGGACTGGTCGACCAGACTACCTTCAGGCAGTGTCCTTTGATGACGAGTTTTGGGACAATCTGACCCCCGAGTCTGCTTTCATGGCACGAACTTTCAATGACTATTGTCAACAACAGCAAGAGCCCAAGTACCAAGCCATGATCGAGGAGAAGATGCCTGAAGTCACTCGCCTTGGATTCCACCTACAGAAACACATCAACGAGCTTTTGGTCAGAGTGCAGGCCGCTAACGAGACCGACACTGACGAGAAGCTCGCCGAACAAGCCGAGCAAGAATTCATCGTCGAGCAACTTCTCTACATTGCGCAGACCCTAGACTACACTGATGAGGTCGGCCGGCGGAAGATGTTCTCTCTACTTCGTCACGCCCTTTCAATGGCAGATCTCCCAGAAGAATGCACCAGGCTTTGCGTGGAGGCACTGCGACTGGTCTGCAACCGGGATGCAGCGGGCGAGAGGGAATTTACTTCTGTTGTCCTCGAAGCCATCGCCGAAGTGCACGATAATATCGCCTCTGACGACCCTGAGGATGAGGTGCCTGACAACGACGACGAAAGCTTCGTCTCGGCTCGCAGCGAAGTCAGCGACCACTCGTCTGATTCGACGCCTACGAACGGCGGCGTCAGCAACGGCAAGAAGAACAAGAACAAGAATCTGTCAGAAGAAGAGCAGGAGGCGCAGGCCATCAAGGAGATTGTCATCAACATGAAATGTCTGCACATCGCGCAGTGTATGCTTCAGAACGTCGCTGGCAATCTGCAGTCCAACATCCACCTGCGCACGATGTTCGATAACCTCGTCATCCCTGCTGTGCGGTCTCATGAAGTCCTTATCCGCGAACGCGGTGTCCAGTGTCTGGGTCTGTGCTGTCTGCTTGAACCGAAATTGGCCGACGAAAACATGCGACTGTTCACGCATTTGCTCAAGAAGGGCCATGAGACGCTGCAGGTCATGTCGCTGCAGATTCTGTGCGATATCCTGATGGCGCGAGGCCCGGCTCCTGTTGATGGTGGTGCGGCTGCTGCACCGACGTCGCCGAATACTAGCGGCGGCGAGATCGAGACGAGTACCACGAACAACAATCACCACAGTCAAAATATGACGAGCATGCTTGCGCCGTTCATCAAGGCCTTGTCCCAGAATTGTCCGGAGGAAGTGCGCGCCACGGCTACGACGAGTCTGTGCAAGCTTATGCTGTGTGGGTTCTACAAGGACAATGAGGAGTTGTTTGACCAGATTGTCGAGAGGGCAATGCAAGTTACAGCTAAGGGGTGGGAGTTGCTGGAGAAGGTTAAGAACGCTGTCGTCGTGGATAGAGAGAAGGAAAAGGAGAAAGAGGGCGTGACCGTGATTGGAGCTACAAGGTTGAGCACTGAGGGCATCGGCAGCAGCACACCAGGGAGGCCCAGCGTTACACCAGGAAGAAAGAGTGGCATCACACCAGGCCGAAGGATCACAACAGGGAGAATGAGTGACGAAGGGTTGGATATATCGGCATGATGCTGCATCACCATGACCTGGAAATGATATATTGTAGCATATTCAATCGGTGTTTCGCGTTTTGAGCCCAGGGTATCACAATTCTTTTTGACGCATGCCGCCACGACGTTGTCTTACAAAATACCCTGCTTTTGCAGATCCAAGTAGATCCTCTCGGGCATGACGTTGCCCTCTCCATCCTCCATTTGGACAACTCCGTCCTCTTTACTCTCCTTGTCGCGCTTCTCCCGCTTGATCTTCTCCCACAGATTCAACGCCTCTTGAATTCCGGTGATCTCGCGGAACAGACTCAACCCGCCGGTGCCTTGGCCCGTGATGCCCAGACACTTCAAGCCGTAAATGTGCCGCGCCTCGCTGAAATGCTTGTCGAACGCCCGCCTGCCCATGTACACGAAATTACCACATATCTCGCACGTGAACTCGACGCCCAGACCGTGCAGCTTGTACAGCCAGTAGGGGATGGGCTTGCCGTCCCAGGCGAGTGGAAGTTTGAGCGGATTGTAGATCCTCTCGTCGCTGTCGGAGTCACCGTCCGAATCGTCACCGCGTCGGTCGGACGCGGCGATCGCGGCATCGTCTTCGGCGAAGAGGGCGTCCAGCTCGGCTTGTCGTTCTCGCTCGGTCATGCCTTGTTTGCGTTCGACGTTAACGCGGGTGTTGCTGCGTTCGTTAGAGAGAAGGTCGGCGAGGGCGCGGATGCGGAATTCGTGGGAGGCGATTACTCGTTCTTTCAGATGTGTGCCGGAGAGTGAGGTTGCGGAGGGTTGATTTGTTGTGCCGTTAGTTTGCGACTTTTTGGCCTCGGCGTTGCGAATGTGCTTTTTCCCCGTGAGATGGGCTTTGTAGACGTTCGCATTACCGAACTCCTTCTCGCAATCGGAACACCAAATTCCAGAACCTGTGCCTTCTGTCTGCGGTCCGGCTGTGGAGTTGGTAGGTGCTGTCTCTTTCGTCCAGCCTGGAACTGTGCCCGCTTCCCATGCTGTTTCAAACTCTCGTTCCATTCGCAGGAACAGTTTTGCTAGGTCATCTAGTGGTCTTGTCCTCCGCACGAAGCCTTCAAGATAACTGGCTAGATCCGCCACGTATTTCAGATATGTGTCTGTCACCTTACTCTGTCTCTTGATGGGTAGCCGAGGAGGTTCGAAGGCATCGAAGTTGTCGAGATATTGGAGGTACGTGAGGCGCTTGATGCCGGGAAGGTTGAGGTAGTCTTCGTGTAAGGACGTTAGGTCCAGGAATCTGCCGTTTGACTCTTCTCCGGTAAACATGTTGTCAATTTCAGAAGTGATGGGTTCCCCTTCTTCGGGTCGCCGGCGCTTGTATGCGCGTTCGAGATTCTCGACCGGTTCATTGGGATAGCGACGGTGGAAGTCCTTGACCTCTTCTAATTGTTTGTAGAATTCTTCTAGCGGGTCTCCCGTGGAAAGGCTTTGCACTTCCTTGAGCCGCAGTCCTTCAGCATCCTTGTAGATGTCTAGTAAGCGCTTCGACTGCTCTTGGATGCGTGTGAGGAAATTGTTTATTTGGTGGTCTCGGTTTAGACGGTCTTTGATCTGTTTTGACGTTAGCCAGGATATTCTTTCGTTCATGTCGGGTGATGAACATACATTCCTGGGATCTTCTGCAACACGTTCGGCAATGGCTTGCTCCAGACGCTCCAGGTCCTCATGGAGGAATCTCTGGTCTTCTAACAGCATATTGATTGCCCGTGTCTTGGTGTTGATGTCTAGGAAGTTACCTGTACCTCCCGACGACTCTTTGCAGCCTCGAAATTCATTTCCGCGAGAATCAAATCTGGTAGGCTAAGCGACCTATGACAGCCTTGCACGGGACTCAGCCTTGCGCCTTGACGAGGCTGTACTTTTGTATCGGCACACCTTCCTGTGCAATCACTCAAGTGTATCTCGACCTCCTCGTCCTGACCTCTTCCTCTTCCAAATCTTACAGGTTTCGTTTGTTCTGGTCGGACGATCCCTGCGATGTCTGGCGATGACATGCGATACGCTGGGTGGCTTTGCCATTCGACGCATAGTTTCAAAGCTGTCGTCCTGCACTAATCCCAGATCCTGGAAGCGAGCGTGCCTGGAAGCAGCCTCTACATGAGTACGTCGGTCACGCCATTTGACGTCTATATTGTCCCATTCACGAACCATTTCCCCTTTGCGTTCCATTACGCTTTTCTATCGAGTCTCCATCGTCTCCACAGGCCAGTGAGAGGTGAGGACCTTATCAGAAGTACCATTCCCCAAACATTCCACGGCTTCCGAATACCGCACTCGTCGTCCGATGAACCCCTCAGGATCACGTTCTGTAAGCTATGCGAATGAGTTCATGTACTCTAAGCACATTTTTCGCCTCTAGTGCGCCGCCAGCGACTTCGGCCAAACTCTCAATTTGACTCAGGCTGGCAGACTGCATGCATTCGAAAAGCTTTTACTTTCTACTGATGAAACGGTCACCATGGCCTCCGCCAGCAAGAGGCAAGCGTCGTTGGCCGCCACCAATCGCGAGACATTTTGGAATAGCATCAGTAAAGCCACAAATGACGAACTCGGGCCTAGATTTGAACGGATTTTGGTGTCTGTTATACTGTATTGTCTATATCATGAACGAAACTGCCTGTTCTTCTCTCCTCATTCTGTTCTCGGCATCTCTTTCGACTTTCAATTCCAATTTCACTTACTACAGCTTGAACAATGGGTGAAAGAGCTCCGTCGATTGCTCCTTCTGTCGCGTCTTCCACACCATCCAGCAGTTGGAAAGGATGGTTGTGGGATTCTGCTGATGTCTCGAAAGAGGAAAGAAGATTTCTCTTAAAAGTTGGTGAGCTTCCTACAATCTCCAGGCCCTGTGCTCACTGGATTTAAAGCTGGATTTCACCCTTTTGACATTTGGAACACTTGGAATGTTGATCAAATGGATCGATACCTCCAATATCACGAATGCGTTCGTCTCTGGAATGAAGGAAGACCTCAATCTATATGGGAACCAGTATAACTATATTGTCGTTGCATGGACTGTGGGCTACATCATTGGGCAATGGGTAAGCGTCTGCTTCGATACGGACCAGCTTTGACACTAATGATGGTGCAACACAGCCATCCAACTTCATCTTGACTCGAGTCCCTGCTCACAGTATGTATCCGGATCTATCCCCTCCTACACAGCCACCGTGACTTACCCATCTTTTTCAGTTTGGATCCCCTTCCTCGAGATTGGTTGGACAATCTTCACCTTCAGCCTTGCTGGCGCAAAGTCATACTCGGCGATGCTGGGTATTCGGTTTGTCGTCGGTCTCTTCGAAGCAGGTTACTGGCCCGCTCTATACTATATCCTCGGCAGCTGGTACAATAAACGTGAGTTGCTTGCTTGATTCCACAATGACGAAACTGACACTCACCAGGTGAACTTGCAAAGCGCAACGGTATCTTGCAATCGGCAGTATCAATTGCTCCAATTTTCAGTGGCTTCTTGCAAGCTGGAATCTACAAATCGCTCAATGGTCATGCTGGACTAGCTGGATGGAGGTGGCTATTCGGTACGAGTTACAACCTATTTCCCCATCCAGTCTGGAGATCTGACGAGTATCACAGTCATCAACGGTATCATCTCACTACCAATTGCCATCCTTGCTTACTTCTGCTTGCCCGACACCCCCGGCACTGCGAAGCCGAATTGGTTGTTTTCCGAACGTGTAAGTTGCACCGAGAAAGAAATATCGACACTAGCTGACTTCGTCTTCCAGGAAATTGAACTTGCCAGGGAGAGAATGGCGAGAGTTGGCCGTACCCCTGAGGGCAAGCCTTATTCCGCCAAAGTCATCCTCAGCTACTTCCTCAGCTGGAAGACGGTGCTCTTCACGCTCATATTCAGTAAGGCCCCGCCTCAGCTCTTTGGTCATTGATGCTAATCTTGCCCAGCGATGCAACCGTTTGGAAGTCAGCCATTCACTGCGTTTGTCTTCTGGCTCAAAGCACACAACAAGAAGGGCCAACCTGCCGTCTACAGTGTCGCCCAAATCGTAAGACTACCCATCTCTAACGCAGTATACATCTACTAACCCGTGCAGAATGAGTATCCGACAATTGGCAACGCCTTTACTTGCGCGTACTCTCTGGTTGCAGTCTGGGTTTCCGATGGACCTTTGAGAGGCCGGCGCTGGCCGATCATCATCTTCTCGAACCTCATCGCCATTGTCGTCTTCGTGCTACTCGCTGTAACACCTGTGTTCGGCCCGTTCTCTCATCGAGCACCTTTGTATATCGTGTCATCGATTGGAGGAAGCATGGTCCCACTGACCATGGCGTAAGTCTCCCACGTCACAATTTCAGCCATGGCTAATGTTGAGCAGCTGGATGGCAGAGTTGATCTCGGACAATGCTGAGCAAAGAGCCTTTACTGCCGCCGCCATGAACACTCTTCAATGTAAGCTTTGCTGCCTGTTATGTATGTGCTATACTAACTGCTGGTGACAAGATACCTTCACTGCGTGGATACCTCTCGTTTGGTTTCAACAGGTCCACCAGCCTAACGGTATTTCTGACTCCTTCCTCTTTGACCATCGTACTGACCGTGAGATAGTCACGGCTGGTAACAGAGCAGCTGCAGTAGTGGCCGGCTTCAACGTGATTGTGTTCGCGACTATTGCCGTGCTGGCCCATCGGGAGAAGCTACAAAAGAAACAGAACCACGAACTTGCACCGCCTCCTACTCCATCGGATCTACCTTCGCCCATCATCTCCGACGGCGACGAGAAGAAGGTGCATTTGGGTGTCAATACAGTCGAGATTTGAGATATACCACGTTGCAGCTTGCCCGCAGGCTAGGATAAAAGACAAGTTCGAGGAGGGGACGATGCAGAGAGAGTAGTGGTAAGGGACAGGGAGTTGATGAGATTGTATGGGGGTTGGGCGTAGTGAGGAGCCTAGTACAGATGACTGCATTTGATGAATCGAAAAAAAAGATGTGTTGTGCTTTCATATCATTGTTTTTCACTCGCACACTGACGACGTTTGATCTGGACCCTAGCGCCAATGCAGTCCGAATATGGACGCAAAGCGATACTGAACAATACGGACCGACAATCAAGAGGTTCTCCTTCAGTCGACGAGACCGTACGTGACTGCACTTACAAGAGTCCCTCCTTTCGTCTCTTCAAGTACACCTCCAATCCTTCTTGGACCACGAAAAAGGTGGAATGATACTCCAAAGGTCTTCCCGGATGCACAATCTTGATATCAAATTCCCTCAAGATCTGGATCAAGACCTTGTTCATCTCAAACAGCGCCAGATTGCGACCTATACACAGATGACTTCCACCACCAAACTATATCGAGTCAGTCATTGTCTGAATACGGTGTCGGCGAAAGCTTACATTGTACAAATGTCCGGTCATCAATTTGTTGTCACGTTCGAACCACCGCTCCGGGCGGAACACGTCGACATCGTCTCCGAAAATGGTCCTGTCGCGATGTAGCACCCATCCGTTAACTGCAACCTCGGTTCCGCCGGGGTAGAATTTGCCGTCAATCATGACTCCCTCGGGTGGCACGTTACGGTAGATCCCCAATCCGACCGCAGGCCGCATACGGAATGTCTCTTTGAGGCAGGCCTGGAAATATTCGAGTTTCATAGCCTCGGCGTATACGACGATCTCGGAAAGCTCTCCTGCTTTTTCGGCTTCCTGAACTTCTTTCTGCAGTTTCGAGTACACCTCAGTGTCGTTCAGGACCTGATAGAAGAAGGACTGCATGGTGGAAGCTGTAGAGTCGGATCCAGCGAACACAGCGCCGTGAGCAATGCTGAAAACATCCTGTACGCTGAACTTGTCAGGATTCCCTGCATGTGCTCTCAATAATTCTGCCAGCAGATCAATGCCTTTGGAATCGTAGGTTCCGTCCGACTGTTTGCGTTTCTCGAGCTCAGCAACTGCAATCTTGGTCATGGTGGTTGGTTCAGGTTTCCAGAATGGCAAGTATGGTCGCAGTGGGTTGTTTCGGAAGAGGATGTCGACTTCTGCGATGTGGCCAACAATACCGTCATACCACTGTACGTCGTCAATGTTCTTGATCGAGCCCTCAATGTCGACCTCGGCATCCAAGAATCCAAATGATTTGGAGAAAGCCACTTCACCAAGGACATCGAATGCAAAGTAATGCAACAAGTTTCCGAGGTTGGTGGGTTTGGTGGAGTCGTCGGCGTGCTGGTTCAAATGCACCATCAGTAGTTTGATCATCTCCTCGATTGGTCCTGAGCGTTTCTGCATCTGTGCAAGACTGTATGGAGTCACGGCATAACGTTTCATTTGGGCGTGCTTCCATTCTCGGACTTCGGTGAAGATATCTGGTGCATGCTGTAATCTCGTGAGGATTGGCAGCCATACCTTCGAGAATTCGACATACCTTGGGAGGAAAGACGCTGTAGAACATGGTCTTGTGGAAACCCTTGCCTACTGCAAACATGTCTTTGGCCGCATTGCAAGTACCGAACGAGACCTCATTGGGAGCAGTCCGGACCACCGGTCCTATCCCATCTACGTCAGAAATGCTTGCAATCGTGAAGCTGGTTTCTTACCATATTTCTCATGCAGAGCTATATGATCCAGCTCGGTGTGACCGTTGTAAGTGCTCCATACTATGAGGATGTCAGCAGTACTCCAAAAGACGACCTACGCGGAAGTGCTCACCCTTCCAGAGACGGGAACATGACGCCAAAAATGGTCCTGGAACACCGCGAAGAGGAGAGGCGTATTTCTTGTACAGGCCTCGGCCGAAGATGACCAGGACCGTTACGAGAAGAAGATTGCCCTTGATAAAGGCGATAACCTGAGCGGAAAGTGATTCACTGGGATTCACCTTTATGCTTTCCATCTTGAAAACGCACAAATTGAGGCTGGCAAAGCGCTCAAGTTTGGAAAACAAGAATGAAGGCAAGGATGGAGTAAGGTGTTTTGTCGCGTGGCCTTTGTGGTAAGCTATATCAAGAGGTTAACTGCCATTGTCCGTTCGATTGTCTGCCGATGCTCCTCCAGAACCAGACCCTTGCCCTTCTTTTGGCTCTGATCCGTTCCTCCTCGTCATCTTGCTTTGACTGGCTGGGAAAGGCAACTGTTTGTGCCCCACGATTCTCCTCTTCGGAAAACGCCCACTTGCAGTGTTCGGCAGTGGCACTTCCAGGCAACTTTGCTCGGTGTGGGGTAACTCGTAGGCATCACAACGAGGTTGCTGGCCACCTGTGGGGTAACGGCACAGTGCTTTTTGATCATTATTTGGCGTGGATATCATTGGCGATTGGCATTTTTGACCCCAACGATGCATCCCCAGTCGTTTGACGAGCCATGGAGAGCCGTGAATACTTCAAGAGTCTTTCCCCAGGACTGATCTTGAAGGAGAAGTTCAGAGGGTGGCAATCGTGCTGCGGCAATTGGGTACACTCTGATGCAGATCCGTTGGCCGAGATCTTTGCGCATTCTTGAACAATGTTGCGGTACTTGAACTCATTCGCGTTCTCGGCTCGTGTCGTGGTCGTTCCGATGGAGGGAGCTGCAACTGCCGAGATCACCAGACCTGGGGCTGTTCTTGTAGGCTTTGCAGCAGCCAGATGTTTGGTTCTTTGTCCCAACGTATATTTCCACGGACTCCGGTCTTGCTACAGCGCAGAGTCGTTGGCGACTGCCTATTAGGAAGGAGTAGGAGCATGAAGGATGAGTGAGGCACTCCCAGACCACCGGAGAAGAGCTAAAATGATGTTGAAACTGAGTGTTGGCATAACGGCAAGGCCTCACTGCCTCAGCCAAGAGAGGAACGACCAAGGTCAGAACAGACGTGAAGGTAGGTTCGTGAGAAGCATGATCCAGGTAGGTAGATGCCAGGTATTGTGGTGAGAAAGGAAGCGTGCCACGAAGTTGGAAAGAGGTACCATGGTAGGCGTAGTTGCAGCCTTCCACCATCATCATCACAAGAGCAGGAACTACTGTAACATGGAAGTAACGCCTTACAAACTGCCTTACTATCGACTCATTCACGCCTCACTCTTGATACCTATCACACGTATTCGGTTCTCAGTACTCAAACCTCAACCATTCAAGTATACATCCACTGCTATGGACAGAACAAACATCTTCACGTCAGCTTCATTAATTCCTCACCACGATGGGCCGAACTCCTGCCACCAACTCGACCGGTCTCTCATTTGACATTGACCGTCCCCGTGGCATTTACCGCCCGGGCGACATCATCAGCGGCCACATTATGCTCGACACGAACGCCGACGTACACATTGGCAACGTGTCCGTCTCATTCTGGGCTCGCTCAAAAGTCAAAATGCTCCAAAGCGCCGGCCAAAGCGTGCCCGTCCACCGTGGTCGCACGCTGTTCTTTCACACCACTGAAACTCTTTACGAAGGCCAATATACCCACAAAGCAGGCTCATCCGGCTGGCCCTTTCATTTCGTCGTCCCTGCTCAAGCAGACCCGACATGCCTGTCGGGCCAGAAATCGAAGGGCAACGGCTACTTCCGGTCAACAGAAGGAAATCAGTTCGATCTCACACTCCCTCCAACAATGTACCACTTCCGGAACGGACCAGCCAACAATGAATGCTTTGTAGAGTATGTCCTCGAAGCCAGGGTGACCGAAGCTGAAGACCTGCATCGGACTCGCAGCCCCAAAGTCAATAAATCGACATATCCCATCGTTTTCCACCCGTCATCAACCCCGAAACCGATCGAAGAATACAACCTCCTGACGAAAAACCAACTGTTCTCCATCACGACGATGAGACTCCTCCCCCAGTATACTGGAACAATGCTGCGTATCCGCGACCGCGCCCGTTCCATCTTCCGGCCCCGATCCATGCCCAGGTTCTCCTTCATCTTGACCGTGCAGAGTCCGACCATCATCCAACTGTTCCACCCAGACCCGATACCCTTCCTCATCAGCGTGACGCTAGATCCGTCGAGTGAGAATAGGAATATCGCAGAGCCCTATCCTGAAATAGTGCTGCGGTCTTTGAAAGTCGACCTTCGAAGCTGGGTCGGATACCGCGCCGACCAGTACTCCGAGTTGACATGGGCAAGCACTCCCATTCATGCGTGTAACATGCTCAACCAAGTTCTGGCACCCACTGAGGACGGCGGCGCCCCTCTCAACATCGGAACTCTTTACAACTTTCGCCTCGGCAACGCCATACTCGGGTCACAGGCTGATTCACAGCTGTATCCGACGTTTACCAGCTACGACATCGTCCGCAAGTACCTTCTCACTTAGGAAGTGGAGGTACAATGCGCTGAGAAGAAAGTGGAGTTCAATTCCGGAGGCAATCAACCTGGTTGTACCGTTATTGGGCCTCCTGCTAGCGTCTTGGTTGACTACCAACCAAAGAAATCGGCGATGAGACAAGGCCACACGACAGACTGCAAGACGGAAAATGAAAAGCCTGATGTTGTTGCATCTCTAGAGGGTGCCAGTAGGACCAAGACCAAGGAGGCAGCCGGATCCCTCATGGGTACTAGTAGGATCAAGGCCGAGGAGGCAGCAGCGGAAGATCGTCAGTCAGATTTGGAAGAGCGTCCTGTTCCCGACACCGACAGTGACGCCCAGGACACAAACACAGGGAGTCGAAAGAAAGCACGTCACACATCACCCAACTACGTTCCTCGACACAGGAGATTGAGAACATGCTAGGTCGTTGCACCTCATGATATGGTAGCCCAATGGCATGCAACCTTTGGTATTGATACATAGCTTTTGTCCGAATATCATTTTCGGGTCATGAGCAGACCTGTGTACACGGCCAGCCACAAGTCATAAACGTACATCTTTTTGTTCTTCCACAGTGCCACCATCAGCTCAAGCATACCATATCAGCCTTCGACAGTGCCGGCTTTCAAGCTTTGCCCTTACCTTTCCTGCCACCTCTACCACCACCGGCAGCAGCTTTCTTCTTCTTGGGCTGTTCTTCACTCTCCTCGTCATCCTCATCGTCCTTCTTTCTCTTGGCTTTGCCCTTTGGTGCAGCAGTAGCGGCTTTCTTTTTCGGAACTTTGACATATTTGTCCTTCTTCAAATCCAGTTCCTCTTCCTCCTCATCACCCGG
This sequence comes from Exophiala viscosa, assembly GCF_022695815.1. NCBI lineage: Eukaryota > Fungi > Ascomycota > Eurotiomycetes > Chaetothyriales > Herpotrichiellaceae > Exophiala > Exophiala viscosa. The sequence continues at coordinate 1,903,397 of NW_026944355.1, read as the reverse complement.
CGCCACATCTGGACCGAGTTCTGCGTCGACATCGGAGTCATCCACCGCCTCTTCGAGATCCGGCTTGTCTCTCTTTGTCGCAGCCTTTGCCATGCCCAAAACATTGCTTGCCTTGACGAACGGCATTGGATGACTTTGTTGGTTGTACAGTCTAGTGAATGCCGCCTTGGTCGCCGTCTCGAGTTTGACCTTCTCAATGTCCATAGGACCGACACCAAGTTCCATAAGTGCCTCAAAGTCTTCCTTGGTCAGATAGTATGAGTCCATAAAGTCGATAACTTCTTGAACCGCCTCCTTGCCGTCATGTTGAAGAGTTCCCACGGTCTTGTTCCAAAGTGCTGGCAGATATTGTTGGCGGACCTCGTGACGATCAGCTGACGATCGAAGTCGCATATGACCCTGGATCTCCTTGATCAAGCGTGTGTTTTTGCCTAAGGACGTCAGTATAGCACATCCATGGGATCGACAAACTTACCTTGCTTGCTATTTTGACCAAGCCAGCCAGCGAAGCTGACGTTCCCGCCGCTGAAGTTGCCATAGACGTAGCTAGCAGGTCGAACAAAACTGAAAATAGCATGAGTAGGCATCAAACTCCATTGCTGTTGTGAACCATGGATCATCCTATCAACCAGGTCACCATCACTAATGCTAGAAGCTGCATTATCAGCGAGCTCCAGGAGCTTGAGGTTTCTTTCCTGGCCAGAGTAGCCATTTGCGAGAGTGGGTTGTGTTTTGAGGTAGTTTTCCTGGAGCATCAGATAACTGAATTCGTGGTCGTTGAAGTATAGTTCAGTCTTGTCGTTCAGAGTGGCAGTTGAGCTCTGCGCGAACATCTGCGGTCGCAGGATCTTGCTAACAATGTCCCATGGCTTGAGAATGACATGTTTCTCCCACGCTTTCGACATCGCCTTCGTGTCAGTAAAATCGAGGTCCTTGTCCTTACTGTCAAGCTTGATAGTCGATATCATGTTGATGATCTGACGAATGTCACCATTGCATCCCTCGATCAACGCGTTCAGAATCTGTGGCGGCAACTTCATGCCTTCGCGGAACAATATGGTTGCGATACGACCACGAATCATGTCTGTTGTTGGTCTTCTGAACTGGAACTCCGCTGTGACGTTGTAGAAAGGTTTCATCTTGGGCTGATTTCGTTCGTTGCAGATCATGATCATGGGGATATTCGTCTTTTTCGCGACGGCTGCAAGAGCGCCGACACCACCACGGTCGCCTGCTGACATGCCGTCAACTTCGTCCATGATCAAGAGAAGCTTCTTCTTGGAGGCATCCACTTTCTTGCCATCACCCGCAAAGTAACCGAGAAGAGATGTCGTGTCCAGCACTCCAGTCAGGGCCGATTCCAGCAGTTTCTTGTTTCGGGTGTCGCTTGCATTGCTCTCAACGACATCGTATCCTTCAAGCTTAGCCACCAAATGAGCAGCAGTGGTTTTGCCGACACCAGGTGGCCCATACAGCAAAGCGGCACGCAGGTTTCCTTTTCCATCAGCACCGGCCATTCTGAAACCAGTTTTGGCACTTTTCGGCCAGTTGCGTAGCCATCTCTGCAAGCCATCGACTTGAGCTTTATTGCCGCAGACACTGGTGGTTGAGTCTGGAGCATACTTGTCAACCCAAAGCCGGTCATCAACCTTTCGTTGTGCAGGTTTGGCCGGTGCTTGTGCTCCACCTCTGACTGCTGCAGCTTTCGCTGCCTTCTCGGCTTCTTTCCGTCTTTGTACTTCTCGTGCTTCCATCTCTTCTGCTTCTTTCCGAATCTTGGCCTCTTCCTTCTTTTGCTTCTCGGCATAAGCTTCACCAGCTTTACCATCACCACCATTGGCAGGAAGTGCCTTGATCAACGCAAAGAGCCCATTCTCATCGATTGTTTTGATGCCCAGGTTTCGAATCGTTTCCAGCTTCTTCGGACCGGCGTCGTTACCGAGGACGACGTAGCTGGTCTTCTTAGAAGGACCGGTGGTAACCTTGCCGCCGTACTGCTTGACGAGACTTTGACCTTCTTCTCGACCCAGGGAATTGAGTACGCCTGTGAAGACGAATGTCAAACCTGCAAGACAGTTGTCCTCGCCGACGGGTATTTCTGCACTTCCTGCTGATGGTGGTGCCACAGCGGCATTACCTCCTCCAAACGTGAATTTTCTATTTTCATCCCTTGGTGGAGGAGTTGGGGCTCGGACGGTAGGAATGTTGTCAAGGATAGATTTGATCTCCTTGCTTTCTTCTCGCTCCTCCTTGTTGGCTGCAGCCCGGGGTTTCTTCGCTGCAGTAGCTGCTGCCTTCTTAGGTTTCTTTTTCGGTGTGGCGTCCTCGTCGTCCAAGAAGTCATCTTCTTCATCCTCTTCGAGATCTTTAGACTTTCTCTTCCGACCAGCAGTTGTTGCAGCAGGTTTCTTTCGTTTGCTGTCCGCTGATCCATCATAGGCCGGTATCTCAGCCATTTCTAGGTCATCATCGGAGTCAAGGACCTTCTTGGCGTGACCGTTGAGTGGTTTGGCGGTCTTCTTTTGTGGCTTCACCTCTTCTTCGTCAATTTCTTCCTCGTAGTCGTCATTGACTTTCCTGCTCTTAAGGTCACTGAAGATATCGTCTGCTCCTTCATCTTCATCTTGTAGTTGGGCTACCGGCTCATCGTTGTCTTCAGCATAAGTTTTCGTAGCAGTCTTTCTGGAAGATCTTCGGCCCGTAGATGGGGTTCCGCCGTTGACCTGTTTCGTAGGTGTCTTTCCTGCGCCATTGGTGGTCGAAGAGGCCTTGACGGGCGTAGATTTTGCAGGTTTTGCTTTAGATTTGGATGATGCAAAGTAAGCTGAGCTTGTAGTCTCCTCCTCGGCTGGTTCAGGCTTTGTCACTTTCTTCGTCTTTGGGGTGTTGACTTTCTTGGGCTTTGTCTCGACCACTTCATCGTCTTCGTCATCGGAGACAACTTTCCGAGATCGTCCACGTTGGGTGCTGCTGGACTTGGACTTGGGCTAGATAGATGTCAGAGGTGAAGATCATTGCACACGACATACTGACTTTGGCAGTCTCGGTTTGACTGGACTTTGCCGCTGGGTTCGCTCCTCCACCTCCGCCAAAGAAACTCCTGATGTCAGATGGCATTTTGCCTTGATCGAAGAACAGAATCCCGAGACAGAATTACAATTAAGCAGACATTTGACAAGAAAGGAAGCGAAACGATTGGGAACACCCGAAAATTGCCTGGCCGAAAGAATGATAGCAGCAGTGTCTTTGTGAACAGTCAGTCGATCAATTCTATCAATTAAACTACATGACGCGCTTTGGCGACTGCCCTGAGTGAACGAACGCGATTGCCCCACTTGCGCATGCTCTAAGCCGGTTCTGGTGCTATATCGGGCCGCTATATTAGCGACTGAAGTTCAACGACGTCCTCCCTTTCACAATACATAGGTATCGACCTTTACTTGAACACAGGGATGCCATGAACCCTTCGGCCGAGATGGACATGACCAGGTCCTTTCACGGGCCAATATTCGTGCGCTTCAGGCGTGCCGATACTACGCTGTACTCATCTTGGATGACCTAGCAATCCCGAGCGCAACAATTACTCGGTATATTGCACAAATGGTTGGATGGCTCCCGAGCGATACCGAGGTGTTCGCCGCCCCTAAAGGCTATCACCGCTACAGTAAGTGCTCGCCACGCCTACATTAATAATTCATTTAGGCGTCCACCGCCCCTAAATAATACTTGTCCTGTCTATGATACCTACGTAATTTTATGCGCGATTATGTCTAACCTCTAAATAGATTTGTGCTTACAATAAATGTCTGTCGCCTCCAAATCATTACAGTTTTTGCTACTTATCTACTAGGAGTGATTCACACTTCGGCGGTCACTACCCCTAGACGATTTGAAGTTTAGGTCTTAAGGGGGACATTCCTAATTACGGTACTTACCAGGTATCCAGGTATTGCACAACGATTTGGCAGATTCTCATACCGGAAGGATATTTCGTGTATCGCTCCCTCCGGAGTCATCCCTAATAGCCTGATCACGGGCAATCAGTTTAGCGACTTGCTTGAAACTCTGCTCCGCGTTGCTGTATAAAGGTGAGCATGCGTCTTACGTCTCGATACCTTTCAACAATCTCTGCGTTGTGTTTGGTCGTCTCTTCAATATGTCTAGCATGGACAGTATCTTCAACATGTCTGGTTTAGACAACCTCATCAATATATCCACGTTGGAAAGAGGCCTCCAGCTGCTCGGAGCAGTCACAGCTGCATCGACTGTGTTCAAGGTCTTATCTCTTGCGCGATTATATCTATCGCCGTCCAGCATCTCAGTCAATCGCTGGAAGCATGGCAACCCTTATGCGCTCGTCACAGGTGCAACTGATGGAATCGGGTTCGGCATAGCTGAGGCACTTGCTGCTCGAAGCTTCAACATAATCCTTCACGGTCGAGACAGAAACAAATTGGAAGCTCGCCGAGCAACATTGCAAAAGCAACATCCAGGCCTTAGAACCGAGATTCTTGTTTTCGATGTCCTGAAAGACCCGTACGACGACATTGAGAACTTGATCTCCGGCATATCACATCTAAACATCACCATACTGGTCAACAATGTCGGCGGAATACCCTTCATGCCCGCCTACATCAATTTCACCGAATTTGACTCTTCCCAAATCGACGCTGTCATCGACATCAACGCTCGCTTCCTGGCACACTTCACACGATACATGATGCCTATTCTATCCAAGAATGGCCCGGCGCTGATCATGAACATTGGATCTGCGGCACAAATCGGCGTGCCTGGGGCGACGATGTATTCAGGTACTAAGGGCTTTGTCCTCAGCTTTTCGGAAGCACTAGCCCGGGAGTGCAAGATTTCAAAGACTCCTGTTGATGTGCTCAACATCAACCTAGGCGACGTGAGTAGTAAGTCGACTCCTACTCCAGTGAAGTTTGGGAATCCCCTTGCAAAAGACTTTGGGAGAGACGTTATCGCTCGAGTAGGAGCAGCAATTGCATCGGACAGAAATACGGTCACTCCCCACATACCGCATGCTATACTCTTTGGAGTCTTGAAATCTTTACCCGAGTTTGTGAAGGTTGCTTTCATGCGCAACATCATTCAGGACGCACGGGCGCTGCACAGAAAGATATTCAATCTGAAGGAGGAATGAGGGAACTTCGTCAGCTTAGCGGTTGTATACCGAGTGTCTATTTGCTTCGGGTCGGCGCCATAAATGTGACGAAGCTAGGAACATGTCTGGCATAGATAGATGGTTTCCGCTGGTTGTCAATAGGTTTACTGACATTTGACGCGAGAACAACTTTTTATAAAAGGACCCCTGATAGTTACTAGAGATTCTTTGGTGATACGCACCCGACGTCGTGTTCGCGGATTGCGGTTGTAAAAGCGGCACTTCGTTACCGATTCATGACTTTCAATGCCAAGCATCGATCTGCTCTCAGATTCACCTTTCCGCGCTTCGTCTCATAGCTGCAGCATTGAACTGTCGTCAAGGAAGACGCGTTCGCAGCAGTTTCGTGGGCGGCGTAGCATTGTCCGACTGGGTCTTCTTGCAGTAATACGGCCAAGTGCGACCGACAATCCCTCTTCAAGTTCCTGCGATGGCTGGAGCACCCATCAAACCCTCGGGTACAGTATTTCACCCTTTAATCGGTTCACAGTACTAACGTACCAGAAGCTGCATGCCTTCGATACCTTCGCTCGAACGTCATGTCGACCCCCTCAATGCTGTTTGCAGCTAAATCCTCCTTCGGACAAAGACCGTCCATTCCTGGCGCTCCACGGACCTCATCAAAATGCAGTCGTCTATTCTCCACAACCTCCGGCCAGCAAGATTGGCTGACGCCGAAGCGGCCAGAAGTAAGAAAGTCTATGGTAGGACGACCTCGAATGCCAACGGGAGGATCGGTACGCGGCACGACCGTAGTATGGGGAGATTACGGCCTCAGGATGAAAGACCATGATCGGAGAGTATCAGCAAAACAACTCAAAACCGGCGAGGAAGCCATCCACAGAAGACTTCGAGGAGAACGTTACAAGCTATACAAAAGAGTCAGCGCGAATATTGGTGTCTACACAAAAGGCAGTGATGTGCGTATGGGAAAAGGAAAGGGTAAATTCGATTATTGGGCAGCTCGAATCCCCGTCAGCAGAGTCATCTTCGAACTCAAGGGCAACATCCACGAGAAAGTTGTGAGGGACGCTTTCAGATTGGCCGGCCACAAATTACCCGGTCTATGGGAGTTTGTCCAAAAAGGCGATCCGCCCGTGGTTGGAATTACCAAATTGGGCAACGGAGTGACCTTGGAAACGCTCAAAGAGGCCAAGAGAGAAGTGGAAGCAAAAGACAAGGAGCCGCAGGCCGTCGTTCCTCCTATGATGGACGTGCCGCCCCAAACAATCTCAACCGACCTGGACAGCCCACCAACGACTGTCCATGTGTCGCCATGAAGAGCAGCTATTGATACATATACTCATGAATGTTCATCCTCCAATCTCGGTGTTGCTATGGTCTGACCCAGGGCCATAGCCTTGTGCGGCACGTGCGCCTTCGTCGGTTTTGTTGTCCAGGAACTCACTGCCCGAGCCGCTTTTTCCACCTGCGGAATCATCTGGGGGATTGGTCATTCCACCCATGCCCGACTCGGAGATGTTCTGGCCATATCTTATGTTCTCTGCGGTCTTTTCTCCACGTTCTTCGGAGGCTGGCGCTTCTTCAGATGTGTTCGGGCCAGCTAGAGGATGTCAGCTAGAGTGCGACAATGGGTGGAAGGGCGGCATACAGCCCAATTGACCTCTCTGTTTCGAGGTAGGCTCTGTCACGGTCTTGATCGACTCATATCTGTACATTTGCGAGTCAACTCGCGCTCAGAACAACAGGCAGATGAACCATACTGGGAGGTCTCTCCGCCAGTCTCTGTATCCATAGTATTATCGTCTGAAGTCGACTGATCGGTACCGTAGTTCTTGAAGGTTTCGTACCAGTCGCAAGTCAGTACGTTGTCTAGACTTTGAGTAATTGTGTGAAAGAGGTCCATCTAAGTTGAAGCATCATTAAACATTCTTTATGGTGGAAACTGAGGTCTGTTGAGCTGCGGACGAGGGTTGTCAACTCCACATTCAAACGGCCATTGATTTACGTCACAACTTTTGAGTCACGTGCGGGGGATTCGTGACTGAGGGAAGCAACGAGTTTCACATCATCTTCAAGGACGTCGACACCTCCAATCCACGTTGAGCGCACCTGACTCGATATTGAATTCAAGACAGGTCAGTGACGGCGTAACGTGCCGCCCCTCGTACTAGTGTCAAGGGGCAATAGCTGTTTGTCAAACCGTGGTGGTTTGGTCGGAAGGCAGGCACGTGTGCATCACGAGCAGCATCTTCGACTCGACCCTGACCAACGGATCGTTTGCTAGATCATAAAATCCCAGCGAGTTCCAATACATCCAAAGCGGCAGCCGTCATTGCATCAGTGAGGGGTGGGCGTTGCCCTATACTAATCAATGACACCCTATACAATCGACGCTGACATGCAATGGCAGGGAAGGCTGAAAATGAAGTAGAGATGGGACATTTCGAGTTTATCTTTTCCTCTTCCTTTCGCTGTTGTCATCATCCTCCTTGTATCTTTCCCCGGCTTAAGGAGCATGGCCAAGACACCAAGAAACACAGGCTCGTTGCTGCTGAAGGGCCGACGCTCAGTGCCGACATGCACACGCTTGAAAATATGCTGATATGCTTTCAGAAGATTGGAGCAAAGATTTCGTAGCTTCAATTCATCCCATGCTGATCCCGAGCGATGTCAGGTCCGAACGCCGTCAGCAAGTCCTGATCTGTCTCCTGAGTACTTTTGCGAACCCTCAACGGCATCCAGAAGCTCTCTCTCATCCCTGTGAGCGATATCGGAGGCATGTCGAAGCAGATATTCACCGCGAGCTTTTTTCCAGCGGCAACTTGGAATCCTGATTCCGGTCTGCCGTAATCACTGAGCCGCACACAGGGTGTACAGGATCAGTGGGCGCTATGGTCATTGACAGACCTCTAAGGGAAGATCAGACTTTCACAACGCGACGAGGGCTAATCGCATGCTGCCCGCCTTCCGGTCCTATAAGGTGAAAGAGAGTGGAAGCTAATCAGTCCAGAACTGATCAAAAATGGACAGAACGATTGATGGACATCCACAGGCTTCACCCTCGCGAAACCTTTCCTCGCAAGGACAATAATCAGATCATCAGATAAGATTCGATCAGCAGACACATGCATGTCTGGAGGATTACAGCAGAGAGCTGACTTGAGTGGATTGACACCAAGGTCCCTGCATGCCTGGGCACGGGCGAAAGATTATCTGATCGACTCAGACGGCTTCCGACCAGTTTTCGTTGGAAGCGAGCCATCAAACCCTGCCCACCAACCCAGGACGGTAGGCTGACAAGGACAGGGACTGGCTATCAGATGAAAAGTTCCTGACCAACTTCACCTGAGCAGTGAGTAGAACTAGAGACCGGACCAGGAGCGCAATGATCAGTTAACGATGTGGGCACCTGGACCCGTCGATAATTCGCATAGCAGAAAGGTGGGAAGCTTGTCCAGCCGAGCGAAGGAGAACCATGTGGCACACGCTCAAGGTCGTGGAGTTCAGAGAACAAGATCTCCCTGGAAAAGAGCTTGTGCTCTTTGCTTGTTGGGCCCATCATTGCTTGTCTTTCCCTCCACTTACTGTGTCTTGGTATTGCTTCCCGGGAGCTTACCATGCCTAGACGCTACTCACAAGCTAGGTGGACCCACGTCTCAAATGCTCGAGTTGCTTGCAAGCGACTGCCTGATCGATACCTTGGAAGCCAAAGCTACGTGCTGCAGGGTCTCACTGTCAGTAAGCCGTGGGAAAAAAGACTCACTCTACACGAGCAAGGTAGGGCCGACTTCTGAAACCTAGCTCCGGTCATCCGTGTGCATCGCGCTTCTCTACGTTTCTCGACACAGTTTGAAGTGCAATCCTTGCGAGAAATGGGCTATGCAAGACTGTTGGTAGGCTTATGGATTTGAAGAGCATACGTTGCACGGTCACAAAGGTTGGGATGCTAACAGACTGATTTGCAAATGCTGTGTCTTTTTTCTCGAGTTGCTTTGACCTTTTCTTGCAACCCAATGACTCCTAACCTCTATGCATGCAATATCAAGCAGCGGCTTCCACTTGAGGCTATCTATTTTGGAGTTACAGGACCCTGGAGCCCGTGGGTGAAGACACTTGGATCAACCTGATCAACGACATGCCCGCTAGTCTGCTTGGGGGCGAGTTTCCGAGAGGCATAGCGTCTGAAGCCCGGAACCTTTGACAGGAATCTCAAGAAAGGTTTTTGAAGAGGAAGAGCACCTGTGCGTTCTTCGTACAGCATGCAGGAGATGGCTATCATAATGAAGATCCAGTAGACATTGTACGAAATGACCGAACCATATGTGGCAGTGTTTTGCCAACCAAGGATTGCGTTGAAGACGTCCCAACCATTGTCGGTTTCAGGATTGCAGCAGTTGACGTGCCAGACAGTCGTTTTGATGTCGTATGACCCAGGGCCATCACCAGCCTCGGCGACATCAGAGCCTACTTTCTGTGCAAAACTGTGGAATTGCAAGCTCCAGACGGCCTTTGAGAACATTCCAGCTGCGATGAGGTAGAGGATACAGGTCGAGGCGATCAAGAAGTATTGGATGGTCATATGATTGCCTCCGCTGTAGATGAGGTAGCCGACGAGGAGACCGGCTAGAATACCCGTGACGACGGGGAGTGGGAAAGCAGTGGCTGGCAGACTGAGGGAGACACCACCAACAAAGACGACAGCCTCAAGAGCTTCTCGAAGAGTGGTGATGAATGGGAGAATGAACATAGCGTATCTTCTGCTCCATTCACTGAATCTGGAGGCGGCATCCTTGTGTTTGGTCTTCGAGATGAGGGCATGTGCAATCTTGACCCTCCATTTTTCTTTTGTCTTGTTGATGCGCAGGATGGCCAGCCCCATGATGGTGATGATGATGCAGGCAACGAGATAGAAGATGCCTTCCCAGAGATCCTCAGTATTGGACCATATATCATGGCCGAGACCATAGAAGACGCCAATGAAGGCGCCGCCGATGATGAGGGCTACACCGATGCCGGCCATGGACCCCCACCATACTTGTCTTTTGAGCCTTTTGTATATAACCTGGTCCTGAGAAGGTTGGCCCAAGGCTTGCTTCAAGAAGGAGAACAACACCGAGATAACGATGACTGCTTCGAGGACTTCTCGGAAGACAATGAAGAAGACTTGGACACCAAAGACGTCTTTGGCCATGGTGGGCGATCTGATAAGATTGATCTGATTAAAAAATTGATGAAGCTGATATCGAAGAATCGGGATCTCAGAAAGTCTTATACCCAAGCGGAGAATCAACGAAGAAGCTCGGGAAAGCTTGGGAAGGATAAGACCTGAGGAAGATGGATTCTAGCTACTTCGTCAAGAGTTCGGATTGCATTATTTACGGTTTGGCAGGAGAATCGAGGGGTTTTGACCCGCCGCCGAGTATCGGGACCCTCAAGGATTTCTTCTTCAGGTGATTGATCATCTGATAACGCGAAAAGATAAGATAATCGGCAAGGACGGAAGCACAATTACATGAGGCAGACCCGAAATTACGAGACCAATGCAGGGCGGTGGATGTTCTGGGTGGTTGGTATTGGTGGACAGTGGCCCGAAGCGACATCAGATAACTTTGATGTCACGTCTGGAGCATCCATGGCACCGCTAATCAATCTAATCGCTCCATCAGTTGTTCCACGGACCTTGGTTTGGCTGGTCTCATTGGAGGAGAAAAACACCTCTCCCATGCGCACCACTAGGCAAAATTTTCAGACTGCCCACTTCTCCCTCGAAATCAAAGCGTCAGGAAAGAAGCAAAAGTAGTTCTCAACAACCATGGAGGGGCCGCAACCTGAAAGACCGGTAAGCCTTGCCGGCATCGGGCTGTCACCGACTAGCTTTCCCAATGCTTGTACGATGATCGATGTGTTCTGATTCTGGGTAGGTCTTCCCACCTTTCGCATATAGAAAACAGTCCCTCTTCCTTCCGGACCATAATGCCCTGTAGGTTGACGACCACATCTTGAAGCCTTGGCGAGCTTCTGCTAGGTTTCACAACACCATCGTCTCACCATGGCGAGGGCTATTCAATCAATCTTCGTCTCGCTTGTAGCTCTGCTGCTTTGCGGATGGGCTGCTGCTAAGACAGTCACATATGACTTCAATGTCAGTTGGGTCCAGGCCAACCCTGATGGTTTGTTGGAACGAAAGGTCGTTGGCATCAATGGACAATGGCCACTCCCCGTCATTGAGGTCGACAAGGGTGACCAACTCGTGGTCAACATGTACAATGGATTAGGAGACAAAAATGCCAGCATTCACTTCCACGGCATGTACCAGAACACCACCAGCAATATGGACGGTGCCAACATGGCTTCACAGTGTCCCATTGGCCCGGGATCCAGCTTCACTTACAACTTCACCGTCAACCAGAATGGTACTTACTGGTACCATTGCCACACCGATTTCTGCTACCCGGATGGCTATCGTCAAGCATTGATTGTACATGACGATGATGCCTACTTCGCTGACGAGTACGACGAAGAATTCACCGTCACCATCAGCGATTGGTATCACGATCTGGTTGAAGACATCTCATTCCTGTCTTTGTACAATCCTTCCGGTGCCGAGCCTATACCCAGCGCATTCCTCTTCAATGATACGATGAATTCGAACCTCGCCGTGGAACCAGGGAAGACCTATCTGATAAGATTGATCAACATTGGAGCCTTTGTGGGGCAATTCTTCTACATTGAGGATCACACTTTCAAGATTGTGGAGATTGATGGTGTATATACTGAGCCCACTGAGGCCGATACACTCTACATCGCCGTTGCTCAACGTTACGCGATTCTCGTCACCACCAAGAACTCTACGGACAAAAACTATCCAATCGTGACCATAGCGGATTCCGATCTTCTTGACGATATTCCCTCAGACCTCCGGCTCAACAACACAAATTGGCTTGAATACAATTCCAATGCTGTACATTCAGAAGCTGTCATCATTTACGATGTGTCTTCAGATATTGTACCCTTTGACGATATCACCTTGATCCCTGCCGACCACATGGAGCTGCTGCCGGAGCCGGATTTCGAGATCAATCTGACTGTCAGCATGAACAATCTGCGAAATGGAAATGGTTATGCCTTCTTGAACGATGTCTCCTACGTAGCACCCAAAGTGCCTACACTCTACAGCGTCATGTCAGCCGGCACACTAGCAGACAACGCCACAGTCTATGGAGAATACACACATCCTATGGTCCTCAAGCACAACGATGTTGTCCAACTTGTCCTCAACAACGCCGATTCCGGATCTCACCCTTTCCATCTCCACGGACACAATTTCCAGGTCATCGATCGTGCTCCTGCTTATGGAGCACATTTCTACGACTATCTTGCTGGTGACCCGGTTCCTTACGACCCTTCCAACCACACGGCCTTCCCAGCCATCCCAGCTAGAAGAGACACCTTTGTCCTACCACCTCAAGGATACTATGTCATTCGTTTCGTGGCTGATAACCCTGGTGTCTGGATGTTCCACTGTCACATCGATTGGCACTTGTCCCAAGGTCTGGCCATGGTCATGATCGAGGCTCCTAACAAGATCCAAGAAACACATCACATTCCCGATCAGGCGTATGAAGTCTGCAAAGCGGCCGGCGTCAAATACGAGGGCAACGCAGCAGGCGACACCGAAGACTTGCTGAACGAGTCTGGCCAAAACAAGCAGGTAGCATTCTTGCCCGGTGGTTTTACCGCTCGTGGTATTGTGGCTTTGGTCTTTTCATGTATCAGTGCCGTGCTGGGTATGGCGTTCATCACTGTCTACGGTATGTCCGAGCCTAAGGTGCTGCAGAAGGATGATCAGGTTGATGATGAAGTTACACATGAGACTGTCGCTGCTGGTGGTGCAGAGCCCAAGTTGGCTTCTGCTCAGGGCTAGACATATTTTGTAACCCTAGAATTTTATGTTTGCAACATCGAAATTGTTTCCCAATGCAAAAATGCGTCAGCGGTATCTCGCTTCACCGTTGTCTTGATGAGGCTAGTTTTGCGGACACGTGAGTGTGACCTCAGGCATCCCATTGCAACCTCTCTTGGACTTCTGTTTCTTCGCGTATCTATTCTGCGTGTCGCTATTCGCTCAGTGCGGTCTTTGTTGTTCAACGGGCAATGCGGATCAACATTGGAGCCCTGTGAGGGCCCAAAAATGGTTCAATGATCTACATGCCCCGATGCATCGCGGATCGCTTCTTCAGCTTTGAAGCCATGGCTCTTCCTCACATGGCATCTTGTCCATTAAATCCCTACCAGTCTGCTTTCCAGAGCGCTAAACCTGGCATCTCAGCGATGTCAAATTGGAGGAACCGCTCGACTCGGTTGGGGCGAGGAAGACAAGATCACTGCCATGAGACTAAACTCACCGCCCCCCAGTCGAAAATAAAAGGGGATGATTTTCCAATACTTGTCACTCAAAACACTTCACGAAGAGATCTTTGGCGGACATAGAAGCAACGGAAATCAATATGCGAGGTGGAAGAAGCTCCGGCTGCAGGACATGCAAGCAACGTCGGATTAAAGTAAGAGACCTTATCCTGGACAGATCCCATGGAAGTCGTGTTCGTCTTTCGCAAATCTAACCTTCAACCGTTTAGTGCGACGAACGTCAACCCATATGCTTTCAATGCGAAAAGAGCAAACGTCACTGTACAGGACCAGACTCCCCATTCCGATACCAGTATGCTTCGGAGGAACAGCATGTACAACTGCTGGTTGCCCTCCAAACAGTCTCGTTCGATGTGAATGGCGACGACAAGATCAACCACAACCCCTCTCCGGTACCCATCAGAGGTGTTGTCCAAGAAACGAGCCGTACACTGCACGTCATTCCATACACCCAATCCGAGAAGCTTGCGGCCTCTCTGATCGAAGCGCTTGACAGGCCATGCAGCTTTGGGGCTCGTCTCCAACAGATGGGCCCGCATTTCAGGTACCTGCCCTACCGACTTGGACACAGCAAAGCGCTCGACGCCTCCGTCAGCTGTCTTCTGCAGTCCTACACGCTTATCTCGAAAGGGCAGCCACGCAACCACGCCCTCGAACTCGCAAGCTATGGCAATGCCATCAGATCCTTGCGTATCGAACTTTCATCCGCAGATCCTAGCAAAACAACGCCGGAGACTCTCTGTGCAGCTTTGATCATGGCGCAGTACGAAGTATTCAAGCCCAGCCCGACTTTCTCATACGTTAGCCTTGCAGGCGGCGTATCTGCGATGTTCCAAGCTTGCGGAGCGAAACGCATCCAATCTGATTTTGAACAAGCCACGTTCACCGCACATTATCCCGGAATCATTTTGCAGTGCCTCCTGCGTGGAGATGACTGTTTTCTCAGCAGGCCCGAGTGGGTCGACGTTATGCGTCGGAGCGAGCCTATTGAGGGTCCACTCATCAGCAACATATGGGTCTCCTTCACTCAGTTGCCAGGCCTGTTAAGTCGAGTCCGATCACTCGATTATCATTCAGATGACCAATACACTTCGGTCCTGCGCGATGCTTATGCCCTGCGGAAAGGAATCGTGAAGAATGCCGACGAGGTCACCCGCAAATTGTCACATCCTGGCGTCCACACCATCTGTCCGGGCGTGTACAAAGGTGCACTCCCAGCGCAGTCATGGACTCCAGCTTCACAAAAGGACTACCTCACTCCGAACCGTGCCATTAAACAGTCCGCCTTCTACCACGGTGCTGTCATTCTCGTCAACACCGTGATCCAGCGTGTTTTGCAGGCAGAGAATCCTTCATTGGCCATCCAGTCCAGACAATCCGCCGAGTTTATCCTGTCGACCGTGGATTTTGCCTTGAGCAATGCGCGCCCATTTGGCGCCATGTACATGACTTTCGCTGGGCCGATGGCCTACGGGGTCTGTAGACCTGATGAGCGTAGCTTCTTGCTCGCCAAGATGAATGAGCTGTTTGGGCAGTACTGGAATCAAACAGAAACGAGTATGATGGTTGTGTTCGAAGCAGTCACGGGTGGCGCAGTGTTCAAACATAACAGTCTGCGGTTGGCTTCCGATTCGAGGTCGGGATCGCCCAACTCGCCCAAGTAGGATGCTCGGCCTAGAGCTTAACAGCCCGCATTAGGCACGACGGTCGCGAACGATGATAAAGGGAACGCCTGACAGATTTGGAAGGAGACGTTCCAATTGATGCTCAATTGTGTGATGCTACCTCGGCTGGGGTGCGTTTCAGCAAAACCCACAGCGCGAACATAGCCAAGTCATTTTGTCATTACCCATACTCGACGGCCGACGACACTCCCGCCAGAGGTCTCTCAGGTTTCATGTCCAGCAAGGAGTTTCCAAACGACCTCTTCGGGTGCAATGATACAAATAAGTGCCAACCTGTCTGACTGCACATTCTCCTAAATGCTGCGGCGCAGCACGGTCTCTGTCAAGAATCTCGACGCGACTTCGTGTGAGGTTTCTGTTCAGCTTTCACTGTGTCGTTGCTTCCGGCCTTGCTCGAAGCCGCACTTTCAGAGTGTATTGTCCCTGCATTATTCGGACACGTCTGGCAAACTCTCTTTGTTAGTGAGGCGCCATTTTTGCCTTCAGTCTTTTTCCTTGGTGCAGGCCCGTCTTTCCTTTTAGTGCTGCAGCTGGATTGCAGAGTGATTGTGGATTTTCGTGGTCATCGTGATTTCTGATTCTTCATACCCCTTTCTCGGACGCTGTGTCGGAGCCGCGCCGGAGCGGCTGCTTTTTTGAGAGCCACCATCCTTCCTCTCGAGACCGTAGCTGCCTGGTAGGCGAGTCGGGGGCTTTCCGTGGTCATCGTTATACCTAGTCTTTGGTTCCTTTTTCGACTGCCACGCCGGTGTTGCAGTCATTCGGCACGATGGCTCGTGTTCATACAGAGACCGCCCGAGCGTGGGCCGGTCAAACCAAAACATCTCAATCCTGTCCTTTCGACCATTCCCTGCACATGCCGAAAAATGTGCGACAAAACTTGCCAAACTCAGCCTTGGGGTTGAAGGAGCGCCAACTCCCCTGTGCTTGATGCCAGACTCGTGCCGCAGGATGCGTGACCGGCTTTGAACCCATGTTTCCGTATCGCCCACGGCCAGGGCTGAAGGCCGTGATCGGAAGGATCAGGACGTCTTCGACGAGTTTAGCGCGTCCACCATCATGTAAACCTGTCAGGGCGTTCCAGCGTAGACCGGCCTGTTCTTCGAGCCAATCCTGTGTTGCGACGGTGACGGCTTCAGGACCTGTCAATGTTAGTGGCCCGAGGAATCGCAATTGTTCAATGGCGCTAGGCGATGTGATTGTGCCGCCGTTCTCGTTTGCAACATGGGCCAAGCGGCGGAATAGTATGTCCATGAACCGTAAAAGGACTGGGTGGCCTGTCGATGAGGCTAGGGCCCATTGCGTGAGTTGGATTGGGGACGAGTAGCCCATTCGCCAGTAGTCGTTGGACTTTGGGGAGGTGTCGGCTTCAATGCCCAGAATCAGGCTCACGGGACTGTTGGATGTGAATGTCGTGTCTGTTATGGGGTCTGTCCAGGGTGCGAGATCTGCTGCGGAGATCCATGTTGCAGGTTGGCGGAGTGGTTGAGTGTCAACGTCGGCGTACTGAATCGCGTTAGTTCGGATTGCTTGTGGATGGGTGGTCCTTACAATTCCGCCAAACCATTTGACAACCAAAATGCGAAAGACGTCTGTGCGCTCGACATTGGCTGGTAAGTTTATAAAGTCCTGGACGAACTCGGGCTCAAATTCCTCCAGGAATTGCAGAATGCCTTCATCCTCCCAGAAGAAATAGGCCATGTCGTCAGCGACCACGTAGGTTAGCCATTTCTCCACACTGTTGCGGAGGAGATCTGTCCAGGTGTCGACATGGCGATCCTTCCATGTTTGATGCATGATCAAGGGGATATTCGAGTGATCCATCAAGCGGCCTTTGGTGTTTGCGGCTTGAGATGCCAACAAGGCGGCATCGACTATGTTTTCTGGATGCACATCTGAATGTGACAACCAGTGAGGTGGAATGTACCATGCTAGGCGGGAAATCAGTAAGCCACAAAAGGGTAAGGAGAGTTTCGACTCACCACCTCCAGTTCCATTGAAGCTGTGCACGTGTCTGGAAAGCAAGGGGTATCTTTGTTGTATTTGGATTGACGAGAGAGGGCGTGGCTCATGTTTGCGCAGTGGCACGAGAAACCAGAAGAGAGATGCCGAGATCAACAGCGACACCAAGATTCGACGTTGATATTGACGCAGCGAAAGGCACGCGACTCTCATTATTCCGGATATTCAACAGGCATGAAGTAATCAAAGTACCGGTCCCGTGTTGGTCGGAAGTTTTGTGAGAAAAGAGGCACAAGGGAGGAAACGCGTTGACGTGGTAGAACAAAGTATGCAGTCTAGTCTCGCATGCCAAGTAGGAACGACACGAAGACTCTTTCCGATTTCTGGGGTAATACGATAGTAGCTGAAAGGAATTCAATCTTGAAGGAGGTGGGAAAAAGGGGAATGAAAAGTGTAACTGAGGCTCTGGCGGGCTCTGGGCCGTGTGGCAGTTGTTTGCCGTGCGGCAGGCGACAGTAGCTTTAGAGACGGGAAGAGTTGGGGATGTTGTTAGTGGTGACACCGGTGAAGGTTCTGCAGAGTTGGTGGCTGTAAGGTTCGGGAGAAAAACCAAGGAATGCGCCGTAGCCAGGCGTCGGTTTAAAGTCCATGACGGATGGGCTGTTTTTTTCGATAGACGGGCTCGAAGGTGTAAGTGTGTCACTCAAGTAACTGGCTTCGACCAAAAGGTGCGTGGTTGATTCTGGCCAGATTGATTGGCGGGGAAAGAAAGCAATCTGTCACTGTCACTCTCCTTCTGCTTTGAGCGGGGGGAACTTAATCTTTGCTGCCTTGCACAGGCCCTACAGAAAGGCTGAATAGCAGTCCAGGCCTTGGGTCTTCCTTTTTTGCCTATAAATCAATTACCCAGTTTGGGGTCCGTGAACCTTTACAAAAAGCAAAATCTGTTACTGTTTGATGTTGATATTCAGATATTGATGTTGCAATTGAGTTAGAATAAGAATAAGAGTACGAAAAGCGAGCAGGGCACGTAAGCAAAGAGGCGAAGAAAACTGCGGAGCCTGTGGAGTTGAAGTCGGAAAAGAAAGCCTGACACTCTGACTCGTACCTATGGATGAGCTTCGATATGTCATTGCTGACTTCTCCAGTATCCTTGCCAAAAGCCATACGACCGTCGTATTGTTTGTCATTCTTGCGCATACTAACAATCTCAGCTCTCTCTTTCGCAACTTGAGACTCAGTATCAACACAAATCAAACTCCCCAGCGCCATGCATGCTAACAACAAAGCCCGATCCGCTAAACAGGTGTGTGGCCGGTGAATGCAAAACACCATCACGCTGATGGCTTGACTCCATTCTCCAACAACACTCTCTCATTGCCAGGAAACCTCTCGTTCATAAAGTGGGTATAGAACCGGAAGTAATCCTTGACAACATCAGCACCGCCGATTCCCTCCTCATCGTCGTCTGCACCAGGAGCAGCTTTCTGTGCACCCTTGGAAAACGCCATGATTGGGTACGACTCGACCTCTTTTTCTTCTTGCAGTAAAATCAGCTCGAGAACCTTGGCTTTGTGGGCGATACTGTCGAAACGCCACACCTTGCCGCGATATTTAATGGACGCGTCAGCATATTTCAGCGAAATGATTTTCTCTGGCTGTGTCCGAGGTTTGACCTCTGGAGAGGCAGAGGTACTGCTGGCCTCTTTGTAAAGGTTGTTCAGCGTCGATTTGGATACAGTAGACTTGCGGTGGAAACGTTGTCTTTTGTTTGGGGCAACGGTGACAGGCTCGGTTGCAATGCTGTCTGGGATTTCCCGCTTCTTGGCTCCTGAAAGCGTACGATAGTCATGGCTCGTTCTTGGTCTCTTCTTGCTCTCGAGTGTGTCTGGAGTGTTTCCTCTGCTTGTGACATGGTGGATGCTTCGGACGTCGGACACTTAATGTGCGTCAGCTTTAGTTGGGTTTACTGGTACGTATATGTTCTTACCATCAGATGAGTATCCAAGATCGATAGGACGGTCTGGGGCGCCAAAGTCTGTCGAGGTCTTCGTCGGGGCTTTCCCTGCTGGATGAAGCAGACAGCCAGGGCAACTGGGTGCAATCCCATCTCGTCGATGTTGTCTGCTGAGTCGTTGGTGAAGTACATCAATAGCATACCCTCGTTGTTTCCTCATGACAGCGTTTATATAGCGAGTGATAATTGGACGATGCTCGGCAGTCTCCCAGTGATAGTTGAGCGCAGCATTCTGTTTGAACCAGAAACGACCTTCCCCTGATTCGAGGTATTCTTTAGCGACGGGCTCGATACCTTCGTCTGTGGTGGTTGGAAGGTCGGTCCCAAACTTCGATTGGAGATAACCTCGAGTGTGTTCACGAAAGTGTCGTTGGGTCTCAGCGTTCATGCCCAGCTCGCTGCACAACGCTCCAACGGATTTGGAGCCTTTGTCCGCGATGCTGACCCGACTCATGGTGGACCTTGGTGATAGATTCTAAAGACATGAACTGGTGAGATTGGTCAATGCTCAAATTAGCGAGACGCGTTGAGAACAATTTTCGATACAGGGCTCAACACAAGCTGTCAGCATCTGCGGTGTGTGCTTCGATATGAGGTACTCATGGGTTGTTCGAAGAGTTGTTGATAAGAGCATGAATTCGGTGGCTGGGATCGTCGTGGACTAACTTAGAGACAACTTCACTCTTTGCGGGGTTCAGGACGCGATGAAGCTCGTTGTTTTAGGCGCGTCGTCGATAGACCTTTTTGGCAATTTTGCAACCAGGTCTCAATGTCCATGAAAACTACTCGTGTTCATCCGCAGAGAAGCTTACAATTCGATAATGATAAACCTAGAACGAAGACTAAATGCTACCTAGGTATGATGGCTCGCAATGACGCTTTTCCTGTTCTGCTCGTATAGTCAGTCGACTAGGTGAACCCTTGGATCATGGTTCATATCAGCATCGCAGCTAAGTCGTACTCATTGTTGTTGAGCATGTTTCAGACTGTCTGTGTAAGAATAGCAGATACTCCACGCACTGCATCTGACATTTGGTGTCGCTGTCATCGACTTCATCGTTGCCAAGCCGATATTGATCCGTCCCTGCGGCGAGTCATGCGCATCACCTGAGGATTCGAGAACTTGCTCGCCTGCCTTTTTCCACGTCCTCATCCTCGTCGTCTATCCTCCTCCTACCCAATGTCAGTCGCTAGAAGAACGTTATGAACTCCTCCCTCCTCTTCTCGAGACTGGGAAGCTCCAGCATCCTAAAGTCCACCCGCTCTCTTCGTCCCTTTCAGTCGAAATTATGCTCTCGAACCATCTCGCAGACAACCCCAAAATCTGCGACTGCCACACCATGGGAAGCTGCTAAAGCTGAAACGGACAAGAAGAACCAGACGGTGTTGTACGTATTTTGACCCAAAAATTCGCCCAGCAACTCACAGCCAGCAGATACTACGGCCTCAGTGCTGGCATAGCCCTCCTCGCCCTCTCATATGCCTCAGTCCCTCTATATAAAATGGTCAGTCAAACGTGAACCCTCATACCATCCACTGCTCACGTACCCTAGATCTGCCAACAAACCGGCTGGTCTGGTCAACCCATCAAAGCGCACGACAGCGCCGGCGATCCTGCACTACGTCTGCGACCCGTCGAAGACCACCGCCGTCTACGCATCACCTTCAACGGTTCCGTCTCAGACATCCTCCCCTGGAAATTCACCCCCCAACAACGTGAAGTCCGAGTCCTCCCCGGCGAGACCGCACTGGCATTCTACACAGCCAAGAACAAGAGCGAAGCAGACATAATCGGAGTAGCCACATATTCAGTCACACCGGCACAAGTGGCGCCATATTTCAGCAAGATCCAATGTTTCTGCTTCGAAGAGCAACGGCTCAACGCGGGCGAGGTCGTCGATATGCCCGTCTTCTTCTTCATCGACCCTGATTTCGCCAAGGACCCTACGATGAAGGGTATCGACACCATCACACTAAGCTACACATTCTTCAAGGCAAAATACGACAAGAACGGAGTGTTGACAACAATACCACAGGCAATGGCTGGGGCGTGAACAACAGAGTTACCTACTACCGATCCTTGAGCCAGGCAATCAAATCGTCGACACCTCGATCCGGTGGAAACACAGGATACCACCACTTGATCACTTTCCCGTCCTGAATGGCGATCATCGACCGCCTGAGGACTTTGTTGCCCTCCCACTCGAACGTCGGCAAATTCAGTCCTTGCTGGAACTCCAGCTTCTCATCGCTGAGTAGCTCGTACGGCAAATGCAGCCGCTCATGCACTTCGGCCTGATACTCGGGCGATTGGGTGGCAATGCCAAAAATCTGAGATACACCGAGGGAGTGCAGTTGGGAGAGATTGTCCCGAAAAGAGCAGGCTTGAGGTGTACATCCACGGGCGCCGGCAATGGCGTTCCACGAGTCTGGGACAGTCTCGTTGGGCGCACCTCAGACACAATCAGCCAGAGGCAGCAAGCTGGAAGAGTTGGAGATACCGGTTCGAGGATAACAAAAGACCACAGTGAGACCCTTGAGTACAGACAGGTTGACCTTTTTACTTGGGGCACGCGCTACGGGAAGGCTGAGATCTGAGGGGATAGTGAAATTCGTCAAGTGGTTGTACAAGCCGTCGTCAGTCGGGACAGGCAGGTCGGAGGGGAATGAGGTATCTGGAAATATCAGTACTGCTGTGAATGGTTCTGGATTCACCTACGAGCCATGGTGTTATGATCTCCTCTCACGGCAATGCGGCCTTGACGGATGTATTTTTACCAGGGTGTACACTGTACAGAGTACTGGTCTCGATTGCTACGACGGACGGTGGTCGAGCGGGGTTAACGAGCCGGAGTGAAGAAGTCCGCGATCTACTCAATATATGTTCTCTTCTCCAGTGTAGCTGTTTCCGGTCAATTTTGGCCTATACCCTCAAATCGTTGCCAATCATTCTCTATCTCAGTCACACTTCCCTTCTTCATCACGACAGCGCTGGACGGCTACCAAGCCCATCGGCGAACTTCTGAAGTTCTGCGGCAATCATCCCCATGATAAAAGGCAGCTGAGACGTGGAGAACATATAGCCACGGCTTGTGTAGCGCAGCTCCATGATCAACGCGGGGTCCCCAGCCAAATAGCTCCCAAGCAGATTGTATGCCCGAAAGAAAGATCCATACAACAGTAGTCTTGGACTATCCTGTCCACCATGTATGTTACGTGGGCATGAAAATGTGCCTACACCTTTCTCATCGATCAGCAGGATTGTCATGCCGGCATGCTCGCCCAAGGCGCGGTTCATGAAATCTTCGAGATGTTGTTGGTCAATGATCTCTTGAGACGTCAAGACGACAGTCGCATAGGTCGAGCGCGATCGGAGACAGCGCATACCGTTCGTCAGTGACTTGAGATTGGTATATGTTGTCACTTCCGGACGATGTGCCCGGGGAGCCACGCGTATGCCATCTTCGACTGCAGCCGGCATGTCCTGCGGCACGAAGAGACAGTGCTTTTTGTACCCGTGTACAGGTCGACAGAGTGCAGCAACCGTGGACATCAGACCAATGTAGCTGTCTTGGTAAGTCAAGGCGTCCTGGGCACCGGTGATTTCGACAACGAGCTCTTCCACTTGGACATGCAGCTCCGTTGATCCCACCACCCACCTCGTCCCGCCTGCTCCGAGTCCATAAGTACTCAATGCATCATGTCCGGCTGCATGTACGACCCCCTCGCGTACTGTGGGGACGGTATCGACGGCGCATGCTGCAATGAGGTCTTTGATGTGCTTTTCCGTGCTTGAAGCCTCCCAACTCTCCTGCTCTCCGAGGATGATATCTTCAATTTTGCATGGTGGAACAGTTGTTGAGGTGGTGAGCTTGATCAATCCCACACGATGTGCTGCCTCCAAGATAGCCTGCAAAAGACGGTGTACGGTGCTGTCGTCGAACCCTGCTGAAAGACACAGTCGTACACGTGACTCCCAGAAAGGAACAGCAGGTGTTGATACTGGACTGGCAAGGACTCCCTGCTGCCTCAACACATAGGACAACTTGGCGGCCACACTGGGGCGACCTGCGTATATCGGCAGGATTGGTGAGGAGTCACAGCCATAGATGTAGAGCCCTGCCCGGTGAAGTGTTTGCCGGACAAAAATCGTAATGCTTCTCAATCTCTTGAGGCTCCGATTCAGCATGGTGGGCTGACCAAGGACATATAGACACTGCACTAATGCGGATGTCGGAGGTGGGTCGAAGCCAGCTTTTACCATCTCGTCACGACGATGTGTTAGCCTTGGCCCGAATACCGCTTTGGCACACACCGTTCCTCCAATGGATCCTATCGCCTTGGAAAGTGTGGCAGTTCGGATGTCGATGAGGTCACTGCTCACTGGAGTCGCGGTCTCGTCTTCATTCCATAGTTCAACGCATCCCCGGCCAGTCGCACCCAGGGCCAGGAAGGAATGAGCCTCGTCCACGAGCAGTGTAAACCCAAAGCGTTCCTTTAGTGATGAGAGGCCGGCAAGGTCTGGAATGGTTCCATCCATGCTAGTACGCATTAGTTTCAGCTTGGTAGCAGCAACGAAGAGCGTTAGGGGTTACCTGAAGAAGCCCTCAACAGCCACGAGAGTATTTGTACATTGTCCCATACACGCATCGAGAATCTTTTCGAGGTCATTCATGTCATTGTGGCGGAACTTTCGGATCAGCCCAGGTTGACTCTGATAAGCTGCAACAAACATCGAGTTATGGCTCTTCTCATCAAGTACAACCATCCAAGTTTTGTCGAGGATTGCTGAAAATGCGAGTAGATTGGATCCGTATCCTGTACTGGTAAACAAGCAGAAGTCGGCTTGCCAGAAAGTTGCAACCCTCTCTCGTGCTTCCTTTTCGATTGGTGACACATCAGAGCAGTTGACGACTGGCAATTTGGCCAGAAGGATTTGGTGGAGGGCGATGCCATCTTGACTGCAACCTAGAAAGCCAGCGTAGTTGTGAGACGCAGATTGGATGACTTCTTGTGAATTGCCGTTCTTGTCACGCACCCTGGCCAAAGGTTTTCCATGAGATACCGAAAGTATGACGCGCTCGTTCTTGCCTTTCTGTGTGAAGAGCGGATGGACATAGTGATGGTTGAACTTGCCAGGCTCTGATATAGGCTGGGAGCTGGTGTCAGAGTCTCGAAGCACGACTCTTGCCCTGGTATACAACAGCCTGCCACCTTCTCGCACCTTGGCCCAAGTGCTAGTCCTTGGTGGCTGATACAGGACTCGCAAGATATCGTTCGGCAGAAGTGAGTTGACCTCGGCACTCTTGGTTGAGATTGATGAACTGCTGTCCTATGAGAGTCATTAGCATGGAAAGCTGGAAGCTGAAATACACACCGAGCCTGTGTTCCTTTCGTGGATCTGAATGCGAATCTTCTCGAAGGAGTACTGTTGGTACGGGATAACCTCAGAAGCCATGTTGTTTGACACGCGCGAATCATTCATGACTTTGGTAGCAATCTTCCAAGACTCGCCAAGTCACCGAGACGAGGGATAGAAACAACATATTTATGGACCGTGCTGCTACTGAAAAGCAAGCTCGGTGCTTCGCATGCAGACTCATGTGGCTGTAAGTCTGGCCGGTCGGAGTACAAGGATTGCTGGTAAATAGGTGGTCTGGAGCCCCTTGAAGCAAGCATACCTCCAGGGCGATACATGCTCTAGATCGTGGCCTCGGTCGAGAGTGTATGAATCAGGCAGCCACTGCGGCATGTCAACAGAGACAATCATAGACGTTGAGCAATCATGACCTGTAGACAAGTAAATGGCTGGCTCAAAATGATCATTGGCTGGCTGAGGCAAAGGCTTAACGGCTACTGTAAACGGTTTAAGCCATGTCGGCTAGGCCCTGGCCGTCCCCTTTCCGAGACAGAAGTGATCTGGACTATCGGTGCTGACGTTCTTCACCCGGCAGTATGACTGACACGCTATGAGAAAGCTGAGGTCTGATGGGAAAGCGGAAATTCTCCGGTGGTTGTACAGGCTATCGTCAATGGGCGCAGGCAGACCGCAGCTGAATGTTTTCTTGGAAATGTCAGACAGTCGTGCAATGTCTGGGGACGACCCACGAGACATGTCGTTGATGCAGCTGAATAAAGTGAAAGTAGTTTATGCTAGAATGTTTTTGTTGTCGAGTGGGGTTGATATATGCTCTATCAAGGCGGAGCTGGACGAGAAAGTCCGAGACTCGTTCACTATATCATCTCTACGGCGAAATATTGTATTCTTCATGCATTGTATTAGTAATGTCGTTTTGTTATGCCAACGCTATGCGACTAGTAATACATAAACTGCTGCAGATACATTATGCAGCGATCTTGTGACTGTCTGGTCGAGACCTGCAGCCAAAGCTTTTGAAGATGTGGTGAGGTGATGACCTCCAGCACATTCACTCTTCGGTTGTGGTGAGATTGAGTACAGTTAGGATCTTTTCAAAATCCGGTGTTCCAAACCCACTGGCAACATCCCATCCCTCGCCGGCACTGAAACCAGGCCCATCACAGCCAACACTGCTTCCATTGACAACGTCGGTGAATGCCAGATAACCCTTTTCATACAACCAGGGATTCAACCAACCCATGGGGGGCTTACCCGCCGCCGTCAGGGCGTCGTTGACCAATGAAAAGATACTTGAGATTGTAGGCGCTGCGCAGCTCGTTCCATCGACTGTCTGGACCATGGATTCCAGGAAAATAATGTACCGATAACTCTGTGCGGCGAGGTCGGGATATGCACGACCTTCACAGTTGTACAGACCTTCAAATTGGTCGCCGGTGGTATTGAGATATCGTTCTATGACACCATTTTGCCAAGACGGTCGTGGAAAGTAATTGCTAAAGCCAGATCCCGATGCAAAGCCATTTGTCGTGTCGTATCCTACGACTTCAGGATAATTTCTGGTTCCGCCGACGGTGGTCACATAAGGACACGAAGCTGGAAAGACAGGAAGAAAGGTAGTCCTGTTCTGGCCGTCGTTGGAGATACAGCTGTTGTTCTTGCCGACACCACTGTCGCCTGAGCTAAAGAAGAGGGAGATTCCCTGGGCGCCGAGAGCGCCGAACTGATTGCAGACTTCTCTGGCGTAAGACTCGGGGACGGTTTGTTCATCATCGCCGTAAGAAGTGGAGATGACCTTTGGGAGGCTGTTGCTATCCTGGCTGGTCATCCAGTTGACCCATTCTAAGTATGGTTCATTGGTATTAGTTGTGGTGGCACTATCTGCCTCGAAGGGCGGCATTCCGCCCGTCGAATAGAGCGTGACTGGAATTGGGTAGACTAGTCCAAGGATGGTCTGGAGGTCAAGATTTCCTTCATTGCCAGGCACAGCTGTGGCATTGTCGAGGGGGCCGCTGTCGATAGAGATCTGCTTGACGGAGAATGAGGAGTTGACAGCTTCAGGCCGGAAGTTTTCAAGGTAAAGTTGGGCATCAGATCGATTCGAGACTTGACCGAGGTAGTTTGTGAAACCGATGGAGTTGTTGTTCGGTACTTGGACCCGGTAATTGACGGTATTGTACAGAGTTCGCAGACATTTCGTGGTCATTCCACCAAAGTTGCAAACGCCTGCCAACTGGGAGGAGTTTAATTCAGAGGTCAGGTCGGATAGATCTACGTCCGCAGGTACGGTGACGACATTTTCACCCTTGGGGTTGGCTCTCAAGAATGCCGTGGTAGGTTGGATGGTGGTGATATGATCATGAAGCGAGCGAGGGAGAGACCAATGGGTGGTTCGAACGAGTCTGCTACCATCTTCGTGCTGGTAGACTGAGTATTTCGTGTCGAGAAGACTTTCGATCTTAGCGACTGGTAGGGTGAGGGTGATCCAGTCTCGGGCAGAATTGAATTGGCAGTGAGATGAGTCCAGGCCATTTTCCAACAACCACTCTTGTACCAGTCTGGCTGTTTCATCAGTTGGTGACATTAGGTCGTAAACTTCTTGCTGCGACAGATGTTGGCCATAACGATGGTGGGAAGGGCTGGAAACTAGCAGGGTCAGTGAAGATGGCCTGAGAGTCAGACGAACCAATTACCCTCATGTAGATGTTGCTCAAGCAGGGCGAAGTTGTTGTGTTTGAGACCGATGTTGAGCTTTATGGGGTGGAGAGGATGGGGATTTCCAGCAAGAGACCATCTTGGAGGGACATTGTTGGTTTCCTTAACGGCGTACTCGGAGCGGGAGGGATGTACTGGCGAAGCAACGATTGACTGGAGGTTAACCAGGACGGCCAACAGCAGGCGGAACGAAAGCATAACGAACGTTAAAGCGATAAAAGCGCAATGCAATGCAAGCAAGAATAAAGAAAAGGGAGAAAAGAGTGTTGATGAGAGAGGCTGATGGTTATTCAGACATTCTCAAGTGAAGTGAAGTACTTACCAGGTACCAACTTTCCAATGCCGTCATTGGCAGGCGGAGTCGAGAGATTTACATTAAAGGGCAAGGCAGACGGATCCGTGAACGGCACTAACAAATGAAATATGGAGATACTGGTTGATGTGTAAAGTATTGGTTTTCTTTTCTGATCCTGTTGTCCTAGGAGATAACAATAGAAGTAGATTGTAGGACAGCGCCAGATCACGAGTACCTTCGACGTTACACGGACCAAAGGTACCAGGTACTGTTCGTTGGTGATGAGATTTCGTGGTTCGTCTCCGAAAAGTGTAACAATTCGTTACATTCTCTGCATGATTGGATCATATAGAAGTTGGTATACTTTTCCCGCTAGTTCAATTGACTTGATTCAGAATGTAACGGAGATGTTGCTTGGCTGTCGATCGATTTGACTCCGTGTTTCGCATTGAATTGGATCTACAAAAATCCTTACTAGAGCAGTGTCTGACACATATTGTGCAGATGCAGTTCTGGTATGGAGACTACACCGTCAGACGGAATGTCAGAAAGTAAACAAATATGCCACCTCTTAACATTCAGCCCGTCGTTCTCTTTCCTCGACACCACGACCATTCTCTTCAAGGTGACAGATTTCGCACTGAGAAGCTGCCGCGAGAGAAGATTTGGTGGTGGACCGATGCAACGGGCGTGCTCTCAGCCGAAACATCTCTACAAGCAGGTTATGTTCATTCTTGTGCCGAATCAAAAACCTCAGGTACCGTCCAAGGTGGTCACTGAGTCCACCCTCTAGATGTGAAGATGCGATGTTATCATTGCGTGACTTCCTCTTCATACACAAGTCGAGTGAATTGTCCAAGTATTTACCACCTTGACTGTCTCATAGCAACACAACAGTCACTATCTAGCACTGCCTTCCTTCACGGCCAGAATGGATTGTTTTGTCAACGATTCCTCAATGCATCCTCTGCAATCTTGTTCTTTCTGCCACCCCCCACCTTTAGCAGCTCACGATGGCAGGGAACCGAAAGCGAAAGCAGCCATCTCCTAATCTACATGAAATCATTGCAGCTAAACGAGAGGAGAAAGAAGCAGCTCGCCCGAACTGGTTTTATATCGCCCGTTCGGCCCATCCTCAAACATCTGCATATGGCCTGAGACTCTTCAAGCAGCAGGAGAAGCTTGAGAAGCAATCCGAAACACAGACTACTGACGAGGGGAAATGGGCGGCGATCGAGCAACAACTACGTGGCGAGCTGCCCGAAGAATTGAAGGCACTGGATGCTCTGCAGCAACATGTCAACACATTCACCGCGTGCAACCCGACCATCATTGAGAAATTGTTCGCTGGACTGGAAACCGAAGAAGAACGACTTGCTGTTATCCTTCCGCATATCAAGTTTCCAGAACCTCAGACAGAGGGCACCTCAGGTACCTTTACATCGAGGGCAGTCAATACTGTCCAGTGACTAACAGGAACAGGTCTCCATGGCGAAGACGGAAACGACGAAAGCGAGGACAGCGTAGAGATGTTATATCAGAATCTCACTGCTGCCGAAGTAGAGGACGCCAAGCGGAAGAAGAATGCCGAGAAACGACGTCGCTATCAGGAGAACCTGAAGAAGCGCAGAGGCGATCCTGAGCTTCAGCGAGCTGCTGAGGAGGCAAGACATGTGAATGAGCACAATGCTGAGATGAGACGCCGAAGACACGAACAAGGTGAAGCCGAGGACACTGGAGACGATGAAGTTATTCTTGACGAGTAGGTCGTTGAAAGGGCAGCGTAGACGACCTACTTAGTAAGACACAGAATGTCAGTCTGCAAGTCCTGGGGAGGAATCAGATCCGATGATGACGGAAGATCAATCAGTTTGTCAGCATAGGTGCCGCCTTTGGCTCGTAACATGGTCGGCTAGGTCTACAGCAAGCGTCTGTAGCGGTGTACGAGTACAAGTTGTAGAGCGCATCCTAGCAGATCAATGCTGAATACAATACCTAGGTAATGATTGTTGCCGCTGACAGGCTTCACATGCCAACCCCTATTCCGTAGTCTGGTGCTGTGCCGAGGTTGTAACGCCAAGAACGGAAACAATGTCAACACTGACGATGACGAAGGTGTTTCCATTCTATCCTACTATACACGTTCACCTATACAATGATTGATAGACAGGGAATACGCACTCGCAAGGACCAGAGCTGAACAGCATGGATCATGTCGATTTCAACGCCATCAAACCCCTCCTTCGCGCTTATGCGTTAGGACATGTCACCTTCACGGGTCCCAGATTGTTCGGTTTCCTAAGAAGTCTACGAAGACAGAAACTCTCGACGCAAGAGAACTTGAATATACTCTGCACCATTCTCAAGACCTCCACTCAGCCCAATCGATTTCCTACCGCGGCGGCAATAATCGTTGGAGGAGCTACGGCTCTCCCTCGCCTCGTCCGTGCAATCCTTCAAAAGGTCCTTTCCATTTACAGCAATGGGCCAACTCGTCTGAATGACAGACTCACACGCCGTATACAATTTGTTTGCTCCCTGCTTTCGGCATGGCTGGCCTTCGATCTTCTGAACCGCGATGAAAACTGGTTCCGAAAACGTGGTATCAGTAGCCTCGAATCGCCCAACAAACACCACCTCCCTCCACCCTCGTACCAACCTCAGTATGCTGGCAAGACTATCGATTTCACACTGTTTGCATTCTGCCGAGCTCTAGATATCGTCATAATATCTGCATGGACACGAAGTCGCTCGAAGCCATGGCATCTCGAACAACGAAACCCAGGACTAGCAAACGACCTTCGCAGACTTGCAGATCCGACCATTTTCTCGATTTCAGCAGCAATCATCATGTGGTCATGGTTTTATGCTCCTGATCGACTACCTCGCGAGTATAACCAGTGGATATCAAAAGTGGCCGATATAGATGCTCGACTCATCGAAGGTCTTCGGCTGGCACGCCGAGGAGAGTTTGTGTATGGGGAGGACACGGGAAAAGCTGGACTCCTACAGCCATTATGCCAGAAGCTCGGTCTGCCCGAGGGATATGGTGATCCAACTAAGACTATCCCGATACCATGTGAGTTGTATCACTCTGGCACCGGCAAAAGCTGTGAAGTGCATGCTGCATCGAGGTTCTCGCGAAGCTGGAAATTCGCAATGGAGATTTACGTGCCTCTACAACTGCTTGCGCGTATCCGGACTCCCAACTTGAAGTCTGCAATGGAGGGTCTCAAGGCCGCAGCGAGGTCGTCATCATTTCTGGCAGCATATACCGCTTTGGTTTACTACGGAATTTGCCTTGCTCGAACCCGGCTCGGGCCCAAGATCTTCTCAACCAAAACCGTAACGCCGCAGATGTGGGACTCTGGGCTCTGTGTTCTGGCAGGCTGTCTGGCATGTGGATGGTCCATACTCCTAGAGAAACCAAGTCGACGACAAGAAGTTGCTTTCTTCGTTGCTCCAAGAGCATTAGCCACTCTGCTGCCTCGAGTGTATGACAGGCAGTACAGAATCAGGGAACAGGCCGTGTTTGCGACCAGTGTCGCATTGGTCCTCACCACACTAAAGTCTGGCAACGAACGGAATGTGAGAGGCGTGCTCGGAAGGCTATTGGGCAGTATCATGAGGGAGTGAATGACCTTCTCTCATCCGTCGAACTGGCTTTCGGACCCAGAGACTCTCAATTAAATTCCATGCTGAGGTTTGAGAACACATTGTCATCTCACACTCCGCGCAGAAGGTCACTCCCAGAAACAGACTGAACTCATCGAAGCATGTGAAAGGACCTGCTGTCAATAATCCTACTCCATCTGTCTCTTGCCGGTCTTTCATCCACTACAACCACGTCGCTACTCTTCAATCACCATTGAGTAGAAATCCTGGTCGCTGTCGATCCATTCTTGGATACGCCGCGTCATGCCTCGCAATCCAGCTGCAAAGATGGTTGGCTCAGGTACGAAGGACACATCTCAAGGTCCTGCTTCAGCAACTCCTCCTGTGTCTCAAAAGCGACCCTCAGCAAAGCTTGATCCCCTCACAGGATTAGCGGAACATCTGGCGCCGAGGACCTTCACTGTCAAGAAGTACTACGATACTCTGTCTGGTACTACATCCGACAACTGCTCCTTCCATTTGAAGCCTCAAGATGAGGAATTCTTCATCACCGGAATACCTGCAGAAGTACAGCATCACTTCCGTGACATTCTCAACGTCATGTGCGGCAAAAACACTGGCCTACTGGTCATGTGCTTGAAAGCCCCGGAGTCACCCTTTCGACGCTGGCTGGTCATGGATTTGTGTCCCACTCGGTTGCTTGGAGAGTCGGAAAAACCGTCACGACTTGGGGAAGATGGGACGAGGTGGTCAAAGTTTTCAGCGCCAAACCACACAAGGAGGAAATCTATAATGATCTCGCAGTCGGTCTGGGTCGACGCGGACATCCGATCACAAAGAAGAAGGCAAGATCGGAAACTTTTGATATCCATGAGGAGAAGGGCATGGCAGCAGGAGAAGGAGTCAATACATGTTCTGCAGCTGCTGAAGCCGTTTCCCACGAGCAACGGTCCCGCTCAACATCTGGAGCGAAAAGTGGGAATGTAGCAGGAGACGCAAGCCCCATTGAGACCCAGCCTCAGACGCCAATGCATCCTTCAATCTCCCCACGGCCAACAAAGCGTCCGCGCCCAGACGAGCCTGGAACGATGTTCGACCGGGCGCTGAAAGGTTTCGATCACTGGCGTGACACGCTCAGGGAGGCATGTCGCTCTAGCAACGACATGACCGAGGAAGTTGCGAAACTGAAAGCCGATAATGCGCGACTGGAAAAGGAGAAAATTGCTACGCAGAAGGAGAACGAGGCCCTTCGGGCGAAGGCCACAAACAGCGCGGAACTCGAGACCGAACTTGCCAAAGTAAAGTCGGAGGACAGTCTGCTCAAGGCTGACATCGAAGCACTGCAAGACCTCGTTGGAATGTGGCTGGCTGGGGTGAACGTGGACAACTTCTTGAAGGAGGTCAGGGAGGGCAAGGATGTGAAAGGGCCTTTCTTCGCTGCCAGCATGAACAAGTGAGATGACACGATGGCAATGGTCACCACGAAGAGTAGATATACGAGGCTTTGAGAGAGGTTGGATGATCTTCGCCCTCTCGGTCGAGATGCATTGGAGCCAAGGGAAACAATATCACATCAAAGAGCTATAGCATGACGGCTTACGAGGGCTGGTGACCGTTTGGGTTGGGCATATCGAGCTTCTTCAGCACGCATCTTGCACAAACTTATCAATCTCTGGAACAGTACGTGCCTGCCACTTTGACGCAGGTCTTGCGATATTGAGTGCGGCTGAAACATTCACTGGCCACGGAAAGGATTCCACTTCACTTACCAACGAGACGTGTCTTACTGGTCTTCACTACTAACTGTTCATGAAACCATCACTTCACTTACACTGCAGCCATAACGCGACCGGCCCTGGCAACCCCATACTACTTTTTAGCGACATCAATTCTGCAGCTCTTGTTCATTGATCATCTTTCAACGAAACGGACAAGGCAGTGGTCAAGTGTTGTCGAAGTCAAGCGCGTGCCAGTATTGTAGCTCGACTGCCTCCTTCGAGTCACTCCTGCGTCTTTTCTCGCCGTCCATACTTACATATTCAAACCGCACGAGGAACCATGCCAGACAATACAGCTGCAATTCGATCCTTCTGGATCGCGGGAGATGCAACCTACGAGGGCTGTGAAATTAGCTGGAACACAGCATCACATGCCTTTATCGTCTACGACCCTCTACTTTTCAGACCTCCTATCATACAAGAATCATTTCGGTCGATCCAGAAAGTCCTCCACGAATCCGTCTCGCCATCATGCTTGACACTGGTACTGAATTTGAAATGGATCCCCGAGGAGAAATCGGTGAAGTCTCCTAGACTAATTTTCCTTTTCAACGACGTCTCATCTGCTATTGAGTTTCACAAAGTCCTCCTTCCACTTGACAGAGACTATGTCAAGAATACAACTGGTTGCTCGTGGTGAGTAAAGAAAGGGACTACCTTGTGTCCAATTACTGACTCTATCTAGTCGCGAATCCTTAGGTTCTCAAAAGATAGAGGCATCACCTCGAGCTGGTGATAAGAGAGCGCACGATGAAGATGACGAGGAGCCAGCCACTAAGCGATATCGTCCAGCATTCTTCACCACCCTCAAGATTGCGCCACACCTCCAACCACGACTTGCTGAACTTCTAGCAAAGACACCGCAGCCTGCGGTCACAGTTCACAAAGCTCAAGCCTGTAATGACGATGAGGTGGAAGAGGAGGAAGAGGATCAAGAGGATACTATTGTCATAGGTACTCCCCTTGGTCCCAATCGTCGCCATGTCCGCCAGAGTGCCCCATCGCCTTCGCGTCCATCAGGCCATACTGGAAGACTCCTGCGTCGCACGACACTCTCATCTCCACGACCAGGTTTGGCCTCCTCTGCGACCCTTTCGATTCGTGGAAGAGTTTGTCGAGGTTAGAGAAGAGAATGGAAAAATGAAATTGGAAAAGAGAGAGCTCCAAGAGAAGATTGTCGGATTGCAAGGACAAGTCGCCGTCGCCAGAGCCGAGCAGTCTCTTGCTGCAACGCAATTGACTCAACTTCAAGCAGACATTCAGCTATTGAAAGATTTGGTTGGACGCATCACAAGACCGCTGATCCAACTTGACGTCGACGGCTATTTGACTCGAATAAAATGGGGCGAGGATCCAGATGCCGCAATCAAGAACTCACATCTTTATTGCTGGGGTTCGTGGATGAAGAACGACGGTGACGATGCTGCTCCGAAAGTCACCATAGAGTGACATGCTCCTATGGAATTCTTGCAGGATGAGGATGTGAGAGTGTATCGGTGAAGCTGATTTGGATATTGGATACGAATAAGAGACCTCAGCTAAGCAGGGCTGCACCGATGCACCATTCTCAAAGTCATCTACGCGCAACAAGCTTGGCGAAGAGGTCAGATTGACTTGTGCATAGGTCATCAAAGACGGTCAGAGTTACGAAAGAATATGCGGTGTGCTGAGATTGCGGTTGACCTGAACCGGCGGAACAGGATAGCGGTGTGAATTGTACGTGACGGAATGCTTTGTCGGGTTATCGTACTGCACCTAAAAAGTATTCTTGATAGGTTGGGTAATGTTGAAGAGATAGTCGTCCAGTAACTAGAACTCGGTCGTTGAAATGTCGAGGTTGACCACGTGACCAGCCGAGAAAGTCTTGATCAACCCCGAGCTCGCTTCAATTCGAAGCCACTGACTGCACTCAACATCGCTCGAGAACAACCATCATATTCACCCAACGTCGACAGTCATCATGTGTCGCATCTGTGGACGCGTGGTAAAATGCATATTTGATTCAATGCCGTCAAGGGTGCCATCGAGATCGATGAGGTACATACTCTCAATTCGAGACTGTACAATGATTAACAGTGGTAGGACTCTACGGCAATCCCATCAATCTCGATCACACCATGTGTCTTCGCGCTCTCTCGTTCGAAGCGCATTGAACACCTCCTCGAGGTCGACAACGCAACCGCCAACATTCCTCCTGCCGTTCCGCGCGAGACTACATCAAGCGGCGACGCAGCAGGCCAGTCCGGCGGCAGATTTCCAGAGCACACAACCCGACATCCCTCCCACACTTCTCACAAGCACAACATCTACATCGATATCCGAGTCCAACACAGTCGTCACCCCTCCCTCGACAACACAATCCCTCTCGCGTCCGCTCGTCCTCTCAAAATCCCTACAAAATCTACTACCAAACATCATCCTCCAGAAACCTCACTACATCGTGGCGCACGTCCATCGCTTTCCATATTTAATCACGGAAGGTGACATTCTCCGTCTCCCATTCCACATGCACGGCGTCTCGCCAGGCGACATTCTGCGCTTCAACCGCGCCAGCATCCTCGGATCGAGAGAATACACGCTGAAAGCGGGCATGGCTAACACCGAGTCCTACGACACCAAGCGCACGGGCGAGCCAAACTATATTGACGAGCGGCTGTTCGAATGTCGAATGCGCGTGATGGGCATAGAGACAAATCCCATGATGGATAAAGAGAAGAAGAAGCGGAGGAATCGACATCGGAAGGTCGTCCACAGCAAACACAAGTACACCGTCCTGCGAGTCATGCAGATCAAGATCAAAGATGTAGAGGAGTTGAAGAGGGAGAAGGGCACGCTTTTGCTGGAAGGCGCTGCACAAACGGAGCAATTGTAACACTGACAGCAGAAATGCAGTAAGAATATCATTATATACTGCTCAAGAATGTCAAGAAAGGGTAGACTATCAACATACAGTATTTCAAGTGTGCGCCAGCCCTGTGGTCTGCTAATCGATCCGTGAAGCCCGAACCATGGGATTTTGTTTTCGACGCCAAAAAGCTCCGCACAAGATGACGCCGTCGCACCAAAATTCATCAAGTTTCATAAACATACAGTGTCAGTCGCAAGCTCATCTGAACTCGACGGCTGGGAACGTCATACGGTCGCGCAGGTTGATTTTGAACTCGTAAATACCCTCTTCGGAGCCGGCAAAGCTATATTTTGTCAGTCGGGGCGTCAAACAGCGACTCCGGTGCGTGTGAAACTTACAGATATTGACCATCAGGACTGAAGCCAATGCCAGCAGTCCCAGGTCCCATCTCGCGCACAGCATCCGCTGCCGTGGTGGTGGTCGGAGGTTCTCGTGCTGTCAGAGATGATGCGCCCGCCAGAACCCTGTTCAAGCCTGCGCCAGCCGTCCAATTGCCATTTGCATCCGTCGCGCGATTGCCTGACATACCTGACAAGAACATCATCCTGGCCAGTCGCAGATCCGAGTCTGGGATGCGACTTGCAAGGTCGGCGAGAGTCTGACTTCCTCGGTCGTGGGCACGCCGGGCTGCTGCAGCGGCGGCGGCAGATCGATTTCGTTCGGACGGGTTCAATCCGGTACGCCAGCTTGGAGGGTTGACTGTGTTCCACTCGCCCGGCCTCCGTGGTGTAGTATCGACCTCGGTTTGCTCCTGACGACCGAATTCACGACGTATGGCGTTCTCGAGGGCTTGGATGTCAGCCGTCGCCAATGCCACCCGTGACTCAGCGCGACGGACTTGACGCTGCAGATGTTCTATATGCTGAATCCGTTGGTTCCGAGATTCGCTGTGTTCGGACAGGACGCTGGAGAGACTGTCAGGTCGCAGAGTGGTAGGTAGAGTTGTGCTGCGAGCATCTGGAGAATTTCTTTCGATGGGAAATACTGGCTGAAGCTCCGTGGCTCTTTCGGGGTTGGCCATTATGAGACGATTTCGTTCTCTGGTGAGTCTTTGCGCATATTGTTCCCCAGCGGTCATCTGTTCCTGTAGCTCTCGGGAGCGTTGCTGTAGGAATTGTTCCTCGCTGGCGAGTTGACGTTGAAACACTCGTTCAAGAGAGGCTTCGACGCGGGCATTGGATTCTCGGGCCACTGCGCGAAGATGGTCCAATTGGGTCGAATTCTCCATGAGTAATCGTTGTTGAGTGTCGAGTTGTCTGCGCAGAAGAGCTGACAGCTGTCGTTCGTCGGCCAGTTGACGCTCCAGTTGGTTCCCCAGCTGACGTTCGGACTCCAGAGCAGCCTCGATTCGGGCCAGATTCGCCCGGTTGCTGTTGTCCGACTCTCGTGCTGTCTCGAGAGCGGTTTGTATTACGTGCCAAGGATCACTTGGTGGAATATTACTCGACAGGATTCGGCTGGTGTGTGCCGGAGGATCTGGTGATCGTGTGGTGGCGTGTTCGTCCTCACCTATCCTGACAGGAGATGCAGACAGTCTGGTTCTTTCGTTGTTGTTGGGATCAAGGAGTTGATTGCCAGTCGAACTAGATTCCGACAGTACCACCGAGGTCCTCCGACGAGGTCCATGGGACCGACTAACTTGGGATCCGCGGAGAGGAGCTAGCAGATCAATATTGTACCCATGAGAAAACTGTTGTTCCCTCTGTTGTGGTGAAGATGTGTAGTTGATACTGAAGGGGCGCGTGGCGGTTTGCTCTACATTGTCCATTGTGGTTTCCAGCGCATCGATAACTGATCTTTCTCGTGCGTCTAGATCCAGTCCTTGATGATAACTCAACAAGTCCTGCCGAGTATAACGCCGGCCAGCCTCAGTTTCTTCGTTATTTGTTTCGGATACTGTTTCGGTGGGGTTTGAACCTCGAATAGCTCGAAGTCGAGCCAGATGTTGTTGTTTCAGACGCTCTTTGACTCCCAGATTTCGGTAGGTGACGGGCGTGCCATCCTCAAGATCTACCGTCTCGGCCTTATGTGAATCCAATTCCAGTATCTGTCGCCGCATGAAACAAAGTCTGACATCTGCCAGACCTATCCTTCCATGATCTTCAGCCCAAGCAAGGATGTCCCACGGTGCAGGAGAAAATGCCATGGCTCGAACACAGCCCCACAATGTAGGCCGAGAAGACCGAAACGTACACAAGATCGAATTGCCAGGATTCTTGTCAGAATGAACAAGGCGCTCCATGTCGAAAACGGTTATCGAGCCACCTTGAGAGGAAGACGCGCATAGATGTCCAGACGGTGAAAATGCAACGGCGAAACTGTAGTCGTCGTATACAGGGTCTCCCGTGGGAACAACCACCTCAGCGAATGGAAGCCAATCGAACTTGGCATAACCATTCTCTGAAAAGCGGTCGAGGTGACGCTGGTAGAAGTGTACCTTGTCGGAATCACCCACTGCCGCAATAATCTCTGAGTCCGGAGACATTGCCGCAAAATTCATGGGTTGCTTGTGAGACAAAGTGGTCAAGACCTGCCGTTGTACAAGAGAGTATACCTTGATGGTCTTGTCGTTGTTGCTGATCAACACAATGGGCTCATCCGGCGCCTTAGGGCTTTTCATTGTGTGTATATTCATCGAGTTGACTATTTCTCCCCCAAGCACATCCACCACCAGATCGTGTCCGAAGCATTTCGGGTGACCGTAATCATCTTTCTCAACCTTGATGAACGCGCAGTCGCCATTCATCTCTCCACCCACACATACCCACCCCAGGTCCGCAGCAAGACATCTCGCCTCGAAGGGTATCGTGGCTAGGAGGGAACTCTGTTGGGTTTCGAGGTTGAGTACAAACACATCGTAGTTTGTGACATAGTAGATGAGATTCCCATCTGTCGTGCTGATGTAGTGTCGCAACTGATGGTGAGGTATTGATATCTTTGCGGGATAAAATTTACTTGGTTTGGCTAGTCCTTGAGTAGGAGTCAGGCATTGTTCGCGATCGGTTGCGGTCATTTCGCGGAACGAGATTCTAGGACACGAGACATATGCCTCTACCGCTGGGGATCGTAGCGGAAGACGGGGAAGAGCGCGGAGGGATAGTCTCTCATAGAGAAGTTGGGAAACGCATGTGTGTTTGTAGGTGTATAGCAGTAAAGTGTCAATATGTATTCAATTGGTTCCTGAGTAAGAATGACAGTGCTGCACGGTCTGTGATGTCAATTTGGTGAGGCTGTTCTGTTTGAGTCTAGTTCGCAGTACCCGTCAAAAAAAGGTCTGTGGAGTTAGATCCCGGCATCATCATCTTGCCTAGCACTGCAGTCTCCGTAGGTCTTTCCGGTCGAATCTTGGAGAATCTCTTGCCAAGACTCGAGTAGCGGAAGAGACAGGCGGCGCGAAGGAGCTTCTGCTGCGAAACATTTTTTTACATTCGCCTTTCCTGCATATCCATATCACTCGTACTCATCCATCCATCAATTGATTGATTCCTTTTTGTTTCCATTGGTCTTTTTACTATCGTCGTCTTTTCTCAACATCGGCAATCATGATTTCTTCAAGGTTGTCCCGAGCTGTAAGTACTGATCTGCTTCTTCATGGCTCACATGCTCATTGACCATCTACAGGTTCCGCGCTCAAGTCCCATCTCTCGCCTCTCTCAGATTCGAGCACCTCGCTCATCAATCATCTCTCGATATGCCTCCACAGACGCGCCCGAAGGCACCGAAAAGGTCAAGGGCCAAGTTATTGGTATTGATTTGGGTACCACCAACTCGGCCGTGGCTATAATGGAGGGCAAGACGCCCCGAATTATTGAAAACGCAGAAGGTACACGAACGACGCCCTCCGTTGTCGCTTTCACTGAAGGTGGCGAACGTCTTGTTGGTATTGCCGCCAAGCGACAAGCGGTGGTGAATCCCGAAAACACTCTGTTCGCCACGAAACGTCTGATCGGCCGCAAATTCACCGATCCTGAAGTTCAAAGAGATTTGAAGGAGGTTCCCTACAAGATTGTGCAACATACCAACGGCGATGCCTGGCTTGAAGCCCGCGGTCAAAAATACTCGCCGTCGCAGATTGGTGGTATGGTTTTACAAAAGATGAAGGAAACTGCTGAGGCCTACCTCGGCAAGCCCGTCAAGAACGGTGTCGTCACCGTGCCAGCCTACTTCAACGACATGCAGCGACAAGCCACCAAGGATGCTGGTCAGATCGCCGGTCTTAACGTTCTCCGTGTCGTCAACGAGCCTACTGCAGCTGCGCTCGCTTACGGTCTCGAGAAGGAAGATGATCGCATTATCGCAGTCTACGATCTTGGTGGTGGTACTTTCGATATCTCCATCCTCGAAATCCAGAAGGGTGTTTTCGAGGTGAAGTCCACCAACGGTGACACTCACTTGGGTGGTGAAGATTTCGATATCTCTCTCGTCCGACACATTGTCCAGCAATTCAAGAAGGACTCCAACATTGATCTGTCCAACGACCGCATGGCCATCCAACGTATCCGTGAAGCTGCCGAGAAGGCCAAGATTGAGTTGTCCTCTTCATTAAACACCGACATCAACTTGCCTTTTATCACTGCCGACGCTTCAGGTCCCAAGCACATCAACTCTAAGATGACCCGGGCTCAACTCGAGAAATTGGTCGACCCGCTCATCTCCAGAACCATTGACCCAGTGCGCAAGGCCCTGAAGGATGCCAACCTCCAGGCCAAGGAGATCCAGGAGGTCATCCTGGTCGGTGGTATGACTCGTATGCCCAAGGTGGCTGAATCAGTCAAGAGCATCTTTGGTCGCGACCCTGCCAAGTCAGTCAACCCTGACGAGGCTGTCGCTATTGGTGCCGCCATCCAGGGTGCCGTCCTTGCTGGTGAAGTGATGGATGTTCTTCTGCTCGATGTTACTCCTCTGTCCCTCGGTATTGAGACCCTCGGTGGTGTCTTCACCCGATTGATCAACCGAAACACTACTATCCCAACCAAGAAATCCCAGGTCTTCTCTACTGCTGCCGACTTCCAGACTGCTGTCGAAATCAAGGTCTATCAGGGTGAGCGTGAGCTTGTTCGCGACAATAAGCTGCTTGGTAACTTCCAGTTGGTTGGAATCCCTCCTGCTCACCGTGGTGTTCCTCAAATTGAGGTCACCTTCGATATCGATGCCGACTCGATTGTTCACGTGCACGCCAAGGACAAGTCTACCAACAAGGATCAATCTATCACCATTGCTTCCGGATCTGGTCTATCGGACTCTGAAATCCAAAACATGGTTGACGATGCCGAGAAGTACGGTGTCCAAGATAAGGAGCGCAAGTCCGCTATTGAGGCCGCCAACAGAGCCGACAGTGTCTTGAACGATACCGAGAAGGCCCTCAAGGAGTTCGAAGATAAGCTCGACAAGGCTGAGGCCGACACCATCCGCGAGAAGATCGCTTCTCTGCGTGAGTATGTTGCCAAGAACCAGTCCGGCGAAGGTACCGCCACGGCCGAGGAGATGAAGGCCAAGATCGATGAGCTGCAAGGATCTGCTCTTACATTGTTCGACAAGATGCACAAGGCTCGTGAGGAGCAACAACAACAGCAACCGCCTTCTGGCGATGCCGGATCTCAA
Organism: Exophiala viscosa; assembly: GCF_022695815.1. Lineage (NCBI taxonomy): Eukaryota > Fungi > Ascomycota > Eurotiomycetes > Chaetothyriales > Herpotrichiellaceae > Exophiala > Exophiala viscosa. Next base: position 1,861,868 of record NW_026944355.1, on the reverse strand, counting down.
CAAGGAGGCGAACAGAAGCCTTAGACTGGTTGAGGTCAAAAAGCGACTTGTATTTTAATGAGATATTCCCCTGTACTCAACTTTTTTTATTGGTCATGTGGGCCGATCCGTCAACCTTCTTCTCCCATGTATGCAGAGCTGTTTGAGTAATGGGGATACAAATGGTATGGGATCGGCATGGATGAAAGGCCATTGAGGTATGTGGATGAAACATCTCGACATACTTTTTGCAAACACATTCATGAAACGTGGAGTGTGTTTGAAAGAGAGGAAAGATGGCCTTGTGTATTTAGCATTGTCTGGACAGTGTTCGTGTCCCTTATTGGCCCAGAGACCTGGAGGACGGGGTTCGGTGTCGTGTCTGAATAGAAACAAAATCTCCTCTCGTGCAATGCATAAGTTTTCTGTGTCCGGCTGTTACCAGTGGAAGTCCAGGGGTAACGCGCATAATACATCATTGATCAGTATTCAGTAAGTGGAGTCCGCGCGCAATAAGCAATCACCGTATTAAGGTGGCGGCTGGGTACATGTATGCGTCTTCATTCGGTTTCAGACGGATATGAAGGATAAATAAAGGGGGGCTCCGCTGACGATAGACCCAGGCAGCCACAGACCAGGGGTGAAGAATCCTATGATCATTATGATGACAGATTGGTGGACGACGGGATAGGAAGGTCTTGGAGGGAATGAATCCTGGAGCGGGGAAGAAATTGTGTCCTTGCATGATCATGATCAACTCGTGTAACGTCCTCCCGATGATGTAGATGGGGTAAGAGAGACTTTCCCAGATCTCAGACAGTAAAGCATCGACACCGGATAGGTAAGAATTAGGAATAGCTTTGGATCTTGTTAGGTTGCACAAACAGGGTTTAGTAAAAAATCATAGTCACAAACAAGACACATTTGTGACGATCGAAAAAGGACGAGATCGGAAAGATACTCGACCAGAGTGTTTGAGAGCAAGACATGCTGATACTCATACGAACTGAAGAAATGAAACTTCTGGATGGCCGGAAATTTATCGTGATTGACTGACATTTATGCGGTACGACGAGAGAAAGCCATGGATGTGTGCCTGTTTTCCATACAACATCATTGCTTAAACTGAGGCTGACCAGTGCCTGAGGCATTCTTCCATCTACTACTACCGGGCCTAGGTAAAGGCAAACTGTATACCGGATTTTGTTTTTTTGCCACCTACCAGTAGGCTTGGGGGAAAGCTAGCCCGTACCTCAGGTTGGCACTGTGCAGGCCTCTTGTTTCATTCTCTAGCGCGCGGCCTGACCAGCTGCCCGGTGTGAGTGTGACGATACTTGGCCCCAGAATTTTTACCTAGGTATGCGTATAAATACTGGAGTATTCTTGTTAGTGTTTGGAGTCTGAGAGTCCAGAGATACTACCCTCGCACGGAGTACAGTCATAGGGGTGCAACCTTCCTCATCGGAATATGCAACTCGTATCGTTGGCGAGGGTTGTAACGTAATCTTTGGGATAGAGAAGTCGTAGGAGGCTTAGTCGATCAATCTTGCGACGATTCGCTAGTTAAGTTAATGGGATGATGTTGTTGGCGGCGTATTCATCATTGGCTGCGTCTTAGTGCCACACATCAAGCGAGAACCCGCCCGCCTCTTTGCCTGTGGGCATTCGCATCAGTTCAATTCAGTTCATCTTCTTGTGTTCGGGCGCGCATCCACCGTCTTATTGACCACTTACCGTTTTCCCTTTTTATTTGCTTTACTCAATTCACTCTGCCTAGTCCTTCCATACCGTGCCCAGCCGGCGAGACATCTACACAGAGGACACTCTAGACCAACCCTTTTACGCCGCGCAACCAATCCCACATTTTCCCTTTCTCCCTCCTCCCTTCTCCTTCCGCCATTATTCCAGCTTATCGCGTCTTTCTGGATATATACTTTGATCCTCCCCCTTCACCACCCCCTCCCTCTCCCCAAAACCTGTACATCACTTCTTGTGCGACACTCTTTTGTCATTCTTGATTTCCACTCCTTCGTTTCTGACTGCGAGGCCGTATCCTCGATGTTATTTTCTGAAACTCGACTATCGCCGCAACGAAGATGTTTTCGCGGCCATCACCAGACCATATGCGCAAGGTCTCTGACCTGGGGACAGAGGTACGTTTGAATTTTCTACTGTTTGGTTCTCATGCAAATCCCCTACCATACCCGCGCTGCATCATACTATGGTCATACGAAAAGCAAGACGCGCAAGCTGGGGCACCAGGAGTTCCAAAAGCTGTCACACGTCAAACCACCACCGAGGGAAAACGTACCAACCTCCACTTCAAAGTGATCCAGAATTGCCGACTCGATCAGCCTTTTTCGTCTATTCGCGTGCCCATGCGATCTAGGGCAAGGCATGTTAGACGCACTGGCCTCCACATTTCGGCTGTCTTGCTTATCTAGGCCCGAATTAACCCAGAGAGCCTTTACCCTATTTCACCATCCAATGCGGCGCTATCTCAGTCACAACCCACTTATTTTGTTGATTGCACCCAATCCATTATTCTCTTTGGGTCACTGGTATCTGTTGTGTATCTTGCCGGTTATCTTTCCTTGGGCTTACCATTTCATCACCTCATCGTAATTGGTATCTCACTGTCAGCTTGGTACTCATGACCTCGTCACTAATCAAATCATGTCTTAGCGGCCTCGTTCATCATGGGAATCACCCTATCACGGCATGAGGGCTTTTCAACCACCACCACAACGTTCACCTACTGTGCGCGACACCATGGATCCGGAGTCTTCGGATAGTGATGTCTCTGCTGCTGGCTTGGATAGTTCCAGCTTTGCTAGTCCGATAACAACACCAATTCCTCTACCGCCACCACCTTCGAAACATGCCTTGGAATCACCCGAGGCTATCGAGGCTCGTCTCAACGAGTTGGCAAGGGTCGAAGCACACAACATCAAAAAGTACGACCTTCTCAAAGCGAAGCGTGTTCGCAAGGATGAGAAAATCCGCCGCAGACGTGAAGCTCAAGACAAGAAGTGGGCAGCTATTTTGCAGGCTCGCGAACGTCGAGATGCCAGGATCGAGTCTCGTCGCAGAAGGGAAAATGCAGTGTTTTCTCAATTCTTCGACCGTGACTTTGACGAGGAAGATGATGTAAGATCAGAACCACCTGACTTCTGCTACAGCCGTTAATCTCTGAATAGAATTTGCGTCGCCGTCTGAAGCGTCTCAAAAGAGGACTTCCAGCCGAAGAATCCCCGAAACCCGCCTCGCAGACTATCCCTTCAACACGACCTTCAACGGCGATGTCTCCCACAGGTCCGTCACTCTCGACTATTCCTCCACCTGCCAAACGACATCAAGTTGGTCCTCCAGGTCAATCTCAAACCGAGTCGAGACCTTCAACCCAATCCAGCCTTTCTGGTCAAAATTCATCAAGTCAGCCCCCAAAAAGCTCGCTACCAGCTCCTCCATATTCGTTTTACCGAGATCCCGGCGCATTTTCTAGGCCATATCAACATGGACCTTCTCCGTCCGCGCATGGACCGTCCCCGTCACCCACTGCAGCCACAAATGGGTTGAGTCAGTCAGGTCCTGAACGACCACCATTGGGTATCAACACGGTTTCTCCCAGACCATATTCGAGCACACCATCAGCTACTACGCCTCCCACTACTAATCCTGCACGACAGACCTCGTCTAGTTACGATACGCGACCACCCCCGACCACTTCTTCTGGGTTTGCCTCTGTCAATCCACCATCAGGTTCAGGCTTTGCCACAATTAACCCCAGATCTACTGCTACACCACCTTCCTCTCATGTTGCGATATCAAGGCCCACAGAACTGGATCCGAATGAGACACCTGCCAGTCAAATAGCTAGTCAAGGTTTGGACAGCCGTTTCCAGCAGTACGGAAATGCACCGAATAGTGCCTCACCAGCAGGGTCGAGCACTAGCAAGAGAACACCATCAACAACCCATCCCTACCAAATGTCGGAAGCTTTTGCAAACAGACATCACCATTGCGAGCGAGTCGACAGTCTGAACCGTGGTATTTGGACCTCTTATGGTCTTGGTGGGACACAGGAAAATCCAACTGCACAAGCCGTCGAGATGTATCTGCGGTGCAATCATGATGATTGTCGGCGCATCGACTGGCGTACGGTTCACGGATTGCAGTGTCATATTGTTAAGAACCACGTACAGCCTAAGGGAACAATTGGTAGTCTCGATAAGGCACTTGAAAGGTATGGTGTACCGGTCAAAGAGGTTGAAGACTATGAGCGTGAACATGGAAGAGGATCTGGTGGTACCATGGCCGACCCAAAGAACCATAAGATCAAGGTCAAGACTAAGGAGGCGTTGGAGACCAAACCCTTTGTGAAGACGAATACTCCAGGTGCTTATGATCCGGAAGCGAGACCTGCTGGCTACAGACCTAGTCCGACCGAAAGTCCTACGATTTCTGAACCAGTACCGAAGAGTCTGTCAGCCAGCACTAATGGTGCACCAGCAGATGAGAAGAAGGTGCCGCCACCGCAACCACCACCACAGCCACAACGATCTCCCATCAATCCAAATCCCTTTTCAGCGATCAGATCGAACTGGTTAGGTCCTGGCTTTAGGACTGAACCTCCGAGGACGGAACCTGTGAGGAAAGAGCCTGAGCCTAAGAAGTTGCAGGGCGATTTTGGCGAGGCAGAAAAGCCTATGTCGAATGGAGTTGCTGCGGCGCCTCGAACATCTCAACCCAATACTGTTCATCAACGGGATTCGAGCACCATCTCCGTGGCTGATACATCCAAAGCGGTGGAAAATGTTACTATTCCACCTGCTCCACCTGCTCCACGTGCAGAGGAACCCAAGCCGCAAGAGAAGGAAGCTCCTGTCGCACCAAAGGAGGTTGCCAAGGACGAAGATGTGCAGATGACCGATGTTGCGGACGAGAAGAAAGACGCTGTGACTGAGGAGAAACCTGAGTCGAAGCAACCAGAGGCGGAGTCGCCGGAGGATCATTCCGAGACAATCGTGGTCGATGGTGATGCGAATAAGGATGTCAATGCGTCAAAGCGAATTTTCCAGTCGCCAGTCATGACAGCAGCGACGGTGCCAGCCACCACTCCGTCCAGTGCAAGACGGCCGAGTCGGCGGTCGAGTGTGGCTAGAAAATCGGTTGATTCGGATGCTCAGGACGGCAAGGTTGAAAATGAAGACAAGGACGAGAAGGAGAAAGACGAGAAGACTGAGAAGGAGACGCCCAAGAGTGAACCGAGACGGTCGATCGGTGGACGAGTGCTTAGGAAGACGAGAGCTTAGACGGCTCCTTCTGGGGACGATGGACCTTCCCGAAGAACGAGAAGTAAGAGTAGCGGGCCCGGACCAAGAACGAGAAGTAAGAGCAAGGGAGGCTGTATCGCGAATTGACGTGAGTTGCTTATGGAGTGAGCGTTACTAGGTTGTACGGTTGTTCATGAGTATGGTTCGCATGGTAATGCTGGTTTTCCTTTTTGTCTGAGGGATCACGGTCAGGGTAGGCTGGAGGGACCAAATAGCAGCAGTTTCAGTGTCAGTGTCTTATTATGCGATGTGTCACAGTGTACAGAGTATGGGTTACGGTACATAATGCTGGGAGTATGCAAATCATTGTTTTTTGTTGATATGCGAGCTTCACCCTTTCCTTCCAGCCAGACATGACATGGCAAATATTTTGGCGTGCTCAGGCGTGCTCGTCCATGACTGCGTATCGGAATGGCGTTACAGAGCGTTCCATTGCATTGACGAAATGCTCACAGTATCTCCTTTCTTTGACGTGAGCCTCTACGGCATGTGACTTCCGATGCCTTACTCCAGCATTGGCATTGAAACGACCATATGCACGCAGTCAGCAGTATTGGAGACCCAGCTCCGCATGGCACTGTTCTCATTGTCTCCGCCAAAGCTTGCTCAAGCTCCGTCCTCTTTCTCTTTCTCTCAAATGCCCAACCGGCTTCTCACTCAGCTCACTCCGCTCGCCGCATCATCGTATAACACCACCCACCCCCGCCCACCCCAGGACAAACCCACTCAACGCCTCCGAAAACAGCCCGCCACCAAGCCATATCTCCCTCCACGCGCCTGCACCCTGACTCCGGCCCTTTCCTTCCTCGTTATTGAGGCCTCTCGTCCCGGCCGACCCAGCAAAGTACTTCTGCGGATTTGCGCCCGCGAGCAAGAAATAAAACAGGCCTGATAGTAGCAAATTCGAGGCGAGGTAGAAGCCGAAGCCGTATAATGATTCGAGACCTAATATGCCTGCGGCAATACCTAGGAGGAGACCTGATATTGAGCGGATGTTGGAGAGCGTCTGCACTCGTCAGTACGGATGATGCGATTCAGGTGCGCGAGAAACTTACTCTTGTGTTGTGCGTGAGGGATTCAGGAACCAAAGGGTCCAGAAGGAGGGACAGTTCTTGTGGTGAGGGTGCCATGGCTTCGTCTGTCGCAATCAAACGTGCTGTATCGAGGTATCTCTACAGACTGCAGTCGACTTGGAATTGGAGTTGCTACGAACTTGCGCTGGGACTTGGCAACCCGAGACTCGCGGCTCCACTCACTGCAGGAACAAATCGCGGGGAAGACATTGAAAGTAGAATGTGCTTTTGATTCGATTCCACAGTTACGGTCATGATGGAGAGCTTATGATCTCGGACAAACACGCTATATTGGAAAGACATTTCCCAGAATCATCATCAGTGGCTTGCTCGTCGGGAAAGAACATGGTAAGGCCGTCACGACACATGTCGAATTGGTAAAGATCTCTCACAAGAACACCAGGTATGTTGTTTGACATCCAAGACCGAAGAACCCAGCTTCAATCTTTGCTGTCCGTTACAGTTTCCCCTCCTCTTGAGCTTCTCGGACTTGTTCGAAGACCTGCGTGACGTTAGCATACTTCCAGAGTCTCGTCGAGCGAGGGTAGACCTACCTTGATCATTTTATTCCTCGCTCCCAGCGCATTCACTCCACGATTCTCCAATCCTTTATCATCCAGTTGGACGAGTTCATCCCACTTCAAATCTTTCAGGTTGTCGGTGTACTTGTGCAATCGCAACGACCTCAACCATGATGGAATATCCTGCAAGAGACTTGGGTCCGTGGGATCCTCGGGAGGCTTCGAACTTCCGCGACGACCACGTGGAGAACGACCACGAGCAAGTTCCGAGTGATCAGACAGATATCCCTCATTTCCACCAAACGAACCCATTTGAGGAAGTAATCCCGACATTCCTGCTCCCATCATGATTGGCGCACCATCATACGCAGCCAGGAATCCGTTATGCTGTGGTGAAGCAAATGTCGTCTGTCCTAGCGGAGTCTGCAAGCCTGGAATACCGGGAGAGTTGGGTCGTGATCGTCGACCTTGCGCCGCTGCGATCTGTTGAGCTTGGATTGCTGCAACTTGTTGAGCATTCAATATCTGACCTTGATCATTGACCATGATAGTGTTGATGCCTGGGATACCCGTCGAGGTGACTCCAGGTGTCATTGGCTGAGCTGGTTGTGGTTCGTTTGATCGGGCCCGTCGGTACTTCTTTGCGTCATCCAAAGCTATGCGATTGTTCACTGTGGACAGCGCGGCTAATTTCATGGCCGTAGCATTGGCAACCATGTCGCTGTGAGCAGCTGTCTGATTGAAATTCGGTACCATGGGTGTATTTGTCATCGAGGCCCAGCTTTGATTTCCTACATTATAGGGTGAAAGCGCCGGAAGATCGCCCAAGGTTGGCTCGGGTGCAGCCAATGTCGTACTTTGAATGTTGCCGGACGCTGTTCCCAACGGACGCGGAGAGCGAAGAGTAGGTTGAGGTTGACTGAATTGACCCATGGGTGGTTGGCCTGAGGACGACTTTGGTCGCGAAATGGGCGGCTGATCACCACCTTGGCGCCAGCTCATCGCGTCCGTCTTGCTGGGAGCAGATATCGTAGGCGCGATTAGTGAGCTGCGATCTCCAATGACGGTGCTGTTTCGGTTGGACGGAGGTGGATTGCCTGTTTGCTGTGCATATTCGGCCCTTTGTTGTTGAATGGCAGCAACAGCATCGGGGAACATGGCATGAATAGTTGATTGGTCCAACCCTGAATTGCGCTTGTTTCCTGCTGGCGAAACTGGGGGACGACCCATTGATGTCCTTCTGTCATCGACATTCAATTTCGACATAGCATCGCTTAGCCGGCTTGACATGGCATCTTTCTCTCCAAAGTTGGCTGGAGACAGAACTCCAGAAATGGGATGGCTTTTGGACATTTGGTTGAGCACCTGCGCGAAGAATCGTTGTTGCATTTGAGTGGTTTGTTGAATCAGCGCATACGTAGCAGCCGTGCGTTCAGCCTCGCTGAGGACTCGAAACCACTGCTCAATAGCACTCAACTCGTCCTTGAAATCCTGATCCAATGTCGCGGCAGCCATCTCTTCCAACATTGTCTCGTATTGTTCGATATCCTGGATCCATTGTTCCCCCAACCTGCTAGAGTCATCCAAACTTCCCTGCTGGGATTGTTGATTGTACAGGACTTCAGAGGCAGGGCGAATGGATCGCGCCGAGAGAGGCGAAGTGAAGGACATGTCGGCGGAAGAACGAACGGTCGAAGTGTGAGTGCCTGAACTGCCGATGGTTCTCGAGGTGGGCGGGCGTAGTGAGGTCTTGGATGCCTCGGGTGTGCTGTTTCTATTTCCAATAATATTGCTGGCCATGGCGAAATGTCACACAGACAGATTCAAATCATGTAACCTGTTGACAAAGAAGCCGAATGGAGCCAGTCCAAAAGGCTATTGACGGAAAGGAGAGTCGAGGGACGCGCTGAAGGGTAGTGATCGTTTTGGCGTGGGCGGCACACGAGGTGTCTCAGACACTCGAGGAGCCGTCGGTGGAGATTAGAAGAGACACGCACAATAAGGCGAACCGAGAGGATAATGTGAGAAGCCTCTCGAGGAGGGAGTTTGGAGATGCAGAAAATATAGCACACGCAGCGAGCTGAAATAAGACACTGGCGAAGAAAGTGGAACCAAGGTGAATGAACCGGGCAGCAAAGGCTCCAAAAAAGATGGTCACGAACGCTACGCTCGGTTTCTTCCATAACTTCGGGATGACTGTCAAGTGTCTATCAACCATCAATCAGAAGGACGCCTGATTTGCATTTACGAACAAACCTTTACTTTACCTTCACATGTCGACAAAATCAGCACAACTTTTATGCTACGTCGCATCTTGTTCGTATTGTTGAAACGCTATTCATTCATCTTTCCATCCTAAACTGCGCCTCAGTGTGGCGCTATTCATCTTTTCCAGTCTTATTGGATAGTGTTGTATCCATTCAGCTGGAAACTCATCACTTGTATGCCTCGTGGCCAACCTATTTCATCAAAATACCCTACAGCGAACGTAGGACAGTCGATCCTAGCCCGACAACCTCATCTTCATGCACAGTAAATCAGATCCGGACGGGCAACATTTCGACAGCGGAGGTTGACAATCCAATATGGACAACCCTCACAATACCACACTTCCTGATACTCCACTTCCGCCAGCCACGGCAGATCAGACCTCTGAAGCACAAGTCTCCAGTGCCTTGAATGGCCACCCAAGGCAAGGATTGCCTCCCCATCCTCCGCATCATGCATATCAACATCCCGGACAGGTGAACCCAAACTACTCCCAAGGCTACCCTCCGCCAAATAATCCGCCTATGCAGACAGGACAACAGAATACTCAGCATGCAGGACAAGTGAATCAGATATTTCAGAGACCACAGCACAGTGTTCAACATCTAAGGCAGAGCGAACCTTACATCTTTCCACAGTCAGGCCAACTGAGTAGTGACAATTTCAACGACCGACATGTCAATAGGCCGGCACATTCCAAGTACGATATTCCACCAGAACACATGCCTACTCAGCCGCCATATGCGCAGCAATACCCGAGACCTCCAATTCACTATCAATCGCCAATGTCTTGGGCAAATTTCATGAATAGTCCACCATTGATTCAAGGTCCTCCTAAACATCAGCCATTTGATCCCCGAGTGTTGGCACCTAATTACGTTTCCTTTCCGCAGCAAAGATCGACTGCCACGCACGAATCTCGTCAGGAGGAAAACCTGGCAAGACCTACCAGTCCGAGTGTTTCCCAATCTCAACCACTGAATCTGAATACTCCAAATGTCAGCCGTAATGCCGGTTCGGTCACGCCTGCGTCAAATGATCGCCTGCCATTTCCGGCTTCGAAATTGCATGAGTTAAGCACAACACGTCAAGCAAACAATGTTCCAGACGTAGCAGAGGAGTCGAGTGATGATGAACATTTTCCTGGAGCCGAAACACCCGAGGCAGAATCAGAGACAGATGCGGATGACGATGCCGACACTGGTACGAAGAAACGAAAAGGCCGCCCCAACTCAGCAGACACACAACCAAGAAAACGGAGGAAGAAAAAAGGAACAGGCGCTCGTGGTGGGTGGAGTAAAGGAATGAAACTGGGACCCAGGTATGCCATAGATCCTGGTGCTGAGTTCAATCAACTACACAAAGAAGCCAATGATGCTTTCATTGACCAGGATACCGAAAATGCTCTCGATCTCATTCTCAGCGCTATCGCCATCAACCCCGAAATTTACGCAGCTCATTCGCTACTGTCCGAAATCTACTTTACACGAGGTGAAGATCACAAGGCCATTGCTGCTCTCTTTACTGGTGCACACAGTATTCCCACAGATCCAGACGTGTGGGAAAGAGTGGCTCATGCATGTCTGGAACATGCAACTGGTGACAAGCAGAGAGCACTACAGCAGGCCAGTTACTGCTATTCGTGTATCGTGCGGAACGATCCCAAGAACTTCGACGCTCGTTTCAAACGTGCCACAATAAGCAAACAGATCCAAAATTACAGAAAAGCAACGACGGACTGTGAGACTATCCTCGAACATATGCCTCGCAACTCAAGTGTTTTGAGACTGCTTGCTGAAATATGTATTGAGACGAGAGATCTCGACAAGGCAAAGGCCATGTACGAGGAGACACTGGATTATTACCGCGAAAATGGTTTCGAGGGCGAGGAAGACTTTACGTGGGCCGATGTGCTCGTCTACGGTCAATTACTAGCACAAGAGGAACCTCCGGACCTGGCATTGTCAAACGCCATGTCGACGCTGAAAAGATTGTCGCGATGGCTTCTGGGCAGACAAGATGAATCCTACTGGGACGAATACACGGAAGACGACAGAGAATGGGATTCCGAGGATGATCCGCGAAGAAGTCTTGCTGCTCAATTCGTCCCTGGCAAATATTCACTCGACGCGTATGGTACTGGGCTTCCATTAGAGCTCCGCGCTCGACTAGGCATACTTCGTCTGAAGCAGGACAATATGTTGGAAGAAGCTCTTGCACACTTTGAATGGCTTGAACCAGATGCCAGAGATGAAGAAGCGAATGTCTTTGAATACCCTGATTTGTTTCTCGAAGTTGCCCAGGCATTGCATGATGCTGGGGAATACAACCAAGCACTGCGGTATCTGGAAACATTGAAAGATATCAAAGCTTATGAGCATAGTGAGTTTTGGGTCCTCATTGCCGAGACCTCGTATCTCTGTGGAGATAAGGAACAAGCCATGGACTGTTATGATGAGGCCAAAGCAGTGGACGATGAGTGTATCGAAGCCAGAACTCAGCTGTCAAAGATGTATGCCGACCTTGGTGATAAGGAGCAGGCTATGGAAAATGCTCGAGAAGCGGTTCGCATTGTGGAGGACACGATGCCAACGACGGACAAGCGCAAGTATGAGCGAAAGGAACACAGATTGGCTCGTGAAGGCGCTGAAAAGGCATTGAAAGCAGCATACAAGATGCAAGGAACGGTGACCGTGGCTCCTCCAGTCAATGAGCTTGAAGCCAAGTTACAGGAACCACCGAAGAAGAGAACTTGGAAGACGAAGAAGACCTTGGCACGAGAAGCAGCTAGAGCAGCAGCTCTTGAGGCAGGTCGTGCTGTTGCGGACGAAAAAGCTGATGCGAAGAGGAAGCGGCGGCAGGAACGAGAGCGAAAACGGGCAGAGAAAGCTGAAGCGAGGAAGATTCGAGAGCAGAACGCTGAAGCAAAGAAGAAGCAAAAGCAAGATGCTGAAGCACAGAAAAGTCTGGAGCGAAGTGTCGAAACGCAAGAAGATGCAACTCCAGCTACTGAACCCGAACAGAAGCAGGAGCCAGTCAAAAGAGTCGCAAAAGCTCGACCAGCGCCTCTTCCCAAGCCGAAGCGTATGACAGCGGAGGAAAGAGATGCACACCGTACAGAAACCATTAACAGACTGTACCAAGATCTCGTCGACAACACAGAGGATATGCGAACTGGAGACGAAATTGCTCGAAACACATGGATGGATTGTGCAGACTCACTCATAATCGACTTCAGAACCAATCGCACGTTCTACCCCAAAGAAGCTCATCAGGCGTCTACCATGTACGATCGTGAGGTTCGCAATGCCAATTCTCGCAAGAAATGGGAGCAGCACCAAGATACAGATCAGGTTGACCAAGACTTTCCGATCCCAACAGTCGAGTCGGCCATGCCAAAGGAGTACCGAGAAATCGCATTCTCGGATTGGCTTGACGTCTTTCTCGAATATGCATTACTCCTGGCCAATGACCCGGACCCGGATGCACAACGTCGATGCTACACCATCATCAAAGGTGCATCGGATTGTGTGGTTTGGTCTAATGACCAGAAAGCGATGCTGCAGATCTACATCACCTACTTCACCTGTGCGATTGCAATGCGCGACACGAACACCCTGTTCAACGTGGTGCTGAGATGGTTCATTCAGACATACAAGTTCTGTACAGACACTTATCGACTATTCGCCGCTCTGAACTTCTTTTTCCCGTACGCCAGCGACAAAGGTGGAAAGGAAAACCAGATGTCTAATGCTCATTTTCGGACTGGTCCAGCGCAAAAGTTCATGTTCAGACAGATCATGACACACGATGCGAATTTGCCAGAAGACTACACTCCTGACGGTTTTGGAGGTGTACCAGAATTCATGCGCATTGCGAAGTACCAATTACAGCAAGACGGTGATGGTCAATTCGCCGGCGACATTAGCACTCCCGAAGAGATGGATGCCGTGCTGCTGACGCTATATGCTCATATTCTCTATGCTGGTGGGAGTTTCCCATCTGCGTTGTCGTACTTGTTTCGTGCGCATTCTTTGGCCCCCAAGAATCCTGTCGTCTTGCTCAGCATTGCACTGAGTTACATGCATGAATTGCTGAAGCGACAGATTGACAACCGACATATGTACTTATTGCAAGGATGGGCTTTCTTCGAAGAGTATGCTGACGCGAGGCGCGAGTGGGCCCAGGCAAAAGACGACAGTGAGTTGCTGGCGGTCATCGAGCGAGAGATCGAATACAATCGCGCTCGGTGCTGGCATATGTTGGGCATGTCGGATCTGGCCATCAGATCGTACGAAAAGATGCTCTCTATTGGTGAATCTGCTGATTACACCATGGAAGCGGCGTATGCGATCCAAACGATCTATGCATTGAGCGGCAATGCCATCATGGCCAGAGAAGTCACGGAAAAGTATCTCGTCGTTTGACGGGAAGTCTGCAAACCTATTTTATGTACACCACCCACAGTCCTTCGACTGTTTAATCACAGATTCGGTTGCTCATCCGCAGGTTGTCAGCATCTATTGAGCTTTGCTGGAAACCAATTTCTCCACATCAGCAACACTCTGCTGCAGAATCTGTTGCAGAACCTTGGGGTTTTCGAGTTCCTTGGTGACCTTAGCAATAATGCTGTCGGCCAATTCTTTCTGTTGACGCTGCTTGACCTGTCCCTCGTATCGCACCCATGAATCCAACACGGTCTTTGCTTCGGTGGCCAACGCGGTCTTTTGTTCCATTTCGAAAGCTTGTGCCTCGAGTTTGGCGGTCTCCTGTATCTTTGTCAGTCATCCGAAAATCGAATTACCACGTGAGTCCCACCTTTGAAACCTCAAAAAGCTGCTTGGTGATCTCAACGACGTTGTTCAATGGCTTGACGTCCTCGATTCTTTCCTTGACTGAAGCAGCATGGTTCGATCTCGCTTCATAAAGCAAATCCTTGATCTTCTGAACCTGAGTGTCCGCCCATTCCTTGTACATCGGACCTCCGTATCGGAAAATGCCGTAGAACACGCTCAACAAGCAGAATGCAACGACCGTCTCCTCGTTCATCACGTAAAGTTCATTGCTGATGGCCCAAACCGAAACGCCCGCACCAGCAGAGAGAATTGCGGTCTTGCTGGCGATCGAGTTTCCGGGAAGAGAGTCGATTATTGACTGTGCCTTCTTCTTGGGGTCTTCTGAGGGAACATTGGAGGCATATCGGATCGAAGTCAATGGTGTGCTGAGGGATGGAAGAGATCGGATCGAGAGGGTTGGTCGGAGTCTGGTGGCTCCTGCTGCATGGTCAACATCGTCCCTAGCTCGCTACGACATCATCTTCTTACCTGCTGCACTCCTCGCCAATCTGGACGCCATGATTGTCAGTGATTTGTCGGTCTCAAGGTCAACTTCTGAGCTTTCCCTGACGTTTGATGCAGGAAGGAGCTTCCCTGAGGTACCTTGGCGCGCTAAACTGTATCAGGATTAGTCTACAAAAAGTTCCCAAAAATTGGTATTTGGAGAAACTCCAAATCATCTCTACAACTTTCTTTCCTGCATAGCGAAACACCCACGAGACCACCTCACTCATCATGCCGGCCATGGATTCCTACACGTCCCTCATTTCCGCGCCCATGACGCTGCAACAGCGGAAGAAACTTCTCAAACAACTACAATCCCCCGACACAATCTCCAGTCTCCGTCGACCAGAAATCCTCATGGACTTCTTCACCGACAGCCTCGACATGGGCGACTTGGGTCTCGCTGTCCCAGCTCTTCAAGGAATCTTCCACCTCATCATGACCAGCAACCTCGACTACCCTTCTTTCTATCCTCGTCTTTACGCCCTTCTCGACGGAGACCTCCTCCATAGCAAATACCGCTCCCGCGTCCTTCGACATCTAGATATCTTCCTCTCACCAATGAACCATCTCCCCGCTGCGACGGTAGCCAGCTTCATCAAGCGTCTGTCCAGGTTATGTCTGTTCGCTCCACCGTCCGCAGTCGTCGCCATCATCCCATTCATCTACAACCTCCTCAAGACGCATCCTACGACGACATTCATGATCCATCGCAATCCTTACCCACCGTACACAAAACCCGGACAACACCTCGGTGTCGACCCGTACAATCCAGCCGAACCCAATCCACAACTCACTGGTGCGATCGACAGTTCGTTATGGGAACTCGAAACGTGTCAATCTCATTACCATCCCACAGTGGCGAGCATTGCGCGCATCATCTCTGAACAATTCACGAAACAGCAGTACAATCTTGAAGATTTTCTGGATCATGGCTATGCAAGCATGATGGAGAGTGAACTCAAGAAGAAAGACAAAAAGCCTCCTGTCCTGGAGTACAAGATACCAGAGAAGATTTTCCACACAGACGAGAGAGATCCATTGTCGGAATTGTGGAGTTTCGAAGACTGATTGAAATTGATTTCTGAAGCGTTCTAGCGACTGGCGTTGGTGGGCACCGGGAAAACAACGACCATGACGACGATATGACCAACATCTAATTCAACGACACAAATATCACCTTCTGACTAAAATTGCCTTCTATGCTTCCTCCGATGAGCCACATGGACATCCAAATCCCTCCTCCTGGCTCTATCCTGCGCGTTTTCGTCCGCTGTCGATCTGACCCTTTTGCGCACCTTCTTCTTTCCAGCAACGTCCGCCGTACTGTTCATCACTTGCGCGATCAGGTACCCGTTGATGGTGTTGCCCGAGTTCTCAAGCGCATATGTAGGACACTTGCCGTCCTGCTCACCACATTCTACGGTTGGAGGACAACATATTCCCGCGCTGTTCTGACATTGATTGCACAATGGATTGTCATTTTCCGGATGTGCGGGCACCGTGTAGTTTGAGTTACTGTTCATGCTAGCAGGCGAAGTGCTAGTGTTGGCTATGAACAAGGCAATGTCGTTCATCGCTGTCGGACAGTACGAGACGAACACCGAGACCGTTTTCGAGGGTGTCGATGACGGGACCACAATCGTCGTGGTTGATCCGCCTGTGGCGACGAATGTGCCTGAGCCAGTCTTACAACTGTTAGCGGGTGTTCAAAAAGGGCAATGCTACATACCAATGTTCCACATCCCGAAAAGCTTCCACTTCCTGATACGATGCCGGATGACACGATTGACGATATCATACCATAACCAGCGGCTGGCCAGACAGTGCCAGTGCCGGTGAGTGTGCCGGTTCCGGATCCCGACCCACCTGTTTCGTATTAGCTACGACATCACATGAAGAAGATCACTTACAGCCGATTATGGTAGCCGAACCAGTGAATGTACCGGATGTTGCGGTGATTGTTCCACAGCCTACAACGCTCGAAGCATAACCTGCGATTATTAGCGTCGATCACCGTCGCAGAAGCACACATACCGCTCGCAATGCCGGAACTGACGATCGATAGGCCGTCCATGTATATTGTGCCTGTTCCTTCAACAATTCCACTTCCTTCTGCTGTACCACAACCCTCGATAGTATTTGAGACGACTATTGTGCTGTACGAAGCGGATGATGTGGTCGAAGGCGTTGCCGTGATGACCATGAGCGTGGATTGTGTTCCGCGTCCAGTCGTTGTGCTTGAGGCTGTTAAAGTGATTGTTGTGCTTGATACCACAATAATTGTATAACCGGACGTTGAACTGGAAGACTGCGACCCGTAAAAGCTGGACAATACACTCGAGCTCGACGTTGAGGTACTTGTGGGAGTGCTCGTGCTGTATCTCGAAGTCGTACTGGTACTGGTGACAGTCGGTCGGAAAACGCCGCTGCTGAATGTCGTTGAAGTGGTACTGGTGCTGTTCCGATTCAAGCATGATGCTGGAATGGTGAAACAACAAGGAATAGTACTTGTCGATGTGCTGGTAGGTTCAAATACTCCAGAATAGCTCGAATCATAGCAGTACGATGTGGAAGAAGCCAAGGCAGGATCCGGTGAACGAAAGACGCCCTATCAGAGTCAATACCAGCTGTGTTTCAATCATCCACACTCACATCGTAAGTCGGCGTGGAACACGACAATGTTGAGCTCGTCGGAGTCGACCTGGTCGTGGTTGCATTTCTCCCACAAGGTGTGCATGTCGAAGTCGGTGGATCACCTGAAAACACGCCTCGTTTGAATAATCCCTTTCCTTGACGTGTCTTGCTAAAGTGGTGATGGTAGTGAAGGCTGTACAGTGTTTGCCTCGTTCCATTTGCTGCGAAGGAAATTGAAGGCGCCACCGCCGTAATCATAGAAGGAAGGATTTCATAGCGGAGACCGTCTTGGGGCAGCTGGTTCGGTCGAGGTGTGGGGATGGTGAGTAGATCACAGGGAAGGGTAGCCGGGCCGAAGTCAACATATGCACATGTAAGATGAAACAAGCTCGCAACGAAAAGAAGGACAATTGAAGCCATTTTGCCGTCGACGCCTGACGGTTGAGTTCAACGAGACAGGAACGATGCGCCATTTGAAGATGAAGTCCTCAGGGATCGCGTTGTGGTGCGCACAGACCGGGTTGGAAAGAATGGAATGTTGGGTTAGTAAACTCGTGTACTTTGGTTTGCCGCAAGTATGCAGCGGAGGATTGGAGATTTGAAGTCAGCCGCGACTCGGCTGTCAATTTGGTACTTCATTTTGCGAATTGGGAGCAGCGTGACGGAGCCGCGAAGGTCGAAGATGACCCCTTTGAGGAAAATCATTCAGCTGGATGTTCGGGCAATCGCTCGGCGATCTCAAGTATATACAAAGCTTTTATGTTCCCTCGAGGACTTTCTTCCACCCCCAATCAATCTGTCTTACCTCGTATGTCCAGGTCAAACAGTTAAGAGTTGTTCGGTAAATGCTCCGATCTCCAGATCACGGTCGACTAGATGGATTTCCAGAATCCAATGTCGTTTGTGTCCGTTCTTTCCAGGCAGGCCCATTGATTCATGGTTCCCCTTGGTGATGTACAATGAGATCTTGTCGTTGGGAATACGCTCATGAGGGAAATCTCCAACCAAATGCCCAGCAATTTGACCGCCAAATTCCCATCCAGCTTTCTTTGCGGTTTCGCATGCAATATCGTAGAGCTCCTCGCCAGTCATATCCGGGTTCTGATGATACTGTGCCTTAACCGCGTTCCATACTGGCTCGAGCGAGTCGCGTAGTTTCTTCTTGGTAGGATCATCTCCAAGGACGAATGTGCGTCCAAAGTCGGCTTCCCAAGCCTCGAAGACTGGCCCAAGATCGACGAAAAGAATATCATCAGGTTGGATGACTCGGTCCGGCGGATTTTCAGCGTATGGTTTCAACGTGTTGGGTCCACTTCGAACGACCCGTTTGTGCCAATTTGTACGGACTGCATGTCGTTTGGTCCCGAGTTCATGGATTTCATTGCTCAACTCTTTCTCGGTGACTCCTGGTCGAATCAAATCTCTTCCAATCTCCTCGAAAAGCTGAACAGCCTTGTTTTGGGCGTCCAGCAGGCACGCAGCACGTTCCTGTTCCACTGTGACCGTGGTAGTCGCCATGTTTGTTGATATGAAAAGAAGAACAAGAAAGAGAATGATAGAGACAACCCGAGGAAGCAACACAACCCCGCGTAGGCATGCGTAGGCTTATTAAGCGGTTTTCTCCGTCTCTTCAATGGATCTTGCTAGCGTTTTGACTTTACGACAAGGTAATCATTTTCCGTGTGATTGGTAGTCTTCGGGTGCGCGCCCTGGGAATGATCATGTACAAGGTGACCCTGGAGAGACAGCGAGGAAAATCCTCGTGCTTACCGTCGAAATCATTGTCGAATAATATAAGGGGTAAATAAACTTGCAAATCGTTGGGGGAACATGGTAGCAATAACCCATAAGTTAGTCGAAAGCCATCGGTTCTTCCATATCTGGATGATTGTACATGAACCCTGCTACGCTGATCTTGTGAGATGAGCGTCAATCGTCAACTGTCCCGAATCAATGAGGTGCTATGAGTTCTGCTAAGACAGAAGAATATTGATGTCGATGGGTGAGTTGCAACTGCAAGTGAAGGTTGCCCCACAAACTGCCAAGCCTGCGCCCATTGGATGCAAGTGTACCTGATCGGAACTGTTCGACAACCAGCACCACTGCACTGCGTTCTGCAACTCAACCTCGATCGACGGCTGGCCAATATGACGGTTCTGGACAGTGTCAAGGAGGCGGTCGGGCTGGGAGACCATGGTAATTGAATCTTCCGTGCGGACGATGGCACGACTAACACTTTCGCAGCAGCTGCAGCTCCAGCATCCAGAGAAGCTATGCGCGATGCTCGATTACCACTCCAATACCGTGACAGCTGCGCAAACCTTCTGATTCCTCTCAACAAATGCCGACACGAGAACTCGTTCCTGCCGTGGAGATGTGAAGTGAGTGGGCGGACATGCGGATGCGAGCTGGGCTAACAGCAGACGACAGGATGAACGACACGGTTACGAAAAATGCCAATACGAGGAGTTCAAGAAGAGAGTGGCAAAGATGGAGGAGATCAAAGCGGCCAGAGCTGCAGCCAGCACTGCCTGAGGGACCAAGAGATTGTCACTCTTGTACACATATCAACAGCCTCATTCTGCATCAAAGGGCGTTCTTGGAGAGGAATCATGGCGAATGGAAGGCACAAATTTGAGCCTTGATTAGTCTTTGACTCCGCATCACCTCGCAAACCGCCGTAAGAGCGAACATACCAAATTAAGAGACTGCGCAACTACTACAGTTGGTAGTATGGGTCGACCTCACGTGAATGGGTGTGCTGCTCTCCGAGAATGATTCCCTATCTGCATGAACACCCCACGTTTCTGATCATTTGGCCGGACATAAGTGGACTAGTCAATATCCTTTACGAACCGCAGGAGATGAACGGATATCAGCGGCAGAAAGAGCACGGCAATGTGTATATAGCTCCCATCAGAGGTCATCTTTTTGCTGCGTATCGGATACAGGATGACTAATGCTCGCAAGAGCTTTCGATCTAGAAGTACGGAACTTTGGCCCAGTAGAGTTTCTCCATCCGGCACATTTTCGCAAGCACCGGTTCAAAAAGAATTTTCTAGTCTGTATTGATACCTTTCAGCGCTATCAGCGGTCACGAGAGAATCGCAAGTCGTACGAGTATATATTCTGTGGATACTCGACGAACGGCTAAAAGTTACGGGGAAAAAACGTCACGACCGCGGCTCGGATTTTCTCACGCTCGCATAACGGCACTCGACATCTATCATTCCTTTTATATACCCACATATTCCCGACTGACTGGAGCTTCAACATGGCTTTGCGGTGATGGTCTCGTTATATCCTTAGACCCGATCTTTGCCCCCATGGGGGAACACTTACTCGTTCCACATTTCGGCCATTTCGTCCGTCCTAGAACAATTTAATCACCATGGGTCTTTTACAGTTGGGAACCCCTCTGGCCTGGCCAGAAGCCAAACAAGCAGCAAATCAAGTCAGAGAATGGGGTATCGAACAACTCTTGACAATCTGGCGCAAAGCAAAGGTCAAAGAACGCGATGCCCTTCTCTGGGGCGACGAGATCGAATATCTCGTCGTCGCAATGGATGACAAAGAGGAAAAAGTCCGCCTCTCACTATGTCAAGCCGACGTCCTGAAAAAACTGGCAGACGACCATGACCTAGCCAAACAAGACACTCTCGTCCCCGATCTCCAGGACAACACAATCCGAAGCGGCACACTACCAACATTCCATCCCGAATTCGGCCGCTTCATGCTCGAAGCCACACCCGGTAAACCCTGGGGCATCGGTTTCAAAGACCTGCTCGACGTCGAGTCCGACATGAAAAACCGCCGAGTCATTGCAAAGCAGCATATGGACCCAGATCAATACCCGATCACTCTTACAACTTTCCCCCGTCTCGGTACTCGCGACGATTATATTACACCGTACTACCCACCGTCCGGCCCTGCGCTACGCTCACAATTCGTACCCGACGAGATCGCCAACCCACATATCCGCTTTCCAACTTTGGCCGCTAACATCCGCTCGCGACGCGGTCGAAAAGTCGAACTCAATGTACCCGTCTTCAAGGACAAGAGCACGCCCAGCCCGTTTCACGATCCCACAGTAAATTATGACCTACACATCTGGCCCGAGGACGACGATGTGCGCAACGGCGCCGCCAAACAAGATTGCGTGTACATGGACGCCATGGCTTTCGGAATGGGCAGCTGCTGTCTGCAAATCACCTTCCAGGCCAAGAACATTCGCGAAGGCCGGACATTGTACGACCAACTCTCACCATTGGGCCCCGTATTACTTGCTCTCACCGCCGCGACACCCATATACAAAGGCTTCCTAGTCGACACGGACGTAAGATGGAACCAAATCTCCCGTGCCGTCGATGATCGCACGCCCGGAGAATTGGGCGAAAAGCCCCTCAAGAACGACCGCTGGCGCATCCCCAAATCCCGCTACGCAAGTAACAGCACGTACATTGCTCAAGATCCACGTTTGCGCCCAGAGTACATGGACCCCAACCTTATCGTCGACGAGCGCCTCAAACAGAAGCTGGTGGATGGAGGCATGGACGATCTTTTGGCGACACATTTTGCGCATCTCTTCATTCGTGACCCCTTGGTCATTTTCTCTGAAGATCTGCTAGTTCTTGATCCCGAAGGTTCCAACCACTTCGAAAACATACAGAGCACAAATTGGCAGCACATGCGATTTAAACCTCCCCCACCCGACGCCGACATTGGCTGGCGCGTCGAATTTCGCAGCATGGAGATTCAAATCACCGATTTCGAGAACGCCGCGTTCGCCATCTTTATCGTGTTGGTCACCAGAGCCATTCTCAGCTTCGATTTGAATTTCTATATTCCCATTCCTCGGACGACAGAGAACATGGAGACCGCCCACACGAGAGACGCCGTGATGAAAGAGAAATTCTGGTTTCGAAAGGATCCCTTCCCTCGGCGCAGTCCCAAGGCGAGTCCAATGTTGAAAGGAGTTAATGCAAGCAAAGAATCATTGGGTGCTGTCGACGACGAGTATAGATTGATGACGATCGATGAAATCATCAACGGCATTTCTAGTTCTTCGTCAGAAGAGGAGGATTATTTCCCCGGCCTGATTCCGCTGGTCGAGTCGTACCTGGACAGCGTCAATATCGATGTCACCACACGTTGCGAGTTGGCGAGATATCTGGATTTGATACGAAACCGCGCTAATGGTACACTCTGGACGGGAGCCAAGTGGATTCGAGAGTTTGTCAGGAGTCATCCTGAGTATAAACATGACAGTGAAGTCAGCGAGCATGTTGTTTATGATTTATTCAGAGCAGTGGATGATATTGGAAAGAATGAAGGAAAAGATAAAACTGTCGGATGGGAGATGTTGACTGCAACGGAAAGGCAGAAAGGGTTGGATGATTAGCATGGCAATTGAGCATTGCGAAAAGATTAGACGATTAGATTTGGAGTCCGATACATTGGACATGTCGTGGTTTGTCGCATGTCTCGGCAGGGCTCTCGCATTGGATGGTTGATATCAATGAATATATATATATATTTGACGACACAGGAATGGTGACGGAACTGCAAGACAGTTTCTGGCCTGACAAAATCAACACTGCCTGTCGAACCTTGTGGTCTGCTCACTGTATGATCAGCAATCGTGCAATCAAGTCCTGTCACTATTCAGGACCTCCTTCTCTTCGTCATCAGAGAAGTCATCCATAGCGGTCAAACGTTCTTCATCGTACGCTTCGGCATCAGGATACATTACCGAAAACTGTCGATCCGCTTGCTCGAGATGCTCGCACCAGACTCGAGATGTCGCAGGCACAGGCTTGATCCAGCACAAGAGGTAATAAATCGCCATGGCGACGATGAAGCCCGCAAAGAAATTGAAGCGATAAATATATGTTGCTTCCACGGGAACCTGTCACACATCAGTCTTGTTGATTTCGGTCTGAAGACAACCTTACCTTGACACCGACAGCCCCGACAAAGCCCACAATGTTGATGGCGATACCGCAAAGATATGCGACGTATCCTCGCCATGACCATCCGAACCAGTAAAAATAGGGCGACGACTTCTCAACTGAATACAGATCTTTCAAGGAAAAGTAGCCCTTCCGCACCAGATAGTAGTCGCT
This sequence comes from Exophiala viscosa, assembly GCF_022695815.1. Lineage (NCBI taxonomy): Eukaryota > Fungi > Ascomycota > Eurotiomycetes > Chaetothyriales > Herpotrichiellaceae > Exophiala > Exophiala viscosa. The sequence continues at coordinate 1,838,590 of NW_026944355.1, read as the reverse complement.
GACGATCACACCAGCGATCGAAGACAGAAAAACGGAGTATGCTGATAGATATGTCGCGAAGTTGTTAGAAGAACTGAGCAGATTCCAAGGACACATACACAATCCGACAAGTGCGCAAATGTACCCGCCACGACGAATGTTGATGTACCGTGGAAACAGGGCTGTCATGTCGGTGCCCGCGGAAACACTGTTTGCTGCAACGTTGGTGCCGAGTTGGGCAAGCACGAAAGCACTGGCGATGAGGAAAACAGCGAAGCGTTCGGCGGATGTGGGGTCGTCGAGGAGGAATTGAGACAAAAGATCCAGTGGGTTCCAGATAGCCGTGCCGTAAATGGCTTTCGACGACGATGATACGACGATGCCGATGAATGACGTGACTGCGTAGCCGATCGGAATTGTGAACAATTGCGACCAGAGAGCGTCCTTGGGGGTTTCGGCGAACCGAGTAAAGTCAGCGTCGTTAACAATCAGGGTCGCAAAGTTGGCTATCGAGCTCATGATTCCAGCAATCCAGCCCCAAGCGAGCTCAGAGCCGTGTGAAGTGGCCGGCTGATGAACAATCGGTCCAATTCCCTTTGCGCGTCCAATTGCCCAGCCGAAGAACACAATCCCTGCAACAGGGACAAAGTATGCTTTCACTGTGAATAGATGCCTGATCTTGTGAACGGGAAACCAGATAGCCGGTAATGATACGACCCAAAAGATGAAGAAGCCGACAAAATCTCGAGTATTCGTGCCGGAGGCTGGAATGCCATTGTGAAGTGTGTAGAACGATGGCCAAACAGCTCTGATCATTAATGTGACACATTCACCTCCAATCCAGCATTGAACGCCATACCAGACACAAGCCATACCCGCGCGATTGAATACGGGCCACAGCGAACCCCAAAATCCGAACGATGCTCTGCTCAACACGGGAAAAGAGATGTGATATGTTGCACCAATCCGACCAGTCAAGCAAACGAAACAAGCAGCAATGGAATAGCCTATCCATACCTAAGAGTTTGTCAGCCGTCGATCCTCCCTCCAAGGGTATCGACTCACACAAAGCCAGGCGTGCCACCATGCTAGCCCACTTCCCGTGATCATACTGCTGGCGATCATCCATGTGTTGATATTGAAGGAGTCGGCAACCCAGAACCCAACAAAATTCCATGGCCCCCATTGACGTCTGGCGGGTTCCACAGGCTTAAGGTCATGGTTCGTCAACATGAGCTGAGCACTTGTTGAACCTGGTTCGGACGCTGTCTCCAGCTTCGACAGCAAAGAAGCGCATTTGGAGTCCTTGAATCTGGCCATGATGTCGGTGAATTGTTGTTGCATATGCGGGGGTAACCAGGAGAACAGCCGACGGAGAACAACATCGGAAAGGCTGACCTCGGACTGATCGGGCGATGACTGGAGTAGAGGTTCGAAGTCTGGACGACATGAAGCCGATGCTAGGAGCTCGAGTTCTATGTCGGCATAGTGGGACGAAGAGGACATGGAATCGATCCTATGTCGGCTGCATGCAGGGCCAAAATCTAAAGGACCATAATCTGGTAAACAGCTTGCTGTCACAGCCGTCACGCAGCAGGCCGGGTGGAACCTGTAAAGCGCATGGACAGGAGGAACTGTGTGGGGAGTAGCGCGTGGAAACAGTAGATTTGGTGAGAGTATGTGCACATCCAGATGACCAGCGTAGACGCTTTGGGAGTTGTATGTGGGTTGCGCAGAGGAGTAAACGAAGTTTTGCTCGGATTCGTCCCCGCAATCCGCAGAAAGGCCAGGTCTGCGCTAGGCTTTGAGCCCGCTTGAACAGCCTCGTCCCACATAGAAAATTGTGGTTTCGATCTCGAACACAATTCGTAGCTTTATTTCCTGTATCTTGTGGCCCCCTTTAAAAAGAGAAGTGTAAAGATCATCGTACCATGGAGTTGGTAACATTTGAAACCAAGTGTCTCGAGCCAGATGTGCGTTTGCAGGCTCTCTCGAGGGTTTGGACATGGAACCGACATGCTGAATGAATTACGCTATGGCGCGGAAGGTAAGGTAAGCCAGTATTGCATCGATTCCGGCAATCGACGTGTCAAGCGAGAACAATATAATATCGCTAGATAGCATAGCGATAGAATGGAAGAAGTGACACTGTTTGGTTAGTGGAGAATTTGTAACTCGGTGAGATCGAGTAGACTGGCGCTTCGGCCAGTCGTTAGCTAACGTCAAGCCTGACCCCGACTTTGCTGGCCAGCGGACGAATTGTGGTCGGAGTTGTCGCCGAGATCCGGTACTGAACTGTGAATCGAACATGGCGTCTGCCTGTTGATGCTGCTGCCGCTGTCGCGTCGTGGATATGATGACCAACATGCGACACACTGTTAAACGTTCCGGTCAGTCGAGTATCGACATCGAGATCATCCACACAGCATTTTTAACAGCTTGTTAATGATCTTTGCAATTAGATTTTGTTGTTGGCTTCCGTGGTTTTGTCCTTGATCATAATACTGTTGCTGTTGTTGCTGATTTCCGTATTGCTGTTGCTGCCCATGTTGTTGCTGCCCATATTGTTGCTGCTGCTGTTGTCCTCCTGGATACGACTGTTGGTATCCTTGTTGTGATTGATATCCTCCCCAGTTGTTGACATGCTGCATATTTACCTGACCACCAGTCAGATCAACGTAGATTCGTCCTTCATTAGGCTCGACGTGGTATTGCAATCCCAACTCTTGACAAACTTGTTCAACACGGGGTTTAATCTTCTGAACGTGGTTGACGCTGTGATTCCCCTTGCCGACAATTACATGAAGATGATTCTGTCCATGGGACTGAGCATATCGAATTCTCTCCTCAAGAATGTCTTCTGCCTCTTCAACGAACTGGCCATGCAGATCAATAGTGTCTGCTGGTACTCTACCATCGGCATTGTTCTCTCGAAAAATGTATTCGGAAGCCTGTTTGTTGTATTGTTCCATTCTTGCTCCATGGTCTTTTCCCTGCTGAGATAGTGTATGTGCAGCAGCCCCGTCGCCGTTGGAATATGCTTGTTGTGATTTGGCAAAACATGAAGACCGTTTTCCAGCTTCCTGTCGGGCAAGGTCTCGAAGACGGTCGTATTCTTGTTCAGCAGCTTGAGATTGGCTATGATTGAATGCTATTGCGACTCGTTAGTCAGATCATAGAAACCGCAGAGAGACACTCACGTCTTGCTCCAACGCGAGTCGCGTGTTGTGTCGACATTTCATACGACATAATGGCCGATTGTAGGATAGAGCTCGAGGAGACTATGCTGGGAAGCGCGATTCGTCTGGTAGAAAGTGAGATTTCTGCGAGAGAAAGCAAGATGCGTGTAATAGGCAGTGAGATTTCTATGGTTCCCTCGTGGTAGGATATGTATGGTAAGGAATAAGATGTGTTACGATAGGAAGTGAGCTGTGTCTGTGAAAGAGAACGCGCCTTTTCACCTGTACCTAAGTACTCACTACTGTAGAGTGAGGTGCAGGGAGATGAAATGATGACATCTCTGGGGTATGGTCGATGCGACAGGCAAGTCCCGGCAGCCTAAGTTAGGGTGCCCTGCATTGGCGAGATCTCGGTGCCGCGCGCTCCGTAACTGACAGCGATTTGGGGTCATCCCAAAGCTCAGAGTCAGAGGTACCCCGTACCTAGCAAGCCTGTTTCCATAAAAGGTGGCACTATTTAGCCGCTGTTGCTCTTCAAGTTTAAAGAGACACCTTTCACCTTGCTGTCCAGGAGCGCTTCGCACACAACGATATATCGTTGATCTGACTGTAGGAAGCTCATCAACTCTATCGTATATACCTACTAGCTTGCAGTCAAGGCACCCGCCTTTGCCAACCTGCTGCATCATCATTTTATGTCGTCGATGTACTCCGCGTCAGATGTTGCCACGATTTTGGCGACCTGGTGTTCTCTGCCCTGTCTGCTATGCTCTTCAACCCTCTGTCAGCCGAAACCTGTCCCACGCCTTTTCCGATTTGTTGTTCTTCAAGTCTTCCAACCAATCCCTAAACTTTATCGGCTCTTCACCTTCGATGCGCAGGATTCCCTCCTTGATACCTTTCCACCCCTCGACCGGGCCTAGGACGTATTTGTGATTGAATCCACAGTACTCGCGGCCTCCACCGCATTGAATCCCGCGATTGTACTGTTGGCGCTGGCGTCCTCCATCGCGTTCAATACCACGATTGTACTCTTGTCGTCTGTCATAGCAATCCTTGCAGAGGGTTGTGTTGCAGCATATCACACACATATAAAGCGGGGTGTGCCAGTGGGACCATTCAACCCTGGGATCACACTCACCGTCACAGCAGCAGGCGACGCCCGCGAGATCACCTTGGTTCTCTGGATTAGGCTCATCCTTGTCCGTTGCCCGACGCCTCTCATTATCTCCTGGGTCGCCACTATCCTCATCCGGTTCATTGACAGTGTTGACACCAGCACCCTTCCGCTCCATGTCGTCCTTGTCTACGACATCAGGATCCAACTGCGAGAAGAATGCGGAGACCAGAATCTGGGCTTCTCTCTCCAAGCCGTCCAACATGGTGAGCACCGATGCAAGATTGCGAAGATTGACAAGATCGTTTCCACGGACATTGTCAACTAGGCCATCATAACAAATGTCAAAAGCACGCTGCAGAGTATCTTGGACTTCCAGGGCCGACGCCATCCTGCGTGCCATGCGAGCCACGATTATTGAGTGGTTTCCATGTACGGACCGGTTACTTGCGATAGAATGCGCCATATTCTTGGACCTGAGGGCCTTCACTTCAGCAAATAGCTCAGTCTTTCTTGCCGGGTCTGCTGATCGGCGAAACTGTTCGTAGATGATCTCGCTCATCAGGAGAGTGGTCGTCACTAGTGTCATTGATGGATCTTCATTCGTAAAGCTGTATGGTATTCCAGTGGTCTTCGAGTCAAGAACTTCATTCAACAGCTCCCTCGCGGCATCAAGATCACCGCGGACCTTCCAGTGAGCAACTACAAGCTGGTATTGCAATGGTGGTGCCGCCCTGAGATTTGCAAGAAGTTTGATGACTTCTTCATATGCTTCGACCATGAAAGTCTGCTCACTGACCTTCCCAGCACCCCTTTGGAAGTGTTGATGCCAATCGCTATCCCAGTCGTACTGCCAGGTCATTGCTGCGAGTCGTTCGAGTGGTTTCCACTGCTTGACCAACTCAATAAGGCCAGGATCGTCTTGTCTTTGGATAAACAGTTCGGACTCATCCTGGAGAATATCTCCAGGCATGGGTTGGTCTGGATCTGCTTTGCGAGCTTCTGCATAGGCCCAAGTTGCCGCATCTAGATCGTCGCAAAAATTCTCGACCCTACCCTTGGTCAACAGAGCATTTCGAAGGAGTTGTGGGGACACATTCTCAATAGCCAAACATTCGTCGATGCTGTTCCTAACGTTGTCCACACTTTCCCCATGCATATCCAAGCGAATCTCAGTCAACAAGATCAAAGTCTTGACACGTGTTCTGGCCCAAGATCATCTTGGAGTGCTCTCTGCGCGTATTGAAGGGCCGAACTTGTGATGCTTGCAATGATGCAGGAGGGCGGCTAGGCACCAATGAGAATGACCATCCCTGTTGAGTTCCGGGAAGGCGTCGAAGATATCAATGATTTCTTGTTTCGAGTACGGGCACGCCCGCTTCATCTGAATCGTCATCGAAGTCGGCCGATTCATCCTGCTCAGCAGTCTCCTCGTTGACAAGTTGGCTGTAATGTGTCTGCATACCATTGTCAGCCTGCGCCCTTCTGGGGCGTAACGCTTACCAGTTTTAGTGCACTTCGTGTAGATCTGTAAGCTCTCTTAATGCTCCTGAGATCGTCTGCTTGCAACCAGTTTTGGCAATGACCTTTTACCAGTGGGATGAACGCCGACATTTTGTCCAGAACCACGCTGTTCGCCCACTTCGAAGTCTCCGCGTTTACTCTGGAACCAAGTGTTTTGGCAAGCTTCGCCCAGAACACAAGGTTGTCGAGAAAGTCTCCTTGTTGAAGACCTTGCCTGATCTGGTCGTAGTCTATCTCAAGTGTCTCGAATACCTTCGCAATATTATCTCTGTTGGTCATGATCGCCCCAAGAGCTTCGAGTGCTTGAATCCTATCACAGTCGGAGTCTTCAGACAACTTGGTCCAACTCAGATGCGCCATCCAATTCCTGCAGGCATACATTTTCAGGGCATGAGGAGCTTCGCTCGACGGAGTGCAGATCAGCTGAGAACAGGCAATGAACATCTGCCGATGGGCTCCTGTACTAGAAGTTCTCAATCCAATCTCACAAGGGCACGCATTGCGGAAGAATTGTCTCATTGACCGTTCTTGGAATTTCAACGGTAGGTCGTAGTCGTTGTATGTAGCAGGATCTTCCGCATTCTTAGGGGCCAACACCAAATGCTCTGGCGAAGCGAAATCTAGACGCTCCTCTAAACGCTCCTCAACGTCCGCAATCTTCAGAAAATTCGTCAGACATGAACGCTGAAGCTCCTGTTCGAGGTCGAAGGTGGTGCCCTTGTCCAGTCTGATCAACGCAAGACATTCACCCAGAGATAGGGGTCGGAAGCTGAATGCAAGCCAGCAGAGCAGGTATTTGACAGTGGGAATTGATTCCTCCCTATCGTCTTCTGTGAGTCATCCAGCATAAACTGGTATAGTTGTTGTAAATCTCGGGGCATATTGCTGTCAAGCATTCTCAAGACAAGGTGTTCCCGTCCCAAAGTATTGAAGTATTGAAGGAACGGAGTATATGCTCAACGTAAAGCAGCCCTGGGATTGTCAACGCTACTCTCTCCAGCTACGGTTCAACTTACCACTGGCCTTTTCTTCGAAGGTATTGGAAACTCGTTCTTTTGTGTATCTGCTGAATTTGCGTAGTCCTGCGTCGTTGTTCAAATGGTTCCAAATCAGAGTCTTCATGTCCGCCAGCTACTTTTCTTTCGTTACGGTGAGAAACCCAGCGTCGACTTCGGTCAATCGACCAACCAAGACTGGTCGGGTCGTGCATAGCACGCTTACATTGAGGTCGGTAGATCCTTGAATGAGGCTGAAGCACTGGAGGAGCTCGTCCTGCGCTGTCTCTTCAAGCTCATCCAAGCCATCCCAGACGATTTGTAGCCGAGCTGGGGATGCACCACTGAACCAAGGTCTGACGAGTTGATCCCACATTTGGCGCCAGTCCAGTGGATTCCAGTCATCGATGTCTTCACGCTCTAGTTCGGCGTTGATTCTGTCACATAGACTTGTATTCTGTTCTGCCAGCTGAATGATGGTCCAGTTGATGGCATGATGGAAGAAGTTCAGATCGCTCACTCCTTCGCGGAAATAGAAATGTGTTACGCAGGTGTTGGGATCAGACCTGGCCAGTTCCACAAGATGATCGTAGGCACATGCTGCTAGATGGCTCTTTCCTGCTCCAGGGGGGCCTTCGACCGCGAGTATGCGCGACGTTCGACCATTCCATGCCTCCCATTCAGGTTCATCGAATAGCCAAGTACATGTTCCAGGAATAAAAGAGTACACGATATTGCCGTACTCATGAATCGGGTCGATGGCATCGGGGAGGTAACTGCGGACACGGCTGGAAGTTGCTGGCTTGTTCATGGTGCTTTCCCTGGTGTCATCTTGTCGCCGTTCCTGAAACACCATGAGAAGCTTTTGGATATTGACGAGATCATTTCGGACGGTCTCCTGGCTTTCAAGGACACTTTCAAGCATTCTGGTCTGATCCTCCATCATCTGAGTCTGCATGTCTTGATTCTGTTGTAGATCCGAGTTCATGCGTTGCAATTCTTCCGTATTGCCTAGAATAGCGTACTCTGTGGCGGCCTGAAGTCGTGACAAGGTTGTGTCCATTTTCTTTCGTGCATCTCCAAGTTCGCTGTCCGCGCCTTTGATCATGTTGATGACCCATTTCTCTATGCTGGATTAGATCTATCATGGTAACCTGGCTGAAGACGTACTGAATCTGCCCAGTTCGATATACTTTGTGGAGAACCCACACATTTCCAGCACAGCTCTGAATACATCCATCAAGCAATTACGATATGCCTGATACTTAGGTAGTCTTGATTCAAGGATGGTGATTCGTCGGAGGAAAGCATTCATGTCCTCAAAGAACGCAGTCACGACATCATAATCGGCGGACTGTTTCTTGCAAGCCTAGAAACGGTGTCAACATATGAATGCGAAGTTGCGTAAAGGGGAGCCTTTTTCCAGAAAAAGTGGCACCGTTTGAACGATATAGCTCCTCAGGCTCAAGGTGATATTGTTCATTATTGCCATCCAAGAGTCCTTCACACACACAACGATAGAGCGCTAGCGTCTTGAAGGGTGTAGGTCGTCACTTCTACCGTAGAGCCCTACTGGCTTCAAGTTTGGGCACCCGCCGTCGCGAGCCCAGTGATCCTTGTACTTGTATCATCGATGGGCTCCCTGTCAGACGGTGCCACTTTTTCTGGACACAGGCTCGAGAGATGCCTACCGTCAGCATTAACGTCAGTGCCGTTCCAATGGCTGCTGCAGGTGGAAACGCAGGGGTGGCCGCAGATACGAGTTGGTCTGCTCCCTTTTGAATATAATCGAGATTCTGAGCAAACAAGCTCCTCAGCTTATCGACTTTCTTCTTGTTATGGCGGAAGCGATGGAGACTTTCCATTTCGGCAGTGCCGGTTGTCATCATGTCATCCACCGACTTGAATGTAGGTTTGAGGTCCAGGCCAACGATGCCTTTGTAATTCTTGATGGCATCATTCCAAATATCGGAGATATCGCGTGTATCCTGGGCGAGCTCCTCTTTCATTCGCACTACATTGTTCTGGTCCCCTTGATCGGGCGCCATGATCAAGGATGGAAGAAGGAGTGGATGTGCGTTGGGAATGACCTCTTGTCAACAAGGCTGAACGTGACGTCCGACGTATTCCTGCAGCGTCGAGCATCGTGGCGGGTTGAAAATGACGGTTGAATAGCACGAATTTAGGCTGTGCACTTTGAAACGCTGGTTGGAAGAAAAAGTTGGTGCGGTGGAACATGTCAAGATATAAAGCCAACGGCCGTCCTAAGCAAGTCAGTAAAATTTATTGATGGCGTCGAAACCCTTCTGAGGGCGAAGGACCAGCCCGGTCACGATGTCCTTCCATTTGAACAGACAAGCTCCTGGATCAAGTTTCTGCGGTTCGTCTCCATGACCTCTGGGAGTCCACCAAGTAAATCCCACGATCACTGCAATATGATCCGGCATTGTTTAGGAACGAAGAGATGGCCAGTCGAACTTAGCAGCTAGCAGAAGAATCGAAACAAAACGCAAGAAGTCGAAGATAAGAGATGGAAAACGAGAAAAGGAAATAGCAGCAACGAAGAAAAGTCGTTGTTGCACCAAGACTTGTCCGGAAGCAACAAGCTGGAAAAAGCGATCGTCACAAACCTGAACAACATCATCAACACCATTTCCTCTCGGTTGATTAACAGCATCAACGACTCGTCGACGTTGACGTCTTATCAATTGGTGCTTCCAATTTTTCTACTTCTCCACACACCCTTCAGTATCCGATGCAGGTTTGACCACGGGTTACCCACGGGTTGCCCCAACTTCGACACGCACTCGACGCCTCGGTACTCGTACCTCACGGGCCATTCCCCAAACCCTGCCCAAACTCTCTCCGCAAATGTGGTCGCTTCGCCGCCCAGTTTTTCGTAATCACATGCCCCCGAGCCGTGCCCTCCCCAGGCCTGGGCTCCTAGACGATGGAGAGACCCTCGAGCTTCTTCTTTTCCCCTCCTACTCAATCCTTGCCACCAAAATTGACCACTTCAGATTGTTGTTGCTGCCGCTGACAACATGACTCTCTTCAGCAGTTCCGTGATAGTGTTCCCTCGTCTGGATCCTAACAAAGAGGCTTCACAGAAAGCCAAGAGAACCCACGTCTGCAATGTCTGCTCAAGAGCCTTCAAACGAAGTGAGCACTGCATTAGACATCAACGAGGTCGTAAGTTGCATCTATTCACCCTTGTGTGTCCGTCTCACAAACCTACAGATACTCAAGAGAAACCATTTGGCTGTCGAGTTTGTCGCCGCCGGTATAGTCGGAGAGACCTTTTGGTTCGACATGAGAGAACACTTCACACGCCAGAACAAATTGCCAATGCCACTGACGAACCATCACCGAAGAAATCGAAATCTCAAGATTTACCGACACGTCAGTTAGCCTGGTTGCAATTTTGGACACTGCTAACACATTTCTCAGCCGAGAGCAGCCCTCGTCATACCGATCCAGAACCGGAACAACAAGATGTGCCCAAAAATACTGAAGCTCACTCAAATGACCAGCCGCCGGACCTGCCGCCTGTTTCGACTCCTGTGGTAGAGACGAATTTGACCGTCCAACCGCTAGAGACCGCCGTCATTGACTCGACGCACGATACCATGGAAATCAACATGACGGACTTCACCATGAGCATGCCTGACCTTGACAAGATGCGTACATTTCCAACGTCAGTGCCATTACCTGACCTTGATGGTGATCTGGAATTCCTCGATTTCTTCGACCCCTTCCTGGGAATAGAACCAAAGCAGATGGGAAACTTTGCCTTCCCACCAATCAGTGGAAATTTGGAAGGATGGTCACCACTAGAGCATTTTTCAACTTCCAGCCACAGCTCGATGCAAGATTATGGCTTTCAACACATCTTACCAACTTCCACAGACCTCCAACCTTGTAGCGATGTTGACTTGTATACCACAACTGCACAAGCACCCAGCATCGATGTTCCGCCTGAGATGCTTCAATCCACTATCTCTGAAGCAGCGTCCACCCCGAAACTAGTTCACCCAGTACCTACAAAGACTCCCGCCATGCTATTCACCGAGCAAGTGAGATCAAACCTGCTCAAAGATCTATCAAACCGACTTCCTTTCGATCAAGGCAATTTCAGGCTTCCGAGCGCAGTTGCTCTGCAAAAATGCGTCCGCACCTATGTCGAGGCCTTTCACGTTCATTATCCAATGTTCCACCTTCACACCTTGGATCTCGAATCCGCCCCCTCACCGCTTTTGCTGGCTATTTGCGCTATAGGTGCTCTTTATCGACTGGAGAGAAAGATCGCCGCGTCACTGTATTCGAAAGCAGATCAAGCTCTTTCGGCGGCAACCAGTGAAACGAGAAAAGCACCGCGCCTACTAGATAATTGGAGTCAGCCTCCTTTACAGACGCCAAAAGTAGACGAACAGCTTCTTTGGAAGAGCCAGACAAGGTTTTTATTGGCAATGTTTACGACCTTCAGTGGGGATCCTGAAGCTACATCAAATGCGATTGCACACCTTTGCGATTTTACCATTGTGAGTTACCACTTGAACTCTGCGGTTTATTCTTGCTGATCTCCTAGTACTTCCGTCAACTCGCTCCAGGGGTGAAAGCCGGAAAAGCCGTCGAAAACCTATCTTGGGAAGAATGGGCCAGGAGGGAAAGCGTTAAAAGGTTCGTCCACCTCCCCGCTTGATCGTTCATTCACTCATTTTCACAGACTGCTCTACGGGCATATACTCTACGGCAATCTGGTGACCATGACGTACGGCATTCCCCCAGGCTACTCGGTCGTTTCCGACGGATACATCGAGATGCCATGCGATCAAGCTCTGTGGGATGCTTCCACGGCGGAACAATGGAGTACTCTTGTGGCCGTCAAAAGCAAGAGTTCTCCTCTCTCATTGAGAGACGCAGTATCAAGAATCATGTACGGTAATTGTGCGAGGACGGTCCCTGAAGAGTGCTGGTCGTGGTCTCCATTCGCCGTCAATGTGGTGATCAATGCCGTCTCGATCCAACTATGGCACATTGCACAAGGCTCCTACTTTTTCGGCGAACTATCTGGTGTCGGAAAGCCCCAGGAGGCGCAAAGATCTCCAACTTTGGCCCAAGCAGAAGCAGCACTGTCGAGATGTCGAGCACTTATCACACAAGCACGAACCGATGCTGACTATGCATGGACCGAGGCTGAAGGACCTCTTCTGTTTAACTGTCTTGCCCTCCTACGAGTCAGTTACTGCCGAGCATTTACGGGCACGGGAGGTGCAGACCCCACGCTATTGCTGAAAGAGAGTCATGAAGAGGTCATGGCTTCGATTGAGGACTTCGTTGCTATGCCGCAAGAACGGAGCGAGTTGATTACCAGGGCCGTCAGCAGAGCATTTGAAGGTATGCTCATTCCCAACAAAATGGGAACATCATTGCTCAAGAAGACGGCCGCCTTGACTTGGGCTGTTGAGCATGCTCTTGCTGGTTGGGATTCTGGACTATTGGTCACCAAATGGGTACATGTCATCGAGATTGAGACTGCCCAGAGCAATGGTGCCTTCATCAGCGAATTGGAGGATCAAACTATGCGAACGATCAAGAGTCTTCTTGCCGAAGTTGACGACGACTATTCTGACCAGGCAAACGTCTCTGTCGCCGCCAAGTTGGCACGGTATTGGGCTGGGTATTACGATGATACATGGGTTTGGGGTGTTACACCTCGGATGGGATGGGTTTTGCGTGAATTGGCCAACTGTTACGAGAGCAATTCGCCCGTATCATGAGGCTGCAATGTCAACCCCACATTGCCCTGAAAGGGTATGAGGGGGTTTCTTTTATTGCAAGGCTGAGGTGGGCCCCTCTTATGGGCAGCTTTCTCAAAAGTGGGGGAGGCCCAACTGTTCTCTCTGCAAGGATCTGGACTTGCTGGTTTTGACAGAACGAGTCAATTCGATCACCAAGCCGAGGATCTGAGGCAAGTCTTGACGTTTGTGAGACAGCGCAAGGATCTCAAAGGTGTTCGGTAGATTCGCGGATGCAGGAGTCTTTCTGCGCACATTGCACGTCGGTGGCTTTCCGGACCTCCCATGACAGGTCACCAATAACTGGTGCCAGCACTTTGGTTCGAATGCGATCATCATTCTTTCCCTATTTGTGAATCTCTAAGACGATCATTACCTTTTGGGAATGACATATTCGCCGTGTGGGATTCTTTTTGCAGCTGAATATTGGGTGATGTGCGATGCATTCCGGACTGGAATGATCAATCACAGCACAAGTCGGGACTGAACAGATGAGACAGAACATCCGTGGCGCTGGATCTTCAATGCAGAACACCGCAACGCTAGTACAGCGAGACAAAGGATGAGTCTGCCAACTACCAAAGAGGCACCTAAGATCACCGGGAAGGTCCAGGCTGTTTTAGATGATCCACTCCCGACATAAAACGATCACGATGCCGAACTCCAAAAGACCGAACGCTAAACACGGCTTTGCAGTAGCTGAGATGTTCTGAAACGAGAAGTTGTGAGCCTTTTATGCATCTGTCTTGTTGTCCAAGTCATGCCACTGTCTACCAGTGTGGCTGGGAGTATAGATTGCAAGGGATTCCAGGTCAGCCGACTTCTTGCGTCCCTCGAGTCTAGAGATGCTCTAGTCTAGAGATGCAACAGTGAGATTTCTTCAAACCGTCTCTGCATTTGGAGTGTTTCGCCATCGTTCGCTTAACATACACCATTGCGATTTAGTCTTGCATTTCCCGGATGACCAGCGGAAGACGGGGGTAATTAATTGAAGCGAGATTCCTATTCAATAGGGGTATGGAACACGCTGGATTTTTTTAAGAAGCATTGATCGATGCTGGTTCAGGAACCGTATGATGGCACTTTTCAGGTCAGGAACAACTTGTCAATTTACTCACCGCAGTAAAGGTTGATGCAATATATTTTAACCCGAAGCCACCTATCAGCCCCTGCGCCATAGATGCAGTAGAGAAGGGACAACCCTGAACAGATCCTTCAGAGCAACCAAGTGGGCATCTGAACTGTCAGTCCAGGTAAGCTAAGAAGCGGGAACCAGTAGGAATGGACATCTTCGGGACGGTACAAGCCCGGGGGAAAGAGAGTTGAGTTTACGGACAGAGAGGAGACCAAAATGAAGTCAATAATTGCAGAGGGCTTCCAGGCACATCATGCAAAAGCACAAGTTCCCGGAATCTATGCTATAGGCGATACGAGGTGGTAGACAAGTCATAGCCAGGGTGGCTTTAGCTTTCAATTAGTCTAGGGGTGGCCACTAAAGATGTTCCAGTCGGGGGGTCCCAGCGACTCGATTTTTGCCTTTGACCAACTTCTTCTTCCCCTGCCCGCTGCCGTATTCTCGCTTGGGATCCATTCATATCCAATCCCAGCTTCGAATTCGTTCCCATAAGTCATTCCCCCGTTTTACCAATCCATTCGAGATCATCTATTATCTTTTTCCTCTTCTCCTCGTACTCTACAAGCCATCACAACCTGCGGCCTGGGTTGACAGACGACTGTGCAGACGACACCTGTCGCGCACAAACCCAGTGTTCAGACAATAGACACCTGCCCCGTCCACCATCGGCCTAGGTTGCGTAGGCTTCCCAGTCAGTGATCGACGCCGACTCTTTCCACTTTTCGCTCCTTCCCGCGCCGATCACTCCCTGCGGATTTCTATCACTTCCAACCTCCACCGATCTCTCTGTCACCCTCTGTCGCTGCAAACGAATTATTAAGCTCAACCAGAGGTGATTGCGCAACAATACACGAAAAAGAGTCACGACTGACAATCTACAGCTACTCCTCACAGACTCGACTTGCCTCACTCCTGCCCAGAACTCGAGGACCGTCAAGATGGGGTGTGGTGCGAGTAAAGAAGATACGGCCGGCAAGGCAAGGAACGATGAAATTGAGAATCAGCTGAAAAGAGACAAGATGGCGCAACGGAACGAGATCAAGATGCTCTTGCTCGGTAGGTTGAGACCGAATACTCTCGTGCTTGAGCTGAACGTAGACAGGCGCCGGTGAATCTGGAAAATCCACAATCCTCAAGCAGATGAAGCTCATACACGAGGGAGGATATTCGCGGGACGAACGCGAATCTTTCAAAGAAATCATCTTTTCCAACACAGTCCAGTCGATGCGCGTAATACTAGAGGCTATGGAATCACTGGAGCTTCCTCTCGACGATCAACGTGCAGAATACCACGTTCAAACAATATTCATGCAACCACCGCAAATAGAAGGAGACAGTCTTCCTCCTGAGGTTGGCGCAGCCATCAAAGCTCTGTGGCAAGATGTTGGCGTTCAAGAATGTTTCAAACGGTCGAGAGAATATCAATTGAACGATTCTGCAAGATAGTGAGTGCGACGCTCAGGTCTGGGATTCTTCTGACACATTGCAGCTACTTTGACTCGATCGACCGTATCGCTGCGCATGATTACCTACCCAACGACCAAGACGTCCTTCGATCTCGAGTCAAGACGACGGGTATCACAGAAACGACGTTCATTATCCAAGATTTGACATATCGTATGTTCGATGTCGGTGGCCAACGGTCAGAACGAAAGAAGTGGATTCATTGCTTTGAAAATGTCACAACAATTCTGTTCTTGGTCGCCATCTCGGAATATGATCAATTGCTCTTCGAAGATGAGACAGTCAACCGAATGCAAGAAGCGCTCACACTTTTCGACAGTATTTGCAACTCCAGATGGTTTATCAAGACAAGTATCATTTTGTTTTTGAACAAGATCGACAGGTTTAAGGAGAAGCTTCCAGTCAGCCCAATGCAGAACTACTTCCCGGACTACGAAGGTTTGTCGATGCTATTTCTCCTCGAGCTGTAACTGATTGTGTCTAGGTGGACCGGATTATGCCGCGGCTTGTGATTATATCTTGAACCGATTCGTGTCGCTCAATCAAGCCGAAACAAAACAAATCTACACCCATTTCACCTGTGCGACCGATACCACTCAAATACGGTTCGTCATGGGTGCTGTCAATGGTGAGTCTCCTTCGCTTTTCTTTTCGAACTTTCTGACAATTGTAGATATTATCATTCAGGAGAACCTCCGAATGTGCGGTCTCATATGATGAGATAAGCGATTGGCGTCCGATTTGTCCACGACCTACATATACCACCGGCGTCCAGGTTGTCTTTCGAATCCAGATTAAGTGAGTGCGGTCAATCATGTCTTAACGGACTTGGAAGTGTTGGGGTCTGTTTTGGCAAGTGATGGATAATGGGCCGCTGGCCGCAAGCTGCATACGATTGCCCCCCTGTACTGCCGGTGTCAATCATGACAGCAGGCGATGTATATTTTTCTTCAAAAGCCTGTGAAAAGGAAGGGAGCTTTTCTTTATGGTTGGGCTACGGTAGGGAAAGCGATGGATTAGATTTTCTGCAGTATAAGTACCCGCTGTATGGAAATCAAGGACATAAATACAAAATTCTCAAAGACCAGACTATCTTGGAATGGAGCTGTATGTTAATGATTGTTAGCTGGCGACTGAATAGTGTCCTCCGTATGGCCAGATACATCCCCTTGTAAATGTGGAGAGTACGGAAATGTTCATCCGCCGTATTACTTCATGCCACGATTTCGACGACAATACTTTAGCTATCGATTCTACATCTGCTCATCTACCGCGACAATGTCTCTGACATCCGCGCTGCGACCTGTAGGGTTACCCTTCGGCGCAGGTACGAACCGCGAAGCGAAGTCAGACGCGCAGCAGACGCGCCAATTCCATCATGAAATCGACTACTTGAATCTAAACAGAACGCTGAATCGCTTTCAGCATCTAATCCTGCTCACACCCTCGCCTTCCTCTGGAAACCCTTCAGAATTGACTCCTCTGCAACGACAGATACAGGCCGAATTGTGGTCCCCTTTACCTTACCACCGAACGAAATGGATGCACAATGTCGAAGGTGCGCGGACTCTACTCTTACAATTGGAACGAAAAGCACAGACTATTCGAGTGCAGCGGACAAAGTATGAAGCCATCAAAGATCTGGCAGAGAAGAGAGCCATCATCAAGAAATTGAGACATCGGATTGAAGAGATCGGGCGCGAGGTTGAGACAGGGGCGCAGCAAATGCCGATTGCTGAGGAAGAAGGTGATTCTCTGTATGACATTCTGCAGCAACAGTCTCGCCAGACAGAAGAGAAGAACGAATTGCTGGAGGGAAAGCCTGTCTCGCAGGTGGAAGAAGAACCGGCTTCGAAAGATGATCTATTTTCATCGTCTACAACCCGGCGGAGAAGAGGTCGGGGCGAGGAACCAAACGCGCAAACAAGTGGCTTCTCGAATATGCAATCTACAGAACGAACATTGTTGGATTCTTCTCGTGAACAAGAAGATATTACGGTCAAGTTGGTCGACATGGCAGTTCGATTAAAACAACAGAGCAAGAACATGCAATTCTCTCTAGAACAGGACAAGACGTTTTTGGGCCGAGCGACACAAGCCATGGAGGTCAGCGTCAGTTCGATGGAGGCTGCCAGCAAGAATATGCAGTTCCTCAAGCGTATGAGCGAGGAAGAAGGTCTGTTCGGTCGATTGAAGTTGTACGCCATTATCTTTGGGATGTGGGTTGCAGCATTCTTGCTGGTGTTTGTGTGTCCGAAATTGAGATTCTGATCATCAGGCTTGTCACGATGACCATCTGTTGAGCATCATGGTCATGCATGCTCCACGAATACGCCATTCATTGTGCCGAGATTGAGTGTGTCAGTTGCACAACAGGCCAAACCTGGCCAAAGAATCCTGGCGATTGCCGAAGAAGGGTGCCTGAAGATCTCATTCAACAAATAATGAGGCCAATGACCAGCTTGAGCGGGCCACGAGGACTATTCTTGGAATCTGGATTGGCGATTTGTTGCTTTCGCTTTCACATGAATGAAAAGCTTCTGGCGATTGCGTTTGTCTCTCTGTCTCAGATGACGTCGATTTGCAGGTGAAATCTTGATGAAGAAGAGGACAACATTCCAGCACGAACCACGCAGAACCACGCATGACGTCATCGGCAAACGCGTTGACTCGCGGGGCAGGGATCGGATTCATCTTGCGGTCTATATATTAGACTGAATTGTCCTCTAGTCAAGAACCGACACAACTGCACGACTACGAATTGGAACGATACAAGATCACAAATCCATACGACTACCTATCAATATGTCCTCCAACGATAACACCTCATCTCTCAAGTCAGTGCTTGACACTGCAACCGGTTATGTCAACTCTGGCATCGCTGCCTTGACTGGATCAGCTGGCGACCAGGTGAGATCACATTTCATGAGTTACAAAGTCCCACACTAACACATCCTCCAGGCCAAAGCAGACGAATACAAGAACAAGGGTGCCGCTGAATCTGATCTCTCGCACGCCGCCGCCAAAGCTGGGCCTTTCACCATCAGTTCAACTGGTGTCCCTGCCAAAGACGATCCAAACCGAAGCCAAGGCCAATGGGATCAGACAGTTGGTAGTACTAAGGAGACCGTCGGCAACCTCGTTGGCAGTGAGGACTGGAAACAGGCCGGTCGTGAACAAAATCTTCAAGGTCAACAAGTAGAAGCGAAGGGTCAGCTCAGTGATTACGGCAAGGGTATCAGCGATCGAGTCCAGGGTGCCGTTGGCGGCGCCGCTGCGTCCTTGACCGGTGATCGTACTGAACAGCAGAAGTATGCTGATATTCATGACGAGGGAAAGACCAGACAACGTGGTGTCGAGCTTGATCTGGATGAGAAAGCTCGTGCTCAACAACATTAAAGCTAGACGACATTGAAGTCGACAACATTAAGGTGGCTGATTAGTTTATGATACCCAACAATTGATTATATTTCTATCGATCTTCCTGTCCGTGTCCATTGTCCTTCGATGCACTCAGTTGTAAACCATTTGCGGAGTTTAGTCTTGGCCAATAACATCGATTCCGCAACTGCGCCTTGAATTCCCTCCATACACATACCAACGACAGACAAATGGCCGGCTTGCCACAGAAGACTTTGAACTGGCTGTATGATGTGTTGAAGCGCGTGAGTTGTTATGTTCTTTGTTTGGGACGTACTGATTCGCATAGGAATATCGTGATGCAAATCGAACATATTCCGATCTCGCCCATGTGCTTGCCCGCAATCCTGGGTTTGCACCTCGAACAGATGTCTACAGTAGGACGGCAGCAGAGAGAGAGGACGAAGCTGATATTGGACAGCATCAGAGAATGGAGTCTCAGCACTCCTAGTACATTTCACAGGCACGATACCGGTCAACTTCAGGGGGAACACATACCGATTTCCGATATCATTATGGATACCACATGCATACCCCTACGAACCACCGATATGTTATGTCACCCCCACGGAAGATATGGTGGTCAGACCAGGTCAACATGTAGGTGGAGATGGAAGAATATATCATCCATATCTGGCACACTGGAGGGAAGCTTGGGAGGTCAGTTTGCGCATGATCAGCAAGGAAGATATCTGACAGTGGCAGCGGTCCAATACTGTGGACTTCCTTTCGATTCTATCCGAAGTCTTTGCGAAAGAACCACCAGTCATGTCTAGAGGACAGCAGAGAGCACCGCCTCCTGTACCTCCGTTACCGAGAGAATCCTCAGGACCACCTCCTCCACCAAAACCTACAGTACCATCAAGTCCTACACAATCTCAAGGTAGATACGATGTCCCACCTGCGCAGCATCCAGGCAGGTATGATGCTCCACCTCCATTACCTCAGCCACCCCAACCACAAAGTCCACGACCGTACGGAAATGGTGATTACATGCCTCAAAGAACGAGTAGTCTACGACAGTCAATGCTGCCACAACAACAATATCGACCTCCACCGCAGCAATATGCCAGTCCACCGCCCAACCATCCAAGACAGCAGGTGCAGCAACAGCAACCACCACCTCCGAAAGCTGTTGATCTTCTCGACTCACCGTTCGACGTATCTCTTCCAGCACAGACGCCGACACCAAGCAATATCCCTGCACCTCCGATACCTGTGAACCCTGAAAAGGAAGCCTTGCTTACACATCTGTCGCATCAAATCACCCAATCCCTGCATTCACAAATCGCTCAATCTACATCAGCACTGCCAGCTCTACAATCTCAAAATGTTGCTCTGCAATCGACTCTGCATAACCTCAGCGCGGAGTTGAACAATCTCCAATCACTGCATTCCACACTGACCTCGAATCTGTCCCTTTTGTCGACCTCACTTTCCAAATCGGACAATGTGATCTCCTCGGCCAAGAAACGTGCGGCTGAGAAAGATATCCCCGCTGTAGATGACATGCTTGTTGCCCCGACGGTTGTCGCGCGTCAACTGTACGACACGGCATGCGAGGAGAGGGGGATCGAAGCTGCCATACTCGCTCTACAGGAAGGTTTCGTCAGGGGAAGGGTTGGTGCCGACGTATGGAGTCGTAAGACTAGGGAACTTGCCAGAGAAGGCTTCAAGAGGATGTGGATGGAGAAAAAGGTGGCTAGAGGGATGGGATTGGATTTGAGTATGTATGGATCTTGACGTCTACTTTCTATTACGACATGATGCCCGACTTTGAGCTATCCATGTATCCATGACGACCGACTCTGAACTATCCATTCTGCATCCATGATACCTGACGATGAGCTATCCAACCTGAGGCTATTTTCAGTTCCAAGCGACGCTGTCGAAGTCGAAGTTGAGGTCGATTTCCACAGTGGAGAAGTCGATGTCGCCAAATTCGGGATCTGGTGGAGAATAGTTGCCGTCGACTTGTGGTGGTTGTGCATCGAAGTTGATGACATCCGCCCCAAGGGCACGTAGGGTAGCAGCAGTGTTGGTTTCGACTTGGGCATCGTCAAAGCTGAGTGCAGGAGTGGTGCTGATGGCGATCGTGGTGTTGCTGCCATCGTCGTCGCTTTGATTGTTCTTGGTGGTCGGCGACACTTGCTGCATTGGAATCGGCTGCTGGCTCAACACTCGACGAGATTCTGGAGTTGGAGTCGACGAACGAGACTGGACTTGGGCAGATGTGAATCGATAAGCTGGACCGGAACGTGGTGTGGCAGGTGTAGCAACTGTTTGCATGACTCGAGTCTGTGGTTGTTGCGCAATTGGAGTGCGTGGTGGTTGCATATTGAGCTGCTGATTCTGCATTGCTGGAAGTTGAGCTTGCGGGGTTTCGAATTGCGGGAAGAGATTCGCGTAGCAAGGCGCAACTGGACCACCAATCGAGGTGACTCCCGGGTTGTTCGTCGGCTGCTTCTGGTTGCTTTTCATGGTCAACATACCAGTCACTGCCGGCACAGGGAAGTCATAGCCAGTCTGGCGACAGAGTTGTGATGGAGGTGGTTCAGGATCATCCAAGGTGCGATTGAGCCATTTGAAGTTGGCGTGTGCTTTGGCATCTCTGAAATACGCGGACAAGGATCCGGTTGGAATGATCTGGTAGGTTGGACGACCTTGCTGGGCGTTGAAGTCCGCTAGGAGAGCCTCATCGTCAATTGGGGTGCGGTTGGCGAAGAGTTGCTCAATGTTGGGCCGCACTCGCTTAGCTGGCGGCGGCATAGTTGGCGAAGAAGTGGATGGACCTTGACGACGGGTTGGAGTGGTTTGAGGGGACGCCTTGACAGGGGAACGACTTTGACCATTGCTTGCTCGTCTTGGGGTGGCCGCAGCCTTTGGAGTCACAGACTTTGTCTTTCCATTGCTTGTGTTCTTCTTTTCTGGGGAGGTAGATCCACTGCTTGTGTTCTTCTTTTCCGGGGACCACTCTTCGAAGGCAACGCTTTTCTTTCCTCCGAACGCATGCTCAAGACCCTCGGGGATGACGATCTTGGTACTGAGAGCGTCTCGAATGAACTCTGCTGGATCGTCGGTTTCTGGAGTGGTGAGAACTGGACCGACATGAGTGGTTGCAGACTCTTCACCGTCACCAATAGCTGATTTCATCATGTCGACAAATTGCGTGTCGTCGCTGAACATGCTGAAGTCGTCAAGAGTTGGAGATTCAGGTTGAGTCTGGTTTGGAAGTTCAGTGACATATTGGTAGGCGTTTGCATCAGTGAGGGAGGGGTCAATCATGCTGGGAAGATGAGATCCGATCTCACTTGGGGAAGAAGTGACGGAGGTGGGATTCTGATCGAACGCAGAGCTAAATGCTTGCATGTTTGAGTGTCGTCGCTTTCTGATTGGAGTTTCCATCTCTACAAGGC
The DNA here is from genome assembly GCF_022695815.1 of Exophiala viscosa. NCBI lineage: Eukaryota > Fungi > Ascomycota > Eurotiomycetes > Chaetothyriales > Herpotrichiellaceae > Exophiala > Exophiala viscosa. Next base: position 1,816,563 of record NW_026944355.1, on the reverse strand, counting down.
TTGACAGACAGAATGGTTGTGGGAGAGGAAAGGACTAGAGAGAGACAGAGAGAGACGGTCGAGGTTGAAAAGATATACACCGACAGTGTGAGAATATCGCAAAGTGAGATTCGAAATAAGAGGTTGGGGTTGCGAGACTTCACATGAATCTCACTTCGTTTGGCGATGTTCACACTGCCGGCAGATCGATTTCTCCGGTCGAAAAAGAGAGCGGTGAATCAGCTGCATTGGGCATGGGCTTTGCAACTCAGGAGGACTCCAAGCAGAACTCGAGACGGCGCCAAACCCAGCATCAGGCGGACTCCAAAGGCATCCGGCGTGCGCATCGATCTGAGCATCCAATTATGGCAGAACGATCTGGAAACAAGAATGAGAAATTGTTTGATCACGGAGAGCTTTTGTACATATAAGCGGCGAGCTGTCGTCGACTATTCGACAATCCACAAGTCCCCAGCTGTCTATGGCATGCAGACTTCGAACTGAATGCGCCCCAATCAATATCGCCCAGTTCATGCATGACAGACTTTTCCCACCATTTCAGCTATGCAATGAGTTGAAGAAACCTCCCGGGCTCTGTTGAACCGTCCTGAAAATGCATCGCTAAATCAAACTAAACGGCGCAAAGACCACCTCCAGAATCTTCCATATTCCATGCTCCAGCCAGACCAACAATCTGTGGTTCTTCGGCATCCAGCTCAAGAGCTGTAATTCTACTCTCGAGTGCAATCTCAGCATCAGCGGCCGTCCGACGACCACCCATAAGAAGTTTCCGAGCCCAGTCATCAATGGCAGGTTCACCAGTTTCGTCTCTTGCTTGCTTCAAGAATGGAATGAGTGCCGTTCCACCAGTGCCGCGCATTTTCTTCTTCGGCGCTTCAGGTTGGTAGCGGATAGACGCAATTCCTTTGTCTCTGGGTGCGTAATCCGAACTGCTCTCTCGACGATGTCTGCTCAGACTTCTAGATTCTCGACTTTTGACGATGATGTACCTTGACACCATCTGTATATGTTTATCCCGTAGAGCTCGGAGCATTGCCAAACACGCATCATATGCAACGCATAATTCTCGATTCGACTTGTTGAGCTCCACATACTCTCTGATGTTTGCGACTCCCTCAACAGCTTGCAAAAACCGTCGGTGCGGTCCGGGCATGTACTGTCTCATTTCATGAATGAAGTTATGTCGCGGTTTGGGGGCTCCTTCTGTTTCTGATTCGGATGTTTCGTCCTTTTTGGATCCTGTCGGTCGGTGCTCGACTCCTAGAACGGTGTCGAAAAATTGTATCATACTGCTTTGCGCATTCGAGCCACCTCCGTATTGTCGCCACGTCGATCGACTGCTGCCATCGTCGTAAAACACACCTTGAGGTAAACCTGCGTCTTTCATGTTTTTGCTGCCGGCCAGGAAAGGTCGAATGCGATGATAGAAAACGTGTGGGTCGCAGTTTTCGTACATTCTGATCAATAACGTGCCCAGCTCGTCCAGCGTCTGGGCAAAGGATTGTAAAGCTTTGGTGACTATCGCGGCGTCATCATCTCTTGCGGCTTGTATTGCTTTGAGCATAATCGGTATACATGGTCCACCTTTTGCCTCCATCGCCACACTGACCAAATAGAACCATTGTTCGTCCAGCGAACCGGTAAAGGTGGTGAGTGTGGAGAGGTTGTCGAGGACCAGCGATTCGGAGAGGAAGATGGGTTTAAAGTTCCATAGACATACACCGGCGTAGGTAGCGACTGGAGGGAGGTCGAGGTGTTCGCAGACTTGAAGGAGTGGGTAGGTGATTGGTGGTGGTAGTCTTTCTGCCGGTTTGTCGCCTCCCCAGATGTAGCCGTGGGCCATGAACGTGAGGACCGAGTATGCTCTTCGCCACTCTGCCTCTGTTTCTAGGTGGACTGCGGGGAGGATGGGTAGGCGGTCGATGACCACGCGCAGTCTCTTTGAGAGGAGGAGTGACTGGAAGTTGTTCATGATCCGCTCCCAGCGGTCGTAGACTGGATGCGGGAGACATTGTATAGGGTTCTCTGCAGGGAGGAAACCTCGGTCGGGCGAGAGACCGTAGTCTTCGAGGCGGGGGATGGGTGGGAGCATGGTTGAGCCTTGAGTAGAGTGAGCAGGGTGGACTGTGAGAGGGGTGAGGAGGCCGATATAAGGAAGAGATTGATCAGCGGGGTCGGAGGAGATGGAGAGAAAAAGAAACTATCGGGTTCATCCGGATGGGTTTAGGGCTGGCGGATGCGGAGTTCGCGGCGGTGGGTTTATGGGATGAATCGAGGTGTTTATTATTATGATGACATTCACCATGTTCGACTTTGATTCATCAGCAGCCTCGTCATACTAGTACTCACCCACATTTTGAAAGAGGCGAAAAGATTATGGCGAGGCAGAATCATGCATGCATTGACAGGGAAAATAGTGAGAACCCCGGACGATGATCCTCGGCCCATCGGAACGTTCGGCAAGAACTTTATTTCAGCGACTCAGGTACCGTGCACATCGTCAAGGTCAACCTCTTCAATCTCCATCTTAAAAAACAGTAGCCCTTATGATAGACCCTAAGAGCAAGACAATCGACAATATCGTCGATGAGGCCTCATGAATTCTTAGGTCTCCGTCGCAATTGTGGACTCCATTGAAGCCAACCCATCTTCGTCTATATTCAAACATTCATCTCCTGCCAAACTCCAACTCCAAGTCATCCATACAATTAGCCACCATCGAGGCACTCGCGTTCATCATGTCTGCACACCAGGTTCTCTCGCAATCCAGTGAAAGTGTTTGCCGAGTCGACCCAGACTATCCTGCATGGGGATGGTGGCTGTGAAGTCCTCGGGCCCCTAGCGCAGCGTGATGTGGTAGTCAGAACCGATCAACTTGTAGCTGACAGATTCGCGGCGAATGAGATCAACACCGTAGAAGCTCTCGCAACCATGACCATCGATTTCATGGTGGATGACCGCGCATTCAACTTCATCGAGAGGCACAAGGCTACACTCGGATTCGAAGTCGAGACGAGCATCGTTCGCTTCTCTGAGTAGTCCTTCACCAATTGAGGTTCCGGCCTTGAATTCTTGACAACTTCGCTGAACATTGTGGTGTACTTCGAAATGTTCGAACCCCTCGGAAACGCGCTTGATCAGGACCCGGTTGAGCAGATTGACAGAGTCAAAAAATGGGATGCGCTTCTTGAACACCGCATGCAAAAATTCGCATCGTCCGTTCACAATTCTTCATATCTGAGAAACGCGCCCAAGAACTCGAAGGCTCGTAGAGTAAAGGTAGTCAACTTGGCTGTGATCATTTCCTGGCGTGCCTCCGCACGTCGACCGATAACGTGAAGCACTACTTCAAGAAGGGGGACTGAAGAGCGCTCGAAGCGTTTCGAGTCAAGGACGAACATGACTAAGCCGGCAAGGTGTTTGTGGCTCAGTTGATTGGGGTATGACACCGCAGTGAGGAAAAGAATGCCGGCAGGTGTGCTGTACGCACACAGTCCGTTGTCTTTTTCGAAGATTGTCAACTCGTCTAGCCACGGGTCTACCAATTCCAAGTCCCCAGCCTCCACACCTGGAACATAGTCGAATTGATGTTGGGTTGTGTCGAGGTCAAGATACGGGCAGACTTCCTTGAGGACCAATTGCAGGGGTTCGCGACCTTTGAAATGTTGCTGCTCTCTAGCCTTGATAGCCTCAAATTCCTTCTTCACTTTGTCAAGAAACTCTTGTGCTGCACACGCTTCGTCGACTGTTCCTGCATCCTTCACTCTCTTGTCGAGTATTGAGAGAATTGTTGGCAACGATGGCACCAATGATGGAATGACCGACTTGACCGCGTTTTCATCATCGACGTCCAACTTGTTCACCGGCGCCTCCTGCGCTTGCATTCCCTCGGAGAAAGGCTTCAGACGAGCAAGTTCATCATTCAGATCATCGACCCTGGCTCGCAGCCCGCAGTTTTCATCCTCTAGCTTCTGTATCTGTGCTCCAGTAGGTGGCAAGTCGGCCCAGGTCACGGACTTCATTGTAAAGGAAGCGATGGTTCTTGAAATGATGAATGTTTGGATGTGAGAGAGTCATTCAAAAGAGTGAGGTTGTGGTGTTGTGCTATCAAAACAGAGCAGTGACACGGCAACTCGCCAGTTCAATTCGGGTTCAAGGCAGTGTTATCAGTTTCGATGAAGCTGAGTGACACCCGCCGAATGCGAATGCCATTTCACATGTACCGTCTCATCTGCAGACAGCCTCCAGCCGAGCGTTTCTTGATCTCGATTAGCATTCTAACAGTTCTTCATCGTTCAGCACGATCCTCTTTTTACACCTACTCATACGCACGCAGTCATGGCTGAACCAGGGTTTGAACCGGTCCGACCTGGCAATCCAGCTCTGCACGAAGATATGGCTGAAATCAATTCATGTCTTCCCGCCGTCCTAACCCTCTGCGACGAAGCAAGTGACAAGCTCAAAGATCACGACGCTGTCCTTCAAAAAGACCCACAATCCGATTCTAGTCTCTTCCTCCCCTGGACAGAAGACATCACAGCCTTGCGCACGATGGCAGACATTGCACGAGCAGGTACCAAGCTCCCACCAACCGAGAGCATGGGTAAAGTGGCTATTACACTGCGAAGAATGGCCGAAATCAAAGATACCTTGCGAATTATAGGACTGGTACCAGATCTCGAAATCGAAGACGTTTGGAAACTTAAGGATCTTGTGCGGCACCTTGATGAACTCTCGAACCTGTCAAAGGACGAGTCAGACGGCAGAATCATGAGCGGAGCTGAAGACGAAGCCATGTATCACACCTTCGATGCGCTTGACGACATCAAAACTCGGTGCCAAGAACGTCGCGCAGCTGCCGCAGCAAGAGAGGCGAAGGAGCAACAGGAAGAGACATTGGGGAAGGAGTTACTGCAACAAGTTGAGACTGGCGGAGAACATCCAACCATGTTCATGTCGATGCCAAATCCGATTTGCGAGGATGACGAAGAATGGCTAGTTATTATGCAAGGTCGACAGGACCCTTCTGCAAATATGGCATGCAAGACCTGGTCTTCGAGAGACTGAAAGAAACCTTACTGGTGTAACGGGCGATATCAACCAAGTGCTATTCGAAGAAGTCCCTGGTGCAACGATAAAGTCGATGAGGTGATATTCGAAGTCTTGAATGATGAAGTCGATCATGCTTCATAGTCCGGCTGTTTCTGGACAGACCTGACCAACAAATCAGATCAGGAATGAGATTGACTTCCTACTGGACGCACCTACTTGCAATCCCCATATAAACGACGACCAGTGCGTGAAAAATGAACTTCGTCGTGAACCCATCAGCCAAACGCCAGACATTACTGTACAACGACGGAGCGCGTCTTAGTACTCCTATCAATTCGAAATGAAACGCCTTGACGCTGCTGCTCAGTTCTTCGTATCCCTCGACATCATTGTCGACCCTCCAGTCTCGAAACTGAGCCTGGGACTGCAGTCGACTATACTGCTCTCGGGCGTGTCGTCCGTGTTGCTAGGAGTATACCGGAATCCGTCAACCACGGTGATCTCCCCCTCCAATTCGTCCTCATACCGGGGTGGAGGAGCTGAATAGGACGGCGGAACGTCCGACATTCGACTCGGTCCGACGCCAGCTTCGACGTCGTATCCTCGTGCCCGACCCTCCTCGGCACGGACTATTTCTCTGACAAGATCAGAAGCATTTCGGAGACTGCGGATCTCATTCTGCATGACATCTTCCAAGATACCTTCCTGCTCCAGGATCATCTGTCTCTTCTCTTCGTAGTCGCCCGAGCGTTCACGGTGACTCCTCCACCATGTTGACCACTTGTGTTTGCATGCAGCTTTGCGATATGCCTTCTTTGTCCGACGTTCTTCTTTACGAGCGGCTCTTTCAGCTCGCCGTCGAGGGTCCTTATACCAGGAGCTCTTTGATTTGATGAGACGGAAGATTAATGCCGACAATATGACCAGTAGCAGTAGTGAGATCACAGACAATGATAGTTTATATTCGAAACTGCGTCGTCCTCGGAATCCAAAGATTGCATGTCTAGGAGGCCCACGGGGAGGACCGTGAGGCCCTGGTGGAGGCGGTGGGAAGCCTTCAGGAGGGCCGTGAGGAGGCCCATGGTGGTCTGGTGGAGGACCTTCAGGGGGACCGTCGGGAGGGCCATGGTGTTCCGAAAACTCCTCTGGGTGACCATGGGGAGGGCCATGGTGTTCCCCTTCAGGGCCATGAGGAGGGCCATGGTGCTCGCCTTCGGGGCCATGAGGAGGACCGTGAGGTGGGCCATGGTGTTCGCCTTCCGGACCATGAGGAGGTCCGTGATGTCCCTGAGGTGGATGTTTCAACCCTTCTGGACGACCGTGTGGGGGTCCATCTGGTTTGCCATGATGTTCGTGTTCTTTCCCCGGTCCATCATGCCCTGTTGGCTTTCCTTCAGGTGCATGATGTGGCTTGTGCTCCTTCTCAGGACCCTTCGAAGCCGACGGCAATGAACGAGACTGAGTAGGTGACGGTACATCGACCTGCTTAGGAGGACCGCCCATGCCATGCATGTCTTTCTTCGGACACGTCGGTCCTTTGCATCCTTCCTCATGGTGATGTGAAAAGTGAAGACCAATGAACTTCGAGATAGCAGGAGCTTTCTGGATAGCAGTCCGCCATAGACACTGCATAGTCGAACACGCTTTAAAATCTTGCTTGAGAATGGACATGATTCTGCCCTCAGTGTGTCGAATACGTTCATGCAGTTCTCCCATTTCAGCCTTGAGGTTGTCCAGATGCATATACTCGATCTGCAGAAGGGCATCCAGCGAAGGTTTAGGGTCTTCCATCACAGGTGTGACTGACAACCTCTCCGAAAGCCACTCATCGCAAACCTGTGACGAGACATGTTTGAGTGGTTTGTCTTGAAGACGGAGGACTGCGGGGTGGCCCTTCTGTTTGAATGATGTAGTGAACCCGGAGATCTCCTTGACGGAATTGTGGCCAACAATATCGTCAAATCGGACAGAGATTACTGAGGCCTGACCCTTGAGACATGTCGACTCCCAAGAGGCCAGAACTTCCTTTTCGCCCAGACCATTGGAAGCCCTCGATTTGAATGCGATACGTCCATGGGCCTCTTTGTTCGTCAAGGAAAGCGGAAACCCGTTCAATCGTGGCGGAGAACTGCTACACTCCTCATCGGCCGAGTCGATATCCAGGGTGATTTCCTAAAGAGTTAGAAACATTGAAAAACGAAGGTTGATAAACTCACCAATCCGTCATCTGTACCAATAAAACATCCTTGGCAAGGTGCTCGGAAATGTATCGAGACGTGATCAGGACCTTACATCGGTCAGCAGCTGATTGACAACCCACCAGATTTCCTTACCTGTTGTGCCCGCAACGGTTGTGATATCCTTTGGTTCGGTTTTAACTGGAGAAGAAGGAATGAGAGCGGATAAAGACAAAGAAACGAAAAGACCTTGAAGCAAACAGTACTTCATCGTGAGGTTGTCGAAATGTGAGCTGCCTGCTGGCCTCGAGATCAAGACTCCATTGAGCAAATGCCTGAGGAGAGAAGGTTGAGAAGAGGAGGGATGAGCGGGTTTTGGCTGGTGCCTGACACAAGCGAAGAGGGAAACACAGCCCGGTCCCTGGCAAAACCGTATTTTGGCAGCCGCGTCAGCAGATTCGCGGCCGATAACTAACCACGTGATTGATAAGATCTCGCAATCTTATCACGTGTCAACCATCCGGCTTACATAATTCTTGCCAAGATATCAAAACATCACTGGTCGAAGATGACTTTCAGACAACATCAACCACCAACTGCCGCATGACAGACTCAAAGATCACGATCTCATCATGGTAAATACCTCGATCCGTTATTGAGAATCACGACTGACCGGTAATAGCTCCCCTTAGGCCTCCTGACCGCCGCTCAAGGCCACCCGATGCTTGTTGAGCTAAAGAACGGCGAGACACTCAACGGCCATTTAGTGAATTGCGATACCTGGATGAACCTGACTCTCAAAGAGGTTGTCCAGACAAGTCCAGAAGGCGACAGATTCTGGCGGCTCCCTGAGGTTTATGTCAGAGGAAACAACGTATGTTTTTATCGATCTCTCAATTCTTGACTAACTGTTTAGATTAAATACCTACGTGTACCTGAAGAAATCATCGATCTCGCAAAAGAGCAACAACAAAATCAACAAAGCGGGCACCAACGTGGTCGTGGTGGTCAAGGACATCGTGGAGATCAAGGTGGCAGAGGTGATAGAGGACGTGGTCAAGGCAGAGGACGAGCTCGTGGTAGAGGAAGGGGACAATGAAACCGCATTTGCTCATACAGCTCGACTACAGCAGTTACTTTTCATATCGACGCTCCAGGCTTCACGCCACCGCTATGCTATTCCAGAACGATACCCTCGAAACACAACCTCACCGACGCGGAAGCTGCGATGTGATACATTTAAACACCTACTACTGTTAGCATAGCACGGAACTCAAAATCGGCAAACGTACCTCTTCTGGGACTATTCCCTGGTTGTACAAATACTTTCCTAACCCTCTCACCACTTCGATTTGTTCTTCAGGGGTCAACCCCACAATGACAGTTTCGATAACACTGCCGACACTGGTTTTGTACACGGCGATGAAACTTTGATAGTACATGTATGAGAACAGTCCCATGATGAATTGGCAATCCATTCGGTCGGTCATTCCTCCATGTCCAGGAATACTGTCGCCAAAGTCCTTGATCTTGAATGTTCTCTTCAATCCCGACGCAAAGAACCCTCCGAAAGGCGCGATCAAAGACGCAAACGTGGCAAAGACCAGGATGTGGAATTGCATTGGCGCGATCCAGAATGTGTGATTCAATCCGACCCATTTCCCAAGAACATAGGGTCGTGGGGTAAAAACAGGATTTGGTGTACATTTGAGACCTGTGTAGATGTTCGCTCCCAGGTCATTGACAGGACAGATAAAGTATTTGTAGCGCATCAAGATGTTGCACATGGCGAAGCCGAAGATAATTGTGCAAACCCAGGCTCCCACAAATCCTTCAACGGTCTTCTTGGGAGAAATCTTGATGAGTTGTGTCCGACCAAAGGTGATTCCACAGATGTAGGCGAAAATGTCGTTGGTGATTACCAGAGACACCGGCATAAAGAACCACATCATACCCTCGAAAACGTTGTTCATCATAAAGTGTGCTTGTACGACGATCAAATATAGCGCCATGTGAGTCCATGCAAATTGGGTGAATTGGAATCGGTAATGGCCCTTTTTCAATGAGGCAACGAAGAAAACAAACCCTATATCAGTCAGCAAAGTACAACAATCTTTGAGAGCCACAAACCGAAGAGATACATCATGAGACTGATGAATCGGTGGTGTGTTGCGAAAGGAAGCAAAACCCTATCCACCAGGAGGATATGTTTGAAGTAGTAAATGACACTTTCGCCGTACAGAAAGTACATTGTGATTGCCAGGAAGTACCAATTCAATGCTCGAGTCAATGGCAAGTTCTTCTGTTTTGTTGGAACTTGGGCGATCGCAATGACTTCCTTGAATGATACAATCTGTACTATAGTGATGATCATGAGGATGTAGACATGCCCGGCGAACATGGCGCCAAAGAAACCCCCGATCATGGCCAATGTCCATATTGTTCGTGTGATGAATGTCGCCTTTTTCTTTTCATATTCCGAAGGTTCGACTGCTTTTGCTCCTTTGATCAATGTTCCGTTGCTGTCTGCCTTTTCTCTGTTTCGACTGGGAGGATCGGATACGGTTTCGCTCGAACTGGAGGACTCCTGTCGTCGACGGTCGCTCGCATTGGCATTGCCATTACCTCGATGCTGGAATTTGACCGATCTTGGTTTTGTCATCTTGATTGAAGTCGTGTGTCGCAGTTGAATTTCCAGGAATTCCGGGTGGACGATCGAGATAGGAGGTGGTGATTTGACACGTGCTGTTGGGTGTATGCCCAGCGTAGGTCAGCTTGCACGAAGCTTGTTCCACGTAACGCTGGAACTGCTACCTGACGCGATCAAAGGCAGGACGACGTCGTCGTTGATTACGAAACTGCCTCAATTGATCGGATGTGAGGAGTTACAAAAAAGCCAAAGTTGGAAATCAGGCGCAGCGAAGCAGAGCAAAGCACATGGCTGGGCCCAAGAGAATTTGCGTCATAAAGTCTGTTACTGTACAAGTAAGTCACTTCGGGCATAATTTGGCCGGCGAACATGCACAACTAAATTGACGCTTGACGTGCATGCGACCCGCACCGTGTCGAGGGGAAAAGCGCGTCAACACTTCGACTCAGATACTCATTAACGACAACGGTGTGATGATATTGGGCAGTCTTCCTGATGGAGGTCGAAAATGAATGGCATGGACGACAACGAAGACGAGACAGATCTCTTTGATGATGATTTCGACGGTTTGTCCGAAACCGCTCTTCAGGAATTAGAACAACATGCATTACTCTCTACACAACAACAGATTCACATTGGGGCGAATCCCGCGCAGCCCGCTGTTCGACAGCCGCAACCATTAAGATCCGCCGATTTTGCAGATGACAGTTTCGAAATAGTAGGCGACGAAGGAGTGCCTACACCTGCCGAAGAATATGATGCCTACCCGCTTCGCCGAGAGGCAGCAAAGGCTACTCCGCGAGAACAATTCCGTCAACACAGGTACGGCCAGGCTTATGATGGAGTGCAGAAGACACATAATACCACGGCGAATACTATTCAAGATGAGGTGATGTTAGACATTGGGGAAGATCGAGACGCATTTCGAGGTGGGGTCGATGAGTTGCTGAGAGAGAGGAACAATCTCACACGAGAGCTGCGAAACGTCAAAGATGCAGCACTCATGCAGAAGGGGGAAATCTCCATCATTCGAGCCAATTTCGACAAGGAAAGCAAAGTTTTTGACCGACAGATTGGCTCACTGAAAAAGACCATGGAGGAGGAACAAGCCAGACACACAGCTGTAATGAATGCAATGGTACAGAAAAACAATAATCTGACCACGCAATACAATTTTCTGCAACAAGAACACCAACAGGGTTTGCAAGAGACGAGAACCCTCAAACAGCGTCTGAAGGAGAGGCCACAGTCTGAAGGGGGTCCTGTTACAACACCCAAGCATGGTGTGATGAGTTCGCTGAGGGATGGCTTCGAGGATGACGATGTCATGGTCGTGTCGCCTTCAAAGTCGAACCGACGATCGAAACCTCCCACTCCGAGCAAAAGAAAGCGAAAGGCTGATGGAACAAGTCCTATCAAGCCACTAGTTTTGCGACCAACAGCTCCCAGTACATTGGAGAAACCGGCACAAGAAGCACCACAAATGGAACGAGTGATTCAAATAGTCAGGAAGGACAAAAGAGCCGAAAAGAATCTACGATTCCTCCAGTCAATCCTTGACTATCGTGCTAAGGGACACAAAGAACCACTCTTGGAATCCTTGGTTCAGTTTTCTCTGCCTTCGAGTCCAAAGACGTTCTCGACTATCTTGCTTGAAGGTACAGCACACTTGAAGCAGGATCACTTCTGCGGCGACCTTTCACAGATATTCATCGACCTGTGGTCGAAGTCAATCAAGGAACAGTATTACCAACCTATTTCATTGCTCGTCGAGGTTGTCAACCATCTCATCGACGCCGATATGACTGCGGTAGATGCCGGAATCGTCACTACATTGACTCCTCTCCTGCAATCTACTGTTGCCATCAATGCAGAAAAACGGGTTAAGCACTCGCCAGTCAATCATTCCACTTTTGGCAAGTTCCGACAAACTCCACAATCAGTCTTGAACCATGAAGTCAAGAGTACGCCATGCCTGGAACTTCTGCTGACAATGGCATACATCATCTCCGACGACCACGACTTGCTTACCCTTTTCTGGCGCCTCGTCAATCCCGAATTTGTCTTGATGATGCTGAACGCCTGGCAACCAATTGCGGACATTACACTAATCCTACGCCTCCTGGCAACCAGCACTTTCACACAAACATTCGGCAGCATCTGTGTCAATGACCAACAAGCACAGATTGAGCAGCACATCATGAACCGCATTTGCTATCTTCTATGGGAGACTCCCAAGGTCGATGAAGGTCTACCACCAAACACAGCCATCGAAATTGCTCAATTTCGCGTGGAGGTGATGGATCTTCTAGTCAGAGTGGCCATTTCATCCTCGGCCCATCCTCACGACGACCCAACCCACCACGGCAGCCAACTGATCGCCAGCCATCCGAGCGCCATTGCCCGGATCGTTCGAAGTCTGTACGACGAAGTTGCAGCCATGTACGATCTCACGCCGTCACACGCTCTGCATGCCGAGATCGTGAACAAGGGTATCCAGGTTCTCTTCCGCGTCTTGGAGTTGCACGGTTCGGAGGTAAATTTGCAGGAGAAATTGTCGGTCATCAATGGTGGAGTGCACAAACATCGTGTCGTCCTGACGAGGCTGGCTTTCTCCGAAGGCTTTTACATCGACCGATTGATTACCGATGATACTGTGGCTATGGCGACAAGTATGCTGGAAGAAAGTGTCACACCTGATGAGGCTGATGAATTAATCGAGGCTTTTCCCGGGTTTAAAGGACGAGGACATGCTGCAGATGATGAATGACGTTTTAGTCTGGTAGATGATTGCATAGCGACGGCGTTTGGACATGTTGGACATAGTGATTGTCCTTTGAATGACACGAACTTAATGTCAGTGTCATGAAATAAGTTTAAACATTACTCTAATCGTGATCTCGTAAATAGTGCCGAAAGGATAGTTCACTGCGGAACTTGAATCGTATATGGCAGTTCGTGCCCATCTCCCGGCCTCGCCAATCGAATGACACTACCATTCGACGACCTCGTCCTCGTTCTATGTGGCCTCAAATCCGACGAAGTGGTCGAGCGTAGGGATTCGCTTGCGTTGCTCGGATTGCGACTTCGTCTTGACGTAGCAGACACCATTCGTGAGCTGAGTTGAGGCCTGGACCGTGAACGCGTTGCTCTTGTCGGTGCCGTGCGTAGCGAGTGTGTATCCGTCTCGCCCTCCGTGTACACACGCTCAAGCGACGACAAAGATGGAGCGGAATCCTCTGACACACGACGTGGGATTGTACCATGGTATCGGACAGAGCCGCCATCTGAGAACGTAGAGGCTGCTGACGTTGTTGGATTGGTTTGTTGTATGCTCGAAGTGTCTGACGGCTCGTCGAGATCGTCAAGGTCTAGCATTTCCATGTCCACTGGCGTCATGTTTCGAAGGATTTCAGCAAACATGCGCATTAAGGCTTGAAATTCGTCTTCGGTAACGGGCTGTGGTGAATAGCGCGCTCGCTCGTAGGCTGCGAGAAATGCAACGGTAAGAGACCTATCCGGTACGACACCCAGCTCAATCAGATGTCGAAAATATTGACGCATACCCGTTGTCTCGGGTCGAGTAAGTTCATCAATCACCCTCGGATTCGGACCCTCCTCGAGCGGATCAACAGGCGCGAGACTCACTGCCTTTGCCTCAATCAGGTCGATCAACTCATCAATCACCGTCGAGTACTCCAGATTAGGTAGGTCTTTTCCTGCGGGCGACGACCACCCCGGGTGTTCAATCTTTCCCCATGTCGGTGCGACATTTTTGTTCGAGCTTGTTCGTGATTTGGGAAGGGCTAACATCCTCGTGTAGCCAACGACCGTGTCGTGCTCAATTCTTTTACTACGTGGACGCGCTTGGTATGCGATCACAGCACTCCTTTCCATACATTCTTGGATCAATCGATGTACTCGTCGACCAGGTAAATCCTCCTTTTGGATGGGCATAAACGTCTTGGGAATATCTTTGAGTACCGTACGGTTCGTATAGATGCGGGAGGCGTAGATGAGCGACGCGATAAGTGCGGTGACCACATAATCGCCCGTTATCAGGAAGAGATCGCGAAGGCGATGACGCTTGTAGGACTCATAGAGGGCATCGGCGGGAGTGACGCAGATGAAAATGATGAGGAGGAGAAAGACTATTGTAAATGAGGTACTGTAGAAGATGCGAAAGACGATCTGGCGTGCTCGCGGCATGGCGCCAGTATCATCGTGATTATGAGGTGTCGATTAATGTATTAAATGTATTGGTTAGACGACCAACTGGGAAGAGTGTTGGACGAAGAGTCGAAGAGTCGAAGAGTCGAAGTTGATGATCGTCATCTAAACATGCCAAGCTCCGGGGATTAAGCATAAATGTGGAGACCTAATTGTACATCCGCACTCCAGTGACATTGATTGACAACCTCCGCGGTTCTCCATCCTCTATTGGATACGATTGGATCTTGATATCGTGGGTATCGTCTTTTGTCTGCCATCGTTCTTTGAGTACCTCAATATCTCTCTCACCTGATGACCGCAACATCTGAGCCACGAGCAGGGAATGAGACTGGGTGAGAGACTGGCAGCCACAGATGAAGGAATGGTATCTACAGCAATTGAAGTCATGGACAGGAGTCTGCTATTGCACGCGAGGAACAGCTCGAGTGTCCATAGATAAGCAGAGGCATACATCATACATGGTGCTGAAGGTTATCCCCCTGCAACCTCCTGAACACTCACAGCCTCGTCCCGTCTCCTGAAACATGCCAAGACTGTTTGGAACATTTGCTCCGCCCATGCGCAAGGCTTCGTTCGTGACTACGATTTCGAATCTAGATTGAACTTGTTGCTCGAGGAAGTTTGACTGGAGAAAGGGAACTAGTCAAGCATTGTCACATACAGATCATCCACTAGTCGCCTCCCGTCCCGTCCACGATGGCCGAAAAGTCCCCACCGTCTTTGGCTGCCGTCGCAGTTTCATCACTTATTCTCGGTCTGCTGGCGGGCTACTTTCTCGGTCAAGGCTCCAGCATTGGCCTCTTTGGTCAAGGAAATCCTGGTGACAAGAAAAGCTGGCCCAATAGCTACGACGTCAAAGTCCATGCCGACTCAAGCGACGAACAGGCGGACGATGAAGACGAGGAGGAAGAAGAAGAAGAAGAAGAGGAAGGCGAAGGCGATGGAAACGAGCTCAAAGACTTTCGGGAGTCCACAGAGGAAGTGAAGTTGGTGTTGGCAGTGAGGACGGATCTAGGGATGGGCAAAGGTATGTGTTCTACAAGACTGAAGAAAGTCGACTGACGGTCTCTGCAGGGAAGATTGCAGCACAATGCTCTCATGCCACGCTAGCATGCTACAAGTATCTGGTCAACCATCCTCCATCGGCACCTTTGCTCAAACGTTGGGAATGGGGTGGACAACCGAAAATCGCAGTACAAGCCAAGTCTGAAGAAGAGCTGGAAACTCTGCAAGCACAAGCATTCAGTCTGGGTTTGTGTGCAAGAATCATCCACGATGCTGGTAGAACACAGATTGCTGCTGGTAGTGCGACAGTCCTTGGGGTGCTCGGACCGAAGAGTGTCGTCGACCAGGTCACTGGTGGCTTGAAACTGTTGTGAGCGAAGATTGTGCAGCATGGACACCACTGAAACGGCAGAGAATCGTCGACGACTTAGTGCGCCAGAAGACGAGCATACTGGCATCATTCCGGTCTATGAACCTCGCTTACGAAAGTCAGCGACCATATGTGAACGATGCAAGCGTGCCAGGCATGACTTGACTCGATAGCACAGACTCACTGCTATTACTTTCTTCTGCAGCGACGCAGAGATGCATCACCTAGTGATTCTAGCATCAGGAGAAGATCACCAGACACCGGAACGGACAGTACATCGTTCACTCGACTCGAGAAGAGAATGCCTTGCCATTTACAAATAACTCTCTCGAGTCCCCTTCTCGTCACTCCTATAGATGGCCTCAATCATCTTATGCCTCAAGAGAGCATCCTCAAATGTCGTCACGGTTCCCGAACCTTCTCCCGCATATGCATTCCACGCCTGTCCTACATTATACGAAAATTCTGAAGGGGCCTCAACTTCAATCTCCTTGAGCTTGGCGTCCTTCTCAGTGGACACGAACTTGATGGTGGGATGGAACATCTGGACGTGTCCACTACTTGCCTCCAGCACAAGACTGCCTTTGGTGCCGTTGATCTCCCAATAGAAGTTGTGGCCTGTTAACGACGTGGCGGGCTGGTACACCACTGTGGCGACACCACCACGTTGCAATGTCCCTGTGAGAGCCAGATGATCATGCGAGGTCTTGTCGGCTGTGCGGAGATGTTTGCCCGCATCGTCAACGACGTCAATCTTGGGTCGATTGTTTGCCAACGTGGCTTGAAGGTCCTTGAACTCGCCGAGCACATAACACAACGCATCAACGGCATGACCAAAAGGAATAGTCACCAAGTTGGCTCCATTCTCAACGGGGAACATGTACTCAAAGTAGGGTGTTGCTTGAGGACCGAAAAGACCGCCATGTCCAGTCATGGTCGTGCCCAGAATGTCGCCAAGGTTGCCGTTGAGCACCAATTCCCTGGCCTTAACGATACTTGGGTCCTGTCGTGCTTGCAGGCCAACAAGGTTCTTGACCTTGTGGGATTTTGCCAGGCTCGTCAGTTCTTCAGCTTGCTTGAGGTTGGCCGCGAGAGGCCACTCGATAAAGATGTCCTTGCCGGCTTCCAGCGCTGGTTTGGCAATCTCGTAGTGATCGGGTACTTTGACCGCAACGGCTACCAGATCCACATTGCTATCCTCGAGAAGAGAATCGATCTTGTCATAGTAGGTGACGCCAGAGAGGTTGTATTTCTCGGCAGCTTTCTTCCCTGACTCTACGCTGCTGTTTAGCAGTGCCACGATTTCGTATTTGTCGGTCTTGGAAAAGTAGGGTAAATGAGCACGAGAGGCCCACGAGCTGTTCTGTGTCAGCAAAGATATGCAATCGAACGTGTGCGAACTGACCCTCCTGCAGATAAGCCAACTAGGCCCAACTTGATGGGCGCCATGGTGTTGTAAAATATTTAAGATCTATTCGAATGAATACGAGATGGCGAGCTTGATATATAGATTTGTCATCCGAATATCCGGGGAAGCAAGTGCGCCGATCCCAGCAGAACTGCCGTAACAGCCCCACGTTCAATGACGAGGTTTGGAAACCTCATTCACGATTGGCCTGCGCCCGTATCAAGATATTAGAAGTCATTACCACATTTGGTAGATATCTCGAGCCGGAGGTGACGGATGTGTTCGAAACGGCATCGCATTTCAAGGATCCGGCCGATGTTGGTCGTGTAACGATGCCATCAACTCAGCACTTGTATTTCGCAGCCGCTGCTTCACTCGACTCTTGATATTTTTTTTTGTATTTGTTAAGCAGCTCCAATGAGATCTTCGAACCGCCGCAGACGATGATGACCACCTTAGTCTCGGGAGAAAACTTGCCAAGGTAGTGATTTAAACGTCCATCATAAGCCAAGGCGACACTCACTCCGCAGGCAGGTTCGACGAGATATCGTTCATCGTCGAGAAAGCGCCAGCACGCCGCACAGGCTTCGGCATCATCAAGGACGATAGGCTTGACATTGGGCCGCTGGGCTTCGCGAAAGGCATGCTCCGCGACTCGAATGGCACCCAATGATGTCGCGACTGATGTGATGCCTGGAAGAGTGACCAGCTCACCATTGGTTACTGACTGTGCCAACGAGTCTGCCCCCAATGTTTCGACCGGCAGCACTTGGACATCTTCACCCCATCCGACACGATCCAGACCCTGCATGATCCCGGAAAACAAACCTCCTCCACCTACAGAACAGATTATGACATCTGGTCTTTCAGGCATCTGTTCCTTGAGTTCATCAATCATGGTACTGGCGCCAGCCCATATCGCCGGACGGTCAAAAGGATGGATGTAGATGCCTTTCTCGCCGCGTTCCTCGGCTTTGGGGATGACAGTCTCCCGGAGATACTCATCTGCATAGAACCAGCTGTCACCATGGATTATAACCTCGCTTGCACCGGAGGCAAAAAGCTTTTGCACGGTCCAGTCATCAGTACTGGTCGGTACAACGACTGAAGCTTTGTAGCCTAGAGACTTCGCTGCCGTGACACACGCGAGGCCAGCATTGCCTCCGGACGACGAGAAGAAGTGAAGAGGTCTATCATCAGATGAGTTCTCTTTGTGTTGGTCGATACTCGTCAGCACCATATTGCCAATACCGCGTGATTTGAATGAAGATGATGGTTGGAGGTTCTCAAGCTTCAAAAAGATTCGGCTGGGAGTTGTTAGCAAAGAGAACGGATATGCTGGAGAGACCATACCATCCAGCGATCTTTGACAACACGCCTGATTCGAGCAGTGGTGTCAAAATCCATGGTTTAGTAGTTTCAGACATTCTTGCAATGGCCAGCTTTCGTGACTTGGTGTATCCGTACAATTTCTTCTATCTCGAGGGCATTTTCCGTCGTCGATCCTGCCGAAATAAATTCTTTTTATATCACCGGCCTCCCGGAAGCAAAGCACGCCCTGTGACAACGACACGTTGTTCAGTATATGATTGCGCTCAGGAAGGGCCTGATGTTTTATATGAGATACTTGTCGATGCTTCTCGGTTAATCGTAGATTGGATTGGTGGAACAAGTAGGTACTGAAAAATGTACTGTGGTAGACGTACCTCGTATCGAAAATGGAAACGAAATACGAAGATGAATTCTGAGGAGATGAGCACATGGGAGATCAATCAGTCACTTTTGGAGTCATAAGGTCGACGACATCCAAATACCACTTTCTCTGCCTCGATTCATCTATGTCTACTCAATAATACCCATCTTCGCTACCCATCATGGGTTCATCTCCCCTTCCCGTCAGCTTGCAAAGCAAGTTACAAAAGCCTCAGCGGTTCTCCCGATTGAGAGACATTCAAGGCAATGTCAACATGTATGCTCCCCGCAGTCCCGTTCAGATAGGTACCAAGTCTCACACCTTTACAGATTGCGCAATATCGTTTTCGCTTTCTTCTTGTTGCGCGTCTTCCGTAAATCCTTCTACTTCCTCCGCGGTCATGGCCCCATCGGCTCAGTCCTCGTTCTATACCACCAACTTCACAAGACCGCCTACACGCTATTCCTCAACATGCCGGGCGTGAAGCAGCAGGTGTCGAAACAGATGGAGATCGCGAAGAAGGACATGGAAGAAAAGCTCGTGCCTTCAGGACCTGGCACGACCCATTACCGGAGCCTACCAAAGGAGCCATGGACAAAGGAACAACTTCACACCGAACTAGAATCGCTCGCTGCCATGAAGCGGACGAGATGGGAAGAAGGCAAAGTGTCCGGTGCAGTCTACCACGGCGAAGATTCGTTGCTGGACGTCCAAAGTGAAGCCATGAGGTTGTTCAGCGTTGCCAATCCGATTCATGCCGATGTGTTTCCTGCGGTAAGGAAGATGGAGGCAGAAGTGGTTGCAATGGTGCTGGCCTTGTTCAATGCGCCTGAATCGGGTGCTGGAGCCACGACATCAGGAGGCACGGAGTCGATCCTAATGGCCTGCCTATCAGCGCGACAGAAGGGATATGCTGAGCGAAGGATCACCGAACCCGAGATGATCATCCCGAACACAGCCCATGCTGCATTCCACAAAGCTGCCAGTTACTTCAAGATCAAGTTGCACACTGTGGCATGCCCGGGACCCGAGTATATGGTCGATGTCAACAAAGTCAGGAGACTGATCAACCCGAATACTGTCCTTCTTGTCGGATCAGCACCCAACTATCCTCATGGCATCGTCGACAACATCCCAGCCCTCTCCAAGCTCGCGCTATCTTACAAGATTCCCCTACACGTCGACTGCTGTTTAGGTTCATTCATCATGCCATGCCTGTCCAAAGCTGGTTTCCCTTCGCCATGGGCCGATGAGGGTGGTTTCGACTTCCGTCAACCTGGTGTGACGTCCATCAGCGTTGATACTCACAAATATGGCTTTGCTCCGAAGGGAAATAGTTGCATCCTCTACCGTAATCGACAACTTCGAGAATATCAATACTTTGTCTGTCCGCAGTGGGCCGGCGGTGTGTATGGATCACCCAGTATCGCTGGCTCTCGTCCTGGTGCACTCATTGCAGGCTGCTGGGCAAGCATGATGTCAGTCGGCGAAAAGGGCTATGTTGATGCTTGCCACAAGATTGTCAGTACGAAATTGACCATCGAGAATGCGGTCAGGGAACATCCCGTACTGAAAGAAACGCTGCAAATAATGGGTCATCCAATGGTCAGTGTTGTGGCGTTTGATTCCTTCGATCCGACTATATCAATCTACGATGTTGCTGATGGCATGTCGAAACGGCATTGGCATTTGAACTCGCTGCAAGATCCCGCAGGTGTACATGTCGCTGTCACTTTGCCTATGACACGGCCTGGTGCGGTGGATGGCTTGATTGACGATCTTGTGGCCGTGGTTAGTGATGAGAAAGAGAGGGCAATTGAGAGACTCAAGGCTGGTGGGCCGATCGAGACAGGCAAAGGCACCAGTGCTCAATTGTATGGTGTTGCCGGAAGTTTGCCAGACAAGAGTATTGTTGAGAAGATGGCGGTTGCTTATTTGGATACCCTTTACAAAGCATGATTTCCTAATGGCCAGAGGCAGGGAACGGTTGATTTCCCGATCATGCGCGCATCGGAGACAGGACTGACTCTTTTCCCAGACAGGCGAATGATCTTACTTTTTTCTCTCATGCATGAACCCCGCCTGAAGCGAATCGAACCACGTTGCTAGTCGTTATTGGACGATCTAGGTGATCCTGTGTGGACATGCACAGAGCCTCAGACAGGTCATTCGCCATTGGAGAAGATAAAGAGGGTGCCGCTGGATGCCTAGGTGTTACAATGCTCTTCAGCCTTACGGATACGCGACATGATGTGCCGTTTTCTCCTTACTGATCGCGTGTTACTCTTTCCCCCCATGCAACAGCAACGGACATGTGAAGAAGTCTGAAAGCGCATTTCCTTTTGGAACCATATTTCTTGCTCATATCGCATCTTGTAATCGTCAGCATCGATTCAATCCGCTGAAGCATGGCAGAGTCCTTTGCATACGAGGCTGTGAGGTTGATATGTTCCATCCTGCCTGACTGTACCGAAGCAATCATCCTTTTGAAGCAAAATGGCATTCAACTTCGAATCGTGTCGGATATAAGTGATGCCTTGCATCGTCGATTTACAGATGTCAAAACCAGATTGCTGAAAATACTGGAAATAGATCTGTAGTCTAGCAACCATTTACACATCTCGATTCAGCAAGTCG
Source organism: Exophiala viscosa (assembly GCF_022695815.1). NCBI lineage: Eukaryota > Fungi > Ascomycota > Eurotiomycetes > Chaetothyriales > Herpotrichiellaceae > Exophiala > Exophiala viscosa. The sequence continues at coordinate 1,795,338 of NW_026944355.1, read as the reverse complement.
AGAGAGACTCATCCGCGCAATCTTCAAAGGCTCTGCGGCCACCGTTTTTATTGTGAGGCGTAACCTGAAAGATTTAGCAAGTGAGGCTTCCGATGTCAAGATACCATGGGATCAGACGCTCGGGTTTTTGGAGACCTTTGATGGGTGCCTCCAAAGACTCGCTTCCATCGGGACAAGGTGACCTACGAATTGAATTTATTATGCCGAGATATGACTTCTGACTATTTTCCAGATCAAGTGTACGATTTGAGAACTCGGACCGAGATGCCATTGAGCAGCATTCTTCGCGTGCTTTGGACGCCAAGTCGAAGTTCGGTAAGAGCGAGGCACGCAGCCCGCCTCAGCCAGTCCGTCAGTCGTCCAAACATGAAAACGGGGCGCCCAAACAGCCAACACAGGCACACTTGAATTGCGAAGGCTATAAGAGAGGCCTCGAAGAAGGGCGCAAAAAGCATTATGCAGAAGTTTGCGACACACTCAAAGCCATGAACATTGTCAGTGGTGGATCAAGCAAAGAGGGAAACGTCACTTTGTTAGCACAGGCGATCCAAAAGAACAATATCAAAGGCGTCAACCTCTTGCTGGATCTAGGCGCGGATGTCAATGGACTCTCACGAGCTGACTCTCAAGTTTCAAAGAACCTTCCACTATGCCTTGCGTCTGCGAAAGCTTCCACGGACGTCGTGAACGCTCTTTGTGGCAAAAGGAGCCCGGATAGAAGCTCGGAACGTCTGGGGAAGCACGCCTCTTATTTCAGCAGCCGCAGCAGGCTGGATTACGATGGTCAAATGCCTTATCGAAGACCACCACGCTAATATCGAAGCGACAAAGGATTCTAAACCATGGGAGGGTTGCACTCCATTAGCGGTGGCCGCTGCCTGTGGTCATCTGAAAACTCTACAGAGCCTTATAGACATGAAGGCAGACACAGGAGTGCTGAACAGGGAAGGTCAAAATCTTTTACAGATCGCCGCGAATCAGGGTCGTAAAGATATCGTCGAGTATCTTATTCAGACTGGATCTCAAATTGGTGACCAGAACGCCTCTACCAAGGACACTGCTCTACATTATGCCATCAGTAAAGGCCACAAAGAAGTGGCCGGGTACTTGATCGACCGGACGCAATCGATACTCGAGATTCCGAACAAGAAAAACCAGACTCCGTTACACACTGCCGTCATTTCTAAGCGGCCTGGAATGGTCAAATTGCTGTTGTCTCATAAGGTGGAGACAAAAGTCAAAGATGAACTTGGAAAGACGCCATTACAGCACGCAATGGACATTCAGGATGATAACGGGAACGTTTCACTGGCGATATTGGAAGAGTTCCTTGCGCAACACAGACCAGGCGTCTACTTCGTTCGAGATTTCCACGCCTTGTCACATGCGATTCGGGATAACAAACTTCAACATGTAGAGAAGATTGTAGGAAAAGATCCGAGCCTCATCACGGTCTTGCCTGCCTCGGAAAGCGGATTGTACCCAGCGTTGCATGAGGCTGTCAGGAACGGCCGGGCCTCCATCGTCAAACTGCTCGGACGCTGCTCGGAAACAAATCCTAATCTTGCCGACAGAAATGGGCAGACGCCATTGCACCATGCTATACTCAAAGGACAAGACAAAATGCTTGATGCTTTATTGGCGATGGGCGCAGACGTGACCCGAACAGACACGAAGAACGGATATTATCCGCTACACTATGCAGCTCAGCAGCAGAACTTTAGCGCCATGAAGAAGCTCGTCGAAAGAGGTGCAAAGCCAAAGATCCGGATCCCAGGTCCCGCATGCCAGTTCTATAAGGCCAAAGGCATTTCCACAATGGACGCAAGATGCTTGCTCGTGAATCTTCCTGAAAACAAGCGCAAGAAGGAGTTTAATGAGATGAAGAATTTCCTGCGCGATGCTATGAAGCGGTAATCATGCTGCACATTAAAATGACGGTCAGCCTGGCAACAATATGGGAGGAAGTCACTCTGACCCAGAACATCTTCCATCTGGTACGGTAATATCACAATGCAGCAGCAAACCAGCTTCAACAATCTCAACCAGTTGACCCACCTTGTCTGGGGGATATTCGTGGCTTTGAGGGGCCCTCGACAGTCTTCAGCCCGTAATACGCCCGAGACCAACCCCCCGGGGCCCCTGAAAATCATTGTCAGACAGAAACATCGCTGTCGCCATCAGCCGTAGTCCCGACCAGACCAAGCAAACTCTTGACCTGCTCGATCCGTTGCCTGACTCTAGTCGTCCGTCTGCTGGGCTCCTCGAACCACAGACTCGCCTCGGTTTCGGCGTCGGTGAAATGTGCCAACGCTTTCTGAAGATGTTTCTCTCGTTGGCTGAGCTGCGACTTCGATGATGAGGACGAAATTGGCGTTGACTGTCCTGTGCCTTGACTGCTGCTGCCATTCGACGTTGAAGTGCTTGTGCTCGAATGGCATGAACCATTGCAGCACGTCGTGGTACTCTTGGGGCCTAAATGCAGTATGTTCGACACATGCTGCATATCACGAGTCGCGCTACGGTCTGCCGCCGTTCGAGCTCGAAGTTCAGCCTCTTCCGCTAGCTCAGCTTTTCTCACCTCACACCTCCCTAAGCCCTCGAGCGCAGCGAATCTAGTTTTGGCGCGGCCAAACCCCTCCGAAGTGTCAGCCCGCTCCAGTGCTTGTCGAAAGTATTCCATGGCTGTATCGACCCGGTCCTGCTCGAGGGCATCATCCGCGACATTGGTCAGCGTCCAGAGGACATTACGCGCGTTCAGTCCATACACGCATTCCTGGTCGGCCAACAGCCTGGCACGCATGAGAGAGCGTTCGGATTGGAATTCCGTTCCGGAGTGGTAGAGGCCGTCGCACAGTCGTTCTTGGAGATAGAGCGTCTTCCAGTCGTAGGGATTGTGCGTAGAAAGATGTGCCGTGGCTAGTCTTAGACTGGTGAGAACCAGATTGATCAGATTGAACAGATCGGAGGTGACGAGTTGTTGGATAAGGATGGAAAAGTATATGCTCAGGGCATGCGTCGGACCGAGGACGAGTCTCGACATTTCGGCCGTGTATTGGAGAAGTTGGGTCTTGAGACCTTTGAGCGCCGTGTGTTCGTGTCGTGACAATTCGCATATGATGGTGAGCATAAGAGATAGACTCATTGGGTGGTCGTTGGACAGAATTTGCGAAATCACGTCGAAGCCTTTTTGAAAATTGGCGAATGCTTTGTCCGATCTTGAGCTGTATGAAACGCCTGATGCTGAGAACGCGAGCAAGGAGATTCCATCTTGCATTCTGGATGCGAACATGGCGTGGACGGTATGTGCGTGGACTGCTGGCTCCGTATGTGTGAGTGATCTGGCGGAGACGGTGTAGGATGACATGTACGCGGACATGCTATAGGTGAGCTGTTCTAGGGAGTGAAAGGTCTGCGGACGGAGGAAGGTGGGTATTGCGGTGCATGCCAACGTCTTTGGATCCTGGTTATTGGACGAGTAACGCCTGGTCTGGACGACACAAGATGGGTGCTGCTCCTCAGGATGTTCATTCGCCTGGACGTCTGGGGATACGTGCTTTTGGCCGTTCTCCCCAGCGTCCGCCACATTCGCATCCTCATCATGTCGATCACTGTCCGCAGCTTTGGACTCCGGTGTCGTCGTGCCGGTGACAAGTTCGACATCGTCGCTCAAAACAAAGTCGTCGTTCTGCTGTTTGACCCAGTTGACAGGATCGTTGATATTCTTGCGACGAAAGTACCGCAGGAACTCGCTGTGGTCAACGACTTCTCCTCGGATCCTGAAACCAGGTGACATGGTACGCTGGTTGATAACGTGTCTGTCGAGGTATTGTGCGAGAAGGTGGGCTGCCGTACGCATCTCGGGGGATTTGTGGTTGCGACCTAGTTTCCAGCGTCGGATGCGGGTGTGTAGCATTCGCTCACTGGGGTTGAAGTCAACGAAAAGATTCGAGCCAAGTTTATATACATGCATCGCCAGACGTCCTTGTCTGAATGCAATCCTTCAAGCCGGCACCGGGGCCCCCAGCTGAGCCCACAGTCTTCCGACAACTGTACTTCTATGACAAGGCAGATAGGGAAAGTTAGACGTACTTGACGAAGAATCCCATCTGATGCAAGCGTCGTAGCACTTGCGCCAAAGGTTGTCTCTCGTCCGCATACAAAAGTGTTATTGTCGCTCGCATGGCTTCCCATTCCGCATTGGTGTAGGATTTGAAAGGGGGGGATTTGTTCCTTCCTGGAGCCGCCTGGCAGGTGAACGACGCATTGGCATTGCCAAAATGGACATCATGGACCGGTAAGCCTAGAGTAGCCACAGCCATTCTTTAGTTCGTCTTGAGTTTTGACTTCTCTCTAATCGATGGTAAAAGAGAAGTGGACTGAAGGATGAAGCTAGACACGAAGCCGCGAGAAGGTAAGGAAATTAGGTTGTGCTAGATGTACGAGCCCGCCTGTTAGCCTCATCTTGACTGTATATATCGCAGGACGGATCAAGGATGACATACCCATAAGAGACATATCGTCGTAGCCTCGTGCAGCGGGGTGGGGTGCATATCAGGCGGGGCAGTGCCAGTTACACCCTTGTCGCGAGGCGGTGCTTCTGCAGCCTAATGCAAGGTGGTTTTGTTGGCTCAGGCGCTGAGTGATGCTGTCTGGGTGTTCAAACCTGTGGGCAGAGTACATCATTTGAAGGTGCAATGGTTGGTCCGCCTATCGTCGCGACATAAATACTCTTGACAATACACGAGTGTTTGCCTGCTCTTGCTGTAACAACGCTCTTTCCTTCAAACCACGGCGGTCGGGCTCTGGATGTTACTCTTTCTCCCACCTGGTAAAATACTGCCTCCAATCATGCTCCTCCCGGAATTGAAGCAGCTCCCTGACCTTGCGGTTGCTTATTGGGGCCTCTGTAGGCTCTATCGCCCTTGTATGAGGTACATGCGGGTACAACTTCTTGAGAAACTCACTTGTCACAGCCATATTCGTCATGGTAGTATTTGTAGCGTTGAACACCTGAAAGCCCAACCCAGACACCTCCAGTCCGCGATGACACATCAGCCCAAGATCTCTTGCATCCGTGTAGGACCACCCATGCATATACCACTTTTCAGGTTCATGAACGTATCCGTAGAACATATCACTGTTGTATTCGTCCGGTGTGAACACTCGCCCGATTCGGAGACAATAGATGTCGACGTTGAACTTGGCCGCTTAGCTTCTGGCGATCTTCTCTCCACAGACCTTGGACAATGCATATGGATCTGTCGGGTTCACATCAAGCTCTTCATCGATTGGGAACGACGGGTACTCGATGTGACCTTGACCGAAAGCAACGCCGTAGACTGTGACGCTGCTGGCAATGATGATCTTCTTGATGCCGAGTTTGCACGCCGCTTCGATGACATTATGCATGCCTAGGACGTTGGTGCGGAATGTTTCGCTGTCCGACGCGATCATCGGCGTGGAAAGGCCGGCAAAGTGAATGACCGTATCGACCACTCTTGGTGTCTCTGCAGGGAAAGGCTCTCCCAATCCCATATGAGTGTTCAGTGCGCTGAAGACCTCGCCGGCGTTGGTCATGTCGACTTTCATGGAATATACACCGAGGTCTGGCGCTGGCACCAAATCAAGGTTGATAATTTCGTGACCATATTTGAGTAGCTCTTTGACGACATAACGTCCTACCTTGCCGCTTCCGCCTGTGAATGCTATCCGCTTGGGAGGCATTTTGGCAGAATTCGATCGAATCTTGAGGTTGGCAAGATGGCGAAGAGGCCTAGTTCGGTAGAAGCTTCTCAGCCGTCACCCCGCAATTTATATAAAGAGGCATAGGCCCTTCGTTTCAAGTATTCTCATTATCGTACCGACCTGATCATTGCTTCCCAGCAAATCGCTTTGAAGCAGTGTCTGATCATAATTATACAACTGTGAATTGATATCGACCGGCAAGACTTGTTACCAGCTCGACCCCTTGAATGCGTCTAAGAGATACTCCATCGCTCGAGATCCCAAACCCTCCGGATCCCCTTTTACCCATGCCGAATAAACGCCCAAGTCTGTCTGTAAAGTGCTAAACGTTGATGCTGAAATGGAGTGAAGATGGACAGATGTTTACATGATGATGGAAGGAACCTCGACATTAGCTTTGATGCTCTTGTGAGGCAAGACACTTCCACCATTGACGTAAATCTCGTCACCAATGGTAACATCATCACCGAGAACAGTGACATTCTCGAGACGAGCCCAGCGACCGACGGTTGATCTCCAGCCTGGAACATCATTAGCATTTTTATCTTGCATGCACTCTGCTTTTACTCACCAACAATGGTTGACTTGATCCAGGCGTGATCCTTGACCTTTGAATCCTCGAGGAGCACACATCTTTGCAGTCTGACACCATCACCAACGACGCAACCAGGTCCAATCGTGACATTGGGTCCAATGCGGCAGTTCTTGCCGATCTTGGCTGTAGGATCAACCAAGACATTTCCGCCGTAGACGTATGGCTCCGAAGGAGACACAAGAGCCTTGGGGTTGTTCTTTTGTAGGGAAGAGAGGTACAAGCAAGTTCCGGCGATGAAATCCTTTGGTTGACCAACATCCATCCAGAAACCCTCAAGATCAAAGGAGTGTAACAGACCATCTTTGCAAATGGCTGGGAAAGTTTCTTGCTCAATGGACGTGGGTCGAAGTTCGATTCTCTTCAAAATGGAAGGGTTGAAGATATAGATACCGGCATTGATACGGTTGCCGACGAACTCGACGGGCTTCTCGACGAAACGGTCGATACGGGAAGGGTGGTTTGGCTTGTGGACAATGACACCGTATTTGCTGGGCTCTTCGACCTTTGTGACCACGATGGTACCCTCTTCACCGTGGGAGTCGTGGAACTCGGCAAGCTGCTTAAAGGGGTACTCGCAGATGACATCGGAGTTGAGAACGAAGAAAGGCTTGTCGTCCTTGCCCAAAATCTTCTCGGCAAGCTTGAGAGGACCGGCGGTGCCCAAAGGTTCGGACTCGACCGAGAATGTGATCTTGACGTTGTACTTCTCTTCGTACTTCTTGAGAGCATTGGTCATGACCTCGGGCCGGTAGTTGACAGCAAGGACAATGTCGGTGACACCAGCTGCAGCTAGAGCCTCGACTTGATGCAGAATCATGGGTCGGTTGGCGAACTCGACCAAAGGCTTAGGGAGGGTGAGGGTGAGAGGTCGAAGTCTCGTGCCGAAGCCACCGACGCTGCAAGAGGGTTAGTTGGAGTTGTCGACAGGTGAGAGACGACATACAGAATGAGAGCTATGGAGTAAGTTAGCAATTGCCGGTCAAGAGGGTGGTGGTAGACTTGCCTTTCATGTTTGCTGAAGGGTTGTTGAACGAGTGGAAAGAAGCTGAAGCGAATGTAGTTGGTGCAGGACGTTGATGGTCAAGAGGTTCAAAGAAGAGAGAAAAGAACCGGAAGAAGAGAAAGGGAGTGATATAAAGATTGGTACAACAAGGTGGTGTGAAGGGAGTAACAGTGGCAGCAGCCGCAACACAATTGTTTGGTTCGACTCCGTTCCGTACCTGAATCGACCTGACCTGACTGCGGTCTTGCGCAACTCGAGCCACAGTTTCCCTTGATTTTTTATGGTGGAGAAACTGTTAATTTTATCGATAACCCGGAAATGGAGCTTGTCTGACACGACACGTGTCACCCTCCACGCCTCATGACCGCCATTAAGCGAAAGGCTGAGTTGTCTGTCAGACAAACACTTCAATCTCGGGGCTCCTGAAATCTCCCGGCACCAAAACTCTCCCTCCCCCCTTTCTATCAACCCACAAGAGTACCAATTCCACATGGCCACGCAGACGGGCAGCCCATCGGGATTGGTTACATGGATCAGATATGCGAGATATACTGGAGATTAACACACCGAGGCGTCAAGCCGATGCGAGTACTCTCTACCGGCTGGCTTTTCCTTTTTAGCCTCCGGGTTTGCAGCGGAACGAAGGCCATAAATCGATATCCACGGCGGAGACTAGAAAGGAGGCTCCGGTGCACACTACCATGTAGTTCAGCCCTCCTTGCGCCGCAAGACCGGATACCCAGCTCTAGAACATGCATCCGCAGCAGAAGGTCAAGGAGAATAACTTACCTAATTCTTGAGGTTGTCATGCCATGTCACGTTGCAATTCAAGGCGCGTAAAGTGTCACACAGCCACAGAGCACTCACACTTTTTCGCCGCTCCCAAATTAAGTGAGACATAAAAGTAAAATGTCGCGCCCATGTCACCGAGAAGCCTTCTTTTCCAATTGGATCTCATTTAACTACATAGCTATTTGATCGCTTGTCAAAAAAGTAACTCAGCCTGATCAACGCTGTCATAACCTCGTGACCTTTTTGGCGTGTACAAATACAGAGAAAAAAGGGGGTATTCGCCGCGGTGGTCCGTGTAGTTCCCTAATGGTATTACAATGCAATGCAAGTGGACAACATCACTGTGACTGTGTATCCTCGGGCAAAAATCCATAGTCGTGACCTCCTCTTCGCCGCCTCGATGTCGATCGGTCTCGATCCCCTACAAACTCCATCATCCAGTCTCTAACCTTCTTGACTTTCAACACCTGAGGATCTTTCGCCGTCCGAAGATTCGACAGGGTGTAAATCCCTCCAATATCATCGTCGTCGACTTTCTTGCGAAACAAAAGATCGATCTTGGTCACATCGCCCTTGAGGCTCTGTCCATGGACTTTGCCGCGGAACGAGCTCAGCGCAACATTCTGCAACAGCACCACATCGCGCGGTCTCATAAATCGTAGTGATCTCCTCAGAATACTTCGTGACCCTTCCGGCGTGGCGTGCGCACCGTCCTTCCAGTTGACGTGCATCTCGCGTGGCAGCCACATACTGATAACGAAACCCGTTTTGGTGTTGTCGCCCACAACCATCTCGATCAGTTCCGTCTCGCGTGGTCGCCCATATTTTGTCCCCGTCACCACCATTCGTGGCGGTGATATCGATAGAATGCCGACAATCAGGTTCACGGTCATGGTCTGCGGCTCTATTGACGACAAATACCGCGCGTTGGGAATATCCTCTAGGTCGCTTAGATGTTTCGGACGTGGCGCTTGACCTAGTCGTGGTTGTGAAGGGCTGCGAATAATTCCGCCTCCCGAGCCGGGCGTCTGAGGAAACATTTCCTGATTGCTTTCATAGGTCGGCGTGCCCGGCGTGTAATCTGAAAAGCCGGATAATTGTGATGACGGAATAGCTGTGTGTATAGAATATGAATGCTCGTAGTAGTCTGATAGCGCCTCGGAAGTGGTTTCGGTCGATCCTCCTGAAGGTTGCGATTCGTCGCAACTCACATCGCTCCCGGGTGTTTGCGTGCCGACATGCTCTTCTGCACTGAAGAATTCGGCACCACTACGATCGACATCGTCTTGAGTCGGTCGAGGTTCGATGTTGAGTTTGGGTAGTATCGGTCGCATCTGGAGTTTTGCGTTGGTGATTTGTCTCCATTGAGCACCAAATTGTGATGACGGTGAAGTTATCGATTCGACGTGCATGGATTTGGGTAACAGAGCTTTTTCGCTCCAGTCGAGCTTGTTGGACTCTGGGGCTCCCGCGAGGACAATCATCCGTGTCATGCGAGCTTGTAGAAACTTCGAAGCTGTGTGGAAGGTGAATTCCAAGCTTTGCGACAGCTTCAAGAACTCAAGTTGTTGTAAGACGGACTGGTGGCGGATCAAGAAAGGTACTCGAGGTAGCTGTACCTTTTTTTCGATCCCATCAGCCTAGCCTTTTAGTGCCTGTCCTAGCGCTGGACAGGGGATGATGACCGATGACCAAAATTGAACCACTCCGCAAACCCCAGGTGAGCGAACGTTGTTAGGGTCGTGACGATCGTCCTCTTTGGAATTTGTGGCGTGGTTCGATTGGAAGGCAGCTACCAAGAGTGACGATGAACGAGGAACAATGGATATTTTAAGATTTCTGAAGACGTTCCTGTCGTGAAGTTATGTCTATCCATTTGTTGAAAACGATGACTTAAAACCGTGTTTCAATAAAGGGTTGGGACACGACCATTGGTCCCCGACATTGTTTAGCTCCCGCTTGGAATTTCTCTCCCCAGAATTTTCCCAGAGAAGACGCGATCAAAAACAAGATTAATGGGGGAATCGACCCGTGCGGCGGCAAAGTACTTACTTACAGGTACCAAATTCCACGATCTTCTGTTCCCGAGTGGGTGGCGTCCTGATCATAACGTGTCTATCAATCTTGTCATCTGACCACTTACGAAAAACGAATTACGTACGACGTACGGAGAACAACCATCCGCATATTCAAGCTTCAGGCAGCCGCAAAACATTTACGACTGGACAGACAACACGTCGATTGGTTATCAAGAGATTCAAGGATAGTGACTGCCTGATCTCATACCTCGTATTCAAGTTTCATACCTTGATACCTCGGCTGATTCTGATTCTGCGTTGGCGATCATCCGTCCAGGGCAGTGACGGAACTCCGTTATGCAACTTATGCTAGATCTACCAAACTCCACCTATCGTTTGTCTATGTCGACGTCTTGTCTTGACTGTAAGCCGAAGATCATGTCGCAGTTGTAAGAGTAAGCCTGTTTTCTTTCCCTGTCATAACTCCATGCTCGTCGCTAATGCTGGAATAAAGGTGCTTCTCTAATCATCAAACTTGAATCCTTTACCACCGCTAATATCAATGGGTCCACCGCGGTAGCTGCCACGCTTCTTCTTGTTCTTCTCCTTGGTAAAGCCTTTGCCTCGAGTCACCGAAAGGTCGTTGTATGCACGTTCGGCGTACTCGTAGCTTCGATATGCATTGCTGATGTGGCTGTCTGCACTAGCTTGAGCGGACAGCTGTGCCAGTGGTGTTGGTCGGGCTCCCGTATGCTTCTTCTTGATTACAGGCGTCTGTGTCGCGGTGATCTGCTCTGATGGCTCTTCGGTGTCTGGTGAGTCTTCTTCAGGCATCACAGTTCCTGATGAATCCGACGAAGCCTTCGCGTCGGATGCACTGGCTGGCTGTTCGACTTCGACTTCCTCTTCCTCAGAAGATGATGAGGTGTCATCCGAATCATTTGAGGAGGATTCGTCTTCTGCGGCACACTGCTTGGCTCGTTTTGCAGGTCTGTCGTCGGCTGACGAGTCTGAATCCGACGCAGACGACGAATCTGATGAGCTCGACTCGGCTTTTCGTTTGAGGGTGTTCTGGACGGCAGCCGGCTTTTGTTTCTTTGTGACTGCGACGGGCTTCTCCTCTTCGCTCTCTTCGTCATCGTCTTCATCATCCGCGTCACTATCAGAAGAAGACGAAGATGACGGAGAGGCAGCTCGCTTTTGCGCCTTTGTCTTTTGGACCTTGGATGTCTTTTTCTCAGTCTCGTCCTCAGATGCCGAAGACTCTTCACTGGAGTTATCCTCGTCACTGGCCGACCTGCTTGCGCTTGTGGCTTCATCCTCACTGCTCGCTTCTGACTCGGAGGTGGACTGGTCGTTGTCGGAATCACTTGACTGCTCGCTGTCCTTTCCTGACTTGGCTTTCACCCATTCCTCGAACAGTGTTTGAAGGTTGTCCACATTCTCCGCATTCTGTGGAGCAGGCCACTCCGCGGTCTTCTGTAGGCGCTTCAATTCTTTAGAGAAGGCTTTGTTCGTATTTTCCAATCCATACTCCGTCAAGAAGGATCCAACCAGTCCAAGTACTTCCGGTGCTGGGACGGAAGGACCATTTTTATTATTCTTCTGTTTGACCCCCATCTTTGTGCGCACGAGGTGGAAGGAACAGGATCCTAGTAGATTCACCGTAGGAATCTTCAAGCGAGGAGTCGGTAGGATGGATCACCTCGTTGGAGGAATTAGGTATACGAGTGTAAGAGCACTGTCGAAGTCCTACTTGCTGTTATGTGAAAGTCGAAACTGCGACTGGGAGAAAAATATTTATTTTAGTGATTTGCGGAGGAAGTTGCGAGGCGATTGGCTGAATGGATTTGAGACCAAAAAGACTTAAGTTGACGTGTTGCTTGTAACCACTTAACAAACAATCTGAGGCGGGGTGCACCATTCTCGGGTAAACTAAGTACCTCCTGTAGGTACGTACTCTGGGTGACCTTGGAGACTCAAGTACACTCTTGCTATCGATGCGTCAAATGCCTCAACGCAACCTCCAGCTTCAACGGTGAGGTGATCTATAGCTCCCATCACATGGACAATTGACCTTGCCATCAAAAATGCCTCCGAAACCCTCAGTCCGAGGTGAATACATCGAGACTGTACGTGCACCATTCCGCTTCCTAACCACCATGCGCGAACACCACCCTGATACTTCCTTCAGGAAACAGGGAATAAAATCAGCCGGAAAGCTAGTGTCCTAGGTCCACGACACATCATCCTTGCCGGCAAATGTGTGATTCAACAAGATGTCGTGATCCGCGGCGACCTCGTTCGTCCTCCTCAAGCCAAACCTCCCCCTCAACAAGGTGATCAGAAGTCGTCAACTCAAGATCAAACATCCATACATCTAGGCCGCTACGTCTTCATCAGCCCCGGCTGCACACTCCAGCCTCCCTCGCGTCTCACAACCGTCGCCAATCCCAACGGAGGCGAGCCGCCGCAGATCTTGACATACTTCATGCTCAGAATCTCGGACTACGTCTACATTGGTCCAAATACGCATGTCCGTGCCGCGGAAATCAAGAGCAATGTATATATTGGTGCGAACTGCACGATTGGAAATATGGTCATAATCAAAGACAACGTCAAGATTCTGGACGGGACGGTTCTACCTGCGAATACTGTTTGGGCTGGAGGCACCATCATCGCAGGGAGCCCTGGAAGAGTAGTAGGAGAGATTGGTGAAGGATGGGCAGCAAGCGTTGCTAGTGGCTCTACTGTGGACGAAGGCGTGGGAGTCAAGAGCAGAGAGAGGTGGGCAGCCGTCGGCAACAAACGTTAAATAAGTCGATTTGAAGATACTTAAACAACACCGTCTCGACGATGATGAGTGCTGATCTCATTGATTTCGGATCCGCCTCTCACACGGAACATAACACGAATGCTTCGCCCTGGTCGAACAAGCATTTCCTATCGATCGATCTCAGCGATAAATCCAACTGTAAGGGAAGGCCTTGATGCTTTCTCTCGCACCGGCGCCAATGCCTATGGCAGAAGTCTCACAAACACAAAGGCACGCTCTTCCCGACCATCTTGCGTCAAAGCATGCTAAACCATCCCAGGCATTCCTTTCAGGCCATGCACGCTGGACTGTGGCAGCACCCCACTGTCGACACGAGCGCTAACAATCTTAGCATTTCTACTGCTCTCGAAGACTTTATCGTCATAAATGTTCCAACCCCATCTCGCCGAGTCGCTCGAATATAGAAGCTTCTCTTCAAACCCTCCGACGGCATTCACATCCGATGAAGCCCTTCGGCAAGATTGTTGAATGCTCCTGAAGTGGGCCTGGCCCTTCACCACGTTTTCTTGAGTTTCCTGCTTCTGAAGTGGCAGACTCATCGACACCGGATGCGATCGAAGTGGATGAGGGTGCAAGCAGTAGTCCCCTTCCGAACTGCGATAGATATCAACGTCAATCATCTCCTTTCCATCGCGCTCTTCACAGGGTCCAGGAGTCTCTTGTCGCTGTGGTTGCGGTCGGAGTGGCACCGGAACAAGGCTGGCATGCAGAAAGCGAACCTCGTGAGCCTGATAGATTTGACCTGGGCTCGGAAGGCGTGGCATGTTGTCCCAGCTTTGGGCTTCGACGTCTGATTCCCTAGGGACTTCGCCCTTAATCGAAGTCGGTGTATCTGAAAGATTCACTTCCACCGATGACGTGGTCGATGTTGTTGAAGGTAATTGAACACCGTGTGCGTTGTTATTTTCCGCTTGCTCTGCGACTTGCGCTGCAGATCTCTCTTCGAGCGTAACGTTTCCACACGATCTGGCTGTCACAGATCTAAAGACCCAATTGTCGTCAGCGTCGAATTTGTCGCCGCTGTCAGGGGTGGCTTCTGCTTTTTCGAAATCCTGATTTGAAGCTCGGTCTCTCCGATATAGTCTCAACGACTGCAAAATGGCGACAAGGACAATCATGCCCGTCAAAGTGCATAGAGCTATCGTCGCCGGCTGACTCATCCTTCCTCTCTGCTTCTTTGACTTGACTCGGTACTGGCCTTTTCCCAGGTAAGGTGCAGATACTCCTCCTTCTGCGCGATTCTTGGGGTACAGCAATGTTTCGATGAAAAAGCGATGATAGACTACAAGACTCTGGTAAGAAGATCAGCCGGAGGGGGTTTGCAAACGTATTGTTGACAATCCTAGTGAGGGATCATGAAGAACTTGAACAGCCATAATATACCAATGCTATCCCAGCATCGGTGCGGCAGTGACTTCCTAAAGCCTTGAAGCTCTGCAAATGTCTCAAACACGGTCTTTTGTCAACATACACAGTCTGGAAGAGTCCTTTGTCCATGTCTCCCAAACATCTGAAATGCATTGTGCCCGGGCTTCTGAACCTAGCCATGCTCGAAACATCCCACAAACAAGTTACCAAGCAGCCTCAAAACAGTTTCTGGTGAATGTTCAATCAGTTGAGACCCCTCGCGGGTATCCTGTCTTCTTCTTCTTGACTATTGCGTCGAACGATACCTGAGTAATTCTCGAGGTCAAAACCTTCCGCCTCGCGGGTGTTTTGTCTTCCTCTTTGGCTATCACGTCGAACAATACCCGGATCATTCTCAGGCTGAAGGTCTTCCTCCTCGCCGGTGTCTTGCCCTTGCCTTTGGCTATTACATTGGTTCACACGCGGGTGAGTCTCGAGCTCAACCTCTTCCACCTCACCGGTGTTCTGTCCTTCTGTTTGGCTATTGGGTCGGACAGCGTCTGGGTAATTCTGGAACTCAATGTCTTCTACGCGTCTAGCGCGTAAACGCTCCCCTCGTAAAGGGAACCTTATCGAGGGCCAATGTCTCAAGGCCTGCTGTAGCGGGTCACGGTCCATTGCCCAAGGATACAGTTCACCGCCTCTCCGCCCAGCTATCTGGGACGAGAGCCTGGTTTGCTCCGATAGCCTGGTCCAACCTTGCGAACTGACGCGAAGCTGACGCCGCTGAATCTGGGCTGTTCAATTGGTCCTCATCATCGTCCGTTGCTTCGGCCAGGGCACCAATGCCGGCAGTATCGTGCGCCCAAGGCAATCGCTCGCCGGCGCTGCTCGTTCCTTGGTTCAGAGTTTCAGTCTGGCTAACGGTCCTCGAAGACCGTCGAATCGCTGGCGAGCGCCGCAAGCCTGGCGCCGCCGACTCTTGGCGAGTAAAGCGATCCTCGTCTCCATACACTCCGTCGGTCGAGGCAGTGGGACTAGCATCGCCGGCCGTCCTCGAGCACTGACGAAAAGCTGGCGAGCAATGAAGACCAGTCTGGCGAGTAAGATCATCGTCTTCATTCAGTCCCCCACTCGAGGCAGCGGCAATAACGTCCGTGTACCCATGCGGAGACGCTCGCGGATCGTATCGGCTGTAAGGAGGCAGCGGAAGATGTGCGACCGATGGTAGCAGTGACAGTTCCGCCAGCCTAGCGTGGGTGTTTCCCTCATCGTTGGCGTTGCCGGCAACAGCTGTCTGCAGATGAACAGGTCCGCGCCGGACGTTGACGTTCTGAACGTGGTTCACGTTGTGGGCACCCGTCTGGACGATCGTTGGCGAGCCAAGAGCTTCTTCTTGACCAGCGGGAGGCGTGTATGGCGGCGGTTGTTCAGTCGGCGGTGTAGTCGGTTGTGCAGGCTCTTGTGCTGGCTCCTGTGCTGGCGGAAGTGCTGGCGGGGGTGTAGGCGGGTGTGCAGGCGGGTTTGCTGGCCGGACATCGCTTGCTCCGGCTGTGTTCCTGCCGGGCAGATTGCGTAGCTGGTCTGCCTCGTTTTCTTGCCCGGGTGGAGTGGCATTCGTGGACCGCCGATCGTTGCGTCTTTCTTTCAAGCAGTAATAAGCCAGAGTTAGGACCAGTGCGAATCCACCGGAGCAGATGAAGATGGCTGCGACGACCTCGCCTTTCCCCATGTTGTACGAGTATTTCAAAACGAGCGTCTGATGGACAAAGGCTTGTGCTGTGGATGGCAGTCTCTTGAGAAGATAATGTACCTATTTTGTAAGTGCTGAGAAAATACAAATCTGTGAGAAGAGCAGAGCAGGACATGCCGAAAATAAAGGCTTGCCCTAGGGCAGGTTCTCGCGATGAAGTCTGGTCGAGGATCTCTGAGAGAGGCGTCCGTCGTCGAACCATGGAAACATGTTACCAGGTCCTCAGCACGTCGATGGCTCGAACTATGCTTACCTTGTGGCTCAACCACACAGAATCATGGTATGAGCCGATACTCGGGTCCTCACCGTGCTTGTGTGCGACAGATTTGACATTCCATGTATAGAACGTATGCATGAGCTTGCTCTTGGGAGGGATCCTGCGTTCGACCCCGTGGAAAACATTTCGCAACCATCAACAATGATCGCAACATTGCCACTGAACTTGATGGTGGAACGTTTATACACCTTTGTGACTGAATTTCATCAACAACCAGACAAATTTCATCCGCTTCCTGGCCGGTTCGAAGGCGGTTCCACAATTCACGGCGCTTTGAAAGAAGGGCTGTTGCCCTCGTCATTCGTAGACCAACCTGTAGACTCGAAAGAAAACCTACCGCAATAGAGTGGTTTCACTCCTCATGTGCGAGATGGACCTTGGCTCAAATCTGCTTTGTGCAAAAAGCTTTTTCGGCATTTGAAGGGAATTGCTCTAAGAAAGCAAACTTGATTTGTGGATAGAGTGCGGCAGTATTGATTGTCTTGTGCTTGTTCTGCCGCCTTAGGAAATCGACATTGCGAAACTAGAGGTTGTACCATGGCGCAGATTATTAATCTCGGCAGGACGCCCTTGTGGTTCTTGCTGCTTCTAGTCTTGGTCCTGAACATCCGAGAGCCTGTGGCAGATGTTAGCTTCGAGGAAACATTGTCGACCCTGCTTGCTGCGTGATCGGCCTTCCAGCCGACCTCATCGTCCGTGATATGTTGACTACTACCGAACATGTCATGTCTAGCGTCCCAAGATAGATACCGAACGAATTTACCTTGCCGAGGGTCTCGAACGTTGGTGCTGCACATAAGTCAAGTTATTTTGACGACGAGGATCGAATGACTTGCCACCCCGGGGACCTGGCTGCACAAAATTGAGATTAAACGAAAGTGGTCGTTTCTTTAGACCTATGGAGGGTGCATTGTCGGTCGTAACGAAGAACATGAGCAAAGGATCCGAGATAGGCCATTACCTCTTAGCACATAACGGCAGGAAGAAAGTGAGCTTTCCGGCATGTCATGATCAGAACAAGCCTTCGCAGCGATATCACGAGCAACGACCATCAAGCACTGCACCGCCTGACTGGGATATCAGATGCACATCCGTATGCGCGCGGGTACCGGCGTATGGTGCCTGAGATTGGGATCTGGTGTGGATGGAAGGGTCAGCCGCAATATAAGTTAGGATGCTCCCATGACAGGATTATCACAGGTTTTGGTCAACTGATGCAGACATGCCTTGGTCACCAGAGGCACCAGAAACAAACGAGGTGGGAAGAAACTCAAGCGAGCGAATTGTGGCACAGACCCTCAAGTCCAGCCACTTGGTTAGCTTTGACCATTAAAGCACCGCCACGACCGTCGTCTTCACCGTGCCCTGGATAAGGAGTTCTGAGCGTCATCATTGGTGGCAGGGTGGCCAACAACGCAAGAGTCTAGCATTGCGGTAGACACGCAGGGCAACGACGATCATTGGGGCTGGTATTCTCGTACCTACCAGGTATGTATGTCTCATGAAGCTGAGATAGTCTGCATTTCGTATACTCAAACTGGGACAAGATCATCAAATCCAGTCTTTCAACCAAAGAATGCAATAATCCGGGAGGCAAGACGTTGGTTCAGCGCAGTCCCATGGGATGAAAGACTGCATCCGAACCTTGCATGACCCAGGGGTATGGAACGTCGTGTGCAGCACCAACACCAACACCAACTCTTTGTTCACATGCATTTTTTTATTTCTACCTCTTGGGGTGTGCTCCATAGGCAATGACTACTGTCCATATGACTGGTAGGGAGGAAACCACAAGCTCAACAATGGAAGGCAGGATGGAAAGTTCGCGGGGGAATGGCATTGTGGCTGTGTCGCATGGCTTTTTCTGCTGCAAGAATGGTGGCAGACGTGTGGGTTTCGAAGGGTTGTGAGACTTGTCAGGAGGAGGGAGAAAAGCTGAGACAGGACGGAAGAGAGGTGGTGAGTGGCTGCTGGCAATTCTCCGAGAAAGCAGTCCAAGGGAGAATTCTCGAAGCAGGAGGCGTGAGGAGGTTAACGTTAGTGGCCGCGCGCGTCGAGGCGAGAACATTTGCCAGCGTGTGTGTGTTGGTTTCAGTGTTTCACCAGTCAGAAGTCTTGCCAAATATGGTGTTGGATGATAGACGAGCCTACCAGAGTAGCATTTTTTACGCGAATGTCGGACCCCCCTGAAGCGCGTCTCAGTGTCTCGACCGATGGGCCAACGTGTGGCCAACCAATGTCATCAGAGCCTGGATGTGTGTCAGAGCGCGTTGGGCGGCTGTCTCGACTCGTATAGGCCTTTCGGTGAAAGTGGATGTGAGGGGCAAAAAGAAGGAAGACGCGAGTAGCATAGTACCATAGTATCCTGTACGTGTAGCAGTTCTTCGTTCAGCGCAGGCAAAGAAGAAAGAAGATCTGGTGTTTGATGATGCTGATGGTGCAGGCACAGGTCACACCGCAAAAGAGAAGATCATGGTCATAGTCAGTTGGTCACATTCATTCCATGCGTAGAGACGTTGTTAGCTGCAGATTCAACCCCTTCTTCCCCTGCTTCCGTTCGTTCTTTTGATACTCTCGCCTCACATCCGGGAAAAGCCAAATGATGCCACCTGCCAGGCCGTCTCATACGGACTGGTCAATCGCACTGGTCAGCGGCCCTTTACTTGACCTTCAGGCATGCGCAAGGGTTGAATACGACTTAAAAAGGGATCAGATGGAGTATGTCCTGCAGCCGCCCAATCCGCATACATTTCTTACCAGCCGCCTAGTCGGTACGAAACAAGATCCATCGCCATTGTGCATCTCATTCGGGCGATTCTGAGCCAACTGACCTACATATCTGGCCATCTTCTGGCATCCAGATGGTCCCATTCATATCTACCTGCAAGCGCCCACTCTCCATTGTGGCCATGCCAATTGATACCTATATCCATCAGGCACCGCTCATGAATTTATGATCATCCTTCTTCTCATCTCTGCTTCATCTCCCTTCTCAACAATTAACGCGCCATCTTCATCCCGATAACACGCCATCTCAACTCAGTCACCCCTGTCTTACCCAGGTCAAAAAACATATCAACGCCATCTTGTCAATTCTGGGGCCGGTCTCCCCACCTCATCAAGCCTCTTGGAGCATCAGAGCTTTGGTTAGAACTGAATTTACATACAATCGCAAGAGCCAAGAGGAGGGGACAGCCATCGACAATCCTGTCAAAAAGGCCCCTGCGCTCCAGAATCCAGGGGTTGGTCCAGCCTACCCGTGGGAAGTTGGGAACACTAAGGCACTAGAACCCTAACGGCACAAACCTCAAGCCATCCGCCACACGCTCCAGGTACCTGGAGCTTATCGATCCGCCTATCCACTAGCCTTCAGGGCCTCGGACTGGGACTTCTCCACCTTGCTGCAGTTGCTACATCACTCTTGTGCACTGTTCAGGAGGTCTCGCTCGACAATACGCGACACGCTCAAACACAGGAGCTTCATCCTGGGCCGTGCCCTGGACTTTGCTTCTAGCTACCCGCGTGCCCGCCCTTTAAGTCGACACGGCTATATCCTCAAAAGAGCTCAGACATCTGTCGTCTTGCTGGTCAAGACTCTATTGCACAGATCTGCTCTCAATTAATACCAACCACCTACAGGTGTCAAAAACCTGTCGCAGTGTCCTGTCATTCACTTCACCAGTCCTTCACTTTGATAGCCCAGACCATTGATAAGGGCGACCAAAGGACTCATAACCCTCCTCACCTGGCCATCTATCAGTCACTCACTTCATCTTCTTTCGTTCCAACTTCGTTGACCTTACAGCGATCTTGAAAGAAGTTGACTCTTGATTGAGCCGATAACAGCATACACCATGGAGCCTCATCATACACCAGCCCAGAACCGGGCAGCTCTGGAGGAATTCGTCCGACAACCTGTACGGTCCTACATGATCCAGTATTTGGCAACGCAAGCCTCACAGGTCATTCGATGTGATCCTGAGCCTACACCAGCAGATGGCCTTCTCACTCCTCCTTCAACACCACCCCAGAGATCTTCGCCAGAAGTCGGCCTTCCTCTCCTACCATCACTGGAACAATTCATCAGCTCATTGGTCCACAAGTCATCCGTCCAAGTCCCCACTTTGATGACCTCCCTGGTCTACCTTGCCCGTCTTCGGTCCAGACTGCCTCCTGTCGCCAAGGGTATGAGATGCACAGTCCACCGCATCTTTCTGGCATCCTTGATTTTGGCCGCCAAGAACTTGAACGACTCCAGCCCCAAGAACAAACACTGGGCCAGATACACTTCGGTCAAGGGCTTCGAAGGATTTGGATTTGGACTGGCAGAGGTGAACTTGATGGAGAGGCAGATGCTTTACCTTCTGGACTTCGACTGCAGGGTAACCGAGCAAGACCTCTTCGACCAGTTCGAGCCCTTCCTCGCTCCAATCCGCTTTCAATTGGAGCTTCAGCAAGAGGAGGCAGAGCTTGCTCTCCACCAGAAACAGTGGCACTCTTACCAGAGCTCATACGATTCCAACATCTCATTGCCACCCCCGGCACGCAGAGAGCACATCCTTCCCAGTATGGCAACACCACCTCCGCGGGTTGCAGGCGTCTCCGACTCTCCAGCTTCATACGTCGACGACGATGTCGCTTGTGGAAGATATCCACGTCACAAAGCCAACAACAGCTCCTTGTCACTACCTCCTCCAAGCCACAGACGCTGGCCTTCGCCATTCCGCCACTACAACAGCGGCCGATCTGTATCGCCACCATCGATCCGGGATCTTCCTCCCCTCGTCTCCTCGAGCAGACCTGGAACAATGCACAGCCACTCGAGCTCGCGATCGTCCTCAGTAGCGCCCTCAATGCGATCAAGATCATCTTCCCTTGCACCCACCAGCCGAGGCACACCATATACTGCCTCATCCAACGTTGACGACAGCATCGTGGTGGTCGACCTCACGGAAAGCCCCGATGCTTCCTACCACAGTGCCTACGGCAAGACGATGACAGCAAGCAGACCTAGCCTAAAGGGCCATCAGACCAGCTTCACTGGCGAAAGCCAACAGCCATCTAAGAAGGTCAAGGCTGACTCCACTGTGGGCGGTGTGATCGGTAGAATCTTCAGCACAGCTGCCAACAACTACAGAATGGGAAGAACACCTGTGCAGGTAGCTTAGGAAGCTCGGCACAAGGCTGTTGATTCCAGGCGAAGAACCAAACGGCGACGACATTATCACGGGCATGCAACATGACTGAATGAGCAAACCCCAGGTGTTTGATGACAACCAAACTTGACGACGAACTGCAACTGGCTCACGGTTGCATGTAATGTACTTTTATGCATGGCGACGGCGTTCTTCGAAGACCACAATTGGGGACCTATCTTGGGTATCGCAATGGTCAGCCCTCTGCGAGGCTTTTTCTTGGAAAACAGGATGATACTACTTGTCTTGTTTTATGATTTTTACTTGACAAATGTACAAATAGATGGCTTAGCTCGGAGTTGGATTTCAAAGAGCTGAAAGACCAAAGATGAGCACAATACCTTTATTGGACTGGTTTCCATGGGGTTTTGGAAAGCGAGAAGATGAGATGAAAGATTATGAAGACATGCACTCACAAATCCCTTTTGGATTGTGCATATCAGCAGTGAAGCTCATAGCATTGGAGTTGGACAATCAATTGCATGATATGACCCTCATAAAAACCTGACTCTCCTTTTAATTCATTTTCCCAGTATCTCATTCCTCATCAAGTGGACGTGATCCCCAACCGTGCACCGAGGCGTCGTCATCCTCCAACCACTCCTTTCCGTCACATTTGATTGACCTTCCCAACTTTCGTCATCTGGCTGCGTTTATGCCGCCAGTATTCCTTGTCAGGACTCAGAGGGAGGAGGCCACCTATCGGTAGTCCACACACTCGTAGAACCTTTGTTCGGCCCATGGTCGAAGAACATGGTGTCTCTGTAGATACCGTATGGATTAGGCATAGACGGCGTATCACCTTGAGGACGTTCGGGTCTTCAATGTACGGTCCTGCAGCCCAACTCTTGTGTTCCGTGGTCTGCCGTAGGCCGTACGCCATACCTCGAGGTCGGTATGTGAGATGCTGGGATGCTTGCTGCCGCAGCACAATCGGTGCATCTTGCTCGTACGTACGCAGTCGGACTCGGAAAACGCTGAGCTGGTTCCATGACTTGGCTGAACTCTGCTCGTCTCACTCAGGGTCAGTGATTTGTATCGTCCCGCCACGGACTGAGCAGCCATTGACGCCGTGAGGACCAACCGTTTCGGCCTGTGGCAGAACCGCACCATCTCATGGCAAGAGATTTCCTGCAAGTTCCGGCCCTCTTCAAAAGCGTAACATTGTTTTCAGCCATCGGTCAATCAATCTTGCCATCAGTCACCATCTTGCCTGTCGTAGCAGCCGCAACACCACCCGCAGGAATAACCTCATCTCGCTCCTCGTGTTCACTCAAATTAATCCTCCTCCCGATGCCCAACCTCAGGACACTCGTAAGAACCCTTCCAACCGCCCACCCCGCCACAACCCCCCAAAGCACCGTACAAGGCCACTTCTGCCACTCCCGGTCCCAGTCAAGAGCCATGGGCACCGCACCGATCCACCCGCCGACCATCCCACCTACAGTCCCTGCCCACACACCCGCCTCGTCAAACGGCAGCCACGCAGCAGCCACGTCGCGCCAGGCTGGACTTGACACCCCGTGCGTATAGAAAATTGGCAGAAACCCGAGAAGTGAGACATGCACAGCCAGGACAAGCGTCGTGGGCAGGGAGGAGGTCGGATACAAAGGCGCGCCGAGGACGAGGGCCATGACTGCCAATGGTATGGGAGGTAGGAAGAGCGTAAGGACGAGGGAGAAGAATGTCGGCTGTATACCACGTCAGCACACCACCTCGGTAAGAGGCTCAAGTAAAGAGGACTCACCATGACCCGTGAATTGAAGCTCCCACTCGCAGCATCGGTTTTGCTAGACCCGGCTTTCTTCCTCAGACCACCGCCTGCGCCTGCAGCACCGCTGACAGATCTATTTCCACTCTTCGAAGGTTTCGTAGCAGTGGCAGTCCCCTCCACGATCTTGCCCCCCGTAGTCCCGCTGACCCAATACCCCGCGCTGGGCAGACATACTGCGCAGAAAACGGCTTGTGCGAGTCCAATGACCAGAAGGTCTGTGAGCATAGTCGGAATAGGGTCGGCGACCAGCGCCGAGGCACGGAGATAGTAGTAGACCGGGACGAGCACGGTTTGCGCATAGCTGTACCTCTTCGCTAGCTGGGAGGACAGTAATGGTATAGGAAGCGTGGTCGGCGTAAGCAGACGCGAGGAAGACATCGCCTGCGGTTGAGGTTGTGGGGGTGGGAGGGTTTGGGTGAGAGAGGACATCGCGGACGTGAGAGGATCTAATAAGAAAGAGGAACAAAAAGACAAATAGATCAGAGAATGCAACGCTCAAAGCTTCACGCCATGACAGAGTGTAGGCGTTCGTACCTGAGGAAAAGACAACGTAGACGTTCGAGATGGAAACATATTCGGAGTGGTAGATGCAGGGAGTTGCACGTTCTCCAATTTGTTCATCGTAGCTTTCTTTCTAAGCTTCAGGATTGGCGGAGTTAAGCATCCACCCCCCGGAGAGGTGAGCCTCGTCTGCCACTGGAAAGTGTCTATCAAGTCTCGAATTGTACTGATGAGCAGTTCAGCAGAAAAATTCCAGTCAACAGGTGTTGATTGAGTAGCCACAATGGTTTCCATGAATGCTAGTCAACAGACATCTCCAAGACTACCTTACTTTACATATATATCTCACCTCTATGCACTTGTTATATCAAAGCCATCATCACCATGGCAGGGTATCTCATGCCAAAAAAAGCCAGGCTGGACGCCGACTCAAATGCGAATGGCACTGTATAGCCAACAGAAACGTACCAGAGAAGTGATTCCTCCTTCAGGTCATCGACATCAGGACATATGAAAGCAACACACAATCCTCGACAGTTTGCCAAGTTTGTTCGTATCCAAAAACGTTACGCATGCGAGCAATAGCCTCACACGGCCAGCCGTGGTGAGTCTCGAGCAGTCTCAAAAGTGTTTCTCTCTTCACGTGGGGTCTCGTATACATCTTGGAATCCTTCCTCAGCGTCCGAATCTGGGTCTGTTTCGCTGAATCGCGATACATCGGGAGGTGGATATTTTAGTTGGAAACCCTGTGTCCGATGCAGCGCTCGAGGCGTGGCAGGGCTCGTGTGTGTTGATTCGGGACTGGGAGTTGGATAAGCTTCTCTGATCGTGGCATAGACTGGAGTTTGCAAGCTGGCCACTTCTTTTTGTAGTTCCATGACTTGTGCTTCTAGCCTGATGCGAGCGTCTTTCTCTTCTTTCATCAAATCCAGTAGAGCCTCAAACTTCTCGACAGGAATATGAATAGATGTCGGCGAACAATCCCGAGAGCGTCCTGGTGACTGGCGTCTCGTCGTAGAAGGTCTGATGGTGGCAGTTGTCGCCTTGCTGGCTCGTTGAGGACGAAAGAAATCCTCGTCGGGAGAAGCGAACCGCGGAGATTCTCCTGGAGAGGACAAGAAGCTGACGTCGTTGACGGTGGCTGGAGAGGCGAGATAGCTGGTCTCCAGAGACGGAGGTGAAGTCAACGTTGGGTTCGTGTTGTTGTCCGGGAAGACATCGTGTACCGAGCCGCGGGTATAAGGTAGGTTAGGTTTTGGGATGTTGTTGCCTTGTAGTCGTGCAATGGCGTACTCGAAATCGAACAGCTTGATCTCCAAGGTGTTGACTCTCTGCTCCAGGCCTGTTTTATCCCGGTCCACCTCGAGGCCGAAGTCGAACGCATGCATTGGGTCCGGCCTCGCAGAATCTCGCTCAGACTCTTCTACCGAGCTGACCCGGCCGAGAACGTGTGCCGGGTCGACGGATATTGATTGTCCACTATAAACAGGAACCGGATTCTGCGTGGCACTGTTACGCCAATATGCAATCTCACTTTCGCGATCGCGAGAAGAGATGGACTCGACACCTTCTGACCGCAGCAGTTTGTGAAGCGCATCCGCACTCCTAGAACGACGTTTCAATTGGCCATCAGAGACGTAGTCCTCTTTGACCCACTTCCCTTCATGGTATGCATCTCCATTCGGCGACTTGCCCATAGCTGGTGCGAATCTCATTTCCCGATCATCGAAGACCAGGGTTGGCAGTGTATTGCGGCGCGCGTGCCGTGTTGGATGGGGTATGCTTTGGACGCTCTCTGACGGGCGGTGATTAGACGAATGCGATCCAAGTGCAGTGTCTGCTCTGACGGGCACCATCGGAGGTGGTGGATCTTCCCGCGGTTGATTCTGTTGCTCGGTCACGGGCCGGAGATGGTATGGATCGCTGTGTGCATAGTGATTGGTCTCCACAGGTGCAGACCTATGTCGTTTACTGGTGAACATCCGTTTCAGTGTCGCTCGAAGTCCTCCAGGCTTCTTCTGCGTCAAAGAGCCCTTGGAAGGTATGGAGGACATGGAGCTGGGAATGAGAGACGGGCCCGCGGAGTTGCGAACCGCGGCGTTGACCGGTGCATCGCTGGTATGGCGAACATGGTACTCCTGTGGAGGAGAGGTTCTGCGTGGCCAGGTAGTCTCGTTCGGTAGGGGAGCGAGGTCGTATGCAGATGACATGGCTGGAGTTGGCTGAGGAAACATGTCTCGTGAATCAGTGAAAGGGATGGGGTCGGAGATTTTCAGATCGCCTCTGCGCAAAGCGGCCCCCGTGTTCGTCGTACCCAAGGATCCCCTCGAGCGATGGTTCAGAGAGGGCATGGCGAGTTGTTCGGCAAGGGCACTGATTTTGATCCCTTGACGACGGCAAGAACATCACCGTTCAGTCAACGATGAGCGAGTTGGCGTCATGTCGCATCGCCTGATTGCAGAATGCGATGATCTGGTATAACGACGTCGGCCACCAAGTTCAGAGACTCTCATCCAGAATGATCGTGCAGAAATTCCACACGTGCTGCGATGTCTGCCAGAGGAATGTCAGTCAATGCCATCTTCTCGCTTGCATCCGGATAATTTAAGGAATATGACAAGTATTCCAACTTGCTCTTACCAAGGAGTGGGTATCATAACCCGAATTGTTGGCTACTGAGGATGATTAGAAGTTGAAGGACTGTAGTATCCTTAGTCGACGAGCATTCAATCGCACCAGCAGGAAGTAGCAGTTTCAGACTCCGCGTTAGGTCTCACGAGGGAACTCGCAACGACGAAGATCTAGGCGAGGTGAGAGGCTCGCGAGGGACAGGCTCGGAGATGTGGGAAGATCATGGAAATGAGGTCGCAACTTGTTCAAGTAGGAATCCGGTCAAGACCCAAGACGGAGGGGAAAACGTGTCGCCGTTTCGCTTCCAACCAAGGTCGGCACGAAGGAGGGTTGGGTCATCGACCAGATCCTTGCCACGACATCAGAAGATCAAGACCAAGATCACCGAGATATGGGTAAATCCGCATCGGCGTCGCGGCCACCCGCAAGCGCATACTGGCGTACGGGGAAGAAACGTTAGACTGACATCTTTGACTGACAGGTGGCAGAGTTCCACTGCTTCCTTCTTCGAGATTGATGGGCAACCCTCTAGGTCGTTTCAGTATGGTACCATGGCTGGAATGGCTAGTCGTCTTAGGGTCTGGAGGGAGAGGGTGTGAAATCAAACCAGGGTATATTCGAGAAAAGAGGAAAGTGGGCTTTGAGGCTGCCAGCTGTAGACCAGTCAAAATGGAGGAGTCGCCGGGCACGTTTGGCTCGGGCGTAGGCATGCGCTTAGTTGGGTATAGCTGCCACTGATAGTCTATCTAGGTGTAGATAGTACGGAGTGAGTTACGCCTGGAGCACTCGGAATTTAGAAACAAACCCCTCCATGTCCTCCATCCATGGACACCTGCACTCGGTCATCAAAAGACTTATCCATGATTCATCTATTATTGTTCCTAACCGAAGTCTGCTGCCATCTCTACGGAAGTACAGTACGTACAACCATCTCAATCTGGAGATTCTGGCCCTTCTGTTTCCATGTACGATCGAACTAGCCTCCTGTCAACCAGTTCACGTCAATCGGTCCGAAAGCCAACCAGGACCATTCCCTGCGATTTCATCTCCGACCTGAATCCTAACCGCTGGATTCAGCCAGAAAAGGAACCCTCTTCACACATCTGACTGGATAAACCCTATTTGCCCTGATGCAAGTCGTGGTATATCAAAGTCTCACCGCCACAATCAGAAACGAACCTATTCAGTGTTGCACCAGTCTGGGCCAGTGTCAGTGGTCTCTAGTTTACGAAATATCGGAACGGCCTCGCCGGGAAAGATGGCCAGGGAAGAAACAAGTAGCAAAAGAGCAAGGATTGAACGAAGGAATACGAATACTGCGGCACAGAAACAACCTCGGGTGGCCCTCCCACTAACTACCTATGTAACTAGCACGGGGGACCGCCCGCCCGCTATCTCCCACGCACACGTTTCCCATTGTCTCCTGCCTCGTGACTGGACCACCCCTGCGCCATGCATCGCTGCGAGTCATTCCTAGCGTGGAAGCAGTCCAGAATCGGTTGAAGTCCTACGCATCGAGATTGCCTGGAGCTCGCATCGTCGTTTCGAAGCGACACACCCAATTTGAGACCTAGGTTTGAACAAAGACATGTCGATGCAATGATGTTCAAGAGACATAAAACATTGGAGGTTGATCTTGCGCCAGGATCAAGGTAAGGCTGGCCAACTCTGCGAAGATCCGACAAGGCCGGATAAACTCAGTGTGCACGCTTACGCCACTGGTCTCTGCTAAGGCCCCAGAATGATTGACCAGTGATAGACTATGCTGGGGGCAGTCCCTGCAAAATCGGACGAACCTTGTTCGCACTTCTTTACGTCGCTCTCTCCTCATAGAGCGTATTGTCAGGCTTCATTGGCTTCCCTCACAATCAGATTGACTTCAAAGTGGACGAACACCTCTCTTGGCTACAGAGCGCTTGAGAGATGACAACGATGACTTCTCCGTACCATCATCGCCACCTTCCAAGAGCTGCGTTCTTTTGCATTTGCATACGAACATTCAGCTCGAAATTCGGGCGTCCCGAAGTTGCCGATCACTAGCCATTTACAACGGGGAAGCTGACCGAGCATTCAAAACGGTGAGTTTATGCCCGCGAGCGCATTTTAGCCCCGATGTTGAATTGCGAACAGAGTGCTTGGGACCATGCACGCATGGGGACGCCTTATCAGCCCGAGTTCTATGTACGGATCACTCCAGTCAAGGAAGTATGTTGCCGCGTCCAAGCTGATGTTATAGATATCAAATTTGATGGTTTGCTCCAATCCAATACAAGGCAGCTAATGGATATTCTCACATGGATACGAAAGGTCGCTGCATAGTTACACCGGCATGGTCGAAACATCTGGAAGAGAGTCGTACAGCCTTACCTCGTGAGACGATCGGCCAATAACGACGACATCCTCGCTTCATTTGCTCGGAATCGTCCACGTCAATTGCGCCATCTTACTTGAAACGTCTTCCGCCTGGGAGCATGCGTTTCAAGCGCTTGAGGTCCGAGCCAATGTGATTCAATGTCAGCCGTTTGCTGTGGGCAAGTACCATTTCGCCTCATTTTGGGCATCAATAAGGCTAGGGCACACTCAGCCTAGCTTCAAGTCTTCAAGAGTCGGGTATCTGAGGTCAGCGTTATCTTCAAGATACTTCATCCATCTTTTGAGGAACGAGCTGCCCCTGGATACTGTTTCTGAATCGCCAATCACGCATAAGTGCCGCTTCGGTCGGGTCATTGCAACTGTCATTGCCGTCAGGACTGGTCATACCAAAGAAGATGTACTGGACTGCATATGCGTCGCATTGCGTGTGCGCAGATAGTAGACCGGAACAAAACTCTGGGAAATTGCTTACCGTTTAATCTCCTCTTCTCACCCAGAAAGCCAACTTCTTTCTGCGCGTTGCTTCTGACCAAACTGACAATGACAGCCTCCTTTTCTCGTCCTTGGAACCCATCCACGCTACCCAGCTCAAGCTTCGGATATTTCTCTCGCAACATTGTGCTGAGGACAGAGAGTTGTGCATTGTAGGGCGTAACCACTGCAATGTCTTCGTCCCTCACGCCGGCTTCTGTAAGATTGCGCACATGCATCGCCACCACAGCGGCCTCCATTTCATTGCTTTTGCTGTCCCCCAAGAGGACTGACGCTTTGATCTGACCGCCAGAATCATCTTCGGTCCTTTCGGGGAAATCTCCGCCTTGGGTATCGAAGAAGACAAGAGGTTCCACTGTGTCATCCGTCTCTCGCACCTCGTAGGGCAAGTCTTTCAGCAGGCGAGTCTTGACAGAGTCAGCCGCCATGAGTTTCCTGTCGTACAGCTCGTCGCTGGGAAAGCGCATGATTTTCTCGTGCATTCGATATTGAGTGTTGAGGAGTCTTTTGATTTCGGAACCGTACATTGCCAAAAGTCGATCGAACAATGTCGTTTCCAGAGACCAACGGGTGGCTGTTTTGATCTCATCGGCCTTGACAGAAAGCTTGGCTAATTCTTCTTCGAGAGACTTTATCTTCTTTTTCTTCTCATCCTTGTTGTCTTTACTGTCTGCGCTTTTGACTGTCGGTGGTAGTTGCAGGTGGTCTCCTGCCAACACGAGTTTCTTGACACTGCTCCCGGCAAAGGCCAATGGTATCCAGCATTGTGGTTCCAACGCCTGGCTGGCCTCGTCAATGACCACGACATCGAACTCCTGGTTCTTCGTTTGATGGCCTCCTGCACCATGAAGTGTCGCCAGGACGACTTTGCTGCTTCTGACAAGGCCGTCGATACATCTGCCCTCTCTCTCGCGGTATTCCTTGCGCAAGTCTTTGAGGTCAGTATATATCACCCGACGTTCGCGGCCGTTCCGTGTCTTGCGAATCGAGGCTTGCTTCTCGTCCATTTCCTTGCGCACATCGTTCACGATGCCTCCCGCTTCACTCGTGCGGGTTAGTACCTCTAGAGAGTGGTTCAGAACGCTGGGCAAAAGGCGAGCGGGATGTCCTAGTCGAACGATAGGCGTGCTGGGGGATGTGAGAGCCAGGCGCTCGACGATGTTGTCGACGCTGATATTGCTGGGGCCGCAGACCAGGACACGCTGGTCTTGTTTCAGCAGCTGTAGAATCAGCTCGATCAAGGTGTAGGTCTTGCCGGTGCCTGGTGGGCCATGGATGAGGGCGATCTCTGGTGAAGAGAGTGCAAAGCGAATGGCATCTTGCTGCGAAGGATTCAGTGTCGGGTCCGAGAAGACCAGATCTTTCGTTTTCTCGAGATCGGGAGTTCCTGGCGAGGAGAGGCCTAGGAGGACGCGTTGCAGGCTCGTGTATGACGATGATTCTGGTGCCTTGAGCAGTTTAGTCAAAACCTGGTTCATTCTGTAGAAGGCTCGTCAACATGTGCTAGGACCAAGCTTAGGGGATTCTGCGCTTACCGCTTGTAAGTGACGTCGTTTGCAAGCTTGACCCTGAAGCACGAACATGATTGTCAGCCCTACTCTGCCATGAAACACCTGATTCACTCATCAATGATATGACGGAGGTCTTACAGCCACAGCTTTCTGTCAGGCACATTTTCAACTTCGTCACCGCCTGTTGCTTCCTTGCCCAGCGCCACCCATACTGCTCTCTCACCGATTCTGATCACGACTCCCTCGACTCCTTTGGTCTTGAGCTCAGCAACCTCTTTCTTCTTGGCCGTGCCCTTGGGCATCTCACCGAGCCGGACAATGTCACCTGTCCGAATGCCATGTTCGGGGAGTTCGCCTCTGGAGTCCTTGCTAACTACTGCAGGGTCGAGGCCCAGCTCAATGACTGAGCGACCTCCTAGACCAGTCTTGAGTGATTGGACGGCTAGATTCAGGATGGCTAGACCGGCCCGTGCGAGCGTACTAGGAGGTGTAGACGATAGTAGCAATGAGGTCTCGACGATCTCGGAGTCTTGTTCGAGCGATATCAGGGTCTGAAGAGTATTGAAGAATGCGGCTGGTGGGAGCATCTTTGGTGGTGCCATGGTGATGTCAACGGTGGGCTGACGTCCTTTTGCGCTGTTAACTTCAACGGTCTTGTCGATCTGGTCCCTGATCAGCGCTGCACGGGTCAGCCTCGTCGTGTTCGGTCTGACCCTGATCAGCCTGACTGTGTTTCTAACGTTTTGACGCTCGGACTTCTTCTGATTGGAGCGCAATCATAGAACTTCACGAGCGATGATGAAACTCGGCGATCAGTCCATCATAGCTTGTAAACCTCGCAACGATTCCGAAATGATTTCGAGGTTCGGAACTCCTGCCATCGAGATGGACAATTTCAGCAGAATTTCATCAATTCTGCTTGATCGGGATTGCGTAGTGAGGTATTGTGCCGATAGTGACCTCACCAGATAAGTACTTGAGTGACGATGATCAATCACTAGAAAGACCTGAGAGACGTCACAAGCGCTGTATCAACCTCAGATCAGGTAGCGGGTGCGGTGTAGAGGACGACGTGGGTATCGTGTCGACCATTATTGTCTGCTGTGTCTGCACATACGAACATCAGTAAGAAATTATGTAATCAAGATGACATCTGCCAAGACCAAGGAAAATCATATCTCCGCTCCGGGGAACATTTGGTCTGAACTTTGCGGCTCTTACGCCTCCTCGTATTCAAGGCGCAATGGCTGAACTCAACTTCTACACCGTCCTTGACATGTTCCTCTAACGTGCTTTCACCTGAATAACGCATTCCCACACTCATGAGAATATTTATCACCATACCTCTACAATTATTCGCATTTGGAACAAAAGTTCTTGGAATGGCAGCAATGTGCGACTGGAATTATATCAATCGATGTACCCGAACTCTGATCTCCAGGTCACAGCGAACTTTTAAGCACTTGGATGCAAACTTTCTCTGTTCACCACATTCGGCGCGTCTATGAGCGCATCAATGCGTTACACGTTAAGGTACCATTCAATGCGGCTCCGACTCCTTGAATTTGCATCTGCTCTGGGATGGTGATTCTGTCCTTGCCTGCATCTGAGTTGGCAAAAGGCCATCTCGTCGATCCGATAAGATTTTGACTGTCCAGCCGCAAAGCTGAGCTCTGGTAAAGTCTGGTGATATTCCATATATTCCTATTTACCGGGGAAAGAAAACTCTGCCTTCAAGTGAATCGGCCGATCTGCTCAAGCTATGAATTGCCGAACGGACAGATCTCTACTAATCCAACATGCGACTCACCTGATGTTTCTACAATTGTTGAGACTGAGGCCAAGACGAAGAAGAATTTCCGGCTATACGTTTGTCACGGTGAGTCTAGGCCTCAGTTGTCAGCAGACAGAGCGACTATGAGCTTCGGCACGACTTGTCGGCCCCGCGTATATTCGGTCTTTGGACATCGCTTCCAATCAATTGGCCTTCAAAAATGTGGTCGGACACTTTTTCGCTGGCCTCTTTGGCTAAAGTGGGTACACTGTATAGTGCTTGCAGGCGAAATGTCCTCCGCAGAAACTGTTTCGCGGCACAAATTACCCGACTGCTCTTCGAGACCTGTTTCAAACCATGATGTTGGACTGTGCGGCGCCTCTGATGCGGTGGCCTGACGCCCGTCCCAAGTACTGATCACCTAACCCCGCCAGAAAACTATCCTCTGTCCAATCCCGATACTTGTTGATGTATTGGGCAGGTGATCCCCACAGGCAGAGGCGGGCACGGTCTTTGTCTGCTGGCGAGGTCTCGATTTAGGTGAGATAGAAGGTGGTCCGTAATTTGGCCGTTGGGATGACGCCGGAAAGTAGGGCGTGGGAGAAACCATTCGTCGTGGTGAAGTCGATCACGAAGCCTTTCGAATATTCTCTTGCATAGCACACGTTTTGATCGGCACTGTCTGGATTCACAGCCTGGCGCAAGAACGAGCATTGCGGGAGATCGGCAGTTTCTCGACCGTTGGCTGAGTTTGCTGGGGTCACATATGGGTGAGAAATGTCCGAACACGAACGTCTAACTTCAATTATAGTACAAACGGTACGCACAATGATCTGTGCGGCACTATTGTCTTAAGCCATGCGGCTGATGGACGGGCCCGTGCGAATCACAGTAGTTCGAGCAAACCGACGGCCCGTGCTTCAATAGCAGGGTATTCGAAAGAGGACATGCTGTAAGGCTCGCGCATAGTCTGACGAAATGCAAGCACTTGAAACTCCGAAAAGTGCCTCGGACAATCGCATAGTCTGACGACTGCCAAGTCAGCAGTTCGTCGCTCCGGACCTACCAATACCGCGCAAGTCGACGTCAGACTGAGCAGTTCTGTCCTCAGGGTCGGTCAGGGTCCTACTATCGCTAACCACAGACCAGCTGGTCGTCAGACATGGCATTTGACCATCATCACGAACTGGACTTGGTCCCCTTTGAGTTACCGTCAACTCCATCTTGTATCCCAATTCAGTATGGAGAGGTCTATCTGTCGATGCCTGCTGCCGATTTGGAACACGTCCTTGGCAGAGATGACTGATCGATATCGTCCAGACCGACGGGAGTGCTTCCCGACTATGGCTGTGGATACCTGCATTGCACCCTATACCGTTCTGATACCACCAGAGTATCCAGTTCGTCCACCTCTCAATATATCGTGCTCGCTTAGAGTTCTGAAGGCAATCGACTCTGGCCGGCCCTGATACGGAAGAGCAAGAACAAGCGCATGCCTCCTTGCGTCCTTCCCGGGGAGGATCGCGCGAAGGGTTTTCAATAACACAGATGATAATGTGGATATCGGGATAGAACCACCGAACTAGAGCGGGCGAGACTTTCTTCAGATACCTCGAACAGGTATCAGGCGTAAGAACACTGCAATCCAAAAGAACATATAAGGTCCTTGAGTTTCCTCGAACTCAACCTGAATCTTCCATCAGCACATCACAAGAAGTATCTCCTGAACTCAACTATCTTACCTTTGGTACATATCTCATTCCATCTCTTCATCTACCTCTCTCCTTTCATCTCAAGACCGCAACCATGGTTACCGATACGATGGGAAAGGTCTGCATCGTCGGCGTTGGCTACGTTGGCGAACATCTCCTTGGAGCGTTCGCCGGTGTCCACCCCACCATTGGCTTTGATATTTCTGACAGACGTATCAAAGAGCTCAGCACCAAGTACGGGGAGTTGGAGCATGTCACCCTTACCACGGACGAAGCCCTCTTGGACCAGGCCCAACATTACCTCATCTCCGTCCCTACCCTCATCAAGGCTGACCACTCTGTCGACTTCTCACACCTGAAGTCGGCCTTGTCAACGGTCTTCCGTCATGCGAAACCTGGCAACACCATCGTCATCGAGAGCAGTGTCTCCGTTGGTACCACTCGCCAACTCTTCTCATCAGTCCAACACCTCTTCAACTGTGGCATGTCACCAGAGCGTGTCGATCCTGGACGGACATTCCCAGCCGCCTGCGACATCCCCAAAATCATCTCAGGCCTCTCACCCAAAGCATTGACCGTTATCACGAAGTTGTACTCCAGTGTCTTCAACCACGTCGTCCCTGTGTCCACACCAGAAGTTGCGGAGATGACCAAGTTGTTCGAGAATTGCTACCGATTGATCAACATCGCATACGTCAATGAGATCAGCGACTCCTGCAGAAAGCTTGGCATCGACCCCAACGAGATGATTGACGCCGCTGCCACCAAACCCTACGGCTTCCAGGCCTTCCGCCCTGGCTTGGGTGTTGGTGGTCACTGCATTCCAGTCAACCCATCATACCTCTTCCAGACATGCCCTGACCTCCCTATCCTGGAGGAGTCAACGAAGCTCATGAGAGACCGTCCCTTGAAACTGGCAAGAGAACTCCATGCTCATTGCTCGTCGAGCACCCTCGCCTCCACCGACCTCCAACCACGCGTACTGGTTGTTGGTGTAGGCTTCAAGCCTGGACAGTCGGTGATCTCGCACTCGCCAGGTATTGACTTTGCAACTCAGCTCAACGAACTTGGCTGCGACAGACTTGCCTTTTATGATCCTTTGGTTTCGCAAGCACAGCTATCCTGGATGGAGAAGCTAGAAACCGTTGATTTCACACCGGAAGAGCTGGCTGCGGACTTTGACGTTATTGCCATCTGCAGCCGACAGCGTGGTGTTGACTTCAAGGTCCTGGACCAGCTGCCATCCGAGATGGTTTGGTCATACGACTGATCGAGACTCCGGCAACGATATGGAATGAGCATTGTTTACAAGGTCAGGCGGCAATTTGGCGTTGATAATGGGTTTGCATTGGGAATGTTCAATTATGAAAAGTATGGCATGAAAAGGGCCAGAGATACCCTTGTAGGAATGAAACTACATACTAGATAAATGCAAGGCAGTTCATAGGAATTATCATCCTTATCACTATTACAACACACTTTTGTTCTCAAGTACACTGTTATGCTGTCACAACTGTCATCGCTGTTGACAGCACCTTCCTTGTGCTTGTAATTCCGAGGTTGCTCCTGTCTGACGACAAGGCTGCGCTACATCCTGGGCGATTCTTGGGAAAATTGACAGTCAGACAAGTCTGGGCTTCATTGGCCGGAGTCGCCTTGCATATTCAGACTTCATGTCATGGTCCTGTCAACCCAACTCTTTCATCCGAACTTCAAGCATGGGTGAATACAGTCACCCTCGCAACCAACACCTCGGCGAGTGTTGACGGCAATCACCTGCAGCGGTTCTTGAGCCTTCATCATCCGTGCACACAGAAATTCCCGACTCTACGGACTAATCGTGGATTTTTGCTGACATCGGAGCTCAATGACAGCCTCTGGATCCTACAACTACCTTTGAGTTCAACAAACAAGCAAACATACTCAAATCTCGCCAGACCATGGAAGTTTGTGACGCAATTAGAACTGGAGTAACGGAGAAAATCTTCGAATTGAGTTCGTTTTCGTTTACTGTTGGATACTGGCCAGGCTTTGAGCTCGGCCCCCTGCACTGATCACCCTGGGACCAACCTTACGCACGGCGTTCTACTAGTGGCTCAGCTTGATAATTGAAGTTCAGCCCCAGCCAATGAGTCCTGCACAAAAGCTGCTTCTTCAAGCTTGGCAGAACCTCGCCGCATCATGTATGAACTGTCATCGCAAAAAAAAAAACGGCTCATGTTGGCCTGTGTTCGAACAAAATGCACCACCAAATATTGGCCAAGCCAGTCGACTCTAGAGCGACCGTCAATAACTGGGGCTGATGCCATACTTGACGTGTAGGCGGCCTATTGCAGCGCGCACTCGATGCCTGCTGGAGTCAGGCTCTCGTGACCCTTGGAAACAACACTGGGTATACCACACTATCCGCCTATTGAGACTCTGTGCAATGGTCGACTAGGGCCAATCAATAACAATGATCCCAACCACCAGCATTAGGTAAGGCCTGGCAATTCCCATTGGAACGATGCGTGATTCGACCGGGTATATCCCCCTCGTGTTACCGAATTCCAGAAGCATCTTGCGACGGACCAGCGAAACGCCACACACATTACTGATTCAAACATTGCGTCTGAGGCGTGGGTTTGGGTTCTCAGAGGTCGCGAATTGGGAGTTTCGCAGAGACGTCTTCATTCACAAACGTGTTGGTTGTGCAACTCTCATCCACGTATGCCGGGCTCAATTCTATCGCGTGCCGCATGACAAGCCATAAGAGCAGCTCTATGGAATTGGTGCAGCATTGGAGACAATTTGTGCAGTAGGCACAGTCCGCTCAAGCATTGGATATGCCCATCCCCTGGCACAGATACATCCCAAACGCACTTCAAACGCCTGGCAGGGGCCCCCTCCTGCCTATTGCAGAAGTGCGAGAGAGCCCGACACCCCATGGCACTCCTCTTCCGCAAGACGACAGCTTTCAAAATGGCTTCTACGACAGAGTCGTGGAGCCACAACAGCGCCACGATGATGCCAGCTCAGAGAGAACCCCCCCTTCACCGGGCGGCGAGGAGCTGTATGCCGAACTTGGAGAGGACGACATTTGCCCACATGAAATCGATCCGGAGAAAGCTGTTCTCGGTGCTCTCGATGAGGATGATGATCAGATCCGGCCCATTCAACAGCAGGGCAAGTTCCTCTTCAGCGATCCGTTCGCTGACGGTAATGAACTGCCACCCTCAACCAGCTCTGACGGCTCCGTGAAAAGCATTCACGGTGCTAGTCCAGGTCGACGAGATTCTACACTCCCGGAACGCGTACGGAATTTCTCATTGCCAGTCAATATCGTGAATCCAAAGGGCCTAACATGGATTCCCGACCCCGAGACATGGCCGGCCTACGACGACGCAATCTTTGGTGGCACCATCAGACCAAAGAGTATGAGAACGATGTCCACGATTAGTGTGAAAAGTGAGTACCCGCAAATCGTCGAACCAAAGGATCCCGCAAGAAAGTTATCACCCAACAATCTCTTCTTTCAACGCTGTCTATTCTTCGGTACCATCATCGGGCTCAACGCGGGGTGCTTGTTCGCTGCTCTGTTTGGTCATCAGGGGACATGGGTCTTCGTTTTCATCCTTTTGGTGAAGAGCAAGGACGTCTTGTCGTCCGTCCTCTCTCCAACATGCATGCTATGCCGCGCGATATATCATTTATTTAAGCCGCCTAAGGAAGTGCCAACGAAATGGATTCTGTCACTGATACCGGCATATTCCGAGAGTGAGGAGCAGATTGTCAAGTGCATTCTCTCACTACGGGACAATGGCGTCGAACCCCACAGGCAAATCATGTGCGTCGTGCTGGATGGCAAGTCCCGAGATATCAAGTCGCACTTCACTCATACGATTGCCAGCTTTGAAAGACCGTACGTTTCTTTCAAACACAAATTGGGCGATCTCGTGGTCGATGCGGGCTTCATCGAAGACGTGCCTGTCATTGTGATCGAGAAGAAGAGGAATGGTGGCAAGAAGGATTCATTGATTCTCGCGCACGATCTGTTCAACTATCCGCGAGAGAGTATGCCTTTGTACACCAGACTCTTGCGTGATGAGGTCTGGGAGCATCTTCTACCACTTTTGACAGAGGACTACGTGTTTGAAGGGTTCGACATGGTCTTTTGTACGGATGCAGATTCTGTAATACACCCTGGCGCGCTGAAATCGTTGACCGATGCGCTTGCTCGAAAGGAAAGCGCCATCGCCGCCTGTGGCTTGGTTCTTGTTGAATTAGAGCCTGGCTATGAGTGGTCGATGTGGAATCTATACCAGCAATTTCAGGTAAGCAGGTCTTAGACGTGACCTCGAGGGATTGAACTAACCGCGGCACAGTATACATTCGGCCAATACGTGCGCCGCCGAGCTGAACACTTCTGGGGCAAAGTGAGCTGTCTTCCGGGGTGTATCACCATGATCAAAGTGCGACCTGAATGTGCGGGAGCCATCGAAAAGTACGCCGAAGCCATTACCGTCATGCCCGTCCTCCATCATCAGGTCCAGTACTTGGGCACCGACCGACGTCTGACGTATTCGATGTTGTCGCAGAGCAAGAAACTCACCACCATCTTCGTGCCGGAAGCGGTCAGCGAGACCGTGGCGCCCCGGTCGTTGAAACATTATCTCAGCCAGCGCCGGAGATGGGGATCAAACGCTTACTTCAACAACTACTTCTACATGATGGGCCACAACATGATCGCCATCACACGCTGTGCGGCATTTGTCGAAATTCTGCGTCTCAGCATGGTGTATTACCGCTTTTGCAACACCATATTGCTGATTAAGTTCATCATTGAGGAAGTCCTTCGTGGCACCTTCGACACTATGAAGCTCATTCCGCTATTGTGTGTCAGCCAGTTGCCGTTGGTGTGGTACGTCGTCAATGTCATCATCGAAAAGCCGTTGCGGGTAAGGGCGCATAAACTCCTGCTGGGATTTTGTATCAACAAGTTCATTTCGCCACTCATCTCTATGACGACGTTTTTCAATGTCCTCCGCAACGTCGGGTCGCAAGGTATGTCATTCGCTCCCATCGTGCGAGTGACCACGATTACTGACTTGCGATATAGTATGGGGCATGTCTGGCGTCACGGCCACATCAGTGGCTGCTGCCAATGCTAAGGATCCAGCCATCACAATCCCGACCGTGGAAGTTCCAGCAATACCTATTTCTACCGCAGGTCCGGGCGATGAAAAGACCCTCGTACCCGCCGCTGCTGTGCCGGGAGAAGCAGCTGCCGTGATCGCTCGGGACAGGAGTGGCTCTGTGCCTACTGTTACGGTGCCCGCTATTGCCGTCCGGACCGATGCAGTCCCAGTCGTCTCAGCGCCTGAAACGACAGTGTCGCCCACCGCAAGGCGGGTGTCCTTCGCAGAGTTTCCGGTTATCCTCGGGCCTGAAGCGGCAGCCACTGCAAGGCGAGTCTCTTTTGCCGCGTTCCCTGTCATCGTCGAGCCCGAACCGGCTGCGTCACCCTCTGGAAGGCGGTTTTCGCATGCATGAGGGCCCAGATGAGTTCTGACGGACGAGAGCAGTCATTGACAGACAGCGTCGTCTTCTTGTTCCGCCCTGAGGCAGTTGTCTCGTGGTTGTTTGATTGTAGCGTTGGAGCGTATAATAGAAAAGCATGGTGTTGTTTCCAAGAGTCATTATACTCATAGATAGAAAGATAGCCACAAAGGCAGAATAATAAATGTATAATACCCCAGAAACCATGTTTATGTCCGATACGTCCTAACGTCGATACATGATCCCAAACACCATAACTCTAGTGTTCGCGCCCGATCGTTTCGAGTCCGTCGCTGCGCTCTGACCAGAAAAAGAGGACGATAATAGACCAAACAGTGTTTTTACAATAAATCAGTGTATCGATTCAGAAAGATGGCCCCCAGTCCCAGGCCTCCGTTCAGTGATCCACCCAGCCTTGCCTTCACCAGCCCACCTCTTCTCGCCCGTCCAGAACCTCACCAGACCCTCCGCGCCGACGCTGTCGTTCTCCCGGTACAGGTTCGCAATGTCGACATTTAACGGGCTGTCCAGGCCCGGAGAAGTGAGCAGTTGCTGGATGGCTCCTAGTGTTGTGGCAAGCGTGTATGTTGGCGCCCAGTGTTCGCCGGACAATAACGTCAAGCAAATCTCGCCGGAAGAAAAGTGTACGTTAGGATGGCATATCGGTGTTACAAAGTGGATCTTGGGAGGGGCGAGAGGGTAATTTTGTGGGATAGAGATTGAGAGTAGCCAGAGACCGTTGAAGTATGGGGATGATGGCTCGCGGGGGCCTTTGAGCACGGCTTCCCATGTGAAGAGGTCCGAGTCTGTGGCTGGGCCGAGGTGCAGGGTTGACTCGCAGGGTTGGCGGTCGAGGTCTTGGAGTTCGTGGGTGAGGCGTTTGAGAGCGTTGGTTGAGGAGGATTTGTCGCGGCTGCGGGAGGAGGACATGATGGTGCGCGAAGAGGTGTAAGTTGCTGAGGACAGACTGCGATGCGGCGGTGGTATGCAGGTGGGATTGGAGGTGGACTGGAGGGAGGGGAGGTTATCTCGTAGCTCTAGTGTAGGCGCAGGCAAGAGTGACTTGGTGGTCTGTTTGAGCGAGAGTTCGATGCAATGAATGGAAGCAAGCTGAGTACCTACTTAGAGTCCGTCGTCCCGGATATGTTGTCAGTCGTCCTCGTATCGGACAATGTAAGCTCGAGTTTAGCCGAGGCGATCGACACCTAAAATTCTGGGGAATAAAGTGCAGTGCAGGGGTCTAGCCCGTCTGCGCCCAGGGGTCAATAATCGAGACGGCACTTTTTGCGCGGCCTTCATCTATGTTATTAGTATCCTTGTTGGTGTGCGTCGCTTAGTCAAGATGCGGACATCCAAGATCTCGCAGGAGACTACTAGGATATTCGACGCGATATCGCCGAATGCGCGCACAGGTCGAACCACCAGGAGTGCCAAACGGATCGCCTCGTTCGCATTAGGATACAATGGAGAAATTGAGGTCAAAGAGGAGGTATCATCGCCGTCAGATCTTGACAGTACACAAAGAGGCACACCAGACATCGAGGATGGCTTGAGCACGCCGGCGCGCGCCAGTCGCAAGAGAAAGTATGGCTCCAGCACGCCGGTTGTTGTAACGGAGTCCGTTGTCAAGACGGAACATGAGTCGACTTGGACACCGGTTCGCCGAACAAAGGAAGAAGAGGCAGATGAAGGAGACGAGCAGGATGATACAAAGCCGCCGGCTCCAGGCCGCGCAAGAGCTAAGCCCAAGATACCTGCAAGAAGGCAGACTTCACCGTCCGGGCGTGTTCAGGTCGTGCCACCCTCGCATTGGGATGAGATATACCATACAATCAAGGCCATGCGGCGTCGAAACCCTACCGCGCCTGTCGACACGATGGGCTGCGAAGACCTGTTCTGGAGAACTGCTCCGCCGCGGGAGAAGCGGTATCATACGCTCACGGCGTTGATGTTGTCATCGCAAACCAAGGATACAGTCACGGCGGCGGCCATGCAAAGACTACATGCGGAGTTGGTCCCGCAAGTTCCGGACGAAGATGGGAAGATCCAACAGTCAACTTTGACAGTTGAGAATATGATTGCGTGCGACCCCAAGCATCTCGACAGTCTGATTGGGAAAGTTGGATTTCATAATAACAAGACGAAGTTTATCAAGCTGGTCGCCACGATTCTAAGGGACGAATATAACTCGGATATACCAGACTCGATAGAGGGATTGGTCCGCCTGCCGGGCGTGGGCCCCAAGATGGCATATCTGTGCATGTCTGCTGCTTGGGGAGTCGATGAGGGTATTGGAGTGGATGTGCATGTTCATCGGATCACGAACCTCTGGGGGTGGCACAAGACGAAAACGCCTGAGGAGACTAGGGCGTGGTTGGAAGGATGGTTGCCCAAGGATCGATGGCATGAGATCAATAAGATGTTGGTCGGCTTGGGTCAGACAGTGTGTTTGCCTGTGGGCAGGAGATGTGGAGAGTGTGATCTGGCCGGGACGGGGTTGTGTAAGGCTGAGATCAGGGGATGGAAAGCTACAACCAGAAAGGTCAAGAAGGAGAAGGTGGAAGTCAAGATCGAGGAAGGAGTTGAAGTGGTGAAGAAGGAAGAGGAGGAAAGGGAGATTTTGCAGGTGAAGGAAGAATTGCTTGATTCTTGACTCCATACAAGCTATGTTACAGGCGGTGTGAAATTTATGAGGCATGCTGTCTCGAAGCGTTATGATGGCCCGTTGCTTCCTTGCTGAGAGCCTGGGCTGCGATGGGATGATACTCTGGCTGCTCAAAGGTGTTATGGAGGCGGTGGCTGGTTGCTGTCTCGATTTGTGCTTGCGAGGCTGCAAGCCTGTTTCCAGAGGGAGTGGCACCGTCCGGCAGGGAGTACATCGACGATATAAGTACCAGACAGCGTCACCACGGCGGGTGCCTTGAGGCCGAGCCAGCACAACTATACTGATAGAGGTGATGACCTTCACCTTTCAAAGGCTGATGCAATACTGGTGTGTGCGGAAGATCCTGGAATGACAAGAAGGAACAATATCGGTGGAACCCTGAGAAGCTACAGCAGACATACGCCGCCACTTTTCCTGGAAACGAGCTTCCCTGTTGTGCCTGAGTTGATGAGTGTCTCTCGATGCGGGAGTCGTTATTCATTCCACTTCAGAAGCCTGTTGGACTGCAAGATGCGTCAAATCCGCCCGTCCTCGTCCTCTTTGATCAATTCTTCCAAATATATCAGGTTTTGAGTTGGCAGACGAGCACGGCGTTGCCTTTCTGAGTATGTGGTAATGAGGTAACAGGCGAAAGTAACAGGGCCGTAGAGACAATTGTTACGAGAACGGATATGCCCAAGTTCCTGAGAGCATACAATGACTCCATTGTTCTTCATCATGAGGTCCGGAGCGTGGGTATGAATGTAAATCTTGGACGACTTTGGTTCTTTTGCTTCAGATGCTGTGGGCATGGGCGAAGGACCTACGGAATACATGCATGAAACTTCATACACGGGTTCGAGACGT
The DNA here is from genome assembly GCF_022695815.1 of Exophiala viscosa. Lineage (NCBI taxonomy): Eukaryota > Fungi > Ascomycota > Eurotiomycetes > Chaetothyriales > Herpotrichiellaceae > Exophiala > Exophiala viscosa. Next base: position 1,751,957 of record NW_026944355.1, on the reverse strand, counting down.
ATTCATTTTCGCGTATTCAGGGCGGTGTATGGTGTGTAACACTGGTGGAAGGCTGTGCAAGGCTGGATGACTTACACTATCCAGATTCGGTGTCGGTACGAGCCGCAGTAGGTATGGATCCTGTGCCGTCTTGCTGTGTACGCACTGGCATCAACACCGCCTCAACTTTAAACCCCCATGACATAACGCGTCTTTGCATTCGAACACTCATGACTGCGCAAACCCCTCCTGGCGGCGAGCTCCTGACAATGTGTTCACGGAGTCGGCCAGCTACATGGAAGTTGTGGTGCGGACACGGTCTGGTATCTCCCGCTCGAGGAATGGGTGCAGTACCTGCAAGTAAGTTAACTCAACTCCAGGCCGGCTGTGGCGTGGCTAAGGGATTAGGAAACGGCGTGTTAAATGTGACGAGGCTCGCCCAAAGTGCCAGCGATGCAGAGTAAGTGGTCATGAGTGCCAATTCGACAGCAGTCCGTCCGCCGGGCAGGGTGCGTCCGTGACATTCATCAATTATACTCCAGGACATTTACAATCCCAACTCACAAGTCATCCGAATGCCGATTGTCAGGAGTTGCGAGCTCTGGAGTTTTTCCACGAGCGAAGTGTCCCCGAGATCCCAGGCCAGACTTACACCGACCTATGGGGTAAGTACTTGCTGCCAATGGCTCATCATGAGCCCGCCCTACGGCACGCAATGGTTGCGCTTGGGAAGCTGCACGAAGGTTACTTGATTTCGGCTTCAACCAATCAGTATGCTCTACATCAATATGGCAAGGCTATCAACCTCATCACTAAAATGGACTCTTCGAGCCCCAGCGCGTTCGACACTGCACTGGCAAGTTGCGTTCTGTTTGCGGCAATAGAGACCTTGATGGGCCACCCCAGGAGTTCTGTAATGCACGTGTTGTCCGGCATGAAGATACTGAAACAAGGTGGACGATATAGAGATGGCTTCATCCCACGAGATCAACTTGCTGGATTATTTGATCGAACCGCATGTCAAGCTCTGGAGATAGGCGACTTCGAGACTTTGTCGCAGAGTTCTCCTCCAGAAGGCTTTCCCGTTCCGGACACGTTCGCTTCGACGCGGGAAGCAGTTCGCTCGCTTGAAGCTTTCCAGTACTATACGCTACGGCTGTTCCAAGATACCATGATGATCCCGGATAGCACCATGTCGGCGGAGGAGGAGAAGATGGCACTGCTTGCTGCGACGCTTACAAAATCTCGAGATCTTGCCGGAAAATGGACAGCCGCTTGTGAGCGTTTTCTAGCCTCAGAGACGACAACAGACCATCCAGCACATCTGATCCTCAGGATCATGATCGAGGCAACATATATCCAGCTGAATGCTCCACAAGAATGTGATTTCGATCAATTCACCAGTAGATTCAAGCGGATAACCGAGTGGGCAGAGATGTATCTGCGTAGGACAATCACGGCGCAGGCGACTGCTGAGCGACCTCGTCTATCCGATGCGGTCAAGCAGAGCTCGCTTTCGACGTCGACATCTTCGGTGGGAACATTCATCGCATCGACGACGCCTTTGGACAAGGAGAAAACGATACATCGAGACAGAAAGCTGCTTCCAAGACCAGAGGAAGTGATGCGTCCTACCTTTACTATGTCCTCAGGGGTCATTCCACACTTGTACATGGCGTCTGCACGTTGCCGCGATCCAGTTATACGTCGTCAAGCACTGCGACTGCTCCGCGCCAGCAATCGCCGAGAAGGGCTGTGGGACTCACAGCTCACAGCCAGAGTTGCAGAAAGAGTCATGCTCATCGAGGAGCACAATGCAAGACGCATCCTAGGCTTACAGGAAGATGGACCCCTGACGGATTGCTCCCAAATCCACTTACCTGCTCGGATCACCGCGACGAGCGTACAGTTTGGACAGAACAGGGAAGGTGTGGTTACATATGCGTCGCGAGACCCAAGTGCTCCGAGGGTGCAAACAACAGAGAGAATATCTTGGTAATAGCACGTTCACAGCCGTAGTCCTCTTCTGTCCTGTATTGTTATTCCAGATCAGGGCATAACGGACGTCCTCGACTTCTAAGGGTGAAGCTTACCTAGATCAGCTCCCAACAAGCCTTGCTTGGCGGGCGTCATTGGCAGCTCCAGCCCCGGAGCACTCACAGGCACACTCGAACTGCTTACGACCCGCATCCACGTCGCCCTCACAATTGAAGATCCGTCCACAGCTGCTTAGGCCCCTCTTTCGTTGTACTTCTGTGTTTTATTTGAGCGGTCAGCATACAGTAGCATAGTTCTTTCTTTGGCTGTCCCCAATCCAACCGCCCACCGCGTGCCGCGAGCACACATCCTTATTGCCCAGATCGAACACACCGAGTTCTTTGAGACTTTACATCCACCACGATGTCAGCAACAAAGCGAATCGAGAAATGGGAAATCGACCGGTACTGGGAGATCTTTGGATCACTTGTATCAGCCCCCGCGACACCAAACTCGCGCCTCACGAATCAAGCAGCCGCCAACGTCCTCCGTAACTCGCAACTGCGCGACGACCAGCTTGAGCGGGTATGGGATCTCGCGGACGTTGACGGCGATGGCGAACTGGATTTTGAAGAGTTCTGCGTGGCCATGCGCCTGATCTTCGATCTCGTCAACGGCGAGTACCAGGACGTCCCTAAGACACTGCCTGACTGGCTTGTGCCGGAGAGCAAAGCGCACCTTGTCGCAGCGAACCGTGCGCTGTCCGGTGACCAGGGGTCACAGTTTGAACGAATCGAAGATGACGAAGAAGACGCTGGTCTGAAAGATGGGTTCGATTGGTACATGAGTCCGGAGGACAAGCGCAAGTACGAGGAGATATACTCGGCGAACAAAGACCGGCGAGGCGAAATCAGCTTCGACAGCTTACATAGCCTGTATTCGAGTCTGGACGTGCCGGACACAGATGTCAGGAGTGCGTGGAATTTGGTCAATACGAGTGGACGGGACACTATATCGAAAGATGCTTGTTTGGCATTCTTGCATATTCTCAACTACCGGCACGAGGGGTACAGAATACCGAGAATCGTGCCTCCCAGTCTACGATCGAGCTTTGAGGGAAATCAGATCGACTATCAGATTGATAGCATGCGGAACAGACCGAACAAATACGACGAGGACACCTCTACGGGGCGGAAAGCCAAGTTTGGAGACGCTTATTTGAGTCGCATTGGCGGAAGAGGCGGGTCGGCGTATCAGCCGAAAGGCACTGATTTCTCCGATGTGGTAGAAGACGAGGATCTCGAAAAGGTCAGGCTGTTGCGGGAGCTGCGCGAGCTGGAGAGTCAACATGATGCTGCGATTGCAGCTTCGGACCGAAGGCGAAAACAGAGACAGGAGAATGGGGGCCCCAGACAGCCTGGGAAAACGAACTGGGCTCTGGTCAAGCGAGAAGCACAACAGTTGCTGGAATACAAGCAGCGACAGTACGTCGACCTCAATTCGGAAAGTGCCAACAAGTCAGGTGGTGATCTCAAAAGACTGAGAGACGATCTTGCACTGGTTGCGGAGCAGATTGACGGGCTGGAATCGCATCTGAGGAAGCGGGAGTCGGAATTGGACAACATCCGGCGAGAGATTGAGAACGAAAAGTCCAGCAAGTGAGGTGTCACATGTCCAGGAGGATGTGGTCGGATAGGCTCATAAGATATCAGTTGAACCTCCCAGGAGAGGTGCTCTGCACATGTTGTACAATTGTACCTCCGGGTCGCAACGCTCGATAAACAACACTGCCCATTCCTCCCCGCACCCAGCGACTATCGTTCCGTCCGTACTTTCCGGAAACCGTCCGTCATGAATGTGTCTCCTTTCTTGAAGTTTGCTAAGGGGTTGTTAAGATATGTTACTGGTGTTCATAATTGCGGACGCGACTGACCATCAGCTGCCTCCCAAGCTCTTCCAGCACCGAAACCAGTTCCGATCCACACAGGCCATGCTCTTCGTTTGAACAATAGGACTGAGAAAATAACGCCGAAAGAGAACCCGAGGCCGGACTTGATCACCAAGTCAGAGATCGCACGATCCCACTACATATCGTATGATTAGCATTGTTTGGTTTCATGCTGGTGATCGCAGTCTTCCGGCCACCCTCGTGTGAAGGGCCCGCGAAGTATGCCTGCCAGGCCTGCCGGAATTCTTCACGGGGGCTGGAAATGTACCTTTTCGTTCAATAGTGCTTCGCTGGCTGGTTTGGACTTCGGTGTAGGTAGGGGAGGCCCCGGAACATTGTCGGTTGACATCGTGAACTGTCGAATGAGAGTGTTAGTGTACGCAGACACCAGTCCTAGGAATAAGCGCCCTACCAAAAGACCTGTTGGTCTCTCTGCACGACGTTGTATGTGTGTTGGTAGTGGTCGCAAACAAGGTCAAGCTTGATCGAAGCTCTGCTCGTGCTGCGCAACGGCAGCGGGAAGAGCTGGCGAAAAAGGTACCGACCAATCGGAGTTAACCTTCATTCAGCCTTGGCAAATTTTTTGATATTGAAGGGCAAAAAGTAGAGACTTGAAGAACAGACATACTATCATTTTATGGTCGGAGGGCAGTCTACTGAAACTTGATGAAGGGGAAAGATAGTCATGGTATTCATACCATGTCTCAAAAATCTTTTGAGGCAGCGATTGCTGACCTGGAAAGAGCGGATGGGCCTCCAGAAACAGTACTAGAGGCCGCTGCCAAAACTCTGCGACTCAATCTCGAAGAAACGATTGAACGCTCTTCCCTCGAGGTGAGGTTTCGAAGTACACCACAGTCGTATGGATTCAAGGAGCAATGGTTGCTGCGTTGGCTTCTGAAGAAATTGGGTTCTGCCTCGACTACTCAAGCGAAAAATGACGGACAGGACATCGAGAGGTATTCACCTTCAAGACCTCGCTTGGTTTGGGCGAACGACACTGACCAGCGCTGCAGATATGCTGTTTCTCCACAATTCTGGTCGCTGCTTCTTGACCTCACAACTTCAATTCCAAGCAGCGTTTGCCTTGAGATTCTTCTCGAGCGAAAGTTCTTCCCTATACTAGTCCAGCTAATACAAGCCTTCCGGAACGCTCGACAACTTCCGAGCACCGTCGAACCGCGCATCACCGCACCTGCTGACGAGACGCCGCGGCCGAGGAAGAAGCGGCGATTGAGTCCACCGGAAGTGACGGCTCCCAGCGCAGGATCCCAGCATGAAAAACTGCTGTGGGTTCTCCTACAAGCGGTTTGTCGATGTCTTGACCTCTTCTCCCCACGCTCCTCACAAAACAACCGTCAGTCGAGCCAACCCCTTTTGGCTTCAAATCTATCATGGGATGAGCAGGCGTCCATAATGGGCGCGGTTCTTGAAACTGCCGTGAATCTTCTGGATCATGCAGCCGGACCGAGGAACCAAGGGGTACTTTCCGAGGTGCTCACCGTTGTTCTCTGCTTTTGGCATGGGGACTCTCTAGCCAACCAAGCGCAGAAAGAGGGTCCCGACCGAGCCTTTTCCTCTTACTGTCTCATGCCAAGCTTGGCTATACTTGAACATCTGCGACGTCTGGACTCTGCCGACAGGTCTATGGCCACCCAGCAGAAGGCACTGGAGCGTCTTGTTGCATTACATGTTATCTTCCCGACTCGGTCGTCATTCAACAAGCAATTTGCAAGGAAGTGGGCAGACATACGAGATGTGCCACCATACCCCCAGCTGGAAGCGACGTTAAATGATCTTCAGAAGCGCATGTTCCCTGACGAGCGACCCAACAAGCCTCCAGTCGTCGCCAGCAAAGTCCCAAAATGGATCATTCTTGACATTGCTGCACGGTTAGTTCCTTCATCAGATTTCCGCAGGCGCCAAGCGGAGCAACCCTGGATTGATGCACTTTTCATATACCTTGCTCATACAATCTGGCCTCAAATGTCGCAAGCGTCAACTGATGTAAGAAAGCCTTTCAAGGGATCTCAAGAAAGCCAGCAAACTTGGGCAGCCTCACTCGAAAAATTGCTGGACGTTATCCTCGCAGAAAAGCTACGCGTGGGTCTGCCCCTGCTAGGTTATCTACTTAAGGCGGTTCTCGCCTTGGAAGATGAGACCATTCCATGGAGATTGTTGGTGAGGATACTCCAGGTCGATATCGGTATCTTAGTTCCAACTTCTAGCTTGTCGACATCCGAGGAATTCGTGCGACAGCTCATCGAGAAGCTTAGGGTGCCCCTCGTGCCAAAGAGTACCTATGACAACATCCGCGACGACATTATCTTACCATTGTTGCGCGGCTTCGCCCAGTCCCGGAATCTACCCAGCTTCCTTACTCTGTGGCAGCAGAATCTGGCAGTTGCCGTTCGTACACCTCACCTACCCCAAGGCGGCACGGAAGATGTTACACTAAAGCTTGTGTGGGAGGATCAAGCTGTTTTCGATCAATTCAAGGCAATCGCTCAAACAAATGCGCCACCGAGCTTAGGCCAAAAACTCCTCGGCGATCTCATAGAACCTTTGACCGAGCTGGCTGAGGCGACCGGATCACGGGCGGGCGTCTTTGCACAACTGGCAATATTCTCTGCTTTACTTGAGACTACCGATACTCCTATCGAGACTTGGAAGCTGGACAGTGGTCAACTTATGGCCGTACTCGACACGATTGCGATTGCTCTGCCTCAGGTGTCCGAAAGCCATGGCCGGAGGTGGCGGCTATGGAAGGTTGCGCGCCAACTTGTCTGCTGTCTTGGAGTCGACAAGATCTCGCAGATTCCAAAAACCATGCTCGACTCCCAAACTCGCTTCATGTCTCTCACCGATTTGGCAACCCTGCCGGGCCACCCAAACCCGTCTAAGATTCTAGAGTGCTTGGAATGCTTCTCCTTCCTCCTGGAGCTTGTTGCACAGTCTGCTGATTTCGAACAACATTTCGGGCGCGAAATGGAAAGTTTGGCAAACCTCCTCCAGCTGTGTTGCGCAAATACAGGAGCCGAACTCAATGTCTGCGTGGGACCGCATTTCCAATGTGACAGTCCAAAAAGTCTGCTAGCTGCATGTATTGGGAGTCTGTTGGAGAAGCACAAGGTGTTTTCAAAGTACCCAGACTCATCCAAGCGACTCGTTGAGATGGCTCTTCACATCATGGCAGCTCCCGGAAGGGAAGCAGGCGATGATGGCGATATACCAAACATCAAAGCCCTTCTTCGTGCTGTGCTGACTGCCGAGGAAGTCATGAACACCTCCTTACTGCGCCAATGCATCGTGCATTATATCCTTGACAATTCAAAGCCAGGCGTGGCTACTAAGATCGACCAAGCTATTCTCCGGCATTATTTGTCTAAGGGCGTCATCCAGAGGTCTCAATTGAAAAGTCTGGCGAACACGACGATGGAGCGTGTGTTTGATGTGAAGGCTTCAAAAGCTCTAGATGATGTTGTCGAAGACCTGGCTCTCCTTAACCTGCTCGATGTCAATGCGACAGGATCCGTCATCAAATCCGAGGATTGGCTCACATGGGTCAATTTCTCGAAAGACATAACGGATTATAAGCAGTTTGGACAATCACCGGCAAGCCTCTCGGCGGTTGAGATGCTCGAGCATATATTGAAGAGGGTATGGGAGCGTGCCGTGACAGCCTCGCGAAATCAAGTTCTTTCCGACATCATCTCATGGTGTGGCACCTGCATTGAGGGGTCACTAAACACAAAGCAAAGCCCACCATTCCTGATAGCTGTCCCAATCTTCCTTGAAAAAGCTGCGCTTCTCAGCAGGGCCACACCCAGCACCACCATATCGAAGAAGGATCTTCAGAAGATGACGACGAGCTACACATCAACAATAAGCCGTAGGCTTGAGTCATCTCTTTGTGGCAAAACTGATTTCTCCACTCTATTGAACCTCAGACTTCTCCTCAACAGTGCTCGGCAGACCCAGGCTTCTGAAGTGGATGAGGCGTTGTCAAAAAATGCGTTTGAGTTTGCACAACGATTGCATGCGGAACAGTTATCGTTAGAACACTCAAAAGCGACCGCTGCTGTGCACTTTTTGCGGGCTTCTGTGGAAAAGCGATGCTGGGAGCTCTCGACACCTCTCAACAGGATGCCATCTGACGTAATGCGACAAGTGCTCGCATCCATCACACGGGATGTAGCCACTCACACGAACGAGCAATTGAATCTGCTAAGCATTGAGGCAGACACTCTTGCAAACCACATGGCACCAACAGAATGGGCTGATGTGCTGGGAAGACTACGACAGCACTCAAAGGAAGGAAGTGCTGGGGAATTCCGGCAGCTATTCATCTCGTCTGTCATCCTCCGCATCAAAGATCACCACCTACAACATGACCCGCGACTCACAGACGAATTGGCAAATATTGCGAGTCTGAACACCTCCGGCCAGTACACTCCGACCGAACTTTTCCTAGCATTGGAGAACTGCAGAATGGTCCTACAATCGCATCCACTCACTGTGAATCAGGCGACGCTAGATCGGTTACTTGCCTGCCTCTGTCTCGTTGACGTGTCTCCGCATCACTACGAATCATCTTACCCACAGAACTCTCAAGAACAATATGGGCCCCAACCTGCAGATATCTATGAAGAACTGTGCATGTTTCTGGGAGTAATCTTGGGAAGACACAGAAGACGTATATCCGACCGGTACCACCTACTACTGCCAGTAATGCAAAGGCTCTTACGATGCCTATTCTGGCCGGGTACGCATGCCTTACAAGATCGACAACGTTCAGCCGCCGCTAACGACCTCAACGCTTATGGACGGAGTCTGCCACAGTGGATACGAGGTGCTGAGCAACCTTTACCCCCATCTTCGGCAGAGAAGTTCTCTCGCCTTGCATCTTCAATATGCAACCCGACCGTATCTGCGGCACGATCGTCCAGGAAGCACGGCCATAACCAGCTGAATGATGAGACCAAAAGAGCTAGACTGTTGGCAGGCCAGCACATGCAGTACCTCGTGATGGAGTACGCACGCTGTACTCTCGACGGACAAATAACACCTACGGTCAAGGACAAGCTGATGCCAGGGATGTACAGTGTCTTGGACTCAATGGGCAGAGACCTCTTGAGAGCAGCGAATGCAGGAATGGATCCAAGCAGCCGGGCCATCTTCAAAGGTCTCTACGACGACTTTACAAGGTTTGGTAGGTGGGACAAGAGCTAGAACAGGTCATCACTGCTCTGGGAGAAGAATTCACGGGTCTGAACGAGAGGTAATCTGTATTGCTGCGGAAATTCATGGTGCGCTCGGCATCGATATCAGGCGCAAAATGAACTGATTGGGGATGCACTTCAGCCTATCAGGAAATGGCTTCGAGAGGCTGATATTCTGACTCGTGGGAAGCCACGTATTCCGAGCGCCCAGACAGTACGGCACTGCCAGCCTACGAAATCTGGATGGTCTCCGCGAACGTTCACTGCGAAAACCAGGCGCAGCTACAACCGCGTTTGCAGCCGATCTGATTGGTAGACAAACCTACCTTGCGTTTCGTGGATGCATGCTGGCACCAACACGGGTTCTGCGGTTCAAAAATTGTAAAACAACACAACGCCTATATGAATTCGGATTTCGTTGACGCCACATTGATTGCCACGATATCCCAGACTCGTGAACATCCATACCGACTCTTGGAGGTTATTACCAGTCTGACAAGCATTGGTCGCCTCGATATTTACCCAGCATCGCGATATGCACTGCAGTCACCGACAGACTTTTCTTGCTGAAAGCTTCTGCTAATCAAATTGGTCACACGCTACGGAAACTTTGACTCAGTGAAGCATCCACTTAGGCAGCTTGCTGAGGACCGGGATTGACTTCGTTCTAACAGGACTCGGTAGACGGAGCAACGTCGAGACCGGCCTTCAGAAGAGAGAGATGGCGCCTCGGACGTCTTGCCAACCGGGGAACAACGTATACCGTGAAGCGAGCCGTTTGCCATTGGAACTAGCCAGACCAGACCGACTTTCTAGTAAGCATCAAACGAGTTGGTTTTACTGCGTAGTGCATACCTGGGTGCGCAACCAGGCAACCTTGCTTTGTTTTCTGCACACTCAAGGAGGCTGAGGCGGATTTGCCATTGGGGCAGTATCAGGTTGGAGCCAGATCAGGCTGAGGCTGTGCGAACATTAATATTGAAGGATGAAAAAGTGACGTGTCAAACTCCAATCAGGCTGACTGCCGATGTCGTGCAAGGTCTGCGGTGTGGTTGACGGGAAGAGCAATTCACGTGATCCATCTGATCATCATCATGCGGCTGAAAAGCCTTTAAGTGGGATTCACCAGCAAGGGCCCTTCGCTTCAATTCTGCCCGCTTTTTTGTTTGTTTCCAACCTCATTTCTTTGTTCTAGCTCCTCCCACTTCACGCACTTTGTTCCCTGATTCCAGCCTGACCGTCAATCAGTCTTGCGTTCCTGCTGAAGCCCCTTGCAGCATACGAGCAACGTGCGGTCCAGAGCTCCGCGGCTGCATGCGGTAAGTTTGATGTACGGGTCAATGCAAGCTTGGGCTTTCTGCTGCCAGGGTGACACTACGCCCTGTCACCCGCAAGCAAGGTCAGTCGATGCGGCTCTGCGAGGATCCTTCGCGCCTCATCTTACCCACAGTATTGTGAAGGCTCCTGCTCCTATATGGCAAGCTTCGGCCGTCATGTATGCTCTCATCCCTTGTTCGAGGTACGGCATGATCAATGCAGGCTTTTAAGCTGTCTCTTCCACTCTCCTCAGTTGGCGTTAAGGTTCACCGCGACTTCACAGTTGGCCGAGTGTTTGCTTTACGCGAAGCTACTATATCCGTGCTCAACCCTGAGTTTCGATACCGGGAATGTCCTCTGGTCTACACCTTTTACCTTTCGATATTGTCCATTACATTGCCCGTCAACTCGACGTACGCTCCTATGATAATCTCGCAAAGACCTGCCGTTCACTCCATCGGGACCTGCAAGATGAGAACACAGCTAAAAGATCAGTCCAGGTGACTCTTACCCACACTCCGGATTCCTGCGTCGTGTGGATGACGTGTGATACAACCGTCAGCTGACCACCTGGGAATTCCATCAGGCCAGTATTTCGTGTTCCACTTGGGCACGCCTTGCTCTGTCAAGCCCCTCCTCGTTGCCCGAGGCCAGTCTCCGACGAACACTTGATCGGTGTAACGACTACAACCATGCTCTACAGACGGCCTCGCCGTATTCTGCGGCTATTATAGCACACGCCACCAGCTTTTCGTATCACGCGGGCATCTTGTGCTACACAACCAACACGGGTCTGAGGGTGTTGGACTTCAATAACTGCGGTCGAGGCCGGGCCACGGAGAAGGTTCTCAGCAACGATGTATTTGTCGAGCATCTCGTACGTGTTGCAAAGGCGCAAGGTAAAGCCGAGGGTCTTGATCGTGACTCGCTGAGAGGGATCAAGGTTCAAGGGTATGCTGATGATATCGTGACGCTGGTTGGTGACTTTGGTACTCACGGCAATCACTTGTTTGCTGTGAATGTTTCGCAGAAGTTCAATCAACCATTGACGACTTGGCGTTCTCGCATGGTGCTTTGCGTTGAGCTTAGGTCGACGAACAGGCTTTTCGTCCGGCATAACAGCCGATATCTGGTCGTTGGCACACACTCTGCTACCGGCGATGATGACCACCATGAATGGCTTTTGGAGCGGTACGATCTTGCATCGGGTAAACCCGTGACGAAGGAGCCATTACAGCTTCGTAATCTCTTTGGATCAGATATCGGATCTACAATTTGTTTCGGGCTCTATGGGGGCAGGTTCTACGCTGTAACGAATCAAACCAGCATAGAGACCGAGGAAGTCGACTGGACGAGCTACTACGAAGTCATTGACATTGATGTGAGCGACCCTCATCCGGATTGCACGATCTGGGGGATTTGGCGGAGACAACATCTCGAGGGACCGATCAATGACGCTTGGACGGATCTTGGATTTCAGATAGATCATCGGACAGGTGAGTTGTTGATTGTTGAATGTCGGAAGGAATGGGTCGATGGCGGAAGTCGGAGTATCAGGACTTATTATACGCAAAGCTTTCAGCGGGCAAAGAAGGTAGATTTGAGGTTGGCTCGGCGCCATCCACCTGGTGATCAGATGGCGAGGACACTAGACGAGAAGAGCAACAGTCGCTATGAAGAGCCGAATACGCGGGTCGGGAGGTATGTGCATGCTGAGTTCCCTTTGGAGCAGAATGAGAGCAGCGGTGGTGGTGAAGGAAACGTGAAAGAGTACATCCGTGCCAAAACAAAATGGAATGGATACCATTTCAATGCGCAGTGTTTCGTGGATTTGGTTACCGAGGAAGTTAGAGTTGATGGGGAGTGGAGGCCGAAAGAACGGATCAAGTTGCGTGTCGTGAGTAGGGATGGGCTGAGTCCTCTCGTCCCAGATGTGGAGGGCGTGTGTCCGGAGTCAATTCGTGCTGTGGAGGGTGCCTGGCCAAACAGGATGCTCGTGCGGCCTCGCGTCAAGGACCGTGACAGGGAGGAGATGGAAGATGGCGAGGAAGCGTACTCCAAGAGTCGTGTGTACTTGTGGCCTCCAGATGATTTGGGGTCGCAGGATTTGTTGGACGTTTTGTGTCCCGGTGGGCGGGCCGGGGATGTCAAGGCTTGCCTTGGGGACGAAGGGATCGTGTATATGGCTGGTCCGGTTACGGGCGGTGAGCGTGCACTTGTGTTCGTCAGTTTTGATCCGATGTTTGGGTTCGATGGGATGAGGAGGGTCGATGGGAGTCCCGTATGCGCAAGGGGCGTCGACGTGAAGCCTCCTGCTCTGGCGACAAGGGTCGGCATGAATCGTCTCCCATCGGTCAACGTTGTTGGTATGGTGCGAGGAACAAAAAGGGCGAATGAGGATGGGAGAAGTGATGGTCAGGAGATGGCGGACCGGACGAAACGAGTCAAGGTCAAGACTGATTGTGATCATGCTGGATTTGATACAGCGATGATTGTGGGCGGAGGTCAAGGTGTATCAACGACGGCGCTGCCATCGCCACCGTTGACCATGACCTCGTCCTCTCCATCTTCGGTCGCGCGAGACGAACACTTCCCGTCGGTGTCGCCATCACAGCTAGGCAGATCTAGCGATCCAGGAGGGAGCCCAAACCCGATTATGAATGGGAGACGGTTGACTCAATGGCGGGAGAAGGCTATGTACCTGAGTATCAGAAAGGGATTTTGGCTGCGGTGACGGACACATTGATCATTGAAAGAATGAGAGGGAAAACACATAAGTTACATGAGTCTGTAGGGGTCTGGATCTTATTACGCTATAGACTACCTCTAACCGCACCGAACCTTGCAGTCGTCCCATGAGCACAAGAACGAACAGTGAACGAACCAGCCCAAACGTCCAAGGAGATCAATCCAGGGATAGCTGAATGCGAACTGTCGAGAACAAAGCCCCCTAGCCAGCCGAAGCTTTTTATATAGCCGGAACACCTGTACGATTGCTGACTACTGTAGTGCTAATTCAACCGCACGTAATTACCTGTTTGACATAACGAGTCAGACCATGTCGTTTTGTGATTGACTGAAAAGTCGACGAGGAAGGGAAAACACATACCAGGGAATTGACCTTGTCGGCCATGTACGCGACCTGTCCACCATTCATTCTCATTCTGTGTCCTCGTGAGGATCTCAATGACATCTCCGGTCATGAAGCTCAAATCGCCTTCTGCTTGGGCTTCGTAATCGTAAAGCGCCGTCACCGTCTCTGCAGCGGGCACACCACTCAGTCGACTCGGCTTCGGCTTGGGTGGAGGTGGTTTGCCCTTTGCGGCGGCTACTGCGCCGAGAGCTGGGCTGCTGGGCATACTACTTACAGATCCGGCAGGAGAATATGGTGGAGGTGGATTTGACACGCCGGCGTCCGGATCGGTGGATTTTCGGTATGTGCCATACTTTGACACGCCACTGGCTTCTGCTTCCTTGGCTTTCGCACCGCCGACGCTGTACTTGGAGGCTCCGCGTGCAACCTTCACTCCACCAGTTGACTTGAAATGGACTATTGTGAGCTCCTCGGCTCGATCCTGGACATCGCCTCGTTTCATCTCAAATGCTTCTTCGATGTCGAGGTTTAGGTTGAAGTAGCCGATGTTGATACCCTGCATTTTGTCATGCAACGTATAGAAGACATTCAGTTGCATATAATAGAACGATTGGAAGAGCGGTCGAATGAACTCGGCTTCCAAGGCAAAAAGCTTGGGCAGTTCGTCCTTGAGAAGGTTGTTAAAGTATTCATAATCTTGGGTCGCTTGTTCAACGTCGTTTTCGGCTTTGTACATGGCCTTTTCGTCCTTCAATGTCTTTTCCTTCTTGTCCTGCAGCTTTTTCAACGTTGCCCGGTGTCGGTCGTAGTCTAGTTGTTTGTGCTGACGCTTGAGGGCCACTTTCCGGATGACCTTGATAACTTCTAGCAATTGGTCGGCAGGGGCTATAACACGTTGTTCAATCATTTCGAGTTCTGGTTCCAGTGTCGCTTGTAGTTCGCGCACAATGCTTTCGTATTCTTCGCAGGCACGGATACCTTCTGGATTTCCTTCGGGTATTATGGAATTAGGATCGGACACGCGGCCTGATATAGGTTTGTAGATTTCCTGAATCGCTTTGGAAAATTCGATCTGATGGTTCAGCATGCCTATAGCTTGTCAGTACAATTCTACATTCTGGCGAAGCCCAACCCTACCATTGATGGCTTCAAAGTACTTCTTCGATTCATCGTGCAGTTTCTTGGTCTCTTTTTCCAGGTCGGCAAAGCGTCTTTCTGCGTCGATATAGACGGCATCTTTGGTGTTGTCACCAATATTGAAGCGCTGCTTGAATTGTTGCGGCGCTCGAGTAATACTCTTGGTGAACCCTTTTACACTCATTTTCGGTGGCCGCTGCCTATTGTGAGTATCGTGTCGCACACAAAATTGAGGAGTCTGCTAATTGACTAGATGCTGGTTATGCTGTAGGGTGATGCTTGCCTGAAAGTTGACAAGCGAAATCACACGCAGGTCTTTGGGTCTGTATCGTTGGTACCTTGCTACACTATTGCGAACGGTCGTATCGATCTGAGTGATTGCGAAAGATGGAGGGGTTTTAGGAATGGAGAGAATGGTGCGGCGGGATCATCTACAGCCAATAAGTGACTGCCTGAGAGAATGAAGACGAATGACGCAGAGCGGCTGTGGTCGGACCAGTGGATCGTGGCTGAGTAAGTAGGCAAGCTGTGTGAGGTGGAGAGGTTCTCTTCGTTGGGGTGGTAGACGTCTTGAAGCAGTCACCAAGGTCGTCACTGGGGGCACGAGATGGTGACTGCGTCGATATAGCGGATTGAGTAGACGAGGAAGACAGAGTCAATGATACGAGCGGAAGGGCTGTTGTACTGTAACTGTCAGAGAGGACAGGCGGGCTGCGTATGGGTGATGGTCATGGTAGATGCCGGTAGTGTGGTGGGCTGTTTCCGTCACCTCCGACTTGGCCGACCGAGATTCGCTTCGGACTTAATATCTTATCAGATCAATTATTTCTCATCACCCATTCGCCTCCTTCATCAATTCAATTCACATCATCGACCTTCGCCGCAACACTCATACAATATTTGTTGAATCATCCGACTCTTCAAAACGCTATAGTCAGCTGGTCTGACTGACATCAAGAATGTCCGGTCCAGCATCCTCTGTCGTGAGACAGGCTTCGAGAGTCTGTTCTCGACGCCTTTCCTCGAACATAGTCGCAGCGACTCCAAGACCTGCATCCGCCGTGCTCAATCAACGTCGGAACTATGTGTCGCAGTCGAAGCCTACCCAAGCCTCGGTCACTGATATCGACTCTGCCATCAAAGCAGATCAGAAGAAGTTCATCAATCAAACTGGCGACCTTCCGTCGCAGAGAACAATGCCCGGAACAGACATCAGTGCAGATACCATGATGAGCCCTACAGCAGGCATCCTCACACAAACCACGATTATGGACCAAGGTTCCCGACCTATCTACCTCGATGCTCAAGCCACCACTCCCGTTGATCCGAGAGTCCTTGATGCCATGTTACCGTTTCTTACCGGCCTCTACGGCAACCCCCACTCTCGAACCCACGCTTACGGCTGGGAGAGCGAAAAGGCCGCGGAACAAGCAAGAGAACACATTGCCAAGTTGATCGGGGCCGATCCAAAAGAAATCATCTTCACCAGTGGTGCTACTGAGAGTAACAACATGAGCATCAAGGGTGTCGCCAGGTTTTTCGGGCGATCGGGCAAGAAGAAGCACATCATCACCTGCCAGACCGAGCATAAATGTGTGCTCGACAGCTGTCGACATCTCCAAGACGAAGGATTCGACGTTACCTACTTGCCAGTCGACCACAATGGCTTGGTCGATCTCAAGCAGCTTGAAGACGCCATGCGACCAGAGACCGCTTTGGTCAGTATCATGACCGTCAACAACGAGGTAGGCGTCATTCAGCCAATGAAAGAAATTGGTCAGATGTGTCGGTCGAGGAAAATCTACTTCCACACGGACGGGGCTCAGGCGGTGGGCAAAATCCCCATCAGCGTCAATGACTGGAACGTCGACTTGATGTCTATCTCCAGTCACAAGATCTATGGTCCAAAAGGTATCGGCGCATGTTATGTCCGGAGACGGCCCCGTGTCAGGCTTGACCCCATCATCAGTGGTGGTGGTCAAGAACGAGGTCTACGAAGTGGTACTCTTGCTCCACATCTTGTCGTTGGCTTCGGCGAAGCTTGTCGCATCGCTAAAGAGGAAATGGAGGTATGTATTGTCACCCGGTCATTTCTGCTCACTTGTTCGATGATTATACTTTGCTTCACAAACATCTGCGACTCAGTGTGGCCTTGTTGTACGTTCTGGGTGAGCACGATGCTGACCAGTCCCTTTCTAGTACGATTCCAAGCGCATCGAGTTCCTGTCGAAACGCCTATCTGATGGACTGCTGTCTATGGAGCACACTTCAATGAACGGCGACGCCACCAAGCGTTATCCAGGTTGTGTCAACGTTTCCTTCGCCTATGTTGAGGGAGAATCTCTATTGATGGCACTCAAAGACATTGCGCTATCCTCTGGTAGTGCTTGTACTTCTGCCTCATTAGAGCCCAGCTACGTCCTTCGAGCTCTCGGAAACAGCGATGAGAGCGCTCACAGCAGCATCCGATTCGGTTTGGGCCGTTTCACCACGACAAGTGAGATCGATTATGTCTTGAAGGCGGTCCGCGAGCGCGTCACATTCTTGAGAGAATTGAGTCCATTGTGGGAACTAGTTCAGGAGGGTATCGACCTCAACTCCATCGAATGGAGTCAGCACTAAACGATCGAGGTTTTATTGAGCCAATTCAAATTGTACATCATACCTTTTGTCTCATGTGTACAATGTCGATTCGCTTCTCAAATGTGGCAACTTTTGTATTGAGGGCACGCTACCAATGGCGGCTAACGAGCCTGTACAGCATTACCGACGCCTTATAAGTGGGCAGCCCTGGTCGGATCTCCATACCCATAGCCTCGAATCATATTCTTGATACCCCTGCCTTGTTTGGTTTCTTCCCATGCATCTGTGGCATGCTCAAAGTCAAAAGTCTTCGTTCTGAGGCGTTCGAGTGGTATCGTGCCAGCCTCCAGCACATCCAACGCAACCTGGTAATCTCCAGCATTATATCTAAACGATCCATGCATATGCAACTCTTTCTCGCTCATTGTTACAATAGGAAAATTGATCACCGGTTTTCCGAGTCCAGTCTGAACGAAAGACCCTCCTGGTCTCAGGACATGTACCGCGGTGACGATTGAAGTTTCTGCCCCTGAGGCTTCAATCACCGCATCAGCACCCAGACCAAGATCATTCTCCGCGACGATTCTTGCGGCGTTCTCTTCCGGAGTCAAGTTCATATCTGGTTTGAAAGTGGCGGAGTTGTTGAAGCTCCTCGCGAAGTCGAGTTTATGCTCCAGGACGTCCACCGCCACCACTCTTTTTGCGCCGTATAACTTCGCGACAGCACCACATAAGAGTCCGATCGTGCCTGAGCCGAATACGACGACACTGTCTCCAGGCTTGATGCCGACCATTCTTACGCCATGTGCGGCAACAGCAAGTGGTTCTGCGAGGACTCCTTCCTGCAGACTCACGCCGGGTGGCAGCTTGTAGCAGAAATCCGCGGGGATTTTAAAATACTTGGCCAGACAACCTGGGTTGTCCGGTGGACATGCCGCGAATTTCATGTCCGGACACAGATTGTATAGCCCTTCCTTGCATCGCACACAAGAGCGGCATGGTTGGCCTGGTTCAATGGCGACGTTGTCCCCAGGTTTGAGATGCGTGACGGCTGAGCCAACGGCGTGGACAGTGCCTGAAGCCTCATGGCCCATTGATAAGGGTTGCGACTCGGAGACGTACTTGCCATTGATGCCTCCGTGGTTCCAGAAATGGACCTGAACAGCACTATTAGTGCTTTTGCGTGCAGAAGGAGCGTCGGAGTTACATCGCTGCCACAAACGCCGATGTACTTGATTCGGACGATTGCGTCTGTGGGATGGGTGATTTCTGGCTCGCGCGTGTCTTCGATATGTGCCCTTCCTGGGCCATACAGCATGACTGTTGGGTTCTGTACCTTGTAAGCATGTCTTCTGGTTCTGTGGGAACAGTACGCACAGTCGCCATAGTGTTTGAAGTCTCTGTGTCTTGTGCAGCACCACAACGTATTCGAGATGGAGGCGTCAGAGTCCAAGAGATCGTAATATAGCCCAGGGTCCATGGTTGAAGGCAGACTTGAGATGTTTATATGATGCTGCATCACATGTTGGGAGCAGTGGTGCAGAGCATACCGGTAACAACGGGCCATGTTGTGCCGGCATTTCCGCTAGGGTGATATGCAATGCAGGGTAGCAATACGAGGAGTCTGGCCTGCAGATACAGATATGCGGGGGTCGTCATCGTTCAAGCGCCCACAACTGGCTTAGCTGCACGACCAGCCCTGATCCAGAAAAAGTGGCACCGTCTGACAGAGAGGACAATATCGCTATAATGTCAAAGCCCAGCATGTTCGCGATAGCGAGTGCCTTGACCCCTATCTAGTACGACCATACGACAGAGTTGGTGTCTTCCCACCTCCAGGGGCTAGCCTCTCGTTGTGTGCGAAGGACTCTGAGACGACAATGAAGGGACGGTAGCTATCTGAACTTGGTGGGCGGCAATGGTCACACAGTTCCATTGCGTCTTGGAGAACGGCTGGCTGGTCAGAACTCTGCTCACATCTAACATGTCAAGTTGCTGCCGAGGTTTCAGTTTGTCCGTTGGACGTCGCTTTGTATCCGCCTCAGATATCGCTTGATATTCTTGTCGATGGCGGTCAAGAAAATCCACATATCCTCGATGGTCTCACGGGCCCATGTTTTGGCAGAGTTAGTGAATCGAACGCAACTGACTTCCGGATCCTCTGAGCATATGCCCTGCCTCGTCCTTTTTCTGATACCCATGGCTTTAAGAGATCCGTTCCAGTCATGGTCCGGCAGCCAAGCATTGCCTTTCCCTTCCAGATGGCCTTTCGCGAAGCTGGTGAGATCATGGACTATAAGTGGATCTGTAGTTTTAGTCTTGCCCTTCTCATTATACGCTGCGTGGAAACACTGTAGAATTTGTTCAGCAGCTTCTTTCTTGAAGCCTATGAATCGTATCGCCTCGACGCTGTCAAGGAATACTGGTACTTCAATCTCCTCATTACTACAAGCGCCTAGGATCTCGGGGCGCAGTCGGCGTATCCTCTGGTCACTTGACAGCGTACCAGCCATTTGGGACTCCTCTAGCATCCGGAGCGCTTCGTCTGAGATAGTGTGTATTGTAGACCCGAACATCTTGACGTCGCCGGAGTCGCTGCTGATGATGGTTGATGGTGGATGGTTAATAGGTAATGAAAGAGGATGAGGAGAGAGGACTCTCTGTCGGAAGTAAGCTGTCGATGAAGACGTGAAGATAGGAGGTGGGCGAAAGTTAGCTGAGAATATTTGAGGGTAAAAGGTCTTCTATCAGAGGAAAAATCTACCTGCAAATACCTGGTAGGTACAAGTGCCAAGGCCTTTCCATGTCAATGAAGTGCTTTGGCACCCAAGACTGACCATTTCGAAGTCATTCGTACCAATGATATAGTCTTAGCCTCTGACATGGTCAAGCCTGTCGGCTCTCCGCATAGTCCTACCAGCTTGAAGTCAGGGCATGAGCTGTCGGCTTATGATTTCCTGGTCTGTCGCTCTTCTCTTACCGCCCAAAAGGCAAATTCTATCTGGCTCAGAGGCGTAGGATCCGCAGTTCGGAGAAAGTCAAAGCTGCTGGTCGACCTTGTCCACAACTCAAGAGGCAGCCCATGGCATAACATAACCATGTCGTGCGGGCAAGAATCTCTGCTAGGTGACTGCAGCCGTGGAGCCGAACCCCGTTTATGATCAATGGTCAGATATGAGCTTTGGCACTTTGGGATACAGATCTTCCATTCCTGTAATGTCGAGGCATGCTGACTACTATCCGAAAACAAGCGATGTGGTATTAAATAGGGGTTCTATCTCCGAAAACTCCATGCTCTAATCAAGCATCGTCCCAACCCTAGGGCGCCTAGAGGCTGGGCAGTGGGCAACACCTCGGGAGTATCGGAGATACTGTAGGGTCCTTCTTAAGCAACACGATAATATATGAAGAGTATCTTTTCAAGGGGGTTTCAGCCCACGCTCTTTGTTAACCAGGTATCATTACTTCCATCCAGTTTCACCAGCCCACGTAATCTCTCATAAAGAACACTCTTGCAGAAGATGGCGGCGTTGGAGGATTTCAGTCCTTCTTCGCGAGTCCTCGTAACAGGCGCCAATGGCCACGTCGCCCAACATGTTGTGTCCCAGTTGCTATCTCGTCCAACGGCATCTAGACCCAAAGTCCGCGCCACTGTTCGATCTGAATCATCAGGTTCTGGGTTGGCTACCGTCTTTCATCACCATATTGCCTCCGGCGAGCTCGAGATCTTTCATGTACCCGACAATTGTCGCTCCGAGCGCATTCGACGAGGCCATCAGTGGCTGTACCCACGTTGCACACATAGCGTCACCATTAGTCGTTGGTGCCAAAGACGTCGAGAAGGATGTTCTTGTTCCCGCCATCCAGGGTACACTCTCATTGTTAAAGTCGGCCGCCCGGTCATCATCTGTGGAATCGGTAGTGATCACCAGCTCCTTCGCTGCCGTGTTTGACCCGGCATACGATTTGCGACCCGGATGCACCTACACGCCGTTGGATTGGAACCCGATCTCCTATGAACAAGCTGCAGATCGAAATCTCGATCTTACTGCATGGCCTGCTAGGTACTGCCCTTTCATCACCTATATGGCATCGAAGAAGTTGGCAGAGAAGGCTGCTTGGGATTTCTACGCCGACTACCTGGGCAACGGTACCTCGCAACCGACATGGCGCTTCAGTGTGATATGTCCAACGTATATTGGCGGCCCTTGCGTGCTGCCATTGTCAAAAGGCGCAGAAAGCCTCAGTTTCAGCAACCAGCTAATATGGAATACCGCGGCTTCAAAACCCACTGGGTCACTCCCTAAGGTGGACTTCCCACACTGGGTGGACGTATGAGATGTCGCCAGAACACATATACTAGCTCTTGTGGCACCAGAAGCTAATCAGCAGCGATTTATTCTTGCCCCAACCAAGAAGACATACTCAGATATGGCTGCAGTCGCGCGTGAACGATGTGGAATGACTCCTTCCGATGAGCAGCAGATACTGGAGTGTTTTGATATTGCATCGGAGAATTGCTCGAAGATTCTGGGAATGACTAGCTGGGTGACTTTCGAGGATATGTTAGCCGAAGTAATCGAGCAGGTAAAGAGCTCGGCCACGTGTCGATGCTGGAACGTCTAACATCTCCATATTATACTTCGCTGTTATCCATGTGGAGGATTTTAACCCAGAAGATATTTTAGGAAGGTATCCTAGACATATGATGGCGTTGAACACATGTCAATAGCGGTAGGACGATGTAAGGCATTGTGGAAGCAAGGCTTTGGTTGGTTCGCACGGCGCATGCTGGCGAGTGCAGTGTCCGAGCTGTGTTCGCACTGCTGCGTTCTCGACGCCGGCATTGGCATCTTGGCTTGATGTTGGAAGTGCGTCTCGCTTGCGTCGCTGAAGTAGGAGATTGGGTTTTGGTAAAAAGGGGCGATAAGGCTGCTGCCCCGGCTTCCCCCGGACACCAATCAATCCCAGAAAGATCACCAAGGAATGTCCCGGTCATAGTGACTGACTGCCTTATCGGTGGTCGTGTGGTCCCATTCTGTCTTCAGTAACACACGCCTAGCCTGACAACGAATCCCTAGCGAGGCACAATGACTACATATACGGACCCGTTCTCGCAACATGGAAGCACGCGATCAGTCGAACACTTTTGACCTACACCTCAATCGCACAGCTTTCCCAAATCACCCAACATGGGAGTCAAGGAGATTTTTACACAGTCAACGCTGGCCAAATATGGCAAAGCCATCAGCGCCACCCCTCGCGAGGTCATCTTCAATCACAACCTAATACTCTCGGCTGCTCTTTATGCTATGGCCGGTATTCCACTCTGTATGTTCGGCCCCTGTACAACTTCGTGAGGAGTGGTGCTGACCCACCGTGAAAAAGGCTGGGATCAAGGGTCGACTTCTACAATTCCCTCTTTACCTGGATTTCAGCACTTTTTCGGCCTCACTTCGAGCGCAAAGGAGATCAAAAACTTTGTATCTCTTGTTTATATTGGCTGCGGCGTGGGCGCGGGATTGAGCTTCTTCATCAACGACAAGATTGGACGACTATGGTCACTTCGTCTATATATGGCCATCTGGATCCTTGGTCAGCTCATCGCGACAGCCGCTCCGAACCTGGCGTGTCTCTATGCTTCTCGAATCATCTCGGGCTTTGGCATCGGTCCTCTGACAGTCATTGGACCAGTGGCTCTTGCAGAGATCGCTCCAACGGAGATTCGTGGACTGATTACTGCCTGGTTCACCATTGTCCTCCTCATGGCATTGTTTGTCGCAGCTTTCACAGTCTTTGGCGCCTACACCAACATGGCAGCTACAAGGCTACAGTATCAGGTTGTCTGGTTCTCCCCTTGCATTTTCTTGTGTTTCTGTATCGCGGGCAGCTTCTTCGTCTGCGAATCACCCAGGTGGCTATTCCTCCGCAGGCGTCACGACGAGGGAATTAAGATGCTCACCAAGCTTCGAGGCCTACCTGCCGACCATCCTCGGGTAGCGATCGAGATCCGAGACATCGAAGAGTCTATCTCGCATGAAATGGCAGATTTTGAACCAGGCCCAGGTGGTCATAAGCCTTTCGCTCGTTTGACTGGACTGCTGAGAGAGACCTTCCTGGTTCCGGCCAATCTGCGACGTGTTCAACAAGCAATGGTTTCCTATGCGCTTGCTCAACTTTCAGGAGCCAACGCCGTCACGTCTTACTTTATACCTATTCTCAAGATCATCGGCATTGCCTCCAGCAAGAACGCCTCACACAGCTTGTTTTTGAGCTGCATGTACAGTATGGCGAAGTTCTTCTTCACCGTAATTGCATCCTTCTTCTTCATCGATGCATTGGGCCGACGCAAGTCACTATTTGTCGGTATTATCATACAAATGTGCTCTGATATATACATTGGTGTATATATCAAATACAACCAAGCGGGTCATGTCAGCAATGCTGCGTCGCAAGCAGCCATTGCAGCCATTTTCCTTCATGGTTTTGGATACGCAGTTGGTAAGTCTCGCATTTACTTGGGCCTGGAAGTAAGATGATCACACTCTCTGACAAATTCTCAACAGGGCTCTTGATCCTCCCATACGTTTTTGGAGGGGAAATCTGGCCAAATCGAATCCGATCTTTTGGTGCTGCTATTACTCAATGTTTCCACTGGCTGTTTTATTATGGTGTCAGCGCTGGGTTTCCCTCGATCTTATCATCAATGGACAATTGGGGAGCTTTCCTCTTCTTCGCAGGATGGTGCTTTATTGCACTGATCTATGTCTTCCTTATGGTGCCGGAAATCAGCGGTTTGAGCGTGGAAGAGATTGACGACCTTTTTAAAGGACCATGGTTCAACGCCTACCGGCGGTCTAAGACGCCGACAATAATCGCAAGCAGTGACTGTGAAGACAGTATTGTCGAGCAATCCATGTGAGCGACCTGCTGCCCTCTTTCTGATTCCTGAGACTGACATATTTCTGGTCAGGACAAAGCATACTGACAACGGCAAGGATGTGACGGAAGTCAAGGCCTGAAAATCTCTCAATGATCAAGAAAGACATAGGGAGAGCCATTGTATTTAATCGGCGGACCTCTCCGGTCTCCTGAAGTGTGGAAAACATTGACCTCTCAAGCGGGGTGTGGCTCGGATTGTGGATGTGTGGCGTGTCTTTCATTGTATTCCTTCGCATCATGTATATACTGAGTTCACTACATGACAGACAAAACAAGACGATCATCTATGCAACCAATGTTTGACGTGGCACAGGATAGAAGGCCTCCATCTTCACCTTGAGCGTAAAGTATCCCTCAGAGCGAACGTGATATTGGCTGCACTTCTCACACCTTGCCGCTCCCGATTCAGCAATGGATCTAGGAGCAATCACAGTGAACCTCCAATTGCGTGATTAGATGCATTTCTACTGGAAGGCAGGATCCACTCAAAGACTCTGTGGCTGTATTTGGACTTTTTCGTACCGTTGTCACATTGACAACACATGAGTGGTAATTACAGGACGACAAACTACCTGCTGCAGGATTGCCACAGGAATCGCTACGCAGCACGTTTTCAAGCTGCCAGATAAGCCGATGTGTCGTG
This sequence comes from Exophiala viscosa, assembly GCF_022695815.1. Classification (NCBI taxonomy): domain Eukaryota; kingdom Fungi; phylum Ascomycota; class Eurotiomycetes; order Chaetothyriales; family Herpotrichiellaceae; genus Exophiala; species Exophiala viscosa. The sequence continues at coordinate 1,727,115 of NW_026944355.1, read as the reverse complement.
TCTCGGATTCTTCCGAGAGCGATCCAGTGACTGGTCTAACTGGACTCTGCAACAAGTTTATCGGCATCGACGGAGAAGTCCTTCGTGCCGTGTCTGCAAGGTCACGCTCTCAGGCCGGCTACTGCCATTGCTTGCGACGGCTAAGAACCACGATAGCACTCGTCAAGTGAGCGCTACAGCACCATCGACAAGGGAGGTAGACCACTTTGATCCACAAGGTGGCGCTTCCGAAGATATCGCCCACGAGATCCGAGCACATTATCTCGCGTAGACATCTAGGTTGAGCTATTCGAACTCCTTGTTGCAGCCCCCAGAGAAGCATCGCTCGCGTCTTTACACTGACCCCCGGAGCCAACATGTCGAGGCCAAGTACACAAGCCGTCCCACCGTTGCAAGACAAGGATGTAAAGATCAACATTGTCGGAGCGGGCGTCTTCGGGCTCAGTACTGCCATTCATCTAGCACAACGAGGATATAAGAGCGTCACAATCTTCGACAAACAGCCATACCATGAATCCCGGTATTCTTACTTCAATGGATGTGACGCTGCGTCGGCGGATATGAACAAGATCTTTCGTTCTGCATACGGAGGGCAAACCGAATATCAGTCCTTATCCATCGAAGCCTTCGAAGCCTGGAATCAGTGGAACGCAGAGATTGCCTCAGGGGAAGTGCCGCCGGGCATGACCAAAGACGACAAAGTCTTTGTTAACAATGGTAATCTAAGCCTGACGGATAAACCCAGCCTTCCGCCATTTGAGTTGGCGACTGTCCGAAATATGCATGAAGCTGGCTTTCCCGACTCGCAACTTATAACCTACGACCCGAGCCATGTTAAGATCGCCACCGAGCGAGGTTTGGGTTTCGCCATCGATCCATTTGACCGTCAAAAGCGAGGGCAGGAGTACCTCGGGGTGCTCGACACCACGGGTGGGACTACGCTGGCCGACAAGGCTTGCTCCTTTGCTCTATACAAGGCAGAACGACTCGGTGTGCGGACGGTGTTTGGACCCACGTTGGGGGCCTTCGAGTCCTTTCTACGGGCGGACGGAGAGATTGTCGGTATCCGCACCCTCGACGGGAAATCTCACTACAGTGGCCGCACGATAATTGCCTGCGGCGGATGGACACCAACGTTGCTTCCCGAGCTGGACTCTGTTTGCGAAACCACGGCCGGTTCCGTCGCTATCATGAAATTACCCACAGATCTCGCGAGGCGATATTCGGCAAAAAATTTCCCTTCGTGGATGTACAAGATGCGCGACGGTGCCGAGGGAGGACTCTACGGCTTCCCCGCCACCAGCGAAGGATACATGAAGATCGGATATAGAGGCACCAAGTACACGAACCCGAAGGTGCAGAAGGATGGCCGTGAACGTAGTGTCCCTGTCACACGGTACACGGAAGCTGAACGAATTGTCGACCAGATTCCCACGCAAGCCCTCGCGGTGATCAAGCAGTTCATCGCAGATTTTCTACCAGATCTGCCGGCGAACGGCGTCAACATCGACATGACCCGGCTGTGCTGGTACACGGATTCTTGGGACAATCACTTTGTAATAGATCACGTTCCTGAGCATAAGAATGTCCTGGTTGCCTCTGCTGGGAGTGGTCATGCGTTCAAGTATTTGCCCAACATTGGCGCCTGGGTTGCCGATGTCTTAGAAGGCAAGGGCCTCGACAGACAGCTGATTCGGAGTTGGCAGTGGCGCACGCGCCCGGATCAAGAGGATCGCATTATCAACGAGCTGATGCAGGGCAGTGCTGGCCGAAGATCGCTGAAGAAGACAGAGTTGTCGACGCCGCGGCATTTGAAGCTCAGGCAGACAGCGAACTTGTGAAAGAAAAAATGCAGCTAGATAGTTTTATTCTCCGGCCTATTTCCCAGGGCCATGTCTTTCTGTTCATACGACTTTTATGGTAGTATGCGAAAACATGAAGTGACACCAATCCTGACCGTGCTCACAGTGCCCGCTATGAATGCTTCCGATTTTCAATGTTGGTAAGGAACGCTTTCCTAGATGGTTGAAGCACCCCCTTTTGGATGAAACGAACTCGATCCCTCATGGCTTGGAACCGAATCTCGCAATTCAGACCGCTTGATTCTGCCATCACAAGGAATTATCCTCCTGCGAGAGCTACATCTTCACAGCACCATCTTCTTGACTTCCCGGACCTCGTTTACCGGCGCAACAGGTCTTCCCGTTTTGAACAAAGACTTAATGTTCTCAAAGCACTCTCTCTCCGACTTTTGGAAAGCCACATCCGTCAAGCCTCCCATATGTGGCTGAACGACAACCTTGTCGCTTGTCTTGAAGTACTCGTTGATATGTGGTTCATTGTGGAAGACATCCAATCCGGCGCGTGCCACTTTCCCAGACTCCAGAGCCTGGATCAGGGCTTCTTCATCGACCACGGGTCCGCGAGCGGTATTCACGAAAAAGCACCCGTCCTTCATGGCGGCAAATTGAGCATGAGAAATGAGACCGGTCGTCTGCTTGTTTAGGGGACAGCTGATGGAGACGACGTCCGACACCGCGAGCAGGTCATTCAAGTTGGAGTAGTAGGTCAGACCATACCGTGCTTCTTCCTCCTGGGATAGCTGTCTCCGGTTGTGGTACGCGAGCTTCATGTTGAACGCCGCGGCCTTCTTGGCGAGGTACTTCCCGATCGACCCGGCGCCGACAATCCCCAGAGTCAAGCCGCTGGGGTCTCGTGCCGGGACGATGTTGGCTTTCCATGTACCGTTGCGAGCTTGTTTCTCGCCCCGTGTCGTATCTCGCAATACGGCCAGGGTCAGAAACATGGCCATATCGGCCGTGGACTCGGCAACGGCGTTAATAGTGTTACAGAACCAGACCTTGTTCGCCGTCATCCACTCAACATCGAATTCGTTCTATTTTCACTGTTAGCTTCAGGATGCATGCAGGAGGGGTTTCGATGCCCGAGGACTCACATAGCCAGCTGAAGCTGAAGTAATGATCTTGCAGTGTGGTAGCAAAGATTTCAATAGATCCTCGTCAAACGGCTCGTATGGTGGTGTGCCCATTCGGATCACGAATGCGTCGATTGGTCTCTCAGCCACCATGGCTGGAAGCATTTCCTGCGTTTCCTTGCGGTTGGTCGCCTCCAGGACCTCAAAGTCGAAGTCTTTCGAGAAGTCTGCCAGGTAGTCATCGCCGACGAACCTGGGGTTCCCCAGTGCCACTACCCGCGGCTTGTCCGAAATCTTGCCTGGCGACATGTTGTAGATGAAGTGTTGTTAGTTTGTTGGTAGGAAGATTTATTCTCTGCTGGTGTATATGATACCAGCACAATAATGTTCGTTGAAGTCCTTCCAGTATCGTACTAAGCAATGTGAAAAGCGACCTCCCCTAATTTGAGTAAGTCAATCTGAATGGCCATGCACTACAGCTTGCAGCCTTCTGTCATGGCCAACCTGGGCCCACTTATCATGCAATCATGGGAGACCCTGATCTGGGATGGCAAGGCGTAACCAAGGCTTCTTCCGTGATTGGCTCGGCGGCAACCGTTCAGTCTGGCACAACTTTGAAGGTGACCTTCTCCGAGACGTTGGGGAAGACCTACAAACGCGAGTCATCATCGCGGACGAACATGACTTGGACTCTCTTGCAAAACTTGACTGCCACCTACCTTCCCCAGAATGTAAGTTAGGTGACATTGCAAAGAGGAGATCAGCTTCCAACAAATGTGACACGACTCCGCCAAAAGCACAATGATTGCGATGTCGCCGGAAACAGACACGCCGTTACCACCCATGGGGTTTATCGCGGTAGAGTGCCACTTCACTCGACCAGCGGGTGATGCGTTTAACGAGCGTACTTGGCCGTTCCCGCTGATTCGAGAAAGAGCCCCGGGTTCCTTGGTGACTGATTTGGTGACCAGGGAGGGTTACGATGCAGGTTTTCTCGACAGATTTGTCCAAACGGGTCAAAAGCTCGCCGAACAAGGCGCAGTGGGCATCATGACAAGCTGTGGCTTCCTAGCCATGGCCCAGCCAGAGCTTGCAAAACGCTTACCTATCCCCGTCGCGACGTCGGCGCTGCTCCATATTCCATCGATCCTGGCTTTCCTGCCGGCCGATGCGTCTATCGGCGTCCTCACTTTCGATGACACGAAATTGGGTCCTTTGCATTTGTCGCAGCTCAGCATCAGAGATGTTGATCGTGTGCATATCATCGGCGCTCCCAAGGGCGGAAGTCTGCAGCGGCTGGTGTGCGACGACATTGAGTATTCGCATGAGGATATTGAGAAAGAGCTCGTCGAGGCCGCGTTGGAAATCGCCCAGCGTCACCCGGAGACAAGGGCAATATTGCTCGAATGTACACAGATGGCCCCTTTTGCTGTGGCGATCCAGCAAGCAGTCGAGTGGCCGGTGTACGACGTATATACCATGGGCTGTTGGTTCTACTCGGGTCTGTCACGGCACCGTCCGCAAGCCTGGGGACCTATCGGTTCAGATAAGACACGAGGCTAGCCTGTCATTTATTTATTTATTACTAGGGCAATGAAGTGCCTGAATGCCACCGTTATCTTTATTTCTGTGTTTCAATGCTAACGTAAGGGTCATGAGGTCGTCGAAAATGAACTTCATTCGAGGAATTCGCCGCCGGACTCCTTCAGTATCAATTCGTACTCGGGCTTAAACTGCATGTACATGACCTCTGGCGTGCCAGTTCCCCTTTTTGTGTACTCTGCCTCTTCTTCGCCCACATACGTCTTTGTAACCTCGTTGCATGACATCATGTTAGTGACGATGATCTGGTTTTGGCATGCCCGCTCGAGGGCGATGAAGAAAGCCGCGGCCTCGTCGACAGTGCCGCCTGCAGTCAAGATGCCATGGTTCTGCAGGATGATATTCTTCTTGGTAGGGCCCAGAGCGGCCGCGATGTGTGCACCTTCTTCCTTTGCGAACACCACGCCGCCGAAGCCTGCGTAGACGGCCAAATCATTGTAAAACATGCATGAATCTGACACAAAGAGAGAATCAGTTGGGACCTTGGGACTAATGAGAGGGACTTCTGCTGACCTTGATTCAACATTTCTATCGGCTTGCCAAAGGTTGACCAGGCCCTCCCGTAGGGACTGTGCATGTGGCACGCCGCATTGATGTCTGGGCGAGCCTTGTGGATCTGGCTGTGGATGATGAAGCCCGCAGTATTCACAGGCTGATCTCCACCACCAACTCGGTTTCCTTCTTCGTCGACTCGAACCATGTCAGATACCTTCAGCATACCGAAATGGACTCCGTACGGGTTGATCCAGAATGTGTCAGGTTCGATGGGATCTGTTAAATCATATCGAGTGAGTACGTTTCACCTATATTGACCGAATGCAAGCGAGGACGTTCGACCGACCTACCTCGAAGGCTGATATGTCCGCTGCCACCGTCCGCATAACCAAGTTTCGCGAAGACGCGGAAGGCGCCGGCCGTATGCTCAAGTTGCCATTTCCGTTCTGCTTCTTTGGTGGACGGCTTTGGAACGTAATGCAATCGCCGACGACCAGATGAAGATGTGGCTGTAGTATTGAGGATAGACTGACGAGTACCGGCAGGCGGGTTAGATCCCGCAGAAATTGTGACTGTTGCAGTGGACGACATTGTGAGGAGCGATCTAGCCCTGCCACTCAGTTGCTGTCTCAGATGTGGCGATAAGAACACCCTTCAGTTTATAATTTAAAGGACGATTGAAGATATACGCCGTCTCGAACGGATCATATCTGGGCGTACTGAGATGGGTTTTACCCCTCAAGACGGCGGACTAACTTAAGCACACAGCCGCCGAAAACCCCCTCGTGCAGACCAGGCCTTCATGCTTAGGAGAGGCTAAGGCAGGATTGGTGGAAGGTCGGCTTCCTCCGGTTGTGGCTCTTTTGGGGTGGAATGGATAAATCCGAACGCCCAAAAATTGCAGCAAGGCGTCCCCGGGCGTCACCGTGCCGAACGAAGACTCCTACGAAACATTGCATGGCATTGACTTACTCCATTGACTGAACGACCCGTCGGCTGTACCACCATGTGATCAGGGCAATCCGGACATATCTTGCTCCTAATATAGATGTAAGATTAAAACGGATAACGTAGTCTTGGAGTATGATCGAAACGACGTTGCACACTCGCTCTAGTCCGGCCTGTCTTCGCTGTAGATATACTCCGCAAAATGACCCCTATGGCGACCATAATGCAGACACCCTTGGCCGGTGGCCCTCGCCAGGTCGACCAGCAGCCTTTCGTCGGCGAACATGACCTCCGCAACACATTCGCTTTGGCCATGTCAGCCATGTACAAGACCGAGGTCCCTCTCTATGGCGACTTGGTCAGAATCGTCATGGAAGTCAACCAAGCGTGCCGAACGCAAATACCACTTGAGGAAAGACTTGACCTCGAAAGGCATGGCGCCATCCGTCTGGGGACACCGTACGAACTTCGAATCATACGTCGAATCTTTGCTTTGATCGGCCTGCACCCAGTCGATTATTACGACTTGTCAGTGGCAGGACTGCCTATGCATGCCACTGCATTTCGCCCAGTCCGCCCGGATGCCCTCAGAAAGAACCCCTTTCGTGTCTTCACCACACTTCTGCGGCCCGAGCTGCTGAGACCTGAACCTCGAGAATTGGTCTTACGCCTTCTCATCCGCCGCAACATCTTTAGTGACGAGCTCTTGAAATTGGTTGGCGTTGGTGAAGATCAGGAAGGGTTCTTCGCCCATCAAGCGGAGAGATTCATTCTCGAGGCCATGAAGACGTTCAAATGGCACTCGGTTGCCGCCGCAAGTCTCGATGATTACCAAAGGCTCGCAGCCGAGCATCCTATCCTAGCGGACATCGCATGCTTCAACAGTGCTCATATCAACCATCTGACACCCCAGACGCTGGATATTGATCGGGCAGAAGCCAAGATGAGAATGGCAGGACTCGCGGTCAAGAGCAGGATCGAGGGCGCGCCTGCTCGTCAGTATCCAATACTGCTGCGACAGACGAGCTTCCTGGCACTCCGCGAGCAGACCAGCTTTCCTGTGAAAGGGTCGACAGCCTTGGTCCAAGGTTCTCATAAAGCACGTTTTGGCGAAATTGAGCAGCGCGGAGCAGCACTGACGACCGAAGGACGAAAATTGTTCGACCGAATCCTGTCAGAAGCTCTTCAGACAATGGCATCTGCTGAAGCTGATGTTTCAGAACAGATGTTTAAGCAAGCTTTCCTGGAATTTCCGGACGAGTGGGAGACTATGTTGAGGAGAGGCCTCGCCTTCTTCGAGTGCCGATGTACGATCAAGGCTCGTGGCTGGAAGCAGTCGACCACAGGTTCGAGGGTTTCTTTGTGGACGCTGCTAAAGGAGCAGCTGGTCGAGACAGTGCCGATTACATACGAAGATTTCTTGCCAATCTCTGCAGCAGGAATCTTCCGCTCAAACCTTCACTTGTCCGGGGACGACCAGCAAATTTTGGAGTCGGCTGATGATCAACACGGTCTAGAGTCCGCGCTCGGCTGCAAAATTGCACAGTCGAATTAGTATATGCAAGCCTCCAAGCGCAGAGCTTGGCTCGATGTGCGAGTACTCTTGGAATCCAGGAGATAGTTCTTGATAGTCGTGCTTGAAGCGTATTCCTCCAAGCAAAAGAGAGCAATGACCTGCTCTTGATACCCCTGAGACCCAGGTGGACTGTGCAGTGTGCGTGCTGTAGATAAGGCATACATTGTGTGCCAGAGACACTGGATTATACCAGAATACCTCAGAGGGTGCCGAAGAAGTTGTCGTCTGGATGGCTTCCAAATCCTCGAATTAGATCTTGCACGAGCCATTCCGACTCGTCGGGAACATTCATGTCCTCCAGATTGACCAGCCACTCCTCTAGCTGTAAATCATCAAACGATGTTTGAGATGCTGGCTCATTGGCGCCAGCATCCTCCGTCGTAGGACCAGCCAGCTGCATTGGTGCGGATGATGAGCTTAAATTGTTCGCAGTATTTCCAAAGCCTCCGAATATCATGCTGATCGTTCGCTCCGAGAGTTTTTCGAACAGATCTCGATATGAAGCTGCAATGTCCCACCGTTCTGCGATGATTACAAGGACCATATTGCAGGACGTACAGGTATTTATGACGTCCAATTGAGGAACACTCTTCCTCAAGGATTCACTACTCCACAGACAGTGCAGGTAAGTGAGCCCAGCCAGGAAAAGAATATGTAGGGAGCCCCAAGTATACCGCACTGGGGATCGCTGGTACGTGCGACGATACAAGACGCAAATCTCTCGCGCGCTTGAGGCGCACTGTTGAAAGGCAGCGTCGATCTGGGTTTTGCTGCAGTGTGCGTAGAGGGAGGCGATATTCGGGTGTCGATAATATTCGCATGTGAGGCAATGCCGGTAGAGTAAGATTATCGTGTGGTCGTAGGCCAGACGAAACCAGTCTTTTGATGTAAACACTGAGACTGGGCCAGTATCCTGATACTGAGATTGATCTGGGGAATCAGCAAACCACTCATCGAGAGCTTGTCGCAATTGAGGTACTTGTGTGGATATGGTTACACACGTCCTGGTACCGTCGGTCGGACCGCCTGAAACCGCTGAATAGATGGAGTCGCTAATCTTTGACCACAGCTGTCGAAGTTTGATGATGTGAATGGCACCAGTCATCTGCGTGGGAGGGGTTTCTGGATCGTGACGGACAGAACCTACGATGCCTGTTCTGGTTATGCCAATATCATCGATATCAAGTGGAAGCTAGTTACAGACGTAGTATAAGCAGTTGTGAACGGGGATGGCTTGATCCGAAGGCCATTGGGATGTACATACCTCGATGTCGATTACCTGATCTGAAATTCCGAACGGTCGCCCAAGGATAAATGCTGCAGCGCGGTCGATATCGTAGGTTACCCAAAAGACCCTTTTCGACATTTCACTGGTCAGAGCATCAGTGTTGGGACGAAACTTCTTGACACTTCGATGGTAGCCGAGCTCAATGCAATGGCGGATAACCATGCCGGACAACTTCCTGCTTGAGATTTAGTATGATGCCCTGCGTCTGCAAGTGGTCAAGCGGGTAAAATCACCATATTGATGCCCCAACAGGAGATCTAATGGAATAAATGGCGCATGCTAATACTGCCTGGATAGACTCCATGCTGTCCATGTCCATCATAACATTCATACAACTTAGCGAGGCGGCGTAGTATGCCTGGAGATTTTCTTAGATTTTGCAGTTTCGTCCTGCCTGGTCGACTTACCTCAGCATCGTCACTTCTGTCTCCATTCTTGTTGATGAGCGACCCTATGGCGTACACCTATAGATATGTAAGTATCTGATGGGATTACAGAAAGGGGCAATCTCATACCATGAGAACGAAAAAGCGAGGAATTTCCTTCACTGATCCAACTTTACCCAATTGCTGGGCTTGCAAGCACTCTTCTTCCCACGCATCAAACGTAGGGCGATGCAGGAAGGGGTATTGCGGATGCACGTGATTGAAATAGGCGGCAGACAGTGCGTGGCCGACATTCGCGGGAGGAAACAGTACTGCTCTACCACTTTGCACACCTGGATGACCATCGACATCACTGTAAACACTTGGCTGAGATCCCCCGGGCCGTTTTCTTGTTTTCAATGCAGAAGAAGCGACTCGGGAGAATGAAAGGGCAGATGACGGGCCAAAATAGTGCGGTTCCCGGCCAGACGCACTGAGTGCAAGCAAGGCAACGTCAGAAGCAAGGTCGTTTCCTTCGTCATCGCCATCGTGAGATTCGTGCTTGCTGAGACCTGGTGACACCATTGCGTAGTTGGAAGCTTGAGCAGTGTAATTCTGGTTGGCATCCCGCCCAGCGATAAACGGTACATCGCCGACGAGACCTTGATGAGCGGGATGGTCCTGGTCCGGATGCCCGAATATGTTGAAGTGATCAATGGCGACTTCTGGATTTGTCTGTCGAAGGAGGCCTTCAAGGAAGGCGACGTGCGATTCCAGAGACTGCAAATAGTCCCGAGGTCGGTGGAGGCCGGTGGCCGGGTCTTCCACAAGACAATCTTGGTATCATGAGCATCAGTCACAGTGGCCAAGACGGTCAGGTCGACTTACCACGTCCTGCCTTTGCGCAATGCTGACATCGCGGAATTTGTCCATCGCACTAGAAGCAGTGAGTTACCCAGGCTTGATGGTCGACAGCAATGCCAAGCATACCTTTAATTTCTTCTGCTTGCATATGATGCATGCTAGCGTGGTTCTGTCCCCAAGGCGAGGTCGCTTTGTCGAGCGCGAGGTAGCCATTCCTCAATAATGGGCATTGATTTGTCTCAGTTCTCAGACTGGGTATGGCTGCGCGCCAAGGGCGCGGATTGGCGAGCCAATCAAAAAATTCAGCAGAATTGTTTACCAAACGAGTCTAAGCTCTAATACGTCATAAACCCTATTCTTAGCACTTACTTAGCAATACTTTCCCAAAAGTTTTTGATATCGATATAGAAACTTATAATATTACTCTAACTATCCCTTAATGTACTCGATTTTATTAGTAATTTCGAGAGTGCCAAGCTCTTCTTAAATACTTTATACCTCGCTTTAAAACTATAGTACGAGAATTTTTTCTTATATACTACGACCTTTAGAAAATCGTATTTTTCAAAAAAATCTTAGATTTTTAAAGATATATAGCTACTCTTTAAGTATTTTTATTAACGCTTTTAATATAATATAGATATATATATAATATATATAATATTTAAAATCCGAGATAAATTGGTCTTAAGACTATAAAGATATTAAATTAAAATGTCTTAACGCGAAGAAAGATGGTACTACTTGATACTTAAGTAAGATTTAGTTTTACGAGTATCCGCTCGATTTTTTACTTTTTCTTTCTTTATTTAAATCTTTTTTAGATTTATATACTTAAACACGCTTAAACGAGATGAAAAGATTAACTATCAAGAGAGACCGAAAAATACATAGTCGAGTAACGAGAAGAAGCCCACTTTACCTGTTTTGGAGCTCAGACCCTTCTGGCGAAGGACTTTTCTCCGAAAAGGACTAGTGCGTATGCATTATCACGTGAGCCTCATGGGTCTGAGAACTAAGACAAGGCATTGATGGCTTATCGCACGATACAAGAAGAAGAGACTGGGCCGAGAGGTTCCTATTGGGCCAAGTCTCGCCGATGACCTACCTGCATTTCCCCTCCCGCGTCTTCAACAGGCCATGATGCATGTTGCGTGTGGAAAACGACCATACACTCTTCTGATCTCAACACTTCCCTCACCTTCATTCTCAAATCATGAAATCCACAAACAAGAGTCATGAGCAGTGAGTCTCCAGAGTGCTCCTCGTCCGAGCGCAAAAGTTCTACAGTGTGAGTTCTCAGCATTACAGTTGTAACGTCCTCCGGTTTACACCTCGCGCAGATGCCACCTCTGCCGGCAACGCAAGACGAAATGTGACCGACTATTACCCAGGTGCGGGTTCTGCGTGAAGGCCCAGGTCAATTGCAAGTATGTCGCAAAGCCAAACAAACGTGGTCTGCGAGCCGGCTACGTCTCTCAGCTCGAGTCTCGCCTAGGTAAGGCCGTCCATGCATCAAGCAGCAGGCAGTCGCTCACCAACCCAAGAATCGCTCGAAGAGCAGATAGCAAGCCTGAAGCAGCAGGATCACACTGCTCCGGTCGAGGTCATATCTCCTTCACTTACAACGCCTGCGCCTGCAGCAACGTCCGCTCCCGATCAGAGCATCCTTTCACCCACACAAAATGCAGCTTTCCTTTCTCCTTCCAATTCAATTCAAAGCAACGTCTCCAAGCCTCGCAGTCACATGGAGTCCGACGCAGCTGTGGCAGACTTGATGACTTTGCCTCATACCTATATGTATACCCTGGTCGATTTATGGTTCAAAGAAACCCAGCCGTGGATACCGATCCTGAGCCGCAACTCCTTGCTGAATGCTCTGGACGCACTCCCACATCCACTCACTCACATTGACGACGTTGTACTGAAGGCTGTCATTGCCCTTGAAGTCGCATATTCGAGCCAAGCCATCAGTCTCGGTTACCACGGCCGACTACGCCTGTCGCAATACCTGCGTGGACAGGTCATTAACGAAGCCTTCTCTCAACCATCCCTCAACTCTCTTCAAGCACTGTTGATCATGGCAATCCTCGACTACGGGTCAGATAACATACCGAGTACTTTCAGTTTGCTGTCTGTTTGTCGTCGAATGTGCGAAAATATCGGCCTGTTTCGAAAATTGCTCAATCAAATGGCCCTGCAAAGTCCGGCGCAGGTTGGGCCACCTGCGATCGGAAGCAACACAGGTGATGAGCTTGCAGTCCCTCTAACCTGGGCGACACTTGGGTTAGATGCGGTCTCCACCCTGGGCGTTACGTGGAGAGACGTTTCGGCTGCACTGGTCGATCACTTGTCCAGCGTCGCCTATGTCAGTACACCAGACTTGAGGGACAGTTTTCGCAGCCATGTGCATCTCTGTGCTATCGGGTTGCAGCCATTACATACATTCCTTCACGAGCACCAAAAAGGGCTGTATGAAGGCAGACAAGCCGATGCGTACGCAACCTGCGACGAGATTTATAACAATCTGATAAGTTACGCGCAAGCGCAGCAGGCCGAAAGCTATACCCTGCTCGCGGACGGCCTGATTGATTTCGACCCCAATCTGTCGTTGACGAGTATTCTGGCTCATGCGAGTGTGATTACCCTGTACCAACGGATGGTCGAATGGGATGGGTACGAGATCCCGCTGCAACGGTGTTTGCAAGCGTGTGAACATGTGGCACTGGCTTTGAGAAGCATTGGCGATATTGATGCCGAATTCAACTCACCACTGTTGGGCCCGGTACTGTTTTGCGCGGCGCGATTCAAGCTGATTTTCTACCGAAAGAAAGAGCAACAGCATGAACCGGTATTTGATGTCCTGATGCATGGAGTCAACATGTGTGGAAGGCGTTGGGCGGTCGCACGCAGACTGGATATTGTACTCCGGGCAGCCATTGTGCAGGTGTATACGGACAAAGGGTCGGACGTTGTACCGTTGGGTTTCTGGGATCTAAAGAAGAGTCACCTGGATATTTCGGAGGATTTGAAAGAATGGGTGGAGGGATATAAGCATACATTGTATGTAGGCGCTTTGAATGGGCCGTACATGTAGATGGGTCACGGCTGTTGGTTGAATGCTTGCTAGATCGTGCTGATTGAGTATGCGAAGATAGGGGTGGTTTGTTCCTTTATGACGCCACGCATATGACGCCACGCATATGACGCCACAAAGATCTGCCGCTTGATTGTTGTGGCTGGATGACAGCTCGTTGGAGATGGGGACCCTTATATTGAGGTGCCTGTGTCCCTTATTGGGATGTTAAACATTCAGGACATGTAAGATCCTCCAAACCATTCTTCGCCAGCACCTTCACCTACGACCGAACTCACAATGGCCGTCCAAGGCAACATGAATAATCTTACAACGCTGATCAAGAGGTACGTCCATAATAAACGCATCCTCCGCTCCGTACACGCACAGGCGTCACATGCGCCATTGAGCCAAACACCTAACTAACTATTCTGCGTGATCAGGCTCGAAGCTGCAACCTCACGGCTTGAGGATATTGCAACTACCATAGATGGTCCTATTGCTCCTACGAACGGTGTCGTCGCTGCCACCTCTTCAACTCCCTCCATATATGCCACTGCTCCTGAAGCAACTCCACCACCTCCCGAACCTCTACCAAGAACCGTCGAAGCCTTTGACCAGATTATTCAGGAGGATGTCTCCGGTTTTGTGACAGCCAGCGGAAAGATTGGTGGTCTCGTGGAACAACAGGTTTGCGCGATATCCAGTTCGGTTGGCAGGCTGGTCTAATCTGTTCACAGGCAAAAGCAGTCAAGGAAGCATTCGAGGCTGAACGGACATACCTGCTTGTAGCTTCCAAGGCCAAAAAGCCCGACCCTCAACCTCCTGAGTTGATGACAGAACTGCACCGACATACCTCAAATGTCGATGAAATTCGAGAAGCCAATCGTCCTTCTCCACTGTTCACTCATCTGAGTGCGGTATCTGAGGGGATCGTTGCTCTGGGATGGATTGTGGAAAAGAGGCCGGGTGACTTCGTGACGGACACTCTCGGTGGTGCACAGTATTATGGAAACAAGATATTGAAGGAGTACAAGGACAAGTATGTTATGACGAGTCACTCCTGAAATAAAACCATTTACTCACAATTCTTGCAGGGACAAGTCGCATGTCGAGTACATACAGGCATACTACAAGATCTTCAGGTCGCTTGCGGCCTACGTCAAGGAACATTTCCCCAGCGGTCTAACATGGAACAATAAAGATGGCGTCGACGCTGTTGAGGCTCTGAAGCAGATCCAAGCCGGCGCAGCAGCGGTTCCAAAACCAGCAGGTACCGCTGGAGGACCCCCACCTCCGCCGCCTCCGCCGCCTTTGCCAAATTTCGACGATGATGGGCCCTTGGCTCCTGCACCTGCGGCTTCACAAGGCGGAGATATTTCTGCAGTGTTCCAGCAACTAAATCAAGGTTCCGCCATTACGGCTGGCCTCAAGAAAGTGGACAAGTCTGAGATGACGCACAAGAATCCCTCGCTCAGGGGAGCTCCCCCTGCGCCTCAACGATCAGAGTCACAGTCATCACGTGGTAAATCACCGATACCGAAGAAGCCTGACAGCCTGAGGTCTAAGAAACCTGGCCGAAAGGAGCTCGACGGGACAAAATGGATCGTTGAGAACTTTGACAACACTCAAGGTGAAATCATCGAGATTTCGGCGGAGCTGAACCAAAGTATTTTGATCTCGAAATGCAACAAATGTGTTCTGAAGGTCAATGGCAAAGCCAACGCTATAGCCATCGACAATTGTGCTGGTCTGTCAATACTAGTTGAGTCATTGGTTTCGAGTTTGGATGTCATCAAAGCGACGAAATTCCAGGTTCAGATTGATGGAGTGGTGCCCACTCTGCTCCTTGATCAAGTGGATGGTGCTCAGATTTATTTGTCGAATCAAACTTTGGCTACGGAGCTGTTCACCAGCAAATGTAGTGCGCTCAATGTTGTACTGCCTCCGAAGGACGATTCAGAGGACGACAGCAAGGAGTTGCCGTTGCCTGAACAGCTCAGGACGGTGGTCAAGAATGGAAGGCTTGTCAGTGAAATTGTGGAACATGCTGGGTAGGGAAATATTTTCGATAGCCTGTATCATTAGCGATTAGGAGTTCAGGATGTGTCAAGAGGTGGGCGAAGATTTGTAGCGTTCTTTGTGAAAGAACATAATCCATATACACATGGCGCATTGATTGGCTGTTCCGAACTGTTGTTCGATGACCATCGACCACATATAAATTCCGAACGATGTGGACCATACAACTACAACCTACATCTAGTAATGAAAAGACCCCCAAACCATTGCACTAATGCTGCTTCAGCGTCCTGCAGTGAAAGAACCAGACATATGAAGTTGGATGACTCATGACCGACACACCTTAGAGTCACAGCTACGACAAGGTAATTCTGAAGCAACCTTGTCTGTTTCACTGCAGTGCGCAGATCGAGCTTCACGAAATCACTATTAATCGAGACTTTGAACACTGCAAAACAACCTCTAACAACAGATTGGCCCTGGTACCTGGTATCTACAGTGGTGAATCGTCCAAAAGTTTGCCATCGACATCGACATACAGCGGCAGCGGCGACGTTCGGTGGTAGGCGTCTGTCCTCGACATCAACGTTAGCAAGTGACCTCACTTATCATCGGCCATCATCACACCCATCCTTGATACCATATCTACCCAGTCGGCCAGGCGATGAACGACGATACCTCTCCAACCATGCCCAAAAGAACAATCAAAACACGCATCCTAATCCTCTCCGACACCCACGCCGCCGTCCCCGGATCCAGCAACTCAAAGATCCCCTTCCACCAGCCATTACCATGGGCCGATGTTCTCTTGCACGCCGGCGACCTCACCCTCAACGGATCCTTAACTCAACACCAGAACGCAATCGACTTGATCCACAGCGTCGATGCACCGCTCAAGATCGTCATCCCAGGAAACCACGACGTGACGCTCGACAGAGAGTACTACTCCCAATACCCAACTGACCACGGCCCTACAAGTGTCTATTCCGACGATCAACTCGACGAGATTCGGCAAATGTACGACTCTCCCACGGCACGTGAAGAGGGTATTTACTATGTCGAAGAAGGCATTCAAAAGTTCAGGTTAGAGAACGGCGCGAGACTGAATGTTTATGCGAGTGCGTATCAGCCCGAGTTTTTCAACTGGGCGTTTGGGTACAAAAGGTCCACCGATAGATACAATTCCCAACCGGGGACCAAGAATCCGGTTCCTGATCATCATGCCCCAGCCCGCCACGGTAATGGTGACGCCGCTAAAGAACCAGAAATCGACATCATGCTCACCCACGGCCCGCCACAAGGCATCTTAGATTTGACGAGTGCAAACGAATCCGTCGGATGCCAACATCTACGTCGAGCGGTGGAACGGTGTCTTGCCCGTCTGCACTGCTTCGGGCATATCCACGAGAGCTGGGGTGCTATCGTCAAACGCTGGGACGGGATGTCAACGAAAAAGACATGGAAAGGTGTGAACGAACAGCGCGACAACAGCGACAGAGGAGGTTTCAATACCGACAAGAGGAATCCGAATATGTACTATCAGGACCTATCATTCAGGACTCGGGTGGATGGCGAGACACTACTTGATCCGGGCACGTATGAAGACCAAAAGAGCAAGATGGGCGCGTACATTGATATGACTGGGCTCGAGGCAGGCAAGGAGACGGTGTTTGTCAATGCGAGTGTCATGAGTTTGGGGTATAAACCCCTGAACGCACCATGGGTGGTTGATGTTGAGTTGCCTGTTGCTGATCCTGGAGACGATGACCACGGTCAATGAGGTGACATATCAACACAAAATTGCAGCAACCGTGCATGAATTGCCGGTGTCATCATTGACGAAGAACTATCAAGACTTGATCTTCGTCTCGATGAGCGACTCCAGCGACTCATTTCTTCCGCCAGTCCCAACCCTGCTTCAGCGCCAGCAAAGGGTCGAACCTCGCGCCTCGTAACCCACCTTCCTCGCGAAACAGCTTATACATTACAGCTGGGTTCTTTCGTCTGCGATCCGGCGATATTCGAGGGTCAGCTCGCACTTTTCGAAGCAACTCGACAGCTTCCGTTGGAAGCTTACGTGGGGGCGGCGGAGATGTGGGACCCGGTAGAGACGGCGGAGTAGAGAAGGCGATGGCTCTAGCATCTGAAGACGACATGTCGGGATCGTCTTTCGGATCTGCAGGACTAGGATGACCTGGGAGAATGGGTGAATCGAAGGTTAGACCATAGATTTCGTGTCTTGTCAATGGCGGTCCATCGTCCAAGCTGGGCGGGGTGGTTATCGTGTTACCGGCGACACTTTCGAGAACGATGGCGACCGACTCTGCTAGATCAATGTCCGATTGTGTCACGGCGAAACGTAGGACATCCATACAGATTGCTTCGTCGGGGATAATGTGCATGTTTTCGACATAAGTGAACCATATCCACTTGGCGAGTGCCGTATCGCCGTGTTGACTCGCTTGAATCAAGACGTGGAGTAAGGTCGGTCTCGGAAAGGGGACGTCGGAATCGTACAGCTTGTACAGTATCTGAAGGAGGGTGTTGAAGTCGTGGCTATCGCAAACGGCGTGGATGTAGATGATCCACACCCAGTTGGAAACAAGGACACCCTTCTGCTGCATGTTCTCTAGCTCGACTGTGGCCAGTTCCAGTTGACCTTCGCGGACCATCGAAACGATATTGACCTCTTGAAACTCCGGGATATCTCTCGAAACCCATTGTTGCGCAAGCCTTTGTAGAATGGCTGTGCGGAGGTACGTATCTGGATGCACGGTCAAGACCTCCAGTAGTGCATGGCACACGCCCGTGTCGATAGGTATACCTTTCCTCTCCATTTCGTGCAAGATTGTCTTGACATTCTCGACGGAGCCCAACTCCGGGAAACAGTTCCCCAGAATCAGAACTCTGTAGTATTCAGAGTCCGGCTTCTCGTTGCGGTCACGGATCAGAATTTCGAGCGTGTTTCTGATAGCTTTTGGGTGTGGACTCATTTGCGCTAGCCATCGCAGTTCTTCTTGGAGTGTGGGCGTCGATACCACTGATCGATCGAGAGAGTTTGTAGGACGACTTGCGTTCTCTTGCAATCCATGCTTCTTGATCTCTTCGAGTAGTGGAGGGAACCGTTTCGGTCGTGGTATATGTCGCTTATACTTTGCTGGTTTTCTTGCATGCGGCTTTTCTGTGGTCTCCTGGAGCGACGCTTCAAGGCTTACGGTTTGGGGGGCATTGGTAGAGGTTTGAAAGGAAGTTTGCACAGGATCTACCGACGTTTCATTCGCGCAAGACTCTCCATGTTCCTTGTCGCTAGAGGCTAGGGAGGTTTCGACGGATCGGGAATTTGTATGATTGACCGCATCGGCGGCTTGTGAAGCTGCATGGTCGCCAATGCCATTGTCGTTTGGGTGGTCTCCGCGGTCAAGTCCCCGTTCAGTTGAGGGTCGCGTTCGATAAAATCGCGGCGTCGACGGACTCTGGGTCGTCCAGCCACAAACGCTCTGTTTCAGTCCATTGCGAGTGAAAACCCTATGCATTGGCTGTGCATAGTGAAGTAACAGTGATCGATACCACCGCGAAGAAGCGGACAGCAGACGGTGATATTTTGATGTTTCGAATCAATTGCTGCTTCAAAAGACGCAGTATTATGTCAGCATCGCCCGCAAATGCACGTCACCGGCAACACCCGACTTTCGAACAAGGCAAAGACCTCCTCCACATTCCCTGTGAATGTTGGACTCGATCTTCGACGAGTATGTGTATGATATCGATAGGTAGAGGACGAGTCTCCCTGCAGAGTCTCTCGAAGATCTCGGTGTCGCAAGAAAGGCTCATGACTCGCTGTTGGGGCTATATCTCGGCGATGACCGCCGATGAGGTAAGAGAAGACTTGACGAAATCATTCATTGATTCACCTTATTCTCGCCCATGGAGCTTGGAATGCCTTGAACATCGTCTAATCTTTGCCGTTATCTACACCTTACTGTTGTTCTCATTATGGCAGCCCCCACAGAAGTCGTCAAATGGCAAACGTCCCAGGATGAACTTGACCATCTGTGGAAGACCACAGGTCCCATACAAGAACCAGGACGATGCGAAGTACTTGTGGAGATACATGCAGTATCGCTGAACTACCGGGATACGGAGGGTGAGTTCCTTGGAGATTGCTCAAGGCTACCTCCAGTAGGCCAACGCCATGCACTATGTACACCTTTAACATCTCGAAACAGTTGCTATGGGACTCTATAATCATCACAAGTCTGTGAACTCTTCTTCGGCCATCGTCCCTTGCTCAGACATGTGTGGCGTTATCGTCAGTATTGGTGAAGGCTCCAAGTCGTGGAAAGTTGGCGATCGCGTCCTTTCCATATTCAACCAGACTCACCTCGACGGCCAAATCACAGCAAAAGATATGGTCTCGGGGTTGGGTTTGCCGCTTGACGGGGTGTTGCAGACTTATCGTGTCTTCCCCGAGATGGGCCTAGTCAAGGCCCCAGACTATCTCACCGATGAAGAAGCTTGCACTTTACCCATCGCTGCGGTCACGGCTTGGATGTCAATCAATGGAATGAGACCGATGAACTTCCCAGGCGGAGAGGGAGAGGTCGTCTTGCTACAAGGCACTGGAGGAGTAGCCATCAGTGGACTGCAGATTGCAGTAGCCGCAGGAGCAGAGAGTTAGTATCTTCCACCAAGACATGCTTCGATGACTGACTCGTCAATCAGCGATCATCACATCCTCCTCAGATGCTAAACTTGAGCGGGCAATGGAGCTGGGGGCGACATATACCATCAATTATCGTACAGACACAGAATGGCAAGACACTGTCATGAAGCTCACCAATGACAACGGTGTGAATATCATCCTCGAAGCTGGCGGTGCAAAGACGTTGCGGAAATCTTTTGATTGTATCGCATTTGGTGGTTTGATCAACTGTATAGGCTATCTTTCGGGCAAGGAAGATGACCCAGGCGACCGCGTCAATGCAAACGTGTTGGCATTGAGGAGAAATGTGACACTGAAGGGGATACTCAACGGTCCGAGGGACAGGTTTGAGGAAATGCTACAGTTTTATGAGCATCATAAGATCAAACCCGTTGTTGATCGAGTCTTTTCGTTCGATGAAGCGGAGGAGGCTTTTCAGTATTTATACAGCGGCGGGCATTTTGGCAAGGTTGTGATTAGGGTCAAGTTGTAGTTAATCATTTGGGTCGCTCATCACGTCGACCAGAACTGCTTGATATTGAGACAGGCATTATCAATGCAGAGTAAATGTTTTCATGTGGGAAGTGTGCTCAGGCGATATCCAATACCTAGGCCGCCTATACCTTACCTGAGCTTATGCAGGCTCTTCGCTTAAGTTAGTGCGGCTCGAGGTTGAACTAGCAATCGCTTAGTGGGCGCTCCAGGCTCGCCATCGCTCTTTCCAGGCTAACCAGAGGGGCAACACTGCCGGATTGAGGCACGAGGCTGATAATCGAGAACCTTAGATTATTTTAATCTCTTCAATTCATACAGCAACCCTGGCAAGATCGAATCATCATCTGCTGCGCTCGTCAAGCTGCTAGCATGCTGGGTCCAAATGACGGATAGACCATCAACACAAGCCATTCAACAATGTCGAGAATGCAAACGGCGCAAAGGCAAGTGCGACGGCAAGCTGCCAGTCTGCTCCATCTGCCAGCGATACAAAAGACATTGTCTGTACGATAAGCACAGTAGATCACCTCTGACCAGAAAGTATGCCACATCTCCTTTATCTTCGATGGTTCATTACATACTAAGGCTTTTGAAGACACCTAACGGAGGTGGAAGAACAATTGGAAATAGCCAAAGCCCTGTTGAGGACCCGTTTCGGCGATGCTCAGCTCAACCAGATGCTTGCCCATGGTGGCTCTGATGGACAAGCTGTGACAGAAAACCTACCAGTTGCATCAGACGATGTGCCGCGAACATTTGATGCAAGCTCACAATCCCCTGTCACACCCGCCAACAATGCGCCAAACGACAGTGCTCCTTTTGAAAATCTGCCCGCCGCCGACGATGATTTTGAGTGGGACGAGCGAGAGCATTCATCAAGCAGCATCAATCCCGATGGCCATTCGGCGGATTTAACACAGGAACCGGATCTTGATCGCATCACGGACGGGATGGCAACCCTGACCGCCGACGATTCCAACACTGGATTTCTTGGTTCAGTGTCTGGAGCTGCGCTGCTTCGCCTCATATGGATGGGCAACAATGACACCGAAGGAACAGGTGATAAGCTTGATACAAGGAACGAGCGTCGAGACGGTCTTGAACGAGTCTTCGCCGATCGTCCTGAAGTTCGTCTGTCTTCTTCGTTGTCGCTACAATCTCAACCCCAAGTCACTCGACTCGTCGCCGATACCCTGGTCGACGCCCACTTCAAGCTATACCATACAGCCTTTCCCATCCTTCATGAACCATCCTTCCGCGAGCAATACTCGAAACTAGATGGCCGACCAGGCACAACCACATTCCATATCCTGGCGCGACTTGTTGCCGTCCTTGGTGCCTTTGTGTCCGGAACTGGCACCGATGAATTTCACGCCACCTTGTTCAATACCGTTAAAGCAGACTTGACCATTGGCTCGCTAGAGACAGGAAACCTCGGTCTTGTGCAAGCCTTTGCCCTGGCTGCAAACTATTTACAGAAAAGGAATCGACCGAACAGCGGCTATATTTATGGAGGTATAGCCGTACGACTGGCTGTCTCGCTCGGTCTACACAAGGACTTTCATGGCCGACATGCCACTCCATTCAAGCAGGAAGTACGTCGGAGAGTCTGGTGGTCCCTATGTGTGTTGGATGTTGGTGCAACAGTGACCTATGGACGACCCCTCAATTGGCCTCAAGTTGGCGTTGAAACAGCTTTTCCCCGTAACATCCACGAAAAGGACCTCGAACCTATGTCGCCTTCGTTCCCCCCCGAATTGCACGAAGTTACAGTATACACCTACCTCCGCACACAATCATTATATCACCTCCGCACTATGCGAATTTACAACCGTCTTATCTCCAGCCCTCTGCCTTCAGCAGCCGAAGTGATCTCGCTTGACGACGAGCATATCGAAGGTTGGCGAAAGAGTCTCCCTCCATACTGGAACGACCGAGACCTGCCCCTCGAGTATCTCCTCGGCCATTATATCAGTCGATTGCGTTTCCGACTTCTTCGAATTATCATGTATCGACCCTTCTTGATCCGGTGGGCACAGAATGGCTTCAGCTCAATCAGAACCGAAGACTCGGCCACCGAAAGAATCGCCATTACCCGTTGTTTTGCAGCTGCAACAGAATCCATCTCCTGCGTTTACTATTTCTGGTCAACAGGCAGGCACACAAGATTGGCTGCTTGGTATACACTGTAAGTTCTTCTCGACCTACTCTGGCAACGATGGACGCTAAAGAAATGAAAAGATACTTCCTCCTACAAGCCGCACTCATCCCGATCCACTGTCTCCGCCGCAACCCATCACACCCCGAAGCACCCTCGTGGCGCGAACAGGTCGTTACATCCTTGAATATTATCGACGCCATGACAGCTCTCAACCCGAGTGCCACCAAATGTCGAGACATCATCCAACGGCTTTGCGGCGAAAGTCTCCATTTGCACCAATCGTATGGACAGGGCCGAGATCAACCACAACCAGTACCTGTGATATCGCTCAACTATCCTACCGAAGAAGATTTTGCAAATGCGAATGATTTTGACTTCTCCGCTCTCGAATACTCGCACGCTGGCATCAACCCATGGGACATTGAGGTTGACGCCGCGGTCGATGGGTACAATAACTACGTCCAAAGTCTGAGCAATAACGTGGCGATGGCAGGGACAGGTACCGCATCAGTGAATCAGAATGCAGGAACAGCTAGCACCACAATGTATAATACCGACGACAAGGAAACTGGCACAGGCGTGCCTGACTGGGAATGGGGTCTTTCTCATGGGACATGAATGAAGAAGTTATGACTGTATTGGCGAACACACTGAGATATCACTTTAAATTTTTGCGACAAATCTAAGTATTCATTGGAAAGGTCTACTTTTGAATCTTACGGTCTAATCCCTTGAATACATTGTCCGCACCCCACAAGCCAGTCATCACGTCCAAACGACGATCTTGACGAGCCCTCGTTCAAAAGAGCCCATCATAAGGCTCCATCAAAGCATTATGTTCAACATCATGGGGAAACTTCTCCGTTGAAGCCGTCGTATGACACCAAGGCTTGACGCTTACTTCCTCCCGGATCTTCGTGGAGAAACACTTGGACCAGTTGCGTCGTGGGTAATGCTTGACCACATCCTTGATTGTATCGGCATGGACGTAATCTGCTCGATAGGCCATGTTGTCTGTTCAGCACGACGCATCAGAACCAGTAACAGTACATGTGCAGTGGGTCACCGTGGACCCAGGTGACCCAGGGGTTCTGGCTGTACATACCGAACTGCGTCGCCAACGGCACCAGCAGCCCGACCGTCGTGATCGTCCCGACCTCGACAGGATCCTGATGGCGGATGATCGCTTCGGCGACGCTCTCTGCCTGCGAGGCAGGACAATCACACTGGTTCTTGAGCACATCCAACGCCAGAATCCCGCCATAGAATTCAAAGGACATGAGCGTGCCGTGCGTGTGTTTGTCGATGGTGGCGATGTCGTGGAAGAGACACGTCAAGAGCCAGGTCTCTGGGCTAAAGGACCACGTGGGGAACTGTTGAGTGGCGATGGCCATTCCTACAACACACATACGCCGAGACATGTTCAGCATGTTACTCTTTCCCAGACGGGTCAACGGTGTCGAGTTGTTCAGCACGCATTCACCTTGTGACTGGCTGGGAGTCCAGCCCGGAAAGCCTTCCCGGACGACTTCGCTCTGGGAAAGCCACGCACAATGCCTGGTACCCTAGATTGGACCGCGAGGAGAGATTGCAGATAACTAACCATAGTAAAACACCCGCATGCTATGATTGAATGTATGCTCCGGAAGTTCTTTCTTGACGTAGGCCAGTGCTGCTTTGACGATGGGCGTGTCGGGCAATGGGACATCTGCGCATAATTGAGGGACTGGCGGAGTATTGTGTTTCGCGATGCCGCCCCATTCTTTGGGGTCGCAGGAGAGGGCGGTCCAGCCGTATTCTTTGATTTGTTGGTCCCGTGAAAAGGCCATGATATTTATATTGCGTCAGGATATGGTGAGACTGTTGTTCGAAGGGATTGGGCCTCGATCAATATTATGTTCGAGTGCGCTTGTAGAAAGGGAATTTGTGTCAGCAAGGGATGCAGCTGGAGATCTTTGCTCTTCTTTGTACATTTTCGTGTTTCGTTTGTTATCAGGACTCTTTCGCTTTCAAAGACTCTGACTCGTGGTGGATGGTAGGGTTCCCCGCATCTCTCAGTGTCGTCGATACGTGCTCGCGCATGTCTACCTCAAGGCGTGTATACATATACACATTTTTTCTTTCACCTTATCAATGACATTGTAGCTGTTATCTTGTTGAGAGGCTACACAAGATGACGAAGTTTAAATCCTGCCTGGTCTCGGAAGCGCGCGATGTAAACGGTGGACTTTGACGCAGGTGGTCTGCCATGTACCGATTGGAGCGGAAGTCGTCGTTGTCAGGGCGTGCCTAGAGTGAGTATTTCTCCTATCTCGGGGCACTCGTCTGGGGTTTAGCTGATCGTCGTCTTCAAGGCGCAAGGCTTTCCGATCCAATGTGGCAGGACCGCTTAGTGACTTGGTTGTCCACTGATTGGCCGATGTCAGGATCATTGCCAGGGCGTGCATGGGCGGACGTCCATAGTAAGTAGTAGTGTCTTCGAGCTCAAACCATGTCAGCCACTATCGCTCTCAGAACATGGTGCTAACGAAGACGCATTGTTGATAGCATGATACTGCAAGTGACAACTGATAAGAAAACAAGAACATATGATTGAGTGTCGGAAGTCGTAAGTTCGTCAGTCGGGCTGTCATGGTAGGTGCGGAAGGCATCATTTTCCACAGAGACGGACAACAGATCATCGTCATGGGCAGCTAACTCGAGTCACACTCAACAAGTACAAAACTCTTCGGTCTTCAGAAGTGGAGCAGCTTGAGCTCGAACTGGACCGGGAAAAGCATAGCTTCCCGGAAATCACTGGCACAGATTCCTGCGCGAAGAGCAGTCGGCGTCTCGACCTACCTACCTCGGACAAGATGGACATTGAAGCCATTCCAATAAGACTTATGAGTTGCATGTCAATCCAAAAGCAACTGACACTATTCGGCGCCTCAGCATGCTAGAAGCTTTGAGTCGTCCGCTTCAAGTCTCCGATAAGCCGAGATGGAAAGCCCAGCTCTCTTGTAGATTTGATACCGAGGAAAATCGGGTATGCCGGCGCTGCTGTTTGAAAGGTGTAGTGAGGCGTCAGCCGTTCTTTTACGGCACACAAAGTGTTTCGCGTCTCGGAATGTTGAGTTGGCCTATTTGACCAGGCGAAGCACGAGTCCGGTGATTAGTTCGCCTACCAGTAGAGCGAGCCGCGTTCCAGGCGACGCGGCTGCTGCATCTCGTGGATATCATGTGAGTCTCGGAATGCTTGACGGCAATGGCAGTAGAATCGAGGTTGTCAAAGGCGGGGGGTGACCATGGACTGACTCACCGGTCAGAGTTTGGGAAGCCACCGGGCGACTCTTTGCAGAAAGTACTCGAGCCGAATGACTGGCCGTTTTGTTCTGCGCGACGGAGTGAAGCTCGTCTGTCGACCGTGATGAAACCGTAGGTCTAGGCCTGTGCCCGATCGCTCACCCTAAAGTTCGTGAGCGAGCATCGGGCGAGCCCGGAATCGCATTCCAAAAGGCAACCTCGTGCGGTTGATGTCAAAGTTTCGAGGCGAGAATTACGTCGACCTCCTGGTGTTTCGGACCTCTAGGCGTCCTCACTGGCAACAGAATGATGTTGCGATATGTTGTTTGCCAGGTATGGTAGAAACAACAAAGATGAAGAAAGGGGGAATGTCGGAATCGGACAAGCCCGAGTTATTTGGTGCCCAGAACTGGCTGCAGCCGCATGGTTTGATTTTGACAACGGCGAAATGCCTACCTAGGTATGCAGGTCATACATGTAGGTGAGGGATTAGCGAACCACATAAAGAAAATATACTGTGTTGCCACTGGATGAGATCACATCCGGGGTGCATTGCATTTGCTGCAGGCCTCATTGGAGGCCATTTCATCAATTAATAACTTGTGTATGTCTGAACACTAAAACATTCGCAGTGTCGCAGAGAGCAACCTATGGTGGTACAAAATGAACCGACCTGTAGTGGCCCAAAATAAACGCTGGAGGTATCGCCAGGGATCAAAACATCATCAAAGATCATAAGCATCATCAACCAGAATCTTAAGTCATTAACTTCTCCTCCGCTCATGACGGTCCTTCCGCCTCTCACGACTCCGGCTGCGGCTTCTCGATCTGTCCGCGAACTTCCTCTCCCATCTGTCCTGTTCGCGGTCTCGCTTGTCTTCTCGCCACTTTCTGTGTTTGCCGTAATCCTTCCCACCGACCCATCCAACAAGAGCTCCTCCCACTGTACCTAGACCTGGGAAGATCAAATCGCCAATAAGTGATCCTCCAGCTGCACCGAGCAGGGCATCAGTGTTTGAAGACCGCGAGTTATCTGATATGCGCCGTGACCTGCTCTTATGTTTCCGTCTGTGCGTTTCAGGGTCTGAAGTATACCCGGGCCCGTATGCATCGCTGGCTGAGTAGCTTGGGCGAGGTTGATACTGCGGCTGCTGGAAGGTGGGTGGTTGCTGATAAGGATAGCCTTGAGGAATGTAGGGGCTCTGCTGATATGGAGCCATTTGTTGTGCCTGGTAGTTTGGCTGGCTTGCAGAGAAGGATTCAGGTCTCGGTTGACCGCCGAAGGAAGGACGATGTTGTCCACCGGGTGAACCACCTGGTGTGAAGTGTACGCTGGGTTTATGCTCCGTGTTGACAGGCGGATATTGTTCGCTGTTCAACGGCTGATATGGAGGCGGAGGATAAGGTGATTGAGCAGGATTCAGAGGACTTGGATGGCCCTGATGGATGGGAATCCTTCCATAAGTAGGCTGCGAGGAACTTGCTCTTTGCGGTTGTGGAGGCGGATATAGACTGTTGCTCTGCTCCAACGGCGGTCTTGCGCCAGGAGCGAAGTAGTCTGCTGCTGCCATGGTAAATAGTGTAGTCAGTGTTCGAAGTAGGCGAAAAGCGATAGAGGAAGAAGAACAGTTGGGGTGGAAGAATGATATAATATGGGAGTCTCGCTTCTGCACTGTGACTACAAAGGCAACGAGCCGGAAGGTAATCCGGGGGACATGAGGGACTTCTGGAAGAGTGCCTAGCGAGGCGCAATCCCTAGCATACTTGAGTTCATACGAGTGTTGGACGAGTCACCAGGACAAGTCATACGCCTTGAAAGGCGATATTTTATGGAGAGATCCGACAGGCCTCCCATTTTCGGATCTTGTCAAACACCAGGCATTATTCTGGGGAGCTTTGATTGACCTGATTCGCGGGGGCGGTATCGATCGTTGCGTGGCGCGGTGTTGAGTTTGACAGGGCGACTTTTGGCAATGGAAAAAGTCCCCTTCAGCTGGAAGCGTCTGGACGCCTATGATTGGTGTCAATCTTCCCGGGTCGCAGGGTGTCCGAACTTTTGGAAACGAAGCGGTTAGTGTTAGTCGAGCTTGTCATCATTGTCAAACAGGGTCGCTTTGATGGTGCATGTGACGCTCGGAACAAGTCGAAGATGCTAAAGATGCTACTCAAAAGATGGTCTTCAAGGCATCAAGAACAGGCAGATCGTCGACGTCATCTTTAGGACTAGCCAAGCCTTATATTATTGTATCTTGATTGGCGGACAACCAAAATATCAGAAAACGGGATTGTGCCAGGAACAGATGGAACCTATTTGTTTATATCCTGCCTGACAGCCATATACTCAAGCGAAGCCGCTTCAAGACCGGCATGTGCAGATGCAAATCACGGTCGCAGGAAGACTGTGTAGCCTTGAGTTGAAATGGAATGGTAGAAACTCGTGTGAAGAGAACATTATACCATAGGTAGGTATGTGCAATTCAAGTCCATTGACTCAATGGTCATTTGCCTTCCTGTTCGCCATTCTTTTCCTTCTTCACGCCTGGAAATGCCGTGCTTGAATCCGATATATACGAGCAAATACCATACAAGTACATCCCATCCCACATGTCGGTAATAAGAACAAGTTGAAAGGTCGAATCTAGTTCGCGATCTCGCCCGCATCGACCAATAGGGGTGTCCACGGCTTGGCGCCAGGCTCTTCCATTTCACTAGGCAACCGGACCTCGGTCGGACTGTACAAATACCACCCTTTCATCGCTGCAACTGCCGCGCGTGTCCGGGCTTCGTCCAGACTGGCGCCGGCGCCTTCCCCAAGCAAGTCGCTTCCCGAAAAGATTCCCACAACGAAAACCGGCGTCCTGCTCTTGCGGCCTGTTTCGCTGAGTATCTTGGCCACTGGTGCCTGGAATCCCTCTCTGGCACATAATCGGCTCAGATCTTTCGTGGGATTCTTGAACTGGAATAGATTGCCGATGTTTACCTGCCGCGAGGTAATGTGGTCGTTGTAAAGTTGCTTGGCAGCTGTTCTGCCTGCATGGAGATACACTGCACCAAAGACCGCCCGTACAAACTGTGTAGCGGCTCGCTGTAGGGTGACACCTTTTTGCTCTATTTCACCACCGCGCGTTTTGACCTCGCCAAATTGGTCATCGTAGACTGCTCTCGAGCTCATTGTTCGTCGAAACTTGGACTTTCCTTCTTCCCTGGTCTCGATCACTTGCGTCTCGGGTTGATCAGGTCTCGGTCCGGGTGGAAGCCTCTTAAACTGAAGTAGGCCGGGGTCAACCTCTCCGCCAGGCTCCGCAGCCGCTTCCACGCCCCATTCCCTTGCCACTGCAGTCAACGTCGCAGGGCCGTGATATGCATACATGGCGGCGAACACGACAGCCATGGGTAATCGAGGGTATTGACTCAAAATATGTTCGGAAGTATAATATCCCAATAGATCGTTCCCTAGCACGGCAAAGGGTTTATTGTTGAATCGGACCGAAGGATCCGCAGAGTCGTCGACAAGCGTCCTCGCTAGAGTTTCAAGAGGTAGCCGTCGAGGGAGGGCAAGTCGAGCATGTAAAGCGGCAAGCTTCGCAGAAGTCTTCGCCGCTGTGACCGGAGGCGAGGGAAGGCTCGTGAGCGCATCTTCTGACAAGAAAGGAGTCACCTCGATATCATCGTGAGGTTCTGATTGTAAAGCTGCTGTAGCTTGACATCGTCGGAAATTAGGGATGGCTGATTGTAAGGACTCGGGTCTTGTCCGTGGTGAGAGTACACTGCCGCTCCATCGCAGGAGCCTCAACCTCTTCATTAAGCCACAGTAGAGTTACTCCTTCCTCCAGGTGTTGCTTTGATCAGTCGCAACGTCTTGGAAGATGAAATGATAGAAGAAGTGTGCCTGAAGGGCATCAACAATTGTCTATTGTAGCAAGGACTTTGCACGAGACCAGACACGCGAAAAGAAAATCCACAACGGGAAGCTGCGCTGCGCTCAATGACTTTTTGCCAAGATGGACATTGAATCACGTGCTTGAGCTTCAACCTCAATGATCACCGTCCAGTTTACCTGCATCTTGCTTGAACATCAAGCTACTATTCAGCCCAAACACTTCTCTGTAGCAGCACTTCCTGTCGAGGGGCACCCATCGGTTTTCCACCCCCTCTTACTGCGACAACCGCAAAGATGGGCGGCGGTGGTAAAGTCCCCTACCCGAAACACGTCTGGTCACCGGCTGGTGGTTGGTATGCGCAACCTCACAACTGGAAGTCGAACACGATCATATTTGGGGCGGTCATCGCAGCATGCGCAGGTATTGCTTGGAGAGTCTCGGCGGAAAGAGAGCACAGATACAAGATGCCGGAGCGGAATGCCTTCTTCCCCAGCCGATAGTAAGTGCATCCAGCATGCCAGGATTAGGAACCGCGAACGATCGGACCACCTGGTCAAACGACTCGAAGCCAGGTCTTGGGCTAACCTCATTGCAGTTGGAGCAGACAGATAATCGAGCATGAGAAGGCCCAGAAATAGATGCCTGATACGATTCACCATACGAACTTCACCTTCGCCGGGCGGAAAAATATTCAAAGACATCCAAACAAAGACCTCGTCGAGTACAGCTCAGGTGCCGCAGTATATCAGATTTGTCGACTACGAGCAGCCGAGTTGACGTTCAACCGCTTCGATTAGAAGCCTAGCAGCCACTTCAAGGCGTTACAGAAAGAGGAGTTATTATGCGATCCAACTCAGCTGCGCCTAGGAGATGAGGCATTACCCTGTACATATTGAAGTTCGACCGTCACCCAGATCACGAAAATGAACATTTCGAAATATTACGCATTTTCCGCTCTTCATGGGCACTCGTCAGGACCTGATGTCTAAGAGAGCGTTCTAAATGTTGTGCAGGTCAGTTGTCTGCTGTGTCCGTTCCCGGCAGCTGTCCAATTATATGTGCCTTTTCCTTTTCCAGAAATGACATGAAGCGCTTCTGGTACGGTTCGCCGTTCCAAGCATCGTCTGCCGACGTACCTGCCAATAAAGGTAGACCGGTTTGTTCGATGGCATAACTAGCAGCTACCGTGGCATGTAATACTGCGAGAAGGAGCCTGTCGTCCACAGGTCGAGACGAGGAAGAAAGCACCCGTGTAACAGTGTTTTCAGATGGAGAGGCTGTGCCTGTCATCGCAATCGCCAAAGCGCCCAACTGCAGCTCGTCAGGATCACACCCAGGTTTGAAGATTCAAGACTTACAAATGTGTTGCCCCCGCCCGTGGGATCTATAACCCGTTCCGCACTCTGATGAAACGCGTGCAAATGTAGCGATTGTGCTCTCTGATACATAGTGCAGCCCTGAGCACCTTCTCGTACCACCAGGGCCACATCCAGCGGTGTCGTGTCTCGTAACGCTAGAAACTTTTCCACCATGGCCTGTCGAGGACTGCGCCCCGAGTCTGCTGCGAAGAATGAGGCAAACTCGTCGGCATTTGGACTGACGATGTCAACTATCCTAGCCGCTTCCTGAAGCTTGTCGAACTCCTCTGGCGTGCACAGCTCAGGCACAGGTTCCCACACAAACACCGGACGAGGTTCATTGGGCGCCACTTGACTCCGCCGAGCCATGACTCCTTCCACCAAGGATATACAGCGTTTAGGTGAGCATACCATATGGAATGATCGAGCCAGAGCTTGCTCGTCGGATAGTGAGTATTCGTCAAGGCGCAGCTTTGGCGTTAGGTATTTGAATGCTTTTCGAACATGATAAGTCAAGGCTACGGCCAAGAGAACGAACAATCACTTACTTACCTCGATATTCATTTGGACCATAGCCATTCCATGCCGTTGTAGTCAACCTACTCGTATCCAGCCGAAAAATGCAGCTCGTCCGCCACACGTCAATCATGGCCTTGAACTCTGGCGGGAAGTCCGAACCCATATCAACGATCCATGACACGAATAGGGCGTTTGCTGCGCCCGCTGCGAGACGAGCACCAAGAGCGGCGTAAGTGCCAGCTCCACCAATGATTTTCTGTTCAGACGCCTTACCATTGAGATACTCGATCTCATCGATTATGAACATGCCGAACGTGATGAACGCGAGCCTCTCCCGCCTTGTCGCCATGATGAGAAACCACTAGAACGTGTTGTACAAGTGAATGTCATTACGAGAAGACATCGAGATGTAAATACCTAGGTAGATACGAGGCTCAGATAGCGTGAAAGGGTGCCACAGCCTTGCTCAGCGGAGTGAAGTCCTGCGACGCCTCTAACCTTATCGACCCACCTCCGATACTCGACTTGACCACGATCTTCGAGCTGGAATCAACAATTGTGCCACAGAGTCACCACAGTAAAACTACAGGTCGCTGATAATCTGCCAACGATGGCTGTAGTGTGGATTACTCATTGACCATCTCCACGCGACTGGCATGAAAGAGCGTGCAGCGCACGCCTGACAATCACCACCGAGCGGCGACTTCCCTACCATGACGAAAACCAGCTTCCCGACTCCAACATGCCATTCTACCGCTTCATTGACTCAGACGTAGAGTCGGAGTCAGATATTGACCTGCAGCCACAACAGACTCAACGACAATCTAAAATTCAGACCCCTCAGGCCCAAACTCTCCAAGAACCGGTTATTATTGATCTTGCGTCGGACGAATCGGACGCGGAAGGACGTGGAGCGCATATCGTGCATGACGTGTGGCCGGGGCAGTGGTTAAAGAACACGAAGAAGAGAGTACGGGCAATCGGGATGGCGATGCGAACGGTCCTAGTGGTCAACGGCGCATGGCACACCAGCAAGGAAGTAGAGGTGAGATACGGCAGCATATAGGCGACCTGGTGGACAGTGGGATATTCATACCAGAATGGGGTCACGATCAGGAGCAAGACAACCATTCCAAGCACGATGACAGTCGTAATGGACGAGCTGCAAAGGCCGGAGACGGACTATTGTCGACTGACGATGGACAAGATGCAGATTCTCGGCAAGAAACAGATCTTCTGGATAGTTTCATGACCAACGTCCTGCGTAATCACAGGATCGAGCCGATCAAAGACCGCATCTCGAAGGGACAGCAGTCGCCAAGTGACGCAAACTACAAGGCCTCGAAGGGGCCACGTCCATTGAAGGTCACTTCCAAGGAAATTGACGAGATTCTAGCCAGACCCAAGAAGAGGGAGGCCAGCATAGTCTCAAATCATGCGCTGCACACAAATCGTAATATTCCCAATGGTGATCTGGTCAAGAGCGATGTCTCCAACGGTACACCCCCGGCAGAGAGAGCCAGTCACTCCGCCAACAAACAGCACCAGTCTCGAGCGACATCCACTATGACACGGGCTCCCTCGATCTCACGGAGTCCACAGACACCAATGCCTTCCGATTGCCAGCAATGCCGGATGTACAACAGACCGTGCAACGGGATGATCCCATGTTTTAGCTGCCTGAATCATGGGCAGGGCAAAGTATGCGTCTACAGAGGCGGACGTGGTGGAGGTGCCATAGGTGCCAAATCGCTGTACAAGGCAGCAGCGCAAACGTCTCGACCTTCGGTACTGCGATCGTCCTCTGCTCTTTCAGGGCCTGAGCAATCTCATGGGACAACCACTTCTGGAGTCGCATCGGCAAAGCCGGAGCTGAGAGAGATACGGCCTGCAAGACCTCGCTCTCCCGCGGCAGTTTCCAATGCGTGGGTGACATCACAAGGTTCTGCTCTCATCAGCCAGAAGCCAATGCCGTCTTCTCCTTCAGGTGCAGCAATATCGCCAGAGCCCATCCCAACAGTGCGAATGGAGAAACGATACCCCAATACAGACAGGAGACGCGTTTTATGCGAAACGTGCGACAAATGCCACCAAGCCTGCGACGGCCTGCTCCCCTGCAAGACATGCAAGGCTAGCGGCAAGGGTGGCCGATGTCACTATGATGAGAAGCGCTATATGCGATCGACTGCACCCATCGACGCACAACCGGTTGAGCCTAATTCTGGCCGTACCATTACCGACCGTGCACATACACGTTTATCACCTTCACCGTCAGTACCGGTTTCGATTCCGAATGTGCAACGACAGTCAGCACCTGTAAGGCAGGAGGAAATTCCCGAGTCAGATACCGAGGGCCAGGGAGATGGTGACATTCCATTTAGAGATGAAGACGACATCGGCGACGACATTATCGCTGTTGTTCCTACAGTCAAGCATGCTGCCACACGATACGCAGAAGATTACCAAGAGACTAAGAATTCTACTACAAGAAAGAGACGGCATTCTGAGATCTCTGACAACGATGATGACCCATATCCACCTCATGACGCCCGCCAATTCAACCAGCGAGGCACACGCACAAAGCGCAGTGCCGACGACGAACCCTGGAAAGCGAATGGATGGGTCTATGCTGGCCCAGAAACCACGAATAGACCTACGACCAGACTCTCGACATCGACTCTCGAGCGACGCTCATACACAGATCAACCTACTCGAGGGAATACCGATGCTCCCAGCAATCAAAAACACAAGCACTTCCGCACGATCAAACCGGAGCACGTTCCTGACGCCGTAAAGAAAGCTTTGGCAAACGTACGCGAGGATGTCGTGCTTGATATTGCGCCTAATGATCTCGCGCACAATATGTCCCCTCCTCGCACCAAGAGTGCAGGCAGAATGAACAAACTGGAGACAATCCTGGTTCAGCGCGAGCAGGCCGACGCCACTGCTCTTCGAGGCGCGCTTGAAGCTCTCCGGCAAGACCCGGAGTACATGTGGGACGGCACCTCCGAGCAGGAGCGAGCAAACATCGTCACCCACCGACGAAAGGTCCTCATGGATCGGCGAGAGAAGGAGGGAGTGTCGGCGGTTCATTATATGAGTCAGTTGCTCGATCTGGCGACGTCGAGTGTAGGTCCGGACGCGATTCTGGGGTATCTGATGCAGTCGCGGCGGAACAAGCTCAAGGTCATTGGCTTGCTGGACGGGTTGGTCAAATACGATGTCGAGGATGGGAAGTTGAAGGTCCCAGCTACGCGTACTAATGGAGAGGGATGATTGTGATGTTTGGCCTTTGTCTGTCGAATGCGATAGACGACAGTGTCTCGAGAGGCTCTGCGGAATATCAAGGTCAAATTGAATGATAAGATACTACACTAGACTACAGTGGGTGCAGAATGCAGAATTGCTTCACGGTGCAGCATTTCAATCTAGACTACCCGCAGTGCAGAATGCAGAACTCCTTCTAGTGCAGGATTATCCTGAAGAGGAAGTCTCGCGACGTAGACTACCGTCAGTGCAGAATGCAAAATTGCTTCACGGTGCAGAATTGACATCTAGACTACCGGGAGTGCAGAATGCAGAAATGGTGCACAGTGCAGAATTCAATCTAGAGTACCCGCAGTGCAGAATGCAGAAATGCTTCACGGTGCAGAATTATCCTAAAGAGGCAGTATCACCATCACAGACTATCGTGGGTGCAGAATGCAGAATTCACAAAGTGCAGAATTGACATCCAGAGTACCGGCAGTGCAGAACGCAGAATGCAAAATCCTTCATCAACAGTATTCGCCATATAACTACTTCCAATCCCAATCGTAGTTGTAATAGATGCCTTCCTTGAACCTATCACTCTATGCAGAAACTTCAGCTTGGCCGACAATCGATTCATACAGTAGATGACTTATATCCATTCGCTCGATAGATCGTCCTAGTATCTCCTCAAGATGCGAACCGCTCAGAAACACCTATATTGGAGGTCTAATGCATCCGCCACCACCATGTCCCAACCCAGTGCCGCTGCTATTTGATCCAATATATGCCCACGCTCCGGAGATCAATATGAATAACGCCTCCCGCAATGCTTTTCTGTCGACAATATCCCAGTTCATACACTACATGTTGGCCAACTCATTGTCAATCGCCCTATCCAAAAACTGCCGTCTCTCCCCAACAGGCACCTCGCATTGGAGTCTCTGCTCGACGAGAGCCCTCACCTGCTTCTTCGTAACGGTCTCCAAATCCACTTCGCTTAGCACCGCGCGGATCGACTCCACGATCTCCTGGTCACCAGGCCCTGCGGACGGGACAGTGCGGAAGTCCATGACAGTAGAAGCGGGTCGGCTACTGGCCATACCGAGCAGACTCGGTCGACTCATTGATTGCTGCATGCCGGGATATCCGCTCTGGTACGGACTGCGCTGATTGTCCTGGTAATAGTGGTTCGGCGACGGGGACTTGAGACGCGCTGCACTCCCCAGACTCATCATGCTCATGTTCCGACCGTGCACACTGACCGGTTGATCCTTGAATTGGGTCAGTCCAGTCATGGTGCTAGCGCGATGATTCATGCCCATTGGGGCGGGTGAGCGTGGCGGCGCCATGAAAGGATTCTGCTGCATGTGAGGAAACCCGGTCAGAATCGTGCTGGCTGGTTTCACGGACGAATACGTCGAATGAATATCGTCCATCTCCATCATGCGTGGGTCGTCAGTGTAGCCGGCCTCGAACTCCTTCTCCTGGTAGCTGCCAGGGTTTCCACGTCTTCCAGGAAGATTGTTGAACGCTGCATAGTCGTCCCATCTCTGTAGCGGAATCGATCTTGGATCGAAACCCTCGTCTTGAATCGCCACGACCTTTTCATCACCTTTTTCGCCAATCACGATTCTTGTGTTACCCCATGAGAAATTGTCCTGATTCCAGAAGGAGTAAATCGGGAGAACAAAACTGTATATCGGGAATGCGATAATGTAGATAATCATCCAGCCCACGTGTTGCCACTGTCTCTTGACAATGAAGATGATCGCCTGTAGACCATAGACGGCCGCCAGCAAGACAATCGAGATCAGCGGGAATTGACCAGTGTGGGAAGCCACTCGATAGATGAGGTAGCCAAGATAGACGCAAGTCGCCGGAAGAATGAGTGTGCCGAACAAGTCGATGAAGACAACGAACCTCATCGAGAAGCAGCAGAACCCGCAAAGATCGTCTAACCACACGAGCTCTGCGAGATTGTGGATTGTCGAGTTGATCCATCTTCGCCTTTGTGAGAGCAACACAGACCATGTCTCCGGGGCGGCCGTCAGGGCGTAAGCGTCCGGAAGGAATTTGTATGACATCGCAGGGAAATGCTTCGTCATGAGAGTCGTAAGATAACGATCTTCACCGAGCGATAACAGATTCTTCTTGTGAAGAGTGTCGACATCACAATCGGAGTACTCGTTGATCACTTTATCCGAGATTATCAATGGCCGCCCTTTGTCAGCCGTTCGAAGACGATACATGGAGAAGCTATCAACAGGTCAGCAATAAGACATCACCATTGCGGCACCTTGACATACCATCCGGGCAGACAAGTGACGCTGCCAAAGAGTGATTCGAACGATTTTGCCAGGTGATGCGAGATATAATACTCATAGACTTGGATCATAGTCCACCAGCTTCGGTCTTCGTTCTCCAGACTCGTTTCACCGCAAATGCCTGCAATTTTAGCGTCGTTGGCACAAGCAGCGACCAAGCGATTTAGGGCTTCCTCTTTGACCATAGTGTCAGCGTCAACCATAAGTAGGTATTCGTACAGCTCTGGGTCCACACCAATGATGTTGTTGATCTGGTGGAACATTTCCAGCTCGAGGGGTGACATCGGTGATCTGTGGTGAACTCGGTTCAAGAACTGCATAAGGAGAATCTGAGAATCTCGCTTGCCACGGTTGCCAGGTTTCGACTTTGACTGTTCAGATTCCTTTCCCACTTTGACTACCACAATATATGGCACCACGTTGCCTTCACACTCGTACAGTCCAGAATAGACTTTGCCATAATTCAATTGTTCACTCCCATTGCCGACAGATCTGAAAGGGAGTGCAGGTGGGTCGATTTTTGGATCAACACCGAGAATGTCGAGGACGATTTTGGGGGTTGGCCTGTCATTGCCGCCGCCCACAATCATGCCATCGCAAATTACGCAGATCAGTTTTCTCTTGTTGTCGTATTGGAGAGCAGTCAACGAGTCGAGGGATTTCCGAAGATGATCTTCACCTTCTGTGTATGCAGGCACCTGGCAGATCACAAACCTGTCCTGAGGCGCTGGTCGGCGTTTCGATCCCAGCTGTAGAGCAGCCAAAAACTTGACAAGAATAACTGCACAAATGATGATAGTG
The DNA here is from genome assembly GCF_022695815.1 of Exophiala viscosa. Taxonomy (NCBI): domain Eukaryota; kingdom Fungi; phylum Ascomycota; class Eurotiomycetes; order Chaetothyriales; family Herpotrichiellaceae; genus Exophiala; species Exophiala viscosa. The sequence goes on along the minus strand of NW_026944355.1, from coordinate 1,689,166 downwards.
AAAGCTAGCAGAATGTAGTTGTTGACCTGGCATTTCACCGTATCTCGGAAATCCACCTTACCGACATAGAAAGCATCGTTCATGCAGTTGAGACTGTTCTGGTATGCTGCAGTCGTTCCCCACTTCTTCGTGATGTCAGAACCTGGATTCCCGGAGATGAGGTCGCTGACTTCGTCAGGGAAGAATTTATACGTCGGATAGTCGTTCATAAGTGTCAAAGTGTAAAAGTAGTTTGTGAGATCGTAGATTTTCTTGTCGATGATTACCCAGATTCGGTCGTCGTCATTGGCCTGACTTTGAACGTTATCCCTCGTCACTACCAGATCACCCTTGTAGTACTCTTTGATTTTGGGCCGGAACGTATCATGATACCAATTGATGCTGTAAAGTGCCGAACTCGAATCAGTCTGAAATTGTGGGCCAGAATAATGCACAGCATCAGAATAAACGACAGCATCCGTATTGTTGTTCTGCAGCTCCACAGTGGTGTTGACATTGAGTCCCGGACAAGCTACACTGAGGGGCACAGGGAAGTATGCGTCAAGATTCAGCCCAGCGAACGGCAGCATGTTGGTGGAGTCGGTTTGAGTGCTGGTGTCGCTATGTTGCGTTTTGTAGAACTTGGTCATGTCGTAGACGCCGCCTGCAATACTAACGTAATAGTCATTGGTGCCTTGATGCTCACTGACCTCTTTGGTGTTCCAAGCTTTGTCATAATTTGGGCAAAGTAATCGACCAAACTCGATGATATAAAAGACGATAAAAGCGTTCAATAGTGTGATCAACATGACCAACACTATCTTTTCTCGCCAAGCCATGCGGACATCTGGACGCTTCATTCGCCCAATGTACCTCAAAAAAACAGACGGGACGAACCATGTCAAGGCCCAGACGAGAGAGGCCCAGGCTTGTCTGCCCCTAGAGGTCTTTTTGGATTCGATGTTCCGAGGATCGCCAAACTCTGGGTCCAGCTCGCCAGTAAAGCGACCCAGATCTGAGTCGTAGTATTGGTCTTTATTAGGGTCACCTTTTGGCCCAAGGCCATAATCACCACCTATGGTTTGGACTGTCCGTGCCATGGTTGGGGCAAATGATCTGGCTCGGTCTGGGGCTCCTGGTGCAAGGAGATTGTCCTTACTGTCCAGAACGCTCATAGCATCGCCCATTGGAGGAAAGAAACCACTGGCATTGTCAGGGGCGTTGCCTGAATAGCTCGATAAGAAGGGGTTGGTAGGTTGGCCGATTGCAGGCTCATCGGAATAGGACGGTGGCATGGGTTTCTGATCCAGTATGGTCTCAGCTTCCCACCAAGCTGACTCTCGCATCCAGACGCGCTCGCGGCCAATCACGACTTCTCTATTGGTCCAGCCACGTTCGAGCAGAAACGACTCTATTCCATCTTCGCCATCTTTGCAACCGAGCCTCGAATACCTCGTAACAAATTCCTCCACGTCGAAATCTGCTGTGAAATCGAGATGTCTGTTGCGATGGTTAGCCCATTCTGGCAGTCTCCAAGCCCGCAATTGCCGGGACACGGCCCCCGCAGACCATGCAGAAGTTGGGGAGGCTAGGCCAGCCAGAGTACTAGGTGAGTCATCGGTAGGGTGAAGTGAAAGCTGATACCAGGCTCTGCTGCTGGCAAGAGTCATTCCCAGATCAAACCGGCCGCGTTTTCCAAAGTTTAGCGCATCTCCATTGACGGGATACAGCAGAGTATGCAGAAACCCGCCACTTTCAGCTTCTGCGCCGATCTTTTGGAGAATACTTTCTCGTCGGTCTCGATCATGCTCTCTTTCGCGACTGAGTGGCCCGCCAGCAATGCCCAAGTCTGCCTCGGCATGAGACACAGCCAAATGCATTTCCTTTAGGACCGAGGAACCCGCCGCTGCCACCTCGAGGCCGTCTTCTTTCATTTCAGCATTGATGCCGAAAGTATCGTCAAAGACGTTTCGCAGTGCCACAGCTTTACCAAGAGCCTGACCAGGAATCTCAACGATCGTAACGCTGACCTCGTCCCCATTGCTGGAGTCGGGTGTGAGGGCTCCCGCCCGTAGTTCTGCGGCGATAGCATCATTTGCCTTTGAAATGACCCAATCAACAAGTGCTTCGTACATTCCAGCAATCAAGACTTCACGGTCGTCGGAGTTGCATTTGTTGACTAGCACGTCGGGTTCCAAGCCAATCAGTGCTCCTATATCTTCGCAGATGTCTTCAAGAGTGTCGGAGTCGACCAATAAACCGGTCGTTTCACCGAGCTTGAGTAATCCAGCAAGGCATGATAGAAGACCTCGAAACGAGGCACCCTTGATGCCGATCGATTTCAAGGCTGACCGGAAATCTTCTGCTGCTGCCACGTCGTCGGCAGTTGGTAGGTAAGATGGAGGCCCGTACGTCCCAGATCCGTTCAAAAGCGTATATCTCGAGGCAGGCTTCAAATCCAGAAACTCACGCTCGGCCGGCGTTGAGGCAGAGGTTAAGAGATAGTAGAAGACATCGAAAGCTCGGTAGCCAGGCTCGGAAGGTACTTTCAACAAGCCTTTCTGAACATCGATTCCAGATCCTGATAGGGCCAGGTTGAAACCAGTAATTGTGCCATTGAGAGTGATGGTGTATTTGGCCGAAAGGGATGAGTGTCGATAGGTCGTGGGATTGGCCGGCGTGACGCATGAGAGAAAGGGCCGCAAGGCTGACAATGCGGTAAAGGCAAGAGTCGGAGTGGGCACAGGAATGACTTGTAAGAATGGCTGAAGTAATGACGGCGTTGATGGGTGGAGCGATCCAAGTACAACGCAAGCATCCTCAGCTCTTCTCCTCGCGTGCTCCCAGGCTCTTGAGGCAAGGTCGGTGTCCACAGTGCCACCAGTCCGTCCTTGCGCATCTGGATTTACTGCGGATAGCCATGTGTTGACTGATATACTGGTACTTGAGTCAAGTTCGTACGTCTGACCTGAAGCGTATATCGTGTGGAGAGCATTCAGAAGAGTGGTCGTCGAAACTTGAGTTGACTGTTGCGCCGCTGAACGTGCAGCCCCGACCTGAGAGGTTTTGTTTGAGTAGGTGGAATATCGGTTGGCCATGTCGAGGGTGATTCCGGGCCCTTGTCGAGCGAACTTGTCGACAGGGCCTTGTAATATAGATTGTGTGAAGAGACTCTGCACTGTTTGTGATATATGCCTCATGCACTGCCAGTCCTCCTCTTCAAGTCATCTATATCCCTTTTGTCGTGATATTGTGGTCTGGTCGTGCCGAAAGTGGACAGGGTCAAGGACGGAATCGCTCAAGGAGTACTCGTTCAAATCGATATCGTGGAATGCAATATTATACAACGAGCGACGAGGAATAGCTAATGATGGACGGAGAAACGCAAAACATGCTAGAGAATAGAGCGAGTCAACAAGCAAAGAGTGAGAATGGTAGGTACGAGATGTCAAAGGCTGAATGCAGGGACGGCAACAGGGAAGGAGTCCAACAATTGTGTAAGGCTCCGGGGGCGCGTTCAGCGCGTAACAGCTATTGACATTACAACGAGTTTTTCTTTTAGCCGAGTGACAGGTTTGAGTAGCCCAAAAATAGGAGGAGCCCCGACTAGCTAGACGTCAACAAGCACGGTCGGTTTGAGGCAAATGGACTGAGACACTCTCGGCGAGGAAAGACATTAACTGTCTTGCTTTTTCTTTTGTGCACAATTGCCTCTATATCTAGACTACTTGTCGCACATAGTAGTGTTGTCCTCTTCCATGATTCCTGTTACCACCAGAGTAGTCCTTCGTCAACAGAGACGCGGTCGCTGTGGGTGACACTCTTGTGTTGTTCCCAAGAACCGTTACTGTGGGACGCAAGGTTGCACGATTGGCCCATCAGCCTCAGGTCTTTTTTAAACCTTGCGGAGGCCCTTGCAGTAAGCCGAAGTGACACGAGGAGAGACGACGCCGCTACAGCCTACCGGGATCCTCCATTTCCTCTATACACTTCCTTCTCCGGGCGATCGCAAATCCTATCTTGGGTGGCGCTGCGCTTATTGTCTCCGTATGAGTACACCACAGCCCATCAGTTTGCTGCATGTCTCGCCGGTGACCGTGAAACAGTGACTGCATGCTGGTCCACGATTCGCTACCCGTATTCGTCTTTTGTCGACTTTATACATGGAAAGTCCGTGGGTTCCTTGAGATCGGAGGGACCAAAATCAGCGGATACCCAGACCGATGATTTTTTGATTGTGCCCGCAGGTGCCTCGAAAGACCTCCCCCGGAAGAGCATGAACCACTCATCGGAAGCCTATCCAGGACCACCAGATACGGAATATTCTAGCCTTAAGCTTATTGGGTGGCAGCAACATATGGTACGGGCGTCGAGTGGGGATGCGAGACCCTAGAAAATCTGGAGCGCGTCCCATGTTTACTTAGAGTGTTTATTAGTCATTAGAATCACGCCTATTCTTGACTTGTCAACAAATCCGGGGGCGCGTCTCTTAGACTTTTTGAGCCCCCAATTCTGAAAGTTTCTGTTTCTCAAGTACCCTTGAAGTCAGCGTCATCAGCCAACCGCCCTTATATGCAGAATATCTGACACTGTCGTGGAGGATCGAGGCATCGGACGACCACGACCTTTAATGCTGAGGCTCGAAGAGAGTGGACTCGGCAAGCCAAGTAGCGTGGCGCAGTCTCCTCTGCAGCCGATCCGAATGGTCTCAAAACAGAATTGATCAAAATCCCTGCATTGGTGCATCTCCTGCATGTTTTGTAAAGACATTCAACTTACCGCCCCCATATCTGCAACCCCCGTTGTGATCCCAAACATTTTTTGGATGCCGGCTGCGGCTCACGTTTGCTACGAAACACCACTCTCTGCTGCATTTTCCTACTGACAACATTATACTCGACATCCTGCAGTTACGACCTGACGACCTTTCGCTATCATCTTATATTCTTATGTCCAAGTTCAACTGCTTTTGACGCTCGTTTGTCGCCACACTCGCTACTCGATGCTACGTATTCCCTGAACGGTCGAACCGTGTCGTCTAGGAATCGCCAACGCGTTCAACGTTCACTGAGTCTGATATACTCAAAAAGACACTTTGAGAACATACACGACCCGATGGGATCACTATAAGAGGCCCGCACCAACATCTAGGGTCGCTACCATTACCATGGCAGGTCGCGCAAATCTCCCGGCCCATGCGCAGGCGTCATTGCCCGGCCTTCCGTCTCATCTACAATCGGACACTCATTTGACAGCGCATTTGGCGAGCAGATTCCATGTCTCTCTTCCAACGGCCAAACTCTCCTCACAAGCGTTGATATGCCTCAACACGTACACCTCTTCGACGAGAGGGCCCAATGGGGACACAGAAGGGAGTGCCATGGGAGAGGCTGAAGATCTGGCAAGAAGGGCTTGGGCAAGGCTCGGAAGTAGAGCAGAAGATCAAGCAATTGTGTTCTAGTATGAATTCACAATGTCAATGAGGCTGTGGTACAACACTAACTGTGCAACAGCGGAGAATCGGGCTCAGGCAAGACCACCGTCAGGTCACACCTCCTCTCATCGTTTCTTTCGTTCTCGTCCACACCACTCTCTTCAAAACTGTCCCTCGCTGCATTTGTCTTCGACACCCTGACCACAACCAAGACCACCACGACCCAGACAGCCTCCAAAGCCGGGCTATTCTACGAACTCCAATACGATGCTTCCTCTTCGATACCCACGCTCATCGGAGGTAAAATGCTCGACCATCGCTTGGAACGGAGTCGTATTTCCCACGTCCCGACGGGCGAGAGGAGTTTCCATGTTCTGTACTATCTGTTGGCCGGAACAAGTGCAGCAGAAAAGTCTCATCTTGGGCTCAATGGTCATACGAATATCACAACATCCGGGACTGGGCTGGGCCGATCTCCCTCTGTCTCCCAGAAGAGATGGAGGTATCTGGGTCACCCCACGCAAATGCGAGTCGGCATCAACGACGCTGAAGGATTCCAACATTTTAAAACGGCCCTTCGCAAGCTTGAGTTTCCCAGAGCAGAAATTGCGGAAATATGTCAAGTACTGGCAGCTATCCTTCACATTGGCCAATTGGAATTCGGCATTGGACAGGCCACACTGACCGCTGCAGAAGAAAGTGGTGGCTACTCTCACGAGGGCGGTGAGAGCGTGACTGTGGTCAAGAATACTGAGACCCTCGCCTTGGTCGCAGCCTTTCTCGGATTGAGTGTTCAGGACCTCGAGGAAAGCTTGCGATACAAGACCAAAACCATTCATCGTGAACGAGTGACAGTCATGCTCGACTCCAAGGGCGCTCGAGAAAACGCCGACGAGTTGGCAACAACCTTGTATTCCCTACTCGTCGCTTATATTATCGAAGGTGTCAACTCGAGAATTTGTGCCGCGGAAGAGGCCGTCGCGAATACTATCTCGATCGTCGACTTTCCTGGCTTTGCGGATCATGCCTCGACGGGCTCGGTGCTTGATCAGTTGTTGAACAATGCTGCAAACGAATCTTTGTACAACATATGTCTTAGCAGTTTTTTCGAGAGGACATCGGAAATGTTGGAGAGCGAGGAGGTCAGCGTCCCGGCTACAAGCTATTTCGACAATTCTGATGCTGTTCGCGGGCTTCTTAAGCATGGTAATGGTCTTCTCGCAATCCTCGATGACCAGACCAGTCGTGGCCGGACCGATGTTCAATTCTTGGAGAGTATCCGGAAGCGCTTCGAGAACAAGAGCAAGGCCATCAGCGTCAGTAGTGCCATGTCTACCATCCCCGGCAGCAACTTCGCCACCACGAACCTCGCAGCTTCGTTCACGGTGCGTCACTACGCCGGAGAGGTCGATTACCCTGTAAACAAGCTGGTGGAGGAGAATGGCGACGTGGTATCCGGTGACCTGATGAATCTGATGAGGGGAACGAAGAGTGATTTTGTGGGCAATTTATTCGGACAGGAAGCCCTCAATACTGTCAGTCATCCAGCGGAAAGGACCGCTATTGTTCAAGCCCAGGTCAGTTCCAAACCACTGCGTATGCCTAGTGTCTCGAGAAAGAAGCACAACGAACTACGTCGTATGGCAAGCCGAAGAGCTGATCGATCACCGGCACCACCAGACGAGGAGGATCCGATGCCAGTACTGGAGGAGCAGAGATCTCGACGAACCAAAACTACAGCAAGTGGACTGACTCAAGGCGCGGCAGCACAATTCCTGTCGGCTTTGGACAATATCGCAAAGTCATTGACGGCGCCGAATGTTAACAATTATTTCGTGTTCTGTCTGAAACCCAACGACCGGCGAATTGCCAATCAGTTTGACAGCAAATGCGTCCGCCAGCAAATTCAAACGTACGGAATTGCAGAGATCAGTCAGCGGCTGCGCACGGCCGACTTCAGCATCTTCCTGCCATTTGGCGAGTTCTTGGATCTTGCTGATGCCGATACTGCTACAATCGTTGGGAGCGACGCTGAAAAAGCTCAACTGGTTCTAGACCGCAAACAGTGGTCAGGCAACGAAGCTCGCGTTGGCAATACTGGGGCCTTTCTCAGTGAACGATGCTGGGCGAGTATCGCGCTCACGGGCTCTCACAGTGCAGCGTATTACGGTGGTGACGTTGCACGTCTCTCTAGGCCAGGTACTCCGAACCCGTTCAGCGACTCCAAAGCCAGAATTTTACCTCCAGGCGAAGGTACACCAGGTTCATTCGGAGAAGAGACGAAAGGGGGTGGCTACTTCGGTACTCGAGAGTTAGACGCCAGATCGGATGCTGGCGCGTCAGCATTTAACTCTGGTGACATGTTCCGCAACCTTGAAACAAAGGAGGAACTGGCGGAAAAGGCCAACAAGAAGAAAATGCAAGAGGTCGATGTCGTCCCGGTGAGCGGCAGTCGAAAGCGATGGCTTGCGTTGGTATACTGCCTCACATGGCTGTTACCGGACTTCGCCATCAAGTGGTTTGGGAGTATGAAGCGAAAAGACGTAAGGATGGCATGGAGAGAAAAGTTTGCCATCAACCTGCTCATCTGGTTGAGCTGTGGCGTTGTGGTCTTCTTCATCCTCATCTTTCCTCAACTCATTTGTCCCAAGCAGCACGTCTTTTCGGCAGCTGAGTTGTCGGCCAAAGACGGGAAAGATTCTGCCGGCAGTTATATTGCCATTCGAGGCAACGTCTTCGACCTGGGTGCTTTCATGCCCAGTCACTATCCGAGCATCATTCCGCAGTCCTCGCTCAAGAAGTACGCCGGCGTTGATGCGACGAGTCTCTTCCCTGTCCAGGTGTCGGCTCTCTGTCAGGGGGTCAACGGATCGGTCGATCCAAGTATACAACTGGATTACTCTCAGACCAACATCAGTGGTTCTGCGAGCGTTATCAGCTCAACAGACACAAATTCAAAATACCACGATTTTCGCTATTTCACCAACGATTCCCGTGCTGATTGGTTCACCGAGCAGATGATCATGCTTAAAGCGAACTTCCGGAAGGGCAATGTTGGGTATACTCCCAAATATGTCAAAACCCTTGCAGGGAAATCGAAGTCGATTGCGATTCTGAACAGCAGAATATATGACTTTACCACGTACAACGCGGGCGGACGGACCACTCGGGCTCCTCCGGGGCAAACAGTCCCAGACAACGTTGATACCAATTTCATGGATCAATCTGTCGTGGATCTATTTACACAACGAGCTGGTCAGGACGTCACCAAATACTGGGATGCGCTTACCATCGATGCTGACGTGAAGAGTCGGATGCAAACCTGTCTGGACAATTTGTTCTTTGTGGGTGTTACAGATACTCGCAACTCCGCCCAATGTCTGTTTGCACGGTACATCCTGCTCGCTGTTTCTATTCTCCTCTGCAGCGTCATCGGCTTCAAATTCTTTGCCGCCCTGCAGTTTGGTGGAAGGAATATGCCCGAGAATTTGGACAAGTTCATTATCTGTCAGGTACCGGCGTATACCGAGGACGAAGACTCACTCCGCCGCGCCATCGATTCGGCAGCTCGGATGCGATATGACGACAAGCGCAAGCTCTTGGTCATTATATGCGACGGCATGATCATCGGTCAGGGCAACGACCGTCCAACGCCACGCATTGTCCTCGATATTCTAGGCGTAACTGAGACCGTTGATCCTGAACCTCTGAGCTTCGAGTCTCTTGGCGAAGGCATGAGACAACACAACATGGGTAAGGTATACTCCGGACTCTATGAAGTGCAGGGACATATTGTTCCGTTCATGGTTGTGGTCAAGGTTGGTAAACCGTCCGAAGTGAGCAAGCCCGGCAACCGAGGCAAGCGAGATTCACAAATGGTTATCATGCGGTTCCTTAATCGTGTTCATTACAATCTGCCGATGAGCCCGCTCGAGCTCGAGATGCACCACCACATTCGAAACATCATCGGAGTGAATCCTACCTTTTACGAATTTATGCTACAAATTGACGCGGACACTGTGGTTGCGCCAGACTCGGCTACACGCATGGTGGCAGCGTTCCTCCGTGATACTCGGCTGATAGGAGTCTGTGGAGAAACGTCGCTGAGTAACGCCAAATCGTCCTTCATCACGATGATGCAGGTGTATGAGTATTACATCTCCCACAACCTGACCAAGGCATTCGAGTCCCTGTTCGGCTCGGTTACGTGTCTGCCCGGTTGTTTCACAATGTACCGCATTCGGGCGGCCGAGACTGGCAAGCCACTATTTGTGAGCAAGGAGATCATCAACGATTATTCCGAAATTCGAGTCGATACGCTGCACATGAAGAATCTGCTGCATCTGGGTGAAGATCGGTACTTGACGACTTTGCTTATGAAATACCACAACAAATACAAGACCAAGTATATCTTCCATGCCCACGCCTGGACTATCGCTCCTGATAGCTGGACGGTCTTCATGTCTCAGCGACGTCGGTGGATCAACAGTACGGTGCACAACTTGATTGAGCTGATTCCTCTCCAGCAATTGTGCGGCTTCTGCTGTTTCAGTATGCGGTTTGTGGTTTTCCTAGATCTGCTCTCCACCATTGTGGCGCCTGTCACAGTGGCTTATATCGTGTACCTGATTGTCCTTCTGGCGACTTCCTCGAGCGTGGTACCAATCACCGCGTTTATCCTTCTGGGGGCCATTTATGGTCTTCAGGCCATTATTTTCATTCTTCGTCGCAAGTGGGAGATGATTGGGTGGATGATTGTGTACATCCTGGCCATGCCCATCTTTTCGTTTGGCCTGCCGCTGTATGCTTTCTGGCATATGGATGATTTCAGCTGGGGAAACACTCGTCTTGTCACGGGCGAGCAGGGCAAACAAATCTTGATCTCTGACGAGGGCAAGTTCGACCCCAACTCGATCCCGAAGAAGAAATGGGAAGAATATCAAGCCGAGCTGTGGGAGGCGCAGACTCAACGAGATGACACCAAATCGGAAGTGTCAGGGTACAGCTACGGCACCAAATCGTACCATCCTGCAGCCTCTGTATACGGTGGTGGCCATGATACGCAGCACTTGATACCTCATTCGCGATCTGTCTCACAGCTCGATCTGCATCAGTCCATGTATGGTGGCGGCTACAACCAGTCACGAATGTCGCTCGCACCATCGGAAATGCTGGGTGGTGAGATGCTGCCTAGTGGTCGGTCGGTGGCCGACATGGAGATGGCCGACTTGACCGGACTTCCTATGGACGACACGATCCTGAACGAAATTCGAGATATCTTGAGGACGGCCGATCTCATGACGGTGACGAAGAAGGGGATCAAGTTGGAGTTGGAACGCCGCTTCAACGTCAATCTCGACGCGAAGCGGGCGTACATCGGAAGTGGTAAGTTTTAAATCCCAATCCACACCATGAGATTGATTGCTGACTATTTTGTGCAGCCACCGAAGCCATCCTTTCTGGACAATTATGAGGTGTTTGTTACACGATTGATAGCGTTTGAGTATTGGGCTGATAGATATAATCCTGGTGTTTGGCAAATGTGTTTGACTTTGCATAGAAGGTCAATAGCATTTAGCATCGATGATTTGCAGCGCATCAAGGGACTTTGTAGCATAGCACTGCGTTATGTTGGATTTGGAGGATAGTGAGAACAGTACAGTCTTTGTGGATGCAGAGCATCACCAATATCATGGATGGCGGGATGACGTATTATCTGATCCTCAGGGAGAGAGTACCTGAGTCCCTGACATATGGTCCTTGAAGACTCATTGGTGACACTCATCCAGGTGTTAGTTTCCTCTAACTTGGAATTAACGGTTACTGTAACCCGCTTTGGTCTCGATCGACGCTATTGATGATTTTAACGATAAAAGATAAAGATAGGCTCGCCTAAAGTGGTTAAACAGGGCACTGACTGGATTGCTTCGGGGCCAAGCTCAACCAAGCATTTGCTTGTCAGTGCTTGTCCTCGGTGCCCAGATTTCTTGTCTCGGTGGAGGTCTGACATCATCGGCTCCGACACCTTTGATTCGCGGGATTCCATGTGCCTCGCCTTGAATCGCCTTCAGGTGGTGCGTGGCCTCACGTCTGACTTCTGTAGCCCAAGTTAAAGCGAACGGCCATTCCTTGAGATCTCACTCTCTTGTCATCGTTATTCCTTTCCCCTCAATCTCTATCTCAACCACTTACCTGATCACGCGACATCTGAGATCGAGGACTTAAAAGGGCTCCACCACAGTTTCCATCGAAGCTGTTCTCCCTGTTCCGTACTGAACAATACCCTGGCTTCAATTTCATCTCTTCGACCTTCAGCCATGATCCCGAAGACCGTTCTGGAACTATGTCAGAGCGGTGCATCCGTCAGCGCCGAGCTGGCCAAGGAGCCAAACTTGTCTCCCCATGAGGCAGCGAAGAAGCTCTTCCATTATGACGCTGGGGACGAAAAAGCAAACAAGAAACTGACACTGGGCGATGAAACCGATGCGGATCTTGAACAGGCTCTCGCTTGTGGCAACTGGGGAACGTCAAAGCCGAGCCCACTCTTCCTACGAGTAGGTCATGTTCTTCGATTTCCTTATCCTTGCGGTCTTCGTGCTGAACCACTGCTTAGATCTTTCATGATGTCTTGTGCACGCTGGAGAAGAACCCTTTGGCTGGCGTCTGCTCACCCTCACTCATGGGGAGCAACGGTGTATGCCCGTTGACAATCTTTGCGCCCATCCCGGACATTTGCCGGCACATGTCCAATGTCATCGCTCGAGCAGAGGAGGAAGTCTACTTAGCCACGAATTTCTGGATGCACTCGGAGCCGACCATGTTGATCACCAATGCCATAAAAGAGCTCAACAGAAAGGCCGGCGCATTGAACAAGAAAATCGTCGTCAAGATCATTTACGATCGAGGTAGCGCGAAACAGGTGAGTGTTCCAATACCCCTGAATAATGGCCCTACCTAACATCAACAGTTCATCCATAACCATATTGTGGTAGAACCTAAGACATATGCCGATCCAAATGGAGCCATCCGACTGCCACATCCTGACGATATACCCCATCTCGATCTCGAGGTCGTCAACTATCACCAGCCTATCTTTGGCACTTTCCACTGCAAGTACGTGATCGCAGATCGCAAGATCGCCATCATTCAGAGCAACAACATCCAAGACAATGACAATCTGGAAATGATGACTCAGTGGGAGGGAGCGATTGTGGATTCCTTTTACGACATGGCGCTCATTTCGTGGCACAATGCCTTGCATCCTCCCCTCCCTCTGTTGAACCGCCCGGCTGCAGGACAACCGACACCCACATTCCACTCCGACTCTCACGCTACACTGTTTGACCAGAGTGGGCAATTGAGAGAAGTCTACCATTCGTATGATGATCTACTTCCGACCCTGATATGTACATACTAAACTGGCCGCAGGACCGAGACGATGCCCGATGGCCATGATAATTTGCGTGAACTCGCCGCGGCTGGCTCACAGACGGATCTACCTATGCACACGTCCAAAGACCCGCACTATGACGAGGACATCAAGTCTGAAGTCCTGCGTGCTGCAGCGGCCCTGAAACCTCGTCAAGGCGAAAGACGCATTGATCCTATCACTCGTCTCCTGAATACAACAATCCAACCAGATACCAAGGGCAGCGCACCAGACATTGAACCCGCTGATTCCATGACGCCATTCATTCCCATACCTCAGCACGATCCCGTCCCAGTTGCGATGGTGTGCAGAGAGCCATGGGGAAAGCCTGGCAAAGGTTCACTGCACGTTCCACAGAACGAAGCGTTTGCGTCGGCTTTACGCCATGCCAAGGAGTCTGTTTTCATCCAGACACCCGACTTGAATGCTGAAGATCTCATTCCTGAGATTGTCAAGGCATGTCGTCGCGGTGTGCACGTGATATATTACTACTGTCTCGGATACAACGATGCTGGTGAGTTGCTGCCGGGCCAGAACGGGCATAACGAGATGATTGCACACGGTTTCTACAAGGAGCTCGAAGAGCAGTACCATCAGAACCTGGATATTCATGCCTATGTGGCCAAGGATCAGGTCCATCCGATACACAACAAGTTCAAGAAGCGATCGTGTCATATCAAGGTCATGATCGTCGATGAACATATTGGCATTCAAGGCAATGGCAACCAGGACACCCAGAGCTGGTACCACAGTCAAGAGATCAATATCATGTGTGATAGCGCGTTGATTGTGGGCAAGTGGTTGGAGGGCCTGAGGCAGAATCAGAACACTCATATTTATGGCAAAACGGAGAAGGAAGGACCTGACTCTGGATGCTGGAAGGATCCTCAGACTGGAAAACAAGCCGAAGCTGCCATCGGTGTTGATCCAGGCAAATTTGCTTGGGCTAAAGGATTTATTGGAGCGGTGCAGCGAGTTCGTGGAGCTGGAGGCTTCTGAGAGCAGCTTTATGCTTTGGCGCAGGTACAACTCAGGGTGATTGAGAAGGATTGTTCGGAAGTATCCAGGCGTTGTATGACGCAGTTTTATGCTTGAGAGATTAATGCAAAAGATGTTCGAAGCGCATATCCCATCATTGTTGTTTTGATATCCCCTGGTCGTACGGCAGAAGGATTCCCCGAATTCCGCTTCGCAGCTTGATCAATTCCGCAGGTTGGAGAACAGGTGTTTGCAGCTTTCATGTAACACAGCAGCAACAGCGGAGAAATTCTGGATGTCTGATGATGTCGACAGGTTCATGAGCACATGCTCGTGCTTCATCTGTTTTCAAGAACAAAGCCTCTCATATCGACTGGCGGAACTTGTGAAAGCACGAGTGACATACAAGTCGCAGCCATACCTCTTGTATGAATTCACATACCTATTGCCATGTCGAACGAGGGCCCCACAGAGCTGTGTCTCCCGAACTCTCCGAGCTGTCGACGAAGCACAAGTGTAGCAAGTATGAGTATGATATGTCTTGCCAGCGGAAGAGATAGGATACACAAATAGCTTGATTGTCACAGCCGATATCGGGTGGAATGAGGTCGCTACAGCTAAGTTTCCCCCGCAGTTCAACAGCCGACGCAAACAACCGCTTTCTCCAGTTTGGAAGTTCGGCTGTCATCTCCCTCCACAAATCCATCAATGGGAAAAGCGCGCTCCTCTCTCGCTATAGGATGGGCCGAATTCGTGCGCCATAAACGGCAGGAATGGCATAGTCCGCTTGATGATGAGCGGCACAGCTCCGCACTTGCCAATGCCTCCAAGTTCTTGGTAGCTATAGAATGCAGCAGGTTCTCTTCTGACCTCCAGGAGTGTCTCTCACTAATCTAGCATCACATACATCTTGTGCCTCGGATTGAGCTTCAGTGGCATTCGCAGCTACCATCCTACTGATTCTCACAGAGCCGCAACTGAACGGCAAAGTTTACGCCCAACATGGGTTCAGTTTCGAAGAAGCGCAAGATCGATGCCACGGCTGCGAAGCAGTATGAAACGATCTACTGTAGTCCCATGAGTATGCGACTGACATGACCTTCAGAGACTACACTACTTCTTTCGCCTTCTTTGAGGCTATCTGGGAGGTAAGGCATGCTCCCTAACTGTTCTACTGCTCCACACTGACTGATCCCAGGCTGGCATCACCCACGTCTTTGTCAATCTGGGCTCCGACCACCCTTCCATAATCGAAGCCATTGTCAAGGGCCAAAATGAAAAGCAAGGAAACTTCCCCAGAATCATCACCTGCCCGAACGAGGTATCACACACCCACAGACTCAAGATCGCATGACACTGACAAGCATGTATAGATGGTGGCCCTCTCAATGGCCGATGGCGTGGCCAGGTTGACCAACAAGCCCCAATGCGTAATCGTCCATGTCGACGTTGGCACCCAAGGTCTAGCCGCTGCTGTCCACAACGCCTCCTGCGGCCGAGCCCCCGTCCTCATTTTCGCCGGTCTATCCCCGTACACGATTGAAGGCGAATACCGTGGCTCAAGAACAGAATACATACACTGGATTCAAGATGTGCCGGACCAGAAACAGATTGTCGCGCAATATTGCAGATATACGGGTGAGATCAAGGGTGGACGGAACGTCAAGCAGATGGTCAATCGTGCCTTGCAATTCGCGACCAGCGATCCCCAAGGACCGGTCTACCTGTGCGGCGCTCGTGAGCCAATGGAAGAGGACATCCAGCCATATCAGCTCGAGCAGGAAGTATGGCAGGCAATCTCACCCGCCGCCCTACCCCAGGACGGGGTGAAATTGATCGCAGAAGAACTTGTCAAGGCAAAGGAACCTCTATTGATTGTGGGGTATACTGGTCGCAAGGTCGAGTCCGTTACCGCAACGGTAGCACTTGCAGATAAGATCCCAGGTCTGCGAGTGTTGGACACTGGAGGTAGTGACATGTGTTTCCCAACGAATCATCCAGCAGCCCTGGGTTTGAGATATGGTTCTGAACCTGCAATCACGACCGCCGACTTCATTCTCGTGGTGGATTGCGACGTACCTTGGATTCCCACGCAATGCAAACCCAAAGCCGACGCAAGAATCATCCACATTGACGTCGACCCACTCAAGCAGCAGATGCCGGTCTTCTATATTCCGGCATTTGCCCGGTTCAAAGCAGATTCAGCGACCTCTTTCACACAGATCAGCGAGTACCTTGCGTCTAATGAAACGCTGACTACAGTCCTTTCTGAAACGGCACATACAGTCGGTGTGAAGAGACAAGAAGCACATACTGCCCGCTGGAGTCAATTCAAAGAGCTTGCCAAAATTCCCTCCGATCCTGCAAACTCTTCGATCGACCCACACATCCTGGGCGGACAGCTCCGCGCGAGCGTTCCAGAGGATACCATCTTCGCTGTCGAGGCTGTAACCCTCACGGGTTTCATTGCCGACCAGATCGCGCCAGTCCTGCCAAAATCGTGGATCAACTGTGGCGGGGGCGGTCTAGGGTGGTCCGGCGGTGGTGCATTGGGGGTCAAATTGGCGTCAGACTTTGAGCACCGTGATGTAGATGCGGGGGATCTTACAGGAGCGAAAAAGGGGAAGTTTGTATGCCAAATCGTGGGCGATGGGACGTTCATGTTCAGCGTGCCGAGTTCGGTGTATTGGATTGCACAGCGCTATGAGATACCGATTCTGACCATTGTGCTAAACAACAAGGGGTGGAATGCGCCGAGGCGGTCGATGTTGTTGGTCCATCCGCATGGGGAGGGGAGTAAGGTGGATAACAAGGCTCTGCATATCAGTTTCGAGCCGACGCCGGACTATGCGGGGATTGCGAAGGCGGCGAGTGGGGGGCATGCTTGGGCTGGGACGGTGAGTACGGTGCAGGAGTTGCTGGATACTTTGCCGCAAGCGGTGGCTGCTGTGAGGGATGAAGGGAGGAGTGCTATTCTGGAGGTCAAGATTGGGGTTGAGAGTGCTGGGAAGCAGAATGGTGAGATCAAGGGCAAAGAGGTGGGCGCTACGAGTGGGTAGAAACGCATAGGTCAGTGTCAATGTGGGAGATGAGATGTCACCGTGTTATTTGAGACTGGCATAAGTTATGTATAGATCGTAAGCATCTGGAGGTATGGCTGAAGCGGTAAGGATGAATATTATTGAATAAAAATGCATGGCACTTATAAGCATTGTCGTAACAAATATAATTTAGTCTGCCGAGTCGATTCTTGATTCTGGCGGTGATAGAAGGTCACTGCTGCCATCTCATAGGCGACTGAACGTGTCGTCGTCGCGCGCGCAGAAAAAGCCTAGACTGTGCATTATGTCGTCTGGTACTTTGGTAGTCGGATACTGTGAATCGAGTACTGGCTACGGAGTAGATCGAGTGGAATGAAATACTGCCTATCTAGGAAGTCGGACTTGCCCGATTGAATTTATTTTCCCCTTTCTCGTGACCCAATTTTGATTTATGTTCGCAACGGGGTCAACGATGGGTTGGGGTCTTACTTCTTCAGGTTAGACACTTTCTTGGATGTATTGCATCTGATTACCTATCCCTCCACGTCTTTGAAGGGTTAGAGGTCGATCAAATCTCTTGTTACTATGCTGAATGTACTCGCAACCCCAGGGTGCTACACGCGGAGGAAATAGGCCATCGAGAGCTCGACGCGTGAATCAACTTGAAGTTATCGAAGCCGGACCGTGGCATGCTCTTGGTTGCTACTCATGAAAGAGTCGTCGATTCCAGGGTTTGTGCATAATACAGCACCACCACGATCCACATTGGGAGGTGACGCTGGAATGATACTAAAGCAGGCTGCCTGTACGGAGTACCATATCAGCCTTTGCCCTCGAGTGTCCACTACTGTAATGCTCTCAGATTTGATATTGACACGTCGGCATCGCTGGTCTCCTTGTCCGGCGGCTGAGGGTATGATCGAGCTGCGAAGGCAAGGGGAGGGAGATTGGGAAGGACAAGGGATATTGCGGATTTGTAGTGTTCTGGCCGTGTCCCGTAGCTGTCTGATATCCCATGAATGGTTGGTGAATATAAGGTTATGTCGAGACTCGATAGGCTTAGGCAGTGATCACTGATCTTGTAACCTGGTACACGGTAACCACACTGAGGCTTCTTGCAGGCGTTCATGCCATTACCCAAGCTGGCGAGGGTGTGGGGTGTGGGATACAGTGGGTGTATCAAGATTGGTCATCCGCCATCCGCGATCACCGTCAGACACCAGGTGTCGGGACGTACCTAGATTGCCGATGCCGTGAAAGGTCTTGTTGTTCTTGCACTGGCGCCAGCACCTCTCACGGCATCGCCGACGGAAAGGTGCAGACGCACACACAGATGCAGCCAGGCAGGCCAAGCGGATCGCATCGTCCGGTCTGTATCACCACGGACACCTGCGCCGCACCCTGCAGGGTCGGAGACCCGTACTGTACTCCGTACCATATTTGGCACGGGGACTTCAACCATGACGCGGAACAGTCGGTATTGAGATTGAGTGTCAATGGATGTATGATGTGAGCAAAGACCTGTGGCCTTGTCGAGGCTGCGCAGGTCCAGCTCGAGAATCAGGGGTTCTGACCTTGTACACTGACTTCGAAACCGATATATTCACAATAGACAAGGATTGAAGGATTGGATCATAGAGTATCAAGATTGATACGTGTCTCGCTATTGAATACTTTGACATCAATATCAATATCAATGTCAATGCTAATGCAATGCCAACTCAGTCTATAAAAAGACTAAACCAACTGCTATTACCACCCCAAATCAACTTCATTCTCTCCAAACATTCCCCAAAACCCACCACAACCCTTTCAACAAAAACCAGGTCTGTTGATCCTGATCTTTATGCACAAAGTACTAACATGACGTTGTGTACATTGTGATATGACGTGTAACCCCCTTCTTTGTGCAATCAGACAAAGCCCAATAGCTGAGACCAATCTCTAAAAGGCGGAACCCCGACGCTCGTTAGCGTCGACAAGCTCCTTGTTGAGAACACCACCCTCGCTTCCCATGTGTTGAGCAAAGGTCTTTGTAGGAACCCATTTGGCCGAGTTACGTGGGGTAGTCTCTTCCAACATCTTGTCAACCTGCTCCAAGGACAGACCCTTGGTCTCGGGGACGAGCATGTACGCGTAAACAAAGCAGCAAGTGCAAAGACCACCCCAGACGAAGAAAACGGAGGATCTCATGTTGCCCTTGTCGGTACCGACCATGTAAGGAGTAATGACGGAAATGATCTGTAGATGATATTAGACATGCGTGAGAAGAAAAAAGGAGACGAGGACTTACAGTGTTCCACAGCCAGTTGGAGGCGGTCGACAAAGCGACACCACGGGATCGAATGGGGAGAGGGAAGATCTCGCCAATAACGATCCAGGCACCAGGACCCCAGGTAGAGGCGAAGAAGAAGATGTAGATGGCGATGAAGGCGATCTGAGCATTGACTGCGGAGATGTTGTTGGCGATGGTGTTGCCGGCAGCATCGAGATGGGTCTTGTTGAAACCGATTGTGACACCAATGATGGCGACGAGGAACTCGCAGACCAACATACCGAAGGCACCCCAGATCAACAACGGGCGACGACCGAACTTCTCAACAGTGTAGAAGGAAAGCGGGGTCGAGCCGACGTTGACGCAGTTGAAGATGAGGGAGATCAAGAAGGAGTTGGAGATGGCGCCAGTGGACTTCAAGAAAGATGTCGAGTAGTAGAAAATGAAGTTGACACCGGTCCATTGCTGCATCATCTGGAGAGAAGTACCGAGGATGGTGCGGCGCAGGTTAGACTTCTGGTGGCCAAGACCTCCCTTGAAGCAGTTGTACCAGCTGCCAAACCAGCCAGTTGCTGGGATCATTTGTCGTTCGTACTCATCGTTGGCAATGATTTCTGCAACTTCGACCTGGATGTACTCCGAATCGGGAGGTTGGCCACGAAGGCGGGAGAGAGAGTCGATAGCCCGCTCAAGCTGGCCTCTCTTGACAAAGTATCTTGGCGAGTCTGGGAGGAAGAAAAGACCACCGGCAAGGATGATGGCCCAGGCAAATTGGATGGCGATTGGAATACGGTAGGCACCGGTGTCCTGTCGGTTCTTGACGGCATAGACGACGCAGGAAGCCAACAAGATACCAATAGTGATGCAGAATTGGTATCCAGCCACGAGAGCACCACGGACCTTTCTTGGGCACTGCAGAAGGATTAGCTGGATGAAGCTGTACCTCGGTGGCTGCTGCGACTTACGATTTCTGACATGTACAAGATGACAATGGCGCTTTCAAAGCCGACACCCAAACCTGCGATCAGACGACCAGCGACGATGGGACCGAGAGCGTGACCGGGACCGGTGATCATTTGAACGACGACACCGAGAGCATAGATCTATTGCGAAGCAGATTAGCACATGCATGCGCTGTTACAGGCCAAATCAATCAGACTTACAAAGCAGCCAATGATGACAGTCCACTTGCGACCAATCATGTCGGCGACATCGCCAGCAATAAGAGCACCAAAGAAGGTACCGCAGGATAGAATTGAGACGATGAGCGAGGAGTGGGATGAGGTCAGCGCAGTCGCGTTGGGTCCTTCGATGTAGTGAATGAACTGCGTGTTGGAAGTAGCACCGTTGATGTAACCAGAATCGTAGCCAAAGAAGATACCACCGAACGACGCGAACGCGCAGATCAGGTAGGCCTTCCAGGTGACAGGCGCTTCGATGCGGTTGACATCGTTGGTCGTAGAGAGAGCTCGAACGGGGGCTGCTCCGCCAGGCATGGTTGCGGTGTTGTCTTGGTAGAGGATGGGTGAATGCAGAAGCAGGTGGTTGTACCTGAGGAAGAAGGGAGAAAAGACAGGGTGCTCACGAGGACGAGGAAGACAAAGGCCTTTATGCACGGAGCTTGGACCGGAGAGGAGGCGAAACAGAACCGCACTCTTTGCTGCAATGGCACTCTGGAGGAGCTCGTACCAGGATCAACAAACCGGGGGTGACAGATGGCAACGGACGAGTGATATCACAAATTCCTATTCGGAAGTGGAATAGACTGGTCGAGAAAGCAGTGTCCATTCACTGTTTAGTGCCTGCTCCAGAGAAAAATAGTGAAATTCCTTTGGGAGGGGTCTCGCGACTCAAGCCACTGGACGGGCAACCGACGAGTAATGCAGCGAGAAGTGGATAGCAGCGTGGCATTCAATGGATCGCCGGTTATCCCATGATATGTCAAAGATTGGACGCTCGACCAGATTTTTTTCGCGGAGTGACGGAGGTCCCAGGTCCAGAAGAGGCCCCCAAGGAGCAAGGCAGCTCTTTCCCATGGGAGAGTCTGGTGAAGGTATGGCCCCTGCGGGGGCTACTGCCGGTCAATGGTCAGGCGGCAACCTCAGGCCAGTCATGTCACCTGGATGGCAGGCACTAGCGGCCGGCTGGCAAATAATGGATACCATAGTACAATGGGAAACTGGTCGTTCGGCGACGGCGACCTGCCCAGAAGCGGACTGGACTTGCTGGAGATGGTGGAGAGACGCCTGGGGATGTTCCACCGTGTCCACCAGATTATTGTTGTCTTGCAGCTGCCACAGCCAATCGCAACCCAAGCGCGCCTTGCGATCAGATGCCTCGGCTTGAACAGAGAAATATTTGCATGATCTTCTGCCCCTTCAGAGCCTTACTGGTCGGTGGGGACTCAAAAACGAACAGTCTGGAAAACGAGCCTCTGGTGCCTTGTGACCTTTCGTCTTGAGTCATGTCAGATCCTCTGAATCTAAAAATCCTTAGCTGGAGATCCCCTTGAGCAAGAGAAAGCTTGTCGCGCAGTTTTGACGTAGTTCATTTCTCTCTTAGGATCAATTGATCTTTGCTCAAGCTGTTGCGGCTCGGTTCAGCTCGTTCGCCTGTCCTTGTGTACGACGCTTGGTGTTGCCAGTCACAGCGTCAACCCCTCCTCTTGCAAAGCAGCGTCCCCGTGGGAAGCATTGGGCGGTCTGCGGGGCCTAGGAGTTGCATGCAACAATGACGGCTAGCGTGCTGTAACGTCGGCAAGGAATGTCACTTGGGTGCATTGGCTGGGAAACAAGATTTGGGCGTTTTGGCTGAAACTGAAAAAATTCTGCGAAGGCTGCGGCGACGGCGTCTGACCAAAGACAGGAAAGGGATGCGCCGAGATTAGATTTGAGCATTGTTCCTCATTGCCGGAGCTGATTGCCGAGTTCTGTGTTTTATTTCAACCATGGTTCAGTGGCGTTCTGTGTTTTATTTCAACCATAGTTCAGTGGCGTTGCTTGGGTAGACAATGTCATGCCATAGCACGGTAAAGTCATGCGTGATCAATCAAATTACTTGGTAATGATCGATCATGACGCGGCTGAAGTGAAAGTGTAATACAGCGTTCCAAAACCCAAAGGTGAGGGGAAAGAAGGCATGAATCTCAGATCGTGTGCATGTGGTAATAAGTTACATGAAGGCAAGGTTGTAGCATGGTATGGAATACCCTGTAAAGGACAAGGAAGTGGACAATAGAAGCGAGCCATTCAGTTGATTGACAGGCCTCCAAATGCTGACAGAGAGAGAAGCCACAGGAGTCAATTCAAATCAATTCAACTCGACTCGACTCAAGTCTCACGGCCATTAATCAGGCCCTCAATCCGTAGTTTTGCCGTGAACAATACCCGTGATTTTGTAACTCTTTAATCATACTCCGTAATAGGGATGTCGACATGTCTAGATGTCTCTCGATGTCCATGTTTTTGGATCAATAATGTTCAATCATTTATTCTCCATTATTCTGTCTCATCGTCTGGGTCTCATGAATTTGTCCGTGTACGAAATCCACTGTTCAAGCAAATTTGCTTGTACTTGTGACCAATGTTGGGACTATGGAAAAAAGTCCCTGTACCAAGAGACATCACCCATATCGTCACCATCATGATGATTCCCAGACACATTCTCTTTTCGCCTCTCGCTTCCCGCGACCACTTGACTGGATCTGACAATTGAGATCGCGTTGGATCATCGATGAATCACTACCCCTTACCCGTTTCGACCTCGATTCTCTCCTTCTAGAAGCTGTTCTCTGCATCTTCTGCATCTCAGCTGTTGTTCTGATTTGATAATGGCCTCCCCCATGGGTAGTAATGGATCATTGACTTTTTTCTCCCTTGCCCCTCCCTCTTCCCCCTTGGGAATCCCTCCGATACCACAGTCTCTCCAGAGTCTCCACGGCCACTGGCAACCTCTAGCGAAATCTCACTAAGCGGACGCCTCATAGCGAGGTTTCGCCGATGCAACTCTACCACATGGAATGGCGCATGCGCGCGCACACTTCGCGTGGACGGCATATGCGCGAACCAGAAACGCGAATGGAAGAACTACAGTGCGGACCAACAGTTCCTCGTCTCTCTCTCCGTGTATGTCACCTGCATACGGAATCCTCCAGAACTACTAAACGGACTCTGGCTCCTTGCCCGAAATTGAACACCGTTCTCGTTGTGGTAGCATACCAAGACTTTGGGATAGTCCACTTATCGTTCCTTTGGATCTGCTTGTCCAATGTCCTGTAATCCGCTGATGATTTCTTTCTAGCCTTCTTCTATACTCGATCCGGCAGGATAACGCTACAACCTCAAAGTTACACCATCGCGTCTTACGACCTCATGCGATGCGATGCAAACGTCCCCACGTCTCCACGACTCGACCTCATCCCGCCTCTACTCACCCATCACCTCACCCTCGCTTGGTGGTTCCATTCTTGCAGTCTCAAACCTAACTCAAACACCCCCGAGGTGGAAATCATTTCCTCTGTAGGTTTCGGCGACCGGCTCTTCGCTGTCTTCTCAAGTACAAAATGGCGCCCAGTCCAGGCACACGGACTATGCCGGGCGCCCGCTACCTTGGTCCAGATTCCCTCCGCGTACGCAATCCTTGGAACGACAATTTCTCAATAACTTCCAACAAAACTCAGTTGGGTAGGTGATTCCATGCCGAGTAATTGCCGGCCAGCCATCTCCGTTGCTCTTGAAGATGAGGAAAACCAATTTCCAGTCACCACATATTTACCAAATTCACGCAGAGACCACTGAAAGCTTCCGCATCAGAGCGCTGCCCTTGCCGCGACGCAAGACGGCAAGACTTGACAAGGTTTTCATTGTCTGGTATTGCTGCTTCTGTCACTCGTGCCAAGGTGGGTTCCTTCCAGAATGATCATGCTACTCCAAGGTAATGTGAGAAAAGCCTCACCTTCAAGGCGCCAGCATGGAGTCCTCATAAGTTGTCTCTTTGAACCTCTCCGATGGTCACCCGCATGAAACACGGGCGACGGGCGATATGGTGCGAAGACCCCGGGATTATGTGGTTCGTCTTATCTTTGAGACGGAAAGAAGTGTCTGCGGTCCTAACCTCAGACGTCCATCAGGTGTTTCCATTTCCTCGCAAACCACGGTGCCACAGCCCAACTGGCCCTCTCCCAAGGATGTCCACAGTGCCGCTCACTCTCGTCAGACGTGATCTTCTCATCTCGTCTTAGTTCACCTGCACCACGGAATCTGACTCCTTGCCGTACATAGACATCCTTTTTGAGCTCCTGAACACCATCGAGCAATGATGATTTCGCACCAGCTTGCTCTTGCTGGGCACGAACAGTCAGCATCACAGCCATGTCCCTCAATTGTGGTAGTGGCAGTAAGTCTAGGCATGCGTGGTGAGGGAAGCTGATCTGGGCCAAGCACGGTTTCAAAGGACCCAGGGGTGGCAATCGTGATTCCGATGCAATGTCGAGGTTTGTCAACGGCGCCGCGGATGGAGGACCTTCACGCAGCGCCAGAGGCAAAGAGGGTCGATAGAACGGCGACATATACTGTGGATCCATCACTCGCTCAATGTCAATGCCCAGGACGCGAGCGTTGAAGAGGCACGCTGCGAGGGTCGCAGTGGCTCCATGGGGCCAGAGCGCACACCTTGGCCGCTCTCGTACTAATGTCAACAACTGTGTGAAAGGTGTGCAAGGCTTTGACATGCATTCCTCGGTGGGAAATAAGTTCTGTGGTGAGGAGAAGGTGAACATTTCCTCGTCCGCGGTGTACTTCTGTGTCCAGTCCAAGACCTGCGTATCGGGCGACCTTACCATCGCATCCGCCTCAACTTCTGGTGGAAACGGCGCAAGACGCCTGGGCGCAGTATCCGGCATTATGCGCTTTCTTAACCTTCGCCGTTCTCCTTATAACACGTCAGAGACATAACCACGCCTGCATTACCTACGCAAAAGTGCTCACGAAAGGCTCTCTGTGCACGCCGATTCTGCTCCTTCCGCGCCTCTGTAATGGCAGGTTTCGGTTGTTCCTTATCTCTGTACTCGTCCTGGCAATTTGGCGCAGGTAGGAAGTTTCCGGAACCCATCTCGAACGCAATGTATCGGTTGACTCTGCTCGTAAGCAGGTAACAAGGTGAAACGAAGAATTCTGGATAAGCAAAATTCATAAGAATGAGGTCGAGATGAGGTCGGGGTTTATTTGTTCCTCTCCCACTTGCTTACTCTTTTCGGCCAATCAGAATACAGGCCTGGCATGGAGAGAGACATATTCGGGACAACTCAACCACATCCAAAGGTGTAAGCAAGTACGGGAGTACAAGAACCCACGATCACGATCACGATGTCGATGGCTTTGGACTATCTAGATGATTCGACTGCTACCGACCACAGAAAAATCCCACCTGGTTTAATATTCAACCAGGTTTCTCACTCCAAATTATGCCAGCATCGAACAAGAAAATCATCGCCATCGTAGGTGCAACGGGAAGACAGGGAGGAAGCGTCGCACGTACCTTCCTCTCAGCACCTCTATCGTCGCGCTGGCACGTTCGCTGTCTCACGCGGAACCCGTCGTCCGAAGCTGCCAGGCACGTACAATCAAGCTCGTCTACAATGTCTGGCCATGCCAGTGTGCTGACTGTCAATTACTTAGAGGTCTCGCCGCCCTCGGCGCCGAACTCGTCCAAGCCGACCTCTCCTCGACCGCCAGCCTCGTCGCAGCCTTCTCCTCCGCCACCGCCATCTTCGTCAACACCAATTTCTGGGAAGTCTATCGCAGCGCTGTGGCGTCTGGCACAAACGACGACGACGCCTCGCAACTAGCATACAACAACGAAATCACATGGGGTATCAATGCCGCAACAGCAGCCAGCCAGATTCCTGAGCTAGAGAAATTCGTCTACTCAGCCTTTGGCTCGATGAAGGTCGCTTCTGGAGGCAAGTACGCGCGCTGCTACCACTTTGAAGCCAAGGCCGTTGTCGTTGCGCATATTACCGAGAAGTTGCCCCAGCTGGCGGCGAAGACGAGCTATATCTATGCGTCCGCATACGCTGATAATCCATTGCTGTTTCCGCACAGGGTGCCCTATGGGACGTCGTGGATTCTGTGGATTCTGATGAAGTTGCCATTTCTGGTGCGGTTTCTGCCTCGACCAGCTCCAGCTGCCCCAGCGACTACCAAGGCCACCGAAAAGAAGGTGCCGACTGGTGGTGAGCATCTCATGGTTCTTCCGGGGAAAATGTCAACGAAGCTCCCCGTCTTCATCCCGGATGTTTCGACGGGTGGATACGTTCGGTGCCTGGTTGAGGATGAACCGGCAAGCACGAAGCTTCTCGCGGTCGACTGGTGGCTCGGGCTCGAAGAGGGAATGAAGATGTGGGAGAGAGTCACGGGTCGGAAGTCAAAGTCCATGGAAGTCACTGTGCAGTTGCTCTGCCAGTTGACGGGTCGGAGGGAAGAGGTCATTGAAGGTGCGGCTTTTCTGGCCGAATTCCCTTACATGTGTGAGGTGAAGGGTTGGATTGAGCCCAGTGGACTGAAAACCCCACCATCTAACGCGATGAGCTATGAGGAGTTTTTGAGGACCAGAGACTTGCAGGAGCTGCTGGCCTGATAGGACCTCAATGGCAGACGATTCAATATTTGCATTCTCTCTATCAGTTCCTCAAGTAATGAATCATGGTTTACTTACGAAGTGTTGTGCGGACAGATACCACTTCGGAAGCACTCTGGCATGACATCAAAGTATTGAATGAGTAATCCGACCATGAAAATGAGGTTAAAGAGCGACACCCGGCTTCAAGGTGGGTGGTAACTTCCGCGATATGTGTAACGAACTGTGATTGGTCCAACCACGAGAACGCGCGCTAACAAACCACTTTACGCGCGACGCGTTTGGCAATTGAATCTCAGGGATAATTCCATCCTCATTATCATCACATCACAACCAAGTCCTCACATCAGCTGTTAACTCACCTCGAAAGGCGCCCGAGAAATTCAACATGGCCCTCGATACATTCCAGCTTCGTGACGAAGCAGTCCGAGACAGAATCCGACTTGCAACAGAATTCCTTGACCCTACAGACGATGCAGCCAGATCATACCGCGGAGACATTGTGCTCATGCTCAACCGTGGTCTCCGAAGACTAGTGGTGAGCATCGATGACATCCGAACTCACTCAAGAGAACTCGCGGACGGCATTCTTTACAAACCTTTCGATTACTCCCTTGCCTTCGACGCTGCGCTGAAGAACATCATTGGCACAATTCCCAATCGGCCTCCCTTCGAGCAAGATGAGGACAGATTATACTATGTGGCATACTCTGGCTCATTCGGAGAAAACACCTGTAATCCTAGGACTCTGGGGAGCTCCTTGTTGAATAGAATGATATGTCTGGAAGGCATTGTCACAAAATGCAGTTTGGTACGGCCGAAGGTCGTCAAGAGTGTACACTGGAACGAGAACAAGCAGACTTTCCACTTCCGAGAGTACAGAGATCAGACCATGAGTGCGAATGCCCCGGCAAGTCTGAGCGTATATCCCCAGGAAGACGGAGAAGGCAATCCTGTAAGTGAAAACCCTCGCAAGCAGCATGCGTTGTATTAATGCATCTCCAGTTAGTCACTGAGTACGGCTACTGCACCTATCGAGACCATCAGACGATAAGCATACAGGAAATGCCCGAACGAGCACCGGCAGGACAACTTCCCCGCGGCGTCGACGTCATATTCGACGACGACATGGTCGATCGAGTCAAGCCTGGTGACCGGGTCCAGCTCGTGGGTATTTTCAGATCGCTTGGTAACAGAAATGCTGGATCTGGGTCATCAATATTCCGAACACTCATACTTGCGAACAATGTTGTTCTATTGTCCTCGAAATCAGGAGGAGGAATTGCAGAAGCCCAGTATACCGATCAAGATGTCCGGAATATCAACAAAATTTCCAAGAAGAAAAACATCTTCCAGCTGCTGTCTCAGTCTTTGGCGCCCAGCATCTACGGCCATGACTACATCAAAAAGGCCATACTGCTAATGCTGCTCGGTGGTATGGAGAAGAATTTGCCCAATGGAACTCATCTGAGGGGAGACATCAACATACTCATGGTTGGCGATCCGTCCACAGCCAAATCACAACTTTTGAGATTCGTGCTGAATACTGCACCCCTCGCCATTGCTACAACCGGCCGCGGATCCTCTGGTGTCGGTCTTACTGCTGCCGTGACTCAAGACAAAGAGACTGGAGAAAGACGACTTGAAGCAGGTGCCATGGTTCTAGGCGATCGAGGTGTTGTCTGCATTGACGAATTCGACAAGATGAGTGATGTTGACCGTGTGGCTATCCACGAAGTTATGGAACAGCAGACCGTCACCATTGCCAAAGCTGGCATACATACCTCGCTCAATGCCAGATGCAGCGTCATTGCAGCAGCAAATCCTATCTTTGGTCAATATGACAGCAACAAAGATCCTCACAAGAACATCGCATTGCCGGATTCTCTACTTTCGCGTTTCGATCTGCTCTTCATCGTCACGGACGACATCGATGACAAGCGAGACCGATTTATTTCTGAGCATGTTCTCCGGATCCATCAGTACCGACGACCTGGGACAGAAGAAGGAGCACCCATTCGTGAAGACGCCACTCAAATCCTCGGCATCGGCATTCAAGAAGAACAAAATGCGAAAAAGACCTCGGATACGTACGAGAGGTACAATGCTGTACTCCATTCAGGTTTTTCCATAACGGACGAGGTACACCCACACCCACTCAGCATGCCTTTCTTGAAGAAGTACGTCCAGTACGCCAAGAGCAGATGCAAGCCCAACTTGACCAAAGAAGCCAGCGACTCTATTGTCAATGCCTATGCCGAGCTTCGTAACGATCAAATCAAAGCCAACGAGCGCAGAACAAGCCCGCTGACTGCCAGAACACTCGAAACACTGATTCGTTTGTCAACGGCGCATGCCAAGCTCAGATTGTCAAGCCGTGTTGAGAAACGAGATGCCATCGTGGCGGAAGAGCTTCTCAAGTTCGCTCTCTTTAGAGAGATTCCAGAGAAAGAAGACGGACGAAGAAAGAGACGCAAGACACAAGATGCCGACAGCTCTGAGGAAGGCAATGACTCTGGGAGTGATGGCGATAGTGATGATGATACGGCATACCGTGGCACAAGGCCAAGCGCCGCCCGCGGCTCAAAGCCTCAGACGCGAAGCCAACGGTCACCTCGTACCAATGGTGCGACGAACGGCAGAGCTTCTGGACGCACGAATGGAGATGTCGAGGAAGAAGAAGAAGATGATGAGGAAGAGCCAAGC
Source organism: Exophiala viscosa (assembly GCF_022695815.1). Lineage (NCBI taxonomy): Eukaryota > Fungi > Ascomycota > Eurotiomycetes > Chaetothyriales > Herpotrichiellaceae > Exophiala > Exophiala viscosa. Next base: position 1,659,689 of record NW_026944355.1, on the reverse strand, counting down.
CCCTCGCGAAGGCCAAGACAGACGGGTGCAGAGTCGCAATTGTCTCGCATGAGCATTGCTAGTTCCATCCCGAGCTCGCAATTGCCGTCTACGCAAGGTGATTCTCAGTCACAGTCGAGAAGAGGACAGTCTCAGCCCAGCATCTCACCGTCACGGCTCGAGGCGTTCCGCCGTGCTCTTGGTCCTCTGATGGTTACATCCTTGTTCCAGAACGATATGGCCACTGTGCCGGACGTGACTGCAGCAATCAACCACCGCATGTCAGAGAATAACTCGCAGGAGTTCTCGGATGTAGAGATCACGGCTGCATTGAAGGAGATGGGAGATCAGAACTTGATCATGTTCTTGGAGGATAGTGGGGAGGTGTACAAATTGTAGGATTTGATTCTGGGACGGATGAATGTTATGTCTGGTGTTACGGTGGATAACGCGGCTGCTGGTATCATGTTTAGTGTCAATGAGCAATGATGAACAACCCTTTCGGTCAAAATCGAGCCTGTTATCCAGACAAGGTATGCTAGTTGAAAGTCGGTGTGCTCCATGATACTCCCCGGTGTCATTTCTTGAACACCGTTGTTGCCTCAAGCGGATTTCAGGAATGGGACATGGCATGACGCTGGTGCATTGAACGATGGTCTCATCGACGTTGTACTCGTTCTATTTGAAGACACCGTGCTCAACAACAACGCTTCCAAAGGACCTCGATGAATGAAGCATCGATAGGACGGGCGGTCTACGTAGGGTCATCGCTCAATTTTCGGTTTTGTAGAGCGCCCGCACGGCCGTGATGCAAATCTCTTCAATCGACGCGTCATTTGGAATCGGCTGGCCGAATTCCTCTGCTGTCTACTAGAGAGTGGTCAGGGAAAGGGTTTATATACAGTCACGGATCAATCTTCCCCCAGAAAGTAAGCTAACCCTTTTCCGGCGACTTGGCAGCTCTTTTATCACAACGACGTCTCACAACACACTTCACTTTCATCTGTCTTCAATCATTCATCATTATCAGCGTACATGAGTCTCATCTCATACAGCACTTGATTTCAAGTAGATCTCTCTCAGTGCTATGACAATGCTGTACCTGTCCGTGTCCTCAACAATGCCTCGGGGTATCAATGACGCCTCGAATGCAAGCATAAAACGCAAACGAGTTCTGTACAGCCATGTTCCAGCATGAATGTCCCTCCATTCAGAGCCAACTGGGTCCCTCAACACCGACTACGGCTGACCACCAGCCTGTCCGTTCCCACCGCGGGCCTGAATGAGCTCCTGCTCCGCTCTCTGAATCCAGCGCTGCAAATGCGTCAAGTACATGTGCAGACCTGCTTCTCTTCCTCTCTGTTGCCATTGCGCAAAGTTCTCTGGGGCCACCCATCTGTTTTGCTGGCACCAAATGGTCTGTAACGCGTCGACGATAATCTCAAACGACGATTCTTGCCCAGGCTGGGGTACACCAAGCATCTGGTTGATCTGTCCCAGAAATAAGTTGTGTTGCATGGTCAAGAATATACGGGCGTCTTGCTGCGGATGAGGCGTTCCCATGACCTCATAAAGCTGCTGGACGACCTGTAAAGCGCGCTGTCTCTCGAACCCGGCGAATTGCTCAAGTCGCTCGATCTGATTTCGTGGCACGGGCAGTGGAGCTGGAGCTGGCGGCTGTGGTGGAGGTGCTGCCGTCGATGGCGCAGCTGGTCTCCGTCGAGGCTGCTGTGGGCCTCTGTGATCCTGCCACCGGGTCCCAGTTCGCTCAAAAAAGACGTTTTCCCGCTCCCGGGTGAAGATCCGTTGGATGTAATTCCAAGGTCTTTCTCGAGCACTTTCGTGCCGAGCATCCCGTGGGAGTGCCTCCCAGATACGACGGCCGTCCCAGCCCTCGGCCTCGAACATTCGCAAGGCGGAGCCCCAAGCGTGGTTGGGATATTGCGCGCAGATTTCGTCCAGCGTCAGCCTGGCCGGCAAGATTGTTTTTGACTCTGGGTAATTGTGGAAGGCAGCACTATTGCCTCTGCCCCGTGCCCTCTCGATTTGCAACCGGTATCTGGTCCGCGGGTCGTCGTCGTTGCCAAAAACTGCGAGCAGGTTACGTCCGGCGTCATCTCCTTCGCCAATGGACCGTGCTTGTGGTGGGATAGGATCGTCTTGTGGCAGGTGTGCGTGAGGATCCGACCTCCTCAGCCCTGGGCATCGCTCCCGGGGGCCCAAGCGCTCCACCTCACCAGTGGCCTGTCTGTCGTCCTCAACGTCCTCCTCGACCTCTTTCTCCACTTCTTCTTCAACATTGTCCTCAACGGCCTCCTCGGCCTCTTCCTCGACTTCTTCCTCAACATCCTCCTCAACGGCATCGTCGAAGTAATCCTCATTCAGGTCAGCACCTGCGTCAGCCTCAGCCCAGTCATCCTCGTTCATGCCAGTGGCATTCAACTCGTACTCCCTCATTCCAGCATTGGTGGGTCTACCAACGTTGAGGTACTGGCCTGGTGCCTCAGCAAGCACCTCTCCCATTCCCTCAACAAGCCTCTCTTCCATTCCTCCAAGGAAGTCATATGCCGGACGCAAGGCGTTGTTGTCAATCATCTGCGCGCCATCATTAGCTGCGGTGCCTGGTTTCGGTCGACCATCTGGGTCGAAGCTCCATCGCCAGTGATCCTCTTCCTCCACTTGTCCCTGTTGGCCAGCGTCGGACTCGTTTGATTCCTCTTCCCATTGGTTGTCATGACCGCCATCAGGGTCAATCGAACCGTCCTCTGGTTCAATTTGTGAGCCTGTTGTATCTTGGTGTATGTCACGACCCTCATGGTCATCTGATGGAGGGGCGGCATCATCCTCAAGCGGTCCACTCTCGGGCTGTTGGTCGTTGCCAGCATCAGAACTTGCTTCTGTGTTGTTGAAGCTGCGGAGCCAATGAGGTTCTGACCCCGACTGGCTATGACCGGCGCCAGCGTTGTTACTAGCCATGGTGACGACGATTTGATTGAAGGGATGCGCGATAGGATGGTGTTATGATGCTCGCGACAACTCGCTTGCAGTCCTTGTTGTGGTGGAGGGACCAAAGCGTTGATCCGTTGATTGAAAAAGATCTGAGAGCAACATCGGTCGGTCAGCCACCAATTCTCGCACTGCGCGACGAGATGCAACTTACTTTCAGGTCTTCCCAAGAGAATCCGCGCTGCCACGGCTCCCTAACTGTAACACTGGTCAAGGACAGTCCGAATGAGATTGAGGCTCAGTATGTTGTCCTTTGAAGGGTATGAAGGAAAATTCATCGGCAACTGATCGCTTGACATCTGATTCACGAACGATTGTGAACATGTGTGCGGTGCCGCTATATCAGATTGGCGCGGGTGCGGTAGAATTCGATCTACACAACTCAGAAAGGTTTGGTGGCTTGTGTTGGAAATTGTGAGGACAGCCATGCGCAAGTGCAAGCACACAAGAGTGCCCTATGGGTTTATAAGGGCCAGGGGGCCAAACAGAGGCATGCTCGAATGTCCATGACAATGTCGGCAGATTTCAAACGACGACGATATGTCACCTATATCACCAACGCACCGCAGTGTCGTTCGCTTCATGGACGAGCCGCTCCGTATATTCTGGACATTGAAGGTTGGTTTGTACCTTTGAACTGAAGTACAATTTGGCTTCCTTCTCTCTGAAGGGCTTCTTCGCTCAACACCAAGGCAAGTGGTATACCTCCAGCATACAGCTCAAAGCATGATCGGTACAAGAATTTCCCACTTTGTTACGGCTTTGTTCCTCCTGAAAGTTTTACAATGAGTGGATGGAGTGAAGAACCTTGCTCGGCAAACTATTCCATGCCAACAAGGCTGTATTTGTCAGGAGTGATACCCTTCTTCCCTGCACTTATACGGCTGGCGGCGGATGTGTTGCATGCAGTTCTGATACATGGGCTTTGGAAAATGGCACGAACGAGTGTATCCGATGTTCAGTGTCACCATCTCTATCCGCCTTAAACTGCCTGGCTCTATGCAGAACAGCTTCTGGGATTCACAGGAAACAGCCTCCTGGATGGGTGACAAGTAGCTGCGGTCTACAAACAGTGGGCTGAATGGGAAAGCTACAATACTGGACTACTATTACGTGGATGTATCCAGGACAAGGAAGATCTTGAGGGTTCAGCATGCTCATTTGTACATGTCTTTGTGTACGAACAGAGTGCCCTTTGAGTCCAAAGCACACCTATTCCATTCTCCTCCACACATTCTGGACAGGCTGTGGTATCCTGACAGCCAGCTGCCATCCCAAACGCCAACACAAACCCAAAGACAAAGCCGCTCGACAAAATTCTGCAAAACCAGACAACAACACCTTCTTCGCGACATTCTCCTCCATGTCGTCGCTCGACCGCGCTGAAATAGGGGTGTTCAATGTGTGGTCCGGCCAAGATCGACCGCCGAGACAAAAAGTGCGCCGAGCCTGCTCACGCCTACCATCCTACCTCCATATAAATTCCCTCCCTGCTTCCCATTCAAAACGTCATTCTTTCACACCTCTCTCTCCATCTTGCGCTCTGTCGATCTTTGCGTCTCAAGAGTAAGACAGTTTGCGGTGAAGACTGCGCAGGTTTAGATCCATTTAACCTTTCTCATTTCTTTATTCCTCCTCAATCACCATCAACCTCACCCCTCCAACAATCACCTTGCCCTGAACAGCCGATCAACCAGTTGAAAAGTCTTCACGCGTTGTTGAACATGCCATCCCAGAATGCTGGGTCGTCCTGCATCTGTCGCAGCTCACTTGCAGTTAGATCCTCAGACCCAAAGTTCCAATCCTGATTGACGTTCATTGGGTCGGATGACGGGGCAAGATCCTCAATGGCTGCGTCGAACATACCCATACCATCGTGCGGAACCTCCGGTTGAGGAGGATCTTGCACTGCGAAAAGTTCAGGATACTGCATCGAAAGATCAGAAGTCTGCGCAAGAGTCTCGTCACCACCAGGAAGATCTGTCCAGGGAGTCAAATGAGCACCTTGCAAGAAATATTCACCAGTCTGTGCCAACATATCAACATGCTGTGGAAGATATGCGGTGTCTGTTGCCACCTGGTTCTGCTGCGGCACGATGTAAAAATCCGTCTGATCGTACAGAATTTCAGGGGTCGGAGGAAGACTTGGAAGCATGTCAATGTACTCCTGCAGAATTTCATCTTCGGTCCTCGCTTGAGACGATGGGTCTACTTCGGTTCGACTGGTCCCTTCAGCAACAGCCATACCAAGTGTCGGAACCATGTTTTGCGTTTGCTGCAGGGAGGACATACTTGGGACGGCGACTTCTTCTGTGGGCTGGCCATGCTGATGACTGGGAGCTGACGGAGCCGTGGAGCCGCCGTATATTTCCTCAAAGACCAGGTCGAAGTCCCTGCCGAGACCAGGAGCGTCTTCAAGTCTGTTGCTAATCCCAACGGGTTCGAAGGCTTGCTGTGTGTTGAACACCTGTGGTCCTGGCTCGGCTCCGAAAACTTGCTGCATACTCTTTCCGGCCAAGCTGAACCCCGGAGTCAGTGCCGTCTTCGCGCGTTTGTTGGAGGCTTCTTCAGCTGGTGTCTCTTCCCGGACTCGCTTGGGCCTCTGGCCATCATGAGCGGTGAGACTCAAAGTACCACTCCCGTCGTGCGCTTCATGCAAGGCATTGAAGCTTTGAGCGGCGTTGCCGGGCTTCCCGGTGCGTTCTGCAAAGGCGTTTGTGACAGCTTGGATTGCCTGCCGTACGAGACCGAACTTCAACTGGCCGCTCTCAAAGGCCGAGGCAGCAAGTGGAACAAGCTTCTGCAAGCTGGTCGCAATGATCCCCTGCTCTTGCAAGATTGCGTCGACAGCCTTGTTTCGCACCTCCAACGAAGCTGCACCAGTCTCGCGTGCCCGAAGATCATCAAACACGGCTCTTACTTTGTTGTCAATGAATGCGGCGAATGCAGCGCAATCCTCGATGCGTTCGAACGTCAGGAAGGTCTCAGTCATGCTATTGACCGGATATCGAAGCATTTGGAGTACCTGCTGGACACGTTGTCGAACATCGGCATTGGCATGAACAACATCTGCATTGACAATCGTCTGCGCTGCTGAGACCTGTTTTCTCCAATACCCAGCCATGGCGTACTTGTATTCTTCGAATACCTCCATGGACTCCCACAATGTGTCGGATCTTGCCTCCGCCTTTGGCTTCTTTGCCTCGGGCTTTTGAGGGAGGTCCTCGGCTGCTTTTCGCTTATTGGCTCCTGACCGAGGCGTGTATTCAATATGGCGGACGGGCTGGGCGTTTGGGTTGTTGAACTTGCCCATCAGTTTGCTTTTTCCCTTCTTCTCACCACCGTTCATCAAGCAAGGACGAAGCTTCGGCTGAGTGCACAGTTCTGCGATCTCATCATCAGTGTGAGCTTTCAGGTATGCTTCGAGCCGCTTGGAGATAAAGTTTGTTCGATTGTTCTTGGATTTGCATGTTGCAATACCGTTGTCGATGAACTCTTGCTTTGCAACGTCTGTCAGACGATTGTAGATGTCGTGCGAAGTCCAATGCCATTGAACAAAGGCGGCAAGATATGTTCCTCGAATGTGGTTCGGGTATCTGATGCAAATCTCTTCAATCGACGCGTCATTTGGAATCGGCTGGTCGAATTTTGGAAACGAAGGCAGCTCTCGATACACCTTCGGTTGATTATCCCATCTCTTTCCTCCTCGAATGCCATCTCTTGACACGGTCGCTTTACTGGATTCCGCTACGCTGGTGGTGGGCCCGGTAGCTGGATTGGAGGTGGTGGAGACTCGAGCCGCGGAAGCCATTGGAGCCTCTTCTCTGCTCGACAGGATCGATTGCGTTGAGGACCCTTCGATAAAGCTCGAGGCTTCGACGTAACCGGCAGGCAAAGGCTGTTGTTGTGCTGGTCGCATGATGCTCGACTTTCACTTGGAAATGAGTAAGAAGGCTGGTAATGCTGCTGCACGACTTTCAAATGTCTTGAAAGGCTATCAAGAGGTCACAGCCTTGTATGATCCTTGGAGTGGTAAACAACAGTATCTTTTCGGAAGCCAAAGATTGTGTAAAGAGTTGAAAGTCGATGAACTGCTTTCAGACGAGGGTTTTGAAAGCCGAAGGGCAGCAAATGTTTTGGAGGAAGTTCACTTCAAAACAGGACAGCAGTTGCACTTGTCGGGCTGCCTTTCACATCGAAGTGATGTCTCGCGCGGCGGACAACTTCGAGCCTCGCGACATCGCGACATGTTCCACCTTGGCAAAGAATGCTGCGCAACGTCTTGTCCGCCACGCACAAATAGCGTCATGCTCGATTCCTGCGCGAGAGTCGTCGAAGCGGTTTTCTACTATATTTTTACGGTATCTACGGTTCGAATGGTGGTGGAGAGGAAATGATGCGCAGAACGTGCTGAGTCGAAAGCATCATTTTCACTGTCCTGACAATATCAACCGTCGAGTCTTCGATTTGGCGGTAATCTACTCTCTCATTGCTCGAAAGTCCCGGCATTTCGTGTCTCAAACCCTCAATAAGCACGGCCATTGAGCTCGAGACAACAAAGACCACACAAAGCGCAAAAATCAACAACAAAGGAAAAGAAAGAAAAACCGTCTTCAACCAAGGGACAATGGAACCCCTGAATGACTCAGCCTTGCCGACCAACTGAGACATCGTCGAATCCTCCGCAAATACCTTCCCCCACAGCTACCAGTAAAGATGAGCAGCTATTGCTGCCAGCCTTGTTCGTTGTCGACTCCTTTCGACTTCTGTTGACATCCTCCTCCTCGTACCGAAATTACCAAATCCCTCCTAGCTGATGCCGAATGTACGGCAAGTGCAGAATGTGTTTTCATGCTCCTCCAGCTCGGCTCCTCTTTGCTCAAGCCTCTCCACCTTGATTGCTTCTCTTTTGACCACGTGGAGCTCCAAGCGGCTGCTGTGCATCACTCCGGACACTGTCTGGGTCTATGATTGTGCCTTGGACAGGTGCATCTGACATGAGATGCGCTGGAGGCGGCGGCGCAAGACTCTGGATAAGCTGTTCTTGCAGCATCAACCATTGCCAATTCATGGTTTCCACTGAGCGATCTCGAGCGTAAGCTAGGAGGTCGCCGTTGCCGTCGAAGTCTGATTGCCTAAAGCCACCATGTTGGGTGTGAACCGGTGAAGTCGACATCGTTACACGCACTGTGTACAGCAGCCATAAACAGAGGTATTCTGGCACGCATTTCTCAAATGCAGAGAGAAACGCGAAGTTCAACCAGGCGTCTTTCTCGTCCTGGAATGGTGTGAAGCCTTGCTCCAGCAAGCGATAGAACTCAGCGTCGTATGTTTCGAAGAACATCTTTCGGAGCTCAAGGCTCCAGCCACAGAGGTCAAGAGCGTTTTCGAAATACAACCAAGCTGGGGCAGAGTTTGTTGTCGGATCGATGTCCACCACGCATCTTGCCGATTCAAAACTGTCCCGCATTTTGGACTCAAAGGCTTGGTAGAAGGCCTGAAATTGGGCGTCGGACTTCCAGAAATCAAGACCCCAGAAAGATCCACGAGGCTCTTGTTGCGTGGGAAAGACTCGGACATTTTGGTGGAATTGTGCGTTGAAGTCTTGTTCGGACAAAACCGCCTCTCCAGATTTCGTTTCTGTGTGCGCATATCCCTTCACGAATGGGGCCCCATCGCCCGGAGTTTGGGCTGCAACTGTAGAATTGTCATGACGACGTCTCTCCCTGGCTGGCTCCTTCTTCTCGCTCTTGATTCGTTTTGGAGCCAGAGGATTCAAGCCAAGGTTGAGCGGGTCGCTCTTGCCGAAGACCAAAGTGCCCTGGTCGTTGCATTTTGGCTTGGGGCCCGCAACCAACCGACGGACACCTACCTCTCCGAGGTCTGACCATCTCTTAAGCATTCGTTTCTGCAAGAAGTTTGATGGTGTTTTGCCCTCACCGTATGCAGCTATCCACCCGGCTTGGATGTCATCGGTGGCTTCTTTGAAGATGTCGAGGGCAGTCCAGAAGACAGGGGTGAAGAGATCCAAGACGTCTTCATTTTCCAAGTGATTTGGATATTTCTGGCAGATATCCAACAGGGTCAGGCCTGGTGCAAGCGGAGTATCTCGTTGAGGATAAGCTGGTAGGTTGTACTTGCTGAGTCGGCGGCTTGTGGTGTTGCTGCTGCCCAGTGTCGTGCTGGTGCGGGCTCTCTTGTTGTTCTCAACAGGGGTGTCCTCTCTTTTACGTTTGAGTCCTTCCTCAGCTGCGTCGGTGTTGGATCTCTTGCCTGAAGAGGGAGCTATGGCGGCATTGATTACCAACGATTGGCTTGGTGCTGTGCTACCGCGGACTCTCTGCCGGTCCTCAACAGGAGCGTCCTCTCTCTTACGTTTGAGTTCCTTCTGAGCTGCTTCGATATTGGATCTTTCAATTGAAGCGGGGGCTGTGTCGGCGTTGATCGCGAAGGAGTGATTGCTGGCACTGGCACTGTTCTGCACATCATATATACTGATATGTTGATATGATGGGAACGGTGCAGGCTTGGACAGGTTTGGTTGACTTAAGTATCCCTCCTCCTGCTCCCCAATTGCATTGAAGCTTGACTCATTGCCACGGGTGTTCTGCTTGCTTGCAAGCGGCTCCCAATTGAATGTAGGTGGATTGTTGTTTTCCTTGGTCTTGTTTGATGGATTGGGGACGTGTGAAGGCGTTGCTTCTTCCAGGGAGTTGCCAACAATACTGTTGGAGTCTGACTGATGCACAACGTCGCTATTCACCAGCTGTCCGGTTTCTGCTTGACGGTCAGCAATGAAGCAACCATGCAGGGCAGGAAACACTTGCGATTTGCTTGATTGTCTCCGTAAACCGTTTCAAGGAACCATTGCGGAAGTCCGGTAGACATCTTGGTGGTGTTTGTCTGAGATTTGGATCAGCCTTGTTGGACAAACCTTTCGATAAAGACAGCAAATACCTGATGAAGATCGCAAACAACGTGCGAAAACTGGTAATTGGGCTACTGGAACCAGATTGCAGGTAAGGAGAGCCTTTGGCGATGTTTGAGAGACGATGCAAAGGATTTTTTGGATAGAATTGAGCTGCTAAGTTCTCGTTTTCGAAGTATTGATGAGGGATTAGATGAGTACGAATTCAAGGAGATGAAAGATGGAAGGTTATGTTGATGGACGTCCTTCACTCAGCACTTGATCGCGTGTTCTCGTGTTTCTACCACACCCATCTTCACCACACTTCTACTGCGTTGCCAGGCTTCACAGGTGAGGCAGTATGTACTAGCGCGACTGCCTCCGTTGCGTTCTGCATTCTGCATCACGAAAGCCGCTGATTAGTGCAGGAGCTCTACAATTGGGATATGCAGGACTGTGAGCATATTCCCATTCTACCTGATTGCCATCTTCGCAAGAGGATGGGCGACCATAGACCACGACCTGCGAGGTGGTATGGTCTCAGCCTTGTGGCCGATCAAACCTGAATATCCGCCGTTGCAACACGGGCCACGTTCGAAAGGGGCAGCAGAACGACAGCTGCTCGAACTATCTTCGGGTGCACCTGTGCTGCCTCTAGGAAACTATGCCCACGGGTTCAATCCCAATGTTTGGCCTGCAGAGAGCTGTGATGTCAATTCACCAAACAGTGCACCTCGATACAAAGAAACGTTGACTCCCTCGACACGCAGCCTTTATTATCAACTTGGCAAAACATCCCGTGTCCCAATCCGCACAGAACACACACTCCTCAAGAAAATTCCATCAGATGGTATCTTGTGGCCTCCAGCGAACATGCCGAACGGGGCTGCGGAGACCTCGCGCGCGCTCGCTGTTCCCAAGGCACTGACGCCCCTTGGGAAAAGGGAAAGCAGATGACAAAAGAGATGGGGAAAACATAACACCCGACAGATGATTTGCGGCGTTGCCTCATCCTCCACACAACTTCAATCGAGCCTCACTCTCCCCAAGCCAATTGCTGCTTCCTTGATGCGACCTAGTGGCATCTCTACTACTGTTGTACCTTAAGAGCCTTGCCGCCAAAATTCAGGGGTTGGGAGCCTTGCCAAGACCACTTCAAAATTGCTACAGTTGTAGGACAAATTCAACGTACCATCGACATTGATGAGATCCCCGCTTCCAGCAGCCGTATCCCTTTGCTAAAAAGCATCTGACCCGCTCTTCAATGCCTTGTCCTGTGGCCTCAACCATTGCCCGCTTCGTGTTGATCACTTCTCGTTCGCTCACGTGACCGTTCAATAATATCGACCCGTATGAAGTCTGATCAATACAATACATTCATGGCCTCAGAAGATATCATCAGTTGCAACATTGTAAGATTCAGCCAATTGGGAAGGAGTGGAGAAGATATTGCTATTCTGAATTCGTATGAAGAGCTAGACATTTTCAAAGAGTGGACATCTCCATCGCATGCACATTTCCTCTCGTACCACGATCCTGACAGCATCGCTGACTCTGCAACAACTTGGGGTGTCTTTGCCAGATACCTACTCTTGCATCGGACTGATCGGAACAGAACTTTCAGACTAGATAAGCAACGCGGAAACACCGTACCACTGTTCTTCTATCCATGAGATGCGGTCACACTAAAACACCTCTCCTTGCTGCATCATGCCTCTCACCTGCAATAAGACCCTAAAGAGATCTTCACGCGCCTGAGGGCGCAACAACTGCACCGTTTCGGCCCCGACCACCTCGTTCATTACTGAAGGTCTTCCACTCGTGGCCAGCCGGTCGTGATAGGCTCCTGCTGCACTGGAGATATAGCGGTTCCATAACTCGGACCAGGCGCCGATCCTGGTGTAGTCGCGGGCCGGTAAGGGTTCGATATTCAATGAGAGTCCGGCAGCCACCCTCGCTGCCATAGACGCCAGATCATAGGTAAAACCACGCCTGTTTCGGTATCTATCCGCCAAGTTGCAGAATGCCAATATGCTCAGTTCCAACTGCCTGGAAAAGCGTGCGTTGTGTGTCCTTTCCAGATTTGATGCATCAACAAACCCCTGGCCGTACAAAAAACATAGACGTCTTCTTTGGTAGTAGGTGTCCAAAGGCACAGCGGGCACTGTATGGCTCTTTTGCAGCTTCTGTAGCCTGTCGGCAAAACCACTTCCAGGGATTGTAGCCCATCTCCTGATGTCAGTCTTCACCTGCGGCTGAGGTTCTCGTGGTGAGGATGTCGTCCTCTGCCGCTTTGGAGGGCGTCCTAGACGTTTGCCGGTTTTAGTGAAGGTAGGTCCCGTCTTCTTCGTTTTCGCTTCACCATCGGGCGTATCAGTAATGGTAGCTGGTGTTGCCGTCTTTGGAGTCTTGCTAAGGACCTTCTCTTTTCTTGGTTGCTTGGGCTGTTTGGTAGCAGATGGGGTTTGCTTGTGGGAGGGTGGCTCCTCGCCATGCGACAGATTGGGAGTTGCTTGATTTGCACGTGGAAGGAGCGCGTTTTCGGCGATTGGGACGACTGAGTTCGAATCATTGGTTCCCGCAGTGTCCTTTGTGGCACCTTTCCTCTTGTACGTCCTTCTCTTCTTTTCAGGTTGGCTAATTCCGGGAGTCGAAGTCGCATTTGGAGAGAAGGCCTGAATTGGTGATGCTTCACCCTTTTCGGCGGTTGGAACGGCTGTGTCCGAGTAGTTGGTCTCCTCGGTCTCGATCGTGGCACGCTTTCTCTTGTACGTCCTCCTCTTTATCTCAGGTTGAGTAGTGTCGGGATTTGGAGTAGTCATCGAGGGAGGAACTTGGACCGGAGTTGTTTCATTCTTTTCGGTAACCCTGCTGACTGGTTCGATGTTGTTTGCAGTTCTTTCTGGAAGTTTTGGTGTGCAGGTAGGCGATTCGTCGGGACTTCTGACGAGAGACGGTGGGTATTGATGTGCAAGGCTCCGCCGAAACTGGCTTTGAAAACGGAAAAATTCCAGACGGCCCATCTTTAGACCATGTTCAAGCAGTTCCATGGAGGCGTGGTATTGAGACTCGAAATATTTTGCACCCCAGACTTCGAAAAGAGTATAGTAATCGTTTCTGAAGACAAGCAACCTGGCATAAGGGTCCCATACGTGTACTGGATCACCCTGGAACTTGAAGCAGAGATCTCCGTAGCGCTCACATAGGAATTCTAAGACATGTTCAGCAAGAAGAACTGCAATGGACATTGTACTCACGTCGCTTCCTCCTCATTTTCTCGTCCTGAGCCAATTCGTCCCAATCCGAGGGCTTTTCCATCGCAAAAACCAGGCTGTTTTTTGTAAGCGTTGGTAAGTCACCTTTGGAATGTTCTGCATCATGGGTGTCTTCTTCATGTAGCTCGTCTTGCCATGCATAGCCTGGTGGTATGACCGTCTGTCTGAAGGACGGGGTTTGGACAACGCGAGTCATGGTTGTCTCTGATCGGGCGGCAAGTTCTGATCAGAAACTGTAAGTCGTTTGGGATGTAGATGGCGAAAAGAAGACTAGAAAGTCGTCTGGATAAGAACGTAAGTAAGTATTCACGGACAGATTATTCACTTTGCAGACTGTCTTTTGTCGAGGCGTCTGCTCGCGTGTTGACGCGAAAAGTACTGCCACACTCGAATGGAAGGCACCGCGCATTCCAGTGAAGGGTTCGCAATTGGAAGCTGGATGGCTCATGCCTGATTCTACCATCAGTTTCTTGCTTTCCTTGACCTATATCAGTATTGTCCCATTTCACAGCGGTCGAGCTTGGCTTCGAGGGAACTCGACAACGAGACGACAAGATCTATTAGCACTTCGAGGGAGAGAACAGTCACGCTGGAGGAAAGAAGGGACGGAGAAAAAGCTGGGTGAGGACCTGAGGACCTCGATTATGGATTAGCCAAAGACACGAAAGCTTTCGCATTACCAGCTGCATCTTCCGCGATGCTCCAGGCCTGAGCATTTTGCCAGCAGTGACTTCTTGTACAGTAAAATCCTGCGCAGAAACGATTGCGAGTCTATGCTTGATGTACGCGTGGAGAGAAGTTATCGAAGCGACGACGGGCTTATGCTCTTCCCGAAAAAGGGGATGAAAAAGATAGGAGGTTCTCCGGGTACACGTGACTCGCCATCCTCACGTGATGCTTAAAGTGACCTCACAACTTGCAGCGGAGTTAACATGGAGATCCGAGACAGAGCGGAACCGCGGCCGCAACCTGGGCGATAAAAGCATAAGGACTCCCCCTCAACCATATCGTCACGAAGCTTCGACGAGCATCAGCAAAAGCCGACCCTATCGCAAAAACCCGAGCATTGACCAATCTCATTCCGCTCAGAATCGACATCAGACTTCTTCTACGCTGCTGAATTGAAGTTCATATCACCTCAATACACCAAGACACCAGGATGGAGTATCAATACCTCGGAAAGTCGGGTCTCAAGATCTCCAAGGTCGTCCTGTAAGGTGCCATCCACTCATCCCCGAACCTAGACTCTGACTGCAGCAAGTGGAACGATGAGTTATGGAACTCCCGACTGGCAGGGATGGGTGCTCAATGAAGAAGACTCTCTTCCACTCCTTGAGCACGCCTACAAGGCAGGTATCAGAACGTGGGATACCGCCGATGTCTACTCACATGGTCAATCTGAACAAATCATTGCCAAAGCCATCAAGCAGTTCAATATTCCCCGAGAACGTCTGGTCATCCTTAGCAAATGCTACTTCGGCGTCACCCCAGAAACCCCGACCAACGCCATCGGTGCCAGCTCTATCAATGATGGTGATATGCTCAACCAAGTTGGACTCAGTCGCAAGCACATAATCGATGCTGTCGATAAGAGTGTTGCTCGATTAGGTACCTACATTGACGTTCTCCAGATCCACCGCCTCGATCGGAATGTTCCGAGAGAGGAGATCATGAAGGCTCTGAACGACGTGATCGAATCTGGAAAAGTTCGATACATTGGAGCATCAAGTATGGCCGCCTGGGAGTTCCAGGAGTTGCAGAACGTGGCGGAAAAGCATGGCTGGCACAAATTCATCTCCATGCAGAACTACTACAACCTCCTATACCGAGAGGAGGAGAACGAGATGATTCCGTACTGCAATCACACCGGCGTCGGACTGGTCCCATGGTCTCCAGTGGCTCGAGGAGCGTTGACCCGTCCCTTTAGTGGTCGAGACACGTTGCGGGAGAAGACCGACAACTACTTGAAGACGCAAATCCGGTCGAAAGAGGACAAGGTGGATGAGGAGATCATTAGTAGAGTAGAGCAGGTGGCACAAAAGCTGGGAAAGACTATGGCTCAAATATCCATTGCGTGGTGCTTGAGTAAGAAGGACGTCTGTCCAATTGTGGGCTTGAGCAAGAAAGAGAGGATTGATGAAGCTGTGGAAGCGACCAAAATCAAATTGAGCGAGGAGGATATCAAGTTCTTGGAAGAGCCATATCAACCAAAGAAGCGACAAGGATATTGATCTGCTGTCTACAAAGAGGACATGAAACGCTTCGGGCGTCTTCCGCGTTCAAAGTCAAGCGCAGCTGTCAACTAGTGTGCACTGGACAACAGTTGAGAAACGAGCTGTAAAGATGTCCTCATGAAATAGTTTTGTGAGTATGGTTCGTTTGCTGTTTGTCACTTGGACTGCACTCTTTTGTCTTCACGCTGGCTCTCAAAGTACTATTAGCGACTGCCTCTTTGTTCTCCGCCCTCTCGAACGGCAGAAAGATATTCACAATTTGCCTCATAACACTGACAGTGAAGAATTCACTGGATCGTCACTTGAATTTCACATCTCGTCCTTTTCACGAAGTTGCCTCTTCTACCTCTTGACTTTTACCTTCTCAAAAACAAACCATCATCCATTTCGCGCCGTCGAGGTACAATCTGTCTCGGAAGCCATCTCATCTCCCACCACCCTCGCGCGAAAGAGTCAATCAATTCACGTGCGCGACACCCTACCTCACAACCTCTAATCGATCCTGCTAATTGCAATCTCTCGGCAAAAGTTCAATCATGGGAAAACCAGGCTCTTGGTCTATGACTGAGTTGACTGCCGACAACTCCACAGATGATGATCTCAGTGACTTCAATCTTGATGATCCTGTTGACAACGACATTGACGAGGACGCCTATTTGAGCACCATCATGGCAAAACGCTCAGCTGCGGATGGCGGAAAAGGCAATGCTCACTCAATGAACAAAGGTGTGGGCAAAGGCAAAGGTTACGCAAGAACCCCGCTTCAGCAAGAGGCTGTGTTCCCAAACATGAAAATTCCAGTCCGCATGCAGGAGACCAAGAAGGGTCGTGGACGGAGCAAAGGAGCTGTTTCAACTAACGGGACTGAGCGACCGCCTCTCATGCAAGTTCAATGTCCCATGCCTGGCGGTACAGCTGTCACAATGACAACCGATCCTGTTCAGAAGGTCAGCTGGGGACCACTCACCAGAGTTGAAGCAAGCCAAGAGGCAAGAGATTTGATCAAAGCATACATCGCGAATCCTGAAGACAAAGACGATGGCGGTGAGAAAGAACCCAAGAAAGAGAAGACAAAGGAGAAAGACGTGGCAAAGTTCCCAATTTCAACCCAGTCGACTCAGCAGACAAGCATCAGCACCAAGGACAACAATACTGTAACAAATGTCACTGGCATCTCGCGCGTCAAAGCTGATGCAAGTAGTCTGGCACCTCGGGCACCACCCTCAACCCCACCCGATTCCATCTTTCAACATGCCTTTTCCATGCCGACTCTTCCTGTCCTCAATCGCATCTCCGACATCACTCTGGTCGAGCAGTATCGTCTCCAACGTGCCGCCGACCCAGGACTATTTGACAGAGACACTGCCGCGATCAAGCAAGGCTTGTTGAATGCCAAGCTTGAAAGAGGTGGGGAGCCCAGATTGCTCGAGAACGAGTACACCGTCAAACTCGCAAGCAGAGAGGATGCTGCCACTGCCGAACGTTGGGCCCATGGCAGGATCGTTCAGATGCGTTCTCGTGGCAATACCATCACAAGCACCCCAGCCGCCAACCCCGAAGATGTCAAGATCCGAGGTGGTGAAACCGAAAAGCGTCCCAAGAAGAATACCATCATTTCTATCCCGGCGGACGACAAGGTGGATCCCCTCAGAGAGGCCGAGATGCGGCGTCGCGCTCACGAACTTGCACCTACAGACGAGGTCCTGCGGCGTCTCGCTCCCGCCCGTCCAACATACATGCTTCCACATAACGTCGAGGATGGACCTGCCCCAGTGAAGGGAACTGATACCACCACTGAGAAAGAACCAGGCGGACTCTCGCTTCTCTACCATGCGAGACTTGTCCGTCGTGAACTCAAAGAACGCCTTCAGTCGGTCAATCTGAGCTCCCACGTCAGCAAGGTGACCAGCTACGGCACAGTCCGCCACCAGAGCAGTGTCAAGCGTGAGGTCGGCGATCATGGCGAGAAGCGCACCGTCAAGACATGGATCGAGATTACCGAGGTCTACGAGGTTCCAAGTGCCGCTGCATTGGATTGGAGTGATGTCGTCCATGCCGTTGATGCCGACGAAGATGACAGCGAAGACGGCGCGAAGAAGAGAATGGCTGTCGGCAAGGACAAGAAGAAGGACTCCAAGGGCAAGGGCAAGGCGACTGGACGTATTGCTAGGCGCTATCACAAGCCATCCGTCAGTGAGGTCGACTCCGATGACACAGACGGCGACTTTGGCAGCAATATTCCAGATGATGGCTCGGCCGGAGAAGAGATCTTCTACGATCCGGACGAGACTCGTGCTGAATCTCTCTTCGCCTCAATCACTGGCTATGGCCGAGTCACTCCTGTTCACTTGAACAGAAAGCTGCAGAGTCTTCGTGGTATCATTGCTGAATTGCGTGGCAATAACAAGGTCAAGGAGACTGAGGAGTGATCGAACTGACGCACACATGCATCAACCACCGAGTGTCAAGCACTGACACAAGGGGTCGAAACCGTTTACCATAAGAGATATGGGTGTTGGTACCGAGGCGGAATGGTTGAGCTGGGAGAAGTGGTGTGCTGTTGTAATTTGCTGCTACGTTGCTGTGATCACGGAGCTGGAGACACGAAAGGAGACCTGACAAAGCGCTATCAGAGTGCATGAGCATGAGATGCGCGAACAACAGCGGACTGGGTTGTCGGTGCTCTCGGGTTCTTGCTTGCGAGCAAATGGGCTTTTTCAGATTCAGCACAAGGCAGATCGATCAATGTACGAGGTAGTCATCGTCGCTAGCCTAAGCAGATAATGGAATGCAGAAAAAGTGAGAAATCATCCGTGCGATCCCCGAACCATCCAGCTCATCAAGAGCTGTTTTCTTTGGACACCAGCGGGCGTACTGAAGAAGATGAATTAGACGAACGAGTTGCATGCCTGTATTCTCATGGTGCTGATCGACGCGTGCAGCACAACGCGTCCCGCATTACTAATTCCTGAGTAAGACATCATCAAACCACTGCTAGTGGCTTGGCCAATTTACCTCGACGGCTCAATCTTGGTTTGACAATGCTCCTCGTTGTCGCCGTCTGTCCGAAGGGAACGCGAGGCAGACAACGAATGGTGAGTTGAAGAGCACTGTATCAAAAAAAATGCACCTGGAATCATGGTATTTCATGAGGCACATTGTGCTCCCGAGAGAGTGTCCCTAACCTTTAAGGAAAATCAACACCAGTCATTGTTGCATCAATAATGAGGCAAGCCAGCTTTGGTAAATCAGCAACAACTTCTGCATCATTCATGGTTTGTTAGATTTGCTCGTTGTTCAAGATTTCGTGAACTGCTAGAAAAGCCGCGAGAAAACGGTCCACTGATATCCTAGATCTTCGACGCCTCAATTTGAGAGTACCCTGCACCCTTGCGAGTCTTGATCAAAATCCACCCAAAGATAACCAGACTGGTGATCTCCAGACCAGCGACGACAGCAGACGCATAGAAGGAGTACTGCTGGGTCAATGTAAGCCTCCGAATTTCCAACCGCCATGTCAACTCACCATCTCAATGCACATCTTCTTATACGACATTTTCCCATTCGAGAGATCCTTGTGTGTACAAGTCCAAGACCACAAAGTCCAGTCCGCCTTACCCTTCGTGAGTTGCAACTTGGAATATACCGCCGCTGCGACCCAAGCTGCGATGCCCAGCAGAGAAGTGGAAAAGACAATCCACGTGTGGAAATTGGTTTCGCGAAGACGTTGTACCCAAAACACATCGAGTCAGCTGAGGCTCCCGAAGACAAGGTAGGTCATAGTTCTCGGCATACCGGTCCGCACAAGCTCAACAATGCAAGGATTGAAAAGCAAATTGAAATTACGGCAGCGCCTAGCATGACCCAGGTCGGCCACAAGTCCATATGGTCTGGCCATGCTCGTTGCCGCGACCCATTTGCTGTGTTGGAGATGACATTGCGAGTTTGAAACCATACGATTGACGTGTGGCCGAGTGTACCGATCAGAGAGATGGCGACTCCAAGGGTGACCACTCGGATGAGTAGACGAGAACTGCGTGGCGTGGCACGCACTTCTTTAATAGACTTGCGGACTTGCTCTTGGGTTGGGACGTAGGCTGATGCATTGAAGCCGCTTTGGCCTGGGTGGTGACGGAGTGGTTCCATGGCGCTGGCCTGGTACAGGTGGTGAAGGTGGTATTCGGTGGAATCGGTGCCTTGGGATATTCTCGAACGTGCAAAAGCGAGGATGGAAGAATGTTCTTGGGATGTAGCGTGCCTGATGTATGGATTCGATGGTATGACAGCCGAGGAAGCTGAAGAATGGAAAGTGCACGGTGAGTTTGGGGGCCATATCTTAGTAAGTTGTTAAGAATAAAGCTACAGCAATGTCAGCACTATCAACAGCCAGTGCCATGCAAGGCATTGCCCTCGGGTGCTGTAATCAATATTTCAACCCTTTTAGCGCAGTAGTACCGTGGTACATACCGCCCCTTGACCCTGTGCAGCTACTGCTCAGCTTCAGAAGGGAGAGCGAATGACGCAAGCAAAGATTCGACGGACCGGACGTATCAGGGTATATTGAGCCTTTGCATAGGAAGACACAAAAGGTTTATCCTATGCATACATATAGAGAATGAAGTGCAGAGACGCCAAGTATGCTCAGTCCACCAGGAGATCAAGACTATACTCTTTTCTATTCCGCAACCCAAACGGCAGCCATACCCATTCCAGTTCCAACACACATACTCGTAACTCCAATCTTCTTGCCCGTCCGTTTGAGCTCAGTGAACAATGTGCTCACTTGTCTCGCACCAGTACAGCCCAGAGGATGTCCAAAGGCGATCGCACCGCCCTTAGGATTGACCTTTTCGAAATCCAACCCAAGCTCCTTCACACACCAGACAGCCTGACTAGCAAACGCCTCATTGATCTCGTAGATATCGACCTCATCCTTAGATACGCCAGCCTTTTCCAGCGCCACAGGAATAGCCTTCCAGGGTCCAATACCCATTAGTAGCGGCGGCACACCGACCACGGATGAAGCGACGAATTTACCGAGAATAGGTTGACCCAGACGCTCGGCGGTACTGCGCTTCATTAATAGCACGGCGGCTGCACCATCGGACACTTGGCTGGCGTTGCCAGCGTGGATGGATCCGTCTTTGGCGAATGCAGCGCGAATCTTGCCCAGAGATTCAGCCGTGATGCCGGGTCTGACGCCGTCGTCTTTGGTCACTGTCACGGTCTTCTCTTCCTCCGTCTTCGGGTCGGTGTACTTGACGGTCACAGGAGCGATCTCTTCATCAAATAGACCTGCCTCTTGCGCCTTGAGTGCTTTCTGGTATGAGCTGGCGGCAAAAGCGTCCTGGTCTGCACGCGTGACTTTTCTGTCCTTGGCCATTTGCTCTGACAAGACGCCCATGGGAACCTTGCAGTTTGCAGCTTGCATGTGATTTTCCAGCAGTTCCGAGAATTCGGTGACCGCACCGGGACCGTATTGTGAGGACATGCTCTCGACGCCGGAGCCGATTCCGATGTCGATCATGCCGACTTTGATGGCGTTGGCGATATCAACGCATGCCTGGAGTCCGCTGGAACATTGTCTGTTGAGGGACTTAACGGCTGTTGAGTCTGGGAATCCCGCGACCAGGGCCGCTGCTCTGTATTCGGTAGCACCGCCACCGGGAGCAAGGACGCAGCCTGTGGCGATGTCTTCGACGAGATTGGGGTCGATTTTTGAGCGTTCGAGGAGGTTCTTGAGGGTCAGAGCCAAAAGGTCTGCGGCTGCGGTGTCTTTCAGTAGACCCTTGCCACCTTTGGTGAAGGGAGTTCTGAGGGCGCAGGTGACGACAACATCGTCAGGGGATCTCGTGAGGACGGATGGTTTGGCGTTGGATTCACCAAGGTGAGAGGAGACTTGGGAGAGACGTTCCTGGGCTTTGTTTGGTGCTGCACATGTCAGGGTCAGTACCGAGTCGAAGAGGGAGAATGCCGGCTTACCTTGAGCCATTGTGATTGTGGATATTGTACAGTGTTCAAGTTTAGAAGTAGACAACCAGCAGCGCAGTAGAGTTAATCAGAGAGTGAAGAGAACAGAGAATGGAATTTGCAAGAAGACAGTAATCATCTGAATCTGTTCTTTCTCTGCAGTCCATGTGCTCACTTCTCTCGTTGGAACGAGCCGAGGCATGTGCGCGAAATTGACATTGTTGCAGCGCAACAAAACGCGCCTCAATAATGACGTAGAGACCTATTGTAGATACCGTAAGCCGACCTTTTCTTTCACGTGAAATTCGAAGAGCAGGACTGAGAATCGCTTTCACAGGACGAATACAAGGTTGTAATTTTGGTCATTGCTACATATTACATATCTAATGAATCCCTATTCTTCCCAAAGGGCAAAGTGGTCGCTTGTTTTTGTCTCCCGTCCGGTCATAAAAGCCCAATATACGCCAGGTCATCAACCATCAATGATGGCGCCATGTCAAGGAACAGAGGAAAATCGTGCACATAAGGTTGAGGTTGGTCCTCAGGTTGCCATCACAGGCGATCCTTTCGAGGAGAACACTCGTGACCAGGCTTGAGATGTTTTTCTGCTGATAGACAGCCACTTTCTCGGCGACGGTGACCTAGCCGACCTGGGTCGAGGAGCTTCAGCAGGATCGGCCCAGACTTGTACTTGTGGTCTCCGTAGCTGATAGTCCTCCGGGTTCCGCGACCTCTTCCACAAGTTGAGGGCTTGGCCCATGTGTTGTTGTTCATTGTGGCCAAGGATATAAGTGTGAAAGGATGCAGCTAGTCGAGGATTAGTCTTGATTCCAGGTCCCGGGGTAGAACCACTCACTGTCAAAGTCCGTCGCAAAATTCCTCATATCCGCCTCAGACAATCCCCTCGTGGTCTGTTGCACAGCCACCGCTCTCTGCTTTCGTGTAGTGGAATATAACCTCAAGCGATCCTCAAGCTCGTCAACTGGAACGCCACGTTCGAGGATCACACCTAACGCCAGAGCATCTTCCAAAGCCATGGCAATACGTTGACCGCAATACGGAGGCATGGGGTGAGCAGCGTCTCCCATAAGCGCCATGCGATGTGACGTAAACGTCGTCAAGGGATCCATGTCCCAGATCGGCTGATCTTGTAGGTCACGGTCACATATCTTCTCGAACAAGGCGATGCATTCTTCCGGGAGATCTTGAGCGAGACGCATCAACTTCGTCTTGCTTGAAGGATCTCTCCAGTCCTTGCTGAGATTCTTAAAGGCCATACGATCCTCGTACAGAAACTTGACGCAAACCTTTTGGTTGTTGGTGGCCGGCGTGATCAGGAGACTCTTGTCGTTGTGGTTGTAACAATAGGCGTGGCTATCATGTTCCACGTACTTGGCCGTCCGAGGGTCCTTTGCCAAAGTTTCTCGCGGAATGAGGGCACGAAAGACATGTCGCTTGATCCGGAAGCGGGGGATGCTGCCGCCTGGTACGTATGACCGGCAGACAGAGTGAACTCCATCAGCACCGATGATGACATCTCCAGTGGCCTCTGATCCGTCCGAGAAGTACAAGGTGCCTTTGGTGGTGTCTACTCGGAAGACCGATTTCGACGTGTTAACCTCGATCTGGGGTCCGGATTTCGAAGGAACATGAACCGCTTCCCACATGGCGACGAATAAATCAGGATATGTTGTGTGATGCCACGGCTGAAACAGTTAGTGTCTGAATCACAGCATGATCGGAGGGACATACCCATGCCTTTTCATCAATATCACTCTCTGCCACATCTGTCTCTCCGTCGTCCTCGGTTGTGACCCTCGTGATCTGTGGGTATGGTCAGTACAAGTACCGAGACGAGTGAACGATGCTCTTACGTGTTTCACTCTGGTTGCTTTGACAGCCTGAGAGTCGATCCCCAACATCTTGAGCGCTGATAAGGCATTGGGGAAGACCGTTATGCCAGCGCCCTTCGTCTCTGGTGTAAATGCTTGCTCGTAGATCTATCATCACCCGTCAGCCAAGGTCGATGTCAGCAGTTCTTCCGTTTCTTACCTTAACGTGGTGTCCTTGTGCCCTTAAGGCTAGAGCTGTAGCAAGACCTCCAATGCTTCCACCAGCAATGAGGACTGTCAGTGCTCCGGACGTGACTATCGGAGGGGCAATCATCTTCAACTTGAAGTCTGCGGGTTGAGACTTGATGCTGGAAGATAGTGACGGCTATTGTCGAAGAGTGTCCTTGACGATAAAGTCGAAAGGCGAGACTTGATAGGGAAGACCCTCGAAGGAATCAAGTGTATCTCTGTTGGACCCTTTTCTTGAACTTGGTAATCTCCACATTTTGGCGAGGTCATTCAATCCCCTTATATTGATAGTCAGTGATAGTCATAGCAATATGACCTAGGCGCATTTTCAGCTCTTCCAAGGAAAACTCTCAAAAGCATTGCATCAGGGTTGTATCCACCGCGCGCGGTGTTTTCCGTAGGTGGTGTATGGCCCATGAATCCAAGTTTTGCGCACTGACGAAGGCTCGATAATGCTGTATCTGGCGGAGGTTGCCCTACGAGGCGTCATCAATGTGCACTATTTGGCGTGCCGAGGAAGAATGATAGTGCATGATTTGCATTTCCATAAAGGTCGATCAAGTTGTTCTGCAAACTCAAATACCCTCCTTGAAAGGCCCGTGCCTTCATGGAGTATCGAGTATTTGGTACCGGCATTCCCGTGCAACGAGATAGCAGATTTCTGAACCTCACGTAAGAGGAAGACTGTACATCATGAGTGTCGCATGTCTAAAACCACACTCGGTGTGAGTGACTTTGAGAGATAGCTTGCATCAGTTGTGAAGCTTGGAGTACTCGTATTTTGGGAGGAAGATACTTTGCTGCATTTCGGTAGCTCGGGTACGTCAATGTGCACAGTCCAACATGGTAACCCCTCTCGCCTAATATGTGCCTGTGCGCGATGCCACCGTCGAACTCTAGATCTTCGAGATCATGTCCATGCTCAAGCAAAACTATTGCTCAGCTCGCGTCTTTACTCTCAATTGAGGTTGCCGAGCAAAACGTAAGGCCGGATGGTCCGCGCAATCGATATGGCGCGGCTGTTGCTGTTACACCACATCTAGTGACCTAGGCCAAGCAACGAGCCACGTTCCCACTCACCGGAAACTTCCTGTAGGTTGACCTGAGTGCTTTTCATGATTTTGGACCCGAGAGTCTGGGTGTCAAGGTATCACTGATGAAGCGTCACTCGGACTCGGATCTTGAAGACCCGTTAGAGGCCCCCGCATGATCGACGATCAATTGTGGAGGCCAATAGAAGTGTCCCTGGTTTCTGTCACTGCAAAGCCGTTGTTCGACCCTGTCAGGTTCATACAGTCAATGAAATAGGATCCAGTCAGGCGATCAACGGGACAATCATCCCTGGGGATCATCCGGATATGATCGACCTGCTTAGACATCCCCGGAAAATTCGAAACTGTGGTTATGACTCGTACTCAGCACCCGTTGACCTTTGGCGTACCACCGATGCTTCGGACACTTCGTGAAGTCACAAAGATCGTTTGCATCTCCTCGGTCGTGAGTATAATTCTCACAACTTCTTCCCGAAGTGGCCCATGGCAGTGCAGATAGTCATCAACGTAACCAGTTTCTGGCACGCCAGGGAAAAGTATGGTCCATGGCGAGGCATCGTTGACCATCCGCACGTAACAGTGGATATAGCAAACATGCTCAAGAGCGGAAGCTACCAAGGTCGCAGCGCTTTTGCGCCAACATGGTTGGGAAAGCTCTCAAAGGTCCATAAGGGCTTACCTAAGGCTGGCGAATTCCTGTCTTCGCCCTTGGCAGTCCATCATCGTTGTCTCCGTTTCGTACCTCGGCCTAGAAAATCTGCTAAATTCGAGAAAGAAGGAAGAACGCTTTGACCAGCACGGAATTTGGCATCTCAATCCCCGCGCATACAATCTCGGAGCGAAAGCGAAGTGTTGCATCATAGACCTGCCTATTTGGGCGAGCATTCCAAATCCGGCCTTCGAAAATCTTTGGCAGTGTGGACCTTTCATGAAACCCGGTTCCACAGCCTCGTTAGCGTATTGCAACTCGAGAGCATAGACCTGAAATGGTTTTTGCGGCGCACCTAACCGTCAAATAGCGTCCCACGTGCTCTCGGTGCCAAACACCATGTAACAAGAGAAAGGCTTGACGTCGTTGCTTTTGTCGAGACAATAGGCAATTGCAGTTGTTTTTCGTGGTCTGATCAAAAATGGTGGGCGCTTGGTGAATTCTAGGCTTTCCTCTTTCAATGAGAAGGGAATAGAGGCTGACACTGTCGGCTGAATCA
Source organism: Exophiala viscosa (assembly GCF_022695815.1). Taxonomy (NCBI): domain Eukaryota; kingdom Fungi; phylum Ascomycota; class Eurotiomycetes; order Chaetothyriales; family Herpotrichiellaceae; genus Exophiala; species Exophiala viscosa. The sequence continues at coordinate 1,633,977 of NW_026944355.1, read as the reverse complement.
GCCACGCAGGAAACAAACAGCAGCAAAAGTGAGAGGTGGTCTGATATGCGAATCACCCCTTGGCACAGTATTACCATGGTAGCCGATGTCGCCCTGCAGGATGCCCATCAATGCCACGCCAACCCAGGGAGCGGAACATATCGACGCTCTGCGCATTTGAGACACTTCATCTGTGGTCGATGTGCTAGCTAGAAGGGTGGCGCTGCTGGGTGTCACTGTAGGTGCAACTCAAGGTATAGTACGTCAATCCTGCTTGTTCGTCAGCACTGAGATATTCCATGCTGAGAGTCAGATTGTCAGATATACGTTCGTCCTTGCTTGAATCCGACCCCCTTCAGCCTGGCAACCTCCTCGAATCCCCAGCGCTTGTACCAGTCTCGTAAGGCCAATGCCTGCCCTTGAGCGCCTTCATCCACAGACATAACAGCGATCACTTTCCGGACATCGAACTCGGTAGGGTTCTGTTCGTGGCCAACTTCTTGGCAGACATGTTTGGCGGTTCGCAGTGTGTCGATGAGCTGATTGATGGGACAACTGCCGATGCCTTTGCTGGTGTAGTCTGGATGGCAGAAGAGGCTAATCTCTACTGTTTTAGCATAGCCTAGCTTGGAGCCTGTGAATAATGAGGCATATGTGTAACCAAGGACAACATCGTGGTCATCAACAGCAACCAGATGCGGGAGGCCGCAACAGATCGAGTCTCTGAAGCGACCTACAATGTAGGACAACGGAGGTTTATTGATGAGTAGAGTCACGACAGTGTTTAGAACGTAATGAGCAAAGATTTGGCGAACCTGAGGTAGGTCAGCTTCAGTCGCAGGGCGGATAGTCAGAGCCATCGTGTCGTGTGTTCGCGCCTGGAGCGATTAGGGACGCAGCAAGGGGAGATTGCTTGAGCATGATCACAGAGTGAGATACCATATCATTTTGCTTCAGCCCTGGCGGGTGTGTCGGCGCAACTGGCAAAGCAGTGATACAGGCCAGCTGGTAAATGACTTAGTCAGAATGATAGGCCTACCACGTGACAGCTGTTCCCCCGCATTCTCGGTGACGCAGTTGGAGTTGCGCAGTCAACATCTTCAAGTCGAGTACTTAGACATCATTCACTATTATTTTCAATTCAGCACTTTTCACTTCACTTCCTCCTTGATAAGGTGTCGCCTTGTCTCATACCGAACTTATCCGTGTTTTCAAGAGACATAGTCACTATCTTTCTTGTATGTTATCGCGCCTTCAGACACGCGCAATGTCTTCCGGACTCAGGACCGCGAAGGATATTCCGTCCATCACTACCCTCTATCGCAAAAAGATGCTTTACCCTTCTCAAGGCGAAGATCTGCCTACCCCGAACCAGCAGTACAGTGATAAAGTGTGCCTCATCAAATACGATATCACGAAACTCGAGATCGACGCCATCGTCAATGCTGCAAACAGAGGACTTCGTGGAGGTGGTGGTGTCGATGGTGCAATTCAACGTGCCGCTGGCCCAGAATTGTTAAGAGAATGCGCTACTCTAGGTGGATGTGCAACTGGGTCTGCAAAGATCACAGATGCTTACAACCTTCCCTGCAAGAAAGTCATCCACGCCGTCGGACCTATCTTCGACAGCATCGAAGAATCAGAACCCTTCCTTCGCGGTTGCTACCGAACGTCCCTGGGCCTTGCTGTAGAAAATGGTTGCAGAACGATCGCTTTCCCCAATATCTCCTGCGGTGTCTATGGCTACCCAGGGAGAGCCGCGGCTCATGCAGCCTGTAGAGAGGTCTATGCATTCTTGAAGAAACCGGAGGGTCAAAAGCTCGACAAGGTGATATTCTGTAACTTCACGGACAAAGATGTCGAGGCGTACAAGGAATTCCTACCGTATGTTGATCTCCGAGAGGTAAGTGTACTCGAACTGTGACTGACATTTCTGTAGGACTCTATTCCCACCAACCGAGGATGACCTGTCCCATACAGGTGAGTATGCTCGTAAAGAGAACGTCCCCCCTGAGGATGATATGCCAACCAATGAACAGACTCGTCAGATGGAAACCTATGAACTACCTTCTAACGACGCACACTGCCAGGCTTGGTATCACGACATGTTCTCTGCCCACCCGAATAGTGACGGCTACTCCTCCGACGATGGCTGGTCTGCAAGCTCGAAACGATCCTTGAGTAACGATTCTCGAGCCAGTCTACCTCTTAAGAAGAGAAGGTTGAGCATCCAAGGTGTTGACGAAGCACATGATCAAGAGATGGACCTTGAACTCGAAGGAATCGACACTGGAGGAGACACCAGTCCTACTGTGGACCAGTCGACCGCTTCTGAATCTTCTGTCCCGCTGGACAATGATGTCTGCCATCACGAGCTTTTCTTCAAAGATGACGGAATGTCCTCGTACGGTCTGTGGCCTCACTGTGCAATGATATGCGAATGTCGCAAGAGAATCATTCAAGCAAGAGGTACAGACATGCCGTCAATTGGCCGTGGCTGTCCCAGCCAGCTGTGAAACTGCGACAGGGAGAGCGTGATCAGCAGGATGTGCCACAACCCTGGCAAAATCCGGGAAGACGCAGAACAGTTGCAGAGACAGATATTAGATGAGCTATGCACTTGCCGTAGGCCGTCTCTTTCATCTGAGCGGCCAGAGTACAGCCTCAACTTTGCAGGGCTGTTTCGCTCGGAGGCGTTGCTACGTGGTTTGCCTGAGGTGTTATGCGCAAGGCTGGTGCATATCTTGCGCTCATCTGTACAGGAGGAGAGAAATCGCCCACAGTGGAACAGATAATCAGCGTTGAAGCGTTGAAGCGTGCTGTGGCCATGTATTTCAATGAAACAATCATATTGTGACTGGTTTTCATTGCCTCATTGCCTCTCCTACCGAGCACATAGTGCTGCATGGCTTTTAGGTCCCAAGATGACCGCTTTACTGCAGGAGTTTTGCATTGTCGCGTTGACCTTCACGGCCCAGGCCTACTTCCCCTTCGATCCAAAACCTCTCTGTTTGCCAATCTGCTTTATCTCCTCGCACACGCTACTCGTAACCTCCTCGGTGCCCGCCTTCCCACCAAGATCCCTCGTCTTGACACCCTGACCCAACACATTCTCCACCGCCTCCATCAACACCTCGGCCGCCTCCTCCTGGCCCAACCACCTCACCATCTCCGCACAAGTCCAGAACGTGCCCACGGGATTCGCCACACCCTTCCCCGCAATATCCCACGCACTCCCGTGAATCGGCTCGAACATACTAGGATTCTGTCTCGTCGGGTCAAGATTACTCGTCGGCGCAATCCCGATACTCCCCGCCAGCGCCGCTGCAAGGTCACTCAGGATATCGGCATGCAGATTCGTCGCGACCACCGTATCAATCGTTTCGGGCTGCAGCGTCATCCGGCATGTCATGGCATCCACGAGCATCTTATCCGTCTTGACGTCGGGGTAGTCCTTCTTCACGAGTTCATGGACGTCATCCCAGAGCACCATCCCGTTGCGCTGGGCGTTAGATTTCGTCACGAAGGTTATCTGCTTGCGCGGGCGTGACCGGGCCGTCTCGTATGCGAAGCGTAGAAGTCGTTCAGCGCCGTGCCGCGTGAAGATGCTCACATCCGTCGCGACTTCCCAGGGCTGATTGGTGTGGCTGCGGCCTCCGTGTCCAGCGTACTCGCCCTCGCTGTTCTCGCGGATGATCACCCAGTCTAGCTTACTGGGGTCGGCCTGACATGACGACAAGGGGGATGTCACGCCCTTTAGAACTCTAGTGGGACGGACATTGGCGTATTGTTGGAATGGTTGGCAGATTGCCAATCGCAAACCCCAGAGCGAGATGTGGTCGGGGACACGCTGGTCGCCGACCGCGCCGAAGAGGATGGCGTGGAATTTGCGGAGTGAGTCAAGCCCGCCTTCGGGTATGTACCGGCCCTTTTCGATGTATTTGTCGCTTGACCAGTCGAAGTGCTCGAATGTAAAGGAGAATGTGTTGAAGGTTTGGGCGAGAGTGTTGAGGACCTTGATGCCTGCTGAGATTACTTCGGGGCCAATGCCGTCGGCTGGGATTGATGCGATGTTATAGGTTGTTGTTGAGGGTGGAGGGGCGAGCGGTCGCTCGACGGATATGGAGCCCATTGTGCTGTGATTGAGTGAGTATGCACTGCTCAACGTGGATGTCACACCGTCTCTTCCGTACTATAGACTGGAATTTGGCAGACCAGATGTAATGATTTTTCTACGGAGAAGTCACAGGTTTATAGGTTTGATCATCGTCGTCCTCGGTCGATGCGGGGGTTCATTTGTCGGCTAATCTTATACCCGTACGGCGCAGGCTCCGTATGTGCCGGTGCCATACAGTTCGGGATTCACGTATAGGAGGCTGTGTCTGATGTTTGACTCTTACTGTCTTATTCAATGCAAGGTTGCGTGATTCAAATATCATTTCTTCTCGATCTCAGCAACCCATTCTGCGGAGGACATAACTCGCGCCTGCTTAGAGAAGACCTTCTTGACCAGGATCTCATGTACCTCTGGGAAACTATCTGCACAAAGGTCCTCCAGGACAATCTGTCTGTAATCCAAATCTGCAGCCTGCCGCACAGTTGAGAGGACGGCGCCGCTTGAGACCAGTCCGGTGATCACCAGCGTCTCGGCATCGAGGCTGCGAAGGACAAGGTCGAGTTCTGTCCCGTGAAAGGCAGATACTCGTCGTTTGGTGATGTGAATGTCACCCTCACACATTGCCACAGCAGGATGGATCTGCGTAGACTCAGACCCTTCGATGAAATCTCCCCGCGCCTTGACTCTGCTGGTTGACGAATTGCGATCTGATTTTTCTGGGTAGCCTGGTCTGAATGCCACAGATACGTAAATGACTCTGAGATCGGCCTGGCGTGCGGCGTTGATGGTATGAGCCAGGCGGTCGAGGTAGTTATCGGGTAAGATGCTGCCGGCTAGATCGACCACGCCGTTTTGGACGTCCAGAACTAGAAGGACCGTCGTGCCCATGGTATGGAGACGTCTGGGTGTTCTGGGAGCGTAGGGTGAGTATTTGTTGGCGAGGAAACCACTCGTTCGGACACGAAAGAACATCAAACTGTAACGTAGGCTGTACTTGAAAGCGTTAAGAGGGGTATAGAAACAAGGCAGCAAATGTAAGGAAGTAACATAGCAGCCGGCCCGGCGGCGTGGCCAACATAGCTGCACTTGATGCCGGTCAGGCCGGTACCGGCTTTGTCAGTCTACCTGGACCACATATCAGGTATTTGTTCTCTGGCTTGCGTTGGATAGCAAGTGATGATCTGTTACGAACTCGGATCGTTTTTGCGAGGTTTGTGTCCTGCTTCCCTATGTATTCTGTGAGAATTGTTGTGACATCTGGTCACTGACTTATCTTTTTCCCTGGCGACTGGGCACTGTTCGCTTGTCTCGTGTGTCATTTTGCTCGGAGCCCATCAACATAGTTGCTGTGGTTTAGTCTGGCCTTTTCTCGTTCCTTTCTCGATGCTTTCATATTGTGTTCTTTAGGGCTGGGATTGCGAATTAATAATGGTTGAGATGGCGATGACATCGAACAGACTGGCGGCCATCTCCAACGGGACGGATAAGAGCGGCTTGCTCTGGATATATTGCTACACGTACGCCCTTCTGCCAAACTCAAATCACAGTTGATATATCCCCCACATCAACTCCCAACATAATTTGATGTTTCCTAACGTTGAACCTCATCGTCGTTGCCTATATCTTGACTACTTGCGTTCTTGAAGTTGACCAAAGCAAGTCCCAATATCAACATGTCTTCGAAAGCTAGAGTGCTGCTGGTGGGTAGCGGCGGCATCGGCACGGTGACAGCTCTGAACCTCGAGCAAGGTGGCCATGCCGAGGTCACAGTCGTATGCCGATCCAATTATAAGGCTGCCAAGGAGAAAGGCTTCACGATCGACTCTTGCGACCACGGTAAATTCGAAGGCTGGAAACCATCAGAAATCCTCAACAAGATCCCAGACGTCTCGGCCGACAAGTCAAGCAAGCCATTCGACTATATCATTGTCACGACCAAGAACATCCCCGATGTACCTCCGACGGTGGTAGACTTGATCAAGCCAGCTGTGACACCAGAACACTCGGTCATCGTGTTGGTTCAGAACGGCTTGAATATCGAAAAGCCTCTGCACAAGGCGTTCCCCACCAACGTCGTTCTCTCTGGTGTTTCGCTCATGGGCGCTAATGAAATCGCACATGGCCACATTGTTGAGGAGGATCCCGACAGATTGTTCATAAGCCCGTTCTTGGGATCAGCGATCGATGATGAAAAGGAGATTGCCGCCGCCAAAGAATTTGTCAGAATCTACCAGGCATCTGGCAAGGTACAGTGCTCATACGAGGCGGACGTGTTGTTCGTCCGCTGGAGGAAGCTCATGTACAACGCCGTCTGGAACCCAATCTGCGCGTTGACAGACATGGACACGACTCGTCTTCGCCTGATGGCGTCTGAAGACGATCCTGCCAGCCCGGTCAATCTGCTCGTTCGACCGGCTATGAACGAAGTTCGAGCTGCGGCAAAGGCTGCAGCGAATGTGGACCTACCTGAGTCACTGGTCGAGGACATGGTCGAGGCCGACCCCATGGAGATCTGGTGTTGCCCGAGCATGTTGCAGGACAAGCGGAAGAAGCGGTACATTGAGTATCAGAACATCGTGGGAGAAGCACTTCGGGACGGCGAGAAAGCAGGAGTGGCGATGCCAACTGTGAGAACCATCTTTGGGCTTTGTAAGGCTGTCCAGTGGCGGACGATGGACCACCATGGGTTGGTTGATCCTGAAAAGATGTTGAAGGAAAAGACAAAGGCATGAAAATACCTTTGACGTACAAAGACATTTCGGACGACCGTGTAAGCTCTCCAGTCCGATGATGCAACCAATTGAAAGAAGTTAGTAGTGGTACGAAATATTGCTTGCCATACGTCTGTCGATTAGCCATATTCTTGCCCATCTGAGAGGCATACCTCTGCTTCTTTGATGTGATGGCTTCGGAATCTCGGAATCCTCAATAACAACTTTCTACACTCGTCTCACAGCATCCCTCAGCACGAGAGAGCATTGCTTAAACGTGTGCCTTGGAGCTTGCACGCTTGCAGCGTTTCACGGTATCCAAACGGTTAATTGTTGCTGGTAGATTCCCGTGCCTGTTGCGTGACCAGATTGCCGGGCCTTTCGCTTGACTCTCATCAGCCGGGAGAATAAACGCTCAAGCACAATAGTGAAGCCACAGAAGCGTCTCGAGGCCAGCAAGGAACTTGTATGAACCGTGCGTGACGATAGGCAAGGTGACTATCTAGGCCTCCAGCCTGAAATCGACTAGCCTCGGCTCGTTTCGCGTTTTTTTTGGTTTCTTGGGTGCAATTCCCAAGACTCCGGGAAAAGGGGTCGGCGGAGTCTGGATCCCCATTCATCAGCCACAGTGTAGGGCTGTAGGCACCCGGATCTGCCCTGATAAGTGATAAGATGTGGAACTTACATACCTGGTAGACAGGCATCTGCACCCCTGACCCCTGGCAATCAATTTCATGCTTAAAAAACACCTTAAAAGAGAGGTCCAATTTGCCGTCAAAAAGTGTCACAGCACAAGCGATGGGAAGTTACCATTGCTCGAATGGCCTGTTGAGTTCGCGAAGATACTTTTTCGCAGCATGTCATACCACATGGCACCTTGTTTGGCTTTCTTGTTCTTTGGTGTGCTGACCTCGGCGCCGTACTGGAATAGTTAAACAAGCGGTCTTGGGAATGTGGCACAGGCCTCAAACTGATCTGTGTAACGTCACAACGAGGTGTGTGCACGGAGATGAACAGGGATGTCAGCCGCTCGTGTAATAGGCTTCAACCAATACCAAGTCGTGTTTTGTTATAAGCGTTGAACCAAGCTGAACCTTGACGCCTTTAATCCAACTCATTTTTCATCAGGTCGTGGCACTCGTATCTTTCTCGCGTCCTTCTCGCCTCATCCCTTGCCTCATCCAGTAATGCCTCTAAGAAATAAGAGGTCTAGTCTGATCCCAAGGCTGGGCAATTAAACTCCTTGCAGATCAGATTTGCATATTCGCCTATCACATTCACTGGTAAGTCCCCTCAGTCAGCCACCACGAGGTATGGGGAGTATCGCGTCGATAAACTCGCCCCGAAACCCAAGGGGAGGGTCGATGACATCCCGTGTCATCCCTCTGGAGCCCTTGTGATATACTAGGAAAATGGTACCACTCACTGTTTCGCTTTTCTTTTCTGTCCTACCTATCTTGTAAGTTGAAGAACAGTCGCCAACCACCACGCCGAGTTGCATCCATCGCGCTCGCATCAGCCGACAAGATGCCGATCTCTCTACCTCGAGGCGTTGTGGTGCGGGTCCTCATCATCTTCGGCGTTGTGCTCTCCCTCTTCATGCTACGCTCCTACTATACGCCCTCCTCCCATCCCTACGACGATGCTGTCTCGACCGCCAAATCATGGTGGACTAGCTCCAGTCCAGAAGCATCCGATGTCGATCACGACCGTCAATTCAAGTATTTTTCCGACGGTGACCACCAGCAAAATTACGACAAGGGACCTCATCTGTCCTCTGAAATCACCGACTTTGCAGACCCTGTCGCGCCTGCCACTGTGCCACACTGGGCCACTGCTGCGCCGGCTTCGAAAGCTACGCCGTCTTCCATACCCTCATTTGACTACTCGATCCCCGCCTGCCGTCAACTACCTGGAGCAGACCAGGTCGTGATCATTGTCAAGACCGGTGCCACCGAGGTGCTAGCCCGACTCCCCGAGCAACTCCTCACGCTTGCAGAATGCGTGCCGAACTTGATGATCTTCTCCGACATGGAACAGGACGTGGGTCATTTCCATCTCTACGATGCATTGGCCGATATTGGGGAAAAGTGGAAGAACACGCACTCGGATTTTGAGTTTTACCACGATGTCCACAAAGCACATGCCATGCATGGAGATCTGAGCGCCCTGGACTCAGGCGGAGGATGGAGTCTGGACAAATGGAAGAACATCCCAATGCTAGACCAGGCTTACGAGAAGTACCCGGACGCCGACTGGTACATGACCATTGACGCAGACACGTATCTCGGCTGGACAAACCTCCTACTCCTACTCGCTCGCCTAGACCCCAACGAACCATTCTACTCTGGCTGTGTCTACTGGCATGGTCCCACAATGTTCGCTCAGGGCGGTACCGGCTATCTCCTGTCCCGAAAAGCGGTGCAAATGTGGGAAGGTATCAGGACCTCAACAAACATCGAAAAGTGGGAGAAAGAAACCTCGACAATCTGCTGCGGCGACGTCATGCTCGGAGTCTCCATGCAAGAGGCGGGAGTCAAAGTCAGTGGTGCCTGGCCCATGTTCCAAGTCGATCCTCCGTGTGATTTCAGCTGGGGCGCTGATTCTTGGTGTGTGCCCGCCATAACTTGGCACCATTCCCACACCTACGACATCGAAGCGCTGTGGGATTTCGAAAAGGATTGGATCAACAAGACGTGGCATGAAGGCAATCAGCCTGGTACAGTGCCGTACATGTACAAAGACGTTTTCGAGTACTATGTCGCGCCCAACATTGCCGAGAACAAGACGGACTGGAACAATTACTCTGGAGACAGAATTTTCACCAAACCCACAGAGGATCACGTCAAGGAGCATCACGATTGGGACAACAAGAGTGATGAAGAAAAATTGGAGATGTGGGAGGGTTGGTCTGAATTCCAAAAACAATCTGTCGAATCGTGCGAGAACTGCCGAGCAGCATGTGAGGCCGATCACGGTTGCATGCAGTTTACATGGCAACCGGGGACGTGCAGACACAACTGGTCCGTCAGAATGGGCCATGCGGAGGCCTCGAAGAAGAAGTACACCTCTGGCTGGATGATGGACCGTGTCGAGAAACACAAGGAGAAAGCTGGTACCTGCACAGAACCGAAGTTCCGGATCGACAGAGATTGAGGAGTACGACAACATCATGCCTGTTGAGTAACATTTACGGACAACTTGACAAATCTTTCCCGGCACGCAGCGTATGGATTGTGCTATACTGCACGCAGGATCAACCTGTGATACGATCGACACGGGTCAGATGAGCGAGTCGGGGGACTACCACGGAACAACCTCGCCCTTCCAATCTCTGAACTCGCCGCTCGACTCCATACTCGCCGAGTCGATCTGGCTCATCAAGCCATCGCAGACCTGATCAATGGGCGTAAACCGCTTCAGCAAGTTGGGATCCTTCTTCACCCTCTCTTCAAACCCCGCCTGGAACACTCTCATCAAGTCCGTCAACACCGGTCCAGGCGTCAACAATTCAATCACAATCTCGGGATGATCAACGCTCAATTTGCGAAATGTATGATTCAGCGCAGCCTTGCTGACTCCGTACGGCAGCGTCTGCGACTGTTTGAATTGAGGGATCTGACCCGTGGAGCCGATCGCCGAACTGATGGCGATGAATTTCGGTGCTGGCGAAGCCTGCATCAGGGGAAGGCACGCACGGAACAAGAGCAATGGTCCGATTGTGTTCACTGTGATGGAGTCGAGGATGGCGTCGCCGGGCGTGTCAACAGCTGGACCGTGCCAGAGAAGAGCGCCGGCATTGGCGATGACGACGTCCAGATGCTTAACTTCATGTGTGGTCTCGAGCGTGGAGATTGCGCTTGAGGCTGAATTGGGATCTTTTGCGTCGTAGGGGAGGATCAGCAGTCTTTTCGGGTCTGGGCTGCTCGCTGCAAGCGACTTGCTGGTCTCGTCCTCCGGGTTGCGGACCAGACCGATCACCCTGGTATCAGGGCGTTGGAGAATGAGGTCTGTCAGCCCCCGACCTATGCCACGGTTTGCCCCAGTGATGAGATAGGTGGTTGTCATTTTGGCTCAAGAAGACGCTTGTATATGGCTAGACTTCATAAGACTTGAGTTCTATGCAATCTACCATGTCCTGCAAGACAAATTTCAGGCCCGCTCTTTACTTCTTATACACCTAGACATCATGCACGAGTGAGGCTGTTGAAGAGAAGACCGTTTAACTCCGCCCTAAAGCCGAGGATATGTCCACGCCCACAGCATACCATGTGTGCCATGCTAGCCTGGTGGGTGCCGCACGCTGGCAGCCGCCTCTGCTAGTCCGTGCAGTAGTGCTCTTCATGGCAGACGATGTTGCTTCCAACTTGAGAGAGGCGTGGTCACTCGGGGTATGTCAGCGTGCGGCGGCATTGCCACGTGATCAGGCTGTCCGTCCAGGGGCTCCGTTAGTATCGGTCTCTATTCCACCCTCGAGGTCCTTCACCCTCTTCATTTTGAGTAGTCGCTCTTGACGCCATTTGTAGAAGCGTTCGAGCCGACCACGCCAGAACCACAGGCCTAAGGTGACAAATGTAAGAGGAATGAGGGTGTATATGAACGGCCAAAAGATGTTGGAGATGCCGTGAACGTCCTGTTTGTTGAAGATTCCCGATCCGAATGCTCCCTAGTCACACCAGTGCATGCATCAGTTGCCGGGTCTTGAGTACTGGGCAGTGCAGCGAGCCCACGCTGGAGGATGGCTTACCGCAAGAAATGTGCCTGGAAGAAATACCAAGGTGAGGATGGTGATGGCGTGCATTGAAGAGCTATGCCTTGCAGTTTCGTGGGCAATGTCAATGTTGACAGAGTTGTCTTGCTGCGTGACAAGGTTGTAGACCTGGATGTGACGAGCGACTTGATTAGCTGCTGCCATCGCAAGATGATTGATTTGATAGGAAAGCATACGAAATTCATGGCTGTGTCTTTCCGAGCTTTGTAGCTGATCAGCCAGTTCTTCTGGCAGTGCCACGTCTTCAAGACCCATCCGAGAGAGTCTTGGAGTTGCCTCCGGGGCTCAAGAGGTGGTCCCTGCAAGGTATCACTCTTCGAAAATGCGGCATAAGCGTCAAGCATCTCTGTGCAGAGCATGATAGACATGTCAGCATTTGCAATACCCGTGTCACATGTCTGCGAGACAAGATGCAGATTCTTGGTAATGCTCTCGAGCTTCTTCCGCCCATCGTGCGCTCCAGGCTCGCCTGGTCGCGGCGCCGCATACGACTCCTTGGAGTAGTTGTTCACCTCTGCAATCTCGGCCATTAGCCGCCCTCGAACGTCCGCGAGGTACTGAGTAGATTGCTGGTACGCATATCCCGACACGATGGCATGGATCAGGAAAGGGTCTCCCGTGGCCTGGCTCGTAGTACTTGTGAAATAGGATGTCTTCTGTTCAGGGACTCCCATCTCTTCCAGAAGCCCGGTCATGCAACTGTCGTTGGCTGCGGCAGAAATGACGTAGTATGAGGTGTTCAACGTGGCGTCGTGGTGTAGGTAGACGGAGCATGGAGCGCGATGCACTTTCTTGTCGTAACGCCCGATCTGCAGCCACCGTGGATGCTGGCAATAGAACTCGTAGCCCACCGCCTGCTTCCCCTGTATGTCTTTCCGCCGCCAGAATGCAGACCAGTAGTCAGGTCGACCGAGAAGGTTCTGAACTGCAGCGTCATGCACGCCGATATGCGCCGTGAGGTCTTGAAGGCACTGTCTTGAGATGCTGGCCTTACGCTCGTACTGCGCCGCTTTTTCGAACTCGAGGTGGATGAAGAACACGACAAGAGTGTGCTCCGGGCAAGAAGTATCGACACTTGGGGACGAGGACGGTGTTGGCGACTTCCAATGATGACTGATCTCCTCGTCGGAGAGAGCTGGCGACCAAGAAGTGCCATGTTGGTCGATCCTCAGCACCCCAACCTCGGATGTAGCTCGGAAGTTGTTTTCGTTCGAGAATGTTTGCTCCAGAAGATGAGGGTTCCAAGGCCTTAGGATGAGTGGTGATTTAACAGATTTAGCTGTCAGTAGCGTACTGAAAAAAGAGTACGATTCTTCCTTCAGAAGTGTACCTTGCTCCTGCGGGTTGTTTTGCGTTGCAGTTGAGCCAACCTCGGTCGCGCCAGACAAGAGGCGGTTCAGCCTTATACCCTCAGCTACACTTGAAGAGGTGGAGACTGACATGTCGTTCTGAGATGGACGTCTAGGTGATTGAAGACCCCGGCCTGATATGTCAGCGCATATATACCTCGCTATCAGGCAACGCGAACAGCGCATAACGCTTCTCGTGATCCCCAATCAGGCTGTAGCGGACCATTTCGTTGCATATGCAACGTATGTTCGCTTTTGCTTACCGCCAATCATAAACCTCGATGCCCAGGCTACGAGTGTGACGAGATAGTGCAAGGCATTCTTGTCCCTTTGGAGAATATCGGTTGCAAGGCGACCTGACATAGCCCATGGCTCGCATCGACCAGACTAGGCCTTCACCAGCTTACCCCGATAAACCTCCACCCCGGGCGGCCACAATCATTCCCGGCATATGAAGTGTATGCCCGAGTAAGTGCATGTCGGGTCCAGACAAGTCACATTATCTCTTATGTTATGCGCCTTGCAGCGAGCATAAAAGAACTTCAGACCCGACGGTTTTCCTCCGTGAAGTCTTGTCAGTCTACCCCCCATTTAGGATGTTCCAGCTAGGGTACAGCCACCAATTGATCAGAGACCCAAGTTTGGGCCAAAAAGGAGTTGGCGTCGGCGGGGATTGCGTGGGGACCTTCCTATCTAGGGCAACTTAAGATTGGGGTGTTCGCCTACGACTACGGGAGAGTACTGTATGCTGTGGCCTGTCACTCCCGTGTAAACACGATAGGCGTTGCTCCCAAAGATAAGTAGATAAGCGGCAAGTGCCATCAGGTGGTCTTCTCTCACTTTTTCACGCTCTCGAGCTGCAATCCTCTTAATCTATGAGGATCCTTCGAGGCGTACCTCTCCGGCCACGAAATCCACACGTGGATTGTCCTCAAATTCTCCACGATGCCGAACCCCTCGGCTGAAAATATTGCAAGATATTCAGACTTCACGGCATTGTGCGTGTTAGTCGGATTTCCATGACTGTGCGTGTCTGGTTGTCTCGACTGTACCCCGCAACCGGTAGGCTCGCAAGGCTTCGCGGTGTATTTGTTCCCCAAATTCCAGGCTTGGCTCGAAGCCTGGTCATTCTTTGACGAGTCAGTCGATGGCGGGGTCCAACATCACGGGCGCGCCTAGTATGCCGAGGTCGATCCTCTGTATGCAAGAGCAATGACAGCCTCAGGCTTTGTAAAGGCGAGTACGAATATAATCGTCAATGTCCCGGAGAAGAAGTTTTGCGTCACCGTCAGAGGCATTGGTGTCATCACTGTTGTCTGTCCATTAACAACCCTCGACCACGATCATGCCGGACAACGTGATGGAATGGCAGCGACCTCCGAAACGTGAGTTGCTCGGTGGTGATTTGGTCGCACAATCCTTGAAACAACTCGGCGCTGAGGTCGCTTTCGGCTTACACGGCGGACACCTTGACGCCTTCCTGATCGGCTGCACCCTCATTGGCATCAAGATTATCGACACCCGGCATGAGACCACGGCTGTCCAAGCAGCGGAAGGCTACGCCAAACTCTCTGGGAAAGCCGGATTTTGTTTTGTGACGGCCAATAGCGGGTACGACAGTATAATGCTCTGAAATATCCTGACACTGACAGAATCTTTATAGCTTCAGCAATGCTCTTCCCGGGCTGGCAACAGCCTTCGCCGACCGCTCACCTATTTTCGTGATTACCTCGTCACCACCACTTCGCGATGCTGAAACGAATTGCCTTCAAGGCTTCCACGACCAGGTCGTCCTGGCAAAACCAATCACGAAGTTCGCCCATCGTGTTACGAGTAAGTAGATTCATCTCTTTTTGGCCCATTCGAACCCTTCCGTGCTGCAAATTCAAGAAGATGTTCATCCTGCTCCACCGCTTCGGACAAAGCTGACCTTCTTGGTTCTCCAGACGTCGAAGAGATCCCGCGTATCATAAGCCACGCCTATCGGACTGCTATTGGAGGTATTCCCGGTCCGGTCGTGATCGACTTCCCCATCGACATACTCTTCCATCCACCACGGATGAACGCTCTTTCATACGGCTCTCTTACTGGCGCTCCCGCCATCACACCTTATCCGGATCCTGCCGCTCTCGATGAGCTGATCAATCTATGGAAGTCAGCGTCACGACCCGTCATCGTTGTCGGCACTGGAGCAGCACGAACTACCACTCGAGGCTCCAAGTCTAGTGTGCTTCTCGACCTTGCTGAAGCAACCAATACACCAGTCTTCTACTCTCAGAAGTACTTGCCAGCCCTTCCCTTCGACTCGCCTTTCCGAGGTGGCTATGCCGCTTCCCTCGCTTCGCTGCCTTCAATCCAAAAGAAACAGCCAGATCTCGTCTTACTTCTTGGTGCGAGGACAGGGTTCTTGCTAGGCGGACGGTCGGGGGTCATCATTCCCAACTCTGGCTGCAAAGTGGCTCAAGTCGACATAGATGCCAGTGAGATCGGCAAGTCCAACGCTATTGAACTGGGCATTGTGTCAGACGCGACAAAATTCGTTGTGGCCTTGCTAGAGAAACTTCGCAACAACAACCCGATTCAACGCCAGGACTCGTGGCTCCAGGACCTCCAAGACCTCAAGAACCATAAATCACCTCATTCCGATGACTCAGAAACTCTCCCGGACGGCCGCTTGCACCCATTCTTCACCATGAAGACTATCTTTGAGACTTTGCCGGAGGGCTCAATCATCATTATCGACGGAGGCGAAGCTGGAATCTGGGCCGCCGAACTTCTCGAACAAGCTCGCCCCGCCGGCGGCATGGTTGCGACAGGCTACTTGGGCTTTTTAGGTAATGGCTGGGGATACAGTATAGGCGCTGCCCTCGCAGTACCAGACCGTCTGATAGTGAACATCCACGGAGACGGATCTGCTGGATTCCACATCCAAGAGCTCGACACCTTTGCCCGCCACCGACTTAATGTCCTAACCATTATCATGAACAATTATTTCTGGGGCATGAGCGTCGCCGGTCAGGATTTGATCTACGAAGACGAAGATCCCGCACGCGTGGCGAGCACCTTGTCCGAAGATTGCCGGTACGATATCGTCGCGCAGGGTTTCGGGTGCAAAGGTGCCATTACGCGGAAGAGTCTTGATGAAGTGCGAGATGCAGTGAAGTCTCTCACGGAGACGAAAGGACCGGGACTGTTGAACGCGATCATCTCGAGAAATCCAATCACGATGGGAACCAGGGGTATGGTCGGTAAGACGGACGACAAGAACTATATTGTCGTGCCGTACTACGATAATGTGCCGAGACCATACTACAAGGAGGACGCTCCGACGACGAATGGAACAGCGGACAAGCATTGATGGATGGTATCCATTCGTTGCAGATTGTTATGGTTGCAATTGCGAAGCATGGCAATATTCCCCCTCTTGACAGCACGAGCTATGGAGGTGTTGTTGATTGTGTGTACTTAAAGAGTGAACTGTAACACAACAACAAATGTCTAGATGCTTTCATCGTCGTGTCAGAGTCTCGGTTTGTTTGGCGAGTTTTCGAATTCTTCTTCAAAGCTTTGAATGTCCGCTGAATCTCATGGTAGAGCAGAATCGTGCACAATTCATGTATCGAGCGATCTCAGCCATACTTATATGCAATGGATTAGGGAGGGCCCTTGAGTATTGTATCGTCCCAAGTGGACCTTCCGCATATATTGTCTAGCAGAGAACAAGCGCTCCCTGTCCTTATAGCGGCACAGTTGCTACGGCCGCCGTCAACTCTTCGATATGTTCACTCACGACTTTCACCTCCGTCTCTCCGTGCGGAGACAGTCCATCTTCATGGCCCTTGACGCTGGCATCCTTCTTCCCAGGTCGCGGACCCTTATTGATAGCTGGTGGAACATCCACAGTATCAAGATATCCCGTCGTCTTCTCATCGTTCTCTTGGGCCGTGGTCATCCCGTTACCGAGCCAGGTCAAAATGTTTTGCTGAGTTTCGGGCCTTTGAACAAATAGAAAGTCTTCAAATCTTGGACTTTTAAGTGCTTCCTGCGCGTGGACGGACGAACCAGGCCAGAGCCCGACAATGCGCCCGTCTTCGTTGTTGCGCTTGAACCAGGATTTGCACTGCAAAATACGTTGCCTGTCAGTCTAAAGTACCCTTTGGCAAGAAACGGACTTGAATAGACATACCTTGTATGTAAATATGGTTTTGGCAAAGTACCGATCCACATGCTCCGAGAACGCTTTCTGTGCGGTCTCACTAAAGATTGAAAGTCAGCACACTGCGACCAAGTAGACTACCCTTGAGGACGGTAGGTTACTCACGAAACTTCCATCGAAGCGACGTATTCTCTCTGCAGTTTTTGGACACACTGAATGACATAGTCGACCACGTTCTCGAGCATGGCAATGAAGGATCCGGCGCCGGGACCCCCATTTGGGCCCAGGAAGAAGAAGAGGTTGGGCATCTTGGGGGCGCATAACGAAAGATATGCTTCTGGATGTGGTGTCCAGACTTCTTCTAGTGTTGTACCGCCTCGACCTATAATGGGTGTGGCGGCCGAGTTGAAGGAGCTGAGTTGGGGTGTTGTTAGCATATAGAACGGGGGTAAGGAACAGACATTGGTCGTCTCACTAGTCAAATCCAGTGGCGTAGATAATGGCGTCGACCTCATGGAAGTCGCCGTTGTCATCTACGAGGCCTGTCTCTGTGACCTTGCGGATTCCTGTGCCGACAAATTCAACGTTGTCTTCGACCAGGGCTTCGAGGTACCCAGGGCCAGGAGTCAGTCTGCGACATCCCGGCGGGTAGTCCGGACGCATCGATTCGTAGATCCACGGTTTCTTCTTGAGTTTTTCCTTCATCGAGTCGTCGCTCATTTTCCAAAATAGCTTCTGAATGTCTGTGTCGCGGAATGTCACGAGCTGGCTCTTGTTCATGCCGCCTTCTATCTGGTGTCGGTACTTTTGATAGATCGATGGGTTTTCTCTGAAGACTTTGCGCTGCTCTTCGGAGATCTCGACTGTATAAGAGGTCAGACAATCAGATACATGAGGCACACAGAAGGGCGTAGCGTAGGGGTGCATACCTCCGTCGGACTCCCCTTCTTCTTCGGCCCCATAGCCCACAGGCGAGATCCACGTTTTGCCTTTCATGAAATGCACGACCTGTTTGGCCTTGGGCTGGATGTTTGGGAGAATCTGGATGCCGCTGGACCCTGCCCCGATGAGTGCAACGCGCTTGTCAGTCCAGTCAAAGCTGCTATCCCAGTTGGCTGAATGCATATAGGGCCCTGTGAAGTCGTGAAGGCCCGGAATGTCCGGCCATTTCCATGTGTTGAGGAGTCCAGTGCCTTTCAGAAGAACATCACACGTATCAGTAACCGTCTGCATGTGTCGGTGCTTAGCTCTTGGATCATCGTAGATCTGTCTCGGCTTGACTTGTGCTTACCTTGTTGGTATTCAGGTCGGTCACCTCAATCCGCCACTGTTGGATGCTCTCGTCCCATTCGGCTCGTTGGAAGTAGTGTCGGAAGCGGACGTATTTTTCAACATCGTACTTCCATGCCACGTCCTTCAAGTACTCTTGGATTTCTCCTCCTGTAGCGTAGAACCGGGACCAGTTTGGGTTGCTCTCGAAGGTGAATTGATACACATGAGATGGGATATCTGTACATGAGGGATCGTCAGCAGGCCCGTTCTTGAACAACGCCGGACGAAAATGTTTTACGGGAACGTACCACACGCTATTCCAGGGTAACTAGCAGTGTCAGAAACAATCTGGCTCCATGATGTCGAAAAGGTAGCAGCTCACCGATTCTCATACCACGTCCCTCCTATATCTGCATTCTTCTCGTAGATGACAAGCTCGAGGTTGGGAATGTGCTGGGGAAACCGAATAGCAGTCAAAATGCCAGAGTAGCCAGCGCCCAGACACACCACCTTGATCTTCCGATTCGCATCAATGGGACGGTCGTATAGAGGTCTTGAGTCTGAAACCATCCTTGCTGCTATTAATTCAAGCTGACTGGGGAAAGGCGTCCAAAGGCCGATATTGTGCTCTTGGGGTATTTCGACCTCAACAATGCGAGTCTATAGCAGGATTGGGCCTACGAGACGAGGGTACGGCCCAAAATTGACTTTCATCAACTCGCGACGGTGCATCATCTTTACTTGAGGTTGACAGACCATGCGAGGTTCGCGAACCCACTTGTGAAGTGCCAGCCTGACCAGACACGCTCCCTGGTCACGTTGGAGCACACCCTCAATCCATTTCCGTGAAGGTAGGCAGATGGTAAAGTGAAGAGTAGGAAGGGTTTCCTTCGTCAGCAAGTGCTGACAGGTGGATTTCCTTGAGGTTCAACATCCCGTCAGGGGTCCCCATCTCCATATCTGGAGGCCCCGGCTAATGGTGTGATCCCCGCTCTTTCCCTGCGGCTTCTGTTTGATTGCTTCGCAATCGTGCATTTGCTCAGGACCATGAACACGGTGAACGCAGCTCGAGTTGCGGTTGCCTCCGCTGGATTGCAATAGAGCTTGTTCAAGGCTTGTGCTTTGACGAAGCGAAATGAGACCACCAAGCTCACCGGCATTGACCATAGACTATCCTATACTATAATGACCCAACTGTTATCCGTATGGCATAGCTTCAACGACAAAGTCCTACGAAGCTTGCAAACCCTGCCTATAATGCGTGTGCTTGTGTGTATCTCTGAAAGGGCCAACAGGATTCTTGAGCCTCTCCACAAAGATACCCTCACGTACTTCGCCCTCCACACCACCTAATGCACCAGTCGTACAGTATCCCAGAAGCTTCCGGACTTTGTCTGACATAGTAGCTTCCACCTCCGGTCTGATTGACAAGAAGTTGTTCTCCTGCTGTCTGATAAAGGATCGCATGAAAAACATAAGAATGACAGGTCGCTCGCCTGAGGTCATTTCATTTGGGCCCGTAGCGTGCCACAGACGACTCTCGAAGACCAAGGCTGTCCCAGCAGGGCCTTCTGCGGCAAGGGTTCCGTCGATGTTGAATGGGTCGTCTGGCGCGACATGTCCAACGTGGCTGCCTGGGAAGATTCTGGTGCCGCCATTCTCCCGCGTAATGTCCGTGAGGAACCACATAATGTTGAGGCCGTAGAAAATGCTCCTCAATGGTGGCTGAATGGCCACTTGGTCGGTATGCAGCATCATAGGCACGTTGCCTGGCCGGGCAATGTTGGCGCTGTAGCTGTGGAGAAGCGCGTGCTCACCGAGTAGTTCAGGAACCACCTCGTCTATCAATGGGTGCTCGAGGAGATCATGGAATTCCTGGCCCTTGTTGATGAGTGTCCAGATTCGCTGGTTCGGAGCGTGTGGACCACCGTCCTTCTTAGCCACGCCAGCTTCAGCTTCTCCACGGCCTTGCTGCTCGACGGCTGATCTGAGCGTCTTAATCTGTTCGGAGTCCAGTGCGTTCTTGACCAGTCCATATCCAAATTCATGAATATCAGCCATTACTTGATCCAAGTCTTCGGTAGGACTTGGGAGCTTGCGACCAGTTGGTATCTGAGGATGCACAGGTACATTGGGACACAGATAATCAGCGAACTTCACCGCAACCTTGATTTCTCCTTTGGGCAACGTTGTGTGGTCAAAAAAGCCGTCTTTGAACAAGCCATACCGTGGCTCAAGCTTGCCTTCCACAAATAGCTGGATGTACTCGGGCTTGACTTTCAGGCTGGAGTTCGGCTCGCAGTCAATCTCGCGTACAATGGTGGGTTCATTGCGTGCGTCAATATAGATGGGCCCGTCGTCGAGCCCAATGTCCACACTGAGGACAGCCTTGAGAGGCGCCATTTTGGGCAACTTCTCTTCAATCAGTGATAATGCCACGAGTCGTTGATCCTTCTTGGTTGCATTTTGCAAGGTACGAATACCACCCTTCTTGCGAGCCCCATTTGTCTGGCCCTTCTCTAAGGTGATCTCGTGTCCGTTGGTGGTTGCTTCTGGTGCCATCTTTGAGCTGGTCAAAATCTTCTGTGAAGAACAACTTCGAGAGAAGGCGAACGGAATTTCCTGGGATGGACGCCCATCTTTGAGGAAAAACACTTGGCCAATGATTGAATCGAAAGGGGGCGCGTTCTGTGTCAGCATTCGTTTACTCAGTCTTCCCCAGATTGGACAACCATCCAACCTCCACGGCAAAGCTGTCTATCTCCGCATGACAATACTCGAATGCCACTCGCACTCATCTTGGTAGTGGTATGTGCCTCGTGTAACACCCTACGAGATGGTATGAGCCTCCCCGCATGCAATGCGTGTCTTGCTCAGATTGGTAGAGAAGGATATGTTTTCTCAAGGAACTAGTTCGATATTTTCGCCAGGCCTGTGGTTGGGGAGGCCGTGGAGAAAAACGTCGGCCTATGAGCATCAGTCAGTAAAATCACAACGACAGCGCTCAATAAAGCCTTCAAGTGCCCTCCTCCTTTAGAATTTTCAACATATCGCTATGGTAGAATTACATTTTAGGAAGTCCCATGGCAAGGTTCCTGCTGCCCATTTCTGAAAGCTTCAACACACGCCCAGCGCCATGTCAACCAATACTGGCGAACATACACATCATCTGCAACAACCTTGAGTGAGTCCTGATAACTCTTCAAAACGTCGTGGAACTATGACGAGATTCCAAGGCCGAGTCTATCAAGTATCTGGACATTTCCTGGTATTGTGCGACGACAGACACCTTCACATCCTCGGGACCAATGATGGGAATCTGATTACCAAGTCCTGGTCGCAACGCTACTCCCAGCGCCATCAGATCAGAGTTGTTGTCGTACAATTCAGGATGTCTTCCGAAAAAGGCAGGATCCAGCCTGAAGTTAAACGCTCCATTATCGACACCCAGCACTTTGAAGGCTTGTGCCGCTAGCTCTCGTGAAGAGAACAAAGTGTTGGCATCTTTAGCAGGGAGCGTTAAGTCGCCGAAGGCATTCGTATTGTCGTCATCATGCCACTGCCTGTCTTCAGACGTTGGCGAGGGCTCCGGTGATCCTGTGGCTTCAGGGGCGATCGCTCGTACCAGATCCCAAGCGCCAACGTAGCCTAGGAGAGCTTGAGGACATTTTATCAGTAGAGAGAGGTCTGCAGGAACGACGTAAGAGTTCCCAATGTCGCATATGATGCTGTCAAGGCAAGGGTTTGCGGCATGATGCATTATGAGCTTGTCTCGCAATTGCGGAAACGGTATCCAGTCGATGATGCTGGGATATGGCACACTCATCTGCAGTCTTGTTGGTTGATAAGCTGGTGAGACCTTCAAATATCGGTCCGGCGTCCTGCAGATCCGCCATGCCATCAACTCTCTTAAAGGAATGTGCGCTTTGGTGTATGTGTGCCATGCCGTCATCGGTTGCCATGACATGCTCACAAAAGTCATCAAGATCGATCCGATTGGATTTGTCAGTCTGGATAATCAGTCAGCCAACGCCATCCATCCTGCCGACAATCTGCATTGAGATCGTGCTCGGTACGTACCGATCGTCGAGCATCTGTGATGCGCTCCAGCGAGAATAGCTCCAGAGCACACAGCGTTCCAATGCATCGATGTGGTCCGAAAATGGCGAATTTGTCTTTTTCAGGTCGAAAGATTTACATACGAGAGAGGGCGACATTTCGAGAACGTTTTTGTATTTTTGTGGCCCCAGATCTTCGGAGAAGATAAGATCCATCGAAAGGGGGTCAGCGCAGTATCCGTTGCTTACGACGAGCAGGCGGTTATCGTTCGACATGTCAAACTTATCAGAATCCTCCATGGTCGATAGGTAATCTAGGTTAATCTCTGGGACTGGGTGATTGTCTGATGGATTCACGAAGTCCATCTGACTACCGCTTAAAGTCACAGCAGCTGAATCTTGCGGAACTTGGAGCTCTTGATCATCAACGAGGTATTGAGCATGGTCGGCTTGGTTGTTATTATCACTGTTGGCGCTAAGTGGTTCATCGACCGCGCTGTCGCTCAACTTGGGTCGTTCGGTGTGAACATCTGTTTTATTCGAAGGCAACGGAGGCGTGATATCGAGGGGATCTTCATCTTGTGCCACTTCAGCACGCTTGCACCTCGCACACAAATTGCCAGAAGACTCAGACTTGGAGGCAAAGTTAGCCGACTGGAGAACCTTGTGATCGGAGAGACGTACATCGTTGACGCCATCCAGGCTGTCTATACCTAGAGCAAGTGCGCTCGCATTGGCAAGAGCCTTCATCGACACTTGTAAGCTGGTAAACTTCTTATGGCATTCGAGCAGCTGCTCGCGCAAAGAAGAATTCTGGTCTTGCAAGTGTGTCATCCACTCGGCGTCTGAATAACTTCCATTGTGCAGCCGATCCTCAAGTTCTTTCATTCGCATTTGTTGTCGAGCACGAAATGCCTTTTGAGAGATGCGATTGCGCAATTTCCTAATCTCCGTATTCTCGTTGCGCTTCGCGGGCTCAGAAGCCGACAATGCTCGAGCCTTTGTTTTGCTGGCCATTCTGTCGGATGTTCTGGATTAACACTGCACGCGTTTCGAAACCTGAAAGCGGTAGGCCTCTTGATCATGCAAATCGGACGGATGTCGAAGTCTTTCCCGTGGACGAAAAGTCTTACGAACCTACCCCGCAGGAATCCCCTTTTCGGGGTGGTGACTGGGGGGGAACGAGGTCCTCCCAGTGGTTTTTTGTGCCGGAGTCACCCCAGGTGACCCTAATGTTTGTGGGGATACCAAGCTGACTTAACCGAAGTCAGGCTGGTCCAGGGTGGCCGATGTCAGCAACGCCAATTTCGGCCGTCAGAAGAAAGCACTCAGACCCCGGAGAATTGTCCAGCTCTCATATGCCCGCTTCACTCAGAGGTCACAAATAATGGTGTGTTACTGCCTCCCTTAAGCTATATGAGGTGTGGCTCATTCCATCCAAGTTGACCTTTATTCTCCAATCATTGATGAACAGACGATACGTGGAAATGGGCAACATATCCCAGAAGCGAACCCAATCGAGTCAGGCAAGGTTCACGGCCGAGCAGCAGTCGCGTCAATCTAGACCTAGTACGCCTGCCGTAGCCATATGCACCAAGGCCATCGTCTTTGTCTTTGGGACTTGGGCCACGGGATCAGCAGTCATCGACCAGTGAAACTACGAAAGTGTTCGAGTAAACCTTGTTATGTCGGACCCGAAGTCTTCCTGAATGTCATTGGGGAACTATGGTTTCTTGAAGTTTGTTAGGCTCCTCGGCTGTCGATTCACCTCAATCGACTTGTTGGACCCAGGCCAAAATACGCCCTTGCCCCGCCTCCAAAGCCACGGAAGACTCTTCTCCAGTCCGGAGAACTGAGGGGGCGCCTAGGCGGCAGATCAGGCCTTAGGCCAGAGTTGGGGGCAACTTGAAGCGGAGAAAATCTGGAGCCCGCACACAAGTCTGGGGTGTCAGTCAGCATTGTCTGACTCAACCAGATTCACCCAATAACCTACCACTTGCAAGAAACGGTAAACATGACTTAGCATTCGGACAAGGACACCGAGTTCCAGAGTAGCACATAGCCTTGTACGAACAAGACGTCGGGAATCGGTTGCATGCAAGCATTATGATAGTCTTTCATAGATCCAGCTCTATGATATGAACGACTAAGTCTTCGACATTCAGGTCTAGATTTCCGACATGGCACGAGTGCTGGAGCGGCAGGAAGGCCCCCAGCCCTGTCATAAAGTAACTTGTCTAAGATTGTGTTCTTCTGGGGACTGCATAGCAGACAATCACACGCTAAGATTTGCGCCGTCCGATGACTTCTGCAGGCTCGCATCCCATCCTGGCCGTCGCACAGGCTCATCCGTGCACTGTACGCATGGCTTCAAACATATACAATGTTCATGCGGAGGGGCAGTGCGTTGCTGGACCGGCGTGTTGAGTCCAGTGGACCATTGCAACGATCATGCAGGCGAGCTGATCATGCAGGCAGTGATCATGCAGGCGAGCTGAAAGTCCACCTGGGGTTGAGCTCCTGCGTCGCCCTGATGGACTCAACCGGACTTCGAGGCGGCTGGCCCTAAGTGGTCGCGAGCCGAAAACTTTTCGAATGTACCGTAGAGGGAGCCAGGCTGTTTCAGCCACGTATCTGCCGTCGCAGCTCGGACGAGGCGGCTATCAATATGTGCAAGTGCAGTCTCGAATGCGGGCCGCTCAGCTCTGCGGCGCGCGAGTTACGGATCGGTTCAGGACTGTCTGAATAGCTCAATCGCAAGAGAGAAAAAGGAGGTCAAATATTCTCATCGACCACTTCTTCATTCTTTCGCACATACTTCGTCCCATCCTTTGTACTTTTCAGCTCCCTGCGCAACGATGTCGACCCAGTCTTCTAAAGGGCAAGACGCTCCTGGTCCATCTTGGCAGTTAGGTATTGGACGAGGTGCTGTGTTGGCAATGAAACGAATGTATTTTCCCTCCCTGCCAGGTAGGTCTTCGCAGCTCATTTGCTCCATACCCACGTGGCCTAGAAAGGGAATCAGGTCACTCATCTTCCAGGATCGCACCCAGTTGATACGATCCGTTGGAAACTCTTCCACCGCCGAGTTGGACGAATTGAAAATGCCAATGGCCGTTGCAACGAATGGTGGGACTTCGCGGTGTGTGAAACTCAGGAAGAAGCGCTGGCCTTCGGGCCAACCAGGGCCAGCGTTCGACGCGGTCACATCGTCCGGTGTCGTGTCAATCTGCTGAAAAAGCTCACTCTGCGCTTTCAACCATGGAAAGCCCAGATAAGGCGACAGATGGTTTAGTGGTCCGACCATATGGGCGTATTTAAGGTCCCAGGCGTATTCGTATGCCATCCATTCTGCATCGGTGAAGACCTCGCACAACGGGCTTCGTTTGCCATTGGTGGCGGATTCGTAGCCGCATATTCCTTGGAGACCAATGATATCGGTATCGCTCAATTCAAATGGAGTGTAGGGAGCTAGCCGCTCAGCGACATGGCGAGCATAGTGGTGGACAAATTGGGCCATCTCATCGGTGCCAGGATCTTTGGTGAAAGCAGCGCAGGTCTTATGAGGAACCAAAGAGTCCAAACTTCCATTGTGATTATGCCTGAGGCGAAGAACCTCGATATCTTCGGGATGTGGGAATCCTTTGATCAATGCTTTTGCAGTATCATAGGTACGGGACTTCTTGTCGGTAAGGACCGTTCGCACCGTGTCTACAAGTTCAGGATAACGTTTTCGAAGATGATCACCAACTTTTTGAGCATCTCGTGCCCCAGAAGGGGTGAGTTCTTCAAGTCTATCCTCAAGTATAGGCGAAACCCATTGCGACATGAACTCTAGGGGTCCTGACCATCCATCACGCTGTTTTTCTAGCTTCCATAAGAAAGGCTTGATGTACTTCTCATACTCGGCGTCATTGCTGTAGATGGCACCGTGTCGGATCAGGTAGGATGCAGCCGTGACCGTGCAGCCCGGTGGTGCAGTGTGCTCGAGACCGAAGCCAACAGCATCGAAGTAGGGTGAGATGCCAGGAAGATGCAACAAAGGATCGAACTCGTAGCCTTGGGAGTGTTGCTGAATGATGGGTGCTTGTGTTCGGTCTGCCGGATAGGTCTGAACACAGGCTATTAGTAAAAAGAACGAAGCCCAAGTGGTGACGGCAAAGATGGCCATCTGGTACAAGAAGACCGCGGGTTCTATTGCACGAAACCTGAGCACAATGGCAAGAAATCAGATGCTGGTAGAAAAAAGATTGACTGCGCAAGCTGCGCTGTGAACAAAAAAGTCATGGAGTAGCTTTATTGAGACCATGACGTCGCCATTGGCTTGAATCGTCTTGATGGTACCTGCAGATCGCCAAGGCCAGCCTGAAACCCACCAAATCGAGATGATGATGACGATGTCGGTGATATGACTTTAGGCGCTGCTTTAATTGAAAGATTGGATGCTTTAACGCCTAGAGTGCAAGTCCCGGTGCTCGAGTTCGCCTCCTCCCGTCTCTCCGCTATTCCTTATGACCAGATCTCACGGGACTAAAGAGCATCTCAGCCGGCTTCGGCAGCGATATACGCTTGCTCACACTCTCCGCAGATGCCCCAGCCTGTCCTTCTCCAGAGTAACCTTCTCGGGGTAACGTGGGTGGAGTAAAAGATGTTCGCAGGTGCCATAGGTGTTCGTAAGTAAATGTTGACTAAGTGATATGGTCGACCACACCCAATGGCCGCCTCCAGGGTGTTCTTGTAAGAGGATGGCTAGGCCCATGGAAACTGAGAAACATATCATCTGAAGATCTCAGCCGCATTCCTCCTCCAGACACGCCTTCGGATCCGATTGTTTTTCGAGAGTACGTCTTCTGAAGGTAACAATCGCTTCTTGGTCCCTCTTAATCAATTAGTCTTTTCAAAGATTACAATGAGTCGTCAACGATTCGAGAATCAAGTGGTCTTCGTGACTGGTGGCAGCTCCGGACTAGGAGCGGACACGTGCGAACTCTTCCTCCAGGAGGGAGCGACACTGTTTGTGACGGACATCGCTGAGCGAGACATACTCAAACGACTAGGGTCAGGAAAGACCTTCTTCCACCAGTGCGATGTTTCCAATCCTGAAGACTGCGAAAAGGCGATTACTGCGTGTATAGAGCACTTTGGTCGACTTGATGTTTTATTCCACAACGGAGCACGACTGGGTGGAGTCTCGACTGTCGTCGACCACGATGTGACCCTTTTCCAACAAGTCATCAACACCAATTTATGCGGATTGTTCTACCTGGCGCGCGTTGCACTTCCTCAGATGAGGAAACAAGGCAAGGGTGCTATTGTGAGCACGGCTAGCACCGCTGGGCTTGCGGGTGACTTTGGACTGTGTTCTTACAGCGCGGCCAAGGCTGGATTGGTCAACTTGACCAGAACCATGGCACTAGATCATGCACAAGAAGGCATACGGGTCAATTGTGTCTGTCCGGGATACATGGTCACGCCAATGACCGTTTCCTTCCGGGAAGATAAAAAGGTCTACGAAGATCTTCTTGAAAGCATCCCTATGCACCGAGGCGCAGATCCGAAAGAGGTGGGACGGGCAGTACTATTCCTGGCATCTGACGATGCATCTTACATCACTGGGCAGGGTAAGTGTTGGCTACGAACAGCTTCATGTGGCCGATCGTTATTTCCGTCTTCCATTGGCCATGCGCTGACCCTCCTCTCATAACAGCCCTGGTTGCAGACGGTGGATGGCTCGCTCACAGTGGTAGTCCCAATTTCCTCAAGCATATGGGACCTCAGGTGAGTAGGACCTCGTCGAGATGCCTGTGAAGAATAGCTGCTGATTAGCTTGGTGTAAATCAGGTCAACGGAACTTCGTAGAGTCATCAGGCAGTGCGATCTCGAAGAATGGTTGAGACTCCGCGGTGTTAGCCTACTATGACCTAGGGTGACTTAAATTGAAAGCTTTTCAGTACACATAACTCCTGGGTTTACTCTGCCGTACATCACGAGTCACGATCATGATTAACTTTGACCTACGACCACTCAAATCCCAGCGTGATTAGGATGCGAAGGTCTCTTTAATCGGAAATGCCTTGCCAGCAACTCACTTGTTGATGGGTGTGGTGAAACCCCTGCTCAAATCTAATGCTTCTATCCAGGCTAAGACTGCTGATACGAACTCGATCCCCTGGAACACAGCTCGTGCTCGACCAATCCCCGACGAGGTGAGACCGGCAGCAACCTCTAAGCAAAGGTTTTGTCATGGGTTGCTGACAATTCAGGTTCACGAACCTTGAAGCCTTTCCCCGACAAATGGCCCACTTCCAAGATCGCGGGGCCCCGGGCCAATCCAGTATAAAGCAATACAGCATTCATATTCGGTACCCTGGTCGGGGCTCTGAGGCCTCTATTTCATTCTACATTGAACTTGTCACTGTCTTCATTTCTGGGTCTGTGCACAACTTCGAGCTATTCACAACCGTCCTTGACCATGGCATCCGAAGAAGGCCCTATAACCAACCTGCAGCGCCTTGAACTTGAGCATGCTCAACATGATCAGGGCACCATCGAGGACTACCAGGTCTCGAGGACTCTGACAACTGATCAGTCCAGGTTCGATTTCAAGTACCTTCTGAGGCTCACCTCTGCAATTAGCAGCATTACCATGGGGACCTTGGCGTCGTATTGGGGCTTTAGTCCTCCTGCGGCCATACTCACCTATATTAGCGAGGACCTTGGTCAGTCTTCCAAACCGAACTATGGCTCTTATAATGGCTCACAATTTGATAGGAGGCGCCGAGAATGCCAGCCTATTCAGCATCGTCTGGACTGCAGCTTGCGCCGTGGCCATCATCTTATTTGGCAGACTCTCTGACAAGTTCGGACGCCGGTATTTCATGATTGGAGCCTCCGTAATCGGCATCATCGGAGGAATCATAGCCTGTACGGCCAAAAGCATGAATACTCTTATCGGCGCAAACGTTCTGCTGGGTCTCGCAGGCGGCGTAATGACATGCTATGGCCTGACCGTCGGGGAAATTTGTCCTAATCGATGGAAGTTGCTCGGCATCACTATCTGTGTCATTCCCAACATCCTGCCCACCGGCTTTGGTGCTTACCTCTGTGAGTTGCTACACTCTCGCCTCTTGTGAGGAGAGACTGTGACTGACCATAGCAGCGCTGCGGCTCGTGGAAACTGGCGCTGGATGGCGATGGTGCTATTATAGTTATCTAATGATGATGGGCCTGGCACTCCTCCTGCAGATACTGTTCTACCATCCGCCAAGCTTCCAGCAGCTCCACGGTGGAAAGCGGACCGTCATGCAGGAGGTGAAACGCATCGATTTCGTCGGAATTTTCCTGATGGTTGCCGGTCTTTCTATGTTCTTATTGGGCATTTCGTGGGGTTCGTATGCCTCTAGTGTCTTCCCAACTTTTTGCTAACCCTGGTCTTCATAGGTGGCTCTCCTCTTCCTTGGACTTCGGCTAGGATTCTCTGTCTTGTTATTCTTGGTGGGGTCACTTTGATTGCGTTTGTTCTCTATGGTAAGGAACTTCTTCGTTTGGGCCACAACTTTCGCTAACTGCTATAGAAATCTTCTCTGGGGTCCCAAATCCGCTCGTTCCAATGTATTTCTTTAAAGACGTTCGCGGTTTTGACTGTCTGGTGGTCATCTGCGGTGTCTCCGGCATCTCATACGTCGCACCAAGCATCATCTGGCCCTCTCAAGTTGCCTCGATCTACGGCCTGAATGCAACATCCTGGCAAGAGAATGCATGGCTCTCGACCACCATAGCCTTCGGCATCATCGGAGGAATTTACATTTGGGGGCCGTTGTTCGCCATCATCAAACACGTCAAGTGGCAGGTGGTCGTACTTGCCATCATGGTCTTGACCTTTTCAGGAGCACTGGCATCGAGCAACCAACACAACCGAGGACAAAGTGCAGCCTTCTCATTCCTCACAACATTTCCTGGTGGTATCCTTGAACTTATTCCAGTCTCCCTGGTTCAGATGGAAGCGAACGACGCTGATCTTGGCACCGTCTTTGCCATTCTCTTCTTAGTCAGGACGACCTTGGGATCCATCTTCGCGACGATATACATCGCCATTCTTGATAATAAGCTGCCTACCGAGATCCTTGCCAAGGTTCCAGCGGCTGCACTTGCGGCTGGTCTTCCGAAATCATCACTCACAGCTTTGCTGACGGCCACCGCGACTGGTACTGCGGCTGCGCTGAAGGCTGTCCCAGGAATGACCACCGAGATTCAGGCAGTGGTAACGAACGCTCTTCTCGACGCTCGTGCGTCCGCCTACTCATACATTTACTATGCATCGATCGCAGTCAACCTCTGTGCTGTCATTGCCGCTTTGTGCCTACGCGGCTATGACCATCTACTGACCAGCCACGTTCCTCGCCAAATCTACAATCACGGGAAAGGTGCTGACACAGCTCAAGCACAAGCAGCTGACATTGAACAAGCAACGGAAAAGGGCGCAAGAGAGGAGGACACCGACAAGAAATTGTGGAGGGAAGTTGAGACCACGCCTTCGGAGTGATGGGCACAATGGTTCTTTACAGTACAGACAATGAGAAGGATGAAACCACAAGTGGCACTTTGACATTTGAACCGCAAATCACCGAGTCTGAGTGAAGTTAAAATTTGATCATTTACCTGCGCCAGCAAAGTCTTAGCTAGATGTCCGTTCCTCTGGAATCCAAGGCAGCACGTAATCCCACAGGTTTTGATGAGCTGCAAACTGCGCACCATCAAACTGCAGATCCGGCTTCGCTCAGTCTGGGCCGTGACAGACTTGAACATCAGTAAAGGGGACACCGATGATATTAGAGCTGTGGTGAGGCTATCTAGACACCGTTGGGAAACTGATCATCTAGATATTTCAGATCCAGCGCTCGTCCTAGGTTCCCATTCACACCCAAGCCCAACCAGTTCTTCATCTCGTCACTCAGACTCTCCCTCGTAGCCTCATCCAGTTTCGCAGTCCAATTGACTTGTTGACGCAGAAAGGGCGCAGTATAGTATCCGAACAACAAGGCACGATCTTGTTTCGAGATATTTTCTCCACTGGTATGCCATACCCTCCCATCCATGATCACAATTGATCCAGCCTTGGCCGTGAATGGCTTCAGCAGTGTCCTCGCATCTTTAGGAATCTGGCTTTGGTATTCCCACTTGTTGCTCCCTGGAATGTACAATGTTGCTCCATTCTCGAAATACATGTCTGTCAAGCACCAGATCACATTTAAAGCCCAAATTTCCTTCCAGGGGTCCGGAACAACCAGAGCCATGTCGGAGTGAAGACCCATGGACTTCGAGCCAGGTCGGGCAATGTTGGCCGTGAAATTTGAGATGAGAAAGTCGTCACCCAGCACAGATTTGACCATCTCGATGGCCATTGGGTGCTGAATCAGGTCGAGGAATATCTCGTCCAACTGCATCAGATAGAAGACTCGAACGTTACTGGCATTGGGATCCAGGAAGTCCAGTCGAGTTGGATCTCCCTGCTTCTCGCTTGCTTCTTTGGCCTTCCATAGTCGTTCCAAAACTTGCGCAGTCTCTTCTGAAGTCAGTATGTCGGGTACGACACACCATCCTTCTTCTCGTAGATGTGTTCTAGCTGCTGTCGTATCCAGAGAGGACTGATTCGATTTGAGATTTGCAACGAAGGAAGGCATCTTGGTATTGTCCAGGATCAAAACTCAGCAGCAAGTTCCAAGAGCACAAGCACGAGTGTCTTCCATCTATGTACATTTTAGTAGAGTTCTGCTGGAGACTCTTTCCCCGCACGAAGTGAGATGTTACGATTTGCACCTCTAACAACGAAAGCAAGCACAGTCCTCTCAGCCGAGGCTTCAGAGCATACCCAGCACTACTGCAGTGGTGGGGAGGAAAGTAAGCAAGCCAGAGAAGGAAGCCAGAGAAGGAAGATCTCACGGTGGCTCAAAAGTTTCTTCGTTCCCGATCATCGTCTCCTGCGTGATGACTATGAAAAAGCTGACTGAGCGGAAATTCTTCGGTCGTGTCATTCCTGACTCCACAACCCCTGACTAAGCTCAGCCTTATGCTTCAGGGGCGAACAGAGGTCTGCCACGTCCTGTGTACCAACCCTGGTAATTGGAAAGTGCCTATACGGGAAATTGTTCAACATCAACACATGTCTCATCGGGTCGTTTACAAACTTCATTTGCTGTTCGATTACGCGTGTTTCATACCAGATCACGTGAAATTTATTTCTTTGACTCTTGATGAGGTAGAGCATGCCACCCACAAATACCACACTGTCAATTGGCAGTCTGAGCTTTTGTGCAGCTTTTCTTCCAAGCCTATTTCGTCGCTCTCTTGGTGTAAGACCTTGAAAGAGTATTGCGACTTCGTAGGATGCACAACACCCTAACATACTCTTCACCACAAGTCTGAAGCTCGACCCTATTTCTCTGACTTCGTTCCCACTAGTCGATTGATTGAAGCATGGAGCTGGGAAAGGACCCGAAGCTTTTGTCGACTGGCCTGTCTCGTACCACCATCAGGATTAAACGAAGAGCCAAAAACGCCTGTCGTCACTGTCGGGTAAGGAAGGTGCGGTGCGATGTTATCGGAAGCGGTGTTCCCTGCAACAACTGCAGACTCGACGAAGTGCATTGCATGGTTCCGGAAAGGAAAAGCCGGGGCAAGGACCAACAAAAGGATGAGAGTCTTCTGCGACAAGCAATTGATCTAGTGGAGAAAGACGACGAATCATCAAACCTCGAATCTATTCTCCCGTCTTTCGAGATGTTCACGACTCCTTTGAACCTTCCCGGGGTCGTTACACCGTTCGGGAGCACTCTCCCAGCTTACATTCAGCCAATACCCTCAAGCATTGCCGTTGAGGACCTCGAATACCTCCACAAAATGGAAGCTTTCACTGTCCCAGACACAAATTTGCGCAACCAATTACTGCATTCTTACGTACAACACGTACATCCTTATCATCCCGTCATCGACCTAGAGGATTTTCTCCTCGCGGTTGAGAGAAATAACCTAAACAACACCGTCAGCCTTTTCCTTTTCCAAGCCGTAATGTTCGCTGGAGCTGTCCACGTCGATATTGAAGACTCAGCATCGTACGGCTACGCGACAAAAAAGGGTTTAAAAAGGACTTTATTCAAAAGACTTAGGCTACTGTATGACTTCGACTATGAGACCGACCAGATCACGATTCTTCAAGGGGTGCTGCTGATGACTTATTGGTACGAAAACATGAACGAGCCCAAAGACGTTACGTATTGGTTGGATATTGCCATCTCCATGACGCGAATGATCGATTTGACGCCTCAGAGGTCCGGATTCCATTCTGACTCTAAGAGCTTGCGGAGCCGCCGCCTATGCAAACGCATTTGGTGGTCATGCTTCATCCGAGATCGACTGATTGCCCTTGATCTTTCTCGCTCCGCGCGAATGTCTCTCGCAGCCGGTGACGTCCCAATGCTTGAAGTCTCAGACTTTGAGACGAGAAAATTACCTGCCGAACTTACTCAACTATTGGGGGGCTGCTCTACGGTGGAAAGCTGCGAAAAGCGCATGGCCTTGGCCCAAATGTGCATTGCCTTGGCTCAACTGTGTGTTGATATTGAACCGATACTCAACAAGCAACTTGACCACCAGCAAGAGCTGGGAGTGCTGCAAACCAATGTCATACACCGGCTGTCGAAAACAATATCCATCAGTGTCCATGAAGCCTTTCGGTACGATCAACAGCTCAGCAAGTGGTGCCAGAATTTGGATCTGCAGAATCTGCATGACTTCAGCCCCAGCACCTACGGCCGGAAGTCCGCCATCGATTGTAAAGCTATACATCTGCATCGCGCTCTCCTGGCTAGCACCTACCACGCGGTGATGATTGTGCTTTATCGTCCATTGTGCTGGGACTCGGAGGTTGCAGCCGCGCCCGAGATACGGGCCCTGGCCGAGAGGAAAGTTCGCGAAGCTGCGAATCGAATCACAACGATCTATCGGGATCTACTTGCTCACGAGTTGCTGAGCCACCTGCCCTACACCGGAGTCACCTGCCTTCTATATGCCGTAGACGTCCATTTGCACGACATGGACTCCGCAGATTCCGCCATTAACGTAGCTGGCATTTACAAGTTGCGGACCTGCATACGAACGCTGGAGCGACTGCGGCAGAGGTATTCTTTGACCGGCCTGAATTCCTGGCTTATCAATACGCCGACCCGACACAGTCGATTGAAATGCGACACTTCTAACACTGCCGAAATAGACAGGATGAGTACGGTATCGTCCAGAGATTATTCAATAGAGCCAGACAAAACCCCGGCAAAGCGCGCGCGCACGGCTTCCCCAGAGGAAATGAAGACGGACCAGTATCGCACGCACGGCCCAATGTGGTCATCAGAAACACCTGATAATCTCTCGGCCGTCACGACTCCCAGTCTGGAAGGTTCGGACGGGACTTCGTGCTCAACCGGCACGGAGAGGGGGACAATCAACTGGGTCAACGTTGGTTCCCAGGATGCACATGAGGATCAAAGAGCAATTGACCCACGGAAGCTGACGCCGATTGACGAATTCTGTGCAGATCTGCCAGATGGCTCCATTTTTTGCGCTGCGGGCGAGGACAGTCTCCACGCCGGTCTGCAGTGGCTGCAAGAATTCGATTTCAACATGTCAGACGAGGCAAACGCAGATTTCGAATTGAGCACTCAGCAGAGTCCGGGTTGATATGTGGTTGCATTTTCAACTCCATAACGGTTCTGAGCCAAGTCTAGTCGCATACTCTTGATCATTCGATTCCACGAGCAAACTTGAACCCTTTGCGGCTTGCAATTTGTGTCTTGAGTCTCCGGCAAGTTTCCGTCTCTGGCTCAGAGTTTCTGAACTGGAACGTAGCCGCCGTCAGCGGGAATATTGTCCTGCTGGTTTCAAATTGACCCATGTTATCTTGCACAATGAGTGGGATAGACTGCAGAATACAATGGCCGACGTGGTTTCGGACTTCATCTCCAGAGGACGCTGAGATTCGTTTGTGGATTCCGGCGACGGGTGGCGGCAGATGTTGAACAATTGCCTGGGTCTTGAGCGCAAGTTGACTGCCGGCCGCCATGAGAAACAGCTTGATCGCCCACCAGGTTATCACAAGTCCTTCCAGGTGGAAAGACATGTCATTCAACAACGTCGACGCTTGGGTCCAGTCTGAAAGCGGTGGCTCTGATTTGGAGAGGTGCAATAGCCTGGAGTCGCGCAGATTAATCTGTTTGTACTGTTCTAGTTCGTTGTCCAATTGCAAGATCGACTTCATGGCGTCGATGAACAGTGCAGGGTCTCGATCTTTGCCCGGGACTTGGGCTGCCTCAGCCAATGTATCAAGCTTGTGGAGGACAGCTGCTAAAGAGAAGCCATAATCGTAAAGGAGTTGCTCAGGACCCTTTATACTGCTGGTCCAGGGCCCGTCCCGCCATTGGGCCTCTGAAAAGGGATAGCCTTGATGTAGCATAATGCATCTTATCATCTGGCTTAATGTCAGCATCACTATGTCCGATCAATGCATCGGCTGTCTCACGAGTGGATATCGCACTTCCTCAAAGACGGCCCGAGCTAAAGGCGTATCGTACATCTGCGGGCCTCGAGCCACTAGCATATGGGAAAGTCCAGTGATATGGCCGAACCAAGAATCGGCTGTGCTGGAAGTTGCCTCGTATAGCTGACTCACGATTAGCCTCTGAACAAATCCCGGTCCGCATCAGCTATACCTCATATAGTACCATGGCACGGACCGCAGCCAGATTTCCTTCGTGCAAGATCTGTTCCCTGTCCTCAAGTATTCTCTGTAGCATCTTCACAGCCTGACCGTAAAGCCGCTGGCCTTCGACGACGAGCGAATTATCATTGCTTGCCCTGCCACTGCGGACGACAGCTAAAGCCAATAACGAGTGGTGTAGAATTGCAGTAGGTTATGGAATTCGCAGTGCTAGGTAGAGCCAAAGAGGGCCCTTAGTCGGCACATTTGTGGATGCACCGCGTGGTGAATAGTTCGTCCAGAACCACGACAAGAAGCCCTTTGTCCAGATTGCTTGCGCGGAGGGGCTTGCTATCAAGACATTTTCGGCAGGCATTGGATCAGTCGCGGACGACTGATTGGCCGTTGGACCGATAGACAGCGGTGGAGTTGACATCGACCTGGGACTTTCCGACTTGGCTTCTTCCAGCGGTTTACGCCTCTCGAGCCCGCTGGCAGTGTAATTGAGGAAGACAGGGTAGCGCTGGTAACCTTCACAAGCTCTTCCCGTTCTTATGCATGTTGAGCAATGTGGCTTTCCCTCGTCGCAGCGGATCTTGCGCCTCCTGCAAGTCGTGCAGCCTTTGGACTTCCCTGCTACTCCAACCATGGCGACCTTGACGACGATGATGTCCTCCCTGGCAGTCGAAACAGGATAACAGGTTGCGAGACGCAGTATAGATGCGCCAATTGAAGCAGATCTGACTCAGATGGAGATCGAGATGTGTCCGTCCGGAGCAATGTCCAACTTTTTAAGTCCCGCTGAGCATCAGGCATCGCTGATCAAAGGCTGTGTAAGGAAGTGTTCTCGAAGCATTAAGGTGGAGGCATCTGCTGTTTGCGGGTGTGTGGCGTCATGAGACCCTGAAGAAAGCTCGCAAGTTGGAAGCCTGAAGCAGTCAAGCGTGTGGGAACCCGTTAGGCATATACAGTAACCAGTCAGGGACTTTAAGCAGCATATATTCAAATGTCGCTAATGTCCAGCCGAGGCTGTGCCCATGCTCGCCTATATCACTGCACTTCAGTATACCACATAATCAAGGATCTGCACCTCGCACGTTTTTAGGTTGTTGCTGATCCAAATGCACGCAGACACCCCCAGTTGGTTACAAAAATACAAAGCTGGTCCGTTCCAAAAGAGGGTGAATTCATGGGAACATCCATCATATTCCATATCACTGCGACAAAAGCAGAACTGGAAAGAAGTGAAGCAAGAACACGGTCCCCCAGGGAACCAAGACTTTTACCGAGAGCGGACGACACTGACTATGAAGATGTGTGGTCAGAGCAGAGTGATGAAGCTAAGGCTATCTCATGCCCGTCTTGTCTTGACAGAGCGCCATTCGGTAAGTGCGGAACCAATGACTGTTGCGGCAGCCAATGCCACAGGGAGATACAAAGTCTGGATGACCGCTTCGTCGTAGCCGAGGAGGAGATCCTTTAGCCGATTGGGGCCAACAAGGGTTTGGATCTCTGACAGGCCAATGTTATTCACGTTCAACTGCGTCGTGCTGTTGCCGCTGAACGTGGTATTGGGTAAGTACTTGTGAAGCTCGTCAACGAGTCGATTTCGGAACAGGGCTGAAGAGGCCGACACGAATAACGACGAGCCAAGGCCTGCGCCGAAGAGGACGATGGAGATTCCAATTGAGATATCTTTGGCTGGTAGGCTGGTCTGCACCACGCTGGAGGGTCCAGGAGCGCCAATACCAATCGCTGCACCAAGGAACCCAAGTAGGGCAATTATCTTGCCCAGGCTATCGTCGATCTTCAATGTCGTGAGCAAGCCCGCAGCGACCGGTGCTAGAACAGTTGTTGCAATCATGAAGGCTGGGGCAGACGAGCCGAAAATTTAGCTCAATCGCACAATTCAAATATGTGGAAGTAGGATCAGATGGAATGAAATGCTCACGAGTATAATATCCCACCAGTGTGGTACCTGCGCCGGCAACAACGCAAGCCGTACACAGACCAACCATCATTGGGACAGCCAAAAGGCCGGCTTTGGCAGGGCTGTAACCTCTTACACCTTGAAGATAGATTGAGATGCAGTACTCGGTCACTGCCAGGGTTCCATTGGTGCAAGCACAGAACCACGAACTTGCCATAATGCTCCTGTTCTTCAAGAGTCTCGGTGGTATCGTGGCTTCTTCTTTGAGCCGGTATTGTAGAAAGGCGAAGATCGAAAACAAGACGATAGCTAGGATGATGAGAAGAATGATGCGGAAGTTTCCCCAGCCATAAGTGATGCCTCCCCACTGCGTTGCGATCATCAGACATGTCACGGCTGGCACCAACATGAGTGTGCCGAGTGGATCGATTCTTCTCCACTTCTCCCTGAAGGGAAGTTTCGTGTCTGGATTCTCCACGTTATCATTGAAGCCATATGCGAATAGAGCCAAAGATATGACACCGAGGGGTAGATTGATCCCAAAGCAAGCCCTCCAGCTCCAGGCGTCGATCAAGGCTCCACCAATCATTGGGGCGCTGACCAAGGCCAGAGTTTCTCCAGCATTGGCGATACTGGTATACATCGGTCTCTTGGGCACCGGAAAGCAGTGGGTGATGATGATAAAACCACCAGATGTCAAGCCGCTGGCTCCCAGGCCGGCCAGCGCACGGCCGAGAATAAATTGCTTTGAGCTATATGCTAGCGTGCATAGAAGCGAGCCACCTTCGAATATCACAAGGGAGATCATGAAAAGAGATTTCAGGTCATAGACTGTATAGGCTTTGCCAAAGCTGATCGGAGTTCAGTGATTGTGGAGTTGGAAAATGCATCGGAAGAGGCTTCAACTCACAAGAAAGTGGACGCTGATAGGATAATTCCACTATCACGGGTTAGCAAACAGATCAACGTTCGACAACTGTAGGTACCCACTAGATAGAGGAATACCACCCTATATCTTCGAGGGTTTTGAATTGATTCGTGAGACTCGGGATTGTGACGGCCACAATCAATAAGTCCTGAAAGCCTGAGTAAGTTCTCCCCACGGCCATTCCAGAAAGGAGCCCTACCAGTCCTTTCAAAAGAAAGCAAACTCCAACAGATACGACCGTTAACCATAATTTGTAGCCCGTGGGATATTCGATGTCGTCTTCAGGCTGCGCATTTTCTTCGACTGCAAGTTGCTCTCGTGGCTGTCCTAGAACAACAGAAGGTTCCCCCTCCACAGGGTGTGTAGGACGTCGATTTGAGAGCTCTGCCATTCTTTCAGATGCTAAATGCAACTCGGTGTGTCCTTCAACATGCGCGCAGTGTCGGCAGCTTTATGTATGCAGTCTGATATTGTGTGCCGTCATTGCTCGCGGGGTAGAATTCTGGTTGCCTAAATGTTGAACCTGTGATAATATGCGACTGGCCGAGAGCTTGCCCCAAACGCCTCAATAGAATGTCATTGGATACGATGCAACATGCCTTGCTGGGCCATGGTATCTCGATGTTTAATTTCAGTTCTCCGCAACGACGGGTGGTGGAATCTCTTGAGTCTTTATCGTGGTTATCTCCGCTTGATCGAACTGGGGAATTAAAACGGGGGTTTGAAAGGGGACTTGGTTTCCTTTTTCGTCAGTGTCTGGGGAATACACGCTTCAGCGAAAGTAATTCCGCCGTTTCCCATTGATAGCCGCAATTTTATGCCAGAAGTGGAAAGCTGCTGAAGGTGTTAATATGTTTATCGTGTTCGCCGATGCACCATTACCTTACCAACACTCTTCTTGGTAGGTGCTGTTGCCTATAGTTGACGACCTACACCTGGCGCCGAAATCCGTGCGGGGAGAAGAGCCAAACACCACATTTGCAAATCGTCATAAAGTCCTACCAGAATATCCATCTTTTGAAGGCCTGTCAGACCAACACCGACATCATGGTGGTGGTCAAGAAGTATCAGTTGCCGCCGACGGAACTCATCCCCAATTCTCCACAACCGTTGCTGCACTATCCGGGACTCCTGAAAGTGGGAGGATCGCAGAACCTTGCTGCCGAGGTCTACGACCTGTTTTCGAGCAACGGGTGGCAAACACAATGGATATTTCGGTATGGTCCGACGCAGACATCGCACTACCACTCAGAAGCCCACGAATGCATGGCCGTGCTCACGGGCTCTGCAAAAATCCGTTTTGGAGTTGCTGATACCTCTTCCGATCTGGACGAGAGCACATATGGCTCCGGCAAAGAGGATGGCGGAGTCGTGGTGGACGCAAACGCTGGTGATGTCTTCATACTTCCGGCAGGAACAGCGCATAAAACGTTCAACACGAGTCCGTCCGCAGAGTTCAAGCTGCTGACGCCGGGAGATGGGCACAATGTCGCCGCAGACGACGTGAGAGATGCTCTGGCCAACGTAGAGCTAACGGGATTTACCATGATAGGTGCGTATCCCAGGGACGGCGGCTCTTGGGATTTTGCCAAGGGTGGTGAGAATGCTGGTGATTATGAGAAAGTGTGGTCCGTTGCAAAACCGGATCACGATCCTGTACTGGGCATAGCAGAAGAGGGTCTTTGTGGACAGTGGCATTGAGGCGCGTTGCAATGGATTTGTTTCTGCAGGTATACAAAGATCGTCCAGTACTGTACCAATTCTTTGATGTCAGCCGCCATGATATGGCAGCTCATACTGCGATGTCAGTTTCACCAGTAGTCTGCTCCAGTCAGCAAATCTTCAGAGCGTTCAGATTTCGGCGCGCGGATACACACAATGTTCTATCAGACTTGCACATTCACAGCTCTTGTCACGGGCGCCCTTCTCTTCACCACCCACCACCGACACCGCCGTGTGATTCACTCACCAATGCGGCAGAAATAATTCAGGCTTCATATCTTTAATGCCCTCATTTTTCCTCAACAATTGCTTGTATCTATCCCGTGTTTCAGTCACTTCCACACTTGGTGGCTGAGGCGTGAGGGTGTTTCACCAGATATGAGCCAGCTGTATCTAAGATCACACGGACTAAGACTGGTGTGGATCTTGACTGCTAGGCATTTAATTGCCAAAGCTCTAATCGGCCGGCTGCCCTCTATCTAAGGGGTATGCTGGGGTGCTCAGACACCCCCATAGGCGGTTATCTTGCAGTTCCTTCGCATTCATGGTTACTCAGTTAGCAGAGTATTCCTAGGCGGGAGAGCACCTGACCTGAACAAACAAAAAAACCTCTTATACGACTGGGGGTTTCCCTCGACCTGAA
The DNA here is from genome assembly GCF_022695815.1 of Exophiala viscosa. Lineage (NCBI taxonomy): Eukaryota > Fungi > Ascomycota > Eurotiomycetes > Chaetothyriales > Herpotrichiellaceae > Exophiala > Exophiala viscosa. The sequence continues at coordinate 1,592,600 of NW_026944355.1, read as the reverse complement.
CCTACCATGGTTCGGGTTAGAGTTTTTGTCTCTTGACCAAGGTTCGAAATCGTGCTCTGTCTTTCTTTTTTGACTGTTTCCTCCGACATTTCTGCGCGGGCTTCGTGGGCGGACAGAGAAGTGTGTGCGTATTCACCACACTAATACCGCACCCGTACCTACAGATTCAGTGTTGGCTCGCCAAGAATGCACGGCGGCCTGTATCACCACTGTGGTCTGCATTAACTCGATGAATCGGATTTGACCCACCGACGCACTTGGTCGTTGCAGGAGCATACATGTATGCTTTTGCTGATCTCTAAGGGGTGAGGGCTGCCGTCCACCTGGAAAGACATAGGCATTTTGTGACGAACAATCCTCGGGCCACCTCGACGTTCAGATACGTCTTTGATCTTCGATACTGGACACCCGCAGATGATACAACTGCCGATAAATCCATGGTGGCGTCTACTGCAGCAATAAAGGGGACGAGTCAATAGACGTCGCAAATCGTCTCGGCAGACCTTCCCTTGCCTGACCCGTCATGGATTCTTCTCCGCATTACGGAGTTATGCAGACTTGCATCTCCAAAGCTGCCCTGCTGTGCCTTCTGCAGGTACCTTTGCGAAACTCATGCTCCGCGCTCACCAACGTTCAAAAATGGCAGTATAGCATTTTCTGTGGTCACATTGATCTTAATCAGATCCCAGAGATTCTCTCCACAAGCCCAAGTCGGCGGTTATATTCACAGTCATGCCTCCAGCATCCAGAGGCCTACAAATCGCATTCCGCTTTGTCCGATATGCCTCCAAGACCTCGAATCCAAAAATACCCAAACCTCTCGCGAGACTGAAGGAGAAGGTCGCGCCCCAACTCACGCCACGAAGAGCAGATACATCGTATCAAGAAGGACACAATTCCAGTGGGAATCAACGTTCGGGACAGCAGAATAGCAAGACCCGCTGGTCGTTCTTCAGCTGGATAAACCCCACACATCGACTCTGGATATGGAGACTCTTCTTCATCGGTCCACCCGTGGGCTTCGTGATCCTCCACTTCCCTCTCGAAGTGATGAGAGTCACCGGCCCGTCCATGTCACCTCTGCTTAATGCAGACTACGAATCGGGGTTGTTCTCCGCATACGATCGAATCCTGGTCCAGAAAGTGATGTTTCCTCACCGTCCGGGCGCAAGACCAACACTGCCGAGATGGCAGGTCAAAAGAGGACAACTCGTTGTATTCCATGCACCTCACGATCCAGAAAAGGTGGCTGTGAAAAGGGTGGTTGGTGTTCCTGGAGACCGCATCAAACCTCGGGAAGGATACCCAGGTGGAGATGAGCCAGTCGTGGTGCCGTATAACCATATCTGGGTGGAGGGCGACGGCAACACGACCCTGGACTCGAACGCGTACGGGCCTATCAGTCAGAACCTGGTGATTGGGTTCGTGAGACTGATGTGGAAACCCTGGCTCAATTGGCCTGTTTCGATCGATTGGGAACATCATGACTACCCGGCAAAGAAGAACCGGCGAGTTGAAGAGGATGTCGTGCACCAAGCTAAACTGGATCCGAACCAGATCAGTAACACCGAGGCGTTCACTAATGGCGTTGCGGCACGGGAGCTGGAGGCGATGAGGAAGTTCAGAGATCAATTGCCTATCAGGATGATGAATGAGCAGAATTTCCACAAACTGCGGTATATGTATGCTCAGGCGAAAGAGGAATTCGAGTTGCAGAACCACAAGTCTACGGAAGTGGCGCAGGGCATTATGGAGGAGCTGGGCGACGCCTTTGAAAGTGTTGGTCTGGCAAGAGATGGGAACAGGCTGCCTCTGGCCATAATGCCCGCGGAGACCGAGCAAGAGGTCAAGCAGAGAAAGCTGAAAGAGTACCTTGAGAGGAATGCACCCAAGGAGGTGAAGAATGACTGTGTCCCAACAATGGGATATTTGACTCCGTGAAAATGAGGCATTGCCCAATGTACAGATTTTTGGTCTATGTGTAGTCCTGCATAGCGAACGGCGCATGGGAATCAACTTTTTGGCCATTGGCCAACAGGGCATCGTGACTGTCCTCTCCTCATGGTTTCGTTGTTCTGTGCCCTGTCTGGTGCTTCACAGCCCATCAGAGGGTGGTTGAATGCATGTCCTGCCGAAACGACCCTCGAGCTCGCAACATGTCAATCATGCATACAGCTCGTCGTACCAATATCTGAGCATAGCAGTGTCGTCTCTTTCACTTTTACCATTTACCCTCGGGGCTAGCGAGGAATGTTTTCAAAATGCCAACTCTTTGCTCCAACGCAGCCACCCACTTCTCAAGAGCCTGGCTCGCGGTCTCCGGGCTTGTCCCTTCTCCCACCAATCTCGAATACATATCCTTCCTGTAAGGCGTGGCACTCATGGCTGCACTGAAGATAGGCTTAACCAAGAACCCGTGATGAGGCGCCAGCGTGTTTTTGTATGCCGCTCTGAAACTCTCGGACAATTCTTTCGTGGGTTGCTGGGCTGTCGTCGACACACCGGCGTTGCTGGTGAGGTCTGCCCGCAGAGCTTGGGCCGTGAAGTCCAGGCCTCTGACCAGCCATAGCAGGCCTTCGGTGGCTTTGTGAGATTTCGAGGCCAGTTCGGTCTTGACCAGCGATTGCAGCGTGGATGAGCCCTCAGGGGCTGCGAGCTGCCTTTCCCGCACTTTCTTGATGTTGCCTAGCATGTCATTCTTCACGGGCGTGAATGCTACCGAGCCCAAAACGTCGAAGAGCGTGGTCGTGGCTACGGATGCGTCGAGGAATTCGCTCGTGGAGATGCCCTGGTCGGCGCCAATTGGGACGTTCTCGAAGGATACTTTGTGCGTGTCGAACCAGGTCTTGCCGGCGGGGATCTGAGAGGCAGACATGTTGATGCCTGGGCGTCGAGGAGGTCTGTAGATGGTCCTGGGGAGAGGGCGGTATTTGGACTACAGCAGATATAAGTGCAATGAAGTGTCGGTGTGTGCCGTATGCTTAATTCTTATGTGGTGGGATGGAGATGCATGTGTACAAATAACACGCGAGTATGCAATGCGGGGTGATGTCAGAATAAAGGGGCTATTGACAACAAGACATCACACGCCGCACTCTCGCTGCTCAACAGAGTCGTCTCTACGTCTCCAGTCCTTTTCCGCTCGTTTGCCTACACTTATATGACATTTAGATTGTCACAACTAAAACGAGTGAATGCAATCTTCGCGGCGAATCACTACAATGGACGATGACCAGCGAGCTTGTGTCCAGAACAAGTGACATAAAGTCTGACAGAAAGTAGATCCATGATATAAGTTCAAGGTCCTGTTAGGTTCACTACCGTGGGGACCTTGACTCCAAGGTAATAAAAATGTATCCTGGAGCTGATGGCCTTGCCCTTGTGGAAGAGTGTAGCTGCCTCATTGTGTGCGAAGGCCTCCAGGATAAAACGAAAGAAAAAGCACCTATTTTGAGAATGAAGCCCAACAGCGGTCAAATCCTGCCACTCCTGAGGGTCACCGGCTTGCCAGGTACATCGCGAGAAAGTTCTATCAGCGCCTCCAGCAAGTCCTCGCTGCTTGGACCATACGGTACGTCGCGCTTTGCCTTCACCGGCACAGTTCCGTCCAGACTGATAGAATCCAATGCATCCTCCCATGTGGCATTGGAGAACAGTGGCACATCCGGTTGGCAGACTGTCCCAGAAGCGGGAAGAGTGCCATTGACGAAATAAGCCTGGATGGCTTCCGCCGTGCATAAGGACGGTTGCGCCAAGGAGCAATGCTAGTTGCCTCGTTAATCCATTTGACCCGAAAAGAGGCAGCAAAACTTACACCATAGCCATTGTGCTGAAGCACAACACTACCCGGGAATAGCGCACTATTGGCCTGCGCCGCGACGAGTGGTGTCACGGGATCCCAAGTGTTGCCGATGAGCATCAGCGGGTTCTTCGTCTCAACGTTCCAGTCTCCCGAGTAAACCTCCTTAGCATTCATCAGCCATGAGGAACATATTATCATGTTGTTGAGACCGAAGTCGAGTCCTCCCCACGTGCTGGTTGGCACGATTTCTTCCTCAAAAGGAATGAAATCGGCCAAAGAATCTGCTCTGTAAGCGGAGTCGCCACATTTTATTGCCGCGAAGCCATCTGTGAAATTGCCGGCTGTTGCGTTTCCGGTCAGCTGAATCATGGTCTCCACATAGAGACCAGGGTTGTCGTCGACTAAATAGCTGAGCAACGTTGCTATTGTAGGCCACGATGCAGGCTCATACAAATTCCCGAACATGAAAAATTTGACGTCGTTGTAAGTGACAATGGTAGTCTCGTTGAGGATCGTCACAGCAATCGGGTTGTATTTGAGCTGCGTAAACAATGCTTCAACAGTGTTGTACACATCTTCTGCTGTCTCACCGTCGCCTGCCAAGGGGCAAATATCGGGTGACGCGACGCATCCATCGAAGAAACCCTGAACGGTGCCGTCTAGATCGACATACATTTGAGTCTCCCTATGGGGCTCCAGTCAGTATCAAATCGGAGATACTATCAGATCTTGCTCATACCACCCGGCGTAGTATTGTTGGACGTTGGCATTTCCATCCAGGAGAACCTTGTCGACCTTTTCAGGAAACATCGCTGAGAACGTCGCCCCCAAGACAGTCCCATAGGACAATCCTGTTTGCAGTCAGCGACAAGTTCCACTGGCCAGTCAAAGTAGCGAGACCACCTACCCCAATACCGAAGCATTCCATCTTCCTCTAGAGCGTCGACAATACGAGCCATATCACGAGCAACGAATGCGGTACCGACTAGCTGCACAGTGTCACCGGCCCTCTGAAGGCAGTCGTTGGACTCGGACTGTGCGCTGGCAAAATTGTGACCCAACGCAACATCTGACGAATTGCCTAAGACCATTGGAGGAGGTTGGTCTTTGACACGCTCCAAGTCTGACAGGCCTTCCAAGCAATCGAAACGCAGCGTCTTGCCCGTAGCGCTGCTTCCAGTGAGTTTGATGCAAAACAGACAGGCGAACGTGTGAGGCACTCACCGAGGGTCAAAGCCAATTAGGTTGAACTGTCCCCCAAGCATACTGTTAAGACGTATCAGTATCTCTCTTGCTACCGGACCAAGGATCGTACGTCAAAAATTCCGCGCTGTGACCAAGGATAAAGGGGGCGCCACGACCACCAGGTCCACCAGGGTTGAAAAGCACACTTCCCTTGGCTGGTTGAATAGTGGCATTGATTTTCGTGAGGGTGAGGGTCAGCGTCTCGTTTGAGGAGGGATCGGTATAGTCAAGCGGGACGCTGAAATTGGCGCAGCTGTATGATAGGTCACTGTCGATTTTGTATCCTAGGTAAGCACAGTCTGTACTCCATTGGATCTCGCTATCGCCAATGTCGGCCTTGAGCTCGCGGCGATAGGACTCTGGTCGCGGTAAGCCGACCACTCGACCCGCGGCCGTTGCAAGGAGAACAGAAAGGAACAACATTCTGCAGGGCTACAGATTTGGGGAGGAGTGTGCAACGAGGGTGGACGACCCTCGTGGAAAAGGGCATACTTATCAATATGCTGTGCATTCTGACCTCCTCAATGGCAATAAAAACAACGCTGCCCTACTTTCGGAACGGGATCGAGGGTCTGTGACTTACTCATGGTTAAGCCTCACCACGCCCCCATGATGCCTCGAGCGCCAAACTTTCGTGAGGTCTTGCAAGATCTACACTTGATAAGCGGCCGTACTTCTGCTGTTTCAAGCTCTGATGTGCTTGAAACGTGCAAGTAATTGAATGCATTGTCCCCTGCCGAGAGATCTGATATGACCACAGAGCCTGACTCGCCGGTGATTAACGAACTCTCAACGCTCGGCCCACAGCAGGTGGTGTTATTGGAAGCAAGGACCTTTCGGCGCAACCTTCTCCTGCGTATACCCTATATGCCCGTCAATGAGTTCAAGTAAGCTTCAATAATTTGAAGAATGCATCGGCACAACGGTCAAGCGTATCCTTTCGGAGATTGCTTCCTGCCCAAGAATAGGCATGCCTCGAGGGTAACGTGGTTCAGGGCCCGTTATGGCGATGCTCGAAGTCTCCCAGAGACATATCAATAGGAGAAACTGGTAACAACATGTTGCAAAGTATGTCAGCGGATCTGACCATGGCTGCCCGGCAACTCAAGCCATGAAACCTTGGGGTTGGATATAGGATTTGCCGCCGAATCTGACAGTTGGTCCCGCGGTGAATCAGTCTTCGAAGAACCTTTCCCCCATATTGTACCCCATGTATGCCCCATAACAAAATCACGCTCCCCTTCCGAGCTGATTATGTCCTTTGCGATGTTGATGTATGCTTGACAAACCGAAATTTTTGCCTTCTACTGGAACGTGTGTATAGTGATATTTGTCTCTTTGAGCTCTTCTACTAGCTGTCTTGTTCAGCAGAATGGTCCTATTGATGTCGACAGCAAACGCGTATCTGTACTGAATGCGTTCGAAGACCGTATGGGCCATGCATGGAAAAGTCCCAAACCAGGTTGCAGTCCAACCTTGGGGGAACCATGAGCTCTCGAATACTGCACGACAAGAGTAGTTACATTGCCTCCAGCATTGTCTTCCGAGCTTTGCAAGAAGCCACATCCAGACAAACTTGGTGACTGGCTGGAGATGGGTTGCTTTGCCCCAGGAACTTCCCAAATGCAGCAGCCCTGATCAAGTGCTCCGTATTCAGGTGACCAGTTCTAAGAGGTAGAAATTCCTACCTGTTCAACTCAAGAGTGAACTGCTGCTTGAGATAGGCACGATTTCACTGATCGCGCACTGGGTACTCTTGGTCAAGAGTCGAGGCAAGAGCTTTCTTGTCTGAGACTAACAACAGAGAAAATGGGATGGGAAGGCGGTTTCAATTGCGGTTGTAAAGCCAAGGCGAATTCCTGTGAACAGCATGGAAAGTCAATCACTTTCAAAGAAATCGATTTAAAGAACTCGATGGGTTTGGCCAGGCGACATTTTGGCAACGTTTAGGCGAGCCTGGGCGCATGAAGAGCCTAGGGAGCCTAGTCATAGCCTAAACTTACCTAGACGTTGCTGTTTCCGTTGACGTCATTTACTCAAAATTCCAGGCGGGCGCCTGCAGGACGCGTTGCAAGCAGCTGGACTGTAAAACTCGACGGTGCATCGGCCTCTATGATAGACGCTTGCATGTAAAATGTACAGATGTACACGGGTAATATGATACTCGCGGCCTTACTGAGATGTCGACCTCTCAAGTATTGCCTGTGGGCACCCTGACGACTACCCACGACATTGACGCATTGAATCCAGACTCGTACACTGCGCATCGCCTGAAGCATGCATCTCCCGAGCACCTGCACCTCACCTCACGGCGGTTCTTCATTGGTCCTATCCCTGAAGGATGGCTCAACAGTAACAGGAAGTCATGGTACAGGAGAAGACTAGAGTTGAGCACATATTCATCCAAGCAGGCAAGCTTTGACGCAGCTGTGGACGATGGCCCTCACCATAGGACGATGACAGGTTTGGGCGGCCCATCAACAGCTGCACGTATGGCTTTCAGCTTTCCGCAGCCGGAAGATGTCAATAATGAGACCTCGAGCGGAGCAGACGCAGACGAAGTTGAAGAGCCCCTGGACGAAGAGGACGTAATCGAGACGACAGACATTGAGCCCGTCGCCACGGCTGAAACAACTGATGTACCACGGATAGTGGGTATTGAAGAACACGACGAGACTGGACATCTGGCTCCGAAAGCTATACCGGTTCCTGCAGACAAGGGCATCAACGGGACTGGAGACACGAAAGGCGAGAGTTCAGCAGGAACAGCAAGATCGCATGAACCGGAGTCATTTTCAACGGCCAGAGAACATGCTCTTGGCCCGTCTACAACAAATTCGCCTTTGATAGAAGCTCGACGATCGGGGTTCGACACTGACCAAGAAGAAAGTGACGGCCAGGGCTTAGCAAGTTTTACCAGACATTCCAATGTGGAGACGAGCTCTAGGACAGCTCTCTTGCCACCTGGAGGTGGTACATCAGGTCCAAAGTCGCTTCGGAAGCACGATCCTGCCCCGATGGAAGACGACAGCTCTTACCAGGTGAAACGCTCCGACACAGGCGTCAGATTCAAGGTCTCGGAAGGGGTTCAACAAGGTAGGCGGCGAATGGAGAGCAAGGCAGGCCGAGCCATGGACCGTGTAGCGCATCAGAGGATGCGACGGAACACTCTGAAAGAAGGGACCATCGTGAAGATGGAGAGAATGTTGGTCCGATGCGACATCACCATGCAGCCTGTTCCCGAAGATTTCGACGAGAATGAGAGTCAGAAACTCGAATTGAGACTGCTCGAAAAGTGGCGGGAATACATGGTCGTGGTTCGAAAAAGCAAGCAGCAAGACATCGATGATTTTAGGATGCAAATCTACAAGACGAGAGTGATCCCTGAAATCGATACAGAGTCAACGAAAAAGAGACCGCAGCATGAAATCAGGCTGGACCCAAAAACGACAAAAGTCAATTTGTACTCCTCCTTGGACAAGACACTCGTCATTTGGCATCCATACAAACGAGGTACTCGTATCTTCGTCATGCGACCTACTTCCACAGCCCATTCAGTCGAGTGGTACACTTTTCTCAGAGATGCCATAGGGTGGCAGAGGCCCAGCGTACTGAATATTAACGTACCGGACTTGAGTGTGGTACTGAAACTGGAGCGGCCATTCGAGGAGCTTGAGACTGCTGGGTTGAAGGCTACGGACGAGCAGACAGCGCTCGCTCAGACTCTGGCAGCCGAGAAAGCGGTAGCTGGCAAGATTATCTCACAATGTATTGAGATGCTTGAAGGCGACCCAGAATGGTCCAGTGTACTTAAACACTGGAATGAGACGGCGAAAATGGGGCTTGCGTGGAAAAGATATGACAGATTGGAATGGGTCTATGGTGCTAACGAGCAGAAAATGTACGGATCTGTTGCTCTGCAACGATCGCATGACCTAGAACTGCGACCTAAACATCACTATCCGACATCCACCCATGGGAGAAAAGGGAAGCTGCACGACGAGCCACCACCTATTGAGGGGTTTCTGATCCGTCTGACATCTCAAAAGGGAGTTTCACAGCGCTTCGGAAAGGCCTTTTTCAAGCGACTGTATTTTTCTACCCACGACCAGTTCTTGATGTTCAATCGACCTGCCAAAGCGACTCCGCCGCATCCACCTCGATTGGCTACCATCAGTGGAAGCGATGTGCCATCTTCGCAAGAGATCATTGAGAAAACACCAGCCATGTTCGATGTCGAACCTTACAAGTTGACACACGGAGATGTAGCGTGGCTGGCTTCCGGGAACAAAGCGACCATGCAGAGTCACGATCGTGAGGCTGTTGAAGAAGCTCGACGGAATGTGGCCAATATCCTCGACTCGGATGGATTCATCAATGTGTGCAATGTGCGCAAGGTACGACCGATCCATAGAGGCTCCTCGCCAGCGGATGATACGCTTGACGCTGGTTCTGACTCGGATGTGGATTTCCATCAAGATGTCTCCGATACCAGGGCTGAAGACGGCACAACCAAGCAAATCGACGACGAGCGTATTTTCGAGATTGAGCTTGACAATGGACTGGTAATCCGCCTGCAGGCGTATTCGAAACAGACTCGAGATGAATGGATCAACAGGTTACGGCACCTGGTCAAATACTGGAAATTGCGCACCGCTGCAGAAATGGACACCTACAAAGCCATTCGACGTGCCAACCTACAAGAGCTGAACATTGACGAAGAACTCGAGGCAATTATAGGACAATTTGCCAAGAAGTGGGAAGTCAGCCATAGCCAGGCGAGTCCAGAACTGTACAACATGTGCGGCATTAGCAGTTGCCGAAGTATTACAATGGCCGGGTCTCTTTATTTGAAAACGAGACGCCGAACCACCTTTCACCGCAGCCACATCGTCTTGACTGGTGGCAAGCTTTTGATCTATCAAGCCACACTCAGAAAGCGGACTGGTGAGCAGGTTCGACACATTCATCAGGAGAAGCAGCAAGCTGTCGACCTGAAGGATTGTTATGTCTACAGCGGCTTGATCGTTGATGACGATCTGTTGTATCAGAACAAAACCTTTGATGCGAATCACCCTGGTATCGCCACTCTCCCACGTGTCTACTTGGAAGACGGCTGGACTAGTGCCGATGTTGACGTGATGACCTGCTTTGTTGTGTGGATGAACAGAAAGAAAGGGTGGTTCCGGACTGCGGCAGCGACAGTCACAGATGTTCCTTCAAGCGGTACAGCCGAAGACGGCAAGACTCATGGGAGAACGAGGGCCAGGCTGCGGAGGGTTGGTCAACTTGGTGTTCCTGGTCGAGGCATGGTGTTCAAGTGTCGCAGTCGAGCCGAACGGGACCGTTGGGTCCTGAGCGTTGCAAGTGAGATTGAGAAGGTGGTAGAACAGGAGGCTGAAGAACTTGGAGACGAGGGTGAGTTCAGGTATGATAAGTGAGCACTCGCAATTGAGTCTCACTCTATGGCTTTACTGCCGACGTATATATTTGCTATTGGCATCTTTAGCATTCTCATTCAGCATATTTCAGCGGTGCATCTAGTGGATAGGGCTGCTCGCGGCGAGCAGAAAAGTGACCAGCAGAGGATGAAGTATATTGTTAAAGGAGGGCTGCAGGAGTGCATATATGGTTTGGGACACAGTACATAATACGGATGCCTGCTTAGCAGGACCATAACAGCATTGATGCACAATACTGGAGTACAATCATGACGAAGCCTTCGACTGCGCCAACGTACTCGTACACTGCGGAGGAGATGCTGCGCCACGGTGGCTCCATCCCGTCCAGCCGTCGAACCGTTGGCCGGGTGGCTGCACTGGTTTAGCGCAATCCAACCACCTGGGTGACGGGTGTCAACAGGGTTTTGGTTACCTGGGTGCTCCGTGCCTAGGGGCGATCCGATCGGCGTCCCCTGATGCAGCCGAGCTGAACAACACGACACTCCGCGCTCTTGTTGGTTCCAGCCTCTGTGTATTCCGTCCAATGCTGCCCTTTCAAAGGCTTTCATCCACATTTGTCCCCTGGAATAGCAACTTTCCACCTAGGGTCATGTCTCAGCCTGCCTAGGACGGATTCTGCCCTGTGCTACACCCTGCAAATCTGTGCTGTCATGCGCGACTACCGTGCAGTGTCACGTCGCGGTGACGTTGGCTTGGATTGACCAACCTCTTCAGCACTATACTAGTATTCTCGAAGACTTGGATTTCTTTCGCTACTCGTACACTCTCACTGACAAACACCATTGAACTTCTGTTAGCAGCAAGTATCCGTACTCAATCCCACCGACTGATTGGAATGCAAGGGAACACGCGCTAGACTTCACGTGTCCAGCCTTTGTTTTCCTCTGTCTTTCCTGCATTGCATCGGCGTTGAACACATTTTCTCATCCTTGTACAATATGTTGAGCTCACCTGCGGAGTTCGTGCTCACTGCACTCATCCTCACCTCAATATCACTTCCAGCTGCGGCTCAAACATATACGTCATGTAACCCGTTGACGGAGAGTAAGTCCAGAAAACCCTTTTCTTTCGTGGCAGCAGCACTGACAATTACACAGGTGGATGTCCAGCCGACACAGCTCTAGGGAAGAGTCTGACTATCGACTTTACCTCCGGTGCCTCCTCCCAGTTCAACGTTTCGGGATCCCCAACCTACGGTGACAAGGGCGCAGAGTTCACCATTAAAGAGTCTGGCGACGCTCCCACAATTACCTCAAAATGGTACATTATGTTTGGTCACGTCGATTATGTTATTCAGGCGGCTCCAGGAACGGGCATAGTCAGCGCCGCGGTTTTGCAATCGGATGACTTGGACGAGATCGACTGGGAATGGATCGGAGGCGACGACACTGAAGCGCAAAGCAACTATTTTGGAAAAGGCATCACAACAGAATACAACCGTGGTGGTACCCACAGCGCTCCGGACAATCACGACGAATTTCATACCTACAGCGTCGATTGGACTGCCGATGAGATACTCTGGTCAATCGACGGCACGACCGTTCGAGCCATGACTCAAGCTGAAGCCGACTCTGGCCAATACCCTCAGACACCCATGTATGTCAAGATTGGCATATGGGCTGGAGGTGATCCATCAAATTCGGCTGGAACCATCGAGTGGGCAGGTGGTGAGACGGATTACTCGGATGGTCCTTTCACCATGTACCTCAAATCTGTCACTGTCAAGGATTATTCGACTGGATCTTCATACTCGTACTCGGGTACTAGCGGCACGTGGGAGTCTATCGTTTCGGACGGTGGCGAGGTCAACAGCTCAGGCAACAGCACGTCCGACTCAACGAGCACCGCCAGCGCTGCTGCCACGACATCTACCGCCTCGAGCAGTGCTGGACTTGCATACAGCAACAGTGGGAGTGATAGCTCTAGCTCGACAAGCCATACTGGTTGGCCGTGGGTGACAACATCAGGAACCGCAACCGCTACAGCAAGCAGTACGAGCGTCACCGTGGTAAGCTCTTCGACCTCAGGCTCAGGGATGACATGTTGGTATCCCTTGCTATGCACACTTTAGATTTCCTCACTAACATTGGTACAGTCCCCATCCAACTATACGTCCTACTCGGCAGTCTCTGCGTCGGCTTCGGTATCGTCCTCTTCCCCTGAGTATACAAACACTTCTCAAACCACAACCCTTCTCCAGAATTCCACCACCACGAGCGGATCTCAATCATCAAGCACGCTGGCTACGACAAACACCACTAGGAGCGCTGTATCAGCTTCGCCCGCGGCAGCCTCCGCGTCCTCAAATACAAATACCACCGTTACTCGAGGACCTTTGTCAGCATCGTCCACGTCTGTCGCAACATTCGGCATGATAACCACTACCAAGTCGTCGACGACTACTAGTGGTGACACATCAACCTCTGTATCAGGAATAACGACCTTTGTTCAATCGGGAAGCTCGTCGACGGCTACGGCCTCAGTGACAACGACACCGGCTGCAGTGAATACTGCGAACGGATATTTTCCCCTTAGTCTTTGGGGTATGCTTGTGTGCTTGGTGGCCACATTGTATTTTGTTTAAAGAGTTGGCCAAACGAATTACGGCACATTTGTCAGAATGCTTGGTTTATTGATGGAGGGTGGCGTTGGAAGGATTCTAGAAGGCCAAGAAAAAGCCGCATTGCAGGACCAGGAACGGGCAGCAAGGCTGCGAAAAAGCCTTGGATAAAAGCGACGACTATGATACCCATGTAAAAAAGAAGGGGCTCCAAGTGAGTCTACTATGTAGTAATATTAGATACATGAATCGAAATATCAAACCAAATTGTCTACCAGTCTGGTGTTGTTTGGACGAAATTGTCTCTCGACATGATATTCATGGACCGGCAGGTTCGCAGGATTTGCGTATACGCAGGAATCATGATCAACACTCGTGGCTATCGAGAGAGCCGGCCCCTAACCATCGGTAGTAGGTCATGGATAGGCATAAGATAGCGAATGGCTAGCAGCACAATTCCCTTTCATGAGGCCTCAAGGCCCTCAAAGCCTGCATATCTCCGTACCTACTGTAAAGGGTGGAGTCTCGGGGCTGGAAATCCTGACAAGCGGTCGCACGTCATTGGAAAGGCACGTAAGGAATCTTTTTTCGTCCGAACTGCGAGCGCCACAACCGGATCTTTAATCGCTATTCATCCCACTCTTCAAGTTCAAACTCTCCTCGGATTGATAACGTTTCTTACTCTCTCAACCCCTCTACCCTTCTCCATACTCTCTACTACCTGCATAAGTTCTTCCTGGCTCTTCAACCACTGTTGATCATGGCCCCGACCGAAGTCTCCGATGTCTCGCAAACTCACCCTTATACCTGCAATTCTTGCGCGGTCGCTTTCCGAAACAGCGATGCCCAACGGACACACATGAGAAGTGACTGGCACAGATACAATCTCAAGAGACGGTTGGCAGAACTACCGGCCGTATCATCGGAAGACTACAACGAGAAAGTCCTAGCCGCTCAGGCGAGCACTACCGCCGCGGCCGCGCAAGCATCCTTTGCGAAGGCATGCACGACCTGCCAGAAAACCTACTACAGCGAAAATGCATACCAAAATCACTTGGCCAGCAAATCACACAGAATGAAAGAATTGTCGGTTGGTGGCAAGGCATCAAGGACCGAAACAAACACGACAACCGACTCCGAACATCTAGACCCAGAGGCAGAAGCCGAGTTTGAAAAGGTGGTGGCGGGCATGAAAGATACATCCATCCAAGAAGTCCCTCCTGTAACACGACGGCCATCCGCACCACCACCAGATGCCGAGCCTCGAGAAGACCACCCCATGTCACCCGAAAAGCCTACCGCATCCTCGATACCCCTGACCAAATGCTTGTTCTGCAACTACGATTCTCCCACCTTTAAACTCGGCGTAATGCACATGATGAAGATTCACAGCCTGTTCGTTCCGGAGAAGAGCTATCTCGTCGATGCTGAGGGTCTGGTCAAATACATGCAAGCCAAGATCTACGAGAACTATGAGTGTTTATACTGCCACCACCTCGGGAGGACCGCGGAGGGCATTCAGTCTCACATGCGTGACAAAGGCCATTGCAAGATTGCATTCGAGGCCGAAGAAGAAATGATCGAGGTGGGCCAGTTCTACGACTTTTCAAGCACATACTCGGACGCTGGGGATGATTCTGATACGGAGATGAACGCTCCGAGATCAGGACGGAACGGAGGAGTCAAGATTGAAAACGGAGAAGATGACGGATGGGAGACTGATTCCTCATTTTCATCTCTCGACACCGAAGATCTTGCTTCCGTACCAAACGACGACCGTACAGGATCTTACCAGCGTCTACCTTTGCACCGACACCACTCGAACCTGGTCGACCCTAGACCGCACAGAAATGCTGATGGTTTTCACTCGCATGCTCACAATCACGCCAATGCAGTCTTCTATGATGAACACGAAATGCACCTTCCTAGTGGGCGGGTTGCTGGTCATAGGAACTTGCGAAAGTACTACAAACAGAATCTGCATTCATATCCTACGGCTGCGGAACGGATGGAACGAGCGCAGAGATTGATCGAAGAGGGTTCCGATGCGGAGATGGAAGACGCCGGAGTTACTCCGCCCACTCCTCCTCGAAACAGTCTTATGAGACGCGGCGAAGCCGGCATGATAGGTACTACGAGTCAACAGAGAAAGGACGTGCGATCACAAGAGATTCGAAGCAGACAGAAGGAGCAACGCACACAAAGTCGGTACCAGGCAAAGCTGGAGAAGCAAAACAATTCCCAGAAACACTTCAGGGTGAGTCAATTGTCAGAGATGTTTGAACAACCCATACTAACGTTGTTTTCTAGGATCCCTTGCTTCAGTGATTGTCTGGTTTGGTTATCGAGCCTTTTTGTCCTTCGGCCTACGTGGCATTTTCGGCCGGTGTTCGAGAGGATCATGTGCTTTTGTCTTCGCGGCATAGCGTGCATTATATGGACATGGACATGGTTAGAGAAAAGGGGGGCTACAGATAGATGCCTGCATCGATCCACAATGGGCCATCTATGGTGGGCGATCGACCTGGTTGATAGAAGTACTGCTGCCAGTACTCAATGTGCATGAGTCGAGTCAAGCCAGCTGGTCTATATGGTTATTCCCCGTCCTGGATGCTTTCATCGAGGACACCGCTTTCTCTTTATTTTCCAATCTTTTATAGGACCCGTGATTCTGTGATTAAGAGTGTGAAAAGCGAGAGTCTGACCTGCGAACCTCACGGCATGGGGATACGGCGAAGCAAGTGCTCTGTAGATGTAGTCTTGGCTTTTCATCTCCAATTCAACCTCCAATCGACAATTCCGAGCTTCAACGCGACGGCGACGTTTGGACAAATCCCTGCGAACAATATTCTTTGTTTGGCGAGCATTGGCAATTGTGTCGGCAGTGTCTTTTCCTTTGTGGTCCTCGAAATTGTGATAGTTGGCCTTGACCTTCGACGACTCCACCAGCACACGCGCGGATCGATCAGCTAGCTCACGCCCAGCAATTGTCTTTCTCCTCTGAACGAAAGAAAAAGAATCCCTCGAACGCGACAGCATCGAACACCCACACATCGAACGCTTGAAGATTCGGATCTCATTGAGCTGGGTTTGTTGGTTCCATCAGAATACTCAGAGGAGGTGTCTTACAGATGGCGAAGAAAGGTACGTTTCTGCCCATGTCTGTCTTGCGGCTTGAGAAGATGGGGTTTCAATCGAACGTGTAGCTGATAATGTGTTAATAGCGAAATCTCGGACCGTGGCAGTCCGCCTGATTAGTATGGCCATGACGGGCTTTTACAGGACCTTGGTCCGACCGCGTGCGAGTCGGCCTCTCAGCATGATGAAGTACGATCCTGTGGTTAAGAGGCAGGTTTTGTTCCTGGAGCAGAAGAGAGGTGGAAAATAAGATATGTCACGAAATGGACTTTTCGCTCCTATGCGGGATTGACCGAGAAGAATTGGAATAATTACAGTCATCGGCTTGTGGTTGAGAAGAGAAGGAATATCAGACTCATGAGGTGCGGATCAATATCAAACATCAAGCCGTTGATACGAGTTGCTATCTCAAGGCCGTGGGGATGGGCTCGATAAGAGATGGTATATGAGTTTCCCAGTAAAACGAACCGACAAAAAGTGGTTTGTCAGACTCTTGGAGAACGGGGTGTCCAGAGTTGCGACTATCACGCCTGTGGAGAATGGAAGAAGGACGGAGAGACTACGACTCAACGGTCGTGAATGTGCAGAGTCCAGGGTCTGCGAAATGTTCTACTAGCAGCATGTGGTGGCGACACTGCTGATGGAACGGCCTCATATGGCCATGTGTGGTGAACAGGGCAACAGCGCGACCATGCTGGTCCTGTTGCGACAAGGTTTGCTAGGGCCACATTGGTACGACTGAAACAGGGATGGAAGGGGCCCAGCATCAGATCATCGTGATGATGAAGAGCAGAAGACCATAGCTGTCACGACCCAACGATTATGGCTTTGAGCGCCAGGAAAGGGCACGATATTGGCGTCAAGAAGGTCGAAAGATGGATATCAACTTATGAAGTGGTAAAGATACGGAATGCAAGCTTGCGAAGCCGATCCAAGTGCCGTTCCCCTTCCCAATGATCGCCGGCGCAGTGAGGTGGATGGGAGTTGATATATCAGCTACCGAGGATATTCCGTCAATACCCACGCATTGCTCGGGGTCGGTCGGGAGAGTTCATGAAGCGAATCAAGACATTCATGCCATGTAGGGCACTTAACACACTTGGTCAGTCTTTGGCACTCTCACCTCAAACCTACCACCGTGCAATAGCCGGCTCAAGATATTTGAGTAGTTCACGCTTTTGGTGAACGGAGGATCTCGACATTAGCAAGACACAAGTCACATTCCTCGTAGATCTGGCAAGTCAACACTGTGACAGGATGACCGCGCGACGGTCTCCTTCCGCAAAGCCGCTGCACGGACCGGCTTCTATATTTGATCTTTGGACCGTCGATCGACGTGGTGGCTCATGTTTTCATGTCCTTCGCCCGCCTTACCATAATGTACTGCGACGGGCCTTCCGCCACCAGTGATTCGTGTGATGCTTACCTCGGGATCCAAGATATCTTTGCCAACAAACACATAGACCTCTTCAGAAGCAGACGAAGTTCAAGACAAGTGAAAGGGGGAGTCGGCAAGGCCGCGTCAATCGTCCCTTCCCAAACAGGCATAGTTTCTCGTGATCCGATATCGATACCCGATCCTCTCTCTGTATGCAAGTCAAAAGGGGTCCGTGCCAACTTGTATCCCACCTAGAACCAACGTCAAAAAAAGGAGACAGCAGCGAAAGACAGGAGACAGCGAAAACTCTTCCAAGGTTCGTCTTTGACATCTCGATGGCTGGTTTCATCTCTGCATGTTCTGAAACAGCAACCCTCTTTTTTGCAGGGTCTCCATGATTCTGGATCTGTTCCCACCCCTTCGCGGTGGCTTGCTCTGGGTGGACTGAACTCCCTCGCTGAGTGAACTCTTTCATCGAGGGAACCTGCAAGGAAGAAATGTTCGGCGACGACCTCAGAGTGAAGTGCACCCCTAGGAGAGAGACTATAGTAGACTTCCAGAGAATGTCTGTGCGGCATGAAGCTCAAACGTTCGATCTTCGACGCCTTTGTGCTACACTGTAGCCATGCACAGCATCTCCCAGGATCATCTCGCCATTGACTGCCCGCTTTCTCTTCCTGCGGCTACGGCTGTGAACATCCCATACTCGTAGTGCACGAACAACCCTCTAGCGCCATAGACAATACTATGTAGTATCAATCCGGGCTGCATCGCCGACACTGGCAAGCTTGAAATCCATCCCAGCACCGTGAGCAGTGAACACCTTACGTACATAGTATAACTGGATCTACGGCCACTACGATACTAAGTTCTCCGCTCGCCTTCGCTTCGTGAAGTCGCCATCGTACCTGGTACGTTCCGCAGTACTAAAGCAGTTTTTGTCGTCGTCTCCGCTCCCTTAGTAAGTTAGTAGGTAGACGTATGCCATTGCGTAACCCCCTTACGGAGTACTCCATTGCTCCAGCGACTACCACAGTAAACGTTAACGTCAGTAAGTAATTCTGTCCTACGCGAGTGAGACATACATTCAACCCTCGCGTGCGTCGTTCACGTGGACATTTCCAGATCCTTGTACTGTGCAATTGTTCGTATGCTAGGGTTAGAGTTGTGATCAGTCGTTTTGTCAAGCCCTAACAACCCCTCCGTGTCGCGAGTGATGCTGTAGATCAACAAGAGTCGATCGGACCGATTTCGCGATCGGCCTGTTCATTTGTCTTCTCGAGAAATTGTCAGTGCAGACAATGTTTCTAACGTCGTGGATATGGCCAAAGAGATGAGGACATGAGATAATTTTGAATGTTTTTGGTTCATTTGAAAGCATTCTCTGAGAATGCCTATGCTACTAGAACTATCTTATGCTTCACACTTTGGAGCCTGTCTGTGGCTGATGATGCTGATATCTATAATTTCCATACAATACAATATATCCAAATCCATTTTTTCCCGTTCCATATTTCATCCTCGTTGGATGCCCAGTTCGCTCTCACGCTAAATGAGTGATTATGAGAGTTGTCGTAAAAGATTGTATCGTGTCGTAGTCATTAGTTTATCGAAAAGTCGTTGTCGAAAAAGTACAAAGAACCCGAATGTGCGCCCAAAGACATGCATTTGCACAGTTTTGTGTGGACTTTGCGTTATGATTTCCCCAAAGATGGGCAAACAGCCGAATTGGAAGATGATGCGCTTAGAGCATGGCAGCTACCACAATGGCAGCTGCAGCACCAGCAACCTTGTATGCTCCTGTAGGCAAGCTTGCAGCGGCACCAGTGAAAGTGCTAACGGCAGCAGCGGATGTCGACGATGAGCTAGTGGTTGTCGAGCTAGCGGTGGTGGCTGCGACTGACGAAGAAGCCGTGGTGACAGCTGCCACGGAAGAGGAAGAGGTGGTGGAGGTAGTCCACTCTTCCCAAGCCGTGGTTGAAGTCTCCGCAGGAGCGACAGAAGCAGAGGTTGTTGTCGTGTTCCAGTCTCCCCACGCCTCGGTGGTCGTTGTGCCGGAGGTGGTGGCGGAGATGGGGGCCACGGATGCGGAAGTAGTGGTGGTGGTGGATGTTGTGGTCCACTCACTCCATTCCTCCGAGGTCGTTGAGCTGGTGGTGCTGGTAGTGACTGAAATTGGGGCGACGGACTTGGAAGTAGTAGTGGTGGTGGATGTTGTGGTCCACTCGCTCCATTCCTCCGAGGTCGTTGTGCTGGTGGTGACTGAAATTGGGGCTACGGACTTGGAAGTAGTGGTCGTGCTGGTAGTTGTAGATGTCCAGTCAAGCCATTTGGTCTCGGATGGAGTTGTCGTTGTGGTAGTGGTTGTGACGGAGATTGGTGCGACAGACTTGGAAGTCGTAGTCGTTGTAGTCGTGGTCCATTCTACCCATGCTTCGGTAGTAGTGGCCGATGTCGTGACGGCAGCTGGAGCAACACTGTTAGTCGTTGTGGTAGTAGTCGTCGTAGAAGTCCAATCAAGCCATTTGGTTTCAGAGGGCGTCGTTGTTGTGGTAGTAGTAACAGAAATTGGGGCAACGGATTTGGAAGTGGTGGTTGTGGTTGTGGTGGAGCTAGTGGTAGATGTCCAATCCAGCCACTGGGTTTCTGACGGGGTTGTGGTTGTGCTAGGGGTGGTGGTGGTGGTAACAGAAATGGGGGCAACGGATTTGGAAGTGGTAGTGGTAGTGGTCAAGGTAGAGGAAGTCCAATCGTCCCAACCTGCCGCACTTGACTCAGTACTCTGAGTAGTTGCGGAGATGGGAGCGAGGATGGCAGACGATGTCGTCTTCGTTGTGGTTGTGGTGGGGGCAAGAGTTGTTGTCGTTGAAGAAGTCGACTGACCATTTTCACTAGACCAGTCTCCCCAGCCGCTACCGCTGGAACCGCTCTCACTTCCACCATACGAGTATCCGCCACCATGTCCTCCAAAACCAGGAGCTGCGACAGCAAGTGTCGCAAGGCCGAGAATAAGAGCCGACTTCATCTTGGCTGGTGTTGTTTCGAGATTACTTTGAGATCTTGCAAGTGTGTTGATATAAGGGTCTTGTTGATATCGATTGACCTTTTTCTTCTGTGAACGAAGGACTCTGTTGTTTAGAGCTAGTGAAAGAATGTGCAACGAAAGGATGATGGAGAGGGAAATATCAACAACGACTGGGAAGCGAGTTCAAATACCCGTTGAACGAAAGAGACGTCACTGTAAGCCATGGGTGACAGGTTCGGCTGTGTGACTGGGAACAGGTCTCGAGCCATCAATACTCCTCCTGTCAGGGGTGGCAGGCGAAGCCAAAATGGATAGAAAAGACCCATGGCGACGACGACTACAGCCCGATTGGGCGTTGCTCTGCTGAGGGATCACTGTAAGTGGAGGTATAGAAAAGGGGAACGGACCACGCTGCAGCTGGGGGGAGTATAGAACAGCGGGTCCAATGCAGCAGGGAAGAGAAGGCTGGCCGCGGCAACTGCGTGGTGCGTGGCGTGCTCGGTCCTCACATCGCATGGTTCTCGTGCTGTCAAACGCAGAAAAAAAAGTTGGCTGGCGGCAGTCGAGGCCCAAGCTGCAGCGGAAGTTGAAGGAATAGACTTCTTCGCGTCCCCTGCATCGCGCCGCCAACCGAGCCCACCCAGCGCGGGCTGTCAAAACATCCTTGGCAAGGTTGGTGCCGTTTCACCTCTTGATACCCGCCTCCGATTTGACGCTCCGAGCGCCCATCGCGCATGGTCCAGGGGAGGCTGAAGGTGGGGCGCTATCGCCTATCGATGGCGCCAATGGAGTTCTCCAGCCCTGGGCTTTAGGTCAGGGACTCCCTTCGGATCTTTGCTGAAGCTCGGAGCATGGTGAAATCTTGCAGGCTGGTTCGTCGAGCTCACCACTATCACCAGACTGAAGGACTCGGGCGTCGAATCCTAGTGTGTGCGCTTTCGTCTAGAAGCGGGCGCAGTTGTTCTTTGAGATCTGTGCATGGTTCAAGCCTCAAGCTGACAAAAGGCGTCCTCCGAAGCACAGCGGGATCTTGATGCAGCGGGGCACAAGGTGAGGAGAATCCGTTGCCCATGTCGGACTTTTCGAAAGATGCCGTCACCGACCTCCATCTTGTCCTCGACTGCATTACGAATGCAAGCAACAACGTGGATGAGCTGTCCACTGCAGTTGACCTGTAAACTCACGCACTGTGTTGACCGACCTTGATTTTCGTTGTACTTCGGCAACTCGCAGAATTCAGCCCGGCATCAAATATGACGTACGAATCGCAAATCTCGTTCACCTTGGATACCATCTGTCCTTGGTAAGACATTTGTCGGCCTTGATCCTAGAACATCTGGTTGCACTGGCAATCCGGACGTCGAATTCGTTTTCATTTACGCTAATTCGTTGCCAGGACATATCTTGCAAAGAAAAGGTCTGCTTATCCCGTTTTGTGCTGTGCGTTTGCGTCGGAGTCGTTGAGCAGCTGACTCCCGTTGGTACGATGCTGTAGACTGGATGAGGGTCTGTACTTCCACCCGCCATGTTGTGCATAGCCGGGGCGCACTGTTCACTCGGCTCGAGCATAGCCTTCCTCTGACAAAGTTGACAGCCCTGCGACGTTTTCGCCAAAGCGATGACGCCAATTTTACCACCTTCGTTGTGAAATATTTTCCGTATCAGCTGAATTCTGACGCCTCGAAAGAGGGGGAGGACAAGTATTCGTGGTATAAGAAATCGCGCTATGGGGACTCGGATGAGAAGATGAAGATGGTGAGTTATGGCCATCCGCACGAAATTTCGATGAGGATGCAGGTGGTTGGGGAAGAGGCTATGTCAAATAAAGCCGTCCCGGGACTTGATGCTTGCCCTCGCTTGTGTCGTGTGCTAACCATTCCCTGTTGCATGATGACAGTATATCACATTGATGACAGCATATGGCAAAAGCGCGGGCATCAACTTCAAATTTGGCGGCACTGTCTCCAACACTCTTGATGCGCACCGAGTCATCCAGCATTTCCAGGAAGAAAAAGGGCCCGAGGTTGCGGACAAGATAATAAACTGTAGGTCAGCCTTGTCTGGGATGCTCACGACTGACCGACTGACCTGTCCCCAGCGCTGTATTCTCAGTACTTCGAGAATGAGAAAAATCCTTCAAGCCTCGAAACATTACTGCAGGCGACGGCAGGCGCTGGCATCTCAGAGTCCGAGGCGAAGCAAGTCATTGAAGATAAAAACGATGGTCTCCTGGATGTGAAGATGTTGATACGTGAGCAGACGACCGACGGCATAGACAGTGTACCTTATGTGGTTTTTGAAGGCAAGAGGCGCGACTTTACACTGGTTGGAGCAAAAGAAGTCGAAGAGTATGAGAAGGTGTTGCATCAAGTTGTGAAGGAAAGCAAGTGAGCGGAAGAATGAAGAGAAAGTAAGATTGTCCGCTTGGAATGTGGTCAATTTTTTCGCATCATTTGACAACCGGACTCGACCTTACACCTTGTGAACTCGAGCACGCAGGCTCTTGCTATGCCTCAAAATATACCATGAGAATCTATAACATGCTAAACATCAAAAATCTCTCCAAACCCTACACCGGCACCAGCCCTCCTGGCATCGACCAGATCTAACCTCCATCCAGCCCATTGCTTCAACCCTCTCTTGACCTCTCTCACATGCTCGACCATCTTACGGGCCTCTTCCTCTCTTTGAGCCCGGGCAAAGGCATC
Source organism: Exophiala viscosa (assembly GCF_022695815.1). Taxonomy (NCBI): domain Eukaryota; kingdom Fungi; phylum Ascomycota; class Eurotiomycetes; order Chaetothyriales; family Herpotrichiellaceae; genus Exophiala; species Exophiala viscosa. Next base: position 1,569,282 of record NW_026944355.1, on the reverse strand, counting down.
CTCATCAAAGGCGTCATCTTCTGCAAATTCCTGAAGCAGAGAGTCGTTTCGAGGACGGTTGGTTCGTTGCTGCGCTTCAGGCGAGGTCGTGCTCACCCGGAACGCAGCCAGGCCAGAATTCAACACCTGCGAGAATCCAGAATGTCGAACCTGTTGTGCTTGATTGCCACCAATACTCTTCCGCCCGTTCGCGTTGCCAGACCCAGACAGATCAACCTCGTCAAAGTCTTCGCCAGGGTCCATCGAAGTTCTCGACCCTTCGTCACCACGTGGCTGCATTTGTACCCTCTTGTCCCGCCAGACACCACGCCGCAAGTCGAACACCTGCGCTTCCAGGTCTCTAATCTTCTTCTCGAGTTTCTGGCGCTCTTCATCTTCGAGTTCGTCCAAACCTTCACCTCCCGCATCGCCACTCATGACACGCTTGTGCTTCTCTCTCAATCGTGCATTCTCACCCTCGGCCTTCTCCACCTTTGAGCGTAGAGCCGGCAATTCTCGAGCGCTGGCTTCAGCTGCCGCCAACTTCGAAGCATTTCTTGACTCCGCTTCTCGATGCAGTTTGTTCATAGCCTCAATCTTCTTGTCCAGTTGCTCGACCTTCTTCGTGAGTTCGTCCGTTTGCGACACAGCTTCTTCTAGTTCTCTCTCGAGACTCCGTAGCTTTGTGTCCTTGCTTGTTCGTTCTGTGCCATCGAGAACAGCCTTCTCGCTCGCTTTGGACAATGCCTTCTTGGTGTCGGCCAACTCGGTCTCCAGACTGCGCAACTTGTTTTCTGCATTCGCCAATGAAATCTGCAACGCCGTAACTTGCTCTCCATGCGACTCGCGTCCTTGCGACTGACTGGATAATTGACCTCGTAAACGAGATATCTCAAGCTGCATGTCGGCAATCGTCGAGTCTTTGCTCTCAAGCTCAGCTTTCAACGTGTCAACTTCCTCTCCTGCACCATGGGTACTATCCTTTCGACCACCGGTGCTGGCCTTGCGCCTTAATGTCTCAACCTCGGCCCTCAGCCTGGTAAGCTCGTCGTCGGTGTCGCCTGCAGTAGACGCCGACTTCTCAGCATTCTGTTCTCGAAGCTCTTCTAATTCTTCTTCCACCTTGCGCCACCTCTTCTCATGTTCTTCCGCCTCTTTCGCCAGCCGCTTGTTCTCTTTCTCCAGCTCTTCTACCCGGGCCAACATATTAGCACTTGCGGCCGGACTAAGAGGGCCATTGTCCCTGAAACTCGTACTTCGAATCTTGCTCTGGAGGCTAATGCTCGGCTGTCGTGTTGTATGACGAGGTCCTCTCGTAGACGAGGAGTCCTGTTCTGCCGGAGGAGTAACAATATCTGGGGATTGTAGTGTTTCTGGATCTGCGGGTGCCGCGTTGCCCGCTTGGATGGCTTCGTTGAGGGCTGCCTCGTCCGCGTCTATTGTTTCTGCCGTAGTGTCTTGTGCGCCTGCTTCTTCTACCTTTGCGGCATCTTCGCCATCTACGTTGGCTTCCTTTTCTTCAGTGGCCGGCTCGGCTTCTACTTCAGGCTCATCTTCCTTGACCGTGGCATCACTCTTTGGCTTGTCTTTCGCACTCTTTTCGCCCGTGCTCGTTCCGGCGGTCGCTGCTTTCTTCTTCTTCTGCAATTGTGCAACCTGAATCAAGCATGTCAGCAGGAGTCAGACCCACGATGATTGCCAGGCCATATGCTTTCATCACATATGGCTCGTTGGTAGTGGCATACTCTTTTTTTCGCCGCTGCGAGCTTCTCAGCCTTTTCTTTGTCTTCCTTTTCACCCATACTATTGTTTGGCCTGAGTTTGAGGTTGTGTAGGCTTTGTCGGTGTCGAAATTATATTGCTTGATATCCAAGAACGCAGTACATAGAGCGGCATGAGGAGACGTGGTTTGTACGCGACTTTGACGGCCAATAGTTGGAGTGCATGTGCTCCGCACTGGGGATGCTGCGGGTGTCAAGCACTCTCAACCAAGTCTGTATGACAAGGTCACCTATGTATCGAACAACACCGACGTGGAAGGCAAACAACTTTAGCAAAGGGCTCGGAAAGCCATCATTAAAGTAATACATGAAGCCTATGATCAATGTTGCCAGACAGCGCGGTGCCCACAGTACCCAAACAGACCCGAACCTGCTTAAGCCGAACCCCCAGCCATAGCATAGTCCAAATCCCTCCAGAACCCCATCATACAAAGTCATAACCCAAACACTGATCTTTGGTGGCAGGTTCATCAAGCCGCTCCCACCGGCTTTTTGAACGCCGCAACATTCTGGGTATCATTACAATATCAATAACCATAAAAACGCCATAACCCTGGAGCCAACACTGACGGAGTCATAACCCTGCTCAGACTTCCAAGGGGCCCACAACTTCTTCGCTCACTCCTCTAATCGTACTTTTGCTGTTACTTCTGAGACTTCGTACCTCTTCGTCACTCAAAATGTAGTTGTCATTCTCGTCGACAACAGGCCGTGCTGGCGGTGGGAATCGTTCTTCATCGATTCGCCCGTCCGGGGGTGACTCGGTCATCGTCTTCTCAATGAACGGCATCTCGACATCTTGGTTTTCGGCAGCCTCAATATCGTCTCGATCTCCCAGCCAGTATCTTGCTCTTTTGTGAGCACCAAGGTCGGGAGTGATCCACCCATCGGATTCCTCGTCGGCAAATCTTTTCGTCTTGACTGGCTTCCTGAGGCCATCATTGGTTGACACGGCCAGAACGCTGATTCCACGCAAATAGAGGTAGCAGACACGCTTTCTCTGTTTGTTGAAGAAAAAGTAATTCATTGACCAGATCGACCCTTCATCGTCATCCTCGAATGGGTCGAAGTCTTCTGGAGCGTACCGATAGATACTGCAATCACGTAGGCTCATTTGCTGGTCAATCAGTCTCCACATTCCCGGACCCCAATGTGTCTGGCTTGATGGAGGACATGCGGATTCTGGTGCCAGTCCCGGTACACTTAAGAATGAGTTCAATGGTCGTGGCCGCAGATTGTACAGTGCTGTGTCCAGAGTGTTCATAACCTGGCGCAAGCTCTTCTCCCGTTTGAAGTCTGTCGGTCTCAGCATATGGGAGAAGTCATAGTCTGGATGGCTGGCGTTCAGCGTCGCTATCAAATACGCATATGTTCTCCTTGAGCTGATCATCCCTAGATTTCCAAACGGGCTGCTTCGACTCAGATTTAGGCTGGAAGCGAGCATGTGCGCTTGAGGTGGGGAAAGCGAGTTTGAGAAGTGCAGATTGGACTTGTATTGCGCTTCGAGGCCATTTTCGATGCTTTTGTATAATTTCTTGTCCCCTCCTGCGGCCTTTGTCGTATACAAATCACATCCACCAACAACATGTAGGTCGGGCGTCGTGAAATTGAGGGAGGACGTGACAATATCGAGATCGCGATTCGGCATAAACTGAAGATGAGTGTTAGCAAGGACAGAGACGCGGAAACTATGAGAGGCCCTGCTTACCTTCATCTTGGCTAGGCCGTGTCAGATCACTGCATAGCATGCGAGATACGTCGTGTAAAGTCAAGTCTAGTCGCTGTCGTTTGCTGCTGTACTGGAGTGCAAGCGCGGCACAGCGTTATCAAAGCGGTCCGGCTTGCGCCGATGGCGTAGGCGAAGGTAGTGATGTGGTGAGTTGGTTGGCCTGAATAAGCTAAGTGATCGTTGACAGAGAGATATCCAGGCTGGCTGCAGAGACAGCTCTTGGGCGATTCAAGTAGCCAGACGATTGACGTCTAGCAGGTCAGTAGAAGATGATAAGAGGCCATGACGATGCGGTGTTGGTTGATGCGATGGAATGAAGTTGGAATCAGCCTGCGGGAGGGTTGGAAGTTAGAGGTTGCGAACGGACGGGAATGAGCCACGCCACGTGACTCGCGGGCGGCCCACAAAACAACCAATAAACGGACAGTGCCCTTTCACGAGCCGAAGCAGGCAGCGACAGATGGTTCACACACGGACTCGAACGGTGGTAGAGCCATGAGGTCAATTTCAGCCGATGAGGAGAAGCTCACAACGTGTAAGAGATGAATGGTCTGACAACATTCCGAAAGACAACTGTTCGCGTTAGCCTTCAACGGGAGGTGGTTTGTGTCAACATGCTTGATTATATCATCGCCTTTCGTATCTTCTCATACACTGTACATGATGCTTCTGACGCGTTCGTGCATCTAGAAGAATAGACCTTGTTTGCAAAGTCCATGTATCATTCATTTCTTGGGTATCAATCGGTGACGCCTTGCCCCAACTCCATGTAGGTTCATAAATATTGTCGTCGCAGATCATATGAGGCCGCCATCTTTGAGTGCTGTTTCGGTGTCCTGTCAAAGGAATAAAACTGTCAACGAGTGCATCATCGCGTCTTGTATCGACGTGATGCAGCCAGGCTCACTCCTTCTGGTCATCGTATTCTACATGAGTTTCGTAACGTCTTCTTCGACCTGAGTATTCCGAACGCAAACAGTCAGTCGGAAACCCAATCAAGAGACGGGACCAAGAGTCAATCCAAGATGGAACGCGTACATGACCTTGGGCTTTTGGCAGGCGTACTCTGGTAGCACGTGGCAGAGGAGGCAGTCCAGAGATGGCGAATCGCTACACATAGCGGAGGGCAGGACAGACACAGGGCGACTTACCTCCATATCTTCCAGACTGTCCTCCTGGCTTATACATCTGAGGACATTTTTCTTACTGCTCTCTTGCAGTTCTCCGGCCAGGAGGAGTTCATCCAGTATGAAGTATGCCTTTTGAAAGTTGAAGATGATATCCAACTCGCATACGTTTCCATAGTATTTGTCCATTTGCTCCACGTAGCGGTGTACGATTTCAAGAGTGATCAATTCATTATCGGAGGATGCACATCCGGCGATGAAGAAAAGAGAAGCATATCGACGGTAGACAACTTTGGTGTCTGATGGGTCAAGAAGTGTCAGCTTCATGCATCCAGAAGAAAAAAGGACAAGCGCTTTGAAGGGGCAGGTGATGGGGGATGATCAGCATCGTGGACAATCCGCACCCTTATATTCAAGAAAATTGCACATTCGAGTTCGGCGTGAAAGGACAAGCTGAGTAACATCTTTTATGATTTTGGCCTTCTCTTTGGGTGAGAGAGTTGTAAACCATTTTGCCAGCCTCTAGGAAGATTACAGATTTGAGGTCAGCCAAAGTCCGATGGTGGGCGACCTTTCAAAGGGAGATTGAGCATACCACTTTGCCCTGACGAGACAGCAAGATGAGATAGCTATGGCAGTGTTAATATCACAACGACGATGATCAATAGATGGTATCGCCTCACTTGATGGGCATCTTGCTTCCCTGCGTGTGGTGCAGGTGTTGTCTGTCGAAAGAGAGAGTGTGGAATGAAATTACAGCCTGCGACTGAAAGGAAGCGAAAAGTGGAAGCGGGTCGGAAAACTGCGGCCAAGCCCTCCCGTCTCAAAATGTGACGTGCGGTTGAGTAATATCGGCAGACACCTCGTGTCTCTGTTCTTCAAGCCGGTAGGAAATACCCTCGCTTGATATCGACCACATACAAAGTACTCGTCAGACAATACACCCTTACCTCTTGAAACTGTCAAGATGAGACACTTATGAGCGAGGTCACACGAGAAGTGCCATACCGACCCATGCATACCACTCCACGCGACCTGCCAGTGCCCCTCCGTCCAACCATCGCATCTTGGAACCATTGAAAGATATACCTCTGCATATACAACATATCAGCTTGAAAAAGGCACTCTTTAGCCTAACGTAGCGATCTCTGAACCACAATCTATTAAATTGGCCGATAGAGCATCTCCGCCAAAATGAAGTTAATACTATCCACATCGTACGTATTACTGCGTTGGCCAGCATTGTTCTTGAGCCCGATCTAACTCTATGCTTGCGCAGGAATATAATGTCCTCTGGACAGCCAATTGTCCGAAGACCGCTGTTCTCAAAGTCCAATATCGAACTCATCAATTCCTTGCGATCGAATTTCGCCTCGTTCCAGCACCATTCCTCCGGCATCGCGAGTTCGCAAAGACTCGACTATAGCCAATGGACTACACAGGAGGACGACAGTCTTTACGTCCCGACGTGGCAGCCGACACCGCTCTCGGAGCCCCGCGACTCATACGATGTCACAGTCAAGCTCTTCTTTCTTCCGGGCATTCCGAGTTCAAGAAGATGCAAACACACCCGTGAAGCAATCGATTTGGTGCTAAAAGAGTTGGGGATTGGGAGTGTAGACCTCCTTATTGTCAGCTATCCTGGTGTGACTTTCGACGCCGACGATGAGGAGGACGTGTCGGCCGATGAGGATGAAAGCGCCGACAGCGATGAGTCGGAAGGTCTGGATGCCCAAGTGAGAACATGGCGAGTCCTGGAATCTTTGCATGACCAAGGTGTCATATCGCAATTGGGCGTTTCCGAATTCAGCTCCCAGCGCCTCAGCAAGTTCCTACCAGAGGTACAGGTGCGGCCGACGGTGGACCAGATCAACGTCAAGGACTGTTGTGTTGTGCCCAAGTCGCTGATCATGTATGCGAAGGAGAACAAGATTGAGTTGCTCACTCATGCAGACTGCATGGACATCCTACCACCTGGAACGACCAGAGAACTGCTTGGGCCCGGCAGGGATGGAGCGGGGATACTTGCCGCCAATGCTGAGGTTCGGCCAGAAGAGCCCGGCTTGAAAGGAGATATCGAACCACAATGGGTGGTGAAATACACTGCCGTCGTCAAGAATCGAGGCGTGATCGAGAACAAGGGATATTTCGCCCTCGCTCAGCTTGGCAGCTGCATCGAGGAGAAGCCCGTTGCCAGTGCGTGAGCATGGCCGTTATCGCTTGAAAGTTGACCTTTAGCATGGTGTTGGATACGTGAAACGTTGCATCGTCTTTTCAACCAATCATACTCCGCTTCCTTCCTCTCAATCTGACGTCTTCGAGCCGTTTCAGCACGACATTGGCACCCTTGTAACTCCCTCGGTAACCGTCTTGGCTCTGCAGCACTTCAGCGTCAAACCAACCCTCCTGCCTCGGGTGTGTCGATCCGAACGCCCGCTCCAGGACGTATAAATCCACAGCGCGGTCCTCGTCTTGTATTGACTGTGTCGCCAGCCCAAAATCAATGAGCACGATTTCGCCATCAAGATCTGGCGGCGACGAATGCTCTTCGTGTGTCGTAGCCTCGCCGTCCGTAATGCCGCCGGACCCATTCTGCATGTGACCGTCTTTGAAAGGTCGAACAAGAACATTACTGCTCGTCAAATCGCCATGGACCACGCTGCCCTTGTTGTGCATGGCCCCGACCGCCTTCCCAATCCTGCGCAGCAACTTCTTGATCTCGTCTTCCTGGCGTGCCAATTCTTCAGGTGTCACGTTCTTACCCGTATTCTTGTACCACCCATCCCACTGTCTCAATAGGTCTTTGACGCTGCGCCCCTCGATCCACTCCATCAGAAGCCAAGCGCCGCCACCATGGGATCCGCGCTGCTCCTCGCCTAGTGCCTTGACTTTGCGCGCCGAATCCCACTCAAGGCTCAGCACGGCGGGGACATGGACCTCGTTGCTAGGGTCACCTGCGAGGGCAGAGAGTTTGACCAGGATCCTGGCCTCGGCGAGGACGCGCTGCTTGGTCAAGCGAGCGTCGAGGGTGGGGTGACGGTAGGGTTTGCTTGGTCGGGCTTTGAGCGCGGCTGGGTTCGAAGGAGTGAGGAAGTGTGTGCGGTATAGTAGTGCCTCAGCGCCTTGGGCAATGAGTTCTGGCGGTGGGACGGTGTTGGTAAATGGTGCGGGAAGAAAAGGCTCGTCTTCCCGCTGTGAAGTGCTCGTTGGCACAGTCATGATAAGGCTACCACAATCGAGCCTGAGCAGTCGCCCGAGAGAGGTCGAATAAATTCTCGAGTCGTTCCAGGCCAATGCTGCTTGACTCTCCTCAAGGCTTGTAATAGTTATAAGATATCAGTGCATCAGTATTGGAAAACTGCGGAGTGCGGAGCAGTCAGGCTAGGAATTCTGAGTCATGTAGACGAGGCTGAGGAGGACGCTTGAATCATGATCACACCTCCTCAGTGACCACTGTCCGTCTACCTACCTAATTGAGAAAGCAAATAGACCTACTCTCCGTACCTAGGTACATTCCAGTCTGTAATGGCTATTATCACTGTCAACAGCACTTTCACGACATTACATATTCACCCATGCGTGCCGCCTAGGGTCAGGCCTCTCCTTGCTGGCGCCTAGCTCGGGCTTTGTCCTCTCTGTCAAACTCCCCCGTGGTAAAATTCATTTCTGGCTGCTTACAAAATGACACCGACAAATGGTATCGAGTATGGAGCAGTGCGCCCGTCTTCCACCCGTGTATTTGATCTCCTTCCCGGTTACAGATCGGCGCCTATCCGCTGTCGTTTTCGCCACATCGACCTCGATGACCCTCCTCCGTATGAGGCCATAGCGTACGTTTGCGGAGACCCGAGTGCCATGGTTCCAATCAGATGTGATGACTTCAAACTAGTTAACGTCTATTATAACTTGTTCAGGCGCTTCGTCAATTTCGATTTACTGATACGCGACGCACGCTCTGGGCAGACTGCATTTGCATCAATCAGAGAGATGTAGAGGAACGAAGCTGGCAAGTCTTACTTGCGGGCGATATCTACTCTAAAGCCTCCCAAGTCTTGATATGGCTTGGAGATGAAGATATGGAGACCGAAATAGCCGTTAGCGACATGAACCTGATCCAGCGCCAGATATGGCCTCGACGCAGACAATTGGAAGAGTACGAGGAGAAATCCATCTTCTTCCGCACAGACGATCAAGCAGTGACCACTCTGTTCTTCACTCACGATTGCCTTGTACATGTTTTATGGTTCCCATGGCAGTGTATTGCATTTGAGGATGCTTGGGTACCTGAGTTTATAGTACGAAGAATCTATTCTCTCTCAAAGTCTTTCAATATACCTCATGCCACGGATACTAGAATGGTCAATTCTACATTGTATGTTTCATCTAGATCTACCCACTTCCCTCGATCGATCGGAACCTTCTCCACTCCCTCTAACGTCACCTGCCCTCAGCATTACCTTTCATCACGCCTCTATGTACAAAGACCTCCAAAGCTTATGGTTGATGATCAAGCCATCTTCTGCGAATCCACCTTATAAGCTTCATAAAGCAACAAGCCTTCTATGGCGCAACAAAGTATCCCCAAGACAAGGCATCGTCTCGCAAGAAGGTCGCTTTCATCGTCAACTCGGCCTGAGTAGGCTCCGTTACGTTGAGTTGACAAATCTCCGGATACGTGCCAGCAGGGGCCGTCTTGTTGGCGATGAGCGCCGCGTACGTGTCCAGTGGACAGGACTGGCCAGGTCCAGATTTGCACGAAGGTACAGCTGTAATAGAAAAGTCAGCTCTGCTGGTGAACGCAATAGATGGAGCACGACTTACAGTAGACGACATCATTGAGGACGAAGGAGCAACCATGGTGAAAATGTGGTGAGCGGAATTGTTTACAAGAGACCGTCAATGCTAGGTGTAGCTGCGACGTTGCCCTTTTATAGATCCTGCGTCTCCCTCACATGGCTTGACCGTGGTCCAGGAGTCTGGTTGCCCACGTGGGATAGCGAGTACCATCACTGATCCTTGTCAGGCATCAACAACCTGTGGGCCACTAGGACGGTCTATCGATGGACGTTCCTGGGCTATCATGGAAGTATACCTATGTTGTTCTCCACGGCTAAAGCAAACGACCTACAAGGTGGAAAGCAAGGCTGCGGATCAGAATTGCCGTTTTGGGGCTGCTGGTGTTGAACATTCTCCAGCGTTGATGTTGCTAGCGGTACATGTGCTTGTTGACGTGCCTTTACTGGACGGGATAATTTCGGGCAAGATGTACGAGTATCATAGTACTCCGTATATCCCGTCAGTACTCACCGAGGGACGTCATCCCTAATGGTACATCATATAATGTATTCTCAAAGAGACCTACGCAGACATCAAACGACCTAAAAACCGACCCTAGATGCATTGCTGGAGCGGGCTGTCCAAAGATAAGATGTGATATGGGAACGTTCCTCCTCCTCACGACAACCGTTTCAGCCTGCAGTTCCGTACTGCTCTAGCCTTCCCCTTCTTGTACTCGACATTGTCAACCGTCCTCATCTCACCGGGCCAGGTCAAAGCATTGCCCCTTCCCATTCGGCCGTACTCAAAATCCAACAGTCGAAAGACGGGAGCGATCTAACCTACTTCACCTCCCTATAAAGAGTATCCTCGACATGCACCGCACCACCCTTCGCGGCCACCGGCACCGCTTCGCGCTCGGCATCAACCGCCACATGCTCCGTAACATACTGACTGAACTTCCAAGTCGGCACCCTATTCTCAAACAACTCATCAAGTTGCTCCAGACTCCGTCCCTTAGTCTCCGGCACGAAAAAGAAGATCCAAAGCGTCAGTATAGCATTACTCCCACCCCAAATGTATCCATACTTTGGACCCCAGTTCAGTGAATCCGGATTGATAAAGTAAGGCGTGCAAAATTGACATAGCCAGCCGAACACAAAGTTAGACCCTGCGGCGACACCAACTGTGGTAGCACGCAGTCGTTGTGATGGCACTTCCGCCGCCACGGCCCAGAGCACGGGACCCTGGCCGACGCCGTAGAACCAGGTGTACACGATACTGATCCCCACCAAAGCTTTGCCAGCAGAATCAGACCCGACAGTCGACTTCGTGTAGACGATGGCCATGGCGAGCATGAAGATCGTCGAGGCGATGGACGTGCTGAGCAGCAAGAACCGCCGAGAAAGGTAGCGCATGGCGGGAAAGGAAGCCATGTTTGCAGTCAGCGTCAACGCAAGACCGACCATGACCCAGATGAAGGGCGAGCCGATGCGGGCTTGGACATAGAAGTACACGCTGTAGCCTGATATGAAGGTAATACCGGTCGCGGTCTGGCCGACAGCAGCACCCAGAGAAATCAGGGTACGACGCAGATCCGGACCGCGGATCATGTCGCGCAGATGGACACCGTTGTGTAACTCCTGTTCGGCCAGCCAGGTACTCTTGATATCAGCGACTTCCGCGGCAATGCGTGCTTGATCGGTAATGCCGCGCGTCTTGCGGATCGAGTTAGCTGCCTTGTCATCTTGTCCACGGGAGATGTAGTAGCGTGGAGTGTCGGGCAAGAAGATGATGAAGACACTGATGAACGCTGGGATAATGTACATGACCCCCAGTGGAATTTCGTACGACTTGCGTTGAAGATATACATCAGTGTAGTTATCGACGAGAATGCCGAACAGGGCACCGAGCGAGATCTGAAACACCACCATGCCGACGATAGAGCCGCGTAAATGAGCTGGAGACACCTCACTCATATACGTCACTGAGTATGGGATGAAGAAGCCGTTTGACAGACCGAGGAGTAGACGACCGGCATAGAGAGCTCCTGTGTGTTTGGAGGCGATTTGGATAGAGATAGCGATGACACCAATAAGGCATGCTATCCATAGCCCAGTACGACGACTGATGCGGTCACCGATGGAGTAGACGAAGATGGAGGCAGCAAGACCACCAACGTTCATAAGGCTCTGGATCAGGCGTTGGACTGAGGTGCTGATGTTGTATCCGATAGTCGTAGCAGGCTATAGAAGATTGTAATTTAGTGCTTGTTGTCACCCAAATATAAGACAGCACTGCAGTCAGGGAGAAGAGGATTGGCGATAGGTAGGGCTCTCTTACATCTGGATAGCCGTAGACGCGCAGAAACCCAGGCATGCTCTGGAATCCAGAGACAGCCGCCGAATCGTATCCATACTGGAATTGGGCAAACGCGATACAAAGACAGATGGCAATAATTCGCTTCTCCTCCCAGATAGTAGTGAGGCGTGGTCTGGCGACAGGCGTTCCTTCTTCCATATTGACGGACCTTCTGACTAGGTGTCAAAGATCCAGGTATCTTCATACCATATGAAGTCGTGGTGAGACTGCATGGCCCCTATATTTAATGGAAAGCCGAGCATTCTTCAGTGGGTAAAGAGCTGAGTTCGCTGGCTCATGTCCATGGTTCACACGACTCCTCAACTTCGGCAACAACATCTTTTGATTTACAGTTTGGCCTCTCGTGCTTGCTCAACTGCCGAACAGTACGAGCAGACGAGCAGTCCTACAAAAGGTCAGAATTTGTGGGGAAGTGTTTTCTTGCGGAGATATTTGCGGGGTGGCTGCTCAGGGCCAACGGCGCAGCGTCGCCTCCACTTCCCGGCCTGGGGGCTCAAGGTACTGTATGCATGAAATAACATTGGCTCTTGGTACAGTACATCCCTTGGTGTGCTCCTATACAGGCAAAACTGACTTTGGAGGTCTCTGCTCGGCAATTGCTCCTGGACGCTTTAGGACAATGCAATCGCTGACTTTTGCCAAATCAGAGAAAGGGACCCATGGTGGGCAGAGATTGTTTTCGCTGAGCAGTCTTGACTCCCAACGGACCTGGCAAGGGGCATTATCGACTTATGGCATCGCCCTCCATTAACATTATCACGCCTGAACTCCAACACGGCAGCATAGACCGATGCTTTATTTGTCTCCCGGTTCGACGCTCATCCCCCGTATCATGTCTCGTAGTTCGTTGATCTGCGCCTTGAGCTCTCTGATCTCAACCACATCTGCGTCCACCTCAACAACAGGCTTGGTCGATTGCACTTTCTTGCCCCAACCTTCACTTTCGAAATCGACCTCGCCCTGAAGCTCTTCCCATTCTTCGATGGTGTCGTCGTCTTCCTCGCCTCTCTTGCGATTGTCTCGGACCGAGTGCGCCTCCCGAGCTTCTACGGCTGCTGTGATGAGCAGAAGAGGAGAGTATATGAAACCCATGACGTAGTTGTTCAACCTCTCGTAACGAGCCGAGTCCATCCACCATTCAAACGGTATGATCAGACAGAATAGCTCGATCAGGTTCAATGGCGCAATGAAGACATTCTCATCAGGCGCCCGTACAAACTGAAGAGTTTTCTGTGCAAACATGGCCATGTACTCGTCAATTGCATTGTCGGTAATGTCTTCATAGGCGGAGTTGTAAAGAGCGATAAGAATGTTGAGCAAGATGACCATGACGACAAACGTGAAGATGTAGTACAGAATCAAGCCGAACGGATGAGCGTAGTTGTCGAAGCCTTCAAAATCTGGCGACTGCATGATCGCATTGGCCATGGAAGTAACAATAAATGTGGTGATTGATGCAGTGCCTTCCACCTGGTTCAGACCGATAAATGCTTGCAGGAAGCCGACGCAGACAACGATCAGCAGTAAGAAGAAGATGAGGGACTCCCTCATCATGACCTTCAGAACGACCAGCATGGCGCCGAAGAACCGGAAAGTATCAAGATAAAGCATGAGCCGCATCCAGAACATGGGAGCACAGACACAGAATATATGGTACCCAAGTCGATTTAGGGCGACTCGCTTTTCGTCATGCTCGTCTGGTGAGTGTGCCAAAGCTATCACTCGGATGACGAAAGATGCTGTGAGCAAAGCGTATAGGCAGTTGTTGAATGCGTTCCAGAACCCAAAATAGTAGATGCCAACCTTCCAGAGCTTCGCAATCTCATCACAGATAAAGCCAAAGGTCATAACATAAAGAATGCCTTCGACCACGTCCAGATCGCCATCTTCGTTGATTGTGTTGACTGCACCAGTGAAGAGACCCAAGTATATCAGCGAAATCGAGATTTGGGCCACATTCTGATAGAGAGGTGTCCGCATACGGTCTGGGTTGAGATGGGCCCAATAGTTGGTGTTGTCCCGTTCCTGATAGTAGCAGAAGTTGCCAGGTGCCTTGTCATCTTGTTGAATCCACCCCCGCCAGAGGTATTTGATACATTTTTGGTAACCAGACGAGCCTATGACCGTCAGGCAGTGCAGATCGACGGCCCTCTCGATGACGTTTGCGGGCGCGGTTTCTTCATCTTTCCGGAGGACGGAATATCTTTGCAGGAGAACCTTCTGCATGAGGTATTCTTGATCCTCCTCGTCCTCGATAATACGCTTAGCAATGATCTCGCAAGCAACTGCCCGAACATCGTGAAGATCAGCATCCCAGAGTTCAAGGGCAGCCTGACGTGTGAACCATCGCTTGCACACCAACAGACAGTATACGACACATGCTGCGTAGTCTTTGCCTCCAGCCTCTTTCGCTGTCTCGACGACCTTCTGTGTTATGATCCCACTATTTGCAGCTTCGACTTTTTCTTGGGGGAGTTCGATTGGAATCACTTCTTCGATCTGGTATTTAAGGCGCAGAGCGACCTTCGTGACTTCCTTCGCCGGGAAAGCTGAATCAGGAATTTCATCTCTGTTGGTCGGAAGCACTGATCGATGTCAATATTGGTTGTAATGCAGTAGAAAAGGCTCATAGAAGCTCACATCTCCGCATCTCATCTTGAATATGGCGCGAGTCGCGCTCACTCCGGCCGAACAATCGCGACCATTTTACCATGATGACGTAGTCTGGACACTTGACACTTGGAGAGCTTTCAGCTTTCTGATACCACCTCCTGCACAATGAGAAATGTCGAAGTATTCGAAGAAGTAAAACGAGAGACTTTCGATGCGACGACAAACTGCACACCAAGACACTAAGAACGCCGAGAAAATGAGACCTTATCGAAAATTGTGCTTTTGACGTTAATGGAGTCCTGAAAATCAGGTTCTCAAGCCCCCGCATTACGACATGACCAACTTGGCATAAGGCTTGTCCCGGTTCCTTTCTAGGCTCAAGATCCTTAAACAGTCCCCTGTCAATCCCAGCCTTGTTGGTGATCTATCAAAATGATCTGAGCAAGGTTTGTATCCTCAGACGTTGTGAGCAGTGACCATGCAAGCGCCGTATTATGCAGGCATCGAAGTCATCCGAACCCAGGACGAGCGTGAGTTCTCCCTGGCAGAACCCCATCCCGCATGCTGCTGGACCTCTTGTCCTTGTGAAGGTGTTTGTCGCCGGAAGCAGGATACCAGGCTTTAGCGATCTCGTCCACAAATCCTGTGCTTTTACTTCTTGCGGTCCTCCTTTTTGCCAGGGATTCATGGTCATCGTCAAATCGACATAGATGCTCATGCGATTTCTGGTGCTTCGTCACTTTCACTGATATCTTCATCACCACTCACTTCCTCATTCTCCTTCGCTCTCTTGTCCATCAATGCCTGCAGTTCTGCATCATCATGTTCTGTCACAGCCTTAGGAGCCATCTTGACCACACAACCACCACCGGCTCCCTTGATCGTCTCCTCAATGTCTTTGATAGCCTGTTCCAGTAATTGAATGCCCAATCCTTTGTCGAGGCATTGACTGGTCAGGACATAGTGAGGTGGAGAAACTAGCTTGACCTTGACCTGTGTCTCCGGGGTGTTTTTGGCTTCTGCTTTTCTGAGGGCATCCTTTACAGCGTCGATTCCATCATACTTGAAGCACGTTACTTCAACGTCGGCACGGACCTTCGTAGGATGAGGCGTCAGCTTCTTGCTGATGTATGATATCAGCTCCTCCTTGACAACATCGTTGGGGAACGTAGCATCGTTCCAAACGTCCGGGTTTGTGATAGACAGCTTGAAAGCGTCGTTGGCGTGACCATACTTCTTGTTTAGCGGCCAACCGATCTGTTCATACAATTGCAGTATGGGTGTTTTCGTCTTTTCAGCCACATGTCGCATGATGGAGTGGACTGATTTGCTCTTGTTGTAACGTTCTTCGCAGCGGACAATGTCTTCGGCGGAGACTCTTCGCTTCGACAAGTCGATATAACCCTTCTCCTTGTCCACACGTAGCACAACCACTACTTCATTCCGGCCAATTCTGATGAGCTTTTGTATTGACCTTATACGTCGTCGAGAAAGTTCTGAGAGGAGAATCATGCCATCGATATTGTCATATTCTAGCAGCTTGACGTAGGCGCCCATTTCTGCTATCTTTTCGCCACGTATTAGCCTTCTTTCCCATAGACGCGGTAAGATTGTAGACCGGTACTCACCTGCTTCACATTCACCATCACGAAACTTTCGATTTCTGGGTATTTTTCTTCATAGAAGCGACAGTTGGTCAAGGAATCTGCGTCGGTCGACATGATGGGGACTGTTGAGTGCTTCGCGCACGGGTAACCTGAGTATGCTGGTGATTGAGTCTTCTCAGGGCCGCACAATGGATGAATGCCACCAAACTAAACTCATGCCGCTCGCTATTGGTCTCATGTGCGGCGAACTGCCTGCGCCGGAACTTTTTAGACGCCAAGAGCGATCCGAAGAACCAAACGCCGCTATAAGCGTGGCAGACGATGTCACCTCCGCGGTGCAAAACGTCCATGCCTCACAATGTCAACTTCTGCTTAATGATTGGAGAGAGTGTGCACAGTCAATTCTCAGACTACACAACACACTTCCTCCCTGGGCTACCACTTTTTGATTTTATGCTATGACATATGTGCTCGGGACTAGTATTTCTGCGCCAGTAGCTGCTGTGCAGTATCTATTTAAATCCACACGCTTCGATATGGAACTGCGGTAACATAGAAACATTTCTCAAAGCCATACGCCGTCAAACCTGACCAGCATGGCGGACAATTCATCCTCCTCCTCGCAGGGCCCAAGTCCCCCGACTTCCCCCCGACGTCCTAGCTTCCCAAATGCTCGCAATTCATCACAGCACGCACCGGCAAACCCAAGCCGACTGCGAGAGACTACAATCATGTCTCCAGATGAACGCATGGCTAGGTCAAAATCCAATGAAAACTACCTACCAAAGAGTGACGAGAACCTCCTCCCGCCAGCCCTTGACCCAGGCTCAACGAAACCTATTGTCGCGGAACCAGAATCTTTGTTGGATAATGAAGGTGAAGACAATACCATTCAGGGACAGATCGAGGAGCCGTCCACAGAAGAGGTGAATGCCAAAACTAGGCTGTTAGGGGATTACCATCATAACCGCATATGTGGAATGAAAGACTGTAACCATGGTACTTTTTCTCCGAGAGCTCCTTCGCTGTCAAGCGATCGGGACAGTCTCTACAATACTCCTCGATCCTTTGGTGGAGAATATCCAGGTGCTACTGGAGAAGACGGCGACCCAACCTACCCTGCTCGCGGAATACTTGGTGACTCTGTGACCGATATGTTCGCCGGAAGCAAGAGTTTGAGCACTACTCAGTGGCTTGCCAGGAAACATGGTATCAAAAGTAGAAAATGGATGTATTTCTCCTACTACTTCCCATTTGTCAAATGGGTCCGCCAATATCGATGGAAGTGGTTGCAAGGGGACCTGGTCGCCGCTCTAACCATGGCGTCGTTTTACATCCCAATGTCTCTGTCTTATGCCGCCAATTTAGGTCATATACCGCCCGTCAACGGCCTGTACTCCTTTGTCTTCAATCCTTTGATATACGCCTTTCTGGGCAGCTCACCGCAGATGGTTGTGGGGCCGGAAGCTGCAGGATCACTGCTGGTTGGCCAGGTTGTCAGAACTTGTATAGACCAGGGTCATTCTGGGGACCATGATGCTGTACGCAATGCCCAGATTGCTGGCGTTGTCACAGCTATCGCCGGAGCCGTGATCTTCGTTGCGGGACTTTGCCGGCTCGGGTTTCTGGACAGCGTCCTAAGTCGACCTTTCCTCCGAGGTTTCATCAGTGCTATTGGCTTCGTCATCCTGGTTGACCAGCTGATTCCTGAACTTGGCCTTCAAGCAGCGGCCCAGGAAGCCGGAGAAATCGCTCACGGTAGCAGTGCTCAGAAGTTGGTATTCTTGGCAAGAAATGTGCGGAAGTCGCATGGCCTAACAAGTGCTGTGTCTGGGGCAAGCTTTGTTATCATTATGCTGTTCCGGTCACTCAAGCGCAGACTTCAGCCTCGCTATCCCTCGGTTGCGTACTTCCCGGATCGCTTTCTGGTGGTCGTGCTCTCAGCTGTTTTCGCATGGGCGTTCGCGTGGAACAAACAAGGTGTTGAGATACTTGGCGACGTCAAGTCCACGGGAAGATCTGCGATCCCCTTCCACTGGCGATTGCAGTTCAGCCACATGAAGCATATCGATACTGCTCTAAGCACATCATTCCTCATCGCGCTGCTGGGCTTTTTCGAATCCTCTGTGGCTGCCAAGAGCTTGGGTGAGGGCACTCACGGCCTACGTGGCATGGTTCTGAGTCCCAACCGAGAGCTAGTGGCGCTCGGTGCCGCGAACATGGTTGGAGGCTGCTTTATGGCTTTACCAGCTTTTGGTGGGTATGGTAGAAGCAAGGTCAACGCCTCAACTGGCGGAACCACCCCTATGAGCAGCATACTCCTCAGCACCATTACGCTGATATGCGTTCTGTTCCTGCTACCATATTTTTACTATATACCAAAAGGTGTACTCTCGGCCATGATATCAGTTGTGGCATACTCACTCATCGAAGAGGCCCCTCACGACATCAAGTTCTTTCTCAAGATTCATGGCTGGACGGAGTTGTTCTTGATGACAGCCATCTTCTTGGCCACTGTATTTTATTCTTTGTCGATGGGGATTGCATTGGGTATCGGACTTTCTCTCCTACAACTGATCAGGCATGCCACCAAGCCACGAATCCAAATCCTCGGGAAAGTGCCAGGGACTGCGAACCAGTTTGAGAATGCGGAGCTTACGCCAGAACACATCGAGTATATCGAAGGATGTCTCATCGTCAAAATACCAGAGCCACTGACTTTCGCCAACACTGGAGAGTTGAAGACAAGGTTACGCAGGCTCGAACAATACGGTACAAACAAGGCTCATCCGTCGTTACCACGTGTTAGACATGAGGACAACAACAGGAACATCATTTTTGATGTGCATGGTGTTACGAAAATTGACGGGTCTGGAACGCAGGTGCTGGCGGAACTCGTGGAGGACTATGTTAAAAGAGGGATTCGGGTCATTTTCTGCCGTCTCCCTCGCCGACGAAGCAAGGTATTTTTCGCTTTTGAGCGCAGCGGTATTGTAGAATTATGTGGTGGTGAGAGACACTTTGTGGGCAGTGTCGAGGAAGCACTGCAATTGTCGGAAGCAGAGGATCTCGAGCAGTACTTTGACGCACGGATGAACGGTCACGACTCATCGCGCGATACGCAGTGGTAGTGAAGAGATGACTATACGAGACCAACATAGTTTTTGTCAAATATCCGCGTTCACTTCTCCCGCAATACATATCCTCCTTGCTAACGCTGGTATGGCCACCTTTTCGTTGACAATGCTCCTGATCCTCGCCTGTGTGGCAATTCGTGGACAATGTGCCATTCACTTACCGCTGTACAGAAGAGGAGAACGTTTGTCTACACACAAGTCAGCGAACTTGACATCACTGTCAGCTATCCTCGCAGACGCTGAGGCTCAGGATGCACGTACTTACCGTGAAGTCGAAGGCAATCGACTGGTGCGCAGCTGGCGGTCTGATGAGACGAAAGACGAGAATGATCCCTATCTGATCAACATGGCTGGCGGGGCGGGTCGATGGTAAGGATGAGCCTCTCTTACCCGACAGCAATGAGCTTGAAATGAAGCTGAGTGTATCTCGCAGGTACACAGAACTTCATGTCGGCGATCCGCTCCAGATCCTCGAAGTCGATATCGACATGTTAAGCCCGGACTTCTACACCGTCATGACGACCAGTGGGAGGGGCTCGAGATACGACACATTCGCATCGAAAACTCATGGTACGTTAATGCGAGACGTCCATCCCTACCGTACCCAGCGGTCAGACCAAACCACTTGCTGACCTCTTTTCCGTCGTTAGGCCACAGTGACGAGCATGTCCACCCCATATGTCGCCGCCCCAGCGATGAGTTCATGCTTCCCGGTCTCAACAACGCCATCCGCCTTGACTTTCCTATCTGTACTCCATCCAAGGCATCGCGCCAAACGCTCGCAAACTCAGGTACGGTTCTTGGTCTCTCGCCTCACAAGTCTCTCGCGCGGCTGTCCTCGCAACCGCTCTTATCACAATTACTGGACAAGAACATCGTGGCTGATAATGTGTGGTCCGTCACTCTCCTTGACGCGGACACCGGTGTTCTCAGTCTGGGAGGTACGATTGCCAGGCAAGTCGAAGAAGCCAAGATCAGAGGAGAGATTGAGCTCAAGCATTTTGGGGACCCGGTTGCGAATAGCCCATGGGTCACGCAGCAGGTCGAGCAGCAGATGAGTCTCGCCATGCCCAATGATACTCCCTGGGATCATCACTTTAAATGGACGAATGTGCAGGGCGCGGCTGGATGGTGGACCGTGTTGATGAAAGGCGTGTGGATCAATGGGGCGAAGGTATGCAACTCCCTGGCTGTGGAAGAGGAAAGGAGATGAGACTGAAGCGTTTCTGCCATTGTAGGTCCTCAAGAATCAGCCTGTCGTCATGGACATCAATGCCCCGTTCATTCTCGCACCGCCCGTTGCAGCGCAACGTTACTACGACTCGATAGGCGGGACGAAGAGGCTCGAGGCGCCTTATGACATGTTCTTCGCGTTTCCATGTCTCAACCGTGTGAACATAGCCTTTGAGATCGGGGCCTGGAATTTTCCTGTTATGCATGGTGAAGGGACGAGGGAAGATGCGCTTTACGGTCCTGCCGGCGGGACATTCAGTCTGGGGAAATTGAGTGACGGGACGGGATATTGTGTTGGCGCTGTCGTGGAGACGAGTATGGGTCTTCGGAAGAAGTGGTCAAAGAGTGGCATGAAGAATATGTGGGTTCTTGGAGAGCCGTTCTTCAGAGGACTCGGTGTGGCATTTGACATTGAGAATGGAAGGGTTGGTGTGAGGACGTATTGAGCGTCTTGCTCGCTACAGTCCATCTGTGAGATATGATACCAAGCGCTGGCCAGTATCCATTACTATCTTAAGATGACTTGAAGGTAGTTTTAGTCCTTCAATTGACTGACTTTGGGCAAGATGCCCTCTTTCTCCAACTCCGCGAACGTTTCGTCAAACGCAGTCCAAGTATCTTTATATCCTGTCCAGCCTAGACTTCTGGCCTTACTCATGCTCACCACACACGAAAATTTCCTTCCTAGCAAGAACGTCAGGAATCCCCACGTGGCCTTCTCCCACGTCTGTTGATCGAGGCCAGCTTTGTCACGAATCTCCTCCCACTTCTTCACCACCTCCGGGCGTTTCGCCCACTTAGTCGTATCGATCTGCTGGTGGATAACGCTGTGCTTGCCCTCAAATTCGTCCTTGAGCCCAATCTTCTCGGCATATTCAGTTAACGGCATCGGCGTGGGCAGCTCCGTATGCGCCGCTTCATAGTCCTTGTAACTTCCGTCATCACCACCGGGAAACATGTTCGGTGGGATCTTCGCGCCGTATCGTGCCGCCAGCTGGGGCCACAGGTTCTGCCAGCTCTCGGTATCGCCGTTGACGACGTTAAAACCCTGATTCCCTGCCTTGGGCTCCAGCGCGGCCCAAAGACAAAATTCGGCGTGAAGATTCGCGGATGTCCAGTTATTGAAGCCCAGGTAGTTCGTTTTGCTGCCTGGGAACGGCAGCTCGTGGTCCGGCAACGCCGCGGATATGCTGGCGTACAAGCCCAGCGCGGTGGCCAGGTTCATGAAGTTGGCTTTCGCTACGCCGATGACATCTTGAGGGTATGTGACGACCCATGACCATTTGTTGTCGTCCTTTTTAGCGGCGTCGGCCAGAATGTGCTGCTGCGTGTAGTAGAAGTTGGGCGGCCACGGGTCTCCTTCGAGCCAAGTGTCTGTCTCGTGCATTGGCTGCTTCGCACGGCCGAGGTGTACGCCGTACTGTTTCAGGCCGTTTACCAGGATCAGCCGTTTGAGGTGTTTGATAGTGCCAGTGTGGTGCAGCGCCTCGATGAAGTTCTGGAGCATGGCGCCATTGACTTTCGCGGCTTCGCTCTCGTCATCCCGCGCGAGGTACGCGCAGAAGAAGACATAATCTGCATCCACGTCCTTGAGGTCTTCTGTCATTGTGTGCGCTGAGGATTGCAAGTCGATTGTTGCGTGCTTGAGTTTAGGGTTCGGGGTGGGTTGTTGAGAGCGTGACATGGTTGTTACCTTGGTCCATTCTGGTGCTTTGAGCAGATGGTCGACGACGGCCCGTCCAGTGATCCCCGTAGCACCGGTCACGATTGCTGTCGGCATAGTGTTCTGTTGTCTGTTGCTGTCGTGTGGTCGTCGTCGCCGCTGTGCGTACTGTGAGCTGATATAGTATTTCCAGCTTTGGATGGTCTTCGTATGATGCTTTCAAAGTAAGAACTTGACGCAATGACGCCGAGGACGGCGAGTATATATTTGGCAGAGTCTACAATAACTTGCTCACTCGTTCTATGATTCTAGTTGATCACTGTGGTTGATTGTTATTAACATGACGTCTAACCATCACTTTTTAACGTCATGCTGGGGAACACTTCCGGACTCTTCTCCCGTGTCATGAAGTAGCTATATGGAGCATGAAGGCCAACCAAAAAGGTAAAATAGACCGAAGGTGATTGATTGGATGCTGTTTCTTGGAGATCTCCGAAGCCAGGAAGAGCATTACCCGTGGGAAGTGCCAAAAGGTGTCGATCCTGTTGAATGCACAGAGTATGACAAGGCTGACCTTGGTATGGGGTAAAGCAACGCGAAGAGACATCACAGTGACCAACCGAAGTGGTAGGAAGGATCCGAGGTCGATATTGTAACCTTGTTGTTATTGCGAACGCCGTCTAATATTGTCTATATAAGGTGTGAGAGTCTGGTGATGAATACACTTAGAGTGTTCCTCCGGTCGCAACCACTATTTCTTCATTGGCTCTGGTGGTGCGGTACTGTCGGCCACTCCACGCTTTCTTTCAATCTCCAGAATTCGCTCTTGCTCTGCCTTGTTAGCCAGTTCCTGCTTTCTCTTTTCGTCCCTGGCGACCTGATCAGGTCTCTTGATCGCGATGTCCTTGGGTCTGAAGTCGCTGAACATGTTCTTGAAGATTTGTTCCACCACCCAACATCCACAGTAATCCACAACCATGAGTGTTGTCAAGGTCCACTTGAAGTCGCGCGTGAAAGGTACCAGCCGCAGCCTCTCATTAAGCTCAGGGAGGAACTCAGTGCTACCTGCAAAGGCCACGAATGAGCAAGCAAGAAGTCCCCAGTACATGCCACGGTTTTCGCGAATGCTTTCACGGAAAGGTCGGCCTTGGTAGTTGATGGCAAAGGTGGAAACTTGCTGGATGAGCTGCATCAGGTAGACTGCACTGTTGAGCAGACTCGGTTCGAATTCACCTTCCAAGTCGACTTCGTCAGACGGAGGAACAATGGAGTAGACGACCCGGGAAAGGTAAATGAGAGTGGTGCAATGGATAGCGAATTGACCGAGGACCGATCCCAGAATGTACATATTCAGGATATTGGGTTGTGGACGCTCTTTTGACAACGCCTCGACAGGCTTCGCGCGAGAGACTGAAAGAAAGCAGACTGACATCAGCATACCACTGATCGTGACTTGCCCATCACCGAACTTGATGCCTGCGAGGTAAATCACCGAGAGACTGTAGGCACTGATCAAGCAGTTCAGAGCAAGGATCTTGTACATCTGAATGGTGGCGACCAATGTGCACCGCCCTTGTCGGATGATGTTCGGAATAGCCACGACATTGGCCAGTTTGCTGGTAAATGGTGCAGCAACTGAAGCGTCACCGAGCTTGATTGTAGGAGGCTCATGTTCATCGAGCTCATTTTCCATCATGGAAGAGGTGAACTTGTCAGCCCAGCCTGCCGCCTTCTGCTGTGCTTCAGCTTGTCGTCGTTCTTTGGCTGTCATGTTTGCATTTGACTGCTGAATAGCTTGAGCTCCCGGTGAAGTAATTGTCTCAATGGCTCCATTTTCGGCGTTGCCGTTCTCCAGTGAAATACCCTTCTTCTCGGCAATAGCCCTTACTGCTTTCTCATGGTGAGGGTTGCTGGGACCTGGCGGGTATAGGTGAGCGATACCAGGCGGAACAGGCGGTGCAGGTTGATTGAACCGCTTCATCAGTTGGACCTGCTTCTCATAAATTTCCTTCATCTTGGTGGTTCTGAAATGTTCGCCGATCTTGGTAAGATCGTCCGGAGAACCATTCAGCAGAGCAACACCAATGTGCGCTTGTTTCAGTGCGCCAACATCGTTGGTCCCGTCACCAGCCATCAGAGTCGTATATCCCATGTCTTTCAGTCCAATGAGGATCTCCTCTTTCTGCTTCGGCGATACTCTTGCATATACCCAGGTGTGTCTCAACAAGGTTTTGAAGGTTGCCCGCCCGCTGTATTTGGCAAGCGCATACCCTGTAAGGCAAAGATCTTTTGTTTCCAGGATCTGAGGATCGATGTCCGCGGACGGGTCGACGGGGATACTGGTCTTTTCGTCGACGCTACGCCAGACAAGTTTCGTGCCCGATGCATCGTGTTCTGGTGCGTCTAGGATCAAACAATCTCGGTCCACAATCTCGACTTGTCTCGCAACATGCACGGCAGTCAAAGGGTTGTCTCCAGTGATCATCACGACACGATGACTGCTCTCATTCAGCATCTGGACCGCCCTGATCGCATCCTCCTTCAGCGGAGTCTGCAAGACCAAGAAGCCAGCGAACGTGAGATCGCATTCCACCTCTTCACGCTTGAGATCGTTGATGCGTTTTTGACCAATCTCAGCATCTTTTTGGACGTATTTGTAACCAAGTGCCAGCACGCGAGCACCGTTCCTCGTGAAGAATTTGAAGGTCTCCTCATATTTGGGCGGGATGTCCGCCAACATCTTTTGGATCGTTTCCGGAGCACCTTTCACACCAACGAAAGTCCCCTTGCCTTTTCGTCCAGTCTTGGAATCTGTCATCGTTACCGTGGCCACAGAGCTTTGGCGCTTGAGAGCAGATGAGAATTGAAAGCGTCGTTTAATCTGGACTATGTGAGACGCACCAGCAGTCGAGACAGCTTTCTTGGATTTTGGAGGGGGATTACTTGATAAAGTGTCGTTGTCGCCCAAACT
The DNA here is from genome assembly GCF_022695815.1 of Exophiala viscosa. NCBI lineage: Eukaryota > Fungi > Ascomycota > Eurotiomycetes > Chaetothyriales > Herpotrichiellaceae > Exophiala > Exophiala viscosa. Next base: position 1,544,284 of record NW_026944355.1, on the reverse strand, counting down.
CCAATTGAGGGCTGTCAAGGTAGCCTTCTCCATAGGATCACCGACAATATCACCCTCGTCGAGTTTGACAAGGGCGTGGGCGGTGGCCAGAACGAGAGTGGTGTATACGCCACAATCTGGAACCTTGGTGATTGTGGAGTGGGCGCCATCTGATTCAATTTGGGTGTTCGACTTGCCCAAGTTTAGGCCGGCGATACCCTCTACGACCAAATCTTCACCGGTCAATGTACCAGTCTTGTCGAAGCAAGCAACATCGACCCGACCTGCAAAAGGGATCCGGAAGGGCTCTGTGCAGAAAATCGCAAATTTGCTAAGAGCCGCAAGACTGGTGTTGACAGCGAGAGACAATTCCATGGGCAGCTCAGGCGGCACAACGCTAGTGACAATCAAGATGCAGTCGAGCAGCAACTTAGATCGTTTCCGGTTATTCTTCACACCTTCTTGCCAGACATACCCGGACGCTGCCAAAGCAAAGACCAGCAGGAACAAGATGAACCATAGAGCTTCAGCATTGTTCGCCGAGACACGTTCGGTAGAGTAAATCATGGTGCGGACAAGGCTTCCCTGGTTCGTCTCGAATCCAGTCTTCAAAACAACAGCCATGGCTCCGTTGTCCGGGGGTGAACGAACTCCTGAATTTACTGTTGGACCGGTGTCGGCAGCGTCCGCGCTGGCTGCGGGATGCGTGATTTGGAGCACCTTGGTTCCTCCCCAGAGTAGTGCGTTCTTGTCCAAGCCTTCAGGCTCGATTGCCGCGTCACCCGGACGCAGCATCACCGACTCTTTCAGAAGTGGCGTACTTTCACCAGATAACATCGCTTCGTTGACAATAGCAGTACCTTCAATCAGCAGCATATCGCAGGCGACGCCAGAATCCTCCCCAGTCCTACCGACTGATACCAGATCACCCGGCAGCAGCTTGTCACTTTTAATTTCATTCCATTTGTTTTCGCGGTACACCCAGATGTCATATGGCTTGATGCTCATTCCTCTGAACTCGTTCAGTGTGCGCTGTCGTTGCCATACAACGGTGCTTTCAAAGGCTACCAGCATGAATAGAGTGAAAAGGGAGTAGTACCAGTAGTCGTCAAGTAACCAGAGGCCGACACAGAAGATTTGGAAGATGAAGAATGGTGCAACAGCGTGCTCCTTCCACAATTCCGTGAACGTGGGAACAGGAATGTCAAATGTGTTGTCTCCATAGTGCTTGTGGGTGGTCTCAATCTCAGCTGTAGACCTGAGACCTTTGGACAATTGGAAGTCTCGAAGGAGTGGTTTTTCCTCCGCATCGAGAGGAAAGGTCAGCGTGGCGAATGCGCCTTTCTCTTGAGAATAGTCGAACCGTCTCTTTTGGAATAGAAAGAAGATCCTTCCGTCCGCTCCCTTCTCAAGCTTGCAGATGGCTGGGGATCCCGAATTCACCACAGGTATGACCTTTATCAAACGCGCTTCTTCCACTTTCTTCGCTTTGGTCGTTGTGAATGTGGTGTCTAGGTTGACATTCCATTTGGTAGATAGCCAGGCCAATGACTGAAGCGTAATGATGGTAGCCATCCACAGGAAGGTCCATTCCTGGCCGTCGATGTATTCGTCGTAGAGATCCTCATTGAAATAGAGGGCCAAGAATATGGGCCATAGTATCGTGAAAGGCCAGACATAAGCCTTTAGGTAGATGGGTAGGGGATTGTGAAGACTTGCGCCTTGGATTTGGTCGTTATCCACGAGTTTAGATCTGCATGGATGATTAGGGAGTATTTCACGGACGGACTGGTGGTAGACTCACGCTTTTTGCGCCATGGCGAGCAGGCGAGCGTCAACCAAGAGCTCGACGGTCCAAATTGAACTGCGCAGAGATATCTATCTCCAGTCGTGGCGCGGTTAACCTTGAACAGGGTGTCCTTGGGAAAAAGTTGGAGCAAGCAATTTAGTGACATCGCCAGGCAGTATCTCGGACGAATGCAGCCCGCTAAAGTCAGCTGCGAGCCGCCACGAGGCTTGCCCGCCACAATGGCAGCTGCCACAGTCGCGCCACGGAGCATGAGGCTTGGCAAGTTTGTCAGTCAGCCTGGGGAGCCAATTCTTCATTTGATAACGGTTGACTCATTTTCATGCTTACACCTAGAACGCACAGAAAAACTTATACTACCGAAGCTGAAGAGACACCCATTTGGTCAAGCACCCCGACGTCTATCAGCGGAGCGTGCAAGTCAGAGTCGTTGTTGGTGGCGCCATCACAACCAAAGTTAACGCTTTCAATCATCTCACGTGCCATCGACCTAGATCTCGGAACAAGATCCAGTCTGGGGGCTTGAGAGCCATCCGCCTCACCCTGAGTGGCATTTCCGATGACAGAAACCACGGACGCAAGCAAGAGCTTGCCAGAGCGCTTGAAGGAGACTGTCGAGAATGTAGTTGCAGAAAAGAAAGCGAAGAAGGAAAAGGCACCAAAGCAGCCCAAACCACCTAAAGAACCAAAACCACCTGCCGCAAAAGCCGCCAAACCCGCCAAAGCTGCGAATGCGGCACCTTCAGCACCGGCAGACCCAGATGCTATGTTCAAGGAAGGATGGTTAGCAGCTGTGAGGAAAGAAAGACCTATGGATGAGCCAGTCGTCACTCGATTTCCACCCGAGCCTAACGGTTACCTCCACATTGGCCACAGCAAAGCCATCGCCATCAACTTTGGCTTTGCAAGATTCCATGGCGGTAAATGCAATCTACGATTCGATGACACCAATCCGGAAGCCGAAGAAGAGGTCTATTTCACTGCTATCAAAGACATCGTGAGATGGCTAGGCTTTGATCCGGCATTGATTACGCATTCCAGCGACTTCTTCGACGAACTGTACGAGTTGGCGGAGAAGCTGATTACTTTGGACGGTGCTTATATCTGTCACTGTACGGACGATGAGCTCAAAGACCAGAGAGGAGGGACAGATCCAAAGAAGAAGCACGAAAGATATGCCTGTCGGCATAGGGATCGGCCAACCGAAGAATCTCTGGCAGAATTCCGAGCAATGAGAGATGGCAAGTACAAGCCAAGAGAAGCATTTCTACGCATGAAGCAGGACATTACCGATGGCAATCCGCAAATGTGGGATCTTGTTGCATACCGCATCCTGGAAAAGCCTCATCATCGGACCGGTGACAAGTGGAGAATCTATCCCACATACGACTTCACTCATTGCTTATGCGATAGCTTCGAAGGCATCACCCACTCCTTGTGTACCACAGAATTCATCCTATCACGTGTGTCATACGAATGGCTGAACAACAAGGTCGACGTACCACACAAACCGATGCAGCGAGAGTACGGACGACTTAACATAACCGGCACTGTGTTGTCAAAACGAAAGATCAAGAAATTGGTGGACGACAAAATCGTCGGCGGGTGGGATGATCCAAGACTGTATACTCTTGTCGCCTTGCGGAGACGAGGCATTCCTCCCGGTGCGATTCTGTCCTTCGTTAGCGAACTTGGAGTCACCACAGCAACAATCAACATCCAAATCGTGCGTTTCGAGCAATCTGTTCGCAAATATCTCGAAATGACGGTCCCGCGTCTCATGGTTGTCCTCGATCCTGTACCTGTCATCATCGAGGACCTACCAGACGACTATCATGAAGAAATTGAGAACGCTTTTGGCCCCAAGGACGTGGATATGGGAACACACAAGCTGCCATTCACGAAAAAGGTTTACATTGAGCGGGATGATTTCAGAGAAGTGGACAGCAAGGACTTCTTCAGAATGGCGCCGGGCAAGCCTGTGGGTCTCTTGAAGGTCCCATATCCTGTCATAGCAACAAGCTTCAAGAAGGACGAGACGACAGGCTTAGTCACAGAGATCTATGCGAGATATGACAAACCACCGGAGGGCGAGAAGATCAAGAAGCCAAAAGCATACATACACTGGGTGGCCGATGCACCTGAACACGGTTCTCCGATCAAATGTGAAGTTCATGTCTTCAACCCGCTCTTCAAATCCGAGAACCCCGATGCAGTGGAGCCGAGCTTCCTGTCCGATCTACGCGAGGACAGTCTAAAGGTCTACCCTAATGCTATGGCTGAAGTCGGCTTGAAAGAAATCATGGAAAGAGCACCATGGCCGGAGGAGGCAGGTGAGAAGAAGGACAAATCCGGATATGAGTCGGTCAGGTTCCAGGCAATGAGGATGGGTTATTTCTGCGTGGACAAGGACACGGATGAAACGTCGGGCAAGATCATATTGAATCGAATCGTCAGCTTGAAGGAGGATGCGGGAAAGGCATGACGGGAAAGCCACAGGGATGGCTCTGTTGACCTTTGGGGTTGAACGTGATCCGCGTGATATTGTTAGGGTCGTCTGTGACTGTGTAGCGCTCGTACTTAGCGGTCTGTCCTTTTTCTAGGCTGGAAAGACACCCCTGGTCTGACTCGCAGAGTACAATAGGAATATTGTTTCAGGCGTTGTTTGGCACGGGAAATGACTAAGCGCCTTATCGATCATTATCGGTGCCACTGGCACTTTCCGACGACTCCCCTCCAACTTCGTGGCTCCATCATTTACCGCCTGCAGCATTGCACACAACACTTCGACTCGTCCGACTTGATGGAAGCCAGAGTCGAGCGCAATGTCCAAGCGCACTATCGGCGGTGGAAGAGTACTAGGAAGCGGTAGAACTCTAGGACCCCCCATCCCACCGCCGAAGCCAACTTCACCTCTCCCCACTCATGTACTCTCCCCTTCTACGTCCAGCCTATCCTTGAATACCTCAGAGAGCGGAGCCTCAACACCTCTTTCTTCCGATCCTCAAGACATCGCCGCTCGAGTCTCGCTCGATCATGGCACTCCAGATCTATCTGTTGCAGCGGCGGCTGCTGGAGACCGCTTGGTCTGCCCAATATGCAACGAGGAAATGGTGACACTGTTACAATTGAACCGACATCTAGATGACGCACATAAGGAAATAGAAGAGGAACAGCAAGATGAAGTCAAAGATTGGTTCAAACAGCAAATGGTCAAGGCAAAGAAGTTCCAACCGCTTGCAGTCTTGAATCAGAAACTCAAGGGTTTAGATGTTTTCGAGTCGAATCATGACATGTCTCGAAGTAGCACTCCAACCCCTAGACGAGAATCTGTTGCAAGAGAAGTGCGAGATGCTGCCCCGGCTACACCACCGAAGCCGGCGTCAACTGTCATTGACCCAGAAGATATCATCACCAAGCAACATTGGCAGAAGAGGACAGGCTATGATGTATGCTCGGATCCAGCATGTGGGAAGAGACTTGGTGGCACTTCAACCGGTATCGTCAATTGTCGACATTGTGGTAAACTCTTCTGTGACGAGCATACGATGTACCAGATGAAGTTGTCGAGATCCGCACAGCACGAACCCGTACGAGGCATGTGGTACAGGGTTTGTGAAACCTGCTACAAAAGTCGTGATGGATACATGGACAGGCATGGTCTCGAACGAGACCAGATGAGCGCTTTTGAGAGTGTAAGGCGAAGCAAACTAAGTCAGAAAGAGATGGAGGTTTCTCGTCTGGAGAAAAGGCTCTCAAGACTGACACAGCTGCTTGCGAATCCCCCAGAAGAGGTTGTCCAGCCAGCTACTAACAAGAGATGGTCATTGAATTGGACTCAGACCGACCCTCGCAAGGTACTGGAGCAGAGTATCGTGGCATGGCAAGATGACGCGGGAGTTCCACGCTGTCCGTATTGTCAGCAGGATTTCTCTCAGTACACGTTTCGGCGGCATCACTGCCGAACATGTGGCAAAGTTGTCTGCGGCGATCCAGTGACGGGCTGCTCAACCGTTGTCGGCCTCAGTGTTGCAACTAGTACGTCTTCTCTTCTTCTATACCGTTTATCCATACTGATTCTTCGTGACAGCTAACAAACGCCTCTCCACCACAGAAAAGCCACCTCCGAATAATACGGTTTCACTTGATATTCGGCTCTGCAAGGAATGCAATCATACCATATTCTCGGGTCGGGACTTCCAAGCTTCATTGACATCTCCTGCAATTGAAGCCTTCACACGATCTTACAGCAACCTGCTGCAATTTGAACGTGGCATTCGTCTTCTGTTGCCAAAGTTCCAGAAACTGCTGCAAGCCCTCCAGGATCCTGACCATCCGCCATCATCCACCCAAATCTCCGATGCTGCACGAACACGTAAACGACTTATGGACTCATTTACGCAGTACGATACGGCAGCACGACGCATTAGAGACCTACCCAGTCAGTTACCAACCCAGCTAAAACTGCAAAAGGCGATCTATCAGAATGCAACACAATTCCTGCATCTGCACATGCTCCCTTTAAAGTCACTTCCCAAAGTTTTGAAGCATGCTACGCCACACGGCAATAGTAGCACCCCCAAGCTGGATCCGAACAATCCTCGCTCGTCCCTGGCCGTCCTCAACAATAGTCACATGCGGCATGACAGCTCATCTAACATGTCCGTTGCAAGTTTTGCATCTTCCCGGGTTAGCGAGCTCGAAGCCGAAGAGAAATCGCTACGGGAGCGTCTCATTGTCCTCGAAGAGCAGAAGTTCATGGTGCAAGAAATGATTGCTGACGCCAATCGAAGGCGCAAATTTGACGAGGTGGCAGCTTTGGCCGGTAATGTCGAAGACCTCAGTACTGAGATTGACAGTGTCCAGAAGATGGTTGACAATCTGCGTGGTGAGTTCGAAGGCGTTTATACTGGGGGCGGTGGTCTGGGTAGTGGCGTCAATAGTCCAGTAAGAAGGCCGTCGGATATGGGCACCAGTTTGGGAAAGATCACCTAACCCCGGAATTACGACCCTGCGGGGCCCTTGAGGCCTATTGAGGCTGATATCTGAACAACACGAGAAGCCGAGGCCGATTATGGAATTGCTGGGACAGCGGAATAGTGGCCGCCCACCACGGAAACCGGCACTGTTCTTCACTATGGCACCATCAACCTCAAACTTCATCCACCACATAAACGCACGACGAAGTCCATCCCTCCGGGCAAAGGCGCTTTGTGTAGACACATACGCTTCCGACATGCCACAGCATTGTAGCACTTTTATCCTTCTCGTACGCAACGATGGCAGAAGTCTCGGGGGAGATCGTGCCAATCAGCAACACACAGCCTGCTGCAGCTTATGCAGCAAATGATGAGAAAACGACTCCGGCAGCACAATCATTCCAGACACCCACGTCGAGAACCAGTATATCGCTATGGCGACTCGTCTTCAGCTACACAATCATCTCGCCAGCGGTCCTCACGCATGTCTACGAGGGTAAAGGTCGGGACGACGACCCTTTCATCGTTGACTACCTTCTCGACGACCCTGTTAACCCGTACAATTGGCCCACATGGCGAAGATGGATGTCTGTCTGTATCATAGGCTTTGGGACACTGGCTGTGGCGGTGTGCACGTCCTCATACCTTAGTGCCTTACCTCAACTCCAAAGTCAATTCCATGCATCGGAAGAGGTCATTACTCTGGGATTGTCGTTCTTCATCCTTGGATTTTCAGTCGGACCTCTTTTGTGGGGCCCATTGAGTGAAGAATGTGAGTGCCACTCTAGCAACGAGACGTAGACGAAATAGGCACGAGGACGCCTGGGATGGCTCACAATATAGAATTTCAGAATTTCATACTGATGGCTTTGTGTGTGCAGATGGCCGACAGCCACTCTACTTTGGGACCTACGCCATGATGGCGGTCTTCAACATTGGTGCAACTGTCAGCAACTCCATTGGCGCCCTGATTGTTCTTCGGTTTTTTGCCGGAGCATTCGGATCCTCACCACTGGTTGTGGCTGGAGGCGTCATTGCCGACATGTTTGAACCCAGATTACGAGGACTAGGCATTGCAGCATGGTCCGCTTGCGCCTTTACCGGACCCGCTGTAAGTTGATGCTCTCCTGACGGGCAAAACACCTCTCAAGAGGGTATGTCGGATTTTCATCTACTCATGCTAACTGACCTCGTTGCCTAGGTAGGACCCATCGTTGCAGGCTTTATTGCCCAGTTCGCTGGATGGCGGTGGACGCTGGGCTTCGTTACGATATTTGCTGGCTCCATGTGGGTTATTGGGACGTTGACGATCCCTGAAACGTACTCCCCGGTTATTTTGCAGCGAAGGGCACGCAAGCTGGCGAAGATGACCGGTCGAGCACATATCTCAGTGTATGAGAAGAAAGCCGGTCATAGGTTGAGCGCCTCCAAGAAAGCACGCCAAGTCCTGTTTAGACCTTGGTCCCTGCTCATCCACGAACCAATCGTCCTAATGATCTCACTTTACATGGCAATCTTATATGCCACGATGTTCCTGCTGCTCGGAGCGTTCCCGGTCGTCTTCGAAGAGAAGCGTGGCTGGAGTCAAGGCATTAGCGGCTTGCCGTTCATTGGAATGGTCGTCGGCCTGGTCTCTGGAGCCATACATATGATGTTTGACAACAAGCGATACCTCAAAGCCATCCAAAAGCCGGACAACGATGTGCCGGAAGCCCGCCTGTTTCCTGCGCTGATAGGTGCGGTCACTGCACCGATAGGCATGTTTATCTTTGCTTGGACCAATGGCCCCGACATACATTGGATTGTCTGTATTGTTGGGATCGCCATTTATTGCCACGGATCAATTGTAGTTCAATTGGCAAGCATCAACTATCTGATCGACAGTTACACTATTTTCGCGGCATCTGTTTTGGCTATCAATGGTCTCCTTCGCGCCGTTCTGGCTGCTGCCTTGTAAGTGTCACGGCTCACGGCTTCGTTGCGCAGTCCGCTGACCTTGTTCGTCTTTCCAGTCCTCTCTTCACCACGCAAATGTACCATAACATTGGGATTCATCTGGCGTCGTCGATCCCAGCTCTCCTCGCACTAGCATGCGCGCCGGCACCGTTTATCTTTCGTCGTTATGGGAAGCAGATCCGCTTGAAGTGTAGATATGCTGCACAGGCTTATGAGTATGGTCTCATTCAGCGGAATGCGCAAAGGGTAGGGACCGAGGTTGAAGTAAAGGAGCCTGAGCCCTAAGAAGACTCATCCTGTAGGGGAAACACATCAAACTTGTTCCTAGCAGAATTGGTACCATATTACGGAGGATAAACCAGGGTACAACTCCAGTTCTCGGCGGCTTCGAAACAGGCCTTGCCCTTACAGCAGCTCATCGGAATCGCTGTGTTACATCTATGTCGACTTGAAGCCAATCGGCGCCTGCACACCGACAGTGCCATTTGCCCAGACAGTCCTATTCATCCAGGCAGCGCCGTTTGCCCCGGCAAGTGGCTCACCGTGCCCTTCTGGACCCTCATATAGCCAATAATAGGCCTCCATGTACATAATAGCAAGAACATAATTTGCTGATATCCTGGCCATTTCCTTTGACCACTTATCAAACGTGGGATGGGCCTGCGGCTGTTCGAACCCCCGCTGACTGGCAAAATCTAGTGCATTTGCACAGAAGCCACCGACAAGGGCGATGAAGACTGCGGATCTGTTCCTATACTCACGTGGTGTTTCGGGTTCGGAAAATGCGAAGTAGAGGAAAGCGATGAGTAATGGTGCGACCAGTAGAAGATGTTGGAGCCAGGAAAGAAATTCCACGTCGTTCGGGTGAAGAGGAGCCTGACGGTGTGCCGCTTGGTTGCCCCGGATGGACGCCATCTGGGGAGGGGATTGTCTCTCTGCCGTGTTGTTGTCTTTGCTAAATGCAGTGTGATTCATATCTTGTTGAAGTTGCGGGATGGACTCGATGGAGTGACCGGTCGGGACTTCGGCCATGGGTAGTCTTTCCGTCATCTTGCCGGTTGCAAGACTCCTGGTCATCTGGAACAGTGAGGAGAAAAGCAATGCAAGCGACTTTTGAGGACGGGGGGGTCTGTGGTGAAATTGATTTAGGAGGCTGCATGAGATTAAATACCTTGTTGACAAGTCTAGCGATTTCGGATTTCCAAAGGATGGCGAAGTCAACATCAATCAAGGAATCCTTCGAGCACGATGTTGTAAGTCATAACTTACCAACAGCTTTTTCCTCGACAATCGGAAAGCTGATGCGGTGGTAGTCCTATCATTGTCAAGTTAGTAGGTCTTTTTTTGGCGATCCACCCATCTAACACGAGTACGTTCTGAGTGTATTAGGCAACCACCAAACGATCGGTTCGAACATCCTCAACAAGGCAGACTTCCATTCAACCTTGAACCTTTATTTGACTTCGGTTCATTTATATAATGGATCGCCAATCATAGACTTCAAGTGTTCGATAGAAACTCACTTCCACATATCATGGCAAAAAATCAAGCAGCATTCCTGGACGGTGAAGGCTCCCGGCTTCGGGTCGGTGAGGCTCCAATGCCCCAGGCGGAAACCGGCCGCATAGTCATTCGCAACAGATTCCTCGCTGTCAATCCAGCAGATTGGAAGGTCCAGGACAACGGCTTCTTCATAAGGCGGTATCCAATTGTCCTGGGCGAAGATGTGGCCGGCGATGTCGTGGATGTCGGCGAAGGCGTCACACATGTCAAGAAAGGAGATCGGGTGATCGCGTAGGCCAGCCCTTCCACCTCAGAGTTCGGACATCGTGCTCGAGACCCTGTACTAATGTTACCCGTGATGATGAAGGCATTTAGACAACCTTGCAACACAGAAGGTCCAGCACGGTGGCTTCGCGCTTTATTGCTCAGCACCTGCGGTCACTGTGGCCACCATTCCGTCGGACATCTCTTACGCCGATGCGTCCGTGTTGCCGACCGCCTTTGATACCGCTGCCGTGGGGCTTTACTCCCCAGCCTCGGAAGGCTTTCTTGGTTTGCCATTCCCGTCCGCTAATCCGCCGTCCTCGGGCAAGATCATTGTTGTATGGGGTGGATCCTCTTCGGTCGGCGCACTTGCCATTCAACTTGCTGTTGCTAGTGGTGTCAAGGTTGTAGCCATAGCAGGTGGCCACAATTTTGACTTCTGTAAGAAGTGCGGTGCATCAGAGGTGAGCAGCCTTTGAGTTCGTATGCTTCTTGAAAGGAGCTGAAACTCTCTCAGGTCATTAGCTACAAGAAAGCTAGTGTTGTGGACGACGTTGCCGCCGCCGTGAAAAGTGTTGGCGGCGCTTTCACTGGCGTGTACGACGCGGTGTCGTTACAGGACCAGTCGTACAAACACGTTCTGCCAATCCTCGAGAAGCTTGGTGGAGGGAACCTGGCTACAGTTCTCCCGGTTCCTGATCCAAAGGGCGTCGCCATCAACATAAAATGTGGTAATATACTGTGCATTTCACCACTTACCCATCCTCTGTGGAAGGATTACGTCGCCAAGGCTTTGGAGAGTGGACAACTCAAGTGTCTTCCGGAGCCAGCTGTCATAGGCAAAGGACTGGAGTGCTGTCAAACTGGCCTGGATGAGAACAAGAGGGGAGTTTCAGCCAGGAAGGTGATCATTGAGCTGTGATGATCCGCATGTCCAGGAAACAATAAGTGTCAACCTACCTAGGTCTGGAGATGCTGGTCACGGTCGAAAGTGCCATCCCAGTCTCTGCCACTATAGGGCGCATAACAGCTATAGCAGGGACGTAGTTCTAGCATAGATTATAGCCGTGGCGGGATGGAAAAGATTCGTGAATGCAAGGTGTGTAGGTTGATGACATCTACTATCGAGGCCTTCAAAGGCGAAGGTGTCGGAAGAGTCAGACAAAATCAAATTTTGGCTTTGCTCAGTGCAATCGGCAGCGATTAATCCAGAAGGAGATAAAGGAGTTAGTCTGACCGTCATTCCAATTCTCTCTTGGCATCCTTCTTTGACTTCAATGTTTGATTTTGAAGTCATTGTCATTGTCACCTTTAGATCACCACTCATCCCCACGATGCGAAACTCATAGTCACATTGCGGCTCACATTGATTTGGTGGTCCATGCATGATCTCGGTGCCAGGTGGGAATAGAAATATGGCGCGAGCACTATACACGCAACGCTCGCCTGACCAGATCAAGCAGGATCTGGAGAAGGAGTTCTTGTCGCCTCCAACCACTTTCAGTCCGGAGTGGTTAAACAGATTGCAACAGAGATGGGACTATGCAACACCGGGCTACTCTGATCTCTGTCAGCTAGCGCCGACGCAGACAAGAACCATTACCCGCTTTACACGCGAAGGTCTCGAAGGCAGAGTGACTGGTTACAAGCAAGTGACCGTTCCTGCCTCTAGTGCCACCGCAAAGAATTCCACCTCACTCCTTCGGAGACCTGCAAACAGAGCCGACTTTGTCCGTGGAGCTGCTGGCTTCTTTCCGTTTGCCCCAGGTGGTTTGGACGGTGTTGATGCAATCCAGGCCTATGAGGATCAGAGCAGGCTTGAAGAGGACAATCGCACGACGGGGAAGAAACCCAGAGGCCTTGATCGCATCATCGACTTCGCAGGCGATAATGGCCTGCTCGAAATTCCGCCAGGTTTCACGAGGGGGATTAAATTTGAAGAGCGAAAGACTAAAGAATCTGAAGAGGATGTCGAAGAAGTTGAGAAGGCCTTGGACGAAGACGACGGCATACCCGTCAGCGGAGATGATCAGGGACACACAAATGGGGAGACTACACCGTCGTTGGTGAATGGAACTTCGGAGAGCGAAGAGGAGGAGGATGACACCGACCTCAATGACCTCTTGCCCGTGGAATTTCCATCGCTCCAGCCACATGGCGAGTTGTCGTCATCATCCACAAAGAAATCTGGGAGGGAATGGGCGCATGTGGTCGACATCAACAAGGAGATTTCCAACTTCCACGACTTGGTTCCGGACATGGCTCGGACGTGGCCTTTCGAACTAGACACCTTCCAGAAAGAGGCTGTCTATCATCTTGAGAGTGGTGACTCGGTATTCGTCGCGGCACACACTTCGGCAGGCAAGACGGTCGTTGCGGAGTATGCCATTGCTCTGGCTGCCAAACACATGACCAAGGCCATCTACACCTCTCCAATCAAGGCTCTTTCCAATCAGAAATTCCGCGACTTCAAAGGTGTTTTCGATGACGTGGGCATATTGACTGGCGACGTCCAAATCAACCCTGAGGCTAGTTGCCTCATTATGACCACCGAAATTCTCAGAAGCATGCTTTACCGTGGAGCTGATCTTATTCGGGATGTGGAGTATGTCATCTTCGACGAGGTGCACTATGTCAATGACCTGGAACGCGGTGTCGTCTGGGAGGAAGTCATCATTATGCTGCCGGATCATGTGACGCTCATCCTTCTTTCAGCCACTGTACCAAACACCTATGAATTTGCCTCTTGGGTTGGCCGGACCAAGAAGAAGAACATCTACGTCATATCTACACCGAAGCGACCAGTGCCATTGGAGCATTACTTGTGGGCTGGGAAGGATATGCACAAGATTGTGGATTCCGAGAAAAGATTCCTGCAAAAAGGCTGGAAAGCAGCAAACGACATCTTGTCAGGACTGGACAAGGTCAAAGAGCAAAAGGCTATCGAAGCGCAAACACCAGCTCGAGGTGGCGGGGCACAGCGTGGTCCTGTCCCACAACGAGGTGGTCGTGGTCAACAAGGTCAGCGTGGAGGCTCCAACCAACGAGGCGGTCAAAACCAGAGAGGTGGCCAGCAACGTGGTGGACAAAACGCCAGTCGGGGTCAGGGAAATATTGCACGTACTGGTCGTGGAGGTGGCAGAACGACTGCAGCTCAAGATAGAAATATTTGGGTTCATCTCGTCCAGCATCTGCGCAAGGAAAATCTGCTCCCTGCTTGTATCTTTGTCTTCTCCAAGAAGAGATGCGAAGAAAACGCGGACTCACTATCGAACCAAGACTTCTGCACAGCGACTGAGAAGAGTGCAATTCACATGATCATCGAGAAGTCAATTGCCAGACTGAAGCCTGAAGACAGAGTCTTGCCACAGATCCGGCGATTACGAGATATGCTGGGGCGTGGCGTTGCTGTACATCATGGTGGTCTTCTGCCTATCGTCAAGGAGATTGTGGAGATCCTGTTCGCGAGGACGCTGGTGAAGGTACTGTTTGCTACCGAAACGTTTGCCATGGGCCTTAATCTTCCCACTAGAACAGTTGTGTTCTCGGGCTACCGCAAGCACGACGGGCGCGAGTTCAGAAACTTGCTGCCCGGAGAGTACACACAGATGGCCGGCCGTGCAGGTCGAAGAGGTCTCGACACCGTGGGAACTGTCATCATCGTTGCGGCTGGCAAGACGGAGGCGCCTCCTGCTGGTGAATTGCAACAAATGATTACCGGTCCAGCCACCAAGCTACGCAGCCAGTTTAGACTACACTACAACATGATACTAAACTTGATGCGTGTCGAAGCGTTGAAGATTGAAGAGATGATCAAGCGCAGTTTCTCGGAGAATGCCACCCAAGCTCTACTGCCTCAGCACGAAAAGCAGGTGGCGCTATCCCAGGCGAATCTGGACAAGATCAAGCGAGAACCCTGCGATATCTGCGACATTGACCTGGAAGCCTGTCACGATGCAGCCATGAAATTCGAACAGCTCACGAAAGAACTTCATATCAATTTGTTGTCGACTCCGGTTGGTCGCCGCCTGTGGCAAGCGCGTAGAATGATTGTGTACAAGAAGGTGAGATGTCGTCGCGCTTATTGGTGCGAAGTCCCCACTGACATGTGTAGGACGGTATACGTAAGGTCGGCGTACTGATCGAAGACGGCCCTCGCGGCGGACCCAGCCCCTATGTCAATGTCCTGGAAATATCCGATATCGACCCGCACCGATCGACCAGAGATTTACTCCCATATCTCCCGCGGTTCCGTATGATGTTTACGCCATTACCGAACAAGGCGGCCCGAGTGAAGAGTGGACGGACCCAGGTTCTGTTGGACGACGTGGAATGTGTTACCCAGACGGTTGTCAAGGTCAGAGGCCCTATATGGTATTTTAAAGTTCTGAAAGGTAATACTTACACTTCTTCATATAGGTCGATTTGCGGTCGTTACTAAGCTCACAAATAGTTCAGAAGTCATTCGCTGAAGAGGAGTTTGTCAACGTATATTCGTCTTGGATCTCCTCGGCCTGGGAGGAACAAGATTGGAACAAGGTGCTCGAATTGCCTGTTCGTGAGCTGCTTGTCGAGAGGACTAAGGTTGCGGACTTTGTCGAGAACGCAATGTGTCTTTCGTGTCCGGACTTTGTGAAGCATTTCGGCATGCAGCATGACGAATGGCTGATCAAGGAGAATATCGAGGCCTTGAAGATGCTGATGTCTGATCAGAATTTGGCTCTGCTGCCGGATTACCAGCAACGGACTGAAGTCTTGAAGGATCTTGGGTTTATTGACGAAGAGTCTCGTGTCCAGCTTAAAGGGAAGGTCGCGTGTGAGATTCACTCTGCAGACGAGTTGGTGCTTACGGAACTTATTCTTGAAAATGTTCTGGCACAGTAAGTACTAGTCTTGCCTCGGCTCTTCGCATTTTTCTGACAATCACAGGTTCGAGCCGGAAGAGATTGTCGCGCTGTTGTCGTGTTTCGTATTCCAGGAGAAGACGGACAGTGAGCCTCAACTCAGCGAGAGCCTCAAACACGGCAAGGAAGCGATCATCGCGATCGCGGAGAAAGTCAATCGCTTCCAGATCTTGCATCAGGTCATTCTTTCGTCCGATGATGCCAATGACTTTGAATCTCGACCTCGGTTTGGGCTGGTGGAGGTTGTCTACGAATGGGCCAGGGGAATGTCCTTCAACCGAATCACCGACTTGACCGATGTTATGGAGGGCACGATTGTCAGAGTTGTCACGAGACTGGACGAGACCTGTCGAGAAGTCATGAGTGCTGCACGGTTGATTGGAGACCCTGGACTGTATCAGAAGATGGACAAGGCTAGGGAATTGATTCGACGAGATGTGGTGTTTACGGCGAGTTTGTACATGTGAGCGCTAGGTAGCGGCAACACTATGCTGGCGAGATCATGCTGGCAAAATCAGGTTTGCTTTGGCAGATGTATGTTCATCCTTTGTATGAAGAGGCTGCCTGGATAGCAACAAAGCATGAGCTGCAGGTGTATGAATGACGGGTGTCTATCTCGAAATACACTACTTTCGGCCAGCCATGACAATGAGCATATGGTGCTGGTTCACCCCACTTTTGACTTTTGATATCCGGCCCCTTCCCGGCTCACAGCATGTAGACGACTATCTCGTTTCGCGACGAGCAATATAGACTCAAAAGGCAGGTACTTCGAGAGTGCTGCGTAAAACTTTGCCCACGAGTATGTCGACTCCCAAACTCGTCACGACAGATAATCTGATCGTCTGCAACACATGCGGCGCTCAGTATGACGTCAATGAGAGCGCTGGGAAGGACGAATGTCGGATCTGCGAGGTACGTTTACGATTCCTTTCCCGTCTGATCAGGCTTGGTGCAGAAAAGGCCGGGAAGTCTGGGCACTCTCGGCCTCGTATGAGGACCCAGGGACAGATACTTGTTCAAGAGTCTTGACAGCGTACTGACGAGATGATGGACGCTTGTAGGATCCCAGACAATTCGTCCCGCCTGAAGGCCAGTCCTTCACGACGCTAGCCAAACTCAAGGACTCGGGCAAGTACAAGAACGTGTTTGAGCAATGCAAGCATAATGACACTGTCACTGAAATATGGACGGAGCCGAAGGTAAGTGACAGAACTCTACCATGCGCAACTCGTCAATTGGCCGGTTGCGTCAAGAAGTCAAGTGGCAGCACTCACGACTAATCCAGAGCATATAGTTCGGCATCGGGCAAAGTGCACGACTGATACGCACGCCGCATGGCAATGTGCTCTGGGATTTGCTTGCGTATTTGGACCAGGATACTGTGGACAAGGTATGCACACCACAACACTAGTTATGCATATGATGAGGGACAAGGCTGATATACCCAAACAGATCACGCAGCTGGGCGGAATAAAGTTTATCATCATTTCTCATCCTCATTTCTACACGTAAGTACCTCCCACTTCCTGCCTCGAGCGTGGTAGGATCTGTCCTCATACCAGCCTAGAACATGGGCAGACTGGTCCGCAACGTTCAAATGCCCTGTGTACATGACTGAGGTAGACTCGGTATGGGCGAATCGCAAGGACTCTCCGCATGCAACATTGAAGCTGTTGAAGGAGCCGGCCACAGAGCTTCTTCCTGGCCTTACCGCGGTGATATGTGGTGGCCACTTCCCAGGAAGCATGGTCCTGCATTCTGCACCACCAAACACCCCGATCCCGACGCTGTTTGTGGCAGATGCAATATTCGCCGTGGCTTCGGGACATAATCCGGACCCTGGGAAGCGGGAAGACACAATATCGTATCAATTCCTGTGGAGTATTCCCAACTACATTCCCCTGCCGCCCGACATTGTCCTGCAGATTTGGAAGGCCCTGAAACCGTTTGAGTTCAAGGCGACTTACGGGGTTTTTGCGAAGGTGTCCAACGTTTGTAAGTTGCTCCGAAAAGCGCTTGTTGTGAATCCGTTGCTGATGTGCGTAGTCGAGAGGCCTGGTGAGACCTTGGGTTTGAGGGGCAGAGTTCTGCAGAGCGCAAAGATCGCCGTGAAGGCCATGGGCTATTCCGATCATAGCATTTTCGCCGAGGAATTGTAATTTAGATGCCATGCGATCGAACGACAGAGCTGTGACCGTATGGTGGAATCTGGATGATTCCGACCTTCAGTGATTGCAGTCGAGCGTTGCGTTGTTTGGACGTCGGCGAGGGTCCGAGGCGACTGCCGTGGTATCCGGACAAGGTGTGCCAGCATTTTAGGCTGGGAGCTCTTTCGCAAATTGCTTGTTCAGACCAAAAGAACCGCATTCAAACATCCGTCTCGGCTAGGATCATTCGTGACTTGCGCGTATTTACCCCAGACCACCTTTCCTCCGGTCGTGACAAGTCCAAGTTCGCTGACATTCACCTCGATAACCGTTCCTTTTGACAAGACGCCCAGTTGGGTGTACAGGGGATTCTGGGGATTCTTCTTGACACCCAAGATCGGGAGTTGAACAGTGACAGCTAATTCTGGATGTGTCACGTTCGCCTTTTTGTAACGGAGACCCATAGGGCGAATGAAGCGCTCAAACTTGGGTGCTCGGCGGGTGAAGTCGGGTCCAACGAACTGAAAGCATGTCAGTGGTGGTTTTTTGACGTCTCATGAGTGTACATACGGTAGGCTGCGTGATCATTCGCTTCCAAGCCTTCTTCTGAGTTTTCTTGCCAGTCTTCACCACTGTGTTTAGACCGTCAGCACTAAAGCACCAAACACGGTATTTTCCGCTTTACCTTTGAACATCTCATCCTCCGCTATTCCACGTACTTTGGGCAACGGCACAGCATACTGCGCGCTGCGTTCTTTCCGACGGTTCTTGATAGCACTCGACAATGCCTTTGCCTGGTTCGACTCGGAGCGATCGAGAAGGTAGTTGGGTAGAGGCGTTGAGGATGGCTCGCTGGGCGCCGTCGACTTAGCGTTCCTCTCTTCTTGGACCTTGATGGCTTTCTTCATCTGGATCTTTTCCGAGTGTCGCTTCTTCTGATGGAGCTTCGCTCGCAGTCCTGTGAGCTTCTGGGCCTTCTCCGAGAGGTCATGACCTTCTCTCGCCGTTCGCTTTCGTACTCGCTCATCGTGATCGAGACGCTTGCCATGTAGAGCAGTGTGTCGTTCCATGTACTCATTCTAGCCATGCCGTCAGTATGAATAGCACACTCAGACACAGGAGCACTTGCTTGAGGCATAATGAAGTTTGCGCTGCTATACAGCAGACTCTGTTATTGGAAGGTTGGTAAATGGTGATGCGCAGTGAATTTTCTTCGACAGTGGCTCTTCGACAAGACGTATGCAATGGCCTCAAATCCGCAGACGATTTGATTGTATGGTGTTTGCCTGGGTGTCTGCCTGAGTGTTTGTCTGGGAGTAGGGCGTTGTTGACTGTGGTTTGAATGAGTCTTCGTGAATTTGCGTAGAGATTTTCGAGAAGACGCATGGGAGTCGGTGATCGGCCGGAGCCTTGTCAATCCCAGCACGTGATGAGCGGCGCGCCAAGATTTCGGCCTGCCTCAGGCCGTCCCTGGGCCCATGATGCTGAACACGACCACTCTGCATGAACGACTTCCGACCTCGCCGACAACATCACTACTGGACGACAATGTGCACGGGATGCCGGACAAATTGCTGACAAGCTGACAGCCCTCAGGAATGTCTATTCTACGCATGAACACCCGTTCATCTGATGGCTATGGCTCAAGGCTAGAGGCACCGTTAGGAAAGGTCTGGGTCACAGCGTGGCAGACCTCCTTTGCCCCCGAGGCATAGCCAACGAATGTGGCCTCAGGTACAGTATGGACCAAGGCGACGGTGGGCTACGTCTCGAATCCAACAAGCAAAAAGGCAGTGCACGTCACCGCCTAGCACGGCCCTATGAACGACCTCGTGTGCACAGTACGGAGTACACAGTAATGGTGTTACGCTGACAACGCTAGACCGGATCGAGGATGGCGCATAGATAAGAACGAGTACCTATATTTCCTCGCATCGTCGCACAACGCTGAAATCACAACGTTCCCGCGGATCTTCCAATAAGGGACGTGTTGATTCGTCCTGGTTGGATCGATATTGATCGAGACATCTTGCAAATAATGTAGCGTCATCATCCATCGCGCTCTGATGAGCAGTTTCATCCCACATTTTGTAAGTGGCTGTCTTTTTGTTGTCCCTGTGCTTCTTTCTCTTCCAACCTCACTCGGTGCGTCTCTCCCAACACCTGGAGACGCCCTTCTGGCTATGGGAGACTCCGTCTATCTATACATACATCCAACTCTCTGATCCCACTCGTGAAATATGGAAGATCCAAAGACGGATTCTCAGGGCATTCCCGAGAAGATCGAAACCTTAGATACACAACAAGCGAAGGACATTCTACCTCCATCACCTCCTCCCACAGATGATAACGTCTCAGACCGGGACGATGACAATGTGGATGTGGAAATCCCTCTCCCACCCCCGACCACAATCCCTACCAAGGTCCTAGATGTCGACCTCAAAACACCGGACAGTCATGTACCACGAGATCCCAGGCTGATCAGACTGACTGGTGTCCACCCGTTTAATGTTGAAGCACCCTTGACGGAACTCTTCAACGAAGGGTTTCTGACGAGTCCAGAATTATTTTATGTTCGCAACCATGGAGCAGTCCCGCAAGTCCAGGATGAGGACATCATGGACTGGGACTTTACCGTTGAAGGCCTCGTTGACAACCCAATGACAATTTCATTACGACAACTGATGACTGAATATGACCAAGTCACCTATCCCATCACATTGGTTTGTGCTGGCAACAGGCGGAAAGAGCAAAACATGGTCAGGAAAAGTAAAGGTTTCTCTTGGGGTGCCGCTGGACTTTCCACAGCACTCTTCACCGGTGTTGTAATGTCAGAAGTGATTCGACGAGCCAAACCCAAACGGAAGGCAAAATACGTCTGCATGGAGGGGGCCGATAAACTGCCCAATGGATTCTACGGCACGTCTGTCAAGTTGAACTGGGCTCTGGATCCTAACCGTGGATTCATGCTCGCCTACAAAATGAACGGCGAGACATTGAGGCCCGACCATGGATTGCCACTGCGTGCTGTTATCCCTGGACAAATTGGTGGCCGATCTGTCAAGTGGCTCAAAAAGCTCATCGTCACAGATAAACCCAGCGACAACTGGTACCACATATACGACAACCGAGTGCTGCCGACGATGGTGTCACCAGAGGAGTCTGCAAATAATCCCAAATGGTGGACAGATGACAGATATGCAATTTACGACCTCAGTCCAAATTCAGCCATTTGCTACCCACAGCATGAAGAGCAACTATGCCTCACTGGAGGTCCCAGTACCTACCGTGCCAGAGGTTACGCATATAGCGGAGGTGGTCGACGTATAACACGTGTCGAAGTCAGCCTCGACAAAGGCAAGACCTGGAGGTTGGCCGACATTGAGTACGCCGAAGACAAATATCGTGAGGTTGACAGAGACCTTTTCGGTGGCAATATCGACATGCATTGGCGGGAAACATGCTTTTGCTGGTGCTTTTGGTCAATCGAGCTTTCGCTGGAAGAGTTGTCTGGGGCAAAGGATATGTTCGTCCGGGCGATGGACGAAAGCATGAACGTCCAACCACGAGACATGTATTGGTCAGTTCTGGGTATGATGAACAACCCATGGTTCCGTGTCACAATTGCTCTAGAAGGGGACTATCTCCGCTTCGAACATCCTACGCAGCCAGCCCTAATGCCTGGTGGCTGGATGGAACGAGTGAAGAAGGCGGGCGGTAACCTTGCCAACGGCTTTTGGGGTGAAAAGCTCGAAGGCGAGGACAAGGTTATACCCGACGAAGAGCAAGCCAAGGAAATATCTATGGTCAAGGAAGGCCTCAAAAACCCAATCACGATTGACGAGCTCAGAAAGCACGACAACGAAAAAGCACCTTGGTTTGTGGTCAAAGGCGAGGTCTACGACGGTACCGAGTTCCTCGAAGGACACCCTGGTGGTGCACAGAGTATCATTTCAGCAGCCGGGCTCGATTCGAGTGACGAATTCATGGCCATCCACAGTGAAACTGCGAAGGCCATGATGACGAAATATCACGTTGGATCTCTAGACGACGCAGCAAGGACCGCATTGACAGAAGGAGACGTTGAGGCAGATCAGTCCGGCGCTCCCTCAGAGACATTCTTGAATTCCAAAGTTTGGAAGAAAGCCATCCTCTCCGGCAAGAAGATTGTCTCTTGGGACACACGTATCTTCACCTTCAAGCTGGAATCCCCCGAACAACGCCTGGGTTTGCCAGTAGGACAGCATCTCATGGTCAGGCTAAAAGACCCTGCGACCCGCGAAGCCATTATCCGCAGCTACACGCCCATCTCCGAGATCAACGACAAGGGATACATGGAAATGCTGGTTAAAGTGTACTTTGCCAACGCATCGACCAAAGGCGGAAAGATGTCTCAAGCCATGGACGCGCTTCCCATCGGGCACTTCATCGAGATGAAAGGTCCCATCGGCAAGTTCGAGTACCTCGGCGACGGCAAGTGTCTGATCCAAGGCAAAGAGCGGTTCGTGAGCAACTTCGTCATGATCTGTGGTGGAAGCGGTATCACGCCTATCTACCAGGTCTACCGGGCCATTATGCGCAAACCCGAGGACAAAACAAAATGCGTCATCTTCGATGGCAATCGATTATTCGAGGATATCTTGTGCAAAGAGGAGTTGGATGTGCTGATGGAAGGCAACGATCATCGGAGTAAAGTCTTGCATACCCTCACAAAAGCTCCGGATGATTGGACCGGTTTGAAAGGACGAGTCACAGGTGAATTGGTGAAAGAGCACTCCGTGAGGAACGACAATTCTTTGGTCTTGATTTGTGGTCCCGAGGCTCTGGAGAAGACTATGCATAAAGCTCTACTGGAGCAAGGGTGGACTGACGACCAGTTGATGTTCTTCTGATCTTGACGCTGACGCTGTATGAAGGGATGCAAACGCAAAAAGCAGCATGAAATCTATTTTTGGGCATGGCGATGGCGTTCTTGGGTGTTGAAAGCGTTGAGAAATTGATTGTCGCCACCAAAGGCACAGATAGTATGTAAAACAGAAATCTACATGAACAAGAATATGAGCGTTGGATCTCCTTGGAGATGTCTTTGTGTACAGCTTCTCCGGCGGAGGCTCAAGTGGCTACGGAAACATATTTGTAGTAACCCACCAGTAGGTCCATACCTGACCCACCACAGATGAGGCTGGACCTTTGGTCAACGATGGGTGTGAAAAGTCCAGGTGTCTGACATGTCATTACAATACATGGCATGCAAGTATGATTGGTCCGAGCAACGTTATCTCGAACTTTCTCGGCACCACTCACAACGCGCTTTTTGTCACAGATCTTTCCCACCAAACTGAGCCGTGGAGATAACGCATTCGATCAGGTCCTTCCAATTCTGTATCTTTGCCCAGACTTGTCAAGCCGTAGATGGATACCTAGGTATCAACTGACGACAGAAAATGACAATGCATCGTTATCTATTGGCTGGACGACACAAATGGATATCTATCACAGATGATCGCAGCCCTGGCGCGCCGCTCGCAGATTCCCCACGGGCATTGGATGAGCCGCAACTGATAAGGGACGAATTTGGTCAATTCGGTTGGCTGACGACTGGATACTCCTGTTCCGCGGACTTTTGATATACACAAGTGGCGTCAGAGGTATTTTTCCATGGGACATGCTGCCACCCGTTCACGACAGCTATCGTTTGATTTTCTGGCTTCTTTCGTTGATCTCGTTGTTCTGCGTTGATCTCGTTCACAACGTGGCCTCGAGTGTGTCCCGGGTGCTCGTAACAGTTGATCTAGTTGTAGGGCGAATTGAGTAACCGTCAACGCCAATTACAGCAGCCAACAACTCCAAAATGTCGAACTGGACTGCGGATGGGTCGCCCGGCATGGCTATCAGCCGGGAACCAAAAGGTGCTAAAGCTGAAGGAGATGCAAAGGCGCCAGTACCCCAGGAGAAACGGAAGAGGGTCGTCGTTGTTGGTTTGGGAATGGTTGGTATTGCATTCGTGTAAGTCGTCTTCGCGAAAAGAGCCTCACAGGCTTGGATTATTGATTGTGCTGATATCTTTCCAGCGAGAAATTGCTCAAGCTGGATGCAAAGCGTCATGAGTACGACGTTGTGGTCATTGGCGAGGAGCCACATCTGGCATACAACCGCGTGGGCTTGACGAGTTTCTTCCAACATCGACAGGTCGAGTGTTTGTACCTGAACCCCGAGGAGTGGTACAAGGGCCACCCCACCGAGTCGTTCAACTACCATCTCAACACCCTCGTCACGGAGATCAAAGCAGACGAGAAAGTGGTCTTGACGTCAAAGGGCGATACTGTCCCGTACGACATGTTAGTTCTCGCCACAGGATCTGACGCCGTCCTGCCGAAGCATACGCCTGGCCATGATGCCAAGGGTGTATTTGTGTACAGGACGATTGACGATCTGCAGAAACTGATCGAATTCTCTGCAACGGTTAAAGGGTCGACCGGATGTGTCGTTGGTGGAGGACTTCTAGGTCTGGAAGCCGCCAAGGCGATGATGGACCTCGAAGAATTCGACCAGGTCAAACTCATCGAGAGAAATCGATGGGTGCTGTCAAGACAGCTTGACTCTGATGCTGGTAATATGGTTGTCGACCTTGTCCGCGAGCTGGGATTGGACGTGATGATCAGCAAACGAGTCGGCAAGATCCTGACGACAGACGACAACAGAGTCAAGGGCCTTGTTTTCGAGGACGGCGAACAGATGGACTGCACGTGCATCATGTTTGCTATTGGAATCAAAGCGCGAGACGAGCTGGCCCGCAAAGCCGGCTTGAAGTGCGCTGACCGAGGCGGCGGTGTCACCGTCGACAACAGCCTCCAGACCAGCGATCCCAACATCTACGCTATCGGCGAGTGTGCAAGCTGGGAGAACCAGACGTTCGGTCTTATCGCGCCGGGCATTGAGCAGGCGGATGTCTTGTCCTTCAACCTCACACAAGCGAAGTCGCACAGCCCACGCACATTCAAGCGACCGGATCTGAGCACAAAACTCAAGCTGCTTGGTGTCGAGGTCGCCAGCTTTGGAGACTTCTTTGCTGACCGAGACGGTCCCAAAGATTTGCCCAAGAGACACGTTAAGAAAGAACAAAAAGAGACCGTGCCAAAAGACCAACAGGACAAAGTCAAGGATCTGACCTCGGGTCCTCCACCACCCGCCGTCAAGGCACTCACCTATCGGGATCCTTTTGCGGCGGTCTACAAGAAATATCTTTTCACCATGGACGGCAAGTACCTACTGGGTGGGATGATGATCGGCGACACGAAGGACTATGTCAAATTAGTGCCCATGGTCAAGAACAAGAAGGCTCTAGAAGTCCCGCCGTCCCAGTTCATCATTGGTGCGTCGAAAGACGGCGAAGAGGATGCGGATGACCTTGCCGATGACACACAGATCTGCTCGTGCCACAACGTGACCAAGGGCAATGTGGTTGAAGTCGTCAAGGACGGCTCGTGCAAGGCGATCGGTGAGGTCAAATCTTGCACCAAAGCTGGCACAGGATGCGGTGGATGCATGCCGCTTGTGCAGTCGATCTTCAACAAGGCTATGAAGGAAATGGGCAATGAGGTCACCAACC
This sequence comes from Exophiala viscosa, assembly GCF_022695815.1. Lineage (NCBI taxonomy): Eukaryota > Fungi > Ascomycota > Eurotiomycetes > Chaetothyriales > Herpotrichiellaceae > Exophiala > Exophiala viscosa. The sequence continues at coordinate 1,519,133 of NW_026944355.1, read as the reverse complement.
ACATATGCCCTCACTTTGCGTACTCACGCTCCGATCTGTACAACATTGTCTATGTCAAGAAGTTGCAGGACTTTGGCCAGATTATGCGTGAGGTGGGCAAGGATCCCCACAGCCTTGGGTGCGAGCTGTGCAAACCGGCCGTCGGGTCGATCCTGGCTGGAATGTTCAATAAGCACGTCATGGAGAAGCCGTTCCATGGCTTGCAGGATACCAACGACCGATATCTCGGAAACATCCAGCGCGACGGCACGTATTCAGTCATTCCTCGTGTCGCTGCTGGTGAGATCAGTGCTGAGAAGTTGATTGTTATTGGCCAAGTCGCGAAGAAGTATGGCCTGTACACCAAGATTACCGGTGGTCAGCGCATTGACATGTTTGGTGCAAAGAAGCAAGATCTCCTGGCCATCTGGTCGGAGCTTATTGCCGGAGGCTTGGAGTCGGGTCATGCCTATGCCAAATCGCTTCGGACGGTCAAGTCTTGCGTCGGCACGACCTGGTGTCGATACGGTATTGGAGATTCGGTTGGTTTGGCCGTCAGATTGGAAGAGCGATATAAATCCATCCGATCACCACATAAGCTCAAGGGTGGTGTCTCCGGTTGTGTGCGAGAATGCGCTGAAGCACAAAACAAGGACTTTGGCTTGATTGCCACTGAGAAAGGCTTCAACATCTTCGTGGGAGGCAATGGAGGTGCGACACCAAGACATTCTGAGCTCCTGGCAAAGGACGTTCCCCCTGATGATGTTATTCCTATCCTTGACCGCTACCTTATGTTCTATATCCGAACAGCAGACAAGCTCCAGAGAACTGCTAGATGGGTTGAGGGTCTCCCTGGAGGTATTAAATACCTTCGAGAGGTTGTCCTCGAAGACAAACTCGGTATCTGTGCCGAGCTTGAGAAGCAGATGCAAGAACTCGTTGGCACTTTCTTTTGCGAGTGGACCGAAGTTCTGAACGACCCGGAGAAACGAAAGCAATTCCAACAATTTGCCAACTCGACCAAAAACCAAGAACCTGCCGTTGAGAAGGTGGAGGAGAGAGGTCAATCAAGACCCGCGTACTGGCCAAAGGATTCGGTTCATGAAGACTTCAAGGGCACAAGATGGAGCGATTTGACGTGGCAGCCCATTGTCGAGGCGAAGAAATTCCAAGATTCCGACACCGGATCTTCGCAAACTGTCCTTCGTGGCGATACTCAACTTGCCGTGTTCAAACTCAAGGGTAAGTACTATGCAAGTCAACAGATGTGTCCTCACAAGAGGACATTTGGCCTTTCCGAAGGTCTTGTCGGTGAGACAACTTCACCTGATTGTAAGGACAGCAAGTTTTACGTCAGCTGTCCTTACCACAAGAGGAATTTCCAGCTCAATGGCGATATCGACTTCGACAAGAAGGATGCTGGTGCTGGCTCGTGTTCCAACGACACCAGTATGTCAATTGCCACATTCCCAGCGGAAGAACGAGAAGATGGAATGGTATACCTTAAGCTTCCTCCCGTTCATGAGTTGGACAACGTGCTTGGAACGACCAAGTATGAAGTCAAGGCCGATGAAGCTGCTGATCCATTTGCGAGTCTCGACAAGAAGTTGGGATTGAAGAAGGGTCTACGGGTTGGTCGAACGGTTGGTGCGATGCCGGGAACTGGTAATGTGAGCGCTCGACCCATTGGGGTTTCAGCGCAGAGGAGGATTGATTGGTGATTTTGTCGGCAAATGTAAATGTGAATGTGAATAATGAAGTATAACAACCGCCTGTGGGCGGGATGCAGGTGTTTGCCTTCGGGTATCCGTGTAATCTATGTGGTCAGCCATGAGAGACTTGCATGAACCCAACAGTATCGCAGTAGGTGATTTTCCTGAGTTCCGACATGAGGTATGAAGCCTACCTAGGTAGGCCCTGAGGGTGTGCTCGAGTCGAAGACGTGTATGCATAAAGTTAAAGCAGCAGCAATAAATTGTCGAAAACGGACTACCTTGGCGACCGAGTCCGTCCGCCAATCACACTCACTCAATTTGGAGCTTTCTCGATTTTGAAGCTCCTCCTGCACGCTCGACTTTCTCAGACAACTCCGGTTCTGAGATCAATTTCACGACACTGAGCAGTCTGAGAGAGTGCTGTTGCATTCTACTGTCTCAGCTTTCACCTCCGCCAATACCGACCCATTCTTCTCTCCAGCCGGTAGTCAAGATGGGGATCACAGATTTCTTCTCGGACCTGCTAAGCTCGGTATCCTTCGTACAGGAGGTCCACGCCGAAGCTCCAGCGGAAGACGACGACAAGGAGGAGGGAGGAGATGACGAGTCAAAGGACGACAAGGAAGGTGATGATGACAAAGAGGATGGAGGTGACGACGAGAAAGAAGAAGGTGATGACGACAAAGGAGACGATGAAGAGGAGGAGGAAGAGGAAGAAGAGGAGCCAGTCGACCCCAAGCCCAAGTTAGAAGAAGGTACGTTTTTGGTCGTCGGACTGCAATGTTGAGAACCGGGATGAGCTGACATGAACGCCATCAATAGACTGCGCCAAATCGGCCCAATGCGCGGGCTACAAGCACCACTTCGACGAATGCGTTGAGCGCGTCACATCGGCACATGAAAACCCTGATCATAAGGCACCCCATGAAGACTGCGTCGAAGAATGTACGTATTCCAGTGTTGTTTGATTCGGTTTTTGCCAGCAGCATGTCTCTGCCAGTGTGGCGAACGACCAGCTAACTCGAGCACAGTTTTCCACCTTCAACATTGCGCCACACAGTGCGCTGCTCCTAAGCTATGGAAGGCCCTGAAGTGAACGACCCTCTTTGCAGCAACCCGTCCGTCGATCCCGAACCTCCGCTCGAGCGTCTCTCGTATCGTCGTGGGAAATTCTGGTACAATAGAAGGTGGCTATACGCTTGTCCTCGAACGAGATTCTACGATAGGATGTGGCCAGCACCCATGACATACTCTGGTGAGTAGGATCTGGGGAGCTTGCCTTTTACGTTGTCAACATCATCCGCCCAACACATAGTCGCGCCTGTACAGCTATTCATCTGAAATAAAACGCAAGACAATTGATACACATGCATATGGTTTTTGAACTGGACGGTTTTCTGTGTCTTTCTACTCGGACCCCATGAAACGTGAATCAAATATTACTGCAATCGTCATGTGCAGTAGAAATTTCTATGAGATATATACTGATCTGTAGGCACAAGATTCTGTCCTCTTCGTATGTCACACACCTCTAGCAGGAGCGACAGGCTCAACATCAACGGGCAGCTCATCATGATAAGCACCGTCGACCACCGTATCTACCGTACCGACTGAATTCCGATCAGCCTCCCATCTCAACCTTCTCACCCGCCCAGCACGTCCGAATAGTCCCAAACACAGCGGCAGCGGCACAACCGCCAACCCTAGTACAGCCTGAAAGATCAAAGCACGCTTCATGCCGAGAGGCGGGTCCGCATCCTTGCCATTCTTCAGCGCGTTCATCACGACGATGAAAATGCCGCCCAATAACTGCCCACCACACCAGCATAGACTGGTCCCCAACTCCGGGCCCAGCGGGTAGTGGATTTCGACCAGGAATTCCAAGGCCACAGGGACCAGACCGAAACTTGCAGCGCCCAGCACCGCGCACACGAGGTCGACGTACGCTATCGAATGCGTCTGCGGGGCCCAAATGAAGATCAGATAGAAAATGCCCAGGACCGGAATGGCAGCTTTGATGTACACGAGGTAGAATTTGTACCGGTCGATGAAGGGCGAGGATATTGCCGAACAAACCAGGCCGACGACGATCAGCACCGCACCAGCGATTCCGGCATCGGTCTCGCTGAAACCATAGGGCTCGAGGATCTGGTTGAGCAGGCTGGAGAAGGCGTTGAAGAAGCCGACGTACACAATAAAGGGGATGAATAATAAGTAGAATTCGAGCGATCTGCTGAGGATGTGCATGTCTTTGCGCAATGAGGCGCGGTCCATGTGGTCGGGCACAGAGCCAGCGGAGGGCGGCGTGGGTGGTTTGGCGGGGACGAAGAATGCCGGGAGACATGCGGCGGAGGAGATGATGGAGATGTACAGGATCATGTTGGGGATGTCGGACGGCTTGTTCGCCCAGAAGGGGGAGATAAGCTGGCCGAGTGCGGCGCCGAATGGGTTGGACAGTGAGGCCAGGGCCGTCGCGGTGGTGCGTCCGGCAGGGCTGAACCACAAGTTGCTGTAGCTTGTGGCGGTAGACAGTACAAAGGGCTGGGCGAAGCCGATTATCAACTGGCCGACCATGACACCGGGGAAGCTGTTGGCGCGGGTGGCGCCATATTTGATCCAGTTGCCAATGAGCAGTAGCACTGCTGTGATGATGATGGCGGCTTTGGGGCCATGTTTGTGCAGCACGTAGAACGTGGGCGGCGTAGCGACGCAGAAGGCGAAGAGGAAGGCTGTTGATACCCAGTTGATGTTTGCCTCGGAGGTGTTGAAGTACTTGGCTGATGTGGACGAGACGGGTGCAAAGGCGATCCAGTCCCAAGACACAACGATGTTGAGGAGGACTAGAACAACAAGGCCGTAGAAGCGGCGCTTGTAGACTTTATATGTGACGGTGGAGGTCGTTGATATGCGCGAGAGCGTGCGTGTTGTCCCCGTCGTTGGCGATATTTCTTGTACATCAGCCTCTTCAGGTGACTGGGATGGATCGGTTGTGCTGATTTCTGCGCCCTCGGATCTCTGCTGCACGGCTTTGTTGGCGGTCGCTTTGCCCATCTTTTGTGTTTGTTGAAGATGACGATCGCTCAGGGGGTCGTCAGATTCGTCACGCGCCGATGCTCCAGTCAGGGGCTTGAGCAGCGTGTATTCTGTCCTTTGCACCATGAACTGCTCAGACTGGGAGCAACAAGCTGCAGAAGCTCGTCGCCATTCTCTGAGAAGAGAAGAGGTCGAACAAGCACGCGCCTTTGACGTTAACAGAGGTTGGCGATGGAGAGGGGGTTACATAAGTTTGGTAGAGATAAGGTCACACTTTGACATCTCATCCCTCAACCCGCAAATTGACCGCAGTGGATCATCGATTTAAGAAATCTAGACTGACGAGTAAGCGGGCCGCCTCTCACAGCCCTGCTCCGTGCCTGGGATGCCCAGAAATCATATCTCGGAGTTGACATCGTTACCGCCATCATAGACTTACGCTGGTTTTCATTTTCGTAGGATCCTCTTTGCTAGCACAAGGACTGCCCAAGGCTGTGACATTGCCTCTCTTGGAAAGGTTCTGACAAAAGGCTTTCTGCTCATACGAAATGAATGATGGCGTTTCCAGCCAACGAATCATCTGAAGATGAATTGGAAGGGGTTTTAGAACGCCACAGTCACAATCACAAAATGAAGGATGAAAGCGTTTTCCGTGCTTAGGCGCAGTAATGGAATTTCATTGAGACAATCGCTGGGATGGTAGCATGGGGTCGATGGACGCACCATCTTGATGCTCATCAGCTGTGCTCCTGTACATTGCATCTGAATGCATAAAGTCTTTTCATCTGGAGTTCCGAGCCAACATCATTCAATGTGAAGCTGGCCTGTCGATGGCCAATCATGGGATGTAAAGGCTGTGTGCTCTTCAAAATCCATAAGGAGGAACAATATAAATATAGGTGTCCCCATCACCAAAGCGCGAAAGGAGTATACCTCCCGGTCGCACAGCAGAAGTCTTGCATTATGGCCCAAAGACTCGAGGAAAATGCCCCATCGGAACCGTCCTTGTCGTATCTTTCTGCCTCTGTGATAATGCGACGTATTCCTTGGTAAAGGATAAGTCATCCAACTGTGCATGGCCCAAACACTTTCTGCTCAGTGTTGGACAAGCCAGCACTTACCCCTGTGCATGATATAAAAGGAGAGCAAATCGAAGCCGACCACGCGGCACAACAACGTGGATAGGTAAGACAATGGAGTCGAGGACGAGTCTTTGTCCACCCGTAATCGTACATTTTTTGGTGTCAACGGTAGCCGGCGGGGAAGACATTACCGGGCGGCTTGATGCAGGCGAGAGTTAAACCATCACAGCCACATTCCTTGCACGTCTCTCCTCATTTCAAGGGCTCCATTCCTGCCCCGAGGTCGAGATTGGTTGAATCATCAAAGAGGAACTCAGGCCACTCAGACCCATGGACTGCGCCTACCGAGTCACCTAAACTTCCGACGCGTCTCCAGTTCATTTCCAGATCAATTCCGTGTCTTCTCCTGACAGCCTGACACCCCAGTCGGACTCTTTTGCGATAATTTGAAGTCGTGAAACCTCGTAATTGCCGGATCCAGCGCAGAATCCGATCGCTCCTTCAGTACTCGAGCCGGTTGCATGTCTTTGTCCTTACCTGATCACTATTCGACCGCCAATTCAACCGCGCTGCTACACTTACAACGTGTACGACGATGACCGCGTTACCATCGAAGTCGGCCCCTTTGACGGTCATGATATGAGCGGTGACAACATTGGCAGTTTGGATAAAACTAAAGAGTAGAGGTTAGAAGGGCGGAAGACAAGGTCAAGATGCAGTCTTATAATTTTGCCCTCCGGCAGTCGACCGCCGACAGCGTCGATGACAATCGCAGTCGATATGTCCCCAGTTCAATCTACAGCGGTCCTGGACCGATTGATGACTCGCCAGCCTTCATCCAACCGCAAACTTTTATGACTGGCGCTTTGCGAAGCCAATATAACGATGATCAACCAACTCCGCGATTTGTGCCCGTGAGTCTCTGGGACGCTCCTTTCCTAACAATGTAGCTGATATGCCAAATAGCCGATGCCGACGCAACCGCGAAATTCGACCATGCTGAACATCAATGATCCTGTCGAGATGCACCTGCTAGCCGAAACCGCAATGAGTGACAGCAGGAGTTTCGAGGTACTATCCTTCGACGAGATCGATGAGCTGAAACGAGAAAGAGGAGTCTTGAAGGCCAGAATTGAGACGACAAGAAGGAAACTGGCGCTGGAAAGCAAACTAAGGGATGCGGCACAGTCACTCAATCGCCTATACTCGGTTCGCGACAAAGGCCAAGGTTCTCCGACATCGCCCAAAAGAACGCGGCGGAGTTTTCTGGGTAACAACAAGACAACTCAGTCTCAATCTCCCGGAGAAGCATTGAGCCGCGTGGACGATGAATATGCTGCGAGTACGAAGAAGGTGGAACAATTTACACGAGAATTGTCGCAGCAGGAGAAGCAGTTAGAGCAAGTGGAGAAGCGCATTCTGGAACACACTGCTGGTATACTTCAGATGACGCACAAAGGATTGAAGAAGAATGTTCGACGTGCAGAGTTACCCAGAAGTCCAGAGAGTATGAGCAGTCAGCCAAACGGGCGCAATTCAGGAATTGAGAGCATCGACGACTTTGACGAGCGCAGTCTATATCAGGTTCCAGATTATGTGACGGACTTCGGTCACGTCCCTCGTCATCTCAACAAGGGCAAAGCCGCCAACAGAGAAACGCAGGCCATTGACGACATCGCTATTCGCTTGCAGGAACTGAACAACAGACTACACATGATGATCACACGGTCCTCATCACAGGCGCATTTCGATGCTCCACCTCATTCCACCGATCCGGACATGATGGGTCGGATAGGTGTGCAAATTCAAGCTCATTTGGGCTACTTGTCTCAAGGACTCGATGCAATGGAAGCCGCGCAAGCTCGGACTAGCAGAGACCAGAACGCAGTGTTCGATCATGAAGAACAGTTAGAAGACGTCAACATTCGTCTACACGACATGCTCGAAAGGACGAATAGTGTTAGTCAGAGCCCTATATTACCACAAGACGAGCCGAGAGGAAAGGATCTGCAATCTCAACTGGCCTTTTCTTCAACAATCCTTGATCGACTGAACCAAAGGGTCGAAACTCTGGTAGAACAGAAAGATATTCTCACTCGACAAATTCAGCAGCAACGAGAACTAAACAGCAAGTCTGATGCTCAACGCGATGCCAAAATTCACGACTTGATGAATGAGATAGAAGAGCACAGGAGTTTGCAGGCTGACAATGAGGAAGATGCTCGACATTCTCGTGATCAAATTAACCTTCTTATGGAGCAGTTTGATATTGCCAAGCAAGAAAGCAATTTGATCGAACAGCAACGAGGAGTGGGCGATAGCCAGGCTGTCGAAGCTGAACGTGCTGTGCGCAAGCAGACGGAGGAGAGGCTCCTAGCTGAACTGCGAGCCAAACAAGAAGAGTACTCCCAGCTGCAATCTGAAACGAGCCAGTCACGCAATGAATCCGAAACGAAGTCACAACAATTGCTTCAAGAGCTCGAGGAGGTTAAGAGAGCCAAGGCGCAAACCGATATTGACCTAGAAAGCTATCGAGGGAAGCTGGCACAACTTACAGCAACTCTAGCCCAAGCTCAGTCGGCACGAGACGAGAATTCTGACACGTTACGCAGGCAAATCAGTGACTTGGAAGCCGCCAAAGCTGCTGCAGAAGCTGAGCTTACCAAGGCTCGGCCAGAAATGGAAGCTCTAGAGTCTGAAGTGGTAAGAGCGCAGACAGAGCTCACCTTGGTCAAAGCTGAGCTTGATGGTGCTTATGGTACACGTGCTCAAAGGGCTGCCGACGTGTCAATGAATCCGGCTGTTCAGAAATCGCTCGATGACTTGAATGCACGGAATTCAGAATTGGAAGCTCAGCTTGACTTCTTGCAAAACCAGCACGAGACGAAAGGCGCAGGTAGTGCGGACCTCCAGAACAAAGTCAACATGCTTCAAACCGAGCTGAAGGAGACGCTTGAAGAGTATGAAATGATGACAAAGCAGAGCATTGACGACGAGAAAGAACGTGAACGCCTGGAAGAACACATTGACGCCCTCGAACAGCGCTGCGAGAGCCTGGAATCACAACTCAACGACGAGAAGCTCAAGGGCCTGGGTGCGCAGGCCGGGTCGCCTACTGGAACAACATCTACCATGGTCTTGAAGAATGAGTTTAAGAAGATGATGCGTGAGACGCGCGCAGAAAACCTCAAGGCGCTCAAGGTGAGTCACTCCGACCTGCAATGACGATTTCATTTATCTAACTTCTTTCCCAGGCTGAACAAGAAGAAAGACGTCGACTGGAGACCATCATCAAGAATATGCGGAAAGACTTTCAGCAGCGCCGATCTCAAAAAGATGTCCCTTCAACACCGAATGGGCTGTCAGAGTCTCTTTGATGTAATGACGACCACCAACGAACGACGCCGATGACTTGTTCTCAATAATGCCTGCTTTTTGTAGCAGTTTCGACCGTGTGTCGGTATTGATAATCCCCATTTTTGGTATAATGCATTGCGGGTTCGGCACCTTTGTAACAACAATGGGTTATTTGGGATGTTATCTGGGCCCAAAGATATCTTATGTCTTATAATCCTATATTGGACATTCAGCACTACAGTATTGGGGGTTGGCAAGAATTGGGCGAAGTTGAGCAGTTCCGGTAGGAAAGACCAGTCGCTACCAAATTCTGAAGAAGAAATGATGACTTAGTCGCACTTCCTCTTACCATGTGTCCAGTTCACGCTCTGCCTTTTTGCTCAGTCCTGAAACACTCTCAGTCCGGCCTCAATGTATCCCTATGGCCATACTCACTGTTTGATAGACCAGCAGATCACTTAGTCCAGTCATTCGTTACAGGAAGATCACCTCGTTGACATGCCGGAAGAATGGCATCTGCGGGACCTCAGCGCCCTACCGCAACCACCACCAGTCCTTTGCATCAGATCAACAAGGAGAACACATCACCTCGGTCTTCTCATGGTAGCCACGATGAACCACCCCAAAAGACACTTCGAAGATCAAAGTCACTACGCTTGTTGAGGAGGAACGTTGCTTCCTCCGACAGCCCTCCAGATGATGACTCCATATACAATGCGGAAAGAGTTGGTTCGAGTGAGGATCTTGCTTGGGGAGAGGAGCCACAATCAGAGAATACACCAGATGCTTTAGCAATATTTCCTCTTCCTTTGTCCTCTGCCAGTCCTCCAAATGGAACCACGATCTCACACAGCCGATGGCCCGCGCCACAGCTCAACACGATTCTCGAGGCGAATAGCGTCTCTTCTCTTCGTACTTCACGCTCGTTTCCACGATTGAAAGCGAGTCCGGGACGAACATCACGAATCGTCCACCCACAGTCATCTATCAATTCAATTCATCCTAAGCAAGCACCCCCGTCTTCGAAACAAATCTTAACGTCAAGTCACGGGTATCGACGTCGCTCGTTATCTCTCAATGACTTGGACTGCATCTTGGCATTGTCAACGCGGAAAAGTCGCTCACCACAATCGTCTTCTTCCGATGACGCCCTGGAACAATCAGCACGGGTTCCATCTTTCCCGAACAAGCCAGTGGAACCTCCGCCATACAGAATTCCAACCCCTCCGGGGCTGCCGCCCTTCGGATCACAACAAGCGACAGAGTACCGCCTGCGCCCACTGAACCACAGATCTCTCTGGAACCGTTTGTGGCACGACAGTCACGATGAGAGTGATGAGCAACGGGCACCCAGTCCACGATCTATCGGCTCGTCCTCACCAATCCCTCCGAGTCAATCGGCAAGTCCATCCGGTGAAATTTTCAAAAGGACATTGGCCATGATAGGGATGTCCAGGGTGGTCTCCCCACCACCTTCATCGGCTGGACCATCCAGGGCGCCGCTACCCCCAGGAGTCTACACTTCGAATATACCCGGGCCACTAGCTCGCGCCGATGATGGTACATATATGAGAGGCCGATTCGGTCCTCGAACCAGTGGACACGGTATAGGTTCGAGGAACCTGGAGTCCCATCCTTTGGCTCAGCTACACTCTATTGATAACACAATCAGAGAAATTGACAAAGCATGCGAGAGAGGAGACATCCAGCAGGCACTTGCTGGAAGCCTCGAAAGCGAAACAGGCCCTGGTGATACAAGCCATGCTCAGAGGAATGCTCCAAGGGGTGAAGCAAGTCCGCGATCGCGACGGTCTTCTCGAGAAGATAGGGACGCATATCATTCGGGCCAAAGTCCGCCGCTGTTCTCAAGTCCTTCTATGCCCGCATCAGAAATCGACATTCCAAGCTCGGCTCAAAGAGAATTCCGAAACATCAATCTGTCACACCGACCTAGAGTTGCTCAACTTAGATCACCGACGGACTCTACCATGATGCGGTATGGCCCTGATTATACCCCGACGACGGTTGTATCTCTCCGAAGTCTCGGTAGTCACATGAGTGGTATTCCGGAGGATGGACGGCCGAGTGAGACTAGCGAGACCTCGTCGGACGAGCAAAGAGACCAGATGAGGACGGCCTGGAATCAAATGTGGTCCGCCTTTGATGACTGCTGTCGTGTCTTTTGGCGTGGAAGTTGGTGTAATCGGGATTCACCAGACTAATGACATGGGCTGCGGTAGAAACCCCCAGTATCCGTAGCATCCAGGCGGATTCTGTACATGAGAATCGTCGCTTCAATGACATTCACGCCGAGCTGCTCCTGGAGGGTTCGTCCTCACAAAATAACCAGCCTGATGTGTATGAATTGTCTATGATAACATTGGTGAATGTGCATTGCAGGCCGATATCTCCATAGCATAGGTGGCCTCATGATGAGTTATGAATGCTCGCTTGAACGCTGGACTGTCAAAATACACACAAGGCAAGGTGATTGCCCACTTGTCTCACCGCATCTCCACGAGCTCATCTCTTCCGAGAAGAGCCGCCATAGGATCATCAGCCGCCACACGATTGCGCTTGTATGACTCGAGATCCTCCTCTGATATCCCGGACTGTAGTTCCTGAAGCGTGCGCTTCTTCGCTTGAGATCCCGCCGTTGTCGTGTGTTGCGTGGTATCCGCCTGCTCGTGCGGCTTCCTTTCCGCCACATCCTCACCCGCCTGCTCGATCTGCAGCTGTTCTTTCTCGTCGCCGATCACAGCCTCGGTTCCGCTCCCTTCTTCAAGCGCCAGCCCTGTCCTCATACCCTCGGCCTCTTCAAACGCCACTTTCCCAGACTCGCCTGTACAATAGCTGTTTTTTACGGTAGAATGACAGCACGCGTAACCCCAGGTGAAATTGCGCCACCAACTGCCCCATACAAAAGTGTGGTTGTTGGTCAGGATGTCCTCGGCGTATTTTGATCTGGGGGTGGCGCGGATTTCGCCCTTGATGTGCCCTGACTCGTCGTACTCGATGTATCGTTCGTTCGTCAGGACTTGAGGAATTGACTTCTTGGCTTTGTCGGCAAGGTACTCGTCGCCGCCGTACTTGTCGAGCAGGACTTTGCGGGCGGCGGCTTTTTTCTCCGTGGCTTCGGTCGTTTGCTTTTTGCGCAAGATCTCGCCTTCTGTCGGGTTCGCTTGGAGATGGAGTTTCTTTGCGGTCGGGTTGGCGTTTTCTTGTGTTTCCCAGGCGTATTTCTGGGCGCGCTCGAACTCGGCGGCGGGGTCGTCTGTGGGCCGGACGAAACCTTCTTCTGCTATTGAGGTGGAGGGGTTGCCGGCGAGGTCGAGAGCTTGTGTGTCCATTGTGCGCGTTTTGGGGTCGTACTTTGCTGAGTCTAGGTCTAGGTTTTTGAGGTAGTTGGCTGTGTCTTCGCGGAGACGTAGTTGGCGGGTGGAGGTGGGTTGGGAACGGCCCATGTCTGTCTCTTCGCCGTAGCGGGCGTCGGCGTCGGCGTCGGCGCCTTCAGCGTCGGGTGTGGATGTGTCGGTTTTGTCTGTGATCTTCTTGAGGGCTTCGAGTTCTTCATACTCGCGCACCACGGCGGTGTATTCGCGGTTGTCGTAGCCGTTCCAGCGATCGCGTTTAGCGTCCCAGCCTAGTTTGACGTCCTCGACGAGTTCGTCGGCTTGAATATCCCGGCCCGTCCACTTCGCGCCTTGTTTGCGAGGTCGACTTAGGCATTCTTTCGTCTTGTGTGTCATGGCGCCGCAGTTTTCGCAGGCGCCTTTGCGGAATTTGGTGGCTGCGGGCCCGGCTTTCTTGCCTCGGTCGTACCATTTTGCTTTGTCGAGGGTGTCGTTTGATTCGGTTTGGAGACGTTGATGCTCGAGGTAGTCGGCGTCAGAGGTGGTTTCGGCCCAGAACGGTCTTTTGGATATGAAGGATGGGATGTACTCGTTGCGGGATTGATCAGGCCCTGGGGGAGGCTTGTTTTGCGCCATGTTGGAGGATGGCGCGGGAGGTTCGGAATGAGGACACGGGTGTCGTGGCTCACACTTCTACCGCTCGTTGGGATATGCGCTCCGCGAGTTCTGCAAAAGTGAGAGTGCGTCCTGGGAGAAGAGTTGTACACTCCGATCGTTGATGTTGATCATAAACTTTTGTTTCTCCGCATGAATTCGAACTGGAGTGAATGCGATTTCCTTGCCGCTTTATGCAACAATCACTTCTCCGCCTCGTTGCTTACCTGGTATCTTATGGGTCTTCCTATCAAACTCACCATAGCTCCTTATTGCCCAAAGAGTGGCATCAAAATCAACGGCTTGAAAGGCTCCATCTACGGTATTCATCAGAATCTCCGATGCAGTTTTTATTCGCTCCTCCATCTTACTCCCCTGCATCTTTCGCTCCGCGTTCGCGTGAGGTGAGATCTTCGAAGCTGCATACTGGACAGTCAATGGCAGAGACAGCCGAGCAGGTAGGACGAGTACAAGTATCATTCTGCGGTACTTGTGCGTTGCACTACTATGCCATTTTCTAGAGTACTATTCCAAATGACTCGTGCCGTGACAGGCGTCTTGACGGCTTCTCAGATGTTCAGCTGCCCGCGCTAACCATCTGTTCCGGCTCAGTGATGGTCATTGCAGCATCTCTCAGAGACGCTCAACAGCTTGGAATCTTGCCTTGTTGCCAGAAATTCCCGGCGTCGTTGGGTCTTTCTTGGCATTCTGTGAGTTTACAGCTTGGTGCGCTCTTTGTAGATTGGCGTTACTGATCCATGACAGCTATACATCTATGCTGATCGTCTGCGTCTTTCTTTTCCTTTACGGCCTCCTTGGACAGGTTGTCTCCGCAGTGACTCTAATGTCCTTGGGGCTCGGTGCTGTCAAGCCTAATGTCTTCTTAGTGGGTTGGTGTATGCCCTCCTTTGGCAGCTGGGCACTTCTTGCCAATGTGTTTGTTGCCAATTCGCCGCAAGTCCTACTGTCGACAATCTATTTCACTTACAACAGCCTATTTACCTGCTACTTGCTAGCAGTAGAATGGAACTCCTTTGCACACCAACGGAAGGGCATACGAGTCAGCAGTGATACAGTCGGACAACAGAGAGCAAGCTACTTTCTACAGTTGCCTCTTCGGTGGGGTATACCGTTGATGACGCTCAGCGTCATACTTCACTGGCTGTGCCCACAGAGCCTTTTTCTGGTCAGCATCGGCTTCGATCATCTGGTCACGCAACAACTCGACACCTCCGGGTCTGTTATCTGCAATGTTATCGATGATATTTCTGGGCCTAGTACTGTTGGCGGCAGCACCACCGAGTGTTTCAACACTTTCATCACCTGTAGCTATCCCCGGTTACGCTCATCATCTTGACCATTGCCCTGGGACTTCTCATGATCTGTTTTGCGGTCTTTATCTCATTTCGGCGGTTTCCGAATGCAGGTATGCCTGTGGCTGGCTCCTGCAGCGCATCTGTCGGCGCCTCGTGCCACCTCCTGTCCAGCGATGGCGTCGATGAGAGCTGAGTTGGGCCAGGATGATCTCGAGCCACTTCGAACGGACAACTGCGCCGCCGTTTCGGCATTGCAATGGGGAGAATTGGACACTCCGCTGTTATTCAAAGGCCGTGCACAGAACGATGTGTTCGAGACAAGCGCGTTCGGGTCTGTGGAGGAGGTGGCTCAGAATCGGCACATTTATCATTGTGGCTTTTCTCACCAAGAAGTCACTTGTCCACGAGAGGGTCAGCTCTATGCCGGTACATCACTTGGCCCGCCAAGGAAACACTGATTGCTATACGCAGCTGCACTCTACAAACAGGTGTTGAAGACATAATTGAAGAGATAAGGCGGGAGATGAGTGCACGCTAGTTTGCAGTCCTCCTTTTTGGACCAGGCAGTTCTGCACCTCGCAATCGAAAACCCTTCGGCGGCCCACGAGATCGATCTAGAACTTCGCCAAGCAACAGTCCATGGGCAGTTTTCCCTCTCCTGCAAGGGATGATCTGGTCGTGCACTCTGACGTTAGATGATTATGTTTTCGACTCAACATTCGTGTATGTTGATCTGGATGATCTGTTTTCCGCGGGTTGTAGGGAATCATAGGGAAGACAGGTTTTCGATTGGTTGCTAGCATGGACCCCTGGGCGCCTTCATGTAGGTCCAAATGCACCAGCTTCCTAACATGTACAGCATCCCGTTTCGTCCCCACCGCCGACTCGTGTGGCCTTTGCAGATTGATCCTCACAGCCAACTGCATTGAACTTGCTCTGACTCCGTCAAAAGGGTTGTCAAACTTTATCCAGGATAATTACTGCTAGTATCGGTCAAGACGACCCCTGCTTCGATTGTCCATGATCCGTCTTGCCGACTTGTTAGTCAGGCTCAGCCACCTCCGCATGACATCTAGACAGTCTGTCTCAGCTCTTCCGAATCTTTTACAGCGCTCATCCGGCTTTGACGCCTGCCATGGCTGAAAACTGACCGGCAGATTAGACCTCCTACACCTTTCTGCAAGGCACACCCCTGCCTACGGGCCGGACAGACTTTTCACAGGTAATTGTCATGATTGTACGTTCCTGCAGAATTGCAAAACAGGGCATTAGCACCGTGTGCAGGCCTTTTCAACGGTTTATTCTTGGGAGGTTTGTGAATAGCATGATTGTCAGCGAGGAGTGGACAAAGTACGAGGTTTCCTGTCGTTGCGATTGTCTTTCGGCCGACAACCTAAGATCAAAGTTATACCCACCCTGGACTCGACATTCCCCATCATTTCAACCGTGAATGGCGAGACGATTAGGTTTGAGTTGCGGACAACAAAGCTTATGCTGATTTTGCCTATTCCAGCATTGACCGGAATCCATATGGATCTGGCTGATTCAACGGTGGCATTACATTCTTCCCACTGGCGGCATGAGACGAGACCAGGCGCTACCTGTGGGGAAAGCAATCAAAAGCATCGTCCGTATTTCATTTTATAGATCACAGAAAACATCTTTGAGATCCACACGAATATGATCGTTTGCTTGTACATGAAGATGAGAAATGAGAAAAGGAGACGCACGGAACCCTGTGTGGGCCCTCAGATCTGGCGATCGAGCTGGGGCTTGAGACGATCACTAGCGATGACTGGCCGCGATACGAGCACTGGCGCAACACTGGCCGTCTTCCTGCACTCCATCTCGTGAACGGCCCCGCAGTGAGAAAGGTAGGACGATCATGCGCTCGGCATTGCTGGCGTCCGGCTGGAAATGCCAGGATGACCACTCATTGATGGGCAAGCCACTCTGTAAGCACCTGCATGCAAATGGGTCTACCAGTGAAGATGTAACGGTATGTACGACCTGCACAGGCGGATCGACAGTGCTTAGCACCTCCCACAGAAGGCTAGCCTACGTTGTAATGGCTTGATAGGGCATCTCTACTAAGTCTTTGCTTCTTATTTGTACTTCATGACACAAACTAAGGCCAATATTCGAGCGCAAAGTGCTGTACCTTCCTAATCCGCGTCCCGAATATCTGCATTTGTTCTTGCAGATACTTCATTGTACATCAGTCAACCATGTTGGATGACAGCACACTTCACTTTCGATGAGAAATACCAGTTGAATCCTTGACTCATTCAAAGGTCAGTGACCCTGTGGACCTATTACTTGCCACCTCTTCTGACATCCTGTGGCTCATCAACAACGCTGAGAGACTAATTTGAGGTCAGCCCCAGGAAGTGTTGCCCCTGGTCTCTTTTACAATGGGTGGCGTAGTCCATGCTCGTCGCCCTACGGTTTGAAGACCTGTACTTGCGTACACCATAGGTCTTTGCCCTCTTCGTCAGAGCCTGTTCCCGAGCTCTCTCATTCTCGAAAAATTGTGCATGTTTCGGATCTATGGGGATGGTGCGAACCACTACAAAACGTTCACCCAGCGTCTTCGAAGCATTTCGTGGCAGAATCTCTTTCTGACAAGATGTGTGGCAGTATGCTTTAGATTACCTTCCCCGACTGTTTCTTGTCCCACAAGTGGAGCTTCACGACCTTTTCAAGATGCGGATGACTACCTGGAGAGCGGTGATCACCTCAAACTGTGGTCCAAGCAGTGAGTCTGTCTCAGGTGTATTGTGCGAGACAGCACCCAAGTGTCCGTGTCTGGACTCAAAAGCCAGCCAGACATGATCTCCCTGGATCTAGATCTATTGGTGACTCCATCCCATCCTCCGAGACTTCACTTTCATCAATGGACAATGCGCAGGTCTCTACATGCTGTGATCCCTGGGCATCAGTCATGCAATGTGCTCTGCGAGGTCAAAGCCCTTCGTCCCTCCCTCCCCCTCATGGGTTGTGGGATTCGACACCCTTCGGACATGAGTAATGAATACTCAGGGCATATACTGACAGTGGCAAGCGACACTTGGTCAAGGCGGCAACGCTCCTTCCTCTTTCACTAGTTGAGTACATTCTTCTCATTTGAGTGTCGTACTTACTGATTTTATTGAGATTGTCTTATACACGACGTCAAGGTACCAGCAATCTAAACGATCAAGCCATGTTCAGGAGCAGGAGTCAGGGACTTCTGGTGATCAAAGCATTGAACCTCTGTATCGATCACGCAGAGAAGTAGTGGACAACATGGAGCTCGAGAGGAGGTATAAAATGTGTTTGGAAGCCCTCCTTCATTCTTCTTGCTTCATCCGTAGTCTTTTGTCTGATTCACTGGTGGCTGTCGTCCCCTCCTCTCCATTTCAACAGCCATTCCTTTCGGTGTCGAATTATGACTTTGCTAGGGTGGTCGGTCGTCAAGGTCGCGCTGGCCCTGCTCGCCGCCAGTGGGGCTTGTGGCAATCCTCTGACCACGATTGAGCCATGCCCCGAAGCCAAAGAACTGAATCTTGCCCCCATTACGGTGTCTACTCAGTATCAACCTGTCTCGACATGCGAGCCTACTACTGCGTGTATCAAGGGCAAATGTTCGACAAAATATCCCTTCACGACTTACCCCTATGTTTCCACTGTGGTTCCCTGCGCATGGAACGGAACGACAACCCAGATGGCTACGGTGACCGACATCAGCCAACCTTTCAAAGTCTCTGAATACCTCGAAACCCTCACCCAAGTGACAACTATGCCGTCCAACGAGAATCACAATCGACACGGCCAAAAGGTTACAGCCTACGAAACCGTGACTAGGCGAGCGATGGCACCATTCAATGAGGTCGCTCCTTTTATGATACCCGGTTGGCACGGCAGCGGACTGTGCAAGAAATGTATACAAGAAGATGGAAGTCGTTCCCAGCTGTTGGACGTCATTGAATGTCGGTCTGGCACCAGCAGCTCAGGGAAGAAATACAAAGAGTGCGTTGAGTGGTATGAGACTGTGGTCGCGCAGCCATCCACCTCTGTCACTACCCAGGCTCGCTGTGCCAGCTCAGGAACTATTCGACAGGCTGGCACTTACACGTGGACCTTTCCTCAGGTCGCTCCTGCTGTGACTGTACCAGCTTCTCCAACCACGGTCACTGTCACTATTAATGGAAAACCTTCAGTCTCTGTTCATTCAGGCGTGCAGGTTGTCCCGGGCCAGCCTTGGAATGCCTACGTTACCAAGTCATTCTCGCATCCAACCACTTTCGAGTTCGACATCTATGTTACGAAGGTCGTCGTCTTGAATATCCCATATATGACTCACTCTGCAGACAGCTCTCGCAATGTCCCCATACCGACCGGTTCATCCAAAAACAATAACGGCAACCAAGCAAACGGATGGTGGCCATTGCCTGAAGGCCCTGCAAGCTGGCCTACTTCCTATGATGGTGGGCAGGCCTGGCAGGACTGGAATCCAACATCCTCGTTTGCAGCTACTTCTAGCAGCCGTCTGAACGGTGTCAGCACCAAAGCTTCCTCGACTCCGTCAGGAATCGTTGGCCCAATCGGTGGCAAACCATCCTCATCCAGAAGCGCCATCGGTCTGAGCACGACAGGTACCGTTACTTCGTCAGGCATCGTCGGCCCAATTAAAGGTTCAGCATCATCTTCCATTAAGAGAGTAACAAGCAGCACTTTACTCCCTTCGTCGGCATCCCGTCCCTTGACTTCCAGTCACTCGGCACCCTTGTCGCCAACTGCTTCTACGATAGGAGCTTCGATCACCAGCTCCTCACCCTCATCCTCCCTCAGCACCGTGACTGGTATCTCATCGGTCTCAAACCCTGGCGGTATCACGACAGGCAGTGCCACATCCACAACGGCTGTCACCGCTAGCGGTACAGGGTTCTATCTACAGATCAGCGGGACCGCTGTATCTGCGTTGCGCCCCAGGCAACAGGTCACGCAGTACCTAGCATTCGACTCCAACAGTAATGGCATTGCAGTCAACGAGCTATCTTCCGCGGCCTTCGTCTTCAGAGGTAACGACAGTACTTCGTTTTTGTCAAACAGCCTGTTCCTTGGGACCTCGACTTTGACTGAATCCCCTGTCCAACGCTTCTTGAACCACCCGACTGGATTTGCTACCTGGGACATCGTAGGTGTTTTTGCACAGCTCCGAGACACGGCAGGATTTTGTTTCGATAATGGTTTTGTTTATGCCTACACTGCTTCTGACACGTGTGACAACCCCATCGTGATCATTGTTACCAGTGAGTCGAATACCAATGAGGCCAGTCCAGCGATATTGACTATCCACTAGATCCCACTACGACAAGCACGACAAGCACGGCTTCAACAGGCAAGCCTTCGACATTGAGCACTTCGACCAAGAAAACGTCGACCAAGAGCACCACAACCAAGAGCACTTCACATAAGACTACCACAACCAAAAGCACCACTACCAAGAGCACTTCACATAAGACTACCACAACCAAAAGCACCACTACCAAGAGCACCTCACATAAGACCACCACAACGAATAGCACTTCGCACAAAAGCACTGCAACCAAAAGCACTTCAGTCACAACCTCTGCGTCAACCTTGGCAGGAAGCACCTCGAGTCTGCACTCTACGGTGGCACCAGTCAGTCAGACGACTACTTTGTCGAGTGCAAGCAGCACAACCTCAGCAATTTCTTCCTCCTCAACTTTGGTAGACGATGGAACAACGACCCCGTCAGTGTCCGTCATGTCAACCGCCACTAGCAGTGGGGTATTCTCTTCGACTTCCAGTGTGTTGGTCGGACCAATCAGCGGGTCAACGACAAGTGCAGTAGGACCATTCACCTCAAGCATGTCAACAGCAATCTTTACAACCATGTCGTCGCTCTCATCGATCACTGGCTCCACAACATCTTCCTCGGCAGCCACCACACCATCAACGTCGCCGATGTGTAATGTGAACGTCAATGTGTGCTTGAATTCAGACTTAATCACAGCCAACACGGTGGCTGCTTACAACTGTCCGCTCCTCGGTGGTGTGCTCTGTACCACTAATGACTTACTTTCTGTGATTCCTCAACTTCTAGGGTCCAACCCAGATATCGTCTCTGTCCTGGTTGGCAACAATGAAGTCCTTGGGTTAAGTCTGACACCACAGCAAGTGACAGCTGCATCTGCCGCAGGACAGTTGACTGGAGTTTGCGATGCTTTAGGTGGACCAGTCACTGTTATATTACGGGATCCTTCGTGCCCGAGCTCTTCGACAAGCGGCACTTCTTCCACGAATGGCCTCCCATCGATCGGCCTCCCATCGATCGGCCTCCCATCGACCGGCCTCCCATCGATTGGACTCCCAACCAGCATCCTTCCATCGATTGGACTCCCAACCAGCATCCTCCCATCGATTGGACTCCCTACCAGCATCCTTCCATCGATTGGACTCCCAACCAGCATCCTTCCATCGATTGGACTCCCTACCAGCATCCTCCCATCGATTGGACTCCCAACCAGCATCCTTCCATCGATTGGACTCCCTACCAGCATCCTACCATCGATTGGACTCCCAACCAGCATCCTTCCTTCGATTGGTCTCCCAACCAGTATCCTTCCCTCAGTTGGTCTCCCAACTAGCATCCTACCATCGATTGGTCTTCCGACGTCTATTTTGCCCTCGATCGTCCTCCCGTCGAGTATCTTGCCAACATCTCTATTGCCGTCGATCGTTCTCCCTTCGAGCATCCTACCGCCTCCTATCTTGCCGACGTCTCTCCTGCCAACATCCCTGTTACCAACGTCCCTCCTACCAACATCTCTTTTACCAACGCCTATTTTACCAACATCCCTCCTACCGACTCCTATTTTGCCAACATCCCTCCTACCGACATCCCTCCTACCGACATCCCTCCTACCGACATCCCTCCTACCGACATCCCTCCTACCAACTCCCATTTTGCCGACTTCACTTCTACCAACGTCCCTTCTGCCGACCTCTCTTTTGCCAACATCTCTCCTCCCGTCGCCGATTCTACCAACATCGATTCTCCCACTGCCAATTCCGTCGTCAACCACCTCAACAACCCGGTCTACTACAAGCACAACGACCTCGTCAGCTGCAGCCACCAGTACGCCTGCGGCACCAGTGTGCAATACACAAGTACAACTCTGCGCACCGTTGGTAACCTTGAACGTCGTGAAGAGTCAGGCTTGTCCCAACGTGCTTGGTGGATGTTCGAATGCCCAAATGGAAGCCTTTGCCAACTCTTTCATTGGCCAGAGAGGGGTCTTGTCTGTTGCATATGGAACCAACATAGCATATGGTTTTAGTCTGACAACTGCGCAACTCCAACAACAGCTCCTCGCAGATGGGCCAGTCAACACGGTCTGTACAGGGGTACCCATTCTTGCACTGCAAGTCTCGGATACTGCTTGCCCTGCCTTTGTCCTTCCCACACAACAATGCGACGTGAACGTTGCATTCTGCGCGGCCGAAACTATCAATTCTGCCGGTCTCACAACGGCAAATTGTGGCACCGTTCTCAGTCCTTGTAGCGCTGCCACAGCTTTTGCTAACGGTGCCACAAGCTGCAAATCCAAGGGTGCAGCATGCAAAGCATACGGAAATGATGGCAGTCTTCCTCTCACTGGAACACAGTCCGTGGCGCAGGTCCAGCAAGATATCGCAGCTTACGCTTTGGCCAGTGGCTGTGTTGCGAGCTCGCTCGTCACGACTGTTACCTTGAGTGATGCTTCTTGCGCGGCCCCGGCATAACTCGGCCATAGAGAGGGCACAGGGTTTAAGAAAGGCTGGCGTTTTTGGGTGCGCTTCTGGAAATGGCTTGACGGTGTCATCGTTGTCACATTTTCGACTTCTTTTTCTTGAGGACGAGTTCTCTTCTTCTTTATTTCTTGTGGACGCAGGTACTTTGGCCTCTCCCACATCATCCAATTGTCCAACGTCACCGACCTCCCCGGACAAGGCAAAATGTGGTCTGGGAGAGCACGCGACTTGGGATAGGATGTTATTTAGATTATTCTACTGAATTCAATATATTGCAAGCTTCAAAATCTATTCAATCATGTGGATTAGTGATCTTGGAACCTGACAAATTTGCACACGGGGAAGGGGGTGAAAACTCCAAACTCTGTACTACCAGCTCATGTGTCTCCATATCAAGCTCCGCACCATAACGGCATGATTTCTCCGCACGAGGCTGCGACCTCCGTTTTTCCTTATCGCTAACGCCCAATGAGCTTCTAAATACACACCAGTATCATGTTTCACCGTAATCCTTCTCACATTCTAGTTCTCAACGGACAAATGCACTCTTGTAACACAGTTTGCAAGGGCACTTGGAAGGTGGTTTGCTCTGACGAGTCTGGCAATGGAAGAGTCTGCGAATGATTTAGTCGTATGTAAACAGGTTCAGTGTCCACATCCTGCATCCAGACCATCATTGTAGTACCTCGGATCCGTGGTTATATATGCGTAATATCTCAACGACTTTTCGTCATGCAAGCTTGTTGGGACCGAACCTCGTTCTCAGCCTAAATTCAGGGTGGCAAATCGAAGAGCGACGGTATCTTGCAAGCTGTCCGTTTGGGTTTGGTCTCGCAAGCTCCTTTCTGTGACCTCGACCAGGCTAGTGTGGCTGATTTCTCCTTCGGGTGCAGGTCTGGCCGTTCTGGATTTTTAGGACGATGGCGCGTGACGGCCGAAGGTTCTGCTGCTTGACGACTTGCTCACGTCGCGTACACAGTGTGCTATGGTCAATGAAGTCGAGCACTTTGGTCGATCCTTCCTTGATTTCCTGGATTTGCATTATCAATTCAGCTGAGAGCGAAAGCTTGTAATCATTCAGAAATTCGACAGTGTCTCTCCAGAAAGGTTTGAGGTATCCGCGCCTGTCATAAGGTTCGGCACGCTCAATCCACTGTGCCCAATGGCGCGCAACTGAGCTCGCGGTCTCTACATCAATCTTGAACCATTCAGCATGGGATTGAACATGACGTTCGCACCACCCCTGCCGATACCAATGTTCCAATAACTCGAAATGGGTCAATAATTCGACTCGTTTGGGATGCCGTACATGGTAAAGGGAGTCAAGAAGTTCGGGATACCCATGGCCGCATTCAGCCCAGAAATCCATGCGAGACTCGATCGTACTGGCAGTGTAACCAATTTTGATCATTCCGCAGAAAGTATTCTTCGTGTGAGTGTAGAAGTACAAAGATCCTATGCTGCTCTTCTCGCTCTCGATAGGTTCCATCAATTTTGACATCAGTGTTTCTCCTTCGAAAACCCGGTGCCTTTCGAAGATGACTTGCTTGTCCGTAGGAGAAGGTGCAAAAGCCGAGTCTGAAAGTGCAAGCCTAGCAAATTTGATCTGCACATCAGCGAATGGGTTTATAGATTGATTGCTAGGCTTGCTGGCGTACTCAGGCGTCGTGGGATTCGAGATTGACACACCTGATAGGTTGATGCACTGAGCAACCAGGCAATTCCCCAGGGGAAGGGTGAGTTGTAGCTCGTTCCGCCATCGAGTCGCCAGCTTCTTTGCGAGGCCACTCCTGCGGATCTTGTTCCGATGACATCGATAGCAGCAGCTTTGCGCGGCTATATCCGCCAATAGCTGAAGTGTTTCCTTCGTCTGCGGACTTGCATTTGAAAGACTTTCCGCCGACTGCTTTGCCCATTGATTGTCCCCGGGGTCTATGGGGATGCTACACAATCGTCTCTTCTTAGGGTCAGGCAGGTACCAAATGCACTTGAGTGATCCTGTACGTAACCATGACAGTGTTTGAGCAAACGTCGGGAATTCATCAACAGTCGGCGAGACGGTGACTGTCATCTCGCCTGGTAGCGGTGTATCGCAACCCGTCGCAGGCAGGAAAGAGTAGAGCTTGGAGTCGTTTATACGCCTTGTTGTAGAGGATTAGGGCGCATCCTGATGCCGGCTGGGTTTATCTCGTGATGAATATCTGAGGCTGCGCCTTTTACATCATGGGGCGCTACATGGGACATCCTCATTCGATGTAGGTTGCGTATGAAAACATGCTTGAACTTCAGCCTGATCATCGATATGTGCCATTGGCGCTTTAGTATCGTTCTACCCAATCATCAAGTTTTCCGAACAATATCACACGCCCACTGTACGTACTTTTATCAATTCCTCGAGAAGATGGCAGAATCAGCGTGAGACCAGACGTTCGACCCTGCGGCGATGCGCTCGGTCCTTGTATGAGGGTAGTCATAACTCCTAATTCATGATATCATCTCGAAGACATGTGTGAACCTGCAGGTGCTGGATCTGGCCATCTCAAGGACTCTTCTCTAAAGTCAACATAGCCTGGGTAAAGAACAAAGAAGGACCGGAGTATACATACCACTACCATGCTTCACCGTGGTTCTTGCAATACTTGTCTACGAGAGAAAAGCTGCGTACTCACAGACCCCAAGCTACCTACATCTACATAGCTCCCCCTCCGATGCCGAGCTCCTTCATTACACTACTCCTTTTCGGAAGCAGGTCGAGAGGTCTTCGAGCAGCAGGAACGACGGCTAAGTCGGTCAGTTTTGCACATCCTGATAGACTCAGAGCACTCACTTCTGATGCCCCTTTCCGTGCACAAGCTTTGAAAGTGATCGAAAGGAAAGACTCGGATCACGCATTGGGCTGGTATCCAGCCATACACGAGAACATGGGCCCACCAGGCATTGGCGGCTTCCTCCAGGCCAACGTCTTCAGTAAGGTCATCTGAGCTTTGCCACAGTATTCCGAGGCGATTCAATTTTGGGACACTAATGATTGCGACCTGACAGTTGGCACGACTATACTCCGGATAGTAAGCACGGTGAAGTACGTCTTCCATGCTACCCCAGACAGAAATCCAGCGAGAAGACTTCTTAGTCTCAAGGTGATTCGTCAAGCTCTGCCGCATCTCATCTCCATGCATCTTGAACTCGTCAAAAGATGCAGCAGGTGTGACGTTCTTCCAATCTGAGCATTGAAATCCCAGCGAATCGCTGAACTGGGAACGAGAGTCTTCGTTCCACATTCTCGTGAAGAAAGGCGGCCCCTCGATCGGGGAAGTGACAGCAGCGTCTAGCCAAAACACTTCAGGTACATCGGCAACTCGGAAAGTCATATAATCGTTGAACAGCTTGAGGAGATGAGCAGCCCGATCTCGCCGATACTTGAGCGAGGCGATCTCATCCTCGACTGATGTTTCACTGCTGATGTTTTTCGGCATCGTGTCAATGGAGATCTTCAGATGTTTTTGGAACCATGCCACCACAAAGCGATGTTGTTCGAGTGCTGATACCAGACCTGGGTCACCAGTCGCAGCTCGAAGCCGTTCCTGATCCGTGTTCCAGATCGCAATCCTTACGCGTTCATCTTCGTCGGCCGAAGGGCTCTCGATTCTTGAGAAATCAAAAGGCTCGGGGATTCCCAGGCGGTCTCGTGTGGACGCACAGGTGCTCAGTGATCGCGGGGTCTTTGCGTCCATGGTCAAATAGTCAGGACACACAGCGATATGATGGGCTGTCAGAAGTCCGACATGTACAGGTTCATATACCTTGACTTCCGTCGCAAAGTGCGATGAACTTCTTCTGACTGACCTTCTCAGGCTGACGCGGTGCAAGATTTAGGCGACCAGCAACCTTTCAGATGCTGCCTAGAGGCAGCGCTCATGGGCAAGCGATTGGACTGGCAATGCCAGTGTGATGCCCACGTTTCGTCTCGGCAGGAAGTTTTGATGCGCATTCGACTTTCGACGCCGAAGTAGCTGCAACGGGCCCACTGGGACCATCTTTTGAGAGCGGTGTGTAGGTCGCGTATTTCGAGGTGAAGCATGGCGCCGGTCACAAGATGGTCCGAGCACAATGAGATTTTTGAACAGCACTTATTTTTAGGCGTACCGAACTGTAATCTGCGCCACAATATGGCTGAACACGAGGTTCCATCTGCTAGTTTGGAGCAGGACCCTATGTCGCTTCTGCTCAATAGAGCACTTTCATTGCGATGTGATATACTTGGTCGGTTATATAAAGAGGAAATATGGCCACGTTAACGGTGAAGTCAGAACATTTTGAGTCCGCTTACCAGGAACAACTGGCGGACCTGTAGATATAAAACCCGCTTCGACATGGAAACTTTATGCTTCCTAGCCGCTTTTGCTTCGTGCCTGCCCGGTATCATTGCCTCTG
This sequence comes from Exophiala viscosa, assembly GCF_022695815.1. Lineage (NCBI taxonomy): Eukaryota > Fungi > Ascomycota > Eurotiomycetes > Chaetothyriales > Herpotrichiellaceae > Exophiala > Exophiala viscosa. The sequence continues at coordinate 1,492,410 of NW_026944355.1, read as the reverse complement.
CGCTATGGCAGCCTGCCGTTGGCACAACATGGAACATTCAATTGCAAAATCCACTCTCGAGCGCAACGACCAACGGCCTAGCAGTGTGGGATATCGATTTGTTCGACAATACTGCCGAGATAATATCCAGCATGCAGAAGAAGTCAAGTAGAGTGATCTGCTACTTCTCTGCCGGGAGTTACGAGCCAAACCGGCCGGACACAAACAGTTTTCTGAAATCCGATCTGGGAAGTGAACTGGATGGATGGCCAGGAGAATACTGGCTCGACATCAACTCGAGAAATGTCGGTAACATAATGCTCGATCGCATCAAGTTAGCCAAGCGAAAGGGCTGTGACGGCATCGATCCCGACAATGTCGACGGATACGCCAACGACAACGGCTTGGACTTGACATCTGCAGATGCGGTCAAGTACGTTACATTCCTGGCGGACGCGGCACATGCGCATAACATGTCCATCGGCCTGAAGAATGCCGGTGACATTATTCCAGATGTGATCGACCTCATGCAATGGAGCGTTAATGAGCAATGCCATGTATACGACGAATGCAGCACTTTTGAGCCCTTCGTCAAGCAGGGCAAGCCGGTCTTCCATATCGAGTATCCAAAGGGTGACAAAGACAATGATAAGCCGGTATCGACCACAAAGGCGGACGACATATGCGATGACAGCGCGGCGAAGAAGTTCTCAACGGTCCTAAAGAATTTAGACCTCGATGCATGGATGCAGACTTGCAAAAATGCTAGCTGAGCTGATATGAGGATGGTGGATGGATCATTGACAATTGAGGTAGTCATTGAAAGACACGTTTCGGTTCTATTGCATGCAAGATGGGTCCTGGTGCCACATTCACCTTGGTTGTCGTCGAGCCGTCATCGCTGCCGTCCTCACCCGCTTCTGGGTGGGAGGCTCTCAGTTGCTGGATTGTCTTTTGCGCATCTTCTTCGATTCTTCGCATACGTTCACGAAGATGAAAGTCTCGATCTTTCCATCGCGATTCCCACAAATCTTCAACCTCATTCCTTGCCTTTTCCAGCATAATCTGCACATTTTCCTCGAGATTCGTCAGCCGGTTCTTGAGATCATCCAGCAGAAAGTCTTTGGCTCGTAGTTGCTGCCTGAGTACCGTGTCTTTCTCATGTAGTCTTTCCCGGAGCTCTGCCATTTCCTTGTCTTTGAGATGTAGAGCTTTGCGGTACCCGTAATCGAGCTTCCGCATCATTCTAGCGTAATGCAAGCTGATTTCATTCTCACTATCCATTGGCAATGGACAGTGATTTTGGTTGGGCGTCTGAATGCTAGTCTCGAATGGAAATCTTCGTTCGTCCAATGCGTTTCTGGTCTGAGATGGGCCAGTCTCGTGCCGAATGGTGTTCTGCGATGAGGTAGATCGCATAGGCAAGGGGAAGGCACCGGTTGCATGGCGTCCAATGTAATCAGGTGACCGTGGCTCGTCGTGGTCATCTATGGTGGAGAGTATGGCACCGGCCGAACGGATTTGTATCGGACGTTGTGAGGTTGCTTGCAAATCAGCTGCATACCTCTGAGGCACACCGACAGCCAGGGAATGTCTGTCTGTTGACGTGTCAATTGCAGGCAGCCGAATCCGTGACCTTTGTCTCGAGAAAGGTGAAGGGAGTGTTACGTCTGTTGAAACCGGCAGCCCTGCCTCAGTCGACCTTCTCTGCGGTTGTGCAAGAGGCCTATCGACAGAAATCACATCTTGATCGGCTGCGTTGAACGACATCCTCTCCGAAGGTTGCACTACCTGACGGGACCGCACAGGTTCAATCGACGTTGCGGACAGTGAGCGGCGATGATGTCCATCGTGTCCGATCGGTGAGGGCATGTTGAACTCTGCAGGGTTAAGGATATTTGCTCTCACACTGGGCTTGACACGAAGTGTAGCCAGAGTCGACCTTGGTGTCAGTGCACCACTTTCCGGTTCGGACACATCATAGTCCATTTCATGTTCATTGTGGATGCTGTTAGAGTCTACTGGTGTTGTCTCCCCACTTCGGAAGCGGATTGTCTCCCCAGGAGCAGAGTATGGGGGTGGATCGTCAGTCGTAGTAGTAATACGAGAGCCATTCCGACCAATTCTGAAGGATCGCCCTCCAACATCAATGTCTATACTCCGTGCGTCATCTTGGAACGTGGTGGTAGAGATCTTCGTCCTCGTGGATATTATCGATGAGGCACGACTGGGCCTAGTGACCCTCGAGTTATTTATCTCACTGACCCATGTAGGGACAGGAAGGCCGTCATTCGCGTCATGGGAAGCGAAAGCCGCTGGACCAGTCAACGCGGAGACGTGGTCATCCTCTTCTGCTGACACTGTTTGGACAGGAGTTCTACTCTCCGTGGAGCGAGTATGTTTGGGAGCAGTCTTGTTTGTTGAGTGATTGAAGCGAAACATATCTGAGGTTGACTGTGTCAGGATGCAGATCTCCTCGGTTGCGGTGGCCGCTCTCTTGTAAGCTGGCCAGACGGCGGTGGCCATGGCTCATATAGTATTTCAAGCGGCTGAGAGTGAGTAAAGGCCAGGTGGGACGGTGACATGCATTCCAGGCAGAAAGATATCTAAAGGGTGACTGTCTGACGATGTGATATCGGGGCATGCCTCAAAACTGTGCGTTGCTGATTGAGAAGAGTGTAGAATATGCTGTCAGACAGAGAGGCGGCCTGAATCGCACTTGCAAAGCCTAGTAGCCTCAGCCTCAGCCTCACAACCTCATCGTGCAGCATCGCACGGCAGTGCAGTCAGTCAGAGGCGTCCCCGTCTATGTCTTTTTCTACTTCACTCTCAATCCTCCTCTTCTGGTGTCGTGTCTTTCTGCAGCTTTGACAGCATGCCGTCGAGCGTTGTCTCTACTTTGTCCAAACCTCTTGTCTCCTCGTCAATTCTGCCTGAAGAGCTGCGCGTTGCTTCTGACTCATCCAGAAAAGTCCAGCAATTTAGGGAACTTTACATCTTGTAAGTAAAGTGGAATGCCTGCTTGTTAGAAGCTAGGATACCTTGGCCAGGAAGAAATATGGGAGTGAAAACCGATTGTCGCTTTTGTGAGAAAGTGTAGGCTCTTCGGAATGCACTCGTTATGTATGTTGCAAATGACATATCTACTGGTCAATCCGAGTTCGTAAAAGGCTCGACATGGGTGTACATTCCGATGGATGAACGGTTTTTCACCTCTTTATATACCGCAACCTCCGACATGACATCGTTGAGGATATGCATTTGCATATGATGGTACGGTACTGTGAAATTGAGGCATTGTTTGGTGATTGGCTACAAGCTGATCTGGTTAAGTTCCAGGGCTTAAGAGGAGATGTGCCGCCTATTGCATGTCTGTTTGGGTGCTGCCCGCCCCCGTGGTGACGGCTGGGGAGAAAGAGTTGGAGAGGGCGGCGGCTGCCTGGGTCAACCCTTGCAATGATTGTCCCCAGATCAGGGAAAAAGTGACTTCATAGCATGCAACGCGGAAAGAAAAACACCCCACGCATGCATCGAGTAGATTCTACAACTCAACATTATCACCCAACGCAGGAAGACTCCAGTCACATCTCTTCTTTCCTCACCATCCTATGATATCACCGTTGACGGTGCAGTCTTCGTCTCTTGCTCATCATCGACAATTTCCATGCAACTGATCGAGCCTCTACACGTCGAAGTTCATCCCTACGAGCCCAACACGTGGATTCCTGACCCGAACTCCGAACATTGAAAAGGCCAACTCACATGCTTCCTACCACCTAACAGCCCCCTCCCCTCCATTGACACCACTCTCGACCCTGATCTGTCGTGCCTCCTTCCCACTTGTCTGGCCGCGTTCCGCGAACATGCCAGAGCCTGTCAATGGCGAGACAGCCAAGCCGCGCAAGGCTCCTCGGAAAAGCAAGAGGAGAGGAAACCAACTGCAGAAGCCATGGCTTTACGACCTGGTCCTTTGGACTATGTCAGTCTTGATTGACTTGTTCTTCCGCGAAGTGCATCCCCGTGGAGCTTGGAAAATCCCTCGAACGGGTCCCGTCATCCTCGTTGCAGCACCACATGCCAATCAGGTATGGAGAGTCTATGGTTGGTCATGTATGATGCTGACATCTAGCAGTTCGTAGACTCTTTGATTCTCATGAGACTACTCAAGTCCGAGGCCAAAAGGAGGATATCATATTTAATAGCTGAGAAGTCAACCTCGCGCAAGTTCATTGGAACTCTTTCAAAAGGGATTGGGGCAATACCGGTAGGACGAGCTCTTGACAAGGTGAAGCCTGCCGAGGGCAAAGTCTATCTTCCAGATCCAGAACATGATCCGACCCTGATCCGTGGCGTTGGAACGGACTTCAAGAATGGCTCATTTGAAGTCGGTGGTCTCGTAGTCCTGCCCAAGGTCAACGGGCAAGCACCCAGCACCGAGATTGCCGAGATCATATCCTCCACAGAAATCAGACTCAAGAAACCTTTCAAGACGCCGGAAGCCTTGGAGTTTCTGACAAAGGGCGAGGCTACAGAAGACGACGGAGATGGATCTCGTGGCACTTCCTTCAAAGTGGCACCATTTGTCGACCAAACCAAGGTCTACAACGCCGTATTTGAAGAACTGGATGCAGGCGGATGTATTGGAATCTTCCCAGAAGGCGGTAGTCACGATAGACCAGACCTCCTTCCTTTGAAAGCGGGTGTTGCCATTATGGCCCTCGGAGCCGAAGCCAATCATCCTGGGTGCGGTGTCAAGATCATTCCCATCGGCATGAATTACTTCCACGCTCACAAATTTCGGTCGAGGGCGGTGATCGAGTTCGGTCACCCCATCGAGGTCCACCCTGATCAAGTTGAAGCATACAAAGCCGGCGACCGCAGAAACGCTGTCGGCTCACTCCTCGAAACGGTATATCAGGGTCTTTTGTCCGTGACACAAAGCTGCCCGGACTACGAAACCCTGATGCTAGTGCAAGCGGCCAGAAGGTTGTACAACCCATGGGGGAAGAAATTGCCCTTACCCTTGGTGGTCGAACTCAACCGACGTTTCGTCAAAGGCTACACCCGGTACAAGGATGATCCACGAGTGGTCGCTCTCAAAAAGGACGTCCTGGATTACAACCGTCAGCTCCGTGCACTAGGTCTTCGCGACCATCAATTGGAATGGGGCAACCCTGCGAAACGACCTTGGTGGCTGATCTTCGGCACTTTGATATACCGTCTTGGAGAACTGCTGGTGTTAGGCATTGGCACACTTCCCGGTCTAGCCATGTTCTGGCCCGTCTTTGTCACCACCAAAGTGATCTCTGTCAAAAAGTCGCGCGAAGCACTTGCAGCCTCGACGGTGAAATTGCAAGGTCGAGATGTCATTACCACGTGGAAGCTGCTTGTCGCCATGGCCTTTGCACCTGCACTCTACATCTACTACACCGTTATTGTGACAATGTGGCTGGTCTACAACCGACGTGGGGGATACTACACAGACAGGGTTCCGTGGTGGATGGTCGCTCGCACATATGTCCCTGACTTCGTGCCTACGTGGCTCTTTGCCATTTGCTTCCTCATTTTGTGTATCAGTATTACGTTTGCGGCACTGCGAATTGGTGAAATCGGCATGGACGTTGTCAAATCACTTCGACCACTTCTCATTGCTCTCAATCCACAATCGTCAACTCGGATTGCAAGGCTTCGAAAAACCCGGGAGAAGTTGTCCATCAAAGTGACAGACCTCATCAATACTCTGGGACCGGAGGTGTTCCCCGACTTTGATGCAGAGAGAATTGTTGCCGATCCATTCAGAGAAGGTGCTTATCAATCAAGATATAAGCAAATGCCGGAAGAACCTGCGATGGTCGACACTGCTGAGCCTACCACGCCAACATCTGGCGCGTTCGAAGCAGCACCTGAATCGCCAGGCTCAAGAACTTTCAGCTCATTGTTGCCATCCAACGAGTCATTTGGTAACATTGGTGGATTCGGATTCTTTGCATCTCGGCCTACCACCCCGAAAAGCCGTAGCAGGAGCAGTTCGGTGGGTGGGGCGCTCACTTGGGGCAACATGAAACCTCTCAGCGCCGTGAACAATAAGGAGAGCTTCGACGAGGTCAGTAAGAGGATCCGCGGGGCAATGCGTGAAAGAGGACGCAAACGGGAAAGTGAAGGAGCCGACACAGGGACGGAAAGCAGCTGGGATATGGCATCGGATGGCCCAGCTACCGATGACGAGGAGCTCAAGAAAAAAAGATAGAAGTAATGCAATTGCGCATTCTTTGATGACGGGATGATTAACGAGGTTTGACGAGGCATACAGACCAGGGTAGATATCGGAAAAGACAAGGCATATTTACATGAGTATCATTTTTCCAGTATCATGAAACCACTGACACGGAATTGGTGACTAACGAGCGACGACGATCTTCTTACCATCTCGGATCTCGGGTTGTGGTGCAACGAGGCCGAAGCTGAGGAGGACGCTGGGACCTTACTCGTATGGTGGGCGAGTTTGGGGAGTGTTTTGAGGAGGTGGAGTTTGGTGCCGGGCCATCAAAACAAGGCAAAGGCAACTCAATTCGCAGCCACCACAAACCTCGCCGACATCGACATCATAGTAGCCTTATTCGCTATAGCCCGGCACCACCTCTCTCTGTTGTATCTTCATGTTGTCCTTCGGCGTGTTGTTTCACTAAGGTGTTGTCTGCCTTCTCTTCTTATTTCTCTGGATGCATGTTTCATCTTCTAGAACGCACGAGCACGCCTTCCTCATGACCAATCTTTTGCTTGGATTGTATACATGACGACTACCACGAGCTGATGATCTTTTTGACCACGAGATCTCATTGCAGCCGCACTCTTCAAGTCATCCTCTGATCTCTCGTCGCCCGCCACGTCTGATTCCGCAAGAACCTTGTCAACCTCGTAGTCATGGATCCTTCCAAGCAGTCTACCTTTACCTCGTTACCCTCCCCATATGCGTCCGGCTCTACGCATGCACCTTTCCGTTTGGATGAAGGATTCTCGGAAGACACTTCGAGTCAGGATGAAAATGGCAGAAATATGTTTGACGCCACAGCTGCACGATTTCAAGAATGGGTTATGGCTCAGAACGAAGATGCCAGGGCCGAGATTGCATACGAAGTCCTACGAACACTACGGACCTCCAATATTGCAGCCGTCGTCGATCGGCTGACACCCTTACTGCACATGGACCCGATAGAAAAACTCCCTGCGGAGATCACGTCACAGATGTTTTCGTATCTCGATGCCAATACTCTACTGATAGCATCGCTTGCCTCTCAAACCTGGCGCGCACGAATCGTGGACCCCATGCTGTGGCTGGACCTCTACGAGAGTCAGGGTTGGGCTTATGATAGAAGGGAAGTCAGAGCTTTCGAGCATGCACACAATTCTCTCATTCGCAACGAGTTCAAGAAATCTCGAGGGCAGTTTCATAGCCAGCCTACGAAGAAGCGTGTAACAATGGAATGGCTTGAGTCGAAAGGTCGAAAGTTGTCAGCCGATGTATCTCAGTGGCGAGAACAGCATGGTGTGATTGAAGCAGACACGGATATAAAATCGGAACCCGAAGACATGGAAATGCACGATGCGCCCAATGATGTACAGAACTCTCCACCACGGCCAAACAAGAGGTCGAGTCAGGAGTCGGGCGATGAGATGGACTACTATTCAAGTCCTCAAGAGATCGAATATGAAAGTGACAGGGGAAAAGGCAAGGCGGTTGATAATCATACCCATGGTCCCAGATCACAGCTCGCCATCACTGGTTCTGACGGGCGAGAGCGATTGAATTGGCTGCATCTTTACATGCAGCGTCAGAAATTAGAGCACAACTGGACAAAGGGTTTGTACTCTACTTTTCAACTACCTCACCCCGACCACCCGAACGAGGCACACACCGAATGTGTATACACAATCCAATTCTTTGGCAAGTGGTTGGTGAGCGGAAGTCGCGACAAGACACTGCGTGTATGGGACCTGGAAACTCGACGGTTACGTGGAAAGCCTTTGGTCGGTCATTCACAGTCTGTCCTATGTCTCCAGTTCGACCCTACGGAGGATGAAGATATCATAATATCTGGTAGCAGCGACGCGAGTGTGCTGATCTGGAAATTCTCAACGGGTCAAAAGTTGCACGAAATCCCTTCGGCACATGAGGAATCTGTGCTCAACCTCAAATTCGACAAACGGTATCTTGTGACTTGTTCTAAGGATCGCCGCATCCGAATATGGAACCGCCGCCACTTGACTGCGACAGACCCGGACTATCCAAAAGTCAGTAAGCACAGCTCAGCAAAGGTGCCCTCTTACATTGTCAATACAACAGACATGGATCCATCTCTACTTGAAGCGAGGCTCCCCAATGGTACCATCCGAGCCCTGAAGCCCTACATGCTTCTATTGACGCTAGAAGGACATAATGCTGCAGTCAACGCCATCCAAATCAGTGGTGATCTCATCGTCTCCGCATCAGGTGACAGGCTCATCAAGGTATGGAATGCCAGAAATGGCAAACTCCTCCGCACATTGCAAGGGCATCAGAAAGGCATTGCTTGCGTTCAATTTGACAGCAAGCGAGTTGTCAGTGGAAGCAGCGACAATACCGTACGAATATACGATCCATATACAGGAGCAGAGGTTGCAGAACTCAAGGGCCATAACAACTTGGTGAGGACCATTCAAGCAGGATTTGGTGATCTGCCAGGCTGCGATGAGGATGACAATCTTCGAGCCAGAGAAGCCGAAAGAAAATATCTCGAGCGTCTGACGAACGGTAAAATTGTCGAAGACAGACAATATAGGCGAGAGATCAGGAATGGTGATCATGGGAGCTCTCGACTTGCTCTGGGTGCGAAATTGCCCCCTGGGGGAGGCGGCAGCAAATGGGGCCGGATTGTGTCGGGCAGTTACGATCAAACAATCATTATATGGAGAAAGAACGCAGAAGGTCATTGGGTGATTGGAAAACAATTGCGCCAGGAGGCGCACGGTCAGGAGACCGCCACTGCACGACAGCGTTCTCAGGCTCAAACTGCGGATATGGACCCTCAGTCCTTGCCAGCATCACAACCTACCAGTATCCCAAATCCAGCTGTCCCTCAAGTCCACTCCGCGCCAGCCAATCTCGGTCCCGCTGGCGCTGCACATCCGGCGGCGATGTCTGCATCGCAAATCGTCCAACAAGCCGTCGGAACCTCCTTCGCGAGTCTGGGTGCCGGCCTTACGAATGTCATGGGCATCGGGCGGGTGTTGAATCCTCCTATCACCGGTCCCAGAAACGGCGCCAGTCAACAATCTAGCTTCTCCTCGAGTTCGACGATTAGCGGTACACCCCAGAGCATCGCTTCAGCCGCCGCGGCGCATACTCAGGCTCTCGTATCTCAGTCTGTACAGCAAGCGTTGAATCAAGCCGCGCTGCAACGCTCTTCTTCTCGGAACCAGACCGGCGGCCAGAACCAGAGCCAGACCATACATGTGAACCTAGGGCAGCCGCTGAGTGCAGCTTCAGCGACTGCTGGCTCGAGTTCGAGTTCGCATGGCCTGCCACAAGTACAAGGACAAGCGCAGGTTAATGTGGCTCTCCATCCGCAAGTAGCCGCGGCTCAGCAGCAGCAACAACATCAACAAGCGCAGCATCAGCAGGCCGCGGCGTCGAACCAGGGTCAACAGGGGGAGCAGCAGTCCTCAGTGTCACGAGTGTTTAAACTACAATTCGATGCGCGGCGGATAGTCTGTTGCTCGCAGGACAGCAGGATTGTGGGCTGGGATTTTGCAAATGGTGATCCGGACGTTATTGAGGCTTCTCGGTTCTTCATTGGACCTTGACCTGCCTTTTTTTTTGGAGATCTTCTTTTTGAGACCAGGGGGTTGTGACCGCCAGTAATATACTCACGAGTCTCCGATTTGAGCATCTAGGATTTGTTTTTGACGTTTGGCTACGTTCTCGGAGGATCAGTGTGGCACGTCACCAGGCATGGAAGGTTTGAAGCATTAGCATTCAGGGGCTTCGGTTGTCACAACGCATGAGACGAGCATCTAGGGTAGAACGTCCGCCAAAGTAGTGTCTATGAAAACTTTGGTAAACAAAATTTGGTATCCAGTAGGGGTAATTGCAGTACTCTTACTCCGGCACAGTAAGGACGCCGCTTATTGCTCAAAGCCGAGCAGTATACAGTTTCTATCGATGCAACAGCTCTATATCATGAAGCATGCACTTTGACCGGACTGACCGACAACGACTCAGGTACGGACGAAGACTTGCTTCCTCTGTTGCCGACTTTGTTTTTGCTTTTTGTGCTCTTCGGTCGCTCATCCATGTTTTCTTCATTTTGGGCTGCATCGCCCATTTTCCGGACGCGCCACTGCCACTCCCACAGGACGGGCAGGAAACTCCACAGGTCAAAGTCCGGCCACAGTACATCGAGAAAGACGATCTGCGTGTCCTCATGGCACTGCCAGAGCATGAAGTCGGAGAGACGACTTACGCCGCTGGTGCGGACGAGGAGGTCGATCGGTGGGTCGGAGGCGGTGTACATGTGTGAGGTTAGTGTGTCGGGGGTGATGAGTTCGGGAGAAGGGTATTGCGGTGGCGGTTGTTTCTGTTTGTCGGGCGTGGTCAGTCCCGAGGAAGTGATGTCGTCGTGTTGGAGGGTTGTGGACGTTGATACTGAGGATAGGTCGTGGTCGTGGTTGTGGTCGGAAAAGGAGGAGGACAAGGATGTCGTGCTGGAGGAGGGAGACTGGAGGCCTTGTCTGGGCGTCTGTAGATATGTGGAAGATTTGTTATAGTGCTGTTGCTCTTGTTGCTGCTGCGAGCGAATTGTGTCTGTGATTCTGTCTTGTCGGAATGGGCTTGGTCGTTCCTTGTTGGCGTCAGGGACCGGTCGGGAAAAGTCCTGGACCGTCTCGCGGATAGCTGAAGTAATTTCCTCGCGGCTCGTATAGGGAAAGCATACATTGAGTACGCATTTTGTATTATGAGCTGTCATGGCCACGGCCTTGTCGACCGCTTCCAGGACGTCGGGCTTGATCAGCTCGCGCTGGCCAAGGATGCGGATGCGCGCACCGTATCGGTCGAGGAGGTCGCCGTGCTGGACGAGCTGTTTGAGCTTGATTTTGGCCATGTCCATGAGTGCATCGACCTCGTATTTGGTGCGCTTAAAGTTCTCGATGCTGAAGGCATAGATGGTAACATGCGTCACCCCGGATTTGTAGCATACTTCCAGAATCTGTGGGAGGCTCTCGTTAGAGCGGTGAGGCTCAAAGGGTTGAGGGGATATACTCTTGCAAGGGCTTCAAAGCCCAAGTTGTGTCCTTCCACGGTTTCTATGCGGTGCGTTTTGGCATACCGTCTGTTTCCATCCATGACAAAAGCCACATGTTTCGGGACGGGGCCCTGGCGGAGAGCACCAATGAGCAGTTCTCGGAGTTGGTTGAGTGCCCATTCTGCGGGCGGAGAGGAGAGGAGCCACCGGCGCACATGGGACACGTTCTTGGAAGGCATGGTATTTCTTTATCTTGGAGAATTGGAGGAGTAAGATGTTTACCCGCGTGTAGGGAGGCGTCCGTTCAGACGAGGTCACCGAAACGAAGCGGCAAGCATTGTAATCGCGACTTCTGTGAGGATCAGGATCGTTGGGTCACAGCAGTGTAGTCGTTGTTTGACAGAGCGTGGACAGAGCGTGGAGGGTATACGTGGCAGAAGTGATGGTGGTTGTTGACAGGCTGCGCCGACTCGTTAACATAAATTCGGGGGATGTGAGAGATGACGCAGCGCCAAAGGTGGTCAATTCCAACGGCCTCGGCAGCCAATCCAGATTTAAGGGTGCCTGGCGAGGCTGCGTTTGTGGGTATACAGTACAGTACGAGGATCAGTATATCCGTACAGGTACCTAATGATGGGAACAATTGATGAAAGAGATTCAATGTCAATAGTATACCCATCAGCACTAATAACAATTCAACCAGGATGCTGCTGAAGTTTTCCCCCGGTTCATCCGCAGCCAAATAACCCCATACTCAAGAAGAGAGTCTTTGTACTCGCTAATATTGCACAAAAGAGATCAAAGACCAATTGTACCCTCAAGTCCACTCGACAATCAGTCTCGTTCATCCATGTCATCTGCCCGAGACTCGAGCAGCACCCTCCTTCTCGCCTGCGCCGGTGGTCGCACCAGGAGGGAGCAGAACGTCAGGAAGCTTAATCCCTACACCCCCTTTGGGACCGACTTCCTTCCCCTTTTTGATTGCCGGCGAACTGCCTCGGCCACTGCTGTTGTTGCTGTCGTTCTTGTCGTCATCTTGTTGTAGCTGCACTTCGAGTCGTTCTAACTTCTCACCGCGTAGAATCTTGAGGATCTCCTCGCGGTCGAGCGTCTCAAATTCCATCAGGGCGTCTTTGAGCGCCTCCAATTCCTTGCGCTTCTCTTTCACAATCTTGTCGGCTCGCTGTCTCCCGGCTTCAACAATGTTTCGAACTTCGCGCTCGATTTCCTGCTTTGTCTGGCTTGACAGATTATTGTAGTCAGAAGCCAAGTCAACGTTACCAAGACTGGGCGAGAAGCCGCATTGCGTCACCAGGTGATATGCAACTTGTGTGGCGGCTTGAACGTCGGACGAGATACCGCTTGTGACCTTGTTAGGACCATAGATCAGTTCTTCAGCCGCTCGGCCACCCATGGAGACATCAATCTGGCTGAGATATTGATCGTATCCCATGCTGACAGCATCCATCTCGGGTAACTGGTGGGTCACACCCAGAGCACGACCTCTAGGTATGATTGTCATCTTGTACAACTCCTGGCTGCCTGGTGTAAAGAGGTTGACCAAGCAATGGCCGGCTTCATGATAAGCGGTGCAGATCTTGTCCTTCTCGCGGATCACTCTAGACTTGTTCTCGGCTCCCATGATAATCTTATCTTTGGCCCATTCGAAATTGTGCGCATTGACCTTCTTATACTTGAGGCGAGAAGCGTGGACTGCAGCCTGGTTGCAAAGATTCTCTAGCTCAGCCCCAGACATGCCACTGGTCGCTCGTGCAAGCTTGGTAGCGTCCACGTCAGCGGAGATAGGCATATTCCTCATATGGTGCTTGAGGATCTCAACCCGGCCTCGGACGTCGGGTAGAGGTACGTTGACATTACGGTCGAAGCGGCCAGGTCGAGTGAGTGCTTTGTCGAGAGATTCTGGATAGTTGGTGGCAGCAATGAGGATCACCCCAGTACTTGGGCTGAAACCATCCAGCTCTGTCAGCAGCTGGTTGAGTGTCTGCTTGGCATAGGCTGGATCACGCGCGTTTCGTTTGCCTCCCACAGCATCAAGCTCGTCAATGAAGATGATAGCTGGCGCCTTGTTCCGGGCTTGGGAGAAGAGATCTCGAACACGTTTCGCACCAACGCCGACATAAAGCTCATCGAATTCCGAACCAGACATGTAGAATACCGGGACTCCAGCCTCTCCCGCCACAGCACGAGCAAGCATGGTCTTACCGGTACCAGGTGGACCAACCAGAAGAACACCCTTGGGAAGCTTGCCACCCAACCTGTTGAATTTTTCCGGGTTCTTCAAGAATTCGACCAGTTCTTGCAATTCTTCCTTGGCTTCGTCGCAACCGTGCACGTCGCTGAAACGTACGGTTTGGTGCTGAGGTTGAACTTCGTTGTTTTGCCCGCCCCGGGTACGGAAATTTCCGGTAAACTCGACCACCATGGTGAGGACGACTAGCAAAAAGTAACCGGAGAGACCGACCCAGAGGAACATTTTGACCCATTTCAGAATTGTGGCGCCCCATGATTCTTCCACCACGACATATAAGGGTGCTTCTTTTGCGCCTGTACCCGACTTTGTGCCTGACATGACGAGTTGTCCACCATAGTTCTGTCCGGCAACCGCCTGACCTACAGCTTGTAGCTTGTCTTGACCCAAACCACCACCTTGTACCATGTTGCTGGCACCTGCAAACCCAGGTGCGGACCCCGGTGCAGGCACAAAGCCAGTCATTTGGAGAGCTTTGAGGTAAGTGGCGTCGACCGTGGGATTTGTGGCATACCGACCGGACTGGTATCTTTCGATGACAATCTTGGGCATGTTGGAACGCAACAGAGCGGAGTAGAAGGCATTCTGAGCAGTGGCGCTTGTAGGGTTGTTGTTGGCTGTCTTTTCAGCATGCGCGAGCATGTTCTGGCTTGCAGGCTGAAAGGTGGTGGAGAATTGCCGACGCGATGTGAAATAACTAGAGTCTCCTTTGCGTGGAGGACCAAACAGGAGAGATGTCATTGATGGCTGCGTGCGGCGGGGGGCGAGGCCAACGGCTCTGGCAGGCGATGTCTTCGCTGCGGCTCTGGGCGCACCTGTGGAGAAGGCTCGTCGAAGGGAGGAGAGAGGGGTCTGGTGTGGTATCATGATACTTCGGATGCTGGGCAACATCCAAGGTAGAGATTGACGGGAAGTAGGATATAGTGGTCCAGACTGTAGGCTGCTCGTTGCGACGGTGCTCATGAAATCGGGAATGACGATCTTGGACGGTAGCTGGCAAGTGTCAGGGACCTCTCGCTCCTCTTTCGACGATGTATCACCCACATTTGACTTGTTGGCCGACTGGCTAGATGTCGTGTGTAGTTCCCGCGTGCCCGCAACATCTCCTTCTGCCCGCAGCCGGGAGAGGCGATAACGACGTATGGAGTTCATCGGAGAAGTCATGAGCGAAGGAAGGGCCGTCCACACATCTGGGCCAATTACGGACAGGCTCTGTATGGACATTAGTGTCAGTGATAGTCGAACAAGACGGGGACAAGCGTTGCGCACCGGGAGTTGAGAGAGCGAGACCTGTAGGGCCATCTTGACAATTCGAGCGCGAGGCGCCGCAACAAAAGGGTTCGACTTGTATCAGTCTTGAAAAGATACTCAGTGACCAGATATATTTAAAGAAAGGATAGAATAAGACAGGAGAGACACCTTTGCCTTGCCTTGCCACGCCAAAAGTTGTCGAATATATGGGTGGTGGGCAGGCGTTTGCGGGCGATGGATGACGGTGACAAGGGCGAACGAGTAAAGGGACGAAGACGCAGGCAACGGCAACTACGAATGAGTGACTGACTGACTGACTGACATAGAAATTGAGTTGAATTCCACCCAGTTCGCTGGAGTCAAAACTGACCGACCAGACCGACTTTGGCCGAATCCGAATCCCGCCACTATGAGATTGAGCACGTGCTTAGACTGATTAGCTAATTTCTTCCTGAGGCAAGTCAACCGGATTCGTCAGTGCTTCAATAACATGCATTTTCATTATTGAGACTTAGTCATTTACACATCCCTCACATACAAGCTACACACGTAGCGGCACACTTCGAAGACGTCAAGCTGTATTACATTTTCCCTACATATTTGACTTCCCAGGTGACTCCTTGATCGCTGCAAAGTGCTACTACGGTAAACAAAAACTAACATCAATTCGACGCGTGTCAGGGTGAAGCGTGAGGAAGTCTCGGTGACCCCAGAGGAGACACAAACGACGGACTGACCGTCCCCGACTTTGGCGTCGCTTCAGAAAAGACTGGCGACCTCCTCCCACCACCGCTTGATTTCTGCACGGGTGTTCGTGGCGGAGATGCTGGATCGGCTTCTGTCGATGCTTCACTCCCTGAAAATGCTGGATGATGTTCATTGATCCACGTGCTTCCCGGCAATTCCTGTGGCACACTGGGTTTCTTAGGTATTGGCTTGACTAACCTCTCTGGCTCGTACGCTGGAGGCGATGATGCGGGATTGCTAGGCCAGCGCGAGACAGCCCCTGGCGACTTTTGCTGCATTTCTGGGCTGTCCAGCTCGTGGGTCACCGGTTCTTCTTCAAACTGTATGAGCGCCGGCTCTTGTGCCGGGAACGTTGATGCTCGCGCTGATGCCGCTGCCGCTGCCGCCCTAGCTCGCCGCTTTCTCCACCATATGAAGACGATGATGAGAATTATGAACAGCACTGCGTTGACGACGATGCCAATAAGACCGCCTATAGGCAAGCCTCCTGGACGTGCTGCCTTTGGAGCAAGGATGTAGCGCTCTGTGAAGATGTGGTCGGTTATGAGAGTCAGGCCTGTCACAGTGGGTGTGATTCCCGGTATCAACGTCGTGCTCAGGCTGGAATAACATGGCGTCTGCCCTCCAATGGCGGTATAGTATACCTGATAGCCACTATGATGGTCAACTGGTGCTTACAAACATATTGCAGGAACACTCACTATGGACAGCAGGCACTCGACGTGGTGAAATAGTCCTGTGGACACCGCGTGATTTCGGCATTGATCTCTGCCTGGTTCGGGCAGCAGTCACCTCTCCCATTGGAACAGCCGACCACTGGGAACTCGGTCACCATGTTGTTGGACCCTGTCACCATAGCAAAGTACGGCACTGTGCAGCTGCCCGTCATCAATGGCCGCCCAGAAAAGGCGGCCGTTGCGGGCTTGGCTGTGGTCGCTACAGCCGCTTCGGTGACCACGTTGTCTGTTATGGTGCTGAAGCTTGTGTTGAGCGCCGACATGGATGAGGTTGTCGTTGAAGTCACGGCAGATGTGGCAGCTTCTGTTGCTGTCTCCGAGCTCAAGCTGGCAAGGACACTGGATAACCCTGCCGGCGAACATCCCACAAAATCTGGGGCGGTCTCACTGACAGCTTCACATTCTTGTTGATTGAACTGGATTGCAGCTGGCTCATTATCAGTCTCTATTGGCGTCAATCTGGATCTCTCAACATACTAGCTTGCTCCGTGGAGTTGCAATTGGTGAACAGGCAACATGACAAACTTGCGACATAATTGTTATTTTTGCAAAGACAGCCGATGTCAATGACGGCGCAGGATGTCTGAGACGAGGTAGAGTTCGACAGGCAGTTTTGCTAATGACCAAGTCAATGTCTGATAAGTTGCTCTCAGAATGCTAGCCACTTACCGCGCAAACAGGGATATTTCCAACATCAATAGCCTGGATAAGGTGAAAACAGAAGAACGAGAGAATGACTGTGATTAGGTCCATCTTGGACAACGCTGGACTTGACAATCACGATGTTGCTTGCTGCTTCTCAACCGACATCCCACGGGCGACCTTGTAATGAGTTGAAACCTTGATCAGATGTGGCATCATGGGAGAAGAGGTCTTGCACCGACACTTGGGCAAAACCTTTGTCTCTGAGCCGAAGTTCCGAACACAAAGAAAACATACCTGCGGTAGCCATGGGCGACATTTTTCGAACAATGAGGCCACGAGGCGTGGAGTTATCGTCGAAAGCGGTTGTCAACGTCGCCTGGAATGTGGGACAAGCATTCCGCAAAATGTCAGTCATAGAAACTCTGGAATGTTATGCTTGCCGCGGCCGCATGATATGACAATCGACCTCGGTCCACCACAATGATCGTGGGAGACATTGATGACAGCGAAAGCCCTGTACTGCGCTCTTATCACTTTGCCATCAAATGGCAATGCCATACATGCTGCATCGTCCAAATACCGACATTTGCACATTCGAGTCTCCGCGCCATCCATCGTACTTCTGATGGATTATGATGACCCCATCCGTTGACGCCATCCCCTCCTGCAGCCAATCAGATTGCCAGCCTCTCGTTTGATGCCATATTGCCCAAGATAACACCATACATCAGACTGCTCATTCACCCAGGAGTTCCAAGCCATGCAGCTGATCGCTGTTCCGGGCCTCTGGAGTGCTTCCCATGACAATGTGTCCTTCAATGAGCTGCGGGCTATCTCTTGAGATGTCGTCTCAACCATAGCACGTGCGACCACCAATTTGCCAATCTTCAAAGGCGCCCAAAAGACGTTGTAACTTTCGTCTGTTGTTGCCTTGCACTTGCTACGTGGATGTTATTGTTGTTAATCGAGCTAATCTTAGACTTCGATATCGCTTTAACAATGGCACACTTGGAAGCACGCAAGCATATTTCTCCGGACTCGGGCTTTCCTATCACACTCCACCCAGTATTTAACCCAAAGATCAAGGCGCACACGCCCCCAGAGCCCATACGAGAAGAGGTCACTCCGGCCAAAGACAGGGCCTTCTTTGCTGATCCCGATAAGGACGCACTGTTCTCAGTAGCGAAGCGTGTCGACCTGACCGAGTCCATTGGCACCGTTCTTGAGAATGTGCAACTCTCCCAACTGAATCCCCAACAACTCGACGAGCTCGCCCTTCTGGTCAACGAACGCGGTGTCGTCTTCTTCCGGGATCAAGATCTTACGACAGATCAACAGGTGAAACTGTTCGAACACTACGGTGTTCTTGACAAGCATCCTGCCCAGAAGGATCAACGACACGTCATCATCAAAGGCAGCCGAGAAGACCATCGCGAGATCCTCTCTTACACTCCTTGGCCATCCGGCGACTTCCACGCCGACACTTCTTTCGAGGTCAATCCGCCTTCATACTCTCTCCTGCGGATGGAAGAGCATCCCGCTGTCGGTGGAGATACTGCCTGGGTATCACAATACGGCTTGTACGATGCACTGAGCAAAGCACTCAGAGGGTTCCTCGACAGCCTTCATGCGGTGCACACCTCCAGACTGCAGTATGACACCATCCTTGATCTGTGGGGTGTAGGACCGAATCGGCCGCCGATCGACACTCATCATCCAGCCGTCAGGACACATCCTGTGACCGGGCTCAAGGCATTGAATGTGAACCCAGGCTTCGTAACCGGCTTTGCTGAATTATTGAAGAAGGAGTCAGGTAAGCCGACATGGTATTTCTTAACGCAAGCAATCAATTGACTGTGTAAAAGACAAGTTGCTTGAGCTCTTAGAATACCATATCCATTCTGCAGATGATCACTACGTGCGTTGGAAGTGGGCGGTAGGTAGTGTCGCCATGTGGGACAACCGGTGAGTCTTATCATCACCAGCACTGTATCCATGCTGACAAAGTCTAGCTGCACTTTGCATCGTGTCATCCCTGGGACATACGAGGGGAACAGAAAGGGCATTCGGACCACCGTGTTTGGCGAAAAGCGTACGTCTATAGGCCTCAACGTTTGAGTAATACTAACCCCATGAGAAGCATACCTGGACCCAAAAAGTGAGAGTCGCAATGAGCGGGCACAACGGCTCAAGGCAGCCGCTGCCAACGGCTGTTCCGACAACGGAGAGATCAGGACAAATGGCTCGGCTGATGTCCCAGCTTAGTAGGATTTAAGGCAAATAATCCAAATGTACACAGTACAGCCAGAACACAACTGCAGAAGAGTGCAATGCGGACGTCAAATTCTCTGTCTTGCGCCTATCCATCCAAAGCCTGAACGACTTGGGCCCAGTCCTGCTCCCCATACGCACCAGGGACACTGTGTCCATCAAACAAGCTAGCCAGAATCACCCGGTCCTTCTGCTCGCCCTGCCACGGCTGTCTCCCATGCTGAGCAATAATATTATCATACACCAGCACATCACCCTGCTGCCATTTATGCAGCACGCGAATGTCGTCCGTAATGTCCGCCAGCTTGGCAAGGTACTTCTCCGGGATGGGCGTGCCGTCTCCAAAATACTGAGTCGTCACCTTGTTTCTCGCTGTAGCTGTCTTATTGTGCTGTGTTGTTTTATAGTATGCGGCCAAGCCCGTGAACAGTGTCGGCAAGTTTGTGCTAGGCTGCGTGCGGATCGCGGGCAATCTGTGCGTGAGGACTAAAGTGTTGTCGTCGGTCCAGTCCGAGGTCGTGTGCTTACCACGGCCATACCTTGCGATCTGGGCCTCGATCTTGGACCGGCGCGTGGCTTCGTCGTCATCATCCTTGATGTCCTTGCCGAAGGCCTGGCGCAGAGTCGACCCGCCTTCGTACTGCTTGTCGACTTTGTACGTGACTTTGCTGAGGATGCCCTTGGTGCCGAGCTCGGCGGTGAACTCTGGGATTTCTTGCTGCGCGCGGTTGAAGAGTTCTAAAGATGACGAGATGGGCGTTTCGCCGCCTGATGCGGGGGCCTTGTTGCAGTAGAAGAAGATGTACTCTGGTGCGTGTGGGACTTGCGGTGACTCGTTGTGGTTGTAAATCAGGACTTCCTTGGGTGCTTCATTAGCTGGTGCCACGTTGGGTGCTAGGAGCGGTCGGTCGACGACGATGCCGATGATCTCGTGTGGCTTGTATCCGAATGCGTGGGCGAATCTGCTGAAGTCGTCGGCATTGTGGATGGGGAGACCACGGAAGAGGAGCGTGCCGTGTTGTGCCAGCTTTTTGGTGAGGATGCCATCTTGGGCTTGGAGAGACTTGATTGTCTCGATGGCTCGATCTAATGTGACTTCCTCATTGTCGTAGACTGAAGGTCGAAGTGCCAATGGGATCACTGCGCCAGCGGGATGTGGTGCTCCAAGAATGCGCTGGTTGCTTGATGGAAGGTCGAATGCTTCGAATGCCACGGACGCGGAGGATGCGTCCAACTTCAGCGGGTGCGCACTGGTCTGCTGGATGGAGGCTGCCATTTTTCCTGCTGATGTTGATTTGCTCGATGAGATGAGAGAGAATGCGAAAAGAAACGAACAATCTACAGGCAGGGATTGGGAATCGAGCATGGATATACGGACTTTACCGACAGCCGCGGTTGATGTTGAAGTTGAGACGGGGAAGTAAGTCTATTGCGGCAAGACCGGCTGGTTTACATACCATGGAATCTGTCGATCCATGGTGCCATCTCTACTAAAAGCACGAAACACCACGCTCGACGTATCACCGTCGATTCATTCTATACATCGCGTGCTACCAAGAGCACTACCAAGATGTCCAAAACTCTACGATGTCCGCTATCACCATGCTATCACCAATAGTTCTTCCGAGTTTTCATCTTGGTGCCCTTTTCGGGTCTATCATGCCACGTGTATACGCTTGTTTCATTGCCTTGGGAGCGTGGCAGGGTCTGGGCGACAAAAGTAGGCTGCTATGGCGTATGTTTTGATGCGACTTGCGTGCTATTGCGGAACCAGTCCCCCGGGATACCTCGGAGCATGGAGTTTCTATCGTTGACATGTGGATGGTGTACTGGGTATCTTCTGGTTGATACTCCTTGTTATATAGGGAGATGAAGTCGCCTGCATTTGCATTCCTATACCATTCCTTCTGCTCCTCATCTAACAATACACCCTTACATCCATCGACATGGCACTACCCTCCAATGGCAAGGAGATACTGGCTGTGACTGGTCAAGCCATCCAGGAGCCTGCAGCACCAATCCTGGTGGAACAACCGGATCCAACCACAAATCATGGTCGCCATCAATTCTTTCGCACCACACTCTTCCAGCTTCTCGTCGTCGGCTCATGCGCCTTCTGCGCGCCCGGAATATGGAGTGCCATGAACGGCCTAGGCGTCGGCGGGTCTCAAAGTCCCAACCTCGTCAACGCCGCCAACGCACTCCTCTACGCGTTCATGACGGTAACCTGTTTTGCCGGACCCTGGCTGACCAACGCAATCGGCTTCCGCTGGACACTGGCTGTCGGATCCTTAGGCTACCCACTGTACGCAGCAGGACTGTACGTCAATAACCGTACGGGGGCCACCTGGTTCGTCTATTTTGGTGCGGTTGCCTGTGGCATCAGCGCCGGCTTCTTCTGGAGTGTCGAGGGAGCCATCGCAACCGGATACCCTGAACACCATAAACGAGGCCGCTACCTCGCCACGTGGTTCACCTTCCGCAACTTTGGCAACGTCATTGGCGGAGCAGTGTCGCTGGGCATCAATCACAAAGTCAATCACAAGGGCAAAGTCGGGTATCAAACGTACCTGGCATTCATCGCAATCCAGTGCCTCGGCTTTTTCCTAGGTCTCCTCCTGTCCAACCCAGAAAAGGTCCAACGTGACGACGGGACACGTATCGAAGCGCCACGAAACATACATTGGCGCACCGAGCTCGAGCATATGTGGAGGCTCATTCGCAGCAAGCCCATCTTGCTACTGACGCCACTGTTCTGGTATTTTGGCTGGATCCAGGCTTATCCAGGAACATATCTGGCCACATACTTCACGGTCCGGTCTCGTGCACTGGGCAGTTTCATGTCCGCTGTGGTCGGGACGTTAGCGACATGGCTTGCCGGTACACTTGTCGATCTGCCCTGGCACAAATCTCGCAAGACCCGCGCCGTCACCACGTACGTTCTGATCGCCCTACTCAATAGCGCGACGTGGATCTGGGCGGTTTATATCCAGAACGAGTACCGTCACACAAGGCCCACGCTGGACTGGGGTAACCACAGGTCCTTTGGCCGGGGGTTTGGCTTGTACCTGTTTGAGAGGATTAGTCTCGGTATGGTCGAGAACTACATCTACTGGTGCATTGGCAATCTATCGGACTCGCCGGGTGACCAGATTCGATACAGCTCCCTGCTCAGGGGAATTGAGACCGCTGGTGTGGCTGTGGGCTTTGGCGTTCAGGCTGTGCCTACCGCGCTGATTGCCACTGCCAGTATCAATTTCGCGCTTTGGTTCCTGGCGCTGCCATTCAGTTACTATGCCACGTTGCAGGTGGTGCGCAAGTTCAATAAGTTGCAGGAGAAGTGGGGGAGCGGCGTAGTCGAAACAGATCGAGCAGTGCCCGAGGTCAAGGAATAGAAGAGCGTGTGTCTAAGAAACGAAATCGACGACGGTCACTCGGACAACTAGGAATCTACTCTGCGTGATGACCGACTCTGGACAATTCTCTCAAGGGACTTGCAGCAGGGAAAGTTCGATCGAACTCGATATAGGAATCGCGCCAAAAGAGGTTTTCATGAGACCACTTCACTTCACTTTCCACGAGACCACTTCACTTCACTCTTCACGAGATGAGTCCACTTCACTTCACTCGACCTCGAATATCCAGCCTTTATATATGCGACCCTTCCAAAATTAGTCAACAATTAAGGTGAAAGACTGCCCTTACAAGACCGGACTATATCTTTAGTATCTGGCTCAGCAAATGACTCTATCACTAAGCTCATAACAGGGCACCGAGACAAATTCCAGAATAAATCTTGTTTCTACCTAGGTAGAGACTAAGTGTCTGGCTCTGGTACCGACCTGTGAATGAAGTTTACATAGAGCCACTGAGATCCGGAGTAACATCTTCAGAGTGGTCATTTGGTCTGGCATTAGGCACGTCTGGAACCTACAATTGTATAACCCTAATAAACCCCCCAGGGTTTTCTCGATCAACCCTAAACAAACGGGTTGACTGAGTTTTTGCTTTTTTTCCCGGACGACGGACAGTCGTCTGAATACTTGCATTATTGCTGGTGGTGAGTGGAATGTTCGAGGAATGGGAGAAGCTTAGCCTTATCGTGGGGGCACTGCTTACAGTGTCCTATCACTGCCGGAAGAGCGAGACAAGTCGAACGTGCTTGAGGGCACTGGTACATATAGGCGGTGCGACTCGTGGGAATTTTCAAGGAGAAGAAAAGAGATCAGGAGGTTCAACAATTACGGCAAACGTTTGGGTTCAAATGCTGGGATGTTGGTGGGTCGCCCACAAGGAGTAACTATCTTCGAGTCCTATATCACAGCCCTTGCTGTTCCACGTAGAAAATGTTGTACGCTTCTATCTTAGCAGGAGTTCTCATGGTGTCTTGGATGAACTGCAGCCTTCTGCAATTCACTCTCTGCCACGTAGACCCGATACGTCGTAGGTTCAGCACCAGTGCCGTGACTTGTTCTTGGTGCTTCGTGTAATGAGTGATCGGACGCTGCCACGCACTCCTGGGTCCACAGTACATGACCAAGGCAGCCCCATCACCTGTAGGAATTGATGTGTGGATGGTATGTACCCCGTGTCGTAGGTCGACAGAATCCTGGTGGGGGTCGTCCCTGCGATACCGCCCACGTAGTTCGAGACCGATGCTCGTCATGGTCGGTGGGATCCAAGGAGTTGGATCTTGAGGAAAGACGATTTGAATCATATTGCCGCTGTCTGCGAAAGCAGTGGGCCATGTTGCAAGTAAGCCTGAACTATCAAAGGGAGCTTTCCATGCATAGATTGAGTCGTCGTCGCTCTTCTTTAGAATCTCCAGTTGCAGACGCATGAATGCCCTGCCATCGCATTAGAGTGAGGGACAGAGTCACAGAATACCTCGAAATTTAGCAAATGGGATCCGAGCCGCTATTGGTATGAAAGCAATAGTAGTACACATGCGTCCGCAAGAGGTATGAATGCAGGCCAGACGGGGAAGATTTGTAGGAAAGGACCTATTGGCCAACCTACTTTCGGCCCTCGCCATAAATGAGGGGCATGTGTACTGCGTGTAAGGGTAGCATATCAGCGATCACCACCACCAGAACGTCTCAGGCACTTACCATCGAACAGTCCGAGCATACAATATGCCATATCCTCGATGCGAGTTGTCTGACGGTGTGAAACCCAACTCATCCGCATCGCAATGCTGCAAAGCTTGTTATCCGAAGCCGGAACGGTGCCATCGAGGAAGGCCAGGGGGATTTTAGTGATCTTTGACAACTCCTCCCCTATATCAGACTTTTCGGCAATGACCTCCCAGGTATTGTCACAGAACAATTCTTTCCTAGGAGCAAGTAGTTCTTGAAGAGTCCATCCGCGTTCGAACCATCGCGCCTTTCTAAATTGCTCTCTAGTAGCCTGAGTAGCCTCGGAGCGCAAGTTGTCAGGTGCGATATCTTCTTGTGACCTTGCGGAGACATCGACGAGATACACGTAGCATTCTGCCGCATCTCGATACCAAGCCCACATGGAATTGATGGCTTCCGAAAGTTCCGCACTGCTACTTTGGTCAATACAACAGGTGTCGATCCAGACCCAGTCATAACCCCTGCTCTTCGCCAGTTTGCAGCAATTACGAATCTTTCTGATTCCTGCGCTGTCGGCTCGGGGAGTTTTGAGCAACGCATGAATGACTCCCACGGACGTGACGGGCAGGTTGCTGGTGAGGAACAAGTAGTCCAGATACGAGACTTCTTCGTCTCCCCAAGTATGAGACAGAATTGCATAATGTGGACGTTGTGAATCCCAAAACGTCCTGAATTCGCCGGTATGGGTGTTGATGAGTCGCATGTCGTGATTACAACTACCGCGGAGGACGATGACGGTGAAGGAGAGTACTCGGTTGCATCATCATGCGAGCAGTCAGTTCACATCAGCTCTATCACGTGCTCACGTGAATCAGTAAAAGCCGCAGATGTAGTGCTCAAAGAGTATAACGTGATGTTAAATTAGATTGAGAAACTTCCCGATTACATTAGAATATGAAGTATAATGATGCACCAGAAATCCACCCTTGGCCGTTGCCGCGATTCTTAGATCATCAACGCAACACCGCCCGCAGCGATCATCAATCCGAGGCCAGAGACGCCATTTGCGACGGCACCACCAGTGTATGAAGCCACCCAGGCAGATGTCGTAGATGTCTTTGAGCTGGTGGCGCTCATCGAGGTAGAGGTCGAGCCCCAGCCAGTCGCGGTGCTTGTTACCGATGAGACACTGCTAGCGCTGCTGGTGGTGCTGACACTGCTGGCCGAGCTGGAGCTAGATCCCCAGTCGTTCCAGCTTCCCACTGAGGTCGAGGCCGTTGCTGATGAGACCGAGCTGACCGAAGCAGTGCTGGTAGCACTTGCTGAGCTTGCCGAGCTCGATGCAGAGCTGGCCGTGGAAGTAGAGCTACTGGCAGAGCTGGTACTGCTAGTGTACCCAGCCAACTTCAAACCCGTGATAGTTTCACAGTTCGCAATCCCGCTTCCTGAAGGCTCACTGGTGCTGAAACCACCGACAACGGTGCCGTTGATGACTCCATATGGCTGCGTAGCATTGACGTCGCACACCCACCAGCTCTGCACGCCGGTGATGATCAGGGTGCCGTCGTCCTGGATAGCTCCGGTCGTAGGGTAGCTGCTATCCGAGTTGGCGCCGCATTCCAGTGGACCACCGGTGCCGCCGGCGATGCTGCTTTCTTCGATGACGTAGCATGGCAAGGCTTGGCCCGAGTAGATGGAATTGTCCATATAGATGTTGCTGGTATCGTTGAAATAGATTTCGCTGGCGCTCGCTCCGGATCCGCCTGCGGCAAGTGCCACTTGGTAGGACTGGGCTGCACCGACATGGTATCCGGTAATGGCTTGGCCGCTGTATGTGCCTCCGACGATGGTGACGCTGGCACCGGCGGCCGAAGAGGTTGCGGTAGCGAGCGCGGCACTTGCGCCGGCCAAGGTAAGAACGGAAGCCTTCTTGAGCATTGTGAGTTTTTGAAATGAGTGTGATTTCTTGTCTGAAGAGTGAGCGTGATGAAGAGCGAGGGACAAGCGACAAACAGTTGTAGAACAGCTGAACTTATATTCTTCATTTGAAATTGGGCGTTGCGTGGCGTTGCTGAGACCTGCCACGGTGACGATACGATTCATCATACGAGGACCTACCGGAACACCTCGTGAAGCAGATTTAGCTTGTGTCGCTGTGCACGACATCTCAATATGATCAATGCTGCAACGAGATTAGCTTTGCATCATTTCCCGGGGACCGAATGCGGGTTCTGCAGCGGCAACGGGACGTGGCCTTTGACAGAAGATGAACCGTGCAACCCCGCGTGAAAGTTTTCGAGGCGTCGTATGAAGCGTATTCTGTGTCTAGACTTCGCAAAAGCAATTGGGAGTAAACAAAGGAATGACTGTAATCAAAGGCATTGCGTGGCAGCGCAGTACGACACTCGATGTGAGACATTCGGTATTGATGAATACTAGTAGTAAAAAGGAAGACGAGGTGGTAGTGGTAGAAGACAAGAGTGTAATAAGAGATGTTTTCAGATTAGACATTCCGGCCACAAAAGCCTAATGCTCCACCGCACTACATTCGTGCTGTTGTGTTTCTCCGTATATTTGTTGCTAAGCAAAATAGTGAAGTCATTGCTTCTCCATGCATCACGATACATCTTCCACAAACCTTGACATGACCATCGCTCAGAATCTGACATACGACAAGACTCTCTTCCACATGGGCTGCGCGAAGTAGTGGTCGAAGAACGCAATATCCTCCTCATTCAATGGTCGGCGGCCATACTGAAGATCCGCCTCCGCAGGCTTGACAAACTTGGTCCTGTATACGAGCTTGTATCCCAAGTAGCAGGCAATCCAAAGAGGTACACCAAGGAATGTCTCGAAGAACGTCGAAGCATTAGGCGCCGCACCTCCAATTGGGAACAGCGAGACATAGGCCGTGCCAAAGAGGACGAGGAACGATGTGACGAACAGGAAGATCGCGGTGATGGGCCAGCCCTTGAGTTTCCATGCGTATGGCTGGACCCAGACTGGGTCGCCTTGAGCGTTGATAGCCTGGTGCATTCGGATGTTGGTGATACTGATGCTCATCCAGGACATGAAGTACACGGTGGCTGAGACGGAACTGAACCAGGTGAAGATGACGCCACCAGTGCTGGAGCAATTGATGTAAGTGAACATGACCGAGAAGGCAGCGGTGATGAGCAAAGCCCAGCGCGGACGGCCTTGCTTGTCAATGTTGGCGAGGAACCGAGGGAACATGCCCATCTGGGCCATGGCGACCATAGCGCGGGACGAGACGTACATGGACTCTGCACCGATGGCGCAAAGACCGAGAAGGATAATGGCGTTCATCAGATCCGGGAGACCCTTGATGCCTGCATTGACCATGGCAATGACGAATGGGGAGCTCGCGACGGTGCTGGTCCCGAGAAGCTTGTCCGAGTTGTATGGCACGAGGAGCGTCAGGAAGATGATGGAGAGCTCGTAGAAGAGAACGATTCGCATGAACAGATTCTTGCATGCTCGAGGCATGTCCCATCGAGGTCGGGCGGCTTCCGCGGCAGACAGGGACATGATCTCTTGGCCTCCAGTTGCCCACGAAGCCAACAAAAATGTGGTGCACACTCCCTTCATGCCGTTGGGAAAGGTAGGACCTGTGGTATAGTTGTAGCCTTGGGGATCAGGAGAAGCCTTGCCAGCGCCCGCGAGCAACGCGATACAGGTGATAAGGATGATGATCATGCACATGACTTTCAATGCGGCGGTCCCGAATTCGAACTCGGCAAACCACTTGTTGGGCAGGGCGTGGATACCCAACACGATGACAAGGTAAACTGTCATTGCGGCGGCGGTCGGAATAGCTTCAGTCCAGTACCTATTCGCAATCAGCTTTGACCTGGTTTGACATGATCACAGGCACACTCACGTGAGGATGACTCGAACAATTGCTCCCTCGGCTGCAACGACAGTGACCCAGGCAAGCCACTCGGTGAAGCCGCATGCAAAGGCCATTGCAGGATCGACAAATCGGTTGGCGTGCTCAATGAAACCACCAGAGGTGGGCCAGATGCAGGTGGCTTCCGATAAAAGGTTCATGGTCGCCAGAGCCATGATACAGATCAAGGTATAGCCGATCAACATAGCTGCCGCGCCGCCATTGTGAAGCGCTTTGCCAGTACTGATGAACAATCCGGAGCCGATACAACCACCGAGCGTGATCATCTGAATATGTCTGGCCTTGAAGTTTCGGTGGAGCTGGCCGCGATGCGTGCTGGGCGGCTCGCCAGAGTAGCTAAGGACCTGTCCAGCACCGACATCGTCGCTCGCGGTCTCTTTGTCAAAGACTGCCGAGGGGCCCTTGTAAGTTGTCTTCTCATGGACGTCCATGGTTGGGATATCAGGAACTTCGTCGGGTAGAGTGGAATGAGGTGAGGGATTGTCAGTCGAATGCAAGGTGGAATTCTTACCAGCTTATATACCGCTGATAGTGCCTTTGGACCGATCACGTCTATCAAGGTCAAAGATAACCCAAGAATATGCTTTCGGGACTATAAAGCGCGTGGCGATCCATTGCCTTGGACGTGTCCAGGCCGCACCTTTCCCGTGAGCGTTGTTCACCGTCGTCGTGTTGCGATAAGGTCTTGCGTGTTCCTCGCAGAAATCAGCGTATTCTCGTTGGTCCGCTGTCGCCTGCCCTTTTTCAAGAGTGCATGCGACAGGTATCCTGGAGAAATGGCATGTGGCAGGGGTTCTAGAGATAACGGACGACATGGGCTGCGCTTGACTAGGACGCATTCGGACGGGTCTAGATAAGAGCTCGATCGGGCCCAGATCAGTATCACTCGAGAACAGCAGATCATGGAAAACGGCTGTTGTCGTTCAAATGGAGCCGAGCATTCAGCCGCTCTCCAGATTGAGTCGCGGTCTAGAACTAATTATGTCATTCTGGTGCGAAGGAAGCCGGTGCAGTTGGCAGGTTGGTGATATCTGAAGTCGGTACGGAAGATACCGCACGATACTCCAAGCTTGACGTGGCTCGCTTACCCTCGGGCAGTGCCAAGTATGTTACCCCCAGTACCCGTGCGCTACGTGGGTACACTACATGGTAGGCTGGCGTAAGGCTGGGGGCTAGATATGCTGAGAGTTCCTAGGCCCCTATCACCCCACTGTTTACAGGCTGCATACAAGAGGACCTTTGATAGCGATACGGATGCAATTCTCGGGACTTTTGCACCCATCTCAGACCTCCTTGCAGAGTGCGATCGAATACTTTGGTACTTTACTTACGAGATCTGAAGTGCTTTTGGTCCTGAGCCTTCTGAGAGGTATCAGCTGAGCATGAGCTCGATCTGTCTCTCCTCGGCAATTGCTCGCCACTGACTTGTGACTCGAGCTTTGGCTGAACTATTTTTGTTCCAGACCTCACGCACTAGGGAATTACCTCCCCATAATGAATGCAATCCGTAAATCTTGGCTCGTTCGAACCATGTCGTGAATCGTGCTTGTAGGGACGGATCGAATGCCTCCGATGCAGCAATGAAGGCTGGCCAAAAAAGTGTCCCTGCGAAGACATTGGAGCCATCCTTGATTTTCTCGATTTCCTCCAAATGATGCAGAACGCTCTCGACATATGGCTTTAGATGCCGATGATGCATGAGTCGTACGTGCTGCGAGAAGTAAAGTACGACAGCATCATGAAAGGCATGGGTTTGGTGGTAAACGATTTTTGAAGCGTCATCTCCGCGGGCCATGGTCGGGCATTGAGAGAGTTCGTGATCAATTGGCCAGTCCAGGATTTCTTCGTCAACCTCGTCGCACTTGTTGGAGAGACTGGCCGAAAAGAGCAACCCAGGGTTACGCCGCCGGAACCGTGCGACAGCCTGGACAACCCGGATGGCTTTCCTTGTGAGCACTAAGAGGCTTAGAGGAACGCCGTAGACGTAGTCACAAGAGGTCATGTCTTTGGGCATGCTCTCTTGCATCTCAAGCCAGCTGTCGTCGTCGACGACGAGATCTCCCTGGAAGTCGTCGTGTTCAGAATTCTGGCCGGACGCTTCTTTGTCGAGCGTTGTGCTTGCATGAATAGTTCGAAGGTAAAAGAAAATGCGATGAAGTGCTCGAGCCTTGACCGAGTATTTTGTCTTGCTCTTTCTTGCACTGCGAATGAGCTGTTCGCAGCCTTTCAGATGTACGCCACACGTGCCTGTATCGCCGGAAGCAACCTACGGTAATGTTAGCTCGGGTTGATACTCCCGCGTATCTTTACTTACATCGATTGTCACCATGGACAGCATGGTTGCCAGAAGCTCTTTGTACTTCGGCCTGTTTTTTGAATGAAGGTCGTGATCCACAGCATCCCTCAGCAGGCCGATAGCCTGGTAGCGAAGTTGCAGTGCCTTCCTCGACCATTTGTCGATGTCTTCGGTTCGTCCCTCAAGTCTCAAGTTGTTCACCAGACTGTAGGCGCTTGTCGAAAGCAGGGCATGCAGTAGGCAGTTGCGGGTGTAAGACGTTGCCCCTAGCGCGCTCGACTCGCCACAGCTCTGCAGCGCCCGAGGCAGATGTAAAGTTCTCCAAGGGCTCTTTGCATTGTCGACAATGCAAAATATCCGCAATACCTTGTGAATATAGTAGTTCAAAAGAAAGCAGTCGTCGTTAGATAGAAAGGTCGAGCGTGGCTTTGACCAGGACAGTGAAGACACTGTCTCGGTCTCATCGTCCTCGTGGAACGTGGTGTCCTTGGGCGGTGACCAATCCAGAATCTGCTGAAGCGAGGTGCTTCTAGAATGTGGGCTTTTGCCGTGGGACTGGGGTTTTCGTTGGGATGTAGGGCTTTGAGGAGGCGTCCAAGTACTAGTATCATTGGGGAATTGTGTGATACCTTCAATCGTCGAGTTCAGATCATCCTGACCCTGCGAACGATCCAGTGACAGGTTATGAGAATGAAATGCAGGCAAGGTTTGATCGCGGAGTACTGAGGTTCCGGCGTCTGCAAGTCTCTGAATACTTGGGCTCTGGTCCTTGGCAATGCATGATGAAGCCGGTGATGGTGACGTTGTTGGCGGGATAGATGCGGAGGGTGTTCTGAATACTGCAAAAGGACCTCGGACTATGGTGGTCTCAGCCTTGCTGTCCGTAAAAGGTTGGTCGGCATCGATGCGGCCCAAGATCCGGTCGATCTCCGCAGTATCGAGGACGCATGTCGTAGGTGCTGCATTTCAACCATGAGCACTCAGAAGAAGCACGTAACATGAATGGCGCTTGCCTGCCAGAATTTGACGCCTGGAAAACCCGGCGGTGCGAACCAGAGGCAAGCTGGCATCAAGCGAGTCTGTCTCTGGTGGCAACCACTGAAGACTGACACCGTATCCACCGCATTCCAGACCCTTGTTTGCACACTGTTGGCATGTAGGTTGTTCTTCAGAGCACTTTAACTTGCGTCCGCGGCAGGTCCAGCACCCTGTGAAGGTCTTAGTGCGTTTTCTGGAGGAGAAAGCAGGTGCCGCCATGCGAAGACATGAACCGAGCGATCCTTTTAGAAAGTGCTAGGGATCCGACGGCGATAATTCCCTCCCCAGTAAGATTTTGGGTGAATTGAGGTTGGGCACTCGGTTTCATGAGGTTGGGGAACTTATTGCGTGATGATCTCTTTCGTGGGTCAACAGTGGGGATAGGCTTATCAGAGGCTCCTTTTTAGCGTCTTCTCGCGCCGCCTCGATATCAGGAACGACCACAGGCTTGACCCCTGGTGCGGAGAACTGCGGGTACATGCATAAATAGTATTCGGCGCTGATCGACTGCTGGCGGCAATGAGCATAGCACTGTGATAAGGCTGTATATTGATCAAGCAAAGGGCGCGAATGATCATCTGATATCGAGATGGCCTTACGGCAGTTCCGGTGGAACGAGAGATACTCTTATTGGGGTCCGACAACTCGTGGTCTTCGAGTAAAATAATGGTTTCGGACCGCTGCAGGATCCGATCTCGAACGCAGAGCAACGTCTCGCCCAATCATCACGTCGCCACCTATGTAACAAATCAGTTCCTCTTTCAACAGTCATGGCAACTGTTACGCATTGGCAAGCCTGGGTAGAGAGTTCGGGGGTATTAGAGGCGTATTGGGTGGTGAACGTTCTGTTGGCCCCCTCAGTATGCTCTATACAATTCTAATGGGAGTGCAGTTCTAGCCGTACAAGCTTCCTTCATGCCACTTGGGGACAACCAGTCCTTTGGCCTCCATCGTCTCCCACTGCAACCCTTTCAAAATGCCATAGATTGTCTTTAGCACTGGCGTAGCTACTCCAAGCTTCTCTGCTTCGCGCATTGGCTCCCCTACGATGTTCTCAAACTCAATATAGTTACCCTGGACCACGTTAGTCTTCGTTATATCGGAGGGGAAGTCCTCGACATACCTTCTCAATATCCTGGCACATACTCGGCTTGAAGAAAGTGTCCTTGGGATCGATCCTGATCATGACCTCTGCAATATCCTCCGGCAACTCAACACCAGCAGCTTTAGCAGTAGCCTTGATTTCCAGCATGGCTGGCCGGATCAAGGTATCGATGACGTGCTCCGAGATTCTCATCCGAGTGGTGTCCATACGTAGTATCGTGGCTACCGAGTTGAAAGACGAATTGTAGATCAACTTCCTCCATCGCGTGAATGGCACGTTGGTGTCGAATTGTGCATCGACTTTACCACAGGCGTTATAGATGTCGACAAACTCCTTGGCAGCTTTCTCGGATTCTTCCAGACTCACATTTGGTGATTTGTACGGTCCAACCTTGACCGCATCGCTGTCGTCGTGTCGAATCTTGCCGTGAGAGGTCTCGGTCGCTCCAATCAATGAGACACCCGATAGTACGGCGTTGCTCGGATATTTGGCGACGACGGGCTTTTCAATGTTCAGCCCATTTTGGACCAACACGATGACAGTGTGGCCTGGAGTCACAGCCGGCTCAATGATCTCGGAAACGGTTGGCTTAACATCGGGAACGTTTTTCGTGGTTACCACGATGAAGTCGAATGGTTTGATGCCTTCTTCCGCCACATTTGGGACTTTGTTGACCACTGAAGCGAGTTAGTCAGGTTGAGTACCTTCACTCGGTTCGGAAGTTCGGGCAGGACTCACGTTTTGTTGGCTTCCAGCCTTCGATACAGTTTCCGTGCTCGATAGAGTCAATGAAGAAACCTTGCTTGGATACCACATCGAAA
The DNA here is from genome assembly GCF_022695815.1 of Exophiala viscosa. Taxonomy (NCBI): domain Eukaryota; kingdom Fungi; phylum Ascomycota; class Eurotiomycetes; order Chaetothyriales; family Herpotrichiellaceae; genus Exophiala; species Exophiala viscosa. The sequence goes on along the minus strand of NW_026944355.1, from coordinate 1,458,963 downwards.
TTCGATCTCAGCACGGCGGTGACCTCAGCCTTGCCTCCGGTCTCCAGGGCGTAGGCACCCATTGTGCCTACACCACCGCTACCAACGAGGAGGACATTTGCCTTTGTAGGTTGGGAGATCATCTTGACGGGTTGTGATGTGTCGTTTGCGAGAACTGTGCTGTGGTAGTGCGAACCTCAATATGCCCTGCTGTTTCGACTGGAATGACTTCAGCTTGGGTACGTATATCACTGGTGGCACGTGACTGTCCTGCTGGAGACGGTTCGACTTGGCCAGGCGGTCTCGGCGAGGCTCCAACATGACCGTGTTCAGCTCCAATGTTATCTGAAGTGCATCCTTCATGAGGCAGTCGACGCCGTCGGTTGCTGCGGGGCGCCTGCATTGTTATCATTGCGTACGGAGATGAGCGTTGCAGAAGGTAAAGCCCGGTGGCCCCGACAAGAAATGCATGCTTATCATTCGTTCTTATCCGGAGACAACTTCTCAAATTGCATACCCTGAGAGGTTTGGACATCCCTCCTGTCGCTTGATCGGTGTTGGTCGGAATTGCTTGCCGAAAGCGGTATCAAGAGTGGCCTGTTTGGGACGCATAGCCATGTCAAAGCAGACATCGAACTCGAATTCACTCGACACACACCGTGATCGTGAGTGCTTCGAAGGTCAGGAAAAGAGCTGATACATGAAAGTTATCACAATTTGGCCTGCTTGGTCTGCAACGTCTCAAGCACTAGACGCTTCACTTGGGCAGCAGCTCCAAATGAGTAAACGTAGCCAGCGCCCTTGAACCCGTAAGCATGAACGATGCTGCCATCACGCTCAACCCTGATCCCTCCTTTACGCCCAGGCCGCACGCCAACCATATCTTTGATCGCATCCGTCTCCAGGTTGATGTTGGCGAAAGCGTTTCCAGTCATCCTGTTCACCCTGCGCAGGATGTCCTGCCGCAGCCCTGTATTGACAGCCCCATCAATGTTATCTTCCTGGCTGATGCCTCCTAGAATGACTCCTCCAGAGTACATGCGTGGGATGACATAGGTGTACTCGTGACCATTAATCAGCTTGACCTCGTCGTAGTCGCTCTTAACAAACATCGTCTGGCCCCGATATGCCGCCACAGCTTCGTCGCCAGCGAGCAATTTTGCTCCAAGTCCAGAAGCGTTGACAATGATCGAAGCACCAGTCATTTCTCTGGCTTCCAGTAACGATTCGATCTCTTTGCGAATGAACCTGGCTCCCAGGCTTTCCAGCTTTTCTTTCAGCCACGGAAGGAAGACGTCTGGATTTGCCAGGCATGTTTGAAAAGAATATCCGACCTTACAGCCAGGTGGTAGCGAAGCCTGCGGAAGTAGTTTGTAATTCGGGATGAAGTCTTTGTACCATATCGAATCGTCGGTGTCTCGATCTGTGAAGTACTCTGTTGCCGTAACGGTCTGACCCACACTATTTCAGCCATAATGTTGCAGTAAAGAGCACAAGAGAAACATACGCGGACACCGCTGCTGGGGTCTTTCTCGGCGAGCCTCTGATACCAGGCGATTGACTCCTTGGCCATGTCTTGTTGACCCATTTCTGGCGGAGGAATCAGCGTGGCACCCGCGTAGGGGCTCGCCCAGCCAATGCCGCCATCTCCTGGCAGATCTCTGGCGATGACAATGACCTTGAGGCCTTCCTCGGCGAGTAGAAGGGCAGAAGCAAGGCCAATGATTCCAGCACCGACAACAGCGACCTTTTGCGGCATTTTGTCGTGAAGAAGGTACGTCAAAACAACGACAAGAGCTTTGCTAATGTACTGTTCTAAACCTCAGATGACTCAGTCCAAAATGAGGGAAACTAAGCCAGGTTTCGGTGCACAATATTGTTGGAGTGGTTCGAAAAATGACAGGGGTCCAGTAAGACCCTGTATTGTTGGACTGTGGGCATAATATAAGGTTGCCAACCACCTTGCCGCCACCCCCACCTTGTCGCCAATCGCATTTTGATGTCCTTCCTACCCACCTGTCAACTAAACTCTCATATATATCAACCAATTGCCCTCGCCGTCTCTATTTAAGATGGATAGGGCATCACGGGCCCTTGATCTCTTTCAGGAAGGCCGTTTCCGCAACGTATCGTAAGCCGCAAAGTGTACAATCACACCACGATCGACGATCCGTGACAGGCGCGACGGTCGCGTACTACGCGGTTTAGAAGAGTAAAAAAATGTTAGATTATTAAGGACATAAGAGGAGGTCTTATATTAATATATAAAGGACTCTTAGCTACAATACTCGCCCGTTAATACTACTTAATTATCTATTATCGCGTAGGTACTGGCGCGTTAAAGAGAGCCTAATATACGCCTCGATAAGAACTGGATTTCAAGATTCTTGAATCGATATCCTAATCTTAAGCGTAGTCGTAATAGGTCTTTCGAGTAGAGTCGTATAATAGCGGCTATCCCTAGTATACTCGAGAATTGGTTTTAGTACCTCGACGAGACGATTTCACGCTATAATATACGTCCGGAGGATCTCTAGAATATAGACGAGATCGGCTTTTAAATGAGTTACTTATAGAAAGAGTCTATAGTCTTTAATCGACGTATAGGACCTTCGATATTAATTGCTAGTGAATCTACGAGTTAGGTATCGATTATAGAGGCGATCTCTACCTTTAGCGATACGATACGGCCTCTTGTTATTCACCGCGACAAATTACACTATTAACTACTTAATTGCTGATTTCTACCGTTAAACGAGTGCCCTAACTAGTATTAGGGCTTTATAGAGAAGGGCTAGATTAATAACGACTATACGCTCGAGTAGTTAACGATAGTGTTTATCCTATAGTCCCGACGAGAACGTTATTAAGACAATACCTCTTACTAGCGAATACTTGTCCTTAATAACTACGGTAATTATACTATAGAGGTATTTATCGTAGAGTATATTATAAATTAAATTCTATTGATTTATCTCTTACCTTATATCTCTTATCTTTATTAACCGTACGATTTAGGGCTATTTAGTTAGCTAAAGATATTCTATTTAAAATACCTTAAGAGCTATATTGTCGCGGGCGATACGTAAGTGAATCGTACTTAATTTAACTTACTATATTAACTTATACGGGAATTAGATATAATAACTTAATATATTAATACGAGTTGGCGCCGTAGTGGCCTTTAGCCTATTAACGTTAGAAAAGTACTCGATATACCTTAAGTTTTACGATATCGATACACTACGCTAGAGATCTTACCTTCTAAACGGCCTTATAGTTACCCCTCACGAGATACGCACGAGTATAGTAAGATAAACAAGGAACTAGCGGCAAGATTAAGTCGATCTAGTAAGGCTTTTATACGATAACTAAATAGAGTCTATTACGAGGTCTCTAGCGCCTATTAAGTACTATTAACTAAGCTTTTAACTATTAGGAAACACGTACTAGAGGACGAGGAGCGAGCCGTATCAAAGAGACTTAAAAAGCAAGATAAAAAGCGTATCTAGGATACGATCGAAGTTATATAGGGTAGGGGGTACACGAAGGAAGATACGGCAGTGTTATTGAGCGCACTACCTAGTAGAGATATTATCTACGATATAGCCAACTCGGTAGGTTCATAGGCAATCCCCATACAAAGTTATAGACTCTCTATCGTCAGGATGCATGAGTGGCTACCCTTTGCTACAACAATATGCGAATTCATAAAATTGGCGACAAGGTGGGGGTGGCGACAAGGTGGTTGGCAACCTTAGTACCTTGTACCTGGGTACGTTCATTAGCGCCCTAAGTCCGTATAGGCACGCCGAGATGATGCGGCTTAGGTGAGGTTTGACTAATCATCTTGCCGCCAGTCCTCGCAGAGCCTCACCAATCTCCTTGAATTTTCTATTGATATAGGTGACAAGGCTGTAGTAGATAAGACCCTAGGTTGCCTAGGACGCCCCCTAGCCCCTATCGCTCCGCCACAACCGGCATTCACCCGCGACCTCTAAGCCTCGCTACAACCCCAGCAGGTCAGCACTTGTACACCGCTCTATACAGTGCCTGATCTTCATAAAGGTCCCCGTCATGGAACAAGTAAAATTCTGCCTGCCTTTTCGTTCAATCGGCACATGGGACACGAGATCTCTGTCCACGAACACTGCGAAATAGTGTCGGAAACCAGATGGAATGGCCGATCTCGAGGCCCAGACCGAGGCGGAAGCGCCAGGCTCCCAGACAACAAAACGTCTGATACCGCGCCGAGAACTCATACAACTCATTCAGATGCTGGCTGATTCTGTCAAAGTGGTACAGTCAATTGTTGAAGTCGAAGATCAAGCAATATCGAACGAAAACGACAAGCAAAATGTCCCTCAAGAGATGCAAACAACGTTGAAGTCGGTCGATCAGATTGCCGTGGAAGGTTGTACCGCTGATGAAGAGAAGGAAAATGTATCCAGAGTGATCATCGCCACGCCAGAAGAGATTGCCAGTCGAAAGACCCAAAATCTCCGGGAATTTGAGAGTCTGTTGTCTACTCATGTGTGAATCGTGAAGTTAGTGCTGAATTATGATAGGGCTTTGTACGGCAACCACTCGCAATGAGGACACGATGCTGGATCCTTGGAGAGCCTTTCAGCACCTTGACTGGGAGCTCACTTCCAGGGGATATCGCGTTGCGAAATCGCGAACGGATGCAAATCCCAGCGAACAAGACGTCCCTGCCATCATCCGTCACTACATGGAGAACTCTGAACTGCGACTCGAAGTGCAAAAGGAGTTATACTATGGTCTGTCTCGATGGTGGTGGTCTTACAGTAGCTATATTCCCTCGACGTTGGAGATTCGTCACCATGGCATTCTTGACCTGGCTCCATGAGTTGCCCTCGTTGGCATGCGCCTCCCGGAGGTTCAGACAGGAGCAGCAGTTGACATGACTGGCTCCAAAGATGTGACCCTTTTACGCATTTTGACGATACTCCTAGACCTGCAGCCCTCTGAGGGTGCGTCTGACAGCTATGGCCCATGGAGAGAAGGAGAATACTGGGGAGATAAGGTAACCGTCGGTCAAGCGCTAGATCAATGTTATCGGTTCAAGGTCCTCGAGGAACCAGACAAACAAGACACCGAAGGGTTTCGAGATAATGTCAGCGATTTGGTCCTGGCACTGAGACTCATGAACGTCTGGACTTCCCTTCCTGTTCGCCGAGTGGGGCCAATTGACTCTGTTTTCGGGGCTCGAAACATGAAGGTGTCGACACTTTGTAACTCCATTCACTACCATACTGCTGATGGTCAACAGCCACCCAGGTGTCAAGACTCTAGCTTCCGGTCGTTGAGATGAGCCTGGAGCTTCTACGAGACGTCGGCAAGCTTAGGATCGAGTGGACTGAATTTCTCGATCAACACCTACGCTTGGACGTGGGGAGTGCAACGCTGCAAATATTCTGGTTTGGATTCTCGATCCAGGCCAGCCCAATGTTCCAGTGAGTGACCCATTCCCACCGTAAGTGATGACTTAAGGCTTAACGAGGCCCTGCAGTGTGGGATGCCAGCAGTATCACAATATGTACACTGCGAAGTCCTGCCATCAGTGGGACCTCTTTCGAAGTCCCGTCTTCGACGAGCTCTCGGATACTTATTCCCTGCTCTTTCGCTCACATCGAGATACGTACAAGGAGAATGTAAGAGAATATGGTCGACTTCCCGCCCCTCTTTGGCTCAAGATCTGCTATGGAGACGAAAAAGGAAACTTGTCAGAACGAGTAGTCAAAGATTTGTCTTGGTTCTTGCACCCAAAGCGCCCACGGGTCAGTGACATTGAATATCATCTACAGAATGCAGACAAAATACTCCTGCCGACTCAGCCTTTCGAGAGGTATCTTATCTGGGGAGATCGGCTCAAAGAGTTGAAGGCATACATGGATAGCCAGAAACCGGGTGGGATACGGGGTCTGTGGGCAGACAAACGAGACAGTGGACAGTGGTACACATTCTGGGCTGTCATAATCATTGGAGGCCTTGGACTCTTGGTATCTTTCCTGGGGTTGGTTGCGGGAATAGTACAGGCAGTAGCAAGTTTCAGAGCTCTGCATGACTAGCATGGTAAGGATATGAAAGTGCAAGGGCTGTTCTCGTAGTCACCGAGCTTGTTTCCAGAAAAAGTGGCACAGTCTGACCGCTGTAGCTGGTCAGGTTCAAATCGATACCATCCTTATTGTCATCCCAGAGGCCTTCACATACAACGATATAGCGTTGGCCTCTGGCAGAGAGGAGGCCATCAGCTCTGCCGTACAGTGCCCCTATGTTGCTGTCGAGGTATCCGCTGTTGTGAACCAGCTTGAGCTCGGCCTTGAGTCTTTGATATGCGCCCGATCAGACGGTGTCACTTTTTCTGGGAAGACGCTCGTCACATAGCCTCATCAACTACAACTTGCGAGCCTTCAGTGTCAAACCAATACACAACCCCACGACAGCGAAGCTTATTGAAACTCCTATCACGGGTCAGCAGACATACCAACACAGACGATAGGGGTCGTCCTGCTTACCGTATGAATATGTCAAGCTGTTGAAGTAGGCCCGGACCACTAGCTTCCTGACCAAAGGAGGCATATCCCAGATGTAGTCGATGCTGGATATTGCTTGCTCAATGATCTGTGACTGACGTCAGTATATATAGACACTCAGCTCTGACGGGAAACGAACCTTTGCTCTGTCTTTCACATCACCCAAGTCGTGTTCCAAGGACACCCGGAGACGACCCTGCAAGACCGCCGTCGCGACTTGAATGCCGACCAGCACGAAGATGTTCTGAGCCAAGTACAAAATGGTTCCTGCAATCGCAATTTCGCTTTGATCCAGACTGGCAGCCAAATGGACGAAGCTGGTCGATTGAATAATGCCCGACCCGAAACCACCAAGCGAGAAATAGATCAGTTCAGCCCAGTGTGTGGTACCATGCCACCGTATCAGGATCAACAGGTATCCAATTGAAGCTGCTGCGCTTGCTAGAATAGTCAGCGCCTTGTATCGACCAGTTTCCGAGATGATGTAGCCGGACAGCAGACCGCCGATGGCGTTGCCGACGACAGCTGGTACCAAACGCAGACCTGCAGCCGAGACCGAGTAGTGCGCTATCTGGAAGTATATCGGAACCGAGTAGAACATGGCGAATTGTGCCGCCATTTGAGCACCAGCAATCATGTATGGCGTCAGCGTATCTCTTCTGATGATGAGACCGAGCGGAACAATGGGCTCGGAAACCCAATGGCGTTCGATGACAACGAAGAGGACGATAAGGGCGAGGAAAGACAAGCCGGCAGCCAGGGCGAAGTACCAGGGCATGTCATTCGTGAAGGATTGCAGAACAAGCAGAAATGCGCAGATGGCAGCAGCAAGGACCAGGGCGCCAACGAAGTCCACCCTGCGAAGCTTCTCCGAGAAGGACTGCGTTCCATCCTTGCTGGTGTGATTAGTTCTGTGCGGGAGTTTCCACAGAATCAAAAGCAGGCCGATGAGTGTCAATGGACACTGGCCGTAGAAAGACCACCGCCAACCAATAGTGTCTGTGAGCCAGCCTCCAACAGGTCCTCCAAGAGAACGTCCAAGAGTGGCCGCCACATTGACATAGCTTCTCCAGGCGGCAACACTGCGGACTGGTACCATGTCTGCTATGATAATCGAGACCAGCGCAGTCATACCGGCTCCTCCGATGCCTGAGATGGCTCGACCGGCAAGGACATGCCAGTATTGACGGCCAATGCCGCACAGAAAACATCCTGCGGCAAAGAAGACATATGATACGACTAGATTAGCCTTGCGGCCGAAGATGTCGCTCAATTTGCCGTACAGCGGCTGACTCGCGCACACGGCCAGCATGAAACTCGTAACAAGCCATGATGCCTTGGACAGCTCGTGAAATTCCGAGGCGATATGCTGACTCGACGCAATGACAAGGGAGCCATCGGCATTGGCCACAAAGACGCCAATGAGTAATATAGGTACCACCGTCCAGATTGCGAGTGTCGACGATGGCTCTTCAGAGGAAGGATATTCTTCGTGGAAAGGAGGAAGATGTGCAGATGAATGTCGACGTATGGCGCTTCCTATTCCACCGTATTCGGCTGGGCCATTTTCTACGGTCGATTCTTGTTGCGCTAGTTGTCGTTGTTCGTCGGTCAGCGGTGGAAGCAGTCGACTCGTCTCATCTGTCGGTGCCATGATATATCAAGCAATGAAGTCCCGTATCAAATTGTCATCGCTTCGGGGGAAAATATGATGATATGATTTGAGAAGTCTTCTCTTGAACCCCACGGACACGAATTCGAGTCATCAATCTGAGGTGCAGTTGCGCCAATGTACATTCCGATCACGCAATTCTCAACCACCATGCAAAAAGTCGTGATTCGAGCAAAGATAACCGAAACACGTAAGTCAAGGTGGAGATCCTTGCTCGGCAAATATATAGCTTTGCAAAAGAACCTCTGAGAAAAATGTGCTTGCCAACACTTCCAGGGCAACATGTTGTCGCTACTGTTGGTTTCGGCGCTTTGCTTAGCGGCCCTTACCGATGCTGGCTCAAATGTATACAAGGATGACCAGCTCATTCTTCAAGACGGCACGCAACACAATAGCAAGCAGCCCAACATTGTGTTCATCCTGACCGATGATCAAGATGCACGTATGGACTCGTTGTCCTACATGCCCTATGTTCAGAAGCATTTGATCGACAAGGGAACGCAATTTCGACGGCATTACTGCACTGTTGCACTCTGCTGCCCATCTCGAGTCAATCTGTGGACTGGAAAAGCGGCGCACAACACCAATGTCACTGACGTTAACCCACCGTACGGTGAGTCGTGATGCACGGTAATCCGCTGTCAACACCATCACTGACTCCAGGCAAGGCGGATACCCCAAGTTTGTCAGCCAGGGCTTCAACGATGCATGGCTCCCAGTCTGGCTCCAGGACGCCGGCTACAACACCTACTATACCGGCAAACTGTTCAACGCTCACACCATAACAAACTACGACTCACCCTTCGTAGCCGGGTTCACGGGCTCAGACTTTCTGCTCGATCCGCATACCTACGAGTACCTGAACGCCAGTTTCCAACGGAACCACGAAAAGCCCGTCAGCCATGAAGGCGAATACGCAACCGATGTCCTGGCCAAAAAGGCCTACGGCTTTCTCGACGACGCAGTTGCAGCAGACAAACCGTTCTTCCTGGCGATCGCCTCGAGCGCTCCGCACAGCAACGTCAAATTCGCGGATTCATGGTTCGGCAACAACCTTACCGAGCATTCGATAGAAACATCTCCACCCATCTCCGCCGAGCGACACAAGCATCTTTTCAATGACATTGTGATCCCACGAACACCCAACTTCAACCCAGACAAGGCCAGCGGCGTCTCCTGGATCTTACAGCTTCCCAAACAAACCCAAGAGAACGTCGACTTCAACGACGAATTCTACCGCAACCGTCTCCGCGCCCTCCAAGCTGTTGATGAGATTGTCCACGATGTCATCACCAAGCTCGAGACCTACAATATCCTCGACGATACCTACATCTTCTACTCGAGCGATAACGGCTACCACATCGGCCAGCATCGACTCCAGCCCGGCAAAGAATGCGGTTTCGAAGAGGACATCAACATCCCACTGATCGTCCGTGGTCCTGGTGTCCCGCAAGGTGGAGTCAGCGACATCGTGACTTCGCACACCGATCTCGCACCAACGTTTCTGTCCCTCGCACGAGCCGAGTTGCGCCCAGACTTCGACGGCGCTGCAATCCCGCTGACCGCCTCAACACTCGATGCCGCCAAGGACACACGCCACGAGCACGTCAACGTTGAGTACTGGGGTTTCGCGCTGGCAGAAGGCAACTTCGGCACCAAGATGTACTGGAACAACACATACAAGGGTCTCCGACTGATTGGCAATGGATACAATTTCTACTACAGCGTCTGGTGTAGTGGCGAGCACGAATTGTATGATTTGACTGTATGCTACACTCCTTACAGCTTTGGTGCCCCTCACAAACTGACATGAGAATGACAGAACGATCCCTACGAACTTACCAACCTGTATGCCACGAGTCATTCGCTCCCATACACATTCGCCGACCAACAGAAATCCGTCAAGCTGTCCAGTCTGCTCCCACGGCTTGACTCGCTGATCCTGGTGCTCAAAACGTGCAGTTCCCGCGAGTGCACTCACCCCTGGGAAGTACTGCACCCGTCAGGACACGTCAAGGACCTCCACGATGCTCTCGATTCGCGGTACGATGAGTTCTATGAAGTGCAGCAGGAGAGAGTCAGCTTCAGCAAATGTGAAAAGGGTTACATTCTGGAAAGCGAGGGTCCGTCTGACATCAAGCGGTTTTCTCTTGAGGACATTGGTGCCAGAGGAGGAAGCAGATGGAGCGAACTCGTGTAGCAAAGATTGGCGTCTCTATCGAAACATTGTGAGAAAGTCCGCAGCTATCCAATGTACCTGATAGTCGGCTTGTAGGTCGTATCCTTAGAGATGCGACAGGCTGACGCCGTGGAATCCCAGATCTGCTCCGTCTGTCCTCCGAATCCACTCACTCACTTGCTCAGCAGAAAACAGACACATACACGCAAGGACAGCATAGAGCTTGACGAAGACGTTCAAGGTGAAGGTCTGTCCAATAATTAACCGCCCTTGCAATACTTCGGCGCGTAGCGCATACCACGTCTCCTGGGTCATTGGATGTGTTAGTCTGGCTGGAGTATCTTCTCGCCCATCTTCGGAAAGATGCAACATCCCTTGGGTTTCCCCAGGCGTGGTGGTTGCAGATGCCCTGTCGAAGACTAGGCAAGGATGCGGCTCAAATGTGTCTAAAAGTTTGGGGTCGATAAACTCCACACGGCCACCACAGGCATCGTTGGGGTAGATTTTGTTGTCCATATAGTTCTGGAGTGTGCAGAGCGTCGCCGTAGATGCCATGCTCGCATGAGCATAGTCCTTATTGCATGGGTTCGAAGTACATTGGCCGCCCGACGGAGGTCGCTTCTTGAGCCGGATAGACCTTTGCATTTCTGCTTCGAGTGCACAGCGGTAGCCATCCAGGCCCTGGCGGCATTTGATCCAGTCCGCCTCCAGATCCGGAGCAGCTTGCCGCAAATCTTCAATGTAGTTGTATCCATATTGCAACCATTCCTGCATCTCTTTGAATGAGCCTCTCTTTTGGACATGCTCAATCAAGCCGCTCAATCCATCTTCCCAAATACGCTCTGGTACCCTGTATTTCTTGGCCAAGTTGCGGAGTGATTCTGGAGCCAAGGCATCTTAGCTCACGCGGATGAAGTCCCAGTGGTTGAGAAGTTCTTTTATGCAGGCAGCCGCGGTTGCCGCCGCGGCTGCCTGCCAATCAGACTTGCGGACGATATCTGGATACACATCAGTTCCGACACTTGCACGATATATGCTTTGGAAGCCGCTCCAACCTACCATAAGCTTCAGCAACTAGCGTCCGCTGAGCCTCCGTAAGACCAGTGTATATGTCCTTTACTTCCTGGACCAACTGCTCATGCATTGTGAGTTTGGTCTCGAGAACTCGGAGCAGCGATCGGACCTCATCCTGCTTGGTTTGCGGTATGTGATTCGTCGCGAGCTCACAAGGCTTGCGCATAGCAGTTGGTGGGGCAGATAAACCCATCCCGTCCAAAGAATCTGAGGAGGTCGCAATATGAGAGTCTTCAGACATGGAAGCGCGGCCTGATGGAAGGTGTCGAATAGGACACGCAGCGGTTGTACGAGGCGTCTTCCCATAGCTCTGTTCGACACAGTCAGATGCAGGACGTTTTGCAGAGATAGTAAGGCTGCACGCATCAGAGCACGGTGGCATACCGGTTGCATCGCTGGAATTTGCTGTGCGTGACGTCGCTGCAGGACCTTTCGGCTCTCGAAGTTGTTTCATGCAACCATCTTCGTCCAACTTGAAGGCGAATTGGCCTGTATATTTGGGCTTGAATCGCTGTCTGAGTGATTTGGGGCGTTCATGCGCGAGGTTGCTTGTGTCATATTGTGTGGCTACCATTGCCGCATTGCTTTCATGTGACATCTTTCCTCTTTGTCGGGGGCAGATGTGTAAACGTCGAAAACCTCAATTGTTGTGTCACCCGAAATAATCAAGATCAATGATTGAAAAAGAAAGAACTTCGAAATGAGGTCGGGCTGCCGGTATAAATGTACCCGAAAAGGAGGATGTAGTGACGATTTCCAGATGTAGGATTGCCATGTCTAGGCTAGTCACGGTCTCTTTGCTAGACATGCCAACATGACACCGGATGATCGTCCTGAATCAAGCTTACCTGTTGGGGGAATCGTCAGGGATCAGGCGGCAATCTTGTCTATTTGGATTGGCTGATTCGGCGCATCATCCTGCTTCGCCGCTGCAACTTGCATGCCCAACTCCATTGTGGTGTAGGTCGACGTGTACAGTATTGGAAGCAAGGCTGAGAACGGAAACAATCGCAAAATGCATGGTGTATGTGGTATCGTAGGATTGAAGAGGGAAACTAAGAACGAGCAGTCGAGAACGTTGACGATGCCTCCAAGCTGGCTCCGCAATCCTGGGCATCCGAGTCGCGCCATGGACATTTCGTGTCGCTGTCGAGCGTGGGTTCCATATTTTAGATTTCCACTTTCCCCAGACCTGCAACAGATTGCAAAAGCCTCAGCTCGATAATGAGAGCCGAAAGCTCATGTCTGCACCAAACCAGTATGTGCTAGTAACAGGCGCGAACAGGTAATGAAATGCATCCTTCCAACACCGCATTGCCTACCGCATGCATCTCCACAATAAGCAGCATCTCAGACTGACTTTGTTGTCTCGCTTAAAGCGGTCTAGGTCTAGGCATCTGCTGTCGTCTCATCGACGAGTTCCTCGCATCACCCAACAATGCAGGCTCGCTAACTATCATCTTCACCACACGAACCTCTCGCAAAGCCTCCGAAACCCTTACAAGCCTCGAAAACCACCTTGCCCGGCATGGCCCCAGCAAGTCCGACCGCCAGATCTACTTCCAGCCCGAGAACGTCGAGTTGACGAACCTCCTCTCCGTTCGCGCCCTAAGTCAAAAGCTCCTCGCATCCCACATCCCGCAGCTCGACGCGATTGTCCTCAATGCAGGAATCGGCGGGTGGTCAGGCCTCAACTGGCCCGTGGCCATATGGACGGTGTTGACGAATATAAGACAAGCCACCACATGGCCTACCTTCAAGCTTGGGCTGGTCGGGCTCGTGACAAAACCACAATTCCCAGAAGGCACAAAAGCTGCTCGTGACGAGCCTATACTAGGGGAGGTGTTCTGCGCCAACACCTTCGGACACTACATGCTGGTACATTGGCTTATGCCTCTGCTCCGAGCGTGCGACTCCGCATCCCCAGGAAAGATCATATGGATCTCTTCCGTGGAAGCTGCAGCACACCACTACAACCCAGATGACCATCAAGGATTGAAGTCTTCCGCAGCCTACGAGCACACTAAGCGCTTGACTGACTACCTGGCGCTGAGCTCGGTACACCAGCCCGCAACAGGAAGCTTGGTCAAAGAATATATTACATCGTCTGACTCCGAAGAGCAGCTGCAACCTCGGTCGCAAGAGTCGGAACCGAGTTTTCTTCTGGCACATCCGGGTATCTGCACAACGACAATCATCAGTCTTTATTGGATCATACACGAATGCTACCGTCTCGGCATCTACCTCGCACGTTGGGTTGGATCGCCTTGGGCGAATGTGACGAGCTATTTGGGAGCTGCCTCAATGTCATGGCTCATTCTTGCATCGCAAGCCGAGATCAAAGCCAAAGCGGTGTCCGCCACGGGCAACCTAGGTGGACCCTGTAAATGGGGTTCTGCGATTGATCGGCTAGGTCGGTCCTCCGTTCGCGTAACGGAAGTTGAAGGCTGGGGCATCAATGGATCGGGCAACGCGTTCAAAGACAGATGGTGGGGTGGTCAGCTTGGACGAAAAACGGGCTCAGTCGATGCGACGAAGGAGGATGTTGACAATTTCCTCGCACTCGGTGCAGATGTGTGGAAGAAAATGGAATCCTTGAGAAAGGAGTGGGAGATGCGAATAGAGGAGTTCGAGGCTGACGACTCCCACAAAAGCAAGAAGGATATGTCTTGATACAAAGAGATTCATTCACCTACTTTGATAAGTATAAAAGGGTATTCCCAGTGTCACCACGACATTTACAAGTTACCCACTTCCTTCTTGCTACGTTCCTCCTCGTAGTCTTCCTCATCTTCCCAGCCCTTGCTCATCTCGACGGCCTTGCTCCACCTCCTGTACATCTTATCACTCTCCTTCTGGCCGACCTGCGGCTTGAAAAAGAAACGTCCTTCAGAGTTGACCTCTTTCAACTCGTCAAGATGTTTCCACACTTTGACGGCGAACCCTGCGGCAATGGCTGCGCCAAGAGCGGTCGTCTCGCGCATCTTGGGCCGGTCAACGGGTATCTGGATGATATCGGCTTGTGTCTGGACACGTTCTGTCAGTATGCCTGATTAACAGGTATGGATCATGGCCGCAAGCGGCGCAAACTCACCTGCATGCACAAATCACTGTTACTCATGCCGCCATCAACGGCCAACTCCTTGAGCTTGACTCCCGCGTCTTTCTCCATGGCGTCCAAGATAGCCTTGGTCTGGAAGCACGTCGCCTCGAGGGTCGCGCGCGCAATATGGCCCTTTTTTGTGTACGCGGTGATACCCCAGATCGTGCCCTTGACGTCGTCGTACCAGTACGGTGCAAACAGGCCGCTGAACGCGGTCACGAAAACCAGTCCGCCGTTATCTGGCACCGAGCGCGCCAGCTCCGACACTTGGGGACTATCGGGGAAGAATCCCAAGTTGTCGCGAAGGAACTGTATAGAAGACCCGGCCACGGCGATAGAGCCCTCGAGCGCGTACACGGGCTTGAGACCCTGTGAGGAGAAATCGTACGCGACGGTCGCGAGTAAACCGTGCTTGCTGATGACGGGCTTCTCGCCTACATTGTACAGCAGGAAACAGCCGGTTCCGTAGGTGTTCTTTGCGCGGCCGGGTGCAAACCCGCATTGTCCGACGAGCGCGGCGGACTGGTCGCCAAGACAGCCTGTGATTTTCGTGCCTTTGAGTTTGGTGGATGCGAGCTTGCCGTAGGCTTCGGGGTCGGAGGACGGGACGATCTTGGGGAGATGGAGTTTGGGCGTCTTGACATCGAGGTCGAAGAAGGAGATGAGCTCGTCGTCGTATTTGAGGTTGTGAATGTTCATGAACATCTACACAGAACCAGCGTTAGCACATGGAGAAAAAAGGAGGCGCAAGCTTTCTTCAGGGGAGCCCCTTACCGTGCGAGAAGCATTGGTCGGGTCCGTGACGAAGACATCGGCCTCAGCACCGCCATTCAGACAGTATGTAAGCCAAGAGTCGACCGTGCCGAAAGCCAGTCTGCCTTCATTGTACGCCTGCTTGACCTTTTCAACGTGTTTCAAGAGCCATAGCAATTTTGTCGACGAAGGGTACGTCGAGAGCGGCAGACCACAAAGACCCTGGAGTTTATCTGCGCCGTCGCGCCTCTTGAACTCGTGCACCATGTTGTGCGTCCGCGTGTCGGTCCATACGATTGAGTTATATAGTGGTTCGCCGGTTTTCTTGTCCCAGACGCAGGTTGTTTCGCGCTGGTTGGTAATACCGACGGCCTTGATATCCGAGAGCGAGTAGCCCTTTGACTCGAATTTTTCGCAGGCCTTGTCGATACACTCGGCTGTCGAGGAGACGAGTTCGAGGGGGTCATGTTCGTGCCAGCTGCAAGCAACATATTAGCTCCGATCATCCTGCCACTGCACCAAGCTTACTGACCCTGAATGTGGGTATATCTGCTTGAACTCGACCTGATGCTCGGCTATTGGGTTGCCCGCAGGGTCGAAGATGAGGAATCGAGTGCTCGTCGTGCCATTGTCTATGGCTCCGATGAAGGTCTTTCCGGAATGCCCGGCCTACAAGATCGTAAGACAGTGGCAGCAAGGGGGTTTATTAGGGTTCTACCATTGCGAATGATCTTGGAGATGAGGAGAAGAGGTGGTTCAGCTGTTGTTTGAGTCGCGTGAGCATGGACCGCAAGTCGAAGCAACAGAAGATGGGCTAGGCCTGTCGCCGGGTATAAGCATGCGGCAGCGGCAGCAGCGACGATAGTACTTGGATTGTTTCTCTTGTGTCCAGCTGATTTCCCTGAATCTGGTTCACAGTGTGCGGGATATCCACCGATGCGGCACTCTGCGGGGTGCAGCCAGCGACTTAACAGTTGTAGCATGATATGACGTCCCCACTCGCTACAATTTTCCCGAGTTTGTGCGCTGTTGTGCCCTTTCTTCGGGCTTGTCCTTACCGAACAGTTGCAGCAATTTCCAGCCCGCCAGCTCGGTTAACGGCAACAGTACCTGAATGGCCACGCCGGGTCCTTCCGATATTGTGGAATGGGTATATAAGTGCTCCAGAGACGGGATACTTCATGGTACAGAATGGAGACAATGGAGCAGTTTCGGCGCCAGCTCGGCCTCTGTGCTCTGCTTTCTCGTGATAAAAATCAGATCATCACGGGGCGCCGTGGGGGAAGAAAACGCTCTTCTGAAGTGACTTCTCAAACATGTTGAACAATCTTTGCTTCCTGCCTTGATATGTACAATGACGGATCCTGTAAATACTTCGCGTCTCGCGCACCAGCCCCGTCACGTGAATTGCATTTGCATCTGCAAGTCGGCTACTCGTCGTCCTCATCCTCTTCTTCCTCCTCATCACCCTCTGGCTCGGCTTCTAGCTCGTCCATCTGTTTCTTTCTGAGCTCCCTCATGCGATCAGCAGGTCCAGGTGGTCGTGTGATCAAGTCGGCGATCTGACCACGTCCAATCAAGGAGGCGACAATGCTGGCACCAACGATGAAGGTCAGGACAAATCGATATGTTCCATACCAGTTGGGAGCCCAGCCGTTAGCAGCAGCTCTGGCATCGTTGTAGTACAAGAAGGTGAAGGCCAAGAATTGAGCAATCAGACCCATCTCCGCGTGCAGCAGGAGGGTTGGCCATGCCACGGCAGTAGCAACAATACCCATCGAGTATCGGGGATAGCCTTTCTCGCCGCCGTAACCAGCCCATTCCAGGCCCCAGTGAATGGCGCCCAGGAAGGAAATGATCTTTATGCATGTCAGTACAGACGTGATATCTCGTTAGAATGGACCTACAGAAGCACCATAGCCTAGCTGGATGGGTTCGATGATGTGCAACAGCGCCTCCGCCGTCTCACCTGACATCATAAAGCCCGCGCCATGAGTGGCCGCGTATTGAATGTCAAAGGACAAATACACGGTGGTAAGGGATGTTGCAAGATATGGTACCACGCCGGCCAGGCCAACGTAAAGAGCTCGCCGGGGAACATCTCGCAAGCTGAAGGTGTCCACAATCGTTGTCTGCTCGCAATCAGTGAAGTCCGTTTCAACACCTCCCCCTCGGAAAACCCACAAAGTCTGATCTGATACCAGCCATCATATCCACATCGTCTTCGTGATCCGATGTCATTTCGCTAGCAGCCGCACGAGTACTTGACGACAAGCTCACAGCGTCCGGAAATGGCTTCATGGTCTGCTCTCCCAAGGTTTTCTCGGCTTTTTTGACATCGTATTGGGCGGCCTCGAGACCGGCTTTCGACTCGTATCGGACAAGGGATGTGTGGAAGGGACGGGCGACCGTGAGAGAGAGAACGCTTGCAGCTTTGGCAGGGCGAGCAGACGTTCGGAGAGAGGCTTTCAGAACATTGTTGTAGAGGCTCATTCGTGACTTAGGAGCTTGAACACTCGCAAAGGACCGGGGGATGGACCGGATCGCGGTCGTGCGGAACATTGTGGCTGACATTTTTGCAGCTTATGGTCGTCTAGAGTTGACTTCGATCTCGTTCCGACCGGAGTCAACTGGACTGCAGCTGCAGGACCAAGGTTAGGGAGTGGAGAGCGGGTTTGTGTTGTTCAATTGCGAATATTGAATCAAAGTGACAATTGAGGTCAAAAGGAGCTCAGCGGGAAGCTTGGACATCACCTGATTTTTGTGAGGTGACTGTGGCTGCAGCTGTGGCTCGAATTGTGGCTGCGCTCCTGTGGTGGGCACCTTACATAAGACCTTACGGAGGGGCAATTTTCAGTTGTAGGGCGCATCTTACACACCATTATCCGTACCTATCTAAATCTACATTTCAGACTTCATTGTCAAACACCCTTTGCCCCTTGTACCAAGTCTGTCTTACCTTCGCATGTAACAAGCTAGCCGGATCCCATTCCATGTCCACAACATTAAAATCGGCGCTCATGCCTGGCGCAATACTGCCGGTCCACATCTCCGCATAACGCGTGTAGGCTGCCCCAATAGTTGCAGCTTTGATCGCATTGGACAAAGAAACGGCAAAGTGCTCGTTTGTCGTGTCGAGACAATCAGGCTCAATCGCCGACCGTCTGGTGGTCGCATTGTACAGGTTCAGCAGTGGATGATGAGCTGCGGTGGGGACATCAGTACCAAATGCCATGGGTGCACCAGCCTCGAAAAATTCCCGGTAAGCAAACGCCCGCTTGCATCTGTGACTGCCGATGAGGCCTGGCCACCCGCGAAGAATAGCTGGGTCGGAATGAACAGGTTGGACAGACGCAATGATCCCCAGCTCTCCTAGTCTCTGTGCATCCTTGGCCGTGGTCAGTTCGAGATGCTCGATTCGGTGCCGACGGCGCGAGGATCTCTCTAGGCGTGCAAACGCATCAATCGCTTGGGTGACGGCCCTATCACCAATGGCGTGAACGGCGCATTGAAGACCCGCCGCGTCCGCCTGAGCCACAACTCTTGCCAATGTCTCCGCAGGCCAAATGGGCTCGACAGGATCCGCCTTGGCCCCGTACGGCTTGCTCAAAGCCGCTGTACAGCCATCGACCACTCCGTCGGCAATCAACTTGATGCCTAGCACGCAGAATGACGGTGACGTTGAAGGGTGGAACTTCCGGTGCATCTCGATGGCTTTATTCAGGTGGGTCTGAATCTCCTCGTCACTGGTACTATATGGCACAAGCCAGTAAGCACCTATGTGGAGCGGAACCTGCTGCTTTTGCCTGTACAGTTGCAACGCCGACCACTGCTCCTCATCCATGGCCATGTCGATGACTCCGGTGTAGCCCGCTTTTGAGAAAGTGGTAAGCGCACGGTGCAGGCCCGCTTGCTTTTCATCGACGGACAAAGCATTGAACAAGTATTGCGAAGCAATCAACAAGAAAGCACTTTCACTCAAGAGACCCGAAGGTTGGCCCATTTCGTCGCGATGAATCGTTCCTCCATCTGGGTCCGCCATGGAGGCAACTCCAAGCTCGTCAAGTGCAGCTTTATTGCACCACACCGAATGCAAATCTATAGCCTCGATGTAGATGGGTCGTGGATCTAGATCGTCAAGCATGGAAGCCAATGCCTCTGAAGCGACACAGGATTGCTGCCAGCCTTTGCACAGTATTCGAGCCTTATCGGGGTGGGCGCTTGCCCAAGCTTTGATCTGGGCTCGGATGTCTTCCAATGACTTGCACTTCATGACATCCAGCTTTCCAAGCGAGAGGCCGAAGTGTAGAATGTGCACATGGCTGTCGATGAAGCTTGGAGTCACCACGCGACCTTCCGCGTCAATCCCAACGGCTCCAGCGGCTCTGGCTTGAATCAACTCGTCGGAATCTTCTTCGCCAACGTACTTGATCAAGCCATTCTCGAAGATGATCGAACCCGAGATCAAGTCTTCTGACTGTGGGGAGCACGTAAAGATGCGTGCATTTCGCACAATCGTTGGTCCCACTTTTGGCTGGTGATAAATCATTTCGGGATATCTGAGTATCGCTACAATTTAGCAAGCAATGGTCGTGGAGGAGGCCTCCCTCCCAGACCGAAGGATATATGTATGTACGCTTTGAACAGACAGCCCCCATTTATCTTCGCCGCGCAACTGGCCTCTATTGGGTCTCTTCTGCTTTCCCTATCTGGACGGTGTCTGGGGCACCGACTCCCATGTGGCTTAAACTCTAAAGCTGCTGCCACGACAATACAAAGCAACATGGCGGTGCTTCTGGTTGCCACCGAGAACAAACTGCGCACGGGCGATTGCCTGCCTGGCAGCGCGATGCAGACAGCTATGGACAACACTCGGCAAACGACGAAGGCGAAAGGACAAATCTTATGTATTTCGCTTCCGTCAGCGTCCGCCCAAATTTCAATAAAGTGTCGAAAACATCTCCTAAGGAGGTCAGGCTCCTGGCGCCACAGCATCATGTCCCTTGCAGGGGCTTTTCCTTGCGTTGCCCTTTACCGGCGACGGTCTACTCGTGTTTCGAGAGGTCTTCAGCGTAGTAACGATACTTCGCTGCGCTATTGATGCGAAACCTTCTACCAAACATGATGAAGATGATGTTTCCGAGCAGAACAACGACAAAGATGACAGTCGCGGTGATGAAGACGTTCGACAAGCCCATAGCATTGATCCACGGCGTCATCGCGAAAACAAGGGCCGTTGGGCAGAGGTTTTTGACGAAGACGACGGCGACCAGGGAGTCTGAAATAATCTGGAGAGCAGGACTTCATTAGTATTCCGATGTTGCAACGCTACATTGGCAGTACTCACCTCACTGTAGGCATCGGTCAGATAAGTCAAGGACAGACTGATGGCCGGTGTCGTTCCGAAAGCGGACAACCCAAGTCCAATGCACACCACTGGCCAAGGCAGGCCGTCATTCAGACCAATGCCGAACATCAACAGCCCGGCGGCCACGAACGGTGTGAAGACCAAGATCAGCCACAGGCGCATCTCGGGCTCGTAGATTCCATTGTTTCGTTTTGCAAGGCGGAGTATCAGCCAATCGCTGAGGGGACCGCAAATCAGCGCACCTAGCATTGTACCGATGAAGCTCGGTATTCCCAGGAGACCAATCTGCTCGGGGCTGAAGTTGTACGGCGGAAGAGTCATGTATATCGAGTAAACCGTGATCGGAATGAGCACAGCCGATGCCATTGCCCCATTGAGAATCGCCATGTACATTACGCCAGGGATGTTGATGAGAATGAGGAATGGTCGGTAACTGTGGCGGACAAAGGACCGAAGGGATCCCGGCGAGGAGGACCAGAGGGCTAATTTGCTTCGATACGACTTCACTGGTATTGTTGGGTCAATCGTGACCTCGGTGGCAGCGTGTTGAGCCTCAACGCCAATAGCGTCATTGACCTCCGGATCCTTTGAGGCATCTCGTTTTGCGTCTTCGGCCTTGACCACAGGAGCGGCTTCTTCGCCAATGGACGTGGTTCTTGGGATACCGACAATGGTTTGACCGTTCCATTTCGTCTCTTCGTAGAGGAAGAAGAAGACAAGGGCACAAGCTCCTTGGAGGATCGCAAGCCACCACCAGACCCACCGCCAACCCTGGCCCACTGTTATGTAACCTGCGGCAAGAGGAGCCAACGATGCTCCGACGGTGAGGGTCCAGACATAGAAGCTGTTCATCCTGCCACGTTGGTGCACAAAGAAGACGTCCACAACGGTCATTTGAACCATGACCTCGGCCAGGGCACCCACGAAGCAACACAAGATATTGACCAGCATGAGATCGGCAACGTTCTGTTGTTTTGCGGACCAGACACTGACCGCCGCTTGGACAATCAAGCTGAACATGTAGACAGGTCGTCGACCATACTTCAAGGCGAACGGTAGAAGAAAGATGCCGCCGAGAGAAAGAGCGCCGCAACCTGCGGCGTAACTGTCGTTGAGTATAGCATAGCTGAAGCCTAGATCTAGGTTCATTGACGCCCAGGTGACCGTAACGACGTCAATCCTTTCAATGATGTTGTCAGCTGTGGATCACCACATCAACACCAAGCCACGGGCACTTACATGGCATAGACGAGGAGGACGTAAAGCGATACCAGGCCGAAGTTGAGGTTCTTCCTCCAGGTTGGCCAATTCTGCAGGCACAAGTCAGACCAGAAATGCGAAGCCTTGCCAAGGAGACTTGGATGCCATTTACCAAGGGGTCATTAGGATCGCTGGAAGGCTGCGGTTGGAGGATGACCTGGGCATTTTGATGCAAATCTGTAACGAGAATTGTAAGCCGGCATGATACATCGAACCAATGCAAAGAGCCAATGGGGATGCAACATACCTTCAATGAGATAAGTACCAGGAGGATGTGCCATGGTGGACAGGACCTTTACCACGACGAGTGACGGAAGGTACAAACTTGTGGGAGGGAAGGAGATCGCAGGTCCATGTCTCGATATCGCGGGTTCTTATACTTGACGCCATCACCGCTCGCAACGCCGAGTCGTCAGATCAGTCGCGGAGCAAAGTCCAACAGGCTGCGCGCTTAGGCAAATCTACAGATATCTGATTTGGGAATCTTCTGCCGTACTGAATCGAAGACAGTGACGAGGCTTGAAGCATTGGAGTTGATAAGGAGTTGAGTTTCGGTCGACGCCACCATTTTCGCGTAAAGCGTCTCAATTGGTCAGTTCGACAGATAACGACGGGTTCTCATGGTCTGACTTGACGTTCCGTGATGTCTTAAGAAATCCCTTGCACTCTTTCGACGTGTTGAACTCAGTGGACTGGAGCTGACAGTGCCATGATTATGTCGTGACCGAAGATGCCGCAATCGCACTGGGAGCTGCAATGAAAGAGGTAATACCTGTGGTCAAATCTTATCGGGCTCCTCGACGGCGGCCCGCCCACCTGCGCACTAAAACAGGCTGTCTTACTTGTGAGTACACGATCTCGCCAGCCAGGTTGCTGACCAAGTGGCGTTGTCTGTTGAGTACATCTTCAATTGCTGCAGGGTCCAGGGCAGTTCTGCCTTGATCCAAAGCATGGCGCATGATGCTGTGCATGAAAGACTCCGGAAAATTAAAGAGGAAACTTACCTGTTTGGACATGAAGAGCTACAGCAAGCAGCAATCAGACAATGCCACTTTTTCTGCAGATGTGCTCGCCTGCCGATATTGTTGGAAATTGCTGACAGACTGTTCAATCAGGCCGACAACGGAGGAAGAAGTGCGACGAGACTCCAAAATGCTGCCAGAATTGCACCAAAAGACGAATTCAGTGCATCTGGCCTTCTGATGGGCAGCAACGAGATGTGTCCGCGATTTCAACTCCAACTGCAATTCCCGAACAGACCGACGAGAAATCCATCCCTACACCTATACCTATAGTCGAAGACTGTGACGATGTGGTATCGCAGAGGTCTTCCAGTATCGACAGACTGGAGTCGGATGCCTCGTTAGAAATTTCGTCTTCGATATCTTTGTCGGATTCTGGTCGACGTGAACATGGTGGTTCTGCCTCACTCATACGATCTCCTTACTCGACCCCGTTAGTAGAGGGTTTGAGTTCTGGGAGTGTGCCTTTGTTCGACTTCATGCGGAGGGTCTTTGTTCCTCATCTTGTTCGGCCCGCATCCGATCCTCGCTTCATTGAGGGCTATACGTCTCAAAGTCTGCAGCTGGCATGGAACGTTCCTTTCTTGATGCATGCTTTGATGGCTTGTTCCGGTGTTGAATTCCCTGGAGATACCGGCTCCAACCGCAAGATGAGTGAATCTTATTATACTAAAGCTCTCGGCGGGTTTCGAGAGCATCTTGCTCAAGATCACTCACAGCAATCGGAGGCCATTGCTTTGCGCACAATCTTTATTCTTATCATCTACGAAGTTAGTGTTTTGAACCTCATTCCGCAACGTCACCGGGCGTAAGTAGCTGACTGTGTTTGCAGCGATCACGATTATACCCCTCAAAAGATGTCCATACTCACCTAATCGGAGCAGCAGTCCTGATAAAGTCTTGTTGTGATCACATAAACCGAAAGCCGCCAGGAAGAACGCCAGATACTTCGAATTTGGCTCGCATCCTTGCCCTAGAGGCCTTCATATTCCACACAGCTACGAGTGTTCCCTTTCAATCGCCGGCACGCCATTCAGACATCGTGGACGACGCCTTCGATAGCGCGGTCAATACACTGCAGCAGCTGCACTGGAAGGGAATGATGGATTCCCACAATTCACCCGTCTTAGGCGCTCCACCAAGATTGTTCGCATATGTACGGCAAACGGCCTTGCTCTATCAGCGATTCAAGAGCAATAATGTGCTCAAGAGTCGGCAATGTCTCAACCTCGATAAAGACCTGATGAGTTGGGACGATAAGTCCTTCGTCGCTGATTTCTCGGATCAGCATTCTGACCTTACGGCATGTTTCGTTGACGAAACCATTGGAAATCAGGATCTTTGCTTGTCAACCCGACTTCCAAGCAGCGAAGTGCTTCTTCCAGGCCTTAAGCTCTACATTCTCACCACACGAGTTCTCCTCAACCATATGATGAAGGCAGGGGACACCATGGACCGTTCATTCGCCATGTTAACTTCCGAAGCTCTGTCCCTCGCGCTTCGTATAAATCCCGCAGAGGATTACTTCGCCGACTACTATGTCTGGCCATTTTTCTGTCTAGGGGCAACCATTGCCAGTTCACATCACAAAGACATGATAATGAATAAAATCGTGGCTTTCTGGGAGGCTACCAGGAATGGTCCTATGCGACTGCTTGGGGATATGCTAACGCACGAATGGAAACAACCGAAGAGGAAATGGTAGTAATACTGTGTTAATAGCCAATATCCAAACTCCGTAGGGTTGAAGGTCGAAGTTCCACGTCGAATGACCTGAAGTCTCGACCGGAAAAATGATGCGAAAACAAAACATGATCACGTGAGACTATTAGTCATTTTGCCAAGCCAATGAATGATTCGGTCAGAGCTCATTCGCAACCGCAGCTTCGATGGCCTGACTTGACATGACTTGACCTTCGATTCTGCATCTTCCTCTCTACTCCTCAACAACTTCCAACAATGTCGTTCCAGCGTGTCGGATTGCGCTTCGCGCAGCAGCTACGCGGCTCTGCTCCTCGTTCCACCCTCCGAACTGCCCTCCAGCGACGATTCGACAGCAGCGCTGCCCATGCACCACCTCCAGGCCAAGCAGGACGCAAGTTGGTCGGCACCCAGGACAATGCTTTCAACCGGGAAAGAGCTGCGGTCAAGGCGCACGCCGCTGCTACCAGTGGTACGTTGACCCTTTTGTGAGAGAGTCCAGGAAGTTGTGGAGGCTAATGTGGACACAGACCTTTGGCGTAGACTCTCAATTTAGTACGATTCCTTTGCAACCGAATGCGTGACGACCTCATTTCTAACCTCTTTATCAGTGTTGTTGTCCCCTGCCTAATCCTCGGGGCCATCAATGCCTATAACCTGTGGACCGAGCATTGGGAACACTGGAAGCATCTTCCTCCCCTAGAGGAGCGAATTGAATACCCCTACCAAAACCTCCGGACAAAGAACTTCTTCTGGGGAGATGGTGACAAGGTTAGTAGTTTGGAGAGCTGTATGGAGACGACCGAAGCTAACGTTTGGTTTGCGCAGACCATCTTCTGGAACGACAAGGTCAACTACCACAAGAAGGACAAGCAGACCTAGATATTACGCAAGAGACAATTTTTGGCGGCTCGAATGTTGATGTCCCGTCTATGTATATATGGAGTTGAGCAGGAGCACGCACGAACAAATTCGTAGCATGGTACTGCTAGAATGCATCGATCATCATTTCATACAAACACAACCTTGGCCGCCAAGGTGGATCGTTGTTCACTTCGACCCGTTGCAAGCTAAACCCGCTGGGACCTGTATTGCTTTTCCAGCTCGAGATATTGAGTGGCAATGTCGTTGGCCAAGGTCAAATCTCCGCGCCAGTGCATGATGGTTGCTTTCTTCTTGAGCATCTCCAGCTGACCCCTCAAGTCTTCAATGTATCGAAATTGAAGATACGCATGATCAATATTTTCCATGGCTCTGCTGATGAACTCCTTCTGCTTTGTGGATTGATCTTGTTCGATTCCAGCCATTCCCATATTCGAATCCGCCAGCACTGCATGCGATCGAGCAGCCATCTCGCAATCCTGAAACTCCAGCACCTGCGGCAATACTGCCTGCAACAGGTCTGCAGCAGCCTCGAACTCCTGCAAGTCGTTAAGAATGTTTGCGAGAAACCCAACTGATTCCCACAAAGAGGGTAAGATCCTCCCTCGATACGCAATTTGGGCCGCTCGCATCACCAGGGAAAATCCCTTTAGTGCATGTCCACTCTCCGCCAGAAT
Organism: Exophiala viscosa; assembly: GCF_022695815.1. Lineage (NCBI taxonomy): Eukaryota > Fungi > Ascomycota > Eurotiomycetes > Chaetothyriales > Herpotrichiellaceae > Exophiala > Exophiala viscosa. The sequence goes on along the minus strand of NW_026944355.1, from coordinate 1,432,736 downwards.
CCTGGCCTTGAGGTTCATCAGGCGAGTTTGAACCGCGACATCGTTAACCTCCTGATGCATATTGTGCACCACGTACTCCACTGTATTGAGTGCCTTCTCGAGATTTCCGCGACGCATCAACAGGTCAATCTCCAACAACGAGAGGGTGAAACCAATCTCTGCTTCTGGGACGCCTTGGCCGCGCAGACGCTCAAGTAAATGCTCCGCCGCATCGAGGTCATCACGATGCAGAAACCTACGGACCTTGAGCATTCCGGCATAGAAGTTTAAGTAGTTCTGAAACTTCAACACCCTCAGAACATGAGGCGGAAGACTGTCGAGCATCTCGGTGGCTTCGTTGTAGCGACCTCGCTGGACAAGTAGACCAGCCATGCGGCAATTACATTTCAGCAAGTCCTCGATCGGCGCATCTTTGGCGTGACACTGTAAAAAGGCCTGACCGCACCACCAAGCCAAATGCGTCAATCCGACACGACTGTACGCAGCACCCTTCATGAGCAAAGTCGGCCCCGTGACGCTCTGCGCTGACTTGACAATATTCAGATGCGACGCTTTAGTGATGTTCTCGAAGACAGTCGCCAGACTATCCCCGTACTGCAGACCGAGCTTGGCCTCGCTGAGCAATGTCGTGCTCAATAGACTCCACATCTCAGCATCCTTTGCTCTAGACTTGAGGAACGCCAATCCTTCGACCTCGCTTCCAAGAATGCCAGTGTTTCCTATGGGTTTCCTCTCTTGCGGAAATGACCGGCCGAAGTGGTACACCCAACTCATGCAGAAGTTGAGGCATGTGATATCTTTGTTCTCACGAGCGACAGCAATGGCTTCCTGCATCGCAGGCAATGCTTCGGCGTAAGAACCAAAATCTGCCTGCAGGATGGCGAGATTCAGAAGCGCGTACTGATAGAATGCCCGTTCGCGGGTTTGCATGGCATAGTCGAAGTAGCGGTGCAGATTGTCCAGTGCGGACGCGAAATCTCCGGCCCGCCACGAATCCAGGAAACTCAGATAGTGGCCCAGCTTGGGTATGACTGTGCCCGACTTGGCCATCTGATCCAGTCTCGTCTTCATGCCATCTGGCAAGCGGCCGCCAAGTCGCTGCAGCTCTGCGACCTGAAATTCCATGAGCTTCTCGACGTCGTAGATGCTGAACGTGCCGGTCCCAACGTGGTCTTCGTCATCGTCGGCGAGACGACCATACATGATCTGTGCGAGAGGATGTGTGGAATCGAGTTGCATTTGGGCGAAGTTCAGATCGAGCCCTGTTCTGGCGTCGGCAGGGTTCTTCCTCTCGAAGGCCTGTCGGGTTGGTAGTCTATAGGAGATAAAGTCCTGCCAGAGCGCGATGCTGTCTTGGAATTGCAGCCTCGTGTACTCTAGATGACAGCGACGGATGAAGGCGCCAAGAGGTGATGTTCGGAGAATGCGGCCGTGAGGTTGGTCGGACTCTTCTCCTGTCTCGCGTTCGCGCAAGATCTGTTCCCTCGTCTTTGTTAAGAGACATGGCAGGTTGGTGATGAAGGCGTCAAGAGCATGGGAGCAATCGATCGTCCATAGTCTTCTTAGTAGGAGATCGTATAGCGATCGTCCTGGCCGCCACGCGGAGGGGTGAGGGGCCAGGGTGGACTCGAACAATGATACCGGCAATGCATAATCGTTCCCCGTGCCTTCAAGCGAAGATTCAGAGACTTTGGATGTCGGTGTGATATGGCTGAGCAGGAATGTTAACACAGTTGTGGCTGCTGATGTTGGGACGAGATCCTCTGCATAGATCAAGGCCACCACGAGTAATGTAACTTTCGCTGGCGTTAAATAGCGGCCCATGTTGTCGTCAGTGCTGCGATCATGACAGACTCTCTACTAGGCCACCAGCTGCAGATGCTTTGCCGATCTGCTTCATCCATCAAACACCATGATTTGTTGTCGGGGCTGAATGTTGAGACTTCCAGATGTATTCACTCTGCGCGCTCAAGGGAGACAATCGTCGCCGACGCGTTGCTGAAAGATGATTGGCGGACGTGAAGTTTGCTTTGTTTGCACCAATTTTTTCCTTCTCTTGTAACAGTGTTGATGATTCCCACGAGACTTGCTGCAAGCACCGTACATCTAGTCGTTCATCCTGTATACAGCACTTCTTGGAGACAAGTTCGCCATATCCTTCCGCCATGGCATTTGTCAAGCCCGATTTTGGGGACGCTCTGCCTCTAGTAGCGTCTGGCAAAGTCCGCGAACTTTACGATGTTGACTCGAAATCTTTACTATTCGTGGCTTCGGACCGAATATCTGCTTACGACGTGATCATGCAAAATGTGCGCCTTGACAGCTTGAATTGATTCTATGCCAATCTCTCATCAGCAATTAACCTCTTCTAGGGCGTCCCAGACAAAGGGCTGGTTTTGACACTCATAACTGCGCACTGGTTCCAGTACCTGCAAAAGCAAATCCCAGACCTGAAAACACATTTCCTATCCCTCGACTTGCCGTCCGCCGTACCGCAGGACCAAAAGTCTGGCCTCAAGGGCCGGAGCATGCTTGTGCGCAAGCTCAAGGTATTCCCAGTCGAAGCCATCGTCAGAGGATACATTACGGGCTCAGCGTGGTCTTCATACAAGAAAACTGGTGAGGTGAATGGAAAGAAGATGCCTGAAGGGCTAGAAGAGTCACAAGAGTTGCCTGAGCCGATATATACACCTAGCACAAAAGCAGAACTTGGTCAGCACGACGAGAACATCTCCACAGAGCAAGCGGCAAAGCTTGTGGGAGAGAAGTATGCGAAGCGCATTGAGGACCTTTCCCTCCAAGTCTACAAGACTGCAAGGGATTATGCCAAAGAGAAAGGGATCATCATTGCGGATACCAAATTCGAGTTCGGACTGGACGAGGAGACAGACGAGGTTGTGCTTGTAGACGAAGTCCTGACCCCGGACAGCTCAAGATTCTGGGCCAAGTCAACGTACAAGGTTGGTCAAGGTCAGGACAGTTTTGACAAGCAGTTCCTTCGAGACTGGTTAACAAAGAATGGGCTGAAAGGCAAGGAGGGCGTGTCGATGCCAGAAGACGTGGTCGAGGCTACTCGCGCCAAATACCTTGAAGCGTTCAAGATCCTGACTGGCAAGTCCCTGCAGGATACATTGCAAGAGCTCAAATAGAAAACATATTGCATCTGTCGTTGCAGTCCCAGTATCCGTCGCTCAATTTGCTCGCTTTAGAAGCACAAGCTTTTCCTCCTAATTCCACAGTTCGTCACGTACTTGTTCATCTCATTCCTGATCTGTCCTGCGTTCCAACTTTACCAAAGTGTGGCACTCTTTCGCGGAAGCTCTTCTTCTCCACCGGCATGTTTCTCTTCTCTTCTTCCTTTTGTGCTAGCTTTTCCGCCGTGACCTCGCCTAGCCTTGCACTTCCCTGGTCGCCATCTTCCCAACCAGTCCGTCCGTCAACCTGACCACGCTCGTTCAAGTTCGTAGCCCACATCGCCGCGATTCCCAACTCAAACGGACCAGGTTGTCTGTCGATCAGCCCAATGCCGAAGCTCTTCACTTTTTGCCGTAGCATCTCGGATTGCGGCTCCGTGACAACGCCGTGGTTTGTTCGCACGAATTCGTGTAGTTTTATCCAAACGGTCTCCCACTGTCCCGGGTCATCCGTTCCTTCCGCTCCTTTGTGGTGTTTCGTATACAATCTGTGTTGGTGTATGTCTGACTCCACGATCGAGTCTGTTTGTACATTGACAAAGTATTTTCTTCCATCGCTCTTCACCCGTAGGGCCAGATACATGTAGGTATCCACGTTCCACATCAGTTCGCCCCATAGTGTTCTTCCTCGATCTTGATTCCTCCATGCCGCATAGCCCGTCCGGTTGATATCAGGTCTGTTCGCAGGAAGTTTGGTGGAGATGTTGCCACGAAAGAGGATGTGCGCTGGAGTGTTTGACGAGGCGTCTGCAGGCTTTTGCGTGAGTTCGGCTGTTGAGAATCCACCGACTGACTGGTCTGTCATGGTCTTCAAGGTGCTGGTGGTCTCTGGATCTGCGAAATCGAAGATAGGATAGGGCGTGAGAGGTAGATGAAGTCCTTCCAGGTTGAGAGCTACCACCATAGCATGTCAGCGCCATCGTTCATTCTTCATAGCACACTCCGTGCACCCAACGGCTTCGGGCACCCGACTCACCAAACTTGGTTGCCCGCTTCAACTCTGACGTTGTATTACGCCAGAAGCCAGGCGCACAGCGCCGCACACTGGGGACGAACATGGTGTTTGCGATGGTGCGCACCGTGCTTCAAAGAAGCATGGTCATTATGAAGGGTCGGTTGTGCATCCGGGTCGCGACCGTCTCAGTCGAATGTTAACGTCACTTTGACTCTGGTCGCCTTCCTTTCGTCCATCGTGATGCGATGTGCCTCGGGTAGAGCCGCTAGCGGCCGGCGCTAATGCACGTTTATTCTGACCTGCCCCTATGTACCTTCCAAAACTCGTTAGCGTGATATCTCCGCCCGGCGAGGCTGAAGAATGTCTGTACCCCTTTATTCCCGCCTTCTTTGCTTTGCTCTATTGTTTGCAGCCCCAACAGACAGCGTAGGGACTTGTCCACCGTGCCAACAACTATTTTCTCTGTTCCTGCACCCCCAGACATGGTTTTCTTTGTGTTTCTCGTCCCACAAGAGCCCATAGGGTGTCTTCATCGTCAAAGGTAGGGCGAGACTGTGAGTTCCAATGTTTCTTGCTGTTCCAAAGATAGTTTGATGATTTAATGTCCACTTCTGGTGGAAGAAAACTGAAAGGGCCTTTTGCGAGCCTGGTACTGATCCTTGTGGACTCTAAAAGGATCCCAGAGGGTCCAGTGCCCTATTCAAGGTATTAGCGATTGCTAAGAGCCATAAAGAAGATATACAAAGCCCTTCAGGAGATAAGAGCCGCCTGGTCGATTGATATCCCGCTCCCGACAACCTATACTTACCTTTGCCGTTAGGGAAAGATATTAATGACCCCGGGACGCCAGATACAGTTACTACTACCTACCTAGGGCTCCTAGGGACTATATCTGATGGGTATGGAGCAAGAAAAGGAGATCTTCGTCCTGAGGTCGTCGTCGACAGCCTGTGAACAATCGACATAGCTGCGCCCCCTGATACTGGTCTTGCACCTTCGGGAAAGGTGGTCTATGAGGGCATTCACCTGATTGAAGCGCATCTAGGGTCCGAAAACCGGAAGGACATGCTTCTCTGGCCTATAGGAAGAGAGTCCGGAGCCTGTTGGGGGGCTGTTAAGATGAACAAGTGAAGGGAAGTCAATGCCAAGCCTCCGCCGGTTTGGGGCCTCTCTGTTTGACTCTTTCACTTTCTTCACCTCACTTTCCTCTCTCTTGACCTTTACCATCACCATCACCTTCTCTCGTCGTTTGCAGCTCGTTTCCTGGGCTCTACAAGCTTAAAATACCTTCCAAACGCTTTTTTCGGTGAGTTTTCCTATACAAAAGGTCGAGGAAGCTCTTCCGCGACGATTTCAGGTTATTTTCAGCCTCTAACCAGTGATTCTAGTCTATCAATACCTCATTTCGGCTCGAACTCTTCTCTAGACCTCCTCCTTAACAAATCGTCATGTCGGCAATGCTTCCCGGCGGTGATCCTGCGCAGTCCGCTGCTAAAACCCCTCCTCCACCTTCCGCCGCCCCAGAAAAGGCTTCTATTACTGAGGAGAACGGTGCTCCAGAGGCTGAGATCGTCCCGGAAGCTGTGCCTCTTCCAGGTGAGTACTTCTCCGTCTCTATCACCCTCCTTGAGAGCGCAAAAAGGATCGACGTCGACGATTTCAGGGGCTAAAAGGGCTTGAAGGTCTACTAAAACACCTCTAAGGACCACGTTCCACAAGAACTCTTCCCTGTTTATACCATTTACTAACATTTTCCATCGTCTAGACTCTATTCCCACTACTCCTGCCCTCCCAGCTGGTCCAGAGACCCCTGTCGGTCCAGGAACTCCTATCGAAACCCCTGTCGTCCATGGCAAAGCTGAAGAAACCCCTGTCGTTCATGGCGAAGCTGCTTTGGACACCATTGCGCCTCGAGCTGACGACGATGTCTTTGCTTCTACGACTCCACAAGGTTCTGCTCCAAACACTGCTGCTCCACATCCAGTTGCCGAACGTGTTCTTCGCAACCTTCAAGCTCCATTGATCACCTACAAGGGCTTCATCCCTCGTGCAGACCGTGCCAGTCACGTTCCAACTGCAAAGAATGCTCAGGGCATCTATCCACCAGATGCTGCTATGTTCGTCGCCAAGTAAGTACACAAAGGAGCGGACCAGAACACCATACTGACACTCCACAGTCTCTCTGACCATCGCACCGAGGATCAATTGGAAGTCTCATGCCACGAGGCCTTTGATGGCTTTGGCCCAAACTTCGTGACCATCAAGGCCGACGGTCGTGGCCATCCTTTCGGCGTTGTGCAGTTCGAGGTACATTCTCCAGACTGCATTGCCCGGCGTACAATGCTAATTATGAATGCAGAGCATCGAGGATGCAAACAATGCTTTCAGCTCTATCTCTAACCTCATCCTTGACGGTCGCAAGATCAGATTGGAACGTCTCAAGGCCGAACGTGCTGTCATACTCAGCAGAAAGGACGGAACGCCTGCGACCGAGCAAGAAGCTCGTGGTCTGCTTGAACAATACGGGCCAATCGAGACTATTGCTGCTGACAGCTCTGGACGCTTGTTCATCAAGTTCGTCTACTATTTGGACTGCCGTGACGCTTTGAAGGTAAGGACTTCTGCTTATCTTCTACTTTTTATGGCTCTAACACGGCAACAGGGTCATCACAATGCTACCAGCGCGTTCATTCTTGTCATGGCTCCGTCTGAACAACCACGTCTCATTCCAGGTCGTGGTGGCTCTCCCATGGTTCGCGGTTTCAATCCTGCTCGCTCTGCTGTCGACCAGAAGTCGGTCTACGTCGGTGGCCTCGGCGAAGGTGCGACCAAGAAGGAATTGGAGGATCTATTCAGCGAATTTGGCAAGGTGATTCAAATCAACATCATCAGAAAGACCTTCAGTAAGCCTCCTGTCCCCTTCCACCGTCTTGCAGCACATTCTGACCTCCTAAACAGTGGATAATGGCGTCAACATCTTCGCTTTCATCGAGTTCAGCAGCCCACACGAGGCAGATCGTGCTGCTCAAGCCGAACGCTATCTGCATGGCTACAAGCTTCGCATCGAGGCAAAGGAGTACTCAGTCCGTCGTCGCTATGCTGCTCAAATTGGTGCTCCTCGCTCTGTTCGTGCTCCTGAACCCAGATTCGTCGAGCTCGATCGCGGCTTCTCTCTTGCTCCTCCACCAATGCAGTACAACTACGAGTACGGCATGCATCAGATGACCCCTCCCTCCCACCATGGATATGGTGCTGGAGCCTACAACTACGGCCAAATGGCCTACACCACACCACCAAACCAGGGCTACATGCTCCCAATGGGCATGTTTTCGCCAACTCCGCCACAGACCGGTGCCCAGTATGGGTACCCCGCTCAGTATTACATGGGCGCAATCGACGAGGCTGATGAGAATGGATATTGACCAAGTCCCGGCGTTAAAGGCGCAAGTTCAGGCGTTGACATAGTGAAAATGAAGTGATCATACCTTGGGCTGTTGCTGCAATTGCAGCAATTGCACAATCGTGCATTTACATAGGGCTTTTGCAAATGAAAATGTCGATTTTACAGATGATGTGTTTCGCTCATGTTTTCCCCCATACATTTTGTATGTGAAATGAAATATGCCGTACATGATAGTTGTAGTAGTAATATGCAACTCGTTAGTGTTTGGATATGACTTTGTAGTTGTTTGATTTTACCTATTTACATAGCGATCCGCACGATTTTACCCCCTTAACGATGGCGCAAATCCGTTGGACAACGATATGAATGTCTAAACGATTTCATAGCGTGTTTTTTCCGCCAACGAGGTGCACCGTTCGCTCAGGTCGACGACAACGGCTCATTCAATGTGATTTCCAGCTAATTTCAACCCTTGTTTCTTCCGGCTTCTAGACATATCGTTATACTGGGTGCGCTACAACGGTGTATCGATTATATTATTCTCAATAGTCCCGGTGCTAATTTCACTCTTATCCTTTATGTTTTACTCGTTCATATAGACGGACGACAATAGCACACCGCAACTAACTATATCGCTATAATAGGCGTCTAACAACTGCATATCGAATGTGCTTAACTCATTAGTCTCGGTGCTAGTTTCATTCTCATTCTCTATAGTTTAGTCGTTGAGGCGGACATACAATGAATACACAAGTCAGGTCGATTGTATCGTTAAAACAGGTGTATAACAACGGTATATCGATTATCTGATGCTCAATAGTCTTGGTACCGGTTTCATTTTCATTCTTTATAGTCCACTAGTTGAAGTAGGCGGACGACAATCAAACACCGCAGAATAGCTAGGCACTAAGGTCAGAGTGCGACAAGAATATATCGAATAAAACTATAGCGTTAGAAATAGCGGACGACGAGTATATAATAGCTCATGATTGAGTTGCTAGGATCAGCGGACGCCACCAACACTCCGGGCTATCACTATAACGTTATGATAAGAGGACGACACGGACGGATAAGCCTATATCATATCGCTGGCATAGGCGGACGATAGACGGATATTAGGCTATAACTACATCGATAGAATTGGTGGGCAACAACAATACATTAGTGTAAATATATATCGTTGATAATGGCGGAGGACAACTACGCACCGGGCTATGACTATGCCACTGAGCTGGGCGTGGGACAGACTTCAATCGTGTAGCATAACAAAGATTGACGAAGACAGTCGCTTGGTTATCAGTTTGTCAACATCCTCAATGAAATACCGTCGAGCCCCCTTGTCAACTAAGTGGACTCATTGTATGCCTCCATGTCTCACACCGTTGGCAGCAACAATATTATCAAAGCGATCACTCAAGAATCTGCCATGCCAGAAACCACCAGGCGGTTCCGTCCCAGAGAATGACTGCCAAAGCAAAGAGCCCATTGAGATGATGGGATTCATGATCTGCAGCATAATGGACAATCTACTACTTTGACACTTACGGAAGAGCGGTCAAGTTGGATTATCAATTCCTGTCCCAGTCATCGGCCCCAATCACGCACATCGAGGGAGACTGAGCCCTTTGTTTGTTGACGCAGCTGAGTCTTGATCCGGCGCGTGTATTGCCCGCGCTATGTTCTTCCTCATCAAGAGCTGCTCCCTAGCAGCTGGATGTTCTGGAGCTTCGAACAAGCGATGGGGGTGTCGAAGGACTCTTCGACTACTTTGGCCTGATCGCAGAGCGTCTGCACCAGGCAGGTGTGGACATGGGAGATCCAGTATCTCGCGCCGAGCAGCGCAGTGGACAGAGGGATGTCATTTACGTCTTGGCTGGACTGCAACATTGTATGTGGCATCCTCATGGCTCAGCGTAGTCATCAGCTCAAATGCAGGCTGTCCTTAGAGCATGTGGAGACATTTCTCAGCGCGTTGGCACGAGAAGCCACCGATGCTCGACTCAACGCCAAAATTGGTCTCCAACAGACACAATCTTGTCAGACTTATGCATTTCCAGCCCTCTGCATTACTAATCACGTGACTCTCTGGCCACCTAGGTGCCCTCCTATAGTATATAGTTGGCTCCCTCCCAGGAGCCCTTGTTATCCAATAGAGATTCTTTTCCACTTCTCATACCTATGTCTTTAATAGGTTATGAGCCCGGTAGGCGCTAGCCCTAAGGGTATCTTTCACTCCGTTATAGCTACGTTACTACCTTCTACTTAATACTATATTAGTACTATAAGACTAAGTTCTAGGCTCTCCTAAACGATTAGATACCTAAGACCTCTATCTTATACTTCTATATAGGCGAAGTCTAGATATTAATATATCTTAGACAATATCTTAAAATCTCTTTAAATACTAATAGAAAGTAGTTTAGTACCACTAAAAAATCTTTAAAACCTCCTAAAGCCTACGGTCTAGGTACTTAATAGATAGTCTTAATAAATATACGCCGTATACTACGCCCTTTAATTAGCGGAAGTTAGTCGCGTCTTAACTTTAAGAAGACTATAATACTATCTACAAAAATTAGAGGATAAGGCCTAATACCCTAAAAAATCTTTAACTTATAAGCCTAACCTCTCTAGTTTTTTTTATTTACTAATCTTTTAACTAATGATTAATAGCTTAGAAAAAGCTATAGTCGAAGAGTTCGAATTTACTATTCTAGGGCCTTTATAGGCTAAGAGTAAGTACCCTAAACTATTTGTTAATAGGCCTTTAAAGAAGACTTAGAAGAGTAGTACTAGAAAACAAAAGATAAGTAGTAAAGTCTAGTCTTTTAACGTTGATAAAGAGGCCTAGATAATAGGCGATATCTCCTAAAGATATAAGAAGTTAAATATTAGTTCTCCTTATATCTAAGACCCCTCTATACGCGAACGCTCCGCTTCTATAGACTTAGAAACTAAGTCTAATCGAATCGAAAAAGTCCTCGCTAACGTTATAAATAAATACTCTAATACCTCTCTTATAATATCGTTCGAATCCTACGATCGCCTAAACTAAGCACTCCCTTTTAGTATCGTTACTATAATTCTCGAAGATATCGAGACTTACGAAGTATAGTTAAAAAAGATATTATAGTACTTATAATTTATTTAAGTTATATTTCTTATCGATAATAACTATATTATATTCGTATTATTTACGAATAGGCGCTCGTCTATAGACTATAAGAAGTACTTTATCTATAACGATAAAGTATAGACTACGATACTATAAACTTTAGGCGATAAATCTCTTACTATAGCTAAGTACTTAGTCACTACTAAAGAGATTTAGAAATACTATAAGATTTACCGAAAATCTAGTTTTCTCGCCTATAAAGAACTTTACGAAGATTTAATAAATACTAAGCTCGATACTTACGATAACGTTACTTACTATAAAGAAAAATTATAACGAATTACTAATAAAATAAAGCGTCTCGAGCTATAGTATAAACTACTCGAAACGTTCCTAGTTATATATTTTATTAAAGGTCTAGGCGAAGAATTCGCTATATTTATTATAAGCTACGAAAATACTACGAATATTATAAGGGAAGATAGTTTAATAGAATTAATTACCTTAAAAGTAATCGCTACTAAGGCTACTATATACGAAATCTTTACTATACGAAACTAAAGCTTCGTAATAGCTCGATAAGCTAGAGACTAAATACTACCTAAAGTAGAATTACCCTTAGTAGTTAAATATATCGCTTACTCGTAGTTAAAGACCTATACGAATAAAGAGTATAGTCGGCACTAACAATCCAAGTCTAATATCGACCTTAAACGTAAGAGTAGCGGCGGAGGCGATAACTTAAATAAAAGATAAGCCTAGGCTAACTAAACAAAAGGTTCCTTAATAGAATAGATTTTAGCCTTCGAAGAGGACCTAAAAGATTCTATCCTAGATTCTAAGTACACCTAAGGCTAAATAGCTATAATATCACTACTAGCTAAAGGCTCTTATATTTAGTAGCTAAACGATATCGCTAACTTTTATATATCGCCTAATAATAAGGGCTTTATCGACTTTAATCTCTCCTTTAAAGATTAAGTCACGACCTTCTATAAGTATATACTACTTATTATTATATAAGGGCGAGATACTATAAAAGTCCTTATTAAGACTCTTAGCGATATAAAGTATTTACTACTTCGAGATATCTAAGTTAGCGACTAATTTCTAAGTCGCTTATTAAGCGAAGCTATAATCTTTAGGTAAGGTTACTTCTACTAGAAGTCCTTAAATAGTTTACGATTTTATATCTAGGAAGAGAGTATTATAGTTATCTTGAGTATATAAACTAAAAATAGCCGATAGTTCCTTAATATTGTACTACCCCTATATTACGAAGGTTAGGCGGCTACTTATATCGCGTATACTCTTTTAAAAGACCCTATATTCTAGCTTTAGTACTAAAGAATAACTTACCTTACGATAGATAACCTTAAAAGACTCGAGAGTATAGTGTATAGCGTTACCCTAAAAGGGGATACTACATTACTAACTTACGATACTTATTAGCGAGCCAAAGCTAAAGAATATTAATATAACTACTCGATTCGCCTAGCTAAACGAAAAATAAAGCTACTATACGTCGATATTCTCGGACCCCTTAAAATCCTAACGAAGCTTTCTACTCTAGAGTATATTATGCTTATTATAAATAACTATACGCGCTTCGTTAGATACGAGATTCTTAACTCTCGCGCCGAAGCTATTCCTCGCCTAATTTAATAAGTAAGGATAGTTAACTACGATAAAAGCTTAGCACGAATTCAAGGCGATAACGAGTTTAATACTAGGTCTTTATAGAATTAGTATATCGAATAAGAAGTCGCTATCGAACTAACTATACTATATACGCCCTAATAAAACGAACTTAGCGAACGCTAAAACGAGACTATAATAGCACGAATTAGAATAATTATAATCGCCTCCGTAATTCTCGCTAGCGCCTAGCTCGAAGTCGCTAAAGGCGTTATTTAGCTTAAAAATCGATCCTCGATAGCTAACCGAAACAAGACCCCTTATAAGCTTTAGATAAGCTATAAACCTAACCTAAGTTATATTAGGATCCTTAGATCGAAATATTACGTTCGAAGACTAAATAAGAAGTTAAAAAAGCTTTAAGACTAAGCTATAAAGCGTATACTTATCGAGTACGAAAGTAACTTCTTCTATAGGGTTTAGAACTTTATCGCCAATAAGGCCGAACGCGCCTATAGCGTCGAATTCGAGAAACTACTAATATATAAGCGACTCGCGATCACTAATTAATAAATTATCACTAACGAACCTAAACCTAAGCGATCGCGGCTCTTAAGTTTAGTAAGAGAAACGAAAGATAGGCTATAAGCGATAAAAGAATTCTATACTAATAAATCCTTTACTAGAAACCTTCGAATCTCGAGCGGACACGAATATCTAAACTAGAATAATTATAAGATCCGTCTCAAATAATTTAAGAACTCGAATACTATTAAAGTCACTACGATACGCGCTATATATACTAAAGTCGACTTTATAGCGCCGCCTACTATTCTTAGAATTACTTAACTAGTGAGAGCCTCTTTTAGATCTTATATCGAGTAAGATTAAAACGATCTCGGCTAATAACAACGCCCCCCGATAATATCGATAGAATAAAACGATCCTCCGAACCTTCTCGCCGCTCGCGCCTTCGTCGCTAACGTATAGATTCTCGATAACTAACGAGAAACCTTTAGTTAAAACAAGATTAATAAAGCGATAAATAAAAACGAATAGCTTATCGTAGCCTAGGCGAAAGTTAACTCTCTCTAAAAAATAAGTACTTAGGAACTTATCGATAAACCTAAAGATAAAATAGTGCTTCGAGATATATAGGTCTTTAAGCGTAAAATCGACGCTTAAGGCCGAGAACTTAAAAAGAAAGCTCGATAATACGCTCGAGGAGACCTATAAGAGTACGACCTTAACTACGAAGAAACCTTTTCCTTGATTATTCGATTTATAGTATATAGAATACTCTTTAATCGAGTAGCTATAGAAAACATAGAAATCGAGTAAATAAACGTCGATATTACCTTCCTAAATAGTAAAATTAATATCGAAGTCTATATCGAATAGCCTCTCGACTTTAGCGACGGCTCTAGGCGTATATATCTACTTAAAAAGATACTTTACGAACTACGATAAAGTCGTCGCGCCTAGTATCTTACCCTTAAAGGCTTCTTCTAGGACTAAGGACTTAAGATTATTAGTGTAGACGTTAGCGTATTCGCCGGGAATAGTCTATATATCGTAGTCTATATCGACGACCTCCTTATCTTTAATATCGATAAACAAGCGATTTAGTAACTTAAGGAGGCCCTATTTAAACGATTCGCGATAAAAGACCTAGGACTATATAAGTAGTACTTAAGTATCGATATTATTCGCGATAGAGATTAGCGTAAACTAACCTTAAGTTAAAAAACTTACGTTAAAAGTATATTAGTAGCTTTTAAAATATACGACTATAACTTATATTTAATCCCTATAGAGCCTAAACTATAGCTATAGCCGACTATCGTTGAACTCGACCTAAATACTAAGAAAAGATATTAATTAGCGGTAAGCTCCTTAATATATACGATAATAGAAATCTAACTAGATATCGTTTTCGCTATCTTAGCGCTCTCTAGGCACTATTATATACTTATCGACTATTACTAGAAGGCTATTATCAAGGTATTTCGGTACCTTAAAGGAACTAAGGATATAGTCCTTATATTCTAAAACCTAACTATAACGCTACTAACGCTTACTAGATACGCTTACGAGATAGGACTCTCGGGCTATATAGACGCCGTATTTCTAAACGACTACGTAACCTCTAAGTCTACTTACGAGTACATTTTTAGCGTCGAAAGTAGTGCTCTTAGCTAGAAATCGATATAGCTAAAGTTACTAGTCTCTTCTACTTACGAAGCCGAATATACGGGTTAATTCGAAGCCCTTAAAGAAGCTAAATATCTTCGGAACCTTACTTTAAATCTATAGTTTAATTTAGTATAGGGACTAACCGTTATCCGCGCGAATAATAAGAAGGCTATTAATCTCGCCTATAACGCTCTAAGATACGCTCGAAGTAAGCATTTTAACTTGAAACTCTAAGCTAACTAGGAAGCGTAGAAACTAGGTATCGCTAACTTTCTTTAGATATTAATAGTAGATAACTATATCGATATCTTTACTAAAGCTTTACCTAGGGATTACTTTTAGCGCTTCGCTAAAAAGCTTGGTTTATAGGGTTTCCCTAACCTAAAGCTTAGTATATAAATAAGCTTACTATTCTAACTATATCGCTTAGGTTATTATTAGGTAATACTTAGTTAGTAATACGCTAGCTAAAGGATACCTAAAACTCTTGAATAATCCTCGTTTACTATCGACGCGTACTAAAACTAAGCGTTAACCTATCTATATATACCTTCGACAAAACGCTAAGGAATTATTAAAAGTAGCCCTAACTACTATACTACCTATACGCTTTAGCGTTCACTAAATATTAAGAGGGTTATATAAGGACCCTTTTCCTTAGGCTTTAGCTATTAATATATAGGCCCCTTACGTAGGTTTCCTAGGCGCTAACCAAAAAGGCTTAATCCTAGGATCCATTGTAAAGGCGCCAAAATAACGTGGGCCTAGAGATTTGCACTCCTAAACCCTCGTCGTACGGCATCAACTATTAAGGACCACACTAAGGTTCTCTCTATATATACCCACTACGCTCAAATCGACACTTTTTTCGTCAGAATATATTCCATGTTCAAAAAGGGTCTAAAAGGGGGACTCATTTGTATACCAAAGTCGGAAATAAACGTCGATCGCGGGCCCGCAACGTGTGAGGACCAAATTTCACATACAGGAACCCCATGGGACCTGGTCAGAGCACCCTACCAGTTGACCCTCCTGTCAGCCAGTTGACCTTGCTATCGACTACCTAGCTATTGGCCAAGTTCACCTTAAATCACGTGATTGGCATTCCAGGACATGGAATGAGTGGGAGTGTCAGACTTATGCATTTCCAGCCCTCTGCATTACTAATCACGTGACTCTCTGGCCACCTAGGTGCCCTCCTATAGTATATAGTTGGCTCCCTCCCAGGAGCCCTTGATATCCAACAGAGATTCTTTTCCACTTCTCATGCCTGTGTCTTTGACAAATCTCACCTGCGGGGTGTGATGTAACCTCTTCATCAGCATGACTTACAACCGAGTCACTGTCCCTCCAGAAATATGAAGCCATATGGCTGAGAGAGGTGGACAGCAGCTGCACACCGACTTATGACTATATTGTGGGGATAGGAGTACACCAACGACATCTCAGGTCAGGACTTTGTCTACACTGCTATTTGATGTACTCGATGGTAGGTTCATACAATGCTAGCAGCTTCATAAAGTCGTATTACCACGATGGTGAAGGCGAAGATGTGAAAAGAAACACTTGCCCTTACGTCCTTACGGTTTCCGTGGTAAGAGTCGTTCGACGTCAAATTGTCCAAAGCTGACACGCAACCAGCCTCCATAACCCAAAGGCAACTCATACGGTTCCACCCAGTCAATGTCAGCAGTCCTCAGATTCCAGGTTTGTCGCTTGGTAGGGGGACGTCAATCTTATGTGAGCATATCACGAAATCACTGGGAACAAGCGGACGACAATTACACATCGAGTCATGCCTGTATGGCCAGTTAGACTTGCGACAAGGTCTTTCGAGTCGGCATATGCCATCCACGAGGCGCTGATGTTGCGGCTTCCTTCCATTAGGACGGCGGGCATTGTTGCCGATGCCCTGCTGTAGCACTGCCTCCACCTTGGTTGTTGTCTGGTTGTTGATGCTCTGTTCTATCGTATCTTTGATCTTCTTCACCACTTGGTTGTTGATGCCCAGCTGCATCGCTTGTTCCACCATGCTGACCACCTGGTTGCTGCTGCCTCTCTGTCGGCTTCTGCCCGTCTGCTGGCCTTTCATGTCCTGGTGGTTGTTGACATCCACAACAGAATAATGTCGAACGCACCTCTGAGCGAATTCAACTCACCTATTGGCCCCAATACATAGCACCATAGGCATAAAAGGGCGCTCCAGAAGGGCAACACCGAGCTTGCGAAACCGGAGCAGCAGATACCTGCGTATTGTAAGAATCCAGCCACACACCAAACTCGTACATGGTATCGCGGGCCAAGGTCCTCGACGACTGGGGCCTGGCGCAAAGAACGGACTGTTCAGATTCTTCAGGGACGATCCGATATGGCCGAGCGGTGCGGAACCCGGTAGTGACGAGACTTGGAAGCCTTGTCTTGGTCGTACAGGGAAATGACAGCAACAGATTGACCGGTATTCGCATTCTCCTACACATTTTCCCACTCCGGATGATCTACTCCTGTTGGCGGTCGATGAGGTTCACAACAAGAAAACCCTCGGTCTTTGGCTGGCACGCACCCTAGCTTCCTGCGAGGTAGAATATCATTGCATTTCATAGTCTCGTTCATGTCGTAAACATAACATCTGAGCGTACACCACTTTACACCATTTGCGGAGGAGTTTGCGGCGTATGACCCTGATTGGCCTGCAAACTCTCCAGCAGCTCTTCCGACATATTGTCAAGCTCATCTTCCTTCATGCCTGTCGCTATTGCCACCAGTTTTCTGTGTTTGCCCACTTTCTCACTTGTCCCTGCCTCTCCCATCAACTGAGCAATCTTCTTCACCCAATATTGGCGCATAGCCTGTTGCTGGTTCAGCTCGACAGCCCACGGCAATGCCGCTCGCACCTCATCTGGACTAAGCGGCTGAGGGTTCGTGTAGCGGAATGCTTGCGGGTTGGCTTGCTGGTCTTGCTGGAATATCTCGTTCTGAAGCGTGTTGTGTTCTTTCTGTTCAAGAAGTGACTGCATGTCGTTCAGCAACACCTCGTACTCCTGCCGAAGTGCAGGGAGCTTGGAAGCATCTTCAACCTTGGCCATGAGAAGAAACGTTTCTTGCCGAATCTTGTGTCGCTGGCCTTCAAAGTCAGTCAATGCTTGTTTGGCCTCTGTGATCTCGGTGTCTTTTTCGGTCATCTGCGAGTCGTACATATCGGCCAACCTGAAGCTGCCCTCGTCCATAAGGGGTCCGATCTTATCGAGGACCAGGGAAGCTGCACGTGACACAGCATCTTTTTGACGCTTCCGTCGTGCTTGCTTAGCAGTGAAAGACTCTCCCGTACGTGGTGGAGACGATCCAGGCTGTTGCAGGCTTTCTTTCTTCTCGCGTAGTGCTCTCAGGTATTCATTTGCGGTTTCACCTTTCAGGTTTGGAATATCACCTGCTTCCGGACAGTGGTTCAGAAGAAATGTTGCCACCTTTACACAACCATTGCGGATGGCGCGTAGTGCTGCTGTGTCATGCTGAGCGTCGACCGAGGTGAGCAAGGCCTGAACATAGTTCGAACCCATTTCTTGCATTTTGTTGATCAGGACCTCGCAGTAATAGCGCGCACAGTTCCACTTTGCGCGGATACGTGCTGTCTCTGCAATGTGGTGGAAAACAGTAGCCCCATGCCAGTCACGCTCGACAATGGTCCCTGATAATGCCTGCACTATCTTTGCGAATGTTCGCTTGTCGTAATTATTCGTGAACAAGACAGCTCGAATCAATGGAGTTTCTCCCGCACTCCCGTTTTGGGCTGCAGGGCTGGCGCCTCGTGCGAGAAGGTCACGAGCAACTTGAACATCACCCATTGCACATGCCCAGTGTAAAGCATTATTGCCGAGGTTGTCAATCGGTCTATCCACGTCGAAATCCGAAGGAGGTTCTGGAGGTAAAATGTTCGACGCAGCAGGGTCGTCACCAGCAGTCACGAAGTAATCCAGCAGCTCGTCGCCATACACGGTGTGGTCGAGATCCGAAGCAGTGACGATCGTTTCTTCCAGATCTCGTTTCCGCTTTCTTGAAGCAGCAGAATTCTGTGATAGAGGGAGAAATTCTTCGTCTGCCATGAATGATGCAGTCTCGGGCGAGCGCTCACGACTCTCTGTTGCGTTATTTTGTCCGTTTGCGCCGTCGAACGTGTCGATCGGTTGGTAGTATTGAACTGATAACAATTAGCTCGAGTATCTCGGAATAGGCAAAGCCCCACTGACCAGGTTGCGCAGCCACCTTCTTGGGAGCAGACTGCTTGGTTTGCTTTGGACGGTTCGACGCAGCAGTAGTATGCTTCGGCGCCGGAGGTGGGCTTTTGTCGCCGGGGACGAAATCGAAGATGGCAGAGATGCGATCGAATATGCCATGCTTCTCGGCAAGCGAACGACCTTCTGTCAAAGGGATCCATGTGCCCTGATATTTGCCATAGCCACCCTGGATCTTCTCGTGTACGCCCTTCTGCACTTCTCTTTCCAAGATTCTGGTTCTTGCTGGTTTGTCAAAGCCGGCAATCTTCAGGATGTGAGTAGCATTGACCCATTCGTCCGACCGTCGTCGCATGACATGGTCATTGCCGATCTTGAGCTCATAGACGGGAACCTGCAGATACAGTGTTAGCTGCTGTGCGGTGGAGAACAAGGAAAGGTTAGTCACATTGCTGTAGGTCGCAGAGAAAATGTTCTTGTCGATTGCCATCGCGAGTTTGTTGACGGTCACAGGAACGACGCGTCAGGCGAGAAGCTGACGTGCGTTTTCAGTTCAAATCCCACTACCGCATCGGTGAGGTCAGTGTTGGTAGTGCTGAGTTCAATTTGCGCGTGCGCAGCCGGAGAGACGCGTCGTTTGATAAAGGGGTTGAAATCACGCGTAGAATTACTGTCCGCAAATGTCAAACTTGCCAAGGCGGTGATTAGTCCAAGCCATGGCAAGTTTGCGGGGTAAGACTGCTTCTCAGCCTTGCTTCACCTGATGACGGGCGCATCATCCTTTGCTCATGCACTTTCACACTGTCTAAGTTTCGCCACAGGCAGTTTGAGTGGAACGTAATATTCATTGTCGCAACACAATCAGGTTGTTATGCGTAGACTGACTGCAAGAAAGGTAGGGTTCCACAGTCTTTAGAGGGTATGACATTTTGGCCAGTAACCCAAGCCGAGGCCTTACTATGACAGCTGCATCTGCTCTAGAACCACCTCCATCAATACCAAAAAAGCAGCGATTAATGGACGGTGAGTGACGGTGTTAAGTAGCAGTAGATTTCAGCGTTAAGGCACGTGATAGCCAGGCTGCGACCCCTGACAACCCCACGTATTCCGTATAGATTCTGCAATGCTTCAACCTTGAGAGTGCTGAACATGGCCGAAAGGGATCACAGAGAACAACACTTTCCGTGATAGAAAACTACTCCTGAGTACCCATATACGAGCATACTGGTGGCTGAACTGGTCGGATTCTTTCAGGGTTGTCCCATCCCGGACCTGCGCAAACTTGCCGAGGCTGAGTGAGACCTTGGCGAATTTGCTCATACATGTCTCGTGGTTCCGTCTTTCCGAGACCTCCGCCACCGGGGTTCTTGTCCTTGTCCACAGCATTGGCAGCCTTCTCTATCATTGGTGGCTCCCATGTCGCAGGAGCACGACCAAGAAGCCAAGACGAAGGGGACTTCCAAAGCCTTTCGAAAAGGGCACCATAGACGGTCACCACGGGCGTGCGATGAATGCAGATTACGTAAAGTGAAATGTGACGGGCGACGACCATGCCAACCCTGCACGCTCACTCAGAATAGTAAGCTATGCCCTGCGGCCTGCTGTCATTATTGTCTTGCTCCTAAGGACAGAATGAATGTTACTGACACTCACAAGTCTGCTCGTACGAGTCTGGGAAGAAACCCAGGCAGACGCCTACAGAGAGGATTCGCATACTGGAATCACGGCTGCGTAGTGTTCGCACGGCATTGGAGAACCTCAAAGCCGAGAATGCGACCACTTCGTCATCTGCAGTCGACAAGATCCTCAAGACTGTGGATCTGTCCTTACCCGCGCCCAACGACGGCTTTTCAAGCTCAGACGAGGACGAGGCCAAGTCTTCTCGATTGAACAGCATGATGGGCAACTCTGGTCGAAGCTTTGCCCACGGTCCCTGGCAGACCAGTTTCTACGGATCTTACTCTGGATGCTCATTTGTCTTGCGTACTCTCGAACTCTTTCGGACGACGCCAGAGAATGTTGCCTTGATGGTCGACATCAGGAAGGTGATCACTGATTTATTCGAAGCGCCATTCGAGGGGATGGAGTCACTGGCGGTTGATGCGAGAAGTCAGCCTCTGCCCAACCAAGCTACTACACTGGACCTGCTTCGAGTGGTGTTCACAAGATGCCATCCCTTAGTGTCGTTCCTGCACGAGGCAAATTTTCGGGATATGGTCTACCGGCTTTACAATGAGGCGGCGGTCGCCTTTAGTACGTCAAGCCAGGCTTTCATGCCATTATTCCACGCTGTTGTCGGCTTGGGCCTTTTATTTGACATCGAACCCCGCAAACAATATGGATGCGAGTATGCTGTTGCAGAAGCGTAAGTCTTCCTCAAAGGTGCATAAACACTTGCTGACCGAACAGGACTAAGCATTTTCTTCTAGCAAAGGAAAGACTCGATATCACTCAGTGTTCTGACCTGATATCCCTACAGACGCTGATGTGTCTGACCATCTTTCTGATCTCCACGTCGCGCATAACAGCGGCTCACGCCTATCTTGGTGTAGCCTGCTCCACGGCTCTGCGACTGGGTCTGCACAAAAGAGTCGAGGAAGGGATCATATTGTCGCCCGCTCAGCGAGACACGCGAAACAGGTTGTTCGTCAGTCTCCTGCAGCTAGATTTGTATGTGAGCCTGGTATTGGACATACCAGGCTTCGTGGATCTAGAATGCATCGACCCTGAAATCATGACCAAGCTGCAGCCCAGCACGAGTGGGCGATCACCTTACCCCTTCGACGTTACGGCGGAAAGTCGCGCCCAATTCTCTGCCTCGGCGAAACACCTTGAGCTCTTGAGCATCACGGCCACCGGTCTTCAGACAACGTTTGCTGGGGCGGATCGAAAACACAATCAGGCGGAGAACGAGCTCGAGTTCACCGACGTCGACATCAAAACGCTGCACGGTGTCGAGGAGAAGTTTCGAAAATGGGCAAAGGGGCTTTCGAGTCTGCCCTCCCTCCCAGAAGATCCTGAGGCGTCTGCAACGTAAGTTCTACATCTTGCGGTGGCGTTACTTTGCTCATTAGATTACAGCATGAAATTCGCACTGGAAATGACCTTTTATTTCGGCCAACTGGTCCTATACCAGCCATTCCTGCACTACCTCATCCCCATGGCTAAGGGCTCAGCCATCACCAAGACCCAGTCCGAGCATGCGCTGGCTTGCATCAAGGTGGCGGGCACAACCATCTCCCGTACGGACGTCATGTATCAACGGGGCCTACTGTGTCCCGCGTCCTGGAGCACGATTTACACGCTCTACCTCGCTGTCTCATCGCTGTTGTTTCTCATAGCTACGCATCCTGGCACTTCACGACCGAGCAACGCGTGGAAGAAGTCGGAGCGCGGCATCAGGCTGTTGGCTACAATGCGCTGCTACGACAATGGTGCCGTCAAGTGCCTTCTGATCATCAAGGTAAGTCACCTCTGAGGCTGCATGCCGGGCACTACTGTATAATAGGCCGAAAGCTAATTCTTGTGTTTGAAGATGCTCATTCAACAGCTATCGCACACGGTTCTGTTTGACGTCGATCACATTGTGGCAACCACCCCCGGGTTATGCCCATGCAGTGCTTCGGGTTCTCTGCCTGCAGACCCTCTACGACGCCCTATGTCGAAAGACGACGCGGTAGCACTGGGTCTATCAACAGGTTATCCCACCCCTGAAACGAATCTGGATGTACGACATCCCCCACCAGTCTGGGCTGCAGTTGCACCTGGACAAGAACATCTCCAACCGTGGTACGCCGCCAGCCACGACTCCCCATACCGAGACGCAGATTCGATCTTGGCTGAAGCGCAGGCCATCTCGCTGACAGTCCCGATCGACACCCTTGATATTTTTGGCGGAATATGATATTTGTAACGCTGGACATGAATGCAGTTTCTGGCACATAAGCAAGCCGAGAAGCCGATCCGAATCATAAAAACTTCATGAGTCGGCATTTACTCATCTAACCGTTTGGGAGGCTGCGTGATCGTTGTCAGATAATCGCCATTCAGTTTCTTGATAAGTTTGCCGAATCCTTCGTGGCTGTAGTCTTTCTCGTTCCACATGTCTTTGTGATATCTGACCTTGCCTTCCTCGTCCAGGCCGAGACTCACCAGGCTGTCCACCGTCTTACTCGTATGTGTGACCCGCGGCGTATACTCTTGTCTCAGCTTGAACACGATTTCCTCGGGGGTGTCCTTGACTACTTCGGTCTTTATGGTACGCAGACTCGCAAAGATCTTGGGCAAGCCGTACCACTGACCGGCAATCTTGTAGCGGGTATCGCAATACGAAAGAGGGTCGTCGTAGATGGCTTTGGCCGCATAAACTTGCATGTCATCCTCACTGGCGCTGCCGCAGTATAGCCGCGTTATGGTGTCGACTATCTTCTTGTGCTCGGGCGAGATGGACACTGAGCGCTCTGGATGTGGTTCGTAGTCGACATTCTTGGAAACGTTACGTGGATCGGCGTCGTCGCCGGCGAGCTTGTGAGGGTTTGGGTGAGGCTCGTAGTTCTTGTGGAGGTCTTGTGTGGTTTGATCCATGGTTGACTTTGCCTGATGACTAGCTGTACGGACTCGGACGTAGAATGCAGGTGCTGATTTTGGGGGGATGCCGTATGATTGTAGACGAGACAGACTTACCAGTCGACGCATTATCTGATCAAGCACGGAGACCACTGTCAAAAGAACGAAGTGCACCTTAGTGTCCGATGTTGATCAAAGCCCGTCATGACGACATGTTTTGTGGTCGGGGCGTCATAGAGAGTTTCTACTGGTAGGCATACAGCATGTGAGCATTGCAGTGCAAGGCCTTCTATGCCAGAGTATATCTCGATCAAGCACACTCGCGACAGATGTCCTCAAATGTAGGAGCACGCACTTCAACAGACTTCTTGGAGGTCGTTGACGAAAGATATAGATGCGCCCCCACACCATGTTTACGCGAAACGCGGAGCGCGTCAACTGTGACTTCCACTTCCACACCAGCTTGGTCGCCTTCGAATGTCAAACAGCAGCGTCTGCTGCCATGATCATGATGTAGCGACGGACAAGCACTGGAACACTTCATTCTGAGATCCTTGCGTGGCTCACAGCGATGCACATGTTGTTTCGGGCTACTCAATCTGGTCGAACCTCCTGAAGACAGGCTCCTACTGGGCATTCATATGCAGAGGAAGGAATAAATTCGTCACTGCTGACATCTCTCTGCTTCACAGATGCGAAAAATGGACAGTCATTCCAGCATGCTCACTGCCTCTCCATCAGTGCCCATGCCTGTGGTAAATGCAACGATCTCCCCAAACCCTGCAGTTCCGAGGACCCTGCGGCGCCATGAACGGCGCGACTCTGCTTCTTTCGATGTCCCCTGCACAACCTATCAGCTCGAACACGTACCTATCTATATCGAGGTAGTCCACCCCCACTGACTCCAGCCTCTGCGCGAACAGGCTCAACCGCATGCCTAAGATCTGCTGATTGTAGTCCGCACACTTGGCAACATTCTCCTCGATGGTGTCCAACAGATGCCACAAGCGTCTATTGCAATCCTCAACAGAGTCCAACACAGCCCATGAGTCCATCCAGAAGAAGCTCGCGTGATGAGGGATATTGCCACTACAAACATGATAGTCCAGCCCACGCAAATTGAGGGCGACGTCCGACATCACCTCTAAGACTCCCTTCCATGATTTCTCGATGTGGCGTACAGCTGGGATATTCACCTTCTCAAGAGCTATGGTGATTGCTAGCTGGGCCGCTCGCAAGCCGTCAATCATCTCGTATATCTTGGTGCTCAAGGATTTCCGATGCTGCAGACTTTCGGATTGAGGCCAGGGATAGCTAGGGGTTTGCAACTTGCCAATTTCATGCAATCTGGGGCTTTCCCGAAACAGACGTGGATCTCCTGGTCTGAGAAACAGAGGAGACGGAGGTGGCACTTGTCTGCTCGAGGTATCGTTGGAGTCATTTTCACTGGGTTTATCTTCACTGAGGGTGTTCTCGCCGCCGTCGCTCGCATCTGGGTCGCTCTCACTGGCGTCGCTCTTATTGACATCTCTATCACTAGAGTACATTTCATCGGAGTCGCCTTGACTTGTCGCCCGTCTGGTGTGTTGTGCTGCCAGCATTTCATCCAGCTGGTTATCGTCTGGGCTTTGATCATCGAGAGTGCTTTGTCCCGTCGTACACTCGATATGTTGTGTCCATGGCCGCTCATCTCGCCGCTCATCTAAAATTGCTGAAAATTCTTCATATGAGAACGGGCTAGTTGAGGAGTCATTGTCACCAGAATGTCGATCTCGTGCATTCGCAGCCGATGTTGAAGGAATGACCACGACGCTCGACCAACTCGAAGTGTGAGAGGCCATCTTGACACTGACGCTGCGTCTTTATGTTTAGTTAAGACAGTAAAGGTTTGCTATTTGATTGTGACGAGGGATGAGATGGTCTCTTGACGGCATCAGGACACTTTATACTTGGACCCTGAGGACCTTTCCTTTCAGCACCAGTGAGACAACTTTTTGGTCCTCATGTACCCAGGTTGACTCTTCATTCCCACCCAAGCGCAAAAGAAGGGCACGACTAACAGTGGTCTGGGGTGACAGTCATGTCCCAAGAGATGGGATGTTACATGGTCTGCTGTACTGCGTATGAATAGTGACCCAACAGAGACCTCGTCGTGAGGTCCTCATGATGTTTGGGCGTACCATACTCTGGGTTTCACAGCTGTGTCCACGCTGTAATGACTCCGATCCATCGAGAGTGTACTCGCTGTCATTTCTGGTCCAGGCGACGATGTTTTTGAGAGTATTTGCCACGGGAGAGCAACAAAGGAGATCACAGTCCAAGGTGGTGCATGTAGTAAATTATGGAATCGAGCAATGTTATCTTAGAAATTTGCATGTGGAACCATGACTGAGGAGTGAGGACTCATACTGCCCACAACCTTGACAAGGCTGCGCGCAAAACTTCTCGACGAGGCTGGATGATAGACGTGAACCGAGAATACCCGAGGCAGCAAAACCAAACATCGTCATTCTTCTATCGCCGAAATACATCCCTAAAGTCCCCTGACGCAAACCGCCATAGTAAACTCCACCACTTCGTTTCTTGCATAATGATAAATCTAATAGAACTGGCTTACTAGCGTCTCGTTTGCAAGTCGTGCTGGTGCGCGTCGAATTTCCTCTTTTTCTACAGAAGGATTGGGTGCGAGCTGGATACTTTGACAACATGGTCTCCGGTGAAGTACGTCTCGGACATTTCCCGGAATTCAAATATCCCAATGTTCATCGCAAGAGATGGCTAACAGCTCGGTATCATTGTAGGGCGCTGAGAAGACGCCGCTCGTCTCCCTCATTGCGGGAGGAACAGCTGGTGGTGTCGAGGCGACTATAACATATCGTAAGTTACGAACCCAATCTAGCTGTCCTGTCGCAGCGGAAACCACTATTCAAGCTTGATCTCACGTTGCCGGGTGGCTACTAGCATTCGAATTCGCAAAGACCAGAGTCCAACTCCATGATGATAGCCCCACCAAGAATCCATTCAAGGTGATTAAAGCGGTCATCGAAAAGGAAGGTCCGCGATCCCTGTACAAGGGATGCGAGACGCTCGTCGCGGGCACGATACTCAAGGACGCCATCCGCTTCATATCGTTCGACAGCATCAAAGCCGCGTTCAAAGACCCGGAGACAGGCACATTGTCGCCCCTGCGTAATCTGCTGGCAGGCATCTCAGCCGGCGTGGTGGCTAGCACATTCGCCGTGACGCCCACAGAACGTATCAAGACGGCACTGATCGACGACGCGCGGCACGACAAGCGCTTCACGAGTCCCTGGCATGCTACGAAGACTCTAATCGCGGAGCATGGCCTGACAAAAGCGCTGTACCGCGGGTATGTGACGACTACGCTCAAACAGGCGAGCACGACGGCGGTGCGGCTCGGCACATACAATACGCTCAAGGACTTTGAGCGACTGCGAGATATTCCGCAGACGACTGCGACGACGTTTGCGAATGGCGCGGTTGCAGGGACAATCGTCGTGTTTGTCACGCAGCCTTTTGACACGCTCAAGACGCGCGCGCAGAGTGTGCGTGGAGCGGGCGTCAAGGAGGCTTTTACAAGTGTTATTACGGATTATGGCGTCAAGGGTTTGTGGAGGGGGAGTACCATGAGATTGGGTCGGACTGTGTTGGCGGGTGGTATTCTGTTCACGACCTACGAGTGGGTTGCTGCTCTGATACAGCCTGTGCTGGATAAGAAGCTGTTGCCCAAAAGGTCGGAGTAAGGGAGATCGAATGCGGATGGGTGCATGGGAACGGAACAAGATCAATTCTTTGCATGCACCACAAGCTTCCTGTGGGAACAGCAGGTCACGTTGATTAACGTCATCTAGTGGTTGACTTGCGCCGTCCATCACAGGCGGAAGGGCAGACCGCCAAGGGCCGAGTATTGCTTGTGTGATGCGGCTTCTCAACTGCACGCCGAGAGGTCTTGGTGACGGCAGAGATAACTCCTGTTGGATCTTGGCCTTGACCCCAACGCGCCCTCCGAACCCCCTGATGCGGCGCAAACGAGGCGCGGAAGACCTTTGCGCAACGGCACAGACTGAGTACGTTGCACCGAGCGAACGCCCCATATGTAACATAGATTAGAGCGAGATCATTGATGGCAGTCTCTTCGATGGCAACAAGTACTCTGATGTTCTTGTTGAGGCCGGGCTTCAGGTTCTCAACACAGCCAAGCATGTTTATTGGTGGTAGAACCCGCTATGTACAAATTCCTCGTAAATGCAACAAGCACCCGATGCCCAACTCACCAATCTATGTCCCGGAACCCTCCAAGGCCAACGACCGCATTTAGTCCACCATGCATAGGAGTTCTTTCAGGCGTAGACCCCGCCATTTCCTTTCGACGAAGGGCGATGGACTGCGCCAACGCCCGTGCGAAGCATCCGATCGAAGGGGCGTCCGTCTAGGTGATACTGGCTCGACCGTAGTGCTATCCGCAAAAGCGACGTGTCGTGGTACATCTGGGGCTGGGGCTGGAGCTGGAGCACCCCGTGGAATCTCCTGCCTTTCCGACTGGAGGTCCTCCGAGAACTTTGAGCCCCAGGCGTTTTTCTTGCAGGTGCCCATCACGGTGCCATCGCGTTCCCGGGGAGCGTCAGCTACATGTCCCTTTGGCGCCCCATTCGTGGTGGAGAGCATCTCATCCGCAGAGTGTCGTCGTCGATGAATCGATTTTGGTGGTATAGGAGGTGGAGTTGAATCATCTAGGCTGATTCCACTGTTTCCTTCCCAGTAAGAGAAGGATTCGACGAGAGTACTCTCGCTAAACAAAAGGTGATCCGGAATGACGAATTCAGGTCCAAGGGCAACACTGAGACGGGGGGATTCGTCGTCTATAAATGTATACCCTGTTGATCTTGACACGGTGGTGGACGGTCTTGTAGCTGTTGACGTTCGGGCTGAAGGGTGCTGGGAGTCTGTCTGGAAAAAGCCGTACATGTTGCTGGAGGGTGCTGTGAATCTATCGTTGCAGGCAGCATAGTTAAGGAGGCATTAGGGTTGGGATGCGCGTAAAGAAGACTGGAGGTCGCTTTTTAAATAACACTTGCCTGTAGAATGAACGTGGTATAGGTCCTTTATGTGGTTCAAAGAAAGAATCTGGTTCCTTACCTTGATGCACAACAGAGAACCAGAGTTCCCGAGTGGCGATGGGGTCTTCGGTGCTGGTGCGTATATTAACGGTACTCATGGACGAAGCCTCACCCATGAAATGGGAGTGGCCTAGCCGGTTGAGCGATCCAACGGATGCAAAGCTCAAGGCATTCAGTCCGGATTCTCAGTGGCTGCCCGTACGAGCTCTGTTCTGACCAGATTCTTTCCACAGTCCTAGAGGCAAAATTTCTGCCCGTATTTTCTTGGGACGCGGTTCAGGTCTTCCCGGAAGGACCTTGATTGCCCATGGTGTACACAGCAGATGGCGGCGATGCATCTGCGGAGACAAACAAACCTGACCAGGCATCATTATGAAGAGCCTGTCCGCAGGTTGGCGTGGACTCGCATTTAAAGCCCAATAAACCTGTGCCACGGTATCCCTTCATATCGGTCAAGCATGGTACCAGAAAAGCCGGGCGCGAGTGCAGAACAGACACGTATTGCGGAAAAGTCTTGGAGATACCAAAGAAGTTCACCAAGCTTTGCTGGATCTTAGTAGAGTCGGGAAATTGCGGACATGACTCATGGGGCCTTGGAAGCCAGGACCTTAGCACCACTATCCGGCTATTCAGAGCGAGGATTTTCGAAGGTTGAAGGACTTGAAGCACAAATACTCCAAGTACTCCTCTTGTGGGATCCTGCTTGTAGAAGACAGAGATCTGTTGACCAAAGTTCTTGTTCGATGCACCCGGCTAACTTATCATATCCGTTTCGTGCGGACGGTGTTCGTAGGCACCATACAGACGAAATGCGCGGACGAGGAGAGTTATTCTGCTGCATCCTTGGGAGAAGAATGAGCTAGGCCTGTAGGCGGCCGAGAGCATTGTAACAGGGACAATATGCTTCTCGGGCATGTCAGAGACGGCAGAAGGATGTTGGCATTACGGGACACATGGGCCAAGTTGTCACCGTCGTCGAGAGGGAAGTTGTTCGGCTGAAAGTGAGAGTGGAATAGAGATCCCAGAAGGTCTCCGGCAGAAAACTCGGCAATAAAGAACACTGCTTGAAGCTTCCGTGGAGTCCTTAGGTCAGTAATGAAAACTTTGGCGTCCGCGGCTGCCATTATGCACCACGGAAGATTGCGAAGCTTAACCTAACTTAAGTACCCTAGGTAGCCCTTCAAAGGTCCGATCAAAAGTGCCGACCAGGCCACAATGATGATAAGCCAAGTTAAGTGGCGTCTGGCCTGCACACCGCCAACTCCGAGCACTGGCTTTGCCTTCACCTGTTAAATTGCATGGACTACAAACGACAACCTGCAATATGTCGTATGTCATGATGGGGCAAACAACATTGAATCAAGCATCAGAATACGACGGCTGCAGCGATTACAGTGATTACTTTCGTTGACAGAAAGCAATCGAATAAGTCTGTATTCATCAGCTTCCTGTAGGATCCCCTCGTCGGTCCATCGGCAGCAGTCCTTGATACTACCTTGACAGCTCCAGGA
The DNA here is from genome assembly GCF_022695815.1 of Exophiala viscosa. Lineage (NCBI taxonomy): Eukaryota > Fungi > Ascomycota > Eurotiomycetes > Chaetothyriales > Herpotrichiellaceae > Exophiala > Exophiala viscosa. Next base: position 1,402,794 of record NW_026944355.1, on the reverse strand, counting down.
CTCTTCAGTCATGTGCCAGTCTCATCATTTGTCGCTCCATAACAACCCTAGCAAGCCCCCCGCAGCATCACACAATAACTCCGTGGTTAGTGGAATCTCCAGCATTGGCATTGTAGACAACACACCCATGGCTTCAAGCGCAGGCCAATCACACAGACCACCCGTCTGTACAAAACGCCCACCATTACTGCATCCTCTTGGCCGATCGGTTGCCGTCCTACCCTGGAGAGATAACCGCTTTCACGCTCAGATGATCCTCATGACCACATTCCCGTTTCAATCGGTTAAAAAATCTGCCTCGTTGTTCCTACAAAAGACCCTCCCCGCCTTCCCCAACTCTACAATGACAGTCGACAAAGACGGGCGTCCTACTTCTCACGACGTGATCACAGAATCTTCTTTTGATCGTGCCAACCCTGCTTGACCGTCTGGCAAGCCCGTCTCGCCAGAATGGCCAACGTTGACATTCACCCAAGGTCAGCTCATCCATTTCCAAAGACCCTGAGGGATGGCCGTACCTACCACAATGACGATGCGACAAACGAGCATATGTCTGCAGGGAGGTATGCCGCAACTCGCGTCAGCACCTTGAAGCCGCCAATGGATAAGGTTGCCAACCCGTTCGCGCTGTTGGCGATGCTCAACACTCAACAATGGTTGTTCTTCCTGGTTGCATTCCTTGCTTGGTCATGGGATGCTTTCGACTTCTTCACCGTGTCCTTGACGGTCTCAGACTTGGCCGAGACCTTCAACAAGTCGAACACGGACATCACCTGGGGTATTACCTTGGTTCTTATGTTTCGATCTGTGGGATCAACCATCTTCGGTATCGCTGCGGACCGATATGGACGCAAATGGTAGAGCACCGCCTTGTTTTATTCCTCGGGGGCCTGCTAATAGTTGCTGACCAGGCCTTTTATCATCAACAACGTCCTTTTCATTATCCTCGAACTGGGAACAGGCTTCACCCAGACCTATGGCCAATTCTTGGCCGTGCGTGCCTTGTTTGGTATCGCTATGGGTGGATTGTATGGCAACGCTGCAGCTACAGCGTTGGAGGATTGCCCCGCGCCTGCTCGAGGTATTATCTCCGGTATGCTTCAACAAGGCTACGCTTTTGGCTATCTTCTCGCCACCGCCTTCTCCCGTGGACTCGTGAACACAACCTCCCATGGCTGGAGACCTCTTTTCTGGTTCGGCGCATGTCCGCCGATTCTTATCATCATCTTCCGATTGTGTCTTCCTGAAACCAACACTTTCCGCGCTCGTCAGGCGCTCCGACAACAGCAGGGAAGTGTCGCCGGCACTTTCCTCTCGGAAGGACGTGTCGCTCTGAAGCGGCATTGGCTGCTGTTGGTCTACTTGGTTCTGCTCATGGCGGGCTTCAACTTTATGTATGTCTCCGAAAGATTGTCGCATTCAAGCACAAGCCTTGAGTTTGTCCCGTTTTTACTGATGCGGCTATCTGACGTTTCACAGGTCTCACGGTTCGCAAGATCTGTATCCCACCATGTTGACGAATCAATTCAAGTTCTCGGCCAACGCGGTCACGGTCACTCAAGTCGTTGCCAATCTGGGCGCCATGACTGGTGGTACCATAGTCGGATACTGCTCTCAGATTTTTGGCCGACGTTTCAGCATCATTTTCATCTGCGTCATCGGTGGCGCACTGCTATATCCGTACACGCTTACATCAAGCAAGGCTGTCATCGCAGCGGCGTTCTTTGAACAGTTCTGCGTCCAAGGTGCATGGGGCGTTATTCCAATCCACCTGATGGAACTGGCCCCGGGCTCGATCCGCACATTCGTCGTGGGGACTGCGTATCAGCTTGGAAACCTGGCATCCTCGGCTTCTTCCACCATTGAATCTACCATTGGGGAACGATTTCCCCTCGAACCACTGCACGGCAAGAATGGTAAGATCACTAAGCGGTACAATTACGGCAAGGTTATTTGTATCTTTATGGGCGCAGTATACGCCTATACCATCCTGTTGACCTTCTTGGGCCCGGAGAAGAGAGGTAACACGTTGGACGCTGAGCACGACCCAGATATGGCCGAGGTCACACACCGTGATCTCAGACATCAACATCACACTGATGTCGCTCATGGAGACTCCAGCGAAAACGACGAGAAGACGGTGAAGGAGCAGGAGCAGGTGGCCTAAGGCGCATACGGGCTGTTGGTAGCGGGGTCGATGTACTGAAGAGGGAATGGTATATCCTGAATCTTGAACGATGTCATGACTGTTGGCGACGAGGAGAATTGACCCTGCCAGCCCCTAGATAGAGGGAGAGAGATGACTGGAGGGAGCAGACGATGCCCTGTACGAGAGCGAGATAGTCCTAAAGTGTGACTCGTTACAGTTGAAATGGATAGGCCATGTTTACAGCATCATTATAGACCGACGGACTGTGCGTCTTCTCACCGCAAGCGTGCATGGGGATCTTAGATCTCCGAGTTGACGCCTGTCAAACTTATCGAAAACCTGCTTGGCACATCACGCAGAATGCGGTCAATACAAGATGCAGTGCGGAATTGTTCGGAGTCCGGAGGTTGTATCATTACTGTATGTTCGGAACTCATGTTGGCATTCGGCCCTGGCAAGATGCATGTTGGTCTTCTAAGTATCGTCAGAGTGAATACTAACTTAGGGCCTCGTCCCAAACCCTATATAAACTGCCAATGCGCAAGACGACCGCCGAATGTAGAATGCAGTGCACGGTGCCCTCACAGAGAGGGCAATATCTAACAATACAGGTATCATACAAGTAGAGATAAAGGTCAACAATATTGGGTGCAAAACAGCAAAGCCTATTGATCGGAACTGCAAAGACTGCTCCACAGATGCGGTAAAGAAGATAAGAGAAGCTCCTTCATCTCGCTTCTTTCTCCGAGATAGACCTGGTTGACATGTCCTCTCGTCTCGTGGCCGTGTAACTTACTATCTTGGTGGCTGGAAACTTTGCATGATTATGCTGCCGATGCACAATGCCGGGGGATTTCATGTTGACGATAGGGACCAGGAAGGGTTGTACTCCTGTTGTTCCAGTTTGATAATCTCTCTGTAATCTGCCACGTGCGGCGGTCAATATGTATAGATCAGTCGCGAAGAGCGGCTATGCAGCCCAATTTCCATGAAAGTGCATGTGTGGAAGGACTTGTACAACCCTCATGTATCAAATCTGGGTCCTTGATTTGGGCCGCTACGGGTCGATCCAATGCATGTGGTTATCCCGAGTGGTGATCATGGTGTTGTGGACTCTGGTGGCGCAACCGGACACAATTACGACGGGTACGGTTGGCTTCATGATTGGTGTGCCTGGCGAGGCGTTCCGTCTTCAATCAAGCAGTCAATGGTCCTTGAAGGAATGCGGTAGCTAGGCACATGACCATACTTTGTAGGTGTCTTAGTCGCGATGCTCTTCGTATGTGTTTGCCAACGCAGATATCTACGTGGGTGTCATGTAGGTGATGATACACTATGACACAGCATTGTCTAAGATTCGTCGTTTCCTGACGCGTTCAGCAGCTGCATCTTGGATAGGAAAGTGCGTGCTCCAGGGCCACATCATATATTGCTGAAACTTCAATGTTCACCTGCAGCACCAAAGCTTATCTCTGGTGGAAAATCATGGTCCAAATAAAGGTGTCACGGGCGTTTAACGGGCGACAGTTTGACTGGCTGCAGAATGGACTTGGAGGGGGCGAATCTGCGGTGATGATTGGCGTCTTTAGCGGCAGCATACCCTAGTGAGATGGTTATAGGCTTGCCCCATCTTCATTAGCCGGCACCTAAACTTGGGGGTTTGCGCTATCTATCGTGGACGAAGATCCAGTCGAAACTGCGCCCTCTGTTCTCGAGAACGCTATTGATCCGTCTTGTATCGCAATCCTGTCACCTCTTATTCCCTCTGGAATCTGCTGTGTCTTCCGCCTGGTCTCGCCAGTAGTGTCTTTCTTATCATCAACTTCCACGGTTTCCTCTCGCTGGGTTCACTCGGTCGGAGACCTAATCAGACTCCAAGATTCCTGTCACTTCGCGTCACTGGCACTGACACTGATCGCCAGCAGTGTCCAGCATAATGTCTTTATAGAATCCTCCCGTGACACCTGCATGATCATGAGCATGCCCAACAGGGTTCCGCCTTCCTGAACATCTCCTTGTCAACGACTCGCGTGGTTGGCCTCCTGCTGCCGTTGTCAGCACTCAAACCATGGCCTACGCTGCGGTCTCGCAGGCTGAGCACGATGACCTCTCCAACGATTCCCCCGATGTGACTGCACAGGGCCTCGTACTCCCTGAAGTATCCAGTCCGCGGTTGTCGCTTTCTTTCGACCGCGTATCGCGAGAAGACAATCTGTCGAGCGCACCCCACGGTGGCGAGGGTGCTTTAGGGGTCGGGAATCTGCTCAAGTCATTCACTTCGTCGCAGTCCTACGAGATGGTTGAGGAGGAAGACTACGAGGCGGTCAAGACGCCATCGCCTGAAGGACTAGGTCTAAATATCCAAGACATTCCTTCGCCACAAAACGACAGCACGACATACGAGTCAGAAGAGCCGCCAATCAGAACCGCGTCGATCAGTCGGGACCTCCCTTTAAAGCATCCTACCCCAGATCTCCACGCGCTGCAAGGGGCTTTGGTCAAGAATGTGGAGAGACTGGAAGAAAGCGCCGAACGCTTGAGCACGGCCTCGAGCCTGGAAGAGGAATTGAACAAGATGAAACTTGACCAGAAGCGATTGGAACGACAGTCATCTGCACCTGCTGCGTTACTGGACCACCCTCCCCGTCCGTCAGTCCAAAGACAGGTCTCAAGTAGTTCGTGGTCGAACTCGATCCTCGGCTTGAACCAAACGGCAAGGCTAGGGGGTTACTCACCTTCCGGGTATATTACCTCGCCAACCGGCTCCATACAGTCTGGACGATGGTCACACCAGCAATACCTCGAGCATCGTCCTTCCAGGGGCAATCGTCCTGATCAGCCACTGTCACGATCGCCCTTGGAGAACCATCCTTTGGACCAGCAGTCTGTCCCTCAAACGAACGTTCCTACTCTTCCTGAATTCGAAGCCGTGGTCAACTCTCCTCGAGTCTCGAACGGCTCTAGCCGAGAGGACCGGCCAGCGACATCTTCCTCGAACGATACCCACCGCCAAGCACAAGCAGCTTTTCATGACTTTGACGGTGTTTACTGCGCGCCCGGTGCGCGCTCCATTAGAGAATCCTCGCTATCACGGCGCATATCCTTACAACAGCCTCCGTTGGCGCGTGACTCGAAAGCGTACAAGGAACCTCAGCCAGGGGAAAATATGATCTACTATCCTGCACCAGTCCCGGTTATGCTGAACCTACCGCAGAGATTGTCAAAAGTGGATTTGGCTGGGCGGGAACGGCGTAGACTCCAGGGTTTGAGCACGATTCCCGATGAGATGCGACACTCAGCACCATGGCTGGCAGACCAAGAGAGTGTCAAATCACAAAGTCAAAGAGATAGTCTGAACCTTCCACCACAATTGCGTGCGAATGCTTTCTTTGAACAACCAAGTATGACACAGAACTTGCAGTTGAAAAATGGCTCGGCTGTTCAGACGTTGGACAGCATACTGGATGCAGCTGCATATGCCCCTGTCACTGGATTTACAGATCATCCGATAGCGGGTCCTGTTGGGAAAGAAGTGTACGGACAGAACAAGTCACCACGCAAGAGCACGCAGTCGGCCGAAGAGAAGAGCAAGAAACGTCGAAGCTCGCTGAGCACAATGCTGAGGAGGTCGAGTACTGGTTTATCAATATCCAGACTGAGCCGCACAAGATCGAGAGACTCCAAGACGATGCTGGTTGGCGACGGCTATGCCAGTGGAGACGAGGTTGATCGAGCCGCCGCGCAATCTATAGCACCAGACGCCGATGAGATACCTGACGACAACGAGGAAGTGGAGGACACCGGGCCTGTCGGATTTTCGACGGCGCCTACCACCCTGCTTGCTGAATTACAAATGCGCAAAGCTCAACAGAAACAGCGCAACCGGACTGCGGCAGACGCTTTCCCGAACGGCATGCACTCGACTCTGCTAGAGCTGGACGCCGTGACCCAGCTTCAGCAGAAGTCAAGGAAGTTGAAGCACGTCACTCTGGCATGGGAAGATCATGACGAAGCCGACAAACACAACTTTGATGATGATGATGTACCGCTAGGTGTTCTTTTCCCCGAAAAAGACCGAGCCGCCATTTTCAACGCCCAGCGGCCGGTTGGTCTTCTTGAGAGACGTGAGATGGAAGACAACGAGCCGCTAAGTCATCGACGGGCGAGGTTGCGGGGCGGGCCAACGTCGATGAATGCGCGAACAGACGGCATTCCCGATCTCCTGGATGAACCAGAAGATGAGACCCTAGCTCAGCGTGCCGCAAGACTCGCGTCAGCAATACAGACACAGAACGTTGGCACGGCCAAGGTGAGCCAAGAATTTGGCTCAGGTGAGACAACTGCTCAGCCATCAAAGACACCTGATGTTGAAGAGACCTTGGCTCAGAGGAAAAGGAGGCTGCAACAAGAAGCTTTGCGCAATGGCCGGCAGAAGTCTGGGAATGGTCTTTCAAGACAATCATCGATGCATAACTTGGCTGATATTCTGCAAGTTCATCCTGTTGGTGTCAGGCAAGTTTCTCAGGAGTCTAGAGCCTCAGGACTCGGAAATGCTCGTACGCAGAAACCACTGCTGCAATTCGACAACACGCCCCAATATCCGCACATGCAGATGAACATGCCGCGTCTTCCAGCTCAAAGCCTGAATTGGGGTTCTACTCAGCAAAATGGTGTCAATATGAATGGGTTGTACGGAAATTTCTACCCAAACAGTGCACCATACATGAACGGGTCGTTTGCTGGACTGACCCGCTCAATGTACAGTGCCCCCATGCCTATGCACATGCAACAATCTATGACGCAGAATCCGTACGAGTATAGTCCTCAGCCGTACGTCCAGGATCCGATGATGGGACCACCTCTCGACCCGAAGCAGAGGGCGCAAATCGATCAGTGGCGGGAAAGTATTGTACAGTAAAGCCTGGATGTTTTCTAGAGACTTGTTGAAGAAGTGGCCTCGCTGACCTCGTGTTGGGTATTTTTCACATGGGACCTCACAGAGAGCAACAGATGTTGGATGTGGTGGCATTTCTCACTTGGTATAGATTGAGGTCCGGGAAAGAGCCATGTCTGTATGAGTATTATGAAACACCGAGGTGCTGTTCAGCATATCGATACAGCGCTTACGACTGACGTTGAGACGAGTGGTCTCCATTTCAAGAATCTGACTGATGAACGCCATCAGAATTCGGGACAATTATTATGAGATTGAAGTGTTGCACGTTCACGCTTAGGACTTTCGAGATGGTTTAATTGAATCGGTGGTGATGTCAAGTGTGGGGCGGTAAAAATTCGGCGGTTGCCGTGGCAGTTGCGACTGGTAAACAATTCAGTAGGGGAGGCGGTCGAACTTCACCGGCCATAGCAGACCACAGATCATTCTGGCAACCGTGCTCTACAACTTTCATACATTGTACCAATGATAAGCTGTATGTGAATTAGGTACCGTGCTCATATATGATTTCTGTTCCGCCATGGCACCAAGCGTCCATCAGGTTGCCCAAATCTTCGAGGACGCTGAAAGCGAACCTCAACAACGAGGCCGGCGCCTTAATCACAATCGTACACCTTCTGCGGGCGAGGCTCTGAAAGGCCGACGGAAAGAAACTTACAGTCCTACAAAGCTGTCGAAACAACCGGCACGCGAAACACTTGGTTCTGCAAGTCCCCTTGGTGAACGACACATCAACAGCCCTCCCCCACCGAAGCGAGTACCTACCAAAACGGGTGATGAGCCACTGCCACCTCAACGGCCTGCCCACAAGAAAACTGGAAGTTCGGTTTCGCTGAAAGGCTTTCTACGGGGTAGAGAGAGGAACGAAGGTGACAACATTGCATCAACAGAAGAACAAGTGGTAGAGAACAAGCCTAAGAAGGTCAAATCTGCCACAAATTTGACAGGTCTGCTGAAGCGCAAGTCCAAGAAAGACCTCAAAGAAGAAGCAAGAGACCGAGAGAATACAGCACCTGCGCAACAAAGTCCATTCGAACTTCCAACACCCATTTGGGCTCAGTTCGCGACCCAGCCAGTTAAGGATACAGACGGCACAATGTTGTACCCGGTAGCAAAGAGAAGGACTGTTGAGGAGGAGATCAGGCTGTACACACCCAAAGACTTCTCCGAATTCCGGCCAGCAGAGCAGAGAAACTTCTACGGGTACGGTCCGGCTACTCCTTCATCGCTCGATCACAAACCGCCGCAGAGACCTTTCTTGGAGCACAAGTCTAGCAGGAGCTCTATATTCACAGAAGAACTGGATGATGAGCCCAAACCTGACCTCAAGCGGCCCAGGAGCCGAGATCAAGAGAACAAGCGACCAGAGTCATCCTCATCCTCGGCTGCACGACCAGGACTCGAGAGCCGATCCTCAGAATTATCTCAATCATCACAATCACCAGACAAGAAGGCGAAGAGAGGCTCACGAGTGCTTGAAGCGATCCAGAGTTTTAACATGAGGTCTCCTCGCAAGGGTGGGGCGGGGGATGTAAAGGCTACTGCGGCTACACCGGTCAGCCCTCAGGAGATAGACACTGCATTTGAAAAGGTGCTGGACTCACTGAATATACCCCTCAACATGCGGGACAACATGCGAAACCTGAAATCAGACGTCAAAGCCGGTCTGATGAAAGGAGAACGCGTCGGCAGCGGCTCGTCGACGAACTCGGCAGGTTGCGATGCAAGTGACATCCGCTCATCGGCAAGAAGTCCTCAGAAGAAAGACAGCGAAAGCGGAGAGGCTAAAGAAGGCAAGAGATCAAGCTCGCGTTCCAGACCTCGAAGCCGAATCTTGACATTCTCAAAGCGGGAAGACAGCCTATCTGAAAAACCGGACAGACCGGGATCATCGTCAAGATCTCGTAGTAAGAGCAGAAACAAGTCGGCTGACATGACAAGCACCCGGCCAACATCTTCACGCGCCATGGCGTCAACTATGTCACTCGCGTCTGTAAATTCAGCTGATAGTGCGACGACCCCAGGCGATTTCATCCACTACCTTCAAGAAGTCCAGAAGCCAGAGCTGGTCGAGGTTAGCAAGCTGCACAAGCTGAGGATTCTGTTGAGGAACGAGTCAATCAGCTGGACTGATCATTTCGTGACCAAAGGTGGAATGGACGAGCTTGTCCAATTGTATTACCGCATCACCAAGATCGAATGGCGCGAAGAGCATGAAGATAGCCTCCTGCACGAGACACTCTTGTGCTTGAAGGGGCTGTGTACAACTTCTCTTGCGCTTCAACGACTTCAACAAGTGGAAAAGGAATTCTTCCCTGCGCTTCTGGGCATGTTGTTTGACCCGGAGCGAAAAGGACCAGCAGAATTCAGCACAAGAGCAGTGATAGTCTCGCTTCTTTTTGCCCACCTTTCAGCTGCCATTGATGAGGACCATGGGAAATTGCAAGAGCGTGTTCAGACGGTCCTTGGATTCCTCAAGGACCCAGCTCCAAAGGACGACAAACAGCCTCTGGAATTTGTCTCACAAATGCATCTCCCTCGACCGTACCGCGTTTGGTGCAAAGAGGTTGTCAACGTGACCAAGGAAGTTTTCTGGATATTCCTGCATCACCTCAATGTCGTTCCTGTTGCCCAGGTTGACGAAAGTGTTGGGTATCTGCGAGCACATTATCCAGCTCCTCGTCCACCTCATCCGGCAGCTCCCTACGTAGGTGGAGTTGAATGGGAAGCTACTCAGTACCTCGCCATCCACTTGGACCTACTGAATGGAATCATCGCAGCCCTACCGACAAGAGAAGCACGCAACACCCTGCGAGAAGACCTCAAGCAATCTGGATTCGAAAAGATCATGGGCGGTAGTTTGCGCACATGCAAAGAGAAGTTCTACGGAGGTGTTCATGAAGGGTTGAAATGCTGGGTCTCGGCGGCCAAGGCAGATGGCTGGTATGTGGAGGATGTCAGAGCCGGGCCACCACGCGAAGCAGCAAGTCCACGAAAGAGTCCGGTCAAGAAGAAGGGGGATGCAGCTCCTCAGATTGCTTTGGATGTTGGCATGCAGCAGGTGGAGATGCCAAAGGTGGACGATGTATGGATTTGAGAGTGGAAGCCTCTCCAAGTCTTCCCAACGGCAGGACTTAAGCGGCCATGACTTGACGACGTGTGATTTTCATCGTTACACTGTGAAGGAGTAGGATTGGATTGTTGGTGGTGTTGTAGAGTGAGGGTTTCGTTAGCAGTAGGCGCAAAGTGGTCTATGGCGATGGAATTGTTAAGATCTCCAGCTTACCTGATAAGTGAGGGTGTTTTTCCACGTGATAAGGGTCGGAAACTGATGTCACCAACCGCCGATTACCAGCGATTGGGGGGACCACCAACCATACTCCGTACTGTGAACAGTAACCCTGAGAGAGGAGATGCGCGCGCGCAGGAAAAGAACCTCGCTCTCGGTCACCTTTGCCCTTCACCCTCTTACGCCTCAAACACGATTCATTTTTGTCATTGTTCATGATGCTGTAAAGGAGTTGAGTCTACACTTTCAATTAACTCAACTGGTCTCAGTTTTTGAAGCCCTCATGAGGTGAATTCGCCTCGCGAAAACAAGTCCTCCTAGCCGAAACCTCTCGCCGAGCGCACAACTCGACGACCTACACCCACCTCCCAAGCTCTCTCATGTCAACGGCGACAATGACCACGACCCTGGGCACCTCGAATGTACGAGGTGGATCATCCGCTCGTCGAGTCAATCCCGGCAGAACCTCCAAGACCATCGGCTCTTCTCTACGCCAAAATTCACTCGTGTCCAACAGTGGCATGCCTCTGACCTCGTCCTCTGCTATCGCAGGATCAAACCACCAGATCATTCCAAGCAACGAGCCTCTTGGCATGTACCCAGCCATCACCCACTTTGCAGATGCGATCGCTGCATTGCCACGAGAGTTTCGCAGACACAACTCGCTGTTAAAAGAGGCGGACGCAAAAGCCTGGGCTCTTGAGGAGTCGCTACAGAATATTCTGCAACGATGTGTGGCGGACACAAGAAATACCAGCTACGATACTATACCTACGCAGAGCCTTGCAGGCGGAGAAGATGCCTTCAACAACAGTGAAGTTCACAGTGTTGCGGGCGCCTCTTTCGACAATGCCTCTCTCGCGTCTGCTCTTTCGGCGGATCCTGCTTCCGCACAGCGCAGACAGCAGTATTACAACTTGAGACAAAACTTGATGTCCATCATGGTGACTATGGACGAGAAGAACCATGTCATCAATACTGCCAACGAAGAAGTGGCGAGGCACATCCGTCGGATGGACAGAATCTGGCCACACATTGCGGACGAACTCTCGGAAGAGGCAAGATTAGGAAGTTTGAAGCATTGGGCATACACAGACATAAATCCGGTCAAGAAGCCCACTGCGCCCACAACAAGGAGAGAGGCTGCTGCCGCAACTCTGGCCGTGATGGGAGAAGGCAACGAAGTTTCACACAGGAGTGAAGCTCGTAGAGAGGCCATCTTGGCTAGGAGACAGCGGACGGGTCAGCATGTGGATTCAGACTTTGACGAGTCGCGATCTGTGGCCCGGAAAGCCAACAGCGGCAATAAAAAGCGTGTTGTTGCTGAGCAAATGCCAGAGCCACCTGGGCTAGGTATTTCGACCGCTGTAGCCGGCAAGAGGAAGAAACCCGAGAAACTTGCAATCGGAGGAATGGGCATGGAGCGATCCATCAGCAGCGCGATGGGAGGGCGCGCAATGTCCAGAGAAAACTCTCAGCAAGAGTCAAAGAAGAGGAAGGCTTCTGCGGCTCCAACGACGGTAGCTCGAAAAAGGTACGCGTTGAACTCTTCTCAAGTCGTGGATGTGCTAATCTCTGTGTGCTCAGGCTCAATGCATCAGCCCTAGACTCTCCCAAACTTGTTTCCTCGCCACTCGCTGGAACTGCGGGCAAAGAAGCGTACAAACGAAGTCCGGCACTCTCGTCTGTTCGCCCGGCGACAGGACGAGGCCGTCAGAATTCTACGCAGAGAATCGAAACGGTTCGAGAACGTCAGTCGTCTATAGCCTCAAGCAGGAATGGCAATAAGCAGGACATCACGGCCAGCACGCCGGAGGTGAACAGTGTAGCTGCGTTGACGGGCAAGACTGCGAACGAAGTCAGGAACACGATGAAAGAGACGAAGACAGATAAAGGAGATCGCTTAATTGAGGATGAGCCTGCGGCCGTGAATGGTGCCAACGGAGACTTGCCATTACGCGGCGCTTTGTTTCTGGAAAGATCCGCAAGCAGGCAAAGCGGCAAAGGCGACCCGGGCTTATTGGAGGATTTGTCGACGACGAAAGCAGCGCCCTCTCCTCGCCTCACGCCTGCCCTGCAAACGCTAGAGTACAAGCACGAGCGCATTGGCAGGGGTCGTGCGTCCAAGACGTCGACACCCATCGTGACCACGTTTGCTGAGGCCGAAGAGTCCGAGGGGGCGTCGACGAATGGACACCATGGCAAACCCAAGCGTCCTGCGCGGCCGCGGGTCATGGACCACGGGTTGCATGACTCATTGTCGCCAAAGGGTCTGCCTATGAAGCGATCGCACAAGAAGAATGGGAGTGTCATTTCCGGGTTTGGGCCTCTACCCGGGGGCCCGCAAGGTCAGGGAGACAGGCGGCCCAAGGACGAGAACCATGAACTAGCTGGAACGCCGGAGCTTATGGGCCCAGGGCGGCCCGGCGACGAAGAGGAGGAAGGTGAAGACGACAATGAGGCCGATGACGAAGAGAGGTACTGTTACTGCCAGGGTGTGAGTTACGGGGAGATGGTGGCTTGTGACAAGGATGATTGTCCTAGGCAGTGGTTCCATCTGGAGTGCATTGGATTGAAGAGCGTTCCGAAGAGCGCGAAGTGGTATTGTGACGAGTGCAAGGAGGTGTTGGCTAGGAAGGGGAAGGTTGGGAATGGGGGTAATGGAAATGGGAGTGCGAGTGTCAGTGGCAATGGGAACGGGAATGGTAATGGCAATGGGAAGTGAACGTTAGATTGCGGCCAGAGGTTGTGGTTCACGGATACAATTATATAACGAGACAGCGTTATGGCACGAAGGGGGTAATAAGTATTCCTTCGTTTCAGTGGCAGGTTGTCTGGCATCACCAAAACCCTGGACTGCGAATCCAGCTTCATTCGTCATGAGATGTCGATATCGGTATCGGGAGGGCTGGAGTACCGATGAGACTGTGAGTCTGGTGCTGTCTCTGCTTCGCAGTCCCGGCTTCGCAGCCTCCCTCCCTCTGCACCTCAGATTCTGCCTTGGTGACAGCGTGGAGAGAGATTGATTTGTCGATTTTGCTTCCTCTTGGAGACCCATATCACACATGTATAGATGGGTCTGAATCCAAAGCCTTCCATCGTGAAGAATGGTCGTCGGAGGCGATTGCTCAATAGGGGCCTCGCCTGGTCCTCCATCGCTTGCTGCTGGCGGGCAGGATGGTAATGAACAAAGTCGACAGTATTCGTCAACCACTGTTTCTCCCTTATGACACTACGCTCTTGACTAGACGGTAGCCGATATGTTTTTAGGCAGAATAGGCCGTGTCGTCCTATGGCCATCTTTCGTGGATGGCAAGACGAAAGACTTACAATTAGGCTTGAGGAGCATGCCCGTCGCTTGCAATGCGCACCTTTCGTGCTGCGGTTGGCGACTTCCTGTGATGAAGCGAAGGTCCCAGATCCGTGGGAACGGCTGTAAGGCTGAGCATAACACGCATTCGTGCGAGGAAAACGAGTCCAAGCACAGATCCGTCGCGTCTCCGAAGTCGTCGACCGCCTTGCTGAGAGAGGTTGACTGGCAGATCAAGAGCCTTCTCAATCGTCGGTTCATCGTAACCTTTGTCTTCACCCTCAACCTCCACATTGATTTCCTTTTCCGGCAAAATTCCAGTGAGTCTGGAGAAATCGTCCAGCCTCGTCAAAGACCTTCCACTTCGACCTTTTGCCCTCATCGTCCAGGAACGAATCAGGAAACTGGGTCCACCCGTGCACCACACCCTTGACCTCTTCCACGATCAGATCCTCACCTCTCCCTTCATCACGGACCTTCTTGATCCAAACCTGACTCTGGTGGTTCAGGGTGTCGAGCTGCGGGAGCACCAGGAATATCTTGGCCTTGGGGTGCAACCCAGTTTTGGACGCTTCATCTTTAGATTTGATGTCCGCCAGTCCGGGACTTGCCCTTGGGAACCCACTCATAGAGACCGGGAGGTACGTTGGCATCAACTCGGCCTCGATTTTCCACCGCTCCACCCAGCTCTTGGGCGCGTTCACGTTCCACCCGGTTGGTTTGGGTCGTTCGTGCGGCAACAACCGCGTGTCGAGGGACGGGTAGAAAAGCAACACGGGAACCCGGTCCTTGAAGTCCCAGGGCACCGGACTCAGCCAATCCGCCTTGGTCGTGGGGTCATTCTTGACGCTCAAAGCCATGTTAAGCGCGAGATTGCCTCCGGAGCTGAATCCAGAAAAGGCGATTCTCTCTTCGTCCAACGTGATCGGTTTCCGACCCTCCTTCTGCAGGTGTCGATGAATTCCTGCCCGGAGCGCCTCGTATGCGGGTTTGCTGGGATCAAGGACCGCGTGCACCGCGTCTTCGGCATCGTGGTGCGCGGCAGGGAACTGGGCGGCGGGACCGAGGCGATAGTCGACGGAGATGACAACACAGTTCAGTGTCCTGCACATCTTGGCGCAAAAGGGCGCCTGTTCCTGACAGGACCCTAGAACGAAGCCGCCACCATGAAAATCGATCAGGACAGGCAATTTGACGTCGTCATCTTCCGGGTCAGGTTGGAGCACTTCCTTGAGATGTGTGCCCTCTGAGGCTAGCTGGTGGTGGTGCGGGTTGCGGTGCGGAGGGACGAAAACATAGACAGGGATTTTGTGCGAGCCTCGCGATGGTATGTCGAACACTACCGGATGTGGTCCATTAGGCGAAGTGAAGTGCAATACAAAATCAGGCACGAGGCGTGGGAGGCTAACGAGTGTTTTTTTCCAAAATACGCCAAAGTTCTGGGTGGACATGGCGGCGCTGTGCAAAACGAAATGCTTGATGCTAGGTGGACATGCCCGTGATGACAATAGGGTGAGATGCTTCGTCGGCTCAGAGAGTGAGCGCAAGAAATCGGAAACAAGCAAAAGAACAGACGGATGCGAATTTCACGAAACTGGACAATTGTTGTTTAACAGGAGTAATAATAAAGTCGCCCGGAGCATTATATAGACATCCACGTGTACGGAACTATACTGTATACTGTATACTCGTACTATGTTGACGTCACATCGAAGGTCTGAGAATAGGGGTGCGCGAAGCCTTGTCAATGTCAAATGAATGGCCACTACCAAACATTGACACATCGAGCCAATTCCAGAAAGGGTGGCACAGTCTGACAAGGCGTACATCGACGATAGAAGTTCGAAGTCAAGCAAGTTTACTTGACAGCAAGACAAAAGCGCTGTACGATGGAGGACTCTCGTGGAAGAAGCATTGTCAATCGTTCACCTTCATCATGTACATTCCGGACTTATCAGTCCCCAGACACACCACACGCATATATACAAACCATCGCGGTCCAAGTGGCCGGGCCACGATGAAGCGCGTTCTTCAATCTGCAATTGCCAGCATGCTGTAAGCTGGACTGCCGAGTATCAATAAGTCCATCACTCAGTCGACATCATTTAAGTCGAACTGACCAGCCAATACCTTGGGTCGCACTTGCAGAAGAAAAGTGCCCATCGATTTCGACAGCACAATGCCATCCTCCAATGCCATCAATACGTGAACCATTGACGCTCAACGCAGCAAGCAAGCCATATTACCGTGGCTCCAATCCAAAGCACAGCTGCCACCGAATGCAAGTCGTTGTGCGGTATGTCGCACCTGTACGTGCCAATCGTAGTTGCACAATTCCATGTCTTAATCATAAACAGTCGTAAGAAACGTCTCTGTCTTGACTCGCTTGCCAAAAGAGACGCGCTCATAATCTCCCCTGCCAATTATCGGGTATATGGCTGAGTGCTTCCTTGTGATAATCCAGAGAGAACGAAATGCATCTATGCATCTGCGCCGCCTTCCACATCCAAATAACTGCCATCGTCATTATTGGCTTCGAAGCCGTCCGCGTCGACAACGATGCGACGTCCAAGGTTGTGTTCGGGCACACCATCGCGAGCAGCTCCATAATCGAGCACCTAGACAAACGTTAGCTCGTGAGACCTGAATGCAGAATTCTCCAACCCACCTCAATATATGTCAGCCCATCCCGTTGTACAGCAGCCACACAGCGTCGTTCATCGAACTTGACTTGCCACACTCCACTAAGATCCGACAGCAGGTCTTTGATACATTCGCCAGTCTTGATATTCCACAACTTCAGGGTGCGGTCCGAGCCGGAGATGACTTTCTGACCATCGTGTTTAAAACAGGTGATGGCACCAGTATGCGCGCTCAATGTTGCCTTGCACTGTCCATTTTCCGGATCCCAAATCCTCAAGGTCGAATCAGCTGCAGCAGAGACAAGCTTATCGCAATGCAGATCCAACAGACCCACGAGGGAAGTATGTCCTTCCAAGGTGTATTTCAGAGAACCTGTGTGGAGATCCCAAATGCGTACCATGTTATCCATGGAACCGCTTATGCAACGATTGCGGGCATGATCCAACACCACACTGTAAACTTTCTGTGTATGGCCCTGAAGTCGGTGGATCGTTTCGCCAGTGGAAATCTTCCAGACACGCACGGTGCAATCGTAACTACCGCTCACCAAGGTGTCGGCATGCGCAGCTATCGCTCTCACAGAGTGCTGATGCCCAGTCAGTGTTCGCACAAAGTAGGGACAGTCATCCACATCTGTCTCATTTTCGGATTGTATGAAGACAGGATCTTCTGGCTTTGGAAGTTTCCACACGCGGAGCGTCGAATCACGTGAGCCGGTAATGATGAGTGGCTGTTTGGGCATCATGATCGGCTTTCCTTCACCAGTCTCGCCAACCTTGACCGGCATGACGATTTGCAAGCACCGTACGGTCGAAGTGTGTCCGCGGAATACTTGAGTCTCGCGCGCCTCTTCGATATTCCACACACGTACAGATCGGTCGGTCGACCCTGAAACGAGCGTATTGCCCTCATATTGCAGAGCCCAAACCCCGCCTTCATGACCGGTCAAGATCGCCCGCAAGACGCCAGTCCTGGTCTGGTAAACATTGATGTTGTTATCATCACTTCCAGTCGAGATTTTGTCAGTATCAAACTGCAGGCAGGTCACCACGTGCGTATCATGAGCACGGAAGGCAAGGTGCTGCGGCTTTGTGTCTTCAAACATCCAGTTTCTTCGGATGAGGTGATGTCTCCGATACAAAGACTTGTACAGGTGAATGCCTTTCAGACTAGGCAAACCGACATCAGGATGGGGCACCGCCAAAACTGCGGCATTGGCAGCATTATAAGGGCCTTCGGCCGTTGACATGTGGCTCATCCAGTCGAAAGTGACGTCAATCGAATCTTCACGTAAAGAAGAATCCTTGTGTTTGACCTGCTTGTTTCGATTCGACAACATGGTGGCCGCCTTGCGCTTTGATCGACGTAGGATGCCGCTAAACCTATTTTGATAAGGTGGTGTTGAGGGGGACGATGCCTGTGCGTTAGCCTCGGTTTCAGATTTGGAGTTTTGCATGTAACTGAGATTCTGCTCGTAGCCACCAGGGCCATGAGGGTCTTGCCATCCCCACCCTTCGGTGATGGCCCGCTGCAGTTCGCCGTCGGGAAGTGTAAAGCCGTCGGCATCAAAGAGTTCTTTCCATGCCTTCTCGTCGCTATTAATCATCTGCCGCCATTTCTTGGATACCTGTGCTGCCCTGCACAAACTCTTGAGATCAAGGTATTTCAAGATGTTGAGGCTCAATTCAGGTGGAAGTATCGTGAGAAAGTCGCATTTCAGGGCTGGATTGACGGCATCTGCTACCACCTGTAGAGTCGGTTTGGGACATCGACGGAGCAATTGGTGCATCACATAGCTCTTCAACTCGTCAGGAATGGCTTCGAAATAGTCGAGCATTGCCGGTATCTCAGTGATAGAGCCACTGGCGAACCGACCAAGCTGGCGTGTCACATTCTGTGATTGCCAATCCATCACCTGTGAGCGACTGGCGCCGTTGGACACCGGCCTTTCCAGAGCGGCCATGGCGGACGCCATATCGTGCTGGGAAGCGATTTCAGCGTTGGACTCAATATCTGCGAAATAGCCAGACTGTTGCATCGTAGCCGCTGCCGTTACAGGCGACAACGATGGACTAGGTAGTGAGCCATCCAATCCGGAAGGGCTCTCAGCAACGTGCAATCGAGCAGGTATGGAAGATAGCGCTCGTCGACTCGTAGGTCTTGCCAAAGAAGGCGGAGGTCGTTCATCGATCGGAGGGGTAGGAACAGCAGTGTCTTGAGAGGTGCCTCGACATACGTTCCGCCCAAGCACTGAATGGTCAACAGTGAGGGCGGAATCTTCTTCCAGATCCGTCAGAGTCTGTTGACTAGGTTTGGGTGTGATAGCCTGAGGGATGGGAAAAGTGGACTGCTGATCCATATTTGGCGAGGGAAGAAGTGTTGTCGTGTTTCTGGTGTCATTGCCGGCATTCTGAGGACTTCGTCGATGTAGCCTGCCCAAAGGCTTCGGCACACTTTCTGGTGTTATTGGGTTTGAGCCCTGCGCTTCCTGAGCCCGGATAACAGATGGTATAAGAGACCGTTCTCGTCCCCCGGCTGATCGGCCAGGCGGACCACGTCTGCTGGCAGCAAAGGTCGCCCGTTGCAGGTCAGCACGGTCTTCATCCTCAGTTATGGATTCTGGCGAGGCTGGTCTGTTCTGACTGCGTCGATGTAAAGATGCCAGGTCTAGTTCGTCATCTGGAGTCTCTGACCACGGCTGCAATGTCTTGACTGTCCGAACTGTCCCGTTTGCACTCCTCAGGGTCCGCCGTTCTTCCTCCAACTTTTCAAGGGTTAGCACATATCTCTCCACATTATACTGCAAGCCTCGTACCTGTTCCAAGGCCAGTGAGGTGTCCTCCGCTTCGCTGAAGATTGTCTGTCTTCCTCCAATCTCGAAATGTATCTTTCTGAGGCTGACAGGTGTTGGGCTGCCAGCAAGAGGGTACTGCTTCAGGTCCAGCTCTTGCATCTGGCGTGGAGGACGCATCAGGAAGGGCGGAAATTTCGTCGTCGTCGTTGTGGTCGTAGTGACGACGGTAGTCTGCGTGGCAGGGGCGAACGATAACTGTCCCAGCAAGGCATTTCTGTCGATGTCGCGGGGATAACCTGACGTCTCTCTGCTGTGCGGTCTCTCGCCATTCACACTCCCAGACGGCCGGCATCGGCGGTGCTCTTGGAAGCCGGCATCCATTAACTCCTCCTCGTCCATTGTCTCCTTAACTACCGGGCTGTCTTGGTCTCGTATCAGACGCGAGCATCTGGTCGGGATGAGGAGAGTGACGGTTCGAGAAGGCGCGTTATGGCAAGGGATCTTTAGATATTGAAGACTCGCTGCATCAACCCGGGGACAGTATATGGATGCAACACAACAATGTGCAGTTTCGTGCAGAAAACGTTCGTGTCGAGTGATCTTTGGCGAGGCGAGGGTTGCGTCGGTTCGTCTTAACTGGAGTCGTAAATTCAAAAGAACCACGAAGTTGGCTCATCTATGAGTCGTGAGGCCTTGCAGAATGTCGAAACACACACGACGAAATCCAGGCAATCTAGCAGCAGGGAGTTGTTGGGCAAAATGACGCTGCTCGAGCAAAAGAGCGATGGGAAGAGTGGTGTTGGGTACGTTCCGTCCGGCGCTGGCACGAACCCGAAGACTGACTGTCTGTCGAGAGGCAAGGCGGGCTGGCCAGACTTGGCGCCCCGAGGCCCGCCAGTGGCAGTCAGGGTCACTAGGCCTGAACACGCTTTCACGCCTCCGCCTTCGCGCAACAACAGATATTTTCCTCCTTTGCCAGCGCGCCCATCGCCACCCGCCGCGTCAAAGCGTTCCAATTTATACCTAAGTTAACACGACCCCCGTACGATGCGTCTATGCTTTTCCTCTGAAACAATATATGAGTGACAGTCTTCCAGTTCGCCTATATCATGTACCTAACAGCGCTGGTTTGGGTCACGTTGAAACACATCTTCTACCCTTTGTTGTCACCTGGGTTGCCCTGTATTGGTACCAGAAGCCAACATTCATCTACCTTACTACGTACCTCAGTACATACCTACAACAGATCATGTGTTGAAACGGTGGCGGCAGTGCGACTACGATACCTCGCTGGGGAGTTTCCTTACTGCAAGGCTACAGGTACGGTGTTTCCAACGTTATGGACGATGCTGGCTGCTGGAAACTCGCTGCTGTGCTCACAGCCTTGCAATTTTGCCTCGCTATACAGGTTTTGGGCTTAGCCAGTCTTGCTATTGTGCGCAGCTGTTACTTTCCCCTCGATCCTCTGTGCTTAATCGTACCTACATTGTGATCGTGCTTGATTTTCGATGGGAGTCCGAACAATATTGGCCTTGGCTGCGATGATATTGACTACCACTTTCGCTCGATGACTTTTGCTTCCGAATTGTTTCGCACCAATCTTGAGGGCCCTGCTTTGATCCATTCGTTGCCCGCTAGCCCCAACAGCTCAGTGTGATGGCAGAGCACTTCCTCAATCAAAGAACAACCAGTCTGGCGTTGGTCCAAATATTCCTCAATGCCTCCCTGGCCTGCATCACTCATACCCGCGAGCTCATCCCTTGGACGTCTCCGTGCTTCCGAACCCGCTACATTGATCAGATCCAGCCAGCAGCCATCACAGAACAGGAGGACCTGTACACAGCTTTTCAGGGGCTCGATCCAAAGGATGCCAATAAGGGTCAGGAGATCAGGATTCTCATTCGTGGTGGCCATCCAAAAGCTGATCAGCTCCTCGATATGCTGGTGGACATTTCAGTGCTTCGAGATGTTGACCTTCTTGACTGACTGTTATTGCAGGAAGATGGGATCTTCGAAGCTCTGCAATACGGTTATCTAGACACGCTTCAAATCTTTGTCACAAAGGCCGGCGAACCTCTTACCGTTCTCGAAACCTACTCTTTCGTCTTCACATACACGCAAGGTCAAGTCAGTAGCATCGAATTGACTCCGACCAAGCGATCCTTGGTGCTTGAAGACTTTCAGAAAAGCTTCAAGGCAGTCATACGTACTCTACTTCGTTCATTGAAAGATCTGCCGCGCCTTCCTGGTTTGTTCTTGAAATATCACCTTCGAGACTTGACTGACTCGTAGTAGCGCGCCGCAGGTTAGGTATGAGCCTTGTTTACAACAATGAGTGCCCGGTAGGCTACCAACCACAAGGATTTGTCGACCAAGGAGACCTTGCAGACATGCATGGTGAGAAAATATGCGACATATTGTGGACAGATAAAGGAGAAGAGGTCGGAAGGCTTGATGCTGGGAAGCATGAAGTCGCTGTCTGCGTCCGCTCTCTCCATCGCGAAGAAGATGCTGCACCAGTCGACCCAGGGGACACGACCATGAGCAAGCAACTACAGGCCATGCAAAAGACATCTTCTCAGCGCAGCAACAATCTCGTCTCCACCTTGCAGGATCCAGTTTCTCGACCAAAACGATGGAACGATATGCCTGCTCCGAAAGCGAAACGACTAAAGATGGCGGGCGCTCAAAAGTTGCAGGTCAGCAGCAAGACGCACTTGCGGAACATGGATGACCTTGAGCGTCATCCCAGACAGAACACAATTCAGAAGGCGAGTCCTTTACCGATTCAGGAATCGGTGCTACCAGAGGAAGAGACACCCATCAGAGGCTATCCAGCTTTGGCTGCTACCGATGCATGCACTCCATGGGATGATTCTGACAACATGGACATGGCGACAGCAAAACCATCACTTCCAGACTCGTCTCCTGTAACACCTAAAGTTCGCCGCAAGATTAGCATCTCCCGAATGCTTATTAATATCGACCGGTCCCCTTCCGTTGCGAGCATGAGCATGGAGGGATCGTGCCGAGTAGAAACTGACATGGGCTACGCCAGCGATTGTACGGCTCCATCGACAGTCGTTGCCGAATGAGGTCAAGTAACTTGATATAGGAGAGCTCGCCGAGAGTCTGAACGCAAGGGTCTGCACGTGTGCTGATCGGTGCCTGGACGACAAAGACGTGCTTAGTAGGATGAAACGAGATACACTCCTTATGAAGTGTCGATCATGAAGAAACCCAGATCGTCACACAGAGGAAGTATAAGAGGTAACCACCTACTCGTAGTAACTTAGTGATATCAGCGTGGTCCTGACTTTACTAGACTCATCATAAACATGCTCCTAACTTTTTCCATCTGACCTCGTTGATCCACTGACAACATTGTCGCCAAGGTGCAATGACGGTCTGCAGTCGTCGCGATCTATCGAGGTGCTCTCTTAGCAGACACCGCTCTCCCGAAGGTCAGGTACCGAAAAGCGTACGATTAGTCTCACATGGTACAAGCCGACTATGCATTGGGCTCTGTGGGGTTCCTTCTTGCAGCAATCCGCAGGGCATTCTTTGTTGGTGATGATCGACGACTCGTAACGAACGGCAAACTCAACACGGCGAACCATCGTTTCTCATGCGGATGCCTAAGGTTGAACTAAGTAAACGGCTCTTGTAAACTCATCTTGCCCAGCTTTGGAGGAATCTATTCTATCCAAGGTCGGGCAGAGATTGGCGGCCTGGCGCCCCGGTAGGCGGCGCTAAAGACCATACTCCCCATAAATTTGGCGCCGCCCCCTGGACCGCTGGATTGAAATCATGCAGGAAAACGGAGAGTCTAGTAAGCCTCAGGTTCATCAATCCTTTGTGCTAGCACTGCTAGCCACTCACCGCTCGCGAAAATGCCTTGGAAGTTAGCGCCAGCCCTCCGGAGGATTGTGGTTGTCAGGTGCCGAAACCCCTGAACTTGGTAGCCGTCTGCAACGGGAGATCCCATGGAGGGGCGTCGTGCTGGGAGTCTGCCACTGGATGGCCAATATACAAGCAAGCCTCGCAATACGAGGTGTACAGGATACGAAGCTGAAAGCGTACCTTTGATGGCTCTAGAGTGGGAGAAAAAGGAAAGCCACCACCGTCCACAATGCAACATGAGAGGTGTCGGCTGATGAATCTCTTTCACCATCCGACAACACCATGGATCGTCGCTAGCTGGGGTTGTTTAGGTCCAGAAAGTCCCCAACTAGCTCTTGGTATCCGTTTTCCCTCTTCAAATCGTCATCATGGGCC
The DNA here is from genome assembly GCF_022695815.1 of Exophiala viscosa. NCBI lineage: Eukaryota > Fungi > Ascomycota > Eurotiomycetes > Chaetothyriales > Herpotrichiellaceae > Exophiala > Exophiala viscosa. Next base: position 1,379,377 of record NW_026944355.1, on the reverse strand, counting down.
AAAGGTGCCGTGGTTCCACCGCCCTATACCTCCAGTCCTGTCTTGGAAGTCCTCAGTGCTCATCAATGTTATAGTAGATATCCGCCCACATCGCTAGAGCACGGAATGTGATTAGGACCTCCTCTGTGCCTTTCAAACCTCTCCTCCCTCTTTTCCCCGTGAACCTCCTTCAGCCAGACTCCCTCGACGTTCACAAGGATATCGACCGCCTTTTGCGTTTGCGACACTACTGTTACAGGTTCAAGGCTGAGGCACTTCAATCGCGCCATCCCCACACAGACCGCCCAAACCTTCCCAGACCAGCAACCAGAGAGCGAACTGCGGGACTTCTGCAGCAGACTCCAAAAAGACGGTGTCGAAACAAACAGGAAATACGACAGGCGATAAGAGATGGTTTGCTGAGTTGGGCAGGACATAGCCTCATCGCCAAACCTGTCTTTCCATGTACACTTAGGAAGGGCTCTCCTCTCCTCATACCAGGCGAGCAAGTCATCATGGGTGGCGGGCAAAGATTTCAGGTTCTGGGCTCATTGAGAAGGGGCAAATCCACTGCACAGAAGCAGGAACGGAAACCGGACGGAAAGGAAAACAAAGCACAACATATACTGGGTCTCAGCGAAGCGGCACTCGACACAGCGCGCGCTCAGAGCATCAGCTCTTCGAATACGGCAGGAGTTCCAGCGTTGTCGCTCTCAGATGCCACGACCGAATTCGGCTCGTCCACGGCCTCTACAGAACGCCCTGAAACGACCCCAGAGCTCAAGCTGAAAGCATCATCTGTGTTGTTGCATGAAGAATTCTGCAATAACGCAGAAACCGGAAACCTCGCTTTCTCACGGCGGCTAACACCCCACGGGTCGTCTTCCACACTGAACTCTCATTACGATGCCCAGACACTGCCCTCGTCCATTTCACAGCAAACATCTGAATCATCCAGGAGAGACTTCGCCCTCCGCAAAGGCTCACCACATGTGATCAATTCCACCACGCCAAATAAAGATTCACAACGGCAAACGCGACTCCTCAAAAAGCCTAAGAAAGCCTCAAAGACGGAGGAGAACAAGCCATCAAAGCTGAGCCTTCGCTCACCTGATTCTCCTGCACGATCTATATTCGGTAACCAGCGATCCACCGCGTTCTCAGAGGTTGGTTGGAAGTCAACACCAGCGCTATCCACACAGGTGTCACTCTCTAAGGATGAACGCCAGCACGAAAACCCCCCTCGATCTAGCCATGCGATGACCTCCACCACCAATAGCCCTCATAAGCCCACAACATCCGCAAAGCGGATAAAGTCCCAAGCTGACACATCTCACATTAAAGTCAATGTTCGACGGCCCAAGGTCGGAGTAAAACATTGGTTCGACGGATTCGAGTGCGATAGCAGCGAAGACGAGGCCATCGACGAGCCTGAACTAGATGAAAGTTTTGTCACTGGAATGGAGGCTGCTTTCGAGAACGGCAAGATAGGGCTGCTGTCAAAGGCATGTGATGCTGACGAAACCTATACCCCAAAAGGCTTGAATGGAGACTCTGAGCGAGATCTTCCCAAGGTGTCGCGTCCGGCTTCCAAAAAGCCAATGCTGGCACCCGATGCTATTCCACCACGTGTTTCGACATTAAATGCCAAATCTTCCAAATCGACGCTCTCACAACCGAACCCGCAGCATCTTTCTACAACTTCGACGAAAGCCAAGGCCAATTCTCTGGCTGCGAATGACTTACACCATACGAGTGTCCTTGACCTTTCATCTTCGGATGACGATGAACCCGACCAACCTGAAGCAGAAACAAGTCAGGAGACTTTGCCTCAGCTGCGAGATAGCATCGCGGTCGAGTCTCTGATCGACTCGGACATCGTCATTGGAACGGCGAAAACTGTCGACACGAAACAAAATGCATCCATACAAGCCACTCCGAGTTTGAAACGCGTCCGCCACAATCACCCTAGAACAGCTCCGAGACCGTCCATCGAACGTCCTCATGAGAGAGGACCTCATGACCGGGCCACGTATCTTAGCGATCAGTCGTCAGAGACAACCCCAGAAGAAGCTGATCTGCTTACATCATTTCCTCCAACCCCTACGGACATGCCGTCATCAGCACGTACCTCGATTCTAGGCTCCCGCTTCTCGGACAACCTAAGCATAGAGAGCACGAGGCTAGTCAGCGTCACCAAACACGAAGAATCGTTGTTGACGGCAATGAGACTGAGGAAGGCATTGAATCAAGTCAACGGAAGCAGGATTGACCCACGGATGCAAGCACTCAGAGGCTCGGGGAAGGATCCCACAAAACAAACACGGCAACCACAAGAGTCGTGCGTCGTGCCCAAAGAGGCAATGCACCCGCGAACGCGCAGTCCAGACATGAGGGGACATATTTACGCGGACGTTGTGTCGGACGGATCTTCTATCACAACATTTCAGACCAACAGATCAATCGAACAGAGCACCAGCTTTTCTTTCGCAAGTTTTCGATCTGACAGTTCAGTGGCTCTTGAAGACAGCCTCTTTCTTAAGGTCTCACCGAACCTTCTGGCGACCGCAAATGGTACCAGTCGCCTAAGCCGGGCAACATTTCTCTCCACGTCAACAGACAATTCGAGGGAGGCATCGCGCACCCGGCGAGAAAAGAATTATAGGAGGACGCTTGAGAAGCTGTCCTCCGTACCGGATCGGGACGACATTTCTTCACAAGACTTCATTGATTGGCCATATCACGGGTGGGAGGCCAGGACGGCGCTCACAGCGGCCCATTGATCATCATCAATTTGTATTTGTTCCTTTTGTTCACCGATTGACCGGCTCCTGGAGTGAGAGAGCCGAGAACAGGCCGGCACGTTTCCTGACTGTACTATAATATATTTTTCTTCATACTGATGAGTGACGACGAGGAGGTTGGATTCCAGTGACTGGATCGGTTGATGCACGATAGTGGTTTGTGGGACTGGGGCCCAATGACTGACTAATGACCGGTGCTAGACCTCGATGTCAGTGCATCTCTTACAGGTCTTTGCTGGATTTGATGACGATGCTGGCTTATTACATAGTAATTATACGCAACGTCCCCAGTAGGTTGGGTACTCCGAAATCGTGGAAGTCGACACCCTTCTTTGCCGTAAGCACATTTATGTTCCAATCTTCTTTGGCACTCGTCGTCATGGCCTGCAGGATGATTTGGGTAGACAAGTTGCGGGTACAAACTCCTTTGGGAGTTCCCAGCGCCCGAGGCGGCAAATCCAGCGCCCACAGTTAGTTTTAAGTAGGTATGGTGTGTTGGGTCATGACGCAGGCAGGTATTGAATCGGACAAGTTCTCCCAGAAAAATGCCTTGAACGGAGATGCTTTTTGGAACAACACCCAATGGACGCGCCAGGCACAAAGTCCACCCTTCGCCAATCGTTTCCTGTATTTTGTGTTCGTTATTCGAGAATCAGTCATTCATTCACTCGTCGTTCCGCGGTGTCGGGTGACCTTTTGATCATTTCTACACTACTGCTATCCTTGTTTTATGGTTCAACGTGTCGAAGGACACCTGCAGCTGGCAACTCCTCACACAAAGAACTGTCCACTCCTTAGGTCGACCGCCCTGTGTTTTGTAGCGACCAAGCGCACTCTGCCTGGCGCAGAGCGAGCCTCCAAGAAATTCGACGACAAGATCCTTTCCAAGTCCGCGGTCGATATTTTAGGTTACATACAGTGTTTTCACCGCCGACATGGGATTAGACCGCATGGGCGGTTCGCCCAGGATCTTGGGAGCGTCGTTACGGAGTATTTGTTTGAGCACTGTAAGCAGCTAAGATTTTACGAGTTTCTGAGTAGCACTGACAATGATCGCAGTTGACTGTTCAGTTTTCTGCATTCATATTGGTACGCTATGACCGCGACATGATCTCTCAAAATGCTCCAGACTAACCCTCAGCTCAGCTGCTCCATTATTCTCGGGTTATGCCCACCCCGGACGGACACCGCTACCTTCCCTCGACCGCCGTTTTCCTGGTCGAAGTTCTCAAACTGGTAGTATGCCTCACGATCGCCCTCTACGAAATCTCCCTATCCTTACCGCAATCTACGACCGCGACGGTCCTGCTGGGCGCGTTGAGCAACGCCATCTTTGGAGGCGATTCATGGAAGATTGCGATTCCGGCATGCCTTTGGACATTGGCAAACAGCCTGCAATACGTTGCGATATCCAACCTTGATGCGGCGACGTTCCATGTGACATACCAATTCAAAATCCTCGTGACGGCGGTCCTGAGTGTTCTGATCCTGCGAAGGTCGATTTCGGTTAGACAATGGATCTCCCTCGTCTTCCTCATGGTAGGAGTCGTGATCGTTTCATGGCCGCACGAAGCCTCGCCAGCACTCGCGTCAAGCCATCATGCACGAATCTACGTGTCGAGGTCTACTAATCCCTTGCGAGAACACTTCAAATTGAGTGGAGCTGGTTCTCGCCTTGCGAAAAGATCAGCCACCTACGAAGGCATTGAAGAGGACGAATTGGCTCTGGACACACCTGGCATGGATGCTTCGGCAGGACTTCTCGCGGTAGTTGGTGTCTGCGTCGCCTCCGGTCTTGCTGGCGTCTACTTTGAGAAGGTCATTAAGGAGTCTCCCAAAGCTACGTCCATGTGGATTCGTAATGTCCAGCTGTCGATCTATTCACTTTTCCCGGCGTTCTTCGTTGGGATTATCTTCCTGGACGGCGAGACAGTGGCCAAGTATGGCTTCTTTGCAGGTTACAATTCAGTTGTTGTCGCGTCCATCCTCGTGCAAACAGTCGGCGCTGTTGTTGCAGCTTTTGCAATCTATTATGCGGACAACATCTCCAAGAACTTTGCCTTGAGTATAAGCATGGTACTCAGCAGCTTGGCGAGCTTTGTATTCTTTGACTACACTTTGACTGCTCATGTACTTGGCCCCTCCCTGTGCCCCTGAGAGTTCTGCTAATGTTTTTATAGTTTCTCCTTGGTGCGTCCATTGTGCTTGCCAGCACGTTCCTGTACAACGCCGAAGCATCTCGGGTACAAAGAGCGCCAGCAATCAGGATATACAGTGACGAGAAGTCGTCCCTCGACACTGTGGCAGACATGCATGACATGTCAATACAAATCCCCAAGACTCCATTGAGTCATGAACATACCGCACTGGCGACATCACGGCCCGGGTCACCCAATCACAAGAAGCGGAAGAATGAATCGATGGGTTATTTTATGAAAAATGACGATTGAAATGATATGAATGTCAGGACGATGGGTCTACGATTGGAAAAGCAAAGCACTCTGGATACACTACACGTGCTCGGGAAGCAGAATGCTTATGATGGATGTAATAATACTCAGCAGGCTTTCCACAGATTTGTACTAGGTCATCGCTGGAGTACAAGACACGAGAATGTATCAATAGGTGAGAGATGGTCACGTGCTGCAGTGGTATGTCCTTCGCACCTTCCTCTGAAGACTTATGCATCTCGCCCACCTGCATCCCCCATCTCGGCCTGGATGACAATACTTCTTTTCTGCTTGACAACCTTCTGTGCTACACTGGTCGGCATCCACACTTGCACAGCCTGTCCATCCTGGCAGCCCACATACTGCGTCATGGATCCCACCAAACGCATTCTCCCCAATTTCAGATCTGATTCTATAGCTGGTTCGGGCACAATGCCTCCGATCCAGCGGCCGGAACTCAGATCACGGACCTCTTATACTGCCGCTGAGCGGTACTTCTCTCAGACTCTTCCGCAAGCACGCTCAGCACGAACCCTGCTCAATCAGCCATTCCGTGATGAAGCCGACAATGATCTAGACGAGTTCGGTGAGACTTGCTACCACGACCTGCCGTGTCCGCTCTCACATCTAAGCAGACAGACGGCTCCTTGCAGAGGGTACACAAACCTACAGCTTCCATCCTTCTCAAGTCTCCGCACGAACGGCTCTATCAAAACCGCCACAAACACCAGTCATGAGCAACACAGACGCCTCGGCAACATCATCATTCGGTAAGCTTCTACAATCAAGAGTGATAGCATCTTACAGGTGTTGAAGGTGGCCGGCGTAACACTCTGACACTACAACCTCCTACCTCCTCACCAGGTCAGCCGATGACAAGCCCTACCACACACGTCCTCGGTAACCGCCAGAAAAGCAAGAACAACCCACCAAGAGGCTTGAATCTCCTACTGGAGCAACCTTATACAAGCCACGAACAGAGATCAAAGGTTGACCACCCAGAACACCGTCCACTTTCGACTAATATGTCTGGTCACCCCTTGCCCATTGTACAAGGGATACAGCTGGTGCCCTCTACAGCACTACCTGACCAGCTTCGCTCGGTCTTCAAGTTTGAGATATTCAATGCGGTTCAGTCCAAGTGCTTTGCTCACGCTTTCAAAACCGATGACAATCTTGTTGTCTCTGCCCCGACAGGGAGCGGCAAGACGGTCATTATGGAACTCGCAATATGTAGAATCATGGGCGAATCGCGTGGCACTGACTTCAAAGTGGTCTACCAAGCGCCTACAAAATCGCTATGCTCTGAAAGATTTGCGGACTGGCAAACGAAGTTTGGTGCTCTCAATTTGCAGTGTGCTGAACTCACTGGTGACACCGAGCAGAAAGATTTGCGGAACGTTCAAAGTGCCAACATCATCATAACAACACCGGAGAAGTGGGACAGTGTCACTCGAAAGTGGAAAGATCACGCAAAGCTCATACAACTTGTCAAGCTCTTCCTTGTGGATGAAGTGCACATTCTGAAAGAGTGGCGAGGTGCAACGTTGGAAGCAGTTGTGTCACGGATGAAGTCCGTCGCATCTAGTGTTAGATTCGTAGCGTTGTCTGCTACGGTACCAAATTCAGAAGACATCGCTGCCTGGTTGGGAAGAAATTCCACTTCCCCCCATTTACCAGCCATCAGGGAGGTTTTTGGGGAGACCTTCCGACCAGTCGAACTTAAGAAACATGTCTACGGGTTTGAGGCAAGAGGCAATGACTTTGTGTTCGACTCGACGTTGACGCAGCGGCTGCCCGAGATCATTTCACAACATGGACGTGGCAAGCCTGTGATGATTTTCTGTTCAACTCGGAAATCATCCATCGCCACCGCGAAGGCGCTGGCAGAAACATGGTCAAAATCGAACCCAGCACATCGTCTCTGGAAGGGCCCGAGCCGACCGGTGTCTTTGACGTGCTCGGAGTTGAGAGTCACATCTCTTGCCGGGGTGGGTTTCCATCATGCCGGTGTAGATCCGGTCGATCGACGAGCCGTTGAGCAAGCATTTCTTCATGGACAAATAAATGTCATCTGCAGCACTTCTACGCTGGCCGTTGGCGTCAATCTACCATGTTATTTGGTGATCCTGAAAGGAACTACCGCATGGACAGCCAATGGCTTCCAGGAATACGCCGACTTGGAAGTCATGCAAATGCTTGGGAGAGCAGGGCGGCCTCAATTTGAGACGTCTGCATGTGCAGTCATCCTCACGAGGAAAGAAAAGGTGACTCGCTACCAAAAGATGGTGACAGGAGAAGAAGTCTTGGAAAGTTGTCTGCATCAAAACTTGATTGAGCATCTCAATGCTGAAATCGGCCTGGGTACGGTATACGACCTGCTCACAGCAAAGCAATGGCTTGGGAGTACCTTTTTGTCTGTGCGCCTGAGGCAGAACCCTGCTCACTATCAACTCAAAGAGGTGGTTGATACTCCTGGTGATGACGACCTCCTGGATCAGCTATGCCGAAAGGATGTAGCATTACTTACCGAAGCGGGCCTTGTCAACAAGGAACCTCGCTTGACGCTGACGGAGTTCGGAGACGCCATGGCACGATACTATGTCAATTTCGACACCATGAAATCTTTCGTCGGGTTACCTCCTAGAGCCAAGATGTCAGAAATTGTATTTCTACCTTTCTTCTACAGGCAACAGAAGCTGACTGGTCTTCTAGTTGACGGTGCTAGCTGGGGCGAAAGAGTTCCGAGAGGTGCGATTGCTGGCGAGCGAAAAGTCCTTCTACAGGGAGATCAACAAAGCCCCTGAAATAAAGTTCCCCATCAAAGTCGATATTGCCCTTCAGGAGCACAAGATTTTACTGCTCATTCAAGCAAAATTGGGCAATGTCGCAATTCCCGATGCTGAGAACTACAGAAAGCATCATCAACAGCACCGTCTTGATAAAGTCACAGTCTTCATTCATGCGAGCCGTTTGATACGATGCATAATTGACTGTCAGATCTATCGGAAGGACGCCGTCTCGGTCAGAAATGCTCTTGAGCTAAGCCGGAGTCTTGCGGCCCATGTATGGGACAACACTGCAAGCCAACTGAGGCAAGTTGAAGGGCTCGGTGAGGTTGCAGTTCGGAAGCTTGCATCAGCCTCAATCAACAGCATTGACACACTCATCAATACCGAAGCTTCTCGAATTGAACTGATACTGGGGAAGAATCCACCGTATGGTCAGACTCTGCTGAAGAAACTCGAAAGCTTCCCTGACTTGCGGGTGTCAATCAAGGAGACCGGCAGAAAATTGAAGAGTGGCCATGGAGCAACAATCAACGTCGTTGCGCAAGTCGGCTTCCTCAATAACACTGCGCCACTGGTCTACAATCGTAGGATGATCTACGTCTGTTTCATCGCAGAGACGTCTGATGGTGAATTGGTCGACTTCCGGAGATGCAATGCAAAAACGCTGCAGCGAGGCGAAGAGTTTTTCCTCTCTGTGCAGCTTACAAAACCCACTAATCACATAAAGTGCTATGTGATGTGTGATGAGGTTGCAGGAACATGCAAGTATGCTGAGTTATACTTGATCAATATTCCCAGTTCGGTGTATCCCAGGCAACCGGATGTACAGGTTACTCACAAGGCTGTTTCCTTAGAGAATGGCAGGAACCCGCCACCCGTTCCATCGCAAAATGACGAGGAATTCGACGACGGCGGGATTGATGACCAAGATCTCCTGTTCATTGATGCAAAGGATTCCAAGATTGGGGTGATCGAGGATATCGATGACATACTTGACCGCGGAGCCGAGACGAAGCACCGCAAGACTTCGGATGGATGTGCGAGGGTCAGGGTCCAAGCAAAGTATGAGCCGGACGATGACACCGATGTGTCAACCTATAAAGAACCAATGCGACTCCCCAACGGACGGTGGACATGCCAGCACGATTGCAACGAGCGGAACAAGAGTTGCAAGCACAAGTGTTGCAAGGAGGGGGTTGTCAGACCCAAACGCCGTCCGAAGGAAGAACCGAAGATCAGGCATGGAGACAAAGCACAAACCAAGATTACCAGCTTGTCAAGCACCAAGCAAAAGAGCGACTCGTCAACCCAGGAGGCTTTGCAAGCAGGTATGGCGGACGACCTCGCCGAGAAGCGCAATCATGGCATAAGAAGGGTCCGGAAGGCCTCGACTAGTCATCCTGCAGCCAAGAGGCCGAAAACGTCGACAGCTCAGGATCCAATGGACCTTGACCCGGAACTCAGCCTCGAGGGGGCCAAGTCTGGAGCAGAGACGAGACTCCCTGCGAGGGAAGATGAAGATCCGAGCCTGGACAACAAGAAGAAGTTCAAAAAGTCTACTGGAAATCTTGACGACCCTCTCTTCCACTTCTCGGACGACTCGATGGACGACTGTGACTGTGATAAGGTCCCGCCAGGCATCAGCACGCACGCGGAGGGTGTAGGTTTTGACGTACCGGAGCCCACTGACGCAAAGTTATGTCCGATAGACGATATACCGGATGGTTTCCTGATGTCTCAAGTCGACTTCGGCGGATTCGAACCACCACTTGAGCACGTTGCTCTGTCAGATGTCCAGATGTCTGGTGAAAGCTTGTTCATCACAGGCAACACGTCCAGTCCAATCAAAGACCACTCTCATGAAGAGCCAGCTCTCGAAGCAGAGGAGGCTTTCCTCGAAACTTTGGTAGACTTCAGCGAATGTTTGACGGAAGAGGTTGAGACCAACGGATCGATCACTCAGACTGCTGCCGCGATGGACAGCAGTGAGACCTCTCCCGCGGTCACTACTCCGGAAGACTCAACATGGCAAGATGACAGTGGTCCCGCTGGAGAGCTCGTGTCTAGCGTATCCCTAGACGAAACCGAAGAAGAGAGACGGAAACGGTTGTACGAAGAAGACCAGAAGAAGAAGTGGGAAGGCATTGATCAATGGCTGTATGATGAGTTTCACGACTATGTTGAGATCATCTAAGATGACCAAGAGCTCGGCTGATGGAAGACGATGAGATGTGGTTGCGAGGAGGTCACTCAAGCTGGACCAGTCAGCTGTTATGGGTAGAAAAGAATGGGAGACGAGCTCGCATAAGAGTGCTCGCAGTCAGTTCTAGAGAAGATGATTTGATATGGTGAATGCGCTTCTACAACGAGTCGCACTTCGCCTTTGCGGTCATTCTATATTTTGTGTCAGATCAACTGTGCATCGTGGTGACTTGCAGTGAAGCCGCAGTGGCAGAAAGCATCAGATATCTGGGAACACCCTCCCATAGCAATGATGATGAAAGCAGGTTTGGTGTCGAGACAATGTCAAGTGGCGACTTAGTACATGGAAAACTTCGAGGAGATATGGACTTTTTGAGATGCCGAAACAATCCCGGCTCCACGGCCAGGTTATGTAATATGTACGGCCAGGGGTCGGGTAACTTCCTTATCCGGCGGAGTGCATATCCGGGCGGCACCAACGTCACCGGGAATAGTTGAAGAAAGCGCTTTCAAGCCTTCAAACCCTGAAGATCTGGTCGCTGTTTGTCATGAACCAGAAGATATCGTGTACGAGATGATAACGAGCCTCCAAGGAAACGAATGCACACGGTCTGTCACGTCCAAAGTAGCCACAAAACGGGCTGGCCTGTAGGAGATTGGCTTTGTACTATGCTCGCTTCTCTCGCTTGTCTCGAATCTCGCCTTATCATGTTGTCCCGGGGTTTGCTTCCTCTGCGCAGCACCTCAAGCCACGAGCGAAATTGCCCTCAATATGGCGATTGCTCCGTGACAAATGCATGTGTCACAAATCAAGCCTATGCAGGCAGATCGAAGACGTTGTTATGTGGATCCGAGATGCGAAAAAATGCATTGTTCCCCAGAGTTTACGTGGGTCGTGCTCGGATTTTTTCTACTCGAAGACTTGCCGAAGCATACTGCGCGCTTCCCCTTGACTTCAGCATGATGTCAGTCAATGGCACAAACCAGAATGCTGATGAAAGCAGAAGAAAAAGATTCCGGCTGTTCAGGGTTTGTTATGGATCTGCCTGTTACTAATGTTGTTTTCTTTGGTCTGTAGAGAGACTTTGTATAAATACTCGGAACACCCTGACCTTTGAGGCTGCTCCGGTTTCCATTATTCACAAGACCACGAATAAGACAGACCAAACAGCAAGACTTGCTCCATATACCACAACTCCATACCTACACTCAACACGTTTGCAAAGATGGTTGACTTCAAAGTATTCAAGGGCTCCAAGGGGAGCAAGATCGTGGAAGGAACGTCGCATAGGGAAGTCGGTCCCAAAGAAGTCCTGGTCAAGGTCACGCACAGCGGCCTCTGCGGTACCGACATTCATTATAAGGGCGCCGATATGGTTCTGGGCCACGAAGGCGTTGGCATCGTCGAGGAAGTCGGCAGCAATGTAACCATGTTCAAGAAGGGCGATCGAGCAGGCTGGGGTTACGAGCACGACGCTTGCGGTCACTGCAAGCAATGCCTTCGCGGCACCGAGACCTTGTGCCCACAGCGCAAAATGTACGGCGACGCCGATCTGGACCAAGGTTCCATGGGAGCGTACGCGGTGTGGAAGGAAGACTTTCTATTCCAGGTCCCCGAAGGCATGAAGTCGGAAGATGCCGCCCCATTGATGTGCGGAGGAGCCACGGTGTTCAACTCAATGCAGCAGTACAATATCAGAAGCACCGACCGTGTGGGCATTATCGGGGTTGGCGGTCTCGGACACCTTGCTATTCAATTTGCTTCGCGCATGGGTTGTCAGGTCGTGGTGTTTTCGGGCACGGAAAGCAAGAAGGACGAGGCCATGAAGCTGGGCGCCACCGAGTTCTATGCCACCAAGGGTGTCAGCGAACTTGAGGTCCCGGAGCCTATCGACCACTTGCTGGTTACTACTGCACAACAACCGGACTGGAACATGTATCTCCGCATCATGGCGGCTGGGGGCACCATTTTCCCTCTGACTGTCAGCATGGAGGATCTAAAGATGCCTTACATGCCTATCATTCTGAAGGAACTGAAAGTGCAGGGTAGCTTGGTGGCGGCCAGACAGATTCACAGGGAGATGTTGGAGTTTGCGGCCAAGCATGATATTAGGCCCATCATCCAGACGTTCCCTATGACTTTGGACGGAATCAACAAGGCCTTTGAAACGCTAGAGAACGGACAGATGAGATATCGTGGTGTGTTGGTCGCATAATCATGGGGTTTGCAGCGAGATCTTGTAAAAGTACTTTGAGCGCAGTCATTTTTACCTGGGAGGGAATACTCATGCTAGACTTCTGAAGACATATAATACCTGATTTTATCGGTTCATTCACGCCCACTCTAGGCTGTCCTATAACTCACATTGTAAACATAGTAGCAGCCATGCACGTCAAGCCACGGAGAGACGCGGGCATGACGCGTCAACTGTATGTGGTGATTGAGTGAGTGGCTTAGCCAGAAAAGCGAGATTTGAAGTTGTACCAAGTACATCTGCGTTGAAGGTCATCCTCAAAACACCATTGGATTCAACACAGTTGCAGTGTGGTGCGGACCGTGCGTCTCAATGTGACACTCATTGACAAAAGGAACGGCAATTGTCGTGTGATCGAAGTCGCTTGTCCAAGCTTCTCGATATCTTTTGATGGCATTTTGATGGATGATCAGGATAAGGACCTTGGAAGCCAAGCGTCACTAGCCCAATTTGTCGGAACAGCGTTATTCCGCCCCCAATTCTGCCCGAAATCGCAGGTCTCCCGATTCCTTGTTTCTTCGCTTGCGCTATCTCATTCAGGTCGTTCTCTACAAGAAAGGTCTGACCACTGTCCTCGAGGGCTGGCTCTGGCCAGACGTACATCGGCGACAATGCTGCTGAAGCCCAAGCAGGAGGTGGGCGACAGTCAATCCAATGCTGATGTACGTGGCCTTCGCAAGATTCGAGCTCAGAGCCCTTGGACATGGCGGCCATTGACGCTCATTACCACGGCCCTCGCGCTCCTGTCGCTCTCTATCATTGTTAGGTCCTCCCTCAAGCTCCAACTCGACCCTCAAGGGTGTGTCATGTCCATGATGACGCCGACATACATCAAGCTGTCCGGCTTCGATACCGAACACTCCCGCTTTGCAACAAAATATTCATTATATCTGTATCGGGAAGAGGGGGTCGACGAATATACACAAGATAACATCGGTTTGAGGGGAGCCCCGGTACTCTTCATACCGGGCAATGCTGGGAGCTACAAGCAAGTCCGTTCGCTATCTTCCGAAGCGTCCCGCTACTATCACAACGTGCTGCGGCATGATGCAAACACCATGAAAGAGGGCGTCCGGGCCTTTGACTTTTTCACAATCGACTTCAACGAGGACCTCTCTGCGTTCCATGGGCAGACACTTTTGGATCAGGCCGAGTATGTCAACGAAGCCGTCGCCTACATACTCTCATTGTATCATGACGGTAACCGGCTACGCCGTGATCCGCAGTTGCCAGATCCAAGCTCCGTCATACTCATAGGTCATTCGATGGGTGGAATAGTGGCGCGTACAGTCCTTGTCACGCCGAAATACCAGGCGAACTCGGTCAACACGATCATCACCATGTCGACTCCCCATGCGCGACCACCAGTCACCTTCGATGCAGATGTTGTATCTCTGTATCAGCAGGTCAATCAGTACTGGCGAGAGTCTTATCTCCAGAGATGGGCCAGTAACAATCCTCTCTGGCATACAACGTTGATATCTATTGCCGGAGGAGGACGAGACACTACAGTTCCGTCGGACTATACCAACATTGCGTCTCTTGTTCCAGAAAGCCACGGTTTCACTGTCTTCACGTCGAGCATACCCAATGTCTGGACTTCTATGGACCATCTAGCCATCACATGGGCGGATCAAGTGAGGAAGGTCATCATACGCTCACTGTACGATGTTGTGGACGTCCGTCGGGCTGGTCAGACAAAGCCACGTGCCGAACGAATGAAAGCCTTCAGGAAATGGTTTCTCACGGGCCTAGAAGAGGAAACACCGAAGACTATTCGAGAAACAACACACGAAGTCCTGCTTACTTTAGGTGATCAGTCCAGGTCATCGGTGGCTAAAGACAACAATGTCACCTTCCGGCAACTCGGAGCACAGGACCAGCAATCCGCCGTTCTGCTGCCTATTCCTGTGGTCGACAACTCTACCTCGAAACGCTTCTCGTTCTTGACAGATCAACGGATGGATGCACAGGGTAGCTTTGACAAGATGGAGGTCTTGTTCTGCAGCGCTTTTCCACTTGCAGGAGGCCTGACATCCATGCCACTGCCGGTCCAATTTGACTTCTCCCATGGGGATGCCAGTGCAACACGACTGGCTTGCAAAAGACCAGCTGGTGATGGTATCCTGCTCCCAGCATCGACCAGGAGCTCGCAGAATGCCTTCGATACACAACAGCAACAACCTTTCACCTATCTGAATTACGACCTGAGAGATCTCCAGGACTACCAATTTGTCGCCATTGTTGACAAGTCAACAGAGATCAGCAACGGCTGGGCATATGCAGAAATCGTGTCAAACGCCGACTCTGTCATCGATGCGAGCGTCGGCCTTCCGAGGCTTTTGCTTCGCGGCTTGAACGTCGAACTCCCACCTACGCGTCCTGTGGTGACAGATATTCGTGTGCCCTCACTACGATCGAGCTTATTGACCTATTCGCTCCAAGTTCGTCAGCACGGCTGTGGTGCAGACTCCGAGCTGTTTACGCCACTGGTGAGGCAACACATCGAAAATCCGCATGAGTCGAAGTTCTTCGTCAACTTCAAACAAGGAGACGTCAACCTCCACGGTGTGGCCCCGTTCATGCCACCTACATTGGATGGGCGTGAGCCTAAATCTGGCGTTGCTTTCCAGATCTGGTCAGATCCTACCTGCAATTCTTCCTTGGAAGTTCGCCTGCGAGCAGATCCAGTGGGCAGCTTGGGCAAGCTCGTGGTCAGGTACAGGACTGTCTTTGCAGCCTTTCCTCTGCTTGTGGTAGCCATGGTCTTGAGGAAGCAGTTTAGGGTCTATGACAACTCTGGGGTCTTCATCTCGTTCTCGGAAAGTCTGGACCAAAGCCTGAGACTTCCTTTACCAATTTTATTGCTGTCGATGACATTCTTCGCGACTGCCTTTACAACGGCGGGTACCGCCAACATTCAACCGGACCATCACCCGCAGGCTAATGGCACAGCTGTTAACTTTGCGCAAAACGACCTTCTTCTTGGATCACAGGACACCTTTTTCTGGTTTCTCGTCCCGCTGGCTGGTCTACTCAGCATAGGGGCATGCGTGATATTAAATTACGCTATCTTGGCCCTGCTAGATGGCGTTGTCAACATCACTAGCCTCGTTTCTCAGAGTAACGTCAAGCTTGACGACGGCGAAAAGGGCGTTGCTTCCGCCTTTATTGCCAGGACACCACGACGCCGGGCTATCAACACGGCAGTCCTCTTGTTTCTTGTTGCAACAATTATACCCTATCCTTTCGCGTATGTGGTCGCTTGCATTGTACAGCTTACGACTTGCGCACGCGCGTTGCGCCATGCCAAAGAATCTAGATCCGGAGCGGCGCATAATTTCTTCAACTACACCTACTCGATTCTTATACTAATGCTCTGGGTCCTCCCGATAAATCTACCGACCCTGGTTGTTTGGATCCATAATATGGCGGTACACTGGTTGACGCCGTTCTCATCACACCACAACGTCTTGTCGATAGCGCCGTTTATCTTGTTGGTTGAGACTCTGTCCAGCGGCATGATGGTGCCCTCGGTCAGATCGTTCAGGTGGGCGACGAATCTATTGTTCTTCGCTCTGGCGGTCTACTCGGCGCTGTATGGCATGACGTATGCGTACAGGTTACATTACATTGCGAATATCATTGCTTTGTGGTTGGTGCTGTTACATTTTTCGAATTACCGGCAGCGTATCAAGACCTGAACAGCGGTCTGGAGGGATTGAAGAGATGGGAACACAGGCGTTTGTGTGAGTACCGAAGCTCGTTGTGGAACTCTGTGTATCGATGCATTAGTCCTTCAAGGCATTCTAATGCATCTGTTCGCCATGAGCAGCTGTTGCATGGAGTGTTTGCACAACCCCGGACATGGACTCAGCATCCTCCAAGTCCCCGCAAGAGGCTGCATTTGTATATATATTTCCAGGATATATGGAAGCCCTAATGAACAAACGTTTAACGTCTGTCTTCCATCTTCGCTCTTTGGTTTCTAAGCTACCCTATGTTGGAACAATGATATACTTTGGGTGCAACTCTCGCCCCACGGCAAGCGCGATTGTACCCATCTACCTCGTGCCTTCGCTTGTCGATGGTTGTAAGGAGCCCTCCGCGATCTTCGCATGCGGCCGTTTGCTCAAGCTTGTTACCGTTTGTTGCTGGCTGTTAATGTTAATGCGGACGCGTTCGACGGATGTGAATATATCCTTGCTGCTTGACGTCTATAACTGACAATATCAATAGGTGACAAGCCGGATCAGCACCCCGGAATCACTAAATACAAGGACTTCGAGGTCTCTCCCAAGTCCTACCTGGATATCATGTTCCTTATATCGAACAGATTTCTACCAGCTCCTTTGTGACTGTACAAAAAGGTTCAAGAACTTTTTTTATGATAATATAAACATGGCACGACCCTTCCAGCCTCGTGCGGTCGGATTCACCACGAATACAACACCCTATATCCATCCTAGACAGGACGACGGCTCGGGTTCTCATTCCAGAGGGTTTTGGGTTGGTGTGGCCTTCTTTCTGGTCATCACGCTGTCACTGGTGCTGAGATCCTCCTACCTTGCGGATACGTACCGGTTTCGGCGCTGGAGAGCCTGCCTGGGACTTCATCCAGCAAACCAACCTCCCATAATTCACGGCCCAAGTCCCGACTGGCGGTTTACGACTATCAAGCGGCCCGAAGCTGCCTATATTGGGTGGAGCTCTAGCGACACTCTACCTTTATACGAGCCTACAAGCAACTTCAGCACCGAAGTTCTCGCGGCGCTGATGAGATTCGGTGTCCAGCCGGGAAAACGTTCGCCTTCATACCGGTCGAGACTGACCTGGGATCTGGAGGCGGCTGTTGGCGAAGGCTTGGTGGAACAGAATCGCAAACGTACACTTCAGCCGTCGCCCGAGCAGATCGAGATCGATCGTCAGAAGAGTGGTGCGAAGAACAGGGCCATCACAGAGTCGTCCAGCTGAATGAGACATATCTATGCAAGTGCTAGAAATTAACATGTCCAAAGGGAGATGTCGATCTGCTGCTCAGGATGAATTCGAGTACGATCACTTGAGGGAACGCCAGTGCCGACTTAGGTACTTTCGACCCCGGATTTCTGACTGATTTAAGCTTAGACGAGAGATGGGGTTTGGTGCTTGGCAATGAGCTTGTTCTGGATTTAGGCGGTGGGGGAAGGATTATTAGTGATTATCTCAGGGTCCAGATGACGGCCATAGGCGGGAAGAGGGGAGTCCAGGCCAAACTTCGGCTCGCGCCATTGGGGCATGATTTTTCCATTTTGTCTCGTGAGCGATCGATGGTTGCGTCAACCTCAAACCTCCACATTCATCGTCGCACAACTACAACCACACTCAATCACCATTTTGATCATTTCATCGTTCAGTCAACTTCTAACCTTCTTTTTCATGTCTAATGATCACTTATGAATCTGCCGCGATAAGCTCTTCACGGCCTCATTTGTTTTTCATCCGAAAGCGTCCCCCATTACCTGGCAATGAGCCCATCCGACACGCCCGCCTCCTCCCCCACCAGATCCTCTGCAGTTCAACCCTCACCACGACCATCAATCGAGTCGCATAACTCCCACGCGAACTCCTTCCTCCACAATCGCTTAACGCACCGTCTAAGCAGAAGGTCCAGCGCAAGCTCGCAATCACACGGCTCCGAGGCACTTCCGCAGCCTGACCCGGTGACGAAGACGCAAGCTTCCCGTACGGCAAGGAAGATGCTGCTGGCTATGGTCAAAGATGACTGGGAATACCCGTCAACAACAGTCAAAGACAACAATGGCATACCACGCCGAGAACCACTGGGCTACCGACTGCGCGATGAGTCTCTCTCCGACATTGATGCCGAAGAGAGGGCAGCGGTCAAGCACCGCGCAAAAGCGGATCCGTACAGATTCGAGAATCCCGATGCCGTGGGCAACCTGATCGCCGAGCGCAAGCGCAAACGGCGGAAGGTTGTTGAAGAAGAATTGAAATGGAACGAAGGTCTAAAGACATGGACGAATCGCCGCGACGCCTGGACGGGAGCCGTCAAGCAGAAACCTTCCGAACCGGCGCGGCCGGCACCCAAGAAAAAGACAGACCGTCCTTCGGGGATCTTTCGTCGCCATACATCGCACTCGTCAGGGAGCTGGCCGGCCAGTCCGACCATGCCGACCCCCGAATCCAGCTCGATCGAGAGTGTCGACGAGGGAGTCGAGAAACCAGACGGACCCTGGCTGCCGATATTCCAACCGATCATGCCGTCCGATGATGTGATTCGCGACCGCATCAAGCCGCAGGCCTACCCGACCATCTACAGTAAGATTGTGGTGCAAGGGCTAGCACCCAACGTGCCCATCCCGCTCAAGCACATGATCCCAGCACTTGTCGAGGGCTGGAAATCAGAAGGCAATTGGCCGCCGCAGCCTGCCTCCATGGCGCCGCAGGATCTTAAGAAAGGCCGTAGATCGTCTACGTTTGCAAAGTGGAGGAAGGAACACCATCATGACTCCCGTGCTGCGGAGCATGTTCATGGCGGCGAGGATGGGCGGTCCAGGGTGCGGAGGAGTATCAGTATGATGAAGCGGGTGATGGGTGTGGGTCCGGGCGAGGAGGAATTGGATGATCTGGGCATCGAGTTCCGTGAACAGGATGAGGATGAGATGGCGAAGAACGTCACACTTAATAAGGGGCTCTTGGAGCAATAACGATGGCGAACGTCTGGTGTGCAAAAAAGGGGGTATCGTATTATCGTACAATCATGACTATGATGTCTTCTTTATGTCTAACAAGCTCTTTCTCCTCCTTGATGACGGTCGCTGTCATCGTTGTGAGCAAATTGCTGTCCAGCGATGCACTGGTCGTCCTTTTCCTGTCCGAACGACCCCCGTTGTCCATGCCTCCCTCATACAATCCTGGTGAATGCTTCGTTGAGCAGGGTTGCCGACACACCGGCACTGGTCCAACCTGGCCATAAAGCAGCGAGATTGGTTATTGGCGGATCGGCGATAGCCGGGAAAGCAGGCTCGGTGTACCCCTGCATTTCAACCACCTCTTTCTTCTCATGGTCCTTGAGCTGGGCGTGCCACGGACGCATATCTGGTTCCGCAACTCGTTGTGCACCTGGTGGAGGACCTCTATAGCCCCAGACGAGGTCCACATAGCGGCCGGTGTATGTCTGGTCCGACACCGCAGGATTGACGCCGTTGTTGATGATTGAGAAGCCGCAGTCGCCGAGCGTGCATCGGTGCTGGAGGAGTTTGGGCATCAAGTTGCCTATCATGGGTCCGTTGAGGACAATTCGGCGGAGAGACGGGGTGTGACTGGCGGTCAGCATGAGGCCAACGTTGCTGGCTGGACTGGTAGCACGGTGGACGAGCATGTCGATCAACCGAGATCCTTGACGGCCAAAAAACTCGTTGAGAGCATGGTGCTGAGGTGATTTTTCGCGGGTGTGTGGCGCTCTGAGAAACCAGACACGCAGGCTGAGTTCGGGGGTGTTGAGGAGGGTTGTACAGCGAGGAATAGCCATTGATATATCGAGGGCGGCGGCGAGGAGCATCCCGACGTGGTCAAAGCCGAAGAATAGCTCTCCGAGGGCGGGCAGATTGGCTGTGAGGTTGCGAATTCGCTCTGGGTAGCCCCAGACCGTACGTGGGTCGATCACGACAACGAGTTGAGGCTCCAAGCCGACAGTGCAGTCGACTTCGAGGTATCTGAGCGATTGGCTGAAGATCTGATTGACAGGAGGTCCATAGCAGAATTTGCCCCAGTGGAGGATGAAGTAATTCTCGGTGTAGAGTACCTGCAAAGCCTCCTCACTGACTTGTCTGCAGAGTACAAGCGCAGCGAGGTTGACGTCTTCTGGGTATTTGGAGACAAGGCGGCCATTGAAGGACAGGAGGAAGATTGGGTGGTCCTGGACGAATATTGCTTGATATATCGCCTGGCGAACTTCGTACGAGAGCAAGAGAAAGCCGGGTGAGAGGACGAGAGGTGCTGAGCGGACAGGAAGAGAAAGAGACATCGTGAGAGACTGTGATGGGAGTTGACGAGGCTGAGATCTTGTCGCTGCTTTAGCTGAAGGAATAGGAGATGATGGGCAGTCAATGAATTTCACGGTTATTGAAGGGTTCGTAAAAGCAGCGAGCATTTTGTGAGAATAGGAAATAGTCATGTTAGCCAAGACGAGACTGTTTGTGTTGAAAAAGTGACAGTCGGTCTGGGATTTGTACCTCACCATGGAGAAGTGTTTGTTCAGGCTGTGAAGGGCGGAAAAGTGTGACAAGTGTCGTGGGATACGGGCAGTTCCAGGATTCTTGATTGCTCTTGCCAGGTCAGCGCCTGGGGGGCCCCGCCGGCTGCAGTGGACGTCTTTCTTCATGTGAGGCTGAAGGACCAAGGAAAGATATAGAGAACAAAGGCAAAGTTATATACTTGAGTCATGCATTGTGTGGAGTTTCAATGGCCCTGACTCAGGGGAGATCTGGGTTGGATCTGCGGAGGGATCTGCAGGTACCAGATCCCACAAGTGGTTTTGTCTGACGGAAGCCCTCTCATTCAAAGGTTCCAGTTCTGGTAGTTTTGGTCCGGTGTATTCCACAGGTCTTTTGGTCAGAGATAGATTAATTGCACAGAACGGGCGCCTGAGTTGATAGGTTGACTGAATGCCTGTTTTTTCGCCCGAAATGAGATCTTGATGCCTACGATTTGACCCTGGCGTCCACCTGGGTCAGACCACGGTTAGTTGCCGTCCTTAGGCATAGTGGGCTCCCGACTCCCAATCATGATGTCACCACCATATCTCACAATTTAGTATATGTCTGGCTACCTCTGATTGTATACTGTCAATACCACTCACCCATGTCTCGACCCACAAGAGCCGCAGCCTCAGCTGCGAAGAGGGTGACCCGAAGCAGCCTTTCGGCGGGTGGTAGAGTCAAAAAGGAGGTCAAAGAGGAGGATTCAGATACACATATCAAGGAAGAACAAGAATCGCCCCAGAAACCTTCGCGCGCACCCAGAAAGCGAGCCTCATCCGTCCAGAATGGAACACCTAAGAAGAAGATCAAGACCGAGAAGAACACAGGGTTGATCAGTCCATCTCCTTCTGACGCCCTTTCCTCGCCTTCTGCTTCTGCCGGGAAAGACACCAAGAACACGAAGACCAAGAAAAAATCAGCCGCAGACCTGCAGTCCAAGAAGTTGAAAAGCTTCGCCCAATTTGCCAATCAATCTCCATTCCCCGACTTTCACCATCCTACGCCCGAGGAATGCAAGCTCGCACACAGCATCTTGAAATCCCTACATGGCCCGCGAACACGTCCCAAGGAAGTAGTTGCGTCCACGACGAGGGCAGGATGCGGCGACTCTCCTTCAGTTCTTGACGCGCTAGTGCGCACCATCCTATCACAGAATACAAGCGACACCAACTCAACTCGAGCCAAGCTAAGCATGGACAAGATCTACGGCGGGAGTGATAAGTGGGACGCCATCGTGGAGGGTGGTCAAGCCAAACTGCAAGAGGCGATAAAGAGTGGCGGTCTGAGCGTCGTGAAGAGCAAGGTGATCATCAGCATACTGAACCAAGCACATGAAAAGTACGGCAAGTACTCGCTGGACCATCTGCACCAGGCATCGAGCGAGGACGCGATGCGCGAGATGTTGTCCTTCCAAGGTGTCGGGCCAAAGACAGCGAGTTGTGTGTTACTGTTCTGTCTCCAGCGTGAGAGCTTCGCCGTCGACACGCATGTCTGGCGTATCACAGGGCTGTTGGGCTGGCGGCCGAAAAATGCGAGCCGCGACGAGACCTACGCGCATTTGGATGTCATGATACCTGACGAGGATAAGTACGGATTGCATATATTGCTTGTGACGCATGGCAAAAGATGCGAGGAGTGTAAGGCTGGTGGGAAGAACCTTGGAAAATGTGAGTTGAGGAAAGCGTTCAGATCGGCCAAGATCAAGGGTGAAGCCGGTGAAGATGTTAAAATGGAGGAGATGGAGGAGGTCGAGCATGAAGAGGTGATCAAACAAGAGGAAGACACGCCAAAGAAAAAGAAACAGAAGAAATAAGTGTAGGATTCTGGCCACGTGGTGCTCGTATACTAGGATCGCAACTTTTGTATCATATGCGCTGTAAGTTATTGACCTGTAAAACCATAAATCTATCTTGTACCCAACACTGGTGGCATTGGACCTAAATGGGTTGATTCATTTGGAAGCCTCGATATCTCTGCTCATTTCGTATTCCTCAACCACAGGCAAATGACCCCTCATGTCATTCTTACTGAGTTTGCCGTCGCCGGTGTACTTTCTTCTGAGCCAGATCAAGCCCTTGACCAGAAAGAAGATGATAATGATGGCCGCAGCAATTCCAAAGCAGTAAGCCGCTACTCTCCCCTTGCCCTTTGATGGGTCCAGGAAGTCGTATACATAAAACCCTTCCGTAGCTCGCGTAAGGTATGCCAACGACAGATACAGAAGAAGCAGAACAACCAACCCGACAAGATGCAATAGTGGCGGAGCGTTGGTCGCTGGTATCGTGAGTTCGAACAAGGCGAATAACGAGTTGAGGGCGTGTCTGGAGATATTGGACCAGGCATTGAACACGACTGGGAACCACGGCCCTTTGTACAGCACACCCCAATACACGATCGTGACTAGGAACGGTAGCGTCACGATCGTGGTGTAGAAGAATGAGTGGAGCGCCTGAAGTGTTCGTGGCCAATTTTCGAGCCAGGAATGGCCTTTGGAGGCGTAGACCAGAGTATGCACGCCGGCGACTAGACTCCAGAACAATAGGCCGAAGTATGTCAGGATGGTGAACTTGAGAACCGCGTTAGGAGGATGCTGTTAGCACTGGGGAGGATACTCACGTAACTAAACTCCTGCCCGATAAGGTAGGCGGTGGAGTGCACGCCATCGTAGATCCAGTTGGTCAATTGCGTTGCCAAGCAGTAGGTGAAGAAAAGGAGGCGTAGCAGGCCTAGGAAGAGAGGAGGGAGAATCCATGAGGTCGCGAATGGACGTGTGTCCGATGGGAAGAGGTTCTGGAGAGAAAAGGCCTTCGATTTGCGCATGTTTGGCGTATGAAGATCGCGGGCCTCGTTCAAACTTGTATACCTATATCCATGCTGATCGCCGACAGGATGGCGGGAGCTGCTCATTTGTAGCACAGAGGAACATTCGCGAATGAGTACCGAGGTCTGGCCTTGAGGTGGGCGTGGAAAGGCTGAGCTGAATCATGATGGAGCTGAGATGTAAGACCGGACCCGGAAAAGTCAATCTAAGAAAAGTGTCGCGTAGTAGGGGCGGAAGTGTCTTGCTTTGCGGGGGAGGGACTGCTACTTACAGTACCTAGCGACCTAGGTAGCCACAATACCGTAGCCTCGCCACCAACCTTAGGTACCTAAAACATTCCAATGCCCAATTCCGTAAGTTTTGAGGAATAATGAACTTCTCGTTGCCTGTGTTCTCACGGTGCAAAATGATTTTCATTGTCAAAGGGGTATAGAGGACGTGATTGGTCAAAAGTCTGCTCAGTACGGATATTGTTCATGACACCAGTAATCCTATGGGATGTGGTGGTCGTGTGCTGGTTTCTTCCAAGATGTATCTCGTATTTCCGCGAGATTTGGCCAGGGTTTTGATTGGGCAAATCGGTCTTTGAGGCTTAACCACTGTGTCTGTTGTTGGTATAGTTCCGAAGGACCTACAGTACCATCGATCAGGTGGCCTTTAAGACTTCACACGGTTTCTTGGATGCGCTAAGTCAAGAAAGTCAGGTAGCTATTGCCCATCTCATCTCGTCTGTGTAAATGAGGGCATCGCTTGGCAGTTGGAGTTTGTGATAGAACAGCTCCATGGTTGTTTTTATGACACAAGTCTCGGCCTTTACTCGTGTGGATCGATGTTACCAGGTTTCTCGAGTCAGTGGAGAAAGCCCAAGTCGAAATATCAAGCCAACATGACTGGCCATTCATTTTATTTTCCGATGCTCTCATCTTGGTCACCCTGTTTGATGTTGGTGGAACGCGCCAGGGAAACACCCTGTCACTCTCTGACTTCGTCGGGGGATTTTTGTGTCGCAGTATGCCACCACGATGCAGACATTGTTACACATGATCCAGATCCATGCTTGTAGAAGACGAACTGACGTTGCACCAAGGGGACACGGACGCCACACTTGCGGCGAAGTGATCAAGTGGTCATCGAACGAGGAGTGATGGCTCAGGTTCTGGATCGCCGTCAAAACAAATGACGTGCAAGATGCAAGAGGGCAAGCATCAAGAAGAGTTCCAACTTCCAAGGCCACCTGAATGGAGTTCGCACCTTCTGTCCGGGCGACAGAAAGAAATCCTTTGGCGCACAGACTGGCTTTTGATGCGAGATGCACCCCTGATTTTCCAAACATCAAAGCAAGCCATCTTTAAGCCTTGGTGGCCGATGTTTAGCGTGCTGGAGTGCAGCATGTGGCGCAGCCCGGGAGCAAATGGGCTGCAGGTGTTACCATTTGACTTTCGGGAGGCCAACCGCCTACGACTGCAACCATAACCAGGCCAAACCTAGCTGGCTTAGCAGCAAACCAACCCAAGAATTAATGGCCAGGGGGTGGGTGGGTGAACCCGCCGTAGTCTGTGTGTCTGTGTGTTGGCCGAGGGTCTCAAAGGAAAAGCCTCCTCCTTCATCATTGCTGCTGCTGCATATTACTGTTTTTTTATTCCCCCTCGATATAGGATACAGCGTATCATAGACAGCGGGTTGTTTGATATCTCTAGAAGACGAACACTGCTACTCTGCTACTCTGCTACTCACTACTTTGTTGTACGCATTCCTAATCCTCAGGGTCTATCTACCTGTACTTTGTCGAACCGCTCCTTCCAGTCACTGTCACCTCTCGTTCGTTCGTGCGCTTGTCTTTCGCATTCCACAACAGACTGATCGAGTTCTACATACTACTGTATGACTATTATCGTATCTCACTGTCATCAATCATCTCCGGTACCTTCGTCACATCCAGTATCGCGCCCGCTACATCATCATAAAAGGCCGCCGAGGTCAGCTGCGACTCCAACTGGCCCCCAGGTCACTCGTTGACCTACCAACTTCAGCAAGCCTCTGCGCTAGAAATCGACTCAGTCACCGCTTCCTTGCAAGAGGACGTTCAACATAGCCTAGGAGTCTCCGGTCGAAGAAATCCTTTTACATGATTCTCTCAACAATAATCGACCATTCCTCCGAAGTCGTAAAGAGCAAGCAATACACTCTACTCAAGTGAACCCCTCTTCCAAGACCGAATTGGGCGGTCATGGACCGCCCGAACTACATTGACCTTTCTGGGGACTTTACTCGCGCACCCAGTGCGCTATCGAAAAGTGGTCACATTTCACCCAGGATACAACATTTTGATGGCGACGTTCCTCCGGCCCTCTCGCCGCTCGACGCCATTGCTGCCAGGAGTCGGAGATTGGCCAAAGAGTTGGAAGAGACCCGGTTAGCAGGCGAACGGCGCATGAGCAGACTTCCACCCCAGGTCGTGACCGATTCCCTGATTGAACACCAGAACAACCGTCCTACAATCTTCCGTGCCTTGTCAGATGGCGTGGACGCTGTGCCTCCTTTGCCAACCCTGGACAAAGACTTCGCGGCCAACTTCCCTCGAGTGGCAAACCCGTCCCAGCGCCCCGAATCCCAGCACGTCCGTATGAGTGCTGTCTTTGGTCCCAAGGATGGACTTAAGGGTAAGGGGCTTCCTCACGCCGAGGACTACTTCGGAGCACGTCGAGTCGAGTCACCTGCCCCTATGGACCACAAAGAGCCTGTTTTGTCATCGCAGAGCATCCCAAGCCCGATACTAGGCCATCATTCGGCAATCTCGCGTCAGATCTCCAATGATTCTCAGACAGATCTAGGCTTGGCACCACCTCGCTCCTCTTTCGGCAGACTACGACCATACCATGACGCTTCAGATGACGATTATACCAGCTCAAATGCTGGCTCGACCTTTTCGCAGTCCAGACAGTTTTCCGCCAGCAGTGGAATGTCAGCTCCGCATTCGCCCATGTCACCGTACGCCACCTCTCACAGCAGGACACCGTCCAACATTTCACTCGGCTCTCCCTCTCGAAGTGGTTCGATGCGTAACTTCTCGCGACCAATGAGTTCATCGAGCATGAACAACCTCAAAGCCGAGCCTAGCCCTACGAAAGGTCCTTTGGCCATACAGATGAGTCATCTTCGGAATGCCAGTTCTTTTGACGACACCAAGCATGCAGACGGATACCTAGCTGGGGAAGCTTCTTCATACACCCATGCAAAATGGAGCCTGCCACGGGGTCGGCAGGTATCAGACCGGAATTCAGGCGTGTTCCAGAGTCTTTCCACACCACATTTTGAGTGGCAAGAGCCAATGTTCCCGGGGACCCCTCCCTTAGAAGGTAAACGGAGCACTGATCTGCCTGTGCCATCGCCAATAGCATCTGCACGACCAAGCACGGAAGAGACCAGCCAAGAGAGAACAGGCTTCTCCTTTGAATTCGACTCTGACGGAACGCTTTCTTTCAAGGAGAAGCCTAGCGCGCCAATAGTATCAATAACGGCCACAGATTCTCTGAAATCAAATAGCTTCTCTGACCCGCGGCCTTCGACCGGTGCACCTCCCATCGTCGCCATCCGACCACCACCTGCGCCACTGTCTCCGGTTGAGGAAGCATCTCAATCCTCACGATCTAATAGTACGATCCGGCCTTCCACAGCTCGCACTGTGAGCAACTATCAAGCCCTCTCCGCAGATGAGCACGTCACTAAAGCGATCGAACTTCATGAAAGAGGGCAACTAAACGAGTCTACATACCATCTGAGAAAAGCGGCGCATAAAGGTAATTCGACGGGAATGCTCTTGTACGCACTCGCGTGCCGTCATGGATGGGGTATGCGAGCAAATCCGAAAGATGGTGTGCAATGGCTACGTAAAGCTGTCGACTGTGCCATGTTGGAAGTTGCGGAAGATGAAGATCCCGCCACAAGAAAACCGGGGACGGATTTCAACGACAAAAAGACACATCGAGCTCAGTTTGCTCTTAGTATATATGAGTTGGGTGTTTCGCATCTCAATGGCTGGGGCATTGAACAAGACAAAGCACTTGCCTTGAGATGTTTTGAGATTGCTGGAAACTGGGGCGATACAGACGCATTGACAGAAGCTGGCTTTTGTTATGCTGAAGGTATCGGATGCAAGAAAGACATGAAGAAGGCTGCCAAGCTGTACCGCATGGCAGAAGCGAAGGGAGTCAGTATGATCGGAAACAGCTGGTATGTATCTTATCCGTTCGTGTGGTTCCTGGGTGCTAACAGTTCGAACAGGATCCATAAGGACAAATATAACGACACTGATGATGAGAGGGAAGATCGATCCAGGTCTTCGAGGAAGACATCCTCGGACAAACCACGCAACAAGTCCAAGTCGCGTGGTCTCTTTGGTCGAAAAAAGTCTACTCATGTATAGATTTCTTCTGACGACCAAAATTGACGATTGTGGAAGAGTATTTGAGGAGGTAATTCTAATGCGCTCGGAAAGGGTGACATGACATTCCGAGACTTCAACGATGACATGTATTATGAATATTACGAAGGGTGCTGTAGCTGGGCAGTCATCTGGGTGGCATTGATGGCCCGTTGCATGACTGTAGCAAGTCCTTATTTGGTGACAGCTGGAGCCGAAGTTCTGCATTTGGACTTGAAAAGAATCAAGAGCATTGACCATCGTATTCTATACTGTTTTCGACTTGATAATGCAGTAGTGTGATACGTCTTGGTTTCAACAGTCATGGTTGAAGTCGCGCCCAACTGCAGTAGATCAATGCAGAGCGATTAATAACAAATCTACAAGATAAAGAATAATCGCACGATAATTTCGTCGATAAAGAACACTTCTGCCAGCATGTCAATAATGACTCACAATGTTGTCGAACGACCGCATTTATAGTCCTTGATGATCGGCGCAAACACAGGGCAAAGCCGAGTCAAATATTATCTGCCAGCCTTCACCTGCGACGAGAATTTGTGGTCGATCTGCCAGTGAGGTAGCCTTGTGGACATGATGCATCATGATAGAGCGACGATCAAAGGCGCTGCTCTGTCCCAAGCACAACTCCCAAGATTCCTGGAGAAATTAGAGCCACTGTTACCTTATTCCATCCCTCTTGTCAGAAGGATTCAATTCCATCTGGACCATCCCATCTCGAAGACTGCAAGGATCTATGTGGCTGTTGCCGACACCGGGGTTACTGGCACCACAACTGGCACTGTTGAAGGCGGGAGCTGGCTTGATGAATGGCTCCATGATGCCACGACGACAACGGATTCTGCCTCGCCATGGGTCGCAGCGCACATCGACCTAATCAACTACGGCCAGACACAAGGCTGGGTTTTTGGCAGCTGGGAACATCCTTCGAACCATGACCCCGACAACCACACGATATACAAAGCTCTGATGGACCAGCTGTACACATATATCTACACCGTCCTTATACCGGAGATGTCGACCGAGCCGCCAGAGGACTGGCTCCTCCTCAAGCGCACGGGCAAACGTATCACGGAGCCTTTCTCGCGAGTCAAAGTCCTGTTTGGGACCCTGGGTGACAAACTATGGGAGTACTTTTACGAAAAGGCGCGGTCGCGAACGGACCCAGGGTACTACAAGTACATATTCACGCCGGAAAATAAAGCTACGCAACCCGACGACGACAGTTTCCCGCTGCCGGAGGGGTATAGGTTCGGCGAGATGCAGCCGCATGATTTACAAGCTGTGCTGGATCGGACTGATATCCCAAGAACACTGCACACGCTGAGTCAGTATGTCAGTGTGAGTTTGTTGTACGGTGACAATCCGACGCCAATTGGATGGGGATTCCTGGGGAAGGATGCGAGTATATCCAGTCTACATACGGAGCCGGAGCATCGCGGCAAAGGGCTGGCGGCGTGTTTGAGTAGGGAATTGTTCAAGAGGCAGGGGAGGGCGTTTGCCGGGCAACAGAGCTGGGGGCATGCTGATGTTAGTAAGGAGAATGTGCCTAGTCGGAGGGTTATGGAGAAATTGGGTGGGCAGCCCATGTGGATGGTTATGTGGTGTGAGATGGATCTAGAGATTGTCTGTGGGGAGGCGAAATGAAGGGTGTCGTTGATTGTGATATAATGTCACTGAGGGCTTTGAGAACAGAATGGATAGATAGACTACGAATAGCGGAAAACCTTGGGGGAAGGCAGAGTGGAAGCCATTCGGGGTCCTCTTCGGTCACTACTGTACTACCTAGCCCGATAGTTATTAGGTATTCATTCAACTCTTCTCAACCAACAGAAGGATTCTTAGATTCCCCAGGTCTACCATCGTTGTTTTTTCGTGCAACCTGACGTTGAGCCTGGATCAATCATCACATTTGAATATATTAGGAATGTCTCAGGAGATCTACCGTGTACTGTGTATCAGTGGGCAAATAGGGTCTTTATTCAAATCGGTTACTGAATAATGGTAGCATGGGGTGATTTTACTAATACCGCATATATCATCTAGCTATCACAAATATTAATCTATTCCCATAGTATCGAAGAATTCACCACGCTCACCTTGATTTCCGTGCTCTGAATGGAATTTTCCCCAACCGATCGAAAGCGAGTATTCTCCTCGGTGGGTTCTAACATCTGAAATCCGACGTTATGGCGGAAGAGCCACTCTTGTCGGCGATTGAATATGGAGGAGGATTTCCAATTTTATTCGTCCACGGATGGACAATGCGAGGTCAGGCCGAAGCATATGACTTTGAACCCATCTTTGAAGGCAACAAAGATTTTCGCCGGATCTATGTCGACCTCCCGGGCATGGGATCGACGCCGGCGAACGGAATCCAAGATCTCGACGACATCTTTGAACGGCTGACGCAGTTCATCGACGAGCGATTCAGCACGTCCTCAAACTTTGCGCTCGCTGGTTCGTCTTGCGGCGGCTACCTCGCCCGCGCGCTGGCACAAAAATACAACGACCGGGTCGACGGTCTACTTCTGCGCGTACCGCTCATGGAGCCGGACGACCGCCTGCGTGATCGGGATCCCTTCGAATCGTTGGTGCAGAACAAGAACTTCATGGCGAGCTTGCCTGCCGAGCATAAAGCGGTCCTCGGAGATCATGTATTGATTCAAACGCCTACTTACCACCAAGCTTTGCGGAATAAGTACAAAGACGTCTACCTACCAGCTACTGAGGCTGCCGACAACAAGGTGCTCGAACCCATCCGAGCCGATCCACGGCGGTATAGTCTGTCATCCCCAAACTTCGACCCGGCGCGTGAAAGACTTCTCGCGCCCACTCTGATACTGGTCGGAAGGCAAGATGAAGACGTCGGGTATCGAGACAGCCTCCGGCTCACAGAACGCTACCCGCGCTCGACGCACGTCGTCCTCGACCGTGGCGTTCACGCCCTTCCTGTCGACGAGCGCAACCTTTTCGACGCGCTCGTTCGCGACTGGATCTACCGGATCAAGGAGTGGCGGTCATCCCGAGATGCGCAGAATACGACTGTTTCTGGACGACGCAGTTCGAGAACCACCTAACTTTCCCCTCTCGATGTTGACGCTGTTCACGAGGCAGTCAATTTTGTCGTCCGGTCTCATGCAGCTTGTGACACTGACCACGAACAATGACTCATGAATTTCGATGTTGGAGCCATGATACAGGGGGACTTACGAGTCTTCCAACCAGATACGTTATATCGCGAAGGAACGAGGCTGGGAGCAGATACAACAAGTTGTCGCACGCAGCCGTTGTTAGGCTGAACCGGAGATGGTCGCCACGCTGCTGCGCTCCCGGCGTAGGTCCCTCGCCCACGTACTATATATTCCAGGTAGAGATAAACCGACTTTATGTTACCATTACTACATCACAACGATATATACCCGCTAAAATGACACGCACCGCTGCCACGCGTGGCCGAACGCTTGTACGAGTAGAGTCTTGAGGAGTAACCCAAGATTTGGATCGTGTTTTGACAGGTATTTGTTGACGGCATGGTCCGTGGCGTCCGTGCTTATCAACACGAACCATACTCCTTATCAACTCCACGACTCTCGATGAACACTAACGTACTCCCATCACCGCGTCTATACTTCACTACGGAATCAAGCAACTACGCTGACAACTATGGAGCCTACGATGTCTTCTCGAAATGGTTATGATCACGGTGCCATGGCATCCTCAGTCTCAACGATGTCCCCTCTTGCAGGCAACCTGGCATACTTCTACATCCTCCAATTCATCCGGATGTTCGCGTCTCATCGCATCTCCAAGCATGCGCTGGACCTCATACAATCGTTGCTGGAGTTGAGGAGATTCTGGGACGCGTTTTGGACGGTGCTGTGACGGGGCATCAGACAAAAGCGGCAGCAGGTGGTCGACGATAACAGTGACGAAATGTCATCCTGGGTCTTAAATCTCATGTGCGATAAGACCCTTCGTGAGCCGAATCTGGATGAGTAGCGCAACACGCGACGAACAGACGGTTGCAGTCTTTCCTCTCAAACAGTCCTGGATGTACGGATGCAACAGATGACCAGTCAAAAGGCGGGATTGATATAACTATTTCAGATGGATCCGGGAATGTCCCAGACGGCGAACAAGAGGTTTCGGCATTGGTGTCCGGCGAAGAGGACGTCCTCGACCTGGACATCCAACATAAAAATGACTATGGTCTATGATATTTTCATAACCCTATACGCGGTGTCTCGACGACAAGGGTGCTCAAGCGGCGCCAGCCTTGGGGCAGAGAGGATCCTCTAAGAATGTTTGCAATGCGCTTGTGGGCTGCCTTGTCCAATCCATCCCTCTCTTCATCTTCTGTTGACACTTTGTACTGGACGACCATGGTCTTGTCGGCAAACCAATGTCTAGTAACAACCTTTTTCGGAAGATTCACCCCAGCCGAAGGGAGAATCCAGCGCCACGTTCTTCGTGCTCGCGACCAGCGAAAATGCCTTCGACTTCGGCCTCATCCAGTTTCGGTGCGTTGCCACGGGCAGGAGCCTGCGGAGAAGCTCTACGCCTCCTCTTCTCCTGCCCTGCTTTGCTGGGAAAGGTGGGAAACATCGCCTTCGCTTTTGGGCGCGGGTCTTCTGTAAAGTACATATCCGGGAGAATCTCACCTGCTGAAGGTCGGCCCGCCGGGTTCATGGACAATAGGGACGACAGCAAGGCAAGGCCAGAGGTGGTCAGATATAGGAATTTGGAAAGTCCTAGGGTAGACGGCTTGCCCTTTCCTTCCGACAGAACGAGTTGAAGGTCTTTTGCGTTAGGGAGAGATGTGACACTGGGCCAGGCCTGCTTGGTAGGCGTGCCAAGTAGGTCGAAGATTTGAGAGAGCTGGTCGACCTCGTTCCTCCCTTGAAAAGGGGGCTTTGTCGTAAGTAGTTCTGCGAAAATGCAGCCGATGCTCCAGATATCGATTTCAAAGTGGTAATCTTCAGCACCTAATAGGAGCTCTGGTGCTCGGTACCACAATGTCACTACGCTTGTAGTGAGCTTCGGGCGAGGACTGCTTGTATAGCGTGATATGCCAAAGTCTGCGAGCTTGAGCTCGCCACGGTTATTGAGCAAGATATTCGATGTTTTAAGGTCACGATGAATGATCCAGTTCGAGTGGAGGTATTCTACACCCGAAACGATCTGTAGCAGGAGAGCCTTTGTTTCGGATGGTGAAAATGGCTCGATCAGGTCTTCGAGGAGGGTTTTGAGATCGTGCTCGAGGAACTCTAATACGAGATAGGTACTGTTGATGGCGAGACAAAAGACATGGTTAACAACGTCTGGTATCGGCGCTTTCCAGGGCAGTAGGGGGTTTTTTAAGATGGCAGACTTACTCGTTGAGCTTGGATCTGCTTTTGGATCCGGGTTTCGTGACCACCTCAAGTAGCTTGACAACATTATCGTGTCGACATGCTCTGAGTATTTGAATCTCTCGTAATCCTGAGATCGGAAAGCCGTCGCGTGGTAGTGTCATCTTCAACTTTTTGAGTGCGACGATTTCCCCCGAGGCCTTCGTGCGTGCTCGCGAGACCACACCGTAGCCACCTTCTTCAATGTTATTGAGGAGCTCGTACTCGTCGACATGTCGGCATGCACCGAATTTCGAGGTGGGAAAATGTAATAGGTGCGCGCCTTCTTCTGAAGTGCCATTCTGCTCTTCAGACGTTCTTTGTCGCTTGCTCGGCCTTTCGCTCTCTAGAGTAGGTTCTTGTGAGGTGGAATGGTCGGCAGCCTGTGATGCAGCTGCAGCTTTGCGAGCCTTTTCTTCCTTGAATCGCTTCTTCTCCTCTTTCTCTCTCTTGCGCAATGCCAGTGCTGCCGCGGTTTCTTCGTCGTCGTCATTAGCCCATTTTGAGGCGTTGGATGTCATCTTGGCCTATATACGTGCGTAATGGTGTTGTTATAGACGAGCGGCTAGGTATGGGAGGAAAAGCCTTCATAAGGTGCATATTGCTGCACTTTCAATATATCCGATAGCACGTGACACCGCATGTTAGAGCCGCTTTAACATCATTATCCATGCAAGCCTAATGCTCTCCGACGGCTTTCCGGGGCTGTGGTCACTGTCCTGCCGTGTGGAGTGGTCTTGGTCGATCATTGAATATTTATTACCAAGCAACATTGACTCTCCATGTTTCGAAGGCATACTATTCCATTCTAACTACTGTAACACCCAACACAAAAGTCGCTTTGCGATCAACACAACATAAACAGCATCTGCAAGTCGAGGGTCCCGCTCAACAGTCATGGGAAGCATAGGGATTGAGCCGTTTCAGGTGAGGTGACAAAGCCCTTGCATGTGCAGGCCGCCCGCTGACTGTCCTTCCCAGACCACGTTTGCCGTGCCTTTGCACTGCGACTCTTGTGTTAAGGATGTTACTGGAGCACTAGAGAAAGTTGAAGGTATAGCCATGATGTGTCAGCCCCAATATGACGACGACTGACGTGCATCCTCAGGCATTAACAAAATCGACTGCAATCTAAAAGATCAACTTTTCTATATTGAAGGAACGGCGGCTCCGTCATCTATCGTATCAGCCATTGAATCTACCGGACGAGATGGGATCTTGCGCGGAAGTGGGAACGCCAACTCTGCTGGGGTGTGTATTCTGGAAACTCATGCGAATTCCGTGTCAGATCCGGTGCGAGGGCTGGCAAGGATGGTCCAAGTGTCGGACAATCGAACACTTGTAGACTTGACATTACGTGGCGTGTCTCCCGGAACATATCACGCTACCGTGCGGGAGAGAGGCGACATCTCACGTGGTGCAGTTTCAACTGGCGGGATTTGGGAAGCAATCAAGTCTTTGGGAGGCTTCAATCAGCCTCGTGGGGTGTTTGGTAAGGTCGAGGTAGGCAACGATGGCCGAGGAAGCGCATTCCTGGATCGGCCTGTATCAATATGGGAGATTATCGGTCGCAGCATGGTCGTGTCGAAACAACAAGAGGGCCCGTTTCAGCACGATGACCCAGATACCCTAGTCGGAGTGATTGCACGCAGCGCAGGTGTCTGGGATAACGATAAGACTGTCTGCAGTTGTTCAGGG
Organism: Exophiala viscosa; assembly: GCF_022695815.1. Classification (NCBI taxonomy): domain Eukaryota; kingdom Fungi; phylum Ascomycota; class Eurotiomycetes; order Chaetothyriales; family Herpotrichiellaceae; genus Exophiala; species Exophiala viscosa. The sequence continues at coordinate 1,344,278 of NW_026944355.1, read as the reverse complement.
AAGACTGTATGGGAAGAACGCAAGGAGCAGATAGGAAGAGGCATGATATGATGTAATGTACGCTGGTGATGTGATGCCTATAGAAAAAAATATTATCGATCACTGTGCATATTGATGTTCGGAAATGTCTCTTTATTGTTGCCGCACCGGAAGCATTCTGGTTTGGGCTAACCTTGCTGTAGAATGGTTGGAGTAACCCCCGATCCCCCCTGCAGGCGGCATGAGAATGGGAAACCCGATTGTCCGGCTTGGGCCGTGTTTTGGGCTTGATCATGAATCTCTCCCGCTGGATGGTTGTCATGCATGCAAGATCCTGAAACAACTTGAAGACCGAAACATCGTCGGATCGAGCCCGGTCCACCCAGGCGTGTCGCAGACGGATAGGAAAGTCCCATCAAATCGACCAACAAGTCAGTCGACATGTGCAAGGAGAACAGCGTAAGAGGAAAATTCAGGTGATGGACTCAGGCCACAGGACATGGCTGCATTGATAGAGGAGCGCTCCTTGGTCACATCGTGTCGACGAGTGAGGTTCATTGAAACGATTCCAGAAGCCCAGGGCACGTCAGAGGCGAAGTGGGTGACAGCTGTAACAAAGCTTTGCAAGCATCGTAATGTGAACAATGCGTTTTGTCCCAGCCTCCCGAGTCCCGGCACGTCTAAAAGGTGGTGTAAAGTGCTTGCAGGTGTTGGTTTTTCCGGGCGGTGGGCGCTCAAAATCATGCTTAAAACTGTAACCGTGCTTATCTGGCTACCCTATTTGACAGGCGCCATGCCGTCAGCATCCTTGCGAGGCAATGCTAAACCCAGCCAGGCCTTTTTACTCGTAACCCCTCGCTTGTTAAAGACATGTCCCTGATGCTTTGAGGTGGGGAGTACATAGTCACCCTGGTTGCTTCTGCTTCCATCAAGCAAGGGAAAAAAATATGTGACAGAAAGTGCCCCGAGCAAGCGACTGATTGAATGAACACCTCCTTTCCTCTCAAACAGTCAAAGTTTCCGACTCTTCCTCTCTGCCTCCAACCAAGTTATCACTTACTCTCTGCTGTATACGTCCTCTTCTGGCAACACTCGTTCAACAATAACCATCTCCACGCCGGTCGTTACTAATTCCCTTCGTCAACTCAACTGTATCTTCCATTGGCCGCCAGTCGTTGACGCATTGGCGCCGAGAAAGCATACCGACTCGATTGGGCGCTTAATCCCTGGATAATTGAGTATCTCGCGAGTCGCGGGACGACCACTGGGCCGACCCTCACAAGCCTCCCAATCGATCGGGACCATTCACCTGCAGCCACTTCTAGCGAGTCTGCCACCGCGGACAAGATTTCCCATTTCAATATCCTCTCCCAGCGCCGCCCCTTTGGTCGCGGAACGGTGTTCTGTCCTGTCCTTTCGTCTGGAAATATCCTTACCCGCATTAATCGAGCTGCATCTTCCACGAACTCGAGTATTTCATCTTCGACTGCGGTCGGCGCGACGCCATGTCGCTCAAGCAGGTGGGTTATACCTCTCCAAGGCACATGAGTTCTTCTGACCTTGATTCGGATAGGAAATCGAGACTTGGGTGGAAGCCCTTGGCCACTATGACAACCAAGAGTTCGAAGAAGCCCTCACGATATTCGATGCTATCGCAGACACTTCGAAGATCCTGTTCAACTGTGGTGTTATACATGCAACAATTGGAGAACATGAGAGAGCGGTGGGTGCATATATAGGACACTAGATTGAGCGCCGAAACTGACGCGTAAACAGGTGGAGTGTTATCAACGAGCCATCAAACTTGATCAATACCTCGCAGTTGCATACTTTCAGCAAGGCGTCTCCAATTTCCTTGTGGGCGATTTTGAAGAAGCATTGGCCAATTTCAACGATACCCTTCTATACCTCAGAGGAAACACCTATATCGACTACGAGCAGCTGGGTCTGAAGTTCAAGTTGTATTCCTGCGAGGTTCTATTCAACCGTGGATTATGTTACATGTATCTTCAGCAAGAAGATGCGGGCTTGCAAGATTTTACTTTTGCCCAGAAGGAGAAAATGACCCCTGACCATGATGTGATCGACGATGCAATCAAGGAGAGAGCTCAGGGCTATGTGGTATTCAGCATGTGAGTACACAGTATACTTGTGCCTGTGCTCCACACGCAAGTCACCGGTATGGAGTGAGTGGCTAACCCGCTATCCCTGTCTAGACCCGTCGGATGCGTGTACAGACCCAATGAAGCGAAAGTAAAGAATCTCAAAGCCAAGGACTACCTGGGCAAGGCGCGATTGATAGCCACGTCGAACAGTCAGAACACTGGCACCGGTTTCGAGGGGGCTGAAAGACGGCAAGCCATAGCCATCGAAATGGCCCCAAGGGACGACAGGCCTCCTGAGAATATTAGTTACGCCGCAACAAATCTAGTCCAGCGCAACTTGTCCAGCAGGCTTCCCAGAGATCAGAGTGCTCCCCCAGTCATGAACCGAAACGTCTTCCCACCAACGCCTCCACCAGAGGCTGAAAAGCCCAGGGTCAACAGTGGTGGTTCTCCAGCTGCTATGCCAGTTCGTTCTGCATCCATGCGCAATCCACGAGCCATGTTTCCCGGTCCGGACATGACTCAACGTCAACCTGGACCTGGCATGCTACCACGCGCAGCTACTATCGATGATAACGGAAACCAACAAGCACAAATTCAAAGCCGCAGTCGAATGCAACAAGGACCTCCTCCTACAATGGAGCATGTGTGGACAGAAGACCCAATGATGATGGATCGTCAACCTCAAATGGAGCGATCGCGATACGGTACACAAAGAACGGCTTCTGAACCGCGTGGACCTGCCCCTCGGCGGCAAATGCTAGACAGGTCAGGTTCACAGAGAGCACCGGCGCCATTGTTCCGGGAGACGACACAACCCAGATACGAGGAGCCCATCGACCAGGTGGACGATGTCTATCAGATGTACGCGAGTCCTCGAACAAGACGCCATCAACGTCAAGAACCGGAAACATATTTTAACGAAGAAGACGAATACATAGACGAAGAGGTGAACTCTGAGGACATGAACGGTTTTGAGCCCATCCGGCGTGAGCCATCACGATCGGGACGAGGGAGCAAGCGTCCCGAGATGCGCAAAGTCCGGGTCAAATGCCATTTCAACGAAGATACGAGATACCTGATGATCGGCGCAGTGATAGATTTTGGCGACTTTGAAAGCAAGATACGAGAAAAATTTGGAATCAAAAACCGGCTGAAAATTAGAATGCAGGATGATGGGGATATGATAACTATGGGTGACCAAGATGATTTGGAGATGTTGTTGAGCACTGTACGGAATCAAGCCAGAAAAGAGAGGAGCGAAATGGGCAAGATGGAAGTTTGGATCTCATCACAATGATAACAAACACATCGACCCACCATATCGCATACAGAACGAACACAATCCGGGTGCGTGACATGGAGGCTTGAAGCAAGATACATGCAACACATTTGTTTGGATACGACGAACGACCATCAAGAAGCGCCTTTTCGGCGAAGCGCGGCGTTGGACACATTGTGCGACTACTACCTGGGACATGAATCTGCGGGGATCTTGCATAGGCTTCGAAGCACACAGCCTTGCCATAACCGACTCTTCACTTCCATACTTCCTATTTACAGACCTATATATCTATCTGTAGCAACGTTGTAGTTGGTTAGGCACCACAAACACGGATATATCACCGACTAACTTTTTTCGACCATGTCATATGGAACAATCCTCTTCGTTCTATTGGTATAGCTACCTAGGTACCACCTGTTGTCCAGTAAACGCCTATGCTAAATCCAGCTCCATTCCATGCTTTGGCCTGATCACCATAGCCTACATTCTAATTTCTTGCATATATTCCGCTGTTTCGCTCGGAAGACAAGTACTTCAACAATACAAGTCCACAGAGAGATCCCGAAAGTCGCCGTCTTGCCTCTAGGTTGCCAACTTTGGTTCTAAGCCCACGAAACTTCTGCCTGGCCCAGGACTGTAGTCCCCAACTCGTCTATCGGACAAGTGCTCTGATTCGCGCCGTCACCCATTCCTTGCTGACTTTGACCTTTGGATATTCGGTTTCGAAGAGGATGATGATGCTGGTCACGTCTTCTCCGTTGCGTGCTTGGCGGCGGATGAAGGCGTCATGCTCACCGGACCAGTTCTTTGGCTGGTGTGCCGAGGCAGGCTTGATTTGTGAAGGCATTGTTGGACTGACGTAGGAGTTGTTGCGCAAAAAGAAGCTTGGTATGATCTGATTGAGGTTCCAACTGCGGCTGGCCAGGCTGGATGCTTGCTTGCCGGTCTCAAGCGAGTTGGACCTGATGTCGTGCAATGTAGAACAGGATCGGTATCCCTCTCAGGAAAGTCCTATGGTCAATTGTCCACTGAAAGTCGATGAATGCTTTGCGTCTCACGTTTGTTGCCTCGAATCTGGTCCACGGGCAGGGGGTGTTTGCAGGAAGGCAGTCGTGTAAGCAAGTCGAAACTCGGTGGTGGGATGGTTTAGAGATTGACGAAAGGCCGCTTTGTACGCAAACGAGTGAAGAAAGAAGGAAAATACTGGCTTGTAATTGTTTCAAGCAACTGAAAGGGGCGCACAAGAGGAGGCTTTTGTACTTCTTGCACTTCACCTCTTTCTGCAAAGAGGCAACATTTCTGATGAGACTGGGACAGGGAGTCCATCCAGACTCTCATCAGCTCAAGTCACTTTGTGGCTCAGCGGAAGTGTCAAACGGCAACAGAGACATTGCAACAGACGACGTGAAGAGAGGCCTCGACCAGTCAGTTCCAAAACTCAAATAGGGACACTTTCAGATGTTCCGCCTCGAAAGAACATTTATCTCTGGCCCACTGGACAAGTACCGGAAGCAAGCGAAGTATGGGCCGTAGCATTGGGTTTGATATTGATTTGAAGTCAGTGAGTATGCCGTTGACAAATCCGGCACGAAGCTGTCAAGTGCAAGCAACCAACAAGACTGACCGCCACAAGATATGCGGCAGCTCCGTCTGTGGGAGTCGTCCAGATCGTCATGTTGAGCCGGGACCACAGGAAGCTGACCTCAGATGCAGACTGAACGAGTGGGAAGCTTCCCTTTCAACCCATGATATCCACGCCAGAGGAACACTCCTGGTTGGGAGAATCTACTCCTTTGCATGCGTTGTAGATGGTGTCTTCTTGCCATTCCAAATCCGCAGTTGACACGGACGTCGTTGTCCTTCCCCGATCTTGAACCATTATGTAGGTTTCCGTCTATTCCACAGTAACCCGTTTAGACCACTCCACCCATGAACGCCTGCAATGACTTTCCTTTCCGCTATGCTTTTTGTATGATCCGGCTCGTAAACATTTCATCCGATTGATTTCATTAATCGCTGATTAAACGCAAAGTATATTGGCAGTCGTGGAGTGTTCATGAAAAAGCGCCAAATCCACGAGCAAACCAGGTAAACGACATGACTGTAATGGCTGCGGTCATCAACAAAACGCCAAATGCTTGCTTCTCGTGAATTGAAAGGGCACCGCTGCAGGTGGCGCACTTGAACTCATTGAGGGGAGTGTATGGTTGCCTTGATGCTCGTTAGCGTTACGTTCTTCTCTAATTCTGCCAGCCAAAACGTACCCAGTGTACATCCCAAAGATATATTGGTCATAAGCAGCCAGGTAGCCCGCGGACGCGACGTCCGTTACCTCTGACGCAGCGTCGTAAACTACGAGCGTATAACTTGCAACAGGAAATGGTTGTGTATTGGCTCCGGCGAAATTGCCCGTGTCCCAAGTGAGTGCTCCCGTCGCTTCCACAGACATGTTTCCAGTAATTGTGTATGTAGCATCATTCAGTGAGCATGATGCCAGAACGTCAATTGCCGTAGGCGTCACGGAGAGGGAGGTATAGTTCCATTTGAATGTGATGTAGTCTCCAACCTTATAGTATTGTACTCCATCGGTTGCAGCCGGCGTTATCATTTCGATGCCACCGGGTGGTAGACGGGCGTCGATCGAGGTGGACTTGGAACTTGTCGTCTTAGTGGCATTTTTGGATTCCGATGCTGCCGATTCGGCTGCCGATGTTATTGTGCCTGAAGTTGACGCAGATGTTGTTGCAGCTGCAGATTCAGTCGTCGTGGCTGCGGCACTATCTGTGTCGGTGGATGTCGAATCTTGCCTCTGTAATATCAACGCATCGATGTTGTGATTGGGGGAGCCGGGCCATGGCCAGGCGGATGAGATGGAGGCGAAGACGAAGAGGAGGATGGAAAGGACAGGGAAGAGGCCGGAGCCCTTCATCTCGGATGGTCAGAAGGCAGTAGCGGTCGAAGTTTGAAGAGTCGATGAGATTTGGACGCTCTTTCTCCTGGCGTCACAGAAGTATGCAGAGATTCTGGGCGGTAGCGACCGAACGCGGCTCCTGAACCGACTGGAGGAGGATTGAAAGATAGCGAGAGGATGCACAGAGGCAAGAAGACAGGTACAAAGAATACAGAGATGATGTTGAAGGTGCGCAGGAGAGGCTGTTGGATTGGAAAAAGGATGGTTTCAATCGTGTGTGTCTCACTCGCTTCGGTTCACTCACCCCGGGCGACGGCGACCCTGTCGTCTCGGAGCCACTTAACGGGCTTTAACGAAAAGAGACTTGCACAACAAAAAAGTCGCGACTCAGCCTCCGCACGCCGCAGTCTAACCGCCTACGGATTGGCCAGTTCTTAATTTGGTTCATATGGTTTTCAATTCTCGGTAACAATTCTCGCCTGCCATAAGCTTGCTACAAACCTAGAGTTCATTTATCATGGGCGTGAGCAGGACTGACATCCTTCCTTACGATAATGATCGAGTAAGTTGAATGTGTCTCCGGACTTCGATCTCCAAGGCAGTGCGAGTCTTGTCATTCATGAGCACGAACGTTTGGCATTCACCGCAGTACTGCTTCCTTCCAATCCAGCGTATCCTCGGCTCGGTCTGACCTCCATGTTTTGTTTCGTTGCTGACTGTTTTTTGGTTGTCGCGAGACAGAAGCACGCAATTCCTTGCTCTTCTCACAAGCCTCAATCACCGCAATTCGGCGTTTCAGAACGTCCATATCCATGCTCAATTCCACGTGGCCGGGTGCTGCTTCCGCAGCTCCATGGAACAAAGAGCGTTCTAATCCAGACAACTCCCAAGTTTGCTCGTCTTTCATGCTGCCGTCCACTCTCCGCTTCAAGGTTTTCTGAGGTGCTTCCCGTGCAGTGTGCGCCAGCGACATCGGATGAGCAATTTCATTTGTCATTGAGTTCTTCTTGAGACTGAGATTGGCACAGCTCGAGGTCAATTTGCTCCAGGATTGTTGTCGTACATGGTTGGAATCATGCATTGGTCTGGCTGTCGATTCGGCTGGCGGTCGTCCAGATTTGAATGGAGGATTCAGCGACATAACGTCCCGTTGAGCGTCGCATGGCGCAAAGTCAGATTGGAAGCAATGCGTGATACAACTTAGTAGGCGCTGGCATAAAACGATTGCTAAGGGTATTGCTTTTGCCAGACACGTATGAAGCCCGTCGAATTACGTAGTCTGGTCAGGGTGATGGTTGGTTGCTTGCATCCTCTCGTCTTTCGACCGAGAAGCTTTGCCTTGCTTGATACGCACGATGGCCCGTCTCCATTGATTGCTGCCTGGTCTCATTCACTGTTCAAGTAGCCAAGGCGTATGAGTGTGCCAAGATTCCCCAAATACCATTGAGCCGGGTTCAGCCCAAAGTCAGACCGGTATGTCGTACTCGAAGTACGAACGACTTTTCGTCATCTGGGACTAGCCATGCTTTGACACATTGAGTGGACTTGACATAACCTCCTGCGAGCGTTGCGCAACTCGGTGATCTTTGGTTCAGCATTGCCGTCTGTCTCGGACTCTGGCTTGGCGTCAGTTTAAGTCTTGGACATGAGGGGGATGTCAAAGAGACCGGCTTACCTATCGATGTGACTTGCTCTAACATCACGGAGCACCACCTGTCCGTCCATCGATGTTGCCGGAGGGTAGCATGAGTCCCAACCACCAGCCAGGGTGATTATCAGTCGACAGTGTCCCTGGGTACTGCATCTAGGCGCAGCTTGTGAATATACACATCAGAGATGGTAGAATCTGTCGATACATTTAGACGCTGTAAACGCCAGGCTCTCTGTCTTTTCACACGCAATCTTGATGAAGCGCAAGAAATTCAACATGTTCATTGCTCGATTCAGGCTTGAGTTGTCTGACTAGCGGCAACAGTAACTCGTTGTTCACAAGCTTGTTGCACTTATCGCAGTGCCTGGTTTTCACATCGCTGTAAGCGGCGAGCATTTCCTATGAACAACTTAGCTCAGTAGTAAGGACGCACAAGTAGGGAACCTTTCATACAAGGAAGACACCGAGGTTACTTGTGCCCCCGCTTTTTCCAATCGTGTCGACGATGCTATCTCGGAGAGCGAATGGCTCGGTATTCGGCTTTCCAGCCACCGTAAAAGCTGTAGCACCAGCTGTCTGATTCTGTTCGACACGAAGATCCAGCTGAGCAATGGTGATGTTTAGTGGCAAGGGGTGTGCTTCATCTGCCACGTCGAATTTGATGTCAGGGTGTTTTGCGCGAAAGTCGCTGACAATCCTAGCCAGGTCCGCATCGGTCTGGTGCTGCTGTCCGCTGCTGAGTCCATTGACCATGGCAGAGTGAGAATGTTGATTTCTGGCACGAATGACAAGGTCGCCGTAGTCCACACTCCAGGCATCTTCACCCTGGGGGGCGTCTCCTGTGTTGACAGCATGCCAGAGTTGTCGCACGTCCTCGCTGTGCCAGTCTTTCTTGAACTGTACTAGGTCCTGGCTACCTGCAAGCGCTGCATCTTGCAGGTAGTCCGCGAGCTTTTCCGGATCATACCCAAGCGGGTTTTCCAGAGCGAACCTGGTCGGGTTGATCAACTTCTCGGGCAACAAAGTCCGCAAAGCAGTGATCTGCCACATGTTCAGCAAGGCATTGCGGTATTGAGTGCTTCTGAGCGAGACTAACTTGAGTGGACATGCTCTGGAGTTTGGCTAGTGTTTCCACGATCTCACGGTCTTCCGCATCCGTGGTCTCGGGCGTAGTACTTGTGGCCGACATGATCGTCACAGCAGATTGTCTGGAGGCATGCGACAAGCCTCATGAACATTTAGCGATCCGTGATCACTGCTGAACTGCAAAAGTACAATTGAGTAGATCTTGCCCCAGAAGTGTGTGGGACAACCCTTTCGTAAATTGATAAGACCAGAGAGGGGTGCTGCGTCAACTTTGTAACACGATGGTCGATTCAAGGGTAAGGTACTTTTGGTCCAGATCGGCTAGGGACAGACAGGCCAAGCCAAGAGGGAAATTATAGCGATGATTACCTAATGGCATTGGAGATGTCTGTCAGGGGAAATGCTCCAAACACGCCAAGTGCACGTCTCAATCACGTGCTCGCATCTTCCACCAGAAATAGCTAGTACCTCGAGCTCTTTCTTGGGATCCAAAACGTTGTCAAACATTAAACGCCATATCTGAATGCGCTATTTGTGGTCTATTCCAGACCTGAAATATTTGGGGTCCGCTCCCCTCCCTTCCCTCATCTCGCTATGCTGTCGATCCAAGTGAAATACGCCCGTACGAGTGTCCCTAAGGGCCGATATGAGCCATCTTCGCGAGCATCTCTGCCACGACCCTTTTCTCTTCAGGATATATACACGTGGAGTCCCTCGCATTCTCGGGCCCGCGTGACCCCAACGTACTGACTCCTGCACTGTCTGGCTTCGAAGCAGGTTTTGACCAACTGTAAACCCCCTCGAAGACCTCGCCGAAGGTACCCTTCCCAGCTCCCGTGCATCTCTTGTAGCTCCCCGGCAGCGTCCCTGACAAGTTGACAACAGTGATGTTTGTGGAGACGTACATGTCCGAGTCAACAGTGGACCAGCTGTACCGTGACGTCAATAACTTCGGGACTCTCGTATTGTACCTTCATATGGAGGCTTGTTCGAAAAGACAAGTACGAGTACAATCCCCGACGGCATGACACGTGGTTTTACATGCGTGCTTTTCCCATGTGCCCACTGGAGTCATTCACTTACCGCGTCGAGCTTGTACCCGTCGAAAAACAACAGCTTCTGATGAGGTGCCATAGAGCTTCAACCTCAGAACAGCACACAGCGGTGGCCATTCCGTGATTCTAGAATGCTGAACCGGCGCCCAGATGGAGTTTTGAGTGCTGGACATGATGTTCATTTGAGTATCTCAATGGGGGTTCCATCACGAGGCAGCTTGTGATCCATGTGTTTTCAACGGGCCAACCTTACTTACAGCGTCCGCCGTCCGGAAGCCAATAAGGAAAGGGCGGCTTGTTCGACCTCCACACCTCGTTCATTCGGTCGGTTATCAAGCCAAAAGAACATGCTCAGATATGTAAGCTGCCGGGATGAGGTGGTCGGAGATGTTAAGGGGTTCAATACTTGCCGTCTCGCTGATTAGCGCGATACCCTACTTCCAGATGCACAACAATAAAGGAATATGACCAGATCGACAGTTACACTCACCGCATGCATCGGTGCTCATGCGGCAATAAGTTATCGTCGTATGCAGCATACCCGACTGGCATTCGGGGACCAGATTGCATGGACGAGTCATAATGGTACACTCCAGACCCCAGGTGAACCCAAAGAGCCGCGATACCAGATCAGGGTATTCAGCTGAGTTCGGGATCGCTGCTTGCCGGCGATATCAATGTGCACTTGACGTACATTGACTGCTTATCAATTCCCAGATTCTGTCCAAACTTCGAGTGGGTGCGAAATGCTATGTTTCATTAGCAATACTGGCCCCGGACTATGACTCTGAAAGTGATTTCTAGAATCGGCAATAATCACGAAAAGGGGTATAGTCTCGCATATAAGCGTCCTGGCCTTGGGCAATACTACCCCAAAGGCTCGGTTTTATGCCACTATCGGGAGTATTGGTCAGTGCCGAACGTATAACCAGGGCAAGTGGTTGAATGCCACAGAGCCAGAAACATCCCTACAGGCATCCCTCTGGATCTCACGCTCGCGCCGGTAAACGCGTGGTGAACAGTGATAGGATCAAGCACGCATTTTCAAATCGCGCAGTGCAGCGGATACCCCAATACTTGTCGTGGGGTTACTACTGCTTTGAGGACAGAGCGCCTCATACCCCCAGGTTCGCCCAGTTCCGTTGTGGAATCATGCTTACATACGACCCAGACGGTCGGGGTTAGGCCCTTGGCCACCATCAATAATAACGCTGAAGAGCCCAAACGAATACGAATATGGCCATGGGCGGATGTCCCATACCAAAACCGACGGACGATCAGGGTCGGAGACTATCTCTACCACCAGCGAATATCTCCAGCCTGTCGGAAACGGCGATGGACTATTGGCCGGACACCACACGAATAGTGCCTGCGGGACAATTTCAAACCGATGACGCAGCGAATCTCGTTCAGAGTGATGTTTCTGTTAATTCAGCCTGTCGATCGTGCAAGGCTTAGGAGAAAATCCAAGAAAGCTAATGACTCTGTAGCCTCCGCTGTTAAGCGGGTACGGATGTTAGATGAGATCAACGAGCTCGGGCCGATAGTACTTCCTGGGCATATGTCGCGACATCGAGCTGTCTAGGTATCGGCGTGACCTGAGACGACTGTCACGGGAAAGGAAGCAGAACGGAAATCCACCAAACCGGTCAATCTTCCACAAATTGCAAGCAGGACCATTGCATAGGTATAAGCTTCCCGCCACAAACTGTGTGTACATAGTATATATGATTTGAGGGGAAAAGACCAGTCAGCAAAGCTGGGACGTATTCGGACGAGCAGACTTCGTCCGAGGTGACCACTTGAAACGGCCAGAGATCAAAGCGGCGCAGGTGGCTTTGTCAAAATGCAAATCACCCCTATGGCCCGGGATTTCAGTCTCACCCACAGATTGGCGTCCACTAACTGGGCCGCGAGCACCGCCTAGCATGGGTCAAAATTAGCCCTACCCGCGGCACTGGTGTCCACGCTACTGCAGCCCCGACCGCGCTGTGTCATAGGGCGAAAACGAAGGATATGGGCGAACAATGTGAACTCTCGTTCGATACCATACAGCGCTAGTAAACGAAGCCCACGTTCAGAACGTCGCCATTACTGCGTTACCTTCCGACTCACCGCGCCAGTTCAGCAAAATGCCTGGCCCCTCCGCCAGTATCACCGTCTGCATGTGTATCAGCCTACCGGTACGAGCCAGTTGTGCCTCCATTCTCCAGTCCCAATCCTTGGATTCCACGCTGTTTGGGACATTTGTCCAACTGACCACTGACCACGCACTGACACTATGCATCTGTGGAGCGTTTCCACCATCCCTGAGCAATTGTGTCTTGACCGTATTTGTGGCAGTATGGCTCAGCAGCCCTGTGAGGGACCCACCACCTCGCTCTTAACACTTTGACTTTCGTGCAGAGGTCCCAGTACGGTCAGCAGCGAGGAGGGGACCAGGGTGATCCGTAGCCCTACAAGGTAGTGCCCACCCATGGGACCTTTGCACACAGGCACCAACACGACTTAAAGTTTCGAAAGCATTTCGAATCCTACTATTCATATGCCTCTTCGCCCCCAGGTAAGGAGCTCTTGATTTCAGTCCTATCGAAACACCTGTTGCGAAATTTCCCTGATACGAGTACTCTGTCCGAGACCGTGAATGGAAGCCCAGTCTGGTCGGCCAAGAGCAAAGAGAGAAAGCATATATATGCATCGACGACCTCCCCTCGATCCTTCAACTTAATAATATACCAGTATAAGGTCATCCATCTCACCCCTCGGGCAACTTGCAGCAGTTATGGCCGTTGATACCGAAGCAATCTTCTCCATCACACCCCCGCCCAGCGAGTTTGACGAATTCGACAAAACCGGCTTACTGAATTGTTGCTCACCTTCCCTCCCGGCCTTTACTTATCCATCGCCTGCTCCATCGAGCAGTCACGGACACACTGCGTCGGTGTCCTCCGACTCTCTATTCATGTTGCCCGGAATATCTATGTCTGAGCCCCAATCTCACGACCTGCAGCATCTATCATCTTTTGACGACAATCCGTCTGATTCAGCCTCCTTTTTCCCAGTGCCAACGGTTGGCGATCCTTCTGGCATGGCTCACTATACTGCTGCTGCGACCAGCAATTCCACCGCGACCGCCAACACCCCCTACAACATGTATGAACAATCAGGTCACTGGTACCAGTTCCCCAACTACTCCCAACCCACACCCATGATGCCCTACGAAACCACCACAACCACGCACACACAGTTCAACAACCCATTTGAGCACCATTCAAGTCATCACTCCATGGCCAACATCATCCCCCCGACTCCCCAGGACATGCACCCATCATTCGATTTCAATGCGGCGCCTCTCCCCTCCAACGCCCACCTGATCGCTTCACCATCCTTCTCCGTCGTCTCACGTCCAAGCCGCAGCAGCCTGTCGTCGCTGTCGAGATCATGCAGTCCCATCCCCTCGCTCACAAGAGGTCTGTCATTAGAGTCGTCAAGTTTCCGCCCGCAGATGCGCTCCCACTCCAACTCCTCCAGCACGTCCCTGCATCAGTACGGCATCCCCGTGATGGAGCAGCATCCACCGTCAATGATCTCGACCGCCAGCCTCACACCATCATCCGGCGGCGCAACCACGCAAGCCTGGCGCTGCGCATATCCCGGCTGCACATCGCGCGCAACCTTCACCCGCGGCTGTGACCTGCGCAAGCACTATAATCGCCACAGCAAGCACCTCTTCTGCCGGATCGACAATTGCCCTCAAAGCGAGGCTACCGCCGCTGCACGCGCAAAGTCCGCCGACCAGCCCCTGACCGGCGGCTTCTCCAGCAAGAAGGACCGCGCCCGCCACGAGGCCAAGCACAATCCAGGCATCAAATGTGAGTGGCACGGGGCCGACGGCGAAGAGTGCTCCCGCGTCTTCTCCCGCATGGATAACATGAAGGACCACGTCCGGCGCATTCACAACAAGGGCCAGGCCCAACCCCAACAGCTGCAACAGCAGCAACAACAACCAAAACCAACCCAGGCGCAACGCTCAAATCGAAAGTGAGTTGGCCTCGGGAAACCCACCCTACACAAGATGGGTTGTCTTGCGCGCTGCACGTTTAGAATTTTTGTCGGCCTTGCAAGAAAGACTGCGAATTGTCTCAACTCTACGTTTTGTCTACGTTACGACCAATCATCACTATTGATATCTTACGATTTTCCTATCCATCGTTATTGGGAAAGAAGGGCGGCGGGCGGCTTTTCTCCTTTCGGAGGTACAAAACTGGACGAACTTTACGGGTTCTATGTGATCATATTTTAATGCCATCCTCCCACCTTCTTTGACACACTGAAATGTGCTGAGCAGTGTGGTGTGGGAGGACGCTGGGCAGAGGGAGGGAGGACCTTGGGCAGGACAGGGCGTGCCTGGAGCATGGTGTTTACTATTAGTCGTTTTGATACCAGGAAGTCTTCGACGAGAACAGTCGCTACGTTACAGCTTTGCACGAAGGAAGGCTGACTGGGAGTTGAGGACCGAGATAGCCAAAATCGTTGTGTCGCGGGAGTCTCAAGATCTAGAACCCATATGCATCATGACATGCTACACAATAATCTTGAGAACTTGTGTTCTCCTCCATTGCATGGCACTTTCGACATTCGCGCGATATGTTTCCGGGTGCCAGACTTGCACAGGAATAGAAGACTTGTCGTTGCACAGCCCAGGCAGCAGTGTCACTTCGAAGGGCTTAGTTTCCAGCCCGCGAAACTATCCCATTTGGGTTATTGACCGGTAGCGCCCTAAGAATATGTCTGTGTGGCAGCTCGGTCACAGGTGTCGCGGATCGTCGCGTTACGGCCGAGTGTCATTTCTGGTGACTTACCATAAACGGATTTGATAGCATACGCATATGCTGTTCAGGCATGCCGTAGGCCGAGTAACAAGTGTACTTGCACAATTGTGCATAGGGATCTCCAAGTTGTGCGTGTGTGTCCCTCGTTCAGCCCTACTGCAAGGCACAGCAATTGGGCAAGTGCCCGTTTCTTGGTTGTCAACGGAGCAAATCCTACTCCGTTCCCACATGGTGCAAAACTGTGGGAAAAGGCCAGCATGCTTGGGTGAGCAGTGACATTTCAGCTTGGGTTCCACAACATCGAAAATGGGGGCAGGGGGGTGACCCTATGCACCGGCGGAAGATATGCCATTTGTTGCTGTCAGACTCAGGTGTGCAAATCGCGAGTATGAGTGCAGTTCCCACGCCATTGAACGAAACCGGTGTTTCCAACTAATAGAATAGTTGCTGCATATTACTGGACAAAACGGAAAAAATGCCAGCGCGTCGATGTTGCTTTCCTGGTGGGGGCCAGAGTTCGAAGCAATCGTTGCTCCAGAACCGTGATCACGATGTTGAATGTGATAGATTTCATAAGCAAGATGTACGGTGTATAGGTCGTACGGTAGACCCGTTGGCAGTCAATCTAACCCCATCAGTTGCAGGAAAGCGAGTAGTCCCTTCTATAGGAGCCAATGGCCTCACCCCAATTGCGCGGCCATTCCATCAAACGGCTCCTGATATACTGAGACCCACCGGACACGGCACAACCCTGGTCTGTTCCTTTGTCAGATTTGTTCGTAGCGGTGACCATGCCTCATCCTTGACCGTAATTTGGAGGCGCCAGTCCAAGGATCGGCAGTCGCAGATTTTTGACTTGTTCGCGATGATCTCCTGATGGCGACCGGGAGGCTGGAGCTTGTGAGAGGGGGGTCTTCTTAGTGCGTTATGCAGCTTTGACTTTACACCTTGCCAGCATCGCAAAGCTTGAAGATAACGTTACCAACAGCTATGGGGCGTCTGCGGAATGACGGAGTATGGCTTGTTGGTATTGAGATGAAAAGGCTATGTCTGACAACTCAGATTCCGATGTGCGTCCCGTACAAGCAACGAATGCGAGTATGTCCAAGGATAGGCCGTCAGACGAGCAAACCTTTCCCCAAGTGACTATCATCACTCTTTTGAGTAGCATGACTAATGACCCTGCGGCCCCCATGTTAGATCGACGGAGCTGAAGCGTCTGTGGGCACGGACTTAAGGTGTTTGTGACCTTCTCCTTCAAGATCCGAAAGCAGTGAGATTGCCTATTTCAGAGAGTATGGGTGAGAGCGTCCATAGTCACTCGGTACATGAGTCTCTCCGTATGAACGAGTGAATCGCGCCCATTTCTGATCAGCTAACCGGTGTAGTCTGCAGACCAGGATATTCCTGTACTCCAGTTCAGTGGAACTCTGGGCCGGGAAACCGACGAGTCCCTGCCTGACTTTTCCGACAGCTAACCCGGAATCTGATCAATGAAAGAGAGCAAAAGGACCAGCGGGGGGATAGCGGAGGTTACATCGTACCTTGACAGCACCCGCCCGTACGATGCTAATGGATGGAATACTTCGGAGGTTCCCAGAACCAACACACTTTGGATGCTTTCGTCTAAGCTAACTTATTTTCGCATTCGAGGAGTCGATAAGAAGCTCGCCGAAACTGTGGAACTGGCTTCTTGCGAAGGGCTTGCGAAGGTGAGCACCAAGTATTGGTGGATCACGCCGCTCGCGGTATCTTTCCCGTATTTCGCAGTTTTATACGACCCACAGGCTCCTGACCTCCTGTCCAGGATCTGTCGCCCTGGTGGATTCCGCAATACAGCCCAGGCCACTTTGGGTACTGGCCTACCCCTTCGTTATTCGTTGGGACTGTAGAGTTTTCGTTTATTGATGGCCCGCCGCCAGGTGGATGGACCAGTTGCCGTGCTCCATCATGAATTTGGCCCCATATTCCTAGCAAGGAAGGTGCTGGTGCTGCTGCACAAGGTACGAGTTCTGTGTTGGAGTACTAGTGACTTCTCATCCATCCACGTGGTTGTACCTCCGTACCATTTTCCCGAATGCGAAAGAGACATCGGTTTGGAGACGATATCGATGGAGACTCCTATGTCCATACGTGAACATCCTGGAATCGTCCTTTCAGTAGCTGCACTTCATCGTTCGACCGATTGTGAGACTCGTGGCATCGGAGACGAACCCGAAGTAATAAGTCGCTACAAGCCACGGGAAAGGTACGGGGCATTGCGTACTGATCTCGACATAAGCGTGGGAAATCCTCGGACCATGCTCGGTCTAGGCTTCCGGGGATTTGGGGAGGGTCCAACACACAACAGGATATTTTGTCTCCATCGTGATTCATGATATGTAGAAATGGTCGGCATACCTGAAAGACTGATTTGGCGCAGGCTGGGTGTCGTCAATCTCCTTTTACCCGCAGAGCTGGCTGGCAACAGGTGAAGGTGACCCTGGGCCCTGGCACCATCTTGGATGAATGTTCTCCTGAGAGATAAGACTTTCGGTACGTCCCAACCAGGTTCCAGAGGTCGTCCAGGGGGGAGGGCTGGGATCAATGTTGCGATCTGCATCATGCCTGTCTTGGGCAGTGCACATTCTTGTCCCTGGACGATGTATTGCCGTCGCGGACCCAGAGGACTGGGTCTTAGCGCGAGCTCGCCCCAGCAGTCAGCAGCTTATTCGTACCGTAGGTCGGGACCTGGACTGCCGGGTCTGGCCAGGTAGGAATGCCTTGAACGATCAGCTGTATTCCTTCTCTTCCAACGTATAAATTACCATCTGGGGGCGGAATCGGCGTGTTTTCCGTCTAGCCAAAGTGGCTATTCTCCTTGATTAGGTGATCGATAACGAAACACAGCATGTCAAGGATGCTCGCCGTTCAGGATGGCCAACGGCACTATATCGTGTCCATCGTGGCCTTTACACAGTCAGCACACTGGATAATCCTTCGTCTCGGCATCGTCCAAACCCTTATCGTACCGCACAAAGGTCAAACATGGCCAGGTCGAGAACGGGCTGGAAGTGACCCAAGCGCGCTTGAAAAACGGAGAATGCAGCAGGAAGGAACCAGGATGCAGATGGTAGGTTGACTGGAGGCATGTGGTGGTGCCTTCTCTCTGATATTTACGACACGTGGTCATTTCAGGAGCGCAGAAGTTGTCACTATTGGATCTACAGCTTCACCTTGGCCCCGGAGGTCTCCTGCAATTGTTTCACCAGACTATAAGCCCACTCACCATACGGGCTCATCTGTGCAGCATAGTTTTTGGCGGTCGTGCCACTTGCCTGGCGTTGAGCATACCTCGCTGCGATGCCCTGCATGATAATGGCGCCCCTGTATCCTCCAAAGGCGTTGCCCCAAGCCAGTTCCGGACGAACATCATAACCAGAATCCTCAGTGTACCATTCTGTTACTTGATCCAACGAAGGCAGGCCCGGGGTTGCGCCGGATGCAAAGTGTTCCACCTCCTTGCCGGAATGAGCAGAACCACTCACCCTTCCCACCCAAACCCATGGCGCCGTCACATTCACGAAATCTGATAATGGATGTCCGATGGTGGCCATTTCCCAATCGAGAATTCCAATAACTCGTGGTTCAGTCTTGTGGAATACGAGGTTGTCGATCTTATAGTCTCCATGGATCAGGGTCGTGCGATCCTTCGGTTGTGTCGACTTTTGTTTGAAGAAAGCAACCATGTCATCGAAATGAGGTATATCGCCTACGGGCACTTTGGTATCCACGTCTGCAACAGCAGCTTGCGCCTTCGATAAAGTGCCGAAGGTCTTTAACTGGCGGTCGTAAAACCCGCCATGTCGACCAAAATCTGAAAGACCGACCTTTTTGAAGTCAACTCGGTGGAATTTTGCCAGTGTCCGTATAGCATCGCGCCACCTGTGGTAACGTCAGATCTGGTCTCATGGGCCAGTACAGCGTTGACCTACATTTCTGTTCTCTCCTCCGCACTGAAGCCGGGAAAATGTGGCTCAGTGACCATGCGGCCATCCAGGAATTCCATAACGTAGAATGGTGTTCCAATGACACCACTGTCTTCGCACATGCAGTATGCCTTCGGTACAGGCACATCCGTCTCTTCAAGAGCCTTGATGATCTTGTACTCCCGATCTACTCGATGTGCAGTCTTTGAAAGCAGTTTGCCCGGTGGTGCCTTTCGCATCACATATTTCGTGCCAGTCGAGTCGGTGATCTGATATGTAGGATTGGACTGGCCAAAGCCGAACTTCACAGTGTCAGTCACAGGTCGCATGTACCCACGGTTGCAGAGTATATTACCTGCTTCAGTTCCAGTGGGGTCTTGATCTCAGCCACATTCTTGTCAATGTAGCGCTCTAACGAGGGCAAATCGATCGGCTGTCTGACTTGGCCTGCCATCTTCTCGACTATAACATCGTCAATTATGGGAAGAGGATTGGGCTCTGAAGCAGAGCGCAGGCAGGTCATTGAAGTCAGAGGCTGGTTCCGAGGAACGGCTCGCGGGTTGCCATTTCCAGGTCTTACCTCGGCTCAGGCATTGGCCGCTTGTCCGCGAGTCACCGAGTTCAGGTACCTACCTACAGTAGGTAGCGACTCCAAGTACGTTGAAACATTGGAGCAACTTAAGCATCAATTGCCGGCGAGCATAGGCTCCAAATTCGCTGCACGCGTCGCCCTGTACTTTACGCGTCTTCCCCCATTAATTGCATGTGGGACGCCTTTGACATTTTAATTCACCACTCTGCGCTATCAACCCCAGAGTCTCAGAGCAGAGAATGACAAGAGCTTCGACACCTCCAGCAGCCGCAACCACGAACGGAGACCATCAAGCACCATCGCTGCCCAATTCACCACTTGCCAAACGCTTAAAGCCCAACGAACCAGCCTCCAACATGGCACCAGACACTCCAAGCGTTCCTTCACTTTCCTCACAACCTCCTTTGCTGATCAAGAAACTGTCTGCCGATGCATCCACACCTACGCGAGGCTCAGCGTACGCAGCAGGCTACGATCTATACGCCTCCAAGCCCACCACCATCCCGTCCCGAGGCAAGGCACTTGTCTCGACAGATCTGTCAATTGCAACACCGGAAGGAACATACGGTCGCATCGCACCCAGGTCCGGTTTAGCATCCAAGCACTTTATCGACACAGGAGCCGGTGTCATTGACGCAGACTATCGTGGGGAGGTCAAAGTCCTGCTATTCAACCACAGCGAGGTGGACTTCGATGTGAAGAAGGGAGATCGAATTGCACAGTTGGTCATCGAGCGGATATACACTCCTGAAATTGTCGAGGTAGACAATCTAGAGGAGAGTGTAAGAGGAGCTGGCGGTTTCGGAAGCACAGGACACTAAGCCTGCACGGAGCTTTCAGAAGCGGGCTGTACTATGGCGTCTTTGGGCATCACAGATTCAAGATAGACGACAACTTTACAATATGGAACCCCACGATTGATGTAGAAACGCCAGGCTGTGACACGATCACCACATCAAAGCAACAAACGCTCCGGGACCCAAGTCTGTTGGCTTCCCATATTATACCTCCATCGCCACAGCTTTGTACCTCTCCTCAGGGTAGACCAGATCTTTTGCGTTCCTCACCACCCTGACCTCCGCAGCCTTGGTTTGCGCCAAATACGTCCTCTTGTCCTCGCTATCACTGTCTGTAGCCCCAAGACCTTCCACGCCGCCCACGCTCGCCCCAGGACTTAGCCCGAACTTGCTCATCTCCTCATCCCTTGCGGTGATGGTTTTTTCCAGCACCATCTGCATACTGCTCAGCACCTTCTCCGTAGCTCTGGCTAGTGGTAAGTCCACCGCCTCGACGTCGTCATCGGGCATCCACCCTGCCCGATCGAGCAGATCCATCTGCGCGCACGCCTCGCGCAGCCTCCCAACCATCAACGCCGCAAACATATCCCCAGTTCCGCTGAAGAAGACATCCAGCTTTGGTACCTCGACCTTGAAGAGTCGCGCGCTGCCGTCGCGGCGCTTACTGCTCCCCACGACTGTCAGAACACCCTGCTTTTGGGTCTTCGCGTCCTCGTCTGCCACCGCAGCATCCCCAACCGTAACACTGGTCACAACCACATGATTTGTCCCGTAAGTCTTGTGCAGTGTGCGCACGGCGTTTGCCACGCCTGTGAGGGTCGAAATACTCACTCCGCTGAGCAGCTCGGCTTCGAATTGATTTGGCAATATCAGATCGGCCTCCCGGATTAACTGCTTGAACGCGGGCACGATGTCTTCCGCGACATACAACCTGCCCTGGTCGCCCATAACGGGATCCAAGACCCAGAAGAAATTGCCTGGCTTGACAGTCGAGCGATACCGCAGATCGCGCGCAATCAGGCCAATCGCATGGACGACTGCGGCGCTGGGAGCATAGCCGGACAACATCATACCGAAGTCGGTCAGGTAGGATTGGCGCAGGCCATCGTAGAGTTCTGTGATTTCTTCCGCAGGTGTCCGTCGGCCTTTGAACTGGCGGTAGCCGGTGTGGTTGCCTGTGAGTCAAGGTTCAAATCATCAGCTCGGAATGTCCAGAACCAGCAGCTGAATTTGCGTCCAACGTAGACGTGGCCAGAAAGACGAGACGAATTTCGAACTTACTGAACTGTACCGTATTTATAGCAGCAACATCACATCCCAGTGACTGAATGACAAAAGTTGCCATGGTATTGCCGACATATCTACCAATGGCGCAAACCCGTTGGTCAACGACTGGTCTTCTCTTGAGAATGACCATCGGGAAGCAGGATGGAGAGACCTACCCATACACGACCTTATCATAACTAGTTAGTACACAAACTTCCAAACCTCAACGGAAAGAGTAGGGGAATATATGACAGAATGGTGAGAATTCGTACATGGCTGGCGACGGCTAGCACTTTTGTTTCCGGTATCGACAACTCGGAAGAGGCCATCTTGACAAGGTGAGCATGTAGGAGCTTCCAAATGATCCGGAAAGCAGATTTCAGTTTGCTTGCATACACCTTGTAGCCGAGCAAGGGGCAAGTGATAAAGAGTAACAAGATATCGAACCCCGGAATTGATAAGATTTTCCCGTAAACATGACGCACAAACCTCGATATCTTTTCTGATAAGGCTGACCAACCGTGGCTGCCCCCTTTTTACATCGGTCTCGGATCAAACTTGTTCCGAGCGCAGGCATTCTGCCTGCGATATGATTGGACTCCCATTGAATTACCCTTCTTGGAATACTTCACTCACCATCGCGGCCGGCTCATTCTTTTTCCACATCCAACAATGAGAGCGACACGGCCGGCTTCTCTCTTGACTACCAGATTACCATGGCCACCTCTCTTTGCCGTCACTCATCGAACCTTTAGACCCGGTCCTCGAATTGCACCACGACCTGTTCACTTGCGGATCGTCACCTCTGCAAGAACAGTGTCTAGCCTGGCTCGCACATTCCCAAGCGACGGCTTCAAGGTGCTTCCCTTGGACAAGCCCATCGAAGAAGAGCGATTCCCGAACCACGATGCCGAAAACTACTACCCTGTGCGCCTCGGTGACATCTTCCAGGCTCGATATCAGAATTGTTAAGATCGGCTTCAGCATCACTTCCACAGTCTGGCTCTGCCGGGATCTCAAGTACGTCCTCCACATTGGTCCATGCCCTATTCCTGATTGTACTGCCCTAGTGCATCTTGCTGACAACGAGGCTTTTACCGTGTAGGGAGAATATCCTTTTGACCCTCAAAGTCTGCACCACTGGAAAAGAGGGCGATAATGAGCTCACCATCTCCCGCCATCTCGAATCACAAGATGCATATGTCGAAATGATGAGTTCAGAGCACCCTGGCAAAGATAAAATCCGCGTGGTTCTCGACGACTTCGAGATCGAAGGACCTCATGGATCCCATAGATGCCTGCTGTTCACCCCCCTGGGGCAGACCTATGCCGGTTTTCGATATTATGAGTGCCCAGAGAAGACTCTCGACATGAAGGCCGTACAATTGAGCATGCTGAAAATTTTGCAGGGCCTGGCTTTCATGCACCAGTCAGGTGTGGTACATACAGGTTTGTCCCATGCTTCGCTCATCAGGTAACCTGCCAGCTAAACAACGTTACAGATCTCGCGCCGGATAACATTCGTTTTGGGGCCAGCAGTGCAAGTCTTGATTCAGGTATGGGCGTGCTGTGAGCTTTCGGAACAAACATACCCCACTCCGCGAAAGATTCTCTCGGATCGAGTAATTCACAAAACCTGGGACTTGAGTACGCCTGTCACTTGTTGGGACCCGGTGATTTGCGACATCGGTCTTGCTCGCTTAGGAAGGCCGGGGCAAAAATACTCGTACTGCTATGGCGATATCACGTCCGGGGATTACAGGGCACCTGAGGTCATTCTTGACATGGAATGGGACCATAGGATAGACATATGGTCTATAGGGGTGATGGTATGCGCAGCATTGTCCGAAGCCTTTTTCACCTGTCGGCTCTGACCTAATGATATAGATTTGGGAGTTGTTCGAAGGGAACACGAACAGTCTCTTTTGTGGAGTGAAGGACGATATTCTTGATGATGAGCTACATCTTGCAGAGATGGTGTCGGTCATGGGACCCCCACCAAGGAAGTTCCTGGAACGGAGTGAGAAGTGCCGAAAGTACTGGGACTGCGAAGGTGAGCGAGACGTGCGCATGGGACAATGAACTGTTCTTCTTATCGGTATGGCATCACTAACAAACGCAGGCAACTGGATCGCCACAACACCGGTTCCCAACCAGACACTCGAGACACGCGAGACACGCGAGACACGTTTAGAGGGGGAAGATAAGGCGCAGTTTCTCAACCTTGCACGCAAGATTCTACGCTGGCTCCCTGAAGAGAGGTCGTCCCTGGGGGAGCTTTACATGGACGAGTGGCTCAACCAATCTAAGTTGTCTACATGAGCACCTAATATTTCACCGCGCATCGGCATGGCTCACCACATCTTCCTGGCTGTTGTTGCTGAGCAGCATTCGATAGTTAAGCTTACTCCACTCACATCATCAATCAAGTTCAGACCTGCGTATGTGGGTTCAACTGGGTTCAGTGTCTCAAAGATGATGGTGGGAATAATCTTCTTCTCGTATGCACGTCGTGGGCTTTCATACCCTCATCGTGAGAGTCTTCTGCTCGTACACCTACTTCTTGATGCACGGCGAGTCGGCGAGAGACTGCCGCTGTTCAATGACTCCCAGCGAGCATTGCATAATCCTGTCCTGTCTTTACTCTCCTCTTCAAAATCTGTATAGTCGTGAAAAGTGTCGCAAGTTCATAACACTGCCCAACAAGCGTCATTGAAATGCTGCTGGTGAATGTAGCTATATCAGTAGTATAGGTCTTATGATAAGTCTTCGCTTCATGATCATTTTTACATATCGTTCATACGAGTTCGTTAGAGATGGCTACTTCTATGCCCCCTGTTGTCGTCTGTCCGAAAATGGCCGTTTATCCCAGTATTGTCAGTTCATGTCTCCTCAACGGCAATAACCACCCTTCTTCAATGTCAAGAATCTCCTGGTCAGCCTTGGTGTGATTGTCGCTGTGCCACTGCCTGTGATCCAGGTGCAACCAGGTAAAGAACATCTATTTTGGAATCCGGAAGCGATGTCCTTCAGCTTCGACAGTCGCATTTTCTGAGAACCAGCTGGAGACGTCCTCGATATAAGTCCAGTTCCTGCCTGTCGTTGCTGGTGTTAGTGAAGGATGGGATGAGAAACGGATGATGGAAAGAATGGAGACCTCCGGCATGAACGCCATAGAGCGCAATGGAAACGGAAAATAAAGGGATACCAAAGAAAGGGATATGAGGTTCTCATTGGAAGGGTGCTTAAACCCTAACCATACCCAAAGCGACGTGCCCGCCTAAGCCGAAGGCAGGTGTGCCAGCAGTAAATTGCATGCTACAGCACCAGAGATCTGACTGTCATGACACATATTCACCATACATGAACCCGTTATCGCCCAAGCCTTTTCATTGCAAAGCCTTGCGCATGCGCAGACGCCATTACCACGCGGTTCCCATATCGTAACACCTCATGACACCATTTCCACCATCGTGCATCCGAGTCTCACGTTTATTCGTCATCGCCAATCTAGACACGTATAGTCAGGGGATGTTCTTGGACAATCAATACACGACATACCTTGGGAGCTAGATAGAACCGTAGGTAACTGCTTCCGGACAGTCCGTATTCTACCAACAGGGGCACTTCCTGGGAGAGGCAGAGCTTGACGGTGGCGGAGAGACCGCTAGCTTTGCAGAAGTTGACCAAATATTTGAGGGAGAAAGTCAGAGAAACCGGCTCGGAAAGGTGGATGGAGACAGCCTGCTCAGGCTTGTCAACGTTGCTGTGTTGTCGGACCGTAACACTGCCATTTCCAATGTCGCCTTGACACGAGAATCGCACACCATCTTTGCTCGCCTCGATAGACACTGTCGATATGAGCCAATTTGTCGCCTCATCGTGTAGAGCCTAACATACCTGACTCCGACATGGCCAGCAAATCGCGGCAAATACGCGAGAACTCTGCAGCAGGCATCTCGATTGTAGCCGCGTATTCAGTGTCCGGAATTCCCAAGTGCTCTTGATCAATATCCATCAACTTGATGTCATACTCGCTCAATCGGTCCGTCTCGCTGCTTTCGAAGACCAGGTTGACCACATCCGGAGCATCTTCGGCCTTGAGGGTGAGGATGTCTTCATTCTGCGCGGCGCGGAGGACTTTCGTCAAGGAGTTGAGGTTGATACCAAGGGCAATGTTGCGGTCGCATCGGTAGGGGGAGAACATCTCGGCTTTGAGCATCATAGAGACGAGGGCGACGTGGGAGTTGTCCATGGCTTGGAGCGCCACACCCGAGTCATTGCAGTCGAAGTTACAATCTTGGACTAGATCTTTGATGGCATCGACGACCTTTCACAAACGTCAGAATTACTTTCGAATCACAAATGCAGTTTCGCACCTTCTTCAGGTTGGCCGCCTGTTCTAGACGTGCTTCCAGCACTGCGACGAAGGTCAGTATGTGGCAGATCGTGACAGAAGGTAGACTTACTCTTGGGAGTTGTGTGTGTGTGATGGGTGAGGATCGAGTGAGGTGTGAGTGCGTTAATGGAACAAGGGCAGGTTGAGGTTTGTTGATTCTGATGATGAGGATTTTGCTCCCACGGACAGAACACGATCTCGTGAGGGCGAGATCGCGTCGCGTTTAGACTAGACCATATCTGGATTAATTGACTTTGCTTGGCATGAGATGCCTCAGCATAGCACGTGACCTTCCACGTGCCTCGTGGTTGCTTACATATTACGTCACTATCCGATTCGCGTAATGCGGCTTTATCGGACGAGGTATTTTCAACGTCGCCGAAGCGCTTCAGACTTCCCGGACTATGAGGTATAGTCTTTCAACTTCTCGTATGCATGGAACATCTCAGTCCCCGAGATCAGCACTCACCCACGGTCTCTTGATGATGTGAACGCGAGATGATCGTATCTGCTACCTCACGTGCGTGATTTCCTGCGCCATGCTCCGAGCGCAGGGCCGCGCAAAGCCCCCTGGGGCACTGGACGACTCGTCCATAATCCCTGTTGTCCAGCTGGAAAGATCATGCAAAAGTCCCAAGTGTCGAGACACTCAGCTCCAGGCAGCAGCATCAACATGTCCCTGGAGGTTACCCCTGGCTATCTCTCAGCCTTGCGAGATCATGGACTCCAAACGGAAGCGACATTTCCGTTCCGTCACCTTTCGCCACTCAACCAGACTGTTGCTGGGCATCGTTCAGTAAATCAGTAAAGGGTCTCTTCTCATTCGGACGCTCCGAGTGGGGTATCATTCCAAGGACGCTCTTGGCCCAATTTGTCGGTAAGTGCAACTCTAGACGAAAGTGTTTCCAGCACATCCGACCCGTTTCCCGCATGCTTCTGCAGAGTCTATCACGAGGCTTGAGTCAGCCCGATCTTGACTACGGCTGCCTGCTCGACTCGCATGTTCTAGGTAGCATCGAGCCCTATGTGGTGCCGCTATTTGAGCTGGTGGCAAAGTGACAGGGCGATATGTGGGCACAACTTAAGAAACGTTACTGATTGCAGTATGCCGGCATGTCCTTTTGTTGGCATGCAGGGCTGGTCCACCACCATGAGAAAGGATCTGCGCTGGGCAGCACAACATGCTTGCCCAGTTCGACGCGTTGCAGGAAGGAGAGTTCACTGAAAGGGAGAAATGTGACGTCCTCTGCAAGGGCAGCAGCCCGGTTGCTAATCATGAAAAACATGCAAAAACACTCCGGAGCTTGTGGCGATATGGTACCATGAAAAAGGTTTGCTGCCCACCGCGCGCAAGACCAGGAAAGTTCAGCCAACGATTGGGATGGTAGTATTGGCAAGAACGTATCTTCTCTATCAGGTATGAGCCAGGCCAGGCACAAGTGATTGCTTTTGACGATTCCGACGCATACTCTCAGCTCTTTCTAATGAAGAGAAGTATGCTATACATGAAACCCAGACCTTAAGCGCCAGCGCTGTTTTTCTAAAGTTGAGCGAACCTCCATCTCTCGGTCCACCTCAATCTATCAAGCGCCCATAGTCATCGAGATAGCTGTGCGAAAGTTAGCCAACCTTATCGGCCACCGTAAATGAATCGCCCGTACCTCTGCAAATAGGGAGATAGTCGGAATTCTTGTATCTGGGACGCTCTTCGTAGGTATCGAATCGCTCTCGTGAAGTATTGTTCTTGGTTTTGGGAGTATTCCACATTGCCGAGACTCATGTTGATCTCTGCAGCCTGTGCAGACATTGAAATTAGCATCGGCGGCGCGGTGTAATGGTCAGGTGCGCATTACCTCAGACAAAAGCTCGCCAGTTGTTCCGCCATCCCTGTCGGCCAGCTCAACAGCCCTGACGAAGTAGTCAACCGCTGGGATGAGCATGCCACGTGCTTCAACGTAGTCCGCCGTGTGTGCTCTGGCATCCGCTTCCATGATCGCTCGCTCTGCATCTCTAGCTTCCTCTGCCGATGAGTAGGACATTCTCTCGCTCATGCTGTGTGGTCGACCACTGCTTCCACTCGACGAGCTTCCTTCCACACGATGTATTCGTGCAAGCGCGATTTGGGAACGGGCTAGCCATGCTTGTCCGACACCTGAATGCTACATGTCAGTCCGAGTCTTGAGATACGTAGCGCATGCGCACCTCTGAGGGCGTCCAAGTCCTCCGAGCTCCTCTGCAATAGTGACAGCCATTGCTCCATGCACCATTGGGCGATATCAGCGACACTGTTTCCATCGGCTTCGTGATACGCAAGTCTCTGCAACGAATTGACAACGAATATGCGATCGTCCCTATGGTTAGGCAGTCGCATGAAGCCCGTCGCTTCGAACGTCCCTATGGCTGCTCTCCCGATGAGTATTCGCTGCTCCCAAGAGAGGTCGGTCGATGTGCTGTCTGAGATGCGCCGAACGTCACGTATCGCGCCATCAATTTGTGATTCTGCTAAGAGATTCAGTCCGTCTTGGAGCTGTGGACTGCTGGTATGGCTGGACATTGTCTTCCAGTGCAACTAATACCAGTCGCTGTCCTCAATCCCGGTGGTGCAGATCTGGCTTGATTGTCGGTAAAAGACTTCGGTCAGAAAATAGAGACACAAAATAAATGTACCGACCTTGACCATCCAAACGGCAAAATGGGTCTGCAGAAATGAATGCGCGTTCCTTACAACGTGGATGGTCCTTGCCAGGACAATGTTGCATACTATATACTGCCTTGATCGCGTGATGTGTGCTGCGGCTGCGCTTCCTTCAGGCAAATTGCTTTGATATTGACCCAAAGCCTGTGAGTATGCTAACGAATCATGAAACTCTGAAGACAATAAGGGAGCCTTGCGAACGAATGTAAATGTATACTCAATGGGCATCAAAAAGTCTGAAAGGCCCCCACCCGCCACCAGGTCATCACCTTCTGTAGGCCCTAGCTCATAACACTCCTCTGCTTGCAGCTTAGTCGTGGCAAATGCGGTGTTTTGAATCCAGCATCTAGGGGTTCACAAAAGCAAGTATAGCCCCAATGGTCTTGCATGACTGGCTGACGGGTCGGTATGGTCTTATGCAAGAGATCATCGTGAAGGACCATAACAGGACAAGTGCCTCTCCGCTAAGATGAGGCTCGGACTTACTTGCTGCAACGATGCTACCTGCACGATGGCTATGAGCGGTGTGGCGAAGAGCATATCGCGTGGTATTGGGGCTAAGAGCACCCAAAGTGGCGGATTACAACATCACATCTGGACAGATATTGGAGTGTCCGGATATCCAGCCGCAGACTAGGCAACACGGTCGAATGTGGCCGGTGAATCGGGTCGACTGTTCGACGATCTTTTCGGAGTATGGATGAACTTCAGTGCGAGGCTAGAAAGACAGGAGCTTCTAGAGGAAGCAACTGCACACGATAGGACCTCCATCGAGAAAATGAGCGAAAACGAAGCGGCCCCCTTGATACGCCGACTTGGGATAATGGAAGGCCTTCCGCGCTTGCCGGCAATGGTGATTATCCGCTCCGCAGGAGGAAGACACTCCTTAAACAAAGTTGTGTGACGCAAAGCCCAGTGACCTGCTCATGGGAGAATATGAGGTCTTTTTTAGGACCCAGGAGAGTTGCGAGATTTAGAGATTGTGGATGTTCACAGGTTGATAGTGAAAGCATTAGTCGGCAAAGGACGACCAGAATGACTAAGTCGGAAAGAGTGGGAATCTGGAAGATGGCAGAGCAGTATTTCAGTAATCCGCAAAGGACATCCCGCAATGATTGATAATGGATGACGGCTCGGCCAACGGTGTCAATTGTCAGCGATATGCGCCCCGTACGTACAGCGAGAGTACCCAGGAAACAAGAAGATCGGTGCCGGAACCGGAGCCCTGACCTTCCGCAAATCCGATACCGAGTACGACCTTTGACGACTATTCTCGTCGTAAGCCTCGACCCCGTTGAACTATAAGCCAACCTGGCGCACCACTTGCCTTCATCGTCTTCTTCTCCATTTTAGGGCCTTCGAATGAGATATGCTTTTCGAATTCATCATTATCAATTAATAATGTACACAAGGTAGTCTAGAAGACCTGTCCATTCGGGCTGTCTAGACCCGGCCGGAGACCCAATGGCTTGACCTTTTCCAAAGCTTCTTGACTGGCGGTATGCTCCGACCTCCTTTGCATGAGTACCCAGGCTCTTTGGGATGCCGCCTCGTTCCCATCAGAAAACCGTGTGGGATATGTTCACCGACCCGAAAAGTTCCTTGTGTGGAAGGTGCCAGACGGTCGACCTGGGAGTGACGCATCCCTTTGTGAGATTCGACTAACAAGGCTTCATCAGACCTGCCCCGATATGGCTTTTGCACGAAATATCAGTCATTCAGTCTGGACCATGATGGACTGTATTGCTAATTAGTTGGTCGAGGTAAGACTATATCGACGTGACCCGTGCCTCTGATCGGGCCTGATTGGGTCTGTGCTTGATGACCATCTGCAGTTCTCGCAACATGCTGGTCGTATTCTCTGCATGCTCGTGCAGCGTGGCGCGCTTCTTGCGCTCCTCATGCAGCCTGTTGAGCTTTTCCTCGCGGCTCATTGGTGTCCATGACATTCTCTTACGCGGAAGGGCCACAGCCTCAAACACTTCCTCGTCTAAGGGGCCTCCGTCAGAGCAACCTCGCCCCTCGCCAATTAGCAGTCTTAGCGCTTCTGCAGGACCTTCATCCACGACAGTCATACCACCCAGACTGCTCGGTGAGGGCGATGCAGGGGAGCGGATCTCGGTGGACGCTGCAGAGAAACGACGTTCAGGATCTGAACTCATACTAAGGAACATGGTATTTCGCCCCTTCTCCCACTCGCCCAGAGTATTGCGTATCTCAGGGCCTAGGCCCTCATATTTTCGAGCAATCGCCATGCTCAAACCCGGGTCATCCTCGTCTGAGGTTAAGGCATTCATCTCTTCCCTCAGGAGGTGTACCTTGGCATGCAAGGACCGGATGGCATTGGCGACAGCGTCAAACCTGCGTAGCTGTGCTCTGGTATGTCGCTTCTGGGGTGTGCTCGTTTCTGCATGGTTGGTCGCCAACGGGGCAATGTCTTCTGGTCCTTTCAGACGCGAATTGTTCCCAAACTCTTCTTGTACAACAGTTGCGCGGACGTCTCGAGCGGCCTGAGACGAAGCAGTCTCAAAGTCCTGCAAGATTCGCAACGTTTTGCGCCACTGACGAATATTTTGCCAGGTGGAACTGGAATGAAGCGCTAATAAATCGCAAAGAAAAACTCTTCTCGCCATGAAATGTAATCGAAATAGGAAGCGGAGTTCCTTGAGCGTGTCCTTGGTGTCGGACGGTATGCTGTTTGCAAATGTGACAGCATCAGTATAATCCTGCATCGAAACATCGTAAATATCATGATAACTTTTTAGGTCCTGTTCCCTCAGAAATGGTTGCATAGCATTATGAGCTTCGACGGATTGACCGATGCTGTATCTTAAAGTCGATCCTAGACAGGCCCGTAACTCGCGACACTGTACATTCGCATTTTGGTCTTCCAACCGACTAATCGGCGGCATAGGGTGGCTGATTTCATACCCTCGGGAGACAACCTCAACTTCCTGAACGAACCGGAGTCCTTCACCCACAACAGTGTCAATATTGTGTGATTCTGTCAGAATTTTGTCCAGTGTTGACCCAGTCGACCTCCGAGTGAGGTCCAGGTACTGGCGACGCAGGAAGTAGATTGCAAGTATGCAACCTACTATCAACAATGAAATGTAGATCGATATCTCGGCAAGGCCTGGCGGTCTGGAGCTCTGGTAGCGCCATCTTAGAAGATGCAGCAAGCACGGTGTTGAGAATGAGATGACCGCTGTCATAAGGGCCCCCCTGACCGAAAAGGTGTTTTCGTCAAATGTATGCTCATCTTGAATCTGGATTCTCGGCTTGGGATCGTCGTAGAGGAGTTGTGACGCGACGATGGCGTAACGAAAACGTTCGAGAAATTCCTCGTTGGCAGCATCGGTGACGGACGCAGCCGTTTGACGCAGCGTTCGCAGTCGTTCTCGAATTCTTGGTAGACCTCGTGGGGCAAAAGTTTGGGCGCAATTCGGGGAGGAAGGCTGTTCAGCGGGTTCGAATGGTATGGCGTCTGCTTCTAGATATTCGGCTATAGGTGATTCATCGTAGATTAGAGCTTCCATGACATTGTTGGTGAGGTTTTGTGAGTGAAACAGAGGATGAGATCCAAAGATGCGTGCAGTCGTTCGAGGGAGGTGAAATGGGAGGCAGGAAAGTCGCGTTCGCTTATGACAGAATGTGTGCAGGAACCTGGAAAATGTCAGAAGCACAAGCCACGAGTTGGATAAGCACGGTGTTGACAACGAACCGAGTCGGGCGCCAAATGACGCGCCGCAGCAGATGACAGCCAATTTTAATTCGGCCAGATTGTTCCTTTTCCTGGGGCCTTTTCTTGCCTGGCGAATAACAAAGACCACCTAAAAGGGGGCTAATCAAACATAGGTCCATGTTTTTCCGGGGTGCAGAAAGTGAAATCTGGGCACGAGGCAGATGTGGCTTGAATCTGGTGTGAGCGGTCGGTCTGTGCCGCCCCGGGCCCGGAATAACGGAGTGCCCGACTGTTGACTGCATGTAACCCGCAAGGCTCGCTCATCAACTCAACGACCCGACACTTCAGCCTCGTCCCGCTAGATGCCTTCCTTCTCTATCTGCCAGGTGCTCATCTGATGGCTGAATACCTCGTAAAGACCACAGAGGCTGCCTAGTTGATGAGACACTGTTCTTGTCAGCCTTGCCATAGCCATCGAACCACAGAAATGTGGACTTCATTTGCAGGTGCAGGCCGTGGTGCACCTTGCAACGAAAATTCAATGCAAATCAGACAGTGCAGTGATGTGGTGAGTATGATTGCCTCAGTATCAGAGAGGCAGATGACCATGCACTACTTGCAAAGCTGAAGACTGCCTCAGCTGCACTGCGAAGTGCGTCGTGACATCTGCTTCTCGCCGCACCCAACACTTGCGCGCTTGCACAGCACAAACATGCTGTTCAATCTCCCAGCCCATCTTTGCCTGCCCTCACTCTCCATCAGCAATTTGTCACGATCGAAAAATCATGGAGTCAGAAAGTACCTCGTTGCCACTGCTCGCTCGTGAGGCCAACACTACACCTCCGCCATCGCCAATGCCATCCATACCTGACCTAAGGACTCTCGATGCTAATCAACTGAGCAAAGTCCCTGAAGCTGAGGTCAGAGCCATAGAAGGCTCCGGACAGACCTACAGCGACATTTTTCGTCGTCTTCAGATCCGCCCAGACAAATACCAAGAGTTCTACAACGGCGTCGTCCGATTCGAGCGTAACAAGCATGTCGCCGAACTCAAACGAGGCTCCGATGCGAGCTTGACGTCCACCAGTCGCATTCTGCTGCGAGCATTTGGCTACATCATCTGGGCGCCGGACTCACAATGGCTGATCGACGACTCCATCCTCAGTGAGGGAGAAGTCAGACTGACGTATTCACGAAAATTAGGACCAGATCATCCAGACAACGCCAGGTATGTATTAGGCTCGCATCTGTCTAAGATCAAAGCAAGTCGCTGATTGTCCAAAAAGATTCTATCCAATCCTCCATACTCTGTGGGTACGAATGCGCAACGTCCTATTTGCTCAGAAGCCAGCACCTCAACCTGGTCGTCGTCGGGGACGACCAGCCCTGGGGCGACCATCTGCACCACCACCACCAGTTACAGACATTGAAGAAGAAATCTATCATACCGCATCGACTTCACATGCTGCCTTCGAACGCGCACGTGCAGAGGCATCACGTAAATTGACCGCGCTGTGGGATAAATTGCCAGAGACAGACACCAGCAACCGTCAATACACCTACGATGAGACTGACAAAGCAATCCTCGAACTGATACTCCGTCTACATGAAGTCCGCGGCCACAGTGACCCACGCATTTTCACTAGTCTATGGGAAGAACGCATTATGCGCATCAACGAACTCGAAGACATCACACCAACCGACGACAACAACGCACAAGCACAATCAGCCAGTCCAGCGACCTCCGCCTGGAATCCAATGTACCTTTCCAACGAACCATTCAATACCCGTGGCGCGCCAATCCGCTCCGCAGCCTCGACCATCCCTCCAACCCTGCCCAGCGTCATGTCAATCTGGATCAGCACATCTCGCCTCCCCTCCATATCCCTATCAGCCTCAGGACTTCCTAACGTGACCCATACCACCGCCCCACCGCAGCTAGCACACCACTGGTTCGATGCGCCTGTCGAGAACGCCGATATGACCCGTTTCATCCAGGGTGTCAACTGGCGCATCGAGCCCAACGCTTCCGACATTGTTGGCTTCGTCTTCAGTTACGGATGGAATGACGTTGTCTGCTTCATTTCGACAGGTCGCTTCGAGACCCATGAGCAGACGAAATACAATGGGAATGGTTACACTGAGGGTGTTACCCAGCAAGAAGACAATGACGTGGATATGGAGGGTGTGGTAATGCAGAAGACAGTGAAGAGCAAGGGTCCCGACGTCGATTTTCCGACTCATCAATGGCAGGTCATTGGTGCTGGTTGGCGTGATTTCCAGAATGACCTGCGGGATGCGGCACGCAAGGGCGTGAAGGTCTGGAGGATGAAGGTATGTGTTGTTGAGATGCCTACTACAAGATGAGGCAGGTGGAAATCATGTATTAGACTATCAATCGCACGGGAGCTCGAAGTCGATCGACTCTTCATGCCCCCAGCGGTAAATCAGCCGAGTTGAGCAAATGGCGCTGAACTAGGTAGATACGAGAGCAGGTTTCATATAGAGAGAAACACACCAGGACGGCAATGCTAAAGACAGAGAATGAGTATTGAAGTCGTGCTTTTCCTTCATGATAATCTCATTCCATTACACAAAAAGGCCGTTACATCAAGATAGTAAGCGGACTGATCACCGTACGCTAAAGACACGATTGGCATGTCTAATTCAACATGAAGGCCACCATCCCATCCTCTCATAGCTCGCCACCATCTGCTTGATGCCTTCAACAGTTAGTCCCTTGTCGTGTTGGTACTGGAATCCCACAACCTTTTCGAACAGACTGCCATCAAGACTGAGGTCTGCGTCCTTGAGTAGCTCTTTTTCTAGAAATGGACTGAGAGGGCCGGGCTTAGTGATGCCCTTTTGTTCCAGCATATCGGCCCAAGGCTGAAGGATGTCCTCGTTCAAGTCGTCCACTACGTGTTCGAGGTTCATCTTTGCAAACTGGGAGATCAACGATCCCTGGAACCCGGTCTTGATATTGAACACCTTTGAGATGACGTCAGCGAGATCGCCTTGACTCGTCTGTCCGTGGTCGACGATGTTGAAGACAGGGACGCCCGTCGGCGCTTCTTCTCCTTTCGAGCCCAGTGTCGGTCTTCTGCTAGTCGTAGGCGACCCGGAAGGAAGGGTCGAGTTGGTGGATCTCCATTGTGCAGCAGCCCACAACGCTCGGGCCATGTCCTCCACATGGACGGTATTGATCTTCAGATCCTCCGTCCACAACCATTTCATTTCCTTCTGCTGTTCTTGGTAGACTCGCGCTAAACAAAGTGCTTTCGCTACGAATTTGGAATCGTACTCTCCGTATGCATGCGCCGGACGGAGAATGACTAGGTTCAGGCCTGGTATGCGCGCCAGCTCTTGCTCAGCTTCCAGCTTGACCCGGGCAAGCTTCAGCCAAGGTTTTAGCTTATCTTGCTCCGTTCGAGGTGTGCGGTTAGGAGCATAAACCATCCCAGTGCTGACTTCGACGAATGCCTTGACCTTGCGCTTTGCCGCCTCTTTCGCTAACGTGACGCTGACTTGCCATGATCGCAATTTGTATATTTCCGGAGTTTGTGACCAGGCGGTTTCGCCAGCAAGATTGAAGACGTAGTCCCAAGTGGCGTCAGGTCCGTCAGGGTGGTCAAAGATGCGGTCCATGGACGTATCGCGTGAGGCGTCGGCTTGTATGAAAATCTTGGGCGAACATGCCTCCTGGAACTCTGGAGCAAGATGCGCTAGTTGGGGCAGGATCTTGTCGACAATGCGGACAGAAGACGCTAGGTTATGCGAATGTATGTACTTTGCGAGGAAGCGACCGATGTATCCTTCGATCTGTCAGTACCTCTCGAGGTGTGGGTGTAGAGCACATACCAAGACCCCCAACTATCAGCACTGACGGCTTGGGAGCGCCCGTGTCGTTGGGCGTAGAGCTGTCATCCAAGGTGGCCATGATTTGATGTGACAGACAGATGCTGCAGAAGGAGAGAAGGGCAAGGGCACCGACCAGTAGAGGTCGTTATCCCTGGCACCTGCGCACTCGGGCGCAGGAAGGTGAGGTGGGCAAGAAAGGATTCGAAATGGGAAGAGGAGGGGAAAGTCAAGACGAGTCTCCGCTTCCAAGTTCGACAATCACAGATCTTGGGGCTGGCACGGCCCGAAGTGGCAGATGCCACCAGCCTGATGACGGAAGTGCCCGTACGCCAAAAGGGTCAATTTATTGCGCAATTGGGGGCCGTGATAGTACTCGTAACGGTCTGCGTATGGGAGAGGAAATGCGCCCACCAAGCTTCAGGATACTAGTGCTTGAGAGAGGAAGAAGTGAGGTTGATCATCTTCTTGATTCTGCACTTGTAGTAGACCTGGGTTGGTATCTAATGTCAGGGGTTTGCCACGAACCGACGTTCCGTATTGAGATGCACAGCAGGCGCGCCCCAAAGTCAGGAGTGCATGAGTGTAACATAGTAGCTGCATATTGCAGACGCAGGTTCATACAGGATAGCTGCATCATGGATGAGAATGATGAACTCGCAGATTGGAGAACCATGCAGGATAAAGCGGAGCCATCCATAGTACCACACACATTTCGCGGATCGCGGCGAGGGCGACTTTCTGCGTGGACCACAAGACAGTGTAGTTGATTCCACCGCACCTGCTGCAAGAGCTACCAACCTACATCACTCAACGCTGGAGGTTGCCTTCCGTCTCTTTGGGGAGAGAGGGTTCCATGGTTTCATCGACGCGCTCGTGTTCGAAAACACTCCAGCCGGCAATGAGGCCGCAGAAGAGCCTTTGTAAAGCGCGACGAATCCTCGAGGGAAGTTTCATCGTGTCCCACTTTCTAGCCGCTCGGAGAAGGCCTATCGCCTACCATAGTACTTCGTGCGCTAGCAGGAAGTGAGTTAATGCATTCCTAGGTATGTATATTGGTACAGAAGTTAAGCTTGTAGTATAAGATACATAACAGAACATAATGGTGGGGTCTTCCTGACATCAAAGTGATACTCAGCCTGTGCTGAAATGGTGTGGGCCAGCTTCATGCATGCACTTTGCCCCGAATCCTTCTGGACAGATCAATCAGGCCTCCCTTCTCGCTTTAGAATGAGGAGGGTAGCCGGCATCCCTGTTGCGATGAGATGCATATTCTGTACCCAGCATTCACGTGCGTGACCATAGCATTCTTCTCGGTGTGCAGAGCTCTCTGTAGACGCTGGGTCCGTATCCGAATGATCACCACGCACCAGCCCACGCAGTGGTAGCTCTCCGTGAACCATGAAATACACAGCGCAGGGCAGAGCGAAAATGGCTGCACAGCGCCGGATGCCACTTTGACACGCATGACTGCGTTCGTATGAAATACTTCATAACTGTCAAGACATTCTCACATCCTTATGGCACTGGAAAAACTGCAATGTGCTGAAATCCACTCATAAACCCCTATCAAAACGCTTGCAAATTGGTATCGTAGTCAACGAGGTGCTTTCCTTCGCGAACCATCAAGAGACTTGATCAAGGAAGCCTACAAGCTTTCTCGTGGTCAAGCAGGGGGTAACAGTACAGATGCCCTTCATTTGGCTGCTGCCGTCCGTGGTTGTTGTTTCACATTGGTCGAGAGCCAACTCTGCGAATGAAAATCAGTCATTGATAAAGTGTTGCGAAATTTGATAGACTTACCAGTCCTTCAAGCAGACCTTCTCCAGTAGTGGCACAGCTGGGCACCACATACCATATTCGGTC
Organism: Exophiala viscosa; assembly: GCF_022695815.1. Classification (NCBI taxonomy): domain Eukaryota; kingdom Fungi; phylum Ascomycota; class Eurotiomycetes; order Chaetothyriales; family Herpotrichiellaceae; genus Exophiala; species Exophiala viscosa. The sequence continues at coordinate 1,306,248 of NW_026944355.1, read as the reverse complement.
CTTCAATTGCGCCAGCCTCAGCTTCTCCGTAACCTCGGTCGGAGTCATAGAGCCGGGAATATCTTGTTTGTTGGCGAATACGAGCAAGAGTGCCTCTTTCATTTCTCGGTCAAGGATGATCCTGTGCAGCTCTTGCCGGGCCTCGTCTATCCGGGCGCGATCGTTCGAGTCAACCACGAAGATCAGACCTTGTGTTCCCGAGAAATAATGTCGCCAAAGCGGTCTGATCTTGTCCTGTCCACCCACATCCCACACATTGAACTTGACATTCTTATACGTCACAGTTTCCACGTTGAAGCCGACCGTAGGAATCGTGGTGACATCCTGATTGAGCTTGAGTTTGTATAGAATGGCTGGTCACTTGTCAGCTTCTTGTTCATGACATGCGGTTGATGCCTCGGTAATTTACTTGTCTTGCCTGCAGCATCAAGGCCCAGCATGAGCAGTCGCATCTCCCTCGATCCGAAGATCTTGCCCATCATTTTGGATATTTGGTTTCCCATGTTTGTGACCGCACGTGTATCAGCTATCGGATTTGTAACGTACTAGACGCCTTGGTCGAAACAATGTGTGTCTCAGGTGTGTGCGGTCGTATGCTCAATTCAGATATGAAAGTGACTCGAAGGATACACGGTTCTGGCTAAGGGCAGAGATGTTGACTGCGCAGGTACATATGCAACAGTTTCTGCCAGAAAACGCGGTGTGATATCTTCTTCTGATTCTCAAAAACCTCTTACGCGGCGAGGAAAATGCTGTGTCGGGTCGGTTGGAGCAATCACTCTGTTGTTTGGCGCGCGTTCTGCGCTGGCGCAGTCAACAGGCTGGTAAAATATTGCTGAACAGACGCGGCGCCGGAAAAGAGCACTAACACATCAAAAGGGGCTTGCGCAGAAGCACTCACGGGGCATTGAACAGAAAACGGACTAGCTTCGCAGGCGGTCGTTCACGCGCGCAGCCGCCACAGTGGCCGCCTCTAACATGAAACTCATACTTATATCTTGAAACATGCTGCATCATCATTTAGGTATTGTGTGCTCCACTACTCCGTTCCTCGACGTCTTTGCTCCTAGCACAAATGCTGTATCAGCAGGTGTAAGTCACAACATAGGCACAAGCTGCCCCGGAGCATCTGTCGGCTTCACCTCATGAGGTGCTGTCAACATGCCTTCAACGAAAGTCCACCCTTCCCTTCGCATAGCGTTCCACTTCTCCGCTACCTTTTTGCTGACCAAGTCTCCAGTCGCGACAGCGTCTTCTTTGGAGTCATGGCCCTCTTCACCTGCTGACTGAATCGTTCTAAGCAGGTACTTCTGACTGAGCATTTTCAAGCCGTATCTGATCGGTAAGCCTCGAGGGTGAGGGTACAAAAGTACCGTGTCGACAACAAATGGGTGAATGATACGGCAGACGTTCAAGTCATTCTCGATGGCGTGGCCAATCAGCGGTGTATCGGGGCTCAAATGCTGGAATAGTAATTCTCTTGCTGCCGCTGGTGATTCCACTTTGTGCAGGTGAAGTGTCTCCAGGGCGGCGTCCGGGCCCGACCCTAGCTGATAGAATGGAGCATTTGCAAACGCTTCCTGGGTCACACCGGAGAATCTGGTATTGAGATCCAGAATTTCTCCGTATGGCCGGACCAGGTAGTCGAGCAAAAGCTTGTCATCAGGCCATGATACGGCAGTGAGTCGAATGACTTCCATACCAAAGGTGGTATATCCCATTTCGCAATCAAACGAGACTGGTTGTCTTCTCCTAATATCATTCTTTGCTGGAGTGTGGTCCCACTGCAAAATGCTCGCAAGTCGCTTTGGGTCTTTCACATAGAAGACGTGAGTGGGTGCTTCAGAGCAGCCTTCGCTACCGGCAGATTTGTTGCAGCAACGGTAGGTAGCCTCAGATTGACCAAGAATTCTGTCGGTCTTTGCTCCAATGGCGCGATAGGGCTTTGCCCAATGATATCGACACTTTCCGTGGCTAGTCAGCTTCCCATGCTCGTCTCTGCCTGGAAAGACCTGAAATCTCGTGCCACATCTGTCACAAGTCTCCCATCCGCTAGCAGCGGCTAGTCCTGCCTTTGCAGATGCGATTTCCTTGTCGCTTGGCTTGCTTGTCACATAGTTGAACTGCTCAAGACCCTCCAGAGGCGTGCGTAGATGCTTCAAAACTGCGATCTGTTCATCTAGAGTACCAAGCCCTGTTGAGACCAATTCGGCTGCGGCGTTGGTGCCAATTTGCTCAGCAACGATCTGGCGTGCGGTGCCGGTCCATATGCTCACAGTTGCAACCCATTCTTCTGTGGTCATCTTTTTGATGCGCAAAACCTTTTGGGCCATTGCATTCTTGTAGATGTTCTCCCCCAGCTTGGTGGCGGCCTCTTCTTCGTCCAAGGCGTATTTGATCAGCTCTTGATTGTCAAGCATGAGAGCCTTCCGCTGATCATCGACAGAAGCGAGCTTCAAATTCTGAACCTGCATTTGCTCATGCAACTTCTGCAGCACAGCCAGCCTCGTCTTCAACATGGCTGGTGCCTTGCTCACATTACGCGGTGTCAGTGTTTCGGTCTTTGTAGGCTTCGTGGCGTTCCGAGCACCTAGTTGTATGCTGTCCCTCGACCTGGGCGGTGATACTGTTCTTGCTATCGAAGCAGGTGCAGTCCTGGAGGTAGACCGCACCGTTGGTAAAGTGACCGCCGTGGAGGCGTGGCCGCTTTTGACCACGGGAATGGTGGGTGCAGGTTTGGGTGGATGTGGTTGATCTGGAAGCTGGCTGTCATGCGCAGCGGACTTGACTGCATTTTCAACACCTTTTGGTCGTGCAGGAGATGCTAGTCGCCGTCTCTTCGGTGGCGGAGAATGAACTTCACCCGCGCTGAAGGGATCATATTCTTTAGCCGGAACAGCAGCATCCTGTACGTCCACCGAAGTTATTGGCGAATCATGTAAGAAGATGCAGCTGGGAAGGCTGCACTCGTACTGTTTAGGACATGGAATCCCTTTGAAAAGACCTAGGGCAGAGAACATGTTGCGCGGATAACCCACAGATCCACGAACTTCTCGACGAAGTGATCGTTCAGGTATTTGCCCTGCTCTCAAGGCCACCTACAAGACTCACTCTGATTGGATCTTCAATTCACCCTCAGACAGCCCACAAGTGAGATGCTTCGTCCATCAAGCACATCAAGTAATGCAAAGCCTTGCGGCGTCGAATCCACCCGCTTTGAGCACACTGAGACGAACCACCCACACTTTAGGTGTAAGGCCAAGCTGTCAATCCCGCCTTATCGCAGAAATACGAATGGCCAGAACGGGAATCTGAAATGGAAGCTAAAACCAGGCAAAGATAAGTGGTTGGAGCCAAGGGAAGTAGTAATCCCGGCTGGCACGCGAGACCGCAAAATATATGAACGTTGTGGTGCCCCGATCGCGTTACACAAAGATACTGTCGAATATCAACCAGACTGCGTTTGCGCGATTGAGTCCTGAGGTTAAACACACAATCACTTAGAGTCGTCCAGATTGCCCAAGTAATTCTGCATCTCTAGCCTGGTATTCCATTCTGCGGTTACCAGCGAAGAGGAGTTCTGAAGACACTGAATCTCAAGTCGCAGCAAAGAGGTTGATATCCTCTGACGACGACAGAAACAACAAAACCGTGTCAGCAAGGCTGTTCTGGGCACCGTCATCGGCCACAGCGCACGGGGACTAAGTACAGCCGACACCTATAAAAGCTGTCCGCACTGAAACTCTGCCGCCTGTATGCAAGGTATCGGCGTCGCGAGCAGCCGGTGACGCAGGTCAAATTTAGCTGCCAATCGGTCGCCACCCCCTGGCCTACCTGGACCACTTTCTCGATTCATCAACAAGGGTATTTCCTAGAGCATCTTTTGAAGATGCCGTCACTCCCTTTCGATCTTCGCAGCATCGTTTACGATTCCAACATGTCTGAAGCTGTTAGAAAACCTGGACTGTCTACTCCGAAGAAAGCAAATCATCTATGCGTACTTGTACATGGGTCAGCTCTTACTACTCCAGAAGCACCTCCAGAGATCCACCGTCACTAACTTTGTTATAGGCTTTGGGGCAATGCGGTATGACTGAAGACTGCCTCGCGGTCCAGACCTCTCTAATACTCCCTGCAGAAGCACCTCAATTACCTCGCGAGCGCCCTCCAAGATCGATACAACGATGGCGAGCTTATCATACTCGCATGTCAGTCCAATCCCGGTTCTCTAACGTACGATGGCGTCGAAGTGGGAGCTGAGCGAGTGGCTAAGGAGATTGAAGACATGGTAGAAGAGTTGGGCAGAGATGGATACAAAATCACGAGATTCTCGATAGCCGGCTACTCTTTGGGAGGTTTGGTCGCGCGATATGCCATTGGACTGCTCTACCACAAGAGGTTTTTCGAAAGCATCACGCCAGTCAACTTCACCACGTTCGCGACGCCTCATCTGGGTGTGAGAACTCCACTTCGCGGCTATCCAAACCACCTATGGAACGTCTTGGGAGCAAGGACGTTGTCCAAGTCTGGCCGGCAGCTCTTCACAATCGACAAGTTCCGCAACAGTGACAGGCCGCTCTTGAGTGTTTTGGCGGATCCCGACAGCATATTCATTCATGCACTGGGAAAGTTCCAGCACCGCTCTCTATACACCAATATTGTAAACGACAGATCCGCAGTCTACTATACAACAGGAATATCGAAAACAGATCCCTTTGCCAACCTCGAAAAGCTCAACATCCACTATCAAAAGGGCTACGAGCCGGTCATACTGGATCCCGACCACCCTTGCGATGTATTGCCCGAGCAAGAGCTTCCCACCTTCTATCAGCGCTTTCGCACCAGTTCGCGAACATTGCTCCGGCGAACACCAATTTTCCTTGCACTAGTCGTGCTGATTCCCATCGCCACCGTGGCATTTCTGGCGAATTCCTGTGTGCAAACCTTTCGCAGTCGTAGAAGGATACGACTCCATGAGACCGGCGATGAAAGGACCGGATTCAGTGCAATACCTTATATGGTGAGAGAGATGCGTGTCGGCCTGGAAGATGCTTTTGAAAATGTCAATGCCGCACAACAACAGGATTACCTTCCTGAAGGATCCGAGGAGATGGCCGAAGAATCAGAAACGCCCTCTGCACTTGCCAATCCTTCTACAGAGTCCCTGGCATCCGAAAAATCGAATACACCTCTACTCAGGAGACACACGTCCACATCAGATAGGCCTTCTACATTTCCGACCCTGGCGTTAACCCCTGCACAGTTTGCCATGATTAAGGCTCTTGACGACGTTGGCTTCCGGAAGTATCCCGTGCACATCCACAACAGCAGCCACTCTCACGCCGCGATCATTGTGCGGACTCCCAGAGCAGCTTTCGAAGAGGGCAAACTTGTTGTCAAGCACTGGTTGGAAAACGAGTTCCACATCTAGGCCCCTCGAACGAGTCGAACCACATCTGAACTGCACCTTTGCAGTCCCTGTGCTGGTGCTGGACTTCTTCAGAAGGAGTCTACCGTGATTTGACGGAGTTGGACGAGAGCGGACTCCGACGCTCCTGTTCAACGATCCATCTTTCCACGCCAGGTCACATCGATGTCAGTGCTGTCCGATATGTCTTGAGATGAGCTTTTCAGTTCTTGGCGATTTATATACATCGTTTGTTATATCTCTGAGCGGGCGTTGGGTAGCAACTACTGTACGAAGAACAGGTCACCTCGGTGCGGATCTCCATGTTATTAGTTGTCACTTCCTACTTGCAGAAGTGTCAAACTTCGTCCTCGACAGACTGGGAACCGTCATTGTGCTTGGACTGGGAGGCTCTGATTGAGTGCGAACTCCCAAACTAGACACATGCTGATGGGTTGCACATGCAGTGTCTGCGCTGTCTCGAGTCACAGCCATTAGTGGTCTGTCAAGACACATGTGAGAATCAACAGGGGTTGTCTGACTACGTACCACAGTCTCTGCTTGACATTCAATAAGCGAACGAACCACGGCTCAACAAAAAGGTCCGGATGTGTGTTGCTGACTAAGTATTTCTTCCGTGGCTGCCGATTATAGCGATGGAGTTGTATGACACAAGTGGCGTTGCGCTTCGACAAATCACCAATGTCACGGTATCATGAAACTGGGACTTTTTGGTGTGAGGCCTTATTGAGTCTGACAGCAGGCACCCATCCCAACAGCACAGTCCTTGTGCCGCCACCATGGGTTGTGAACATGTCAGACAGGGTTTTTCTGGATCCTCTTCAGCCTTCTCGTCGGTCAATGCACGGTGATCGACAGCAGAATCTGCAGAGAACTCTCACCGAGCACCACCGAGTCAACGGCAACATCCACTGCGGCACTTCGCCATCTCCACTGGGAGACTTAGTGAAGGCTCCAATATCTGTTTGTAGTGTTTTGATAACTTTTTGCAGCCTTAGATTTTTCCATGTGGCCATTCCACATGGCATCTTATTCGCCCGACCAAAGGCATATCAGTCTCCAACATGTCGACGTCACCATCATCCTATCAACGAATGCCTGGGGGTATCGATTCCGAATCTTCAAACCACCGTCCCAATCCCCAAAGGTTTGTTTTCGTTGGATATCCACTGTCTTCGGCATCTTTCCTATATCTTTCCACTTTTCTTCAACGCGTCTGAAATTGTTACCTTCCAAGACTACCCACAGGAGAGCACGGCCGAAGTCTTGAGAACGTATATTAAGCCCAGCCGAAGACCTTGAACACAAGTTTCTTCCGGAAGGCTAATCTACTATATACTTCTGTCGGCGTTCGTCCTTATCTCTTATATCGTCTGTCTTTCCTTGCACTCCTGAGCTAGATCGTGACGCACGACAATATGGCTGGCAACATTCCTCACGATCAGGACAACACCCTGTTGTCGCCAGTGACACCCAAGCGGCCGAGAGACACACGCAAACTGTCGTCCCAGAGCGTCACCCGTGCAGATTTGTTCTCCGGCCCTGCTGTCGTGGCGCCGCCGAAGCATCTGAGGTCTCACAGCAATGCACATGAGACCGCCCATGCCATGGAATTGGCAAAATTCCACCTGGCTGAGGCTTCAGACATGCTCACAACTCCTGATGATTCGGGTCCAGTAACGCCTGATGAGTTTGGCCTAAGCACGACAGACAAGTACGCTTTCGCCTTTGATATCGACGGAGTGCTCATCAAAGGTGGTGAAGTCATTCCCGAAGCCATCGACGCCATGAAGGTCTTGAACGGTGAAAATGAGTATGGCATCAAAGTGTAAGCTCCCTCAATCTTCTGTCGTTACACATATGCTAACGGCACGACAGACCTTACATCTTTGTCACAAACGGGGGTGGCAAAACTGAAGAAGAGCGTTGTATCCAACTGTCCAACCAGCTTGAAATGGAAGTGTCGCCTGGACAGTTCATCTGTGGCCACACTCCCATGCGAGAGATGGCTGCCAAGTACAAGACTGTCCTTGTCGTCGGCGGTGAAGGCGACAAATGCCGCACTGTTGCTGAGGGATATGGCTTTAAGGACGTTATCACCCCAGGTGATATCATCAAGGACAATCAAGACACAACACCATTCCGGAAACTGACCGAGGATGAATTGAAGCATTCGGTGAAGCGGAATTATGGGGAGGTGGAGATTGAAGCCGTCTTCGTCTTTGCTGACAGCAGAGACTGGGCTGGAGACTCACAGATCATACTTGACCTCTGCATGAGCAAGAATGGTCGGTTGGGTACACGCTCTGAAACATTCGAGGACGGTCCTCCAGTGTTTTTCTCGCACAACGATATTGTGTGGGCGACCTCGCACAGTTTTTCCCGCATTGGCATGGGTGCCCTCCGTGCCTCTCTCGAGGCTATGTTTAAAGCTATCACGGGCAAAGAACTGAAGACCATCGCATTTGGCAAACCTCAGCTCGGCACATTCGAGTTTGCTACAAGGCTCCTTCAACAATGGCGAAAGGATACCCACGGCATCAACAAACCCCCCGAGACCGTATACTTTGTCGGAGACACTCCCGAATCCGACATCAGAGGTACGAACGAGTTTGACGAGCACAGCTCCGACGAAGTGAACTGGTACTCGATCTTGGTCCGGACTGGTGTCTTCCAGGAAGGCACCCGACCGGCGTACATGCCGAAGATGACCGTTGACAATGTCCTGGAAGCTGTCAAACATGGCATGCAGCGCGAGTTTGATAAGACCTTGAAGAATCTCACCATTGGAGGCTTAGCGCCACAGCTTGCCAACGCCATTGCCGAGGACGATGATGAACCGACCAACTGATGTGATATGAACCATGACGACTGTTACGAAAGCATAGAAAGCATAACCCCAGGGCGTTTCGGGCGCGGCGGAGATATGTCCCGCGCCCCAAGGGCACTCTCTGGACTTTGGCAGTCCGCATTAAACCGGCGTATATAGAGTATGACCAGACAGTCCAATCCACATGGCGTTAGCCGATCAAGCCACGAGGAGCGTTGTTCTTGCAAGCCCTCCCAGGTTGAGATTTGCCACAGCAGTTTACAGTCTGGCATTCTGCCAGTGGGGTGGAAGTAAGGGCCATCCAGGCATTGTCACGTTTTTGACACGAATGATCTTCCTGCAAGGGATGTATTAGTGAGAGAGTCCGGGAAGACACCAGACAAGCTCTCCCCGTGTTAGTTAGGCTAGTCGAAGACGGCAGATCCGACCCGGCCATCCATGGTGTCTTCAGTTCTCTTGGTGCCTGCAGAACGATGATCCCAAAGTATATGAACAAATACCTAGCAGGCACGGAATGGCGTCAAGATGCAGGTAGGGAGCAAGGAAACTTGCCAGGTTGGATACGGCTTTGTGCAGTTTCTGGTGTGACGAAACGGTTTCGCATGAGCAGATGTCGGTACGTAAGGTAGCCTTTTTCCCTATGTTTAAATATAGGATCCGCCCATCAGTGTCAGTCTCGTGGTTGGTTGAGTGCATGCTACAAGTAGGTTGACACGTATCGAGACGACTTTTGGCAATGTCTTCAATTCAAGCACTCGAAGACTCACTTGGCCCATGTTGACTGCTGCAGGATATAACAGCAATTCGATAACCAAGAAAAGTAAGCAACAAACATAGTCTAATTATGCTTCGTACCGCCCAGAAAGACAAAGTTACCCATGCCTTTGTAGCCTGAGAAGCCCACGCTGACCTCCCTCGGCCGTCTCTGAATGAATTGCTGGTGGCTGCATGGGCTTATTATGCAGACCTGTTCAAACATTCTATTTCTCTGCAGAACAATCCCTGACATGCGCCAGGTCGCACATACACCTCTGTCGAATCCCAGGTTGTCTGCCTTGAACCCTTCTGACCCTGTTCCTTGATAAAACGGTTTTGGGGTAGTCAGACGGACCTAGTACTGTAGCAGCACCTGTGGCCGCCCGCCTGTTCATTTGGTTTCGACTGATCGGCACCGGACGCCCTATTGCGCGCTTGGCCAGCCTCTTTCTCTCAGGCTTCAGCTGATCAGATCCTCCTTGCATCGTCACTAATTCAAAGCGCCTCTAATTCCTGAGAATCATCCAACTTTGTGTTTGATTGAGGATTCTTGTGCGTTCGAGCGTTCCGCCTTTGTCGCTTTTCGTTCCTGACGATCCTTGGTTCCTTCGCCGTGCGCGACAACCACGACAAGGCTTGGTCTCACTCTCCGACTCATTCGCCCGCGTCTGCGCCTGCATCTACGAACGAGTTCACTATCCCCGAAAGGCACCATACGCAACTAGGCGACATCGACTGCGCGAAGAACGGACTTGACTTCACTGACAACTCGGCAAAGAGCGCACTGCGCCTGTAGCCGGCATGGCCACGGGAGGCGCAGGGCAGCCACCAAATTCTCCTCCTCAAAACATCAATCATTCTGGACAGCGCGGTGGTGCACCTGCTCCTTCTCCGTCGGCTGCGACTGCGGCGTCCCCTCCTTCCAAGCGCGAGTTGACGTCCTGGTGGAAAAAGTTTCGGAAGACGACTGAAAAGACGGATGAGCAAGGTGAGACATCATCAAGAGGTCTGTCGTTAGCAAACAAAGCAGCGACCAATTTGAAAACATAGAGGCCTCCTCACTCCAGTCAGCGTTGGCTAATTGTTTGACCAGTTGAACACGGCCCACAAGGTATCTTCGGAGTTCCTTTGGCGGAAAGCATCAGATACGCGAACGTTGCGATTTCATTACAGAACGAGCATGGCGAAAGTTTCATCTACGGCTATGTCCCAATCGTCGTTGCGAAATGCGGCGTTTTCTTGAAAGAGAAAGGTACAGACACGACCTTGCACTGGCAGACGAATCTGAGGCTAACGGGGTTGCAGCTACCGATGTGGAAGGCATCTTCAGACTTAGCGGATCTGCAAAGAGAATCAAGGATTTGCAAACAGTTTTCAACTCTCCTGACAGATATGGCAAAGGATTGGATTGGACCGGCTACACAGTCCACGATGCAGCCAACATCCTCCGTCGCTATCTCAACCAGCTTCCCGAACCCATCGTCCCTCTCGACTTCTACGAACGATTCCGTGAGCCCCTTCGAGCAACCCGAGTTCTGGGACCTGACGGCGAAATGCACCCCAGGGACCTTAGCGTCAGCGAGCACAGTGCGGCGGTGTCCGCATACCAGAAACTCATCACGGAACTTCCACCTCTGAATCGTCAACTTCTTCTTTACATCCTCGACCTGCTGGCAGTCTTTGCGTCCAAGTCAGACCTCAATCGTATGAACGCTGCAAATTTGGCTGCCATCTTCCAGCCAGGCATCATCTCGCACCCATCGCACGACATGTCTCCGCGGGAATACAGCTTCAGTCAAGATGTCTTGATATTCTTGATCGAGAACCAGGACAACTTTCTGATCGGAATGTCAGGCACTGCAGTTGATGAAAAGACACAAAAAGATGTCGAGAGCGGAGCACCCTCTGTACGTTCTCCGAAGGCTGTGGGCCGCTCGGCCTCAAATGCCAGTGCAGGTGCGGACAGTCTACGGAAGTACGGTGTACGTCGGAATGTGTCGGTCTCTTCGCGCGGGTCGAGAGAAAGGGGCAGTCCTGGAGTTTCGAGCCCGGGCACTCCGCCAGGTGTGGCCTCATTCACTGGAGGTGGAGGCATATCTCGGAGCAACACTGTTCCGTCGAAGCGATCTCCCGCCATTGCTTCGGGTCGGTTTCAACAGATCAACAATGCTTCAGATTCCTCACCAACGATCAGCTCTCCAATCGCAGGCTCGGAAACACCACCAGCGGCTGACGCGGAGGAACAGGAAGCGAACGCTTCTCAGCCTGCTTCCGCTGTGGCAGAAGAAGGCCCCAGTAAGGCGACTATAACTTCACCACCTATTCCAGGGCCACGGTCTTCGAGTCGACCCAAAAAGCAGCAGAGTCAGTCCGCATATGAGTCTGCAACGTTACCTGATCAGGCCGCCCCCGTCCCGCAGCAAGCTTCAAACCAAGCATCAGTTGCGCCAGCAGGCCCCGTTCCTCCCCGTGAGCGCAAGGTGACCAACTTGTTTCCAAGATCACCCATTTTTGGTCCTTCAGATCCTCAGGGCAGACAGCCGAAGAAATTGCAAAAGAGGCAGCGAATCCCAGGAAGCGTCAATGACAGTGCACAAAGCTCGTTGAATGATCTTCATGGCGAAGAGCAGAGCGCTTTTCATACGCCGCTTGTCTCACCAGACGCCACTAGCGTTGGTAAGATTGACCCTTTGGATGCGTTTCAGGGACCACCTGTGACGAACACAGCTGCCACGCCGGTCAATGAGACGCCAAACCCCAAACAATCTACTAATGCTACTAGTAATCACGACGAGCCAGTCCAGGCAGCAGGACTGAGGCCGCCCAAATCTCCGGCTGCATCAACACATTCTCGCTCATCCTTCACGGATCAGTCTGAGCTGGAGAACAATGACGACGGAGTGCCACGGCCAGGAAAGGAGAAGCGTCGTAGCCGCTGGAGATTTTCATCTTCTGCGAGGAAAGGAGAAAACTCACCTCTGGCGCTGCCGCCACCTATTGGACAGAATGCAGGAGCACGAGGAAGTAATAGTTCTTTAGGTAGCTCCAGGCAGCCGAGGAAGAGCTTCACGGGCGACTCTCAGCAACCGCAGTCGGCGCATGATTACCAGCCCTATGGAAGCGGACAGCAGTCATTGGTTGGGCAATCCAGCCAGGAATCGAATGAAGCTCCAATGGAGACGGAAAAGAAAGGTCTTTTTGGCAAATGGAAGGCCAAAATGTCACAGACCAGGGAAGAGAGGCAAGCAGAAAAGGAGAGGGCGAAAAGTCCGCCAAGGAATGAGAATGCGGCATCTCGAAGCAGTCTGAATGCCTTCACTCAGGAACACTTTGCAGCTCGGGGGAGGTCCTTTGACAAGCCTAGAGATGAGGCGGCGTTGTCGAGTGTTGCGGAAAAGCCTGTTACTGAAGGGAACCCAGCGGCGGATTCAGGCCAAGCAGACAAGCTAGGAGCAGGAATAGGTACAGGCGCAGGAACCGCCTGAATGAGATTAAAAAATCATGACACATGAGACATCTTGGCGTAATACGTTTTGTGAATGTCAGCAGGGCGTCGGAGCATGTTGGACAGGGTACGAGGAAGAAGAAGTACTGGGAGAAAATGGGATGAAGAGTGCCGATATCGAGGACTCGGATGAAGCACAGCATCCACGAGAAACAAAAAAATGGTGTGGATGGAAAGTCGTTCAACGAGGCTACAGTGGTCATCTGTTGGCCTATTGGATCATCATGACAGCAATGACCTTGAAAGAATGCATGATGTCCGTCTTGCAGTGCTGTTACTGTAATCATGATGATACCTAGCAAGCCTGTTTCCAGAAAAAGTGGCATGGTCTTACCAGTGTCGCCCGTCAGATGCAAATTGGTACTGTTTCTTGTTGTCGTCTCGAAGTCCTTCGCACACAACGATAGAGCTTTGTGCATTGTCAAAAAGGAGGTCATCAGCTCTATCGTGCATTGCTACTGGCTTGCCGTCAAGGCACCCGTTGTCGCGAACGCGTAGAACTTCAACTTATATCGTCGATGTACTCCCTGTCAGACGGTGCCACTTTTTCTGGAAACAGGCTCGCCAGGTAGTGAGTGCGAGCTGTATCAGTAGTGAGGAGGATGTGATGCAGCTTAATGCGGCTAGCGGCATCTTTGGACAAGCTCCACTTAAATTTTGCATGGTTGCACTTGCACATTTACTTTTCCAGCCCAGATGCGGAGAGCAGCCAGAATTTTTGGCCTGCGAAATAGGTGAACCATACCTGGTATTTTACGATAGCCCTCATATCTCACAAAGCCTTTCTTATTTGCCCCGTCTATCCTTAGTGAACATACTTATCGACCTCTCAGGACGGGTTTTGGTCTACGAAGTCCACTTCACGCCCTCTAGGTCCAACCAGTTACGATCGAGGATAAAAAGAGGTAGCACGAACTGATCGAACGCATCTTTGAGACGCCATACAAACCCTCACAGTAGCGCTGCAGGACGCACAATCCAAATCTCACAATGGCCAAAGACAAATCTACTCCTGCGGTGGACGCCAAATTGTCCAAAGAGGAGCGCAAGGCGGCGCGCAAGGCAGAGAAAAAGGCCGCGAAGAATGGCGCGGAGCCCACGGGCGTGACGAAGAGCAAGTCCGACAAGAAAGACAAGAAGGAGAAACGTAAGGTTCTCGCCGAGAAAGCCCTGAATGAGATCGACGGCGGCAAGAAGAGCAAGAAAACCAAGTCTGAAGACGATGATGAAGATGAGGAGGACGAGGATATGGAGGGTGATACGGCGAACGAGATCAATGGCGACGACGAAGACGAGGACGACGAGAACGAAGTTGTCAAGAAGAACGAGGCAAGTCTAGCGACTAAACCTGCTGGTCCGCTCGTGCCGTTTGCCAACCCCCTCGCCGACGACAAGGTCGCGAAGAAGGTGTTCAAGTGTGTTAAGAAAGGTATGTCCCCTACCCTCAGAAAGTAGCATTCGCTTTTTCCAGTGGTCTGCCAGGATGCTAATGCATCCGCCATCGCAGCTGCCGCCCACCGCACCCTGAAACGCGGCGTCAAAGAAGTCGTCAAAGCCCTACGCAAATCCGCTGGATCTTCGGGCGAGGCCACCCCTATCGGTGTCGTCGTTCTCGCGGCGGACATCTCGCCTATGGATGTGATTTCGCATATCCCTGTCCTTGCCGAGGATCACAGCATTCCGTATATCTACGTGACTAGCCGTGCTGAGTTGGGGACTGCCGGTCAGACGAAACGGCCAACGAGTGTTGTTATGGTGAGTCGAGATCCTGCGAAAAAGGGCGATAAGAAAGAGGATAGTAGCGAGGAGAGTTGGGAAGAGACGTATAAGGGGTTGGTTAAGGTTGTGGAGCGGGAGGGACGACATGTCAAGATCTAGATCACTCAGACTGTGGTTGGGATACTGTTGCTTGCTTTTGTCGGGATAGGAGAGTGCGAGGCGCTCTGTATCGGCGACACTGTGCATGAGCTGGTAAGATGAGGGAAGAGCGCAGAAGTTGAGGATGTCCTCCTGGTCTACGATGTTGGGGCGATGGATGAGATCGTCAGACAACCGCTTCCTCCTACGCACGGCACCTGTTGAAAAAAAAGGGTAGCCTCTAAGCGAGTCGATGTTAAGGCAAGCAGAATTGTCTTTTCGGGCAGGGACCAAATGATCGCCGAAGAAGAGGACTTGAAAAGTGTTTGTTCTGAAGTCGGGCCTCTCGCGATTTGCGACATCGTCTGTGTGATCGGTACATGGGCGTTAGCTGGCGTCTACGGACATTGCATGGTCCCAAAGTCTTGAGATATCTTGTGCGCGATGCAGTATCTTGCTTGGGTACTTGAGGCTAGGTGTTTTACGAGGATACTTCGTTCCGAACATGTTCAGAATATGCCATCAAGTACTCTTGTACAAAACTTGTGTTACACGATTGCATTCACCACTACCTCGCCATTTGAGCCGTGAGGCTGTCTGTCGGGACTCGACTTTTGGGTACTTCTTGATCGAAGAGAGATGCCGCCGTACATGCTATGCTTGAAGTAATACTGCCGCTGTCTCCAAATGCTTCGTGCTCAAGGTTGAATCGTGAACATGCGTCGTTTAGTCATTAGTTCGTTTTTTTTTGGCCGTAGCTTGGTCGCATGGGCAACTCTTTAGTTCATTATGTCGTTCAGTGCGTCAATCGTAGATGACTCGTGAGCTAGACAGATTCTTCAGGACCTAGACTTCCAGACTCTGATGCTTTTGGGGAGTCTTGCAGGGTTGAAAATCGGTCGCTCAGTTTTCTAAGCAAGGACTTTGGACGGGGATTTCGTGGACTGGTACTACGTTTCCGCAACGGCCTTAACGAGACCGCAGCCGTTGGTGGTAGCATGGGCTTGCCGTTCAGTTCTTGTCTGGAGGGACTCACACTGCGCGAAACCGGAGAAAGGTCTGTGTTAGACCTGTCCGTTTCCTGCAGCGTTGTGCCCTCTGACAGTGCTGTTTCCGTCCTCCTCGGACCATAATGCGACTCTGCATCCAGGTCGCTGGCTCGTCTTCTTGTCGGTGCGTAGTGTGGCTCTTCGAACTTGATCGTACTGGAGCGTTTGCGAAATCTGGATGGTTGTTCGCCAGTCTCCTCCTGCCACGTCGGTAGTCCGTTATTGACCTCGCTTGTAGGTTTCTGTGTTGCACGCCTTCCGACTCCAGGGATATGACTGTGAATACTCTGGGACATGCGTCGTGTCGTTGTTTGCAAGAACCCCTGAGTGCCGCGAATTGACATGTCCGGAGTCAAGTCGTGGGACAGTCTGGCTTCGAGACTGGCGTGGGTGGGCGTCTCGTGCACAGTTGGCCTTTTCTCTTCCGATTGCTGGAGCTTACGCTCTAGGATCTTCTTCTTTAGCCGTGCAGACCTTTTCGGTGCGGCACAAGAGCTAACGCGGATAAAAAGAAGTCCAGCGTTTCCTAGTATGGCTCTGACATTGTCTGGGTTATTAACAATCAGGATCAGGAGATATGTCGGGATGCAAATGCCCACGCAAGTGAGTGCAAATGGGAAATAAGAGTCGTCAGTAGGCATGTTCGTCATACCTGTGATTTGTAGCTCCCGTCAGTACTTGCAACCATAGGAAACGGGAAGGAGCTGGCTATTGGGTACACTGACCATAGATGGAAGTGACAAAGGTCAACGGCAGGTAAAAGAGTGTGACCAACGTCAGTAAGCGGATGTTGTAGCCTTGTTCGACTGTGATTTTGGCCATATTGACGGCTTCCCTGCTTTCGAGGACCGATGTACCGCTAAACAGCCACTCACGGAGTCCGCGAATATCTTTCTGTTGCTGCTGAAACATGATCAAGACCTCCTCCAGCCGGATTATCTCCTTTTCGAATTGTCGTCGAGTATGGACCAACTTCTTCCTCCAATTGTTGTAGCGAGAAGACTGTTCTTTCGTTCCAGGAAACAACGTCTTATGCTCTCCAGACCAGACTTCATCGGTAAAAGTCTCCTTATATGCGGCGATCATGGCCTTTATTTCATTGCTTAGCAGGCCCAATGTCTGCGATGCCCAGAAGTATCGCCGCGAATAGGTATACTTATCGTTCTCGAACAAGAGCTCGTCCCGTAGTGCGCTGTCAAAAATTGACTTGTTTGGTGGTGTTGCCAGCAGCTGTATACTGGAAAGCACCTCCTTTAATCTTTTGACAGCGTCTCTGTACTCTCCAAGGAGGGTGGCGAGGAAGGCATCAGGGCCATTCACGTAATGGTGGTTGGTCTCGTGGACGTCGACGCTGGATTTCCAATCCGGGAAACATTGTATCGAGAGAACATGCCATGGAGCGAAAGGGTCGTAGATATGCCCAACAATGGACTTCCTCTTTCTAGAATTTCGCCGTAGGCTGTGACTCGGCCTGCCAGCTAGTGAAAGTGCCACCACCGATGAACAAGTTGAGAGAGGAACGTTGTCTTCTTGAGGTTCTTCATAATCATCGTGATTTTGCCAGGGCAGCGGCGCTCGGCCATCTCCAATGATTGTATGATACTTGAAGACAAAAACGATTGACCTCTGTCGGCGATGGTCCTGTTGTAGATAGCCTTTGGTGATAGCTTTAGTAGGCGTGTGGTCGTCAATCAGTAACCGGTAGATGCTGTCCATGTCGAAGTGATCTTTCATCGTCAGATGAAGGGCTGCGAAGAGGCTTGAAGGTGGCTCTCTAACGACAATAATCCGTCCGACAGCCTGACGATCCCTTGTACTATCACTATTGATACTCTTCAACGCCTCCCATACCGCAAGTGGACCATCATCCGAATCACCCCGGCTGAGGCGTAGAGGGGCTCCGTCTGTCGAGACATGATAGATATCTGCGTGATGGTGATTTGCGTCTGATTGGTGGTGCCTGTCCTTGAGAAATATTCCATTCTCCAGTAGAGGGATATTACGGAGCAAATCTTGGAGGATGTACTTGCTATAAACGTCCCAAGGATGCGTCTTTAGGTGTTCGATCAGATCGGTCTCCGAGAAGTCCCTCGCCGACAAGATGTCCTGTGCAAAGAATGATTCATCATCCTCACTGTCAGAACTTCCGTCTCCCGTAAATATTGATCCCTTTGGAACATTTGTCTGATGGCGTTCTAGACTGAAAGTACCCTGTCTGGTCGGGTGACTGCCTTTGGAAGAAGATGAAGGCCTGTCACCAGGCCCACGTTCGGATATTGGCAGTGGAGATGTGGTCGGCGACGCTGCCAGTGACTGTGAGATTTCGCGTCCAGAGAATGCGTCCGAAGTCAAGTCTAGCACTGAAGACTGGCCGTTGAGAGCCTGATTCAAAGTCTCATGGACTTTTTCAAAGATTGAAAGATATGCTTTCCGATCAGCCTCTAGTTGTCGAATCAACCTGGAGACATCATTACTATCTAGCGTCATTGGTGGTACAGATTGCTGAGAAAGGTAGCCATCAAGCAGACTGGCAAAGGAGGCTGAGAAAGGTCTGGAGATTCCTCAGGCTCCATATATGAAGGCTCACGAGGCTAGCTTGGTAATGAGTGACGATCTCGCCGCCGAGAGACATTGCACTCAAACCCCCACTTGGTAGTGGACGGGCGACGAGAGATCAACCTTCGACATCAGTGCTGGCTTGATGCAAGCAAGCACATACTGACGGGGCGCGGTCTTGGCTGAACCGTCCTCAGGGCGATTCCCGCGGTAGAAAGCGTGGCTAAGTATGTAGGTTAGTGGAGAGGTTCCATCAGTACCAATCTTCGGCAGAACACCGAGGGGCAAGCAACCAGCAGATTCCTCGAGTGACAACCCGAGATAGCAGGGGATAGCAAGGGCAGCGAGGCAAGAGCGGCCTGTCCGTGACGAGTTTACACGAAAAGACCTGGTCAGCTGAAAGAGCCGCTCGTGAGGCTCAGTCACTGATACAGTACAATAGGGACTTACCAAGCACCTATTAGCATCATAATTGGGCACCTCAAATGCCCGCCATTTGCGATGCAGGACGCCGTGCATTAGCAAAACCTTAGCATGTTGCATAAGTCTTATAGGTAATCATGTGGCGACTTTTGTAGTTGGAGAAGGGGGCTTTTTGTGGTGAAGAGAAGGATCGAGGCACCGCTTGAAGGTTGTACGATGAAATGGCCGTATACCCGACTCAGTTGATCTTCTATACATTTTTCTTTGGCCCGCGCCATGCAGGGCGGTACTGTCTCTATAGTTCGTATCTGAAGCACCTGCTTTTATTTCTTCGGTTGAAGACCGATAGTGTCTAAAACTCCCTCATCATCACCGTCACCTTGTCCAAAGACGTCCTCGTCGTCGGTGGCTTCGTCGCGGTATTCTGCTCGTTCATTTGGAGCATCATCAAAGTAGTCTACTGCATCGTCGTCGGCCCCCAAGGTGTTGGCGGCAACTTGTGCTTCTGGGTCGTCGTTGTACTGATCCGGAACGTGGCCTGTTCTTCGGACAGAATTCCTTACGTTACTCGCTTCCTCGGCCTCCAATTCTTTGGCTCGAGCCATAGTCTGTCGGTAGATGTAGTAGCCTGTCAGAACACCAACAGTGCCTCCTATTACAATACTGGAGTAGTTGACCATTCGATCTCCGAAGGTCATCTTCTCTCTTGTCCTTGCAATGATGGCCAGTCTGCTTCCAATGAAGACGTGGACGAACAGTTTCGGGGTGACAATTGCCGTAGCTAATGCGTACATGGCAGGATGTATGGTCGGAAATGTTGACATTGCTCCATTTGACAAGGAGTATGGTAGTGGGCAGAATCGAATCATGCATAATAGTTTTAACCCGTCGTGTTTAAGGATCAAGCTGAAAGCCGCAAATCTTTTGTCGTTGGCAACCCAACGATCGACCCATTTTCGAAGAATGGTTCTCGAAACGATGAAGGAGCAGAAGGAGCCTGCGACGGTGGCAGTCGCTAGAATCAACCACCCTTCCCACACTCCGTAGACGAAGCCGGCAGTAGTACCACAAGTCGAGTACCCAATGACAGGTGGAAACGCGGTGAAGAATATGATAGTCCACAAGATGGTCCAGCCTCCTGTGGTATTTTTCCAGCGTTCAGCAAGGGGCTCGAGCAAGCCGAAGATGCGTTCGTTGAAGATCAGAAACAATATCACCAATGCATCAAGGACGACGATTCCGATGACTGTCAGGACCCGTTGGAGGAGGGTCATGTTTCCCCATACCGTAACGATGCGTCTCTTGAGCTTTTCCGCATTGTTAATGAGGTTGTCCCGCCAGGCAGTTCCGCGATTTTGTACAAATGGTGAAGTCCGGCCGGTGGACGCAGATCTTCGAGGCGGTTGCCAGGGACTGAGGAGGGCAGCGCGCGGCGATCCTGCATCTGCGTCAGGGAGTGTGATATGCTTTGAAGTCATCTTTCCGGTTGCTGCTCAGTAAGGTCTAGAAACTGGCAGTTGTGGACAGCGTCGGTCGCGGCCGGGTGGACGAGGCGGGAGAGATGTACTAGGTCAACAAGGAGTTGCACATTGTCAGGAAGGGGTTGCCGGTGGTGTTGAACCCAGACAATCGGAAGGCAATGATTGTAATGTACAAGAGCTTAGCGACGAAAGGCAGGCAGACATGAACGATAATGCAAAGGAATGAAACACAATTGTACTGGCTGCGACTCGGCAAGTTGTCAGCTTGTTGTTCCGAATGCAACTTGAGGTCAGTGAAATCGTACAAGGGCAAATTGGTCAGTGCTTGTGCCGTCACCGAGACTTCTGATACGTCATTGAAATTCCGCCCCTATCGATCAATATATTGGGGCCTAAAGCAGTCCCGTTGGTGTTGGCAAAGGCCCGGGTACGATAGAGCCACGGGGGTATGGCCGGAGACTGATGGAAGCAACAGTAAGAACAGGTGTTCGTGTGTCCTTGCCTTATGCTTGGTTTCTGCTTCTGTAGACGCTACTTCGGGTTGACTCATAACTTACAGCTTGAAGAATGGAATGCACGTGTGTGTCGTGGTGACCTTTCTTGGTTAAGAAGTTAGGATTAAGCAGGTGGAGTGGACTGCTTCGGCACCCCAGGAAGAGCACTGTGGCTGCTGTACCTTAAGCCTGTAGGCGTCAATTTCGTCCTTCATTTTGGGCGTCCGCTAGCGAAACTTGATCCACGGGAACTTACTTACACGCTACCAACCCACCCCAGACTTCGTTGTCGCTTCTGTCCATCACTCCTCCCTTTGGGTGCGCATCTACGTAAGGTATCCCAGTCGGCCCTCGTGCCGTATGATTGCCGTCGAACTTCCTCGAGTACTCGATATATCCTGTCTATCTACTCAGGTAGTCCGATCAGGTGTCTATCAGACTCCCTTCACTTCTGGCGATCGTTCATTTACCGCCTACCCCTCCGCCCACAGGTCGTTCGCTTGCCTGTCTCTACAACGGCTACGGTACCTCCACACGAGCTTGAGGACAGTGTTGGCGCATGCGGACTCAGCTGTCGGCACCAGTGACTGGAAGCACTTCAGCCCTGCTCACAGGCGCTGAGCTTCGAGGAAAAGCATGATTTATACAATGCGACCATAACCCGCCGCGCGTACATATCACAGCTGTTCATGCCCGACACCTTTTTCCCGCACGATTTCCTCAAGTCTTACTCGCTTAGACACCCCTAACGACCGACATGATTTCTGACGACCATTACGAACTGTGTCGTCCAATACTGGACGACAACACCATAGAAGATGAAGATAAGACCGACCTGCTGGAAGACTTGCTCAGCAAGCAGGCAGGACTGAGAGGGAGCGCCCTGGAGAATGCGGTAATGAATGCCCTATGGAAACACCGCAATACACAGCGTGGAGAGACATCAGACACTCCCTTACGGCATCAAGTCATTCGAAAGTCGTCTCCAGCGCCCTGGCAAGCCAACCGGGCTCCCACCCCGCTAGGGTCACCACCGCCTCTCTCTTCCAGCCCGGCTCTTTCAGCGGGGTTCCCAGCTGCACGACCGAGCTTTTCTCGACAACGGTCGAGTGCGCACTCTCCATTTGTCTCTCCAAGACCATCTCCCAGGCTTGCTCTCGCCCAACCGATACCTCATAGCCCTAGCCTGAATGCATATGAGTTCTCGGATGCCAGTCCTGCTCCGGATATCTACGGTGACTATGGTCACGAGAACGTGGACTGGCTCCTGGGTGACGAGACAGCTAGCAATGCCTCCTCTACCGGCAACTTGAGTGGTGCCGCGCCTGAATGGGCACCTCAGCCTGATATGAGTCCGTATGACATTCTACGATCTGTGCTCGGGGATCGAAAGACGGACGAAGAGATCGAAGAAGCACTCAACAAGAACTCTTATGACCTGGGCACTACCATAGCTACCCTGCTCGGTACAGATACTGCTGACGCCCAATACACTGCTATTCCGAATAGCGAGGCCAATGTCCTGGTGGGAAAGTCGATGGCGGTGAACTCGGCCCGCCCATCCACACCTGGAGCAGCCAAAAGTCCGATCGTCTGCAAATACTGGTTGGCGTCTGGCTCATGTCTCCGTGCGGATTGTCGTTTTGCCCACGACACTAGTGGTTACTTGTGCAAGTACTGGATGAACGGAAATTGTCTAGCAGGTGACGCTTGCCAGTTTTCCCATGACCCCTCGCTTCTTATCGGTCAGCTGAGCGTGGGCGACACCACCTCCTCACAATCCTTCCAGCTTCAAGACCAGTACGATCAGTTTCCCAGCCTGTCAGGTCAGAACGCGCGAAGCACACTTCAAGCGGGTCTTCTCGCAGGTAACACATTCGTGCCCAGCAGCCAAAGAAATCGTGGTGGGTTAGCAAATGTCGCCCCAAGCTCACGACCACAGTCAAGGCCTAGTTCTCGCCACCAGAATCGTTCCGAGACTCCATCTTCTCTGGCAACGGATGATCCGGATGCTTTTCCGACTCTCGGATCATTGAGCGCAAGAAGAGTGTCAAAGCACCACGGACAACGATCTAGACATGGACATAGTTTGGAGAGAGAGACATCATCCTCGCTGGCTGATGTCGTCCGCATGTCACCATCTCCAGCACCTGGTCAGCAACGCAAGAATGAAACGCCGCGCAAGATTCGAACTTATGGGGGGTCCGAGAGTACAGCCGCCAAAAGAATACCTGAGCCTCAACACATTCCGTGGTTGGAGACAGGTTCACGTGCTAATCAGCAGTACTTAAAATACAGACAAGAAGCCATTAAGCATGGTAGTGTCCGCAACAAGTTTTTGCAGAGGTAAGTGGAAATCCCAAGCACATCAAGGCTTTTTCTGACAGTCGGTGAGTGCTGCACAAGCATGGAATCGAAACGATGCACGGGCAGCAAAAGCATTGTCACTTCGAGGACAGGCTGAAAACGATGCCATGAGAAAGGCCCACCGAGAAGCGGCCAAGGCATTGTACGATGAACGAAATTCACATCTCGTGTCGCTAGATGAAGACGAAGAGTTGTACATCGACCTGCATGGACTTCATCCCGAGGAAGCCATCGAGTATCTCGAGAACATCCTTCTCGCCCAATTTCAACGAGGTCGGCGCATTGTTTACGCGATCACAGGCACTGGTCATCATAGCAAGAATGGCAAGGACAAGGTCGGCAAGGGCGTACGCAACTGGCTCAATGAATGGGGCTATACCTTTCGTGAGTTTAGCGTGCCAGGTGAGCGAGGTGGATACATTGGGGGAGTGTTGGGAATAGATATCACCAGTCATAGACGGCAACCTGTCTCTACGGAGAGCTCAAAAGAAGAAGAGGAGACCTCCCCAACACCAGTTATGGCGACACTCGGCGGCAAGATACAGGTTCTCAAACGTGAGGAAGTGCCAGCATGAGCGTGTGCGAATGCCGCATTCAGCCACAACAAACACAGGCGGAAGGAATCGATACGACGGCTGGAAGGGTCGTCTGCTGGTTCAGCCAGACGACGAGAAATACTGGCTAGCCGCGATAGGATGCTGGCTTGCAGCAATATATGCTTGAATAGGATATATAGCAAGGCACCTTGACTGTTCACCGCCACTGTACGCCAAACATTTTGCCCACTTTCCCCTTGACACCTCTTTCAGCGTCTTTGTTCTCCAGGTATACCGTCTCATGGCCCTTGACCGTCAGACTCAGAAGTTGGTAATCCAATCTGTCTCCTTCCCTGGGCTTGGTCATATGTACGGATACGATGCCCATTCCCTCGGGACCCTCGACGTTGAAGTGCATACGAAGATGCGTCGTGCCGAATCTGTCCGTCTCTGTGCTGTGCGCGAGAGGTCTGGCTCGCGCCCACTTATTCGACGTCGGTTCGCCGTACGCTTTGATCTGTGATGATGGACCCAACAGCGCGCGACACTCGGGGCTGGCTTTGATGCGGTTGACCGCCGCGTTGAACTGGATCGTCGAACTTTCGGGAGCGAAGAGTTCGGTGTACAGAAGGTAGGATATTGTGATCTAGTTCTGTTAGTACCATCTACTCATAAGAGACCCCGGACTACGTACAGTTCCGACTAAACCGGCAGCGACAAGGAGGAAGTTGAATGTTTGTTGGGTGCCGCGCGCCGCTTTCTCGCCGGTGCTCAGGTCGGACCAGTTGTAGCGGCCGTCGTCGCTTGTTACGGTTATTGCTCGTCTGCTTGGGGTTGGACTGGAGCTGGAGCTTGTGTTGGTGCTTGCATGGCGGCGGGTGATGCGAATGGGAATAGAATAGGTGGTAGAGCCGAACGATGTAGAGTCTCTGGAGGCACACGACACTGTGCTTGCTTGACCACTGCGGATGCGGCAAGCTTGCTGGAATGCTCGGGCTTTGCTGGCCATGTCGTGCTGTGCTTTTCGTGGGCGTTGGTTATAGTGACGAGGGTGGTGACCGAGCTTGCAGGAGGTGCGATGCGTGACTACCACTTATGCTGTCACGAGAGGTATCGGTGAGGTCGTGGCTGCGGAAGATTTCAAGGTCAGGGAAGAACGTTTTCCGGAGAAGAAAACCCCCCGCATTGAGCGGGAAATGATGCTTGTCTGACTGGGACGCCTTGACCTGAGGAGCCCTTAAGAGGCTCGAAGGAAAGACTACAGTCTTATAAAGAGACTCACTCGTTCTTTCTATGTCACTGTCACATTGCATCAAGATCTAGAGATGCTCACATCAACATGACCACGAGACCGGCTCTCCCTGACTTCAATTTGGATTGTAGATTCCATCTCGCGATGCACATTGTTATTAACTGGTTGAAGTTGGGCTATTTCCAGTCAATCCTAGAGAGCCCAGTCTGTGTTTGCCTGCTGCTGTCTCGGAAGAAACACTGAAATCATTTTCCATGCGGACGCTGCATCGAAGTCTTGATCAAGTCTGAAACAAGCAACACTTGAAAGTGATGCATATTCGTCTTTCTGCGGGGAACTGGTGACACTTGTATCAAACACTAAAAGTACCACAGACCCCTAGTTGCCGCCAACAGCAAGGTAAGTTATCAAAAAACACTGACTTCTGTCTTTTCTTTCATTTCCAGTCTCTGACCCCAACGACTGGATACTGTGATCAAATCTTCCTCATCCCATCGTCTTGTCGAAGCCAGCAGAAACAGCAACTATGTCCCAAGAATTCAACATCCAGCCGCACTTCGGCACGGCACTAGGCACATTTCTACGCTCTCAATACTTTCGCACACCAGCATATCCAACGCACTCCTTCGCCAATCAAACCGTCATCGTGACCGGTTCAAACGGCGGCCTAGGTTTTGAAGCAGCCCGCCATTTTTACCGACTCAATTGTGCCAAACTAATCCTGGCCGTGCGAACCGTGTCCAAAGGCGAGACCGCGAAAGAGGACATCGTGCGGAGCGTCCAGCATCGCACAGACGGCTTCGAAGCCATCGAAGTCTGGCCCCTCGACCTCACCAGCACTCAATCCACACTCTCTTTCGCCGAGCGCGTCAAATCCGAGCTCCCTCGTGTCGACGTTGTCGTCGAAAACGCAGGCATCAACAACACGGCATGGCAGGTCGTCGAAGGCTTTGAGCAGGTCATTCAAGTCAATGTGATCAACACTCTCCTTCTCGCTCTGTGCCTGTTGCCTAAATTGACCGAGACGAGATTCAAGTATCCCGACTCGATACCTCATCTCGAAATTGTCAGTTCAGAGGTGCATCACTACACCAAATTCCCCGAGGTGAACGCCCCGGATTTGTATGAGGAATTGAACGACAAGTCAGCTTTCAATGGTATGGATAGATACAATGTGAGCAAGCTCATTGAAGTCCTCTTCGTTCGCGAACTCGTCGACCGGATGAAAGCCACCTCTCCAGAGCCGCCTGTGGTCATCACGCTGGTCAACCCGGGATTATGTCGATCCAATCTCGACCGCAGCATGAATGTCGTGGCTCAATGGCTGCTGTACGGGTTTCGGCTGATAGCTGGGCGGTCGACAGAAGTCGGGTCACGGACGCTGGTGTACGGTGCGTGTACCGGACCAGAGTCGCACGGCGAATTCATGTCCGATGGGCAAAACCAGAATGTTGAGCCGTGGATTTATACGGAGACTGGGAACAAGGCCCAGCGGAAGGTGTTTGAGCAGACGATGCGTGTGTTGGATGAGCGGAGATTCAGGGATTCGAAGGCGGATTGGGGCGTGGCTTTGGGAAGTTATTGAGCCAACGTTGGTCCAGCAAGGTCTCGACAGCGAAGTGTGAATTGTGTATAGTAGTGGAAGCTCTCCTCTCCAAAAGTGTCGACTCTATGACAAGAGAATCCTTCGCCCGATCATGGTGATTGAGGATTGGCTCGTAGAAGGGCTGCTGGTCACGGCTTATGAGAAGGAGCCTCGTTCATGGCCCGCTCAATTCGAGGGGATCAATATGTATGCTCTTCCTAGGACGTAGTCCCTAGCTGTATAGGCTTAGATTCTTTCGTCAAGGTCTGCTATAGCACGGTTCTCGTCGAATAGTCTTTTCCATATTGCGTCCTGAACTGTACATGACTGTGTATTCCTCTTAATCTGGATTGATGAGTCTGTATCCTGTATTCCTAGGTCGTTCTCTGACAACCTCGCCTCTGATGACATATTGTCTTTGTCTTCTGTATCATCTGGCCCGCATATCAGTCTCGCTCTACATCTGTATCTAGGCACCCGGTCTGTTCAACGAACTTCGACTCCTCTTTCTCATCCCGATCTGCGGCCTCTGTAAGTCGCTGTGGCTCGGTCGCCGTGCTGACGAACCTCCACCATCATCTACATCCTTTCCGCTGGTCACCGCCGTCCCCAACTCATAACTCTCGCCCCGCTCCAGAGTATCATCCACCACGGCATTCTCGTCACTCTCGTTCAGCGGTGGTGTGCTGGACTCGCTCACACCATACGCACCGCCCACGCTTTCCATGACGAACGGTCCCGCTGTCGGCGCGTCAAGCGCTCGGAGTTCTTCTTCTCGAAACCATTTTGGCATGAGCCATGTGCGGACGATGATGAGTAGGAGAAGAACGATCGGAAATCCGATCGCGGCAATGGTCTGGGATATGGCGAAGGTCGCACCAAAGCCAAGAAGTGCGATGGCCACAAACGCCCAGATGGCTGATCTCCGCTCGATGCGCGCCAGGGGATCGCTCGCATCAGTCAATTCCTTGTCTCTGGCCAGGAAGAACAACTTTTGAGTAATTCCGTTGCCTTCAAGCGCTTGAACGCCCATGACAAAGAACAATCCTGCAAGTACACCCTGAGGAATGAGGTGTAGGACAATGAGCAAAGGTCCAGACATGGTGAAGAGAAACAAAAGACCTTGGGCGAGGTTGCTGACCCGCTGCTCGACGACATGATCTGTTACTCGAACGACGTGACCTTGTGCTTTCTCGTCTACCACTTGCCTCGTGGCGCAAAGTGCAGCAGTGTGAAAAGGTGCTTGCGGAATTAGGCCGTTTGGGAACGGGATGCCCAATAAGCCAGCGACCCCGGTCGTTAGACCTAGGAGGAAGATATCCCAATGGAAGCCAGGTGGTTTTCGCAGGGGAAACTCCGACCCCTGAGCGATAAGAGATGAGACTGGTGACGGTCAGTATCCGTCAAGAAGTGCAAGACAAGTAAGTATGCTTACCATTATGATCAAACCAGAATAGGATGGTTAGCAACATCGCAAATGGAATAGCCAGAAAGACCTCCCCAACACTGATATCCCAAAAGTGTACGAACCAGCCACGATTAGCGGTCGGAAAGAAGGATTTACTCGTAGGTAGTGTTTCCAAACTGACGTTTTGCATGTGGCCTATGTGGACAAATCCGGTGAAGAAAATGATGGTGAGCGGAGTGCCATAATCTTCGATGAATTTTCTCGGTATGCGGTGCAGGAGCTTGCTGTTACCAAGCAAACCGCACATGTAAGCCACGGCCAATACCAACAGACTGACCATGATGGAGAGATATGCACTTGCCGCGCCAGCAAGCCCCCATTGTCTGGTCAAGACCTGGATTCCCTTCTGGAGGTAGATGAATGCAACATAGAATCCGAAGGTGTCACAACTGAATCGCGTGACATAGGTCAAGGCTTTACAGCTGTTCGTGATTGCGAGGATCCAATGCATGATGAGCGACCATATGCCGATCCAAGCCATGAAGGCGAAGTAGTTCGTGCCGCTGGGAACCACGATGTCGTACACGGTGTAGGAGAAGACCGTTATTGGACCCGTCACTCCGACAATGACTAGTGGTTGACATGCGAACAGTGAGAAGACCACACAGCCCAGTACTGAAGATAGAAGAACTTCGTTAACACCGTATGAGTTGTGTGTTTTGGTGAACATATCGAGGGAGAAGGCAAGAGCCGGCAGAATACTGGAGGAGTTGTTAGTCCATTATTCAACTTCCCAAGGATACCGGGTTCAATTGCCATACTTTGCAAAGTACATGTAGACTGTAGCAGGAACGACTCTATAATCCCAAGCATCTTTCCAATCACTCCAATAGAACGGTGCCCGTCTCTTCACGTCGTCGATCATGCCCCTGAACCAACGAATCTTATACCACTTGGACGAGCGGCGGTGGGATGATCTTGTCGTTTGGCGTGTCACATTCTCAGACAGGCGTTGAAGTTCTTCGGGGTCGGGTCGAGAGTGACTTGAGTGGAAGGACGGCCGGCCTGTGTGCTGCCATGGTTTCCTTTGCGAGTGAGATGAGGATCGCCGTCGCAAGCCAGGTACAGGCCTAGAGGAGGAAGGAGTAATGGTCTCTGTCTGAGTGGCCATTGTGTCCGGGGTCAATTATATACATTCAACAACGACGTTATTCGGGGATCACGAAACATGTTCGGGACTGCGCAACAGACAAAAGAGTGCGCGGAGTATCACCGATGTAGCGACAGTCATACAGCCATATCGCGTGGCGACCAAAGACCCAAAGATGTCTGCTCACAGGGCGTTGACGAGACCTTGGCGCAGATTGAAGGTTATCGACAAAAGCTGTTGAAGTTTATCATTAACCGATGCAGTCGGTGACGTGCAGACAATTGGAGATTGAGGATTGAAGGTGCGGAGAAGAACGAAAAGAGCCTCAGCGCCGGTAAGGTCTAAGTGGAGTGGAGAGGGCGGCGGAGGAGCGGGAAAGAAGATGATCCGAGGATCAACGACCGGGCACCATCATTCTGAGATCATGACCAATACTCATACGCCATACTGACTCTATGTAGGTCCATAGTCAATCTGCATTATTCAGCCCTGAGATTTTCCTACAAAACCAGAGTATATAGTTGAACATATGAACAAACTCACCCGTACCCTGTCTAGCACACTTCCCCGCTTACAGCAACAAGCGCAACATCTTGCCACCATGTCTTCACGACCAGATATCACCCTATATACAGACGCTACGCCCAATGGAATCAAAATCTCCATCGCCCTCGAGGAGCTCGGTCTGCCGTATAAAACTGAGCACATCAACATCTCGACCAACAAGCAAAAAGAGCCGTGGTTCCTGGAAATCAACCCGAATGGTCGCATCCCAGCAATAACCGACACCTTCAGCGAGGGGCAGAAGATCCGAATATTCGAGGGTGGCAGTATCCTGCAATACCTCGCCGAAGAATACGACAAGGACCACAAGGTCAGCTACCCCAAGGGCAGCCGCGAGTACTACGAGGTGAACAACTGGTTGTTCTTCCAGAACGCTGGTCTGGGCCCTATGCAGGGCCAGGCCAACCATTTCGTGCGGTACGCACCCGAGAAGATCGAGTATGGCGTCAATCGTTATGTCAACGAGACGAGGCGTCTGTACGGTGTGCTGGACAAGCATCTCCAGTCCTCCAAATCGGGTTTCATTGTCGGCGACCACATCTCCATTGCCGACATCACCTGCATAGGCTGGGTCATGTGGGCGGCTTGGGCCGGCGTGGAGATCGATGAGTTCCCGACCTTGAAGAAATGGGAGGAAATGATGTTGGCAAGGCCGGGCGTCAAGAAGGGTGCCGATGTGCCCAAGCCGCTAAATATCAAGGAGAGGCTCAAGGACAAGGATGCGGCGGACAAGTATGCCAAGGAGTCGAGTTCGTGGATCGTTCAGGGCATGCACGATGATAAAAAGAAACATGAATCATAGTGCCTGCTAAGCATCGCCTGTGCCTTTGAGAGGAGGTGTGTGGCAACTGTAGGATAAGTCTTTGCCAGGATTGACATATTCTCCGCAAGGACATACTAGGATTCAAGTCATGCCTTTTCATGGACAATTCCGCGCGGCTTCCCTGCACCTATTCAATGCAAGTCCACAACTTCGATGATTTCTTCACTTGCATAATACCGGGTCAACAGATCCTGCCCGTTAATCGGGCATTCGCCTGCTCTTGGCCATCTCCAGCAAGTGCAGAAGGGCGCTAGTACCGATTTGTTCGGGATTTCCATATCTGGAATATCTGAAGATGCCGGCAAAGGATCCACAATCCGGACATTCATAGTCTCTATTTTGCTCCCCGGCTGTTGCTTTCAACCTTGGGGGTCTGTCTTGATTGCATCTGCGGACCCATCTGTCTGTCCATCCGGATGGTATATCTATCCGTGCAGAGTCTACAGGATGAAAAGTCAGGCCGATGTGATAATGAGTCGATTTCACTTCTTCACCAACACTCGTACAAAGTTTGGCCTGTACCCTGGCTGCAGCCGTCTTGCCGTTATTGATTGCTGAAAAATGGCGTCGAAACCGGGAGGCCATTTCCTCCAAGGGAAACGCATTATCGTGGCAGGAGGGGGCATCGCGGGGGCGATCTTTGTCGCAGCCTTGGACCAGCTATGGGACTCTTCTCTGCCACGGCCCGTGGTCACGGTGTTTGAGAGGGAGAAGAGCCGCGAGGCTTCTGTCCAGCAAGATCCTTACACGCTCACCCTTAACGGCGGCAATCAAGACGAAGGGCTGGTGGCGCTCCAGCAACTGGGACTTCTGGAGAAGGTTCGCTCAGCGCCCTCGACAATCCTCAACAGCGGCGTCATCATGGTGTGGAGCGACAGCTGGAAATACCTGGCCTCCATCAACCCGAAACCCCATCAAGGCTTACCGGCGGCGACAATGCGTATCACGCGCCAGCACTTGAAAGATATCCTGTTGGATCGGACCGACAAGGAGTCAGCGAAGAAGATCACCGTCGACTGGCGGTACGGGTGTACCTGTACTCGGGCGGAACGGCTGTCATCGTCGACAAGCGGACCTCTCCGGGTTACCATCGCCGACAGAGCACAAGACGGCAGCGACAGATCGTGGACCCAGAACTGTGACCTCCTCATTGTGGCCGACGGACCCGACAGCGTGCTGCGAGGGAGCTTCTTCCGGTCTCAAGACACAAAGCCGAATTACGTGGGCGTTACGCAGATCGGCGGCATCTCGCGTCTACCCTCGGGCCTCCCTCGTCCCATCCACGAAGATTATGGTCTGCAGATGTCCTCGGGAGAAGGCGTCTGCTGCATATACACTCCCTTTGATGACACAACCGTCGGCTGGGCATTGAGTAAGAAAGGGGAGCCCAGACGAGAGGCCAAGGTGGGATACGAAAATGAGCCGAAGGCGTTCGATTTGCTGAAGATGGAGGCCTTAAAGACGGCGTCCATGTTCCAAGAGCCCTTCAGGACCGTTGTCGAAGCCACGGATCCAGCCACCGCTTTCGTCCGCCTGGCCATGGAGAAACACCCTTTTCGGCATGACACAGCCACGGCATCATCACCTCTGTTGGGAACGTCAGGAGCAGTCGTCTTTATCGGCGACGCGAACCACACTCTCAACCCGTACGTGTTGGACGGGGCGAACCTGGCCCTCAAGGATGGCTGGGACCTCGCTGAGCAGATGTGCCGCAACTCACACTCCATCGAGGCTGCGGTCGACGCCTACGACAAGCTCAGCGTCCCTCGCGCTCAACACGTCATACATTTCTCAAAAGAGCGCATTCGGTTTGGCCATAGCACGGGCCTCACGTGGAAGGTGTACAAGTATGGTATGGCCGCCCAGAGAGCCATGGCTAAGAAGGACTAGTCAAGTCCGGCCAATGTCGACTAGTGAGGTTTGTTAGGGGAGAGGAGATAGGACTTGGTAGGAACTGCGCTTGTGACTGTGCAGCATTTGTGTTCAGCGTTCTCGTATTGGCATGAAGACCCGGTGATGTGGGAAGCGAATTCAGACTTTGCACATTGCATGCCCCATGGTGTAATGTGCTAATGCAAGAACGATCATTCTTCCTCTCTTTCGTTTGTGGGGTCCGATGCAGAGAGGGCGCTCCCCAATGTGATTCGCATCCACATTGAGTGCGCCTGTCTTTCTTCCGGGTTGACAGATATTGGTCTCGCATAATGACTGCCACAGGATGTCACATCATCTTCATCATGCTCGAAGGTAGCCGGTGGACCTGTTGTGCTGACAGGGCTGCAGCTTCGCTTCCTTGTACAGTGCAGCGGATAATATCCAAAGATATGAACCTTCCAGAACAAGCGGCAGAAGCTTTTCGGTGGACCTATGGCTCCGTTGGCGTAACTATTCCTGTATGCACCATGACGAAAAGAAGAGCATCTTGCATCCTGCGACACCTTGGAATCACCCGCAATAGTGCTAGCCGATCCACTGCACGCCTACCGTATATAGCAGCCGTCCTTCCCTGGTCATTGCCAGATATGCATCGAGCAGTCGGGAGCCACCCTGCTGCATACACGATGTTGCAGCGGCATGACGGCAACAAGGTGTCAAGGTAAGTAGAGGACGAGCAATGGCTGCAAGTTATTTTCATGCAAAGGCTTGCATACAACGTCGACATTTTGACCGTGATCTCAATGCTTGCTTACCATGCAGCAAGATAGACGAGGTTTCCCGTTTGAGGAAAAGCTTCTTGTGCCACAAGCCGGTCGAATTGCCAATTCGTCTCTTTGGGACAAAGGCGTGGTCGGACTTGCAGGATGACTGTCTGTATCTGCTCACTCAGCAAGTTCAACCATCAAGTTGGAAATGCAAGTCCAAAGCTCAGAATGATTGGTACTGACGGGTAGAATACCTTGCCAATCCCATGGCTGTTAAGGCTTTGGGATGGATGCATCTGCCTGATGCCCTTGATATACGGTCACAATAACACGTCGCAAGGTCCTTGGAAAAGTATCCTCCAAAAGGGAAACAGCATGGGAGGAAATCATACTTTCGAGGTGACGCTCCTGCACATGGGTTCCTGAAGACGCACAAGCCTTACTATGTCTGGTGCATTGACAATGGCATCAATGACGACACAGACATGTGTCGAATGGAGCGCTTGGATATCAGGTCTCCTGGGGAATGGGTCGTGAAGTCGGTTAGATGGTATGCAAACTGTTGGTATGCGGTAGTAGTCCGGAAGTCCGGAGGAAGACAACATCGAAAGCAAGATGGTCGAGTCGACAGGGTAAGCTAGTGACAATCCTGCAAACATCGCAACATAGGTGGTCTTCGGGCATGCCCTCCGAAAAGCTCGTTTAGTAGGATGCTGTGTGTGTCCTCGGGCATAGCTCCGCGCACATGATGACTTTCGTAAGCAAGTCAACCAGTAGTAAGCCCAACACCGTAGTCGTAACCTGGTTAGCTAAGCTGTGGAAAGGAGAATGAGGGGAACACGAATAAAACCATTGCGCATACGTGACTTTCACGTGACTTAGGAGGCCATTGTCACATGCAGGTGGAATTGACGATCATCAAAGTAGTTCTTAATCTGGCATATCCATCATTGACCAACTTTCAGAGATCAATGCATCCGTCAGTGTCCGACAGGACCATGATCCCCTACTCATGACGAGCAAAGAGAATGTACTCGTATCCAGGTCGTTGCAGATCGTCACACTGCAGGAGCAACCACAGCAGCAGCATACTTTGGCAACCCAGTCACTTGGATTGTTAGGGACGACGAGCCGTGTGTGCAAAAGAAAGATCCTTCGAAAGTGTTCTGTACGAGGTACAAGTAGGTAGTTATCAGTCAGCAAGGCGCATCGCCTACCTCCATGGGTAGGCGCACATTAAGTTAGGTTAGGTTATGGTTGTCGATCATAGGTCATAGCCTCCGAGCCTGTTTCCAGAAAAAGTGGCACGGTCTGACCAGTGTCGCTCGTCAAGCGCAAATGAGTGTTGTTTCTTATTGTCGTCTCGAAGTCCTTCGTACACAATGATAGAGCTCGGTGCATTGCCAGAAAGGAGGTCATCACCTCTATTGTGTATCCTTATAGGCTTGCTGTCAAGGCACCCGTTGTCGCGAACCTACAGAACTTCAATTTACATCGTCGATGTACTCCCTGTCAGACGGTGCCACTTTTTCTGGAAACCGGCTTGCCTCGTAGATGATGACTTAATCGCTGTCAGTTCTCTTCACGTCGAAAGGAAACTGAGCTGTTCATCTCGTTCAGCAACACGAAAAACGGAAAAGTGATTGTTTGGGCAGGAATATTCCGTGGGACCAGATCCAAGGGAGTGGGAAAAGAAATGCAACCTTCCATACAGAGCATGAAACGTTCTCAGCCCCCTTCGGAATCGTATCTAAAGGGGGACAAAAACTGTCGCAAAAGGTACGCCTGATCAGCCTGTATCGAAGGCCTGAACCTGAGCGGACCTCTGGAAGTATCATTGGTTCAGGTACTGGATCGTGCTGAACATGTCAAGAAAGGAGGGATGGAAGCATAACCGGAGTACGGGCCTATGTCCACCTCGTGCTCTACGTAGAGTCTGACCCTGTCTGCTGAATGACTGGCTGCCAAAGGGCGAAAACGAGCAAGGGGGTGTGCTAGTCATAGGGCACGGAAATCGAAGGAATTGTAATTTCCAAGCAGCTTATCCAAGCACCTGGACAGATTTGTGATTCAGTAAGCCAACCTACCCACAACGTTAGGCGACAGATCCACTAACCTGTCCTCTCCACGCCCTAGTCAGAGGCACAGGTACAGGCAAGGCCATGGCATTTCCCGACGGCCAGCAGAATAACCCACAACATGTGGCCATGGGAATGGGGACCACGATAATTCATTCCGAACAGCTGCACTTTTTTTTCTCGCGCAGTGGATTCTTTTGCATTTGTCCAAGTGACCCTCCTGGTGCCGACTAGAAGAAAAAGAACCGTACAGAAGGCACGAAGAGGGACGACCGGATGGGAGGATCCATGGAAGCTCCGTACTTACTGTCCTCTTTTTCATCAGTTGACCTTTTTTTTTTCGTACTCGGATTTCAAAGCTGACTCCGGGGCCGAGGGTCTTGCGGCTTTCGCTCATCAAATAGTGATTAATTTTTGTGCAAATCGTCCCAAAAGGGTACTAAGTCAAGAGGAAGAGGGCGGACCATTTCGGCCGCCCAGCCCTAAGAACGATCCGACCGGCTACGCGGATTTGAGGGGCGTTGGTTGGACCAGCAGAGATCTGGCGATTTCCTTTCGCACGAAAGAGAGGGCCGAGTCCGACTGTGCGCGAGTACCCTTGCTCGGCACGGGACCCTGCGATCGCATATCGAGCCATGCCTGGAAATGATCAGCGGATTTTCTGTGCAGTCAGTATGTGGTGGTAAACAATGTAGAGAACAATTGTAGAAGAAACAAGGGAGAGAAAGGAGTGTTCTTGAGATCAAATATATCTTTTGGTATTGATCGTGAGTCTCAACCTCTAAGAGGGAGAACTATCATAGTACATAGAGTAGAGTCATAGAAAATCGGCAGACAAATAAATGTGCTCAAGTCGATGCATCAGAGAAGAAGACAAAGCTCGTTGTTTCCACCAGGCTGGCGTATTTCAGCCACGACTTCTGGTAGTTGCAAGGAACTCCGGCTCCTTCCCCGATGGTCGATGAGCGAATTCACCGCCCGCTTGATCTCTTCTGAACCAATTTGGTAATTCCCAAAAAAGATTTTGCCAAACACCATGCTCGTAAAGACATTGCTGAAACGCTCGGGTATCGAAGTCGCTCAGAGGTCGGAAATCGTTAACTCTCAAAGGGCGGTCAATCAACCTGCTAGTATGCAGCGATTATGGTTGGCTGTTGCCTCGAGGGTAAGTAGAATCCTTCTTGTTCAAAGGCTTCCGACTCGACTGGTGACTTGGCGTCGTAGTATGATGTGGTAGCAATGGCTTGTCGTTGCTTTTCGCTGAGTGTCTCGAATGTGATGGCTGGTGGTGAGGGTGGCATGTGCTCGTCTTCAGAGTCTGAAGAGTCGCTGTCCAGGCTTAGCTCGGGAGGCGAGTGTCGAGAGGCAGTTCGTGTGAGAGTGAGTTCTCCGTCGGTCTCCTCATCGTCTTCCATATCAGAGTCCACCTCGACCGCTGTGACTTCAGCCTCGTCCTCGGATTGCTCCTCCTCCTCGGACTCCTCGACGATTGTCTCAACCTGGTGAGCCTTGGAGTCCTCTTCTTCGGCGGATCCATTAACAATGTTGTTGAACCATCGCTCCTGTTCTTGTTCGGCGTTGGCCAAGTCAAGCATCAAAGAGTCGAGCATGTTGGCGTGTCCGACCAAGAGTCGGAGGTCGTGATCAGGCCGGGCAGCCTCCTTGGAGAGCTTGCCGCGGGCACTGTGAGCGAGGAAGTAGGTTTGAGTGATGCTCATCTTCTGCTTCTTCTGTGGTCGAGTATAGATGGATTGGCTAGATGTTTTGGCTGGAGTAGCAGCAGAAAAGCTGACTGAGGAAGGCATTGTGGTTTTTGTTTGGACTTTCTGAGTCACTATGGTGGATACTTGGTTGGGTGGTTGCTTGGCTTGTATGGTGCTTGCTTGTTGTTGTTCGTAGTGTTCGCTATTGCTATGTATGTTTGCAATGTTGTTGTTTGTATTGTTGTATCTTGCTGATGGAAGAAGGAAGAGGCTGGTTGGAAGGTGAGGATGGACCAGTTCTTTTGTAAACGCTCTGCCTGAGGTACGCTCGTAAGATGGATTTACTTTTACTCCGACCTAACGTAAGACCGACGCGAAGACGATATCCACAGCATTTCTTGGGCCTGATCCCTGCACGAGCTGCGGACCAAAATCTATGCCTGAAGGGCCGAGTGGATACCCACACCATCGAAGAAGATGGATGACCAGGGTCAAGGCACGCTTGGTGTTCGGCCGCGCGAAGAGCAATTCGGCTGCCTGAAAGTCCCCTTCCTGGAGATTTCGGAGGGTTTGTTATGCCTAGCAGCACTGTCAGCCACGGTCTGTGACGGTCGGCTCGCGTTTGCATCCGAGAACGGTAACGAGTGTGGTCTTCGCTCGCTTTCGCTTACACCAGTACTTGCTGATCTGACCGCTCCCGCTCTTACGGCATCAATGACTCTTTACGTCCGTGAATGGTCACTTTGACTTCTACATGTTGTGTCGTTGCTTAACGTTATCTCCATGTGAGTAACACAGGGGGGATCTTCTGGGTTCCTCGGGTCCGGAATCCTAAGCATGCTGCAATCTGCAATTATGACTCCTTGATGTCTGTCTTCGTCTGATTAGTCGTTTCGAGCACCATGATGGTGAAAGAATCGTTATGGTAAACAGCATGAAGTTGCTGAGAAATGCATACCCCACTAGACTGCCAAAGTGACACTGTGACTCTTGGGAGCGTCTTGGTAAGCCATGCGTTGTAACAGCAAGCCTAGAGAAAGTTCAACCATACTCCAGGGGTACCACTCTGTTGCTGAGAATGCTCTCGTAATCCAGTCTCCCTTCCCGTGTTATGGGTACGCAGATTTGAAATGTGACTTTGGTACACCTTCCCAAACGCACGCCTTCCCAAAGAGGGTTGTCTATACAGGCCATTTCCTGGCGGACACTTGACTCATCCCTTTCGAAAGGCTCGAGGGTCACTATTAACCGGCCAGGCAAATTACTGTTACTGCATCAATCATCCTACATGTCTACATGTCTACATGTCACAGTGACCTCACGTTGTAAAACGACTTCATCTGGGTCTCCTCACTAGGTAATCAAGGATGCAGCCCTCTGCGAAGCTATCACTATCCCACCTCATGGATCAAATGCCCATACCAAAAATCCCAGTAATCAAAGCCACTTTCTTGTCGGGAATAAGGTACCATACAAGCGCCCTGTGCGTTCGGGCAGTCCGCCTGGCTTGAGCTTCAGCTTCGAGTAGAAATCAACTTCCATCGAAGGAAGCCGTTCGGGGCTACCCTGAGGCTTTGGCGAGAGCCTAGAACACCCCCTGGTTCACTCCGCGAGCCCATTGTGTCAGCTTCACGCTTGATCTCTAGGCGCCAACCCCGCTTAGCTGACCCCCAAGATCTCGCTTGTCCTAGGCGGTCGTGTCTGTGACACGAATGCCCCTGGAGATAACTTACACCCACGAGGACGGCATGATAGCCCCCAAGTCTATTTGCTCGCAGAATCGTCTGCATGCGTCGTAGTTGACGATGGCTGAGCTTGCATATAGGTTGCTCGTTGCCTGAAGTAACCTATACCTGGCGATCAACCCAATGCTGTTGATTGTGGGATCAACCAACATCACTGCCACATGGTATTTCGTGTTCGTTTACGCTTGTCGTATACGTCGACGACAGTGTAGACGAAGCGTGAATGCTTCACCCGGAGACAAAATGTCTGCCCCGTGTCCTCATCTCAGACCACCAACAGGAAATCAGTGTAGCCTGAACTCCGTCCCAGGCAGAACCAGGGAAATTGCACGTTTGATTGGCCAAGAAGGAGCAAACCTTCTGGAAGAGACGGCCTAACAATGAATCCGTGACCGGTCGACGGTTGCGCCGAGATCTGTGAGCAAGATGACTCGGAGCCCTCGAACGATCTTGTCTCCGAGTCCTACTGATAGAGTTATGACTAGTGCCTGATATAGTATAGCTTCTACATTGGGATGTGCATAAACTGCTCATGCATTCTCGGTCTTGATTGAAGGTCCGTCAAAGGCCGCTTTCTCGTCCGCGTGCTCGGATTTTATGCAAAGTGCGAGCGCCCTTTTGTTCCATAATACATCACCAGTCTGCATACCATGCAATTAAGTCCTGGTCCCTAGACCCCGTGAGTTCGATAGATAATGATCACGGCTTCGGGGGCACGATTATTACTCTCAACTCCATCTCCATCTCCGTCCATTATTGCCCCTTCCGATTTCTGTTCGTGGTCATATGCTGGGTTCCCAATGCTAGCACACGAAGCAAAGTAATCACAATGATTTTCTGACCGAGGCAGGTGTTGGTTGCATGAGACCCAAAAATACCGAGTGCACAATTGAATTGTTGCTGGGCAGCCTGGGCACTGCCTTTGTGCGCGTCAAAGACCGAGGTGACCAATCGCAGGATATCCCCAAAGAGCTGCCTGAGGACGCGAATACGGGTACGTGTGCTCCACGCCATGATTAACGTTACCATGTTTGAAGGCTGGTAGCGATCTCCCGTCTGCAGGTGTCGAAACTTGGCAACTCGCACATGAATCGGATTGTGGCTTCTGAGCCGTGCCTCGCATTCGCAATTCGCGTCTCGAGCTCAATGGGGTATGGCGCGCGAGGAACCAAATTGGGTGCCTGAGTCACCGGAGGGTGGCTGAGGGAAGATCTGGTTGCATCGCCGAAACGCTAACGGGCGCCAACATACATAGTACGCTCTTCGTAGCGCTTGCCCAAAGCAGCATTCTTCTCGAAGGTGCAGGGGGTTGATAAAGCGGGTCCTCACCCTGATGCTGATTGCTCGCCCTGTGGTCCCTGTCAGCTACCTTTTTGACACTTGTACTTTTGAGAATCCCACCCAAGACCTTCTTCCACCACTCACGCCATATCGCGAGCAGGGCTGTGCCTGGCACATATTCTTAGGCCAACCGACAGACGGTCCCACCACCCTTCGTCCAGGGTCTTTCGCTCCAAGGTTGTCCAACCCCGGATTCTGCAGGAGGCTGTGAGGATGCTATGAGCAATGCTTCGAGAAGCTAACCTCAAACGCCAGGTCTATCAAAGGGCGTGAGTCAAATTGACCTAGCATTTGTCATTGACGTCTTCAAGTGTTGTGGTAGGCCCATGGAAGCAGTGATGCAAATTTTGCAAGTTCATCAGTTTGTTGCTGTACAGGCTGCTGATGGACTCATCGTCAAACCAAAAGTCCAAATGAGGCTTGCAAGCATGTGCTCTCTATGCTAGAAGCGGACCATGATACCAGATTCGGATCAACACGAGGTTCGACAGGAACTCAGAGTGATCTGCTCTCAGCCGCCAAATAGCGTTGACGGTAGAGTCAGCCCTATGGAAGTAAGAACGTTGCACTTGGTCGCAGAGTCTGGAACCCTCTTCGCTTGGTCCATCCGAGACGGACGGACGGACGAGGCACCCTCCTCAGACACTATTGCTTACATGATCTGTCATCAACTAGTGAGGTTCCACCGTTGCTGCCATAAATCTGGTCGCTTACCACCATCTTCGGTTCTTGGTTGCCGGCCTTGCTTATGGCTGAATCGACGATTCACAGTTAACGGTCATACTAGCACTCTGATAGGCTCTTTCTTGTCGCTTATCTAAGAAAGCATACTCTACTGGCAGTACTTATGCCAGATTGCCCTCCGGTGTGGCAGATCGTGGTTCGTACACGGCCAGTAATTCCAGTGAGAACATTAGCTGATTGGATGCTGACACGAGGTGTTGACACACTCCTATGCTAAAGGGTCTCGGTAAGTCTGGTAGGATCGTTGAATAGTATGCATTCAACCACTTTCAGACATCCTCAAGGTCTAGGCTGGGAAAGAATCTCACAGGGTATCAGCCTCAGCTCAGCGACGCGAGCCAATGGCATGGCTGAAACACGACTTCAGGCCAGAGCCGCATCTTCCTGGGACCCAACCCAGTGGTGTCCCTCCACCCAGTCCTGGGGTCATTCCGGGGTTGTCAACCATTCCGAGGCACATGTTACCTCCTTGAAGTACTTATCATGCTCACCTATCTGCCACCCACATTCAGGAAAGCTCGTACTCGTAACAAGGCTGACAATCCTCAAACGGCTACAAGCTGCGGCTCTCTGCTTGGTGGAAACCTACAGCACGCCATTCCAAGACACAGCCGTCGGAAAGTTGTCCTTCGCGCAAAATATACCGACCTTTCATGCCGGGCTAAGCGTAGCTGACCGGTATTCTGAACTTTCACGTTTGTCCCAGACCTCGGTAGCAAGTGTTG
This sequence comes from Exophiala viscosa, assembly GCF_022695815.1. Lineage (NCBI taxonomy): Eukaryota > Fungi > Ascomycota > Eurotiomycetes > Chaetothyriales > Herpotrichiellaceae > Exophiala > Exophiala viscosa. Next base: position 1,265,206 of record NW_026944355.1, on the reverse strand, counting down.
TTGAATTTAATCATGGTCCAGGGACGCCTGAACGATCCTTCCGCATTTGTACAGCAGTTGCTAGAAACCCTGCTGGTTTGCTGCTCTGAGCCACGGACATGGTCGACACGAGTCATGTCTGACTGCAAAGAATTGCCGCATAATCTCTGAGCAGAGCAATCGACGTCGACCCATTTACAAAGCATCTAGTCGGCGTTGGCTATGGTGGTTCTCCGCCTGCTCCAGAATAAGAACAGCCATGAATTGTCGATGTATCCGACAATGTGAGACTGGACTGTCGTTCAGACCAGAAATACGAGGCCGAGGGCGTCGTAGCTTTGCGACTATGTTCTGTGACAGACAATGAATTCAATAGTGCCCTGCATACAGCATGTTCTCGAAGGAACCGGGCCGTGCTGGAAGTATGTACGGCTCCAGCGACAATACGATCTCGATGAAACGTGGCAATGTGTGACTGACAGAGAGTCCATGGGGTTCAAATGGATGGACCTACTCGGTGTGTACCCGGAGGCTTTCACATATATTCCTGGGAAATGACTACTTAGCATTCAGAAGGGCATCAGATTCAACGGCATCAGTCTCACTGTTACATCGACGACACATACACCCTTGCTTGGCAAAGGTATATCTAAGATATCGTCTCTCCTTCTGACTAAGATGAGGACCAGCACTGGACGATCTGGAGATGCAAGCCAGGACGACCGAGCAGATCCATGGTCAGGTGCCAATAGCAAAGCAGACAGCGAGGACGCCCGTGCCATCAAGAAGACAGCACCATTCTCATTCCAGGGAACACGTGTTACAACGAGTGAACGATAGCGTTGTCTACGAAGATCTCTTAGTGACCATCGACCTCCGTTGAGTCGGATCAGGAGGCCTCCTACAGTCCAACAGCGCTACTTGTCGCAAGAGCCCGCCCAACGGCCGTCCAGTACTCATGTTCCCAACTGTGAGCCTTCTCCGGAAGTCGCCACGCCGGAGATTTGAGGTCGGATAGTGGGGAACGGTCGCGGCTGCCCGCCTGAAGGGTGTACCTAGGTACAATCATTGGTGTTGCCATTCTTTGGACTACCGTGTCCGGTACCTGGATGGCGCCGACTGATAGGGGTGAAGGGTCTGACTTTGCCGCCTTGCTTGCCGACTTCTGATCCATAAACATCGTGTGCGGAATGTCTTGGGGAGTGGCATAGTCGTTTCCACAGATCAGGTAAATCTTGACCATACGGCGTAGAATTGTGTGTCGTTGAATGTGCTCCTCAGCCCTGGCCCGATGCGCGGACTCAGGAAAGAGGTAGAGGAAGACGTCCGAAGTGAAGCCATTCAGAATTAGATTTGCTTATCACGGGACCCATACACACAACGAGATACCATAGACGTTAGAACAGTTTCTGATATAAGGAGAGCACTAGGTTCAACGCGTATACTTACTCGATATGGATCCGGAGCCCTTCATACCTATCGATAGTGGATATTCTTCTATGTGACAAGGCTATCAGCTCTAACGATATAAAGCCAGACTGTAGTCTAGATTCCCACCGTCTGGATCGTTAGGAGTGTTGGACTGTATTCAGCGCGCCCTCCCCCGCCTGGATACTTTGGTTGGCCTGGGTCAGGTCATCCTCGTTGAGCAAGCGTTTAGCTTCTTCAATAAAGCTTTCAGCCAGCAACAACGCTGGTTGCAGCGGCTCGTGTTTGGCTCTGATGGTCTCGAGCCGGTCAATAAACATTCTGTAGTTCTCCATCTCCTGAACCAGCATCTCGTCAACTTCGTAGGCCCTAGCCTGCTCTGGCATGATCTGGCGGCCTTCCAACAGAAGAGACAGTCGGGTCCGTGGTAGAAGCTGCAAAGCGGGGTTCTTGGGCGAGAGCCTTGGACTCAATGGACATATCGCTGACGAGCTCTCTGTAAACAAGACGACATCCAGAGATGGTCGGAATTGTGAACAGGAGCAACCGGCTGTTTCAAAGACACCTGCTCGATATGTATCGGGAGTCCTTCACATATATTGTCAAGGAGGTCAGCATTGGCACACTGAGAGGCCGTTGGATACGACAGGGAGAGAAATGAGAGGAGAGATATAATTGATTGCAGTCCGCTAACGGCTGTCTATATCCTTCGGGGGGTATGCTCTCTGTTTTGACTGTAGCAAATTTTCTGGCGACTGGCTTGCTATCCACCCTATACAGTATTCCACGCAATGCAAATGCACATTTGAAGAAGCAGTCGGCCAGAAGCCATGCTTTTCTTTCTGATTACAAATTCTCTAAGTCGTCCATGCTGGCAGAGTCCACCTTTCTGAACGAGTGAGCCGCGGTGGCTTAGTATTGACGGGCAGCTTGTTGACAAGCCTTGAGCTGTTCCATGTACCAGCCGCAGATGGACATATTTCCTTGGTTCTGGTTCATGCAGTCGGTGAAACTCTTGATATCGGATGCGCAAGGGCCAGAAGCCTCGGTAGCCGAGCTCTGGCTGTACAACGCATTGTCCATTGCGTTACCGGTGTTGGCGTAGGCATCAGTGGCCTGCTGCTGTTGCTCGACAGGAGCAGACGAGCCACCACCGAAGAAGCCACCGATCGCATGGCCGATTGAGGATCCGACCGCGACGCCACTGCGAGTATGTAGTCAGTATAAATCCACTACGTGTGCACAAATTCGTCTCCGGATCCTGATCTGTGCAACTTACGCTGCCGTGCTAGCCATTTGACCGAACAAACCCGGACCTTGCGATGTCTGAGCAGGGGGGTGAGCCTGCTGACTTTGAGCGGTCGGGGCAGTGGACATAGGTCTTTGTTGTTGGTGTGGCGCTACCGACCGAGGTGCGGGAGCAGGCGCTGTAGGTCTTGACGGAGCGGACCGCGAGGGACCTGCACCACCACGGGAACGAGGCATGTTGAAGATTGGTGTTTTGTGTTGAAAGGAGGTTAGAAGTTCGAGTGTTTGTGATGGGTGTTCTCGGGCGAGTGAGTGCAACTGAGGAAGGCGGATGTAGTGATGAACGAAACGCCGCAGGAAGCTGGCGAAGGCCTTCGATGCCAAGAGAATCGACCTAGACCTAACCAGTGTTGGTATAGGCTGGCTCGCTCCCTCCTCGGCTATCCCTTCGATATGTCTACCAGGACCAATGATCATCGCTCGAGGGCCGCACGAGCAACAGTTCTTGTAGGGGTAAAACATCCAGCATGTTTCCGTAAAGGGTGACATTGTTTGACAGAGAGTACACCGCGGATACAACTTCAACGTCTACCAGGTTCAAGCCGGTCGGTGCCTGTGCGGTGAGCACTGAAAGCACATAGATAGAGCTGATGGCCACCCATCTCAAGAATGAGATGCCACAGCATTAGGTATGAATGACTCTACGAAGCCAACGAGGAGTCATTTCTCATTGAACTTGAGGAGCAACAGCGCTTCCAAGATACCTTGGCGAATTAGAGAATCTGCGGTAGAGTCAAAATGACATTGAAAAACAATATACAAAACAAAGCACTACGGAAAGTTGCCCATCCAGTCGACGAAGATGGAGTGAGTGTACTCTCCACAAAGTTCCTGATCCTAGCAATGAACACGCCTTTTAAGGTGGTAAGCTGCTTCCATCCTGCACACCAAAGGATAGACAAGCTCTGCCATGACGGCCAACTACGCTGGGGGTGGTGGAGGCGGAACGTAGTCGTTGCCTGGCGGTGGTGGTTGGAACTCGGGTGGAGGAGGAGGAGCTCCGGCATCTGGCGGTGGTGGTGGCGCACTGCCGTATTGTTGCAAGAAAGAGCTGATACCAGGAGGAGCAGAAGGTGGTGGAGGAGGAGCACCGTAGGCGGCCTGAGAATCGTAGCCAGGATAACCACCGTAGCCGTAACTCTGTCCACCAGGTGGGGCTTGCTGCTGCCATGGAGCAGCTTGCTGACCTGGGGCCGCTCCATACTCTGCTTGAGTGTTACCAGCACGACTCTGCTGCCATGGCGGAAGCGAAGATCCTCCATCTCGGTCTCGTCGGTCTTGTTGCCATGGGGCAGCCGCACCAGTCGGCTGTCTTGCCCAGGGACGTGCATCGTTGCCGCCGCCAGCCCCGTATGAATCCCCTTGATCGTAGCCACCAGGCGCAGCCTCAATGCGACCAACGGGACCATCACCAGAAGGATTGCCCGAGAGTTCTTGCATAAGGTTCTGTGATAAGTTAGCATGATGTCGCTACCGGACACGAAAGACCAATGGAAAGCATACCTCCATCTCCCTGTCGACTGCATCTGAAGGACCAAGACGTCGTTGTGGCCCACCAAACCCTCCTGGTACATTGTTGCGCGCGTCGGTACCGCGCTGTCTATCCGGACAGTCGCGAGCCATGTGGCCGGCATTTCCGCAAACTCGGCAGATAATGTTGGCAGTGAAGTTGCGTTGTTCAGGACAATCGTACTTGCGGTGTCCGATTTGACCACCTGGAAAGGTTAGTTAACCCCCCGATTGTTTGAGAATGCAGAAGCTTACAATTTTGACAAGCTTGGTTCTCATCGTCTCGAAGGGTACCGTTGAGTGCTGCAAGCTCTCGGAGTTGGTTCCTCTTCAGTTCGTTCTGGCCCTCAGGAATGGAAGCAGCCGTTTCGATGACATTGTGAATGAGCTGCTTAGCCTTGTTGACCTTGTCTTCCGTGTCGGCCATGATCAAACAGTGTAAATCTTCTTCCTGGTTGCTAGTATGTGCTGCGTCAGATCTTCCCTTGCCCTCTTTGACAGAGCCTTTGCCTCGGATGGCGATCTTGGCTCCTGATTCGGTTTCCATTTTCTTCAAGGTATTGCCACGAGGTCCAATAAGTAAACCAACTTTTAGTGAAAGAAGCTAAGTGTTAGTCTGTGGTAGTCAAAGTAAACATGGTTGAGGGGAGTGCTCTGGTTAGTGCAGGGAATCGCGCCAATCGGCACAGCTTCAGTGAGCAGGCGATGGCACGCAGCAAGAACGAAAGCAACAAGGGGTTTTGTAACAGAGTTAGAGGGTTAGTTAGCATACTGAAGTTAATCTCGGGATAATCGTTGACTGGCACGTAGACCTTCTCCTGCGTCTTTGTGGGTCGTCGATAGTCAGACGGTGGGTGGTAGTTAGGAATGGTCTTCATAGCCTTCTCGATGAGCTTGTGTCGTTCATCCTCCAGGCGCTTGCGGTATCGAAATTCGCGCGTATTGACTCGACGGCCGAAATTGTCGTACTGCGGTGGTGGCGATGGTGACCTAGACATTGGTAAGAAGTCTGTGCAAGAATGATAGGGATTGGAAAACTGACCTATCTGCGTCGGCAGGGACAACATCATTGATCCGCAGCTTTTGGCTGATCTCTTCAATTCGCAGATGAAGTGTATACGCGTCGAGTTGCTCTGCTGTCATGTTTGCCTGTATCATGGTTGGAAGGCCCATAAGACCTGCGGCCTTGTTCTCTCCGGCCTCACCCCATCGGTTTCGCTTTCTACGCCTCTTCACGCCGTCGTCGGCGGCAGGTTCAGCTGTAGGCCGTCAGTACTGTGACACACCAGAGGGGGAGGGCGGACAACATACCTCTGGCAGGACTTCGTCCACGCTTGCCCGACTCTCCGAACGAAGGAGAATCTGCGGGGCTATCATTCTGCGAGTCACCGTTGCCGTCGCCGCCGAACCGACGACGATTTCCAAGAGGAATATTATTAGAACCCGTGATGCCTTGACTACGCCACGACATTGTGAGATGATGTCGCGAAGACAGTAAGTTTTCGAGTTGTGAAAGCTGATCGCGCTCCTACAAGAAAGGAGCAGCCCGAAGATTTCAGGCGTGGTGTGCAAGTGCAGGCAGGCGCAGTTTCGAGGTCGCTCCTGCAGTTGAAAAGGAGACTAGGTTTCGTGCCAAGCTTTTCCACGTGACCATCTTGGCTCCTCTCGAGTGTCTGGGAAAGCGCAAGTCGCAAGTCGTGTCTCCGCCGCGTACAGTTTCGCGCCAGGATTTGTCTAATCACTAAACGTCTACCACATCCTTGTCGCAACAATCATAGACAATTCCTGGTGGAGTTTGGGCATTTATTGCGTTCGCGACGGCCACAACACTTGCTCGCCCCTCTGCGTTGTGCGCAAAGTCTGCGCGATACTCCTGACACGAACGGGGCTGGGGTCATCCATCACCTTGCATTGAGTATTCATTATGGCCGATTACTCAGAACAAACCCCGGCGGAACTGAAGCACGAGGGTTCAGAAACCCCTGGACTTGCGGCGGAGGGTGCAAATGCACCAGTCGCTCCTGAAACTGCTACGGAAGGTACGCGACAATGTCCACTTGTTCAATCGCAGTGGAAAACATGCATGAAAGTTCACTGACATGACAACACTAGTACTTGAACGTGCTCCTGAGACTACCGCTACGATCGATGTCAATCCTCTAGATGCGCCCAAGTCTCCAGCTGCTGAGGTGGAAGGACATGGTGAACAGGAGGATGCTGAGATGGGTGGTGTCGATGACGATGCAAAGGTTGAGGATGCCGATGGGGACAAGGAAGTCGTAGAAGACTCGCAAGAGACCCCTGCGGCAACCAACCCTGCCGACGGTCAAACTGCACAAGCAAAATCAGCGTTGGAGGCTGCCGCCAACTCACATTTGGTTGCTCAGACGCATCAAATCATTCTTCCCAGTTACAGCACATGGTTCGACATGACCACGATTCACCCTCTCGAAAAGAAATCATTGCCTGAGTTCTTCAACAGCCGGAATCGCAGCAAGACGCCGGCCGTGTACAAAGACTATCGTGATTTCATGATCAACACCTACCGCCTCAACCCAATTGAGTATCTGACAGTGACTGCTTGTCGGAGGAACTTGGCTGGAGATGTCTGTGCAATCATGCGAGTACACGCATTTTTGGAACAGTGGGGTCTCATCAACTACCAGGTAAGGCTCCGCAGAATGCGTGGTACACGACGTACTAACATTTACAGGTTGATCCTCAAACTCGTCCAGCAAACATCGGACCTCCTTTTACAGGGCACTTTAGAGTCACCGCGGATACGCCGCGTGGACTGCAGCCTTTCCAACCCGCTCAGAACACGTTCACTACTCCCGGCAAACCCCACCCACAAACAGATCGTGCGAAATCACAGACACCAGCATCCAAAGCGGACTTGAATCTCGAATTGAGACGCAATGTCTATGACGACAAGGGCAAGGAGATCAAGGCCAGTGAAGAACCAGATAAACACACAAATGGTGACGATGTGACTGCTAATGGCTCGGCCGCAACGAAAGCCATGGATGCAGCTGCACGAGAACCCATCAAGACTTTCAACTGCTATTCCTGCGGTGTAGACTGCACTCGGTGCCGATTCCATTATGCCAAGTCGGATCCAGTTTCAAGCACCCAGAACCCCCAAGAAATCAAATACGACCTGTGCCCGAACTGTTATTTCCAGTCAAGGATGCCAAGCAATCACCGATCCTCTGACTTTGTCAAGATGGAGGAGCCAGCATATTCCCACATTCCTGACAAAGATGCTCCTTGGTCCGACAATGAGACACTATTGCTGCTGGAAGCCTTAGAGACTTTTGATGACAATTGGGAAGCTGTGTCAAAACATGTTGGCACGAGAACCAGAGAAGAATGCGTGCTGAAGTTCCTACAAATGGATATCCAAGATCAGTATCTTGAGGATGGACCTTTGAGTGGCGGCGCGATCATGAAAACTCTGACTGGGCGAAGCCCAATCAGTCAGTTGGACAACCCAGTCATGTCAGTCATCAGCTTCCTATCACAATTGGCCAATCCCAAGGTTGTCGCTGCAGCTTCTGGCCGCTCGATCGAAGTCATGCAAAAGGAGTTACGCGCACAACTCGAGAAGGGCATGGGAGGGACGGAGCAAGAATCGGGTCAGGAAAAGGAAAACGTCAAATCCGAGGATACTATGGAAGTCGATGAGACAGCTGTCGAAAAGAACACGGCTGAGGTAACCGGGTCTGCAGCCGTTGTTAACGACCTTGCAAGCACGGCTTTGGCAACAAGCGCTGCTCGGTCGAGTGGTCTTGCTTCGCATCAAGAAAGAGAGATGACAAGGATGATTGGAGCAGCAGTCAACCTCACATTGCAGAAATTTGACCTCAAGATGTCACAATTTGCTGAAATGGAAGATATCGTGCAGTCAGAACGAAGAGATCTGGAAAAAGGACGGCAACAATTGTTCTTGGACCGACTCGCGTTCAAGAGAAGAATGAAGGACATGGAGAACACATTCCGACAAGCCAGCCTCAAGGGTCCTGAGGAAGGAATGCGCATGATGCAAGAAGCTGTTAACAACAATGCTGGTCAGCGCTTTGGATTCCAAGATGGTAATGAGGGGTCTGATGAAACGGTGACCACAAATATTGAGGGCGCCGATGGCAAGCAGATGGAGCTGTAATAAAGCTCGCACGAAGGTTGTACCTGACTGGCACTGGCGTTCTGGAAGATGGTGTTCAACTGACAAGAAGGGAGTGCTTCTTGCTATGTTTTACCCCAATGCATTCTCGGTTGGTATGTGGTGCAATGGAGATGCGACCTTGGATCACTCTTGTAGAAATAGAAGATTGGCCTTCTTTCCAGGAAATGAAGCAAAACCCTTGTATGGGAGAGGATATTGTTACCAGGAACAATGAGACTATCTTGGCGTCTCCGATGAATATGTCGTTGCGCGCGTTGACACGTATCCTGCATTCTTAAAACCGTCTATTTCCCTACGTCTAGATTGTGATGATGGCTGGCTCGACGAAAGCACTAAGTGGTCGGGATCCTATCGCCTGTGGCAGACGAGGCTCGAGGCTGCCTGAATCATGCATGCATACACCACGCTTGGCTCAGCTACACATTGCCCGCGTCCATCCACCTCTCTCTCAGCTCCAACATCTATCCATGGCACATTTGTGCGACACTTGCAAGCCCTCCATCGAGGGACATGGTTGCAAAAGCCCATTTACGGGTCGGTATGCGTCTAGACCGCACCTAGACAGGGCGTTGTCCGAGGTCTACCAGTCGATGCCAGCGTTTGTCAACGGTCTTAGCCGTGAAGCTGAGAGTCACTGCTGACCGAGCCTGCAACAGTCACTCATCATGGGATCCCTCTGGACTACGTAGGCTGGCAGTTACCAGCCCTCATATTGCAGGCCATTTCCAAGAATCTCGCCTGGTATTCTGAAGATTTGTGCTGGTCTTCACGAAAGAGTTCCGACCATGGGGAGCGCTGCACCTCCACCCACGTCTCCCCGGGCTCACGCCGCCGACAGAACGGCCACGTTTGTTTCTATTACGCTTGGTGTCTTTGTACTCATCATGGTGGCTGCTTTCACCATCAAGTCTTTCCAAGCGAAGACGACACCTCCAGAGGACGCTCGACGTCCGCGTTCTTTCGGGGAGAAAGGCCTCCCAGCTTCCATCCTACAAACTTTTCGGCTGATAACGTATGATGCGAGGTCCGACACAACCGAAACCGATGTTGAAAAGGGATCGACGGACATGAAAGCACCTGAAAGCATTCTTGTCGAGGAGCAGGAGCTGAAAGTACCACGAAAGGCCCATTGCCGAGAAGATGGTACTGCTATCAACGCTCTTGCTCGCACAAATGATACAGAGCTGCCGTCTAAAGTCGATCACTCCGAATGTCCAATTTGCATGCACTCTTTCAGCATGAATGACAAAATCCGCGTACTGCCCTGCAAGCACGATTTCCACCAAGCGTGTATTGATCCATGGCTTGTGGGTTTCAGTGGGACTTGTCCTGTTTGGTAAGCTCTCCGGTCATTGCAGTTGACCGCAACAATGTGCCGCTAAGTTGGCTGACATCGATCGTGCTTGTAGCAGGATAGACTTGAAACCAGAGCCTAATCTTCTCATAACGAAACAGCATCATTGAGGGAAACCCTTGAGGTGTAGTTGTCCCTGAAGCACCCACCGACGGTCCCGACAGGTTCTCTCTCGGTTGGCTGCAGCAAGATCGAAACGGAAAACGAAAGACATGTCTAAAGAAAAAGCCGACTCAAGTAGATTTAAAAGCATGGCGAGGCTGAGAAAGGAAACTGGTCAAAAGTCTAACTAATCACTTAGCGCTATCTGATAAAATTGAATGAAAGATTAGGCGAAAGTGGACAGTCTCTCTATGCAGGGCCAGCGTTGACGTGCATTGTGGGTGGTTTAGGGACTCACTGGGTTCTGTCCCCGGCCCGCCGAAGGGCAATTGCAGCCTAAACGCGCATCATCGAGCGATAATCCCACGCCATTGACGACAAATCTCGCGTCCCTTAACCGTGCAGCAACAACCAAGTCAAGTCTAGCCGCCCAAATAAAGTCCCCCCCAGACTGTTTGTCGAGATGAGGTCTGGGATCCAGGATCTTTGAAGATTGATCCACGCCGAGAAGACCAAGCCTTCCATCTTTTCCGTCATGATCATATCATGGTGCGTCCGCCTAGAATTCAAAATCACCATGTAACTTGCTTGATGTAATCCTGGTCATCGTCCTGAGCGTTTCAATCTCCATGTCAGCCACATGTCGGTCACAGTGAAGCATCTCAATGCTGACTCGACTTTCCTCCTGCGATTCTCGCCCGAGGCCAACTCCGATGCTACAGACTCTACGTCAAGAACCAGCACATTCTCGGTCCTGATTGATCCATGGCTGACTGGTCCATCCATCGTCACTGCTCCATGGTTCGCAAAGACGGAAAGGAAAGTTCCCAGTGCCATCCAGCATCTCTCAGAAATCGAGGAACCCGATGTGGTGATCGTATCACAGAACAAACCGGACCACTGCCACAAAGAAACCCTGCTTCAACTACGTCCGGAAAGCAAGACAATCATTGCTGCTGAACCAGCCGCAGCAAAGACAATCAAAAGTTGGAACTACTTTGACCCCACCAGAGTACACGCCCTCAGGAAATATGATCACAAGTCCAAATTCGGTCGCTCCTTACGAGTACGCATACCGCCTCTATCGCCAGACGGATTACCTGGCGAAGTCAATATCGCTTTCATACCTGCTAAAAACTATATGACCGGCCTTCACAACGCGTTTGGGATCACATATCAGCCACCTACTCACACCAAGGCTACTGCACCCGTAGCCACTGTTGACCTGCCGAGAAGTACGAGATACTTCCACATGCCTCTGACGCCGGCGACTTTGCCACCATCAAGCCCGACTCTGCCTATGTCGCCTCTGGCAACAAGACCGATGTCGTTCGACCAACCTGGAAGAGACCGCTTTTCTATGCAGACCACAGAAGCTTCGCTAGCGAGAAGGCATCGCCCTAGACTGTCCAAGTCCTCGAACACGGCATCTTCGGAGCTTCTGCCAACGTCTGAACAGCCTGTCGCTCGAATAAACCCAGATGCCCATGCTGAGGACATCGTTCAACAAACGGTGACCTTGTTCGAGCGATCGCCACGACTCGATGTCCCTTTCCACTTCGAGCTAGAGAAGCTACCATCCAATCCCGCCAACACCTTACCTACTCCGCCAGACTCTCCAGCTCTCACCCAATCCACACTGAAGCCTGTCTCCACCGTCGGATCTGCTATGTCGCCTACCAGTCCGGTCTTTCCGCATCGCAAATCATTTGCATCTTCCCATTACAAGACCCTTTCCAGTGCATCATCCATGCCAAATATGTCCCCTGTCACGCCAGCTCGGCCTAAAGCAATCTCAATCGTCTATTCTCCACACGGTCTTGCGCTTTCCGATCTGCAACCGTACGTACAGAATCACCTTGTTCGCCTAGGTGCTCTTCCGCTGACGCTGTTGTTTCACTCTTTCGACCGTGCTGAGAACCCATGGTACCTTGGGGGCAACATCACGACAGGTATGCAAGGCGGAGCCCAGATTGCTCGCGCATTGATGGCCCGATGCTGGATCAGCGCTCACGATGAGGCAAAGGACGATCGCGGGCTCAGCGTCAAAAAATTGCGGGTGCAACGGATTACCGCGGATGAAGTGAGGAAGCATCTGTGGGAAGGAGAAGAAGGCGAGTGGTTGAAGAAGAAGGGCTGGAGGTGCGACGTCAGAAGTCTCGGAAGCGGCAGGGAGATGATCGTTGGTCCGGCCAGATATAATATGTAATAATACCCAACCATCTATTAGCGATAGCATCTATTTCAAACCATCTCGCACTGAGGTCTGCAATCAGTTCCTGGCGAGCCTATTTCCAGGAAAAGTGGCACTGTCTGACTGCTGTTGCTCCTCAGGTTCAAATAGATACCTTCCATATTGTCATCCCGGAGGCCTTCGCATACGAGGATATAGCGTTAGTCTTTCACAGCGGGTAGACCATCAGCTCTATCGCACAGCACTTCTCTCTTGGTGTCAAGGCACCTGCTATTGTGAACCTGCTTGACTTCGAACTTGTGTCGTCGATGTACGCCCTGTCAGACCGTGCCACTTTTTCTGGAAACAGGCTCGCTAGGTCCTGCGACAATATAGGACCAGGTAGCGTCCTCCATTGGGTTGTTGCACAGGTCCAATGTGGTGCCTTCATGATCGATGAGTGGTGGCAGGCGTGCATCTTGCTTGAGCACTGGCCTGCATGCTTCGCAATTTAGTCGCCTATGCTGTGGTATGCCTTCCGTCTAGGTGATTGAGGTGGAGGCCAGTCCTCGGACTCAGATACCTGGAACCGCCCAACGGCATTAAGATAACAAGTAAATGCATCTCGGTTGTTCAATAGGCGTCCAGAAGGCGCGACCACGACCTGTGCTACGATAGAGTTGGCCATTATATTCCAGTCTTGAGGGTCGAACCAGTCAGGCCAGATAATCAACCCCGACCGCTCTATTTCCAAGTCAGATGCCTTCGCTGCCGTGAATACATCAACAGCTGAGGCCAGCTGTTCGGTGTCGATGCTGCACGCTGGATGGCATGCAATGCAAAAAATACCTCGTGACGGCAGAGGCGAGCCAGCGGACACCTCGAGGTCGGAAAGGTTAAAGCTCAGTCCCTGAGGAAACCATCTTCGTGCGACCATCTGCATCGACTCGTGGACTGCAGTAGTCACTGCACCATTGTGGACTGTGCCGATATACTCTCCCCCTAGACCAAAGCCTGGGGAGACTACCATGACCAAGACGTGACGATGTTGGTTCCAAAAGACCATCATATTCATACCTCGATAGGGTCTTAGTGCAGTTTCGACAAAATGTGGATCACATTCTATAAAACTGCCAGTAATTGTGCTGATGATTAATTTTTCTTCCTGTTCTGGAGTAACAGCATACGGGAAGTGTATTTCAAACTCGGGATCAGCCAGCAAAGCTTGGACGACTGGATGGTTTCCGACCCTTTCCACAGCACGACGGCTAAGGCGGACATCGGAGGTAGTTCCAGGTTGGATCTCGCCTTCCTTCCTGTAAGCCACCGCCATCAACCAAGTCAGTGTGCCGAAACCGGTGGTGCCAAAGACTACCGCCCATAGCAAGGATCGTAAAAAAGGAACTGATCGTGGAGGACCAACGGGATAGTAGTCAGGGGGTGCTGTAGACCTGTAAGGTTGGTGTTGGTAGGTGCTTCTGTGGGAGTGCGAGAAAAAGGCGGTGGCAGTTTTGAACTGCGCTTGCACAAGACGAAGGGGTAGGCGCCTGCTTGAGGTTGGAAGTTTGAGAAGTCGTTGAACAACATTACGCCTCATCTTGTCTTCGAGTCATCCCGACTCGGATTTCACAGATCACAACACATGAATTGACCCCAGCGCAAGATGGAAGTTGATTGAGGTGGATAAACAGACCCAACACTAGGGATGGAGAAGAGGATCAGTAAAGAATGTGGAGAGAAAGCTAATTAATAGCCTAACTTTAAGTAACTTAGTTATTAGCGTCGCCCGTTTGACTTGCGCTTACTAGTAGTAGCTAAGAGCATCATCATCGACGACGACGTCATGGCCACTCCACGATTGACATGTCCATATCATATCTTTGTTGCCTCATCTGCTTCCACAATGCCAGCAGCAACAACAAGATGAGCGAGGAACTTCTATCAGCGTCTCAGACGGCTGCTTTGTTCGACATACTGACTCACTATGATACATATGCTGAGATCCGCGAGTTCAGAAACCCTGGGAGCCTCGCCCATTATGGCCCGCCGTTCACTCATGAAAAGGACAAGCCTTCAACGGCCCCGACCCTACAAGCCCTTGTATCAAAGTTCTTGCTCCCAATGCCTGGCTTGAACAATCTTCCGGGGAAGTGGTGGACGGTACAGTGTCTCAATATCATTGGAGACTTGGAAAATGCAAATCTCAGTGAAAGCTACGATAAAGGCGTCATAGGAAGCCGGAAGACCATCGCCACTGCCATATCAGCTCTGATCGAGTATCCCGTGCGAGGCATATATGGTGGCATACCTAAAACCGACAACGAAGTCTCGAATTACGACCTCACGAATGCCGAGGATCTTTCTCGGGCTTTCCATGATTTCACGAACAATAGCGTCTATGGGAACGCCCTGGAGGAACTGGTAGACAAGGCCGCTCAGACCGACAGACTGAAAGATCATACACCTCTTACCAAGGCAATACACGAATTTGTGCTTATCAAGTGAGCAACCTTGTCAGACTTTTTCGTGCCCTGCTCCGCTTGTCTTTCCATATGCTGACCTATCGCCCCAGCTTGGCTTCATTCATGCATTATACTCTGATCTTGTCGCCAAAGGGTCAATACCTGCTAAAGTTGATTGACAACGCCAACAAGCTCGTACCTTATCTAGTCGTCAAGCAGACACTAAAGATCGGAAATGTCGCGACTATGATCAATGCCATGATGAAGGTCGGACTGGCCAAAATGAGCATGGCAAGTGTGACCAACTGGATGGGTCTTACCCGCAATCAGGACGAAGGCATGAACCTGATGCAGACGTATGTGGTGACCATCCCGCATAGAACTTCCGTTTGCTTACAGCCTCAGGATTATCTCCACTGTCCTCAATTGGGACATCAAAGACCTGGAAACGCGCGCAACAAAACTTGAGCGGGAGCGTGCCAAACTCGGCAAGGAGGAACTGCAAATCCTCAAAAGCTACACCACAAAGTCTCAAGACGACCAAGACCGCATCCGCAGAGAGAGCCAGACACAATCCATCTCAATAGTCACTGCCATCCTGAAAGACAGCAAATGCCAGTCGACCGAACTGACTGAGCAGCATCACAAACGAGCCTTAGAGTACCTCTCAATACACCTCTCAATACGCGATCGTAAACAACTAATCCAATGCCTCTGCAAATCGAATCCCGACTATTTGACGACTTCCGTCAGAGAGGTGGTCGATGCCTACGAATCTGTCATCCGACGAATGCACAAAGCAATAGACTTATCTTCCACGGTGTCCGACCTGGAATATTTCCTCGGCGACATGATCAAGCTATCTCGAATCCATACCGATAAATCTGGCAAGTCAATCGTGCCCACGGTGGGCGACTTCGTCCAACTGCTGCGCAAGCACCAGCGATCCTGTCATGTCTTCATACACCAGTGCTGCAAGAATGACAAGGAGTTGACAGGTTGGTACCTCGACTGGGCCAAACACTGCGCAGCACAATTCAGGAGGGAGTCACAACCGGGATTCGAATCCAATCACCCAGACTTCGCACAAAAAGGAGCCGGCAACCTCACGCCGCCTCTTCACGAACTATTCAGCGCACTGCCCAAGGAGACCCAGTGTCAAATCACCCCCATCCTGGATTCACATTCAGCATACATGGACAAGATGCACGTCCAATCTAATGCCCGTCTGCAGACCATCCTGAAATCTCAGCCATCAAAGAACCCAGCTATCGCAAAGATCTTCTCCGGTTCGGCCACCAGACCGAACTCAAGAGCTCCAAGTCCCGCGCCCGGGTCTCCCATCGAGCGCACTCACAGTTTCTCGGAAGTACAGCAATCCGAGACAAGCAAATCAATTAAGGAGGGCGCCACCCCCGAAGTATCCTCGTCTCCTGGCCCGGGCTCCTTCCTCGCGCGCTGGCAGGCACTGCTCGATGCCACGCCCATCACGCCCTTGACGCAATCAGGCCCGGTCAAGGCGGCGAGCAGTCCCGAGGTGGTGCAGTCAAGTGCGACCGACGTCGATGGTTCAAAGCTCGCACACTTTGGTTCTGCAGAGGCCAAAGGCCAACATATTCGTGTCGAGGGGAAGGAAACTGAGGCTCGTGAACGACAGAAGCAGCTGAAGATTGTTATTGACGCCATGGGACAGGACTTTCGGAACCTTTTGGCTGAGAAAGGCTGTCATTGGTAGTCGTTGCTCGAAAGCCCGCCCCTGTCACACAAGTGAGAAGACGCACGTACGGATTGAGTTTCTCCTGACGAACCTCGCACCTGTCTGGCTGGAACCTTACAAATTCTCTACTTGGATCTGATCGTCGTTCAATCGAGGTTGGCATTTCGACTTTGCTATGAAATCGATGTCGGCAAACCCTTGGCAAGCCCAGGTACTTTATGCCTCGTGCTGCATCAGGAGCAAGCCGTTGTGTTGGTACGCAGGAAGAATGGGAATTGCGAATATACAGCTATCACGTAGCGGACGAATTGCATGATCCGGACATGCGTGGAGGACACGGCATGCGTCAACCTCGAGTACCGCCAACATCGGCGAGGAGAGTACAGGCACGAGAATAGAAGCAGATTTAGAAGGACAGCCAGGCGACACGAGACACGACCTGATATAAATGTAACATCATCATGAAAGGAGCAGGCCGCAAGCATCCAGTCACTTACTAGCAACATTAGACGTTTAACCATCCTTTCCACTTCACCTTTATCGGTTTGAACAAAGCGGAAAAGTTCAGTGGCTCAGAAGCCCCAAGATCTTATACCTACAGTATGACGACGTACGAGCTCGTCCACAAGATCCGCGATGTGGCAACCTCTTAACCAAGCCCTGAAAGGCCGACCCTTATAAAACCCCAACAGCAAGTCTAGATGTCTCTGGAGTTCTCCAGGTCCAGCACCCGTGCTGTGCTCCATATATTCCGCTCGCCCAATATTCATGGCCATTGTGCCAATATACACCAATTGCTGCCAACAGTGATATTCTCACCAACCCATTCTATGCGACCAATGCCGGAACCATGCATGCTAACCGGCCCAACAGTAAAAAACGCCCCTATAAGTATGCGTCGTAAAACTCGTCCTCTGCCAATCATCGGAGGTATGCATCGTTGCTGAATCGGGTATATCGTGATACTTGCTTGACACCAAAACAAAAAATTGCAACTTCGCAAAATCGTCTCGCAGGGCGAAGAAAATCATCATAAGCTCTTTCGAAACAAGCGACATCGTAGCTTCTAGCGACCCCGTAGCTGTAACAGCCTCAACCTACGCTCCTCGTCTTGTATAGAACTCACGTTTCTGTGAAACGTTGGGCCTCTACCGCCGTTCGCAGCCAATTCTGGCGGACTTGAAGAGAGACTGCCCGGAACCCGTGGAGACGAGCGGACATATGCTGCAGGAGGTTCCGCAAGCGCCGGCGGACTGGGTTGTCGTATGACTGATCCATACGATGGAAGATTCGTTGAGTCTTCATAAGGTGTCCTTGGCGCCGGTGTCTTGACGGCTGTGGTGTACGATGGAATTCTGGCCAGATCCTCCATGTGGTCGTATTGGGGAAAGGGGGTCCGCGCTCCAGACATGGGTGCGTTCTCTTCCTCAGACGTCCTTCGTGAAATTAGCGTACTGTCTGGCAAACCCGGCGTGGCGGTTCCAGATGGAGCGGCTTGATCATTAGGACTCAGTCTTGGATGTGTATTCTGATTCGATGAATTGCCAGTAAAATAGTCGCTGATTGCCTGGGCTGTGCCGGAATTCCTCCTGGACCGTCCAATAATGGTTGCCAAATCATTCTCTTCATCAGTTGGATTGCCAGAATTTGTCATTCGTAGATCTTGAAGCCTATTCTCGAGAGCTACCGGCGATACAAAGGAGCCATTAGTGACAGCCGCAAGACTTGCAAGGTTGTCTGACGATGCGTGACGGCTGTGCAAGTAAGGAGTGCCTGGTCCTGACAGAGCCATTCCTGGAGTTCGATAACCTTCCATATCAGTGTATAATTGATCGAGAGTATGTTGACCGTAAAGAGGTGGGGCTGAATTGGCCAGATCGTTGGCGATAGCAGCACGACTAGCTTGAGATGATTGATCAACGAGATCATTGTTTTCGTTGATTGGGAGACTCGGTGAGATATAGAAGGAGACCGGCAGATTGGCTCTGAGTTCTGAGATGTGCCCATCGGGGTTGTGCAGCTGAACATTAAACTTCACCTTGTGACGGACTTTGATGCCTTTGATATTGCAATCCTGTAAGCATTGATTTAGAGACTTGGGCAGTTCCAGAAACCGCGTAAACTGGTACCCTTCGGCGGCTTCGTCGATGACCTGTTCATCTTTTTCAGGGTCGATTCTGTACACATCTGAGACGATGGTCCTGTCCACCTTGGTGATACCATTGTTGAGAGCGGATACTCCCCACTCCGGATCAACGACGAGTTCCTGTTCTTCCCTGACCTGAGTAGAGACATTGCCAATGACCAAACCTTTGAGAAGGGATATTAACTTGAAGTCGACTTGGACGAAGGAACCGAAAGCGACCGCTTTGTTGGGTATGCAGATGGAGTATTCGATCTTGTTGGGCCAGATATTCTCCACGGACTAGACATCATCAGTCAATTTGGGTGATATGGAGTGGGGCGCCCTTACCATAGCGTGAGCCAGCTCCAAGGCGTTGGCATCGAAGGTGCGAACAATACGCAAAGGTTTACGGATGACGATATCTCTGCCTCTCTTGCGACTGATCTCCGCCTTCAGGCGGTATATTACCCATGCATCTTTTAAGCCTTCAACACTCTCAGGTAGAGACCCTTCCAAAATACATCTAAAGGGCCACTCGTAGTTGTCGGGCGGTAAGATTTCGGATTTGCTCTTTCCGGGATCCCGAAAAGTCCAACTCTTTTCAAAGAATGTCTTCTCTTTGTAGGCGGTGCGTCTGCCAGACATGGAGGAGGTGGATGAAGTCAAATAGCTAAAGACCAGACCTGTCAGTGAATGGTCACGCGAGTAATGCTTGGACAAGCCGTGTAGTCCGAGGCTGACTTACGACATATGAAGGATACCGCTCAATGTCAAGTTGACATGGGAGATGTTGATGGCCTCGGTAAGACACAGAACAACCGAGCCGGAGAGTTCGGCACTCGCAGCCTCGTCCTCGCTTCCTCGAAACACGATGTAGTCATTGTGAAGTCGAATGTCGAAATATTTGACACTGCTACTGCTGCCAGAATATGACGTGTGTGAACTTAAGAATTTCAATGCCATGGCTGGTGATTTGGAAGGACCACCGACCAAATGACGGTCGGCTGGTGCTGGCGATGGGCTGTGAGACTGTTGGTTCAATGAGAGGCGTGCCACAGGCTCATGATGAGTCGAAGTGCATTCAGGTGAATGCCTGTAGTTGCGAAGGCGGAGGGATCTGGTCTGCTGTTGTTGCTGTAGGACAGAATGGCGTTAGAAAGAGAGAGTTTGACGAAGGAGCAGAAAACGAGTGTATAGGCCGAAGTATGAAGTCAGAAAGCATATGACAAGCAATGGCACATAAGGAATTTTCCCTTTGGATGTGCGGACATGAACTGCGGCTCGAAAATTGATGATAATGACATGGGCAGATAGATAGATTATTGGAGATTGGAGGGGAGAAGAACGACTTGGTCGCAGTGGATAATGGCGCAAGAGCCGAGCCTGATTGTAGAAGGGAATGGCCACCGTCTGACATGAGATAAGCATATCGCTTCCTCGGGCTCAGGGAGTGAGATACGCCCAATGGCAATTGCCGAGGGAAAGAGGCTCCCTCTGTCAGACGTTGGCTATTTCTTTCCGCCAAATTGACTTTGGTGCCTAAGATTTCTTCTCGGGGCGGGAATGGCTGATTTGGGAGCGTCACGGTGCCACCCAGTCACCCGTAGCGGGCTTTAGATGATGGGAACTCTTTTTGACGTACCGTTATCAGGCCCTGATCCACTGAAGTTCCTGGTTCCGATGATCGTGTGGCAGCCCTAGACGATGAGGATAACGACGGTAGAGATACGGATGAAAGCCCTGTGTTAGTGGTGGTGGTGGATCTTTCGGTGCTCGTCCTTTGTGATGCGCCTTCAGCTGTCGCCGGCCTTTCTGCTTGTTCTTCCTCTGTCGCTTCTTCTTCGGCTGGGAAATGTCCTGCAGTAGTGGTGGGGATGATTGTTGCGTTATTCTGATGACGATCCTGACGCGAATCTGGCTGTTGGGGATGATGACGACCATCCACCTCGACCAACTCTCTCGTCCGGCTACTGGATTTGATTTTGTGTCGGATCTTTGAAGTCGCTTTCAATGGTGGCAGAGGCCCAAGTGTGGGTGATGGCAATTCTCCCAATATCGCTCGGGTGGAAGCCGATCGGCGAGACCCAAGCGTCATTTTATTGTCTGCCCTCTTTTCTGGAGTCTGTGCGAAAATGTTCCTAGTGCGAGTAGGTACTTTGTCGCCGCGACTTCTCCCGAGATGGCTGCCGATGCTTCACTTCGAACAAGGCGTTCCAAGGTCGACAAGATAGCACGCTGCACCAGGTACAGGGCTTCAGGCACAGGTCCAGACTGGTACCTGTGACTGGGTACTGATAATGTTGACAGGTAGTGTATGCCTGAATCTGCGCACGAATGGAGTCGCCCCTCTTCGCCCGAGGTACCTAAGTCCAAGTACTCCGTATCTCAGAGACTGCTGCAGGCGAGATTTGTTGAGACCAAAGAGATGAACAGGAAAGCATCTGACAGAGATAACGAGATTCTTCACATGCTCTCGATGAGTGTAGGCGTCTGCTTTCACATGGGACTATATCCTCGTGTTGAGTAAGACAGCAGCAATTTTGGCCCCGTTGGAAATGGCCCTCTCCAACTATTTGATCCAACATGTATATGCAGTGTTTGCCTTCAGCAACCCCCCATCGGGTATATATTCTTTCCGGGCTGAATACAATGCCTTTTGCCGTTGTGAAGGAGCTGATCGCATCATGCAGCATCATCAAACTTACAAAGCCTTCCCTCATTCCGACTGGATGGCCCCTCGGGGTACTGCTACGTATCCCACCTCTTTCCAAGTGCTTATATCACACTATCACACCCTGCAGTGACCCTGACACTGCCCTCCCCATGCACCTTTGTCATGAAAATCCGTATTACTTTGGGCCTTACTCAACCCCTCCGGCAGGGGCCGTGCTCTTGATGAAGTTTCTCCTCCTTCCATTCGTCTTCTATATTGGGTCTTTGGCCCTTATCTAACTCAATTCTGCACCCCTCCGCCCGGTTGTGGCGTCGAAGTACATCCTACCCTTCCTCGGCCTAACATATTCACGGTCATGAGGAGTGACCGTCTTTGGACTAAAGGCACGATTTGCCGGAACACCCGTTCGTTTCTCGTCAGAAGGACATACCGAGATGAAATTCATCGTCCCACGGTTGACCGTTTGCTTGCAAACAGGATCTGCTGCACTGTGTTAGGCTGTTTGATCCGATCCACATAGTTGCATTCAGTGTCTGCATTCTAGGTTTGGGGAAACTTCTGCAAACATTTGTGGCTTCGGAGCCGGCATGAAAGGTCCGAATCGCCTAGCTTCGTCATTGAATCACTTCGGGGATTCCAACTTGAAGACAATGTGACCTTAGCCTGCGCTCCTGTAAGGTACAGCAAAGTGGGCGCAGGACCCTTGTTACATGACCCCTGATTCTCACAGCAACCTTTCTTTGAAGACGAGGATGCCTTCTCCCATGGATGGAGTATCGCCTTGAGACAGCACGCGTTCTCCAGCAACATCCC
Source organism: Exophiala viscosa (assembly GCF_022695815.1). Classification (NCBI taxonomy): domain Eukaryota; kingdom Fungi; phylum Ascomycota; class Eurotiomycetes; order Chaetothyriales; family Herpotrichiellaceae; genus Exophiala; species Exophiala viscosa. Next base: position 1,243,376 of record NW_026944355.1, on the reverse strand, counting down.
ATTGCGGACGCTCCAAGTTGTGAAAGCGAACCTGGTTTCCAATACTCGACTTCGCTCCCAGGGTAATGAATGAGTGTCTTCGCACCCGTTGATAACCTCGATGTCGGACTGCGGGAATATCTAAGAAGTAATAATCCACTACATGCGCATCTTCACGCGAGGAGTGGTGCAGCAGGTACATCTCAAGCACAATGCACGACAGTCAGTCGCTTGTGCCTCGTCAATAGAAAGACATGGCAGCAAGTCAAGGCCCGAAACATCGTAACAAGCTTGCGCGCCGCAAACAACAAGGGGAAGACCGTATTTGAAAAGTCAGCTCGAGGTCCCGCTGGGGATAAAGAATTGTAAACAGAAGCAGCATACCTCAGTACCTAATGTTCAGCTAGTCAGTAACTTAGTCGTTAGAAGGGAGAAAATCGCGGGTTCTTCACGTGCTTGGCGCATGTCATTCGGTCTTTTCGAGGCTGCGGACCAAATGCACATCGAGGAAGCCAAAGACCACCCGAGCTTCATTTCGCGTCTCTTGCCCACCAGAGGAGCCTACAGTCCAGCTCAGAACTACAAAAATGAGTCAAGTTTGTCTCTTAGACTCTGACCGTCTCTCCGCTCTCCTCCGCGACGCTTTGCCATGGAGCGACAACGTATCGTCACTTATGGTCTCTGCTACAAATGGCTCGATCCTCGCCTACGCTTACAGGGACACGACTCCCTCAATTAAAGATATGCGCACACAGTCAACAACAATGACAGCAGCTTATACAGTAGCCTCCGAAGATATATTGGTGTTTGAAGCGCAAAACACAGGTGCCATCTCTGTCATTACACCCATCGCGGACCACATTCTCCTGGCTGTGACCGGGCCTGAACCCAAGAAACCGAAATCTGTGCAAAACGGTCATCTGGAAGATGCTGAACATGCTTCGGTTGGAACTGAAGAAAGCCATGAAGAGGAGGGACAAACCGACGAGGATGAGGGGCACCACCAAATACGGACAGATCTTGAGGTTGTCAGTCAGGAGCTCGCTCGCGTATTGAGAGAAGAGCTGTCGAAGCTAAAGTGGCCCGAGGAGATATGACGGTTCGTCTTCCCAAAAACCTGGGTGATCAGAACTTCCGGCAAACAGCTATTGTCGTTCCAGACTGTTCAGTTGGATGGAGGTTCTGATTGCACTCACACTCTAGAGGCTTCACTCTCAGAAACTCTGGTCGTATGTCATTTGGCCCTGCGCCAAATGCGCGTACCTCACACCAATCCACGAAGTGTGTCGCCATTTTTGACAGCAAGGTTCGTGACGAGTAATGATCTATCACGGTACTTACCAGAAGTACTCGAGGCTGCAAATGATCAACTTCGGGCAACTTTTTCGGCTGAATTGCGGACGAGGAGGACACGCACCCCGCACTGCAAGTCAGCCTCTGGAGTCTGGCCCACCTCTGACCGAGCCAGATTGGCTCAAGCAGCCCGCCCTTGTCACCGCAGCTCCGCCTATTCCTTGCAACCACCTGCGCCCGCAAGGAGCATCACCGCCTAAACTCTATCATCACCCATCGCACTCGCACAAGACCGCACTCGAGCTTCAATATTGGCAACACTCGCACCGCTCTGTTGCGCTCACCTATATGTTTCATACAACTTGAAGACAGCTTTGTTACGGTCACTATGTTGTACGTCTGCATCCCCTCTTATGACCCTGACTCCTACTAATCTGTGTATCGTAGTGCTATCCCTCCACCTCCTCGGTATCCTACAAACCCCAATCTTGCCGCTACAACACTCGAGACAGCGAATACTTTGACACAACGGGAGGGACCTGAATACACATTCCAGGCTGGTGAAGGTCTGCTACGCTCCAAGAATTAAATAGTAATTGCGCTCATCCGAGATCAGGTAGATATGTCCTCCGAGACGACTTACAACTGGCGACCCCTCCTCCACATCCTTCCGAAGCGCCAGTCATAAATCCCAACCCCTTGTCCACCAGTGTCGTCCCACCAACGACCGGGGTCAAGCTATCGTTGGTTTCCTTAAATCCGAAACAAGTGAGTCCGGAGATATACAGAACCACCACAGCTACCAGCAGTCTTCTACGATGGAAGTCGCTGGGTCTAAACACTTCCAAAGAGCCTAAGGAGCCAAAGAAGCTTGAGGAGGTCAAGGAAAAAGAGCCAGAGAAGGAGCCCCGGTTGTCGATCGAGACCACCAGCGACACCAGTAATCCGGCGGGATCGGCAAATGGAAGTCACAAATCCAGTACGGTGAAGGTTTTTGGCGAAGGAAACGCAGCGTTATCGCCTGTTATCAGCAGAGGGGATAATCTTAAGCGGCGGAAACCGAAGAACAACATCGTTAAAAGTAACTCGTCTTTCGTATCTCGTGTGATCCCACATGAATCCATGGCGAAGAAGCTTGCAGAAAGAGACCAGGGAGGGACGTTCTGCTTTGCCAACATCAATCGTGCCTTTCAGTGGCTCGATCTCTCGTCGAGCGCCAAGCAGGATCCCATGACAAAGATCCTCTTCACCAAGGCGCACATGCTATGTCACGATGTCAATCCAGCGACCAAGCACCAGACCCATATAGACGTTATCATGGGATCTTCAGCGAGCGATATCATCTGGTATGAGCCGATGTCCCAGAAATATGCTCGCATCAACAAAAACGGTATCATCAACAATTCGGCTGTGGCCAAGATCAAATGGATACCCGGATCGGAGAATCATTTTCTCGCGGCTCATACGGACGGAATGTTGATCGTATATGACAAGGAGAAGGAAGATGCGCCTTTTGTCTCGGAAGAGTTGGTGGACGAGGGCATCAGCATCGAGGATGAAGACAAGTCCACGTTCGTCATTACCAAAAGCGTCAACTCCTCCAATCAGAGAGCGAATCCGGTGGCTTGTTGGCGGATATCGACTCAAGCCATCACCGACTTTGCCTTCTCGCCGGACAGCAAGCATCTTGCCGTGGTCGGAGACGATGGCTATCTGCGCATAATTGACTATCTGCACGAAAGGTAAGCAAGTTAAGGGGGTGTGGAATATTTGACAAAGTCAAGACTGACATTCGGACAGGTTAACTGACATCTACTCATCCTATTACGGCGCATTTACCTGTGTCTGCTGGTCGCCTGACGGCAAGTACGTCCTCACTGGAGGTCAAGACGACCTTGTGACCATCTGGTCCTTACATGAACGATCAATCATTGCAAGATGTCATGGCCACGACTCATGGGTAACGGCCGTCGCGTTCGATCCTTGGCGGTGTGACGAGAAGACGTACCGTTTCGGCAGTGTGAGCGATGATTGCAAACTTCTTCTATGGGATTTCAGTGTCGGGATACTCCACCGACCGAAAGGGGTAAGTCGAAAAGCCGTGCAGCAGAAAACACCTAGCGATGCTAATATTGATTCAGACCATCGGACGACCCAGAGGGAGCATATCGGCGCAGTCAGTATCGCTGCTACGTCAACGAACGGAGAGCGCGAGCGTTATAAATCGAGTCCGGTCCGACTCGAATCGTACGGGCAGCATCCAGGCCGACGTTGTGGACGAATCCGAATTTCTCAATCATGACGTCGAACCCAGAGCGCGAACTGCTCTACTGCCACCTGTTATGGTACGCTTTCGTCCACTCTCTATTTTCATTACGGTGCATACTGACATTTGCGATCCCATAGTCCAAGAAGATCGACGAACATCCGCTGAGTGGTCTGGCGTTCGAGCAGGATTGTATTATCACATCGTGTCTAGAAGGTATGTACAATGCTGCAACCCGGCTCCGATGTATTATCGTAGATGGGCAACAACGTGTTTTGAATCTGACGTTAATCTAGGACATGTACGCACTTGGGATCGACCTACAGAAGCCCCTGGTAGCAGCCAGATCGACTTGTCGGACAAGCCGCGGACGTGATTGACAGTCATCATGGGGGAAGGACATGCCTGTCTCTATCACCCGATTCTCTGAACTATACACCGTGACGTCTGCCGGGCGATCGAGGACATGCTGTCAAAGACCGCTCATAACGGCACAGCTGTCACGAACCATTGGTATCGAGGGACATTGAGTGGCTGTTACCGATGCTTGCATGCTCGAGAAGACTGTGCCAGGTGACGTGACGACTACACAGACGTTGGTAATGCCCTGTATGGCAGCTACAGTGGTCACAACTCACGTTGTCCAAGACCCGTGACGCAGGCTTACCGCGTCTCTGCATCCGCCGTGACAGGGCCGGATGGTACAGCGATTGCACGCGGACATATAAACGTTGGATGGTGTCACTCTGGACAGAGACCGCATAGGCCTTGTATATACCCTGCAGGTGGAATGGATGACTTGCGATGGGTCTACACTCATCAACTAAAAGAGCCTTGGAAGGCAATAGAGGTGGCGGGCGACAGGCAGATATCTCGCAGAATCTACCAATGTTCACCTTCACGGACCTACCAGTCATACAAGTTAATGGTGCCACGTTATGGCTGAGGTGCGCATCGATGGCTCTCAGTTCATTCCAATTTGTTATGTACACCAGGAACTCCCACGCGTTCGTTATGCAATCATTGTACGAATACCCAATGCAATCATGGAGTGCTCTCCAGCCAATGATCTAGCTTGCGGTCAATGCGAAGCTGAAGCCCAAAATGCCCATTCCCAAAAATGCAAATGCCACACACGTTCCTCTGTTGTGAGTCAATTGTAGACTTTCGGCGAACAAGGATAAAGCGACGCTCGTCATGACACCCGATGTGACCGCGAACATGCCCCCATATACGCCCTCCGTAGGGGCAGCGACACTGCCTCTCTTCGCTAGCTTGAAGAATAACGCCGCTATGCCTGCGCCCAATGGCTGACTTAGGCCACCCAAGACAGATGACCATACAATGGCTTTCAAGCGGGAGTCGAGAGCCAAGTATAGAGGAAGTGACATTGCAAACCCTTCGGTGATGTTGTGTATAAACAAGGCCATGAAGACAGCGAATCCTAGCTGGGGGTTGGCGTGATTTGTCGCATATGTGATGAAACCTTCAGGTGCCTTGTGCAATGCAATAGCGATGGACGTCTGCAGCCCTATAGACATGAATGCGTTTGTAGGAACATGGTGATGGTGTTCTGGACCTTGCCCAACGGAGTGTGACTGATGAGAACCACGCCGTAATCCATGGCCTGCTTCCGGATGGTCATGCTCAGCATGATGGAAATGATGTGTCGAGGATCTGGCGCGGAGTAAGAGTGGCTTACGGTCCTGAGTGCTGCCCTGAGGCTGAGCAGATCCATTGGAAGCCGGAATCTCATCCTGTTCCTCTAATGGTGCGATGTGAGTGTCGCTTACTATATTTGCGACATTGCGGGAGGCTGGCGCGTGTGTGAACGATCCATGGCCTGTACGCCTGTGAAAGACCTTGAAGCAATCCTGCCCGCAGGGATCTGAAAACCCCATACATGGCCCTGTTTCATCACAGTTGTCTTTCCGGCCTGCCACATACTTCGAGAGAGTTCTTGTAAGCGTCTTAGGCATCAAGGAAGGCCTTCGATTGTTTGGTGGCAGGGACAAACTCTGGTTGTGACTGTCGCTACTTGAGTCCTGTCTGCTGTGTTGTGGCTTTCTAGGACTCAAGCTAGTTGTCCGGGATAGCAATGGTGTATCTTCGTCGTGGTCGTGAGTACGACACTTTGATATGGGAACTCTTTCTGCGTGCTCATCATCGTGTTGATGTTCTGCCATCTCTTCTCGACCTTTGGTCATAGTCTCCTCGTCATCATGAGTGTGATCGCAATCCACGACATGTGAAGGCATGAAACGATGTATGACAGAGGAGAGAAATTGAATACCAAAAACACCCGCTAAAAACAGCCCAATCAATATGTATGAAGCGTCTCTCCCTGAATACCCAGCATTTGTGAGGTAGATCTTCGACTGTGGAAGCATTGAGTAAAGGGACGAAAATAACATTACGCCGAAAGTCATGCTTAATGAGGCCGAGAGGAATTGGTCGCTTTCAGCAATAGAGAAGTCGTGCCAACGCGGTATTAGTCGGACCACGATATCAACACATATAATGCACGCTCCAAGGCAGCAGGCTGGGACCGTCAGTCTCGGTGCATCATTCTAGTATAGCGTTAGTCTTACCAACACCGCTGATACATGTCATGATCCATCCTCGAGTGTCGTTGTCGATGGCCATTTTGAGAGGGTTGACGTCGCGCCGGTCGGCATGCAGGTAAGTCTTTGCCGGTAGATGATGGAGCAGGACGAGTCTGGTACGTATACTCGACACCACGTTTACACGTGAAAGAAGAGGTATACAAAAAGTGAGAAAGGTGGATTGGGATAAAGGAAGTCGATGGCCTGCTTGTCGGGAAAGATCAAAGCAGCAGGCGCAGGAACAAAGACTGAGGCGAACAGCCTATGACGATTTTCCGAGGACCTTAAGGTACATGTGCCATGGATTAGATAAGAAAGGCTGCCCAATTGTCTCCCTGTTATAGGCAGCCTTGCCGCCCAAACGATCCACCATGATGCTCCCCACGCCCTTAGAAAGCGGTCGAATTGGGTGGTCTCTGATTGGCTTCGACGGGAGATCCCCAAAAAGTCGCTTCTCCAAAAGAATTTTTGATGCGCGTCGAGGGCGTTTAGCGACCAGCTCGACTATCCGTGTTGATCAGCAGGACCCAGCAAATGTCGAACACCACACTTGCTATCATTGCGGCGGCGTCTGCAGCCGCAGGTGCATCCGTTACTGCTTTGATCTTCTCCAGCTCACGAAAAGATCAACCTATACCGACACCGACATCGACATTGAAAGACGCGCCCTCACCCACCGTACCATCGAGACCTCCCCCTCCAACGCCGGTACCCGTACCTGTGGCTGCGTCGACTCATCCTGCTCCGGTCACGGTCGTCTCACCTGTAGATCCTGCTGGGATACTACGATATGGCTTTCCGGGACCAGTTGCTGATACATTGACTACGCCCTCACATCTTTCTGCTTTCAACCGCTTTACACGCAATCCACATTGGGTAGCTGAGCATTTCACTCCGCAGTCACTCCTCATGAACAACGGTTCTCGACGGAACAGTGTTTTCTACGAAGACATGTCCATACCTCCCATGTTCCGAGCGAAGTTGACCGACTATGCACGAAGCGGATATGATCGTGGCCATCAAGTGCCGGCGGCCGATGCAAAGTGGTCACAGGAAGCAATGGACTCTACATTCGTATTGAGCAACATGTGTCCCCAAGTTGGTGAAGGTTTCAATCGAGATTACTGGGCACACTTTGAGGACTTCTGTAGGGGTCTCGTCAAGAGATATCCAAGTGTTAGAGTCGTCACAGGACCATTATATTTGCCAAAAAGGGATGAACGAGATGGCAAGTGGCGAGTGTCTTACGAAGTGATTGGCAACCCCCCAAACGTTGCGGTACCGACACACTTCTACAAGATAATCTATGGTGAGGAGGCTGCTGGCAGCCCGAACGGCAGCGTGGCGCTAGGAGCGTTCGTCCTACCTAATGCTGAAATCCCCAACCACAAGAGTCTGCGTGACTTTGAGGTTCCTCTGGAAGCCGTTGAGAGAGCCAGTGGCTTGCTGTTTGCGGACAGGTTGCCGACGAACAGACGGAAGCAGCTCTGCCGGGAGGTGAGCTGTGAGATCATAGTTCGGGAATTCGACAACAGTCGAAAGCAATCCAATAGGCCAGCTTTGGTGGGTAACGATCCAAGAGGTCCACCCCAAGTTGTGCAACCTGGAGGGAGATGGTAATCAGGAAACAAGGCTGGTTTCCGAAACAATCGTCGGTCTGGTGCAGGTCATCCGACCGTGTTGGCCATCGTGTTGTTGACTTGAAGTGCGCCGTTGCCAGGCATCATTTTTTTCAGCGACATAGTTCATCTAGCGGCATTGCATGTCAATTGGAGTTCTCATTCTCAACCTGTGTTGAAATCATCACTACATTGCATGCTTCTACCCACCCGCTTGGGAATTCAGGATGCTGCTTTGTACTCTGTCTTCCCTAAACGGACGATGTCTTTTTGTGCCAGTATCCAAACTTTGTCTGTTGCCTCGCCCTGCTCTGCCTTAAGCGCGGCAGACACGGCCGCCTTTGCAATTGTGTCTGCATCTTGCGCCCAGGCGTCCTTCAGTGAGCTATGGACATGCCCCAGAGCAGTCGCCACATATTTCAAGACAGTTTCATCGAGGCCACTCTTCTCGCGCTTAGCGACAATCAGACCAGGACGCACGATTATGGTGTGTTCGAAACCGAGCCCTTTGACATATTCTTCGATTTCCCCCTTCATCCTTGGGTATCCAAAGAAGGATTTTGGATGGGCGCCGGTGGAGGAAATTAGGACATACGTCTTTATGCCTGCTTCCTTGGCCGCCTTCGCCAGTTCTGTGTTCATCTCATGCTCAAACTTATACTGATTGTCGAACCCGCCTGCAGCCGCACGTGTAGTGGCAAGAGCGTAGAACAGTATTGATGGTGGTGGAGATAGCGATGTTATATAAGGACCCCATTTCGTGGTGTCTTTTTCGACGAGTTCCTTGACTGGCACTGTAGCTTCTGACACAGTTGGGGCTGGTCGTCGAGCGACGATGTCAATGCTAGAAAATTGAGGTGCACTGTGTCTCAATGTCGACAGGATATGAGAGCCCTGCAACATGTCAGATACGCTATCAGAAGCGTTCGATACGCCCTACCACCACACCTGTGCACCCGAGGACTAACGCTGTAGTCATCTTCATATATCATTGACGAGATACAGCGATCGGAGTTCTGGATTTGGGCGATCTCGTTCGTCAATAGGATATGTGCGTGCGCTGGCCGCCTTACATTCACACTGTCAACTATCAGCCTTGTCGAGCGCTCGGCCAGCCAGGCGACCGCAAATCGATTGGCACGTCTAGTTTTTCAATCGGAAATCCAGGCCGGACGTGTATCAGTGACGATGCTGCATGTAGCCGAAAGGTCTTCCCTGTGCCATAGGTTTGAGATACAATAATGTCGAGGACGAGGCGAGGTTGAGTCAAAGGTATCACGACATGGGTCCTGAGTCCGGTCTAGCACCCAAACGGCATAGATTACTGCAGTCTTTTGGCTGCCTTGCAGGAACCTCATCCTTTTCCTTCCACTCCAACAACTAAAAGCTCATGGCGGACCTGCAGAACCATGGAACAGCTCACAAAACCCTCGCATGGGGAATGTGCCTATCCGAGATGTCGTCCTCATCTCATCCGTGATTGAGTCATACGCATCACCGATCGCACAGGTTACATACTTGTAGCCTGCAATCCTGTTAGGCATCAGCGCACTAGAGCACGCCCGATACAGCCCGAATCGAAATGGGTTCGATTCGGGCTGATGATAACGGGTGGAATGTAATTCTTTTGCGAAGAGTCGGGGTTGTTGTGTGACTCAACAAGGCTGAAAGACAGGCAGCACAGCGGCTCACATCCTTTGCATGATGTTTCCCTTCCTCTTAGTGTTTTCGCTGCCTGCTGCGCTTGCTTGATAAAACCATCTCCTGCACTCCTGCAAGATCACCCTTCTTCTGATCATCACTGCTCATCTTTCTCAGCAACCGACCGGCGAAGAACCTCGCGATCAATGAGAAAATTCTTGGGAGGGAAATCAGCATCTCCGTGGTATGTCTTCGACCAAGGTTATAGGTCCTAGACTTTGCCTGGGCTGCTTTGCGTGGGTCTTGGGCGCCGTGATCGCTAACTCTACGTACTTAGTATACTAAATCAAACCCCCGAAGTCATAGCTGTCCTGCAGGGGAAATTGACTGATCACTTTTCCGATACTCCTGCCACGATGGAACCAAGCAAGGACGATACCGTCGCAAACTTGGAGAAAATCGATGGAGATGGCCAGCAGCCCAGTGTGCCTGATGTGGCTCCCGGGTCTATCCCAGAAATCAAAGCACTTTATGCAAAACCAGACGCACGAGGAAGGGATCAGTGGGTGACTCAGGAGCCAGCGGACGCCGGTGATGCTGCCGAGAACAGCGAGACAGCTCGATATGCGTTCCTGGTGCGCAAGAGAAAGAGCTACGACAGTCGGAAGAAATATGATGTCGACAGCATCATCGTTCAAAGCCCTTGGTTGAAAAAGTCTTTGGGTGTGATTCTGGCGGGCTACCCCGGTATCACCACTAACCTCAGTCGACTGGTATTTCAAGCCCCGTTTCATCCATTCGGCCACCGCTGGGCCAAATTCGAAGAAATGCTGCAGAGGGATGATTTCGAGGAACCCATGGCCAAGGAGCATCTACAGCTTCTTCACGACGTACTTTTTGAAGAGCTGAAGAACGCCATCGCTGCCAAAATGGACCTCGTCAAAAACAATGTCATCGACTTCGAACACGCATGGACCATATTTGAGCCTGGTGCTTTGATCTACAGCGTCTCCGATGGCAAAGAATGTGTTCTCAAGCTCACCTCTTCCCAGACCCTGATGGACCAGAGACGAGGACTCCGATTCCTGGCACTGAGCGCGTGGGCCGTTGACTGGGATGGCACCAAATTCGGCCGGAATGAAACTCAAGTCACCAATTATGAGTTTCCCGGGACAAACGCCATCACGTCTCTGCGAGCATATCCCTTAGAATTTCACCCTCAGAGAGAACAGCTCATCAAACGTCTGACCATTAGGGGCAGGCTCTTCGAACGATTTGCAGGCTACCACTACCAAGCATATCAAGGTGTCGCTCTCGGGTATGGACGTTGCGGCATGATTCGACACAACATTGAGTCACGCATCATAATTGATTGTGATGCTCACAACCGATTCGTGCCGAACAGGGAGGTCAGTCTCTCACCCTTGACAACGATGGATAAGGCAGGCGCAGTTTCTCGCGTATTGATCAACGGTGACGAAGGAGAAGATGATGACGACTCCGACCTTGACAGATTTGATGATGAGAACGAGTCGAACGTCAATTATACTCCTGACTCGGACGATGACGACAACAGTTCCAGATCGAAGTACAGACGTCTAGGCCCCGAAGAGCTCCTGCTGGCTGTACCATACGTTCGAGGATACGCCCTGAAGCCCAAGATATGGCTATGTAAGTTCTCCAGTTCTCCAAGAAGCGGTGGAAACAGCTTGCAACCCTTGTTGCAGCATCTGATATCTCGTCAGGGTTCTACGTTGATCAAATCGAGCCAATCAAGTTTGCGGAGAATGCGTTCACATCCTTGGTGATACCTTCTCAAGAGAAACAACTCATTCGTGCATTTGTGCAATCCCAGGTGAAGTTTAAGGACGACTTTGACGACGTGATCGCAGGTAAAGGCCGTGGTGTAAGTAGTCCCTATCGTGCCCTCAATGAGGCACGAGTATTACACCTTCTGACTATTACCAGATGATCATGTTGCTTGCCGGGCCGCCCGGTGTTGGGAAGACTTTGACGGCGGAAAGCGTGGCGGAGACTCTCAAGGTACCACTCTACATGATGAGTGCTGGTGATCTTGGCCTCGACCAGGGTGGAATCGGTAAGTCATATACCCTCTGAGGCCGTGTCTATTTTCCGCATCAGCATCTTATTGGCCACCGCTCCTGACGATCTGTAGAGGACTCGTTGAACCTGGTGCTGGACATGGTGGCAAAATGGAATGCAGTCCTCCTCTTGGACGAGGCAGACGTCTTTCTCGAGGCGAGAGACTCGCATGACCTCGAACGCAACAAGATGGTGTCGATCTTCCTGCGCCTTCTGGTGAGTCAAGCTGCTTCTGTTTTTTCTCCGACGATCCACATCCAACTTTGGTCCTGCATGAGACATACATACAGATGCTGATCACGACGACAATACCAGGAATATTACAGCGGCGTGCTTTTCTTGACCACCAATCGCATCAGCAATATTGATCCTGCATTCCATTCACGCATCCACGTCACTGTCAATTATCCCAACCTGTCCGTCGAATCACGAAAGCACATCTGGCAGACATTTCTGGGAAAGGAGAGCGCGGTCACGGAGAAAGACATCGATCACCTGTCACAGGTTGATTTGAACGGTCGGCAGATCAAGAACATGCTCAAGACGGCCAGGATGCTTGCTCGCAGCGAGGAACAAGAAGGTGATAGCCATGGTCATGGGCAACGTGGTCATGCAGTGGAGCTGCGACACATCGAGACAGTGCTCGCCATTGAACGAGGTGCGTCATGGAAGTCATTGGCGTGAAACACTCCGACCCCATGCGACCATGCAGGAATGAGCAACGCAGGCTGCATGGTGAGTTGCGCACCCAGTGTGACCTGTTGGGTGGTGAGTGGCATCAGGCGGGGTTGAGTTTTCTGTTGTCATACCGCTATTTGGCCCCCATAGGCAAAGAGTTATGGTCAAATCATGCGTTGTCGGATATGACGGCCAGCGCTGTAGTTCTTCGCTTCTGCAAAGTGCGGAGTTTCATGTCATGTCAAAAACCTGGCTGTGCCTGCATGGCGATCGTTAGCGAACAATTTTCCCTGCGTTCATGGTCAGTGCGAGTGATGCACAAGTGAACCTATTTTTAATGTCAATGTGGCAAACATGGACTTGTGCGTGTGGAAATCATTCGTGGAAAATGTTCTGTGCAAATGCTTTGGTATTAATTTCAACTATGCTATGTAGCCTATTCAGCTAGGCTGAAGTTCAGGCTGTGCTGTGCGTAGAGCCATTTGCATGAGTGGTAGAAAAACATTATGAACATCGATGCCTGAGGGTGGCGCTGGCTTCGAAAGGAAATGCGACATGTCCTGTCAATGTTGCCTTTTCCTGCTCTCATGCATTTCCCATGCTTCGTAGTAACTCCGTTGCTTTGCTAATAAGATAAAACGTGAAAATGTGGTGTCTTGTCTTCGTGAGAGAGACATTGGTGTTTTTGTTCATGCATCGTGCGTTTTGTGGCGTATCCTTCGTATCGTAAACATTAACTTTCCCTTCTTAGGGCTTGGGGGGTTGGGAGTAAACACGTCCTGGACGGGGGAACTGCTGCAGAGTTCTTGTCGTCCATTTAGTGCTTTCTCCAGTCGCCCCAGCCGCTGGACTGGCAAGCAGCTGTGGTGGTGACGGTGACGTATTGAGTCTCCGCGGCAGGAGTGATGGTGGAGTACTCGACCTCGGTGGAGGTGACGGTCGAGTAGGCGGTGGTGTAGATTGTGGTCGGGACTACCTGGCTGACGGTCGAGTAGGCCGTGGAGTAGATTGTGGTCGGGACTACCTGGCTGACGGTCTTGTACTCGATCTCGGTGCTGTAGATGGTCGAGTAGGCCGTGCTGTATGAGGTGCTGTAGATGGTGGAGAAGGCGGTGGCGGTGACGGTCTCGAATGCGGTCGTGTAGATTGTGGTGGGCTTGACTGAGACGGAGACGGAGGTAGTGGTGATGGTGGTGGGCACGGTGATGGTGCTGTACGCGGTGCTGTATTGAGTGGTGTAAATGGTGCTGAAGGCCGTTACGGACTCGATGACAGTGGTTGGCTTGACTGAGACGGAGGTGGTGGTCACGGTAGCAGTAGCGGTGGTAGTGGCTGTGGCGGTGACGGTAGCATAGGCAGTTGTCCAGCCGGTTGACCAGGCGGTTTCGGTGGCAGTCTCGTATTCAGTGGTGGTGGTTGCTGAGCACGAGGCAGACCATGTAGAGGAGGAGGAGCCCCATTCGCTCCAGTCCTGGCGAGGTTGAAGGGCAGCAGCGCTGGCACCAGCAATGAGAAGACCGTATGTGAGGAACTGCATTTTGCTTTGTGTATAGAGCGAAAGGCTGAAGGTGATTGTAGTGAAGGAATAAGGTGCAAGTGAAAGGCTGATGGGAGCGAAGGGCTATAGGGCTCTCGTCTCAAAGACTGGATTGTTTGCTTTGCTGCTGAGGCTGCTGATGGGAGAAGAAGATGGGAAACCTACATTATCAGACGACTCTTTATACATCAGAGATCAGCGAGGTGCTGTGCTGTCCAGAATGAGCTCACGAGGTTGGTCATGACCCAGTGAGACATTGTCACTCTGGACTACCCAGCCGGGCCGAGTTGGATGTGGACACATCAGAGAGGCGTTGAGGTTGGCAAAGGTCCTAAAGCTGGACTTTCCAGGGCCGCAGCCGGATTCTCTTCCCTCGCTTCTGAGGCTTTGAGGTGCATGCCAATGGGGGAGAAAAGAAAATGGAGAGGCGAGGTGGGTAGCGAGCAAAGGATGTCGTCGAAGGAACGGCAGAGATTTGCGACACGCATAACCAGGATGCATATGGAGCTGGCACAGCCTAGTCACTAGCAACCCAATGCCGTGGCATGTCGTGGCAACCATCGTGGGAGTTCTGGGAGGCTGGAATGGGCTTCCAGGAACCGGGATCAGGGGGAACAATGCCCTAGCCTACGTAGGTAGGTAGTGCCAGTGGTTGGCCGACTTTGGAACCTGACCAACAACAGCCGGCAGAGCCCACACGGGTGTTGACAGCAGACTAGGCCGTAGTATGCGGGGGAGGCGTCAAGCTTATAGCTAAGCTTAAGCCCAACGGGGGATGGCGGATGCTATTTTGGACGGGTGGCACTGGGTGGCCAAGGCTGGGAAGCTAAGAAGAGCTTGACCTGACTTCAACCTGTTTTGGTCCAGATTCCAACGATCCCACTGCCCAGAGATTCTCAGCCTCTCACCACTCACACGGCATTGTAAGCACCTGGAACATATGCCAATCCACACAGTCGGGCATGTCTCTGTGCATAAGGGTTCTCATGCGAGAGTAAAACAACGTCAGCGAATAAGGAACCTCCATCTTGACTTGTGAATAACCCGCTCCAGAAGGGGTGTGAGTTCGTGTTGCCTGTGAGAAGCGCACGGGAAGCGCTTACTGGATGACCGGCCATTCTCTTTTTGCCTCTTTACGGCTTAAGGCGGCCACTGATGTGAGCAGTTCTCCTGGGGTACGCGGGTCATGCGAGGTCCTGTTGCGCTAGACCGGGGATCACAACGGTACCTTGCCCCGAAGCCCAGGCTTTACCGCTTAGAGACACCCACCACGGGTTTTTCCTAGCTCTCCATAACCCTCAAGGATTATTCATCCGCAGGGCAATTGCATGGCGGGGAAACAATGCGGCGTTGCCCAGCCTGACTGATTTTCTTTTTCCTTCCTGGGTCTCCGTAATGTGGGAGACTCAGGATCGCTTGGCAACTGGAGGATTTTTGGACAGGCTTTCCTCTGTGTAAGAGCTTGAAAAGCCCATTCCTTGAGGAGTGTCAGCTCTGCGTGCGCATGTTGTGGCCACATTCTGTGCCGGCCATGTTTTTCACCGTTGACCTGCGGTCCCCGAAACAACGAAGCGGCTGGCGGGCAAGTCCACCATTACCATCCCAGGAAGTTACCGAGGAGACACAGAACAAGGGGACACCGCATGAATGGGTCTGCCACGATGCGGACCCAAAAGTTCATGCATGTCTTTCTACGTCATGTCATACAACTCTGTTCCTCACTTCGTGTTTTTTGCCGTGCCCACAGCGAATAATGCACATCGAATAACGCACATCATCGGTCACCAATGACTGGATTTTCCTCATCCTTCCGTCCTGCCACATTCGGCTTCTCTGAGTTCCGGCGCAGGACAGTGGCTACACCGTGATGATCAGAGACACCAGGAAGATCAGACAGTCAAGAATTTGTTGCGGTGGTTGCACAATAGCCTTTGCCCTGTTGTTGCATCGATAGAAGCGACGTTGAAAGCACTGATCACATGTGATATGGGTGGTCTTTGCTCTTCGGCACACCCACCCGAGCACGGACTTGACGGGCTCGCATGGCATGAACGTACACATGCGTGCCGTGGCCCGTGTGTATGTGCCAAAGGAATATGACAAACGCTCTGTGGATCTGACGCAGGTCTGCAAGTCTCAAAAGTACAAGCGAAGCGGTCTTTCGCCTATCCAATCAGCCCCGGAAGGTAGAGCCATGCATGACTTATAGGAATTCGTAATACAAATGTGTCTTAGTGCTCGTGCAAACACGAGCATTATCTGCAACAGACTCTGCCCGGTAGGCTATAACCATGTCAGACTGCAGGGTTCAACGTGTCACAGGTCACAACCCGCGCTGAGGCGGGATGAAAAAAAGGTTTATTGGCAAGTTGAGGAATGTCGGCTCCGAAGCAAAGTGCGTGTGCTCAACTTTTTCCTTGATTCGCACATATCGCTTGTGAGATCGCTGTACAGCCCTACTCCGCCCGACGATCGAAGCAGATGGATGTGCCTGAAAGAGCAAATGCCGAGCAGGACTACTTCTTTGGGAGAGTCTGTGGTGCCCGGATTAAGAGTGGAACGGTATCAGGGTATATGCATCAAGTCGCGTCGTGCTTCGGCGTTTGGAATTTTCCAGGAATCTCTCACGACAATTTTGGGGTCTCGTCGAGGATCGTCTCCAAGTATAACTCTGCGCAGATGGACAAGCTCCATCTCCAAGGACTTGGCAGCTCTGTCATCTGAGTAACGGTTACATTGAGCGATACGGAAAAGCGTCCTCGGCATGAGCTTCGTGGGCACTGTTCCACCAGGCATGTGAGGGCCTGCCTGCTGCGAGATGACGGTGCTTGCTCACGCCTTCTCGGTCCACAGTCGAAGCCGAGCTTTTAATTCAAAGCAAGTAAGACCCGCGGTTTCGGGACCCAGGCATGATTTTATCTCAGCTTGAGTGCTCGAATGATGAGGGCATCCTTTCGACCACATTCATGGCTTTGTCCTTCAGTGCCACGGCAGACCTCTGCGATCAACTACTGGCCTAGTGGTAGGCCTCGACCTCACTTTGCCAAAAAGTTCGACGGTGCATCGCTTGATAACAAGCATCACCACAAGCCCATACCGAAGCCTTGAACGTGTCTTTGGCGCAGGCAGAGTAAGCACGGCAAACTCGAGCATTGAAGTCTGCCTATCATGTCTCAAGTTGGTGACTTGCGTTGGAGCGATGCTTCGTCTTGCCATAAGCACCACCTTCGGCTCTTCGTTTTTCGATAGCATCCTTATAAGGTGGCGCTGTGGGAGGTTGTACAGGCGGAAGACTGGTGTGACCTTCAGGCAGTTTGTATGTCGCATCTGCATCCCACGCCGAAAGATCACCACAGGCGAGAAACGGAGCAATCCATCGCTGAGGTTCGGTCTCTTCATCTTCGAAGTGAAGTTCCACGATACCATCCTCCCGTAGATGTCTCGTCTGCTTTTCAGAAACCGATGTTGGCGGCTTGGTGGGTTGTGGTATTTCCAGTGCATCGCCGAGCTCTGGAGTCCAGTTCTTGACAGGTGTGTACCCTTCGCAGACAACAAATGCCTCGATACTGCTTGCTCGACTGGATCTGGGCTTCGCAATATGAACCCATTCAAATACCAGCTTGAGCTGAGCAAAGATCATGTCGACATTTCGTCCACGGAAGATCTTGGCCACAAATTTCCCACCTGGCCTGAGGACTTTCATTGCTAAGGTGAGTGCGGAATAGAGCAGTTGAGACTGGACGTAAATGTCTAGGTCGTGCATGCCGGTCACGTCCGGTGCGCCATCGCTGATGACCAGATCAACTCGGTGAGTCTCATTGTGCTGGTCAAAATCGGGGTCAATGGCCTTCAACAGAAGAGGGACCGTGGACGGATGTGTGATGTCGGCCTTGAGTTGAATGATGCCCTCTAACGGTGCCATTGGTTGTAAGTCAATAGCGACTATTTTGACATTTGGTCGAGGTTTTAGGTGTGAGGATGGATTCTGAAGCCTCAAAGAAGCCATATCCTCCTTCAGGTCACTGGATGAAGGATTGGAAGCTGATGGTGCGCGATTCCGAAATTTATCCATCTTCTCAACCCATGCCCTGCGGCCGAAACTTTCGCCTTTGATAAGTATCCGTGATAGTACTTGGCTCCAACTACCGGGAGCAGCGCACAGGTCAACAACTCTGGTACATTTCGAAGGATCTGCGTAGGAGAACAGATCAAATTGTTCATCAATCTGAATTAACTTGAACGCTGACCTTGCCCGCCAATTCTGCTCTTTGGCGAGACGGTAGTAAGCGTCTCGCTTGTCCTTCGATGACTTACCCATGATACCTGGACCATACAGTGACAGCTATCTGGGAGCTCGTGTCTGCCAGGCCGTGATGGATTCCCCGAAAATTGAATATACGGCGGTAGAAGAAAGTCATACTGCCATGTGATTATTGATGCTCGGCCGTTGTCAGTTCTCCACGCAGTCCGGCGGACCATTGCTCATGAGGACGGGCACTCAAAGCCAAGGCTACGGCCGATCATTAGTGACAGTCGCGAAAGTTATATCGCGCCGGAAATCAGTCGAGGCCACTCTGGACCCAGGCACTCGATAAAAGTCCACAGATCCCCTTCGAATCCGAGAAAGCGAGTTACAACAGACATGGCGCCCAGCATGTCGTTGCACAGCGTGATCGCAATCTTGATCCTGTCAACAGACACCTCACCAGAATCCTCCCGACTGTTCGCCAAATACTATAGTGCTCCTCATACCTCTGCCATGCACCCCACCCCTCCGCAGCCATACAGTACCCTCAAAGAACAGAAAGCTTTCGAGAAAGGCTTGCTAGAAAAGACGGCAAAACAAACCTCGGACGTCATTCTGTATGACAACAAAGTGGTAGTTTTCAAGATGGAGAGCGACGTTATGATCTATGTGGTTGGCGGTCAAGAAGAGAACGAGATCCTTCTATACAATGTCATATTGGCGCTCAGAGACACCCTTAGCATTCTACTCAAGTATGTTTCTATGGTTTGATTGTGCCCCGGAGTCAGGCTGATTCACCCTCTCAGGAACTCGACCGACAAGAGGACGATCATGGAGAACTACGACCTAGTGACTCTGGCAATTGATGAGATAACAGACGATGGCATTGTGCTCGAGACAGACCCGGTCATGGTCGCTTCGAGAGTATCTAAAGCACCTGCGCAAGATGCACCGAACATGAAGAACCTTGATCTCAGCGAGCAAGGCATACAAAACCTATGGGAGTTTGGCAAGAAGCAGGGCATGGAATTTGTTAGGAGAAACTTATGATTTGGGTGTCATCAGACTCAGCTGGGCCCGCGGAAAGAGGCTGCTTATTCGGCGTCAGGGACAATACGGCTGTGGAGAACAGTATGGCGTTGCAATTCCAATATGAGGGCGGGAAAACGTTTAGAGATACGAAGCCAGAAGCAGGGGCAGAAGCGGTGTTAATGCCCGTGCAGCAATCCGGGGTTGCCAGTTGGCTTTGGCAGCCTTGCGGGCGCGGCTCTTGGCTGTTTTTAGAAGTCGATCAGGCTGATCACCCCCTAGGAAAGCACGAGTTCTCGGTGAATCATTCACCGACGTCATTTTGCCCTTCCTGCACAAAGTCATACATTTATTTCCATGCGCATGCCATCACTCTTGCTAAACAAATACGCACACTTTCCCCCTGCCTGTTGATTGCTTCGTTCTCTAAGACTTTGTTCTCTTAAGTTGTTTCCATCATGAAGCTGAGATTCTCTTCCTTGGATGTAAAGGTACTGTGACGACTCCTCTATCCCATCCTACAGCACCCGCGCGTGACAATCGTTGACTGACTAACATATTCATACAGGTCATAGCCAGTGAGTTGGCCTCCTCACTCACTGGCCTGCGAGTGTCGAATATCTATGATCTCTCGAGTAAGATCTTCCTCTTCAAGTTTGCCAAACCAGGAAAGCGGGAACAACTACTGGTCGATTGCGGCTTTCGATGCCATCTGACTTCATTCTCACGAACGGCGGCAACTGCTCCATCTGCCTTTGTCAGCCGGTTGCGAAAATATCTCAAGAGTAGGCGCGTAACAGGCGTGGCACAAATAGGCACGGACCGAGTCATTGAAATCACATTTAGCGATGGACAATATCGGCTGTTCCTAGAGTTCTTTGCGGCTGGCAATATTCTTGTCACGGATGCAGAACTGAACGTGCTGGCATTGCAGAGGCAAGTGAGTGAGGGCAATGAAGATGTGGACGTCAAGCTGGGTGGAAAATACATCCTGGATGTAAAGCAAAACTTCCACGGGATACCTCCAATCACTCCCGAGAGAGTCAAGGAGACCCTGACAAAAGCCGTGGAGAGAACGAAAGCAGCGAATGAGGTTGGCGGTAAAAAGGCGAAACGAGCAAAAGGTGGAGATGACCTGAGGAAAGCTCTGAGTGCCGGATTCTCGGAATTCCCACCTCATCTCTTGGATCATGTGTTCAATGAGACAGGCGTGAATGCAAGCTTAAAGGCGGAGGAGGTCCTCGAGAACACGGAGGCGTTGCAGTCAGTCATCAAAGCTCTGGAACGTGCCGAAGACGTCTTCAAGAGCCTAGATGCAAGCAATGTCAAGGGCTATATCATTGCAAAGACGAAGTCCTCCGCTGCACCCGAAACTGGAGACCAAGATACAGAGTCATCATCTCGAGACACACTGTTGTACGATGACTTCCACCCATTCAAGCCTTCTCAATTGGAAAACAAAGTCGGAGTGCGGCTACTTGACTTCGATGGCTTCAATCGAACGGTGGACGAATTCTACTCCTCTATCGAATCGCAGAAATTAGAGTCTCGACTCACTGAACGAGAGGAGAAAGCGAGGGAGAAACTGCAACATGCAAAGAATGAGCACGAAAAGCGGATCGGTGCACTCCAACACGTTCAGGAGCTGCATGTCCGGAAGGCTCAGGCCATCGAGGCCAATACCCACAGAGTCGAAGAGGCATGTGGGGCAGTCAACGGCCTTATTGGGCAAGGGATGGACTGGGTCGATATGGGAAAGCTAATTGAGAACGAACAACAGCGTGGCAACGTGGTGGCTCAATTGATAAAGCTACCTCTGAAGCTAGAGGAGAATACGGTGACACTCCTGCTTGACGAACCTGGCCTTGATGACGACAACGAAGAGAGCAGTGACGAAGAAAAAGAAAGTGATGAAGAAGACAACTCTGAGGTTGAGGCAAGTCCGCCACCAGGCAAAGCTTCCGACAAACGCTTAGCCATTGACATCGACCTCGCACTGTCTCCTTGGGCAAACGCCAGACAGTACTACGACCAAAAGAGGACTGCTGCAGTGAAAGAGCGGAAAACCCTGGAATCGTCTGCAAAGGCACTACAATCTGCGGAGCAAAAGATTGGAGCCGATTTGAAGAAGGGGCTCAAGCAGGAGAAAGCTGGTCTGAGACCAGCGAGAAAGCAGTTCTGGTTCGAGAAGTTTTGGTATTTCATTTCCAGTGATGGATACTTGGTCATTGGAGGCAAGGATGCTCAGCAGAACGAGCTTCTCTACCGAAGATACCTGAAGAAAGGCGACATCTATGTGCACGCCGATCTAAACGGTGCATCAAGTGTCATCGTGAAGAACAACCCCAAAACACCTGATGCACCCATCCCGCCTTCAACGCTGTCACAGGCAGGTTCTTTGACAGTGTGCACCAGCAATGCATGGGACTCGAAGGCCCTCATGGGTGCATGGTGGGTGCACGCGGATCAAGTCAGCAAAACAGCGCCTACTGGTGAGTATCTGACAACCGGTGGCTTCATCATAAGGGGCAAGAAGAACCTACTACCACCTTCCCAGCTACTTCTGGGGTTTGGAGTCATGTGGTTGATTAGCGAGGAGAGCAGAGCGAACCATGGCAAGCACCGCTTGGAGAGGACCGAAAGTATGCTCTCAGGTGAGGCCGAAGCTCTTGCAGATGACGCTCAAGGCTTATCACTAGACGAGCATGATCTGGCCGATGAAGCAGAAACAGCATCGGGGCAGGATGAAAATGTGGTTCCAGACCTAGAAGATGCTGCTGATGATGCTGAGGACGAGGAAAAAGAGGACGCTCAGGCCACGAATGGTCACATTCGGGACGATGGCGAGGAAGATGACTATGAGGACACGGGGTCTGTGGCTGCATCTGAAGCTGGGGAACCAAGAACGAATCCGCTTCAATCGAATGGAAACGGCAATCGTGGAGCGTCAACGGCCGAGGAAGAGGAGCAACAACCAAACATTGAAGTTGGGGTGGAGTCTGAGGATGATCATGACCAAGAGGGAGATACCAACGATGAAGCAGACGGCGACTCCTATGCGCACCCATCCACGCCTGCAACGCGCTCTGAGGCGCAGGCGAAACCCAAGCAACAGCAACTTGCAAGGGGAAAGCGGTCCAAGGCCAAGAAGGCACAGAAAAAGTACGCAGAACAGGACGAAGAAGACCGCGCTCTAGCCATGGAGCTTCTCGGCTCGGCCCGTGGTCAAGAGCGTAAGAAGGCTGTTGAAGAGGACAAAGCAGCACGTGAAGCCAAAGCTCAAGCTGACAGGGAACGACGGAAAGCGCAACACGCAAAAGCCGCCGAGAAAGAACGAATGCGGCACGAAAGGCTGGAAAAAGCCGCGGCCGACGGAAATACGGATCTGGCAGAAGACGATGAGCAGAGCAAGGAGCAGCTCGAGCAAGAGCGGCGTGAGCTTCTAGATATCGACAGACTTGTTCCGCGTCCACAGCCAGGTGATGAACTCATTGCCGCGATCCCAATGGTGGCTCCTTGGACAGCCATGACACGACAGAAGTACAAGATCAAATTACAACCTGGGAACATGAAGAAGGGCAAAGCGGTCAAGGAGATCCTTGGATTCTGGACCGCCCTGGACAAGAAGGGGCCTAAAGTGGTGGATGAAACGAGTAGAGACAAGGAGCGGGTGTGGAGGCGAGAATTGGATCTGTTCAAGGAATGGAGACCCGAAGAGGTCGTTGGTTATGTTCCCGTCAAGGGGTGCAGGATTGTTCAGGGTGGAGGTATTGGTACCAGACCGAATGTGAAAGGCAAAGGAGCTGCTGGTGGCAAAGGAAAGGGTGGCGGTGGAAAGAAAGGGAGATAGAATAGCCAGAGCTAGGTGAAAATGTCCATGAGAGTCGAGATGACACCTCTTGTCCCGATCTAGTCTACACTTAGACAAACACCTGACGCCTGGTATAGTGTAACAAGACGCACGTCTTCCCGAATAATGTACAGACACTTTGAATCCTGAATAGGCGCCAGAAAGAAGAAAGGGGTGCAACACTCAGTCTACCCTCTCGGCCGCAGCCTTTTCTATCCTGTCTATGACCGCGTCCTCAATATCGCGGACCTGGCCCTCTTGAACATCTTTATCCGTGTCAAGCGCGGGCGTTGATGCCGCGCTACTGGTGGCCCTCTTCACCGTCTCCGCAAAAATGATCGAGCACCCTAGGTCATCGAAGAGTCGGAGTACACCAAATAGCGAGTGTGCCAGACCTGTGATCGCAGATCCGATATGGACGTTGTACAGAGTTGCCCGTACGCGTTTCTCCGTGTTTGATCCATTGTCGGGGCCAGCATACGTCGCAATCGAAGTCGTCGGAGCATAAATCGAGGCTTCGAGTTGTGGGTGCACACCATTTGTTTCGGTCGACGAGACAGGAAGTCCAGCGAAGGCGGGCCAGTGGCAGGATATGACGCCGACTTTTAGCACGTTGATCCCGTCTTCTCGAGGCACATTACCAGACTGCTGGATGATCTCGTCAAGCTTCGCTCGAACTTTACCCGCTGGGACTGCCTTTTCCGAGAACAAGATCAAGCGGCCCTCCGGCGAGTAGTGGCGGTATTTCATGCCCGGAGCACGAGGTGCGCCGTTCGCGTCCTCTTCATAGCTTGGATGCGCAGGATCTGAGCCCGGGTCGACCGAGGGCGACGGCGACGATGAAGATGTAGACGAAGTGGAAGTAGTGTCGTGCCGCTTATACCCGATCGCCGTATGTACGAAATTGTTCCCAACAGCCTTGCCGTGCGCGACCAGTTCGGACTGCGAGACGCCGCCTGGCCGCAAGATCAGTGGTGGATCATGCAGGCCGTCGACGACGGTGCTCTCGACGCCGACGTCGCATGGCCCACCGTCTAGAATGAAATTGATTTTGCCGCGTAGATCGTCAAGAACGTGCCGCGCCGTCGTGGGCGACGGTTTACCCGAGGAATTAGCCGAGGGTCCTGCGATGGGTCTGTCCGTCGCAGCGATGAAGAACCTTGCGTACTTGGACGATGGGATGCGAAACCCGATTGTCGATTGCGCCGGGTGGACATTCTTCGCGAAGGACGAGTTTTGTGGTATACCGAGTAAAATTGTCAGGGGTCCGGGCCAGAATTCCTGGGTCAAGGACCGGTAGATCTCGGGGAGTGGTTCGCCTGTAAGGCGCTCGAGGTGTGCGACGGACGAGACGTGCACTATGAGCGGATTATCGCTGGGGCGGCCTTTGGCGGCGAAGATGCCTGAGATGGCGGGCTCGTTGGTCGCATCTGCGCCGAGGCCGTAGACCGTTTCCGTGGGAAAGGCCACGGGCGGCGCGAGGCCGTGTTTGATTGACTCGATGGCTTCGCGGAGGAGAGCGGCGTTTGGGTCTGACTGTGCCGTGTATTCCTGGTATATCCTGCGGTATTCGTCGTCGGATGCTTGCTCGGGCAGGTCGAGGTCCCGTAGGGACACGATGCGTGTGTTGCAGTTGTTGTACGGCATCGAGGACAAGTGTCGGTGGTTGGCGAGGATGGTGTCCATCGTGAGAACTGATCCAGGTTGGACCATTTTTGAGAGAGATGTTGACAGTCGCTTGAAAAAGAAGAGTGGTAACATGAAAGTAAAGATCAACCGGGACGCCAGTGAGATGATATCCTCGTACTTCGACCAGGAAGAATATGCCTGTGGATTCGTCTCGTGAATATCGGCAAGTTCAGCATACTGGGTCCTGCTTCTGTAGCGACTTCGAGGTGTCCCATCATAAAATGACTATCAGGTGGTTGCTCTGCTGCATTTCAAGATCAAGCATTCATTAAAGCGCGTTTCATTAATGCTCGAGGTTGTTTAAAAAAGACAGGCATGAAGAAAAGTGATACAAGAACTTTTTTCCCGGTCACGTGCTCAATTCGAATGTCGCGTGACTCAGCCTTGCGCACCCCCGTCTCGCCACAGCCTTGGCCTCCAAAGAGTGCTATGAGTGCCCGAGTTTGGAATATTTGAAGAGGGTATGTGTGTATTTCGCCTACTGCAACGCTCCTGCTCTACCATACGACACTACATTGAGCACTTCAACAAACGCCTCTACCCGTGCCGCTCATTGTATTGACATTGTCCCACTCCATTCCCGCACAACTTGACCATGGGGCCCACCATCTAGACAGTCGCAGCTCCCTTTGACAGAAGCTCACCCACCAAATTCCAGTATTTGACCCGGCTGTTCTCTCGGAACTTCTTGCCCCAGATTATCATGATGAAAAATGCGGACGAGGCTGCCATTCCGACGAAAGCCGCCGAGATGAAGCAATTCTGGACTCCCATATTCGTGATCCAAGGGGTGATACCATAGCCGATAGCAAAGGACATTGTGTTGCGCACAATAATGACTGTCGTCATAGCGTCTCCGGATATTTCATGGTATGTGTCGATAAGGTAGTTGACACTAAGAGTGATGCCAAAGACGTTGCAACAAGCAAGTGCTCCCATGGCAATCACAAGGCCACTCCAATGCACGTGGTTTGCAGCGCCCACGCCCCAGAGTAAAAGCGTTGCAGGAACCAAGATGACGCAAAGAGCGAAGGGCCAAAGACGTTGTTCAGGTTCCTATATGACTCGTCAGAAAGCTGTATCTGTAGAACTAGGGATCTATCGAAAGAGTCGTGCTTCAATGGCACAGTCTTTCAAGGAGAGCAACACTTACCATAATGCCGTTATTGCGGCGCGCGAGTTTGAGCGTCAACCAATCACTCAATCGACCAGTCACGTACGAGCCGACACACACGCCGAGACATGTTGACACGTAGCTCAAACCGACCATCGAAGATGAAAAGTTGTAAGGAGGGGCCGAGAGAATCAGACTCGCAGTCGCATTGAGGACGTTGAACCAGATCTGTGAAGTGTTAGTATCAGTGTGGTAAGAATTACTCCCAAAGCGTGAGGTGCATCGATGCATAGAAACGGGTCATAACTCACAAGATAGCTTCCATAACTGAAACCCGCGTAGAAGATGACAGGCCACGAGAGGTATCGGAGAGACTGGACAGCTCTTCCAACCACGTCTTGACCAGGTGATGGCTGCCAAAGGGACAATTTCTGGAAAAAGGTCTTGTTGCTTCCGTAATGGAAAGTACCCTTCTCGATACTTGCCAGCTCCGGCTCTCTTCTGACGGAGGCCGATTTCTCCGCCTCTTTCTCATCTCTCGGCTCGCTGATGGGAGTTTGTGTGCCGCTCGTAACCTCCACGATTCCGACCGTGGCCCGACGATAGTTCGTTTCTTCCATGAAGAAGAAGCAGAACACCAGTGCGCACGCGAGAAACATGGCGGGAAAATAGAACACCCATTTCCAATTCATGTCCTGGGCAATAAATCCGCAGATGACTGGTGCGAAGTAATTGCTGCCGGCTAAAAAGAACGCGTAAACGCCCATATAAGTTCCACGCTGGTGTTGGAAATACTAGGACAACAGTCAGTACGATCGAGGGCCGAGAACGGCCATACTTACCACATCGGTCACAGAGATCTCCGGCAGCGCCTCGATTGGTGCTGCAAAGAAACCGTTGACAACGTTTTTGGCAATCCATGCACCATTCGTGCGTGCGTATGGGCTGTCATACGTCAGTCCATGAATTTCGAGCAAGCAACCACAAGAATTCTTACCCCAACATTGTGCACCCGATACAGCCGATGATTGAGAGCAAATATGTAAGACGCTTGCCGTAACGCAACGCGAAAGGCTGCCAGAAGAGTAAACCCCATCCACACAGGAGGAAGAGATATCCTAGTTGATAGCGTCAGTCCACACGCTGTCGTCCGCTAAAAGTCTGTGTGTTGGTGTATCTAACCTGTGCCTTGGTTGAGTGCGCTTACAGACACCCCAGAAGCCTCTGAGAGAGGGACGATGACGGAGTACACGACCGAACCGGAGATACCAACGAAGAGGACATAGCTGAAGCCGGTCAGTGAGAGAAGTTGACTGATGAAGGTATACGTACACGTTGACCGCGATGGTCGACATAAGCTTGCGTTTTGGTGACCAGTTTAGAGGGTCGTCTGGATCATCGGATGGAGTTGGCACAAGCACCACGTCTCCTGTGCCGCCAGCATGCCTTGTGTGCATGGTGTGCTCCAGGTCCACAAGATGGACGGTTCCAGGGACAGTGTCCACAGGGAGGTTGTGAGCTGCCATGGTGGCGAACAGTATGGCTCACGTGCGGTCGATTGTTGAAATTGAAGAGGAAGATTTTCAATTGCGAATGCAAGTACCTGGGCGAGAGGGCAGTCTCAATTTATATGCCTGCGTGTGAGACGGTGAGACCGTGCAAAGGTGCACAGATAGTCCGCCGCTCGATGCCGATATTCCGGAAGGAACCACAGGGCGTCGTTGGGGCGCATGAAGTCCAGATAGTGTATGAAGTCAAGCCATTTAGTGGCAAGACCAAGGCGATCGTAATGGTGCAGGACGAAAGATAAGAGTTGAACCAGCAATTCCGCAGCAGAGCAGGGATTCCATATCAGGTTCGCTGCTAGACAAAAACAGTCTGCACCTTGGAGGCATGGTCTGATGTGAAAGGTCGTTCCAATTGAATGCTAGATAAAGGATTCACATAAACATGTCCGAAAAAGGTAAGAGAGTGGCTACTTATCTGGAGAGTGGCCGGCGGGAACAGGCGCAATGTCGTCTGAATGGTCCGCAGATGACCCCCTGGGGTTCCTGGTGGGACATGGTGGATATGTCCGTGGCATACTCGTTACCCGATCCCCGAGTGGTTGCATGATCGGCATCTCCAACGTTGGTCTCGCAGAGCTGATCAATGAGGGGATTTTGCGCCGGTTTCGTCAAGGATACTTATCAGCGGGAAGAAGAGAAAGAGAGTTCGAGGTACCTCGTCACGGCAGTCAGTCATTCCGCCTTGAAGCCACAGCAAAAGCACGAGACCACAGCTGGTAGCTTGCCAAGTGCCACCGTCTGCTCCATGCTGTCATGGACTTGTAGGTTAACGAGACGATAAAATATGAACTGTGTCCTGACATGAAGCTGTAGCTCGAATCCATTCTTTGAGTATCTTCGGTTTGTAAGAGGCTGCTAACCATGGTTCAAGATTGGAGAGGACTTGTCGCAAAGAAGCGTGCCGAGGTAGCGAAAGAATTGCCTGAAGAATGGAGGCTTTCAAAAGATGTGTTGGACACGATAAATGCCAATGCTGATATAGCAGTCCTTGACGTTCCCGCAAAATGTGGTTTGCTGACCGCAAAAGAGCTTGAGATTACTGAAAAGTACGATGCGGTGGATTTGGTTGCGAAGATGTCAGCGAAAGAGCTGTCTTCTTCAGAAGTGACCCTCGCATTTTGTAAAAGAGCTGCTGTCGCTCATCAAGTGGTTTGTCCTTGCTGCTGTGACGATGAAAGCACTGTTACTGATGAGGTCAGACCAATTGCTTGACAGAAATGTTCTTTCAAAAAGCTTTAGAGCGAGCCAGGTACCTCGACGAATATCTGGAAAAGGAAGGCAAACCGGTGGGCCCATTGCATGGAATGCCTATCAGTCTGAAGGTTGTCAAGCGAGCATGGCTGGGTGTGATATGTCTGACTTTTGTGGCAGGATTCGTTCAACCTCAAAGGCATCAATTCGACAATTGGATATGTCTCGTTTATAGACCGACCTCCGTCCGAAACCAATTCTCCGCTTGTTGACATCCTCTTGCAAAATGGCGCCGTGCTGTATGTCAAAACCAATATTCCCCAGACTCTGATGGTACGTGGAAACTCCCCAGAAGCTAGCATCGTTCGTCCACGATCTTGAACCGCATCGAGTATGGTCGTAAAAGGAAATGAACATATAAGGGCTGTGGTCGACGCATTTTGCGGCAATACAATACTGACGTTCTCCTACCACAGACGGCAGACTCGGACAATAATGTGTTTGGGCGAGTGATGGTAAGAATGCCACGTATGGGAGTTCTGAAGGGCACTGACCAATCTGCTAGAACCCTCACAAACTCAAGCTGAACGCTGGAGGCAGCAGCGGTGGTGAGGGAGCTCTTGTTGCTATGCGTGGATCCATTCTGGGAGTGGGCACCGATATTGGAGGCTCGATCCGTATACCCGCCATTTGCTGCGGAACTTTCGGCTTCAAACCATCTGTCGGTCGAGTCCCGTTTGGTGGCCAAACAAACCCCGTCCTAGATGGATGGACTGGTATAATGCCAGTTGCAGGTCCGTTGGCACGAAGTCCTCGTGACCTGCGCCTTTTCTTGGAAGCTGTGATCAAAACAAAACCCTGGGACTTTGACTATACGGCTCTCGCCATCCCCTGGCACCCAGTCCCGGAAAAGAAGACGCTCACAATCGGTGTTGTCTTGGAATGCCCTACCTGGCTGGTAGCACCCCCACAACTCCGAGCAATGAAGACAGCCACAGACAAGTTGAAACAAGCCGGACACAATGTTATCATGCTGGAAAAGTTCCCTTCGTTCAAAGAAGCGACTGAACTCTCCTGGGCATTTTTCGACATCGATAACGAGATGACCGGGTTCAAACATATTGAGGCGTCAGGAGAACCTATGGTCACATCGGTGGCAGACATGTACACCCTTCCTCCAGAGGGCCGTAAAGTCAAGTCCCTAGGAGATCTGCTCGACATGAACGAGAAATACCTGAAATTCAGGCAAGAATGGTTGAAGATCTTCGTGGACAACAAAATGGACGTCATCCTTGCGCCAGGCGCACACAAGACTGCTGTACCTCACGATACCTTTCGCTATCCTCCATATACTGTCATGTGGAACCTCCTTGCGGTAAGTTTCGGTGGAACGGCTGACATTGTGGAATCCGTGGCTGATTGAGACTTTTCAGTATCCTGCTTGCATTGTTCCGTACCTTAAGGCCGACAAGAGTATTGATCACGCAGATCCGAGAATTCCAGAATGTGAGTTGCATCCTTTCCATCGACATGGTAGAAGCTGCGTCACTAACCCTTCCCTTCTCAGATGATCCTGACATTGTTGATGGCGCACCATGCAGCATCCAAGTCATCGCAAGAGGGGAACAAGACGAGGAATTGATGGCAGCCGTGGAGCTGGTCTCTAAAGCTATTGGTCTTTGATCAGTACATGTTCGACGTGTTGTAGCAGTCCCGCCGGCCTTCTATCAGTGAGGTCTACGATGCCATAATCCGATTGCGACGCGTGACATGAGCTTCAGGTAGCAAGGGCATTGTGGAAAGCGTTGTAGTTAAGCTGGTCAGCAGCACGTGGTCAAGTGCAGCATATGTAGTGTCCCATGGGCAATTCGAAGTGGACAGATGTCTTCCGCCTACCGTTTGCCCTGCAGATTGGAATGATTGGGGCGACATGTCGTGGTGTTCGTGTGGGCGGAGGAAATGAAATAATGAAAGCCTTCTTCCCCTCTGCGATGCAGATGAATCTCTGAAACGCGTTGAACGTGAAAGTTGGGTTCGCCGAGAGCGCCGGGTCGTATTCATGCCTCGTGATCTTTCAGAAGAGTGCTCATCTTTTGGCCTTGGAGAACGATCAACTCGACAGGCGATTGTATAGGCTGAATGCGAATTCATAAGATCACTCTGCTTGTTCTCACCGTCGCACCTTCAAGGAGACCTTTTGGTGCAAAGTCGAAGCCGTCGACAACAGGGAAAAAGCGTTGATGCACTTGTTCCTGCAGGGAATAGGGGTTCCTGTCACGCATGACTTGACAGATATTGCACCGCCATTCAGCGACAGGCAAAAAGCTGTTGACAGGATTTGGCTGATATCAGATGCTATTGTGTCATATGTAGGAGGAATTTCATACCTTTGAGAAGGGTACCGCTCTCAGTTGCATCTCTGGTTCGCCCTCGAGGCTGACTGTTTCTAATAGACAGAATCCCCCAAGGTGTCTCCAGATGTAGAGTAGATGCGTACGGAGTTCCGTACTCTCCTCTTATTAGTGTCTTGCTGCTTTTCTTCTCCAAGCCGTCAGCGACAAGGCGGCCATATGTCTGGCGTCATCAGCAGCGAATGAAAAATTGATTATATCATCGCGCCCAGAGGCACTTCATCTAGGAAGGGAAACGTATCCTCCCAGGTCCTTTCAGTTGAGTAATCGAAACCTGCCTAATCCGAAACAACTCGCCGCTATGAAGGCGGAGAAAGCAGCGGGGAAATGGAGGTGATCGTCTCCCCCCTTTGGGACGTGCTGATACCCAATAAGACTTCCACCTTCCAGACTTTGGCAGGTCAAAACCTGTCGACCTCTACTCATGGCAGAGACAATGAATGAAGACTTTGTCATCTGGAATCTCTCTCCTCAGTGGAACAAGGTGGAGGCCCCTGGATAGCGGTGAAGAATGACTCGGGCGCTTTATAAGTATTGAGATTTGTCTGGTCTGAGTGTTGATCAAATGTAAGCTGCAACATCCTGAAACTGATCTCCAGCACAAGTATTGAACATCTCCTGTTTGAATGGTACAGTTCATAGCAGATACAAAAAGTCGCAGCGGTCACCATCAGGCACGGTTTCCCGATACCAAACGGAGAGCAAACCGGCACAAGGCACTTTCGAGCATGGCTTTCCATCAGGCTTCTTCCTGGCATGAAGGCGAAGCTGCCATTCACAAACGCACGCATGTTGACTACAGGGAAGACAATCCGACCATACCGTCCTTGTATCCTCGCGCAGCACAACAGGTCTCACGTTACCCGTTAATGGCCTTCGGCGCCCTGGATGAGAACGACAAGCCGTGGTGTACAACTTGGGGCTCAGGCAAACCACCAATGGCACAACAGGTAGCACAAAGCGTTATCGGTATCAGGACCACTGTCGATGCATCGTTCGACCCCGTGGTCCAAGCGATCTTCAAGGGGCAGAACGATGGGGAAGTACTCCGCGAGGAAGGCGAAGGAAGATTGATGAGTGGGTTGAGCATCAGTCTCGAAGAAAGAGGACGAGTCAAACTAGCTGGTCGGATTATAGCGGGCGCCCTCAATGCAACGATGGCGACTGAAGAGGGGGCACAAGCGGCCGACAAGAGTGGAACTGGACAAGCAGGGGAGATGCAGCTTGTCGCAAAGATTGACCAGGTATTGCCCAACTGCCCGAAATACCTTAACAAAAAGAAGATCGTCTCTTCAACTCCAAGTCCGAGGCTGCTTTCGACTTCTACGCGACTTGTTGAAAGAGCCGTGAATATCATTCGCAAGGCCGACCTGTTCTTCCTCAGCTCCGCCCACAAGCACAAAGACATGGACTGTAACCATCGCGGTGGTCCGCCAGGCTTCCTACGCGTCCAGCAACCAGAAGACCCCGTCAAAGGCAGCACAATCGTCTGGCCCGAGTACAGCGGCAACAACCTCTACCAAACCCTCGGCAACCTTGAGACAACACCTCACGCAGGGCTTTGCGTTCCAGATTTCGAAACCGGCGATGTACTGTACGTGACAGGAGACACTGAAACTCTCGTCGGCGCTGAAGCCAGTCATGTCATCGCCAAAAGCAATCTGGCCGTGCGCTTGATGGTCACGGACGTAAGACTGGTTGAGAACGGGCTCCCCTTCCGCGGCATACCAACGGACGATGTCTCCCAAGGTCGCTCCCCTTACAACCCGCGAGTGCGGTACTTGACGAGTGAGCGGAGAGACGCCTTCGATAAAGATCCAGGCGACAAGCCTCCGACGACTGCACAACTAATACGAAAATCTCGACTGACCCCAACAATAACGAGATATCGCTTCGCCCTGACCGATCCTGCAGTTTTCGGACCCTGGAAACCAGGACAGTACGTGGCGATGGACTTCACGGACGAACTAGACATGGGATACTCGCATATGCGCGACGACGATCCAACGAGTCTGAACGACGATTATATCCGGACATTCACCGTCTCGTCGATCCCAAACTCGCTCGGTGACCACGGCGAAGAGTTTGAAGTCACGGTGCGTAGGGTCGGCAATGTCACGCGCTGGTTCGAATATCAACGTGAGGGCATGTGCGAGGTTGGAATCAGAGGGTTCGCCGGCGAATTTTCTTTCGACCAGACCGCCAATAAACGTGTCGGCTTCATCGCCGCGGGGATCGGTACCACGCCTCTGCTCGGGCAGATGGATATATTGGATCTGACGCGACTCAAAGTCTGGTGGAGCGTGGGAGTCCGAGATGTCGGTCTTCCTCTGGACATTTTGACTCAGTACCCTGCTTTGAAGGACTCGTTGACGATCTATCTCAGTGGCAGTGAAAGTGTGCTCGATGACAATGAGAAGGAGCGCATTAAACTGCAGAAGCTTGTTGGTACAGGTGTCAAGATTGAGAGGCGGAGGCTCCAGCAGTCCGACTTGACTAGCGCAGAGGCCGGTGTGGATAATTGGTATCTCTGCACGGCGCCGGCGATGAGGAAGGAAGTTCAGAGTTGGCTGCCTGGGAAGTCGGTCGTTTTTGAAAATTTCGATTATTGATGACTGGTCCCCCTTCGATGGCGACGTATAGTGCTAGACTGAATGAGTTAAGACGAAATATCATTCTCTCCATCCGTCCGTTCTCAAGGGTCTTCCACGATGTACTGTAGTCTAGAAGCTGTCACACTTGATGACAAAATAAGCAACAACTTCATACGGATGCGCCCCCCTCAGCTCATCCACCGCCCATCGAACAGCCCCCTTGCCTATAACCACCATCTCCACCCGATCCTCAACCACGTACTCAACAACCCCAGGCTTGCCAATATTGGGATCGGCATGTGCAGCGGGCTTAAACTGCCCCGTGCCCGTCGACACGAAGCATGTGTCCGTATACTTTGGTAGGGCGCCTGGCTCGTGACCAGGTCCGTTAGGCCATGTTCCCGCGCCAGTAGCCCAGACTGCGTCGAGACATGCTTGCGTATGCGTTTGGGGGACGTAGAAGAGTAGCTTGTAGATGGTATCTCCGTCATTCTCACTCCTCGAGGAAGTCGTCGTTGGCTCGGAAGTAGTCATTGTTGTCAATGATATACTGGCTCGCGTCGTTGTTGGCGGTCTACACACAGAGTCTCCAGAGAAAACAAAGGAGCTTTTGGTGCTTTGACAGACTCAGGCAGGTATCCTAACAG
This sequence comes from Exophiala viscosa, assembly GCF_022695815.1. Taxonomy (NCBI): domain Eukaryota; kingdom Fungi; phylum Ascomycota; class Eurotiomycetes; order Chaetothyriales; family Herpotrichiellaceae; genus Exophiala; species Exophiala viscosa. Next base: position 1,209,315 of record NW_026944355.1, on the reverse strand, counting down.
TCCGATGCTTGTCCCCGAGCTAGGTGAGATGCTTCCGAAGATATAATCCAGGACATCAAAAGGCCATTCTGGGCATACAATGTGAGATAGGGCAGAAGGTTTGGTTCAAAGTTCCGGACAGAGCCTTAATATAACGTTAGCAACCATTTGAATGTCGAAGTCGATCACCCAACGAGAGGCAACACCATCAACAGTAAAGTTCTGACCATTATAACAGGAAAACTTCAAGACCGCAAGAGCGTTGCATGAGGCCATTACCACAGGAGGACATCGAGATTGAAATCATGTCGAATTGACCACTAGCACGGGAGGACATCACGATGGAAACAATATTGAACTTTAAGAAAATACATTTTAGTGGTATCTGGTGCCTCGTTGGAACTCGGGAAAACGCCGTGCATATCTAAGATGCTAGTACAGTATCATGCTCATAGTTCATCATGACCTGCGTCATCATCGTCGTCTCCATAGTCCGGCATCCCACCTGCACCGCCACCGTAGAGCTTGCTTGAGATCGGGTAAGCAACCTGTGACAACTTGTCATATTGCTCATCAAAGTCATCCTTCTCTGCCGAGTCGGCGTTCTCGATCAGCCAGTCTTGAGTCTCCTTGACCGCTTCCAACAATGTCTCCTTGTCGTCGTCGTCAATCTTGCCACCAAGACCGTCTTCATCATTGGCCTGGTTCTTGAGAGAAACGGCGTAGTTTTCGAGCTTGTTTCTGGCTTCAATCTTTTCACGGACTGCCTTGTCTTCGTCGGCGAATTGTTCGGCCTCGGCAACCATACGGTCGATTTCTTCTGGTGACAATCGTCCCTTGTCATTGGTGATGGTGATAGACTCGGATTTGCCAGTGCCCTTGTCTCCAGCAGACACCTTGAGGATGCCGTTAGCGTCGAGCTCGAATGATACTTCGATTTGAGGAACACCACGAGGAGCAGGAGGAATGCCGGTAAGCTCAAATTTGCCGAGGAGGTTGTTGTCTTTCGTGAGAGATCGTTCACCTTCGTAGACCTGGATCAGGACAACAGGCTGGTTGTCTGCCGCCGTGCTGAAGATTTGGGATTTCTTGGTTGGAACAACTGTGTTTCGAGGGATCAATTTGGTCATGACACCACCAGTGGTTTCAATTCCGAGAGTCAACGGGTTGACATCCATGAGAACAATATCCTCGGTACCAGCTTCGCCGGAAAGAACACCACCTTGGACGGCTGCACCATAAGCCACAGCTTCATCAGGGTTGATACCCTTGCTGGCTTTCTTGCCACCGAAATACTCTTCAATCATTTGTTGAACCTTGGGGATACGAGTCGAACCACCAATAAGGACAATATCGTCAATGTCGGCCTTCTTGACTTTGGCGTCCTTGATGACTTGTTCGACTGGTTTCAGGGTCTTCTTGAACAGATCCATGTTGAGTTCCTCGAACTTGGCTCGGGTCAAAGTCTCGGAGAAATCCTTTCCGTCGTGGAAAGCTTCGATCTCAATACGGGTGGACATTTGTGATGACAGGGTTCGCTTAGCTCTCTCAACTTCTCGCTTGAGCTTACCCATGGTCTTGAGGTCCTTTCGGATGTCCACATCGTTCTTCTTGTTGTAGAGTTTGACAAAGTAGTCGATAATTCGCTGATCGAAATCCTCACCACCAAGATGAGTATCACCAGCGGTAGCCAAAACTTCGAAAACACCATCTTCGATCGAAAGAAGGGATACATCGAAGGTACCACCACCAAGATCGTAGACAATGATCTGGCTCTCTTTGCCCTTCTTGTCGAGACCATAGGCGATGGCTGCGGCTGTAGGCTCATTGACCACACGAAGGACGGTCAAACCAGCGATTGTTCCGGCGTCTTTCGTTGCTTGTCTCTGGTTGTCATTGAAGTAGGCTGGAACTGTGACAACTGCATGGGTGACTTTCTTGCCCAGGTATGCCTCAGCGACTTCCTTCATCTTGCCCAGAACCATGGCGGAAATTTCCTCGGGTGTGAAAGTTTTTGGCTGACCAGCAACCTCGACGTTGACCATAGGCTTGCCGTCCTTGTTGACGACTTTGAAGGGGAAATGCTTTGCGTCTCGTTGAACATCGGAGTCCGCGTATTTGCGACCAATCAAACGTCTGAAGAAGGGATTAGTACCTGTAACCAAACAAAAGAACATGTTTTGCAGACTTACTTGATATCATAGACTGTCCTCGTAGGGTTTGCAGCATACTGATTCTTTGCAGCGTCACCTACCAGGCGCTCTTCGTCGGTAAAGGCCACGTAGGAAGGAGTGATTCGGTTGCCCTGGTCGTTGACAATGATGTCTACTTTGCCATTCTGCATGACGCCGACACAGGAATAAGTAGTTCCGAGATCGATGCCGATGACGGTGCCATAGTTGCTATCGGAGTCATTAAGAGGTGCTTGATCTTGGGCGTGTACCGAGCCGATCAATGCTAAAGGACAAATGAAGATGAGGAGGAGGTAGAACACAGTTGTCCACTGAAAAGCAGAAGAGGAGGATCTCGAACCACGGCGCGCCATCTTGAGAGATCTCAGGAGGCAAAATATGGTGAGAAACAAAGAAGGAAGGAATGGTGGACTTGAACGGAGGATGAATTGGGTGACGGGAAATATTTATTATGACGGCCGAGTTATCGATACGCTGTCCTTTTTGACTCGCCGCTGCCGCAGCCACTTGCACTTGACGCGGTTGCACCCCCGGAACACAGTCGCGATTGCTGCCAAGCCCCTGGAAAACGAAATGCCCCTTTTTGCCAGTCTGGCCTCTCTCTATTTTCAATTTCTATTCATTGCTAGACGTTTCCAAGGTCAATTTCTACGACAAAAGAAAACCATTTCCACCCCTACCTCTTTGAGCCTACCATGTATCATCTGACAGGACGCGCACCAAGATCACAAGTGCATTTTTCACCAGGTCCAAAGACGTCGGTGCCTGAACAGTAAACATCAGGATTATACTGATAAAGCTAATGGTCATCTCCACCTCAATGCTGCAGGCTACGATGTTAGGTGTGACCGTGTGAATGCCGCCGCATACTTCAGTGAGGATCCATATCCATTTGGCTTTGAAGGAATGCAGTGCCACTTTGCCGGGACACCAAATATGCCCGTCGCAGCCTTGTGCGGAGTTGTTCAGCCTTGTGGCGTCTTCGTGCTTGCGAATAATTGAGACCTAGTGAATGTAAGCAAAGTAAGTCACAACCACATCCCTGCAATGTGAGTACGTTGTCTTGGTCAAATACGTGAATCCTCCTGTTTCCATGCCCTGGCGCAGGATTTCAAGGATTGACAGACATGTTTGGGAACGGCAGAGACAGTCTGTCACATTGACTATGGTTCCAGATACGTGACTCATTGGATGTCGAACCTTCGCCACCCAGATGGATACATAAGAGGCCTTGAGTCCGCAGGATTGGCAACGACCAGAGCCAAGGGCTTGTCACAGTTAATCATTCCAAATACATATAAATAACAATCCGCAGATTGTTTCTACCGCGCACTCACCTGTCTGCGAAGAACAATGGAGGGAATATGCTGGGGAGGTTGATTTCGACATCACCGTCTCTTTGAGTACACCGGCTTTTCGCCGGCATCTGAATGCTACGATGATTGAATGGCGTCCCTGATGTGGTACTCGACATTGTCATATTCCATAAAACTGGCTCGAGACTCCAGTCCATTCTTCAGAAGTCGGCCTTGTACAGTGTTCATACCCTCCTGATAGCGATCGGGTCAGTGGTAGCAACATGGACACAAGTTCCGAGGAAAGTCGGACCCTGGCGAAGCGAGTAGCGGCTCTTGAAGATGCACTGCTGAAGAGCTACGAAACTACTGGTAACCTCATTGAGACTATCTATCGGTGGGTACCGGAACCCCTCAGCCATACCACAAGCTTGCTCTATTGAACGAGAATGTTACCCGGCAACACCAACAACCCAGAGTGCGCGTCTTTACTGGATGTCAGTGGAGACGGTGTCTGCCTGGAATTAGACCACGCGGTCACGGAGCATATCGAGATCAATTCAGCTGCGAGGAAGGATCATCGGAGAGGGTTCTGTCCAAGCGACTGAGAGTTAAAAGGCAGACCTCGGTGTCTGAATCCACCGCGAGTATATATCGAACAGAGCCAACAAGCCTGTTTTCAGAAAGAAGTGGCAGCATTTGAAGTCCAGCGGGTTCGCTCCAGCAATTACCTTGACATGAAATTTGCAGGACTATACTGATAGAGCGAATGGCCGTCTCCAGGTCGCAGGTGGATGCTATTATATTATATTTGAACTTGAAAAGTCTCCAGCAGTGCCAGCGTTCAGACAGTGGCCCCCACAAACTGCGGCAGTACTTCGGGGCTCTAACGGCCACTGTTCGAACGACGTCACCGCGCTCCTCCAGTCCTGCGGCCGGTGTGCATCTCCGCATCATCTTTACAATAGTCAATGAGTCGTCTACTATCAACAAGTTCGATTGCACCTCCCGCGAGACAACGCTGCTACTCATGCTATGCTGACTAGTCTCTCTCCTTCCTTGACTTCCTCCCTCCGAAGACTGACCAGACCGAATACAATCATCCCCATACTCAACACCCTTAGTCTCCGAGTTCCCAAACCGCAGCATTCGTACCACACAACTCCCCCAAGAATGGGTTCAGTAGACACATCCCTCCAGCCACACACAACCGGCAGGGCAGCCGAATTTGCCAAAGCCCATTCCTCTTCCAACCCTCTCATTCTCTATGGCGGCTGGTTCTGTCCGTTCGTCCAGCGCTCCTGGATCACATTGCACGAAAAAAAGATCGCGCATCAATACTTCGAGATCAACCCGTACAAGAAAGACCCCGACTTCCTAGCACTCAACCCGCGCGGACTGGTGCCTACACTAGCCGTGCCTGTCGACAAGGCTGGCGAGAATCAAAAGCCCTTATACGAGAGCGTAGTGATCTGCGAGTATCTAGACGAAGTGTACCGAAACCCGCAAAAAAACGGCCCCTCCCTTCTCCCAGAGGACGCATATGACAGAGCCTGGTGTCGCTTATGGATCGACCATATCAGCACGCGCATCATCCCAGCGTTCTATAAGTTCCTGCAGCACACCGAGCAGAAGCCATACTCGCTGGAGGAAGCCCGCAGTGAGCTGCTCAAACAAATCAAGACGTTCGCTAAGGAATGTGACCCCGAAGGCCCGTACTTCCTAGGCAAACAATTCGGCATGGTCGATGTGATGCTCGCGCCCTGGCTGTGCAGACTATTCCTGTTCGACGTATACAAGGGTGGTGTCGGCATCCCCAACGAAGGGAGGGGCGGCGAGGATGAGCAGGTCTGGCAGCGATGGCGGAAATGGGCCAAGGCGACGCACGAGAGGGAGAGTGTGCAGGACACACTGAGTGAAAGGGAACAGTATATCGATGCGTATAAGCGGTATGCCGAAGATACGACGCAGAGTCAAGTTGGGCAGGCCACAAGATCAGGCAACAGACTGCCCTAGGCGGAGAGAGTCAAGCGTTTCTTCCTGCTCTGCATGCACATGTTTCAATGAATGCTTCAGTAACTTCGTTTCTCATTTTGTCCATATCAGGTCTTCTACCCAGTATGAGCCGTGCACACTCAAGTACAGCAGCTGCCGTGGCCGCTTTATGCGACCATGTCTCTCTTCATCGTGACAACTCTCGCGCAGAGCGCAGAGGCATATGAGCCACGGTTCCTACCTCTTCGCCTCCCCTCTCAAGTCGCTCCCCAATCCATACCCCCTGACCTTCTCCCACTCAACCTTCTGCCTCGTTACAGGCAACTGCCGTCGCAAAGCCTTAAAGCTAGTCTCATTCATCCCCACAATCGTCCGATTGACCTCCTCCTGGTACTGTTTCTCCACCGCGGCAATCTTGCGCACGATACTCGCTCCATCTCCCCCGTCCACAGACACGCCGTCAATCTTTTTACTCGTAGTCAGCGCCACATTCCCGTCCTCGTAATAGTGTACATTCACGTTAATACTGCCTGAGAGCGTCGAGCTCGACGCATCGTAAAGGAACTCGCTGCGCCATTGCCCGCTGATGAAATTCTTCGGCGACGATTTTGTCGAGGACATCAGAACCGCGATGCTGTTGTCGTCGGGTGTTGCGCAAACCGAGTACGCGGAGGTAGATGTGGGAGGGTAGTGTTCTGAAAAATGGGCGGAGAGGGACTTCTCGATCGCGCTGATCAGATTCGAATGCTTGGTGTCGTGGGTGTAGGATTGCGGCGCGCTGGCCTTGGACGAAGAATGGTCGAATGCGAAGGATGTCGACGACGAAGTGTCGTAGTACCGGTCTGACGAGGGGAGTTTGTTGTAGGAGGATATTAGGACCTAGACTTAAGTCAGCTTCGTTGTCGACCAGGGATTTAGGACAGCCCCTGTTTCCCTGAGCCTTCAGGGGCGCTGGAGAGGGTCTTACATGATCGCTTGCACCGGGTAGCTTGACGGTGGTCAATTTCTTCTCGTTGTATTGCTGGAAGGCGGGTTTTAATTTGGCTGTGAGGGTCGGGTCATCGACTGATGTGAGTGCTTTGATGTCTTTGACCACGTCTGCGAGCTCCGAGGGAGGTGCACCTTCGATGAAGGACGAGGTGATGTCCACGGCCGAGCCCATTGTTCCGTTTCGTGTACTGGGTTATTTGTGCTTATGGTTGACGATCCAAGAGTGGTATTGTTTGGCGCTGTCAGGGCAGGTTGGAGGAAGATCGTTCAGGGAGTCGCAGCCTGATGTGGGGTATCAGACTCCGTATAGATCTACACTTTTCGACGCGAAGCACGTAATGTTTTTGCAATGAAAGCCGCGATATCAATGTTGACAGTATTCACGATCATGGTAGCTTCCTCATTCGGTCTCCCCTTGATACAGACTGATGTTGCCCTGGGCAAGAAAAATCAAATGTAATACACCTGCGTTGAATAGAACCCCGAAACGCCTCGCTTCCATCAAAAGTGCCCCAGAAAATGTTTTAGTCAATGCTCATGCTCATGATTCCTTCGTTCGTTTCAGTCATTCCTTGCAAGCCAACCTTTTTCGTGCCATTCAAGCTACCTGCGCTGTTACTGCGGTCTCCTTGGTGTTGGCCGTTCGCTTTGGGTGGTGGAGGTTTAGACCAAGCCTTGTCGTTATTAAAGACTGGGCTTTGCGGAATTACCGGACTGCTTTGGACACTCATACCGGGAGAGACTGCGCGGCGTTTGGTATAAGATGGATCAAAATCTTCCTCCCTGCGTCGTTTGTTATTGACGCGGCGCGCCACTTCACCTGCGGTGGGTCCATTCGGGGCCAGCGGCGTAACCGATCTAGATCGTGAACGGTTGAAATGTTTTAGTGCTAAATTGTCTGGAAGTGAGGAGCCCGGGGTGTCCAGAAGTTCATCACTGATCGCGGATGAGCTCTCGCGAGGTAGCATGCCAGGCGGAGGTGTCCGAAATCGGGTCGGATCGAAGCCTTCCCAAAATTGTGGTCCCCCCGAATGTCTTTCTGCTTGACGGCTGAAGCTATCAGGCGCAAGCACAGGTGTTGAATCCATAATCATGTCTTCGATAGAATCTTCCACCGCTTCAGCTCCAAACCCGTTGTTGGATGGAATGATGGGGGACGTGACTTGCAACACGGTGGGATCGTTCTCCTGGACTTGTCGAACGACTTCTGCTTCGCGTCGAGCTTCGCTTTCGATAGGCTGCGACTCTTCGGCCAGCTGAGCGCGAATCCGAGCGAAGCCTTTCGATTTCGGGAGGAGGTTGCTTCTCCGAGTAACAGCTCTGCGAATGACGCCACGAGGGCCCTCAACGCCAGGACCGTCCATATCGGAGGAGGACTGCCCAGTAACAGCTTTGTTGGTGTTGTTATCTTCGCTGTCCGACAAGTGCAAATCGTTGGTACCCAGACTCAAACTTTCGCGCCGAGACTGGATTTGCCGTTTGGTTAGTCCCGTTCCAAAGTAACTGCCGCTGGCATTCTCCACGCTCTTCAATACACCAGGTGACAAAGGCCCTGGTGATGGCTTGGAACTATTCATGCTGACACTGCTGGAACTATGTTGACTTTTCCCCTTTTTCATGCGAGCTCGCCTAAAGCTCATCAGATGTGGTTGGAAACTCATGAGACTTGCTTGTGCAGGAGATGGCTGGTTATTCATCCACTCCAGGCCTGGGCTATTCATGAGACCCGTGATCAGTCCTGCGTTGACCCTTGATGCAGCAGGTGTATTCAGGATTGCATCGTCCATTTCGCGGTCAATAGCCATATCGTCAGAATCAGAATCACTGTCGGAATCAGAGTCAGACCCTAGCATATTAATGCTGCTGACGGAACTGGACAGATTTGTTTTCTCGTTCGACAAAGCGTGCCACAGATTGCTAGACTGATTGCTTGGTGATTCAAGCACATTGTTTGACATGCTCTTTCTTGCGGGTATTTGGATGCCCCTCCCAATGTTGGGTGAAGCATCCGGAGAAGCCTCTGCTAATGTTGTCTGATGCAAGCTTGTGCAGGCTCTCGTATAGTCTAGACCTCGGGACCTCCTAGGAAGCATGGAAGAGGGAGAACCATATATCTGGGAAGAGTCCAATTTTGGAGACAATGGCACTCTGGGAATGTCGGCCCCAGAGGGGTTTTCTGAAGCGACTTTTGTAGACATGTTGAAACTCAGCCCGCGAAGAGGGGTGGGAGGTTTGCCCGGGGTAGAAGGACTTGTGATGGCCGAGTCATCCTTGGAAACTCGTCGATATGGCTCGCGAAAGGCTGGCGAAGGAGAGAGGACTGGTTTGGGGGCGTCTGAGAGGGATCGAGGTTTGTTGGGTGAACCTCTAACGGTGTTTCTATGGGACCGTGGAGTAAGCTCGCCCTCGCTCTGCTCAATCTGTTGCGTCAAGGTTGACTTGCTGGACGGCGACGCACTCCCGACTGGCGGGGCGTGCATGATGGAGGTGGACATTGCGTTATCGTGCTATGACAGCGCCAATTGATTGCTGAAAGAAGACATATTTGGTGGAGGTTGTCGCGCTCACATGTCGCGTTGGTGGTTGTCGCAGTGAAGTATCTGAGCAACTGCGTCCGCTTGTGGTCGTATATATCTGTTGGAATGTCGAAATACTGTTGGTTTGCGGTCGAAGGTCAATGTGGTCGACGGGCGGCTAAACCTGAAGGGACCGAAGTCGCAGTTGTGAAGGGAGGGCGTTTCACGTGTAAAGCAGGCGAGCCGGGCAATTTCACCCGGGCGTGCACTTCAACCACAACTTAGGCACTTCCAGAAATCAAGTGAGGACCTGAACCAAAGAATTCGATTACGATATGCTGCCAAAGTGATCTTCTCATTCCTTTATAAAGAAAATCATATTCAATATTACTATTACTCCCACTCTGCAACGTCCTCAAAGCCTTCATTAAATCGAGCATAAAATTGCCCATATCACATCCTACCAATCTTTTATCCGCACCCCGCAGGTCACCCGTCGTGCCGTGTCACTCCAATCAATTATCGAATCCAGTGGCGTCACACTCTTGACCAGTCAGAAACAGATTTCACCCTTGAGGCTCAAGTATTCTCTCAAAATCGAGCCTTGCGGTTTGTCATAGAACCTGCTTGCATCGGTCGCCTCCCTGGCCGCGGTCATGAGTAATCGCCGTGTCAAGTCTCTGGCTCTGGAGGCCGACGACTATGATGCGGATGACTACGACGAGTACGCTGGTGGTGACGACAATTTTGACAGCGGCGGAGACAGTGAGCTCTCGCCAGAAGACAAAGAACAGATGCGTCTAGGCGCCATCAAAGTCCGAGAAGCATTAGGCTCAGCCATACCCGTATCGGACAAGGAGATCCAGGAGACTCTGTGGCATTATTACTATGATGTCGGAAAGTCTGTGGTCTACCTGAAAAGTAAGGACCTTTCATCACAAACTGATACTCTCTCACATTTCTCTCCAGATCAACACAAAGCTACTCCTACCCCTCTAAAGAAACAGTCGAACGTCTCAAAGAGTAAGTTCGCTCCTTCGTACTATTCAGCCTTACCACTTGCAAGACTTCGATTGAATCGTGGCGGTCATGATTGCTCCGAACAAGGCATTGTCGAAGATGCTGATGCTCGCCAAGAATCTGCCGCATCAGATGCATGCTCGACACCTTTTTCTGCCACGGATTTCTTCAAAGATAGTCCCTGGCTGCATGTCCCGGATCATCGCAAGGGTGAAATCATCATCGAGCCTCTCTACCCACGTCTGGGACTCCTGGGAGGTGCATCGAATGGAGGCAAAATGTCGAAGTTGGCTGCATTGGCCGCCAAACGAAGGCAGAAGGAAAGTGGAAGGTCAGAATCGAGTGCGACAGATGCACCAAGCCCTCAAGACGATTACACAGCAAGCTTGAACAAGCTTCGAATCAGCCATACCAGTAAACCAGGACCTGGCTCAAACCAACGAACAGACTCTTCCGACGCAAGCTCTGTCAGACTCGAGCCTGACCTACAGGACCGGAAGCAGCAGCAAGACTCGGCATCTCAACAGGCTGATGAAGCAACGGCAGGAGAAACACCTGATTTTTCGGTGGCAGTGGACTCCAACATCCGGGGACGCCCCTCAGCATTTGCCAGCATCATGACCAGCCACGATCAAAATCGTCGCCTTTCGTCGCCACATAACATTCTCCCCATCCATGACATTGCTAAATTCTTCGACTTTGCAGATCCAAGTCCTGACGATGTTGTGACAAAGGCACAGACAAAAGGTCGGAATTAGTTCTGCAAAGTCGAGCCACCTGAACAATAAGCTGACAACGTCGCTATTTAGCGCCAACACCAGTCAAACAAAAGCCCAAAGACACACCCAAATCTAAGTCCACACTGTCAAATGGTGTCCAGGACTTGTCAATACAGGACGTGCCCAAAATCAAGAGCAAGAACATAGATGTCATCTCAGAATACAAGAAGATCAAGCGGAAAAATGCGGCCAATTTTGTGGTTATTGGTAAGCCATACATTGTTGTTTGTCCCGCAACATGCTGATATTGTGCAGGCCATGTTGATGCTGGTAAAAGTACCTTGATGGGCAGACTGCTCTTCGACCTGAAAGCTGTTGATGATCGAACAATGGAGAAATACCGGAAAGAGGCTGAACGTATTGGAAAAGGCTCGTTTGCCTTTGCATGGGTGCTCGATCAAGGCACTGAAGAAAGAGCTCGCGGCGTCACCATTGATATTGCCACCAACAACTTCGAAACGGAAAAGACCAGCCTCACCATTCTTGATGCCCCAGGGCACCGAGATTTTGTGCCGAACATGATTGCTGGAGCCAGTCAGGCAGACTTCGCTGTCCTCGTTATTGACGCGTCAACGGGCAATTTTGAATCAGGTCTCAAGGGTCAAACCAAAGAACATGCCCTTCTTGTCAGATCTATCGGCGTTCAGCGACTGATCGTCGCCGTCAATAAGATGGATGTCGCCGACTGGTCTCAAGCACGGTTTGACGAGATTCGGCAGCAAATGGCCGGCTTCCTGTCTAGTGCCGGATTTCGGCCGAAGAACATCGCATTCGTTCCCTGCTCCGGTCTACAAGGCGGCAACATTCTCACAAGGGCTTCAGATCCCAAGGCGTCGTGGTATTCTGGCCCAACGTTGGTAGAAGAACTGGATCTGTCAGAGCCATCCACGCATGCGCTGGACAAACCTTTGCGAATGACCATCAACGATGTCTTTCGAGGAGGCGTTCAGAATCCGTTGTCTATATCGGGGCGAGTGGAAGCTGGTAACATTCAAGTTGGCGAGCAAGTCGTCATCATGCCTAGCGGAGAAAAGGCGCAAATCCGAAGCCTAGAGGTCGACGACGAGCCACAAGAATGGGCAGTGGCAGGCCAGAATGTCGTCCTGAACCTGACGGACCTTGATCCCATCCATCTGAAGACCGGAGATGTTTTATGCAGTCCTGTATCGCCGGTCAAAAACATCACCAATTTCACGGCGAAATTACTGGCTTTCGAACACCTCACGCCGATGAACATTGATGTGCACAGAGGCCGTCTACATGTACCTGGCCGAATCATTCAGCTGGTGGGAGTATTAGACAAGGCCTCGGGTGCTGTGCTGAAGAAGAAACCGAAAATCGTCCAACCTGGTGCTGTCGTCCGCGTTGTTGTACAGCTCGACCAGGCTGTTCCCCTGGAGGCGCCATCCAGGGTCGTTCTGAGAGCAAATGGAGAGACCGTCGGGGCTGGCTTGATTGAGTAAAGAATCGAGATAATGAACTTGAAGCGAACACCATGGCTATTCAACACCATCTTGTGCCTTGTGATCATGAATTCGAGGCAAACACCGGGCGTATCGACTCACCCCTTGTGCCTTGTACTCAAAGCGCACGCTGGGGTCAGCTCTTCTTTTTTTGTCGTTGATTATGGCGGAGATGAGTCTGCTATGGCGTCGATTCTGCAAAGATGCGCCCACAGGCGGGTACAGAGCATGAGACCTGGACCCAAATCGATACCACACTTGTGCCTGAACCTGAAGCAGAACCGACCCTGACCTGCGTCCGAACCAAACAAAACTGGACGCGACCTTTTGGACCTTTGGCTTGTTTTCTTGCGTGGAAAAGTTGGCACTGCTTGGCTCCTACCGAGCCTGAGGACCTACTTGTTCCACCTACTACCGTACATCTATTTTAATTCTCGATCTCTCTCACGCCTCTGGATCCCTCACAAGGCTCTACTGCAGGTGATACTCATCTTGGTGGTGAGGATATCCATCAGAAGTCTTTTGCGTCAGACTCGGGTGATCTATCCACACAGCTTTGCATCTTTGTGCCGTCGGCCCTTACACGAAAGGCCAGTAGTTTATTACCTCTCCTCGGCTACTTCACGTTGAGGTACTGAGCAAGCGACCATCTCAGATTTGAACGCCGTCAGAAAGCCAAGCAGCCTTGAGAGTGAGAAGTCCTGACACTCTGGGCGTACCGGTCCTGCAGGCTTGTCTCATTTCTAGCTCGATGACAAAGACTACGGAAAAATGGATTATCGACACACTTTTGCGTCCAACGACCTTGAGGTGCTTCGGAGCTCTCTTGGACTTCCAGCAGAGTCTCTAGCAAAGCCTTCTCGATGTGGCAGTGTTCGCAGTCGCAATGTCGTATTCGGTCTCGATCGATTTTGAGGGTCTGTCAAGCATCATGGATGCCACGACGACTTCTCAAGGTCAGGTTGGAATTGCAATCTTCGACACGCGGGATCTCACCCCTTCTTTGTCTTCCTCTTCTTCCGTTGGAAGCATGATCACCACCCACAACTTTGTCACGGGCTCATCTCATTACTGTGCCTCTGCCACCAAGAGGTTTCTGTTTGGCGAGACAATCACGATATCCCAGCAAGAAATGTTTCAGAAACTGGAGTCCGTAATCCCCCTCACGAGAAACATTATTCTTGTGGGACATGACATTTGGAACGATTTGAAAGTATTACGATACCTGAAGTTTGATACACGGACATCGATCTTGGGCATTCTCGATACCCAGCAGATCGCCCGTGAAGTTCCTTCAACAGCTGCCAGCTCCGGTAGGCTTCGCAACATCTTGACAGAGCTTCGTTGCCCATTTGATGAACTTCACTCAGCTGGAAACGATGCCAACTTCACACTACGAGCCTTGTTGTTATTGGCAGTCCAGTGCTATGCTAGTGAGACACTCTGTCAGGAAGATCAACGGACGCTAGAATTGATCAGGGAAGTCGCACAATACCCCATACCAAACAGGCGGGATTTGAAAGAAGCCAGGGCACTTAAGAAGAAGATGAAAAGGCTTGAAAAGTCTCGGAAGCACCAGGCGAAGTCATGGGACACTGAGACGAAGGAAAGTATAAGAGCAGAACGAGCAGCCAGGAGGATCACGCGAGAGGATGGCGACCTGCAACTCCTTTGACTTCGGCCTCAAACATTTTAGACATAACCAAATGCAGAAACTCTCGTCTTGATAGAGTGTCGTAACATAAGGACTTCGTTCAGGGATCCTGTTAAATTCGATACATTCACAATCCTCAATCGGCTTCCCATGTGGTTCAGGTCAACCTCGCCTGCGGTGCCTGCGCTCGCTGAAAAAACACAATATACGCCTGCGGATTTTGCAGCCGGTCACCAGGCGACAGCTTGTTCGGATCGACATCGTAGTTCCGCTCGTCGTCAAATTTCCTCCAACACCCCCTGCCCTGGTCCTTGACAAAACTAATATAATGGCCGCCATCTCCACTGTTGCCCAAATGCCTCAACACGCCATACGCGTCGTAGCTGGAGGGTGGCGTAGTCGCCATGTCGACCTGACCGTCCTGATCGGGCATATTCGGTGGACGAGGGATGACAAAGTCGTCCATGGTAAGTCCATAGAGAGGAAATTCAATGGGCGTGTGTATCTTCTTGGCCTTTTCATGCTTCGAGGCGGCAAAACGCTTGAAGTGTATGACCAGAAACTGCGGCAAGCGGGTCAGGATGATCTGCTTCGTGGCTTCACGTTCGCATTTGCAGTAGGGGCACCTCCACAGTTCGGACAATTTTTCCTCCCGACAATAAGAGTTCAAACAGTCGTAGATATGCCCGGTGCCCGATCTGGGGATCTCGATGCTGATGCTGTAAAAGGCTTCGTATGTAGTCGATGTCCGTTTGCACGTCAGGCATCGCAATCTGGAAGCATGCTGCCCTGCAAATAACGACGATAAGAAACTGCGGTCGCGATGCTCGTAGCGCTGCCATTCAATAGGACTAGCGCGCGCGATCTCCATTTTCTCTCTCTGCATCTCTTCTGCAGTCGTCAGTGGTCGTAGCGGCGTACGCTCCCAGTTGACGTTCAAATCTTCGTGCAGACAATCGACCAAGAAGTCAAAGAACTCTTTCGCATCTTGCTGGCGGTCTATAACCCATTCGCGGTTCATTCGACCACAAAAGTTGCGGAATGTGGAAGGTTTGATGACTTCATTGTCCCCCTGCCAGACAGCCTGGATGAGATTGGCGTAAAGCTTGGGCATGATACCGTTGCTGCCTTTCCAGTTGTGCTGAACGTATCCCTCGTATACTCGGTCGTTGAAGAAGGCGGACAGAGGAACTGTTGCAGACAAGCATTGCAAGGTGGAGTTCATGTAACAGGTGACACCAAAATTGGTGAGGCCGGTTCTGGGCAGCCTTCTGCTGCGAACGGAAGTGGCAGATGAGTAGAGGGGTGGGCGGGTGGCCGAGGTAACCCTTGCAAGTGACGGTTGCGGTGCGTTGATGTCGGCTTGACCTGAATAACTCGGTCGAGGGATGGCAGGTGGTGGCCTCATTGGGACCTGTGGTACACTGGGAGCAGCATTAGGCATGTACGCAGCTGGATGGGACGGAAGTGGTCTTCGAGTCGCCGGCATGATCATAGACTCCTGCTGCTTTACTGATGGGAAACGACGCAAGAATGTTTCGTAGTCTGGAACAAATGGCGATGGAGGAGGTGGTTCGTCGTCTGTTGCAGGATACTCCTCGTCGCTAGCGGATTCGTTTCTTTCTGTTGGCGTCACCTCTTCCTCCCTCGCCTGTTGCCGCCAGGCTTCTTGCTCACTTTCATCCAGGAATTTGTGGTCTCGGAGTCGTCTATTACGTACTTCGTATCGTGAATTGGCGGAGACCAGGCGTTGTCGTGCGACGGGCCTACCAGGGCCCACGGCAAGTCTTTGCCGCGTCGTGCCTAATGTGGCAGCCGTCTTTGATCTCGCAAGAGACTGAGATCCCATATAGTCAACCCACGCGTCAATACCACCAGATAATAGTGCAGGTGGCCGTCCGTCCCTGAGGGGTTTCGTGTCATTGAACTCGTAAAGGGTATCATACAGCGCTCTCAATGCCGGGGCCTTGGTCATTGTTGGTGGACCTCTTAGATAAGAAATATCGCTTGTACTCTGGTCATAGTACACGACAATGTCGAATTCGTTTCTCCGCGAAAAATGCGACTGTTCAGTATCCGGTGCTAACACAAGTCGATCCTCCAATTCTTCTGCAGAGACGCCTTCTTTCAGGGAAATAGGTTCAATGCATAATATCGAACTCGACAAGATGTGTCCGTCGTCGAACAGAACCCGTTCTCGGGTGTCGATGAGTAGAACATTATATTTTCTCATGTACTCGAGCAAGGTAGGTGCATCTATCGAAGGTTTGTGAGGCAGCTCGCTAGAACTGCTCTTGACGATCAACGCAGAGTTTACTCCGTTTGGAGTTGTCGGTCTATAGGGGGACGAGAGTTCATCGCGGGTTCTTTGCAGGTGTAGTGAGGTGTTTGATGAGTTTTGCGATTGATTGTAGTAGGTATGCTTTCTTTCGGTAGGTGGCCGTCCGCCCTCCGCAGACAAACGATTGCTATTGCCATGGAAGCCGCCAGGTGTTGTTGTGATTGGGCTATAGGTGGCATCTGGTGGTTTTGGCATTGACATGGATGTCACAAGAGGTACTTTTGGTGGGATTGAAGGTCCATTGCCGGAGTTTGGCATTTGTCGAGGCCCATTCACTCGGGAATTCGGGGAGCCATTGAGCATCGAAGAAGAATGTGGCACATATGATTGCGGTCGGGGAGCGGATCCAGCACCTGGCTGGAAGTCACTCGGCTTGGGCATCGAAATGATGGTTGTATCTTCTTTAGCATTCCCAAATCCCCGCAGACGAGCGAATCGCTGGCTCAGATCGTTAGGAGCTTCGGTAAGTGGCCTTCCCTGCAGTCCTTCGGGCTTGGGCTTGCTGATCGGACGTGCGCGGTCTATCCGCAGAGATTCCGGAAAGTCTGAAGAAGGTCGAGGTACGCCTTGACCCGTTGGGTTGCTATGATCTCCCACCGAGAGAGGTCGGCCTGCTCCTGGCGTCAACGTAGCAGGCACTCCGAAACCAGTAGAATAGACAGGTTTCCTCGACACTGTCCGAGGTTGGGTCCCGTGTCGTGCATTGTTGTCTTCGATCAGGGCTTTGATTTGGGTCATCTGATCATCCATCTCATTCAACCTCCGTCGCGCAGCTCTGTACTTGCTGCTCCAAGACTGGTTGTTATCCCAGAGGCCATAATCCCTATGCTTGGGAATGTGGTTGACAGCGATCTCGAAAGCGCGAAGGTAGTGCTTGTATGCCACGTCCGGCCTCCGGAAGTCGACCGAGTTTTTTGCGGTCGCGATGCATGTTTCGACATCGTTCAGCCACTGCCCCAGCGAGCCGTCCTCTTGGAATGTAGTGGTGGCATCTTGAATGATGTCCTTGATATGCGGAAAGACCCTCTCTGAGCCAGAGCCCGGTTTGGAGTCTTTGTGATCGGTCCAGCTGGACCTGGATGATGGCAATGTGCTGCCTGAAGTGGAAGAGGTCTGGCTCGAGAAAGAGGACGAGGATGCATACGCCGCCATGGGGTCGTCTGCGAAATGTATTATCGAGAGATCATTGCGCACTAGACACGGATCAGCATCTCACAACGTATGAGGTCTCTCCGTTCGAATGTCCGGCGATCTCAAGATCGCGGGGGATGCGCTGGACAGTGACGGTGGCAATCAACGGGATCGCAGGGCCAAGGTGAAATGGGTCTTCAAGCGAAATAGGTTATTGACGGCAAGAATGGATGACAGTAGGAGGATTGGAAAGTACTAGCAGTCGAGTAGATTCCATGTGTGCTTTCAATCACAAGCCAGCCATGCGAAGCGGCAGCGCCACCCCAGAAAGACCTAGAGACCTTCCACTTCCGCCTGCAGCTGCGGCTTACGATGGATGGCTACACAGTAACTTAGTGGCTGAAATGCTGATCCAGTTGCCAGCCTTGCGGGGGAACAAACTGCGGCGAATGACAGACGCCCGTGCCAACTGCGGCATCCCAGCCTGACGCATACTGAGTCTCCAACATGCGGACGGACATGGCAGCATTCAAGTAGTTTTAATTGCTACCACTACGATTTGTCACTCATCACCATACATCAACTGTACAGCAGTTTTTCTGCTCCCTAATCGGACTGAGAACGCTTCTCCTACTTGATCTTCCCGACTTTTATCCAGTACTCAGGGCTACAATCATCCTATAATCTTGGAATCGTTCTACATCTAGTCCACGGCCAATCCAAGCCATGGCCGGATGGTTCACCTCAGGCAATTCTGCTCTCGATGAGCAGATCGAGAAGGCCACATCCTCCAGCTTAGAAGATATCGCCACGAGCCTCGAGATCTCGGACCTCATCCGATCGAAAACAGTGCAGCCTAAAGATGCTATGCGTTCTCTGAAAAGGCGGATAGGCAACAAGAATCCCAACATTCAACTTTCAGCGTTGAAGCTCACAGATACTTGCGTGAAGAATGGAGGATCACATTTCCTGACCGAAATCTCGTCTCGCGAGTTTATGGACAATCTGGTCTCACTACTAAAAGCATATGGTGCTGCCACGGTCAATGAGGACGTAAAGGCCAAAATACTGGAATTGATTCAGACCTGGGCCAGCGCCACACAGGGTCGATACGAGCTATCATACATCAACGAGGTTTACAAGACATTGCAAAGAGAAGGCTTCACTTTCCCACCCAAGGTCGAAATCGCAAGTACTATGCTTGACAGCAGTGCACCGCCTGAATGGTCCGACAGCGACGTCTGCATGCGATGTCGGACAGCGTTTACTTTCACAAATCGCAAGCATCATTGCAGGAATTGTGGCAACGTCTTTGACCAGCAATGCTCCTCCAAATCGATCCCGCTGCCACATCTGGGCATAATGACACCGGTCCGAGTTGATGATGGATGCTATGACAAAGTGACGAAGAAGTCTGGTGGTAGTGGTGGTTCCGAGCGTCGGGTTTCGTTCGCACCGAAACCGACAACGATGCAACCACGCAGTGCACGAGTAGAGGCGAGCAGTTTTGACGAGGATCTTAAAAAAGCTCTAGAGATGAGCTTGGAAGAGGCCAAAGGAATATCAAGTTCAGGCTATGTCCCTCAGTCGCAACCGAAGCCAGAACCGGCAAAGTCCAACGGCGCGTCGGCCGACGAAGAGGAGGATCCAGATCTCAAGGCTGCCATAGCACTGTCTCTCAAGGATGCAGAAGAACAGGCGAAAAAACATGCGGCATCGATTAAGAAGTCCACATCTGACGGAGCGAGCTCTACCCAGCCATTTGTAATGCCCAAGAACGACTACGAACTGTCTATGGTCGAAGCAGAGAACATCAACCTGTTCTCGACGCTAGTTGACCGCTTACAGCACCAGGCCCCAGGCACAATTCTCCGAGAACCACAAATCCAGGAGCTATACGAGAGCATAGGCAAACTCCGACCAAAGCTGGCCCGGACATTAGGCGAGACCATGTCCAAGAACGACGCACTGCTCGATCTACACGCCAAACTGTCGACCGTAGTCCGGTATTACGACCGCATGCTCGAAGAGCGTCTAAGCAATACCTACAACCAGAGAAACCCCGGCTATGCAACATACGGCATGCCATCACCTGGTGTCGCTCCCCAGCAATCAGCCATGTACCCATCAATAGCTGCCGGCCCTCCACCATCCATGAACACCGGCCCTGGTGGCGCAGAGAACTTCTACTTCAGCAACGCGCCCATCGACTCATACGCGGCACCGCCCCCTCACCAAGCGCCATCCATCCCACAACCACAACGCTCATACTCCTTTTCCAGCCAGAAGCAAGATCCGCAACCGTCACAATACCCGTACGCAAACCAGCATCCACCCCAATACAACCAACCGCCATCTCCAACAATGTATCAACACCAACCCGCGGCACCATATCCGTCCCAACCGCCCGCTGACCCGACACCGTCCGCATATCCCCAACTACCACCTCCGGACCCTCAACAAACGCCCATACCGTACGCGCAGATGGCACATATGCCGCCGGACGCCGGGTACCAAGTACCACAGTCACAACAGCCCTATCAACAACAAGCCCAACCTCCGGCTCAGGCCCCTCCGCAGAGCTACCCACCAGCACAAACACAGCAATACTCTCCTCCGCAGCAACAACAACAGCAACCACCGCAGCAGCAGCAGACCGCGCCAGCTTCATACGCGCCCTACCCCACGTACACCCAAGATCAATTCCCTTCCGCGCCTCAGCATGCGCCAGGATACACACAGCAGCAACAACATCAGCCGCAACCCGTCGCTGTGGAGGAGAGTCTGATTGAGCTATGAAAAAAGACAGCATTCTCCTTTGTATGGAAGCGAAAGCGAGTCTTGAATTTTCCGACTTGCTAGCACCAAGTGTATTGGTCTTCCTGAGCAGGAGTTGACACCAGATAGGGTGCATGTCTTTGTGTCACAAGACAATGCGACTGCCGTGCTTATTCTCATTCTCTAGCGCATCATGGCGGTGATCTTTTGCCAGACCTTGTCCAACGGCGCAAATAGCTAGCATCAGTCTTGAGGGATTGCGTCTTTCTGAGCATTGAAACTGGAATAAACCCGGCATGAATTATGATCCATTTGGCCTATCTACGATAGCATTGTTTTCAGGAAGAGGAGATCGGTCAGATCTCGAGATAGTGAATTAGCATCACTGAATAGCCCTTGCAACAGTCACTGCCGTGATTTGACCTGATTTTCCCTCGCTTCATTTACTTAGAAATCCCATGATAACCAATGACTGTCCTTGTACTCATGCTCTATATTCTCCTCCCCAGCCTCGTTCTTTCTCCACACCAATTCGTCCCAGCGGTCGACATGAAAGTGTAGGCGAGACGTTCGAGAGATTCTGCGTGCGACCTCATCCTTTTCCTTGTGGTCAGATCTCGGCTTACTTAGAGGCATTCCAAGTGCCTTGCGCCGACGTGTATCTTCAGTCTCCTGTCGCTCATGACGGGCAAGGCGCTTGGCAACCTCATTTGCCTCTTGGAGGCCCACCAGCTTCCTCTTACCCGGGTACTTGGCCACCAGAGACTCAACGAGACGGTATTTACGCCATTCTCTGTTTCGTCTGGGGTGGTCATCGTCACCATCAATGTCCGTGGTAATGTGGTTTATGATATCGTCCTGATTGTACCTGACACGGTCGCCGACAAACTTGGGTCCCATGTCGATGAGGTCGCGAGAGTAGTTGGCGAATGCCACTTCTAGAGGCACCATACCTGTGGCATTTTCCCAGTGAAGCAACTCCGGTTTGAACTCGACCAGGAACCTCACGATGTCTTTCTGCCCATCTCGAATTAGATTATGAATAAGATAATCCCCACTGGTATCCATTATCTCTAGGTCTCTGCCTAGAGATAGCGATAAGAGTATCTGGAGACTGTCTTGCCAGCCGTTCGGTCCCTCAACCCCCTCGACGAATAGACCTAGGGGAGTCTGGCCCCTATCACGGAAGACAGTTGTGGCAATGCCTTTAGAGCGTTCAAGCAAGAGCGACGTGGCAACATCTTGGTCAAGTATTCGAAGCACAGACCGAAGCAATGCTGGATTCGTGCGGTCAAAGTGGGAAGATCGAAAAATGCTGTGCAGAACATTTCGGCCCGCTTCGTCTTTCGTAGCCTGATTGGCGCCAGCTGCGATTAGCTTTCTCGCAGCATGGTATCGCCTGGCTTCGTAAGCCACCTGCAGAGGAGTCATGCCATGGGCGGAACGATTTTCCAAAGCATGCGGCATCTGATGAAGCAAGTAATCGAGAACTGGCTGAGTCCCGTCCTTGTTCGGTCTTGACAGCACCGCCAAGTGCAACGCAAGTTGATTGCTGGTTGCCAGTCAATCGCCCAGAGATCCTTCAAGACCGCGCTCTGCCTGCATCAATGCCTTGATGCGCTTGTCGTTCTTGCATGAGTCTGCAAATTGCAGGTAGCCACGGAGTGGGGCGTCCGACAAGAAATACTTGGTCGATTGAACATTTCCATGAAGGATTGCTCTCAGTAGGGGAACTCCTATATCATTTCCGACCTTGGTACCACGATAACCTCTGCCGGCATCCGCCCAGTCTTGACGCTTCCTGCTGTGCACGGTGAGTCCTTGATAGTATCTTGGTTTCTCATCCACTGTAGCCTTCGAAGAGTCGACCAACGTCTCAAGGGGCAGCGCAAACCCGGTTGTCTTGATGATCTCATCTATCAACTCGACTCTGCCCAATCTGAGGGCCAGCTCAAAGTCTTCCTTTTCGATGTCGGACACCCTAAGGCTGGTCTCATCCTTTTGAATTACAAGATCGTTCTGAGTCTTGATGAGGAATTTGAGGAGGTGCAGGTCGTTTGTGAAGATCGCGTACCGCATCAAGGATTGTTGGCCGCCGTCGTTGATGTATGCAAGGCATTCTTGAAACCACACCAAAGACGGAACAGACCGACCTTGCGTAAATACCGAATTTTGCGGCTCGGCGTGCCAACCACCAACGAAAGCCAGGCTGGCTTCTCGCTCCTCGATATGCTCGTCAAGAGCGCGGGCACCTTTGCATTTCCATGTTACCATAGTAGGCGGAGATATCTTCGAGGTGCTGCTGGAGGCGACCGCGAGTACATCATTGACTGTGAACGTCTCGTCCACAAGTTGTGCAAGTACGTTGATCTCGGAGTTCCTCTCCAGGCCTTGCTCATTGCCTCGATCAAGGTCACCGTCATTGCTGCCGTCGAGCTGTATGGTGTAATCATATCGCTCGGACTCCTCATCGGGTAGATATTGAATGGTAGCGATCTGGACAACAAGTTTAGCTACCTCAAGATGGCCTCGGAGGACAGAGATAGCATATGGGCTAAAACCCCGAAGGTCCGTGACAGCGACTTGAAGAGGGCGAGAACCGGTCATACACAGCGATTTGACGGTTTCGCCATCACCTATCCATGCCGCCTCGAACAGTCGTAGATACTTTCCTTTCTTGTCTGCATTCAGATCTGCGACTTTGAACGAGATCTTCGTCTGATATGGCACATTTTTCTCGTTGTGCTGCCATTCTTGCTGTCGTAGGCGTCTGTCACGGCCCCCCTCCTTCGTCCTTTGCGGATACAATTCATCGAAGGTCTTTGCACCATTCTCCACAAGCCTCAGTTCCAGGGCCACAAGTTCGGAAAGAGTCTTTCGTACGGCAAATTCTTTCTCGCGGCTGCCTGGTTCCGAATACTTCTTGGGAGATGCAAGCTCTCTCTCGTATTCTTCCACCTGATAGCCGTAGGCCCTTTTAGCTTCGCGCAAGTCATGATATGCTGTCCAATACTGGTATGATTCGGGTTGGTAATCAAGATACTTTTCGTCTTCCTCCAAACCTGTCGGCTTCTCCGGCCGCGCATCGAATGTAGTTTCCAAGTACTGTTCCAGTATCTTGATGTGGTTCCGCACTGCGTCTAAAAAGGATTCCGGCGTGCTCCAGTAAACGTGCACAAAAGATTGAGCTGCTTTGGAGAGAGTATTGACATCCTCGCCCTGGTCGAGAAATTGATTGACCAGACCGACCATTCCCATGTTCAAGGCGACTACCAGTGGTTGTTCGACTTGTCGCTGATAGAGTTTTTGAAAGGCTTCCGGATCATTTGGGATATTGTTGCCACGTCTGTACAGACCATCGGCGAAGGCCTCAAAGTCGATATGAGGTTTTAGACCAGCAGCAAGAAGAATGTTAACTACCTCCATCTTGCGAGTACGAATCGCTGTAATAAGCGGAGATTCGACATCGAGGGTCGGTTCGTGTCCCGATACTGACACAATTCGGCAAGCTTCATAAAAGTCGGTCGCACTTGTGTTCTGGAGGGTCTCCAATATCAATATATTGGCGTTACTAACCGCGTAGTGCAATGCAGAAATGTGGTCCTTGTCAGCTTGAGTGCACGTTGCGCCGTGTTCAAAAAGGGTTTTGACTGTCCTATTGGCTTGTTCTAGTGGAAGTTGGAAGGCCAGGACGATGGACAGAATGGCAGCGCGGGCGTTCCTCCAGCGTGTCTGTGTCCAGAATGGACGTCCGTCGTGAAACGACTCCAAGATCTTGACTGGGAGCTGGATGTCAGCATCATACTTGTTCACGAGGACATCAATGATGTTGCCATGACCACCGAGTATCGCGAGATGAAGAGGGGATAATGGAGCGTCCCAGGCGAGGACATCGACATCGTATACATCTGGGTCGTCTTTGTTCTCGGTCGATGGGTCGGGGTTTGGCTCGATGTCGCCCACTTTCACGAAAGAGCCTTCGGTCATTCTCTCGTGGGCTTCATCTTCGTCAGTCATATCCTCGTCTGCATCGAAGGACTCGCTTTCATCATCTTTCGCATCTTCGGTCTCCATAGCATCAGCTATCACCGCTCTTCGGGCCTCCTTTTGCGCCTCTTCTTTGCTTAGCCTTTCTCTTTCGTTGGCAATACTCTTTTCCAAAAGGTCATCAAGCATTTGCACTTCACCACGATGGGCAGCAATGTGCAGAGCGGTCATACCGTTGTACAACCTGGCAGTGAGCCGAGCACCGTGCTCGATGAGGCATTGCACGATTCCTGAAGTGGAACACATCGCAGCTAGATGCAGAGGCGTCCGACCCGTGTGATCGCGCCGGTTGATGTCGGTTACCATCGGCGAAGAAAACCAATCTCTGACTGCTTCCAGGTCTTGGTCGACGATAGCTTGACACAGTCTGCTACTATGTCCGATGTACGCCATCTCTGTCCAGTCCTCGCGGTGATGGGATTGAAGCTCCCAATTGCTTGCCTTCCAGGGTCGTCCCTGAGGAAGGCGATATCTCCCGAGATATAGCGATGTCCTTCTTCGTCAAGCGCCGCAAAGTCCGCGTCACTATCTGGTTGAGGGCAGAAGCCGCAGCAATCGTGGATGACATCGTTCGTAGAACCAAAAAAGGCCGGATGACGATGCAATATGGTCTTCCTGTCTTTTGGTCTGTTCCATTCGGCGTTCAATAACAGATCTTTCGTGAAGAGCAGTTTCTCAATCTTCTTAGCGTGGTAACGCGGACCATACGGAATGGTGAGGGTATTGTAATTGGAGACTTCCTCGGGTTCCACGAACCATTCGGCAACGTCGTCAGGCTGGACGTCTTTGACATTTCCAGGTAGCTGATGAAAGTTGGCCCGCCAGGGCAGTCGTGGACGACCTCGTTCCTCTCTGAGTTGAGCAAGATATTTGTCCCGGTCATCAGGATGGGGGAGCTTTTCCAAGACCAACAAGCGTGCAAGGCCCTGTACCCTCGAAAAGGATCTTTCGAAGATGGTAGGGTCAATCCGGTCGCGCTCGATTGCTGGCCAATACACTTCAAAGCCGCGATGTGAATACTTGGAGAGTCTGTTCTCATATGGCGGGGATCTTCTGGTGAGGTCAAGGCAGTTTGTCTGCGTCATGAATGCTGCTAGAGCCCGTGGTGATGCCCAGACGTTTTGACCGTCATAAGCAACGCAGGAACAGTCCACATCAAATCCAGTCAACACCTCCGAGATATTCTTATACAAACGGAGAACGATTTGGACATGGCGAGTCGGGTATTGGGACACAATGGTGATGGCATTTTTGGTACGGACTGTGGTTGTTTCGGCTAGTATGCTGTCACGAATGCTCGTTTCGATTTGTTTGATCTTCTCAATAGCGTGCTCCTCATCCAGACCGTACAAGAAGAGGTCGACATCAGAAGCAGGAGCAAGCTCCTCATGATAGTATCTTCGAAGTGCACGCTCTGGTGTGTCAGCACAGTCTGCTCGGAAAGCTTGACTTAGTTACCTTGGATTCATCGTGTGGTGCAACCACGGGAAGCAGACAGGTCGCAACAGCACTTCCAGCAACCACAACATTATTCCAGTCGAGGTCCACGAGGGACGACTCAGAGAAGATGTTGAAGTTTGTTCTGAATTGCTTGGCCGTATTGACTGTTGCGGGAGAGCCGTTGGTCTTTCGGAATGCATCACGGAGAGGGAGCAGGAACATTTCCTTTTCGGCAACCGTCTCACGAGCGAGATCTCTTGCTCGAACAGTAAGCTGTGCAGCATCAAAAACAGAGACCAAGTGATTGATGGTTACAGCAGGATGATTCGGATGCTGCGCATAGACCTCTCTCAGCTTGCTTTCGAAGGCCTTGAAAGGTTGCACCGCGTCGGCCACAGCAGCTTGGGTCTGAGGAAATTTGTTGACACAATCGACAAATTGAGAGGTTGGAACTGGTAAGGGAGGGAGTTCCATGGTGACGGATCGGTATCAGCAAACGTTCTGACAATGGCAGACAGCTGAGTATGTCGACCAAGCCGTCGTAGAATTCAGAACGAAATGGTATCACCAAAGCAAGCCTGTGTTCAAAGCAGTAGGATAAGCGACTAATGAATAGCAGAGTGGGAGATGGGCACTTCGATCATCGTGGATTTCAGACTCTCAGATCGTCCGCAAGAGACAACTTATATCAGGAAACACCGGCGACTTGCTGGGTGGGAAGAAACGACGCGCGACGCATCTGAGCAACAGGCACCTGCAGGAGGTCATAGTTGGGCCTTCCGAATCAAGCGAGCAGCATAGGATTTAGTGACATGAATCTGCTTCAAGTTGCCAGGATTCTCACGATAATGTCTCGATACATAGGCTGAAGTCCAGTCATTAAGGTCTAGTTGCTGCATTGCCGTACCCGAGCTGGAGTTGGGTGCCTAATCTTGCCTAGAGGTCTTTGTCAGTACGCGAGACAGCGCTCCAATAATTCACCGTCTGGTTCAAGAGCAAAACATCTGGTCAGAGATACATCTTGATCTCAGCATTTCATCAGACCAGGTGATGCATCAGTCGAAAGAAATCAAGTGAGACGGAAAAGCGAGAGATGAGATGATGTGGAGGTGGTTGACAAGGAAAGAATGTTGATGGAGAGCGAAACAGCAAGAGAAAGACTTGCGCAGCAGGAGCTCATGCTTCTCTGTACACAGCCGGTACGGGCGAGTATGGTGACCCGTATGCACAACTCTCCACGAATGGCGAGGCTTTGACATTTGGTGGAAATTTTGAGATACATCAGGAAAGCAGCACACGAGCAGTCCAACACCCTCATACGAGGCATCTGACATGATCCTGCTCCTGAGATCGGCAAGGAACACCTGTCAGGCCTCGAAGCTTCCCTTATTCGCACGGGCTCCAGCCAGGATAGCGACTTCCAGATTTTCCACTAAACCGGAGTCATCACTACTCTCAAAAATGGCCAACGACCATATTTTAACGCTATCATGCCCGGACAAACCTGGGATCGTCCACGCCGTGACCGGCATATTCGCAAAGTACAGTCTCAACATTCTTGACCTGCAACAATTCAGTGACCGAGACTCCGAGAAATTCTTCATGAGAGTCCATTTCGGCCCAACCGAAGACACAGCATTCCTACAACCCTCCTTTACCTCTCTGGCCAACGATATCAAGATGGACTACGATTTAAGACCGGTCGCACAAAAGCCCAAAGTGCTAATCATGGTCTCCAAGATCGGACATTGCCTGAACGACCTGCTCTTCCGTCAAAAGACAGGCCAACTCGCCATCGACATCCCAGTCATCGTCTCCAACCATCCAGACTTCGAGCCCCTTGCCAAAAGCTACAACATCGATTTCCACCACCTGCCCGTTAACAAGGACACCAAGGCCGACCAAGAGAACAAGATCCTCGAGCTAATCAAGCAGAATGACATCGAGCTGGTAGTCCTGGCGCGGTACATGCAAGTGCTGTCGCCGAAGCTGTGCGCAGCCATGTCCGGCAAAATCATCAACATCCACCACAGTTTCCTGCCGTCGTTCAAGGGCGCGAAACCCTATCACCAAGCCTATGAGCGCGGCGTCAAGATCATCGGGGCGACCGCACATTTCGTCACGGCCGACCTTGATGAAGGCCCCATCATCGAACAACGCGTGGCTCGCGTCGATCACGCCATGACGCCCAAAGAGCTTGTCGACGAAGGCAGCAATGTCGAAAGTCAAGTCCTCGCCTCGGCCGTCAAATGGTGGTCCGAGCAGAGGGTGTTCCTGAATGGCCACAAGACCGTTGTCTTCAATTGATCTTTGTTATGTGCCATATGAAATCCTTCGATGAGAATGTAGATATACATGTTGGGTATGAGATGGATCTAGACCACAGGATAGACAGAAAATGCCAGGCTATGTCGTAGAACATGTTAGATCAATGGCGGCTGCGACCCTTGAGTATCTGCCCCCTTCACAACTCATCCTTTACAATCCCAGCCGTCTTACCCGTGCCAACGGAATCCTTGACCATCAACGCCATTATATCCACCAGCAAATCACTCGCCGCAACACTCGTGACCTCAGCCACCGTATCATAAGGCGGACTCACCTCAACCACATCGGCGCCCACCAACTTGACCCCCTCAAGCCCCTTGATAAAGCGCTTGACCTCGCGCGTCGTCCAGCCTCCCGACTCCGGCGTGCCCGTAGCAGGCGCAATACTCGGATCCAGCACATCGATATCAATACTGAGGTAAACAGGCGTATCTCCCACAGTTTTTCTCACCCTGCGAATAATCCCATCCATGCCCTCCGGGTCATCAATCTCCTGGGCCTCAATGAGCGTGAACCCAACCACATCCCGATCAATCACATAATCCTGGGGACTGAACAATTTGGTCCTCAGCCCGCCATGCACGCTCGTGCCCTTGGATATACAGCCCTCCCTTGACGCATGCCAGAAGAATGTCCCGTGCGTGATGGCGCTCTGCTCCGACGCGATGCCCGTGTACCCAGCGTACGGATCCCACGTGTCGAGATGAGAATCGAGGTGAATGACACTGATCGGGCCGTAAACTTCCTTCAGACTACGCAAAATAGGCAGCACAATGCTGTGGTCACCACCGAGACTGAGCACGCGAGGATGCGTCCACTGCTCACCCGCCGCAACCGTGGTGTTATGCCACAGTACTTGTCTGTACCCTTGCTCCATCTGCTTGAATGCGTGCTGCGCATCGAACGGCGTGATCGGGATGTCGCCGCAATCCACGATGTTCAGCCCGCCTTCGGTCAGCGGATCGACGCCCCAGACCGTGTTGTAGCTTCGGCCTTTCTTCTCGCGCGAACTCGCGGCACGAATGCCTCGAGGTCCAAATCGTGCGCCTGGTCGATACGATGTCGACGTGTCATATGGGAAGCCCACGATCGCAATGTCTAGAGGCGAAGAGTGTGCCGCAGAGAAACACCGTTGCCATGGTAGATGGGCGAATGTGACGGGTTGAGAAAACGGTAGGTCCTTGTCCAGATCCTCAATCGGGTGCTTGTAATTAGGTCCAACGGGAATAGACGAAAGATCTGGGATGGTATCTGTATGGCCGTGTGCGTGCGCATGAACAGATCCAACCAGAGACAAAAGGCCTGCCAGAGCAAGGCAGAGCTCTCGGATGGTCGTTGTCGACATGATTGTTGATGGTGGAACGGCCTTTCTCACGGCACTTTTGAAAAGTCAAGTCTGCCCTTCCTGAAAATACGACCTACCTTTCTAGCTCGCGGGACTACACCGAGTTCTTATAGTATAACAGATACATGGTTAGCAGCTGGGATCTCCACCCGAATCATGTCCACATGGCGACAGATACGTAGTAAATTGACCATAAGGACACGCAGAAGGCCAAACGTCAACGGACATGTCCTTTCCCCCAGTCAATTTTCACACAGATCTGCCGCTAGAAATGCAGCTGCCATCTCCGTTGTGCTCCACTGGCGGCGCTATTGGGTGCATGATTCCGCACCGATTGCGCCTGCGAGCTATCTCCGGCCAGGCCCTGAATACGACCACGACTAGCTAGATAGGGTCTCCAGAATGCAGGGTTGAAGGTACGAGTAGCACTGGAAGGACAAGTATTTGAAGTCGGTAACAACTGTTCTTCACTCTGTCCGTACTACCAATACAATAAACCAAGTGAGTACGCCTGTATGACTTCCCAATCCATTGGTACTCGTTTTAGGGTATCAAAATTCCAGGTTCAATCCGTGCAGGTATGGCCTGCGATGCAGCAATGCAGCTCCTCGATGCTGCCCAGTCTAAAGCGCCGTCAGTGCTGAGCATCGCTCATCTCCTGTGATCCTCGTGAGACGTCCAAAGCCACTGTCCTCGCATTCTCCATCGTTTTGCCTCGAAAGCCTGTCCTCTCAAAGCTTGGTATTCCTCTCCAATGCGGTTCCTATGCGGATTCACTCGTCCGCATCGCTTTCATCACCATCTGAAAGCGACCCGGAGCCGTCCACGCTCTACGGGATCAACAGATACCCTGTGGCTATGGGGCTTTGTGGACGGGCGAGTGTTAGTAGGTGACTGTTCCAATATCGTCGGCAACCCCTCCGTCCGAACCGTTGGCGCAGGTTGCACATCCGCTGTGGTGTGTTGTGAACTCACTTCTTGGTGGTCTTGATCATGTTCCACTTGTGCACCCTACACACTGACTGCAAGGCATTCAGCCAACACCGATTCAAGTGCCGACGTGTCGTGCGAAGCAGCCCCCTCCCAACCATAGTTGTCACTGCTATCCACATCCATCGCATCCTCCACTTTCTCAACATGTCCGGTAGTGACAGCCTGCGGTGCCCCTGGAGAGGCATGCCACCCCTCGTAATCAAGTCCTGCCGAAGCGTTGGTGATTGCCCAGCCAATTAAGGGTGTCTGATCCCAGGGCAAAGGCCCAACCTGACTTGTGAGCTGCAAATCCGCCATACTAATGAGGTTTCTCGAATACGCTGCCTGAGCTTCGCAAGGCAACAAATCGTCGTCGCGCGTCTTTGAGAGTTTGCCAGCCTTGACCTCCTCCTCTTCTCTGGCAATCTTCTTGTTGTACGCAGATGTCAAGATGCCTCCACTGGCACTGTTCTCGTACCGCGGACCATTCGACCTGACGCGGTCAAAGACCTCGCTAATCATGCCCTTCAGATATGTCTCGGCCGCTATCCCCACATACTCGGCGCACTGAAGCGAGCACCCCGAGGCAACGGCTTCCTCGTAACATATCGGGACAATCCGCGCGTGTATCGTCGACGGGTCTGGAAACTCCAGCGTTTCGGAAAATAGTGGCTGTAGGTACCTCTTGCGGAATTCCAAATCCCAGTTGGTCTTTGTGATTCCCACGGCGGTCGTCGTGCTCGCAGTCTCCGGTGCCTTGATGCGCCCGGCCACGTAATAGTCCTCGTAAGGATTCTTTCTGGCCGCCGCCTCTTCTTCTGCCTTGTCATTCGAGACCGCCTTAAGCCTTCGTCGGTCTCGTGCAGGCAATGCCATCACTTCGGCCTTGAGCCTTTGTTCCCCTGCATCGCTTGTGACGGCCGGTTTCGAGGACGCAGCTAGCGTCGCTTTGTCTGTTGCAGCGCTGACCCATGCCGCCAATCCTGGCTCGGGTGGATCTTTCGTTGTATTGCACAGCACCGCTATGATTAAGGTATTATGCGCATGTTCGGTTTGTGGGGAGGTGTATATGAAGACATCGCAAAGGTCGCCAAACTCGCGTGCATTTAATTCTCCTGTTGCACATCGTTAGATATCGTGTTTCAACATGGGTTGCGTGTTGCGCATACCTCGTATGAACCTCGTCAGCGCATCGTAATATGTGTCCCAGTCATGTCCGATCAACAACTTCAGTTCGGAATACAAAGGTTCGAGGTCGACTCGGGGGTAATTATTCTGCGTCGTCTTTCCCGGCTTGGTCGCTGAACCAGGAGGCCCCTTGATGTTACTCGTAGTCGAGGTCACCGTATCGGAGCGTGCCAGTGCCGCAGGGTTGAACGTCTCTTCGAATGTGGCCATATTGGTGGATTCGGCCTTGTAGGATTCAGGGCGAGCGCCCACGCAGCGCAGGGCAGGTTGATTTCTTGCTCATCCAGGCAACGAGCTTTTCGTGACTGTTTATCGGCCCATGGTCATTCTAGAAATGAAGATGCGAACACGTATGTTTTGTGCGACACGTGGTGATGAGGCTGAAAGGAGTGTGGGGGAACGAGGTTGGAGTGTCGTTTGCCGGATTTGACGTTGAGCACAAACCCAACTTCGAGGGTGTGGTTACTCGTACAACAGAGTTACCTAGGTACGTGAATATCACCACCCCTTGTCCAGCTAATTACTATGATTTATATCTCGGTCACTCTCCCATAATTGCTGGCTTCTACAAGAAAGACAGTGCGAGAGCATGAACAAAGAGTGTGACGCTTGCGGTGGACATACAAAGAGGTCTGTATCAGTAAAGACGTCCGTCGTGTGACCTCCTTTCTCGCCCTCAGCTACACCAGAATCTAGGTATGCTTTGCGCCACTCGAACTTATCAAAGCATCATTAACGGATAGTAACCTAGCCGATAGGATATTTCCGCATGGAATCTACAACTCAAAGCCATCCTGCAGTTCCCAATCATACAAGAAACGCGCTTGCACACTCCGGCCTTTTAGACCTTGAACACCAACAACCACCGTCTCATTTGGCACCAAGTCCACGAAATTGTCCTCAAATGCAGCGTCATCGCCCGGATCAGTAAGCGGCACTGATAGCGTCACTCCCTTGGCTGGCGCGTTGGCACTGATTGACAACCTGTCGCCGGAGTCCGCGACATTGACTGTGATACGCAAGTCTGGAGACATGTGAAGCAGTCTCAGCGGCTCGGGCCAAGAGACCCAGCGCGCAAGTAGTACCGACGTCGTGGTGTCCTCCAGATAGGCAACAACAACAGTCTGGTCAGCATTCGGAATCTCGAGGCTCCCGATCTCTGTGGTCCGATTTGCCGCGAGTGTCAAACTGGGATGGTGCTGGACGTCGCCTGTCAGTGCAACCACAGACCCGGACACGATATCAAACGCCCGGAGCTTGAGCGTTACGTGCACATCCTTGATCATTCCATTAACGGCCCAGATGTCGAGTGAATGCTTCTCTGGCAGGTAACCGGTGGTGATATATGGAGGTTGCTTGGTGACGGTGCGTTCCATGCCGACCACCATGTTGGCCAACGCTCGCTTCGTGATGTAGTATGCAGGTTTGCGATGCAAGTCTACATCCACCAAGGCCCAGCTTGACCCAGGCCAGATGTCATTCAGCTGCCATACCAGCACACCAGCACAATTCTCTTCTCCGGGGCCACGAAATTCCCGCCTCCAGCAGTTATATGCATACTTCATCGCTTCAGCCTGCAGGAACTGGGTGCAGTATACAAAGTCTTGAAATGGATTCATACGAAAGCGAAAGTTTTCGCCGAAGTACATAGGGTAGCGACGCGCATGGCCGGGTCCCTTGTCGTGGATGTCAAAGGTTCGTGATAGAGAGTGCCTTTCAGAAGGGTCGGTGATGGCACGGTGAAGGGTGCGTATGGAGGGGCAAGACTCAAACCCAAATTCGCTGATGAAGCGGGACATGTATTCCTTGTAGTCCTGATATGGAGACAGCTTTCCGTGCCAGACTACAACGTGCCAGAATGGTCAGCTTTCGTTGTCGATAAAGACGGACGGACGGTGATGAAGTTCGACAGATGGTACTTACCATCCCAAACATGAGTATCACCGACCGTACGGTCGTTAGAAAATACTCCTCCGAACGGGCTGCTCTCCCAGTAGGGCACATCACCTCCAAGCTCCTTCACAAGACTCGGTTGCAGCCTCTCGTAAATTTCACGGGCAGGAAAGTCGGTCTGATCCCATGGTCCATCTTTGTCTTTTAAGTCTAGTTGCCAACCCCATCTCTCAGCGAGCATGTAGTCTTCATTGTTTCCGGCCCAGATTGCCAGGCTGGCATGATGGCCCACACGTTGGAGATGCTGCCGATCTTCGACCTCGACGTTGTCCATAAAGTCCTTGGAGGCAGGATAATTCCCGCAAGCAAAGAGAAAATCTTGCCAAACCAAGAGACCTTCCTCATCACAGATGTCGTAGAAATCGTTTGACTCGACTATCCCTCCACCCCATACCCGGATCATGGTCTGGTTGCCGCTCTTGGCCAGCTTCAGCCAGTCGAGGTATCGCTGATGGGTCATGAGTGGAAGCATGAAGTCACCCGGGATCCAGCACGATCCGCCTGCGAAGATGCGGATGTTATTCACCTCGAAGACGAAAGAAGTGCCTTCAGCATTCTTGAGGGGGTGCTGTAGAAGTCGGAGGCGGCGAATGCCGATACTTCGACTTGTAGCATCGCACTCGGCAAGCTTGACGGTGACCACGTAAAGTGGCTGTGCGCCATAGAGGTGAGGATACCAGAGTTGTGGATCAGATAGAGAAACTTTCGTATCAAGCCTTCCCTCGGCCACGTCCACGATGCGGTTCAGGATCTCGGTGCCGGTGGGATCACGCACTTCCACGGTGACTTGCTGGCCGTGGGCGAGATTCTCCACCGTCCCCTTGACAGAAAGCACACAAGTCTTCAAATCTGGCGCAGTCTCTTGACGAATCAAAAGACCGCCGATTCTCTGCTCGAAGGTTTCAAGATATATGGGTTTCCAAGGGCCACAAGTGTTTACTGATGGTCCCCAGTCCCAGCCCTGACCAGGTCAGCCGAAGTCTCCATGTCGATACCTACACGACTAATCATACCCAGTGGTATTGTGCTTTCCGTAGGAACAGTCGCTCTGGACCTCCGAAGTGAACATCTGTGTCATTGCCTTTGTAGCCAATGCGTGCTTTTTCTTCTCTCGCGAATGCAGGGGCGCTTCGGAAGCGGAGCTCCAGAATACTTGTCCCATCCACGCCTCTCAACGAATCAGTCACATCAATTCGATGTCGGACGTGCATGTTCTTGCTGGAAAGAATAATTTTCCCATTGAGATAGACATCGACCACAGTATCAAGGCCTTCAAAGACCAGGACGGCACGAGACTTCGTACTTGCGAAGTCGAGATGAGGCACCTCTGATGTTCGATACGTCCAGTCTGCGTCATTGACCCAGAGACAATTAAGTTCATTGTCGTCTATGTAAGGATCTGGAATAAGCTTGTGGTGCAGGAGGTCAACATGAGCAACAGTAGGAAACTGGGCCACGGGCAGAAAGGAAGAGGCTGTTGATCCGTTCAGAGTGCTGCCTTGCTTGAACTCCCAGCCACGATCGATGGGTATCTTCGTAACTGGTGCCATGTTTGGAATTCCCAGGTTCGACAGTACGAAGCATTAAATTCTCCCGAACGTCCTCCTTTTCGGCGCCATGTGGTGTCATATATGTCCACATGGCATGTTTAGACACATCTGCTTTAGTGGATGGAGTGTCAGTACCGACAACGCAACGCACCTTACCTTGTCAACATCCGTCCCGATGCGGTTGCGCTGCCCAGGAGGTCGACACGTCGAACGCAGTGCCTCATTGAATGTTGCCCAAACATGGCGAACTCTTGCGGATCAACAGCGGGGACGTGACCCCTCTCCCTCGGTTCCCAGCTTCACGAAGACCACAGCCGGTCACGGGGTCGCTTGGGAATTGATTGAGACGTAGACGAGGGTCGCTTCTGACTTCATTGAGACGTAAAGGAATAGGAGAGGATGCGACTCCATACTTGACCGGTCAAGTAGCGTAGTTGGATATGACACGTACTATAAGAAATGTACCTGTCCAGGTAAAAACTTGCCATGTTTCCATCACCGTCGTTATGGCTGGCATCGCGCTTCTTGGCGCCGGTATTTTCGCCACTGATGGTAATCTCGGCACATTCTCCGCAACTTCGTGGCTTTACTGATATCTGCGACAGAGCATCTCCCAGCTCTTGTGTCCAACAAGGCCAACTTGAAGGCCATTTATTCGCGCTCCAAGATCACTGCTGTGACACTTGTAGCAGAGGCGAAGAAGCTCGGTGTGAAAGATGTGGAACTCTACTCGGAGGATACAGCGCACCGCACTCTCGATGATCTGTTGAAGCGCGACGACATCGAGGCGGTGATCATTGTTCTACCAATCCTGGTCCAGCCGGACATCATCCGACGGTGTTTCGCCGCCGGCAAACATGTCTTATCAGAAAAGCCTGTCGCCAAAGACGTGCAAACTGCACGGAAGCTAATCGCCGACTACAAGAGTCAGTATGCCGACAAAGGAACCATCTTCAGCGTGGCAGAACAGTTCCGTTTCATGCCTGAGTTCGAGCTCGGCCGCAAATGGGTAGTCGAGGAGAAAGCAATAGGCGACATTAACCAGCTCCACCTCAAGATCTGGCGCAATCAAGCGCCTGGTGGGAAATACTACGAGAGCGAGTGGAGGAAGGTCCCGGAATACCAAGGCGGCTTCTTGTTGGACGGAGGTGTCCATCAGACCGCAACGTTGAGGTGGATCTCTGGACAAGAGGTTGTTGAGACGCGCGGCTTTGCACGCCAGGTCGTCCCTCACCTTCCTCCTCTCGACACAGTCAACGCTGGGATTTTGCTTAGCGGCGGAGGCACAGGAACGATTTCAATGTCGTTTGCCTCGGCGAAGCGTGCGACCGAGCTCACCATCATTGGAACTAAAGGCAGCTTTTTCCTAACCGATGGACCCGATGGCTATATTCTCACTCTGGACCTCATTTCTGGAGAAAAGAGGACAGAAATCCTCAAGACCAATGGTGTGCAGGTCGAGATCAAGGCGTTCTTAGAAGCTATTCAGTCAGGAACTGCACAGGCTCGATCAGGGCCGGAAGAAGCGTTGAACGACTTGGCAATAATCGAAAGCTTATGCTCCGGCGGTGGAAAGGTCGACTTGTACAAGACATGAAAGTATTCGAAGCATCAAGACTTTCGATGCTCAGCATGATTGCTTATGGTTGCAATGGCCTAGCTTCCTCAGTGGCTCGACCATGGACTGCCAGGAGTCTCCTCCCTGGCCCTTGCCATGGCACCATACAGTTGTCGACGTATGGCAAGTTGGCGCACGAACCCGGAGCTCGTCGTCAGTGAAAATGAGAGAATCAAGCCATTGTAAGAGTGGTTTCAAAGAATTACTCGGCCCGGAAATACTTGTGCACTGACCAATAAGTGTCGAGGCGGCATAAAGTTGCTGGATATATACCTAGCCCACAGCCTTTGCTGGTCTACTGTTTTGCAGTAATCATGTTGTTTGAAGCATGTATCAGTGTCTCCCATCTCTGATCTGCTCTGGTACAGACCACGGCCTTCCTTGTTGGGACACTTACACGATCACCTGATCGGCTAGCAGCGAAATGGGCTGCTTGACGAGGGTGGCTTTGACTTTCCGGGGAATGTGCGGGGTTGACATTCTGGCGAAACGATCTGATCTTGTTTGCGAGGATCATGCGTATATAAATCCCCTACAGCCATGCAGATGAGCAGTGAGACCCAGCAACTGGCTCTCACGCGTCCTCACCACCTTCATATGCTCCACAAGAAGTCACATTGCCATCATGGACGACTATCCAAAAATCGTGGAAAACCCTACCACTGTCCACAATGAGGGCCCTATAGAGGACATCACGCAGAGCCGCATGACAGAATCGCGCATGCAAGCGGCCTTGCTCAGGGAAAACCCTCGCGTCTTTCGAAAGAGTTTTCTGAAGCTGTATGGCTGCCTTTTCGTCGGATACCTATGCTCGGCCACTAACGGTTTCGACTCCAATACTTTTGGTAAGTTGCGCCAAATGCTGAACAATCTATCTCCTAACTATGGCTTTAGGCGGCTTGTCTGCCATTCCGGCGTTCAAAAAGTACTTTGGCATCACCACGAGCAACCAGGGTCTTGTCGCCGCGCTCTACGTTATCGGAAACATCGCCGGGTCATTCTTCGCTGGACCGTGCTCAGACCGCTATGGTCGTCGCGTGGGAATGGCTACAGGGTCCGTCATCTGTATCATTGGTGCCATTCTTCAGACTGCAGGCACAAATCTCTCCATGCTGATGGGTGGCCGCTTCATCCTCGGAATGGGAGCGGTACTCGTTCAGACCGCTGGCCCGAGTTATGTGGTGGAGATGTCTTATCCCAAATATCGGGCGCAGCTTACTGGGGCTTATCAAGCGTTCTTCTTCATGTAAGAAGGACCAAGGTGGTAGATGCAAGAGCTGACTGGTGGACAGGGGCACAATAATCTCGACATGGCTGGAATATGGCCTGAACCATGCCCACACATCTTTGTCCTACCCATGGCGGCTTCCCCTTGCTATCCAGGGCCTTCCCTCAGTTTTCATTCTGTGTTTCATCTCGTTCATCCCCGAAAGTCCTCGATGGTAAGACATTTTTTGTGCCGTGAACCACTAGCGTCACAGACTTACAATCTCAGGTACGTCAGTCAAGGACGACTTGCCGATGCGAAAGCGGTGCTTGTCAAGTACCACGGAGACGGAGACCCAGATGCCTTGGTCGCAAAACTCGAACTACAAGAGATGCAAGAAGTTATTCAGCTGGATGGATCAGACAAGAGATGGTGGGACTTCAGACAGCTCTTCAACACCCGCGAAGCACGATACCGGACCTTCCTGGTCACTTGTATCGCTTGGTTTGGTGAACTGGATTTACCGCCTACGAGTTACTATTTTCCCTTGATGGGTATGTTGGACATCCTGCGTTGGTTGCGGTGGCTGACATGTTGGACAGTCAAGACAGTCGGTATCACCAGCGTTTCTACACAGCTGCTCCTCAACGCTATCCAGACGCCAGTCATGGCAGCTGCAGCATTCTGCGGAATCAACACCATGCACAAATTCGGCAGGCGAAATCTTCTCATGTTTTCTAGCACTGGAATGGCGATCTCCATGGCCATTATCACGGCGTGCACAGCAAGACAAGCCCATCACCCAGCCGTCGGAGGGACAGGCATTGCGTTCCTCTACATCTTTTTGATCTTCTTCGCATTCGCATGGGTATGTCTGCTCCATTCATTGACTAATAGTATACTGATTCTGCTCAGACCCCGATGCAGTCGCTCTATCCTGTCGAGGTTCTCGCATACAATTCGCGAGCAAAGGGCATGGCGTACTTGGCTTTCATGAGCAACGCGGTCAAGGTGATGAACACTTATGTTCCGCCTATTGCTATAGCCAACTCTGGCTGGAAGTACTACTTGCTCTATGTGATCTGGGACGCCTTTGGAGTTGTTGTTATCTACTTCTTCTTCGTCGAGACCCGAGGTTGGAGTTTGGAGGAGATTGAGCAGCTCTTCCGAAGTAAGAACCCTGTCAAGTCGAGCCTGGAGAAGAAAGTCATCAGCGTGGCGTATGATGGCAAGATCACGGATGTCACAGACATCGACGGTGGTCATGCTTGAGGA
Organism: Exophiala viscosa; assembly: GCF_022695815.1. Lineage (NCBI taxonomy): Eukaryota > Fungi > Ascomycota > Eurotiomycetes > Chaetothyriales > Herpotrichiellaceae > Exophiala > Exophiala viscosa. The sequence goes on along the minus strand of NW_026944355.1, from coordinate 1,170,259 downwards.
TGGAAGGACAGAACGGTAATTAGTATATGAGCTGGTCTACTTGTATATTGTACAGACCAATGCGGCAAGTTTTCTAACATTGATTCTACTCGCATCTTCAATGCCCTGTGAGGTGCGGCGCACTATCTATCTACCTGGGCGCCGAAGTACATACATATGGACTGCGAGCAACGATGACCCGCACCGAGGAAGCATTGCCAATGTGGTCCCGTGATTGTCCCTCGTACGAAAGCGGAGTTTCTACCACGTGGAGTCGACTCTTCGACCTTCCGTCCTCTCCCTCACTTCACTTAGTAACCGCGGTACACTTCAGCGACATCAGACACCATCAATTTATATTGACTTTGAGATGCGCGCCCGGCCAATTGTTGGTGAGAGACGCTCTAGTGTTGCAGGGGGTTCACTTGTGTGATCGCAAGATCGGAAGATGGCACATCCTGCCCAGGAGATCTACCAGCGCGTCAAGACAGGTGAGTAAGCACTCTGATATTGCCCTCCATTGACTAATATCGCTTCTTCTCTACAGGCTGGTATGTTGAATGTAATGCGCTGGGCATGTGTTACAACTGACGGAAAGAAGCTTTACCTGTCGGAAGCGCCATATCAAGTGTAGGCTTTCAGTGGAAGACGGGCACACGAGACGCAGTGACTAACCGGGAAGAAGGCGACGAGAAAAAGCCCGAATGTCGAAATTGTGAAATCGGCCTGCGGGAGTGTCAATATGACTCTGTCGCAGATACCGCTCTCCAACTCGGCAATGTTGACAGCAAGTTCCGATTCTCAGCGGAACATGTCTGGTTGGAAACCCCGGCAAAGGGTATGTCTTCTGCATCCAATCCGCGCAACGGGTACTGACTCAATCCGTGCTGTAGTGACCTTTGTGCATTCTGTGGATGTTGAATTCAACGACAAGAGTGGCGCCTCAACAGTTTCCACACTGGGACTGGAGGCTTCTGCCATTGCAAGTTCTTGGGAAGGAGTCCAAGAGGGTTGGTAGACCGAGTGTGCTCTGGGACATGACTTCTCTAATCCATACATAAGCAGAGGCCACACCAGCCAGCATGACCGAGATCCTTCAAGATGACAACACGCAGATATTGACCCCTGGGGCGATAGACTTCACATCTCCGCATTCAATCGGAAGCGGCATCAGCACTGAATCTGCTGACCCAGTCAAATCGCTCATGGTGCTGAAAATGTCGAACTCTTCTTTGTACACCCATAGCACGACCATAAGCAATCCTCGTACAGCCCGTCTGTTGCAAAACTACGTCACCAACCTGGCATGTTGGGTGGGTGGCTATTGCCAAACAAAATTTCGCACAAGTGGTCTGACTGTGACCAGCTCGACGTCAACGACCCTCAACGCCAGTTCGAGACATTCGTCCCGTATCTTGCGTTGAGCTGTCCGATCCTCCTGCATGCCATACTAGCATTCTCGGCGTGTCATCTGAGTCGGCTCGACGGGTCATGCGACAATCCCATCGCTGAGGACTACCACGACCTGTGTGTCCAGCGCCTGATAGCTGCGCTGGCAGACCCTTCTACCACTCTTGACAATGTGCTGCCTATATCTACGGTTGTGCTGCGCATGTACGAGATGATGATCTACGACACCGACCATCAGCGACATCTGCGCGGCTGCTCTGCGCTCTTCCAACACAATCGCAGAAATATTGGCTATCGAGCCTTGAAACGGACTGCATTCTGGACATATTTCAGAGAGGAGATCATGGTTGCGCTTTCCACGCGAAAACCAACCACGATACGCCCAAGCAACTGGAAGATCGATATTACTTGGTCGGGAGACACTGATTTTGTGAAAACAGAGAAGATGACAATGCTTACGGCCGAGATCGTTGACCATTGCTTTAGCGAGGATGTTGAAGGCAACCCCGACTATGTCAGACGTTGGGATGAACTTCAAAGCGAAACTGATGCGTGGAAAGAATCCTTACCTGAGACATTCAATCCTCTGTACGTTGTCGAGGGTCATAGACCATTCCCTGAGATGACTTACGCATGCACCTGGCACAGTGAGTTGATCTGTCTCTCCATGAATTCTTGACGGCGCTGAACAAATCTGAAGTGATTGCGATGCAATTCTATCATCTCGTCAAAGTACTTCTTGCCTTTCATAATCCACATCGTCCCGGTGGGATGGAAATCTTACAGTTTCTCAGAAACATTGAGGTGGGCTAGTTCTGAGATTGGATTGATCAGTGTTGCCCTGTTAAATGTGCGCAGGCTGAAACAAGAAGCCATACGCTGCCGTTATGTGGTATGATCCAAACCCTTGACGACCGATATCCGGGTGCTTTGGTGAATGCCGTACAGCCTCTCATGATATGTGAGGTTTGATGATACACCCAACTACCCAGTCCACTGACATTGCAAAGGTGGACAGAGCTTGAAAACACCTGAAGAGCAGGAAGAACTCGTTCGGATATTGGAGCGAATCGAACGGGTCACAACGCTATCCACCTCGCAAGGCGTACAGTCTCTGCGAGGGGCATGGGGATCAAGAACATAAGTATAAGTCAGGATCGTTTAGAGCGCATCATATGTGGCTCGTGACGCTGCTACCTAACAAGGCTGCATCACATCACTCGCACCAAAAAGAAAGGGGAAGCCACTTGTGAGAAGATCATACTTGTCGCGTCAGCCTCGTGAACATTCAATCATCTAGCTTGGTGGCCGTCAGTCGTAGCCCGTCGAGCACCATGTCTAAGCTATCTTGACTTTCCACTTTTTCACCGTAGCATCCGCACCAGTGCTGTAAACCGTGTCTCCCAACCAGACAACGCCATTGACGCCTTCCTTGTGTGCATTCGTCTCCTTGACTCTCTTTCCAGGTTCTTTGAGACTCCACGCAAACAGATTGGTATCCAGACTGCCCGAGACGGCGCCAGTACCTTCTGGATTCCACGCAATAGAGGTGATCTTGGCTGTATGTGCGCTCCATCGATCCGTGACTAAGTCCAAGGACGAAGATCCTGTGAGCAGGCCAGTTACGCCCGTGCTGATCTTGTAGACGTAAATCTTACCGGCCGCAGTGCCAACTGCGACCATCGATCCGTCATGAGAGAAAGATATGGCGGTCAAGGGCGTGGCGGAGACTTGCTCGACCACTGCAGTTTGTTTCGGTGCTTTTCCTGGCGTCACGGAGAACAGCCTCAGACTGGAATCCTGCGAGCCGATTGCGACTGTGCTGCCAGTGGACGCCAACGATGTTGGGGTTGATTTTAAGGGTAGTTCGCCGTCCTCTTCGCCGTCGCTGTAGACGATGACGCTCTCTAGTTGAGCGACCACGAGGAGGCCGTCCGACGTGCACGTCAGTGCTTTTGGTTGTGATGACAATATCGTAGGTTTGCCGGTGAATGTCTTTGCTCCGGCGTCAACCGTTCTCAACGAGTCGTCCCAGCCGACGGAGTAGACTTGGGGATGCTTGCTTGCAGAAGTCGTTGCGAGTCCTGAAATGATATTGGTGTGTCCATCGCCCTCGATGGTGTCGGCGATTCCGGTCGCGACGTCCCACACGCACACTCGACCTTCGGAACTGCCTGTCCACAGCGTTGCACTTTCGGTATCAGCCCTTCCAGGCAGGGAGGTGAGTGCAGTAACGTTCTTCTGATGGCCTGAAATGATTTTGGTCGGTTTGCTGGAATTCGTGTGCAAGTAGTTGAGGTCTCCACTGAGGGACAACGAGATGATCAGACCGTCCGACCTGCCTGCAGGCCAGACAACGCCGACTTGCTGGTCTGACACGGCAGCAACGTCACCGAAGGACCACCTATGCGTGACCTTGCCGGCTTCGACGTCCCATGTCTTCACGGTCCGATCGGCTGAGCATGTCACGAAACTCTGCGAGTCCTTGGACCAAGATACCCCGAAAATGCTGCCTTGGTGGCCTTCTGCGCTGTCCGCGATCTCCGTCTTGGGTTCTCCTGTCTTGCCGTCGTAGAGGTATATCTTCCTGTCGCCGCCCACGCTGAGCAGGTGACTTCCATCTGGAGAGAAAGCCACGCCGTATATGAAGTTGCTATGGCTACCTCGACCGGGAATACCATTGAATTTGAAGGGTGCTCCATGATAGAACACGAGACTCTTGTCATCTCCTGCCGTTGCCGCTCTCAGTGGTCTTTGCTGTCTTATACTGACTGCTTGGACTTGTGCAGAGTGTCCGCTTATTTCACCCACTGTGTTGCCTGAATCCGCTGTGACACAGTGCCCGTAGCGTTGTTTCCCGTCGCCCACCGCGATGATACGCTGGCTGTCACCGTCCCATGCAATGTCGTTTATTCGCCCAGATATGATGGGATATTCTCCCTTTGTTACTCCTGATCCGTTTGCTGAGCAGTCCCAGACCTTGACAATGCCCGAGGCGTCGCCGGACGCGCAGTAGAAGCCGGAAGGCGCAAATCTTGCGACTGTGGTTGCAGCTGTGTGTTGTGTGTATTGGCTCGATATGGCTGGGTTATCGATCGACCGTATGAATATTGATTTGTTGGATGCGTAGGCTATGCGTTCGCCTTTGGAATCAGCAGACAGGGGGGTGGGCTGTCCTCTGGTGGTGGTGGGTAGAGCAGCATATATGCCATCTGTAGTAAAGTGAGCTTTAGGTCACGACTTAGAAATGTGGTACCGACCTGCTGTTATCGACATCTTCTCGCATAGGGAGAGTGTCGTTAGTGCAGGCTAAAAGGACAGTCTGGCCGGGTTTGTGTAGAACAATGTCAATGAAGTTCGCACGTGGAACCCAGCGTGTCTGAACTCCGCTGCTGACGAGGCTGCGTCACATCAACTCTTCGTGGGGGCCTTAGCAACCATACGGTAATAACATTGCTGCCTACAGGAGTTACGTGGTGGTCTATTGTAGCATGGCTACCTAAGTCCAGCCAAAAGTGATCTAAGTGATCTTGTCTGCACCTTCCACCAGGGCTGCCATGAGCAGGCAAGCCCATTGTATCCTCGTAGTGGTCACGAAGACCTTCAACACCTGTAGTCTTACAATTGTTCAAGAGAGCCACATCAATGCTCTCTCAGAGCACGCAAATATCTGCGAGCATGATTGCCATTGACCATCCTAGGCCTGCGCTGCCAACACCTTCCCTTCGGACCAGGGTCGCAGTATCAGCGCGGAGGGGCTGCAGTCGGGGTCTCTCGTGGCAGTTCTGTCATGATTATCGCTTTGAAGCACTCGACGGTGCTCTGATGTGTCCGACACTCTCCTGCCAGGCGGCCCTTATGTTGTCGTTCAATGTCCAAGTCCTCTTTATCATCTGTATCCCAGCTTTTGGAGTTCCGAATCTTTCTTGAGAATCTCCGGATGTTTGTGTACACTGGGCATAAGACCGAGTGCGATCGCTCTTCGGATCGCCTTTGAGATTTTCCTTTGGTTGACAGGCCGTAGACCAGTAGATTTGGAATGTCGGATACGTCCCATTTCGGTCATATATTCGGACATGATTGAAAAGTTCTGATCAGACGTTAACGAATGGTTGCCAAGTCAGAGGGACGCTATGCACCAACCTTATACAGAGAGAGGGGATTAATAGATAGCGCATCGAAGGGATCTGTCGTAGGTCGATGTCGCTTTTTCCATTTGCGAGCTTCGGCACCACTCAAATCATGAGGCGCATAAACATCGCCTGCTCTCCAATTCCGCGACAAATTCCGTGACAGCGCAAATCTCTCCTCCTCCTTTTGAGTTTCGTTTCTCACCCTTTCGAGGTGCGTGCTAGCAGCTGCTGTTCGCTTGAACGTCTCTGGGTACAGTCAGCCGGCACTTGACAGCAGTACAAATGACTGAGTACATACGGGTGAGGGATGAAGCCTGCGCCGTCGCGTTTGCCCTAGATAGCTGCAGGCCCAGGCGAGAACCGAGCTTGTACGACATGAGGACCATCCCTCGCAAAGGGTGCAGTGCCTGATTACTCCGTGTACGGAAGGTAATTGCAACAATGGTGATAATGCAAGGCCAACTCGAAAAGATGTCGCATCTCGCTAAGCAAGAATTGTCAAGGAGTCTCTCGGATGCTGCCGAGGTGAGGCCGGCGACAGGCCCCTAGGCCTGTTTAATGCACCTTACTAAGCGTTAATTGCATCCTTGATTGACGTTGCTGAGACCGTGCTTCTTCATCCTACGGTTTCAGGGTTTTCAAGTTTCTGTATGCTGGGTGAGTACGAGAGGCTCCTTCAATGGAAATTCGCTGCCTGTCGGATAGATTCCAATACGCATGATGGACATTTGTGGTATTAATCAAGTGTAGGGAAGTCTCGATATACGAAGAGAACAACTATTTCTACCATCATACCCTTTGGTTGGCTGGCTCTTCCATCTCATAACCTTCCTTCCCGTGGTCAACAATCTTGGCTCGACATATATACTGGATGCCGAATACTCCCAGCCAGTAATTACCCTGAGGGTAGTCGGGTGCAATCTGATATAACAGATCGCTTTCCCAACTGATGTTGTTGTACACGTTCATGATGCAAACGACTATACTCAGGATCCAGACAACCAGCCAAATGATCCAGTATGCTGGACTCGAAGCTTTGGAACGAAAGCGATATGCGACAGCCCAGGTAACCATGCCAATAAGTGCAATAGGCTTGGCCAGTCAGTAAGCGCGATAAGATGGGATACTGCAATACTCACAGCACAGAGTCTTTCGAATCTACAGGCGAGATTGAGATAGGCTCTCCGATCCGCAACCGTGTTGCGCGGTGCCGTCGCCATCAACCAGCACGTCTGGATGAAAGCCATGCTGCTACACATCAGCCATCCGGAATGCCTCGGGATCGTTGCAGCGTCTTACCTGTACATGGCGAGAAATGGCGTGACTGTGGCGATAAAATAATGACTTTGTCCTCCATAGAGCGATCCCAGACACGCAGACGTTATCGCCAGGGCCCATGCCGGGATGGCGAAGAGGTAAAAAACCAGGTACTCTTGGTTCCTTCGGAGCGGACCTCCGGTTTTGAAAGGTAAGGCTGTTGGTTCATCCTCGCCTGCGTACTCAATGGGTGGCGCCATGATAGAATTGAGAACGATATTGTGATTTTGGATGCGCTTCCGTCCAGAAGATTAAAGAAGGAGACGTGAAAGTGATACAGAGATGAGGTTACAACGGGAGAAGAATCAAACAAGGAAAGCGCCGGCTAAGGCAGGTTAGTAAGCCTACTAAGCACCTGAAACTTGGTGGACAGGAAATTGTTTGCAGCGTTTGTCCAGCCCCCAGCCTGACCAGCCTCCTCCACTCACGCAAGGCTGCCAATAGTGCCTAAATAAATTGCCCGCAACAGTCGGGGCGATCATCCGCACGGGCATCCGTGGCCCGGGCTTTTGAGGAGAAAACATGCAGAGGGATCATGTCAATAATGTGGTCAAGCTCTTTGATCGTTGGAAGCTAGGAGCTGCATGGAGAGAAGCAGCTTTGGGCGGTCAGTCGACGGGCATCTCAGTTCTGGGTGATCTGCAAACGAATGCACGAAGCTGACCTCATATTTGCTCGAATTGCAGGGCGACATAAGTGGGAAGTGGAGTGCATTGGACATTCAATCCCGAACCCCCATCGATCATGCCAGACTCAACTTCACTTGGAAATTCTCCCCTGATGTTCCGACCACACGTTCCGGATGCCATCACCAGTCAGGCAGCGGAAGGAAACCCGAAAGTTGATATACACAATCAAGCTGTCAACCAACATCCACCTTTCGAAGATGGCGTGAGGCTGACCGAAACATTTGCGATGTGATGTCATTGTGTTTCCAACGGTTTCTGTAAGGCAGGTCATCTTCAACATCTCTTCGACTTTTTCATTTCTCTACTACGACAATCACGCACTCGGAGTGGTCCGGATACACAAGAGCGGCAATCCTTCAAGCGAGTACCTCACCTGACCACAATAGCGTCAAGAAATCATGCAACTATAGTATAATCCTCTACGGAAAGTCACAGCCTAATAATTAGCTGGACCCTGTCCCTTGCGAGCCTTGCGCGATATCTATTTGCCCATCTATGTCTCTTGCGCCCAATACGGTATACTGACTTGCAGGGAATCCGAAAATCCCGTACGCCCAGACGCGGGACCAGGCTCCCGCGGAACAACGGGTTGGAACGTTGTCAATTTTTCCCTTAGGCAGCATGCTTGTCGCAACATCACTGGCGCTGTCCTTTGGCACATGCTATTCCTCAGAGCTTGTGTGGTTTGTCAATTTGCAAACGGCCGGAAAGCCTTGACTTCACGGATGCGCCGGGGTACATTCTGTCAACAAGTCAAGATGCTCCAGTGGGCCGATGACAGCTTCTGACAACATGTCGCCGACTAGGGGGTGGAACATGCTTCCCAACGAGAACACGGTGCGCTGGTAAGGTCAGATTAGTCACATGTTGGTTGATGATCTTCGTCTTGCATTGATCACGGCTTCATGTTACCGGCCGGCTGAACGTCTAGTGACGCAGATGTCTGTTTGCATCAATTCGACAGGCTTCTCTCACGCTAAATGCAATGAGCGTACGGCCTGCTGACCTTCTATAAAGATGCACGACATATCCCGCCCACCTGTGTGTTTCTGAATTAATCAAACTACAATCCATCTTTTCCTCTCTTTCGCACTAAAGCGGTGTGCCCAACAGGAGATCGATCGTCCCGATCCTACAAGCTTCATTTAGTTCCCCAGTGACTATCTCTACAGTCAGAAATCAGCCACCATGCCTAACGACGCGCTCCAAAGCAACCCGTTCGTGGTGAACGGCAAGACCGTCGCCATCCACATCACAACCCGTGGATCAGACTGGTACTGGGCTGTCATGGCTATCATGGGCGCAACCATGCTTGGGATCCTTGCCGCCAGTGTCCTAAAGCCCGCCAGAAACCGGCTCCTCTTCTACATCTTCGCTCTCATCACTTTCGTCGCGACACTCGAGTCCTTCAGCATTGCATCCAACCTGGGCTGGACACCTATCAACGCGGAATGGCATCGAACCGATGCTAAGGTCGCTGGCGTCAACCGCCAGATCTGGTATGTCCGATACATCGGCTGGTAAGTTTTATCGCATCGCACTGCAAGATGTCCACGGACGAAATTAACATGCGACAGGTTTCTCACTTGGCCTCTTATCACCACAACAATCCTCTTGACGACTTATACCCCGACTCTCTATATCCTGTGGACCGGCTTCTTCGCCGCGGCTATGGCTGTTCTCGCCCTCGTCGGTGCTCTAGTCCATTCAGACTACAAGTGGGGTAAGTGACTTTTGCCGCTTCGACCCTAATACTTGCAATTCGCTTTGCTAACCACCATACCCTAGGCTACTACGCATTTTGGCTTTTCTCCTGGCTTCTGGTTGGCTACCACCTCGTCTGGCTCCCAAGAGCATATGCTCGCAACCTTGGCGTCGATGTCCTCCGCGCCCACACCTCCATCTCCGCCTGGGTTTGGTTCCTCCTCGGTCTCTACCCCATCTGCTGGGGTGTTTCTGAGGGTGGCAATGTCATTGCCCCTGACTCCGAGCTGGTATTCTACGGTGTTCTCGACATCCTTCTCATGCCCGTAACGTTCGGTTACTTCCTTTTTGTCCACTGGAACATCGATCCCGCCAGGTTGGGTCTCAGCCTCAGAACATATGAGGATCCTCTTCCTGGGGGTCTGGCTCACCATGAGAAATCAGCTCCAGGAGCTACCAACGGTACTATTCCTACTGATCCCATCGCCGCTCGCCCTGATGCCGCCACAGTTTAAGCTGGCGACTGGCATGCTACTACGACTCATCAGACGCCGGCCAAGTAACGAGCGCCTGCGCGAGCGCTTAACGGGCCTAGCGAGAGGAATAACTCCAATGCGACGGCAACATGATACCACTTGTGGTGCTGCATGACAGCCCATACGCATGAATTGGAGGAAAATGAGAGACTGGAATTCTTTCTTTGCGTATCTGATTTCTGATACCCCGCTCGTTTAGATCATATTGATAGTGATATACCTAATAGTAATAATGACAGTCAGAATAATTTCCACACCACCGCTACGAAGCTGTTCTTATGAGGTTCAATTGTTGAGCAGAGCTGTCTTGATTGTTTCTCCATACAACACTGACGATGCAATTGTCAAAGTTCTTGTCAATTTGTCTGCCATAGCTAAGCCGACCTCTCCTAGAATACATAACCAGATGGCTCGCTAATCGAGCCGGGTATCACTGAACATTCGCAATTGCTCCTCCCGATACAAACAACCCCGAGTTTTTCCAAACCACTTCAACAGACTAACCTGCTAATGAAATTGAGTCTGACCCTCTACAGGAGGCACCACAACGCCCCGGATCTGAAACAGAGGACTGATCTAGTTCGTTGGCCAGCATCATCCGGAGCTCCATCTACAACGCTGGCACAATATCCTGAGGGCTGGTTGGCTTGACGAGGTGAAAACAAAAGGTGAGAATAGAGTCATTGGGGACAAGCATGTCAATCTCACTTGTTCCGCTTAATTCCAATTGGGCGCAAATCAAAGTCGAATTCTCCGAGAGTAAAGGAAGTGATAAGCCCTGGTTAGGTAAGATGCGCATATCATGACGATCCCCAAACATATTGCGTTAGCCTGTCCGTTTGAGGGGTTGACGCTGGATTGCGCTGAGCATTTTATACAACTTCCTTTGCTGTTTTGGTCTCGTGCAGAATCGTCGTTTTGGTCTTGTGACATCGCGAGACATCGCGAGACAGCGCCATCGTAGGTCAAGCGTGATGAGTCGCTTCCTCACCCGCGCCCTCGTCTACGGCAAGAACCCCCCTTTCGTCCTCAAGCAGATCCCAAGTCGACGCTCGTTTCACCCAGAACCGCGCTACTTTCAGAGCAGTCCTCACGGCACTCACCGCTTCATTTACAGATGGACAATCCAGGCCATCGCGACGCCTTTCGCCGTTGCATACTTCTGTGACAAGATTGCGGACAGAAGCGACGGCGATAGTGGGTTCAAGCTCACTTTGCCGGATATCGATACCGGGCTGTTGACGGAACCGATCAGAATGAAGACCCAGGTTTGGGGGCAAATGTGAGAGAATGAAACAAGCTTCGCGGGGCGGCGGATGTGATCTTGCCATCATGGATATTGAAATGTCATAGTGGTGTCGCACCGACCAGTGTGGGATGCATCTGCTTGATAAAGCTGCGGGGTATCCTCGGTAGAAGAGGTCAAGAGTCGAACAGTCAGAAGGTCTTCATCGATCTGACATTGTATCTGACCATGAGTGGGAGATGGAGCTGTCTACCTGATTGCGGACTCCGAAGTCAAGCTCGGATGTCTTCGAATGCCAGTATGCATGGCAAGAGGCACCATATAAATGCCATTATATCGATCTCTAAGATGGAGAAAAACAATGCAGAAGAGCTGACTCAATACAACTTCTCAAACCCCTTTCTTTGTCGACGCTCGACCGGGTCGTTAACATCAAAGTAGCGTGCAGTTGCCAGCTGAAGTCATTGAGGCCCCTTCCTTTCTGATTGACCGTCGCAGTTGCAAGGTATCAATAAGGCAGTAGCCTTCGTCCTCTGAACTGCAACAAGATTCAAGATGGCAAAGCTGGTGCAAAGACATCCATCACTGAGGAGTGGAATTTGACAAGGCTGAAACTACATCGGAACTGGAGCATTATTTGTCCGGATGTCGGTAGTGACCTCCGCAGTTGAACTCAATGCCATCACGATTTCTCCGTGTTACGAGCATCAGACCACAAATTGCCCAGTATTGTCGGGGGCGACTACCATTCCTTTCTGTCCTTTAACATGCTAGTCCTAATATCAAACCCTCTCTGAGCACCTCTGGACACATTTCCGACCCAGTATCGCCATGAGATCCTCCAATCTGACCCGCAGTGTGTTCCGAGCACTCATCGCCAACAGACCATTCACCATTCGGGACTGTCCAAGACGGGCCGTCCAGAGACCTCGAATTCGAGTCCTCGCAACTACCTACAATGCACATCAGAAACGTACCTTCCTTGGATTGAACGTTGCAGGCGGTCAGTCCAGTCTGCAAGGTGCAAAAGTCACGCCTGCGAATCTTGAAGTTGCACTTGGGCGGCTCGTGGACTTGGTCAGAGCAAGAAGGAGCAACTCCAGGCTACCAGAGGATGCCCAGGCCGCCGATGCCTTTAGGTTTCTTTTCGCTTCGAGGGTGGAATCGCCCCGGACGTTGACGAGGAACGAGACCTTTCTTGCCATGGAGACATTCAAACATCTACAGGAGCGTGGACATGTCCTGTCTGGTGACGAAACGACGGGCTTATCAGAGGAAGATCTACACAATGTGTTGTTGGCATTAGCATCGTCGACAGGAAGAGACAGGTATCGAAGTGATGCGAGGATTCTGGCAACTCTCGTCTTTGAGGCACTTAAAGGTCGTTCAGCCGCAGTCGAAGACTTGCACTTGACCCCGGAACCAACCCACAATGTAGTGAGAGGCTCGCTGTTGGTGACCTATATCACTGTCTTGTCGAAAACAGGCTCCGCCATCGAAGCCTTGGAGCTTTTGCGACAATCCTCACAAAGCATTGAACGGGAAAGTCTTCCCATGTGGACTGCAGTGCTTAGGGGCTTAGCCAATGAAGGACGAATGCAGGACTTCTGGAAGGTTGTCCAAGAAGTGCAGAAAGAGCTTGGACCCTTTGATGCCATCTCACAAGAGACGCTGGTTACCTACTTCGCTGAGCATGGAGAAATGCACACCTTGCAAAAGCTCTTTGACATACCACTTGAAGAGGGCCAGGTTCCAACGACTACTTCGCTCGTCAAAGCTGTAGACTGTGCAATGCAAGAAGGAGAGACAGAGTGGGCATCACACCTTGTCCGCCGACTAGAGGAACGTACCGACTCTGGAGATATGGCTGGAACGCTACTTTTGTGGTACGCTCTGCATGATCCCGACGTGAGCCACATCCGACAAAACCTGGAGCAAATGGCGAAGTCAGGGGTCACAGATGCACTTACCATGAAGACTCTCAACCGATTGATCGATTACGCTTACTCACAAAATCAGCCCGATACTGCTGTCCAGTATATGCGCCTAGCTGAAAGTCTCGGGTTGAGGCCCGACGCAAAGACATTGTCTCTGAAGTTGCATCACGAGCTCAACCGAGGTGATCGCGACGCCGTTTTTCAGACTTACGAAGCTCTAATCCGGGAGGACATCCCGACGGATCGAAGCGAGGTTCCCGTTCTCAACAAATATATTGCTTCATTGGCCTTTTCGGCAAATCCTGAGTACTCGCATCTAATGCAGGTTGTCGACCACGTTCTGGATACTGGAGCGGATCTTGAAGCAGAATCGATCGCCGGTCTGTGCCATGTCTTTCTCCAAGTGGACGAGTTGGAGGAGGCAATGGGACTTCTGCGCCATCGCGTGGACTCGTTTCCGATGGATGATCGAGCACGCATTGCTGCAGTGTTTCGACAATTTGTCGAAGATCCCACCGTCAAAGACCAGCGTGCATTCAACGCTTATGAGTTGCTCCGTCATGCATTTCCCGAGATAGGAGTCGAAGACCGCATTCCCTTGATGCAGTCATTCTTTGATCGCGGACGTTCGGACCTAGCATGCCTTGTCTTCGGTCACATGCGTCAGCGAGAGGACCCCGAGGCCCGCCCTACTCCGCAAGCCTATGGAAAATGTTTCGAAGGTATCGCCAAATGTAAAGACATTGACGGCCTTCAGATGATATACAACATGCTCAAGCTCGACCTTGAAGTTGAACAGACTACTCGTATACACAATGGCTTGATGGCTGCTTATACGGAGTGCCAGCAGCCCTTTATTGCCATAATCGACCACTTCTGGAAAATCATGAGCTCGCGCGAAGGTCCGACGCTAAGTTCATTTGCTCTTGCTCTTCGCGCATCTGAAAAGTGGGTGCCGCATGGCGGACACGAAGCCAGACATATCATGGCATTGATGCAGAGCTTCAACCTCATCATCACGAAAGAAATCTATGACTGCTACATTGGTGCTCTGGCTGGCCAATCCGAGTTTGAAAATGTTGTCGAATTGATCGAGAAGATGGAAGAAGACATAGGCGAGCCGCCTGATGTCATGACGATCGGGACTTTCTATAACGCTATACCTTGGCAATATCGCAAAGACGAAGTCGAGGCTTGGGCTAAGAGTGCCTATCCCGAGCTTTGGTCGGAGTTGGAGTCGTTCGGTGATGAGATCGACGAGGAGTGGGAAATCAGGTATTTCAAGATTGACAGGTCAATTGATATGGATGATGACCTGCTCTTCGGCCCAGGCGAGTATCATCCCGTGCTCGCTCAAGAGCGCCAAACAACGCTGGAGGCGCCTAAAGTGTAAGGATCCAACCTTGGTTTGTGCCCTGCTGGACATAGCGAAAGCAATGACACATTCTTCAATTGAAATCCTTTTGCAGGCTGTGCACATGCTTACGAAGACATGGCATGGTCGAATGCTGCTTTGCAGGCTCTGGCATTGGAGTCAGCTCAGACTTGTGCTCCAAGATTGCCCCATGCGTGTCGACCGATACTATTCGTGAAAGCGATACTTCAAAGAATCCCCTCTCCATTATCCCGTCTCCCCCAGGCAGGTTTTAGGAGTACTTGAGTGCTGGCACAGTCACCTCACATATTCCCACACCACAAGACCATGAAATCGACCCGAAACGGCACTTTATAGTCGTCAAATTTACAAAAGGTACCACGACAAAAGTCCCATGGGAGCCACGTGATAACAAGCGCCACCATTGATGACCACGAAAAGGCAACCACTACCCATGTCCTTGCGCTGGCTGCTGCAGTAAGCAGACTGCACTGGTCAACAACCCATGACGTGGTAGATGAACCACAACTAAAGAAAGTAAGCTGGCCATTTTGGTAACATTGACCTTACTGCTGCCGTTCTCAACTCGCCAACGCATGGTTCATGTGAATTGCGATGGTTGCTTCTGAAACATATTTTTCATCATCTTCTCACACGGCCGCCACCTACACGAGCCCTTCCGACCCATATCGAGCATCTGCTCGATCCACAGCAGTGCGTAGCGTTCACATTAAGACCCATTTGGGAATCTTACCAACTTCATTCCTGTGGCTACGCTTGTGGCAACAGCAAGACATTTCTTCAGAGGGGAGCCAAGTTCAGTCAGCACGCCACGTCCTCCCCCGCAAGAGCTTCTAAGACCGACCCAACCGGGACATTTCAGAGATCTGTCAACGTTTATGGTCAGCACCGATACAACAAATCGAGAAGACCCTCAGTTCTTGCTGAACGACCTTCCGTGGGAGCTCGGGCATGATGCGGATCTAGCACCTGGCGCGATTATCTGGATAAGGGACGCGTCGGCTTTCACTAGAATCTGCAACCGTGTCCTGCTCGTGCTGCGAGAGAAACCTCAATCTTCCGTAACTTGTCTATCGTTCTGTTGGCACGCGGAGCTTCGGACACGGGAACAACAGACACGTGTCCCTGTAATCGCCGCGGACGCGCGACACTCTCCGACGCAGTCTACGGGGACATCACCTCCATCGACTCGCACATCATCTCCAGCAACACGCCAATCGTCCCCCTCAACGCGGACATCGTCTCCAGCATATCGAGGTCCCGGTTCATTATCGCGACTGTTCGTGGTGGAAGTTGAACTCAATCTACATTCGAAGAGCTTCTCCCCATGCCCAAATATCTACGTTGAATGTCAGGAACTGTGGAATATTGAGCGGGGGATTGACATAGCCGCTCTCAGGAAGTCTCCCAGTGGACAATGATGTCGTTGCGTGACCATGTCATACGAGTCTTCAGTATGTCTTTGGAACAAGCCATACCGGAGTACGATGAAGAGGATGTCGAGTCGCAGGAGTCGGTTTCTCCCATCGTGGTGCCTGACAAGAGGTCCGGGACTGCTCCAGGAAATATTCCCGCTTGGGCCGCTTCACTACCAAGCCAGTGGGGTGATGACTAGGGGCGCAAGGACACCGACCGGCGTGGTGGCGACGGCAGACGTGAGCAAAACGGCGGATATGGTGAGCCCAGCGGGCGTGATGGCTACCCACGACAACACAGTGATGCGGGTCGTACTGAACTTCGTTATCATGAGCAGCGAGATCCGGGACGGAGTTCGAAGCAAAAGTCAGGTGGAGGCATCCGGTCAATTTTGTTTGGTCAGGCGAACCGTCCAAGCAATGATTTGTCTGCCTGATTGTGTCTGGTTATTGGGATATGTATGTCTTTTTACAGGGCTGCGAACGAACACTGTTTAGGTCTCGGCCACAACTTCACTTTAGCTGGGTGGTTGTTTCTTGTTCAGCGGATACGGGTGGTCTCCAGTCCTTCTCCTTCGGCGCAAACAGAAGCAGATGTCTACAGTCAATAAATCAATATAACCTTTGAGCCTTAAATTGAGCGCGACTGTATATGTGACTGTAGGCAAGTAACAGCAGTGTATGTCAGAATGTCTTGCCGTTGGAAACGTGTGACGTTTGTCCATACTTATGCGTCCAATTTGTGTTGCTGTTGACTCGATACAAACCGGAGTATACTTCGTCGTATTGGCATGTGGTGGCGTTGGTGGAAGAACCACAGTACCACGCACCCACCATTCCGGGTTGAAACGCTGCGGGCCGACGAACACGAACATGAGCGTGGATACGAATGTAGATACGAGCATTCAACGTCAGATGGTATGCATTGTACTAGACCCGTGATAGATAGCAGCCTCTGCAACAAGCAATGGAACGTATACCTCGGGTGTCCCAGCGTAAAATCAACCAGGAAAGTACCATTCGTGATCAACCAAACGTCCTCAACAGTGCAGTGGTCTATGTACTAGTTGGGCACACCATTAAACCCAGCACTTCTGGGCTTCCTCTCCGTGGCCTTGACCCACAGATCCAACTGTATATGCACACCATGCGACTTTGTGCTCATAGGCTTGAAGGGATCGAGCAAAGAGAACTCAAAGTTCTGGAACAGGGCCGCAAAGATCCTGTCCAACTCCAGTCGTGCGACCGTCTTTCCGAGACACCCATATCGCCCTGCACCAAAGACCAACTCGATGGTCCTGTTCATCTGGCCGATTTTCTCGCCGCCGTCGTCCAGAGCAGCAGCCTCGAGCCACCGCTCGGGTCTGTACATGTCGACATCTTCACCATAGACCTCTTTCCTGCGCTGCATCGAGTGCGGGCACCAGCACACCTCAATTCCTTCTGGCAGATAATACCCATTGACAGTCTCACCGCCCGGCGGCGCTATCTTGCCTTGAAGACCCGTCAAGGGAGGGAAGATGCGCAAACCCTCTTTGATGCAGGCCTGCAGATACGGCAGACTCTGGGAGTCGGCAGTGGTGAGGACGGGAGAGGACAACCGGTGTGCGTTGGTGTCGAGCTCGTTGACCAGTTTGGCATAAACGATAGGGTTAGTGAGTATGTACAAGAATGTCGTGCGGACAGCGGTTGCCGTGGAGTCAGAGCCACCCAAGATTTGAAGCATGGCTTCGGTGACTATCTCGTCTTGCGTCATGCCGTGCTTGATGAACGACCCGAGCATATCGTCGTGTTGTTTGGCGCCGGGAGCGAAGCGTTCTTTGGCCACTCGTTCGGCGACGCCCAACATGGCTCCCATGCCAGTCTTATCGGTTGATCTTGGCTGCATACCCGACATGAGCTTGCTGAAAAATAGATTTTGAATGAAGGGGAAGTTTGAGCCGAACTCTAGAACGTGCAAAAAGCCCGAGACTTCGTGCACATAGTTGAAGACGTCCTCATTTTTGCTGAGATAGCCGAAAGGCTTCTCGAAAGCAATCTGCGTTAGAACATCAAGCGTGAAGAATTGAGCAATACGAGCGATGTCGACGGGTTTGCCTTTAGCCATCTCTCGCCGGATGAGATTCAGCACATCTACGACCCTGTCCTGGATGTTGGACTCGAGCTGAGGGATGTCCTTGCCGGAATACTGGTCATGATCAGCGACATGCTCGGGTTTGGGAGCACGGTAAAACGTACACCTCGGATCATCTTCGCACGAAGGATGTTATGCTCTTTTTCATCCCTCTGGGACAGCGAGTTCTTGTGGTTCGGGTCCAGGGTCATGGAATCGTACCAGGTACCCTTCCTGAAGTTGGACCGAGGGGCGGCCAAATGAGTCCATATCACGGGGTCGTTCGTAACAATCTTGTTGGGTGCGATGCGCGCCAGGGTTCCTTACAGGGCTTCTCAGCGCAAAGTTGACAAGTCACAAATAACAACATACCATATTTGTCCAATTCATCGGCGCAATCGAGGTAGATCCGGCTACGGTAGGTACTCATGAACAACCAGAGGCCCGAAATGGATGCCAGGAATGGACCCTTGACTTGTGGGCACATCCGATAATTCAGGTAGCAGCGAACACCACTGTAGAGGACCAATAGGCCCAAGCCTACGAGCGCCACCAGGTCTGGTGTCGGTGAAAAGATTGCCATGCTGGACAGTATCTGTAAAGGTCGAATTTCTGAATGCGGCTATGCTGAGCTGACAAGCAGGTAATGTTGTCTTTATACCAACCTCACTCGCTGGGCGGTAATGCGCTGGCTGGAAACCCCGCCCCAGCGCTCCTTCATCCTCCAGTGACGGCAACCGATGTGACTACTATCCATGCAGACCCCTGGACATGAATTGAGCAGTGCACGGAGGCCATGTTTTGATAGGCTTAAGTGAAAGAGAAGTGCCGGCGACAAAAGCTTGATAACTATCAGTTGATATCAGTCGAAGCATCCGATGATCTATGCCTGAAAAGAAAATAGTCTGCCACCATGATTGCCGCGGATGCATGCCTTGAACGTCGAGAACTGCCAGCCGAGCTTCGAATCGATCCTGGCGAGCTCCTCGTGGCTCGGCAACGGCGTAGTTGCTCGTGGGCGGCCCGGGCGTGCTTTTCGGCCATTCCCAGACCAGATCTAGCACCCATGCATGTCAGTTTGGCGTCGGGACGCATATCCAATGGTTGGACCGAGGTGGATAAGGGCTAGAAAACTTGTTGGTCCGTCCTTCAGGGTGAGGTGAAGTGAGGTACTCGTACTTCTCGTTTATGCGATATATCCATGGGATGTCCCGTCAACGGTTATTCTTCAGTTTCTATATAATGTGTCCTGCTGTTCATCCCTGATTGCGCTTCGATCGCGCCCAAATGGACCACGCCATTGAGGCTGAGGACAGTCGCTCCGACGCCGGTGACTCGGGATACAGTGACACTTTAGTCTCAACCGAGTCTCTTCGAACCAGTGTATATGCATATGAGGAGGAAAATGGTCGCACCTGTAAGTCCACAGCCCGGAAGGTAGTGTTGGTTATGCAAGAGAACCGCGAACGCAAGGCGTCATTGCTGGTCAGATGTCTGACAGCCTTTTAGATCATGCCTATCATGCTGGAAAGTACCATGTACCAAATGACGCGGGCGAACAGGAACGCATGGACCTGCATTATCACGCAATGCGATTGAGTATTGGAGACAGGCTGTTTCACGCTCCTGTCACCACGCTCGACGGTGTACTTGACGTTGGATGCGGCACCGGCATTTGGTGCATGGATATGGGCGACGAATATCCGGCCGCGTCTGTGATTGGATTCGATCTGTCGCCGATACAGCCGTCGTTCGTTCCACCAAATGTCCAATTTGAGGTTGCCGACGCTGATGAAGACTGGACATATGGTCATAATCGCTTTGATCTCGTTCATACGAGATTTATGAACGGCTTCAGTGTTAGAAGCTGGCCGCATTTGTACCAACAGGCCATGGAATCTTTGAGGCCTGGTGGTTGGATTGAAAACCAAGAATTAGACGTTCAGGTTTTGAGCGATGACAACACGATGCCAGAAGACAGCAAAGTGCAAGAATGGGTCAGATTGTGGAACGAAGGGATGGGCGTTGTGGGCATGACTGGGAGGTGCGACCCCGAGGTACTTGCACAGCAGATGAGAGAGGCAGGTTTCATCAATGTGCATGTTAAACGGTACAAGATGCCTATAGGGCCGTGGCCCAAGGATCCGGCTTTGAAGGAAGCCGGAGTTTATGGACTCGTAGCCATACTGGATGGTATGCAAGGACTGAGCATCAAAATTTTCACAAACTGCCTGGGTTGGTCGGTGGAACAGCTCGAGGTGTTTTTGGCCGAAGTCAGAAAGGAGTGGAAGCGCCGGGGCATGCATACATACTGGCCTTGCTTCGTTATCATGGGTCAGAAGCCGCCAGCGTCATGAAGTTGGGACAAATTTGAGCCAGGAGCTCAGAGATAATGTATAAAAGTACTGATAGAGGTTCAACGACAAGCGCCGCTTCCATCCACTGCTTAACGTGGCCACAGCTTCGCCGTGCGCAGTAAGACAGCAGCGGTCAGTACATGTCCAAGTTTCCCTGTCTGACCAGGTGATTGTGTGGTCACGCCGGTCGACGAAGCGAGCCGTCGACTTACCTTTGCACAAGCGTAAGTACTCATGATACTTGCTGAGTCCAAACAAGACCTCAGGAGTCACCTCCCGCCATGCCATGTACCTTACCCGAATGGTGACAATTGAAAATCAGTCACCTCATTTGGTGGACTCAACCCCTCCTCACACCCCGCCTATCAACCTACGCCAAGGTAATTTAAGGTAGGTAGGGAAGCGACTATCAGGCTGGATGAGCGGGAAGGACGGGATGCCCATTATCGCCCGGATCTTGTTCCATAGGGTACCTACCTTGCTACCTAAGTTAGCACTGTAGTCCTTATTGATCGGGTCACGCGGGTCATTATCACACCCCCTTCACATATGCATGTGCATCACGACTTCAACCACATCCCGAACAATCCGTCTTCTCACTCCACACCATGACTATTGCATCTCACTGACCATCCCCCTTCTGATCCTATCCTTCTCCCATTGTTCTTGCATTGCACTCTGATGGCTGGTCCACAACATCTCCCGTATCATCGCTCCCTCTCTTGATTTCTACGCACCCTCTATTTATCCTACTAACAGCCACGTCTGGTCTCTCGGCGATTGTATCCAGAGTTGACCTCATCCGTACTTGAAAGCCGCCGACCTTGCCTTCCACCCTCTCACTCCCGAATCCAGGCGGATGCCATGCGAGGCAGGAACCCACCCTCCTGACTCTACTCTTCAAAAACGAGCATAGCATCTCGCGCCTGCAGTACTCTTCACAATGTCCTTCCTCCGTAAGACGTCCGACGCTTACGCCCTCTCCTCCGTGTTCCCGACATATCTACTTCAGTCCGTACCCTTCCGGCGCAAATCGCGACAGTCAAGTACCGACAGCAACAGCTCCGTCGAATCCTATACATCAAACACTACCTGCACATCCTCTTCTTCGAACCCCTTCACAAGATGTCCAACACCCACCCCAATCCCCGCTTCAGCATCCTCCGTCATCATCCCACCCGAGGACAAATTCCTCAACGGTCACAGCTCGCATATCCAATGCGCAAAGTGCTCTACAGACCTATGCCTCACATCCCAGATCATCAGCAAGGGCTTCACAGGCCGGCACGGACGAGCATATCTCGTCCAGGGAACGACCAGCCATATCCAAACCACAGCCCCAGCCCTGCCGAACACATACCAGAACAAATCCATTCCACGAAACCTCGTGACAGGCCAGCACATTGTCAGTGACATCAGCTGTGCCATCTGCGGGAGCGTCCTTGGCTGGAAATACGTCGAAGCCAGCGAAGACAGTCAAAAGTACAAGGTGGGAAAGTTCATTCTCGAGACCAAACGCATCAGAACGAGTGTCTCGTGGGAGGAGGATGAAGATCCAGACTTGGGAGTGACAGCCTACGATGAGATATTGCCTCTTTCACCGCGCGATCTGAGGAAGATGGTGGACGCGCCAGGTTCCGCCAACGCTAAAGACGAACCGGAGTTCGACTCGCAGGACGAAGACGAGTGTGAGGACCTGTTTGCCGGCGTCTGGAGTCCTCAACTGGCCTCCAAGAGAAGGCAAAGAAAAGGAGAGCGCTTTGGCAAGCGTCCTCCAGGTGACCGGATCAATTTGGTTCCCTCGAGCAGCGCCGACACTTTATCATGATTTATGAGATGAGTACGACACCCATCATGGACGACGACATGTGTCCACAGTGGATGCCTCTCAAGAAGATGGCTTCTGCAATTACGATACGAATTGATACCCGCCGGCGGAAATGGAGGACGCTACCTTTGTTGCTTACCTACGATTTGCGCTTTATGGTCTTGATCATTGATTTGACGACACCCTAAGTCGGCGTTACTCGGTTTGGTGTCGGCACAATTTTATCATATGATACCCCCTAATCATGAGGATGGCGTTTTATAGTGCACCTTATGTTTGTTCAGCAATGAAATTTAATGAACGTGACAACAAATATAGAGAGTAGTGGGACATTTAAATCCATTCTCAAGCAGGCTATGAAGGACTTCAACGTGTCCAGCAGCTCGACTATTCCGTGTCGCATTGCATGCGTCCCAGAGCCATCCTTAAGTGATCGTCATGGCGTTGCAGCATGGTTCTGACATTGCTTTGCGTCCACAACAGGTCATCTCGTCCCTGTCAGACGATCCCCCAGCCCTTGGGGTTCTCGGTGGTCCTCACAATGCCTTCCGTCAATCGCAAGCACGAAGCCATCATGACTTTGCAGTATGCACGTGCTCGTGGTGATGGTGATGGTGGTGCGCCGCAGCCTTTACATTGGCACCAGCTAACCCTGCCTTCTTTCCAACCTTGCAGCATGCCTCGTGTCTTCTGAGATTATCCAGCCTAGGGAAGCGTCGCTTGCAACCCAGTCCATGAAACTTGCAGAGCATATGCTGATGTTTCGGGCGGTGCGTGGCCATGTGTCGCTTGAAGTTAGACCCTTCGCCATTCAGATACTGTCCGCAGATGTGGCAGTACATTTTATTTCCGTTGTGGCAGGATGCAACGTGCTCGTCGCGGACTTGCTTATACATGAATGACTTGGGACAGCCGGGGTATGTACATTTGAAAGGTCCTTCTGTGCCTGCCGTGGCATCGGCATTGTTGGCGGACGAAGAAGCAGACAGCAGCGGAGCAAGATGTTTCTTCGACATGTGTCCGGTGAGCGCAGCTTCGGAAGCGAATGTGGCCGACTCGCAACCTTGCCAGGCGCACTTTGTTACGCCTTTGACCTGGTGAATGGCTTTGAGGTGTTTCTTGAGATCTGTACCGGAGGCGAAGGACGCACCACAGACTGTACCGCATGGCATAATCCATTCGCAGGCGAGAGCGGTGCTAGGGGCAGAGATGGCCGATAGTAGGCCTTCTGTGTTGTCCAGAGGATTCTGAGCCGGCTGTATCGAAGGCGCTGGCTCTAGCTTCACGCTTGGTGTTGCTGCATAGTTTGTAGAGGGATGTGCATTTGGTGGAACAGGTGGTAGAGGCATCTGCTGGTGGGCCGCGGCCGGATGACACCCATACTCCAACGCAAAGGTTGGAAGAGGGAATTGTTGAGGCAGACCGGATGGTCCTGTGCAGATCTGCGCCTGTGCCATGCTGTCCCAATAGCGAGCCGGGTCTCCGAAGCACTGGTGGTGCATGGGAATATCTAGTGGAGGGGCCACGAGCTCGGGCTGCATGCTGGGCGCCTCTTGGAAGTTGAGCATTTCATTGTCGTCAAATTGAGGTTCCAGGTCGGCGATACTGTTGTCACCGAGTAGCGGAACAGAGAAGGAAAGCCCAAGGGACTTGTCTTGTTCGAACTCGGTCCAATCTATGCAATCAAAGCATGAGAAGTCGCAGTCTTCGCAAGTGTCGTTGCAGAGCGGACCATGGCTCTGGTGATCGTACTCGGCCTCAATGCAGTCCTTGCAGTTGTCGACGTCCTGGGTTGCCTGGTGGTTGTACTTCTCGTGTTCTTCCACGCAGTCGTCACAGTCATCAACGCAGTCCTCACAGTCCATAGGAGAAGGTGAGCTGTGCAGGGCCTCATTGTAGTCGCTGGTAGAATGTTGAGGGGTGAAAACAGGGTTGGATACACCATCGTCAGTCGAACAGCAGGCGAGAGCACTTGATGGCCGGGCGGGATGGACTTCGTCTTCACCACAGCAGGCAAACTTGTGCGACTCTGATAGCAGTCGTGAAGGACTCCTTGACGAGACCTGACCTCTTATCGGTGACCTGAAATTTTGAGCCCTGGTTCCTAGCCGGGTCTTTGCCGGGAAAACATCGACAGGATTGACATATGACGAGTGATGGAAGTCAGAGGCCGTGAGGCCTTGAGGGGAATTTCTGCCCATGATGGCTGGGTCTTTCAACGAAGCGATACAAGATCAAGATCCCGTGCGTGTCAAACCATATGGTTAGATGTCAATGACGGACGGGAAGGCACATTGCCGGGACTCCAGAAGGATTGTGAGATAGCGTGGGGTACGTTAGTCAAAGGAAATGAACGGGCAATCACGAATTGACAATCATGCCAAGACCAAATTATCACGCTAAACTAGGACTAGCGTAGGGTCGATTGTGTTTTAGCAGGGGGGATGCGAGCCTCGTCTTTATCTTTGCGAGTTCGAACGTGCAACAGTACAATCTCATTACTGAGCTCGACATTATTGGCGGAGGCTCTGGCAACCCATGTTATTCTCAGCAACATGACCAGAAATACTCGAGCATGTCAAAGCCCTGCTTTGCTACAGTTAGGTAGACTTGTGATAGGTCAACGTCTTTCGATGCCATGGTACAACATCTTCAATTTGGGTGTGCTGAACGAGGTATGATATATTAGTCCCCAACAGACATGGGCTGTACAGGTATGCTGCTGCAAATCAGACCGATTCTAGTCATACATATTTGTGGACACCTCAGTACATCGCGGGATACACAAACGATGCCCCACATCCAATGCTGGCGGCTACACATTGCAGCACTTTACCTCACCCAGACGACTCTTCTTGGAGCAGTGCCATGCATAACTGTCATAGATGTCTAGCCAATACGTTCTCTAAACTGCGTTTCGGCGACAGCGGTGGTTCACTGCGAATCCTTGACTTTCTTCACTTCTTCACCACCCTCTTTCTCGTGGAATTCGAGGTGCTTGCGCTTCTTCTCATCCATGTCGCCCTCCTTCATGTCCTTGTCATGCTTTACTAGCACGTTCTCGTCGTCGTCTATAAGATCGCTGTTGTTGTCGATACCCGCCCATTTGACGATGCCATCACCACGGAACTCGGCCACTCGTTGGGGGTAGAACATGTGACAAGTAGGCTTGAACGCCTGCCTTCCTTCTTTCGTATTGATTTTCTTGATCAATGGGGGAAACAGGAGGATCATGTTTCGACCTTCGTCCATGATTGGAGAACGGCAAAAAGAGCAGGAAACTTTGCAAGGGAGGTGATGGGAGGTGTCTTTATTGGTAGGATCATACCAGCCGAGGTCATGGTGACCGTGGGTGAAGTTGATGTCGGACTTGTGGAAGATAGCTGCCCATTGGAAGGGTGCCTGTATCTGTGTCAGCTACACTCATTATATGGCACAAGCCTAACTTACACCATGTAGTCTTTGACAAGTTGTGCAATGGCAGTATTTGGCAGCAAGGGGCTTGTCTCTGCTTAGTTGATACTGAACTTTACCGCAGTGACATTGTCCTTCCCATTTGACGTCAAAATCACCAGCTTTCTCCTCCTGAATGCGGTATGGTTCTCGGAACTTCCATTGATCTTCCTCTCTGTGTGTGGTATCGCCGGCCTGGTGCTGATGATCCTCCTGGTTTTTTGACATGTCTGATGAGTCTGAAGCGTGTCTTTTCTGGCAGGCGAACTTCTGGACAGGTTTGGGGTCGAGGGATGGAGGCTTGCAAGAGTGAAGTGTGCGGTACGTGGGTGTTGTGAAGCAGGTGCGAGGTCTGAAGTGTCGCGTGGATTTTAATAGTAGAGTCAGAGATTGTTTGGAATTCATGAGACGGAGCCGGAGGCGTGATGAGGAGGTGAAGCTACTAACACCGAAAAGTTGAGGGTGTTCTGAGCCGCAAGGTGAATTATGCAGTGGTCATTTTGTGGTGGTCAACAAGTCAATCAATATATGGCAGCGGATCTATTCCCCGATGATGCTGCTCCAAACGTCACATTACGATGGGCAGATCTCAAAGGAGACAGACTTCCTCAAGGGCAATTGCGTGACACGCGAGACCATGCCATGTCGGGCGGGCAATGACCCTACCATTTGGCCAACGTCAGCGTCATTGTCGCGGATGTCCAACTGCTTTCACTTCCACTTTCAATTCATGCCATTTGCTTTTTCCCCAGATCCCGATGCACTTTTCATCGGAATTCAACTTCGGCATGACATCACCATCAGCAATCGCTCTAATGCTTTCCGCCAATCACAAACCACCATCGTTGTGGTATGTTCCGTTCCCCTGTTGCATTTCCATATATGAGCACGCGAGGCGTAGATGGCTTCACTAGGTCAAACATGGCCGACGGAACTCAACGAACAAAAAGGTAATCAAAGACTCATCATTGTTAACTAGCTGGCCCTAGCGAACCCATGGGTATCGTACTACTCGCATTCCGCAAATGGGCCCTCGAGCCTCTGAACAGGCTTTGCCATATGAAAGCCTCACTCAGAAGGAGTTCAATGTCCTTCTCAGTCCACTCACGCGTAGGCAGCGCTTGTAGAAACATCAATATCTCTTGGAAATTCATCTTCAGCAATTGTTCCGACCATTTGACCAGGAATGCTGCGCACACATAGAGGTGAAATTGCGAGAAACCATTCTCTTCCGCCTAGTCGCTTTGTTAGTATCTGTAGTGTGACACTTCAAACAACAGAAGCTCACCATATATGTGTCCCACATCCGAATAACGTTCTTGATACTCAGCTCACGCATGAGCAAACAATTCATCCACCGGAAACTGAACTGCATATATTCAACCTGCTCATTCTCGAAATGTTTGGCCAGGCCGGCATCGATCCTGGTGGTAAGGTCTCGTAAAGCTGCAACTTGCCGGTGTATTCCCGGTTGAGCAACAATATAATTGTCTTGTATACCGTCCAGTAGTTTCGTAAGACACCAAAAAGTGTCAGCTTCGACAGCATCAATGACTGGTCTTGGAAGTTGACCTGGGTCCATGCCGCTCTCAATATTCAGATCCGTGATGTATGTTCCGAGGAAAACTTGCCAAAACGGGGTAGCCAGGTCGTTAATACCTTGAACGTACCCACTGGCTGGATGTCGGATGGCCCATACGTACAATATACGCTCAAGGGATCGTTGCGTAGCTTCATAGCCATAGAGAGGTATATGAGGATTGGTCCTGGGCACATCGATACTGATTTGGTGCCACACCGCCTCATCCAGACCACGACCGCGACCTGTAGTGACAGGCGGCTGCGATGCCAGCCCAGCCAAGCCCGTGCTTGATTCTTCGCGGTTGGCCATGGTACCAGAATTGAACGCTTGCCGGACTGCATCGAGATATTCTTTCCGCTTACGTTCGAGGGTCGCCACTCGCCGCTCACTGTTGGTAGGCAAGTGTCCCAGTAAGATCTGCCACGTTATGGCACGAACTTCCTCAGGGATCCCTGACCACGCTGCAGCTCGCAAATCTTGCAGAGAGACCGAGCTGGCTTGCAGTATCCTTTTGAACTTGTTGATACGTGAAATCCGCGTACTATGAGCCTCCGCTTCTTTTGGCGTTGCATTATTCGACAGGACGGGATGATTGATGAGGTGTAGTGAGTTGGCTGGATCTCTCAGGATGTCTTTGTACTGGGGCCTTAAGATCTTGCCATCCCCCTTTTTTGCGCTTGGGTATGCCAATGGATTCCGCTCTTCGGCAATATCAAAACTGTTCGAGCGGTCCAATGGTGGTATTGGTGATGGCGCTAACCTGGCAGGATTCGATTTGGTTTGAGTAAGGCTGGGATATGTAACTCCCTGTGCTTTTGTTTTTCTGTTTTTTACGCTCCGTTTCCGACGCATGCTGGTTATGCTAGGGAGACCAAACTCGTCTTCATCGTCCTCGTAGACGAGGTCATCGTCGTCTTCGTCAATGTCTCCACCACCCACAACGTCCCAACTCTCACCTAAGACTGAAGAGTTGTACCCACTGTACGGCTTGCGTCCGGGGGAGTTTGAGCCACGTCTGTCTCCAGGAGGTGTTTGCGAAGGGCGTGCTGACGAGGACGGGGGTGTTCTAGGCCTCGAACCCGGTCCGAGGGATCTAAGACTGTTAGCCTGATCACACGATCCCCGTCATAGCCCGACAGATGCGCCTCACAATGAATCGAACTTGAGCATGTCAGCGTGCGAATATGATGCACCGATCACTTTGGTCGACTTTCCCGAGCCTTGTCGGGACGAGGACCGGCTTCGCCAAAAGGGCGAGGACGGTCGCCTTTGTTTTGTTAGCATAGTGCACATGCTGGGATTCGTCCCAGACGGTAGGCGGTTCATACTCTGATCTGTCTGCAACCCAAGCAATAGTCAGCAGAATGTCGCCAGCAAGAGTATTCGAACACATTCACGGGTCATGGACACGAACCGACCTGAACCATCTCCTGCCAACGTCAGTTCATGGGTGCGACGGATGTGGACTGTAGGTTGTTTACCTGCTGTCCTGGCTTCTTCCCAGCCATGGTGAGGGGATACTTCGAGGCCTAAGCCACGGAAGATCACACTATCGTGCCTTCCTTCTTATTCCCTTTGCATGCAGCGGCGAGAACATGCTTGTAGATCCTAATGCGTAACTTGCATGATTCCTCCAGCATGCGGTTATTGAAACGCCGACATGGGAGGCGCTCGGTCGGTGCACCAGTCAACTTTAACCACTAGTACCTAAGCCTAGGTGCAGTAAGGCGGGCAAATGAAAGTAGCCTCGCCAAGCCTGCGCCAAACGCTTTCTCCCTCGTTCCTGGCTCTGACCTCGAAACACTCGGGCGGCCGAACGACTTTGTCGTTCTCTGTTGCAGCACCACCTTTACTCTGCTTCACTTCACACTTCGCATCACCTTTACTTTTGTTTATGCCGACCTGCCCTTACTTTATTGTTCTCCTCTACTTCCCATTGACCGAACCGCCTTCTTCATCACTAACCATTTGATACGACCCCAGATCTTCTAGGCGTCACGTCCTGGACATAGTCTGACAGTGTTCGTCAAGGACACTGCCCTATTCTCTCCTTTCAGTGATTCATCAAGATGACAGAACCAGACGAAGTTGAGGAAGATCTCTTCGCCGATCTGTGAGTGAGACCGTTCCCACCAGCCATATATTTGGATCGAAGACAACTTCTTTGTCCGCTCAGTGCTAATGTTCTGACAGCTACAACGGCGATGAGAATGCTGCGCCCGGCAATGTTGCTGCCCCAGTCGCAACCGAGCCTGAGCCGATGGACATGCCCCTCCAATCCAACGACGGTCCGGGCTATGGAGAAGAGCCAGAGATTGCCTATGATTCAACATCGTTCGATATTGAACCCACTGGTCCCGAGGCTTCATCCAATGACGTGCGAATGCATCAACAAGACCACTACAAGCAAGAGGAGCCGCGAGGACAGCGTTATAATGTTACAATGAAAGAGGACGGGTAAGTGAAGTTTTCTCGCGCGTATTGGCTTTTTTTCCACACTCCGAGATCCTTCCAGGCAGGGGTCCCTGGGAAGTGCAGATGCAGCTTCCCAGAAGAGGAGGATCTGGTGAATGTTGTAAAGATGTTTCGAAGGCAGACCCGCGGCGTCACACATTAGTGTACCCTCAAAACATCACACCGCAACAGCGAAGTCTTGCAATGGGTGGGTGAAAAGCGAGGTTCGCCTGTGAAGACCACTGTCCTTCGATTATGCCTGTGGATCGGTTGCTATTGAAAGGGTCGATGTTCTAAGGCAGTGGGTGCCCGGGCAAACGATTTGCAAATGATCGGAATGGTACTTGTCCGTTGTGGAAAAGTTCTATACAACACGAGAAGGCTTCTCTCAGCAAGAGCAGTACGAGGATTGCCGTTGTGTCATGGGGGCGCTGATGTGCGTCACGTCATTCGTCGCAAGAGATGAGCAGGATTTCCGCCCCAGAACAACCAGTCAAATTGATCAAGAGATGAGCGGCGCCATCAGATATTGAGCCTAGCATCAGCCATAGCTGCTTCTCGCACTCAACTAGCCGGGACGAGTTGCAAACCGAGAGCAGGTCATACAGCCGGAAGAACTGCTGGGGATTCTACCATACAACAAGATACTTTATCAAGCAGAGCAGAGTAACAAAATCAAAGTCAGGCAGGAGATAGATGCTATGAGTGTCTCTGAATCTCAGACAAGCCAACAAAGAATTGTTCTCTGTGCGCTAGTCCAGATCTCAAGATCGATTGCTCGCACAAGGACTTACCAGCCACCACCTGGAGGGCTGTGATGCTATGCGACGTATACGAAGATTCGAGACGACACACAAATCCGCAGTTTCTATGTCTACAGAAACTCAAGTCGGCGGATATAGTCTAGCAAGAGCCTGCGGCGATGGTTATGTCCAGTCATATGGGAATTGTTGGCTATCGGAATGCTGGGAATGTTCCCGTACAGGGCCCATTCTTGGCCTATAGACCCACGTCTGCCTAACTCACATATGGGCTTTCTCAATCTATCTGCAGCCATAACATTGCATTCGACCACGGACGACCTCACAATGAATGACCATAGCTGCATGATCCAGCAGCCTGTGTCGAGCATGCTGTCGTCCACTCCTGCCGGCGGCTCAAAACGACTCATTAACATGTATTTTGGACAGCCTGCATACTATGGGGACTTGAATCATGGGCAATGCTGCATCTTGCCTCTGTGTTTGCTACTTCAACTGCCTTGCTTCTATGCTAGTTATCACCCTCTTGGTTTTATAGCTGACATAGCCATTGCTACAGAAAAATGTTCATTGGTGGACTCAATTGGGAGACAACTGATCGTAAGCATACACCCCCCGACAGCAACAGCCCAACATCATCGCATCTCTATCACCAGCCACACGCAAGCAAAAGCTGACCCCTTTAGAATCGCTTAACGACTATTTCTCGCAATTCGGCGAAGTTCAAGAATGTACCGTAATGAGAGACAGCGCTACCGGCCGCTCACGAGGCTTCGGCTTTTTGACGTTCAAGGATCCGAAGACAGTCAATACGGTTATGGTGAAGGAGCATTTCCTAGATGGCAAGATTGTAAGGCCCACCCAATTTGACGTATCCCCGGATAGCCAGCGGCGGCTTGGTTCCCTTTCTCAGAGCTACGTTAGCACTTCTACCCCGGACAAAAGCTGACTCTATGGTTCCCAGATTGATCCCAAACGTGCTATTCCCCGAGACGAACAAGAAAAGACGGCCAAAATCTTCGTGGGCGGAGTGAGCCAAGAAGCGAGCGAGGACGACTTCGAAGGCTTCTTCGCCCAGTTTGGTAGAGTCGTCGATGCCACATTGATGATGGACAAAGATACCGGTAGGCCACGTGGCTTCGGCTTTGTTACGTTCGACAGCGACGCGGCGGTGGAGAAGTGCTTGATGTATCAACCCTTGGAGATCTTGGGCAAGCAAATCGAAGTCAAGCGGGCACAACCCCGCGGCAAGATGGGCGAGGAGGACGACTTTTCTCGGCGTGGTGGAAGAGGAAAGTTTGGTCGAGATGACCGCTTCGGCATCGACAACAACCAAGCTGCACCTGCTGCTCCCAGTCAAGGTGGCAATATGATGGCAGGAAACAACAACGGCATGACACCACAAATGATGGCACAGTACTGGCAACGCATGCAACAGTACTTTGCGATGATGCAGCAACAGATGATGGGGAACATGATGGGAGGTATGGGCAACATGGGTCAGATGGGTATGGGCCAGATGACGCCGCAAATGATGATGCAAATGCAGCAGATGCAGAAGATGCAGGGAGGCGGTAGTCCAAATCCGCAAAGTCCTGGTAACATGGGCAACATGCAAGGCATGAATCCTCAGATGATGCAACAAATGATGCAGATGCAGCAGCAAGGTGGAATGAACCCAATGATGGGAGGAGGCAATCGTCCACCTATGGGACCGGCAGCGATGGGAGGAAGCGGCGGCGGCACTCGACCTGGCTTCTCTCCACAAGATCAACTCGCCTTCGAGCAACAGAAGTACGAACAGCAAGCTCGTCGACAGGGCAATTTTCCCCAGGGGCCAAAGGGACAACAAGGCTTCCAGAACCAAGGTGGTCCACAGTCCTGGGAGGGTATGTACGACGATGTCCCACAGCCTGATGGCGGACGAGGATCTGCTGGGCCGGTCCGACAACACACACCAAAACCCCCCAAGGGTCCCAGCGGTGGTACACCCCAACCGAGTGCAGCTCCTGCAAACGCGCCCACTGGTCCCAAGAACGCGGGCAGGGGAGGTGGGAACTTCAACTTTCGCGGCAGAGGTGGTGGTCGATTTCATCCGTATGGGAGGTGATGTTACCTCACCACATCTATTGTCTTCATGCCTTCGTCCGTGGTCGACACTGTGGCAGTGCTGGCCCTAGGATGACGCCCAAGCTGGGATCTGCATGCATAGATTGATGATTCTGGTTGCTCCATGGAAAAAGTTTAGTATTGCGAGCTGAGAGCTGGAGCTGGAATTTCCGGGATTAATGAGCTGAGGCGGGAGAGACAGTTCCCTGCTTTTCCGCGTACTTGAGAGCCCTGCCGTGAGACGGAATGGGTTTCAGAGCTTTGTACCATAGCATGGCTGGCGTGCCTGCGTCCAAAATACAGTATCAAGCAGTAAATCACTACTTTCATGACTTTGGAAATTGTAAGACACACGTGAAAATGTTTGTACAACCGTGCCGGGGCCGGGGCCGTCAAGCTGGGTTGAGGTTGCATCGATAGGGCAATGATCCTCACCGGATCTATACGAGAAAGGTATATTGAGGGCTTAGTGTCTGGGCGTCGCTTTACGTACGTAGACCGGACGAACTTCGCAGCGAACATATGGAAAGCATGACAGGCAGCAGCGTTTCCTATGCTTTATGGGAGGCCCGGTGGGTCCGGGGAGGAGATATGCATGTATGAGTGATTTTGCAAGGCCTTAGCATAGTATGTCCCGGGAGCTGGCCTGCATTATACAAGAAGGATGCTGTACAGCTTGACGAAGAGCTGTATACGCATGGTGTATCATTTCCAAGCACCACCACCTTGAAGGGCAGTTGCCAACACTACGACCACGAACGATTGCTGATACTGCGCCCATACTGGGCATCAAAGCCATGGTGTCATTCAATCCAAGCAAAGACATACCATCCCTCCAAGGCAAGGTGATTCTCATAACGGGCGGCAACATTGGCCTGGGACGACAATGCGTCTTGGAAATCTCGCGACACCAGCCCGCCCAGGTCTGGCTGGCGGCACGGAACCTGGACAAGGGCCGAGCGACGGCCGACGAGATCAAGCAGCAAGTCCCTGGGGCTCCGATCAAACTTCTCGAACTGGACTTGACGTCGTTTGAGTCGGTCAAGAAGGCGGCGAAGACTTTTGAATCGGAGTCTGACCGTCTGGATATCCTGATGTGCAATGCAGGAATCATGGCTGCTCCACCAGGGTCCACGAAGGAGGGCTATGAGATTCATTTTGGCACGAACCATATGGGTCATGCGCTCTTGACGAGGCTTTTACTGCCGATGCTGGAGAAGACAGCTGCGCGCAGCGATGCCGATGTGCGAGTGGTCTCGATGTCGTCGTATGGGCATAGATCCGCTCCGCCGGAGGGGATTGTGTTTGGCTCGCTCAAGACGCCGGCCGAGACGATGGGCTCGCTAGAGCGATATGGCCAGAGCAAGTTGGCGAATGTCCTCTGGGCCAGGGAGCTGGCCAGGCGTTATCCTCAGTTCACGGTGGCCGCGGTACATCCGGGGGTGGTGAATACGAACCTTCTTTCGGGTGCAACAGATGCACCATTCTGGGCCAGGATGTTGTTCGGTTCGATGAAAACATTGGGAGTCATAGCATCGGCCGAGACAGGAGTCAAGAATCAGCTTTGGGCAGCGGTTGCGGGTGATGTTCAGAGCGGACAGTATTATGAGCCTGTGGGTGTTGCAGGGAAAGGGAGCCCAAAGACCACAGATGATGACCTTGCGAAGAGGTTATGGGAGTGGACTGAAAAGGAGTTGGATGGGTATGTTGAGTGAAAACGCGAGTGTATGACGAGAGACCTCCTGTTTGCGTATGCTGATGGTATTCAAAGGGCTCCCTTCATGATCCGATGGAACTGTTGGTCCTTTCCGTGCTGACTGATGTGTTGCATGATGTATATCGATGATATAGTGACATGGAAGTAATCGTCGCAACTTACATTATCCTTAAGCTCCATACGTGTGTATCTCTAAGAAGCAGTGCCTTGATCAGTAGAGACATAAGTGCCTACCTCTATCTTCTGCGTTAGATCCCTTCAAGCAATGCCACAGTCATCGGACAACAAGGTGAGCTCATAATACTATGTCGTGAAATTGCTCTTCGCGTCTGTGCAATGTCGACGCGCCTTTGAGGTGTTATGATAGAAAGTGAGCATGAGGCTGTGTTGGAATATGTGGCTACTCAAGACTGTTATTAATAGGTGACGCGGAAAGCTAACAGATTAGCGGCTCGGGTCTGGCGGGGGATCTGTGCTCCAGGCGCTTTGGACCATTTGCGGGCAACATTCTCAACCCCTTTGGAATACTCGACGTGCTCGTCTTATTTCAACATCTATAAGGCGCCCTATATCGGGGGAACGCGTCAATCCTACTGCAGGTACAGAGATGTCCGAAAGCCAAACAGTAAGTTCGTGTACCTGACGGCAACAGAAGGATTTCGGTGCAGGGCATGTCAAGCCCAATAACGAACACCCCCGAGGTACCCACTAACTTAGACTTGCGGGCGTGTCCCACTGACTCCATGACTGGCAACTGCGCCTCGAATGCCACACGCCAAAGTTCACTGATGTCCTCAAGACTTTGAAGTGCACAAACCTCTTTCTTTGGGTGCACATGTCAGTCGCTTCGAAGCGCATCCAGCGTCCAAGACCTACTAGGGCGAAGGATGAGGGTTTGTATCTTTCTCACTGACCTCGCTTACATGAGGAACACAATCACGTTGAGCACCTTACACTTGCGCAGTTTCAACCGGTGTCGCTGAAACACACAGTGAGTGCTGACGACTCATGGTAAACATGGCCTACGAAAAAAACTCTTTCAGGGTGCCATCGACGTCTAAAAACAAACCAAGCCACCACCAACGTGACTTGAAGCTTCCCCATGCGAGTCCTCCCGACCGCTGGAGACTCTCAATGACCCCTGACAGGCCCCGAAGAGCTAAAGATCGAGAACCGAGAATCACGATAGCCACTCATCTCCAGCCATCGCCATCCCTGAGCACGCCACGAGCCCACCCGCGAGGGCCTTGCCCATGCCCGCCGGCCAGCTCCACCACGATTAACGTGTCAGCGCGCTGGAAAATGCATACGATGTGAAACGGCGTCGACAAATGTGGAAACCCCATGCTTTTTGAACATGCGCCGATGAGCCAACATGTTTTGCCTCGTATTATCTGCATGAGACACCCCAGCTGAAAAGCAAGACTTCTTTCCTTCTTTGCATATCAGTCTTTATCACTCACAGTCGTTGTTACACTACACTCGCCTTTTCTCACATTCGCTCTTGACCATTTTTCCTGTCACTCGTTCGACTCCTTATCGACTTCTTATCGAGTCCTTACTGATTCAGGAGACCCAACTTCGCGCATTTTCACCCTTATCTATTCAACGAACCCGGCCAGCGAACGGTCGATATCAGTGAGACTACAACAGAAGTCCGGTCTGGACGGAAGATCGCCTTTTTGGGCTGAAGACTAATTCTTGGGGTTTTTTTGTTGGATATATCAAAAAGTGTACAAAAATGTGGAGGACATCAGTGATAGGCCTGACCTGTCTAGGCCTGCTTCCATCTGTGCTGGGAACGGATATATTGAGCACCAGTGGAGTGTCCGACTGCGCGAATGGAACATCTTCGATCACAATCAACAATGTCAGCATCTCCTTCGATCGATCATCCGACAACATAACCTTCGATGCTTCCGGCACCAGTACCCAAGACCAATATGTCACGGCAGATCTGGTCATCACAGCATACGGAGTACAAGCGTATCAGAAGTCCTTTGATCCTTGTTCTTCCTCGACCTACGTTTCCCAACTCTGTCCTGGTAAGTTGCGCACTCTCCCCAAACTCTGATCCGGTATGCTGATCTTCCTTCAGTGCCCGCAGGCAACTTTTCGGCAAGCGGCACCCAACAAATCCCATCATCGTACGCGACTCTCATCCCTTCAATCGCGTACTCGCTTCCCGACCTGGATGGTACCGCTCAATTGACGCTCAAGAATAAAGGCGGACAAACAATCGCCTGTGTAGAAGCCGGTGTTACCAATGGTAAGACTGTGTCGTTACCGGCCGTCTCGTACGTTGCGGCCGTGATAGCAGCGGGGGCTGCAGCAGTCTCACTCCTAGGCGCTGCTGCGGCAGGTGCGCATCCGGGCTCGTCCACCTCGAGTCCTGGCTTCTTTGAAGTCATGTGGTGGTTTCAGGGATTGGCCATGAACGGCATGCATTCGGTTCCATATCCCACCATCTACCGAAGTTTCGCGAAGAACTTTGCTTTCAGTACCGGTATTATCAACTGGGCTGGGTTGCAGAACTCGATCGACACTTTCAGACAACATACTGGAGGCAACTTGACGGACGACAACTACGAATACCTCAGAAACACCACTCTGGTCTTTTCTGATGGCTCTACTTCCAAAACGACGACCTCGATCGCCAAACGAGCTCTTTCTCTACTCCTCAGAGACGTGACTACCTCTGTCAACAGTACGACCTCCAGCTCAACCTCCACCACAGGGTCCACGAGCACGTCGCATCTCGTGCAGGGTATTGAGGCATACGTCGAACAGCTCACCGTTCCACAAGCCAACACGTTCATGACGATCTTGTTGATCTTTGCAATCTTGATTGCTGTCATAGTCGTCGGCATTCTGTTGTTTAAGGTCGTCCTTGAGGCTTGGTCGCTGTTTGGCACGTTTCCAAAGTCCTTGACCACATTCCGCAAAGAGTATTGGCGGGTTCTGGCCCAGACGATTACTGCTCTTATTCTTCTTCTCTATGGAGTCTGGACGCTATACTGCATCTTCCAGTTCACCCATGGCGATTCGTGGGCTGCGAAACTCCTTGCCGGATTAACTTTGGGCACCTTTACTCTTCTCCTCGCATTTTATATCTGGAAGATCTGGAGCATTGTTCACAAGCTAAAAAAGCTGGAGGGCAACGCTGACGCTTTGTACGAGAAGAAGGAGATATGGAAGAAGTACAAGCTTTTTTACGAAAACTACAAGCGAGGCTATTGGTGGCTCTTCGTCCCTGCCATTATCTACATGTTCGCCAAAGGATGCGTACTGGCAGCGGGTGATGGCCACGGTATGTTTCAGACCGTTGGGCAACTAGCCATCGAGGCTTTGATGCTCATCGTGCTACTTTGGAGCCGCCCGTACAACCGCAAGTCCGGAAACTGGATCAACATCATCATCCAGATTGTTCGCGTCATCTCGGTTGTGTGCATCTTGGTCTTTGTGGAAGAGCTTGGAATTGCGCAGACGACAAAGACAATTACCGGTGTGGTCTTGATCGCGGTTCAGTCCGGTCTGACAGTCATACTGGCCTTGTTGATCGCTGTCAACAGCATCATCACCTGCTGCAAAGAGAACCCACATCGCAAACGTCGCAAGGCTGCGGAGAAGCACCTGTCTCAAGATATCGAAGGCGATGCTTTCTTGATGGAGCCAAACCCTTATACCTCATCGCCATTTGGTCCTTCCAAGAAGAAAACCGACCCTGCACAAGGCTATGAGCCAGTGCGTGCCGATGCTTACTCACGCTTCGGGCCTCGACGAGAAGACAGTGAAGAGAACCTTGTCAAGGGTGCCGCGGGTATGGGCTATTCTGGGTATCGAAGCGTGAGTCATGGCAGGTCTGAGACTGATGGAAGCCCCCCTCCTTTTTCACGCGAACCCAAACTGCCTGATCTGGCTTTCGAGCAGTATCGGCATAAATAGGTACATGATGTATGACTGGGATACTTTGTACTTTTTAGACAGCAAGCGCCTTTGTGGGTATTGGAGACAGGAGGTCTTTGTCATTTATATCTCGAGCAGTCTAGCTTCTAGAGGTGATTTAATGCGTTTCGGCAGCATAGCGTATGGTGTAAAGGGGACAGATATGATCAGGAAATAACTGCATCCATCAAGCAGATTCCGTCCCAAGTGTTTAATCTCCTCAGGCTATGATGGATTGTTTCCAGAG
The DNA here is from genome assembly GCF_022695815.1 of Exophiala viscosa. Taxonomy (NCBI): domain Eukaryota; kingdom Fungi; phylum Ascomycota; class Eurotiomycetes; order Chaetothyriales; family Herpotrichiellaceae; genus Exophiala; species Exophiala viscosa. The sequence continues at coordinate 1,131,931 of NW_026944355.1, read as the reverse complement.
TAGGCGCGACGTCCTCATGTGTGATGCGGAAACCGCGCGGCCGTTTGCTAAGAATGCTAAGCTAGGTATCAGACACCACTGACAGCTGAAGTCGCCAAGAGCTTCAAACGGTCTGACGCCTTGGCACTAGATACATTTCTCTCGGTTTCGTGCCGTAGTAGGAGAGCTAACGGGGACGACAGCTTTGGAACCACACTATCAATGTCTACCATCCACTTTGTACCAGATCTACCCACGTTGGCCACTCCCCTCTCATCTCAAGTTGAAGTTGGAGACACCAGAGCGCAAGCTCTCCAGCGGTTTCCGACATGAGCTTTCCATCATACAAGCTTTTGGTCGGGGCTGCTTTTGTCGTACGGTATTCTCAGATCTGGCCATGTGTGAAAATCATGAAGCCGTTGATGGTTCAGATCCACCAGGAAAGTTGCAGTAGGGAACTGGTAAAAGGCCTCCCTAGCCCCTTCCTGGTTGCCCAGAATGCAAAGAATGCCTTATTCAGCATTCTTTTCACTTGCACTTTCCCAGATTTCCTCACTGCGAGCCAAATAGGGATAGTACTGCATCCCGCTGTCTACTCCTCGAGATCCATGGAGTCGCTTATCGGAACTGATTCGACAGAACGGTCTGATGCTAGTGTGTTGTTGGCAGACAGCTTGACAGGGACGATACCAGATCAGCAATTTGTCGATATCGAACAAGCACAACCCCTGATGCAAGGACTCCCCCATCACTGGAATGCTTGATATCGATCTACATTACATGTACCCCACCCCAGTCAGATATGTTGCCTCTTTCTAGGACTTTTGCTCGGAAAGCCTGCGTGAGTTCGGTGCAGGAACACGGCAGCATACCATCATGAAGGGAAGGTGTGAATATGTGCTGTTAGCGCTGGCATTGGTCATCACCCTCATTCTGATCTCCTTCAACTTCGATTCACTACCATCTCTGCCGTCGATAAGAGGGTCGTCTGAACACGGCACTACAGTTTCGAAGAAATATGCCGTTGTGTCCGAGACCTTTTCAGAGTTAGTTTGAGAACTCCCGCTTGCTTTTAACGACCACAAGAAATCTAACACGCATATCAGCGACTACGTCCCTGGAGCACTAGTCCTCGCACACTCGCTACGCAGACACAACTCCAAGAGCGGCAGCCTTCCCTTCGACCTGATCCTTGTTACCTTCGCATCCGAGAAATACAAAAATGGGGCGGAAAAACACTTGTCACCGCGAGCTCTCGAGCTCCTCGAGAATGCCGGATGGAAGATCAAAGTGACAGATCCCATCAAGCAAGCCTCATTCATCACACCGAGCAGATTCAAGAACAACCTATCCGCTCTCAGAGCCTTTGAACACAGTTCGTCTCCCATTGTCCGCTGTGACCGCAGTCCGCTAACAGTAAAACAGCCGAGTACGAGAGTGTCGCTCACATTGACTCAGACTGTCTCATCTTGCAAGACATTACCGAGCCATTCGAATATACCAAGGGCGCCACGAAGTTCTGGGCTGCAGAGCATTATGTGAAGCCCAACACACGTCGCTTCAACTCGGGAGTTTGGTTCATTGTAAGGCTTGACCTCCTATCTCTATGACTCGTCCCTGGTCACCTTAGCTAATTGCCGCCAAAAGAAACCTTCGAAAGAAACCTTCGACGACATAAAGAACAGCCGTTTCAACAAAGCAAACTACGATCTGAACCTGAATTACCCTATCAACAATCTGCTTATCAAATTCTTCAACTATGACCGCGGGCTGCTCCCTACCGCCTACAATTTGGGCACCAACATGTTGTCGTCGGGGAAGCAGGATTTGGAGCAGTGGGACGCGACGATCGAGCATGCGAGAGTTATACATTATCTGGAGGCCAAGCCTTGGCACAAGGAGGCGTGTAGCGCTCTCATGGACAAAGAGAGGTGCGAACATGCTGTCAGGCTTTGGGTGAATGAGTGGGAGATGGTGAAGAGGGAACTGGGCGTCGGAAAAGACGATTTTCCCAGGGCGGAGTGGCTGTTTTGATATCTGTCGGCTGTGATGAGTTAGGTTATAGCCTGGCTATATCAGCTAAAGTGAGGCAAGTACCTCGCTTACTTTTCAAACGTTCGTATGTTACCCAAATACCATTCGTACATTCGTCGGATATGCTCCGTGAAGTATCTTGGTCGAGCCTTTCCGACACCACCAATGTCGGCATCCGTGCATAGTGACTCACCTCTCCTCAGATTCTCCTCGCGAATTGTGCCAGGGACGCTGCTTTCCTGTCTGCTACCGTCAAGTTCTCTTCCGGAGTTGAGATTCCTCATACGTAAGATATTCACGTATTCCCTGGAGTTTAGTAATCTCCTTGTCTTGAGGGACATCGAAAGGGATTCGCATAGCTGTTCATCTCACGCCCTTCCGCAACGACAAGGCTCCACCCACTTCCACAAGGCTCTCCAGCTACCCAGTTGTGCGCCCAGATTTGTGCATAACTCCTACATTGGATGTTTTGTGATCTGATGAGTTCAACGAGGTGCTTTTAGATTAGTGGATTATCGCCTCTCTTGGGCGCCAGCCTGGTCATCAGGTGCTAGCGGGAACCATAATGCTGGAACGGCAGAGCCTTTCTTTACGTCCGTGATCTTTGATGACTCTGCTCCTTTCTCTGCCTCCTCTCCTCCTTTATCGCATCTCTCCTGCGTACCTGTACACCTTCGACAACGGTCGAACAGGTCGTGGCCATGAGCACAAGACGCTCGAGACCAGACAACACCGAAAAATGGAGGTTGCGAAAGCAACACCCCTGAAGCACAGCTCGGGTTCGACCAGGATGAGTACTGGACATCATATCATATCCTGTCTCCGATCCTAGAATGTCTCACATAGCCACGCACTTCTCCTCGACTTACAAACACACTGCCAGTGGAAAAGATGCAGCGGGATCAGTCTAGCGCATCTATTGCTCGATCCTTCCATACGACGACTCATAAGTCATGGTCGGTCCTTCCTGGATTCAGATCACCAAAAGACTGGTTGATGGAGTCCGTCACAAAAGCACCACAACTCGTCTCACCTTCCACAAATCCATGGCGAGACGGACGAGACCCAGGCAGGGGAAGGCAGCTCGACGACACTTATTACCTTGAATCGACCCACCCAACGCCTCTGCAACCGCGATTTGACCCTTCACGCAGCTGCATGGAAAAGGCAAAGATACCCTCAATTCAGGGCCAGGGTCCGTACATATCTGATAATGTCGGTGGTCGTCAAAACCCGAGGAGAAGATAAGAAAAGATGGGGGAGAGATAAGGAGAAACTCGACACCACGCGACTTTGCTGGTCAGCCACCAGCAGGCCAATGGGATCGCGATTTGCACAGGTGGCCTTGCATGAGATTCGGTACAAAATGGTACCGATCATCGAGACGATCATGTCCATCCCACCAGGTATAGTCTTCGCCGGATCTGCCGGGTGAAACCGCGTAGATGTGCGCTACTGCGAGGTTCATGAGACGACAATAAGACCACCGGGACGGAACATATGGTATTAATAAGGTCTTCAATCCACGGCTTCACGGCAAGTCATCGCAACGCTTTTGTGGTATCCTGAGACATCATATTAATCATGGCCCGCTGATCGAGCATACCTGTGGCTTTCCTATTGCGTTCATGCAACGTACATGGAAGAAGAAAAGAGACACCGACGCACGCTGGGGTATGTAATTCTTTTGTCAACAAAACAGACCATCTACAACTCATGCTCAAACCACCATCTATGCAACCCAGAACCAGATTCTCTCCAGCATGTTGCGAGGATGGCGCTCTGGCCAGACAACGGCATCAAGAGCAGCCTTTCCAGTGTACAAGTCCGCGTCACGCGAGTTGATGAAGTGAGTACGCTTGAAGATTCTCCAGAACAGGTACAAGCCGAAATAGATGGGTACACCGATGTAGTCGGTGATGAATGACTGGTAGGCGAAGCCTCCTGCAATCGAGTCGAAACCGTTGAAAAAGATGATCAGGCTGAAGAAGACCATCGCAGCCCAGCCAAGGTAAGGTTGGAAAGGAGATCGGAAAGGCAGATCACTGCGAGCGATACCCTGAGCCTTGCAAGCGGCATGGAATCTGACGTAAGCAATGTTGATGCTGACCCACGTGAACAAGGTCGAGATGGTGGTCAAATTCTGAAACCAGGTAAAGACCGTGTTGGAGCCAGATGAGCAGGACATGTAGGTCAAGAATCCAATCGCCCAGGTGAACAGAACACAGTAGACGGGAACACCAGCCTTTGTGCACTTGAGGAAGAACCTTGGTGCTTGTCGGTTCTGTGCGATAGCGTACAGATATCGAGAGCCAGTGTACAGGAAAGCGTTGGCGGAAGAAGAAGCGGAGGTCAAAATGACGGCGTTGATGATGGAGGGGAGGACCTTGATACCAGCGCGAGAAATGGCAATCACCCAGGGAGATGCAGCGGCACCAGGGGCACCAGTCTTGATGGCACTCAGCAAGTGGGGGTCGTTGTATGGCACCAAGACACCGATGGCCAAGGATCCCAAGACGTAAAAGAAGAGGATACGCCAGAAGACGCGCTTGACGGCCTTGGGTATGTTGCGACGCGGGTCCTCGGCTTCACCGGCAGCAACAGCAACCATCTCGACACCGCCGTATGAGAACGCCGCGTTGACCAAGGTCGACCAGAGACCGAGGAAGCGACCCTCTGAGCCACCAGCAATGTACGGCTTCATGGCACCAGGGTTACGCCAGTACTGGAATCCAAGACGATGTTGACCCGAAACACCACCCAAATCGATGATGAGAGCCAGGATGAGCAGACCAAGGATTGTGACGATCTTGATGGAGGCGAAGATGAACTCGGCCTCACCGTAAATGGACACAGCGAAGATGTTCAGGCAGATGATCAATATCAGTATGATCGAGATCCAGGCGGCAACATTGATGTGCAGAGCTCCATGCCAATATTGGATGACACTTGATGCTGCTGAGATTTCGGCGCAGAGAGTGATGGCGCAGGAATACCAATTGTTCCAACCGACAGCGAAGCCCATAGCTTCATCGACATATCGAGCACAGAATTGTGGAATGGCACCGGGTAGAGGTAGCCAAGTGGCCATCTCACCAAGAGACATCATCATGGCGAAGACCGCGAGACCAGTGAAGGTGTAACCGAGCAGGACGGAGAGAGGACCAGCTTGAGTGAAGGCACGACCGATACCCAAGAACAGACCCGTACCGATGGTACCACCAAGGGCGATGAACTGGATGTGACGGGACTTCAGACCTCGAGAGACATAACCGTATTCTTCGGCCGTGGCGACATCACCGTACATGTCGGTAGCTTCATTGATCTTGGAGCCTCGACGAGCCTGAGCACAAGACATGTCAGCGTCGATATCATTTCGCGATTTGTCCAACAAGACTACTCACCTCGATCTTGCCAGCTTCGGTTGGGCCATCATAAGCGTCATGTTGGGCAGGGTGGAAATGCTCTGGTGATTCCGAGCCCGACGAGCCGATGTTGTAGTCGGTATTCTTCTCGACGTTATGAGAATCCATGACGGATGGTAGTGAAGGTGATCTGTCGACAAGGAAAGAATACTCGACAACCTCGAGGGTGCGACAGGAATGACGACTTTGTGGACCAAGGGGCAAAGAGGTTCGAAAGTCGGTATGGATGCGGAGGAGGAGGGTATATGTAGGAACACGGTTGCGCTTTGTCGCTGTGTGCAGGACGATTGCGTGCAGTGGCCTGGTCTATGGCATGATCGCTTGCGCCGAAAGCCACACAGGTACGGAGTAGGGACAGGTCGTCTGGCCAGAGAGTGCTACGCTATTGACCCACTGAGGAGGGCGAACTGCTGGAGGATGTGTACAAGGATGGCTAGTGTGTGATATGGTCGAGCAGGGATCATCCAAGAACGATGATGAGGGTCTTGCCGATGGATGATGAGGTGTCCGATTCGAGAGGGCAACGGTTGCGGCGAGGCTAGACTGCGTGGAGAAGCTCGCGAACCTCAAAGAAGGTCGGTATGAGAGTCGAGACGAAGGTGAGCGAAAGAAAAGGCAGTGATCTCCGAGTGACTGCGGGTGTGGACGAGTAAGATGGCAGAAGAAAGTGGTGGCGAGTGAATTGACCTTACTCCGTAACTCAGAAGTCATCAGGCTGATTCATGGATCCTCTTGGATCGATATTGCGACCAACGATCATTGGTGACACTGACAAAAAGGAATCACTGAATCAACCAACGCTGAATCTGGTTGCCAGTGAGGGCCCCAAAGACCCATGTCACCCTCAAACGCAGTCCCACTCACGACGTTACGCTCTTATCTGTGATGGCGCCGGTGCCACTCCAAAAGCTTATTGGCGGGCATCAGCCTTGCATCTTTTATTGCAGTTCGCGTTTGGTGATCCCATGCCCCATGGCCTGATGGACGGAAGGGAAGTATTGGAGAGATGCTAATATTGCAACAGCCAATGTTGCGTTTGCTGTTTTCTGGGAAAAGAACAAGAGCGGGAGTCGCAGCAAATACTCGATACAGCGCACTTACGAAGAAGACGGCAGATCTGAAGGTCAAAAAGTATGGGGTAAGTTTCTACTACGTATTGAAAATACTAAAATGATGGTGCCATTAATCTCACGATTACTTGAGTCCTGCGTTCATGAGGAAGGTGATCACTTGATCTCTTTCTATCCTGTCTTTCTTGCCCTCGAGTCCTCGAGTGCTTGATCTCTCGATTGTGTGACAAGGCAGACCAGCTTGACAGAAATACCTGCATCCTCCCATGAAGTTCTTACCTGCAGTGTCACCCAATTTTTATTTTCGGGCACTCCCTCTATGCAGACAGCCGCGGCAGTCCGTCCCTTCGGCCACTCCCCTAATGCGGACCCCAGGCCCGAAGACGCCTAGGCGTCACACTAAAATAAAGGCAAAACGACCTTCTGGAAGGTGGCGAAGAAGCAACCAAATCACTCAGTTCCGACCCCTTTCCGAGTAGGCGAATCACTACTTTCCTCGGCTCTCCTCATCCTCCGTCATGCAGTGCTGCACATTCCGGGGCTCGATAATAATAGCCTAATCAGCTGTTCGCCTCGAGCAGGCACCGCGATGTGGAACGTACTCGCTTCTCTCGATCTCGTCCTTGCCGATGCTTAAGGCAATCGCAGAAAGGCGTCTACTTGCCTGACCGTGTCTGAGAAAAATCTGCATATCTCGTATTCACAAACTTTGAGCCTCAAGCACAGGCTGCCGCGTCCGTCAATCTTCTCGAACCTTTAGCCACCTACGCATCCCGCCGAACTCTGCCCTGAAAAAGGCTGCCCTTATGCAGTGTCTAGACCGGAGTGTCGCGTGATCAATCCTGCATATGCCCTAAACACGGCAATCAACGCACTCTTCTCACCCAAGACAAAAGGCAAAGCAGTCCGACAATAAGCGCAGCCTTGGCCTCTACACTATGACTTCAAGACACACTTCACGTGTCGCATGTGTTTTCCCACTCAGAAGGAAATCTATGTGCCACAAGTAGCCACATCTATTGCTCCGTAACACTACTGACAGCAACAACTATAGAACCTACCGTTATTCCACCCTTATCTTTGTCCAGCCTGCTAAACACGGATCAGACAAATAAGGCTGACGACCTTTTCCATATCTCAAAAAATTACACACCGGAATGCTTGGCCGTCTCTGCAAATCTGTGATCTTCTGCATTGCCTTTTAACCAGAGTTCCTAGTCGTTCGATGGATCGACGGAGAATCTTGGCTGGTGTCAAGCGACTCTTCGTCTCAATCATCCGTCACGCAACGTCATGTTCAGTCGTTTACGTCTTTCATACTGTGTACAGAATTGAGCCTCGCGTAGATATGCTCAAAACGCATGACTCGGTTCCAGTGTTGAAGTCGAATCTTGAAATCATCATTGCGTTACCAAGGTAAGTTCATGCGGCTCTATCATCATGGTCAGGAGAACACTAGCGCCAACTCTGCAAGGCACAGACTCTTGTGAAGACGTCGTTCTTTCATATGCTCCCTTGGCTCATATCACTGTCCAAATCTCCAGGTGGTTGATCTGTGCTTGGCCATGATTATCGGGACAAGGTTCTGCTCAAGTCTTGACCCATACATCGTCCCATCTCAACATCCGAGATTGGCATGCTGACAGCTCAACAAGTCATCCGTCTATGTGCAGTCTTCTATCCGTGATGTCTTGTCCATGCACATTGCGTCCCATATCCAGTGAGATGCACATACATTGCTTTGCTTACAGCGCGTTGCAGCCTCAAAAGTCCTTCGGTCACGTTGAACAGCCAGGGATACGAATACTGATGTCTTTGACTCCGTAAGTGACGTTGAACCTGAGGTCATTATCACCATGGGCCGATCGCTCTTTCGTGCAGCCTTGAAAGGACAAGCTACAGATCACTGGACAGACTTGATAACGGCTTGACATGTCGTCCTCCACGCTATACTGCCTCTAAAGACAGGCTAGCGAGGCTATCTCGAAATGGTAGTATACAAATTATGTATGCTTTGTGGTAATATCATTCACCCGTGCATTTGAGCAGCTTTGCGAACCAGAAGTATTGCTCAAAAGCCGAGACCAACCAAATGGGTTCAGCCTTTTGAAGGTGCATGTCCAGATGTTCGCATTCATTTGACTTCCCACTATACTATCGTCCCTTCAAATCTCTGACGAGGAACCCAAAATGCTCTTTTTGTTCCTCAGCCAACTTCCCCTTGGTGTCACTAATGATAGTCAACACGAGACTATAATTGTTATACAAGAACCTAGCACGCTTCGACGTATCGCCGGCCCCCTTGGCAAGCTTGCCCATCAATGCTTCAAACTCGGCCCGTAAACGACCTAAACTGTTCGCAACGGGCTCATCGTCACCTGCTTCCGCGCTTAGCATCAGGATACCCTGCAAAAACTGACCGAATCGTTGCGTGATGGCGTGCGGAGCAACAGACGATCTGGTATCGGATCCACCGACAAGAGAAAACGCGGCTGCCGCGCCTCGGTTCGTCGAAGTAGGTACTTTCTTCAACGATTCGAGGTGAAGATCCATGACCTTCTGAAAGCGCGGCCACAGGAGGATGTTGGTATAGTTGATATACGAATCTGCCGCGGGGATCTTCCGCCTCTGCAGTCCAAATGCAAAGTGCTGGTTGAGACGGACACATAATAGTATGCCCAGACAATCATTCGTGTCTTCGACCAGTTGCTTCGTCAGATTGTGGCCCATGGCGAACGTCGGCTCGAAAATGTCTGAGACACGACGCGAGATCTGCTGCAATGTACTCGTAGAAAAGACCTCTGTCACAACGGCGTACTCGGCGCAGACGTTGTCGATCAGAGCGAGGTTGAAATTGCGAAAGGGAACTTCTAGGTAATGCGCCGATTTGGTGTCTTCGACCAGATAGGCTGGCAGAGCCGAATCGTTCTTCGATTTCATCACGTCTTCTCTCCGTCCGAGGCCGAACACGTCGTGATGTTGAGAACCAGTCTTCGATGCGGCGTTCCGCCTTGCTGGGACAGGTTCGGAGCCGAGCAGGTCATACTGGTCGAAGGCATGGAGTTGTAAGGAAGCAAGTGCTTGTTGATAGCGCGCAAAGTGGCTGTTATAGTACCACCTCATGGTGTTGACATATGCCTGCGCAATCTCTTCCCCCAAGACTGCATGATTCCGCGCGAGAAAAGCGTACAGGTCTTTGTACCTCAGAAAGGTTTGCTGTTGGATCACTTGCGCATTGATGTTGGGCGAGCGAAGGGCTTTGATCTGCGCGACGATATAGTCTCGTATGCGTTCAATCGCTTTGGCTTTGAGGTCATCCAGGATAGGCTTGAGATCGTGTAAGGCCTGGACCTGTTCTGATTTCTTCTCCTTAGCTTCGATGATGGCGGATCTTGCTTCAACTTCGTCGAGCGCCCTTACAAACGTCTCGTCTATCGGGCCTTCGGCGATGGATCTCACAGTGAACGGAGAGAGACTAATATCTTCGACAGCAGGACCAAGTAGCTTTTCGACGTTCCGTCGATTGTCGAGTTTAGCGTTTAATTGGGTTGAGCGTGCTTGTAGATTCTCGATTTCTGCAGATACTTGACCAAGTTCAGCCTTGAAGTTGGTCAGGTAGGACTCGACTGTCTTCAAAACTCGGTCACATTCTGCAATGGAAGCATGGAAATCTTCGTATTTCTGTCTGTTCTCTTTGGCCGATACATCGATCGTTCGATCTAGACTCGAAGGCCGCAATGGTGTCTCTTGGTCCACGAATTCTTGTAGACTAAGACCACCAAAGTCGACATCATGTACTGTTGGCGAGCTGGCCCGCTCAGGTTTTTGGCCGCCAACTGTTCCTTTATCCGGACGTCCCAGTATGTTTCTCAACACCTTCAGCGGATCGGGAACATCAGGCGGCGGCTTCTCCTCGAACCGCAAGGCAGATCCATTGGGAAGTTTTGACGGTTGGACCAGAGAGGCTGTGGAAGTGTTTGCACTTAGCAGGTCAAGGGAAGAGGATGACCTGTTTGCCGAAAGAACAAGACCCGACCGTTGAGAAGGAGAAAGGTGTGAGCTCTTGCGCGGAGCAGGAGAGTAGGATCTCGAGGGAGTAAGTGAGCCGCTGGGTGTTGCAGAGCCTGTGGTTAGTCGGTCCAGCCACATCACGACGCTTCAGGCTCAGGTGGCCATCAATGCACATATCAACTATCACGACATTATTTCAATTGACTTCGTAGAATTGCGCATAATCAATCGAGCACCACTCTCTTGGATCTGCAACTGACTACGTGTATCAACACCTAGACCGATTCCACGAGTCAGGGTCAACAGTCGCCAAGCCTGATTGACCAAAATGAGTTAGGCTCATCTTATCGATTAGCGGACATTTGAGACTCGATTTTTTGCAAATTAGCAGGGTCTTTCCAGTGTCATTTGTAATTTCTCGCCCCCGCCCCTCGTCTCTCGCACCCACTTACCAGACTGCACTTTGATATTTTTCCCTTTGGGTCTGGCCTTTGATCTTTCTCCAACCAACACTCATCCAACTCTCTCCTGCTTCTTAAAATTTGTCGCACACCGGCTCATTTCATCCATTTGGTCTTCACCTCCCTTTTCTACTCTCGACAGCAGCTTGAAATCTTCATCATGGCGGACGACGCGCAGGTAAGCCGCCTTTTTATCTGTTCCCCTCCTTTCGTGTGTCGGCGCATGTAGCCGTTCGCAGTCAGAAGCCATCAGGACTTCACATACGTTATTAGTTGATCCGAGGACTAACAACTGATGTTGCATAGCATGAGCACACCTTCGAGTCGGCCGATGCCGGTGCCTCGGCCACCTACCCTATGCAATGTTCCGCCTTGAGAAAGAACGGCTTCGTTGTCATCAAGGGCCGCCCATGCAAGATTGTTGACATGTCTACCTCGAAGACCGGAAAGCACGGTCACGCCAAGGTCCACTTGGTTGCTCTCGACATCTTCACTGGCAAGAAGTTGGAAGATCTCTCCCCATCCACCCACAACATGGAGGTTCCCAACGTCATTCGACGTGAATACCAGTTGGTAGGAGACAGACCCGAAATTCAAGATTGAGAACAAGCGGAACTAATACTCCCTAGCTCGACATCACCGATGATGGCTTCTTGTCCCTTATGTCTGATGACGGTACCACCAAGGACGATGTCAAAGTGCCAGACGGTGAAGTTGGTGACAAGATCGAGAAACTCTTCCGCACTGATGAGAAGGACACCAGTAAGCCTACCATTGATCTCTTGGGGCCTATGAAACTAATGTGTGAACAGACGTCATTGTCTTGACTGCTATGGGTGAGGAATTGGCCATGGATGCCAAGGAGGCTCCCAAATAAATGAGTCGAAGCCGACAGCACGTCTGTGACTCGCTCCAAACACCTACTATGCATGACGAGAAACAATTACGACTTGAGCATTTGGGGGGCCGGGGCCGGGGCCGATTTGCGATCGCGAACATCTAGCAGGCCGAAGTTCGATATCGAGTTTGCCGACAGCTAGGCTGGGCCGTTGATCCGTGACTCGCCTTGAAAAATGATATCCGGATCAGTGACAAATCGATTAGCGCCGGTAAATCTTTTGAAAATCTGGTAGTTAGACGAACAAAGCAATTACCACGAACACTGAATCTCAAAGTGTAGTAGATTTTCAGCCTCAAAATCCAACACGAAAACTCATGAATGTCAAAGACCTGATTGGTGCAAAGCTGATTGTAAAGCCAGCGTCCGTGCCGTAGTCTGGATCTTTTCATGTCTCGACAAAGTGACTCTTCAATCCTAGCCAAATATCCTGCAATCACACTCCTTCATAACACTGCCACCTATTGGTTGTTGAGCGTCGAATAATCCCGCCTGCCATCATGTCTCAGTGGCCGGATATCTCACTCTTTCAATATCATGGCCGAGGATGAACGCTGCGAGCAATGTGGCTCTAGGACTTTTGATATAGATGAGGATGGTAGGACCTATTGCGACAACGGGCACGAGCAGGCGAGGGGTCATATCGTTGCCGAAGATGATGCAGATTTCAGCCAGAGAGGGAAAACCCTGAGAAAGAGAGAAGCTAAAGAGAAGCAAAAATTCTCAAAAGGTGAAGCATTTCCTGACTCTGAGGGCTGTTGCCATTCCCGAGTTGTTGCTAATAGGTCTGTACATGCGCAGTGCTTCGAGGCTCGAAAGCATATCAATTATATTTGCAATGCTGGCAGTACATCCTGTGGAAACAATGCCATACCTTGGTCCACCAGGAAGGCTTGCCAGCTGAACTCTGGGTAAGTTCGCAATCGTACTCCGTTCTATTGTCTTCCCCTTCGGCACTGATGACTTGCGTTGCAGACAATCGTCCGCGATCTATGGACATTCTGGCTAACACAGCTTGAAGACCGTCTTCAAGCTTCGGCTGGTGCCCCCAGTGCCACGGAAATAGATACTGAGGGAGAGCCTGCAACGATATCTGGCAATGAGACGACCACCGATTCCGAGAGCGCAGGAGAGTCCAAACTTGGCAGAAAGCGCAAGCAGACGCAGGGGAGCCCTTCTCTCATAGATACGATCGCTTTGAGCTACATGGGCGTTCTGCTCCTGCGAAGACCAATTGGCCTTGCCACCGTCCTAAGGTATGTATCTCTATCTCCTCTCGCCTTACTTCATCACTTACGATACTGAACTAGGTGGATACAGCAAGAAGACATCCCTTATATCCGTGCCATCAGACACCTACCTCAGGAGATGAAAGATCGCCTGCCGTCCGAATATCACATGTCTCTTGACACGATACGACTCCTCGAACCGGACGACCTCCAGATAGCGATCTTGCGCCGGGCACAGATGTACAACTCTTCGTATGGGATGATCATGCCTCCTCTCAACGTCAATCTCTTCCTTCTCAATTACGTTCGATCATTAGCGCTGCCGCTCGAGGTCTACGCCACGGTTCGTCGACTAAGCGAAGTCACCAAATACGTCTTTTCTTATCCACATGCTGGCACAGCGGCAAACATGCGACGCCAGGCAACTACTTTCCCTGAAGCTCAGTTGATGTCTCTAGTGGTTATTGCCACGAAACTCCTTTTCCCTTTCGATTCGCAGACAGTCAGACGCTACCCGCAACACCCGAACGATCCTATTACACTGCGACTGGACTGGACAGCTTGGCTGATTGCAAAAGACCAATTCGACAAGGTTTCCGAAACCATGACCGAACCGGATAGTCTCAAGTCAGGCTCCGAGATTCATGTCACGGACAAGGACGTTTTCAACCTGTCAGATAAGCAGCTCGATCAATACATGGACTGGTTCCAACGTAGCTGGATCAATTCGACGTCGACACAGGCCCGGCAATCTCAAGAAAATGCCTTAGACAAAGAGATTCTGGACATGTTCCCTCTTCATGACCTGCCAGAACCGGTCAAGACACCCGAGCAGGATCAACAAGCGAGGGCCTTAGAACAAGAACGTTTGAATACGCGCATCCACGAAGTTCAGGGCACGCTCCTACCACGCAGAGCTATCAGCCTGGAGGAAGAGGCTGAGCGAGGCATTGACGTCCTTCGGCCCGGCGAGAAGTACCCGCGATTCTTCCATGTTGACGAGCTCGATAAAACGGACAAAGTGGTCAGAATTTTCCATGAAGAGGCTGCGCGCGCTGCTTGTCTTAGCCTCAAGGCTCTTCTCAGAGCTGTGAACAGATCCGAAGAGAAGATCGAGCGCTGGCTCAGGGATCGAAGGAGACAGGATGTTTTCGGTGACGACACGTCGACGGAGGAGAAGGAAATGCCAGAGACCAGTCCTCCGACTGCATCAGGCACATTGGCCAGGAACATGGAAGGCGTGGCGGAGGATGAAATGCCAGCGACCAGTCCTCCAACTGCATCAGGCACGTTGGCCAGGAACATGGAAGGCTTGGAATTAGGACAGACGCTTGATCCCGATACGCAAGAGGATGTGGATGTAAACGCATATATAGACATGGAACTGCTGCCGGAGCTGGAAAGGAGTCTATCAGGCTTCTAGGATATATGTATGAACAGGGAAAAGGTAGCCTTGATATTCCCGCCCGCGCATTTCTTTTGTACAGTTCCCGCCCTAAGGCGCTATCATTCAGTACCGGCCAGTCCAGTATCTGTCTACCTAGATCTAGGTATTCTGCCAGGCAGAGAGGGATGGTGGATGCGTGTTGATGCTACGACAGTGGATGTAGTAAACCAACCCCCAGAAAGGACTGCACAATAGAGCTCCTCCCTGTTCTGACAACCTTCCGAACGGACGATCAGTGTTCTTTCACTGGCATTGGCTCCATAATCGTTCTCGCTGCTCTTGTCTGCCTAGGAGATCGAGCGATCAATAGAGAACGAGTGGACACATTGTAGCATGAAAGCCGTGAGTATACATACATACCAGGCTACACTGTCGAGCCTTGTCTGCCATCAACAATGAGACACTATTTCTCCCTCTCGACCTTCCCACCCTTGCCCGCCCAATCATCCCAACTCCCAGGATACTCTCCAACCTTCCCACCGAACCCGGCCCGCTGCGCCAATTGTGCCGCCGCCCGACTCCTCACCCCAGCCTTACAATAAAATATCACCTCATCCCCGTCCCCGGGTTTCTGCCACCCAAGCCGATCCTCAAACTCATCCGGCGACAAGAAGAACGCGTCCGACGCCGTCTTGACAGGCAAATTATGACTCCCCGGTATTTTACCCGTGTTTTGTAACTCTCCCGGCTCCCGCACGTCAATCAGTATGCGGTTCGGGCTAGGTTTGTCTGCAAAACCCTGAATGTCGGCGTAGTTGTAGACTTTAGATTCGCCGGGGGCAGAACTGGGGTCGTCTCTGCGCGGGACGAGTGTCGTGGTAAAATGCCGCTTTGGTTGGCGCAGGGGCATTGACGACGGAAACGGGGGTTTCGAGCACAGCCTGACACTAGATGCTGGAAGTATGCGGTGCACGGAACGTGCTGCGATTGCGGTAGTGGAGGTAGCTGCGCTAGACGTCGAGATGCGTTCGAGGCTGCGGGACACTGTGCTGAATGCTCGTTTGGAGGCCATGTCGATTTGATGGCCGGACTGCACCGTATCGTCTTAGTTGATCTAGACACGCAGCAGGAGCTTGAGCAGGAAGGACACAAAATGTGACAAGAAGCTTTGTATTGAATGGCAGTTACTCATATGGAAACGACCTCGGCGAGAAGCAGCAGAATCAATTGAAATGACGTCGATCGGCTGATCTCCGGCTTCCAACGAACGAGGCTGGCATGGCAAGGGGCAAGGACCTTGAACGAAAAGCACAGGCTTGTTCCCAACAAAGTACACTTGCATTCTTAATATGTAGCAAGTCTAATCGTTGCTTAGTAGACATCCATCCTGTTGTCATGATCAGGTCTTGTTGCCTGTCCGAGTCTCCGTCCCTACAACTCATTAAAACTCCTCATTCCATTCCAACCATAACTCCCAGATCATGTTCATTTTTTCCCATGGTTCCGTTGTCCCAATCTATAGTCCTTTGAATCTCTCCCAGCCCGCTGCTCCGTTCTTTGGAGGCGAAGCACGGCCTTCTTCTGCCATTTTTCCACTAACATCACGTCTCCGTCCCATACCTGCGCCAAACTCGGAACTCAGACCAGCATAGCCTCCATCAAGGTTGTAGCCAGTAGTGTTGGAAGTTTGACGAGCTCCGTTCCATTGACCTTGCTGACCTTGCGGCGCATGGCCAACTTGAGCGCGGACCTTGTCGTCTTCCTCACTGTCAGAGGCATAGACTTCGAAATTGGCACTGCTGTAGTCACTCTCTGACTGCATTGTTCTTGTCCTCTCATAGGTATCTCGGATCTCGTGCACGGAAACATTTGCGTCTTTCTTATCCTGCTGCGAAGTGATCGAGCCAATGGAAGACCGCAGGCTACCATAGAATCGAGATTTTCCGCCACTTCCGACAAAGCTTGCCGGTCTGGGGCCCATATTCGGTCGATCTTGAGCGTTACCATCAGCATCCTGTAACACCACCCTCGCAACATGTACTTCGGCGACTGGAGTAGCCATTGCTGGTGTGGAGTACATGCTCTGAGCCTTGTATTGCCCGCGAGTAGGTGAGGGAGGGTTCATATTAAGCGGCTCACGACTTCTCTTGTTGGGTGGTAGCTGCGGAGGGGGCATCTGCATTGTTTGGTGCAGGCTGGATCTGCTCGATTTGTTCGACATAGGACTGCTGTTGTTGGGTACTTGCAGCTGCATGTTGCGTGGGGGCGAGCCCTTGTACCAGTTCTCTCGTTCATCTTGCATCTTGTGGCGTGGCTCATCTCGTGGAGGAGAGAATGTCGACACTGGAGAAATAGGTTGGACTTCGTGGTCTAGCTCGGCCTCGGCTTCTTCGCTAAGACCAACAGGCACACCCTCGTAGTCGACGTACGAGAGCCATGAAGAAGGTCTTGAAAGTCCAAATGAGCGTCCAGGGCGGACATCGAGACCAGTACCAGCTGGACGCGAATTCGGAGATGGGTTGACAACGGAATTAGGTTTCTCAGGTGAGGAAGACCTTGACCATCGCCACGGGTCTTTCTCATTGTCGATTATCTCTTTGCGTAGTTCTACCCTAGAATTGCGCGCACTGTCACTGCCATACAGGGTGACGCTATCAGCCGAATCGGTCCGAGTATGGATAAATGGGATTCTTTTCGACCCTGATTCCCGGAACTCGTTCTTAGCCACCAATGCTGAAGCTTTCATGTTCTTTTCCGTGATGCCTTCGGATTTGTTTCGTTTGTGTCTTGACGTGAGGTTGGGCTCGAGAGGGTTCATGTCGGGAGGCAGTCTGGCGATTTGCTTGAACTTCATGCCCAAGTAGATGTCCAAGACGAGAGAAACAAGAATAATGCCACCTTCGCTGCATGATAGCAGGAACAGAGCATGAATGATCTTGTATGTTATTGCGTCTTCATTGAACAATGTACTCCATCCATATGTATTGTTCGTGTAATCTGCATAAGACAACCACGCAGAGAAGACGAGGAAAGGTATCAATGATGTGTCAACGAGAGCCGCGAATATCATATAGCTGGCGGTCGAAGTAGGAGTTCGTCCGGTGGCAGCTCGGCAGAGGTGGTGGATTCCGTAGATCGTGTGAAGGATTGCAATAGCAGGGGCAGCTCGAATAATCCATCCGACAGTCGTGGAAGTCTTGTTGATGGCGATGACGCAGAAGAGTATCCCAAGAGCACCTAACACGCCGCATGCTCTCAGGAAGAGCTGAACCTGTCGGGCCCTGGTGACTCTCTGCTCTGTGTTGGGATGCATTGGTTTCGCGTTGAGGTTGCCATAAGGGACTACTACATACTTCGAAACAATCAGTCCAACACAACTATGAGGGCGCCCAGGCGTAGAACTTACAGTATCAGGGTGCTTGTTGAAGTCAATCAACGGACCCGTTTGCTTTGGTCTGGAAGTCGTTGGAGCCCATGATGCTTCAGTTGCAGCTTTTGGATTGAATGCACGGCTAGTCGGATTTGCAAAGTTGTAATGGCTGGGTTTGTCGTAGATGAAGGGCGGTTGAACACCCATTCTAGGCGACGGAGGATTGCTGAATCGGAATGTCAGCAGAACAATTAATGATGGAATGTAGAATCCATAAAAAGAGGTCATAGCGAAATGTCACTTGCTCAACTTTGTATTTACTCAACTGGTTGTTGCCGAGCAACCGTTCCTTATCGATAAGCGCGAAGCCTAAAACGCAAGGCTGAAACATGCACAGACCGCCTACAACAGCATGATACAGTATAAGCAGATGAGAATGGGGTCTTGCATCCTCTTCAAGAGGCAACAAAGGTCTGAAAATCATGTAGTTTGTTGATTCTACAATGCAAGTGATGGTATTGCAGGCACTGGCTCAGGTGCTCTTCTTAACAGCGTGAGAGGGGCTTCCGCCTCGCCCTCATTTCACCCCCAACAACACCAGTGCGTTCACCAACTCCTCCACTGCACATTTGACCTGGACCATGCCATCCTCACGACTGAGATAGTCCGGGACGACCGCATCCGACGGCTCCCCACGCCCACCACGATTGAAGCGCCAGACCGGACCTTGTGTCGTCTCACGAACATAAATCCAGTCTTTTCCGGCCCTTTCAAGGTCCTTGGCCGCGTATTCACAGAGACGGACCACTTCCTCGTCATCTTCCGAATCCGGCTCGTCCAAATAGAACCCAAAATTCTTGGCTGACCTCACTCGACTGTCCGGATATGTCTCCCAGAACTCCGGGTCTGATGGCGAGCATTGCAGTCCCGTAGCTGAGCAAGCGTATTCGTATACATACATTCCATACGTCTGCACGTATTCTTGCAATCGGGCAATGCGGTCAGAATTTGGGAAAAGTTGGTAGAGATAAGCCCAGCGGCTGCAGGCCTTTGCGCATAGAGTAACAAGGCCGGCGAGCATTTCAAGTTGCAAACCCAGGGTATTGTAGTTGACAAAATCGCAAACAGTGCTCCTCAAGCGCTTTCCCGCTGCGACAAGCCACATGACCATAGTCTCAGCAAATTGTTCCATGTGGAACTCGTCTTCGAGGTCTACTCGTAGCTCCAGACTGCTCATGATGGTCGTGGCGACGGCGATTACAGGCGAGGCGAAAAGCAACGTCGGTGCAATTCGATCCGATAGACCCGGTTCGTCGAAAGTGCCAGCGATGTATGCGGGCAATACTGCCTTAAGGAAGAGGAATTGGGTTGAGATGTCGAGCAAGTATTTCCCCTCTTCATTGATGTAGTTGAAATCGGCAGCGGCAAATATTTTGGCCACTTGATGCACCAGTTTGGTCTGATCTCCTGCAGCGCAGGCTACTTCGCAAGCCACACGAAGAACTTGGACTGCGTGCTCGTCATCGACGTGAGCTGGCTGCTCTCCTCTGAGGATGAACAGTCTCTCGAGATGGAGAATCTTATCCTGAAAACCCGTCTCGTTCGTATCGACGAACCATGAGTCGATCACAAAGTTCGGGAACGTGCATGCACTGATCTCGAAGACGACATCGTGCATGAAGGATGTCCATGCGGCTCGCTCTCCTGTTGGTGTCTGCTGCCATGTGCGCTTCAGGGCTGTAGCAATCACCCCCAATAATCCTTCCGCAGCCGACTTGTTGAGGCCTTGCTCAAGTGGCTCGTCAACAGCATACTGCATATCTTGAATGGTCCGAATAACGTGGCGAACAATCTGGAGACGGTAATGAACCAAATCTTCGCGTGTCAACAGAAAGTTGGGCGTTCCACTCGCAAACCTCCCACGGAGGGCTTCCAGTGCCAGGACTTGCGGAGCGGTTTGGATCAATGTGTTCGTCAAGATGTGCTCGAATGTCAGATCCTTTAGCGGGACCAGCATAGACGACAGCCATGCTTCCAAGAATAAGTATAACTCCTCTTTGAAGTATACCTTGTCTGCTGCTGCGATTTTGCTGAGCAATAGAATATGACAACGTCTACCAAGCTCATTGCCGGCAATCCGAGAAAATGAATATGTGCCATGTTGAGACATGTAGAGGTCCCAACTATCATTGCCGCTCAATACCATAGTCCTCGCAACTTGGAACCACGTCTCGACCATCGATGCCAACAAATACTCGTCCAGAGCAGGATCACGACCCAGCTGCGTTGCAAGTACTCTTCGCAGCTGCTGTCGAATGTCCAAGAGAAGAGGGTTGGGCTCCCTGCATTTCCGCAGATAAGATGTCACAACGTTGAGAATACTGCTTGTCGTCGAGTCTTCCAGCCATGGCTGTGGGTTGCAGAGCGCAAGCAGTTCGTCTAGGCGTTCACCAGTCAGCAATTGGCGTGCCTGAGACTCCTGGAGAGAAAGGTCAATGGCTTCTGCATATCTCTCTGCTAGGCTGCAGAGCAGTGCGTTGGCATTCTTTCGGTTGTTTTCGTGGGTTAACGAGTCGGCCGCAGTAGTTTCATCGACAAAGGCATCTTTGAGTTTTCCGCAGATCTGGAATATCATGTCCTGAATCCACACAGCAAGCTGATGGAGTTCCATTGTACTCATAGGCTGTGGAACCACTGATCTAACAATGCTAGCCCAACATTTGATTACGAGATTGCATACAGCATAGTGCGCCTTTCCGAATTCGACGAGATTCCTCATATATGTGAGATCGGGCTTGTATCCAATTGGTGAATAATGGTACAAAGTCAGGAGTAGGAGGTAACGGTTTTCCATAGCGGCGAGATCCGCAAGATGAATGGACTTTTCGACATCAACATTAGGACCATTATTTGGTAGGAGACTGAAGACTAGTGACACTTTGCGCAAACCTTGCTTTCGAAGTGTTGCAGGGTCGTAAGCATCGGTTACTGCATGTTGTCCCAGTGTGAAAGCAACCATTTTCAGGAATAGCTGAAAATCTGTATCGTCAGGCTCAGGGACTATGTTTTCGGCTGGAAGCTGGAGTTCGAGAAAGCTGGGCGTGGCCGGGGATGTCTTCCCGAACAAATCGAGCATGTTGACGGTCTTGGTTGAGTAGTATTTGAAAATCTGTCTCAAGAGGTTATCGGCAATACCTCTATTGACTGAGCGTGCAAGCCAGAGGCACCATTGCAGGGCTCGTCGACCAAAGTCATCCAGCATACCCAATTGCTTGTTCGATATGCTCCGTTCTTGAAGGAACACATTGAAAAATGCATTGATTGCGCTGGAGAGCACGGAGAATCCAGACGAAATCAAGGAGTCGGCATTTTCGTCCCCATAGGTCTCGGGGTCGGCTTTCCCGACCACAGAGAAGACACAAGCCAGGGTTAGAATAGTGGAAGCAAGCTTTATTGCTGCATCTAATTGAAGAGGGCCACCAGTCAAATGGTTCGACACGATATCGCTGATTTCGGAGATGCAAACTTGACTGAGGCCGACCCTGTGTAAAAGGAAAACAGTCTCGATTTCGGTTTCAAAGGGCTTGGTGAATGCTGCATCTGATGCCGATCCATTCTGTGAGAGATCTGCGACATAAGCGTTGAGGGATTTGAGGAATTGTACTCTGAATGCTTTGGAGAATGCGAGGATTGCCAATCTCTGGCGGCTTCCTACACACCTCGTTTCGAGCATCTTTCCTGAGGTTGTAGTAAGCCTGGATAGTTGGTACCCGAAGACCGTCAACCGGTTGAGAATTGGTAGGGTGACAGTAACTCCTGCCGCGGTTGATGCGTGATCGCAAGGTCTCTCGAGCTCTTCTAGAAGTCTGTCGATCTGGTCCAAACCGTACGCGACGAAGTCGTCCAGCTCGAGGTCAGTTTTGAAAGAGACGCCATCATTCAGGCAGGCTATCAGTGAGTCGACTGACACTTGAGCCCTTTCCGACACAGCAGCATTGCCATCTGCTGGATACAATCGATCTTCGCCGTGACTGCGAATGCTCGACGCTATTGCTTCGAACGACTGGGCCATCATTTCTTTTGCTCCCAACCAATGATAACCACGCACTGCTTCATCTGCGTCCTGCGCCGTGCCCAGTGCGAAAGCACTATTACCTTGGAACACGCGATTGGGGTCTGCCATGGACTCTATCGTCTTGGAAAGCAAGCCATTAGGTCCGACGATGGGGCTGTACAGTGCCATGTCCTTCAAGGGCAACGCTGCTTCAGGGGGATAGTTGAAGTCCCCAAAGGCGATGCTATTTGGGTGATTTGAACTGTAGTGTGCAGACTCATCTGTTGTGGAGATCCCGGGGGCTGCGCGACTTGCAGTCCCATGGTGGACGATATCGTTGCCGGACTCTTGAATCGGCCTTGCGGCCTGATTCCTTCGAGGGTGAGCTTTAGGGGGACGACGTCGAATGCGAAGTGTAGGGCAAGACTCTTCTTGTAGCGCTTGAGTAGTTTTCTCTTTTCTTTTGCTTGCAGGCTGTGGTATGCGCCTCCGGGCTGGGAATTCTACCCGATCGTTCAATATGCTTTCAGTCTGCTCCAGGTCTCTGGGAGTGCTAAGTCGTTGACTGAGACTGGTTTGGTTGTGGTCAGCATTCCGATACTGGAAACGGTCTACAAGAGGATTGGCGTAGCTGGTTTTGTGCGGTCTTTGTGCGGATTGCAGAAATTGATCCCGAACACGGTTGCTGGGGATGCGTTGGAGAGTTGCCTTGGTCGACTTTTTGAGAGAATCGAGCTGCGTTGTCCTTTGGTCAACTTCGATGCTTGTATTGCCGTTACCAACATCCTCGATCGGGAGCCGCTGCGCATTGAAGCGTGTACGACTTGTGCTGCGAGCGACAGGTCCCTGTTCCCTGCCCGGTCGAGTCTTCCAACGTTCCAATTCATTGTTGATATCCAAGGTATCTTGAGTTGTTGCGAGTCTGAGGTATTTTGTCGACAGATTCTGCGCTTTTGTTTCGGCATTTCCTGCTCTTCGCCTCCCTGCAATCCTAAGGAAGCGTGGTACGTCCTTGTCTTCGAAACCAGGCGCGTCCAGGATAGTCAATTGTTGCTTTTTGTGTCTCTTTTTGAGCTGTTTGCGCGGGTGTGGCTGATTGGCTGAATTGCGGGCAGATGCTTTCTTACGACTGCCAGGATGAGGTACCGTAGAGGTATCATGGCTCCTAACAGTGGTAAGAGATTTTGGTTTCGCCCAAGTCTTTTTCAAATTTTGCTGTTTTCTTCTGGAAGTGTAAGCCTTTCGCTCCTTTGGAGCAAGCATAGCATCAATGGCATCGTCTTCCACGACATCCTCGATCCAAGGTTCTTGGCCATTGACAGAGACGTCATCCCTATCAATCATCACCAGATCGTCCGAGTCACTCTCCGAAGAAGCTTGAAGGGTCTCAGCGTCCAATGACATTCGTTTCTCCTGCCAACTTTGAGCACCCGTACCAATACGCGGTCCCCGTCGAGCTACTCCCCGCTCCAAAGCAGGCTTGACAGGTGAATGGCCGTTCCTACGCTGGACATCTTTGGAGTTTTGTTTCTTGACATCGAGCTTCAACCAAGAAGCTGGCAGTACACCCTTGATCCTTCGTCGAAGAACCTGCGCTCCTTGAGAATCATCTTCTGTGTTCTCGTGAGCAGAGGTGGTGGCATCACCATCGTTGCTGCTATCAGCCCCTGAGTCAGAAGAGCTCAAGCTCTGTAATTCAAGAGGCCTCTTGCTGCGTTGCCTGTCGGAGGACAGTATGGGAGTGGGAAGCGCGGCAGGCGTGGTGTCCCCTTGCGACAAAGCGTGCGTACCGGAGGTTATACCGTCTTGAGACGATAATGTTCCACGCGATCGAGGTGGTGAAGGGGGGACGATGAAGTTCGCACGGACCCTGTGTACTCCTTCCTCTGGAACGTCTTCATCTTCAGGGAGGTCATATATGCGATAGCCGTCATCATTGGTCCTCATTGGAGGCCTCACTGGTCGCTTGGAAGGCTTGAACAATTGTGTGGACCTGTTACCGACTTGAGTGGAGTGGCTTTGCAACAAGTCCGAGAGTGCGGGCAGATCATCGTCGAAACCAAGGTCTGCCGCCGTGTGCAAGAGACGTCGACTACGAATTGGACTCTGAGACTCTTCGTCATGGCTTTCTGGCAATGGGCTGGAAAGCCGTGGGCGGTTATCTGAGTCCTGTGCTTGACTGCTCTCATACGTGTCGGCGCCTTGAGAATCATCCTTCGTGGTTTCATCCGGTTTCGAGGCAGTGATTGGCACGTGGACGGGTCGCAACCCCCTTTCTTTGAGACTCTGCCGATATTTCGCGTCTTCAAGCGCGTATGGATGGAGTTGTATGGGTGCTCGAGGTCGGAAAGACCTCCTTACAACCGCGGCTGCCAAATGTTGAGCTAGGGTCTCATTGATTGGATGGTGAGTGGCTTCAACGTTCGTCGGTAGGAGAGCCTCATGCTCTGGAGACAAGCTTGGGCGAGGCGAAAGTGGTGGCGACGATGGTAGAGATGAGAGAGGACTGTCGGTCTCATCGTCTGCTCCGACTTTGGTGCCGACCAACACGTCATGGATGGTCTGCAAACCCTTGTGTAGTTCATTTTCCAGTCTGGCAGCAGTTGAATGGACAGACTCTTCAGGCTGAGGTACCGGCACTAACAGTGGTCCTCCACTGATAGAATGAGGCTGATTGATTTCAAGATCTTCAGTTGGCTCTCTCGCCACCTTCTCGTGCACACCATTGGGCGCATGCAAGATCTCTGATGAGCTTTCTGGAGTGATAGTGTCATGGTTGGCTGAAAGATCGAGGTTGCCATTTACAGGTTCATCATCCTTCGGCCTTAAGAGTCCATCCACTGACTGACGAAATGGGTGATCTTGCAGACCCCCATAGTTGGCCGTTACCAGTTGGACATCTCTTTCCTCCTCGTCTTCATCGTCAGAGTCTGGCACATAGCCCCGCTCCCTCCAATCGGCCATTGTCGTATTCCATGGTATTTCCCTGTTGAGATACAACTACTATGAAATCTGGACGCGAAACATTCTTCATCTATTCACGTCGACGCGTCGGGATCGAGGAAGCATAAATATTTGATGCTCCACCGTAGTGACGCCATGGCACGTGAACATTGACTCGGAAGATCCTCGGTCCATAAAATGTTGACGAGCAGTTTACAGGCATGCACGGGTTTCTGGATCAACATCTCGCACACCCACTGCAGGGGAAATAGAGGCTCAGGAGGAAGCATGAGTTCGCGACTGGTTGCAGGGGCAATGGTCATTGGCTTCGGGATCCTCAATGGTACTACTCGTCATGCTGTATCCTCAGCGGCAACCTGTTGATGTTATTCCAGGATATATGATCTTCAAGCCTGCGTTCGAAGAGATGGAAATGGAGAAACTGAAGAAAGAGTACAGAACGCGCCGCTGAACTTCCAGCATGAGTTAGTGACTGATTTCCTGCTTAGGAACGAACTGGCCGCGAATCTTGGGCCTCATCTGATTGAGATACCGGTGCAGACCATCAATTCGTCATCAAGGCAGCAAGCGAGCCAAACTGGCTGAAACAACCCCCTTCCTCCGTCGCGGGCCGCCCACGACGAGTCAAGAGCAGGAATGAAGACGATTACCAGATAACCCGATGCTGAATTGGACAAAACACAAAAGCGCCGTGCCACCAGCCTTCACGAACAGGTGCTGATGCGGTTCCGCCTTCGAGTATGGTCATGGCGTGATGTCGCGCCTCATCGCTCGACTCACCAGCATAGCGACGCATGTGATGTACCCGGGAAAGTCTCGCAGCGGAAGTCGAGAGACATACCACTCTCTTTGGTGGTTGTGCAGGCGAGCATTCAAGTCGCCTACCTTGGTCAGTGGTGGTGACTACAAATGCTTCCTACTATGAAAGCACTATATCGAGCCTCCGCAAGGCTCTTCCTCGACTCACAGTTGGTTGCAGCACCAGGTGAAAAGAACACTACTCTCGCACCACGACCACAGGTGGGTGTTCAGCAGTGTGTATTGCAGTTCTCGGATATGTAGGCTGGGTCTCTCCCATGGGCATGTAATTTCAGTCCTTGGACGAATATCGAGGGAATGAGCATTGTCTGCGAAGTCCACTACTCCCATTTTGTGCACTCATTCGATGCCGCCTACATGTTCGAGCGTTTCTCCATCTGACAACCTGGCACATTACTCAACTTCCTGCACGAGAGAGTTGTTTGATGACAAGGGTGCCCCAAAGTATTGTCCGACCCTCTTGCCTAACCATTCTTCTGGAACTCCGAACTTGATACCCTCTTTCGAACTAGTCCATCTAGTATATATTGGATTGGCCTTGGGCACCCATTCTTCCTCTTCGTACGGTGAACCGGTTGCTGCAGCTGCGGCCGCCGCCAGAGTCTCTGGCTTTGGAGCCGCTCCTCTTGTTTTGGATACTTGTGGTTTGAGCTGGGTGGTATTAGCTCAAAATCAACATTTGTCAGTCAGAAAGACGTACCAGACGGTTGAGAGCAGCCGTTTTCTCCTCCTGCACTTTGCGCTTCGTCAATTCTTTCCTCTTTCTGGCATGCTCATCCTTCTTCATTGCCTTCTCTGCGTCGGTGAAGAACTGAGAGCTGTTAGTGCATGCAATTCATCAGCAAATGGTGGTGGAACCTACCTTGCGTTGTTGTGGTGCCATATCAAGTGCCAGTAGGGTGCCTTGATCCTCCGGTCGACCTCGCTGCCTCTTAGTCAACTTAGCCAGATCAGGAGTCGCACTGCCTGAACCCGGTGTGTCATCGCTGCTATCCTCGAGATCATCGTCATCTGCATCATCATCTTCTTCCACTTCCTCGTCTTCGCCCACCGCGATGCCCTCCTGCATCTCCATCTCCTCTTCCTCCCCTTCAGCGTCTTCCTCATCTTCGTCATTGACGTTGGCTGTCGTATCGCCTTCTGCGTCTGACAAGTCAGAGGAATCGTCAACCTCGTCATCACCTGGGTCGTCTTCCATCTCTTGGTCTTCGACAGACTTGAGAGGCCCAACCTTGGCAGGTGTGACAATCAACTTCGGCTTTCCAATTTGTTTGCCATTTGGCTTTGCTGCAGGTGGCTTCAATGTGATCTTGGGAGGCTTGGGCGGAACGTGGCGCTTTGGCGGAGGCGCATCCTCCATCTCGACATCTTCGTCATCCGTTCCTCCCTCAGGTTCGGCACCGAGCTGGTCGAAGTCATTCATCGCCTCTTCTTCTTCCACTTCCTCCTCATCTTCCTCGTCCTCATCCTGTTCCGCGTCTTCATCTTCGTCGTCTTCGATGTCGCTCTCACCGAATTCGGCATAAGTCGGTCTTTGAGGGGCGCGTGTGCTAGTTCGTGCAGCTATAGCTGACCGGCGACTGGACCGTGGTGAGTCTAGTACTTGCCCGCCACCAAGGGTATCCTGGAGTGCTTCGACTTCATTGGCACGCATGACTTCTCGTAATTTGCTTGGGGGAGCCTTGACAGTCAGTTTTAGACTGTGTCGTCGGTCGTCTGAGGTGCCAACTCCTCGCTGCACCGAGGCTGAGGAGGTAGGCGCATTAGCAGCAGTTGGCTGGCCGGCGCGCCGCGGCCTGGATGACGGCGGAGTCGACGCTGCCGAAGAGCTGGGTATCTGGTCAGCTAATTCTTTCCTTTGCCGATATAGAGATCTGAGGATGACCATGATGACTACAAAACGTGGCAAGTGCTGATGATGGATGGATCTGCGTATGATAGAAATTCTGATGCAACGGATGTGACTTCGAGAGGCTTATCGTCCATTGTGGTCAACAGTGAGCCGCCACTCGACGAGCAGTCGCGACGGCGGCTAGGCGTTGACATCTTCCGCAAGGTCCCTCCGATGTTGCTCGTCACTGGCAAGACAGTTCGGTACCATCAATAGCCGGCGAGGTCACGAATATCGTCGATATCTTGCTCATGTCCAGTGCACAGTCTTTCTTGCTGCCGAGTTGGTGCTTTTGGGGATAGGAGAAACACAAGTGCGATACAAAGGTGATTTACTTACTCGTATCTGCCTGCTCTGCGCATTGAGTCGATTTTCCTAGGATCGTAGTCTTCACCACTGCCAGTGTCTGATTCTTCAGGATTGTCGTCGGTGGCATCACTGATTTGACGTCGCACACGCCGGTTTCTATCTGTCATTTTCAGGCTCGGCTAGGCGACCTTGCTCGTTTAGCTCGGCAACCCACTCTCCTGCGCGCGGCGGTTGATCTTGTGAGGTTTTTGCGGTGACCTAAACCCTGTTCCCTCTTCCCAAACGCGTTCTTGAACGTCTTAGAAGCAGCACAACATCCAGACCTATCGCTTGATTCGTTTCGGAATTTTCAGTAGATATCGTTTGTCCAATAAGACCCTAATGTAATGATATATCAAGCTGCCGGTATTAGGGACACACTGACGATATGGAAACGTAGCCAGAGGTATTTTGGATGTGGCTTGCTCCTTCAAATGCGGTATAGCGTCCAGTCGTGGCTAGGGAGGCCTACGATCTCAGCCCCATTATTGTCTTCCCCAGCCCAACGGCGTTGAGCCGAGGCGCAACCTTCATCACCTGCTCACATGCGTCTACACTTTGCGGTCTTGCTCATCAACATTTCTCACGACGCCAGCACAATCTCACGCGAGCACACTCTGACCCTTTGGCATGGCTCCGGATTCGAAGAATATACCTTCAATTCCAGTATGGCAGCGCAAACCAGACGACAATGCGCAGCAGCCAATCCTCCCTAGTGGACCTGTGTCCGACACCGAGTCGACCACCTCCACAGACCTCCCTCTACTCGACCAAGCACGCAAGTTCCTTGAAGATGAGTCGATACAAGACGCCCCACGAGAACGCAAGGTTGCCTATCTCGAAACAAAGGGTCTGAACCCTGAACAAATAGAGCAATTGCTGGGCTCTGAACCACAATCCTCCCCAGATTCGTCTTCAGCATTGAAGACAGTACACGATACCACACAAGACACCAAAGTAGAGCCTCAGGAGGCCCCGGCTAGCACATCGCCCACACCCGCCGGATCCTCACAACCTCAAACAGCCACCCCCAAACGAGACATCCCACCCATCATCACATACCCCGAATTCCTGCTCAAGCCTCAAAAGCCTCCACCACTCGTCACTTTCGAGCGTCTGGTAGACGCAGCCTACGTCTTCGCTGGCGTATCCGCCCTAACGTACGGAGCGAGCAAGTACATAGTTCAGCCGATGCTCGAAACCCTCTCCCAAGCACGGCACGACCTGGCCGAAAGCGCGATCGCCGACCTCGAGCAACTCAACTCGAAACTCGAATCCACAGTATCCCACGTCCCATACATAGCAAGTAGCACCATCCTCCAACGGAAGCCCGACGACGACCTCGAGTCCATCGACTCAGACCCAACCGAGCTCTTCCACCGGGACATCGCAACACAAACGTCTCCCGCACACTCGGGCTTGTCGACCCCCGACGAGAACTCAGCACAAAATCCCACCACCTCCCAGTCCTCACGGCTACGTTCCCTTCACGTATCGCTGTCCTCCTTAGTATCCTCCACCAATACACATTTCTCGGAAGACCGGCTCAAAGAGCAGGTCACAGAATTCCAGGGCGTGCTGGACAAGCTTTCGGCAAGCTACAATCCATTCCAGCTCGACTATGGCGGTTCAGCACTCACAAGCTATACCGACGATAAGAGTAAGAGCAGGAAGCCCGCGTCGGACAATGAGACGGCGAAGTTCAGGGCCGAGATTCGGGCGCTGAAGGGTGCCTTCCTGAGTTCCAGAAACTTCCCGACTGCAAGACCGGTAGCGCCTTATGCGCAGACTGGTAGATGAGGATTGATTGACGGATGGTCGACAAGGACTGACCTACAGTCCACGTACATATACCCGCTGCATTGGTAATCAAGTCTGATAGCAAGATATAATATGTCGTCGGACGCATTTCTTGGTCTCATCGTATTTCTATCTACCACTAAGTCGTACACATTTTTCGCTTCTATATTCCGTCAATGCACGGTAGCCCTACATACATGCATTAAAGCATCTCGTTGTCCAGAGTCCTCGTGCGTAGCATCCGACAACAGCGAAATTAGCATCGATGCTGCAGTCAGATATCTAAAACCCCCTAAGGCGTAGCTTTACACATGCCGACCAACCGTTTGACGCCGACCATCCAGTTCCCACACTCTTCCACCTTGTTTGTGTGCACATCCATCTGGATCTCACTGGCGGTTTGGAAGTCGCGGTTCTGGAGTGCCGTTGCCAGACCGACAATCTGGGCCACGGTGTCTGGCTTCAGCAGATCTTCGTTGTTGAGATGGTCGAATAGGATGTCCAGTCGTTTTTCCGTATCGCGGACCTGTGGCTCAAATGAAGCTGGGGCACGGGCTTTGACTCTTGCCATCTCTTCAGACAAGATCTGGAAGATTGGCTGGGCTGATGACGGAATGTGAGTACGGTCACCCTTAGCTACATGTAACTGTCAGTTGAGACTTAAGACATCCATTGACTCTCACTTACGAGGCTTGCGTGCTGGCGGCGGCGCTGCCTGCTTTGGAGGACCAGCAGGCTCACCACCTTGCCCTGCTTGCTGAGGTGGGCCGCTGCTTGGAGGAGGCCCGGAGATAAATTGCTGTGAAGGAGTAGGCAAAGGAGGCGCTGCCGACTGCTGAGGTATTTGAGATTGCGATGGAGCGCCATATGGACTTGGTCTAGGCTGTTGTGCCGGCTGGGATGGTGCATACGGGTTGGCGAGCGTTGGTGCTTGGAATGATGAGCCTTGCGGTGGTGGCGCAATAGTGGGCCGCCCTTGAGGTGCAACGCTGGGCTGTGAACCTGGCGCGGGTGCATAACGACTTGGTGCTGAGGGTCCATGTGAAGGTGGCGCATTGTAAGGAGATGCACCCCTGGGTATCGGTGGTGACATGATGTTCGGGCCTGTCAATGGAGACGTTACAGCAGGAGGTGCGTATGCATTGCTAGCCGCCGAAGCAGGCCGCTCAAAGGGTGCTTGCGTTGGCCCTCCAACTAAAGGCGAGGTGACTCTGGGTGGTGGCGCTGAGCCTTTAGGTGGTGGCGGCAGAGGTGAGGCTCGTTGGGTGGGTCTGAAGGGAGGCGCTACAGGAGGAGAAGGCTGTTGAGCGGGCACTTGACTGTATGGATTCTGAATAGGCTGATTCGTGACACCGGGTGTGCCTCTCCTGGATGTTGTTGGCGGCTTGACAAATCCTTCAGGAATATCGTTCCAGTTGGACATGTTCTTGTCCTGGGACGGCGGAGGTACGGCAGGAGACTGTGTGAATCGTGGAGGAGGAGGGAACGGATTGGCTTGAGGATAGCCATAACCCTGCGGAGGACCTTGTGGCACACGCATTTGCTGTGGAGGTTGATATCCACCAGCTGGAGCATACGGATTCACAGGCGCTCCAGCAGCTGCGGGAGGCGCGTACGGGTTAGCTGGTTGCGCCGGAGCACCACCGAACGGCGTCGGCGCCTGAGGACTGCTGATGAACTGTGTAGGTGCTTGCGGGGCTGGTGGCGTGAATGTGTTCGTTGGTGGTTGGAAGGCAGACATGCCAGGTAGTGGCTTATTTCTTGACGGTGTCGAAGTTGTTTGAACCTTCGCAGACGGGGCCACGGGCTTCTTCCTCGCCTGCTGGATCCGGCTCCTTGCAACATCTGCTCCTGGATAGCTTGCAGGCAGCAGGTCCAAGTATCGTTGTGCCACGTCCAACTGGCCTGACCCAGCCACGATATCAGCATATTCTAGATATTTGCTGTACAGTGCTTCGAGCTTCCAGTCTCCAGTCTTTGATAGGTCCCTGTCTTGGAAGTTCACAACCTTCCTGAAGATTGTGACCTTCTCGATGAAATCTTGAAGACCATGAGCATGCAATGAGAATGCAGACGACGCGTTTGCGTCTGTGGCTCCGGCTTCTTCATGCTCTTTAAGCTCTTGAATCCAGATAGCGACCACCTTCTCCAACTTGGAGCCAGCCAAGAAGCAGAAGGTTGCGTCCTTTCGAGCCACTGAAGACTGCTCGTCTGCCTGCTCTTCAATTCTGTCTCCAAGCGCTTCGCATAGGTCGGGAAATTCCTGCTCGTCTGCAAACGTGCACAAAGTAGCCATGACCTCTTTCCAATTAGACAGATCGGCGTTATGGACGGTGTCCCAAAGATTCTTGCCAACAATGGATGCGAGAAGGCGAAGGTAATTGGGCCCGCCTGACTGTTTTGCAAAGTATGCTTCTTGGGCCTTCTTGATGCAAGATTCACCTCCACAAATGGCGATCATAAAGGCATCAGACATTCTGTCCTCCTGGAGGCATACATCCAAAGCTTTATCGAACTGTCCCAACGTCAAAGCTCGTGTGATCTTCTTGTCGCTTTCAGATTCCGAGCCGGTATATATCTGGAAGGGATTGTTTGTCCTTGAAACCTTAGTCGCCGCGAGTTCAGACAGGAAGTCTCCATCGGCCGAGCCGGCCCAAATCGATCCAAAGCGTCGGTGTCTTGAGGCACCGTTGACTGATTCTGTCTGTTCTCCTGACTCGTCATCAGCCTGGTTCTGCTGTTTGACCCCGTTCGTTGCTTCTTCTGGAGTATCTTCGAAGCCGAGATATTTGACAATTTGTGCCCTGGGGTTCTTTGACACCAACGTTTCAATGATCTTCCAATCTGCTCGCTCGGCATCTGTTTTGGCGGACTCGATTCTCTCCTCGCATAATGAAGTTACATCACCAGACTGAATAGCCTTCTCGAAGCTTTCTGTTGCGTCACCAACACTGGAGTCGACCTCAAATTTGCTGATGCTGACCTTGGAGGCTCTTGACTTGCCAGGGTCAGCTTGACGAACACTGATAATCCTGCCACCAAATCCGAAAGAGACGGAAACCGGCCGCTCAAGCCATCTAGGAGCTTTGGAAAGCGAAAAGGAAGATGCTTGAGGCTGTGTCTGGACTTGCGAGAAAAAGTCTTCGCCGTCCGCAGCCTGGCTCTGTGTTGTTTGCTCGCTGCTTGGGTTTGTGTTCTGAACTGACTGTATCTGAACCTTGCCGTCGAAAGATGCAGTGGCAAACATGTTTGGGTTGTGCGGATTCCACCTCGTCTGGAATGTCCAGTTGGTCACAACAGGATACTCTCCATAAGCCTGACCCGTCTGAGGATTCCATAGCATGGTCCTGTTGTCTTTGCCAGCTGATAGCAGAAGATCATGATCCTGTGGGCACCAGGACAAAGACAAAACTCCGGACTCGTGTCCTCGTAGGATCTTTTCGGGGGCATTCGAGTTCCTTAGATCCCAAACCAATATGACTGGCTCTTGTTCCAATGGTACAGCAGTAATCAGTCGTGTAGGCTTTTCGGGATCCCAAGCAATAGCACTTGCGGGTTTCCGCTGGTAGTTGTTGAGCGTCAAGCTCTCTTTCCTCGTCTTCATGTCCCATACTGTCACAAAACCTCCACTGCTGCCTGTAACTAGGATGTTGGACACTTTCTTGTTCCAGTCCAAGCAATCGATGTCATCCGCACGGGCGGCTGTGCTTCCGAGCCGTATAGGAGAGTCGAGATGATTCAAGTCTGAGATGAACAGTTCACCTTTTGAGCCACCGGTCGCGAGGAAGTTCGGTATCTTTGGGTTGAATTGCAGTGCCTTAATAGCACCTGTATGTATCTTCTTGTCAAACAGGCTTGCTCCTACGGCGTTCGTGACGAGCTGTTCCGCATCCCATAGACCCAAAGACCCACTGTCAAAGGCGCCTGCAATTATCCCTCTCTTGCGTCCTTCTTCTGCGGGTGTCCAGGCGAGGTCGTGGAAGCTACCAGATGTTAGAAGAGAAGATTCAGCAGACAGACTGGACATTACCCTGATTCAGTTGGAAGTGTCACAGAAGGCTGCAACTCCTGGCCTTGTTGAGCATTGTCAAGGTCGAGATCCCACAGCTCCAGACAGGTCTCGTTACTGAAATCGACGTCGACAGCCCCAGATTTTGTTCCAGTCGCAATCCAAGGTGCTGTGGCATCAGGAGACCACGCGAACGCGGCGGTGCGCGGTATCTCTCGCAGACGCACCATGACGGGAGAGATTGCCAAACACGATAGAATTCAAGGAGCGTGAAAGAGACAAAATCAGTAAGTCATGGGCAAGAAGAGAAGGATTGGCAACACGGAGAGTATGAGATGCTGGTGGACAGACTGTCCTTCGTTGACTGTACGCAACTTCTGGACCTGTGAGGACTGTGCAACTTTCTGGACACCGTACTCCGCAAATACATTGATGAGTGTGGCCCAAGCCGTCATCCCTGACATCCACCAGGACCTTAGCGAAGCGTTAACGGGCGGGCCGCCGCTGAAGACAAAGTACTTGGCACGTGATATCGAGATTTCGTTTTTACGGAATTCTTCATTTCCATGCTGCGACCAGATAGTTGTCGCATGCAGAACTGAATACACAAAGAGGTCTATCATGGCCGAAACTTCGAATCGACCCAACAGCACGGTGTATGTTGGGGGACTGGACACCAATCTCGTCACAGCTGCGACACTCTCGGAAGCTTTTATTCCATTCGGCGAAATAACAGATATAACCCTCCCAAAGCCTGAGGCACCATCCTCAACAGACCTGCATCGCGGCTTCGGCTATGTTGAGTTCGAAGATGCGGTCGATGCGAAAGAAGCCATCGACAATATGGACCAGAGTGAGCTTTACGGACGGGTGATCAAAGTAGCATTTGCCAAACCTGATCGAAAGGAAACGGGAGAAGTTGGGTTAGGAAGCACGACTGCAATCTGGGAACAAGTGCGTTTCATCCGCCTCTATTGCTATTTTCTTCTGCTTTTCTCGTCCTCTTAGTCAGTACCTAACGTTTGCGACACAGGAAGACTATTTGGCCAAGTATGCTGCAGCAGCGAACGAGGACAAAGCCGCCGTAGAGCAGTCAAGAAATGAAAGGCCCGAAGACCCTATGCAAGGACTTGAAGGTCTCGACGTCGCTGGGCCGAAGCCCGAGTGAGCCCAGGGGAACCTTCAAAGCAAAAGGCAGATTTCAGTTCTCAGGGTTCGAGCGTTCAACCAGACAACAAGCCTTGTGTGCCCCGCCAAAGGGGAATGGTCGTGACGCGCAGTCGATTATTGGAAGCTTTGTTCAGCAAATCCAGAGGCATGCGCTGCAGTACCGGCACCGAGGCCGAGACCTCATTCCAGTACCATCACAGACCTAGCCACGGCGTTGTAGCGTCCGGGGAGAAGAGACGCGCTTTCAGTACGGGAGATAAAGCGAAATCGAGCGAGGCTGCGCTTCAAGAAAGGGCATGGGAAAGCAAAGATATGCCAATGACCTATTCATGGCATTCTGACTGGATATATACAGGTCCTTGCATTTTGCAATTCATGCTCGGCAATTCTGATATGGCCTCGGTTGCCATGTTTTACACCTCCTGCATATTCATATTTGCTTCTCCTTCGCCTTAATGAGCTTTCGGTGGGTTGCGGTGCAGACGTAGGGTCTTGTCCGTCAGGAGCTTCTTCGACATAGCGAAAGCAGCAGCGAAGAGAGCGAAGCTGGAATCGTGTGAGCGCGATGGTTTACAGTGTCTTTCGGCATATTTTTGGCACGTACAGGATGACGATACCGAGGGGTATCAACTCCGGAGGAACCTTCTTGAGGCTGCGAATTCTCTGGGTAATGGTGTGCGCTGTATTCATCGCTAGTCAGATAGTTGCTCGAAATGGTTCTCCCACCAGGGCTACCCACCACTCTGGTCGTCCTCCTGCAAGATTTATCAGTCTCTAACCCAGAGCAACCGGTCATTTCGCATGAACTCACCTTCGATCGGAGCATTGTCCGGGTGTTGTGGAATGGTCTGTTCTGCCTCAGAGCCGCCTGACGTATTGCTGGCTGCCTAAAAGCAGCTGCCCGCAGAGGCTGCAACCTCAGTAGTCGTGCAGTGTTCATTTTGGTTGTGGTAAAGGAGTGGAGAGTGAAGAACAATGCTTGAAAGAGGTCACTGAGGTGCAATGATGTCGAAGTTCGTATGCCCTTTCAGAAGCTCTGGCCGATGGAGATGGGCAGATCACCAATCAGCATTCAGGCATACGGGCCTTGGCGGAAACTGCAACTGAACCTCCCTCAGGTGACACTAGACCTTGACATCTTTGAGCTTCAATTCGCGTTTGCTGCAGCCTCCTTCCAACCCGGGTACTCAAACGTGTCCTACTACAGCTACAGACGCCAGTCACTACATCCACAATGGTCGAGATCGATACACCTGATGCCGAGGAGCTCGGAGGAAATGTCACCAAGCCCTTCAAGTTCGTGACTGGTACGATTTCAATCTTCTCAAATGCGCCGCTGGAGCTATTACTGACCTGCTTTTACAGCTGGTTACGATGCTCGATTCCCCAACCAAAACCAGTACGCTCGCACGAACGATTCTCGGCTGTTCTGGGCCCACTAACGTTACCATAGGACCAAGCACTGTTGGCAAAACTATGTCGATTATCATAAATGCGTACTAGCGAAGGGAGAGGATTTCAAGCCATGCAGACAGGTACCGCAGACACGCAGGCATCGTTCAAAATGAGAAGAAAAGCTGATAGTGACAGTTCTTACTTGCATACCGATCACTCTGCCCTAGTTCTTGGGTTGCTAGGTGGAACGACCAGCGAGAAGCCGGAAACTTCCCGGTTGACTTGGAACATTAGATGGCAAGAGACGGCGACGAAGTGGATTCAGGCGACGCTCCGGGAGTGAAAGACGGAGCAAGCACTGTACATAGACAGAATACCAGCTCCCATCCGTCCTTCCAGCATCTTTCTCTCTCTGCAGCAGCAAACCTTCCTGGGCATCGAACACAACCACTATTCTCTCCAACCGCAATGCTAACGCCTAGGTTATACACTGGCGAATGTTCTGACCTCGTTTCATGGTGTCGA
The DNA here is from genome assembly GCF_022695815.1 of Exophiala viscosa. NCBI lineage: Eukaryota > Fungi > Ascomycota > Eurotiomycetes > Chaetothyriales > Herpotrichiellaceae > Exophiala > Exophiala viscosa. Next base: position 1,095,092 of record NW_026944355.1, on the reverse strand, counting down.
TACGTGTCGGGTGGGAACACTGAACCTGCCGATCTCAATCTATCAGACTCCCGTCTACTTTTATACTAAAACAACCATCGAACAGCAATGGCGGAAGATCGTCAAAACGGAGTCATATGGAGGATGGCTCGCCTGGTGCTGGGAATTGCCTGCATGTCATGCTTAGCATACTCGAGTGCGGACAACATGGCAGCATCTTCGAGGTACACATTAGGTATGCATCAAGCGGCAGTGTTAGATTTCCCGCGACAGGAACGCACAACGTACGTACTACATGTCCATCACCAATAGTCCTTGTTTGCAGATGCGCCCGCGATTAGATCTATCGAAGAAGTCGATTGTACACATGAATGGCGCCTGATCTTCGGCTAATATGGTACATATAAACACGCATGGAGAATGCTTGCACCTGCCACTCGTAGTAACGTCAGTCCTTACTCATATATGTGAAGGGGAAGCATGAACTCAGATCCGATTCGTATTCGCCATGCTCATTTGCTCTGCCACAGTCGTCAGAATATCGGCAACACATAACGAACGAACCGTTTGCTGCCGATTCGCATCACTTCCCGCATTCCGCACGTGCAGGGACGGGTTGTACAGTGACATCACAGCTGAATGATATCAACCAACTTTTATATCATTGCTTCAACATATTGCATCGCACTCTTTTTCGATACCCATCACAACGAAAGATCAAGAATCATCTCAAAATGGCCGAAGTATGTCGTATCACATTTTAAGATGGCGACGATTATACTGACACGAACCAGCAAGCAAAACAGCAATACATGAACCTGAGCGCGGAGGACAAGAAGATCCTGGAAGACGCTCACAGAAACGCCAGCAACCCTCAGCATCCTGCGAACCCAGAGCATGCTCATGTAAGTCCTTTTACCTCTCTGCCTGTGTTCAATCCATGCTGACAACATCGTGAAAAGCACGGTGAATTCGCGAAGAAGTTGTTTTCAAAGTTCGGAAATGCTGCGGTGTGGGGTGCTGGCGCTACATTTGGTGCAGATACCGTCAACAGTCTGCTTGGGCGGTAGACGGATATCAGTTTGTTGAGTTGCAGCGAGCAAGCGCATGCACCAAGACATCGGGCCGCTGGCATACGGGCTGAGGTTGAGCACACGGAATCATCCTTACCTGCTGTGACATTCTTAGTTTCATTGAGCATGGCACCAGATACGCGCCTGCTCTAGATGTCTTCAATAAACGAGTTTCAAGTGTAACAGTCGCTCACGCATGGCAATACCCTCACCGGTCGTGTGATTTGACTGCCTATAAGTACAGGATCAAATCTTTTAGGCATTGTCATCAAATGCAGCAGCGTCAGTTTTGATCGCAACAGACGTCATGTTCAGGATGATATCGTTCCCGAGAGAGCCATTATCCAGTAACGGAGTATCTTCGGCTGTCACAGACAATGCTTGCGAAATCACGGCACATAGTAGCCGTACGCTATACATCCTGGATGATAGATATTGTTTGAGGGTCAACTTGTCGCATGGGTTCATCGAAGGATCAACTGCTGCTCTGGATCATGGACGCAAGTAGACTGCAGGAATAGTGCATGAAATGTACAACACATAGTGACCACGTGATAGTGCCCTTCAAGTTGCATTGGTAGGTATGATTTGGTCCTGCATGCTCGACACAGGCCGGTCGCTGGCGACCATGATGGCATCTGTTCGATTGGTAACGGAAATGTCCACCATGAATCTCAGATGAAAAGGGACCATAATACCAGTATCGTGCTGTTGGATGCCAATGCCATTGGCTCACGTTCTGGACCAAGCCGACTTTTGCTGCTTGACGGGTCGATTCCGAAGACGTCAAGGTCACCACAGGAATGCTGCTACTTCACAGACGCATTCTTCACACTGATGCGACTGTTTCTAGCAGTGCTTCCAGGAAGGAACTATTCAGTATCTGACCTAGAATGCAGAGATCAAGGAGACCATTCCTGGCACCAATCACCAGTGAACAGAGCATGAAAGCATCAGAGATGCATCTCATATTGTCATGTAGCACCGAAGCTGCGTATCAAGGCATTCCAATATTCGAATATGTTGTTTGTCATGGTGCTTTCATTTCTTGACCGAACTTCTTCTCAGAGCTTCCAACAATTCCGGTCGTGCGTGCAAAAGCTGAGCGGCCTGGGTATAAGCGTACCACTGTCTCGATCTCTTGTGCTTCTCGGGCCACTCTGCCCTCTCTTCGGTGACGGTCGCCTCGAAAAAGTGGTAGCTGGCCTTGGGTGCATTCTTGGTAACGGAAGTCGTAGGTCTCGTATCGGGGATGTGTCCTAGGTCTCTTTCGACTCTGCATATAATACCTGCTTCTTCCCAAGCTTCTCTCTGAGCAGCTGCAGAAGCTGTAGCCTCGTCTAGTTCCCAGCCGCCTTTGGGAAGAACCCAGCCGTTGCGGCGTGTGGACTGTATGAGGAGGACTCTAGTCTTGTCCGCAGATAAGGGCACAATGCCAGCCACCAGCCTCTCACCCTTCGGGCCGTACCCTGACGAGCTGTCAGTCTCAGAAGCAACGGGAAGGACAGGTTATCCAATGGGCATACGTTGATTGGCAGAGCCAGTACGAGAGGTCATAGACAGGTCCTTAGCCATGTTGGCAGCTTGCAGGTCCAGGGACCAGCCTCAGACTTGAAGAAAAGATGGACCTTGGTGTTCTCTCGTTTGTTTCTGGTATTGTAAAGCAAAAGCGAGCGTTCGAAGAGACGGTGAACAGGGCACGTGGGAACACTTTCGAGCTGCTCCGGTGTGTACGGCGTGGCTTCGGTCGGTCTCGCAGGAGAGAAACTCAAGGGATCACAGGTGGCCCATGATGGTGGATGGCAGCTGGGGTTTTGCGATAGAGCGCAAGGATGGGAATCAAGTGCCTTCAGTCCCGTGTAGAACGGGGCTGAGGGAAGAGGGTTGACGTGCAGGACAGTCTGAGAATGGGCACCGCCATAATTTGTAGATTTTCTGGCGCAACTGAATTCGCATCTAGTTTTTGGGGTGGACACGAGCATGAGGCTTGAGCATCGCAGAAAAGCAGTAGCGGCGGATGAGCATCCACACTGGGATCTTTGTCAGTTGACAGCTTCTCTGGTTCGCTGCTCTGCCTGCAGTGGTTCCTTGCCAGTCTCTCGCATGCATTTGATGGTCCCTCGAGGAGCACACGACGTCCACACACGTGCTCAACTTCACGTTTATACTGGTCTAAATGATACCTCCCCGCCTGCTGCCGACGTCCGTTTCTCCCACCATCCCTCACCGTCTGTGTTGCTCACGCGAGCGCCTCCTTTGACCTCTGTGGGGGTTTCTCGTACCAGTGCTTCAGGGGTCCATCCTCCGAAAGCTGCCTCAATTGGCTGGCTCATGACGGTCGTGTGCATATCCCACTCTCTGGTCGAGATGACCGTTTGTTCTCCGGTCAACATCTAATCAGAGCTCGTCATTCTCACGACTTGCAGCACATCAAGTCAGGTGACATCACACTCCTCGCTTCAACCTGCAACCACATTGCTTTTCAAAGGAACCGGTCACGGACATTATCCCATCTTTATAATAAGGCCGCCGCCGGGTGTGGGATTTGCGGATGATCCCTTGCAGCCTTGCTTCCGTATGAGCCGCGTCGCATCTCAGGATCGCTTCAACTGCTGTCATGACGAACGAGATCTCTCTGTTGAAGCCTCTAGGTGAGTCAAGTCGAAGAGTTGCCCATCAAACATGACACCTCCATTGCGAGATTATCGAAGCTGTCGCGTGACTAATCCATCCACGAAAATGCGCCCGACCATCGTCACGTTGACTACTAAATGCTGATATATGCAGGCTACCAAAGAAAGAACTCATGTGGATATTGCAAGAGTGCCACAGGCAGTAGGTCAGCCCTTTTTGTTTGTACACAGCCTCGCCACAAAGTCCATGATGCTATTTCTTCTGTCTTATGCTTATCGCATCATGCAGGCTCATCATTTTATATATCATGCGACAATATGAGAGTTGATCATTATCAGGAATTGATGGACAGGGGTTGGAGGAGATCAGGCACACTCTATTACAAACCTGACCTGCCTCGATCATGTTGTCCACACTATACAATTCGGTATCGATTGGTCATCATGTGTCACCGAAGACAATGCTAATGGCGATAGGCTCAAAGCGTCAGAATTCAGGTCGAAGAAAGACCAACGTCAGCCCCTGAATCGATGGAACGATTTCGTACTAGGACCGGAATATCGGCGACAAGCTGCCATACTGTGTCCTCGAAGTAGAGAGTAGGTCTTTGGGAGATTGAGACTCTTACACTGACACTCATAGGGAAAAGCGACGGACGCGAGACAAGTTCGAACTATTGACTGCTGTTCACAAAGCTGAATACGACCATGTGAAACGTCCTGTCAGCAAGCGGACCGGACAGCCTATTGAACCGGCCCATAGGTTCGAGGTCAGCCTTGAAGGGGATGGCTTTAGCAAAGAGAAGTAAGCACGAAGGGATGAGGATCGGCATCGAAAACTGACGTAACTCAGGTATGGGGTCTTCATCAAGTATCAGGTAGAGATACACAAAGATCCCATCTCGCGATGGGGTGAAAAAGCCTTCAAGCGCTTCCTCTGCAGTGGACTGGACCGCAAGATACTCAAGATTGACGGGAAAACCCTCAAGTTGGGGTCTTACCATCAATGTTATCGCCTGGACGGAAAACTTGTTGCGGTCGCAGTCCTGGACTTACTCCCACACGCAGTGAGCTCGGTGTACTTGTTGTGAGTGCCTTGGTGTCGCTACCACTTTCACAGCTAACGTTGTTCTACAAGCCATGACCCCGAATATCAGCAATGGGATTTCGGAAAGATGAGTGCACTTCGCGAAATAGCGCTGGCTCTAGAAGCGAAGTATGAGTACTACTACATGGGTATGCTCGAATTCAGCTTCCGATTTTACCAAAACTAAACGACATTCAGGTTATTATATTCATTCCTGCATCAAGATGCGTTACAAAGGTACCTTTTCGCCAAGCTATCTGCTTGGTAAGTTATTCGCAAGTAGTCCAGGTTAGTGCTCTACTAAGACTTCTACAGATCCTGAGAGTCTGGAGTGGTGTCTGTTCGATGAAAACTACCGACATGAGCTCGACAAGAGAACATATGTATCACTTTCGCACGACCGCATATATGGACCACCAGGTGAACATATCAAGGAGCATTCAGACCAAGCTTCAGCGTTGCCAGCTGCGAATGCCAATGCAAGAGATGCTCCAGAGACCACGAAAGAAAGATCCGACACCTACGACGACGACCAGGACCTTGAGTTCGACGATGCGCCTAGCGACGAAGAAGACGCCGAGATACCTGAAGGGTCATTATTTGATTATGATATTCCTGGTGTACTTACCAAAGAGGAGGTGAAAGGCCTTGATTTAGACCACTGGCGACTGCTGGTACGGAATGCTTTGGTCGAACTGGAGGTGATTACCCACGCAAATCCTTTTCGGCCCGACATCGTACTAACAAAGCTGCAGGATCTACGAGGTTGGGAAGATTGGAAAATAGATGATCCCGGGTCCATCAAAGGTATTGCTGCTGAAATGATCGCCGCGACTGGCCCCGAATTACTCCAGAATTCTGCCCTTGTACTGTTCTGAGCTCATCTTAAGCACGCACCTGTTGCGGCCCACCCAGCGGGAAGATGTCAGACCGAATCGTTGAGCGGTAAACCAACTTGGACTGTGTCAGCAGAAGACGCTGAAGCTTCAGAGTATCAACATCACCAGGGGCAGATCTAACCCTTTAAGTTGACCTAAGTCGAGAACATTTGTTCGTATGGAGCGCAGCACAGTCATTCGCTGTTCTGGACATTCGTGAATACGCAGTTCTCGGCTGTTCCATCTGCGTGAGACATAGTGTTTGCTTCGAACGGACTGCGTTGCTGGCGTCTTTCGCGCGACTGCTCGGCATCATTCGGCTGGATATGGCTGTCAAAGAGTGAAACCATGGCTTCAAACGGAGGCAGTTACGCTCCAGCAGTATATCAATGAGTCCTACTTCACTCCGCCCCGTCAGTCACTTCCACCTATGGTGCGATGACTGCCCCCACAGATTCTATCTTATCTATAAATGCAGCTTCATCGAGCAGCTTACCACATACCACGCAACCCCATCTCAAACATCAAGAGTCGAGCCAACAAGATGAAGACTTCTTCCACTCTGCTGTTCTTGATCTCTGCTGGATCAGTCGTTCTGGGACACAAGTCTTACTCCGACCACCACAATCCTCATCGACGCTCCAGCCAGTATTATGGTCACTCACAGCATCATGAGATCTCTGCAGGCCATCTTTCGACTCACGACACTGCAGGAAGTTTGACCTTCGAGACGCATTCTCCCTCTGCGCCAATCCTACCGAGCAGACCAACGATTGCGCCTTCGTCCATGCATGATCAAGCCCACTCACCATCTCCATTACCTACTTCACACGTTTTTCCACCAACCACAGGTGGACATCCTTACCCTATCGAATCGCTCGTGAAGCGCACTGTATGCGTTGCAGGCGGCTCGTCTTGCCTTGCGAATCAACTTTGCTGTCCAGCTGGGTCGTACTGTACAACTGATTCGCTTGGAAATGGTGCTTGTTGCGAGAATGGTGCTGCGTGCATCGGGGTGGTAACTAGTATGAGAGGATCTCTTCTCCCAGTACAAACTGCCGCCACCGCTGCATTGCCTGTGCCTGGCGCTGCAAATCTGAAGCGCCCTGCAAAGGCTTTTGTCGCGCTGACTAACTTGATGCGGTTCGGTTTGGCCATGCCGCCACCTGTGGGTTATGGTACAACTGAGAGCACAACAGATGTTGGAGCAAACTCAGCAGCTGCAAAACCACCACTCTACCAGGACAGAGGCGGTCTAGGATTTCACGCGGGCGGTGGTAGTGAAGCCTCGAGTGGTGCCAACATGCCTCGCCCGCTGAAGGTCTTTGCAATACCAGTTGTGTTGGCGAAGCGTCTGTCAGCGGCACCAATTTTCCCTGTGAACAAGTTTCAAGGCATCAAGACGCCACTCCCTGCAGAGGATTGTGGTGCTCCTTTCTGCTCGGCTGCGTCACATGCAATGGCAAATCCTCTGAGATACCCGGTATGGTTGGTTGGTCAAGTCTTGGGTCTGTTTCGCCACACAATCTCGCAGGGCCTATACTACGAGGAGAGCGCACTGATTATTGACGGTTTGGTTCCCGTCTCGGCTCATGTGCCTTTGGACACGGCCAGCACGATGACAAATATAGCAACCATTGCGCAGACAATCTCTGCTGCAGCGTTGCAGGATTCACGCGACGAGCATGATGGCGAAGACGATGCGACAGACAACAACGAAAGCGAAGACTTACGACAGTCTTTGGACTTCAACGATGGTTATGCTCCCACAAAAGTCAACATCAGCGAGAAATTAGGTGGCTATGCACCTGTCAACGAAAAAGCGCTCAACTCAACAGCTTCGTCAATCCAATCCTCCGCTTTAAGGAATGTGCTTCGACAACTGAGGTCGACTGTGAGGAGCTTCGGTTGGACATTCGCCAGCAGATACGCCTACGCTGGGGTGCCATTGAAGCAAAGTGAGGTGGCCAACGCTGGGACTGGCTGTCATGACCTCGACATCGAGGACGAGAGCTCCGACTACGCAAAAAACGCGTGCGAAGGTCTAGGTGTAGGGAGTGCTTTGATGACACTCTGGGGCAGAGTTGGCGCATAGGTCAAGCTCTTGAGAAGTTCACCTCTGTAGGGTTATTCTATTCTGTCTAGGCTCTGAACTCAAGGCACCGGAAGTCAAGCATGTAGAAGTCATCTTCACATACATTCAGACAGACAACAGAGAGCAGCTGATTGTGGTCTTGCCTTTCCATACCCAATCGTTACCCTGGTTGCAGCGTGCAGACTTGCAAGATGTTGACAAGCACCACTAAATACCTACATATTAATCCTTGCTGTCTCAATGTCCCCGGCCTTATCCGAGGAACAGCCGATCACGGTCGATATTTGGCATGTCTGGCGAGGCCAAAATTTCTGGAAGCGGCCATCGATCGGAGCTTCAACCCAGTCGTGTGCTCAATACATCATATGCATCCTGAGACTCTTTGCCATCGTATCCTTCCTCCTTTCTAATACCTCAACTTTGCTGTTATCTGTTCATACTTACAAGATGTTACGAAAGCAACTCTTACGGCAGTCCCGCACCATCTCAGAGTCTCTCTCGGCCCTGCCGCAAGTGCGCCGGTCGCCATTCTCCTCCGCAACTTTCATTTCACCTCGCTCAAGTTTGCCCGCTTCATACTCTCCGAGGATAGCACGAAGATGGCAATCTTCAGAAGCAGAAAAGAAACCGGCGGAGACGCCTGCATCCTCGTCAGAAGAGTCTAAACCTACGGAGGCGCAAGAAGATCCTACGAAGCAGGAACTCGAGAAGGCGAAGAAGGAAGCAGTCGACTTGAAGGTATGCTAGTTCACTCTGTCACTATCCCACTATTGACACTTCTTCCAGGACAAATACCTCCGCTCCGTCGCCGACTACCGAAATTTGCAAGAGCGGACGAGACGAGAAGTAGAGTCCGCAAAGCAGTTCGCTCTCCAACGCTTCGCCACCGACCTACTCGAATCGATAGACAACTTCGACCGTGCTCTTGGCTCGGTTCCTGAAGCGGCACTTGGCAATGCTGCCACGACCTCGAACACCTCATCCTCAGACGCCAATGCCGCCGCTTCGACAGAGGCCACATCGGAGCCCAACAAGGATCTATTGAACCTGTATTCTGGTCTTAGAATGACGGAAGAGATTCTCATGAACGTCTTGAAGAAGCACGGTCTTGAGAGATTCGACCCACTGGAAGGAGGTGGACGCAAGTTCGACCCCAACACCGACGAGGCGACCTTCTTCACCAAGGTTGAGGGCAAGCAGGATGGAGACGTCTTCTACACACAAAGTAAAGGCTACAAGCTCAATGGAAGAGTCGTAAGAGCCGCTAAGGTCGGAGTGGTCAAGAACTCCTAGACAGCAGGTGCCGCTGTTCGTCCTTGCAACACATCATTGCGCAGGTCACATTGACAGCAATGTGCATCATTCAGCCGACATTGGAGTATGGACAATGTCTGACTGTGTACAAAAATTTAAACTACTCAAGCTCAAGAGCTGCGCTCCGGAAGAGGGAAAGAGACGAGATTCTCCCCAAAAGCAATGTTTTTGAAGCTATGGAGTTGTGTTCCAATACTCACTAGAAACGAGACATCATGTGAGGAGCAGATGACGGCTAACATGTTCCGTCGAGGACTTTGCATAGGGGAATTTGTGTTTAGGCGGTAGTGGCATGGATTGCCCATGACACGATATCATCTTGTACTCTTCTCTGTTATCATTACACATTTCTGGCTGTGCCGAAAGATTGAGAGTGGATGGAGGCTCGAAGATCTAGGCTGTCAGAGTAGATAGTCGAAGAGACCCTTATGAGCCTGTACTGTAGCTTTCTTCTATGAACGGCAGGGGTGAGAACAAGTCAAACCTTGCCGTCAATATACCATCGCTGCTCTTTTGAAGAGAAGAATTCTACCTACCAGGATCGAAGCCTGACATTGTGTGCTTCAAGGCCGGAGTTAGCCTGACATTCGTTAAGGACATGTCACCATGGCTTGTACATACATCTACAATAGGACGTCTACGTATCGTGCTACGCCCGCACCGTTAGGCTACAGCATGCGGCAAGGGCCAGGTCCAGGTGGTGTGGATGGCGAGGGTGTGGACGGTGAGGGTAGGGGTGAGGAGGGGATGACAAGGAGGTCAAGACCGGGAAGTAAGGACTAATCACTCTTCTCCAGAGTCAAGCATAAAGCTTGCCAATGATGAAAAGTGTAGAAGCCTCCTATCGATGTTAGCCAACAACAGCAAACGACGTTCATCAAGAATCTGAGGACCCGGCCATGGTAATGAACAAAATCGAGCAGATTACGCGCTCTCATCATGGCACTCCGACCATCCCGCCTCTCCAGACCGCAGCGACAAGTAGCTGGGGCCGACCAGAACGGTGAGCCAGACTAGCATGTCCTGGAAGAGGCGCCTCAGTTTTTGTAAGAATAGAATACATACCTGTTCGGTTTATTTGGGCCAAGGTGTGAAGAGAAGAAAGAAAAGAGGAAGGAAATCGGGGAGGAAGGGGGTATATATAGACGGTAAGATCAATCCAGATCAACTTGTGGGTTTGCGGAAAGTCCATTGCAGCAGTGCCAGATCAGAAAGTCAATAGCAAAAGGCAATCGCTGGACCAGAGAGAACGGAAGGTTTGATCTGATCCTGATCGCTCACTCGTTGAGGGCCTGTGGGATCGGCAGCATCGTGGTGTTGAGGTCTGGTTGAGGAATCAGGCAGAACAGAGAATCGCGTGGTTGAGTGGTTGGAGAACCAGAGAGTGGATGGCAAGAGGACATTGCCTGACCAGAACGTGGACATTGGGCTTCGGATCAACACCATCATGGTGGAACTATCTGGTTGAGAAACAGGCGGAGGAGAAAACCTCGTGGTTGAGCGGTTGGAAGGATCTTATTATATGGTACAGTACCTAGGTATGGATCTCGTGGTGGTATGGTTGCCTTTTGGGCCCACGAGCCTCGCCACCCGGAGGGATGTTCCTACGTGCTGGTAGGTAGGAGATCGTCAGGCGTCGAGTAAAAGGGATGTCGATCCTGATTAAACACGCAACATGTTAGACTCAACGTGCTCAGGTGTGACTGGATGTGAAAAGGTTGCTGCAGATCTAGGGATTTCAGGATGATTTGAGGTAAACGTGCGCAATAGAACCAAAGGCACCAGAAGGTGATCATATGGGGTTGAAACATATCAATTTTGATTTTGGCAAACGATCAAGTTCCAGTAGTAAAGTATGGAAGTGAGCAACACTTACCCGTCAAGATTGGAAGCATGAAGGTAGACCGCAGTCAGCAGCTACTAACACAAAGTCCTCGTGCCTGATGTAAGCAAGAGTAGACAACAATCATCCCAGATGGCTCGAGCTCCCACTCGGCCATCACCTCAACTCGACTTTGAATCTGGATTTCATCTTCGCAGCCACTTCGTCATGTAGCCTGTTGACTTCTTCGTTGGTCAGAGTCCTCTCCAGACTCCTGTAGTTAATCCGGTAACACAAGCTCTTTCGCCCAGAGGTGGGATGGACAAACTCATCTACGAGCTTCACATCTTCGACCAGACTTCCTGCGACATCGCGGACGACTTCCATGATATCATTCTCATGAAAGGCGGCAGGCTGAGTGTCCGCAGGCGAGGCTTTGGTCGCGTTTCCTCCGGCTGCTGCCGCGACACCAGACATTGATGACGATTCCGCTCCAACGGGTGAAGCGCCTGCTGGAGCCGCGTTGATCCAAAAGGCGATGTCCTTGTAGCATGCTGGGTACTTGCTGAAAGGTTCGAATCTTGTGATCTTGCCAGGAGCAAATTGTCCAAGAAACCGTTTGTCTGTGGACCATAAAAGGCGGATGTCAGGGATCCCAAAGAGGAGCATGGCAAATCTTTCAATTCCAACACCCCATGCCCATCCGATGCTGTATCTCAATCCAGCATTGTTGAGTATTGGTTGCTGAACTAGGCCGCAGCCCAGAAGTTCAAGCCATTCTCCATTCCAAAACACCTCAACCTCAAAACTTGGGGTTGTGAATGGGAAGTACGCTTCTATCCAGCGCATCTTTAGTGGCCCAAAAGCCTCTCGTGCCGCGGGATCCAGAGACTCTTTGGCGGCTTTATGAATCTGCTCTACCAAATACTCGAGACTGCGCTTCAAGTGTTTCACGACCAGCTGCAGTTCTACCGGGTCATGCTCGGGCTGTATGGGATTGTTCTCTTTCGAGAACACGGTGGCCTGGTCTTCAACCTCAATGTCGGTCTTAGGCAAAGCATCCAGCTGTCTTGCAATCTTCGCCGTTCGGGCTGCCTGAGCGAGATACCTTGATTCGCCGGGCCCTAGACCCCAAACTTTGGCCCCCTCCATCTGATGAAAGACAGGAAAATGAGTTCGGTCGATGCTGTCGCGGCGATAGACATCTGCACAGATAGTGTAGCCGGTGACATACTTCTCCGCCACGAGTGATTGGAAGGCTGCATGTTGATGAGCCGAAGTGTGCGTACGTAGGAGATGGTCCGAGTTGACATAGTATGTGTCTGTTCTCGAGCGGCCTGGGTGGTCTGCTGGAAAACCTAGGACATCGAAGTTGTCCTTGACCGTCACAACGGGGTCTTTGACCGTGAAATGGTTGAACTCAGGATAGGGAAAGCACGACTCGATGAGATTTCGAGTGATGGTTATAGGATGATCTGGGATGTCATAGAGGTTGCGTCCAACAAGATTCAGGATGGAATCCGAGACATTGCTCGTCTCGTCGAAAATGTATGGAGTTCCTAGGATTTTTGCGCCGGACAAATTCTCGTGGACTATTTTGTTGTCTTGACCCAACTCCTTCAGCCTCTTCTTGAAATCTGCTTGGACGCTGTCTCCTTTCGACTTGGGAGCCGTTTTGTTCGGGTCGACTTCTCGAGACGGTTCGACGGACTGATCAGGGAAGGGACGTTGCTCCTCCGCAGCTAGGTGAGAGCTCGACCATCGTGCCTGAGTGCAGCTTGCCGGGACCGCGAGTCTCGGGCTACCGACCACAAATCTTGCTGACCGGGCTGCCCTCAAAAATGCACCTGTCCTATAGAGGTGCATTCGGACGCGACAGTTCAGACTGCTGCACCAGCCTGACCTATGGACGCGGATATGTTCTCGTTGACCACACGAGGTACGGATAGGTCCGGGGCGAAGACGCAGCAAAAGAGCATGAAGGTCAACAAGAGCAATGTGGGGCCGATAAATGCTTTTGCCTGACTAAAATATTGTCAATATTTCTGCCCCAGATGCCGCTCGTTTGTAACAAAGGATTTGCAGAACGATTGTGGCTGACTGTATAGTTTCTCGGGCTGGTGCTCCAACCGACATCGCTCTCCAACATTCGGATTCTAGCGGCCGAACTCTTTCGTACCACGGCCATTATTCCGTCGATGGCTAAAAGTAATTTCTCTCTATGCGACCTGCTCCTGCGCGCTTGACACGCTCCTTTTGAACCTGACCTTCAGTCGTTCCTTCAATACCTCACTCGGCACTGGGGCTGTCCAATGGAGTCATGTCGAACACAGCCTCCCCGATCGAGAAGCGCAATGTCGAAGCGCAGCCGAAGTCAAAACCGGTTGTGGTGCACTATCCGTTCTGGTTCGGTGGCAGCGCAGCCTCAATGGCAGCGGTAGTAACGCACCCTCTCGACCTGAGTACTTGGACCACCTCTTCTGACAACCGTTTTTCTGACCACGTCGCACAGTCAAAGTGCGCCTACAGACTCGGTTGCCCGACGCCCCAAAGTCCACGTTGGGGACCGCAGCATATGTCTTCCGAAATCAAGGCATACTGGGCCTCTACGCAGGCCTTTCCGCTGCGCTCCTGCGGCAGATGACTTACTCGACTGTTCGCTTCGGTGTCTACGAAGACCTCAAGGAGCGATACGCGCCGCCGCCTACGCCCGACAACCCCAAACCCAAACACTCTCTACTAAACCTGGTGCTCATGTCCAGCGCGGCCGGTTTTCTGGGTGGCATAGCAGGAAACCCGGGCGACGTGCTGAACGTGCGCATGCAGTCGGACGCATCGAAACCACCCGAGGCAAGGCGGAACTACAAGCACGCGTTGGACGGGCTGGTGCGCATGATTCGTGAGGAAGGATTCGCCAGCATATTTCGCGGTGTTGAGGCCAACTCGACACGAGCGCTGCTCATGACGGCGTCGCAGCTGGCCAGTTATGATGTATTCAAGCAGGTCTGCGTCCGCGACCTGGGTATGGGAGACAACTTCGGGACGCATTTCACGAGCTCGCTGGCTGCTGGATTTGTCGCAACGACCCTCTGTTCGCCCGTCGATGTCATCAAGACGCGCGTGATGAGCGCCGGTGGGAAGAGCTCCATATTACATCTCCTGTCCGAAGCCAGTCGGAAAGAAGGCCCCCTTTGGATATTCCGAGGCTGGGTGCCCAGTTTCATTCGACTGGGTCCTCAGACCATTTTCACAATGGTGTTCTTCGAACAGCACAAAAAACTGTATAGAAGTTGGAAAGGCATCGAAGACCAACCTTTGACATAAGATGTTTTCTTTTGGACGTTATACGCTCACCGTTAAGGCATTGTTACGGCGTTCGGGTGTCACGAGCATCACATAGATTTGGACACAGAAGACAACAACGGCTTCTGCTTGGTTACAACCTTGGTTGACCGCGGATTTTGGTGTGCTGGCAACGAATGGTCTGCCAGCATTTGTACATACCCGATTCATCATGCCACATGAGAACGTTGATGCACATATCCCAATATCCTTTTCCCATATTGACGCCCGAAGAGGCCGCTCTAACGTTGCTTCAAGAATGTCGTCCCTTCTTGAGTATGAGCAACCTCCGAACACCGAAACCTGGTCCCCAGAAAACAAGCACAAGATCAATCTTCCATTAGTTCGACTGGCGGTCGAGCAGTGTGGGTGAGAACCTTCTGTTCTGGCGTCTCAAGCTCGACATCCGAGTCATCTTCCGCCTCGACCATGACTGCGGGAAGTGTAGGACTATCACCATGAGCCTTCGGGTCGTAGATCAACGTCGAGCTACGGCTCCGGTGCCTCCTAGGCGATGAAGTGCTCGGAGAGTTCTCAGCAGACGCTCCTGCCAAGGCTTGTGTCCGAGTTTCTTTTATCTTGTGTAACGCCTCCGCGGTGTACTGCACGTTGCTCTCATCTTCGATAGGCTCGCCCGCTGTGTTTGTCATTTTACCGCTTAACTTGTTCAGTTTCGACGCAAGATCTTCTGCATGGACCTCCTTGTTGGGCGCGTCTTCATGTTTCGACTCCCACCCGACTGGAGGGCTAGGTGGTGGGCTGATAAAGAATAATTTGCCGGCGTCCGGCCGATTTAGGTATTTCTTCTCGTCGCCTATTGGTGTGGGCTCCCCAAAGTAGCATTTTGCCACGCTTGTGCCCAGAATCGCTGTGCCATCGATCTCCTGTCGCACACGGATTGCTGCCTCCTCGTCGTAGAATGAACAGATGATGCGCATAAAAGACTTTAAAGGGGAAAATGAGTTTAACGGTGCGATCCCGTTGATGTGTTGTCGAATGGTGGCTATCGATGCAGGGTGGAATATCTTGGGATCTTCTAGTCGCGTGATGAGGAGTGTGTTCGAAGGAGGCGACGGTTGGGACAGTGGCGGTAGGGAAGTGAGGTCGAGAGATAAGGGAGATCGAGATCGCTTCGCGGATATTGAGGGAGATGAGGAGGTCGATATCGGAGGTGAGTCCGTTGATAGGTTTTGTGTCTGGATGGGAGAAGGGGTCTGTCGCTGTATTTCTGCCATGTTGGCTGCGCGTAGTGGTGGTTGCAAGGCTGCGGCGAGATGGAGGTTTGGGACAAGGAGATAGAGATCAATATCGGAGAAGGGATTGCCGGAGTTGTAGGGGATTTGTATTCAACTTGGAGGCAAATTGACAACCCGGGGCGACCGTATCGCAGCAAAGAGGCGCAGCAAAAGTACGTATCAAGTTGGCTTGTTATCCGAGAATGATTTTCAGTAATTCGAGGCTTATGCGCATAGATGATCCTGGAAGTGGCCGGCATCGAAATGACTTCGCCCGCATACTGTCGGCTGATGACATCGTTGCGCGATTCGGGAAGAATGATCTTCCGGGTCTTGGCAGGGGGTTCGCGGACAAGGCTGAGCTTCGAGGCTCATCTCCGCAATATGGCCACGGATATCTCCATTCTTTTCGTCAGCAACAACTTCAAGACCAGCTGACCAAAAGAATGACCACGATGGGCTTCTTGCTATACAATTGTATGACTCGTTCTACATAGCATCATTGGTCAGGACTAAGTTACGGAGTACCGCCCGAGGCGACTTGACCATCATTAAGTGTCTAGCCATTGAGGATCCGTGCCTCGGTTCTCCAACGATTGCGGAGAACAGTCCTCCTATCTTTGCGGCTCCGCCGACGTGAGATACAGCCTTGGTTAAAGTACTGGTACCCCATTGGTGTCCGTCCGAAGTCGGCTTCTTGCCGTCACTTCGTGGCAACGGTCTGACTCGTATATAGCCGCGTGCAAAGATATATGATACTTTCATTTTGAGTGCTGCTAATTCTATTGTCGCCTGATTTGCGTTGACTTAGTTCTCTCCAAAGATATCATGGCACCAGTGGCAACCACGGAAGGGTATGGAGGCCATTACCTCCCGGACGACAGCAGCAAAGGCACCGCATTTGATGCAAAGACGCCTGTAATCAACAATCCTTCTGATGAGGATGTCACGATACATGATCAGCTATATGGAACTCGCAAGAAGATGCGGGTAGTGATGCTGGGGGCGGGTGTTTCAGGGTTGAACTTCTTCAAGTTCGCAGAAGAGAAGTTGAAGAATGTGGAGATCATCTGTTACGAGAAGAACGATGATGTCGGTGGCACCTGGTATGAGAATCGCTACCCAGGCTGCGCATGTGACATTCCGAGTGTTGTCTATCAGTTTCCCTGGCGTCAAGCTCCTTGGACGAAATACTACTCACAATCTCCAGAGATCTGGAAATACCTCAAGATGGTAGAGCAAGAGAACAACTTTATCGAGAAGTACGTCAAGCTTCAGCACAAGATCGTCTCCGTCTCATGGGATGATGGAACGGCTCAATGGACGATTCGTGTACAAGATCTCAAGACCGGGCAAGGATTCGAAGATCACTCAGACTTTCTCATCGATGGAGGTGGCGTCCTCAACAAATGGAAGTGGCCGAACATTCCAGGGCTTCACGATTTCAAGGGCACCTTACTGCACTCTGCACAGTACGACGAGAGAACGGACCTGAAGGGCAAGCGCGTGGCCCTTGTAGGTGCTGGCAGCAGTGGTGTACAGATATTGCCAAATGTTTACGACAAAGTTGAGAAGATCTACACCTGGGTTCGGACAAAGATCTGGATCACGGCAGGCTTCGCTCAGGACTTTGCTGGTAAGGACGGCGCCAACTTTGTCTACACAGAGGAGCAACAAAAGCTGTTTGAGGACCCGGATGAGTACCTGGCGTACCGCAAAATGATCGAAGGTGAGCTGAATCAACGCTTCAGCTTCATCGTGAACGGCTCTCCTCAACAAAAGGCCGCGCGTGAATTCTCCATGAATGACATGAAAGCCAAACTCAAGCACCGACCGGATCTTCTAGAGAGAATCATGCCCAACGATTTTGACGTAGGGTGCCGGCGACCGACTCCTGGCAACGGATACCTTGAGTGTCTCGCAGCAGAAAAGACACAAGTATATACCGAGCAATTAAAAAGGATTACCGAGAAGGGATTCATCGATCCGGATGGCAACGAGCAAGAAGTCGACGTTATTATCTGCGCCACCGGTTTCGATACTTCATACAACCCACGTTTTCCGCTGATAGTGAACGGTGAGGACAAGCTTGAACAATGGAAGAAGAATCCTCATCCTCACGTCCCCTCTTACCTGAGTTTGGCATATGCTGGAGTTCCCAACTACATTCTCTATGCCGGCGCATATTGTCCATCAGCTCATGGATCCTTCTTCCCATTGATTACAGCATATGTTAATTACACCATCGAGCTCATTGAGAAAATGCAAACCGAGAACATTCGATCAATTCGACCGAAGCCTAAGGTTGTGGAGCAATTTCTACGACATTCAGACACTTATATGAAAAGGACGGCTTGTAAGTAACCCATTTACGTGGCGATGTCCCTTCCAAAAAGACTAGGACAGGGATCGCCCAAGGCATCTCCCGTTCGGACTCTTACTAAGGTCACTTACTGATTGTCTTCATCTAGGGTCGGGGCCTTGCAGCTCATGGTTCAAGGGCGGAAAGACGGATGGAAAGCCGGCTGTCTGGCCTGGAACTCGCATAAGTTTTCTTCGTATGCTTGAGAAGGTGCGGTTTGAAGACTTTGACATTGAATATGACGATGCGGATGATATCTTCGGCTTCTTGGGTAACGGATTCCATGTTGGTGAACGAGACGGAAGCGACATCACCTGGTATATGGGTACTCCGAAGAAAGAAGTAGATCTGGAAAAAGTTCGTCGGATCATGGATGGCACGAAAGGCGTGGAATTTGGCATACAGAGGTAGCACTACGCATGGTAAAGACAGCAATACTGTGTTGCCGTCTGCCTCTAATAGTCGTATCGTCGAGACGGTGTTTTCCGAGACAATTAGGTGGTCCGTTCTTGCCGATTTCCTCTCGTGTCCTTTTCCGCGAAGGTGGCGGTACCCAAGACCCTTGTCTTCTTACCTAAAGCGTGGCGTAGAACTGGTGCTCAGGGTAGTAAGTACGGAACTACGCGGGAAACTCCCCTATGGAACGGGATGCAATTAAGGTTGCCAACCACCTTGTCGCCACCCCCACCTTGTCGCCAATTTTATGAATTCGCATATTGTTGTAGCAAAGGGTAGCCACTCATGCATCCTAACGATGGAGAGTCTATAACTTTGTATGGGGATTGCCTATGAACCTGCCGAGTTGGCCATATCGTAGATGATATCTCTACTAGGCAGTGCGCTCAATAACACTGCCGCATCTTCCTCCGTATACCCCCTACCCTATATAACTTCGATCGTATCCCAGATACGCTTTTCATCTTGCTTTCTAAGTCTCTTTGATACGGCTCGCTCCTCGTCCTTTAGTACGTGTTTCCTGATAGTTGAAAGCTTAGTTAATAGCACTTAATAGGCGCTAGAGACCTCGTAATAGGCTCTATTTAGTTGTCGTACAAAAGCCTTGCCAGATCGACTCAATCTTGCCGCTAGTTTCTCGTTTATCTTGCTATACTCGTGCGTATCTCGTAGGGGATAACTATAAGGCCGTTTAGGAGGCAAGATCTCTAGCGTAGTGTATCGATATCGTGAAACTTGAGGCATATCGAGTACTTTTCTAACGTTGATAGGCCAAAGGCTACTACGGCGCTAACCCGCATTGATATATTGAGTTGTTATACCTGATTCCCGTATAAGTTGATATAGTAAGTTGAATTGAGTACGATTCACTTGCGTATCGCCCGCGGCAATATAGCTCTTAAGGTATTTTAAGTAGAATGCCTTTAGCTAACTAAATGGCCCTAAATCGCACGGTTAATAGAGATAAGAGGTATAAGGTAAGAGATAAATCAATAGAATTTAATTCATGATACACTCTACGATAAATACCCCTATAGTGTGACTACCGTAGCTATCAAGGACAAGTATTCGCTAGTAAGAGGTATTGTCTTGATAACGTCCTCGTCGGGACTATAGGATAAACACTATCGTCAACCACTCGAGCGTATAGTCGTTATTGGTCCAGCCCTTCTCTATAAAGCCCCAATACTAGTTAGGGCACTCGTTTAACGGTGGGAACTAATAATTAAGTAGTTAATAGTGTAATTTACCGCGGTGAATGACAAGAGGCCGTATCGTATCGCTAAAGGTAGAGATCGCCTTTATAATCGATACCCAACCCGTAGATCCACTAGCAATTAATATCGAAGGTCCTATACGTCGATTAAAGACTATAGACTCTTTCTGTAAGTGACTTATTTAAAAGCCGATCTCGTCTATATTCTAAAGGTCCTCCGGACGTATATTATAGCGTGAAATCGTCTCGTCGAGGTACTAAAACTAGCCCTCGAGTATATTAGGGATAGCCGCTATTATACGGCTCTGCTCGAAAGACCTATTACGACTACGCTTAAGATTAGGATATCGATTCAAGAATCTTGAAATCTAGTTCTTGCCGAGGCGTGCATTAGGCTCTCTTTGACGCGCTAGTACCTACGCGACAATAGATAATTAGGTAGTATTAACGGGCGAGTATTATAGCTAAGAGTCCTTTATATATTGATATAAGACCTCCTCTTATATCCTTAATAACCTAGCATTTTTTTGCTCTTCCAAACCGCGTAGTGCGCGACCGTCGCGCCTATCACGGATCGTCGATCGTGGTGTGGTTGTACACTTTGCGGCTTGCGATACGTTGCGGAAACGGCCTTCCTGAAAGAGATCAAGGGCCCGTGATGCCCTATCTATCTTAAATAGAGACGGCGAGGGCAATTGGTTGATATATATGAGAGTTTGGTTGACAGGTGGGTAGGAAGGACATCAAAATGCGATTGGCGACAAGGTGGGGGTGGCGGCAAGGTGGTTGGCAACCTTAGTTGTGCTGTGACCCTTGGGAATGATGCCCAGCCATGCCAGCATAGCGCCCTGCGCCGTGCGCCCAGGAACGAATGACGATGGCTTGCGGTCATCTGCAGACTACAAGATAGAAAACGTGCCCCGCTTTCAAAACAAAAAAAATTGATTGCAGAGGCACATTCAGGAACGCATTTCCCTTCCGCTAATAATCTCGTCGACTGCATTTCCTTCGCAGTCATTCGGCCAACATCAGGGACCAGCGAACAGACATCGCTGCCCAACTAGACCCTCATCGAAAGATCTGACCGATCTTCGATATTCGACCTTTTCTCCCATTCAGACTCTCGTTCCCTTCTCCATTGACGAACCCCCGGTACCTTGCTCGTCTCAATCCTTTAATTCCACGACGCCCTTTCGCTTCGTACCCTTACAAGATGTCGGAGATCACACACCCCACGATCAAAGGTAAGACCTAGTTCATTGGAGGGTCTGAAGGTATCTCAAACTGACCACAACCTAGATGGCTGGTTCAGAGAAATCTCCGACATGTGGCCCGGCCAGGCTATGATCCTCAAGGTCAATCAAGTCTTGCACCACGAAAAGTCCAAATACCAAGACGTCCTGGTCTTCGAGAGCAGCGACCACGGAACTGTCCTCGTCCTTGACAATGTCATTCAATGCACAGAGCGCGACGAGTTCTCCTACCAAGAAATGATCACACATTTGGCCATGAACTCGCACCCAAACCCAAAGTCAGTGCTTGTCATTGGCGGCGGTGACGGTGGTGTTCTGCGCGAGGTTGTCAAGCATGAGTCTGTGGAGAAAGCTATTCTTTGCGACATTGACGAGGCTGTCATCCGTGTCAGCAAGAAATATCTGCCAGGAATGTCCATTGGCTACCAGCACCCAAACGTCGACGTCCATATTGGAGACGGGTTCAAGTTTCTGGCTGATCGCAAGAACGAATTCGATGTCATCATTACCGACAGCAGCGATCCAGAGGGTCCAGCAGAGTCGCTATTCCAGAAACCCTACTTTGAGCTTCTGTACGGAGCCTTGAAGGAAGGTGGTGTTATTACTACCCAAGGTTGTGCGCACCCATCCTCCCCACACGTTAACTTGAGTTCAATGCTCTGTCCTACCGAATGAAACTTAGAGGTCACATTGCTAACGAGTATTGTTCTTTCTAGCTGAAAACCAATGGCTTCATCTCCCACTTATCACCAAGCTCAAGAAAGACTGCAAAGAAGTCTTCCCCGTGGCAGAGTATGCCTACACTACCATCCCCACCTATCCTTCTGGCCAGATTGGATTCATGGTCTGCTGCAAAGATGCCAACCGAGATGTCAAGACACCTCTACGAACCTGGAGTCCCGAGGAGGAAGACAAGTTGTGCAAATACTACAACAAGGAGATTCACAAAGCTAGCTTCATTCTGCCAACATTTGCACGCAAAGCGCTGAAATAGACATTGCATAAGGGGATACTATCATGACTTTATGAAAGGCGAGCCAGCATGATACCAGGTCACAATGTTTTCTTTTTACTGATGCTGCTTGGGAACTTTCCTAGCAGTGTCCTGTATGGCCGATCAGTGCTACGACTTGAGGGCCTGACACAGCGGACAACCACCCAAAAACAGATAGACATCAGGTACGACGATCAATGCTATGCTAGGGGTACAGGAGAGCCTCGCAGGATCTGCGTCCCTAGTTGTCGGCCACGGAACATACATGAAGGTGCCTGAAGAGTGCAGCACTCCAGTAAAAATGCAACTCACGTATCATCGTAGATGTCAATTGACATGACTTCACGGTGGGCACATGGATGACATCATTTCAAGAAATCATTCATCATTAGGGTCCTGCTTCAACTCAACAACATATTTCTACGATTTCACATTAAACCATTCTTGCTTTATTCTTCACATACTTCACGTTTAATCTCCAAGTTTTCAGCTTCGAGATATCCAAAACATACCACCTGAAACCGCCACAAAACCAACACGTCCTGTACTAAAACACGCAAAATGTCTTTCACAGCCAACTCACGTGCCCCTCAACTTCACCCCTCAGAGGCTCCTCAAGAGCCAACAGGCCCTATAGCATCCGACTCCCTTGCTGCCGAGTCACTCAAGAACCAGGGTGGCTTTGCTGAGAACGAGAACGCAACTGCATCCCGCCAACCTGGCGCGTCCTCAACCTGGAACACCACCGACACCTCAGGCGCCAAAGTCCTGCCCCCTGCAGAAGATGGCACTACTCGTGAGAAAGCTACTGCCCTAGGGCTGGGAGCTGACCAGAAGGGAGTTACTGGTGTGAAATACGAGCCGGCGGGCAAGGGCGACTTCGATGGTGCACACACGACTCAAGGTTACTCTGGCGGGCCCAATAGCAGCAGCATTGGCGGCGAACAGAATGCCAGACCGGCTGGAGCCTCAGACTTCGGTGCAACAACCGCGACAGGCGACCAGTCTGGCCCAGACCCTAACATTCGCTCCGGTGGTGATGTTACGAAGCAGGATCGAGAAGATGCACAGAACGCTTCTACCTCGGGCTCGACCTCGGGCGTCAGTGCCGGAGTACGACCACACGTCGATGCAGCACCTGGCTACACCAGCACAGTGACTGGTGCAGCGGCACCACCCGGCACGTACAAGCCTAAGGGCGACAATCTCGAAGACGCCGATCTTACAGAGTCCATCCCCAAGACAAAAACTTTCACCGGCAATGTCGGTGGCGAGAAAGATCCAGGAAGACTGGCTGAGCAGAATTTCGAGGCCAGAAATACCGGCCCTGTTGAGCAGTCCAGCGGCGGTGGTGGTGAGAGTGCCGTGGGCGAGGTAGGCGGATCCTTTGGTGCGTTGGAGAGTGAGCGTGCACCATAAGTCTATGATAACAATGAACAACGGCAACGACAACGACAATCACAGCATTCGAGGCATTCCAAAAATGGTGCAGAAAAGATTTCAAGGGCATACTTCAGGAGCCCAAGGAGCATGTGATGATGACAATGGTTCATGGCCTCTGAAGGCGTTTCCATGAACATATGTATGTAGTATCAAATGATTGAAGCAGGAGCAGCCTCTTGCTGTGACGACAATGTGAATGGCGTGCAATTTGCATCATTGATCCCTCCCATGAATATGTCGCAGTAGGCTTGTCACAAACTGTCTGTTCGGAAGATCCATTCGAACCAATGTCGTGTAGTCATGTTGCTTCGTCTTCCCTATTCATCAGCAGTTCTTCTGTTAGTGAGATCTTATGGGCCTCGTACTCATGCATTAGCTGCCAATCCGCTGATGGTCCGGATGCTTGACACAATTCCATTATTGCGCCATGTTCTAGCCCAAGACAGGCCCAGCCAGCTGTAATCGCTGGGTGCACCCTTCTGTTGGTGTCTCTGCGCTCAAGCCTCATTCCCACGCTAGGTGCCCCTTGGAAACCCTGCCCAATTCCCCAACATCTGCTGGCGCGAGGGAGTCGTCGAGTTGCCCCGCCTTATTCGTCTGCGGGGAGTCTTTCCATGCCTGTTTCGCACGGCTCCATGACACCGAAATGCTTCACACGCAAAGCTGTCGAGCGTTGTTGTCTTCTCATCACTGGGTTCAAAGTCTGCTTCTCTAAACGTGAGCACGTCGAACGCCATGCCACCGACCTCTCCCTCCAAGCAACAACCACTGCGTCAATGACACAAACAGACAGGGCTTCAAACCTGTTGTCCCTTCTCTTCGTCTTACCACTCAACCCACCGCCGCGTTCCCCTCCAAACTCACAAACCCGTCCAACCCACTCATAACATCCCCAGCGACACCGCCAGCAATGACACCCTTCACCACAGCCTTCAAAACACTCCTCTTGACCCCACCAAGCCTAGGCTTCCAAACCCCAGGAACATCCACACCCTCGCCCGCCTCCCCAGCCAGCGGCACCCCCCTCATCGTATCCCGTGCCGGCGTATCAATCATTCGTACAGCAAGCACCCTCATTTCCTCCCTTTCAGTCTGACTCACACTCACAGCAACAACGGCATCCGCAACAACAAGCTCTTCGCGGCTCGGATCGAAAATGACGTTCTCCCCAACAACGACGACAAGCAGCGTGACAGGCGGTTTTGTACTCCCACCACTGCGTGAGTAGAGATACCTGCTTGCCATCCAATCATCATCCGCCACAGGATCCTCTTCACCCTCGCTCTTCAGTCTCGGAACCCTCGTGTCCCGTAGAGCGAGGTGCATCGCCGTACTGAGCAATGGCAACGGATAACTCGCGAGTCCATTCGGTGAAATAAGCAGGACATCAATGTATATATGCCAGTGCCACCTCGCGTTGATCACGAGACTGTCTTGTAATCCGCCACCCACAACGAGTGGTTCGCGCAGCATTTCTTCGAGAAAGACTAGATTGGCATCGTCGTCTCGTAGACCGGGGAGTGTGAGGCTCAGTGTGATCCATTCCTGCCTTCCTTTACCACTACTCGCCGCCTTTGTGGTCGCATTGTCAAGATCCATTGCTCCTGCGCCATCCTCATCACCGTCAGGCTTGGAGATGAATCGTGTAGTATTCTGTACCGTTCTCTCAACTTCGAGTTTTACTCCGACGATCGCTTCGCGCCCGTCGCTAAAGCCCACATGTGCGCTGCCATTGACTGAGGGCAAAACTCCTGTCTCGGCGTGGAGGGGCCGGAAGTCAGTTGCTGAGGCTCTGGCGTCGGGACGGATTGGTGGAATAGATGATAGGGAGGTGTGAAGGTATGCTAGCTCGGCGGGCGAGAAGGGAAGGGAGCTCGTTAGGGATGGCATTGCGCTTGATATTTGGCAGTGGTGAGAAGGATTGGAGGATGGTCTAGAGTCGCCCGGCGTGGCACACTCTCGCTCGTGATGAAGGAGTGGCTGAGGCGTGGAGCCTCGATGAGGTCGAATCCGAAAACTGGTATATCGCGAGAGTCACAGTGACAATGGTGCGAGTGGAAGTTCTTGAAGTCATGCTTCAAATGGCTGTTCAAAAAAGTTGACGAACTCTCCCCGCAAAATGCCGGGGTTAAAATTGGGCAAAAGAATATCTCCGGTCGACATGAATTGCATGCATGCCTCACTAATGATATTCTTATGTTCCACTAGAATGATAATGCTAACATGAATACTTCACATAACCTGGCAAAGCTCCATGCAGACCAGTGTCCTGTCCCAGATTTGCTTGTCGTCTCTTCACAACTCATACGCGTCAATGGCAACACCTTCCAACCCTCCGTTAATACCAACAAGCCTAGGCCTGCCAGCCTTTGCACCGTAAACCATCTCCATGAGTTTACCCTTTTGCCTTTCCCGGACAGCTCGAAGATAATCATATGTCCCTTCCAAACCCTTGATCTGTTGATCAAGTACATTGGCACTGTCAATGCTGACAGAGTCATTCCTCCTTACAAGCGGGCTGACCAATTTTCTCCGAAGTGTCTCTAGGTTGACTTTCAGTGTCTGCAATCTGCCATGGTGCTCCATCAGGAGATGCTTGTTGTTCACCGTCCTCGCTCGTACACTCGACAATAGCTGTTTGTTCTTCTCGTACTTCCGCAGCATCGCCGAGTTGGGACCCATGAGTTTAGTCCAGAGAGATGATAGCAGGTCACTCTCCAATCTTTCTTGCGTGTCTGTCTCTCTGACGACGGTTCGTTGCAAGTTTAGAAACTGGCGGTCAATTGATTCGAACAGGGCGAACAGTGCGGTCGAGTGAGTCAACTCGCTGTTGATGGATTCCTCGAGCACATTCACGAACTCATGGAATGTCCTTGTGAGGGTTGTCCTCGTCCTCTGAGGTGAACTCGCACCGAAAATGTCGGTCAACATTTTCCCCAACGGTGTTGGTCCTTTGGACGTTTCGAGCAATCCGCCCCTGTTGAAGATGCCGTGTAAATGGTCAAACACCACACCTGTAAAAGACGCCCCTTGACCGGACGACACACCCTCCAGTTCGCGTTTCGCCCAGTCCATGACAAGCAGGATACTGTCAACGTCCGAGTCGACATCTGCAAAAAACCGTGTCAACTCCAACCCGAGCGTCTTCAAGCTTTCAGACAATTCGTCAAGCGAGCGAACGATCATTGGTGCCGATGTCATGTTTGCGCTTCTGACTGACTCTCCGAGATCCCATACTGCTACACTTGTTTCCTGCAATGCTGTGATCTGCGCATATCCATTCTCCGAGTAGAAGATCAATGGCTCGAAAGACTTTGCCAAAGTCGATACTTTGACCAAATCAGGGACTGGCGGTGGAATTGGCGGGACCAGAATAATGCGTAACAGGGAAGCAAATAGAATAGTCGTTAGTACTGTAAGAAACGTCGTTGATTTCGTCTTGGTCATGGCGTCAATTTTTCTCTGAATAAAGTTGAGGAAGGGTACAAATGGCTCTCGATGCTGAACGTCCGCTCGAAGTTGAAAACGAATGTCTGTGATCAAAGTCAGCATCTCGCCGCGCATAGGCAGTTGGTGACTGTTTACAATTATTAGGATTTTCTGGTGAGACTGCCTCTTCTCGATCATAACTTCCAGTCTTTGTGTCGCGTTGAACTTCTACCTCTGGCGAACGTTCTCGTACTGGCGAATCTGTTCCTGCAGGCAGTGGAGTATTCACCGCTATTGTGATATCTGGATCCCCGTTCATCGCATCTGAGTACAACTCTGGACTCGTCTGCCGCGATCTCGATGGACTTGTCGACGGTCGCAAATCGTATTTTCCATATGGATCCTGTCTGAACCACCCACTCGCGTTGGAGTTTCTGCCCTTGAATCCCGGCGGCGACCAGGGCAACCCATTACTCGATCTGTCGTCAATTTCACTTTCTTCGCGGTCTGATCTGAAGTCCGGGAATACGGGTGAACGGCGTTCTTGTTCTTCGAAGTCTTCGATAGATGCCTCCAACGAGTGATTGTCGTCCGCCATTCCTTCGGTATCGAAACGGTAGCCAGGCGCAGCAGGCATCATGGCAGCCATGGTAGAAACGGTTGAGCATAGGAAGGGATCATCAAGGCAAGGCTGCGAAAGAGGTCAACGCGGGGCAAACGGCCAACAAAATGGTCGCCTTCAGGATCGTCACCCTTGGTTTGCACAAGGATTTTTTACTGATTAGCGATTGGGAGAATCAAAACAAGGACAAAGAGAGGCGCAATCAAAGTCTCAACTCAGGGTAAGATTGAAATGCACGAAAGTCATGATGTTTGATACCATGCAGAAAGAAAAGTCCATCTCTCCAGAATGCGGGACATCTGCACAGCCCAGCCCAACCTCTTTGACACGTTCATCGACATGCGACAGGCATGCAAGCACTACCGATGATGGTAGGCACGGCACGCGAAAGGCAGGGTTGGTAGCGTAGGCTGTACAAGTGTGCAAGAGAAATGTGAGACTCGGAACCAAATGTTGGAGGCTGGGACAGCTGGCAGGTCTCTTGGAGGGGAAGGTGTCTACCAATCAGAACACCAAATAAGGTCAAGACCAGCATTTCTCCATGCAAGGGCGACCGGATGGTTGCGTCTTTAGCTTCTGCCAGATGAATCAATGGAAGTCCATCATTGGAGACATGAAGGAGTCCAGCGAACTCTTGCCTGGCTTTATGGGCTTCTGTTTCGCAGGGTTGCCTAGTTCCGGCTCATGTTGCAGGCAGCATTGACATTCCGCACAGAAAACGAACCCAAGGTAGAATGGTACCTGCACACGCGGAAACAAGACTGCCCAGTATGGCATGTTTGAGCAGAGAAGTAGATGCTTGATTGTTTATCCCTCGCAGCTATTCTGCCGATCGCATGCGAAAACGCAGGTACGCCCAGAAGGTAACAAGGAGCTTATGTACAGAGAGCTTTCCACCCGGACTCTCCGGGCTTTCTCAGCGACTTTCGGTATGCAAGTCCAATGGTACATCAGATTAGGTAAATGTACGCCTTCGCCGTCTTTGATGATACAGCAGCCGATCTTTCCGTCGCAAAAAAATGTGAGGACGAGACAGTCGAAGTCGAACTTTCGCCTTCGCAATTTATGGTGATCGCATTTATTTCTTGGTCTCCTCGCGCAACCAGCTGGTAGAGAGTCAGTACAAACGATGTAGTAATGGACTGTAGATAAACTGACGTGATCAGGTCATTTCGGTCCTTGCCCTTCTTGAGACCACCGAAGGCCATCTTGGTACCAGGAATGTACTTCTTAGGGTTCTCAAGATACTCGAACTGTGGTGAGATTAGAAACTGTGCTCATCATGTAGATTGAGGCGGACGGGCGACATACCAAAGTGTTCTCGTTCCATTCGATGTTCTTTTGCTTGTTGGCATCTGTGTAGGAGAAGCCCTCAACGGAACCAGTGTGGCGACCGAAGAGACCGTGTAGGTTTGGCCCGATCTTGTTGCCTTCCGACTCAACGACGGTGTGGCACTGCGCGCATCTCGTTTTGAAGAGGTTGGCACCCTTCTTAGCGTCACCTGCGAAAGAAAATTGTGAGCCCATATTCTTGTCTTCGTCTCTTCGCACCTCCTTCGCAGCAGCTTCTTGGGTTTGTTCGTGCAGACTCGGGCCGTCGTCATCATCTAAATCGCCTGGAAAGAGTACTGTATATCCCCATGCCGCCATATTGAATGTAAAGATAGTAGCTATAGGTTCGATGCTCGTATGGTTGGTTCTCGATAGGTGTTATCTCTCGGCGGCGTGTCTGTCAGGCAACGGCGGCAATGAGTGTGTAGCGGAGTTCGCGAGTTGATGCAGATGACTCGGTGAGACATTGCTGTTGACGTTCGCTTGAATTTGGAGCCCATGTTTGCGCCCACGAACCGTAGTGAAGCTGCTGCGAAGCTGTGGTGGCCACTGCAGGGGAAAAGACACTTACCGTCCTTGAAAGAGTCGTCCTTGCCCATTGTGAATTCTTACGACTGTAGGTCGATCAGGCTAGTTGTAGGAAAGAATCGAAAGGTGTTTAGACTATGAGCAAAGCTCTGAGGTATGAATAGCGTTGTATGTGGTAAAGGGAAATTGAAGCAAAAAAGCTGAGCGAAAGGGAACCGGGAAAATTGTTATGTATGACGGAGACGAGTAGGCGAGCGAAGCACCACAAGAGCCGGAATCGAGCCCGTTCTTTGGTTGCTTTGGAGCCTCTGAGGCCTTTTGCAATTGCTTGCGTTGCTAGCTGTGGCTACCAAAAGTGGCGCTGTATCCACGTCTTCCGGCCAATTACCGCCACTGCATTGTCATTCTTGGGATGTTCGGGCCTTTTCGGGCTTTGAATCATTTCGGCCAGAGCGATAAAAATACATAGAAGGTCCATATGCCATTTTGCCGAAACAATAATTGTTGTTCTGGACACAGTGTACGTCTGTTCTAGGTGTTCAAGCCCGGTCTACCGTAGCAGGTATGCACACGCACTGTTCGTCACAGCATCGAGAAGACGACACCACAGCCACAAGCAGTCACTATGACGTCTATCTCATTCGTCGGAACAGCGGCAGCAGGAGCTCGGGTATCATGACTACCAACATGGCTACAGCTGATGCAGCGTCACAATATCATCATGCTTGGCTGTGTCGATGTCGATTGCCTGAGGCTCGACACCACCCTACCTAGCCATCTTCATACCTCCCACAGACTCAACTCCCACAATGGAACTTTTCTCCGCATTACTGTGATAGGGTCGCCCAAAACTCATCCAGCAACTCATGCCTCTTCACAGCCAAATCGAAATCCGCATATGGTTGGCCCTGAGCGTATGCCTCGTACAGACGACCGATATTCTGTCCCTGTGTAGGTAATGAGGTCCATTCCTCACCGCCCTCGTCGACTTCGATATCCTCAACCTCTCCCCTTTCAGCATTCGAGAAGCGAATACTAATAGCCTTTGCCATCTGTGGCCCTGCGCTTGCAAACTCAACTGCAAGTTCCCCCTTTGTGCCATATATTCTCCACGTCGACCCAGGATTACCGATGAATCTGTCTCCAGCCCTCAAATGAAAGCTGAATACCGCTGCAGGTGTCCTGTCCAGTCGTCCCTGCAGAAGAATCTGGTCTGGGGTGTCTTTGTCGTAGAGCTCCTCCGACAACGACCCATCATCTTTCATGACATGCATTTGTGGTCGCAAGTTCACGGCCATGGGAGTGTAACTTCCTGGCTTCAGCTCGCCAACGGCATACAGGATGGAATCCAAGATGTGTCCACCATATATGGTCAGGAGGTTACCTCCGATCTTCCTGTCCATGAAGTAGTCATATCGCTCGCTGGCTGCGTTGTTCTGCCACACATGGATTGCTCCTTGGTAGTTGACGCTGTGGATCTCACCCAATGCACCCGTGTCGACGAGCTCCTTGACTTTTCTCGCACTTGGTGACATTCGACCTTGAAAACCCACGATCGTGTTGAGGTTCTTCTGTCTCGCCAGCGCGGCCATCTCCTTTGCTTGCTCCGTCGTTGCTGCGAGGGGCCACTCTACAAAGACGTTACGTCCTGCTTTGAGCGCGGGCATGGCGACCTCATAATGAGTATCGGCTCGAGTGGATACGACATAGAGGTCAACATCGGGATCGGATGCAAGTCCTTCGTAACTGTCATAAGCCTTGGTCGTTGGAGGCAGGTTATGTGCTTTGATGGCAGCCTTTGTAGATTCAAGTGATGAGTTGCACAGTGCAACGATCTGGTAATTGGGAGACGATGCAAGTCGCGGCAAGTGAGCCAAACTTGCCCATGTCCCTGGCTTGCTCGAAAGGCCAACGATACCTACTCGAATGGGGGCCATGGCGCCGGGTTATTAAGTGTTTGTGTTGTAGAAACAGAGGCCCAAGGAGTGTCCGGCTCACATATATCACTACAGGCTACTTGAAGAATGGAACAGTCATTAGTAAGCCTTGTCCAACTTGAGAGGGTGATGGTGGTACAAGACGTCAGTCTGCTGTTTGAGGGATTACAAATAGGGTGAGACTCTGGTAGATATCCTATACCGAGGTCATTCGACACTACTCACTGTTTGCCTTGCTCGCCGTCTTTATCCATCTAGTCAACCCTCTGCATTTCAAGCTTACGCGAGCGTACATATTGACGATGCAACATAGGCCAGAAACGTCGCTCGATTAGAAAGAAGCTTGGTCTGCGGGTTTTGGTTCCCTGGCTTCATCGCGTCCGATGGTTGAAACGCTCATTTCACCATGGTCGTCGAACTGCTTCTCACACAATGCTACTATAAGTCAATTGTCCTTGATTCACCAATGTATCGGCAATCCGTGATTCTATGTCCTTTCCCTTGCATCTAACGCATCGTGATGGCGTCTGCTGTACACGCGTGGCCCCTATGTTCACGTTTCATCGTATCACGTAGCGTTTGCTCTTAGCTCACAATTTTGGGCTCCCGTCCCCTACGTGCACACCACCTGCACGTAGTCAATGTTGCCCATTCTGCTTGGAACTATCATCAATCTCGCAGAAGGCGCGGAAGGTGACCAACTCCTCGCCTGTGCTTTCCACAACCAACTCAGCCGTCGCACCAACAAAATACACATACCCTTCCTTCAGGTCCTCCGTCTTAGGACCGACACTGATCCTGCCCGAGCCAGTCGTGCAGATCAGGATGCTCGGCCCAGAGAGTCCCTCAAACGTAGCCTTTGCACCATCCTTTTTGAGCACAGTACGCACAACGGCGAACTCCTCAATAGGCGGATCGTACAGTAGCGAGTCGCTTCCCGAGCTGTAGGCTTTGTCGTTGAGCGTGACGTAGGGGTAGTCCACGGGCTTGAGCAGTTGCTGCTCCGGAGGGTCGTGGTCGTAAGTCAGAATGTCGGTGAGAGTGTTCACGTCCTGGAACTTGGGCGTGAAGCCAGCGCGGATGACGTTGTCACTGCTGGCCATGCACTCGATGATGTCTCCCGAAATGTATGCGTGAATGTCGTCGGCCTTGAGATACATTGCCTGTCCAGGCTGGAGCTTGACGTAGTTCAGGAAGAAGAGCACAAACAAGCCAATGTCTTCAGGGAACTGGCTGTTGCAGCGCTGAACTAGCTCGCAGAGCTCCTCGGAGGTGTTGACACTGGGACCCGGGCTAATGGAGCCGGACTTGGCAAGCTCGAGAAGGTCCTTGGACCTTTCGGCGACGAGTTTGCGGTCGGATTTCATGAGCGAGCTGAAAGCTGCTTTGAGGTGGGATTTGGCGTCACTGGAAGAAGATGAAGTGGCAACTTCTTCTAAGCCTTTTGACTCCGCTTCGCCGACAAGCTCCCGCAGAGGCGTGATGGTGGAAAGGAAGTGGGCAATCTCTTTCAGTGGTCGGAAGCCGCAGAGGCCTTCGAAGGGGGTAATAGCAAGGGTCATTTCGGGCTTGTGGTTGTCATCAGGGTAGTTCTTGGGGTCTTTGGCATGGAGTTCTCCGGCGAGTTTCTTGTTGGGATGGGCTTGGATGGAGAGTGCCTTGGCGATGGACAGCACTTTGAACAAGAAGGGAAGTTTTTTGTTGTACTTGGCCGTGATATCGGTGCCCATCAAGGCTTCGTTGTCAGACACGAGGTCGATCAGCGAACGGCCGGTAGTGAGATCCTTGGAGGGCAGTGACGGGTGAGTGCCCATCCATAGCTGAGGTCTTGGTCAGATGATTGTGATACAAGGGGCAGACTCAGGGCATACCTCAGCGTAAGGCTTGTCTTCTTGTATAGAAAAGTTGTCGGATGGAGTGGCCGCTGCATATTTGGCGGCGGCGGAATCCTTGCCCTTCTTGCCTTGTGTATGTCAGATAATGATCAAGCCCTGTAGCTATACTGTCTACTCACCCCACTCGTAGCTGTTGCAGCCTATATACCGGTTAATCAGGAATTAGGGGCTGGAGTCTGGATATCAGACTGACCGCATTGAAGACGAATGAGAGGGACCTGCATTTTGGTTGAGCCGGCAGATATAGGCGATGATCAGGATTCTGTGGGTTCGAAGATAAGAAATGAATCTGTCAATCCCCGGATCTATATTCGAAGTCAGGAGAATGTGAAGATCTAGCGGTGAAAGGGGTCAGGTGTGGCTTGCATCAGTATTCTTTCTTGACAGATTGTAAATGGAAACGTGGGTGGGCAATTGGCCAGACCAGCCGATACAGATATTGAGCAATGATCCACCGTTTGACTACGTTGCAGCATCTCCCCTCACAACAGTGCGATGTCCCGGCATCGCACCAATCAGGGGCACTAAGTCACTGTTGCCCTCTCCAAGATACTTGACGATGCGTAAAGCCTCACCATCTCGGGCTCTCCTGTCTCTGCCTTTTTCCTTGTACATATAAACCCACACTTATAATCGGACCTCACAGGCCTGGAACTCTGTCCCTGACCTTGACCGCAGCATGATTCAACAGTCTGGCTAAGAGCGCGTATGCCATACCACCTACTCTGCTGACACATCAGGCGCGCGTCTTCCCGATCGGTGGTCATTGAGTTTGCACGATCAGACGGCCGGCCTCCGCAGTCGTTTGTCTTGATCGCAAGGCTTCGTTGTGCACAGCATTCGCTGTACTACCCACCCAAAATGAGTGGCCGGCCCCGAGGAGGCCGTGGTTTGAGCGGCCGAGAGGGCAAAGAAACAGATCTTGAAAACGACCTGCTTAGCCGAGCCGTCGAAAGTCTGCGGAAGGCACAAAGTTACAACGACCAGTCCAAGCGGATAGGTCAGGACATTATCGCTCTTGAAGAAGAGATCAAAGCAAACGGACGTATGTTGAATTCCATTTGTTTCCCCCCGAATGTTGCTATTGCACCACCTTCGCTGTAAGTCAGGCATTCGCAATTGAGAGAACATGTCCGCCCATATTCGATCGCTAGCGGTCACCGTCCTGCAATACTGTCTTCTATTTGTTCTGTGCTTCTTCGAGTATTCTGTCAAGATCTTTAGTAACGTTGACCATCCAGATTCTACTCCTGATAATCACCGCCGGCTTGATGCACTCTACCGAGAAAACCTGAAGTGCGCAGAGAACGAGAAGAAGGTACACGATGACGAGGATATTATTAACAACCTAGCCATCCTTGCCACTATGAAATCCAATGACGATCTTGCGCCGAGAAACGGTCAACCCAAGTCGCGCAAGCATCAGAGGCCTACAATTGAGTCAGATGTGGTAGTGGAATCTCCTGGTCCAAGTCCTGGGGATGGCCGCCTTGAAATGATGAAGCGGGTCAAAGGTGCTGCTCCGCGAAGTTCTAGCACCGCCAGTCAAAACCGAGCAGCAACCGTCCCCAAGGACGACGGCATTGAACCGCATAAGGGGGTTCAGGCAGAAAAGGCTGGTCAACTCATTTCCGGAATCGAAGTGTTCTATAAGTACCCGAAAGACCAACAAGAGAATGAAGAAGGCGTCGGCATACACGGTATCATCAAAAAAGTCTGGCAGGAAAAGAGACCGTGGGTGGCAAGCCAGTTTCTCGTATGCATGTTATTGACTTAATGCCAGGATTCAGTACGATGTTCGAGATCCTGAGGACGACGCTTCAGGAAAACAAACAGTCCGAAAAGCCACGGCACGAGATCTTGTCCCGATCCCGCAGACCAACGTTGCGACTGCTCAATTTCCTATAGGCGCTACTGTCTACGCCAAATATCCCGACACCGATACCTTTTATCGAGCAAGAGTCAAGAGCTTTCAGAAGACCATCTATAGTCTGAAGTTCGACGAGGATGATAAGGAAATGCTCGTCGACGTACGATTTGTACTGGACCCGAGGATGAGGTGATGCTCGAACAGGTGTTGTTTGGTGGCTGGAAGCCGCCAGTCGTTGCATTGAAGTCCACAGTATTTGACCGAGAGCTTTTTGTCTACTGCTTGAGCTGACCCTTACTTGCCAGATAAGCCGCGCCTGAGTCCGCCCATATCTCGTACACCTTGACCTTGTTGTCCTTATCGAACTCAAGCGCATATGTAAACACCTCATCCCAGCTCTGTCCGGTACTGGTCCAGGTGAACCTAGCCTCTCCGCGACACGATACTTTCAGGACGTCTGGGTCGACCACGAAATTACTGAAGCGCATATTCTCGTATTTGAGATTGGATGACAAGAGCTGGAAGTACTCTTTGAGGCCAGTCTGCCCCCTAAACTCTCGCCCCAGAAATGCCGCTAGTTGCGGCAGGCCATGTTCGAGAGCAAGGACGTCATCGGAGGCAGAGAAGTGGCTAAAAATCTCTTCGGGAGGCTTTTGGTCTGCGAAGGTGTTGCAGAAGCCTAGAGCGGCAGACAGCAGATCTCGTCGCGTCGTTGAGGGCATTTTTATCCTTGAAATCTGGAGCAAAAGACTTTGATATTATGTGTTTGTTCGGCTTACCAAATGCGAGCCGTGAAATTAGTCAAAAGTGCGGAGTGTTGACCGAGGCTCCGATTTCGTCAGCAACTTTACCGTCACAGTCAAGATTCCTTCCACTTCTATCACCTTAATCCCCTCATTTCCCATATCGCCATACACATACACATAGACAACACCCGAACTGCTGGATAGCTGTTGTCTGGTTCGGCCTTGCATACTGTCGTTTTGACTTTCATGATGCGTATTGTTTGAATCTGCATGTGCCATACACCGGCCAACATCGCCCATTATGGCTCATCCCGCCGAAGAACTCCCCTCCCACGCCTCCCCTATGATCTCTCCCATTCCACGCCCTTCAGCCGGCTACCTAAGCAACTGGTCTGATCTTCACGATGGCGCTCCTGCGACGCCAGGCATACCGGATAATCTAATCTCACCTGCTTTCACACCACCGGCCACACCAGGAGCTAGCACCCCTTCGCGGCATCTGCATGCAGAACCGAGATCAATACCCGTGGACACTTCCCTCGATGACCCTTCCACAAAACAACCTCGTTTGGTCGAGAGACTACCGAACGTCGAATGTCTAGTCCGTGCGCGAATCCCAACGACGTCGGGGTCGGAGATGTTTCTATACCTATATCAGAATGACTCCGACAACAAAGAACATCTTGCAATTGTGTTCGGGAATGACATTCGAAGTCGGAGCTTGGATTCTGAGCGGCCGGGCGAAACAGAGATGGACCGTATGATCAGAGGCGCATATGTTGGAAGATTACGACCCGGCAGAACGAGTTCGAGGATTGACCCCGACAAACACAGAAAACCCCCGAACAAGCGCGCAAGAAGTGGCTCGGCGCTGAAGAACGTCACCATGGTTCCCGAAGAACCGGTTGTAGAAGGAAACTCGGCGACGTCTGTGCAGCCTCCACCTGCAACCCAGGATGAACAGAACTCCGAACAGCCCCGAGGCAAGGAGACTGGTCTCGAGCCTCTACTGGAGGCTGTCGAGATCAGCTCTCCTGGAAAAGCTCCTTTCGTGCGGATTCACTCGGAATGCTACACTGGCGAAACAGCCTGGTCAGCCCGTTGCGACTGTGGAGAGCAGCTGGATGAAGCCGCTCGGTTAATGTCTCTACCAGGTTCGTCAGGCGGCGTTATTGTATATCTGCGGCAGGAGGGGCGAGGTATAGGTCTTGCCTCAAAGCTTAAGGCATACAATCTACAGGATCTAGGGAATGATACAGTCGAAGCAAACCTTCTTCTGCGGCATCCGGCTGATGCTAGAACTTATGGTCTTGCAACAGCTATCCTGCAAGATCTTGGAATGGGCACAGATAGCGATGCCCAGAAGCCTGAGCAGGAAAGGGGTATCAGACTCCTGACCAATAACCCGGATAAAGTCAGAGCTGTAGAAGGTCCGAACAAAGAAGTGCGTGTTCGCGAAAGAGTGGCTATGATTCCGATAGCATGGAGAACATCGGGCGTGAAGGGCGTCCGAGGTGCCGAGATCGAGAAGTACCTGGAGACTAAAATTGGTCGAATGGGGCACATGATCCACGAAGAATAGGGTCTCTCGTTGGCCGTGGTCCCAAATCACTGGTCAGCAATGCTGACTCCAAAGGATCTCACAAAACTGAGACAGACAGTCTTGTTTGGGCATAAATATGGACGACCACAGGGCGCTTCTTCTAGGTCCCCATTCCGAGTTTGCAGGATGTGCGTCGGGTTGGAAGAAAGTGCTTGAGTTACGACAGTCTCCAGCGACGAATTGTGTCCGGCAATCACAGAATGCCCACGACCGCACGCAAGAGTCCAGGCAGTATGACCGATCTTCAGGATCTCCGAGCACTCAAGAGGCTTGACCGCCAAATGTCGCATCTCCGCCACCTTTGCTCCTGGCCGTTGCAATGGGCAGGCTGACCCATACATCTGGCCTTCTCTGCCCTTCTCTGCCCGAAACCTGTTTAGGGCCAGAGCACTGGATGAAATGCGTCTCAAGGAGATGCGAAGCCTGACCGACATTAAGAGAAAAACACCATCAGCTAGCGCACGCACCTCTTGTGCCTCGGGCCTCAGTGTTGTGGTGGCGACGCTTTGTGCAAAGGTCAGAAAAGATGTCAAACCTAGTTGTCGTTGTACAGATCAATCAGATGAGAACCTATATAGGCAGGAAGATGACTCGGAAAAGTATGAACATACATATCGGAGTTGCCATTATTGGCACAGAATCTATACACCTGCTCAACCACATCAATGGGAGCGAGGGGCTGTTTATAGCAGAGACAGACATATTATATCATATCATGGGACGAGCTTTGTCGCCATAAGTTTGCGCTTCAGTAGTGTCGTATCATGCTTTAGGCTGTACTGCACTTCCCGACATGAATGATGAACATGGCCGCTGCCAACTTGCTGTCTTGTAACCGCACGATGCTCACCATATCCCCAACCACAACTTCCTCTTCCTCTTCTCTTGTGGTGGCGGTTGCGTCTCCGTTTGCTGCACCTCTGCCTCCACCTCCTCCTTCCCCTTCTCGCTTTGTCGTTGTTTGATCCGTCTCGCAAACTCAGTTACATCATCACCAACCTTCCCACCTCCAGCAATCACATCCCTGCCCGTAATCGGCATATCTCGCCCACCCGCTTCGCGCTCCTTGACAGTCAACCCGTCATCCCAGGGCACCAAACCCCTAACATCAATTCCCTGCTCCTCCTCAGCATTCAGATCCTCCATGCCATGTGCGCGGCGGTACAGTCGCCGTTTCTGTGCGTCCCGAATCTTTTGTTGGCGGGACTCATTCGTTTGGGCTGTAGTGTAGTCGATGTGCAACTTGATTACGGATAGAGACTCCTTGACGTACGTGATGGGGTGGAAGGGCAGGCTGGAGACAGGCGGCATGAGATGCGCGTAGGGCGATGTCTTGAGGAATGTTTGTGTAAGGGTGATGAATGCCAGAATCGTCAATGTACCCTGCGATTATAAGCATTAGCATGACTGGTCCGCAATCCAGCACCATGGCGGCGCATTTGCGTGCTGTCTGCCTGCCGGGCTGCTCCACAGCATGGACGTGGGCGCAAACTCACCATGGTAATCCAAATATGAATCCACCGGTCCGTCAGAAACCAGTGCATAAATGAACCCTTTTCGGGGAACATGTGAGGGTACGTTCTCGTCTTCTGATGTTCTTTCTCCTGCTCCGTCGAACCCTGGTTGTACGCCGCGGGTCGCCGGCGGGCTGCGAGTCGCGAAGGATGCGACGGTGGACGGAATTTGTCTGGTTGTTCGAGGACGATGGGCCCTTTGCTGTTGGGGGGTGGTGTCGTCGTGGAGGATGCTGCGCGGAGGAACATTCTATATGAAGAGGATGGGAGGGCTAGAGGACTCTGTCCGCGTGCAGCGGTCCGTAGACATTGCTGGCATATTGACAAGGTTTTGGCTCGGGATGCCATTGCTGGAACGTACTTCAGACTGGCGATCCTTGAGTGCTGCACTGTAGAAATTGGATGTCGTGCGGGACAGCGGACAGCAGTTTGAGCTTCAACGGATGTACTTTACAAAGTACAACTTTTGGAGTACGGCAGCGATCTACATGAGGTTCTTGGCGGGCCAATCACATCCTGCACGGTACATCGAAGAGATGCTATGCGATTAAAAAGATACAAGTCAACTACGAAGTAGACACCAGACCACCTGAAGACTCGATCATAGGCAATAAGATAGCATTGTTGGGTTGATTGCATCAATTGTGTCTTGCAGACTCATATATGTAAGCAAGGAAAGCCAACGACAGTCTCCTATGTCGCCGTACCCTCTCCATACATGAAAACTTCTAGCTGTACAACCTCGTCATGAGGAGGATTAACATATGAAAAAAGATTGTCGCTGTTCAAGCTGACAATGCTAATTTGTATGGCAAACCAAAATGCTGTCCATAAAAAAGTCCCTTGCCGGTAACTCTGTCATCCGTCCAAAGACCAAAATTGAATGCAATAACCAGACATGGTGGATCTTCAACAAGTCCACTAGACAGTAAGAACTGAAAATCAGAAATAGTGGTATGGCCGTATTGACCCTATTTCAACGCCAATGAACTCAGAACACCTAGGTCCGTAGGTAGGTGGCCAACTCTTTCTCTTTTCGTACAGGATATCAAGGAACGCTATATTGTCGTCGAGTGTGGAGAATAGGAAACTTTTCGGTCAAAGCAAGCGTGGGCGGGACAATGTGTCCCAGGACTATCGGTAGATGGATCCAGCTGCAAAGATGCTGTTGGCAGCAGCGGCTGCCCATTCATTCTCTTCGTAGGGCGGCGTAGGCCAAAGTGCAGGTACATGGTCTTGATCTTTACGAGTCTTGGTAATGTTCAAAGGTAGGGTGGGGTTTGAGGTGTTGGCATTGAATGAAACACCATTCCTTTTGGCGGATGGTGATGGCGTCAGGTAGGCACCTTGCATGGTCGGGTTGCTGGTTATATGGGGTAATGACTGTCGGTTGTAGTCCTTCTGCGCTAGAACAGTACGTTGTGTTTGCTCTTTGGAAGGGACATTGGTATCGAGACGCCGAACCGCACGATTGGCAGACCTCATCGCCTCGTCGAGTAGTTCGTCGGCCTCTTCAGGTGTCTCATATTGATTGATCTGCAGAGGGCGACGTGTCCGTGCCACTGCTACCGTTGATGCAGGAGCATTAGCAGCTGCTGTGGTACTGTTGACGTTCTCACTTGACCGCGATGAGCGTGGGACGGAGTGTGTCCTTTTCAATGAACCTTGGTTCGATGACACTTCTGTCGAGGTGCTTCGTGGCTTGGCCCCTGAATCGTTCCGGTCCAGGCTGTATCTAACGTTTTGCAGTATCTTGTCCAGGTCAGAGAAGTCGTTGTTATTCTCAGGGATGACGCTGTCAACCATGACTGATGACCGATTTGACCACGGGATGTGTGCAGCATTTGCCTCGACATCATCGCCGTTGGGTGACGCCAGTCCGTGTCTGCCAGAGAATCGTCTTGCTCGTTTTCGTAAGTGAGAGAAGAAGCTCTCTTTGTGACCGTTAGGTGGGGAGACAAGGCCACTGTTGGCATTCAACGCGCGCTCAGCGTCTTGGCGGTGGACGTCAGCATAATGATTACCGTGTGAGTTGATCGACAACTGTCTGCCAATCTTCTTCGACTTTTCGTCGGAAGGCTTTGACGAGTTGGGCTTGGACTCGTCCTGAGCCGTGAACGAGGAAGTTGCCTGTGCTGTGACAGCGTTAGGCAACGGCGAGATGGGGCGGATGGATGGTAGTATCGGCATTGGTGCTGCTCCGGTAGGGTTGGTTCCATTGGCCCACGTTGCGCGTTTGTTAGCTT
This sequence comes from Exophiala viscosa, assembly GCF_022695815.1. NCBI lineage: Eukaryota > Fungi > Ascomycota > Eurotiomycetes > Chaetothyriales > Herpotrichiellaceae > Exophiala > Exophiala viscosa. The sequence continues at coordinate 1,054,188 of NW_026944355.1, read as the reverse complement.
GGGGGCGAAGCCTGCTGACAATACCTTCTGATTCAGGCTGTACGCCCTTGGCAGAGTCAGGATTATGTTGAGGAACTGCAGGGGCACTTTCCCGTGCAATCAGCGATCTCCGGAACCAGGATGGCTTGGATGTAATCGTTGGAGTCTCGACCATGTCCTTCGAGCGGAAACTCAAGTCCGAATGTTTGCGACCAAGTAATCGCGATGACGATTTTGGTCGAAGAGGGTCGACGGCATCTGTGAAGAATTCATGCCCCATGGCTTGTTTTGAGGTTGGACGACTCTTAGGATCCCACATCAGACACCAGGTCACAAAGTTGCTGAAGGCCACTGGCCATTGAGGGGGTGGCAGGATCGTCTCCATGGCGTGAGGGGCCATCTGAGAATGTCAGCAAAGTACCAGGTAATTTGAGTATAGCTGTATGACTTACCTTTGGGAACGAGAACCCGAGTTTTTGCGCCAACTTTGTGCCATCTCTCCATTCACCACCTCCTACACGGCTACCTGACTTGGTATACCAGTTGCCAGGGCTTCCCATGATTTCACACACGCGCCACACTTGGTCGACTTCATTTCCTCCAGGAAACAAAGGCTTGAGCGTGGCCACTTCCACAGCCATAGCACCAATAGCCCAGATATCCACAGGAGCAGAATATTCGCCAGCACGAAGGAGGACTTCAGGTGCTCTGTACCACCGTGTAGAGACGTAAGTAGTATATGGTAACCTGGAGTGGGTTTCGCGGGCTAACCCGAAATCGGCAATCTTGATGGAATATGTCGGAGGTGTTGACGGTGGGGTTACCAAGGATGAGTATCTGCTGAAAGTGGATTGAGAGTCTTGCGGTGCTGAAGAGGTGACGAGGATGTTCTCTGGTTTGATGTCCCTGTGGAAGAAGTTGTGTATATGTATGTGATCGAGGCCAGACAAGATCTGGTACAGGATGCTCTTGACACTTCTAGCATCCAAACACTTATGATCGCGAGCTTTCATCAATTGATAGAGGTTGCCGTCCATGTACTCCATGGCAATATGGAGCTTCTTGCTGAATGGGTCCAAGAAGATATCCAGAGCTGGCACCAGGTGTGCATGTGTCGGCAGAGTTCGAAGAAATATGACCTCGCGAAGTTCCATGCAGGGTGTAAATGATTCAAACGTCTTCTTCATCGTCTTGATAGCCACCTAAAATATGTCAGTCATTCCCGCTAGAACTCAAGTTCAGTTGCCGTACCATGGTATTTCGCCGAGCGACACTGGCGCCATTTGCCCTTACTCTTGCAAGATGCACACTTCCAAAACTACCATCTCCAATTTCCCTGATCACTTCGAACCGATCTTCCAAGGCGGTCAACGTATATGATTGTGGCCTGTGGCCATAGTCGGTGACAGCCATGACTGCGTTGTGGAGTCGTCGTGCTCAAAGCCTCACTTCCAATGCGCTTCGTTCCAAGGATATACCGGCTTGAGTTGTTACTTATGGGACTTGCCCAACGCCCATATAAAGGGTTGCTCGATGACCTCAACACGTCATTTCCTTCTTCACTTGCATTCAAAAGGTCCCAGTGAGCCAAAGGGAGGCGCAACAGAGGGTCGTATAGAGGGCGGTCGTCGGTCGATTGAAGATCGCTGTACTCAGACGTTCACGAAGGTGGTGAGTAGGATGGTAAGTGACGATGAAGTTCGAACAAGAGGATGCTGGTGAGGATCAAGGACCCAGTTCGAAAACGTTGGAGGTCACCAAGACAGCTAGCTCTGGGATTGTCGACTGTCGGAAGGAGACCCGCAAGGGGTGGTGCAAGAGTGGATAGAGGATCCCCTTTCTTGATTGACACCGGGGGGGATCGCTATAGGGTCGAAGGACGTGTGTAGGGGGTGGAAAGTGACAGATGTTTTCGGTTGTGTTGACGATGTGCTCGGACAATTTGCTGCGAAATGGGAGGCGCGCCCTGGCTTGTGATGAATCTGGCAAGGGGCAGATGCGTGAGGCACAGGTGGGAGCGGCGGATGTGGACGAGCCGATGACAACGTGCCACACGGGCTTGCTCACCACTGCGGGTGGTGAAATTACTCTGACGAACACTGGTTTTCCAAGCAAAGACAAAACGACAAAAAGAATAATGGGAATAGGAGATGAGCTTTTTCGCCCATGAGTGATGAGGGAGAACGAGGTCCCAGCGAAACAACGGTGTACTCGTACGGGGTGTCAGCAACGCAGCACCTTGCGTTTGCGTTGCCTGAGTCGACACCAATGGGGTTAGAAGGCTGGAAAAAGGGCAGGCTGTCAGGCTTGGATTAGCCCCGACGGAGCCAATGCAAGCACCATGGTTAGCCTAGCTCTAACTAACCCTTTCAAACCTCCGACCCAAACAACCAGGCCACCATCCGCCCCATGGTCCATCGCTTATCCCTAATATTGTGAGCGGAAGCACCATTAGTTCGCATACCCGTCGGCTTGGTCAAAGGTCAATTGCTTGCCTTTGCGGAAAAATCATCTACCAGGTATAGAAATACAACCAGAGAATAATGCCCATTGCAACACCGTCTTGAGATAAGTTAGGGACTCTTTCACACATCTTACCGTTTCCGAGATCCCAGAGGTCTCCGTTCTGTCTGTTCCTTGGGCTTATAGTTTTTCGGTAGTAATGACAGAACCCCCGGTTATGCAATCTCGCCAGAAATCCTGGGTTGCCTATTTTTTTGTTGTCAGGGCCGTTGAAAGAAGAAGGTCTAGTCTCATTCGTGGATTCTCGCCCAATGCTGTCATGACATCCTGTCACACTATTGAAGGCGAGATCGGTGGCTCCGGTGGACGCTCCGTGAAGCTCTTACTGGCCGTTTTGTGGTCAAGTTCCAATAGGGCCAACAGCCACTTCACGGGGGAACGGGTATGATCTCAATAGTTGGCAATACTCTGAAAATGCCCACACCTTCAGCGAATGACGATAATCGTGTGCACCAAAATCGGTCTCCGCTTGTTTCGACATACCTAGAAAACATCCAGGTCCTCTGGGTCTTTCGCTCGTGATCGCATCTGGTTTCAAATCAGATGACCTTGGCCCACGGTCTACTTGTTTCTCAGAAATCCCCAAGATGCACGGTGAATGGTGCTGCCAGTGTATTGCCAACGGCACTCTCCAGCCTGCAAGGCCACGCCACGTTGCGATGACCAAGATAGCAGCATCATAACTGGATGACTGAGTTGAAGCTAGAGAGGCCGGCTGACGCCCCTGGCGTGAAACCCGTCTTGAATTTCTTGTTCCTGATTCAAGGGCGGACACCCGATGCAAAATCAGGTTTAGAGCCGAACTTGTCCCTGATTTATTCTTGTCGCGGACTCGCGGCAACCAAGAACATGGGCCGGGGCGTTGCTGGTGCCGGCCAACGGGTTTGGGTGACTCGGTGAGTGCTGATCAAATCTGCACTTCCGCTTCGATTGGCTCGAATCTGCAACCACACAGTGGACCTTACGCCAAAAGAGCGGGAAGTCTTTTGCTGGAGCTTCATGCTTTCGCGGCATCGGCTGCCGGGCTCACCATGTGGACCTTGATAGTATTCTGGAAGTTTGAAACGCGGTGAGGATAGTTTCGAGCTTCCAGATGCTGTTGACATCATTTAGAGAAATCGAAAAGGGGCATCGACTTGTCTGGCATATTTGCGATTTCATGCAAGTGAACCTAACAGCCAGATGCTTTGGCTTCTGCAGACATGGACGCCATGGCATGGGGGCATCAATGATCGATGCCGGGTGTACAAAGGATCGACTAACAGTGGGCTGTAGTAGTACTGATGCTGGACAAACATCGCCATAGGGTCAGTGCTGCCACGGAGTAGGAACGTGATTTTTTCCAGATCGAATTTTGTTTTTGCAAATTTGCAAGAGTTGTGGTTGGCACGCCAGATGGATCTTGCGAATACTTTGGGCCACGTCAGATAGCCACGTTCTGTGGTACTCTTTGTCATATGGGAAGTCAGCGTAAGGTACAACGTCCCTGCATCGGTCCTGCATGGCTGAGATGCCTCACCAGCTCTGTGTCTTCATGTGGTACAATCAGATCTCCAGTGTCACAATGCTGCAATTCGCATCTGCCTATCAAGGTGAGTTCCGAATTTATGCTGCAGTTGGAGATTCAACTGTCTGCTCCAACCGTCGTGCTTAGCTGCAGCCAAGCATCCTTTACCGTAGAAGGCAAACAAACATATCCTTTATCAAACTTCAAGACATCAGTAACAAACATCAAGCGTGGTAGGGGGAGGATCAATCGTTGAACGTTTCTCTGTCTGGAGCAGCATATATTGAGGTATTTTCTTTTAGTAATGGTGCTCATTCGTTGATGATACTTCTGAGGACAGTAAAAAAGAAGCGGAAAGGGGTACCACATGGAGGTATTCACATCTTGAAGATCAACAGCTTGTCTTGTCTTGAGGAGGTATTTGAAAGTATCGTTACCATTGACGTGGAGTCCAGTTGTTGAAGCACATTGGTAACATTGGAAAGTGGTAAGTTCGTCGAGACCAGAGAAGTGCTGAACTAAGTCTCGAGGTCTTCACCAGAACCTCATTCTGAACTCATTTGCGACAGAAGCCAGGGTGATAGGAAAGTGAAGTTGAGGCTCCTTCCCGACTTCACTTCACTTTCTACTCTTGGCAAAGAACCACACTTGTATTTAAAGACACTTTCACCAACATGTCTCAAAAGCAACAGCCTCACTGGCAAAGAAAGAAGGAATCGTAAGCCATCTTTCTACTCTTCTTATTCTTCTTTCCAGTACCCGGGGTCTCTTCTCCTTTGTTACTTCATCGAACCAAATCCAACAAATCCTCCAACATGGCCACCACTGTCATGACCGCCACTGACTGGGGATCCAGGTACGCCAATGTTGACGTTGGAAACATGTAAGTCAGTCTGGTCTCTTCTCTTGACCTGTACTCATTTCTTTGCTAGGATCGAGTGCGCCAATTGCTGCAGAAAACAGTTCCGATCACGCTATTCCAACAACCAGCTCTCCAAATTCCAAGAAAGTACCTACAAGGCACGCCGAGGCGGTCAACCAGCGGAACTACCAAGATGCAGAGATTGCACTGCCGGAAACACAATCGAACTCAAGTGTGCTGGATGCTACGTCATCAAAGGCCTGGAGTTTTTCTCAAAACAGCAAAGAAAGAACCCAGATAATGCGGTAAGCAAAACCCTGCTTGTTCTTAAATATGTACTGACATTGCACAGAAATGCATCCCGTGTCAGCAAGCCATTGAGGATCTTGTGCCTGATCTTCGAGCTGCCAACGAGGAAGAGCGGATCAAAGAGGCCTCACAGAATCGTCGTGCCAATCCATTCCCTGGCATGTCCAACATCGGCTCGACTCTCCCAAGCATGAATGACTCACTCCCTGGTTCAGGCAACAGATCTCAAGCACCATCTGGAGGCAGTGGCGAGGTGATGATTGTGCAAGACCGTACCTCAGCTTGGGGAGGCGAATCCGTCACCACAAGCAGCATAGTATCTGGCTATCATCCACGATCTACCTCTGGCGAATCCCAATACTCGACACCACTTACAGGCTCGACGACCGCTACCACAAGAGGTGGATTTCACAAGCAAGGAGCATACAAGGCCTCTGCGTACGACCGTGCCATGACTCAACTCCAACGCGAAGATCTCTTGAGGCAGGAAGCGCAGGCAGCTCGCACCAGAGATGACGACGACGACGAGGATGATGGAGAATGGGAGCTCTGAGCAAGTAGTAGTGCCTGAGGCGGCTGTGCTGGGGCCAGATGGGCTTCTGTTGTGAGGTCGACCTAAGGTTAGAGGCCGCAGAAATCAAAGGAAAGGGTGGATGTGTTCAGATGTCATCATCATGGCGAGTTATCGCTACCGCTCAACCGACAGCAGACTGGGGGCTGAGATCCTGAGGCTTGAGCTGGAGAGACACATCGAAAGGAAGAAATGCATGCCCAGGCAACATATCATGAAAATCAACAGAATGGGTTAGAGTCAGTATTGCAGCATCAAAATGAAAGCTACATATCTCCACCTTAGGCGTGTTTCTCCTCCCTTCCTGATCCGACGAACCATCAAACCCTCGTCTGAAATAACCCTATGACAGATTGTGCGTATACTCCGGCAAGAAGTTGATGTGCACGACGCAGAAATTGAGACATGATCCTGTATTGACGACCTCACTATGCGTGACTAATCCATCCTCATAGGCTTGCGATATAAGGTGCATATATCAGCCTATGAAGATCAACCGGTCTGCAGTTCATGACAAACCCGTTGAGCGGTGCAAACAACGCACAAGGCAAACCGGGCAAAACTGGGCGTAAAGGGCGTCGAAGAGTTCAAGACAGAATTCTCGCCGATGGATGCCGAGAACGACGCTGGCGCAGCTTCGTGGTAGAAGTGCTCTGTAGACCAAGGTATATCCTGGTTAATATGGCTAAAAATCAAATAGCATGATAGTCCGACCGAACTCAAAGAAGGTCTGTTGCAACCTTGTGCCGGTGACGTCGCAGGTTCACTCATGCACAGCTTTACTAGTACTCGGAAGACCCGGAAATATGTGTCTTGTCCTCGGATCTCGATGTTTCCTGCTGGACATGTTGAAATGAAATACGAGGAGTCATTATTACACTGGGCATGAAGAGAGAAAAACGCACGGTGACACAGGGGTCTCATGTTGGCTTGGAGGCCTTTCTGGTGTTGGCGCTCACCAAGCCAACGCGTGGGTGCAATGACGTCTACAAATCGGCTTGTGTTTACCATGACCACAAGCACACACAAGCTTGGTCATTTGTGTCGAGTCGTGTTGCCGATTTGAATAAAGAATTGTGTTTCGTCTATAGATCCAAGATCTCGCTGTGATTCCGAAGTCGTCACACATATGGCCCGTCTGCCCTGCATGGAGGCGAGAAGACGAACTGCGGCAGGGTGGGACGGCCTAGTAAGGCGTTTCTATTGATGGCATGGCTATAGCATCAAGAGTAAAAACGTGCCAGAGACGGGAGTTAACGATAGCAACCAAGATCTTGCAAGTAGTTTGGTTGGTCGTTTTTAAGGGCGATGTTGGTAAACTTGCACCAAGACTGAGTCCGTGTCTTTACGAGTAGGCCCCATTCATGGCTGATCAATTCCTATCCACCAATTGTTCACCGGTTGGAGGCCCATTGACGCAATGCACCTTCTTTAATTCCATAGCCATGCCTGTCCATGCCTCTCTGCCTTCTCTACGTTGGCACGCCACGATCCTCACGAGCTTCCTATCAGTCAGTTGCGCAGCTTGTTGATCTCTATATTCTCATTGTCGCCGAGTACAGCCGCATCTCTCTGTCAACATTGTTCTTGCTGTAACATATTCGAATCTCGACCTGCTGCCCCCAGCGCGTGTAAACTCTTCCGCCATTGCGATAACGACCCCAAGCGACGTGTGCGCGACCTTACTCATTGTCCTACGATTGACGTCCTCCTGCGGCCCTGTTCTTGTCCTCTTACCAGGTTGCAGCCTACAGCCTGCAGACATCGGAAATTCTACTGTGTTCCTTCAAGACCAAGAAACAGGCTTGACGACTGGGCTGCCCTTGACGCGCACCTCTCGTCCATAATCTTGGACTGCTGCAAGTCATTCCAAAAACACTCGGGCTGCGCTTGCACTATATCAGGGTATCGTGGACTTGAGACCCCGCAGAAAGTGTCAAGCGGATGGTTTGAGGACAAATCTTGTGCTCCGCGGGACTGTGGTCTCCCGAAGCAACATGGCTGCCAACATGGACCGCATACCATCTCAGAATGACGGCGCCTACTCCAGCGATAACGGTGACTCAAAGCGGCATCATCCAGCAATGAGCAATTCCATATCTAGCGATACTGCCAACCAAAGAACGAGGGGCTATTCCAATACTTCACGGGACCCATACCAGTTCGATCCTTCAAGACTCCAACAAGCCCGACAGCCTATAAATGAGGCTGTCACTTCAGCCTTCAACACTGCCGACGCCAGTTCTACCAACTCCTTCTCTCCCGAACTGCTCCAGCAACTTACTTCACAAATCACCGCAAGCGTCTTGCAACAACTCAAGGTTGCAAACCCACCCGCACCTGCTCCGCAGCCACCTTTAGCTGGACCCCCGATGGACGCCGCCTCATCCACGGCGGGATCTCCTCCTCTCGACCGAGCTACGGTCTACACTCCTCCATCTCCCTATCGCTCATCTGAAGACACTGGTGCTCACCAACCTTCACCACATTTTCCTCCGCCTCCTTCGTCCACCCAGTCTTCATTCCGCCCCCCTTCACCACCTCCTGAAAAGAGACCTGTATCCCCCTTCAGTCAAAGCAGCCATCTATCCGAGAGCGATGCCAACCAAGAACGGCTAGCTCGACCCAAAGGCCCAAAAAGGATATCTACTGGAGGCGATGCAACGATCGTGGAGCGTGCATGGGGGACCCTATTTGACGAGCAAGGTCAAACGACCGCTCGTCTAGGTCAGTTCCTACGCGGCATTGCTGTCCATCTGATTGAGGACTATGAACCAAAGAACAGTCTGGTCATCACACCTTCCAAGCTGCAGAAATACTACGACGAGACCAAGCTCAACAATGAATTTTACCCGTGGCGAGCTGTCTTTGATGACAGGACGTCGTCAATCTCCCGAATGTACAGGGAGATAGAAGCGCAACATCATCTGGTGCAGGAAAAACTAAATGAAAGGCCCGACATTCCAGGCTTAACCCCGCTAGGCTTCGAGACATGGGCGACGCTGCTTCTCAAAGCGCATCCAGACCAAGAGTTCGAAAGATTGGCAAAGACGGCATTGGAAATGCCCATCAGCAACCCTGACGACAAGAAAGAACGTTTCCCAAAAGAGATTTCGCGTCGACTCTTCCCCACTCGGCCTGACACTGAAGCCGCCTACAAGCTGCAAAAAGCACTGTCAATGCACTGCAACGTGGACCTCGCTTCCCGTCAAGGAAGTGCCGCAAGCGCAGCAGAAACGACTCCACATGCTTCACAATCGAGTCACCAGAATGGTGACACGACGAGATCAAACACGCGGCCTAGTCCAGAAAAACAAGAGGCTGTCACTAGTGCACCTCAGCCAAGTCCAGCCAAGTCACAGTTTGGTGAAGAGCGTCGGAGGCAACCATATTCCGGAGCCCCATCCGACAGCGAAGATGTGTTCGAGAACAGCGAAGACACGCCTACTCCACAACCAATCGAGCGTGAGCGCAAGCCATATGTTGCAGCACCCGGCGGTGGAAAGACTTACGCGGGTGTGGACAAACCAGCTGTTGCAGCGGAGAACAAGCCACCGCCGTCACACGAGTTCAAGCTCGGCCGCTCAAACTCGGTCCACTCTACCAGCAGGAACAATGATGGTTCCAAGCCTAATGTGGCCATTCATCAAAGACCTCCTCCTGCGCCATTGGAAATGGGTGAGACACGTCACCATCGTTCGAACAGCACCTACCACCGAGATCAACCTCGACCTGGCCGCAACCGCTCACCATCAATGACTAAGGAAAACGGAGGCCCAGGCTATATTCGAAGGCCAGAGGCTGATATGCCCTATACGTCTTCACATCACGCGTATACAGGGAACGATCCCTATGACGATGCAAGGCGGTACAAAGAATACGAACAGCAACGGGAACGGCTCGCTAATGACCGCTACGACCCAGCAAGAATGTCTGCCTATGACCCGCGGGAACGCGAACGTGAAAGAGACAGAGAGACACGACCTCGAATGCAGTCTGTTTCAGGACATGATGGACGTGCTCCACCTCCATATTCGAATTCTGTGGCTTCAACGGACGAGGACTATTACCGAGACCGAGGTCACGTCGCCGGTACTGTAGGGTACAGCACGCCAATGTCAATAAGCACCGGATTCCAACCACCTCCATCCACGCCTGGAGGGAGGGATGCGACGACTGTACCAAGGGAGACACAGTATGGGTCGTATCCGTCTTCAGCAGGTTACCCGCCCACCGCCTATCGCGATGGGCGATGACCACAGCTTGATCGAACATATGCTTGTCAATGTTGACAAGACTGTCGTTGGGAGTGGGTCGATCAGGATTTACGTTGCTGGGTGCAATCGAATTGACATTGACAGGCGGAGACGCCGTTTTGTTTTCTTCTGTGTATCATACCACTACGAATGCTGCAAGGACTGTGGGTGCAGCTGATGAATAGCGTTGTTTTGTCTTTCGTTTCTTGATACACCCTTTTGCGAGCGAGCTTTTCTTTGTCATTGATGCTGATGCGATGGATTTGTATATCTGAATTATCACCAGTGTGCTTCCGGGGCAGCTGCTCAAGCAGAGGAGGTTGAGACCGGGCAGCATTGATGGTTTACACAACAATCGTTCGTTTTCATGGGCATATTATTCTTCAAGAGCATGAGGTAGATACCATTGTATTACTAGCACTAGCCCTTATGACTACTGCCATATGTACGACAAGTATCGGCGTCTTTATGACAAACACATAAGTTCTTGGGTCTCGAAAGGAGCCCCCTCTTTAACATAGAGAACACGCCCATGTGCTCCTCCCAATGTCGAATACCAGCGTTTCGCCACGGAAGCTGTCAGTCTATCAAGAATTGACGCCGTGGCGATTGAGGCGGTGGGATTTCATCTATGGCCGCATAATGTGTTGCAACTTCATGGATGAGCGTGGGTGCTTCCTTGTGTATATTCTGGCGTCGTGATTCTTTCTCCCTTCAGTCTCTGATCACCGGGGAGGTTTCTTCATCCCCTACACCTGCACTAATTGCACACCTATACTTAGCCGATGATATCTCACGTAATTCTTGGGAGTGCTTTAGAAGCTGCCGTATTCAGTACTGCACATTTCCACGGAACTGCAATCCAGATCTATCAATGAAGCGGAAAGCCATTCTGCCTCTCATTGCCAGTCATAGATAAGGAAAATCTAGTCTCAGCCTTGATGAATCGGACGTCTGCAGGGCGTAAAGAAGGGCACCTGATTGGACCCAGGTCACAAGTACTCCGGGTTGCAACTTGCATGTAAGATCGGAGAAGGATCATTTGGATTGTTGGAGAGGCTAAAAAGAAAGAAGCATCGATCATGCGTTGCTTAAAAAAACCCAAAATTGGGGGATTTTGGGCGATTATGCGTAATGATAGAATCCGGGCCTGGTGGACCTGATCACTTCAGCGAGCCGTACTCAAGCGATTGGTGCCCGGGCCTTGACTTAGATGTGCATTGCGTGTTCGTAGCCACTCATTCCAGGCATGCTGCCCGCATTCTTCCCACCTCCACCACCACCATCAGCAAAAAGCACCGCCCGCTTCACGCCTGCGATGATTGAGCCTGGAAGATAATACTCGTATTCTACCCGCCCCTCTTATCTTCATTTCCATCATGTCAAGCCTACGGCGACAGTATAGCTATCTCTGCTTCGAAGAGACCTGCGTGTTGCTAAATTGTTGCACTGCTTAATGACGCTACAATTCCTTTCTTCGACGTTTCGATCACATTGCGGCGCAACAGGAAAAACGACGACCGCCGAGTCCTTCACAATGCTCCCCGAATGCTTATGACACCTCCTACCCTCTAGCTATGGGCTACGATCACGCGGAGCAGAGAGAATTAGACCCTCCCGTTGTTGCCTCGGGCTCGAGTTCCGGATCCACCACGAGTGACAATGAAGTCTTGAAAGAGGTTGACAGACCACAAGAAGATGATGTCCTGGAGACAGAAACTCTTGATGATGACGAGGAACGAGAGCCAGGACGCCGTCACAGAAGACACCATGAAGGCGGCATTCTCAAGCTTCGCGCCGCGGACGATGACCTTCCTTCGGATTGGTGGTTCGCATCGACCGCTATTCCTCTCATTGCAGCCACCTTTGCTCCTATGGCCAACATGATATCCATTGGTGCCCTGGTCGTCTCGTGGAGAAATAACGTCGTTGATCCGAGCGATCCCATATACTATCAAGCGACCTCGGTGGGCTATCCGGATCCCACGTGGTGCATTGATCTCAATATTGCTTCACTTGTCTGCGGCTTCGTCGGTAATCTGTTTCTACTCTTCAATTTCACCAAGAGAGTTCGATACATCGTCGCTCTTCCTTTGACCATTGTACTTTTCTATATGGCCGCCGCTATCTTGATTGGCATTACGGTCGCGATGCACCTCCATGTTCCACCAGGACACAACCAAGTATATTCTCAAGGATTTTGGAATGCAGTCATAGCCGCATGCCTCTATATGTTCAATTCGATGATTCTCATGGCCAACATGGGTGGCTACTTCCTGGGTCACTACCCTCAGCACTTTACCCTGACGGACGAACAGCGCAACCTTATCTTACAGACTATGATGTTCTTCATTTGGCTTGGAGGTGGAGGCGCCGTGTTCGCGAGACTTGAAGGTTGGAATTATAATGACGCCGTCTACTTCTGCGACGTGACAATCTTGACGGTCGGCTTCGGCGATATTTATCCCACCACCGACGTCTCGCGGGGAATAGTTTTCCCTTTCTCTGTGGGTGGAATCATCATACTCGGTCTTATGGTCAGCTCAATACACAAGTTCGCCGGCGAACTTAGTACAGTGAACGTGCTGCGGAAGCACGTTGAAAAGAGGCGCCTGTCCACTTTATCAAGGTCTGTGACTGTTGAAGACTTCGAAGACCGCCGGAGGGAACACTTGGAGAACGAAATCGAGATGCAAGGCGAAAAGCTTCAAATATCCGCTCCTCTGCCCAGTCCACAAATCCAGCGCGATCTGGACGCGGCAGCGGCAAGGGCACTGGGACGAACGTCGCAGGACTTTGCAGATCGGGACACTGCCGAGCAGATAGCCGATGGAAGCCGGGTTGAGATGGAGGATCTTGAGCCTATCGACACCGCTCGAGAACGACAGACAGGACCTCAGATCGCCTTTCAGAGTGCTGATATCCAGAAGCAACAACAGGAGGCCGACCAGGAACCATCGCCCCATCAATTCATGGGTCATGACTTTCATAAGGGACCTATCCATCGTACATTAAGATTGATTACCAGACCCGTGACGACTTTGAGACGGGTGAGAACCAAAAACACGAAAGTCGTTCTCATGCGCGAGGAAAGGGACCGGTTCAACGCCATGCGAGACATTCAAGAGGACGCGAGGTCCTTCAAAAAGTGGTTCGCTCTATTCGTGTCTGTTATTGCATTTGGTACTCTATGGTGCGTGGGTGCGGCCGTATTTTGGCAAGCTGAGAAACCCACGCAAGGTCTCAGCTACTTTGAGGCATTGTACTTCTGCTATGTGAGTTTGCTAACCATTGGGTATGGTGATCTGAGCCCGAAGAGTAATGCGGGTAAACCGTTCTTCGTGTTGTGGTCATTGATTGCCGTTCCGACCATGACAATATTGATTTCGGACATGGGGGATACGGTTATTTCAAGCATCAAGCGCGGCACTTTTATCTTGGGTGACATGACCATCCTTCCCAAAAAAGGTCTCTGGCATGACCTACTCAAGGCGAACCCATGGGTATACAGCTGGATAAACAAGAGATCGGAGAAGAGTCGCAGAAAAAAGGGGCTGCCTGTTGGCCAGGAAGGTGACAGCATGCCGCCAGCATTAAGTATTGAACAACTTGCCGCTGAGGAGCCAAGCACGGGAGAGCTGACGCAAAGACTTGCTTGGGCTATTCGTCGGACAGCCGATGATCTTCAGCATGCCCCCAGGAAACGATACAGCTACGAAGAGTGGGCCGAATTTACACGCCTCATCCGTTTCACCAAGGAGGGACTTGCTCAGCTCGAATACGACGAGGAGACCGATGGAGTGGTTGACTGGGACTGGCTCGAAGAGAGTAGTCCCATGCTGAGCGGTCAGACCGAGGCCGAATGGATCTTGGATAGACTGTGCGAGAGTCTGCTCCGATTGCTGAAGAAGAACATGCTCGGAACCGACACTGCGCTCAGTGCCAGTGTGACAGATTTTGCGACATTCTCACCTTCGGGTCAACTGACAAGAACGGACACCGACTTGATGTCCCCGACGTCCGTCAAGACTGAGAAGGGCAAAGACACCGCCCCAGAACCTCCGACAGCTATACAGGAACGCCGGCGACGAGCTTCTGGAGCTGATGCTCTTATGACGTTCTTCACGGGCGAAAGGAGAGGCGACCATGCGTACGCCGAGACCGAGCCTCAATGGAGTCATAGGGCTATAGACAAGGCCAAAACAAGGCGCCGTAACAGCGACGGCCTCAAGGGTCCTAAGAAACGACGAGGGCCATTCAGCAGGCTGGAGCATAGAATGACTACGGGAGCTGTCGGAGGAGGAAGAGGCGGAGCTGGAGTCCGGACCTTGAAGATGAGACATTTGACGGGTAATGGGAAGAGGTTTTCTCCATCGACTGATGATGGGACGAGGTTTTCTCCGTCGACTGGTTAGGTCGTTAGCATATGTACAATGTGGAGTCCGGGCGCTTGGGTTTACGTGTCTTGGGGGCGTCTCTCACTCCAAGGATTGCGAGGAATTGTGTTTCGTGAGTATACCCCTTGGTCGGTCGGCAGATACGTCTTTGGAGAACAGAACGAAAACCGGGGCATACAGGCGTCATGAGTATGGATTGGGATATGGTTATGGTTATGGGATTGCGAAACTGTTGTTGTGTGTCTATATTTGTCCATGGCACGAACATTGGAGAGCACCCGAGGACAATGATGACTCCCTCCTGGCTCATGTTAGATGCCTTGTAGACTTGCCAGATGGCTGGGCCTTCGAAAAAGTTGAACACTGATATATTCCCTCTCCATGCTCTTCCTCACCACAACGGCCAGGACCATAGATAAATTGGGGGTGTTCCCTGCCTTATCGTTGTCCCTACAATCCTTGCAGGCTAGCAACAACGCCGCGGTTCTGCGGGAAAGCGTTCATGTCCGCCCTGTTGTGGGCCGGTGTACCCAGACTACCATGCCGTCGCTGCTGTCTGTTGTACAACGTTGAACAATAGTCCTCGGCAGACAAGCTCAAGACTTGTTGTCTGGCATTCGAAGAGCTCCTTGGTGCAAGAAGGCGCGTCAGATGGAGAGACTGTATACCAACGCCACGATCATCACGGTCGATTCTGAGCGACGGGTCTTTCGTGATGGTGCTATCCTGGTATCTGGCAGTCGGGTATCCGCCGTCGACACTTCTTCCAAGCTGAATGCTTCCACAGATCTAAGCATTCAACGTGTCGATCTAGGCAAGAAGATCGTCATTCCCGGTCTCATAAATGGCCACATCCACCTCATTCAGTCGTTGATGAAAGGTCTGGCCGAAGACTTGAATCTTCATGAATGGGCATCCTGTGCAATCTGGCCATTGGAAGTTGCTTACGAGGGAGACGACGGTTACGTTGCAGCGAAGCTAGCGATGGCAGATATGATGAAGAGCGGCACCACGTGCTTTCTCGAGCCTATGCTTCCAGCCTCGGCAGGGTTTGCGGGAGTTGCAAAGGCCGTTGGCGAGACTGGTATCCGGGGTTGTCTGGTGAGTAGGCCTCTACCCTCTACTATCAACTCGGTCACTGAGAGTATGGGTATAGGGCAAGCTTGTCAAAGGTCCAAAATCAACTCCCTCTGCTGGCATCCGGGACGACAGGGATCGACAATCACATTTGATGACTATCGATACGGCATTAGAGGCACACAAGGATTTCCACGGATCCTACGATGACCGATTGCACGTCTGGATGGCGACAGAGACACCACGCGGGCAGGATGAGTCGGGATTTGCTGCCATCGGGAAAGCATGTCTCGATAACGACATTCGATTGACGGTGCACTGCTCCGAAGCTCCTAAGGACTTTGAAATGCTGCGCGATGCATATGATGCTACCCCGGCTCAGTTCTGCGAGAGGATACATGCTACTGGTCCACACGTCGTGCTCGGGCACATGACGCATCTTGCTCTTGATACCGATCTGAAGATCTTGAAGGAGTCAGGTACAAACGTGGCACATAACCCAACGAGTAACGCCAAACTTGCCGACGGAACCGCACCTGTGCCGCAGATGCTTGAGGCGGGCATCAACGTGTGCATCGGAACGGATGGCGCTCCGTGTAACAACAACCATGACTTGTTTCGGGATATGCATTTGGCGAGTGTCATACACAAGGCTACTACCAATGATGCCAGTGTTCTCTCCTCGGAACAAGTCCTCGAGATGGCGACTATCAATGCTGCAAAGGCGCTAGGCTTGGATAAGGATCTGGGGAGCTTGGAGGTGGGCAAGAAGGCTGACTTCGTGGTCATTGATCCTACTGGCATTCATGCAGCGCCTTATGATCCTTTTCAAGTGGGTGAAGGAGGCATACATCCGTCGACGCTGCTGGTTCATTCCTGCTCGGGAAGAGATGTCGTAATAGTCGTTATCGACGGCGAAGTTGTCGTCAAGGACGGTCAGTTGACCAAGGTGGACGAGGAGGAGATCAAGGCGGCTGCACGAGAAGCCATCAAAGGGATCCGCAAGCGTTCAGGTGTCAGTGCACAACCTATGAAGAATAAGTGGCAGTATATATAGACGTTAAGACTCTAAAATGCATATGCTCTGGTTTCTGATCTATGTACGGTGCACCTTTGAATAAGCTTCGTATCGATCTTTGCACATGATCCTCATTTTCTTGCCCCAGATGATCATGGGGACAGCCAGCAGCGTGAAGAATAGAGATAGACATCCAAGGGATACAAACGTGTTGTACAATCCCAGGCTATCAATCCAAGGCCCTGTCGCGAAGACGATGCCTGCTGCTATGATATTCCGTACAAATGTCACTCCGATAAGGGCGTCGCCTAGAATCTGTGATGGAATTGTCAAACACTATTTTCAAAATATGTAGGAGAGAGCATACCTCTGAATAAGAGTCCATGAGATATGATAAGCTCAGAGCCTGGATCGATGCTTGAGAAAACCCATACAATGCAACACCCACGCATGGGATGATCCAATGAGCGTCCTGTTTTCTGTCAGATGTTGTTCTCATGACGCCACGATGTTGGTGACTGACCTTGGCTAGGCTGAAGCCATACAGGAAAATGCCAGCCGGACCGAGAAGGGCAGGAAAGATAGTCAGGTACAAACGCATCTCCGGTTCGTAAACACCTCCATTCCGCTTGGCCAACTGAATGATAGACCAGTCACTGAGCGGTCCTGAATAAGCGGTAGATATTATGGCGCCGATGAATGGAGGCAGATTCAAAAGCCCAATGCCGATGGTGGTGAAGTTATATGGTGCCGCCGAGAAGTAGTCAGACTCTGTGACTGCGACCACAGAGACCCATGATAGGAAGGCGCCGAATTGAAGCGCAACATACAGAACTCCTGGTATCGTCAACATCATAAACGGCTGGTAGAAGTGGCGAAGGAAGTCTGCAAACGATCCTGGGGTCGTCGTAGTCCACGCAAGGCGCTGGCGGTAGGTTTTGAGTGGTATTGTGCTATCGATTTCGGGCACAGATGTCAGCTCTGATGGTGGGCTTTCGGCACCCTTGACACCCTGCGAAGACTCTTTGTTTTGACCGGCTATTTGGACGCTTTTACTCGCACTAGTGGCTGCGGTGATGCCTACCAGGGTTGTGACGTATTTGGTCTCCTCGTAAAAGAAGACGAACATGAGGAAGTTGATGCCGACGAAAATGGTACACCACCAGTATATCCACGGCCAACCCTGGCTGACAGCACTGTAGCCAGCAACGACAGGTGCAAGATATACCTGTCATCGTTAGCTGTCTTCATACGATGGAGACATCCCGGTTTCGTACCCCTATGTTCATGAACGTGAGGTATGCTGCATTCATCCTCCCTCTCTGATGCAGGAAGAACAGGTCATTGATCTGGAGGAGGGTTGTCAACATAGGTGTACTCGGAGAAAAATACAAGATCAATTATTACCGTCATTTGCACAATTGTATCTGCCACGGCGCCGGCGAGACCATCGAACACGTTGACAGCAACCATGTTCGGGTAGTCGCGCAACGCGGCTTGCCAGATTCCACAGAGGAACAGCACGAACGTCGTGACAAGGTAGACGGGGCGTCGTCCATATTTGATCGAGAATGGGATGAAGAGAACACACCCGAAAGCCAATCCGACACAATTTGCAGCAAAGGTGTTGTTCAAGTTGTCGTATGAGATGTCAAGAAGGGTATTGTAGTCCTGAAACACAACGACCCCGATGTCAAGCCTGCGAAAGAGTCAGTCGTTGTGGGGAAAGAGTCTGTAGTGTACTCCACATTGCAAAGACCATCAGTACGTAGAACGATGCGATGGAAAAATTCACAATCTTTCGTCTCATGGACCAATTCTATCGATGGTGAGTAAAGTGGTAATTCTTCGAGTGACCACCTAGGACGCACCAATGGGTCATTTGGGTCTGTGGATGGTTGGGGATATAGGATCAGTTCTCCATCTTTTCCGTGTTTCAGTGCCGAAGAAGCTGTAGAACATCAGTATCAGCATTAACAACCATCCTGAAGGAGTAGAGTTTCCTACAGTTTTCAAGAACAACTGTTCCGGGAGCATCAACCCAGACGTCGGTAAGCAGGTTGCCTCCCTCCAGGGAAGGAGCATGAGCAGCCATGTTGTTGCCTTCCTTCTAGACTTGAAGTTCTGGAATAGGCTGGCAGAAGGTCAACTTGAAAAGAAGAGGACGAGGGTCTCTTGGAAATACTCCTCCCAACAGCGTGGTGGTACGGAGATGGCCACGAAAGCATAGTGAACGTCCCATGACTCGAATCTAGAGGTGTGACTGTCAAACTGTGTGTGTCGATCTACAATGCCTGCATCAGCTAATGCAACATCTCGTCTTTTGATTGCTGGAGCTAAGCACGGTGAAACGCCGAATACCCTCGATAACAAGTACAGTAAAGGAGAAGTGCGACGGGTACCCTCTTCCCCATGCGCACTGTGTAGTGGACTCATTCAGGCTCGGACCTTCCACATTCCCGCAGCATGTCGAAGCTTGAATGAGCTTATCAGCCTAGGTCCCGACGCTCTTCGCCGGGAGTTGATGTGATTTCAAGATAAGCAATGCCACAATGTCTTGTTCAGGAAGTTAAGGCACAAGACCCACAATAAGTTAGAGCGGGTGGTCGTCGATCACGAACATTGGCACATCTCGGATATCTCCTTCAGAGCGCAGCATGCTACTTCTTCTCGTTGATGTTGCTTATCTGGGATTGCGAGAGAGTTTGGCCGCAGGGATGGCGTTCTTGCACAAAAGCGGTCTGGCCACGTTTTGTCACCTTGTTCAAGGTCCTGGTGAAGACGTCTTCCCTCGTAGATATCATCTTCCTTTGCACTTACTCTGCAGGAGCAATCGATCAAGCACCCATTTTCTAGTCGAACAGTACCACGAATCTTGATACTCTCTCCAGCCTTATCGCAGAATGTCTGCCGATAATCATGCAATCCCATCAGAGCTGCACAGGACCTTTGGGGTATGGTCTCTCTGTGCCATGGCCATTGTCCTGCCAGGGTAAGAGCAAATCTTGTAAAGATAGTAATATCAAGTCTAACGTCGTTTATCAGCGCGTGGGTCTTTGCTGCAAGTTCCATGGTCATTGGTATCTACGGCGGAGGGCCTGCTGTTGAGATCTGGGGCACCCTAGCTGTCGGAGCCGCTCTATGTGTATTCTGCTGCAACCTTGCTGAATATGGCTCTGCATTTCCCAGCGCAGCAGGAGTCACCTAAGCTGCTGCACGTCTCGGTGGACATATGGTCGCATCTGCGTGAGTTCTTCACACCTGCCCTAGTCATTCCTAAGTCTTTATAGTCATATTTCACCGGGTCATTTGAGTCGATCACAGTTGCGTTTATCCCACCAGTGTTGATACTCGTCCTCTCTGAACTCACTTTCACTTGTGCATGCCTTTTCCACCAAGACTATGTGCCAAAGAGGTGGCAAATCTGGTTACTGTTCCAGCTTTTCAACGTCATATACCTCTTTGGCATAAAGTACATGACCACCATCATCGGGGAACTGAATCGAGTTGGCAGTAAGTATATGTACCTATGTGTTGATTAGAAGCCGAACCAGATGCTAATGTGACAGTTATGGTACTTTTCACTGGGTTGATTGTCACTATTGGAGTCATGGTGGGAATGTCCAATGGAGACAGGCCTCCAAATGCGTCAGTCATGAGTACATGGAGAGAAAGAATGGCTCTGACATTCTCATTAACTTAGGTTCCTGTGGACAAGTTTCGAAAATGGAAGTGGCTATAGCTCTCCTGTCATGGGCGCGTTGCTTGGGTTGCTGGGGCCCCTATATGCGTACGGTCCGCCACACTGGATGCTGAATCTAGCTGATGAGGTCGAAAACCCCAAGAGAAGCATACCTATTGCCTTGCTGGTAGGACAGATTGGCAACATCACCACGTAAGAATCCTGATAGGTCTTCACATCGAAGAGTGACTAACATCTTCAGATTGTTTGCTTTCTACGTTGCCGTCTACTACTGTATCGACGATTACAACAGCCTCCTAGACACGACGTTCCCTTCCTTAGTAGGACAGCTTTACCTGCAGGGCACAAAGTCGCCTATTGCTGCCCTTTTCTTGCTACTATTGGTCATTGCACCGTCTCTCTTCGGCACTTATGGGTATATTTAGTACAAAACTATGAAGTATGCAATGATGATGATCATTCTAAACTATCTCAGGGTAAGAGGTATTCTCTTATAGCCCTGTAGAGAGTTTCTAGAACACTCTCAGTAACAATGACTATACACACATAGCAAAGAGCTGTGTGTGTAGAGCAAACACACATAGCAAAGAGCATTGTGTAGGACCTTTGTTTTTCAACTTATTTCTGCCAACATCCGGCTTCTTTGGGGTTACTCTCGGTCAGGATCACTACCATATCAACGCTTCTGGATGAAGGTCGACATTAAGCACAATATACCTGTCAACGTCTTGTACGTCTCAATCGCCGTCAACTTCCTCATGAGCTTCGTCTACCTCGGCTCGGAAGTTGGCTTCAACATTATCATCGATTCGGCCAATTTCTTTTACAACTTGGGCTTTCTCCCTTTACTGGCAGCATCACTCTTGACCAGGAGAAGGTATCTAGAAGCAGCACCAAAGTCGTACTTTCGCATGTCATATACCGTGGGAACCTGCTGCGAAGTGCTCAGCTTTCTGTTTAATGCAGGCTGTGTAGTTGTGGAGTCTTTTCCAGGTTCATATCCTGTAACGGCAGAGAACATGAACTATACCATCGTTTTTGGAGCTGCTGGTATTTTGGCAACGACCTTGGGATGGATATTCCATGGCAGAAAACACTATCTGATCGAGGGACTGGATGGGGTAGATGAAGAGGTCGAGCAACCAACCGAAGTCGTCATATCTCCAAAGGAGCAAGAAGCAGTTGACGAAGAGAAATAGTTGGATAGCGTTCTACGACGGCTGGTTGAGGGACACAGCCTGGTAGCTAAGATGGAAGCATCCCAAGATAAGGGGAGCTACCTAGTAAGGCTAGAGAGGAAGATTGTATAGAGGGTTTAAGTAAGGTACTGTAGCTGGTCACGGTGCCTGTGCGTTTGGGGCGTCTAGGCTTGCTGAGTAGTAAGGGTATAGCCTATAACGTAGACTTTACAGTGGAGAAGTCCTTACAGCATAAGCGGTATTCCTATGGATATCTCCGACTCCTTATCAAAACCATGCCGACATTTGTCAAGTTCAACAGCCATTTGGAAACATTCTAGACTGGCTTCATTGTTGTAGGAAGTCTCCCAGATATATAACACTCTACTCAGCCATCCCCGAGTCTGACATAACCTACATTCGAACATCTGAATTTTCCCACCGCATCAGTTCACCGACGATGTCTGTACAAACCGCCACTATCACCACGACCAAACGCAAGCCCACAGGCCGAGCTGGAATCATCGATGGCAAACTATATCTCTCCCAAGGTATCACACGTAACCTTGCTCCTGCACATGGCAGTGGTGGTCAATTCGACAGTATCCCTGTCATTGACCTCTCTGCCATAGTAGCTCCTGATCCTGACCCAAGTGCACTCGAATCCTTGGTCGCGGAGGTCAAAGATGCATGTATGCGAGTAGGTTTCTTTGTGGTCAGGAACCACGGCATAGATTGGGCTATTGTTGAGAATGCGTTCGAGGCACTTGAAGAGTTCTTCGGCCTCCCTATGGAGAAGAAGATGGCAGTGCATCAGAGCAAAAGTCCCAGCTTTATGGGTTATGAAGAGCCTTACTACACGAATGTCGATAGGCTGAAGAAGGGTGGTAAGTGTGGTGCCTGCTGAAGTCTGCGCCCTATTGGACTGACCCTATTCAGATCTCAAAGAGTCAATGACAACAGCGTACGATCCCTGGACAGATGCGCTTGGTGTGGGCGGCGAGATGCCTAAACTTCTCCTGCGCGAGAACTTATGGCCTAGTGCCGAAGATGCACCCAAGTTCAGACCAGCAATGGAAGGGTACCGCGCTGCCTGTCTCTCGCTGATGAGGAAGCTCGTAAAAGTCCTCGCTCTGGCCATGGACGAGAAAGTGGAGTATTTCGACAAGAAGATCACATATCCTGTCGCTGGCATTCGAGCTCTCTACTATCCACCACAGACTACGTCGGAAGAGGAAGAGACTGGCTTGGGGGCTCATACTGACGTCCAGAGTAAGTCACTCAATACTCAAAGTATCCAGCAAAGGCACCTTGCTCATAATGTCAACAGTGATGACTATGATTGCACAAAAGCCATACAACGCACAATCACTGCAAGTTCTCAACGCAAACGGAGAATGGATCTATCCCGAACTTTCGCCTGAGACGTTTGTAGTGAACTTGGGCGACATGGTCGCTCGACTGACCAACGATACATTTGTCAGTACTGTCCACCGTGTACGCAATGACGGTCCCAATGCTGTTGGACGATACTCGATGCCCTTCTTCTTTGGGCTGAGCAATGACGAATTGATCTCAACTCTTCCTCAGTTCATCACCGACGAAGCTCCCTTGAACCCAAATTACAAAGATCTCGTAACAGGGTATGAACATTACAACAAGAGGATGCGCATCGCACATCACGACCACCCGACTGCTGATGGGAAAACATCTGCTGCTCTACCGCTCGGCATGACCAAGACTGACGGTGTGTTGATGCCAGGCATCTAGGAGAGAACGGTAGCGATGTGTGGGTATTAGGGTAGCGGCTTTTCATTGAGGAAGACAGGGGCCATGCTCGTCCAATTCTTCTAGCATCCACGTCTCTTGCTGCCTCGGCCTCTTGCCGATAACTTTCAATCTGGTGACATTGGTGAACACGGCAACGCTCTACCATACCACATTATTCAGTCGCTTTCAATGCACTAGAACACGTTAGCATACCCCAAGATCGATGATACCATACAGCTCGTACCGGTGAGCAATGTCCTTCCTGTAGTACATCCCCGGGAAATTGATCGACCGCACGCCTTCATATGCTTTGGCCGCTGCTTCCAGCAATGTTTCGCCCAGTCCGACAACCGTAAACACGCGACCGCCCGATGTGACGACCTCGTCACCCACAAGTTTCGTACCGGCATGGAAGATCAAACAGTTTGTCGCCAAAAGTGTTGGTCATCTTAAGCTGTTGGTAATTCGGCTGGAGGCGTGACCACCAACCTGTCGGGACTGAACTGAACTGCACAACATCGCCAGTACGATACTGTCCGGGGTATCCTTCGGCAGCGACGACGACATTACACGCGTATCCGGTCCGCACTGTGATCTCGACCTCATGCAATCTCCGCTCGATGCACGCAAGCATGACTTCTGCAAGGTCAACTTCCGGACCGAGAAGGGGCATTAAGGATTGTGTCTCCGGATCGCCGAAGCGGGCGTTGTACTCGAGCACTTTCGGTCCAGTCGGTGTTAGCATGATACCCGTGAACAGCAGGCCGACGAATTCGCGGTCTGAATCGCACTTCATGTCAGTATCTGTGAATGTCTAAAAGTTGGAAAACATGCTTACCTTCTCTACGTAGCCCCTCGAAGGTGGGACGGAGAATCTCGGTTTTGATCCTCTGCAGAAGCTCAGGTGTGGCTGCCGGCACAGGCGCGTACACACCCATCCCGCCAGTGTTGGGCCCCTTGTCGCCAACATGAATGCGCTTGTGGTCCTGCCCAACAGGGAGAGTGACGGTGGTGGTGCCGTCGGATAGTGTCGACACGCTGACCTCTTGGCCTTCCAGGAACTCCTCTATGACCACGGTGCTGCCAGCTGTGCCGAAGTGCTGGTTGACCATGATATCCGTGAGGGCCCGGATTGCTTCGCCTTTAGTGCTGGGAATGATGACACCTTTGCCTGCAGCGAGACCGTCTGCTTTAATCACAAACCTATGCTCGATAGACTCGACGTAGGCTCTTGCTGCGTGGAAATCAGTAAAGGTCTTGTACTCCGCTGTTGGAATGCCGTGTCTGAGCATAAAGTCCTTTGCGAAAGATTTGGATCCTTCTATCTCGGCGGCCGCTTTGCTAGGTGCGAAGCATGGTATCTGTGCTTCATGCATGTCAGTAGGCGACTTGTCTTCGCAAGACAAGGCACTCACCTTGCCAAAAGTATTCTGCAATGCCACCCACAATTGCTGAGTCGGGTCCGACAACGACGAGACCAATGCGAAGGTCCTGGGCCGTTTTGACGAGCAAGTCATAGTTGTCGGTAGCGGGGTGATTGATGCTTGAGACATTCATGAGATCCCGTGCAGTGCCGGCATTACCGGGAACGACGAATACGTGCTCGACGCGAGGAGACTGTCTGAGTTTCCAGGCTAATGCGTGTTCTCGTCCGCCTTTGCCGATGAGAAGCACGCGTAGCTTTCTGTTCAATGTCGCCATCTCAAGTCGCCAGCAATGATGCCGTACTGCTTCCCATGCTTGATAACTCGGAATTCTCTCGTGGCGCAGTTCGTAGTGAACAATTGCCGCCAAGGCTACCAGGCAACAGAAATGGGCAACCCATGGTACCACACCCCTAACTGGGCGGCTCTGGGATTACGTATGAAAGAGGTAATGGTAGATTCATGGTAAAGTCAGAGCGCACTTGGCTTGGAGGTGAAAATGGCGATTTGAAGAGCATGGGCGTCCCATCCTTCCATGGTTTTTTTTCGCTTGCCGTCCACATTCCAAGTTGGCTGAGTTGTACAAGTCAAGAAATATCAGGTACCAATTTTGGCGCTTTGTGTAGGCTCTTCTCTAGAGTGATCTCTTCCAAGTCCTGGACCTCAAATACAGGAAGTGGCTTTGTCAAATCTGGTGAATATGAAGTTGGTCGGAAATGCTTGATCGGGGTGACCAATTCCTTGCCCTGGGGAGGCGGGGATGCGGCTGTGGCCATTGTTACTGCAACGATGTCTTCCCAGACCTCCTCAATGAATCTGAAGTTGATCGACAGGGGATCGTAGAACTCTGCCACCAACTGCCAAATAGTGTCCAAGCGTTGTATGTTGGGATATAAGGAGACAATCTGTTGAGTGAACCATTGTCGCTCAGGCTTGCACCGAGCAGCGGTCATGCCGCCCAACAGAATGTTAAAAAGGGTGGTATGGCAGGCCCGGCTCATCGTGGGTAGATCCATATTCGAGAGTCGATATTGTAGCTCCAGCAAGTTGGAGCGGACGATGAGGGAGGCCGTGTTGAAATTGATGCAATTTAGGTACATCCAAAAGAACAGGCCAATCTGGTAGCATCTCTGTATCTCGCGATGTTCTCGCGCGCTGAGGAAATGGCTGCTGTTGGGGTCCATGCGAGCGATAGCAGCTGCACTTTCTGGCAGCAAACTTGAGCTGGGACTCTCAGGGCGCCAGGTCAAGGTGCGGCCTGCAAGACCTGCCCGATGAGAGTACCATTCACGGTCTGATCTCCAGTACCTCCTGTCAATCTCGACCACTTCCTTGAAGCGTCCGCCAGATTCGTCGCTGGGTTTTCTGACAAGAACGATCGAGCGGCTGTGGAGGAAAGCGCCAATGATGTTGATTTTGGATCTAACGAGCTCCAGTCAGCATGTTACGGTCTTGCGGCACAGGTGCATTATCTCACACAGCAAGTTCTGCGTCGAGGGCAGCCTGATCAAGGTTCAAAAGTGCTGACATTCGTTGAAGTGCTCGAAGGTGCATCCTGCCACTCTCCCCATCCGCTAAGAGCACCTTGTACTGTTAGTCTCTGGAGAGCATCGCACAGGATGAAATGATGTTCCATCGTACTTACCGAAAGTCGATACAAGAACAAGACAGTCTGGTAGCATGATTCGTCGACTACTTGAGCCGGATCGGCTAAGATGGTGTTCAGCTCAGCCAGGCATTTCGTATGAAGTCGCAGCCACGGTGGCATTTGCCATGACGAGGTCTTGCACTTTTCGGTGGGTGGCGGCAGCACAACGCCTCGGCCACTGACAGGATGATGTAGTTAGCGATGTTCTCGCACGAGGTCGACAGCATGTTTGGCTTCGGAGAAAGAGCTGTTTGGGATAAAGCAACAAAGGGAGGAACCTACCCTCGGAGCATCCCAGAAAGAAATACTGAAGCATATGTCGCAATTGCATAGATGAGGCAGGGTGATGCCTGAATTTGAGCTAGATTGTTGAACCAGGTCCATGAATGTAGCAGATGCGAGGCAAATGGCATGATAGTTTTGAAGTAGAAGTACACGTTCGATTTGATCTCGACATCATATCTCACTGAAGCAGATGGCGTGAAAATGTCGAAGAATTGGGATCCAAGGATAGACAAGGGGGAGGCAACCCAGTCCTCGTAATCTCTGAGAGCGGGCTCCCATGGCTTGACGACCACGACCACATTGTCGTCCGGATATGTCGAATTTGATGTGTCAGTCTTTCGTGCTAGGGTAGTGGGCTCAGCATCGGCACATTCATCAGTGCGATCGACAGCCGAAATTTCTGTCAACTTCGACGCACGGGTTTGCGGGGATGAGCTGTTGCGAGGCGAACATCTGTCGTTCAATATCGCCCTCGTGGTCGAGTCGAGAGCGAGGTCTCTGTGATTGGCCTTGTTCCAGACTTTGTAACGGGAAGAGACATGCGATCGTTTCGCCCAGCTCTTTGACGGATTCTGGGAATCGCCCACGATGAAAAGTAAAGGAGGAGGGGCCCTACTCGGACTCATGGTATCGTGGGGCATCGCCGTCATAACAAACGCGAACTGAAAAGCTCCTTCCTATGGTGTGTCTTTGGCAATCCTGAGGCTGGTAGTCATCATTGCAGCCTTGTCATGTCAGCTGCTGTGCCATTCCGTTGAGCCAGAACATGCCTGAGATGATATCAGGTCGACAGCGGAAACAAGACCGTCGCGTGGAGCAGGTAGTCAAAAGTAGCGACTGTAGAAGGCACGGTTACTCGTCCATCCCAGATGTCGGAGCGTATGCAAGTGATTACTAAGGGACGCTTGACGGGCTACTAGACCAGATCAGGAGATAAGTAGCAGACCACCAGGACTTGGTGTTTGTCGCCAATTGGCTGTGGGACGGTGGATTTCCCTACGATGTTGCAGCCGAGAACTCCTGTATGTCGTTCTAGAATGGACCGGACCTCGCTTCCTCGTAAAAGTATGCATCTCGTCGGCCTATCGTACGCCTTGAATTGAGAGATCCCACTTATCGCAAGCCACATAGGCCTTTAGCGATTACTCAGACCTCGCGATCGATCTTACCCTCTGCGCACTTTGATGCAAAGGTATTTGAGCCATGGATTCGCATGCTCCATTCACGCCATCAGCGACTTCAGGACGCAATCGAGGACCGCATCATGGGCGATACAGCCACGATTGATCGCGGCGACCGTGTAAAGCAGATATCCAGCAACAGTGTCCGCGTTGACGAATTCAAACCTCGTGAAGTGAGAGCCGAACAGCATGGCAAGAAACAGACGCTCCTCAGCTCCATGCGCAAGCATTTCCCGGCGGTGATGTGGTGCCTCTACATGCTATGGTGCGTCTTAGCCAACAACTATGCAAAGACCGCAGGTCAATCGGTGCTGGGCATTCCTCAATTTCGGAAGGACTTTGGCAGTGCATACCACGGCAACTATGTGCTGTCTGCAGGATGGCAGTCAGCGTATTATGGAGCCCCTCAAGCAGCGTAAGTACTTGCCATGAGAACCAAGAGTGCTGTGGCTGAATCTGAGCCAGGGCGGTGATAGGAGCATTGAGTGCAGCATGGATCGCAGACAAGATGGGCCGCCGCATTGGGCTCGCATTGGCCTTCGCCATTAGACTCATTTCCATAACACTCGAGTACATCTCTACCACGAACGAAATCTTCTTCGCTGGACGCTTCCTGGGCGGGTTTGCCACTGGAGGCACAAACTCACTGTGCATGGCGTACATTGGCGAGATCACGCCCTTGGCGCTGCGTGGAGTGCTCACAGCTGCAGTACCGATATCGCTCATCACCGGTGCTTTGTCCTCTGCGTTAGTGGTCAATTTCACTGGCAACCAGGCCAATCGTTGGGCTTACCGCATTGCATTTGTCTCCGGATACGGCTATATGGGTATCGCCGCCTTGATACTGCCTTTCATGCCCGAGTCACCTTGGTGGCTTGCCAGCCATGGGAAGCCAGAAAAAGCAAAGGACACCCTAAGGAGGATCGGATACTCCAGCAGTGTCGATGCCGAGAACATGATGGCAGAGATCAAGCGAGTCCTGGCAAAGACGGAGGAAGAGACGTTAGGTGCCACGTATATCGAATGCTTTCGTCGCTCGAACTTGCGCCGTACCATCATCGCAGCCATGCCGTTGACTATCCAAACCTTTTCCGGGGTGGCCTTCGTAGGCTCCTACAGCACGTACTATCAACAGCTTGCGGGATACAGTACTGCAGCCAGCTTCAGATTGTTCATTATCCAGCAGATACTGTCCGGTGCTGGAAATATCTGCGCCTGGTTTCTGGTGGACCGAGTCGGAAGGCGGAATTTGACGCTATGGGGCATGGTTGTGCTAACCACTGTCCTTTTGATTACTGGAGGTACGTCCAGAAGCTACCACCGATTGAGTGCAGCCTGAACGTCGTGGTTGGATCCGTAAATCGCACAGCTAATGCTCTTAGGTCTTGCTGTGTCAGCCACTCCTGCGGCCATCAGGGGCACGATCGCACTGATCCAAGTATTTTCCTTTGTGTACAACGCGACGATTGGGGCCAGTGCATTCACCATTCTCACGGAAATCCCCACTGCTCGATTGAGGGCTAAGACAGCTTCCCTATCTGTGGGGCTGCAAAGTACTCTGTTTGTAAGTGGCATCTGATCTCGTCGTTCGTTTGCTGATAGGACCATGCGGACGATGTGGGGTTTTGTCCTCCCGTACTTGTTCAACCCGGATAAAGCGAATCTTGGGGCGAAAGTGACCTTCATCTTTGGGGCGCTTTCCGTGCTTTCGATTGTGTACCTTTGGCTGTGCCTGCCTGAGTCGGCAGGCCTGAGTTACGAGCGACTGGATGAGCTGTTCATAGGAAGGGTGAAGGCCACAAACTTCAAGGATGAACGGCGAAGGAGTGGCTCAATGCTGCAGGAATCTACGGGTGAGAAGCCTGGCATAGATGTCTGAGGCGCGGTGCATGGCATGTCTTCCTTGATACGGTGAAAGGACCGCAGTCGTATGCTAAACCACATACTGCCATTTTGTCGAGTGCTGACATCTTTGAAGACATGATATATCATGTGTCTAAGTCTCCGTCGATGTAAGATCGTCCGACTGGCCCTCTTGTCTTCTTCGCCACGTCCGGTTCCACCAGGTTCTCTCCGTGGCTATTCACAGCAAGGCCCTCGTCAGGTCCGTCATCACTATTTATCATGGCGTTAGTGAACGAGAAGACATGATCACCTACCTTTCTACGATGAAAACGAAGTATTCCGCCTGTTCAGGTGCACGAGCATTCCAACCACAAGACTTCTTTGATCACCACAGCGAAGCAGAAGCAAGAAGTGATGTTCAGGGTCGACGACCCTCACTCGGTCGCTCATACCTGACCTTGTGTCCTGCGCCTCTGATGGCATAGTAGGTGCAACAGTCAGGATCCGTCTAGGATTGCAATTGGGGACGTTGGAGATTGTACCTTTTGATGATGACGCAGGGTCTGGGAAATTCTTCTTGTCAGAAAATGGACTAAAGGTCATTCTCACCAGAGTGAAATCAAGGTCCACTGTCTTTACATTCCTTGCCATCCGAGTCCAGCTTGCTCTGTTCTCTCCCACAAATTCCTCTCCTTTCGTACATTCTGCCCACCACAGTCAGGTCGTCTGGCGAGCGTGAGGACGGACAGTCCATAATCACAAATTATGAGGTACACGACTCAAATCCGCAGTCAAGTCGATACAATGCGTCATCGAAGAGGGTTCAGCCCCAGACGCTATTATGCTCAGCGGAAAATCGCCATCTTGTCGGGGAAGCAGAGCTCGCTCGCCGGATGACGAAGGTCACATTGGTCATTTCGACAGTCTACTGTCACCAGAAGGTACGTAGGCATACATCACTCCTCAAAGGCATCAGGACTTGCGGCTATTATGATGAACCAAAGTAAAAAAGCATAGTTCAACTGAGACTTCATGTCACTGAACGAAAACTTACCATCACCAATTCTTTCTGAACGCTTCTGTGCACGATCCTGTTGGCTTCTTTCGCGTATCTTCAAAGATATTCAGGGGCGAATTTCTGCTAACAATGCCGTCTACGCAGGTACGTTCAATGATTATTCTCGAAGCATGTCATCATGCTCGCTAAAGCAGCCAAAATCCCTGACTTTCGTCCGGTCTAATCGTCAAAACGTCGTTTGTCGATCTTCGCAATGGGCAGGATCGCCCATTGTCAATGTCATGACCCTGCTCTAGGGATCGAAAATGGGATTTCGGAGCTTCCCTAACTTTTATTAGCCTGATGTTGATCACTTCCCATCAAGACATAGAGGTAGCCTCGTCGAAAACATGGGGACTCGGAATGGCCTTCTAGCCTCCATCCTGATGACCTGTTCGGGATAAAATTGTACATTGCTGTTGTGGGACATGGTCATAGTAGCGTATGATGGTGATACTGAAGGAAGCATTCAGGGTCTCTACATGGCCGAGAATAATGATAGCTAATGTTGGAGCTTTCCCCTCACTTTGTTATGCTGGGATGATAGCGAGATGCAAGCCCCGCCCCGAAAGTCACACGAGTTTGTCCTTTGTTCTCCTCTTCATCTTGCTGAGTTGGAAAATGGTCGGCCCAGCAAAGGATCACGCCAGTAGGCCGCTGATGATTCTTCGAAGTTGGCATTAACGTATCACACAACTGCAGACGCATGGCACTCTCAGACCATGCAATGTCTTTGCTATCAAGCTGTGTTTGCATGCTTCAATAGAGCGAATACCTGAGTGCTGGCTGTCATAATGCTGCAAGCTGTAAGCGAGGCCATGAGTCAAGGCGAACCACGAAGAGAATGTGAATCACGAGAGAGGAATGCTGGCACGAGAAGCCGCCACGTAATCAAATCCTCATGCATCACGCGTGTGCGAAAGTGCCTTGTCAAGATAGCGACCTCAATGTCAGTGGCTGTTCACACACGGCTGGAGATGCAGAGGTGCAGCAGTGTGGGATGGCCATGTCAGAACCAAGAACTCGGCACAGTGATGGCACTGATGGGCGACGAATGGGTATTCCCCTGGTGATCATAGCTGGGGCATGGCCTCAACCATCCAGAAAAGAGGTCTGGCTACTCCAACGTATCAAACAGTGGTGGATAACTTACTAGACGGTGATCATCATCATCATAGGCGGTACGCAGGCAGACTCGGTCGACCTAAGGAGCTGTCACCGTGCGCTGGCCGCAGCCGTGCGGGTCGTGTCGGACCTTGCCAGCAAGTGACGTCTCTTTCCGGGCAATCCTCCTCTGCAACATGTTTGTGGTTTTGCAGGCCTTCGCAGCAAACAAACGGGGCGACTTGCATACAGTCCGGGCGAAAAACCCTGGATACCATCCTGCGAGTGCTGCAGTGTAACCGAGATGAAGAGAAATGCTCTGGACATCTGAGCACGAACAGGCGGTGGCTGCTCGACTCGCTCCTGCTGTCGCCCACTTTTTTGCACTCTAGCCCACTTCTTTCTCTCGACTCCTTCTGCTAGAGTCCTCTCTCACACCTCTCCCTTGGTTTAAAAGCCAGACATCCTCCTCTCCCCCTTCTTTCGCCCTTCTTCCACCCATCTTACCTCTCATACAGTTGCACAACCACGTGAAAAATACCGTCGACACTTGTAACACCTATTGACACCGTCTCATACTCGCAACTTTCAAGGCCACCAAAACAATTCCAGGACAAACATCCACAGGAGTTTCCAATAATCATCCGGAAGATATCCCAGGACTGCCGTGGTTTTGATTTCTTTTGCTCTTGTCGAGCCAGTTTCCAAGGAGAACCATCCAGGATTAGCAATTTGTGTCGACAGAGCAGCACCAAGTCAACTTATACATCAATTGAGGTATTACCATATTTTCTCTTCTTCTTGCAAGTCCGTGCCTATCCCCTCCCAAGGATTCGAGAGCGACAAAGGAGTCGGTCTTGATTTTCAGGCCCATTACTGGTGGCTTCGGCCCCAGCCTTCAATCCCCTATCGCTTCACAGCGATTTGGGTCGATTGTGCAATGAGCCGATGATCTTGTCATCGCGCCCAGAGCAAAGAAATGAATGAACCTCAATTCCAATTGAACACATCCAGCGGAAAGGCCACATATGAAACCTTGGAGAGACCAATCCTTCGGACAATCCCTGGACTACACCTGGTTTGCAATCGACACTGAGCCCTTTTGGCCCATGGAATATTATCTCCTGGAACAGTACGACAAGGACCTATAGGTGTTATCCCAGGATCATACAACAATGCACAATACATATGATTTTCCAGTATCGCAAACGAGGCATAAGATATGTCATCCAAGGATTGCACAACCAAGGCTTCCACTACCAAGGCTTGCACGACCGCTCAGCATATATTATCCGGGCTTCATATAGTACTGGAC
The DNA here is from genome assembly GCF_022695815.1 of Exophiala viscosa. Lineage (NCBI taxonomy): Eukaryota > Fungi > Ascomycota > Eurotiomycetes > Chaetothyriales > Herpotrichiellaceae > Exophiala > Exophiala viscosa. The sequence goes on along the minus strand of NW_026944355.1, from coordinate 1,021,179 downwards.
TTGGCAACAATTCTCTGGCAGTCGTCCCAGCGATGGATAAACCCAAAAGGATATTGCCAGACATACTTCCCGAATGCCTTCGTGAGTGGTTTCCTGGCTACCTGCACGGTTCTGTGCCGCGACTTGACCTGGATCGCTGGTTTCATGGTCTGCAGGAAAGCCAAAACTCTGCTCCACAATATCCAGGCCAAGGAAGATATTCATTTTGTGAACGGTATATACTCGCCCTGTCACCAGTCTCGAACCGAGCATCCTACTGTGCCCCACGATATCATCAACATCAAGGTTGATGCCGCCAACTTGAATGCGAGTACATACCCTCCAGCGGGCACCACAACCACAATCTGGATCTGACCCAAGGACAACAATGGACTTCCTGGATGATTCTCTGACTACTTGTTTCCATCTCCTTCACTATCACGACTCGTCACAATCGGCACAGAACGCATCGTTGTATATGGTCTGAGTTATTGCTGACTTGTTTCGCACCCACAGAAACCTTTAGCAAGGGACTGCAACTGCTAGAAATGCACTCCAAGCCTGGACAGGGCGACGCGCGCCAGGCCCGAAACCAAGGATCCCGAAGCAGTGTGCCCAGGAACACACACATGTCTTATCCGGAATCCATGGCTTTTGACTATTCCAATAGGGATGACGACTTTGCCAATCCCAACTTTTCCCTGGCCTCATCATCCACTGGTTCACGGCGGTATGCCGCCTCAGAAAGCTCTGATATTTCACCCGGTTTCTACTCTGGCAACGATGACTACTCTTTGCCAACGTCTTCTGCCATGGTCTACTCCTCCTTGTCGGTACCGGACAGCACTTACACAGTCCCTGTGGCTTCGAGTCTAAGCGGTTTCGATACCGACCTGACGTCTCAATTCCTAGCAAATGATGCATTGATAGCGAATGACCATACCGCAATGAGCTATTTTTCGTCACTTTACCCAGGACAGGCCCAGAATCAGGACATTTTGAACCCAGGTTATATGCCAATGGAGGTACCCATGTACCATTCCGGAGCAATGAACAGTCACTATTCCACGGATATGTCCTGGCTCAATCAGCCGCCATTGACGCCACCACCTGAGGATTATGTCCAGGAGGTGTTGCCCCATCACTTCATGTCTGCAGAGCATTTCCAGGACGAGCATTGCCGGATGGACAAGGACGTCTCCATCTACGATAGTAACGACATGTCGAGATCGTCATCATACAGGTCAGACTGCTCTAGCTTTACTCCGCCGTTCTCTACTAACACAGGCCTCGTTAGCCTTCCACGAAAGAACCTGATTCAACCAAGGCCCATTCGATCCGCCTCCGAGCGCAGTGATTTCACTGGACAGCCCAGCAACTACCAAACGGAGAACCGGATATCCAGGGATGAGCCACAAGGAGATCGTGTCAAAGCCAGGAGTGATCCGCTTTACGAGGCCAGACCCGATAAGAGTGGATGGTACCATTGCCCCATGTACAAGGAAACCAAATGCATCCACAAACCAACCAAACAAAAGTGCATCTACAAGTGAGTATAGTCATCACCCGACCTGAAAGGCCTCTCTGACCCTCCCCACGCAGCAAATACCTGGATTCCCACCTGAAGCCATACCGGTGCAAGTTCGCCACTGAACGAGGAGAATGCGAGGACGCCAGATTTTCTTCCAATGCTTGCCTCTTCCGGCACGAGAGAGAGGCTCATGGACTTCACAACCACGGACTGAACCCATTCATGTGCAAATTCCGCGACTGCGAGCGATCTCGGGACGGCAATGGCTTTCCTCGCCGCTGGAACCAACGGGACCACATGAAACGAGTTCATGATTATGTCGAGGATGACTCTCCCAAGGAGCAGACCACTGCCACGGAACAACCCAAGAGGAGAAAGGTCCCCGGAGTGCCGAGCTCTGCCCCAATGCGAAGATCAGGCTCCTCAGCCTATTCCAAGGTCCAGGTGATGGCGGGTGCCTCTGTCACCCCACAATACTATGCCGTGAATGAGGCGCGGTACAATGCTCCAAGCGTGTACCCAGCCCAGATGATGACATGTGCCTTGGATGATGTCCATTTCGCGCCGGCACGTACAGTCTCCAGGACATCGCGGACACTACCATCGCGATCCAAGGGATATCCAGGCTGATTCCTCCTCGTGTTGTCTTGCATAACTCAATTATGTACAATCTTTCAATCCATCATGGAAATGTCTGTGTATCAGTTACAGAAGCAATCTTACCAGTATCGGAATGGAGCCAGCTCACTGCTTATTTCAGGCCACTTTCGTGACGGATCAACAGAACATCGTGCTGCCATTTGGCAAGAATACTATCCGGGTCTCGACTCCATGTCGATAGGAGATCTACAAAGGTGTGCACCAGCCACAGGACAACCTTTTCTTGACAGAACACACCCTCCGGGCAAGGGTAGTCGTTCTCACTGCATGATTTTTCATGTACAGGCCAGATCATTCAATCCCAGTGTTCCAAGGACATGTAAAGCTGTCACCAACGATTTCGGCAAGCAGTGGTCGGGGCGGAGGAAGGGTGCTCACGTTATGGGAGTGTGGATGTGGAGGGGGATGTTGATGGCATATGTCGATAGAGTTCTGGGTGTATATTGCTGATCGTATACGTCGCATCTGTTTGGATAGTCTAGTTTAGTCTGATCTTGATAGTTACAGTACCTTAAAAATGTATTTCTTGCTATAATCTGCGGGCATGAACGTGTACGGTAAGGGGTGTGATACCCAGAAGTTTGGTGTTTGAACCCCGCACGATTAAGCCCCAGATGTTCTGCAAGGCTGCGCTTGAAGAAATACAGTATAAACCTTCTCCAACAAATTTATTTCTCAGTGATGCGTGCCTCCTAAGTTAAAGCCAGTAATGCCAGTGAGTAGTGCCCTACCCATGTTCAACAGTCCCAGCATTGACACCTACAACAGCTCATCATAATCACGGGTCTTCCATGCTCAGGCAAGACCCATCGAGCACAGCAAATCGCCGCTGATCTTCAAACCTACATTTCCGCCGATCCTGCATCGTCCAAACGAACAGTCCAAATCATCAACTCTCACCACGCATCTCTGGACTCGCCGTACGATCCCAGCAAAGTCATACCCTCAGAAAGTCTCCGCGACCAGATCTACAACAGCGCAACACAGGAGAAGACTGCACGTGCCGCGGAATTTTCGGCCATCAAGAGAGCCGTGTCGAGAGACAACGTAGTCATCGCAGATGGATTGAACTATATCAAAGGGTACAGGTACCAACTATGGTGTGAGGCCAAAGCCGCGGGGACACGGTGCTGCGTGGTGCATGTCGCTGCACAAGAGGACGAGTGTAATAATTGGAATAGAGAGAGATTGCGGGCTTGGGGACAAGAGCCAGAACCCAACACAGTTGGACGAACCGGCCAGAATAGCACGGGGAAAGGCGAGGATGTGCTGGGCGAATTGATGCCAGAAAGCCACACAGCCATCTATGGCGACAGAATGCTCGACAAGGAGGATCATGCGTCACGCTCTCGCTCGTCGTCTACGGAAGGGTTCGACGATGAAGACCAACCTCGGCGTCAAGACAACGACGCCATGACCCTCAAGTCCTTATACATTACAGACCACAAGCGCGAGGCTAAGGCTGAGTCCACCGACCGGCCGACGGTCGAGCCAAGGGCCCAGGAGCCCTCCAAACCACAATCATCAGCCTCGCCCTCAACGACCATTCCCATACCATCTCCGACAACCTCTCCGCCGTACACTCCAGCGACACTACACTCGCTCGTAATGCGCTACGAACCTCCCAGCCCTTTCTCCCGGTGGGACACACCACTCTTCACCATCCCGTCCTTCGACACGTCCCCACCATCCCACGACATATGGATCGCACTGTTCCCTCCGCCAGCAAAGCCAACCAGCAAGAAAGCCCTGTCTCAACTCTCTTCGCCCAACACCACTGAACCGCCAAAATCAGAAGAAGTCAGACGGCATGCTGCAACCGTGCTACCTAAAGCTACAACTTCAGACGCCCTCCAAGTGCTAGAGAGTGCGACCATGGACGTGATAAAACACATACTGGCCAGGTCGAGAGAAGAAGGCCTCGATACAGACACTGGTGGCGATCTCAACTTGTCATTACCCCTTGCCGGACCCGAGTCAGAGCACTACGAGACGACCGTCCATATCCCAGCGGGCTTGTCCCTCTCGCAGCCTGTGCTCCAGCGTCTGCGCAGGAAGTATACACAAATCCAGCGTGGAGGTATCGCGCATGGTCAAGGCTACGTCAGTGGCAGGCGAGGCGTGATCCAAGGGTTCGTCGAGTTTCTGGATCGTGAGTGGAATGACGATGATGAGTAAAACAAAAAGTGCACGATATAAATGGCAGAAACCGACGCCGTTCTAGCAAATCGAGGAACCTGAGTCATGCAATGGCGCCAGGAAGAAAAATTTCGAAACGTTGTTCATTGATGCAATCATTTGTATTCAAACCCCATGGTGAATCACGGATCCAATGGATGGGTCAAACGATCGGTTCCTTCGCTAATGCTCTTCGTAATTACCCTCGTTCGTTGAGAGATTGAAATACACATACCAGGCCGTAAAAGGCCTGCTCATAAACTCCAACGCGAGTTTGCCCGGTTCCCAAATCAATCCATTCACCAATATCAATGCAACACTTGATCATAACTAGCCACTGCAATGAGCGCCACGGAAAAGTATGGAAACCGTCTCTTTCTAGCCGCATTAGCAATCGAGACTCATCCTGAGAACGGTCCGTCTAAACAAGGTCTATACGTTTGACTTGAATTAGATCCAATTTTGATCAGTAATGGCGACAATGCTGCAATGTAGACGCCCATAGCCAGTAGTCGGGGGTATTGGCATGGGGAAAAAATCGAAAATCGTTAAAAGGAATCGCGCATAAAGCGAGATAGTCGTGAAGATTGGAGAGAGTTGAGTGAGATGTCGGAGGGGTATGGATAAGGTTCTGTCACCGAGGTCGATGCGGACCATGTGCGGTTGGGGGTGAATTCGGATCGAATGCCCCGAGGCTGGTCGCCTCCCGGGAATAGAGACGGGAAATATTGGTCAGGGCTGACCAGAGTGCAGCGTGATGCTGAAGACTTGAGTAGAATCTTTGGAGGGATTGTTCTGGTGGCCATCGTGCTGAAAATTCCACGTTGACAAACACATTTCAGGGACCTTCTCTTCCGGCAAACTCAGCCGTGCATGGAAAATGAACCCGAAAATCCAATGATATGGAATCAGAGAATCATGTAGTCTCTACAGCGAAACATCGCCAAAGTCTCGCATGAGGCAAGCCATCTGCGCACGCTTAGCTGCCTCGGCAAGAAAATCAGGTGGCAGCTGGCCCGGATTGAGTGAATGACCATGAGCAGGATGCTCTTGTGACATGGAATTCGAGTGCGGATGTAATTGCTGCTGTGGGTTTGGCTGTTCAAATTGTTGTGATTGACCATTATACGATTGTTGTCGTTGTTGAGCAGAATGACTGAGATGCATCTGCTGTGATGTGTAGGGATTCGGCTGAGAATGAGGTCGACCGAAAAAAGAATCCATCTCTGCCGTGGAGGGCGAAGGCAAAGGAGCGTTGAAGTGAGACTGGTGTTGTTGCTGATGCGGCATGAACAGTGATTGAGCCTGGAAATCAGTCTGAGACTGCTGGGCAGTCGGTGGTGGAGGCGGTGGTTGAAGGCATTCACTGATTGGGCTCGGATGCGAACTCGTCGATGTACTCGAAGATTGTGAGTAACTGTTTGTGTAGGGAGGGGCTGTGCCACTGCGTTGCTGTTGCTGGAGATGGGAGATTCGAGCGCTTCTTCTAGGGTAGTTGCTCATCTTGTAGTCTGGGCTCGGTGTGTGTTTGACGGTGTTTCAGAGACAGCCGCTGAGCAGGCGGCTTCTCTCCCGGGTTATCTTTTCCGTGGAAAACGAACGCGATGAGATAGTGTTCTCGTGGAAGGGAGAGATAGGAAGCAGCGGTTGGTCGAAAGTGAGGCGGTGATATGTGTAAATTCTATCGTATAGCCTGAGAGACGAGTGCGCAGGAAGGAAGGAAGGAGGATGCAAGGCGACAAGAAGAAGGTGACTGTAACCTCGCTGAAAGAAGTGCCGGGCGGGAAAGGGTTGGTAGGCGGCTTTGGAGAGATCAGCAACGGCCGGGCTTAGTGATTCTCCAAGTTTCGACTGTTATGATCTGGAGTCGGGCCGCAGAGGTAACTTACGTAGGTAGATTGTACCGGTTAGGCGCCGATGGAGGAAGGGATTGTGTCAGAGGGAGAGTTTCGGAAACGAGGTGGGAGAATCGATTGAGTGAACCGGTGGCTGCGAGATTTCGTGGGGGAAGTGGAAGCACGAGCCTGGAGCACCTTGCGGGGCTGTGATTTATTGGATGGAATCGGGACGGGATGTAGTCGATGGAATTTAGCCGGGGTGTTGTTTTGTCACTTAGGTTGTGAGATTGTGCCCAGGATACGAAGATCATAAGAAGGAAAGAAGAAAAGGCAGAGATAGGCGATTGAAGGTCTGGCTTCAAGATTGAAAATGGAGATTTTGGCAGACTGCGGCTCGACTCTACGCAAGTCAAGTCAAACGGGGAAATTTCGCCGGCAGATGAAGAACCGGGCAGATGCGGGAGAAATAAAAAAACACACTTTCGCTGTCGCTCCGATTATTTACCGAAGGAATTTCCATTCCACTTCTTCGCCCCAGCGACCACTAAGTTACGGTAAAGAATTGAGGATCCCAAGAAAACATGAAGTCTGGATTGAGCGATTAAATTACTTGCCCTTGTCTGATCATACTGGAAAGACCCTCAGGTCGATACTGCTTTGACTGCTTGAGGTCAGGAATATCTTGTATACCTAGGTAGGTCTCAGCCATCCTCAAGAAAGAACGGAATTACCCCGAACGCCAAAGGGAATGCACTGTCCTAAAGAGAGATCTGAATCATCAAACATGGCCGGATGCGGTCAGACCACTGTCCCTCGGTTCGCTCGTGCACGATCGATCATGGTCATCACACATCATCCATCGTTATTCAGCAGGTTTACGTAGGTCCTTCATCACATCATCTCACAGACCTAACGTGGTAAGTTCTCCCCCATCGTCCAGCTCTCCACATACCGACAGTACATCTCGATCCAGCACTCCGCTATCTCCAATTATCAGATTCTCAAGTACCTAGGTTCAAACGGACCGTCAGTGTAGGCAAGGTACGAGGTACATCTGTGCCGTCATCAGGCCAACTCACACGGGGTACAGTAGTCCGGGTCTCGACTCCTGCCTAACATGCCTAGGCGCGGACAGAACGGATCTCGGTCCGTAACAGCGTTTTGGATCGGCAAATGGTCTCCCTTTTTAGCCTGTACAAGTACTAAGTCTGGTCACGTGCGATCGCCTTTCGGGGTTTGTTTTCCGGTGTTGAAGTTGAAAACGATGCGAAATTGCCAAGCCACAACATGGACTTCGCAGGACTTGGTTGGAGATATTGATCGACAATGCTCAAGCACAGCTGTCCTGGCATCGAGGAAAGAAAATCATGCCCAACAGTAATGATGAAGCTGAGGCTGAATCACTAGACCTGTTTCAAGAACCTGCAGACTTTTACCAACCAGAGAAGCAGGCCACATTCACGACTTATACTCTCAGAAATGGTCAAACCCTCAAACTTCGGCTAGTAGGCCATAGTCCTCTATGGGTGTGATATCCTCGCCAATGTATTGAATCATTTCGTTCTGCTAACCTGTACCGAGGGTCATCTGCTTTGGAATGCTGGACAAGTGATAGCACAATATCTGGAGGATGATGCACTGAAGCTCGTTCGTGGGAAAACAGTACTCGAATTAGGCGCTGGAGCCGGGCTTCCAAGTCTGGTGGCGGCTGTCCTGGGAGCGGGAAAGGTTGTCGTGACAGACTACCCAGAACCAGACTTGATTATGAACTTGCGCTACAATATTGAACACTGCTCAACATTGGCAGACAAGTCCAACATTGTAGCGGAAGGCTTTCTTTGGGGCAGTTCGATCGAGCCTATTACAGTTCACTTGCAGCCCGACCCCCAAGGGTTTGACCTATTGATACTCGCGGACATACTCTTCAACCACTCCGAGCACGCAAAACTCCTGACTACTTTGCGAGAATGCTTGAAAAAGTCTGCGGACTCCCTAGCCCTGGTCTTCTTCACACCGTATCGGCCATGGTTACTGGAGAAAGATCTGATCTTCTTCGACTTGGCTCGGGCAGACGGCTTTGTGGTCACGAAAGTTCTGGAGCATACAATGGACAAAGTCATGTTCGAGAATGACCCTGGAGATGAAACACTGAGAAGAACAGTTCTCGGCTACGAAGTTAGATGGCCATCATGACAGGTCGAACAGTCTAAACCTAGGCATGGACGGACAATCTTCGACGAAGGATTCTGTGCTGAATTCGATGCCAACCATTACTAAGGCTAGTCATACCCCGTGGCTGCAATGTAAGGAGATGCCGACGCCGCTCGATACTGCTCTTACCTTGTGACCTTCTCGGTTCCTGTTCTTGTCGACGTCTTGGATTTCGATAGCACACTACGGCCTTCTGCAGACACTTGAGCTGTCCCAGATGCCTTCTTTCCCAGTCAAACTTCTTCCGACGCGGACGTCCTACGTTGTTTCGAGCGGGAAATCCGCAGGCATGGTACGCAGCAGAAGACCGACCAGGCAGAGAATGCAGCACGACCACATGTCCAATAGCATGAAGAGCTCGGAGTGCTTGCCCAGGGTCGATCCGGTTGGATAGTCGTCGACTTCGGGAGGTTTCTCTTCCAAAGACGATATGCAGGAGATTGACACCGAGTATTCGACTGAATCTACGTCGTCGCCAAACAAACGAGCAGAAACATCAACGTCCACCTTGTGTTCCAGCTAAGCGGTTGGCGCTAGAGAATTTCGGGTCTCAGATACTCAGGAAACAGATCACGCTCCCCTGTCATAGCCGTGCATCAATACCGGATGGACTGGATATCGGATTTCACCGCATGATGTCAAAACGGCAAGCTCCAAATGACTTACACTATTCACGTCCCAGTCAACCAAAGTAACGGGTCTGGATCGATCGGACAAATTGTGCTAGGTACATATCTCTCCCCTGCCTATCTAGGTAAAATAGCTTATCAATTCTCACCTCACAGACGCCATCTCGATCCCAGGGGCATGCCTGCTTCCCAACAATGAGCATGTGCTTCGGTTCCAAAGCATCAGAAGATACCACAGTACTACTCAGACGAGTTGTGACATGGTAGAAACAACAGAGATAGTGCTGAAAGTAAAGATGCCGCTGCAAATCAAGCTTGACAAGAAGATCGTCCCTGGGCATGCTGCCCTCCCACGATTTGAGACTGGTTGGGGCCTGGTTTACTTATCAGCAGATACACGATGCCATGCTTGTCTATCAAAGCATTCCAGATCCGAGATTTTCTGCGACACTCTCTTCACGCCTTTGTGTTTCGTTGATGCGGATATAGACGTTCAGAGAACATGTGGTTTGTCTGCATGTCTGTCCTCTATCAGAATCTACAGCAGTATTCAACAGTGTCGTCGGGTTTGTTGACAGATATGCAGGGCATGCTTAATCCTATGCAAGAGAGACGGCGTATTACCGGAGCTGCAATGATCGCGATGCAGCCGACCACGAGGCCGGCGTAGATGCCGTCACTTTTTATGGGGCTTTTCAGAGCCCAGATTAGCCGCATTAGCCACCCATTGCACCTAGAGGAACCTTCAAAGAGCATGTGGCAACTGCAGGGAGATCAGCGTCTTCCACGAGATGCTGGGAAGTTTCCTGACAACAAACTCCAATGCATTCCCAGCCACAGAATGAGTTCCTTCTGCTCATCTTCGGTACACCAGGTACGGCTCTTTTATGTTACGCGAACACAATAGTTGTAATTGGAGACCAATGCGCACGATGTCGACATACTGCAGCCAATTTTCGTGGAGTCCTGCAAGGCATTTTCTGGGGTTGAAAATGCACTGCATGACGGCAATTCTCCCACGCTTGGCGGGCGTTTATATTCCGAGTCGGGGGTTCTTGGGCGCCGAGCGTACAACGACCTCGCAAACGATCGAAAGCAACCGTCGGCCTCAGGGGATCCTTGTTGGCCATCTACAGGTATGGATAGACAATTGGTGGGTTGAAGACGTCTCCTTGTCCTTTATTTATGTTGCAACCCTTTATATCCGTGGTGATCTAGAGTTGCAATCTTTGGAAGCAGGGGAGTGGGCCTGGCGGGCCTCGCCGTACGAAGACTGATTTAATTCTCGAAGAGTCGCTGCTGCAAGATGGCTGGATGAGTTGAGCAGCTTGACGATCTCGGAATGTTATCATATTTGGATTCAAAAGGATCTCTGTCTCAGCTGAAAAGTATCTGGATGCGATGCGACCATGATACAACCTACCCAAGAGATTCCAAAGGTACTAGTGATGGACGAACTCGGGTTCGCTGTATTCGCGGGGCGCCGGCGTCTCTTAAGACTCTAAGCACGAAAACCAAATGCGTTATTTAAAGTTTTGACAGGTTTTGGAAGTCCACAGGGAGCAAAGCGGCTAATGACGAGGCCTGCAATTCATGCACGGAATCCCACTCTTTGACAGTCTTTGATGGCCGCACTTCTCCTCCCACCCCTCGCTAAAATCAACAGAAGACAAACCTCGTCGACCGTCCTATCCGCGTCCAGAAGCATCCCCGTTTTCCTTTCTGCAAGCAGCAAAACTCCATCATGCAGAGTGACCTTACGGACCGCGTTGCTTCTTTCCTCTTTCCTCTTTCCTCGCACTCTACCGTTATCCTCGACCAGTTGAAAGTTCTTTCCAGTGTACAGACTTTACTGCACTCGTCTGATCAACCGACACTCGTTCCCACTCTGGATTTCGTGGATACTGTCCACCCGTCTTTTCCAAGCCGTTTCAACCGTTCCTTTGCAATGCGTAATCTTTAATCATTGACCGGTTCCTCTCTCTTGTGCGACCTGTTTGTACCTGAACAGACAGACACTGTCGTTCAAAGTCCACGCCAACCGAATCAGCGATATCATCCCAGACGGACGCACTCAAGTCAACGATATTCGAGCCCGCCCTTGCTCAGTCTTCCTGATGGCGCTTTGACTTCCTCCTATACCACGAACACTCGGTCGGCCCTCATATAAATACCCAGGTACACGTAACGTCCAAAAATCCAACTGTTAAGACTCCAGACAACACCTTGATTGGTAGCTGCTGGACCGGAACCAACATTCCCTTCGTGGGTACGAGGCAGCGTTGTACTTATCTGGAACATATCTCGAGAAGGACCTCACGGAACTACACACCACTGCTTGAGAATGTCTATACAAGTGTGAGCGTACGAGGGGTTGCTCGTTTCACCATCTGCTTCAGAATCTCCACTCCACAAGTCCTTTTCTGCTACGACCTTTCACCATCACTATATACATTCAAACAATTTTCAAAATGTGCAAGGCTCACGTTCTACGCTTTTGCTGCGGGCATGGCGTCCTTATGGGGTTCGACGTCTGCAGACTGGCACCATGTCCTATCCTCAAGACTACCGGTGTCAAACTTCCACAACAACCATACAAATGTTACAATTGTCAAAACAGGCTATCGAACCTGTCATCAACAATGTCTTCGTCACGGGCAGGCTGTGATTCATCGATGAGTAGTCGAGACTCAGCCTCTTCTCAGGGTTCCTCAGCAAGTCCACCACGATCACCTATAGCGAGGACCAAGACTTCGGCACCTCTTCCCGGGGGCATCGCTCGCCAACCAACCGAATGCAGCATGCTGTCTCGAAGGTCCACTTGGAACGACTCGCTTCCAGCCAAGGCATTTGCTTTTTCGTGCTGTTCATCATCGCACTTCGTCACACCCCATTACATGATTCTGCCGAATCATCTTCCTCACCAGGATCATTCTTGCCCACCTTGTCAACTAGAAGAGTTGCGGATGAGAGCTGACAGGGAAGCTACTGCGTCGGCTAAGGCTGAATATCCCCATCTCACGGGCGAAATGTTGGTCAGTGACGGACGAGTCTGGGAGGATTGGCAGACAAAACCGACACTCGAAGGATACATTGACGAAAAACGGTCTGACGAGCGGCAGATGTGGCTGCATGTCACAAGGAAGTGGACGCAGGACCTGAAGAAGTTGCGGGTACTGGTTGCTGAAGAAGACGGTCTGGGTCTTCTAGGATGAAGCTGCTTGGGCCATCAGTTGAGGCCAACGGTCATGATTTATGAGGCGTTTAAAGAGATGGGAGGCAGGCCGTCAATTGAAGCGATACCCACGGAATCTTGGCGTCAGATTGTGACATGTGTCTGTATGGGGTGTCTATCCTGAGTCAGGCCAGAGCAGGTCCTGTATCTATGACTTGTCGAATCTACCACACACGTAGTGTTCTCCACGAAGTCCACTATCGAATGAAAATGTTGCTGTGATTGTGATAGACTGCACGACTGGCTCGCTAGTGACCGGTTTCCTGATATTGGTCGCGTGTCGAGTTGTTCCTGCCAAGATCCGGGGAAGCGAGAGGTTCCACTGCATTCAATTTGACATTCAACTTTGATTTTAGGTACTTCGTCAACTCAACCTCCACCAGCAGGACATAAGTAGTATGCCGAACTCCCTGTCACGCATAAGTCTGTTGCTATGCTCGTCTTCATGGTGCGTAGAGCGCAATCTGTATTGGGCGGCCATCTGAAGACTTGACTGAAACACTCCGGTCTGACAACTCTCAGACAACATGTGTCTCACAATAATCGTCTTGCTCCGGCCGTCCTTCACGGAACAACAAAGAACATGAGCAACAAAAGTTGACACAGGAGCCATATGCGCCGGCCTGATGTTGTCTCTAGCAAGTGTCTGCTGTGCCATCATCAAGCCAGAATAGAAATTAGCCCCTGGTCTCCCAATTTTCCTGTTTCAACAACCTACGAACTTTTACTCAGGCCACTCTTCTGGACTTCGATCCACAAGCTTGAGTAAGTCGATGATCTTTGTGGTCAATCTTTGTGCAGATAGCGCAGCCCAGGACTGTCTCAACAGACTTACAAGCAGCTGCGGCTGCATTGAGACCAGGCTGTATGCCTTTTTTGTTCAGCACTAACCCGCTCAATGACCATGTGTCTCCTGAAAACGTTACATGTCTTGAGATATTAACACAACCGAGCCAAGCCACAAGCAGGACATCGACACGGTCGGCGGCACTGCCCGCCAGGACCTGATCATAAGTGACACCCAGAAGACACCCAGCGCCGGAGCAAGGGCTTGCCATTGGCATGGAACTTCCCGGTGCAGGGTAACAAAGCGAATTTGGGACTTCTGTATCGCTTCCAGAATGGCTGTGTCCGTCTGATGCTATAGTAAACCCTCGCCATCTGTGTGGAATGTGGCTGCAAGACAAGTCTGTGTATGCAGCTTAGTGCTGGTCTTTGTCGGGCAGTGTTGTTTGTCAATAGACTGCAGGGAGTGCATAAAAGGGAGCTGAGGTATCCTAACATATCTCCTTCTGTCTCCCTATATTCAGCTGTGCAATACTCATCACATTCTTGGTATCTCTTTCTCACGACATCACTGTCAAAATGCTTACCGTTGATCAGCTTTGCCAGTATATTGGCATCAAGAACCCATCTGACCGCTCAACATGCATTGGATATGGACAAGCGAAACCGACTTGCGGTAACCCTGTTGCTGAGCGGTTCCGATTGGAAGCAAGGGCAGCTCTTCAAAATATATGCTATCTCCTTGACGCAAGCGGTAGCATTACTGAAGAGCTCGCCGACGAGTTGGAGAGTGTCGCTGTACTTCTGCATTGCAAAAAGAACCATCGATATCAGGCACCGGCAAAGGCGAATGACTGGATTAGAAGACTGGAGGATATCTTGGTGCAAACAGATGCAGAGAGACATCAACGTGAGACTCGAGCACGTGTCGAACCTCCCCCAGAGGACAGCAACACTCAAGGCGCATCTCATGTAGTTGTTTGCCGCGGCATGGCATCGCATACAGTTGAGGACCTTCTTGCCGAGTTGGCTCGCAGGCTCGCCTCGAGCAATCAGCTTGTCAGCGGTACTCAAGCAGTTCTGGAAGCTCACAGCAGGACGTATCAACAACCACCACACTCCACCTTGTCCTACCAAGAACACCCGCTTGCAGCCACAAATGCCCCTGTCACTAACTTCGCGGATGACGAATATTCGGGTTACTACTCCCAAGACGACACGGACGACGAGCATGCGCCCCCTGAATATTCCTCTCGGTACCAGCCGCCTGAGAGAGCTCGCTCTTCCACGCCACAGCCGCACATGCAACCACGGTCAGCACATTCACCTTCGCCGACAACTTCGTCGTCCTCTGCACGAAGCAGCCACAGTTCTGATTCGTCTCGAGATGAATGCGCCATCTGCTTGTCAGAATTTGGAAGAGGGAGTGAAACATGGCGCTGCGAAACATGCAGAAATGCGACTCATATGGATTGCTTCATTCAGTGGATGGCAAGTTCACCGGAAGACAATGTGAGATGCATTTATTGGTAAGTTCGACCCTTGATGAGGTCTACCATTATCGAATTGAGCTAACCCTATATCCGCAATAGTCGATCACCTGTTCGCACACATGATTGAGATAATTGCACAAACCCTGAAGCGAGACTGGATATCTTGGTCAGTCCGCGTGCACATGGGAGAGGCAGAGGTGAGTGTGGAGTGTGAACTTGGTAGCACTTTGGCATGATTGAAGTTACGAGGCTGGCTGGCTGATCGGAAATCATTACATTGTCAACCTGAGAAGCAGGATAGTGATCGGACTATGGTCTGGTATGAGCGTTTCTTTGATTTTATCGCTTGGGCGGAGTTGGAGCAACGGTGACACTAGGTCCAATCACTGTGTGTAGCAGCATTGGAACATGCATCTTACCAATCGTCAAGTGAGGTAGCTACTGCCCCTAACAACGAATTGACTGTTACCAGGTATGTTGTTCATGCGGACCACTTGAGCATCCGCGTAAATAAGGTGGAGTTGCTGCTCGGGAGTGCCCTGATGACATGCTGCATGCTTAGGTAGCGGGCCCGCCCAGCCAGCATTCCGGGGTCGGCAACTTTGACCTTGGAGACCTGCAGGCACCAGCCATCTTCTCTTGTTTATCACCAAGCTGCTTATCGAACAGCGAGATCCTACATCTCTTCTGGAGTAACCTGACGCAGGTCGTTGAACATTTACAATCACCATGCAACTCCGACAGTTGACAGCCCTCCTTTCCCTTCCAACCGCTATCCTTTCTTTCGTCGTCTTTCCCGAAGCCGAAGTCTTCCAGACTCATTCCGAAGATCTCAGTCTTGCGCTCACTTTACCCGTCCCAAAATACGTCGAATTCATTGAAGCGGTCCATCCGGAGCAGCGCATCCAAATCACAAGGCTATCTCCTGAGCATGTCGAACCTACGGAGGATCTAGAAGATACCGATGACCAACCTCTACCAGTGGTAATCTGGCATGGCCTGGGTGATTCCGCCGACAACAAGGGACTGAAAGAGGTGGCAGAATTGATCGACAGCGTCCATCCAGGAACATATACCTACATTATCTCTGTGGTTGGCGGCGCCGGGTCTGCAGATCGCCAGGCATCTTTCTTCGGCAATGTCACGGAGCAGCTCGAGTCTGTGTGCCACGCATTGGCCGAAGACAATATCCTGAAGACTGCGCCCGCTGTCGACGCCATCGGCTTCAGCCAGGGCGGTCAATTCCTGAGAGGCTATGTTGAGCGATGCGGTGGCTGGGCACCCAAGGTTCGGTCACTGATCACGTTCGGAAGTCAACATAATGGTATTGCGGAGTTTCAGAAATGCAAGAGCACGACAGATTGGGTCTGCCAGGGCGCCAATGCACTGCTGAAGAGCAGCACTGTCTGGTCGGATTTCGTGCAGTCGAGACTCGTGCCGGCGCAGTATTATCGCGACACGAACGATTTCGAGAATTACTTGAATCACTCGAATTTCTTGGCTGATATCAACAACGAGCGGAAGGTCAAGAATGCGACGTATGCGCAGAACATTGCCGCCCTGGAGAAACTCGTTATGGTTGTGTTTGATGAGGATAGAACGGTGATCCCAAAGGAGAGTGGGTGGTTCGCTGAGGTCAATTTGACTTCTGCCTCGGTCACGCAGTTGAAAGACAGGCCGATTTATATGGAGGACTGGATTGGGTTGAAGAAGCTGGATGAGAAGGGTGGTTTGGATTTCCTTGCGCTTCCTGGGGAGCATATGAATTTCAGTGATAAGGATCTCAAGGCGCTGTTTGCCAGGTATTTCGGTCCTTCTGGGAGGAAGTTCGAGAAGCCGTCTAAAGAGGATGGATGGAAGCTGGAGTTGTAGAGCCGGGTCCTTCAGGGGTTGGATGTATTATAGCAGGAGTTGCTTGTCTAGCTTTTATTATAATTGTCGTATAGGACGATGCTTGGGTTGATTTCCTTGAATAAGACCCTATTGACCCTCACGCAACGGGCCCCGGGGCGACACCGGAGATGCCCGCTGCCCCTGACAGTCCACGATACGATTGACCCATGTCACTGGCGGCCTTAGGTGACGTACTTTACACCTCTTACGTCTCCCATAAGTGGAACTGGTGAAATGCAGTATCAGTGCCAGTTTCGACTCATCTCATCAACAATACAAATCAGCTCGAATTGTTGACCACCTTGCGGAACGCTCAAAAATCAAAGTGTTTCGGCCCTGGCAAAGTGTTACTGCTAGCCATTGAAAACTCAACTTGGTGTTGGCAAAAGTCTGTGAAACTGTTGCGGACGTTGATCGCGCGTCCAAGCAAGGCCAGCCTCGTGCCGATCTGACTCAGTATCTCTTTGCTTATACATCATCATGGCTGCCCACAAGGAGACGAAAGCATGGACACGCGACGGCTTCATGATATCCATGGATCCGTCACTGGTGCCCATTGCGTCGCTCAACAAGGCATTTGACTCGGAAGAGATGTACTGGGCAAAAGCGCTGCCCGAGCCAGCTGTACGAGAAACCCTTGAGCATTCCTGGTGTTGGGGTCTATACTCACCTACACCGTCACCACCTGCGACGGCTGATGCCGAGTCATCTGATCACGCCGCAACACTCCACGAGATCGCCGAGTCGGTCCACAAACCCTCACAAGGCTCGGATCAGTCAACGGAAGAGCCGTCGCTGATAGGTTTTGCACGGGCAATCACCGACCGTGTCACATTCTTCTACCTCACCGATGTGTATGTCTTGCCGGAGTGGCAGGGCCAAGGGCTGGGCAAGTGGCTCGTCAGTTGCGTCCAGGAGGTCGTTGAGGATATGCCGCATCTGCGAAGGAGTATGTGCATCACCGGAGAGAGCAAGGAAAGTCGCGCTGCGAAGTTCTACAAGCAGCTGATGAATATGGATGCTATCACCGAGGGTATCACGGTGCTGAGCGCGAAAGGACGGGGAAACACGTTCTAAATAGTTCGCTTGTTGAAGTTCTGGCCACGTCGAAGTCTGTAACATATACTTAAAAGCCGCAAATCCCTGTGCAACGAGATTGAGTTTGTGAAGAGCTGTGCTGCTTGCCAGGTTGAGTCACAAATGTTAGATGCAAGAGGGTCTTGAAAAGTACCTTTCGCATGGTTGCACGAGTTTCTAAAGCTGGATGAGTCTTGTGATGAGTGAGGTGGGTTTGTACGGTAATGTGATGTTAAGAGAGAAGGCACGTCTGGGGCGTCGATCTCGTGAATGACTAATCAAGTACCCCGGCTTGGCTGTCGGTTCACTTCCGACACTCATCAAGCCATCTGCGTATCACGTCCGCTTTCCTTCCCAGCAGATCCTCATACAACAAGACAGAGCCGCAAGATCCCCTGCGTTGCTATGTATGCAACTGGGCACAGTCCAGAAACTGTGAAATCAACACGTTGAAGAAAGCCACATCCTCAAGTTAGCTCACAACGAGTCCAATTGCTTGGGCACTGACAATGTCTACGGTACGACGGCGAAGAAAAACAGGTTGCTTGACCTGCCGTCAGAGACGCGTCAAGTGTGACGAGCGGAAGCCGACATGTGAACGATGTGAGGCCTCGAACATCCATTGTGCTGGCTACGAACAAATGCGTCACATCGATGTCCGCCACCGTCCATTGCCAATCTCTCCCCAATCAACCCAGGAAAGCCCGCCGTCTTCACGCAACGACTCTTCTGCAGTACCTCGTTTCGAAGCGGATGGACTGCCACTGGTTGCTTTACCCAACAATCCCACACCAGCTCAACGGCCGCACGCAAGGGCACGCGATGTTCTTGCTTACCATCAATACCTCTTCAGAACTCTGCCTGTCTTATTCCCGGCTTGCAATTTCCATTTCTGGCGCGACACCCTATGCCAGGAAGCCTGGGAGACCGAGTACGTTTTCGATACCATTACAGCTCTTGGATCGTTGCATCGAGCATTCCTACTCCTATCTCGAGCAGAAAATGGCGAACGGACTAGAGGAGCAGATGGCAGGGTTTTGGCTCTTCAATCTTACACCATGGCTATCCAGGGTTTGTCCAGACATCTGCAGACGAAAACGCCATCCATGGACATTGTCATTGCCGTTGTGCTGTTGATGGCTTATTTCGAGGTACCGTGCGCCTCACAAGACTTTTGTACTGTCCATTAACTTTGTACCTAGCATTTCAACGGCAATATTTCAGCTGCCATACGTCATTTCCACATCGCGAAATACTACTATCTGGTGTCAGGCCTGGAACATGACAGTCCAGAGGCCCTGGTTTGCATCAAATCGTCCCTCCGACACCTGAGCTTCGTTTGTCGGATCGTACTACCTCTTCCACTGCAACTGTTCGATGAACGGAGCGCTTGCAGATTGGATCCTGACGAAAGAAGGTATACCCATGCTGCCGGAAAAGAAAGAAATGGAGCCCTTATCGCCGAGTATATGCACCAACTTCTTGACATCTTTTCCGCAGAAGAATACGTGGCGGACTTGCTTTGGAGTCCTTTCGTCAAGGACGTCGAAATGATCCCCATGGATAAGATCAAAACGGTTCAGGCAGATATCGAGGATTGGAAGAACAGATACAAGGACCCTACTCTACGGTCAGTCACGGAGCAGTACCCTTCAGGCATGAGCCGGCGTGATATCGATGGGCTCCTCACAACGCCGCATTCACGACTGGCACATACCTATCAATCGGCTCTGACCGGCGCTCTGTACCATTTTTGCATGGCAAGGCTCATGTGGGTCATGGCTCGCATCAACGAGAAAGATGAAGTTTACGAGCTTTCTGCATACTTTCATGTGAACGAAATCATACAATTATCACACTTCGCCAGAAAGAGTGGTGACAGTTCAGGTCGAGATCAGGATCACTGGGTGCTCGGTGAAGCATTGGAAGTGGGTTTTACGGCCTTGTTGTACCTAAGTGCTCAGTGTTGTCCAAGCAATTCCTGGAGAGACGCCATCATTCATCGTCTTCGAGCTATCGGTCGTGAGGGGCTGTTCAACGGCACAGCATTTGCAACAAGCCTTACCGTCCTTCGGAATTTTGACACGGGCCCGGCGACAGTCACACCATACCCTGGCTCATCAGACAGGCTCGGGCCACCACGATCACGGGCTATACCACTAATGTTCACGGAAAAAGACGGACATAATTTCATTTTGTATATTCTGGGTCCGTCGCCCGATCGGCTCGATGCCGTGCTAGGAGAGTATGAGGTTCTTTGTGAGGCCCATTGGAAGGTGTGTGAGGATGGAAGACAGACAGAACCGACCATTCGAGACTTTGACGACACTTTTTCTCCCGGACGCCCAACACGACCGGACTCGCACTGGCTTTTGAACCAGCCTATCATCGGCGACTGGATGGACACTTTTCGCAGCTCGGGCTTCGACATGGATCTCGCCATCCATGACCATATCAAAGGCACATCTGTTAGATTGCGATGATATTGACTACTGGACTGCAATGATTATGAAGCCGCCGTTTGAGTTGCCGTTCATCCCGACTTGATGCATTATTGGCCATGATCAACGAATGCAACCGTGTGGAGCCATCGATGGCGACATCGTGGGGAAGTATGGCAGAACCCTTCTTGGTGTACAAGAAATAAGTACTTATCACCACCATACGTCCCTGCAATTGCCTGCGGACTTCACATTATCTGAACTCCTCCGTTGTCTTGCCAAAAAAGAGACGTCTCATTAGTTTCGTTGAAACGAGCCAGAAAGATGTCTACAACTACTACGCTGGAGAAGACCGAGGTCAAGACTTCTACCCCAGACCCACATCAATACGACTTTAGCCGTCTCCAACCGTATGTGCATCCTCCCGAGACGAAAGCCGACCTCCCATGGTCCGAACTGGTCACTCTCGATCTCGAAGACTTCCACCAACCAGGCGGAAAGGAAAGACTGGCCAAGCAACTTGAGCATGCTGTACACCACGTTGGATTCTTCTACGTCAAGAACTATGGTATACCACAAGAGGAAGTCGATCACCAATTCACATTGGCCAAGAACTTTTTCGAGCTTCCTACCGAAGAGAAAGAGAAGTATGAAGTCAATTACAGTATAGCCGACTACAACGGCTGGCGTCGACTGGGCCTTCGCAGCCAGAACAACGTCAAGGACAACTACGAAATGTACAACTTTGCCAAATTCACAAAGGATTTCGAGGGCAAGTACAATCATCCCGACCTGATCAAGGCTCACCTAGCCGAGATCGAGTCCTTCCACCGCGCGCTCCACGCCAATGTGGTGCTGCCGTTGTTGCGCCTGTTCGCTATTGTCCTTCAACTGCCCGACGAGGAATATCTCGTCAAGCAACACACATACGAGAAGAAGAGCGAAGACCACTTCCGATACATGTTGTACCACCCGAGAACGGAAGAGGAATGGAAGGCCAGTGGTTACGGCTCCACAGGCGGACACACCGATCTGGGCACGGTGACGCTGCTATTCCGCCAGCCCGTCGCTGGTCTGCAGATCCTCGGTGAGGACGGCAACTGGACTTGGGTTTCTGCTCAGCCGGGCACCATCACCGTGAACCTCGCAGATACCATCTCTCACTTGACCGGTGGATGGCTGAAGAGTTCGGTTCATCGTGTCGTTGCACCGCCTGAAGATCAGCGCCAGTATAAGCGGACTGGTCTGCTGTATTTTGCTCGCCCACATAATGAGACTGTGTTGGTACCCATCACCGACTCGCCGGTACTGCAGAAGGCTGGTGTCAAGCCTCGTTTCGAGAAAGAGGTCACCATGGAAGAATGGGTTAGAGCTAAGCAGACTTTGCAGTTGAATCCGGATATTGCGGCGAAGAGGTATGCCGAGAGAGGTGATGGCACTGTCGAGGTTCTTGCCGGCTTCAGAGACCAAAAGTATAAGGAGTAGGTAGACCATGCAGCTGATGCATCCTGGCGAAGCTTTCACATTGACGGCCAATGACCCTGCGATCTTTCGGATGTTCTGTAGACCGTAGTACTATCCATCCCAGGCGCCATGCACCCCTCAAGCTCGAACAGCAACCACAAAAAGCCGAGGATACTTGAGACACACCTTTCCGTCATAGAGTGGATCATACGCCTCCCTGATCTTCGCCAGATACATGTCCATGAACTCCTTCCGCTCGTTTTCGTCAAGCGGATCAATATAAGGTCTAAGCCCAGTGCCCTTGACCCATTCGACGATCGCGGCATGGTCGTCCAAGACATGATAGTAACTCGTCTGCCAGATATTCACGTCCTCGCACAACGGTTTGAACGCGTCGTAGAGTTCGGCCGGTGATTGAAACGGGACTCTGCCCCATTGTAGATCCTTCAACTTGGAGAACTTGCCGGATCCAGCGACCGCGCGCATGGATTCGTGGGTCGGCTCGTCGAAGTTGTCGGGCACTTGGAATGCGAAGACTCCTCCCGATTTGAGCGTGGAGAGGAGGCGGGTTAATGTGTCGAGACGTGTATCGGGTGGGAGCCATTGATATACGGCGTTCGAGTACAAAATGTCAACGGGAGAGTCTGGGTCGGGATGGTATGTTTGCAGGTCGCCGAGCTGGAAGTCAATTTCTGGTAACGTCTGGCGGGCTTTGGCGATCATATCCGGGGAGGAGTCGATACCTGTTAGATGCGAGTCTGGGAAATGTGTGCGTAGAATGGCGGTGGAGTTTCCTGGACCACAGCCTATGTCTATGATACGTTTGGGAGATGCCGCTGCGACGGGTATTTGTGAGAGGAGGTCCTTTGCTGGACGGGTGCGTTCGCGCTCGAATTTGAGATATTGCGATGCGCTCCAGTCTTTTTGGGATGACATTGTCGTTGGAGAGCTGTGGAACTGATGTCGGGACTGTGTTGTAAGTGGTGGTATATGATGAGGTCGAGGACACGGGGATCTGGCGAGGCTTTGGGCTGGAGAGGAGCGAGCGAGGTGCCTGGCGATCAGTGTGGTGCTGGTCGTGGTTGTGCCGCGCATTCTTGTTGAGCGTCTAATAGCTGAGCACTGGAATGATCTGTTCATGAGAGATTAGGCCTGATATACTGTTAGTATAATTGACATTGCGCGATTTTCGAGGTTGAAAATGTCTGGACTGACTCATTATGATGTGGCCGATGTCGGGGAATGCCCCGGCAAGGCTCATTGACAAGGCTGTGAGACTAAACGAGCATGGGCAGGCTCGAATGACGCGTGCTCAATATCTGGCAGTGTTCAAGGATCAATTACTACAGTACTGTAACACACTGCGCCTGCCTGGAGAACACGGAGAAGTATCTACAAGGTTTGTACAGATAATCCACAAAGCCCAAACTTGCCAATGGAGCTCTTACGCCTTCGAGGCCGCTCTCGACGCCCTCCTCGCTTCAGCCATATTGGCCTCAACCATGCCTTGCACATTTGGTCCGTCGTAGTTCTTCATGGCATGAACAAGCCACCAGAACGTAGTCAAAAATAGCACACCGGCAAGAATGACCGCATTATAATTCATTGCTGCTGTCGTGGTCGGCAGAGCGTACTACACCATTGTTAGCATTATCCATGATATTGCATATGATGCAGACTTACCGGAAAGCAGTAGAGAATGTTGAAGAAGATGATAAAGCACGTCGCAATGCCATTCACAGCATAGCCCCATTTGCCCATGTAGAATGGTCCGGCGGGCATGTATTTCCGCCCAGTGAACATGTTTGGTGCAAAAGCCAACGCGTATGAGGTACTGCTGAGAATAATGAATGATCCAGCAAGATCCGTGAATGCGGTCTTGCTACCGAGCGTGATCGCACCAAGTCCGATTGTCAAGAGTCCTGTCAGGACCGTGGCTTGAACGGGACAGCTGAGTTTTTCGTTGGCCCGGCTGAAGAATCCCGAGAACGGTACCGCATTATCTCGAGCAAGTGCCCACCACGTCCGACCGACCGTAAGGAATGTCCCGATCAAGCACGGTGTCAGCGACAAGAAGATGATGAATAACAGACCGAAGGTGGCGGCCGTACTACCGGTAGCCTGGTAGTAAGCCTGGGCGAGAGGGAAGGAGCCATTGCTGGACTGAACAGCACTAAGGTCGCTGACGCCATAGAACAGGGCGATGGCGAAGCAGAAGGCATATATGAAGCCGAGGCCGATCTGCGCAAAGATGGCCTTGGGGAGGTCTCGTTTCGGGTTAGGAAGTTCTTCGGCCATATGAGTGACGGCATCAGGAGTTCCAATCGTGAAAGCGCCGTTCAGGACACCGGTAAGAAAGGCGATTCCACCACTCCAGCCGGTATCGTTCTGGAAATTGGTCCATACAAAGCTTGACGTAGCGTGCTTCGAGGGCATCGCTGCGAGGGTGATAATTGTGACGACACCACCTATGGTAACGATGAAGAGACCGAAGTGCTGCATATACGGCAGGATGCCGTTGAAGAAGATGGTGACCGAAACGCATATTATAGTGATCAATAACAGGCCGACAAAGATATTCCAGGACTGAATGACATAGGTCGGATGATACAAGAAGTACATCTGGACGCACAACTCGGACATGATGTAGACGATGGACGCGAGGTCGAAAAGCCAGCCGAAATAGTTGAGCGCGCCAGCGAAAAATCCGATTGAACGTCCCCATTTTGGTCCTGGAGTAATGGACGCCCAGTGATAAACTCCGCCAGAAGAGGGAACTGAAGATGCAAGCTCGGCGATGGATGCGTTGATGAAGGCGTAGTAAAATGCTGCAATCCAGAGCTCCCAGATGATACCAGGTGGTCCGCCATTGTCTGTACAGAATCAGCTAGCCGTTCTTCACAAGGTAGGGGCACAAACGTACAGATACTGACTGCGAGAGAGGTTCCAAGAGCCACCCAAGCGTTGTCCACCGTCAATGCCAAACCACAAATACTCAACAGACCATATTGTCGTTGCAACACGTCTTTGTGGCCAGAAGCATTTATGATTTGCCCGTTCATGGTTATGACGACATCGTCTGCATCGGCAAGATCCTGTAGGGACTGTTTACGTTCTCCATTTGGAAGGTCAGGTCTCTTCTCCCCTTCCATGACGCCGTCGCCCATTGTCGCCATGATTGAAACCTTGAAAGAACGATACTGAATGTGCTCAGGAGAGAGCAGAGCGCCCTGAGCCAGTATTTAACGACCTGATTTTTCGGACATTAAGCGCGGCAAACGGGTCGTAGGTGGAACGTCATGAACTTTTGATATCAGCCCTAGGGCCATGAAGAGTGATGTGGTGATGTAAAAGCTTTGCTTGAAAAGGGGATAAGCAGCACATGGCGGTGGGACTGAGAGCCATGCTTGCCTCTAACCTGCTTATCGAACCAAGTACTGGAGGCTAGTCTGTTGCTTATCGTGCACCGAAGGATGCGCCTATCTTTGAACAGTCAGATGGACGACTAAAACAAAAGATACAAAATGAACCTGAAACAGAGTTTTGATAGGTTGGAGATTAGAGAAACGAAGCCTGGGGATCTGCCGAGAGATTATGGAACCATGTACCTGAGGCTGCCACCTTCCCGATCGAGTTTCACGGACCGACTTCTGTAGATCGGGCCTTCTCCCGTAAGCCGGTTCGACCACTGGTGACGAACACCATATTTGCGATTGGAGAGATACCATGTGTGCTCTCGTGCTCGCACATGGCACATCCAAGCATGAAGTGCCCCACGGTCATGAAATTGACGTTAAAAAAAGGACTCTCGACTCTGCACGGGACAACGGCCATCGGATGTACATTTCCAGTCACAGGGCACTGTTGTCAAGTAGCAAAGACACAATTCATATCCACGTTGAAGTGTTTGCCTAGGACTGATCTTGGCTGCGTTCAGACAGCGTCAGAGCATCTCACAAGCAACCACATACTGCCGTTTTGCCAGACCTGGCACGCGGACTGCCTCTTACCGCAGTCTCTCGAGGCTCGTATTCTGTGACCTGCCTCAAATGGCAGCTTGACATGTTCATCGGTAGTTGTCCACCCAATCAGCCATGCGCTCATCGCGAGAGCCATATTGTGACGTCCCATCCCCTCAAACTCACCATTGCTCGGTCATTGAACCATTGAACGTCCTCACAGTTGCAGATATCATGATACAGCATAGGCAAATTCGGAGACAGTCATCCTTGCAACCAATGACCCTCGATGTACAAGTCAATGATTGCGGCATACCATGAAACTGAGACAGGAGAGTCATGTAGGTAACCCGGGGAAGATGATGCAGCGACCATCACGTGCAATATGTCAACGAAGCCATAATGAACCCTGAATAGGGGTTTGGATAGTATGCCACAAACAGACGCTTCGATACATGGTCAAACAGAAGCGGACGTACGGTCAGAAACGCTGATGAAGAATATTGCCGGGTGGCCTGTCGACGTATGGCCGTTGGTCGTCGACTTACCGCTCTCTGGATAGTCGCGTGATGTCAAGCCACAATCTTCGTTGCCCTAGCTTACCAAACCTGTTGAACCCAGGCATGTTCATCCACTGTCGCGAAGGACATATCGAGAGCGCAGGCTGCACTGAATTGTCATTCCCCGAACGCTTGATTTTGTCTGAGGATATCCCTGGCGTCCTAAGAGCCTCACTAATTCACCGCCAGCATCGCGTCCAGCCACGTTGCTGGATTTCGAGTCGGCAGGCACCAAGCTGCAAGTGAGATCGACACAATCACGATAGTCCTGTCCAGGAAGACATATCGCAAGTCGCTGGAAAAGCGATGGTACAGCCAAGTCGCTCAAAACGCCGGAGAGTATGGAGCCAAGGAGCAGACAATTCGGGTCGAGTCGGAAGGTCTTTGGCTTTGGCGACCAAAGCTGCTCGTTGGTTGCATCATGAAGGCCATCCGCGATGACTGACTGAAAGTATTTGAGCAGGAGGGTACGATTTCGGGATGTTGTCACGTCAGGACATATCCATTGACTTTCCGGTCGCCCCATGAGACGGACTGGGCGCAAGAAGCAATGTTGAGGACTTTGATCTGCTGCACCAGCGCATGTCCGGAAGTGAGACGCCCTGTATCACGACACATTGTGTTCAACCGCGGCTTAGCCTTGTACCGCGATAGTGGAATAATCAAGCAAGGCAGCCGAGTACCGAAGCCTCGAGCCAGTCCTTCCCTTTTTCGTTCAATATTCGAATCCCCGCATCCTTGACTGCAACAAGACGTTTGTTGCTGACAACGGCCAATGGATGTAGACAATCTCCGAACTCATATCGACGAATGTGAGTGCATGCTCCCCAAGATCCGTCTGCCATGACTTGATAACATCCTCGGGCTAAGACGGCTCGACGGATGTTTTTGTACCTCTCATTGGAGGATGATCACCTGGCCAGACCAGTTAGCCGACGCAGCCTCCCCTTTGGCATATTGATGCTTTATATAACGCATGTAGAGTTTGTCTAGAGCTTCAAGTCAAAGCTTAAGACTATATTCGGACTTCCAGTATTCGATATCACCCGCCTGGTGGCCTACATCGCCCCGTCCAAAGCAAGAAACACCAGCGAGATAGTGAAAGTCTATGCCAGAGATTGTGATTCGGCCACAGATCGTCAATATATATAGCAATGCCGCCTAGGAAACTTCATGTCGGCATTTGCGGAGGTGGGTTAGGAGGGCTGACCGCTGCGATTGCGATCGCTCGCGCTGGAGCACAAGTGACGTTGTTGGAAGCTGCTCGAGAGCTGGGCGAAATCGGCGCTGGCATACAGGTGCAGGGTCCCCAGTACTGACACCAGGTCCACTAGCTGACGTTGTCGTTCCAGGTTTTTTCAAATGTGTCTCGTCTGCTCATCCGATGGGGAGTCGACGAGATCATTGGTGATAATCTCATTGCTGTGGATGAGATAAACACCTGGGGAGCTGACAATGAGCTAATTGCTCGCTTTGATCCAAAACTGGGCGCAAAGCAAGCTGGTTTCCCGCATTGGTAGGTGGTTCTGACTCTGTTCTCTTGCTGATATTTCTGCTGAATGTCCATACTGCCTGGTAGGCTTGTCCGAAGAGATCATCTCCACGCAGGACTCGCTGAAAGTGCTCGTCGGCATGGCGTTAATCTGATCGTCGGTTCACGTGTCCAGGAGTTTCAATGCACCAAGACCTCTGTCGAGGTCACGACGGTACATGGTGTCGAGCACACCTTCGACCTTCTCATTGGTTCTGACGGCATCAAATCAACAATTCGTCGAACACTGTTTCCAGATTGGACGCCGCAAGCTGCTTCGACTGTGGCGGCCTTTCGTGGCATCCTACCATATAAAGAAGTCTTTGCCAAAGTTCCGGAAGCACGACAACTTCTCAGAAACACCATGGACGCCTGGATTGGGCCCAACGGATATATACTGTTGTATCCTTTGTCCGCCGGAACGGAATTGAACGTGGTGACCCTCTTCCAGATGAATCATATCGTCAAGACACCAGAAGATATGGATCTGGACGAGTTTCGCAAGCTGTACAAGGACTGGAACCCCATGGCACGCAAGGTCCTTGAGATGGTGAATTACACACAGAAATGGCCCCTCCTCGTCTTGCCTCCCAGGAAGACTTGGTCAAATGAGCACAAGAATGTTGTCCTTCTCGGAGATGCCGCTCATTGTATGCAGAACCACATGGCTCAAGGTGTGTAGTCCGACGGCACTGACAAAATGATCATTGACATGCTTCCACAGGTGCCGCGACAGCGATGGAGGACGGAGCCTTCCTTGGGACGGTCATTGGCGAAGTAATCCGCGGAACAATCGAACTGCCTGAAGCAATTGACATTTACGAAAAACGGCGTATTCCTCGAGTTTGGGTGAAACAACAGGCATCCTTCGTGTCAGGTACCATCAATATGGCTACTGGTGATGAAGCAGCAAGAAGGAACCGCGCTTCTGCCCCAGAGGTCGAATGTTGGGACCACAACGTCGTTCACCCAAGCGACCAGCTGCCATCCGCCTATCGATCCTGGCAGATGTATTGTTCTCCCACCAGTATACCTGGGATTTTGTATTATGACCCCGAAGGAGACGCGGACAATGCTGTATGTGAGTATCTGCAGGAAAAGTCCGAGATGGGCAAGACCACCCTGGTGACAAAGGGTTTATGGGATAAATGGTGGGGTGTCGTCGACAACAACAATCCACAGGCAGTTTGATCGTCAGGTGTATAGAATGGGCATGCTCATGGGTTCATAAAGAGTGTGAACACAACGTCAACTCCATCATGGGCAATTCATCCGTGACGTCTTTCACCTTCCGTCAAGGCATTTTCCCTTATTCCTTCAGGTTGAGGACTATTCGACGCTCGCAGCAGCTACCCTTATTTCAGGCATGTCGACTGTGGCATGAGAGCACCCTGTAGGAAGGGTTTGAATGAGGATAACATCGATGGGAGCAGCTCCGCGGGATATAAGGATGGATGCTGATAAGATGCTGCTTATCGTGAAAGAACCCAATGAGGGGATGGATGAGCAGACTTTAACGGCGACGATTAATGAATGAGGTGCTAAATAGCGAATCATTGTGGGAGGATCGCCAATTGTGAAGGATAAAGATTTTTCAGAACACCCGATGCGTGATCGGCAGGGGAAGAATAAGGCATGTTAGCCTAGAAATTGCGACTGTGGCTGCTTCTAGTGCCCCCGAAGCCTCTAAACCTCCCAGTCAAACTCGCGTCTCGGGGCGGCTATTTTCGGTGTCATCCGTGGAACAACATTTTTTTCTACAATCTGATATGAAGCATCAGCTGTGATAGACTGATTCATCTGCAAAAAGGAGCCATGTCAATCCCAATCATGCGCTGTCCAGTGTCAGCATCACCTCTGCGACGTCTCATAACTTCCCAAACGCAACAAAAACTCCCTCAAGGCTGCAAGTTTGGAAGCAAATCAGGGCCGCCCAGACCACAATCATCATCCAGACAGCTCCGAGTTTCCCACCCTTGTCGTAGTGGCAGATCGCTTGAATCTCCCGGGATCTCACCTTCAACGACCCTCCTTCGGCTTCCGTCATCGTCAACACCAACACCCTGGAATCCTTTAAACTTCTCCCAATCTCTCAGATATATACCTATACGCCATTGCAGCTCAAAAGCGACTACCTCCAGTTCTGACGATTCCTCTGTAGAAGCTTCAAAACCACAGCAAGAAAACTCAGACGAAATGCCTTCAGGTTAGTGCTATCAGTTCTGCTATCCCACAACCTCATTTCCCCACTACACACTGCCTTTCTGCTCTGTCGATCTACACACTATAGCAAAACATGGGGAAAGATGTTTGCAGCTCTTCCAAGTATCATCATCCTCACAGCATGATGCCTTGGAAATGAACTTGTGAAGCTATTTAGCAGCGCCAGCAACGCCAATAGCAATCTCAACACTTTCGCGCGCCGACGCACGTGACCTCTTCAACCCACACAATCCACCCCATTCGAGCTCCATCCCAAGATCAAGGTCTTCATGAATCTACTCCCACAAGCGAGCTACTAACACATGCTCCCAGCCCACGATCACCCCGATGCCTACGCTAAAGCCTTCAACAACAACAGCGCCTGGCGCCGGTCCCTCGCCGAGACCGACCCCGAGCTCTTCGAGTCCCTAGGCAAAGGCCAATCTCCTCAAATCCTGTGGATCGGCTGTGCCGACTCTCGCTGCCCAGAAACAACCATCCTGGGCCTGCAACCCGGCGAGATCTTCTGCCACCGCAACATCGCCAACATCCTGGTGAACACCGATATCAACAGTCTATCCGTCATCCAGTTCGCCGTCCAGTACCTGAAAGTCAAGCACATCATCATCTGCGGCCACACCTCGTGCGGAGGCATCGCCGCGGCCCTGGACAACAAGAAACTAGGCCTGATCGACACCTGGCTTATGCCGCTCCGGGCCATCCGCCAACAAAACCTGGATCTGCTGCAAAGTCTCAGTGAAAAGGAGCGGGCACTGAAACTCGTCGAGTTAAATGTCCGTGCCGGAATTTCTACCCTCCTCCAGAATCCCATGGTAATTGACGCGATGAGCGAGCGTGGTCTCCAGGTGCACGGCCTGATTTATAACGTCGGAACCGGCGAATTGAGAGAGTTGGATGTTGGGGAGGGCCAGGATGTCGAAAAATCTCGGGTTGTTGCCTTCAAGACTGAATAAGTCCAAGGTGCCTTGAAACGGTACGGTCAATGTAACGATGAAGGGCGTACAGGAAAGCTGACAGAACGTCACACAATGTCTAAGCACACGGCAGACACGATCTTATGTAGAGTTAGCGATAGGAGTTCTGTCGACAAGGTAGATGACAGACGATACAAGGGGATAAAGCAAAGGATGAAGCTGAGCTCGGTTGATCAAGTAGAGAATCGTACAAGCAATGAGCAGAGCATCCGTTTGAGCCGGTGTCCTCCTCGTGCCCAACATTACCAAGCAAGAGCAGACTACCACATGGGTGGGTGGTCCCCCAAAGCTCTTTTCAGTTGATCAAAACGATGCCCAACCTCCCTTATCAGATTCTTATCGCCCATGATCCTTCCTATGACCAACCTGTTTATTGGCGAGAAACTCGAGATCTTTGCTGGCTCCCTCCTCAACTCCAACCAAAGTCACATACCAACACACTGACATTGAGCACACGGCGGCTTTGCGATGCCCTCCGAACGTGGAGATGAGTCGATATCCCTTGACTCATCGAAGCCCCCTCTTTCGACACAGCTAAAAAAGAGACGTCATAAATCGAGATCAAAACCATGCCGCCACCCGGATCTGTTGTTATTGTTCTTCTTCGAATAGGTTGAGCGCCCTCCCGACCTAGGTGTGCGGCCAGGAAATAGTTCACTGGTGGAATTGTCAAATTGACCAGTTGCACGTGCAGGTACGCGCGAGTACCAGGTTGGAGGACGATAAATGGCTTGGGCAGTGTCCGGAGTCCGAATCAGACTGTTCTGTCGGGTAATGGTCTGTGTGTTCGATACTCCCAGGGCTTGTCTCTCGTTCCTGTCCCACTGCCTTGGGCGCTTGCGCTCCTGCATCCTGGCTTGGTCAGCAGTAGCTTTTATCTGCTGCATCACCTCTGCTCTCGCTCTGGACTCTCTCAATTCTTCCATGACTTGCGACAGTGGTTTGTTGCGTTGGTCTGGGCGGACATCTTCATCCTTTCCTTGCATCAGCTGCAGCTCCAGGAGGCGGCAGCCATGGGTGGTCATGTAGTGACCAGTATGGTCAAAGACTTCCACCTCTTCAATGCCACGTAGGCACCTCATCTTTGCAAGCAATTTTGTTCTAGCAGTATGTATTTCTTGCTTCCATTCGTTCTCAAGGTGCCTCTCTTCGATCGTGGACCAGTAATAGAACTCGATGCGTAGGTTTGTGAGGTTTTGTCTGTTCTTAATCCAACAAAAGAATTGATGCCATCGCTCTTCCAGGGTTAAGTCCAGCGTGCAACGAATGTTAGGAGGGACTGTGAAGCCAGATCCCATTCTAAGGGACAAACTTCGGACATTCGAGACATTCTGATTGCCGACCGTCTTGAACCACCATTTGCATGCAGCCGGGTCTTGAAAATGGAAGGTGTGCTTCCCGTAGAAATAACGGCTGCCTCCATCGCGGAACTGCTTGCTGACACGCGTCAGACTGAGGTCGACATTGTCCAATAGTACCTCATCACCCGTTTCTTGTGACTGAATATCGTTGCCGGTTCTAATGCTGCCCGCCAGCATACCTTTTCGGTAGAAAGGCCTGATAATGGTAGATGCATCCCGAACGAAGACGAACTCGAGCATTCTATCAGCCACATTTGACGGGAGATCGCGAAAGAAGTCGCGCTTGTCCATCACCATAGGCGTCGTGACTCCCGTGCTCGACGAAGACTCCATCGTACTGTCGTGAGAAGCCGTAGACCGCGACGATGGTGGTGTGACAACAACCATAGTCGATTTCATTTGCAGGGCGATTGTCTGTGAGATATCCTCTTCCTGTGCGGTTGGCGAAGTTCTTGCTTCGCCTTCGAATACTGTGGATGGAGTATTCTCAGGTATTGATCGCAACGGTGAGGATGAATATTGGTGCCTGGATGGAATCATAGCTCGAGTAGGTTTAGGCATGATGGGAATGGTGGACGGTGAGGATGGAACGGGGTCTTCTGCTGAATGGTTCGGGTTCCTATTTGTCGAAAACCTGTAAGTCAGCGGATATTCTCTTCAATCCAAGGGTATGCCACTTTAACAAAGTCATGCCTTGGAGATGGGGCGGTTCAGGTACAACATGGAGTTGGGTGGGCCGGGGCTACCATGTCTGTGAATAGCGCAGGAAGAGAACTCACACGGAAGGATGCGCATCACTGATAGCTGTAGACCAGGTGGTCCCGTTGCCCTCAAGTGTCTGTGGGTGGTGTCGAGTCCGCGCTTTCTTCGAGGCAGGCAGGGTGCAGGGAAATACTGCTTGTAGACAACGGCCGTTTGGGGCTCCGCGCACCCTCCTCGATGACGGGTCGCCAAGAGGATGTCGCCGATGATGTCGCGAACGGCATGATTGTTGGTATATTGCTTGTTCGACACGATCAAGATGATAGTAATGATTAAATCGTAAAGAACGAAATGATGCGATGCGGCGCGACAAGCACCTCGTTGGAATTGGGGCCCTATGGTGCAGCTTGGCAGGTGTGGTCTGGCATAAGGTAGGCCATGCAGTAAAGAGTTCCTTCTCGTCTGTGTCAAAAGTGATGCTCAAGTGACGACTTCACTTCACTCTCGGAACTTTTTGAACGCCTCTGCCACCGTCATCCCACCCTCTACGGCTTCTTTCACTTTGTCGTCGGCAGCAACCAACTTGGGTATCAAGGACAAAGTTTCATCGAGCAATTCTTGAGGGATGACTACCACACCTTCGGTAGGATCGCAGAAAATGATGTCGCCCTAGGTGTTGTCAGCTTGAGCAGACTGACCGTTGCTGCTCGATACT
Organism: Exophiala viscosa; assembly: GCF_022695815.1. NCBI lineage: Eukaryota > Fungi > Ascomycota > Eurotiomycetes > Chaetothyriales > Herpotrichiellaceae > Exophiala > Exophiala viscosa. Next base: position 987,739 of record NW_026944355.1, on the reverse strand, counting down.
CACTGGAGACACGTTCACACCGGTTATTGAGACTGGAACATTGCGAGCATATGGTGTTGCTTCAGCACTTGTTCCGACCGTCGACCTCCCCAGTGCGAAGATCTAGCATATCAGTCATGTTCTGAGTCATTATGAACGATGGGCACAGAGATAAGAGTGGGAGCATATGTGACAAGAAGGACAGAAACTTACCGGCAGCTCAGAACTTTTTAGTTCAGTTATGTCTCTGACACGGCCACCAACAATGCATCCTGCCACGCCTCTAATCTTCATCCTTGCTGCCATCATACCCCCTACGGCTGCACATTTTTGACCTTCTGGCTGATCAATGACCACAACGGATCCAGATTCTGTCAAATCTACCCAATGACTTCCTTTGGGTATTGTGTTCTCGGCTGGCGGCGTTGAATCTGGTGGGGACTGCTTTGGTACGAGCTTGACGGTGCATGCCGGTGCAATGATCTTATTTGTTGTGTTTTGGTTTGCTGCGGAAGATTGCGGTAAAGCAAATGGTTCTTTGTTCATCTCAACGAAAGCTCAAAGATGGGATTAGGTAGCCTACCAATATCGACCAGGAAGCCACCACGCGCAATTTCGCCTGGTTTCGGCTTCTGGAGTTTCAACAAACCATCCGACACCTAGGTCTGTTAGCATCAGACTATCACTCCCAGATGCCTGTCCTTACATCACAAGCCGAGTACTCGTGAAGAGATCGGAGTTTTGCCTGGAGGCTGCCTGCCCCTGTCGACATTGCCCTCGTCTCTAGAGGTTTCCGACGAAAAGCGTCCACGCGATGAATAGTGCTGCAACAGAACGCTATAGAATGATATCTAGCCTGAAGTCTTGTCCAGCTATACAAATGCTTCTGCATCACGGTGGTGGAGGAGGAATTACAGCCATGTTGGTGAGAAGATGTACTCCGCTCCGAGCTCGGAGACTTCACCACTGGCATATTCGAATGCCAACGGGTTGGAGATTACCGAGGAAGATCCCTCTGGGTTGAGAGTAGGGATTCTATTGGAGTCTTTATCACAGTACATCTACATCTTCAATGCACGTCTATCATCAGGTCTCCGCAATGGATGCATGATGTTTGAAGGTCTGGATATCATATCTACGTAGTACGAAATCCTGCACATTCGGATGGTCTAAAGCATCCTTCTCCATACGATCTTGCATTCAAAACATCCAGTGTCAGGATAGTTTGACGATCGGGGTCGTACCCGGCTGCAAGTATTGTTCTTGACCCTAGCAACAAGACTGACAGAGAGATAGGACTGTAGGTCTGTAGAATACCTGTTGATGTCCTTGTTTCCCGTGTATTCAATGCCATCCACCCGCCTCTGCTTGGGAATAAAGTCCCATGTCGATTTATGTGGTAGCTTGTGCGGTAATTCTTCCCTTGTCGGCTCGATTGAACATGTACAAATCTGGTTGTCGTAGCCGTTCTGGGGCAGAGGGTTTGGCGATTTACGTGATTCGTGGCTCGGCCTAAACAAAGGGTCAGAAAACCGAGAAAAGCGCTTCCTCAGGAGACTGCGAACCTTCCATCTGCTGTTGACTAATGATTGTTAGCATCCCTATCGCCAGTGAAACATGACCACCATACCTTCAAAGCCCAGCGGAGCTTCAACGGCATCCGACTGCCCTCTCACTTTACCAGTTAATCTGTGATCTCTCTCCATCACTTCGCGCATTAGCAGAATTCCGGTAGCTCTCCACGATTTAACCCACTCTGTCTATCCCATATGTCCAATTGTCTTCTCGGCCGCTTGTAGTCGTTCGCGTAATATCGGATCGAGGAAAGGCCGGCACCCTACAACATAGCTCAGTCTTCAATATCCTTTGCTGACCTGTGTGAAAGTTCTTACTGTGACACCGAACATGGTGACCATGATAACGTAGGGTAGGAAGGTCTCGAAGGGGACACCCATGGTGGAAGTCGACCTCGCGGAGCGAGGATTTCTATTGTTGAAGACGGCTGTTGTATTGTCGGGGCTGACAGTCTCCTGCGCGAGGATCCGTACTGTCGTCAATTCTCCCTCACCTTGTTCGGGAGTTCAGGTCGGCCTGGACAACAGCAATAAGAAGATTGTCTATTGTAGTCGGCTTGCAGGTCGGGACTGAAGCTCAATGAGCCAATGCCAAGAGCCAATGCCGCTTTAGCCGGACTTGACGCCGCCTGAACACCTTGAACTGTGGAGCGACCTCATGCTTGTTCACGATCGAGTGCACTCCTTTGCATTCCAATACTTAGGTGCACCGGGCAGTAATCAGGGACTCAGAGTCTGGTCCCCCGAACATACCTACGTCGACACAGAAGCCTCGTGATTGTCAAAATGGGAAATCTGTGATCGACCATCATCCTTCTTGCCAAAGCTGGAATGGCCACGACTGTGCAAAAATGTCTATGTTATCGAGATGGCACGCCGTGCAATGATCATGAAAAGCTGGACGTCGAATGGTTGCCCATATGATCATGACAAACTTAGGTGCGAGGCCGCAAAATCGCTTCATGCGAAGTACCTGGTAAGTTTTGATAGTGAAGCAATGGTACCAGTAAGTCGCCCTGAAATTGTCGTTCACTGACGGCCCATGTCACAATCAACCATCACTTCAGTCACTGCCTCAAAACAACTTACCGCCTCGCCCAACAGCTGCTGCTACTTAAATCTCTGCGACATGTGGACGTAAACAAGACTTGTGTCTTCAACTTTTCAGCCATTATTTCCTTCCCCAGCGTTGACCTCTACCTCCCGGCCATTGCAAACGAGAAGCCTTACCTCCATTCGCACATCATCTTGCCAGTCTTCGAAGATGGCTTCGTCTGTGGAAGACACAGCAATGATTGATATATCAGTACGCGAAGATACCCTGAACAGTGTTGGTCTCGCTGGTCATTCCCGCCTGAAAATTGGAATTGATTTCGGTACAAAGTTTTCGTCAGTCTGCTATGATCGCTGCTCTTCGTCCATTCCCCTTTCAGACTGCCTCTGGGGAGAAGCTCTCACTAAGCTCGTCTTTAAGGCACCATGTCGTCACGGCGAGAGCGAGCAACGATCGAATGAAGTTGCCGTACCCGACGGCCTTCTCTTGTTGCAAACTCGTAAAGAGCATGCGGCGAGCGTCGACTGTACCAGCTGAATCGCCCATGACCACTCCAATCAGGTGATTGAGTTGTCCTGGGTATGCGTATTTCGGTTCAAGAAGAATGGGTTGATCTGCGTCCAGCTTGGTGGAATACATGTATTTCTGGACAGTGCCCTCAATGCGATCGTAGATTCTCAACATTTCAACCTCCACAACATCATCCGGACCATGTCGCACGAAGTCAGATGGTCCACCATCGGCCTTCCCAAGAAGGCGTTTGAACTTTGGCAGATTGGCAAACTCTACATCAGACAGCATGTCATTCTGCCTTGTACGGCGTTCTAATCTGTCTGTCGGCTGCCGTGGTGCAGAGGCAGGAACCTCTCTTTGGCCCTGAGAACTTTCTCTGTTGCCGACTTGCTCTGATTCTGGTGGAGACGTTCTCGTCAAATCATTGGGTTGGGTCGGGGCGTCATTCGTCCGTGATCGCAGGCGCTTCGGTGATTGACGATCATCCGCGCCACCGACTGTATATGAAGCCTTGCGTTTTGAGGTCGCGTGACTGGTAGCCTCGTTCGAGTATGCCAGCCTTCGTCGAGCCCTAAGTTGGTCAGGAGTGTAGAGGTCTACATATCTGGTCCCCGGCTCCTCCCAATCCAGAACTTCCACGCCTTTGCCATAGATTGTGGTCGCTGTATGGGGTGCATTTTCGTACTTTGACAGTCTGTATTGTGTCCAGAACCATTTCAGCCTAGCTGTAACTTTCTCTCTCTTCTGATCGTCGGCTAGAGTCTCGATGCCGGGAACAAGTTTCAAGAAGTGTTCGTCCGCAATGAGTGCATTCAGGGCTGACGCTTCATCTTGAACTAGTGTGCCTTCTGGGCCTTTGTTGGCTTCAAGCCATTCCAGCAGGAAGACCTTTGCTTCAGGAATCCATTTCACGCTTTGCGCTTTGATCGTCGGTTTGAATTGTGCTGTGACCATCGTGGCGAGATCTGTGGACGTGGCGGTTCAGGAGGCTGCTGTTTGCGTAAGGAGGAAGTAGCGTGTGGGCTGTTGGAGAGAAGAGCTGGTTCGGAAGGCAACGACCATAGTGGTGCGGAGCCTTTACACCGTGTAGCAAGCCGTTGGTTGCCATGGCTGATTGTTCTGAGACACAAGGAATGTGCCACCCCGGACAATGACTCATCCATTGAAGAAACCGCAATACCATTATATCAATCAGAATGAAACACATTCATTTCAATCGCACCTGACGGTCCTGCATTCAATATGGAAACAATGGGTGAATTCCAGTTTTTCGAAATGTGTCTGGACAATAGTCCTATTTCTGGTTACTGGAGGTGAACTGAAGCGCCCTATTGACTGTCAATCAATCAATGGCGTGTGCTTGATGAGGACTGAACGCTCCCGGACTAGGCGGCGAACTGCCTCAAGTCGCGAATGGTGAATACAACAGAATGACGCGTGAAAGAAACTGCCACGGCGACGCTCATGTTACTGCCACCGTTGGGTATACTGCCTGGCCCAACAGGTTTCAACGCCTTTCCCGTATCGAACACTGCCTCGCATCGCATGTCAGCACCGTTCCCAGTTTGCAGACCTCTCTCCTTCTTGCACCCGAATTGTAGCATGAAACCTCAATGCTTAGCATTTGGACGGATTGATTCGAATACCATCACACCCAACGCTGATCATGGCTCCATTCGACGAAGACACAGAAATGGTCGATGCCCCTGTGCTCGGCATGCAAAAGCTCGGAATTCTGGACAAGGACAAAATCTTCGAAGATCTCGAACTTGATGGTGACTGTCGGTTGAGAATAGGAGTCGATTTTGGTACCAAGTCCTCCTCGCTGTCCTATGATCGAGCGACTTTATACACTCCTCTTGCACACTGCAAAGCTGCCGACAAAATCTTGAAAGATTACAATGGCTCTCACCGCATCGAGAGTGTTGCAGCGATCCTCCAGAACATCGATGACCCACAGGATACCGTGCTTGTTTTTGGCGCTGCAGCAAACGAAGATCCGTCAGTAACCAGTCGGAAGCTCCTTGGAAAAATTCAGATGATGAAGCTGGACATCCTTTATGAAGGCACTCAAGCTTTTCAAGATCCGGTCATAATCAACATGCTGGAAGACCTTCAGCATCAGCACCGAGAAGTCCTGGACGCAATCTGCAACGGCCCGACACAAGCGCCGTGTCGTGTTCAAGATCCGCTTTCCGGACGATACAACTTCCGCACGATTCGCTCGATTCGCTGCGTGTTTCGGGAGTTTTTGAGGTATTTGTTACAATCTGCCAAAGCTCATTTTGCCTCAAGAAGTGAACTCCAGCCGGCCATAACGGAAATGATCTTTGCGGAGAAAGCTGGCGTAGCTGTTTCCATCCCCACGATATCAAGTTGCCACGACAGCACGATGGACGATCTGCGCGAGCTGTTGCACGGTGCCGGGTTTCCGAAGAGAACATGTCTTCTGTCTGAAGCGAAATCAGCGGCTTGGTTCAATCTTTTGGAACAAGCGCAGGGTATTGGGGCAGATATTCCGCACTTTGCCCGAGAACAAATCTTGATTGTCGCGGATATTGGAGGTGCCACGACTGATGTTCCATTCGTCGCACCGTGTAGGACGGGCGAAGATGGATCGGGTATTATGCTCGGAGAACTCAATGACGGCGTCGGTCCTCTCAATGGTTCCCAGAAGCTCAACGAGATGTTCAAAGGTTGGCTCCGAGAGCGTTTCCCTGGCGGCGTCTTGCAGCTTGCGAAGGCATTCCAAGGGAGTGAGCGGGATCTGTTAGAAGCATTCGCGGCTGGTTTCGAGGTGAAGAAGTGGAGTTTCCGCAAGTCGGACTGCCGAGTCGAGATTCGACCGCATTCAAAGGCTCCTCTTGTTTTGAGAGACTTCGAAGGAGATGATTTTGCCGCAGTTGAAGACAGGATCATTCTGCACTCGTCGGTCATGGGGAAGTTCTTCGACGAATGGCTGAGCGGCATCATTAATATGCTGGAAGAATGCGTTAACAAAGTCAAGCAAGAGCTGGAGGAGTCCGTATCTGTCGTGATCGGTCTGACGGGCTGGGGAAGTTTGCCACCATTTGTCTTGGAGGAGACCCAAAGCCATTTTGGCGGAAGAATCCCTGTACAAATGATGGAAACGAAGAGAACCTCTGCAGTAGCACAAGGTGGTTTTCTGCAGCTCACCAGTCAACCGGTCTTTGACGCGCAGACTGCTCGGGCCAGCTTCGACATCCGCACGCCCGACATTTACAAGCGTGTGATTTGCGAAGGTGCAGATTTGTCAGATGGTCATGGGCACAGTCTCAACGGCGAACTCTGCTTCAGAGACTCCGAATTGCCTGTGCACTTGATACTCGTTGTGTTGAGGGATGAGCAGTATGGTTCAATGGAGACCGCCGGCCTGTTGAAGCTTATGATATCCAGTCTAGAGCAGGGACAATTTCAGCTTGAAAAACATGCGGACGGATCATCGTACGTACGGACACAATACCGTATCCAGCTGCAGTCGGACGAATTGATGCCACGGTTGATGCTGACGGTCCCATATGGAGGTCGTTTTCTCAATGTGTCGGGAGGCGCTGGGCCGGACATGAGTAACCACATGGTCATCAGAGATCTATACGAGCATTTTGCGCACAAGGGAGACGATGACGCGAGGACGATCTGGAATGAAACACAAGGCAAGCGGGCGAATGGGACCATGCAGTTCACGTGCTCGATTGCGCATGATCATTCAGCATGGCATCAACCGGATATCTTTGAGGAGGTCGAAAGTGACATCACGGACAGATGGTGAGCAGGTCTTGAGTGAAAGATGGGTGCTGTCGGTCATTGTACAGCTAGAGGACTCTGGATGCTTGAATGGCGATCGAAAGTCGGTTATCGTGGTTGTGGTGATGGTGATGGAGATGATGTTAACGGCATGCTCGGCTGCGATGTGGGAGTCGAGACTTGTACAGAGTTGTTGGGGGAGACCGCCTGAGAGCAAGTTATTGGCGTGAGGTTTCGAAACCGTCTTGAATGCGATTCATGTAGATTGATGAAAAAATACGCGAAAAACAGCATTGACCCTCGAGTGTTTTCCCATGATGTCTGACAGGGAACACGTCGAGGTTACAATGTCCATTTCCAGCGAATTGGGGACAGTTGGTGCCTTGACGGCAAATGGGAGCATGATGCTGATAGTATTCAGGACTTCCTCCCATAGCATGGGCGAAGGCTACAACGATATGTGTGAAGAAGTCTAGATAGATAACGAGGGACAGTATCTATCAAGGTACCTCGCACGGTGCCACCTGAGGTGTATCCATGATTATCACAGGAAGGTGCAGCGGACGAAGTCATGTGACCGTAGCTTAAGACGTCGCCTGCGACATGTTCAACGGGCTGCGAGGTCGATCGGGTCCTCAACAGACTCACTAACTATCGCAATAAATTTCAGATCACATATTGACGTGTAGCGAGTGAATCTCCTTTCCATATTACACCTCGATCTCGACAACGAGCGCTATCGCGCATTCCCTCACGCGTCGAACTCGAACCTTCCCCACACCTCAAGGGCGCACCGCCCTACCGCAGTCATCTTTGCGCCGAAGCACAAATGACACTCTATCCGAAGGATTCGCTTGCTTAGATCTGGCCTGGTGACTCCTCACAGCGATTTTCGAACGCTCATGGTATTGGTTCAACATTGGAGATAAGTGTTGCGACGTGGATTGCGGCGAGAACAGACTTGAAGGTCGGTGTTGACCACCATATTCATGCCGCCTCTTGTCTCCGAAGACCCGGACGAAGTGTCCAGTCTTGAACAAGACTCTGCGGCTCCTACGGCGCCTTCCTCCCCGCGACCTGATGTGAGTGAGAATGCAGCCGAGGGCAGCGTCGAAGCGGACATAGAGATTGGAAATGAGACGACAGCGTCAATACAGAACGTCCATCAGGCGACAGAGGCAGACCACTCTTCGCATGCGCCCAACCCCGACGACAGTGCATTAGGCGACCAGTTACAAAGGTCCGCTGAGGAGGGTCTAAGCGATGCTGAGGCCGAGCCCGAAACAGGACCTACTCCCCAGACCGACGTAAAGGAAGAGCTGAACGAAGACGTCTCTATGCTAGACGCCGACGCCGACGCCGACCGTGAAGGAAGTGGCGAAGTCAGCGGCAATACTGCGCAAGATGCTGAAACGGATTTAGATGCAGACGCAGATGCGGATGCGGACGCAGATATGGAAAGCGAAGAGCCGGACCAAGAAACTGCAAATCTTGAACTTGCAGACCATCAACAAGACGAAGAACATGCACAGGATGATGGAGCTACAAACAAAGCCGATCCGAGCAAGACATCACAGACCACTCCCGACGATGAGCCCGACTCAAGCGAAGACGAGGCTGAGGACACGGAAACCTCCAGGTCGGAATGCATATTTTGCAAGAAAAGTAGCGCAGGCGAAGAAGGCGCAGAAGCAGATTTGATATGCTCGAGCTGCGATTCGCAGGCGCACTTGCGATGCGCTAAGGAGAAAGAGGTTGTTGAAGACGAAGACACTTCGACCTGGCGGTGTCCTGATTGCGTGAAGAAACCGGCATCGTCGGAGTCTCCACAAGAGCAAGCCGCGCGGTCAAAGAATTCGGCACCACGACTTGTTAGAGACCTGTTACCTGTCACTCGCGGCGTGCAAAGGCCCAATGCACATTCAATATTCGCACAACCCCTTATAGAAGAGGGTGAGGATGGCGGGCGCGCTCTCAGGAAGAGAAAGTCCCCTTCTGAGCCTCCAACCACCGATAGGAGGCGTCGGAAAGCTACACCGCGGGCACAGGAATCAGCGACAGCAGCAGAAACCAAGGCCGAAGCCGAAAGAGCCGTTGCCCACTCAACCAGGAGATCAAGTCAGAAGATCTCAAGGCCCATTGCACGCATTTTGCAGCACCGTCCTTTCGAGAAAGCACCACCACACAAATTCATTCTTGCTTTTAGACTAGATCAGTCGAAGATTGAAGAGATACTGAGCAGACCTCCGCGTCCAGGCAAGAGACGAGGTGGAAGGGAAAAGAAGAAAATCCCAAAGATCGAACCGCCTATTTTTCAACCGCCTGTGCCCAAGTTTCCAGCACTGCCAACTCACAATCTTATTTTCCCTTCAGCATTCACTGACAGGGAGGCCGAAATCAATGCGAAACCGTACGGCGGCATCCTTTCAGAAGCGGAAGCTGACACATCACGGTCACTACCGCAATTGAGAGACCGAGAGATTTTCGAAATTGCGAGGAAAGAAGCAGAAGAAGAACGACGCAGAACATCTGCGGCAGCTGAAGCGGAGATCAACGGGGATAATACAGCAATAGCTAAGCCCAACCGAACCGTGTCAGGTCCGCCTACGAAGATCAAATGCATCCAATTTGGTAAGTTCGTCATCGACACTTTTTATGCAGCTCCATATCCCGAAGAGTACTCTCACGAGTCGAGGCTCTTCATCTGCGAGTTCTGCCTCAAGTACCTACCTTCGGAGTTCGTTGCCTACAGACACAAATTGAAATGTCCTGCCAAACATCCTCCTGGGGACGAAATCTATCGAGATGGGACCCTTTCGGTCTGGGAGGTCGATGGACGCAAAAAGACCGAATACTGTCAATGTCTTTGTCTGATGGCGAAGATGTTTCTCGGGTCAAAAACACTATACTACGACGTCGAGCCTTTCCTCTTCTACATCTTGACCGAATATGACGAGTTCGGATATCACTTCGTCGGATACTTCAGCAAAGAGAAGCGACCAGCAAGTCAAAACAATGTTAGCTGCATATTGGTGATGCCCATACATCAGCGCAAGGGCTATGCGACGTTTCTGATCGACTTTTCATACCTGTTGACAAGAATAGAAGGCAAAGACGGATCGCCTGAGAAGCCTCTGTCAGACATGGGATTGACCGCATACCGATCATATTGGGATTTGACCGTGTCAAGACACTTGCTTGATATAGGGGTGAAGCCCTTCAGTACCAAGTCGTTAATGGCCAGGACAGGCATGACCGCCGATGATGTGATTCACACACTCGAGCGGCTATATGCTTTCATTCGCGACCCAGTGACCAAGACCTATGGCATACGATACGACAAGAAGCTGTATGAGCGCGTTGTGGAGGAATTCGATTCGAAAAAGCACCGAAAGCTGAGGCCACAGAACCTTGTGTGGACGCCATATATCATGGGACGCAGCGACCAAGCTACCTTGGACGGTCAACCTCTTCACGCCATGGCTCCTCGCGACGACGAAGATGACGAAGAAGAGAACGTTGACGGCATCGATGCTACGACCAAAGCTGACCAAGCCCTCGACGCCGAAATAGAGCTCTCACCAAAATCCAAGACCAAATCAATAGCAGCAATGTCGCGGCCGGCATCAGTGGCCGGGGATGAAGCAGATGTCAAAGATCCGTCTCTCGTCAACGACCAAGGCGTCGTCGCCCCAGGACCACCATCAACCGATGCTCTCAACGGCACAGTGTCAACGCAAGTCACACAGCCCGAAGTCAAGGTTAATGGCCTTGTCAACGGCGACTCGAACGTACAAGCCGAGAAAGAAGCCGACAAGAAAGACGAACCCGTCGAGGAACCACTCAGCGGCTACGCCCTTGCATTTCGCACCCTCGCCATCCCTCCCGCCCGCTTCCAGATCGACCCGCCCATCCCGCCGGCCATGCTACGCCAGCGCAGCACCAAGAAACGAACTCAAGCTGCTGCATTCGGCCAGAAAGCCAATGGTATTGGTCTAGGCGACTCACCTTCAGTCCCTGTCGCGGTGCGCAGTTCCCCGCGCAACGCACCGAGTATCAACGGCAGTGCCAGCGGTACTCGGACTGGTCGCGGAAGTGGAAGTCGCCTCACGAGTCCGGACAAAATGCCCGATACGCCTGTGCGCCGGAGTGGACGAAGAAGCAGATTGTCGAATACAGTGGATGTAGCGTCTGCAAATATCGATGGGGCTGTTGATGACGACGAGGACGAGGACGTAGATGACGACCAAGACGCCGATGTCGATGTCGACGTTGATGCCGATGCCGATGAGGATTCTGCGGAAGGCGAAGGCGATGACGACGTGCAAGCCAGTGTAAAACAGGAAGGTCAATCCGAATCTGAAGCACAGTCCGAGTCCGAGTCAGATGCAGAGGCAGACGCGGAGGATGAAGATGTTTCTGTCGCCGAAGGGAGCGTTCAAGAAGATGAAGATGACGATGATGACAACGACGAGGATGCTGAGATCCCTGAGGACGACGAAGATAGTAGTAGTGAAGACGAAGACGATCCTGATGCTGAGGTCGATTTGCCGGATGATGATGACGACGAGGACGAGGATGCCGAAGTCGATGAGGAGGATGATGACGATGAGTAGCGTGCAAGATTCATCTTGTCGTTCTCCAAGTTAAAGTTCAGCTTTCCTGTTGCACATCCGCCCATCAGAGACTATTGGGAAGTAAGGGATTGGACGTTGATACCAGATACCAGATACTTTCAGCGCTTGAGCTCAACATAGCCAAATCCTATTGTTACTCGAAGCAGTCTTACACAGGCCACGAGATTGACAAAGGAAAAGAAGGACCTTGCTAAAACATAAACTGCTAAATGAATAATTGTCTGACTGACGCCGGTTCTGGTTCCCCTTTTTCAGAAGCAAAAAGCCGCTTGTGCACCCACGGCTTGCTCCATTCGCAGCAGGAAAGGCCTTGAGACCAAACATGTCATCTATTTTCAACCCCCAAAGCATAGCTTCAGCGTCCCCATCACATCACTCCCATCTCCCTGACTGATGACCGCCCCGTGGCTTGATGACCGACGTCTCTCGCTCTATGGGCCGGACTCCGACACCAGCGCCAACGCGGACGTCATAACGTTTTCTCTCTCCCTTTCCAAACCACTCACCCCACGCCCTCCCCGCAGCCATCTCCAGCTTCGTTCGATTCATACCCCTCCTTAAACTTCAATTGGTAATTCTGATGTTCAATTGACTCGTTGCAGTAAGCATCGTAAACAGCTCTGTGCAGCACGACTGACGATACCAATTATCATTGTCTTTGACACTCATACCAGCCCAGTACTTTTGGTCTCTTACTGGGGCTTCTTTTGAGCGGTCTGGCCACCACCCATGTACTTGCGAACATCGGTGGCATCAACAGTCTGGCGGCCGAGCCCCTTCACAGTGTCCCAGCCTTGTCGAACGGCAGGTGGCACGTTGGGGTTTTGCACTTGTTGATCGACGTGGGCAGATCCTTGAGTGAAGGCACCTTGGACAAATTGGCTCTGGTGGAATCTTGCTCTCAAGAAGACGGTGTAAATGCCCAACAGCACCCACGAACCCTTGCTAAAGGTCACGGCTGAGAGCAAGAGACGGAACCAGAGAGCAATTTCCAATCCAGCAACCAACATCATTGAGGTGTCATAGTATTCCTTGACAAATCTGCCGATGGAGTTGGCCAACGGAGACTGTGATTTGGCACCTCCAGGCGAGGCGGGTGTGCTGCCTGGTGCAGTCTGGGGAGGGGAGATTGTGGGAATAATGTTGGTGCGAGTGTAGGTTGCAACGTGGAACACTGAATAGACGGTGAATGGCAACAGCGCCAATGGCACCTGTCTCGAGTAAAGCCAGACCAAGCTGATGACTGCAGTGTATGTTAGATCTTGAGCATATTCCCTTTCAGTAGGCCGGACTTACGCAAGTATTGCACATTCTCATCAGAGAGCAAGAGGAGAGCGACAGAGCCAGGGTTTGCACCTGGTCTTACACGGGCACGATAAGCTTTGAATACGACGATGCCGTAGGTTGCGACAGCCGAAACAAAGGCCAGTCTGTAGGTGAAAGCTGCCCATTTGGAGTTATAGTGAAAGGTGAAGTAGGAGAGGCCATATCGGAAGACGGAGAGGAGGAGGGTGAAGTGTCCTAGGAACCACGCACTGATAGCAGGCCAGTCAGCTGTGTCTCTTCTTGACAAAGGTAGTACTGTTCTTACAATTGAAGGGTGGTAGCTAGTCTTGTTAGACGTTCAGTCAACGGTGCGGTGGCTGGAGGAGGAGGTGCCATTGCTTCAAGCTGGTCAGGTAGGCAGCGAAGGAGGGGCGGTCAAGCTTGAGATGAGAGTCTTTGAAGACCTTATCTGGCGAAAGCTATGGATTTGTCTCTGCACAATCGTGGCAGAAAGATATAGCGCAAGGTATGGAAGAAGTAAAGAGACTGGGAAGTGTGAGGTGCAGGGAAACGGGGACCAGTGAAGAAGCTGTTTGAAGCAGGTGAATAGGTAAGTAGGAGAGGAAGGTGGCTTTTTTGTGGGAGGAAATGATGTCAACTCGGGAAAGTCAAGGTGCACAAGCCACAGAATCACTGGCAAGTCAACGTCAAAGGGCCCAAAGTCAATGCCCACATCTCAGCTTGACACAACCAAGTTATTGGAGTCTTTTTTCCTTCCACCATCGATCGCCCTGAGTTATTAAGCCGTCACTCTTAAAGTTAAGTTTACCAGAGCCATTCCTGCACATGTCCACTACCTAGGTAGTATGGTACTGGTATGGCACGTATGCGTAACTGGATTTATCTTCCTTGTCGGGGTCGATCCCCGGAGGCGTCGACGATGGCGTAATGTCGACCCTTTTCTGTTTCTTCTAGAATCACAAAAGGAAAGTCATCGAGTGACCTACATCTCCAGTGGACATTCGTCTCCAAGTCACATTCTACAAGTTCTGGATAGCACAAAGCTTCCCACACGCATGTCAGGTAGGTAGAAAGTCCACAATGACAGGAAAAGATAGAGCTAGAAACACACCATTCCCTGCTGAAGAACATCCCAACCCTTTTCTCCCAGTATCACTCACTCCATGATTTCCCAGGTAGTACAGTCCAGAGCCAGGTATACATGATTGCGGTGATCGAACATACACCACTGTTCCATGTCCACCAAGCCTGGGACCACTACCTTGAGCCGTTGAAACTGGCGTTCGCATTACCGGTATGCACAATCCAAGGTTTCCCTTTTCAAAGTCTTCGTGTGTAAAATCATGTATGTGATTAAGTAAAAAGGGCAACAGCTCCAGTCTGCCGCTCTGCGCAGAAGATACCAACAACACGAGTAGAAAGTGGGAATCGTTGAGAATGGGAAACCGCCGGCGTGGCATCGTCGCTGAGCTGATGTGAAAATAGTCGAGAAATCTTGACAGGCTAGACAGCTTATCGGAGCGAGAAGCCCTTTCTCTTCCCTTCCTTCTCAATAGGCCTGCCTTGTTCGATACGGGCTTTCTTCTCCTCAAGTTCGGCGCGTTGTCGCTCCAATTGTTCTTTCATCTCGCGATGACGAGCGAATAGCTCCTCTTCACTTTGTTGGAGCTTGCTCTCCTTCTCCTGAACCTTCTGCTGGAACACCATCTTCATTTCTGTCTCCATCTTGGCCAGCTTCTGTTCGTGGAGTGTCCTCTCTTCCTCTTGTTTCACTGCAGGATTGACCTCTTTGAACACACTGGGGTCTTGTGAAACACCCATCTGGATGAGCTTGTCAGATCTGTAGTTCTCATACAGAACATTGTTTGTGTTCTCCTTGAGTTCCTCCATATGAGTTCGGATCAACATCTGGCGCAGCTTCACGAAATCGCAGTGTTCCTCGTTGTCCACTTCAATGATACCCCAAGGATAGCGACGTCCGCGCACTTTTCTTCCCTCGGGGTTGGTCACTTCATAGTTGGCACCGACCACAGCGAATGGGACTTTGGACATTATTTCTTGATTCTCGGCAATCGTTTCCTCATCGTCCAGCTCGTAACGTGGGCCCTCGAATATTTGGATAGAATGGTGTTGGATGTCGGCAAGGATCTATACAAGTCAGCATTCCCGAATCTTGTTACAGGGGCTGTACTTACTCGTTGCTTGAACATAGCGACCTCCTCATCCGTCAGGGTATCAGCCTTTGCAATGACAGGGATCAGGTTGACCTTGGTGTGCAAGCGGCGCATAACCTCAATATCCAAAGGCTTCAGAGAATGGCCAGTTGGCTGGATGAAGTAGACACACGCGTGAACTCTGTTGTCAACAATGTTCATCCGGTTCACCTTGTTCTCTGCTTCGAGATAGGCGTCAAATCTTTGTTCAATGTTTTCCACGATCGGCCTCCACGAGTCGTCATTGTTGACGAAATCTCCAAAGCCAGGGGTATCAACAACTGTGAGGCGCAAGCGAACTCCATTCTCCTCAATATCGGCGCTGATGGACTGGATTGATACAGTCTTCGGGATGATGTCCAGGCTTGGGCCTTTGCGTTCGCGTGGAGGATAGAGGGAAGTGTTGAACAAGGTGTTGATCAGTGTGGACTTGCCCAACCCCGATTCACCTGCAAGTTGTCAGCGCTGGGATGTGAGAGTACTTGGGCCTATACGAACCGACAACCATGACGTTGAAATTGAATCCCTTTCTGACACTCTTTCGGTGCCATTGGTTGGGAAGATTGGCAAAACCAACATATCCTGTCAATTTTCTTCTGACCACATTCCGCATGTCGTTGGCAGCTGCAGCCGCAGCTTTAGGGTCTTTGGAGGTGACTGTTTGTGCAGCATTTTGTCCCATTGGGTTGCTTTCCTTCACGTAGGGAGATGCAGGTTTGCCGTTGGGGATACTGGGTGAAGGAGAGGAGTAGCCATTTTGAGACACAGCAGCTGCGGTTTCATTGGTGTCAGTCATGTTCGGTGGTGTGTCAGAGTCGGGTACAGGTGGAGGAGAGTGAAGAGGAAATTGGCCTGGAAGAGTGTCCGACATGCTGAGGTTGGCGTTTGGACCTGACTCTCGGTTCGACTTCAGACCGGCTGTAACAGTTGAGGAAGTGTCCCGTAGCAGTATGCACCGTGACACGGTGCAAAATAAGGTGATTTATGTGGCAGGCGAATTGAGGACGTCGAGGCACGTTGTGACTTGAGGAGAGGAAGATCAGAAAGTTGACGAACCCATTTTGTCAAAGAAGAAAGGTTGGAGTAGGAATCACTAAAGGTGGATAGGACAACGCAACTGGATAAAGAAGAACGTCAGCATACGCAGGAGATAAACAGCCAAACCAACCGCGACAGAGAAGGATGAATAGGATGGGAAGCACGGAGTAGTGACTGCCTGCGTTGCACACGCAGGATACCCGGTCGATTTCTGCGGGTTTACGTGCGTGGAGAAAGAACAACGTACCGTGTTGAATGGAATCTTGGAATTCTACCGGCACGAGGCTGTCCCCACGTGAATGAGTGTAGGAAGGACGTCGATGCGCTCGACGAAGACGACGAAAGAGGTGAGCACAAGAAGAGAAGTTACAAGACTCGTGTGTAGAGGTGTTAATCGCAGGTGTTGGACTATCTTCGTCCCTCGTCGGACTTTGGCTTGTCTTCACGCAACCGCGAAAAAAAGGGGACACGGGGCGCCAAGTCCAGATTGGGAATGGACAGGGAAAGAGTCTTGATTGGGAGGAGATCAAGCTGTCAACCACCCGGAGCTTTTACCACGGGCCCTAGCAGAGCCTAAGCAGAGCCTAAGGAGCCACCAAAGACACGCCATGTCCATTTGACCCCTGATCCTTTCCCCAGTTGGCTGTCAAGCCATTCACGTGTTGAGAGGCTGCAGATTCAGTTGATGCACGAGGAGTTTTATAGGAATTCATCGTGAGCTTGGTGAACTCACAAGCTACTGTTACAGAACTGCTGGAGGTGAATCTCTTTGTTCAGTATTATACACTCTATGAATTGTGATTCCATCCGTCACAAAAACATAACTGTCGCAGCATTTTACATCCCAGGGTATCCTGACTAACATGCCACACTAGGCTGTACCCGTCTGCAAGTCGACGCCTCCAAAGTGTCAGTTCCATTGAACATTCGAACAGTTTCATAAATGGTCGTCCACTCCCAAAGCTCGTACAAAGTGTCCTAGATCACACCTGACCATTCGTCGGAAGAAGAACTCTCCATCTGCTTCAACAAATATTGATACATAACAAGCATCGTTCCGCTCTGGACGCTCGTCCATACAAACCGCGGACCAACTCCTCGAAACAAGCCAGGAACTCCTTCACTTTTGTATATAAGCTTGAGGCCGGTAATCACAGAAGAGGTATCGATGGTTGGCGTCGTGTGAGGTACAGTCCGAGGGCCCGAGTGAAGTGCCCGTTTCTGTACTGTGGCCGCCGACTTCTGACCCTTGGCCACTTTTTCCAGCACCGCAGTCTGACTGTGTTTCGTGTGGTTGTTGGGTGTGATCTGCGTCTGCGTTCTCGTTTTGACCACGTCCAGCGGACAGGTCATGACACCTGCAATGCCACCCGCAGATACTGCAGTCAAAACTTCGAAACCGAGTCCAATCTCTTGTTCTCCAGTCCAACTCTGTGCAAATCTTCGCTCTTGCTCATAGAATGCAAATTGCAGCGCGGAAAAAGGAAGGTCTCGAACGATCGTGGCTTTGTAGCCGGAGTAGAGTGCCCCAAACCCTTCTGTTCGTGCTATTGTCTTCGCCGCGTCCCATGTTGATTTGTAGTTGTAACCCGAATTGAAGAAAGGGTTGTTGTATCGACCTTGTAATTGCAAGCGAGTTTTGAGGACTTCGGAAGGAACGTATACGACTGAAGCCACGAGATCTGCTATGAAACCTAGATTCTGTTAGTTGACATGTCTGAGGAAGAGTGAAGAGGTCGTACCGCTGGCTAGATATGCAATCGACGGGGCAACGCCCCCATCTAGCATGTGTCTCTTGCAGTATTCATAGGACCCGAAAAAGACGACGGTCCCTGGAAACGATCCCAGCATAGCCGCTGTAAACCCTCCATAGAGGCCTCGCCTGATGCCTTCTTGCCGGAAAATCTTGACGTAGGAATCGGATAGACTAGAGTATTTCGGTGGAAAATGAGGATCCCCTTGCTGCCTCGTTTTGACAGTGTCCAACGAGTGCATAAGAATGTCGCCGGTAGTCCCTCCGATACCTCCGGCAAGCATAGACTGCGCATGTGAGTACGTCAGAAGTCGATGGCGCAGAGCAAGTTGCACATACGTGAAGGTAAGGAGGCCTCTTCAACTCGAGGTCGATATCCTCGACCGCAGATTCCTCCGTCATCTTCTGGCGCTTAATCTGTCGTGCGCCGTCGATGTCGTATTCTGGTTTCGCATAGCCATCGTGTTGACTCTGGGTAGAGTCTCTGCTCGAGCTGTCTTGTGAGAAGAGATTCGAAAGGCGAGCGGTTAAGCTCATGGCAGGGCTTTCAGCCCGTAAAGAAAGGAAAAAGCAGGACCCGCGTTTATCGACTGAAATCCACCAGGCGTAAGTCGTGTTCTTGATGTTTGCTCATGACTTTGCCGCAGTTTGGATCATCGACTGAGAAAAGTTTCCAGCGAGGCCGAGTCGGACTTGGCACGATAGAAGCATCCGACGTCAGCCTCGTCATCGCAGACCCTACCGTGCCGCTTTAGAAGCCACCAGGTCGCGTCTTACCCTCCTCTCACCTTCGCCCTCACTCTGCAACTCATTCTGGCCTTGACGAGAGTAAGCTCGGGAAGTCATTAACAGAGTCTGCTCAGGCGGACCTTTCCAGAGACTGTGACTGCATGACTTGTGATCTAGCCATTGTTGTCTAACCTTGATCTAACCTCTAATACATGTAGCAAGAGCTCTATCGCTGTTATACAACATGAGAGTCCTTGGGACGAGGTAACTTTGTATCCGTGTATGTATCCTCCGATCTGCTTGTCAACTCCCGGGAAGACTGGATGCCTCCGACTGTACCAGCCTAATGGTCTGCACAGGCGAGGAAGGCTTCTTTTCTGATCTACCGTTATTTAGAACCAGCGTAGGTCATTTGCGCTCGATTGATGGCGAGAATCAAGGTTCGACGCGTTCCACCTCTACGTCGGGCTTTTTGTGGAAGGTGTCGTTGATCAGCATCTTGGTCATGTCCCTCAACGTTGGGTAGCTTTCCACGAGAGGCCAGATGATGCATGCCAGGGCACTGAAGAATACCCACATGATGCTAACAACGACCCAACCCGTGAAAGCGGCTTTGGTGAAGATGTATCCAGTGCCATAAAAGGTGAACGGAAACAGCACCATCGCCACGACAAAGAATACGGCGCAAGCCGAATAGGCCAGCCGGCGAGCTTTGTGGTAGGATTTGAAATCCAGCGGTTCGATATGGTTGGTCATGAGATAGTCAACGACATCATTCCCTGTGGGGGCTGCGGTGCCAGGAGGAGTCTCTCTGGCTATTTCTCCATCTTTAGATTCTTGAGGGATGTCAGACTTCGTTTCGCCTATCACTGGTTCATCCATGGGAGCCAGTCCAGTGACCACCTCGCGTCCCTCAAGTGGAGCGGTGCCTTGGATCTTTTCCACTCGAGCCAGGTGTGCGGGATCCGCGGAGGTGTATTTGTACGGAAAGAGAAGGGAGAAGACAATTGCCACAATCAATCCTGTGCCGCAGGCGGTGGCACTCCCCGCCAGGGTATTGGGGAGATCGCCTGTGGAGACCGCAGTGATGGCGCCGGAACGAAGTTTTGTGGTGACAAACCAAGCCGTGAGGCCTAAAGGCGAGGCAACCAGTGGAGCCCCGATGGCAGCGACAGTTGACATTCTGGAGGGGAACAAGACAATCAATCCCAAAGGAATACCGCCTCCTCCCACAATAACACCGCCCACTGTTAAGAGCCAGGTGATATCGACACCGCCGGCACTCATCCCGCAACAGAAGGCTGCCAATATCAGGGAGTATCCTATAATGCCGTAATGGGCCTGCTTGACTAAGGTGGAAGACGATGCTGACGGGTTGATGTAGAGCTTGTAAACGTCAAATGTCCATAACGAGGACACAGCGATGAGTTCTGCAGATACCGACGAAGTAACTGCCATGAACAGCACCAAAAGCATCAACGCGGCTCCATTTTTGCCCATCAGGGCAATCGCAGTAGCAGGTGCTGAGAATCCCCCACCGACTTGTGCTGCATTGAGAGCTTCAGGGTAAGTAGGAAATTTTGAGGAACCGGTCAATGCTACGGCACCTAGACCCATTGTCGTGGCGAAGCCGTATGGGATCCCGTACCATGCCAGCTATCTCCAAGTCAGCATGTGAAAATGTCAGGAACAAAACAGTCGGATGACAGTCGAGAGGCGCTCGGTACTTACGCCGCCTAGTAGATATGCCTTCACGCTTGTTTCAGGTTTGGATGCAATGGCACGTTGCCAGTACGCTTGGTCGAGCCACACAGTCGAGAAGCTGCCGAGGAAGATCACGGCAGCGTATTTGATACCAGTACTTGACTGGAACGTGAGCCATGAGCCGTGACGATTTCCCGCTATCGGAGTCTTTTTCCCAGCTTCGACCAAGAGATCATAGACCTTGCCAGGACTTCCGGCGTAGTCATCGGCGGTGTACAAGGTGAAGGCAAAGATGAAAATGGCCACAAAGAGGATCACGGTGTGAAGATAGTCGGCCACAAAGGTGCTTCGAAGTCCACCTTGGATAACGTATGCGGCAACGGCTAATGGGACCTGTATGACAAGGCAAGTAAGTGTATAGTCCACTTCTGTTGGTCAGTTGCTTACAATGAAACAAGCTGCATAGACGTTGACTCCCGACAAGCCAGCCAGTACCTGCGAGCCGCCGAGCACCAGTGTTGCACCGACAACTGTAATACCAAGATGTCAGTATCAGAATCTTCTTGTGTATGTTGAGAGATACTCACACATATTGACGACCCATCCAAAAAAGGTATAAATGCCGTGAGCCACTGCAGCCTTGTTAGTCCATTACTTGGGGCACAATGTAACGAGTGACTAACCATGGCCATGGCGAGCGAGAACGATCTCCGGAAATGTATGAGCTCCGGGTACATCTCTTTTCACCCGAAGCGAGAGCATGGCGAACATGATGACCTGCGACGAGCCCAGGGCAGCATACCACATTGGACCTGAGATGCCGAAAATGTATGCAAAAGTGGAACTGGTGAGCAGTGTAGCGGACCATGTCCAAGCAGAAACAATGCCTGCGACGATGAGGCCAGGCTTGACATTTCGAGACGCAGTGTTGAACTCTTCCGATTGCTTGGTCGAGAAGGCGAAATAACGGTTCTGGAACTTTGTCGTCAGGAGCATAATCACGCTGAAGACTGCGCCAATCCCAGCGATGATGCCATAGCCAATACCGGGGCTGAGCACCTTCAGTTCTGGTCCAACGGAATATGTCGACATGGTATTGATATGGGAATGGCAGCCAACAACTGGTAAGAAGCGACAGGCAACTTTGTCAATTCAGGAGGAGGTCTGCGGTGTTCCTCTAGCAAGATGAGTGCCTTGCATGATCGACCTCGATCTCGCCCATCCTTATATATTCATCTTCCAGGTGAGTCGAGAGATAACGAAGCAGAAGATAGGATCCTTGTCCCAGGGATTGGACTCATCTTGCCTCCCGGTGGATTGTCGAAGATAAGAAATATAGCTGTTCCATACCAGAACTGGAGTTTCGGTGCTATGGTTATCTCTGTCTCCACTTGATGATTTGTTGCAGCACTTGATGTCAAGATGGCCAGACGACTGGACGGGTAATGGTTGTAGACGTTGCCGCCGTTGAATGAACGGCGCCTACGCTATTTACCCGCAGTTGAATATGAATCTCTGGATCTACAGTCGTACAGGATACGTACAATATCGCCCAATCAGGAACAATACGCCACTGCTTCAGACCCACTCAGCATGCATACCACCAAGTCGCTAGAGCGAGACGCTATCTACAGGTCATTATATCGGGAAGGTCCCAAACCAGATACACGGAGTACTTTCCGACGCCGGTGACTACTTCGTCACACCTCCGTGGTGTTGCCGCCGTTGTCGCAGTATCAGCTGTTGTCGCCTTCGTACAACACCACTTTAGAACTGATATAGAGCACTAAACATTGCAGATCCAGCATGTGATATTAGCCGTGCAGATACGCCACCGAAGTCGGTGTTGTCCGTGGAGAAGAGAAGCTGGTGCGCCTTATCGTGCAACCAAACAACGCGAGCTGTTTGCCGCACTCGCATTTTGATGTAGACGAAGGAACCGACCGAGTGGGAGTCTTAGTCTCCTGAAGTTTCCACATGTATTCCACATCCATACGACTGTCTTGGATATAAGTCTTCTGAAGCAGCAGGTTGGAGTAGTCGTCTTTCAAATTATCCTCTTGGAAGCCGTGTAGCCGTTTCCAACTAGTTCAACATGTCTTCGACCTGGCAAGAACGCGCTCAAAAGAAGCGAGAATCTATCTTGGCTGCTATCCCTCAAGAATGGCGACTCCAAGAGCCTCTCCCTTCGCCTGAAGAGCAGAAAGATGTCACTGGTTCATATGTGCAACAGTTCCTGACTCCCAAGGAGATCGAGATTACCGAGAGCGATGCAGTCGAGATAACAGAACATACTACAACCGGCAAGTGGACCGCCACAGAGGTAGTGACAGCCTTCTGCCATCGAGCAGCTTTGGCTCATCAATTGGTCAGTAAGGACCTATACCTGCATCTAGGTCATTGCTAAACCGTGCTTGGACAGACTAATTGCCTGCACGAAGTCTTCTTTGACCAGGCGATTGAGCGTGCGAAAGAGCTCGATGCCACATTTGCGGCTGCAAATGGTCCCTGTGGCCCTCTTCATGGGCTTCCTGTCAGCTTCAAAGACCAGTTCCACGTCAAGGGAGTGGAGACAACCATGGGTTATGTTGGGTGGATCGACACTTTCGAGGGTGTGAAGGGGACTGGGAAGGAGAAAAACGTGGACAGCGAACTGGTCCAGGAAGTCAAAGCACTCGGAGCTGTACCTTTTTGCAAGACCAGTCTGCCGCACACTGTGATGAGCGGCGTAACCTGGAATCATATTGTTGGCTTCACGTTGAACTCACACAATCGTCTCATGACCTGCGGCGGTAGCTCTGGTGGTGAGGGAACCCTCATTGGCATGCGAGGAAGCCCCATCGGCTTTGGTACAGATATAGGTGGAAGTGTTCGGTGAGTGCTTTGTCCTCCAGGATTGAAAATGCCTGCTCATCGCAACTTAGGATCCCCTCTGCTTTCAACGGGCTTTACGGCGTGAGGCCTTCATTCGGCCGTCTACCATATGTCGGCGCCGCCAACAGCATGGCCGGTCAAAACACCATCCCTTCGGTTTGTGGGCCGATGGCGACGTCTCTAGGGGCGTTGAAATTGATATTCCGATCTGTTCTGAGCCAGCAACCATGGCTACACGATCCGGCTGTGATTGACTTGCCCTGGAGGGAGGAGTTGTGCACGCCCCTGCCTGCTGACGGCAGCAAGTTGACATTTGGCCTTATGCCGACTGACAAAGTCGTTAACCCACAGCCTGCAGTCCGAAGAGCCTTTGAGATAGTGAAAAAGCTGATCATAGACATGGGTCATGATGTGGTGGACTGGGATCCACCGTCCCACGAAAAGGCCATCGCACTCGCTGTAAGTCAAATTCGCCGAATTGGCTTCGAAATTGGCGCCTGACGATGACAGTTTGACGCGTTCACCGCAGATGCCGGTATGGATATCTGGTACCACATTGGTTTGTCGGGAGAACCCCTCCAGGAACATATCCAGCGGACTTATGGCACAGCGGCGGGCTCACTGGGTACGCCCAAGACCGCTGACAAGATTTGGGAGATAAATCTTAGACTTCGCGAGTATCAAAAGGAGTATATGGAATACTGGAATGGCACTGCAAAGCAAACAAAGTCTGGAAAGCCAGTTGACGCTATACTGACGCCTGTTGCGCCATTTGCGGCACTTCAATTTGGCGGCACTTTCCACATCGGTAGGAGTTCGCATCTCTCCAATCGTACTTTGCGTGTTCACGGGACTGACATGCACAGGATACACTCCGTGGGTCAACACCCTTGATTACACATCTGTCGTCTTCCCTGTCACTGAAGTGGACAAGACCATCGACCTCTATGCCAAGGATTATCAGCCCTGGGGTGACCTAGATAAGATCAATTGGGAGCAATGTAAGTCAACCTTGACCGAGGCGGGAACAGATTGGCTAACGTCACTTGCAAAGACGATCCTGAAGTCCAGCAAGGCACGCCAGTGGGCTTGCAACTGGTCGGACGAAGACTTCAAGAAGAAAAGATTCTTGGATTAGTAGAGCTGCTGTCGACGGCCCTCGCCGTGCAAAAGAAGAGCTCATAAGTCCATGTCATCAGACAGATCTTGGTTCGGGTCAAAGGATAGCCCCGTTAGGTTGTGTTCGAAGGACTCCGGGACGACAAGCAGGAAAGGTATCTACTCGAGCCCGAAGAGCAATAGACGTCAAACAGTGCCACTTTCCTGGAAACAGGAGCTTGGTAGTTACAAGAGCAATAGTCTAGTCCCCAAATGATTCATAGCTGTGACCCAACTACACGTCTCTTTACCTGGCGGCTGCGAAGCTCGAGTGTTCCAACATTCCTCGATTATTTCCAGCGTCCATCTGGACAGAACTAGAGGATGTTTACCCTTTTCGAACGGAGGCACCAGCGCACGGAAGCGAGGGTATTCCGATTCCAAAGCCAAGCAGCCAGCGGCGCAGTAAGGCCAGGAGGGGAAATTGACCCTCGAATGCTCACGCATATATTCCAGCGCCTGTAGCGTCCGCAAAACACTTTGCCGTATCTCTGGGATGTGCGGGTAGAATCCCGACACAACGACGTGGAGGTAAACCAGGGCACCATTGATATAGGTATTGGTGACCATGCGTGTGCCTTCCTGTATGAACGATGCCGAAGCAGGCAGTGGGTGCTCGACCTTTGCCAGGCCGTCCAGAAGGCGACCTTCGATGATGTTGGCGCGGTGATTCAAGTCTCTCAGGCTCAGTGTGCCGGCTTTGGATTCTTTCTGCTTCCAATCCTTGAGGACAGCAATGTCGAGGAGGGTGAGCATGACCCAGTCTTCGCATCCGAGCGCGGTGCTCAGTTTGTTCGGCCACTGGTGGTACAAGGCGCGAAGTCGAGCGATCGATTGCGCAGACTGAGGGGTGAAGCCAAGGCTGGCGGTGGCGTTTATGAAGCAGTAAGTGTACATGCCGAGGAAGAATTCAAAGGCCGACTTTTCCCCTTCGGAGAGAAGATGGATGGGGATATCGCATTTGACCTCGGGTTCGATCATGTCCGACCCATTGGAGTTGGGCGAGCCGTCAGATACCAGCGATGCAGCCTGGTCAAGGGATGACAGCAGAGCACTGGCCGCGTCGAGGTGCATTACCCAGTCGTTCATGAGCCCTTTACGTGGGATCCAGAGCTGGACAAAAAGTCTCGAATCAGCATGGTCACAGTTTGGTCAGCTTCGTGGGTCGTACGAACCTCGAAGAGAATCAAATGCATGATACAGGCCAGTGCTTCCACCCCGGCTGCCAGTTGACTTGCGCCCGCCTTCTTGGACAACTGGTAGAGGTGAGTGCGCAGACCGGCAACGCTTTGCAAATGCTGCATCTCCAAGTCGTGGTTCGGTTGTGGTATGTCGCTGAGCGGTCCGAGGACAAATTGCGCCTTGTCGCACGCGCTCAGGCAGATGGCGGCCGTGTACAGGGGTTTGGTCCGGAGGAAAAGATTGAGAAGCCAACCTCTGCCATTGCCCCCTGCGGATAGTTCCAGATACGGAACCAGCCTGGGATACTACACATAGTCAGAAGGTTGCGTCAGTGGACACTGAAATGAAGCAAAAGACTGGTGTTTCAATGGCACAGTCTTGCACCAAAAGGGGTACTCACGATGAAATCCAGATAGTACATAATAAGGTCCAGGCCTCGTTCGTCAGAGTCAAATGAAGCCTGGTCCCGATTCGGCTCTTCCTCACCCTCCCCGGTTCCTGGGTCATTATTACCCTTGCATTCCGGGCCCGGCGCATAGGCTTGTGCATTCTGCGTCCCAGAACGTGCGTTGTCCACTACAAAGTATGCGTCAAATGCATTCAGTCGATCCTCGTTCTCCGAGGCCCTGTTGTGCTGGGAATAAGAAGACTCCGAGCTACCGTCTGATGCCACAGGATTTTCCTGAGGCCATATCGAAGACGGCGATACCGACGACGCGAAGGTTGCAAGAGCGTTTGAGGGTAATTGATTGAAGAAACTTGCATTGCACTCGTGCCTATTTCGCTGCGACGAAGAGCTGTGCAAGCGCGTAGTACCAGAGCTCCGAGTGCGTCGACGCCTATAACTCTCCTTGACTTGATGTTTGATGTCTTGCATGATTCTGATCTCCGCCTCGCCATCATCCATCCATTGAGGTCTCGCGGCATATCCGTAACATGTGATTCCACGCAGGGTGCAGGACGAACAACAAGGGCGACCATCGTCGCACTTTTTCTTGCGCACTCGGCAAGTCCAACAGCCTGTCGTCTTCCTCGGCATCCTGTCTACACTTGCCCAGATGGGAGAGATCTGCCACCTTACCCCGGATGAATTGCTATACTTAGTGCATCACTGTGAGAGTTGGAGTCGTACTGCAAATGCCCGAGTGAGGAAGAAATGTAGCAGCCCGTGACTGGGCACAGAAATATGCTTGATTGTTTTCTCCGAATCGAGACACTGTCTATCAACCTCAGTCACCTACCTGGGTATGCTCTTATCGTAGTTCCACTGATAAGACCAATTGGACTCAAGACTACCCCATGTTGACTTGCTCGAGTTAGCCGCAGCCTCGCTGGACTTGACTTATTCAGCCCAGCTGCACCCTCGCATCCGGCGGGATGTAGTCTTCTAGAGTCTTACCTTTGAGGAGGCGGCTCGCGTTTTGAGATGTTGACTTTCCACGACGCCATCTGCGTCGGACCAAGTAGACTCTCACCCGGATGAGTCTTGGATGCCGCTTATCCTTACTCGCGCAAGGCCTGGGGTAAGTATAGGGCGGCATTACACTCGGATCGAAATGGGGTGAGCCGAGAGGCCGTTTTAACTCACCTTGGACGTGAGACAAACATCCCAAGTCAGCCTCGTCATGCCAATTCAACGAGGCCTCCACTGCAGACTCGACAGTCCTGTGGCCCGACGATCAACGAATACAGCACAAACAGGCCTACCCGTCTGTCACT
Source organism: Exophiala viscosa (assembly GCF_022695815.1). NCBI lineage: Eukaryota > Fungi > Ascomycota > Eurotiomycetes > Chaetothyriales > Herpotrichiellaceae > Exophiala > Exophiala viscosa. Next base: position 960,560 of record NW_026944355.1, on the reverse strand, counting down.
CTGTGGCTTCGGTCTTGCTGCATACAACATAACTGTGAACTGTTCTCAGGTCAATACAACACTCTCATAGATACTCCGCACTCGACAATTACTATCAGTCTAAATGTCTTCTCTTTCCACCAAGATACCAAGGTATCTCCTTGCGACTGTCATCCTGCTAGGTGGCTTCTCCCGCTTCACTCATGGCGTATACACTCCTCAATACTATGCTTTCCAGGAATACCACGCACGAGACGACGGCTCGACGACAGCTCAAATTGTCCCCATCATCGACACCTTGATTGGTCTGAGTCTCCTACTTGGAACTCACGCACTCAGGCTCGGCGCCGCTGTCTCATCCTTGTTATTCGTATCTATCGGCTTGGCCATGCAGATGCAGGCAGGCAAAAGCTATGGCGCGGATATCGCATTGGTCGCTCTGGCGGCCGTTGCGGTCGTCAGCTTGGTTGGCAGGTAGAGAGCGTTGGATGGGTATCACTCGAGGACATCAAAAGCATTGGGACTAAAAACAACTACTGGATGAGTAGTCCTCTTTCATGCGATAGTGAGCAAAGAGTACTTGACTTGAATTTTCCTGATGGGTGCCGTGCACGCGCAAAGCCTGACTCCAAATATCACAAGAGAAGAACGACATCCCCTCCCTTCAGAGTAGAGCTGTAGACACTTGCCATCTCATATCTGCATCATTGGCACTGATTTCGACGACGCTGAGATCGAAGAGGCGAAGAGCCCATTACCAACGTCCCGGAGGCAGGCCATTGTAGGCTCAACTTTTGCCCCAAAAGGAAGAGAGTTTTATACATGCCATATCGCATCCGCCTCGCTAACCGAGCAAACCCAAGAATAGCCCTACAACATCATCTCCAAAGGATTCTCGACCACCTTCTTCAACTCCCTAATCCATTCACCGCCAACAGCGCCATCCACCACTTTGTGGTCGAAGCTGCCGGTGACAACGATCTGATCATCCCACTCGGTGATAGTACCTTCTTCGGTTTCGACGGGAATGGCGACTTTTCGGGTGGTACCGACTGCCAGGATAGCGGCTTGCGGAGGATTGATAACTGCAGTGAATCTCTCAACCGCAGGGTTCATGCCCATATTGCTGATTGTGAATGTGCCACCTTGGTACTCTTCAGGCTTGAGCTTGCCATCTCGGGCCCGTTTGCCAAGATCTTTGACCTGCGAAGAAATCGACTGAAGACCGATGCTGTCTGCGTTCTTGACGATAGGCGTCATCAAACCTATTGGCGTTGCAACAGCCACACTGACATCGACAGTGTTGTGCTGACGGATGACCACTTGTCCATCTTGTTCTCTCCAGCTCGAATTGACAGTGGGAATCTTCTTGCAGGCAACTGCGCAAGCCTTGATCAGGAAATCGTTGACAGACAATTTGTATTTGCCGTCAGCAGCAGCATTGAGTGCCTCTCTGAGTTTCAGTAGCTTGGTCACTGAGAGCGTGGTCGAGACAAAGTAGTGGGGGTTCTGGTTCATAGATTCTCGGAGTCGATTGGCGATCGTCTTGCGCATCGAGCTGGCTGGAATATCCTCGTACGATGGGCCTGCAGCTGTAGGGGAGCCACCTGCTGCTGCTGGCTTGTATTTCTCAATGTCAGCCACTGTGATTCGGCCACCTGGACCAGTGCCCTTGATGGCCTTCAGAGGCACGCCCTTGTCAAGCGCAGCTTTTTTGACAGCAGGGCTGACGACTGGTTCCCGGTCAAGCACGCTCTGTAGTTTCTCGCCCGATGTGTCGGCTTCGACAGGTTCTGGAGCAGGTTCTTTATCACCGGCAGGAGGCGCTGTAGGCGAGCCCGAGTCTGGCTTCTCTGTGGCTTCGGAAGCCTCTTCTTTTGGCGCTTCCTTAGGAGGCTCCTTTTCGCCGCCGGCATCCTCAAGCGAGAAGTTCTCGAACGCAGAGACATCGTCGCTTGACTCTACCATGACCGCAATTGGCTATTATTGTTAGCAAAACCGGCAGACTGCTACGCTGCTTATTTTTTCTTACATTTCCGACAGCAACGTCCTTCTCCCCTGACTCTTTCAAGATCTTGGCCAGAAAACCATCCTCTTGGAACTCGAAATCCATTTGGGCTTTGTCCGTCTCGATCTCGACCAACACATCACCGGGTGCTAATGTGTCGCCGGGTTTCTTCTGCCAGACACCAATGTTGCCGGCCGTCATCGTAGGCGATAGAGCAGGCATGGTGATGACGGTGTGTTGAGGAAAAGCTGTTCCCTGTCAGTCATGTTGTGTTCAGTTAGGATCGCATCGGGGGCTTTGCGCACATTTCGAGGCATAATAGCGACCGAGAACAGATAGGCAAGGAAACGGTTGAGTCCTGATACATTGATTAGCTCGCTCGGGTCACTCAGAGGGCATCGACATACCCTGCAGCATTTTGTATCCTCTGTAGAGCGCTCCGACTGATCCTAGAGCTAGGTGTCGTCTGAAGGAGAAGTCGGGACCCTGATCGGGCCAGCAATGTTGAGGTCGCCATGGCGGAAGAGCAACGGCGGCGGAAGCAGAGCTATTATCCGCAGACGGACTTGTGAAGGGCAAAGGAGTGACGAAGGTACGAAAGACAGCCCAGCAGCAAGTGTTGTAGTAACAAGCTGCGGTGTACACTTTGTTGGACTGTTGGCCGCAGCTTCAAGAAAATGAATGGGTTGGGATGAGAGGTAAAATAACGACTCCACTCCGGTCGGCGTCGGGGAGAGCTTTTCGAGGCCGGAAGTCAAGTTAGGGTCACCGAGAAGCGCAGGGAGCATAGAGGAGTAATAAGGCCGGCGCCATGCCTAGATTAGAGTCCAGCAGGCCGCCCGGAGGTGTGTGGCTTTGCTCCCGGGTGCTGCTGCTCTGCCCTAGCTCTTGACAGGCGATCTATCCACACTTAGTCAGCCACGCCTGCAGTTCACGGAGCTGAGACCTGCGAAACTTTATGTCCCTTAGCAGCCACGGTGCATAGGGGAACAGTATCCCGACCCAGCGATCTGTACATTTTGACTCTGAACAAGACGCGATAACCCCGCGACTCCACGACTGCGATGTGTCCGATGTCTTCTGTCAATCCAAAACTATCGTAACCTCAGCTTGCTGATAGACGTTGTTCCTCACCACGCCGGCCAAATGTCTGGTGCCGAGAGTGAGCCTCGAGAAGCCGACTCCGATCCTGTTCACGAGCCAGAAGACGTTTCGGAGGAGGAGGTTGAGGAAACAGCGCAGGAACACAACGCAGAAGATGCCGACACTACAGACACTCCTGGTCACGCGGTGACGATAACGGTCGAAGATACAGACCCAGATGGCAGACTTTCGGGGCCTGAGGAAGAGGAAGATGATGATGAGGCAGAAGTCCACGGCGATAATTCGACGGCGACGGAATCACAACAGGATTTTGGGGATGTGACCGATGCCCAGGAAGAAAGAGACGAACCCTCGTCAGAAAGCACCGCCGAACATGATGTCCCTTCAATACCTCCGCAGGAGATCAAGGAGGACGAAGTTTTTCCAGTGCAGCAGACGGACGAGAATGACACATCGAGAAGTCAACCTGAGCCCATCCCGCAAACTCGCCCTACGAGGTCTGATTCAAGGTCCACAACGGTCTCGCGTCCCGTGCCTGTCACCTCCATCGTCTTCGTCGTCAGCGCATTGGAAACCATTGGTGCGGCCAAGGAGGTGCGCAGGAACAAAGCGTTCTCTGATGCTGTGCAAGCGGCCTTGTCAAACGTCAAGAATAATGATCATGGAGTCAACCCGGAGATCATCTTCCGCCCGTTGCAAATGGCCACAAAGTCATTTGATGTTCCTCTCCAGGTGACCGCGCTGGACTGTATTGGCAAGTTGATCAGCTACTCATACTTTGCTTTTCCGGTCGCCACGAAAGAAAATGCTGACGGAGCAAATGCGCAACCCTTGATCGAGAGAGCAATCGAGACAATCTGTGACTGCTTTGAAAATGAGGCCACCGCGGTGGAGATACAACAACAAATCATCAAGTCGTTGCTTGCGGCAGTGCTGGATGATAAGATCGTTGTCCACGGCGCCGGACTCTTGAAAGCTGTCCGGCAGATATACAACATCTTCATCTACTCCAAATCGAGCCAGAATCAACAAGTAGCACAGGGCTCTCTACTTCAGATGGTAGCAACAGTGTTTGAACGAGTCAGAGTAAGACTGGATCTCAAGGAGGCCCGCTTGAGGGAGCAGGCAGAAGCAAGATCGGACCGAGCACTTTCTGCGGATACAAACATGTTCGAGCATGTCGGACTTGATGGTCTGAACGGACAGATGGACACTCCTGACCAGGAAACCCCACCCGCTCTGCCAGAAGGGTCGATTCAATCGCAGGAGAAGCTGACCTTGCAGAGCTTCGAGAACACTAAGAACCTGGATGATGCCGTCGTGGCTGACAGTGCGCCTACGACCGTTACCCGAGCCATGAGGGAACGCAAGAACACCCGTTCCAGCTCGGGACCAATATCGCGTACGAGTTTGCAGGAAGACCGCGAGGAGGCCGAGCTGTCTCCAGACGATGAGGACGACATTTATATCAAGGATGCTTTCCTTGTGTTCCGTTCTTTGTGCAAACTGAGCCAGAAAGTCTTGAACCACGACCAGCAGCAGGATCTGAGAACTCAAAACATGCGCTCCAAACTACTCTCACTCCACCTCATTTTCCATGTCATCAATAACTATACAACGGTCTTCACGTCCTCATTTTGCACCATTAAGAGCGGCAACAATGATGAAAGCACCCCCTTTCTGCAAGTCGCCAAGCCACATTTATGCCTCAGTCTCTCACGCAATGCATCGAGTTCTGTATCCAGGGTCTATCAAGTGTGCTGTGAAATCTTTTGGCTCTGCCTCAAGCATATGCGTGTTCTCCTTAAGAAAGAGCTTGAAGTGTTTCTCAAAGAGGTCTACCTCGCAGTATTAGAGAGGCGGAGTGCACCACAGTTTCAGAAACAGATGTTCATGGACGTCCTAGAGAGACTCTCAGGCGACCCCCGTGCGCTGGTGGAGGTCTATCTCAACTATGATTGCGACCGAACTGCACTGGATAACATGTACCAAGAGATCATCGAGCATCTGTCCAGAATATGCAGCACTCCAGTTGCGGTCACCCCAGCTCAGCAACACCAATATCAAGAACAGCAAGCAAAATCATCAAACTCCGAGTGGCAGTCCAAAGGGTCTCTATTGCCGAACCTGACGACATCAGCTCTCAGTCATCCTCCCCATCCTCCGCCCTCAATACCTGTCGAATATGCATTGAAACAGCAAGCACTCCGTTGTCTGGTGGACGTTTTATCGTCGCTAGACAATTGGTCCGTTCAAACGCAGGTCGATCGTGTTAGCGGTAGTAGCTATCCTGTCTCAAAAGGTTCCTTTGAGGATTCTAGAGAGTCTCTCGACCACGAAAGGCCCCCGCCATCGCCGCGCATGCCTGGGGTGGCATCATCAGGTGTCTCAACTCCGGCCGCCGAAGATGATCCGACCGAGATTGAGAAGATCCGGATGCGAAAATCGGCTCTGAACGAGGCCATCAGGCAGTTCAATTTCAAACCGAAACGAGGGATCAAAGCTCTCGTGGCCGAGGGCTTCATTCGCAGTAACACTCCGCAGGACATTGCCAAATTCCTCTACGGCAACGACAAACTCGATAAGGCTATGCTCGGAGAATACCTTGGAGAGGGCGACGAGCAGAACATTGCGGTCATGCATGCATTTGTGGACACGATGGAGTTTACGAAACGACGCTTTGTTGATGCATTGCGTCAATTCCTGCAAAGCTTCCGGCTGCCCGGAGAGGCTCAAAAAATCGATCGCTTCATGCTGAAATTCGCAGAACGGTACTTGACAGGCAATCCGAATGCATTTGCCAACGCCGATACTGCCTATGTTCTTGCATATTCAGTGATCATGCTGAATACTGATCAACACAGCACAAAGCTGAAAGGTGCAAGAATGACTGTTGATGATTTCATCAAGAATAATCGAGGCATCAATGATGGTCAGGACCTGCCTGCCGAATACCTGTCCAGCATTTTCGAGGAGATTGCGAACAATGAGATCGTCCTTGCTTCCGAACGCGAGCATGCTGCTGAGTTAGGTATTGTTGCATCTGCACCATCAGTAGGTTTAGCCTCAAGAGCTGGTCAGGCCCTGGCGAATGTTGGGCGGGACTTGCAGAGGGAGAAGTACGCACAAGCATCAGAAGAGATGGCAAATAAAACTGAGCAGCTGTATCGAAGCCTCATCAGAGCGCAAAAGCGGTCAGCTGTCAGAGAGGCACTATCTCGATTCATCCCAGCCACATCCACCAAACACGTCGGTCCGATGTTCGGTGTCAGTTGGATGTCGTTCCTCTCTGCATTCTCGAGTCAAATGCAAGACGCACAAAATCTAGACCTGATCAAACAGTGCCTGTATGGGTTGAGGTTGGCGATCAGGATCTCCTGTAGATTTGACCTGGAGACACCGAGGGTCGCTTTCGTCACCGCTTTGGCCAAGTTCACCAACCTCGGCAATCTAAAAGAGATGATGGCGAAGAATCTGGAGGCTCTGAAAGTGCTTATTGAAGTTGCCTTGTCCGAGGGCGATGTCCTCAAGAGCTCATGGCGGGAAGTACTGATGTGCATCAGTCAGCTCGACAGACTACAGCTCTTGTCCACTGGCGTCGACGAAGGCGCGATCCCGGACATGACTAGGGCAAATATTCCTACACCTTCCAATGCAAGGAGGGAGAGTGGTCGAAGTCGCCAATCCATGCAGGGCCCCAGACGTCCGCGACCCAGATCTGCCCACAGCTACCGACCGGAAGTTGCGGACGAGACGAAGTCAACGGACATGGTCCGTGGTGTTGACCGAATCTTCACCAATACCGCTAAGCTATCTTCAGAGGCCATACTTGATTTTGTTCGCGCTCTTAGCGATGTCAGCTGGCAGGAAATCCAGTCATCCGGCAATAGTGAATCACCGAGGATGTATAGTCTCCAGAAGCTGGTGGAAATCAGCTACTACAACATGACCCGTGTCAGGATAGAATGGGCACGATTATGGGAAGTCCTCGGCGAGCATTTCAATCAGGTCGGCTGCCACAATAACACCGCTGTGGTCTTCTTTGCTCTAGACTCCCTACGACAATTGTCTATGCGATTCCTGGAAATTGAGGAACTACCAGGCTTCAAGTTTCAGAAAGACTTTCTGAAACCTTACGAGCATGTCATGGCGAACAGCACTGTTGTTACCGTCAAGGACATGGTCCTACGTTGTCTCATACAGATGATTCAAGCCCGAGGAGACAATATTAGATCCGGTTGGAAAACGATGTTTGGGGTCTTTTCTATTGCAGCCAGAGAGCAATACGAAGGGATTGTCAACCTTGCCTTTGATTATACCTCTCAAATCTACAATACACGATTTGGTGTTGTGATATCGCAGGGCTCTTTTCCCGATTTGATTATCTGCTTGACAGAGTTCTCGAAGAATCTGAAATTCCAGAAAAAGTCCCTCCAGGCAATTGAGCTGCTCAAGTCAACAGTGCCGAAGATGTTGAAAACTCCAGAATGTCCACTCGCAAGACGACATGGAAAGTCAGTCCCGGGCGACCATGCTATTGTCGGAGTGAGACAGCCGACTTCGCAGACAGAAGAGGAACAGTTCTGGTATCCTGTACTGATTGCATATCAGGACGTCTTGATGACAGGGGAAGACTTGGAAGTACGATCAAGAGCGTTGACTTACCTCTTCGAAACGCTGATACGATACGGCGGGGACTTTCCCATCGAGTTCTGGGATGTCCTATGGCGCCAGGTTCTCTATCCGATATTCGTCGTCCTGCAGTCCAAGTCGGAGATGTCCAAAGCTCCCAACCATGAAGAATTATCGGTATGGCTATCTACGACAATGATCCAGGCCTTACGAAACATGATTACCCTCTTTACACATTACTTTGAATCTTTGGAGCATATGCTAGACCGATTTCTGGACCTTTTGACCTTGTGCATATGTCAGGAAAACGATACGATTGCCCGAATAGGAAGCAATTGTCTACAGCAACTTATTTTACAAAACGTCACGAAGTTCACACCGGATCACTGGTCTCGGATTGTTACCGCCTTTGTCGAACTTTTCAACCGTACAACAGCCTACGAACTCTTTTCTGCCGCAGCCACTATGTCTGATGCCCGACCTACTCCATCTACTGAGGGAGGTGACGGCCTCAGTATTTCCGGGGCTTCCCTTGTTGACACCCCGACAACGAATGGTGCAGCTCTTCAGCTACCACTCCCTACACCTCCTTCGGACGCCCAGGCAGATCCCATGAGTGTGCCACCAGAGAGTCCTCAAGCATCACAGGAACTGGAAGACTACCGGCCACATTCAGATATGCATGCTCCAGCTCCAGTAGTGACAGCAGCACGACGGCGTTTCTTCAACAAGATCATCACAAATTGCGTCCTTCAACTGCTGATGATCGAGACGGTACATGAGCTGTTCTCAAATGACTCGGTGTATGCTCAGATTCCTTCGCCTGAGCTGCTCCGTCTGATGACTCTTCTCAAGAAGTCATATCAATTCGCCAAGAAGTTCAATGGCGACAAGGATTTGAGGATGGCGTTGTGGAGACAAGGATTCATGCGGCAACCACCAAATCTGCTAAAGCAAGAGTCCGGATCTGCCAATACCTATGTGAGTATCTTGTTGAGGATGTATCACGACGAAGGCGAGGAGAGAAGATCAAGTAGAGAACAGACTGAGGGTGCTCTGGTACCGTAAGTTTTGCATCACGTACGTCGCTCGAAAGAGGATCCAAGGCTAACAGGACTTTCAGGCTATGTGCGGATATCATGCGTTCCTTCATCCTGCTTGACGAAGAAACGCAGCAACGCAACATTGTGGCATGGCGGCCCGTTGTGATCGATGTTTTGGAAGGATACACGAATTTCCCTAGAGACAGCTTCTCGAAGCATCTCGAAACTTTCTACCCTTTGTCTGTTGGACTTTTGGAGCGAGAGGTCGGCCAGGAGCTGCGTGCTGCTATATGGGGCATGTTCCGCCGGGTCGGCGAGGTCCAGTTTGGTATGCCCGAGCTTGCGATCTCACGGGGTCGGGACAATAGTGTCGGCAGCATGAGCAGGAATGGCAGTGTGAGTGCGATGCCGACCAGTCCGTCGCAGTCGGCTAGAGGGTTTGAGTCCGGAAGGAGAGGGAGCCGGAATAGTCGGACTGGAGTGGTGTGACGATACCTAGGTAGGTTGATCGTCGTCTCGGACACTTCTTAGATGTAAGCTTTGCGAGGGTGAAGCGGAAAACTTCTTAGATGTATACTTGCGAGGGTGAACAGGCCTTGTACTGTATCAATGCGAACAAAAACTTTGGGACGGGACTGATACAGTACGGTAATGGCTTTGCCTTGAAATCAATTCTCATGCTGGGTAAAGGGTATCTCCACCTACTCGCCCCTTGTGCATCCAGTCATGGTTTTCTTGCAGTCTCGCAGCCTTGTACGCGCGCCGATAACCCAAAAAATACATACGACGCAAGCGACGACCTGATAGAAAAGCACTCCTCGCCAAACATTACGTAGATACACATCCCGCAGAAAACTGATTCAGCGAACCCTTCGTCGCCGTCCAGCTGCTTGTTGTAAGGCCTTTGCTGACAAAATGACCATTGCATGACGAGCATGGTGTTGATAGGCTTAAACATACACGCTCTGCAAACACACGTTAGTACCATTATCACGATCTAGCATATATATGAAGGGGGAACTCACCTCAGTATACGAATTAATCTGCAATCCTCGTTCCGCCATGTTCTCATTGCACAAGAAATCCAGAGGCATCCACACGAGATGGCCACGGATCTTGTCGAGTTCCTTGCGGACCAAGTCGGCCGGCATATGCGGGTCATGCAGATGGCCTTGCTTGAAATTGGCGTGGCGTGGTGCAAACTCGTCGTAGTCCTTCCACGTCTTGATATGGTTATCTGGGTCGGCGCGGAACAAATGCCGATAGATATCCGTGTTGGTAGTCGCCTGTTGCGTCCACAGATCCCAAACCTTGTCGCCAAGGGGATCGGCGACAAACTCATACTCTTCTTGGCCCGAGTAATCGTCGTTCAAGCACTCGGTCGGCGGCTGGGCGTTGGGGTCCTTTGACGCATCAACCTCTTGAGCCTCGATTAGACCGAGGTGCTCGCGCCAGAGGTGTCGACGGAGCGTCGCGGCGTGGTGGCCTGCTTGGAACGGTTTGCCGTCCATAGTCGTTTCGAGGACGCGGCTGTCTGTCATGACGATGCTGAGCTCCGAGTCGTGGCTGCCCAGTTGAGAGCGGTCGTTGAGGTTGCTTGACCCGCAGATTACGGTGCGGTCATCGACGATTAGGAGTTTGGCGTGGATGTACAGCTCTTCTTGCACGAAGTTGGCCTTTTCCTCTTCTGGCTCGCCTTCCCATGGCTCCTCGCTGACCAGACCGCCGCGTGCCAGCGCGTCCTCGGCAATCGAATCGGTTGATGTGACTGGGTCTTCGACGTCAATGTTCTTGCGGGAGGCTTCGAATTGGCGCTTGCGGTCGATCGTGCGGTGACGTTCGTCTTCGCTGACTTTGTCTCCTCGACCGCCGCCGCGGGAGTCCTTTTCCTTCTTCTCGCCCTCGTACCCGTGGATGCCGGTGCCCATGATTTCCTCAGCCTCGGCTCGCTGAAGTTCTTGGTATGAAACTCCGGATTCTTTCTCCTGCTGGATCAGCCTGGGCGTCCTGTTGATCCGGTCGTACGCGCGCAGGTTGAAGGCGAAGATGTATTTCGAAGGGTCGAGGCCCGCTTTCGCGATCTGGCCCATGATGCTGTGCTCGCCGCGGTTGATGCTCTTGTATTGGTAGTCCATGATGGCGCGCGTGCCGATGGCTGCGTCGTCGCGTAGGTCGCCGGCAAAACCTGGGATTGCGGGGATTATGATGATGACGCGGAATTTGCGCCCTTCTTTGCCTGCGCGCACGCATGCGTTGACGATGGCCCGGCCAATTGTGTTGTGGACTGGGGCCTGCTCTTCGCCTGTGGCCGTGATGAAAAACTGGTTCTCGATGTATACGTAGTGCTGAGCGTTCTCGATGACTTCGGCGTAGGCATTTTGGATGCTGTGGTCGTTCAGGATTCCGCTGGACCAGTCGTCGCTGCTTCGAACAATTTGAGCGTGTACTGTTCCTGCATTTTGGAGGCCTTTGTGCTCGAGGGGACTAAGTGGATGTTCGATATACTCGCCACATGGGAATTTGGGTCGTTGGATCGAGAGTAGGTCTTCGTCGGGATTCGAGCCGTCTGCTCTTGCTCGAGTTGTTAAGCATAGATAGTCGATAGCGTCGTCCCGTTTGTATTTGTCTCGCTTGATAAAGTTCCACCGCAGAACAAAATGTTCGGCGATGTCAAGAACACATTCTCCAACCAACCCCATAGCTACATCATGCCAGGGCATCCGGCCGTACTCGGTCTTGTTCAATTCGTTGTGGGACCAATCTTGGACTGTCTGAAAGTCCATGATTCTGCCAGAATTAGATACGTGTGGAGGTATGCGACATTTGACTTTACCTGTTATTGTTGAAGTCCTGTCCAGGGAAAATTTCGTTGACCACTCCTGATGGGTGCACATCGGCAAGGAGATGCTGGCGCACGTCCCATCTTCCATAACACAGATCTAGCCCACCAATGAAGGCAAGATGATAGTCAATCACGATGAACTTTTCATGATGAGCCCAGTAAAATGTCATGTCTCCAAGATTCTCAAACACATTGTGGTCCGGGTGACGGAGCACGTGAATGTTGCCATGCCCTGGAGAGCCCTCTGGGCACAGTGCCTGCAAAGCATGTTTGGTGTGAGCAGAATTGCAGGTCAAGGCTTGTTGGACCTCCTTGTAGACAATGACATATATCTGGACACCACGCTCGGCAGCACGTTTGATGCATTGATCCAGACGCCATTCCTGGCAAAAGAATGGCGGGCGACGTAAGAAGAGTTCAGGCGAAAGCCACCAGTCTTCGATATAGATGGTCTCTTTGGCACTCTCGAGACCGGCGGAAACAGCCCAGAAGTAATCGCGTCCGTCGACATACCATTTGATCTTGTTGTTATCCCGCTCAGGGAAGAAAGATTCGAAACGATGACTTTCACAATAGGCGGCTCTCTTGGCGTCAGTTTCTTTCTCGTGTTCCTCATCATGACGATGGTTCGGATTGATGATGTTCTTGATCTTGCCGATCTTGTGCTTCAGGTGGCTTGCTTTGGCCAATGTAGAGTGAAACTTGCCGCCAGGTTCGTGAAGCTTCGTGTCTGCCCTCTGTTATTTATCTGGTATACCAGGAGTGTTGTTCGTCTAAGATTACCTGAAAATTTGTCGCGGAGGTGATCCATCTTGATCTCAGTACAGATCACAACCTGTTCTATCGAGGTCGTGGGGGTTCTTCAGCCTCAATTGATGGAACCCGCTATTAGGTAAGGTGATCACGAGCGCAACCAGGCGCTACTGAGGGGAAGAAAGGGAAGGAGAATGGCGACACTTGCGCCAGTGATATGTGTCAGGTAAAGAACGCACGGGAACAACGGATGCAATGGGATATAAGATGGGATTTTGAGAAAGAAGGAAGACAAATTCCTGTTTCTTCCCAATTCCGATATTGGTTTTATCGCGGGAGGTTGGTGTTGAGTTATTGGGTGGTGGTAAGAATACTACACTGCATTAAGAGTCCGTCGCATACTACGTCATTTGCACTACCAAGACTGTCGAGTTCAAGATTTAAAAGACTAAAATGCCTTAAAATGCCCTATGCAGTTGCAGCAGTGCCTGTGTTCCGACTTGGCTCAACTCTGATCAGTGGATTTGATTCTTAGCCTTCGGTGTTGAGGGCTGCGAAGAAAGATAGTACAGGAGATATTACAGAACGCCTTGCTCTATCCAATATGCCGAATCCTCCGATACATAAGCCAGCCATGTGATGGTGTCACATCCATCCAAAAGAACCATCAAACTCCCATACAACATCCCCACGATGTCCAAGACGTATCTCTTCAAAACTTGGGACTACTCCTGACTCGTAGTATTGTACCAGATCGTCCATGTCCGCATCGTCAATATTATTGAATTCTTCAGTCGACCATTTGTCGCATACTTCACTCATCCATCCCATTCTTTTGCTGATGTCGCGTGTGCTCTTTCCCGGTGCAATCTTGCGTAGTTTCCTTCTGACTTGTCCCACTTTCTGGATGCTGTCGCCAGTGCCTTTCGGAAGCATCTCGCCAATCTGTCGCCGTATGGCTGCAGCCATTCTAGGTCCATTGCCGTTGGTCGACACCATAATCTGGAGGGGTCCATCACGGTGGACGCTCCCAAAGTAGAAATCACATTCGGGAGGCACATCGGCAATGTTGGCTGGAACCTTCAGTTTCTTGCAGTATTTCCATATTCGTGTAGATGCATCCGGGTCGTCGATGGCAGTCAAAACCATGGCCACATTCTTCTCCGGTTCAAGGTCCAAGGGTAGAAAGATGCGGTCCACGTGCTTGACCTGGCCATGATATACTCGATATGCCACCTCTTCATTCAGACCTTCGCGAGGACAAACGACGGTTACTTTGGCATCGGCATTGAGGAGATTGACTATGCGGCCAGCCGCCACCTGGGTTCGGGGTCAGTTTCAGCGCCACGACTTGACAGTAATCTCACTCACTTCGCCGCCTCCTACAACCAGTACTTCCTTGCCTTTAATCTGCCATGCTAGGATCAAGGACCCCCCGCTCTGTATGTCAGGGAATTTTGTAGACATAATAGAAGCATGCTGACAAGGAAAGCCGGGCGGCAAATCTGGCGGAGGGTTGATCAAGCGAGGGTTTGCGATGATGAATGTAATGATGGAATGAAGCGAGCCAACGATAAGAGTGGAATTTGCAGTATAAGCATATCAACACGTGACAGTGGTTTTGACTTTCAGATTTTGAGCCTCGTTGCTCTGCTCAAGTGAAGACTCACCTGTGTCTCAATTGAAAGACAGGTGATACTCATGATATGGACTATGAACACTTCCAATTCATGTACATCTGTGCCTCATAGCTTCCTTCTATCCACCCGCTGTTAGCTTCTTCCACAAAACCACAATGAGAGGCGTCAAGGTCTTCTCGGGCAGGTCCCATCCCACCTTGGTCCAAACCATCTGTGAGAGACTGGGCACCTCTCCGGCAAAGTGTGAATTGGGCAATTTTGCAAATGGAGAAATCAGTGTTCAGATCGGAACATCGGTCAGAAATGAAGACGTCTTCATTGTCCAAAGTGGCAGTCCTCACATCAACGACAGTGTCATGGAATTGCTCATTATGATCGCTGCATGCAAAGGCGGCTCGGCCAAATCAATCACCGCCGTCATGCCCTACTATCCCTATTCACGCCAGTCAAAGAAAAAGAGCCATCGTGGCGCTATCACCGCCAAAATGCTGGCCAACCTCATGGTAGTGGCCGGTGTGGACCATGTCATCACAGTCGACCTGCATGCCTCCCAAATGCAAGGTTTCTTTGGCAAACCTGTCGACAATCTGTTTGCTGAACCCATCATTGCTCGTTGGATCAAGGCCAATGTTCACCGCTGGAAAGACGCCGTGGTTGTGAGCAAGAACGTGGGTGGTACCAAACGAGTCACTTCTTTAGCCGATGCTCTTAAATTGAGCTTTGCCCTTGTGTCCACCGATAGAGACCGTTCTCGACCATCACATCATCACAACGCCTTGATGGATAGCACAATCTTCTTCGACGCCATCGAACCACAATCCCTGCGGCTGGAGCATATGATAAGCGAAGAGGAGGACGAGGATCAGGCTGACAACGACTCCGAAGATCCGTTCAAAGGCCCACGACAGAATGTGCTTGCTCACCGAAACAAACGATCTGCAGTCGACGGAGCTAGTCGGCCCAGTCGACCAAAGGCGGTCACAATAGCGTCAAGCCCCCTCGTGCAGACTGTGCGGGTCGATTCGTCGCCTGCTGCTCCCTCGTCGAACGAGCTGACCCGAATCGAGACAGCACCAAGCGCGCGGCGGCCCTCTGAATATGAAGCAAACGAGGCGCACAATGATGAGAGAGCTCGGGATGTCGTTGTGGGTCGATTAGTACAAGGTCATCTGGTCGACGAAGACCACCCATCCCCTGCATTATCAGGCTTATCAGCCTCGATCTCAGGCTTTCCTTCTGACCGCAATCTGCTGGATAGCACTGACAACACTGGATATGATCCCATGACTTCTTCGTTCGTATCAACTACCTCTTCCTACAACCCGGAACACGCACTTGGTGGTACATTTGACGCTGCCGCTACTTCTGATGAAGAGGAGGAGCAAATCAAAAATCCCGATCTCGAGCACACCATCACCCTGGTCGGCAATGTCAAGGATAGAACAGTCCTTCTGATGGACGACATCATCGACAAGTCAGGCTCTTGGATTGCTGCCGCGGAAACGTGTGTGAAAATCGGACGCGCTAAGAAGGTGTATTGCATAGCCGTGCATGCATTGTTCGGCGATGATTCTTTGGAGGAACTGGAAGATTGCGATTGCATCGACCACATCGTCGTGACAAATACCTTTCCCATTGCGCCTGAGCGGGTAAGGGCGTCAAAGAAGTTGATCGTGATCGACCTCTCGAATCTGCTTGCTGAGGCGATCCGGCGAAATCATCATGGAGGTACGACAATTGGACCCCCAAACCCCGGCGCAGAAGCCAAGCTAACTCAATGAATCACAGAGGATATGTCCAGCATGTTTCATATGCAAGAATAAGTGGGAGCCCATATGATTCCAGGGAGTGACAGACACCCATCATGTTGTTGCTGGACAGCCCAGCATGGATCCATCTCCCGTTCCGGCCGGGATGGTGGAGGTGACGACCAACATAGCTGCGGAACCTTCCCGTAGAGGCAGGACAAACCGTTTTGAGCTGCGACGGTCAACGTCTGGTTGGATGAAACTAAATTCGCATAAGTCATGCAGACGGGAATAGCCACGGAATCCTTGTCGACCCTGCAGACATGCCGCAGCCTCGTCACAACGATTTTCGGATTTTCCAGCCACATTGCAATTCGGACTGCAGACGATCATGAACGGTGCAGGTGCTGGCATTTTCGGATTTGTGTAACCCACCCTCCACAAAACGTAAGACGACTACTCTCTGTGGTATCGAATGGGACTTCTTCCAGAATGACGCCAGAATGTGTATTAGTATCATTGGCCTATGCCGCCACTAGGCAAACCCTGCATATTGCTCGCTCGATATACCCTCGACACTTCAACGTCGAGTCAGCCGTTTATGCTGTTGAAGTCTTCTACTGGTACTTCCATAGTCCTACAAGCCGAACGGGATCTTTGCATGGTACCACTCTTGTTGGCCTGGAAATACGTCCACCAATCTTGAAAAAGGCAAGAGAGTTTTTTTGCATGATGTGACCAACTTATCGCAACCCCTGTAACTCTTCATGGCAATGACCCTATAAAGGTTAGTAATCGCCTTGGAGAGTCGGCGATAGCAAGGATTCGGATCCGCGTGTACGGCCTCGCTTAAGGACCGATTTTGGAGGTCAAGCCTTACTTGTAAGGGTTCCGCATGCATTTTGTTAGGTTCGATCGTCACGCCTTGCTCGGCGATCGCGCCCATCTACCGAGATGCTGGAAATCGCACACTGCAGCGATTGCGCTTGTCTCGCCTCGCCCGACTCCCTTGTGTTGAAACCGAGCTTCAATGCTCCCGCTATCATGTAACGACAAGAACGATATATCTCGTGCACTTGACTGTTTGAGCGTGTCAGGGCTGTGAATGAGCCCCTGATCAGCTGTTCTCTGACTTACCCAAGCCTTTCGATCACAATTCACGAGATATCATGTCCCAAACAGCCATCGAAGGTATAGAGTATGCTCCTTGGTATCGACGATGCGCGATAGGCCCTCCACGAACAGGGTATATTGCACTTATGCAAGCTATTTCTAGTACTGACTTTGAATCCTGGTTCGGGTCTGGATTTCTTTTCCATTTGATACTCGATCCCTATCAAGGGCTTCGTGCCGTCTTGTGCCTGGCTGAACTCAAACTTTTAGACTGACGGCTAAGCACATCCCGCCCTGCGCCATGACTTTCTAGGCTGCTTCCACATTCGAAAAAGCCTGGCAGAACCCGCCCATCGGTGCCTACCGACATCTGACGGATATTCGGAAAGCCTGTTTGACAGATCGACAAACCCTGACACTCGGCGGCAGGGCTTGTTGACAAACACCTTGTCGAAAGTACCTCCATCCTCCTCCCTCACTCGTTCAGGCACACCCCCCCCCCCCTTTACTGAATAGGATGTCACTTGAATGGTCTCTGCCGTCCGCATTTGGGTCCTCACGAACGATGCTGGTTCGCCTTTTTCAAAGTGCATGACGCCCATTTCGACGCGGTGAAGGAAAATCGATGTCGCTATCACTCTTGAATGACCGGGGAACATGGGTTGGGTTGACATTGATACCTGGACATACCTTTTCATTTGCTATATTCATATTTCAAACAATTCTGCAGCTGAATGCTGCTTGTCTGTCGCTACCCATTACACATCTTGGACTTGAAATCGAAACAGTGGACACTTCAAACCAGAATCAGACCAACAAGGAACAAAAATGGGATCCCGATCAAACACCGGGGTAAGTCTGACCTCAGCCCTTGCGATGTCAGCTGCCATATTAACATGGCATATCTAGCCGGCGAACACGCGTCCGAACTATCGGTACCGAGAAAAGGACTGCCCGGGTCACGAGTACGTGGGCAAGTACAACGAGGGCCACTGCTCGCTGATCTGGACTTGCGGCAACTGCGGCGAGAAGACGACCAAGGTCTGGCAGTGCCGTCTTTGCGGCTATACCGTGTGCAACATGTGCTATCGGTATAGTAGTAAAGTCACTGGCAAACAGGCAAAGGAGCAGCCTAAGTACATTGACAAGAAGTATGGCTGAGGCAAAAACAAGGTCAGTAAAAAATTTCAAAACATCTTTCCACATATACCAATGAAGTCGAATGGGATCGCTGATGTCAACGCTATCTTCAGTCTCTGAGCACCTGTTACCTCATCTGGTGCCGAGAGCTCCTGGATGCTCCTCCTAAGAGGCTACCGATGCTTCAGATGATCACAAGCGAGTAGTGACAGTAGCCGTGCTCCCAGAAGGATTCGATCACTGCAGAGCTGACGGGTCTTCTACGGGTTCATCACAATGTCAGTCACTGCACAGCACAGCCTGATATCTTGCCGCATCAGCACCAGGGATGCCGTAATGACCACGGCAGAAGCACTTCACTTCAACTAGACATACTTTATGCATGGTCCATGGGGTTGCTCGAACGGGAAACGCATATGTTTGGCCACGGAATATTGCATAGGGAGCGGCGTTTCTTATCGAATATGTTGACTGCAGAAAGTACTTCGGCATGCTTCAGGGTAGCGTTTTCTAGCATTCCCAATTTGAGAGTGTATGGCCTGAGGCAGTATGCGCCTTTCCAAGACCTTGGACTCTCTGAAGCAATGACAATGAAACGAGCATGCCAGTCCTGCCGAGACCGAGCTTCTTCCCCTTCAACAATATCCTTTCAATCTTGTCATGGTGTTCGTATTCAAAATTACTCTTCAGCCTCACCATCGTGTTTCGGACTCGTTAGCCTTACGATCGCCGGAAAGGCATGCTCCGAAGTCGGATGACCGTCGCGTATGGCACAGATAACCTGACTCCTGATCTACAATTCACAAGGCTATCGTCCGGATTTGCGAATAAAAGCACGCCAATCTGGTGTAACAATTGCAGATCAATTTGTCCCGTCACATTGGTGCTGCAGAAACGTACTACTATTCGGATACTTGGCATGATGTACGTTGCAAATCCCTTTAGTGCCTCCCCCGATGCCCCGGTCGATCACAGCCTTATCAAGGCACCTATTACCTGTTTCGGGATAGAATATTCCAAATTACGGACACAACAGATCGTCGTCTTTAGCGAAGGAACTGTCCATCCTCGTATTCAAGAGCCAGCTTGCTTGTAGAATGAAATCGTGGAATTTCCAACTTACTCGTGTCCGGTGGTCTATGTATCGTTGTGTCACGGGATTGCGTGGACAGCCGTATAACCGAGGATCTCGTGAACACCGAATGACGATGCTTTTATGATGGATACCCGCACGACCGGATCCGGGTGACACAGATATATGCTCATTCCATAGCGTAGCAGCCGTTGACGTATCCCATGCTGGCTGAGATGAAGAGCCCCGGCAGGGTTTGCTCATTGTGCAGGTTTCGACCCTGAAAGTCCTCGACTGGAACAAATCGTGCTTGGCTCATGGCAGTCGCGGTGGATCCTGTAAGAAGGAATCCTTTCTTGCGATCAGATTCTTGAGCGGCGCGTCTAGAATACATGCATCATAGAAAAACAAGTGCAGCAGTGCCTTTGTCTCCTCAAACTCCAAAAGGCCAAGTCGAACAGCCATGATGGCCATGTGCTTCGAGAACCATCTTGTCGGTGAGTTTGCAGCTGCACTGGCTGTCTCCATGGGACCTATAAGCCCCAGCTCCTCACCAACCGCGCCCACGAAGAACAAAAAGAACAAGATCTCGACATGTTCGAGTGTGCCTACGTCAGCCATGCGGTCCAGGATTCGAGCTAGAGGATGTCGCAAGTGAGCAAACTGGATTTCAACATTGACTTGCTCCCAGCTGTTGAGGAAGATGATGCGCTTGCAGTACTCCAATCCCAGACATAAACACTGCTGTAAGTCAATTGCCATTATGCTCTGAGTGGTAGCGTTGTGCTGGCTAGGAATTTGCTGGCCGATATCGAAATACAGCGACAGGCACTGACTGGAAAGTGCGAATCGACGCACACGAATCCACCCCTGGATGTCCTCGCTTAGTTTGGTGGCTGTTTGCGTCAACTTTTCGGATATGCTGTTTACTTGAGCGATCTGCTGAACCAGGTGTTTGGCATATAAGGTTTCGCGATGACTTTGCAGATACGGCTGCAGCGAGGTAGGGATATCGGGATGACAAGGATCATTAAGCGACACACATGTGTCGACATGCGAATTGATGCTGGAGCTTGCGAGTGCTTGTGAAAAGCCAGCAAATTGCTGTTCTGCCCATGATCCAGGCTCCCAGTCCGATGTCGCCAACCTAGGACGTTGCAGAAACACATAAGCGAGATTCATGTCGAGGATTACAAGCTGGAAGGTCAAGATCCGATCAAGGCGACCGAGTCCTCCGACCTGTTTGACCAGAGCGGCTATGGCTTTGGCGTGAAGGTCAGCCTCGATGATCTCGCCGGCGAAGAAATGCATGGTTGAGGCGATATACATTCCTTTCAATACCTGGAACCTCAGCTTTGGCTGGGTCATTGCGTCCCTCAGTGACCGAAGGCAGGATACCTTGTGCTGAATTGCGAGTGAGGCCACTTGCCTTCTCTCTTGAGACAAACTCATGCCTTGGATCATGAAGACCAGAGCGCCCGCGAACAGGCCGTGGAGTTGTACCTCGATGGCCAAGGCGGCGCGAATCTCTTCCAACCACATGACTTTTGTTCTCTCCATCCAACTCGGGTTGTCTCCAGATGGGCACACTGCTCTAAAGAAGCGATATTGCCAAAAGTTGATGAGGTCATGCTTTAATGCCGTGATTGGTAGTGCTGCAGCTGAGAAGGGATCAGAGCTAGCACAACCTAGGAGAGAAGACGGCCCGGGAAGATGGTTCTGGCTCGATCTGAGCGGCCTTGACAGGGATGCCCTTGCTAGAGAAGGTGATGTAGCTGGAGACTGTCTTCGAGGTGGTGCTGACTTCTCAAGGTTCTTGCTGATGTTGTCTGTCGGGGTTCTAGATTTATGGAAGGGTGCCGGAGCAGGTCCTCCTCGCCAATTGTAGTCGCTTTCACGTTGATTAGGACGTTCTGTTGGATGCGCAGTCGACCGCCGGTCAGTTTGTGTGGGAGACGCCGGCTTTGTGGCAGGACCGCTTAATGTTCCACAGGTCTGAGGCCAGCATCTCGGGTATTTGGTATCCCGCTTCAGTGCCTTGATTCTGGCCTGCCTTCGCCATCGTCTATGTTCGCCGTGAACATGAGATCTGATGACGGACACCTCCTCAGCGTCCTTCTTGCCAATATCCTCGATTTTCTTGTTGATGAACAAATATCGACCACTTGGTGTGGCGGTACCTTGAGGCATCTCCACCTATATCTCCGCAAATTGTACGGTGTCTGGCAGTCTCTGCATGATCTGGGAAGTGGAGTTATCATCGGGCATTGAGTGGCTATGGCTGCATCTGCAAGTATGACCAGCGATTGCCGATTTTTGAGCTGATGAATCGACAGCGAGGAAATCAGCAACCATAGTCAATCAAGTACAATTCCCACTTTGCATTTTCTTGTCTTGTGTGCCATATGCCAAAGGACTTGATGTCATGGTCGATGTACCAGACTCTGGGACACTGATGTAAGCTCTCCGATCTTCGATCGCCAAGCGACGCCCTTCGGCTACTGCATTTTGCATGTTTGCAAGCCACATACCCAGCGGCGATACTCCGTAAATGTCAGCATAGACCTGGCGAGAAACTTGTATTCGGTGGTTGTCTTCCAAAAGCATGGAACGCGGTGGAATTTGTGGCATCTTCAAGGACGATGGTGGACGTCGGCCAATATTGGTGATGTAACCTTACTTGATGGCAACAGCGACCATAGAACAGCTCTGATGATCTGCAAAGACGACCTTTGTACCCGGGACCAACGAACCGATAATAGGGAGCAGTGACCTTGGCAGCAGGCTCTCAATTGACAGTGCAGGTTGGTATTTTCAACCAGTACGTGCTCAAAATGGCTTTCGGATAGCTGGGAGTGGCGACAGAAATGGTCAGCCTTTCCATCCCTGAAAATGCAAGCCTAGGTCATAGGAAGATATGGTCCAGAATAAAGCAAAGATGGCGACTTTCATTGTATGCCGTGTCCTAATGAATGAACGTGCAATTTCAGTACATACGTCTGCTTGGCTGCATAACGGATCATGAGAACTCTCGACCTTCCAAAACAACCGGTGCAACAAGAGTCCAGCTGTAAATCGCATAGCACACCCAAGCACTGATAATCTTGATCCAACTTGCCCAGTATGTTCGACCAACAGGAGTAAAGTCACTCGAATTCTCAGGATCCATCTTCTGCGTCAACAATGTAGCCACCCAGCATGTCGCCATGAGGAAGATGACATGGAACAGGCTGTAATTGTATTGAGTGCCTTGGCGTTCATCATCTTTCGAGCTCACAGTTGTGTCGTCTTCGTCGTCAGAATCTTCATCCAAAGCCGAGGCAGGAAGCGCTCCACTCTCAACGGCTGCCCTCATGATTTCCCGACGAGATGCAGGCTGCTGAGTGACAAGACCGTGCTCATATTCATCTTGGGAGACTTGAGAATATTTGTTTTTATTGTTCGTACCGATCGCGAATCCTTGTGTAGCTGCCCGCGTAGTTGTGTACGCAATCGTAAGCATTGTCACAATCGCTCCGACCACAACAGTGGTAGTTCGTGCACCACGAGCTCGAATGAGCGGGTTGCAGTTTTTGTCATCAGGTTCCATGCACACCGCCGAGAAAGTCAGATAGGTGCAGTAGGCCGCCACCATGGCAGACTGAGCCAGTCCTGCTTTCGGGTTTGCTTCCTGGATAGAGGGCTGGACACTGAGGAATGTGACAACAAAGATCATGATCAAGTTGATCGTGATTGCCGTGATGTTCATGCTACATCCGCTGCTGGCGAAGAAGATGTACATGACTATTGTCATAGCAAATGCGGCCAAGTACATACTCAGGCTGGAGCCCATAAGCAGCAATTGCCATAGTCGATAATTCTGACCGTCACCGTCATCGATCTTGTCCTGACAGAGTTCGGCCCAACCGTGTGCAAGGTCGACGAGAAGAACCAGACCTAGTAGGACGAAGAGCATGGCTCCAATATAGGCGACGTAGTTGCCCCAGAAGAGGAAGAATCCTTCCGGGATCAAGAAGGATATCACAATAAATGCGAGCCACACCAGTATCTTTGGACCCCAGAAGCCATTTTGTAGACCTGCTCGAGTATCTTTGGTGCTCCGTACACCGGCGAGGAGAACGGAGAGGATAAAGTGGAAAAGACCGAGGGCGAAGTTGATTCTCTGAACAGCGAAATAGCCGTAGCATTCATTTGAGCCGCACTTGAAGTTCATGTAATCGAGTGTAAGGTGTTCAAGTTTTCTTATCGCCCATGGGGTGAGCATTACCCACGCCAGAATGCTGTTAACCAGGAGAATCATGGCGTATGCGATTCTTGTAGCAATTGATGACCGAAACTTGGACATGCCACAAGGTCCACAGAGCATGGAGCATGACGCCGCACCACAGCATGAGGCTCCGACCGACCATAGTGTCGCTGCAGATGGCAGCAACAGTGCTGGGATTGCGAGAACGGCACCCATATTGAAGAGGGAATGAGTCGGTAGTGGCCTCGTGAGAAGATGAGGAAGGGCGAACCCGGTTATTGGGACTTCAGTGTCGGGTTTTATTGCGGCTGATGTCGCCTCAAGTAGTAATAGAAGCTTTATGCGACTCGAATGAAGTTGACTGGAATGGTATGAGGGATTTAGGTGTGGTTGATATCGATGGCGATGGTAATGGCAATGGCGAGGTTGGGTCAAGCGCAGGCGGCACCGTTTGGAAGGTTCGGGACTCGGGACTTGGACTTTGAGGCATTGACGACGACAACCATTGATGCCAGGACATGAAACTGGGTAGGTTAAGCGATGGGTTGACGCAGTGTCCAGTGCGCTGTTCCCCGTTTCCAACTCCACGGAGCGATTGATTGCTAGAGGGAATGCCGCTCGACGCGTGCTCCGAGCCCGGACCAGATGCCGATACCATGGCACGATTGAAGTGACACTCTCAAATGTTGTACCCTGCACACCCAGTTATCTTCCTTGTCCTTCAGGAGAGCTTCATTCTCATCAGTATGAGGGCATAACCCCAGGCTGCCCAGTCAATCTCCCAGCACAATGCTGCTCTCCTCCGACCCTCACAAGAGGGCGAGAATAATTACCGTCATCGCATGTACGACGATTGCACTGGCATGCGGCACAAACGTATGTGGCTCTCCCAACACGAGATATACAACACTGACTGACGATACATCAGTATGGATACTCAATATGGGGTCCTAGTTTCGCCGCACGCCTCAAATTGTCTGCTACGGACAGTAACCTCATTGTACGAATGCCACCCGAACCTAGAGAGATGTACGAATACTGATATGTTGGCAATGTGCAGGGCACCATTGGGAACCTTGGAATGTATGCATTTGGGGTTCCGTCAGGAATGATGGTGGATGCCAAAGGTCCAAGATGGGGAGTTACACTGGGAGTTATCTTCTTTGCTGTGGGATACTATCCAATTGCTCGAGGTATGAACTGGCGACCGCCCGACATCAGGGACAGAGTTGACAAGAAGCTACAGCATACGAGGCTGGTCCTGGCGCATACAGCGTGGGCTTGATCTGCCTCTTTTCGTTCTTTTCCGGCGCTGGAAGCTGCACAGCATTTTCATCAGCTATCAAAGCGGGTGCGTGGCCAGAACGATGTTGTCCGACAAAAACTGACTTTCAGCAGCTGCCCTCAACTTCCCCGAGTCCAGAGGTACAGCAACAGCATTTCCGTTGGCCGCTTTTGGTCTGAGTGCAATGTTCTTTGCAGCTGTCGATTTGCTGCTTCCATCAGGGACCTATAACTTCCTCGTTCTATTGGCAGTAGGGACAGTTGCTTTACCGTTGCTCTCTTTCCCATTCTTGCGTGTTATACCCCCTCAGAGCTACCACAAAGTAGCGCAGCAGGAGCGACAAGTTCTGCATAGAACTCGAGCAGGAGATCCCGAACACCCTCATTACGAAGAACCAGGTGCGCCCCGTCACACCCACAAGACCCCATCCTCAGCAAGCACAGAAACCCCCGACCCAGAAGACGGCCCTGACCCTGACCCTGGGGACGAACAATCTTCCCTCCTTTCCAGATCCTCAGGCGACGATGTCGAAGACCTTGCAAGTTCCAAGCACACGCTATCTGACAGGAATCATGAATCTCCACATTTAGATATCAGAGGGTTTGCTCTACTCCCGCTTCCGGAATTCTGGCAGCTATTCTCCATGCTTGGGTTATTGACTGGTATTGGCCTGATGACCATCAAGTATGACTTATCCATGTTCTGCCCACGACTGTCGCTAACATCTATGCAGCAATATCGGCAACGATGCTCAAGCTCTTTGGAAACATTATGATCCGAATACCACTTCAGACTATATCCAAAAGCGCCAGGCGATGCACGTCGCAATACTTTCCTTCTGCAGCTTCGCCGGCCGTCTGACCAGCGGTATTGGATCCGACATTCTCGTCTCGAAACTCGGGCGTTCACGGTTTTGGTGCCTGTTCGCGTCTGCGATAACATTCTGCGTTGCCCAACTTGCTGGCACTGCAATATCCCACCCAAAAATGCTTGTGTTCCTGTCCGGACTGACAGGTTTTGCGTACGGCATGCTCTTCGGGGTCTACCCAAGTTTGGTGGCGCACTGCTTTGGCGTACACGGGTTGAGCCAGAACTGGGGCACAATGACCCTGGCGCCCGTGGTTTCGGGCAACATCTTCAACATACTTTACGGCAAGATCTATGACGCACACTCGATCAAGAATGAGGATGGCGACAGGGAGTGCCTGGAAGGCAGACAGTGCTACAGCACAGCGTACTGGGTCACTTTTGGCGCGGCGATTCTTGGGGTTGGGTGCTGCCTTTGGAGTATCTGGCACGAATATAAGATTCACAAGCAGCGCAATGGTAAGGAGGGTGAGCGGTTGGACCACGAGAGAACCGCTTGAATTGACTGTTGCTAGACAGCGGAGTAGCATTGCGTTTCCTTCCAGCATGAGCACATAGACACGACTTTCGTATACTGAGGGCCACTCCTTAGTGAGACGAGAAGAAGCTGTAGAGAAGCAGAGATTCAACTGGTGCGGACGTGGGCTCACGGCCTGAACCGCGCTAGGAAGAAATGATATTGAGAGTCGAAAGCGAGCCTGTGTTTGTAATGATAGACATGGTGGTCTCGCAAAGTCCCTATATCCAGCCACGACAGACGTTCTGGCGCCATGAACTCTTCCATGCCTGATTCCTACAAGCCCTTCCAGCCGTGACAAAGCCATAGTAAAATGGAGTCTGGAGATCTCCAACGCCCAGCCAATGCAGTAACAGCACCATTGGCGCAATATAACTCGTAGTATTCTTTTCCGTGCCGTTAGAGCCCATTTTGTGTGACTTTCCGCTGTTGGTTTTCACACCAAGTACCTGTTTCCATTGCGCCTACGCCCTTCCGCAATGCATTCAATTCCATAGCGTAATTCATTCGTGATCTTACACATCTGACACAAACTCGAAAGTCACCTCAAGCCTTGTCTGCGATCGCAGCAGCGTCCGATGCCCCCACTTCAGCTTCGACGGGCGGACTCATTGCGAGTCTGCTCGGAGTAGGTGGAGTATTGGCCGGTACGGCGCTCATTTCGGCGATCTGCTTCTCCAGCTCTCGGATCCGTGAGCGCAGCAGCTGATTCTCTCGAGTCAGGTTGGCCGTCTCCGCTTGGTAATAAGCACTTTCGTCGCGGAAACTGTTTCTGCGCGCATTCTCGAGAAGTGGTGGAGTCCAGTCACCGATTGTCCCCAGACTGGATTCGCGGGCTCGCATGGCGGGCGAGTGGCTTGTACTTGACGGCACGCGGGATATCCGTTGTGTCGGTGTCGGTTGTGTCGAGATGGCGGGATGGACTGGGGGGAAGGAGAATGATATGGAGCGTTCTGAGGCGGGAGTTTCGTCGTCGAGCACCGCAGTACTGTTGCCGGTGACTGCCGAAGTTGGTTGGGATGGGGTATGACTTGAGTCTGTTTGATTATTTCGTAGGGAGTCGAGTTGGAGCTGTTGCTCTCTTATCATCTGTAGCATGCGGTTGACTTGCATTTCCTGCTCTTGTTCCAATTCATTGTGAATCTCGCCTAGACTGTGTTGGCGCTGGTGATGAGGGTCGCCGGTGGCTATGGCTGACCGTCCACCTATTGTCGAAGGACTTGCTGACACGAAGCTGTGGCTTGGACGTCGTGAGTCGCTGCTTACGACTTCACCTGGGCCCGGGAGGGTTGGGTCATTCAGGTTGAGGTTCACTGCGACTTGAGAGCGGCGGCGGTCACTGGGCATTCGTCCAAGTCGCGGGGAGCCTCGATTGCTCAAGGAGGATCGCCGAGACTCATTTGCAGCGTTGGTGAGGGCGGCGGTGGCTAAAGATATAGACGAGGGTCGAGGTGAAGGGGTCTCTTGTCGGCCTGGCGGTGATGTTGCGGTCTGGATTGATCTGGGTTGCATCGGTGATGAAGACATTGATCTCGAAGGAGGAAGAGAATTTAGGTCAGGAGGAGCCATTGAGCAGGCGTCACGAGTTCATGAATGTGAGAAAGGTAATGAAATGGCAAGTCCACAGGCAGACAAATTATGGGATGAGTATGGAAATGGGAGTACAGAGCGCGGCAACTGGCGGCGACCAGGTGACCTTATGAAGATGCTTGGCATGAGAGACGGTGAGGCAAGGAGTTCAGGTAGTTGACGGAGGATGAATCAGCTTTTGAGCCATATTCATCGTTGAGCGACATAAGATATACGAATTGTGAGGTTGATGTACTGGCGGATGAGGTTTATGTCAGTGATGCTGGCGTAAGCTCATATTGTTTTTGTTTCTCTCATATGACTCGCTGCGTCACAGGGTCCTGGGGTCTTGAGGGGAGTAAGTTGATAGAATCAAAATCCATGGGCACATCGAGTAGTAGCAAGTCTTTCAGCCTCAACGTATGAAAAAGAGGCTTCGACAAGACTCGAGGGCCTGAGGTTCTTTCAGATATGTCGGTACGACTAGTAATTGTGGTAGTAGGTACACTACCAGTTGGCTGCCTCCAAGTCGTCTCTCCGCATTCGAGTCTGCTACGTCATGGGTGAGGTGGCTCTACAAGGCAGAGACAGCAACAGCGGCAGAGTACTCGTACCTCTCTAGTAGCAGCAGCAAGCAGCCTCACAAGCATACACGACAACATGTCGGTACTTAGTTCGTCTTGACTATAAAGCACTATTCTCTGATCAAATTGTACGTGCTTTTAGGTAATCCAATCAAGTATTGGAGTACCAAGTAGCCGGGGTTACGGGTAATGCTAGGGCCAATTCTTAACTAGCGATTGCGACTGCAGAGGCCATCTGGGTTCAGTGGGTTGTTTATCGATCGCACGCGCGGGAACAACAAGCAGCGGGATTCCCCCCAGCCACTTGGATTTTTCCATTTCTACCGGCCCTTCCCACTCCCATCCACCAAAAGGGCCCCCCTCATCATCACTGTTTGTTGTTCCTCCACTCACTCCATCATACACAGTGCTGTCGCATTGCTGCATTTCTGCATCTATCGCCACTAAACATCGCACCAATATTTTGTCGCGTAGTCATCTATCACGTTTGTGCTCATCACACAATCATGTCAGGGCTACCCTACCTCCAGAAACTGCGCAAAAGCGATCTCACCGAGTTCGCCGAGACCAGCAAGTTGACAGAGTGAGTTGCACCCCAAAACGCGTCAAATCGCGGTCGCATTCACCAAGACAAGATGGCTAACATGTATGCGACTGCAGTTATGCTTCTCTGAAGAAAGCCGAACTCGAAGTCGCGCTCGATGAGCATCTGCGCACCAACTCGACCACCTACGCCAAGGTACCTTCTTTGAGCGAATACTACAAGCGCCTGAGCAGCACTTCGCGATCACCCATCAAGCGCCTCGCGGAAAAGGTCTCGGAGACGCTCAAGTCGGACGAAGAGAGCACCGCGCCCGTCAAAAAGTCCCGGCGCAAGACAACTGCACCCGCAGAAGACACGTGAGAAGGCACTCCTTCTCCGACAAAACACGTATGCTAATCAATCGCTGCAGAACCGACAATGAATCACCAGTGACTACTCTCATCAAGCAACCAGCAAAGGAGATTGCGCGTCGTTCGTCTATCTTGAGGTCCCAGATGCCCATCCCACCATCACCAGCTGTGGTCACGGATGCTATTGAGCAACAAACGCGTCGCATTCGCACTTCCGTCTCCCACGCTTACGATGAGACCCATATTCACGAATTCTCTGACGCCGCACGCGATTACCTCTCATCGCCCTTGACTGTCACGATCCTGGCCACCTTACTCGAGGTTTATGGTCTTCGCGCACAGGTCTTGCCCAACAAACTGTTGACAGAGGTGCCTGCGATTCCCTACATCAAGTCGACAAAGACAGCCATCAGTGTGCCCGACTTGTTCTTGCTCTTGGACACCAAGTTCTGGGCTCCTTTCTCTCTATGGACCTTGACGTCTCTGATCCTCCCGGCGATAATCTCGTACTTTATCAACCTGCCACTCAAAGCTCATCCAAGTCACTCTTACTCGACACGCCGAGCCGCCGTTCAACACAATGCGCAAATGCAGTTTGACCCATTCATCTTCAATCTCGCCAAGGGTCTGATCGCCTACCTGGTCTATGCACAGCACTTCAACCTGGCTGGTAGCTACCAGCATTTCACGATCGCCACAGTGAATGAAAGCATACTTGGTGGAGTCTCTGCAATCCTCATCAGCTCCGGTATTGGTGCTGCTGTGAGCTTGTACGAAGCCGTGTTGAAGAAGTAAACGTTGGTGGTGGACGAATATAGGAGTAGGAGTAGCTTGGTCGCGATGCTGTTTGCGTTTTACGTCGATCAATGTACAGAGCTTGCCGTTGGAAAAACTGGATTTGGACGAGTTATGAGTCTCCTGAGGCGACATGACACGGGCGTTTTGGGTGTCGCGTTCTGGCACATTGTCAGGTGCTAGTTGGTTTCTTGCTGCTTATACCCATGGCGCTATCCTTAGCGAGTGTGTGTCTGGTGCATACATAAGGGAGAACTACATCTACAGTCGTTGTTATGCTTAAGATCACGCCTGAATTGATGGCGATTCAGTCTCGTTGCTCGAATATAAATGCACAGCTTCATGATGCCAATTCACCATAAGCTGCTTTACAGGTTCCATTTTTATGTCAATAGGGCGGCAAGTGATAGTTCATCCGCATCTTTTTATGGTTCGTAACAACATCTGCCCTCAAGACTGCATGCCTTTCCAAGATCCAGGGACTCGGTAAAGTGTGGGCCTAGAGATGAACCAGATTCTTGAGATTTCTAGATCACCCACACAATCCATCGTGTTGCTATGCTCGTGATCAAGGGTCTGTTCTCTGGGTTGGAACAAGGTCTTTTGAGACCGACCAGAGACCGCGATGCCAGCACCGGACGATGTTTACAAGCATGATGTTGACTTTACGACTCTGGCGCTGCAGTATCCCGACTTTGCGAAGAAACTAAAATCCAATCGTCAACTCGACTTCTCGGATCCGGAGAGTGTCAGACAACTTACGAAAACTCTGCTGCACCGCGACTTCGACATCGCTATTGATTTGCCGGAAGACAGGCTTTGTCCACCGGTTCCAAACCGATTCAACTACATCTTGTTCATTCAGCGTCTTCTGGACTGTACATCGCCTGACTTTCGTGATGGGTACAACCCGGACCGACAGGTCATTGGCCTGGACGTAGGGACAGGCGCCTCGGCCATCTATCCGCTTCTAGCTTGCCAGCAGCGACCTATATGGCTATTCCTCGCCACCGAAATCGACGATAAGAGCCGGATGTATGCGGAGAAAAACATCGCAACGAACATGCTTCAGTCGCGGATCAGACTCCTCAGTACAGATATTACAGGTGCTGAACTAATCCCGAGCAAGCAGCTCGAAAGATTTGATCGAATCGACATCCTCATGACCAATCCACCATTCTACGAATCACAAGAGTCCATGCTCGAATCATCACGCTCGAAATCTCGACCCGCAAACTCAAGCTGCACGGGCGCTCCGGTCGAAATGATCACCCCAGGCGGCGAAGTGTCGTTCGTGAGTCGTCTGATCGACGAATCGACCCTCAGCACGAATAGGACACGCATCCAATGGTTCAGCGCCATGCTCGGCAAATTGTCGAGCGTTGGTTTCGTGGTCGAGACACTCCGACAGAAAAGGTGCACCAATTTCGCGGTCACAGAGTTCATACAGGGACAAAAGACGAGAAGATGGTGTGTAGCCTGGAGTTGGTTTGGCTTTCGACCCAGCAGTGCTGTAGCGAGAAGTGTTGGTTCAGGCGTTGAGAAGAAGTTCTTGCCGCCACCTACGGATATCGAGTTTGACGTGCACGCCGACATGGCTACATTGGAGATCAGAACCGGCGAGGAGATTGGAAAGTTGGATGTGCTTTGGAAGTATGTTCCTGCTAGACGAGTGGGCATGCTGATGAGCAAGGGTGGGGATGTGTGGAGTAGGAAAGCCAGACGGAGGAGGGTACACCAGGATCACGAGATGGCCGACCGTGATGATGATCATGAGAAGGACGAAAAGGACGAAGAACAAGAGCCGGCGCTTGTGGCTAGGATCACACTTTCTGCTGCCGTTGTCGTTGACAGTCGAGTAGCTGGGTCGGCGAAGACGAACGTCCATATCAGACATCTACAGGGGCAGGACTCGGTGTTGTTTGAGAGCTTTTGCGGCTGGTTGAAGAGGAAGATTTCATGAAGCCAGAGCCGCCCCTTAAGCAGCACTCGTCGTCACATCAACAACCAAGGAGAAATGTTCTACCTTGCTCAACCATGACAACGCCGGCCTCTGCGCTATTATTCACATTCTCTACGGTGCCCGCAGCACCTACAGTGTCGGCTTCTTTGGTGTCACGTACCGGTAGCCACCAAACCAGCACCGCTGTTGAGTTGATATCAATCCTGCCACACCCTCCCACCACCTTTCTCACGATTCGCCAGGCCACACCTCACCGCCCGCGAAAATATCAGCCCTTCATCAGTTCAACTCGCGAAAAATATGGTCACTATTAAAGTGAGAGTGAGATATCGTCACAGATGTGACTACAAGAGTCTCTGCACTGATTTAGTAAGGAGATCTAGGTGATTCCAAGTCTGAGTACTAGGTGATCCTGTTCTCCAAAGAAAAGAAACGTCCTACCAGCCACATGAAGGTATTATCACTGTCTTCGGCATTAAATGGTCTGGTCAGTTTCTCTCTATCGCAGAGTTACCTTTTTTTCGACTTTTTGGACTTTTCGAGCGATTGAAGATGAGTTTTGATGATATTTTGGTGTTGTGGGAAGTCCATGGAGGCGGTGACCCGGATAAAACTACTCGCAGTCCATGTACCTCACCTCGCTGCCACGATGCCATTAACCGCCTCGTGCGCAAGAACCTCCCATGGCTAGGAGGTACTCATGTCTTCATGTCATCCACCGTCGCTTTGCCCTTGCAGGCGTCTGTCTAACGACGAAAATGGGTTCCTCCGTGTTTGCCTCCAAAGTTGTTTCGGCTTGTGAGACTCCGGCCTGAAATAGTAAGGGATTGACTGTGGGCATGGCTCTACAAAGTCGGGGCAGATCACTTTTAAGTATCTGCCCTTGTGATGAGTTTGTCGGACGGCGTCACTTGCGATGTAGATAATCTTCTCGCGGTCGGCCAAGGACCGTATCGTCTCGGAACTTTCCTTCCACGGCTTGTGGAGGAAATCTACTTACTCGTGAGCAACAGCGTAGCGCTTGCCGTAGGAAATCTGTTCCCTTCAACATGATTTCGACTTGCATTATCGAAATAGTACGAGGTGACGATAGCCTATACGAGCCGATTCTCCGATAGTGGCCACGGTCGAAAGTGATGAGACACCTCGCAAGCCGTAGAGTGACGGTGGAGCCAAGACGGGTTCAAAACACGCCGACTTCACATGCGAGTTCAATGCGAATGATCCACAACATTCCTATCCCTTCTTACAATCATCAACAATTCAGACTCTCGAGCCTCGAAGGCCGCACTATCTCGTCCAAGTAGAGCCCAAGGAAAGATCGCCGTGCTCGCTCCATGATGCGTCCAAAAAGCTCAGGCGCAGCAACAGGATGACCGTTCCCATATTGGCCGCTTGGCCTGGCAGGCCGGTCGCGTGCGTTGCAACGAGGTCACCACCAGTGTCGACGCACAGCGACTCTGAGTGGACAGCTCTATACTCGGAAATCGAGCGACTGTACATCCGCCAACGCCGAAAGCTACGCTATGTCATGCAATACATGGAGCGTGAGCATGACTTCCAGGCAACGAAGCAGATGTATAAGAAGCGATTCACCAAATGGGGTTTCCAGAAGAACTATAAGCGTTCCGCTGCAATTGCGTGCTCTTTGAAGACAGAGGACGACCGCGGAAGAGTGGCGAGCAGAAAGGCCAGCCCAACCGGAGAGCCGGGTCCCATGCCACCATCCCCTAGATTCGGCCACAGCGATGATCTGGCACTCATGTTCCTGAGCCGTGTGCGAGTATGGAGCGTGGCATTCTTTGAGTCGGTGCAATTCGGTGACGAGCTCCGGGCACCTCAGCAGCATGAGCTGCAGCTTTCCACAAGTCCGCTACGGTCTTCCGACGCCAAGGAGGTCAGCTTCGCTTTCAAGCTAGTGATGGACTTGCTCGACCGAGGCCATGGGGATTTGGCAGGCAGGATGGCCCGGAAGGCGTTCCTTCTGATTGAGCACATATGGCAACTTGAAGGGCCCGCGCTGATGTGGAACCTGCTTGAGATGATGCATCACATGGTGACGCTCCGCCATGCACAGCTCTTTCATATGCTGCTGGCCCATCTCATTGCACTGGCTGATGGCCAGATGCCGGAGACTCATCCGTTCCCCGCCATGTTGCGCGGCCTACGAGAACTCGTTGCCGGTCTAACAAGGACGGCATCGGCGACCAAGGGTTCTCCTTCTTTATCATCCTCATCCTCCGGGCCGTCTTCCTCAACCGGCAACGACGCGAAGCCATGCGGTACGACTCCGGAGCCGGGGATCCCCCTCCACACCCTTCAGACCTTGTTAGAGCGAGCTTGGATCCTCAACGCCGAGATTCTATTTGACCACTTTGATCCTCGCCTGATCCTGCTCTACTGCAGCGTCATCTGCGACTCCTGCTCGATCCTGCCCCCTTCAGGCATTGTCGGCATTGTGGATCAGTGGTTCAATCAGATCAAGGCGCAACCGCTGCTCGGCGTTACAGCCGTAAGTAACCATACCCAGGGACTTCTTCCGAGTACCTCCGTCGAGGAGGAGAGGATGATTCAATGTCTTCTCACTCCGCGAATGGATGCCTCGCCACCCCAAGACTACAAGTTGTTCCGCGAGAGGAGTCTCGCTGCACTATGGGAGCGAGGAAACTCCATTCTCAGCAAGGAGGCCGGCATCCCTGGTGACCCCAGCATGCTACTACCTATGCTGGCGGGAATGTTAACAGCGAAAATCCTTGAAGGTTTGCCTCTGACCGCTGAGCTCAATGCAAAACGGCCACGAATTCATGCGGGGCATCTCGCATGTGCATTGAAGGTCTTGGTCGACCTCGATACCGAGCATGGGGGCGGTTTACGGTCATCAAACCTTGATACCATTGAGCGAATTCGCGCCATGGTGGCTCTCCGGGAATATGCTGAGGGGCAGATGGCTCCCCAAGTCATACGGGATCTGTGGCTGCTGCAGGACGCGCTCACCGCGGCCGGCGAATACGCAGAGGCACAGGCAGTGGAACGAGATGCGTATCGTCGAATGGACCTGTACATCCAAGATGTTTCTGTCGATCCCACGTGAGCACTGGATGCTTATTGATGCTACTACCTACGTCCTGGGTAGGTGCTCTAGTATGTACCATGACAGAATTTGAGGAGTTGGTCTTGCATAGTGCTCCAGCCTGGCGAGACGAGACGGATATGTCCAATGTCAATGTCCTAGCACAAGCCCTCCCCAGACACTCCATACACGCCACGCATCTTGTGTACACGGCTCGAGTGGAGGATAGGCCAATCACAAAAGGCCACCGGCATACTAATACCGAGAATGCATTTTCCTCACACGAGAGAGGAGATCGTTGAAATGTACAGGTACTATGTAACAGAAAACAACCTAACCCTCGGAACCATCAACCACAACAACAACTTGCCCTTCCCCAGGTCGCGGCTGGCGGACCCCATGGACAAGGCTTGGGGATTGCTGGGAGCAGACGACAACTCACCGTGCGGTGACATGAGCTAGCCGATCTGCATCTCTACGGGACCTTCGCCCGGTACGCCGGTATGACTGGGCAGCTTGCTCATGGGGATGGCCAGTGAGCACACAAAGGCGACACCGCAAAAGGCGAGCGCGACTGCGAAGGCGGCCTTGAGCCCGACCATGTACGCCTGGAGAACGCCCGGAAGTACGTCCGGTGCGAAGACATTATGCAGGTCGGTGGCGCCAGTCAGAAGTACCAATGCTGGCTGGACCCCCGGGGCCGTCTTGGGCAGAGTGGCCAGCAGCCGGTTGACAAAAGCTGCTTGGCCCACCGAAGTGCTGAACGCACCTCCAACGGTCTGGAAGAACAACAGGTTGGCCGTGACTGCAGCGAGGTCGTCGGGGCCCACGTTTGCTTGGGCAATGCTCAGTCCGTGCATCATGGCAAAGGCCAGAGTGGCGCCGACAAACAATTGATATCCCACCCATTTGGCGGTCGGGGTGCCGATGTCGAGAGTGTAAATCAGGCCCAGGGCGACGGTCGATAGCAGGGAGCCGACGAACATGACCTGCTGCGGCCGACCGGTTTTCATGACGACGGCTCCTCCGGCCAGGGCGAAAACGGCCGCGGCAAGGACGAGAGGCAGGTTATTGACGCCAGATTTGATGGCGCTAGCGCCGAGGATGCTCTGGAAGTATATGGGGAGGTAGTACAGGAGGACAAGGTAGCTGCCCATGAAGAAGAACTGGTACGGGGCCGTGGCGGAGAGGGAGCGCTGCTTGTACAGTCTCGGTAGCATCATGGCATAATCGCCCAGCCAGATCTCCCATGCCACGAGGGCGATGGCGACAAGACCAAACCCGACCAGGAGACCGATCGTCACGCTGCTGTTCCACGGATGCGAGTTTCCTCCGTACTGAAGAGCGAGTATGAAGCAGGTGATGCTTCCCATGGCCAGAGCCACACCTACCGGGTCGATGTGCAACAATTTGCGCGTCCAAGTGACCTGAGGAGGTGCTGCAGCCGCGGGGAGGTGGAAGAAGAAGAAGACGGCGACGGCGGCGACTCCTCCAATCGGCAGGTTGATGTAGAAGCACCATCGCCAACTGACGCGGTCGGTAAAAGCGCCACCGAGAAGTGGTCCCAACACGGCCGCAATAGCATATGTCATTCCAATCACGCCCATCATCATCGGTCGCTTTGCTGGCGCCACAGTAAACGAAACGATACTGGTCCCGCCGACAGAGAGGCCCGCGCCGCCTAACCCAGCAATGGCCCGTCCCACGATCAAAGTCTTGGAGTTAGGTGCCACGCCACAGACCAGACTGCCGACCTCGAAGATGAGCATGGACACCAGAAAGCTCCACTTGAGGTTGTAGTACTTGTATATCTTGCCGGCCGAAGTCTGAGCCGCGCCAAACGTCATAAAGTATGCGGCGGCATACCATGACACGTCGCTGAGGCTGTGGAACTCGTCCGTGATCTTAGGGATTGCAGTGCCGACGATGGTCTAGAAACGGCGGCTTAGTGTCATGCAGGTCGAATGGGAAGGGAATGCATACTTGATCCAATGCAATCATGAAAACGGCGACGAGAGACGCCCCGGCGAGGAGGACGAGTTTCAAGCCATGAGGATACTGGTCGTCGGCCAGGGCATGGTCGGCCTTTTCTTTTTCCTCGCTAGAGAGTGCCACGGCGGTGTCGCCGTCGCCACTACTAGCGCGAGCTTTGTTTGCGTCGATGGTATTTTGGGTCGAGGACGTGGGCGAAACGGTCTCTTCAACAGCCATGGTCGCATCGTTGTTTCGTCTAGCCGTCATCTCTCAAGGCGGTGTATTCGTTAAGGGGGCCTGATGATGGCAGAAGACAAACGGGATGCAGAACCAAGACAGGTAGGAAGTGAAAGGTGATGGGTATCACGGACAGATATACTTATTATACGAGATGCAGAATAGTCACGACCTGGGAGACGGTAACCCCGTTTTGGACACGACATGCTGCATCATCTGTTCGTGTTCGTCCGAACTCACAAGCCCACAGTATGCTCGGCACAAACATTCGACCGTCGGATACGAAGTTCTCGACGCCTCTCAATGGGTTGCGTGAGAGGTATGTCCTGAATTGGACAGTACTCGAGATGTCAAGGAGACCAACGAATGCTTCGGCAACCAATCAGAATTCAAGAAAAAGTTCCTGCAGGACTGACGCCGATCATGTGGATCGTCATGCATTGGCATCTCCTGCGTTCAGGCGACAACAACCTTGCCAGTGCGAGAAGTTCACACGGCATCTCCAATCTGTGGCTGGCTCCAGCTCCATGACTCTTTCTCGCTCGGAGTCCGCTTACAGTATCAGTAATATCTCCTCTCTCCTTGAGAACTCTACGGAGATCGTCCGCCGCAGGCACAGCGACTGTCCGAGCGAATGAGATGCCGTGAAAAAGTTCCTCCCTAAGGGTTTCAACCACCAGAACACACTACCGTAGTACCTCACATACACAGTATGAATCACAGCCATGCTTGATTGATCCAGTCCAAGCGTTTCGTCAACTTCTCGTCCGCCATGGTCCACGTCCGATCGAAGCCGTGCTCGCTAGGTTCATCATGAATGACATCGAGAATCAGCTCGGTCGACCACGAATTCTGCAGGACGGCTTTCTCAAAGGCTATCGACCCTTCCGGCGGCACGCCTGTGTCGTCCTTTCCCTGCAAGATCCATCTGCCAGATACTCTCGTCAGTCGTCAGTCTCTCACAGATCTAGCATGCAGCTATGCTCTTGTGGAGGGAAAAGGGATGAGGAAATGAAACTTACACTTTCGTCGGCAGACCGTCCGTCTCCAGCGGATCCAGAACCCGAGTGAGAGGATTCGTCCGCGGATCCGATTTAAAGAAGGTACCCAATTTGCCTCGTTTCGCCATCGAGCGCGTAAGCAGTCTGCCCTCCGCGTCGACGCGGGTCGTCACGCATCCGGCCGTGCGAGCCTGCTCGATCTTGCGGTCGAGCACATCGCCCTTCCACAGTGTCCGATCCTCATCTTCGCTGAGCTGGGACTCGGGTGGCCCAATGGTGAAATGGTCCATCAGGCAATCTACCATCGGGTAGACGAGGATTGCGGCGCGGATCTGGGCGTGGTGGGTGAGTGCGAGATGGGCTGCATTGAAGCCACCGGCTGAATTCCCCTCTAGGAGGATATGGTTGAGATCGATGGAATGCTTGCTCAAGGGTGTGTGAGAGGCAATGATTGATGGGAGGGAGGAGTGGACCCAGAGCCAGAGGTCTTCGAGGTCGGAGAGAATCTCGGCGACGCTGGCGGACGGGAGGAGTCGATGGTCCGGTGAGATGAGGATGGCGTTGGTAGATGCCGCGTAGCTGGGGAGCCAGGAGGCCATCATGAAGTAGAAGTTACGTGCGCCTGCGATGAGATAGCCCCCGTGGTAGGCGATGATGAGAGGATGTTTGCCTTCTTTGAGGCCCGGTGGCAATACTATGTCGACTTTGATGGGGTGGGGGCCGACTTGTTTGAATCTGATCGGGTGCTTGTGAGTTTAACCAATCTAGGTCGGGTGTTACTTGAAACTGGTATGGGGGACTCACGTTTCTGTTGTGATCTGACAGTCGGCCCATGAGACGTTTGAGGTACTAGTAGCCATGGTGAATGTGCTATCCTTCGAAGTGTTGAGGATGGGAGTATGTCAAGGATATTGGCGAAGATGAGGAGCACTGTAGTCCTGATGCTGAGGCTGAGGGATTGATGCTAGACTTGCTATGATGCTACGACCCGAGAAGTAGATATATACCACCATCATACTGCCATGATAGCCGTATTATACTTATCATGTCGGGTGTTGTTGCAAAAGGCGCGTATCTCGTTCTTCGCTCTTTGCGACCACCACGACGTATTGCAAATATAACATAAGCAACACGGCTTTAACAAGAACCGAGCCGTGAACTTTGACTCTTTGAGGGCGATCGATTGGCTGCATCGCAAGAACTCAATTCTCAATGGGGTAATAGTTGAGTCGCTATGAATCATAGGTAGGTACAGTGGGGTGATGTTCAGTGGGAGTCATTGTCGTCTCAGTTGAGCGGCGTAGCGCTACTCCGTAGTTGATCATAACTCTCCGCGCACCTTCCAAAACTGCAACATGGTGTTTGTACCAATTAGAATGAGATTATACTTTGTACATGAAGGAGTCCGGCACGGACGTCGCCGCCGATGAGTGCCTGTATTTCAAGATTGGCACGTTTACCATGGCGACTCAATACAGGACTGGACGTCTGTACGTTGACCAGCCTCATTCCAATCGTAATGGACCTCACTTCATTGCATTTCGCTACCAGGACACTACTACGACCTCCGTGAGACCTTTGCTGGGAGGCTACGGGTACTTATTCCTTCAACTCATCAATCTCCCCCTTCAACCGCTCCCAAGCCTCGCCCCCTTCCCAGGCCTTCCCTCGTCCCAGCACTCTTCTCGCCGCACTCTTCGCTTTGAACCTCCACTTCGCCTCGACTTGTCCTCCTGTCCTCTCTCGCTCCGTGGGCCCGAGGTCGCGATACTTGCGCATCAGCCAGATCGTCTTGTCAACGACACTACCCCACTGCTTTTCAGACACGTTATCAAATTCCTCCACAGCCGACACCTGCGTCAGAAACGCCCGCCATGACTTCTCAGCGTATAGCAGTGCTTGGGCAGGTCGGCGGCGCCAAAGACTTACGTCGGCTAGTAATTCGTAGAGCGTCGATGATGAAGTTGCGAGTGGTACGATCTGCGTGTCAACTAGGCTTAGGAACGCTCTGGCTATGTGCGGCAGTTTTGACTTTCCAGGCCCTGTGTCGGTGGCCGGGGCCACGGCAGGATTGGTGTCATCATTTGCATCTGCTGCTTCCGCTGCCGTATTCTCGCCAACGTCCGTTGCCTCTTCCGATCCGGCTTCCTCGTCGGTAGTAGGGTACGCAAAAGTGCTGGTAATATACTCAACCAGCACTTTGAATATCGCAAGATCCACAGCACCCTCTCCTTCCTTTTTGGCGCGCAACTCGATGACCCGTCCCATCGCCTGCACGATCTCCGCCCACGGTGTGCCCGCATGAGGAGGCAGACTCGCGGCAACGGTGAGATAATTATCCCAGATCCGCGCGTCATCTCGTTTCAGCGTCGCCGCGCGCCGTAACGCGCGCAAGGCCTCACGGACGTGCTGGTACGGATCCGGGACACTCGCCTGTGCACCATCATCTCCATTATCGACATCTTCATCGGCAAGTACAATTGAAGGTATTGGCGTGACGGTTGGCTTAGGTAGTTTGAGCAAAGAGATAGCCAAATTCGACCACGCCTGTGCATCGTCATCCTCGAGCTGCACGCACCGAGTAAATGACTGAACCGCGCCTAGATAGTCCTCGAGTTCCAATTGTGTGCAACCCAACGCGAACCAACTTTGGCGATCGATTCGTGATACACCCAACGCAAGCAGATACGCGTCTCTCGCGGACTGAAACTCCCGTCGTTTCGCATGATACCTTGCTAACGACCGCTGAGCACGTGCGTAT
Source organism: Exophiala viscosa (assembly GCF_022695815.1). NCBI lineage: Eukaryota > Fungi > Ascomycota > Eurotiomycetes > Chaetothyriales > Herpotrichiellaceae > Exophiala > Exophiala viscosa. Next base: position 919,723 of record NW_026944355.1, on the reverse strand, counting down.
CTGTTTCCTGACACCGTCCATGCGAGATTGTAGTACTCCGGCTGCCCATCAAAATCGCCTAGGATGGAGAGTAGACGTGGAGTGTCGGCGGGTGAGGGTTTGCGTAAGCTCTCTTCCCCTGTCTTAGCCGTGGTGCTCGTGTCATCGAACACAAGGCCACGCAAAAGTTTCGTGGCTTCTGCTTCACGATCCGTCGCAGCTAGACACAGCGCGACTTCGGCGTGCATGTGCAGACGTTCGTAGATTTCGAGTGCCGTCTTTAATCCGCCCATGTGCGTCCAGCGCGCGGCGAGTTCGGCTTCGAGTTCCCATCTGTATGGCGGTGAGAGCTGGTAAATGTACTTCAGGCGTTCGGCTGGGGTGGCTGATTCGGAAGGTTTGGGCCGTGGGAGGAATGTTGTCGCCGTTGAGTCTAACGTAGGTCGTCCGGCAGTATTACTCTCGCTGGCTTCCTCTGTCTTAGATGGCGTGGTCTCAGCAACAACCTGATCAACCAACGCCTGTAGCTGCAACAATCCTCGCTCTGCAGTCCGGGAGCGGTACCCTTCAATCCGACTTCGCACAAGCAAAGCCTGTGTATAGACCTGCCAATTTGAGGAGCCGCCCTCGAGCACGCGCGTCGCATAGGGCAACGTTTCTTCTCTGATCAGTCCATCATCCGGCGACGTATTGGTTATGGAACTCGCCGTGGCGAGAAGGATGATGCTGTCCACTGGCGAGAGCAGTGGTTGTGGCGCCGCTGGGTCTAGAGATGCTAGTGTCTCGGGAAGTGACTCTGAGATCTTCGTCATGCTTGACTCGATTGGGGCATTGAAGCGGATTTGTTCGAGCAGGGTGTCGTCGTTCAGGGGCAGATTCGTGGGTCTGGTAGGGACGTCTTCTGTCGATGGAGGTTGTGATGTTGAGTCCAACGGATTAGTATGATCGGTGCTTGTGCCGTTGGTTTCTTGCTTTTGCTCTTTCTCTTGTTGCTGCTGCTCCTCGTCGTTGTCCGGTCCAACCTCACCGTCTCGACTCCTCGCCAGCACGACAAGCTGACTCGTCTCCTTCCCCTGGTATTTCGTTCTCTTGCCCAGCGCACCGGTCAAGGCAAATTGAAAGTCCCGCACGCCTGCCGCCCTCGCGAGGTCCGTCCTGGCGAGCGCATCATCGCCATAGTACGTCCTCACCACCGCTCTCTCAACCAGAAACTCGACAAAATGCTCCTCAGCAGCCGCAGCGTGGCCCTCAACTCGCGAGGAAAGCTGGCGCTCAAGGACCTCGGCATCAGCGTATATCCGATCCCTCAGCGTCGGCGATTCCTCCGAGAATAATTTCTGATGCCAAAAGTCCAATCTGAACCGCGCTCGTCGGCCGTTGAACCCCTCCTCGGCCAGCGCGGGATTCGAAAAGATTACTTGGGCCAGCCAGAACAGCTCGATATGCGGTGTCAAGTGGTAGGGCCGGATGCCATCGACAGCTAAGTACTCAAATAGTGACCGTCTCAGGGTCTCGAGCTCGTCGTGATATATTTCTGGGATGATCGTTGTCTCGGGGTCAAAGTCCAATGGTGGGCCTGTGCAATTGGATTGCAGAAATGCTTCGAGCGCCGTGTACCCGATCTTCATGAATGAAAGGTGTGTTAAGGCGTCTTGTAAGAGAAACTTTAGGCGTGAGGTGACGCCGCTGATGAAGGGTGTCTTTTCGGCGTGGATGGCTTCGAAGCCGAGCAGTTTGCGGGTTAGTGAGTCTTGCAGGATTTCCAGAAAGGATGATCCCATTTTTGGGTATGGGTAGAGGTGGTCCATCTTGCCGGACTGTCGAGATCAAAAGGTGCAAAGCAAGGTGACCTGCAAGGACAAACGACTCGTGAAGGGCAGGTTGTATTCCTCTCAGTGAGCGACACCGGACTCGAGGGAGAGTTGCTGTTTTCAGATGACCGTTCGAGGATTGTCGGAGAGTCGTATGCTCATACGCTATTCCGCGAGCTTCACGGTCCCAACGCCTCGAGGACTCTGATAGTACAATAATCTTGCTTCGCAAAGATCTTCCAAGCACGTAAAGTAAGTGATCAAGTCAAGTTGTATTAGAAAATGAGTATGCGCAATCCAAATAGTGTGCGACTTTGCGAGAAAATCAAGTGCTTTTCGGTTTTGGTGACAAAGAAATGGGTATCACAGTAGAAACAATCAGCACGTCCCAGCTCAACCTATACAGCAAGGGAATATGATGCGACTCAAGTATCAACAAGAAATGAATGTCGTTGTATCGTGCGCTAGAAGGCAATGCTGAAGGTTACAGTAATATGCGGGGAAGAAAGAAGAGCCATGTCGCCGAAATTTTTTGGCTATACAAAAAATGGATCAATGATCACGTAATCATCATCTTGTCGAGTCTCTATCATGTCTTCATTTCCTTCGCTGTCCAGATAACTCCCATGCTAATGCCGCTATTGATACACCAAATCCCACTGCGCAAATCCAACTCGACGTAAAACGAGGGTATCCCATCATCCAAAGTGTCCAAATGTCCAGACCCACCATATTCTCGCCCAGGTCTTGTTCTGGCGATCCACAGTTTATATCTTCTTTCCCGTTCTTCCAGCCTGAGCAGCTTTTCTCTTCCTGTACGCACTTCTATATTTGATGCGCCCCAGAGTGCCAACCCCGTACGCGATCAGGAACAAAACAGTCCATGATCCAGTGACGATAAAACCAATGGGGAAAATGCCGAATGTCCTTCCAGGCAAGACAAAAGGTGCAGCGGCAGCAATGGCGGCAGTCGCCACGGTAGGTGAAACCAGGCTAGTTTTGAAATCGTCCTTGAATTGACCGATGACGAACCACGCGCCATCGGACCCAGTGACGTTTGCTGTGATAGGATTACCAGACGAATCGACGGCGTTGAGTGTGATGGCTGGCAGCATGAGCGACATGACTTGAGTGTCGTTTAGTTTGTTGAGGTCCAAGTTGCTTTCGAATGTGCCGAACAGAGAGTATTGCTGAATCTCGGACACGTTGCTCGTATCTCGTTCCTCGACGTTTCGCTTCTTCCTCTTGGTTAATGACTGGAATGTGGTGCTGGCGGGATACATGAGTCCAATTTGTAGGTCGTTGACTGCAAGACCTTCAAAACTTCCCGTGGCCGGGAACATGGAGTAGAGTCGCAGATCTGCCGTGAAAACACCCTGTGTGGCATCGTATTGTATAATGTTGTAGCAGGCAGCCAGACCGGCTGGGTTGGTGACTGAGGTGAGTGAACCCAAGGCATCGACACAAGCAGACGCAATGGTCGCGTTGGTCATATTGTTGGGTTGCGCAACAGATAGAGTTCCGGAAGACTGAGGTTGTGGTTCTCGTCTTAGAATTTTGTCTACATCCCTTCCAATCTTGTCAAAATAGTCCCGTCTTCTGAGCGCATTTGGCAGATGGTTGATTGCCTTGGCTGAGAGAAGATCTGCATGAGTTGCCAGCAACAGGGCGGAGGTGATGACGTTAAACATATGCATCTTGTGTGACTTTTCGGTGCGGGTATGTCGCGTGGTACTGTGAAAATGAGCGAGGTTGGGAAGGTCGTCGAGACCGATGATCAATGCAAGCACTGCTTGTACGTCTAGATCGAAAAAAAAGATAGGCCACGACCAGCGATCGACCCTGTCAATGAGTGTGGTGGAAGCTTGAAGATGAATGAGCGAATGTGTGAGGTAGAAAAGAAAGGAAGATGGCCTGTGCCGGACGGAGAAGTGGTCTGAGTGTGGGAGGAAAAAAGAAGGGCTGGACCAGTATAAAACAGTTTGTGTAAGGGAAGAGCCCCATGATCCTTCCAGGGAGTGTTTGACGGGTTACATTGTGGGTTGGCCAGAAGCATGGAGTATGAAACATGGACCGTCTGATTGAAACGCAGCAGATGGCAGTTGGTAGCGAACCGCTGGCCGTGATGGTCAATACTCTACCAGGAGAAAGTAGAACCTCGGTACAATACCTTTTGGCCATGCTAGATCAAGGGGTAGATATACTTGGCGATGACTTCTTGAAGCCAAACAGCGATGAAGGAGAGATTCGCCCGCAAAAGGTGATGAAGATCTGGTGTAAGGTGTGGGAGGAGAGAATTGTCTTGTGCTCCCTCTCCTTTTACAAGGTCAGAAAAGGAGCAGGGGCCAGGGAGTGGCACAATAGGCTAAAAAAGGAGGCGTCCACTCCGCGCGTCTCGGGTGTGTTTTAGCGTGTAGTTTAACGAGCCAAATGAAACATCCACTTACGAGATCAAGGGCTTTCCAATGCGCCAACAACCGCCAGAATCTACTCCACGAAACAAATACACGGCACATTCAAGGCATCTTCAGAGCCAACCAAGTCCAGAATGACCAGAGTCACGACCATTGGAAGTAAACATGGAGATACGTACCCCTCGTCCGGAACACCGAGTCCTCACCCGACCAGCGCGACGAGGCTGGGAAAGTCAATGCGCGCTCAGACCATCACACATCAAACCCGTCACGTTCAATCCAGAACATTCAACACTGACCACAAGGTCCACAACTGACCAAGGCACCGGTACTCGGCACAGGGCACGATTTCTCGCAGAAGACACGGCCAGCTTATCAGATTGCGATTCAACATGCTCCATTATGATACTAACACTAACAACCCCTTGTTGAAACATACCACCACGTGTGTAACATGGTACAAGCTGCTGATAGAAGCACCGACATCAATCACGCTCGTAAACCTCGAGGGTAGACTGACCACTATACAATACCAGCCACACATATTGCTTTCTGTTCGTCATGATCGTAACCGGATATCATGTCCTCCTTCAATCATCATCTTCAGCCACTTGACCCTTGCACCATTCTCAGAAACTCCCGCACCCTGCCCAACTGCGAATTGCCACTCATCTCCTTCTGCTCGCTGATAACCGCTTGCACCAGGTTATCCAGTAATCCATCCACTTTATCTTCATCCGCTCCTGTACAGAGACTCACAATCTTCTTGTACCGTTCTTCCAGCTCGGCGCTCCTCGCCTTGAGTGTCTTGGCCATCTGCTCCAGCTGCTGATTATGCCGTTGGTAGACCTTGGCCCGCCCACTCAAGACCTCACTTCGCTCCAGACACGACAAAAACTGTGCCTGTTCTTGGGTCATACTCAGAGGGTCGGTCTCGCCGTCAGGGAATAACTGTGCCACCATCGGAAGTTGTCCATCCAGATCAAGCCCTTTATCGGCCTGTCCAACCGCCACACTCTCTTGTATCGGCGAATCCATTTGACTTTGATTGAGTTCCGCTCGTACTTTCGCCGCCGCTTGACGCAGATTGTTGATTTTCTGTTCCAACTCTTCTTTCTCGCGCACTTTGGCTCGTGCTTCATCCAGCCGCCGTCGCTCTTCTGCCAACGATGACCCCGACTCTTTCAGTGCAGCATTTGTTTTGTCCAGTACTTCCTTCTTTTCCTTCATCTCAGCCGCAAAGTCGGCCTCTGATTGTGACAACACGTTTCGTATCGCTAACCAAAGTGTTAGCAAATCGCCACAACATCACGTACAGGCAGGGCTGCTCACAAGTCATGAGTCCTTCTTGAGCCTCCTCGAAGGACTTCTGTGGTGACCCATTGGCCACTACTGGCGCCTCAAACATACTCAGATTCTGCTCCAGCATCTGGCTGTTGACGTGGCTGCCGACACCAAAATCAACAGGAGCAAGCCCACCACGATTGCCAACATGAGGATCTGCCCCCACTTCAATCAACTGATCAATGATTGTAGTCGTGCTGGTTCGTGCCGCCAAATTCAGTGCTGTATCGCCAGCCTTGTCTTGAGCATTGACAATTTCGGTCATGAATCTCGCCAATGTCATTCTACTGTCTTGGGTTTGGCCGTTCGCTCCGTTGATACCGTCAAAAGACATGGACGCTTGAGCATTGGCGCCTTGTTTGATGACATACTCCAGCAGCGACTCCAGATAGTATTTGCCAACAGCAGCTCGTCCTTTCATGGCGGACGACACCGCAATATGGTGAAGTATGGTCCGACCTCGACCGTCTCTGACCTCGATAGTCGAGCCAAGCAGCTCCAGGAGCGCCGGAAATGTGTTTTGGTCCAGATTGTTCCGGGCTTGACAGGCTGCGATCAGCGCTGTCTCACCGCCACTGTTTGCCCGCTTAATGTTGAAACCCTTTTCCAGCAGCTTCCGAACCAGAGGTATCCGAGCCAGTGTTGCCGCCCAATGCATCACAGTATTACAGGAGCCGTCGATGGGAAGTTCAAATTCGTCGCCGCTAAGCCGAAGAAATGCTGGGTGATCTTCAAAGTCTGTCCGCGAAGAATCGAGGAAGAGGTCAAGCAAAAGTTCCTTCTTTTGCTCTTCAAGCGGTCCCGACGGGTAAGGTAGCGGTTCAAGCCCATACGTCACCGGGTCGGATGCCATGAAAGACTGTGTCGGTTGCGAGAAGAAGGAAGCGTCAGCGTCGGTTGCAGTGCCGTCTGCCAGTGACAGGTCCATGGTCCCATCATAAGGTGCAGCCAGAAATGATGATTGTGGTGAAGGTCGGATACGTTTTCGTGGTGGCTCCTGCGCATCGGTCGTAGGAAAATCTGCAAAGCTGGCCCCCTGACTCATGATCCCACCGTTGGTGCCAAAGCTGTCTTGGGAAGTCATACTCGGCATACTTTGCTGACTGGCTCCCTGACCGTACAGACCATCTGTACCATAGGTAAAAGACTGTGATTGAGATTGAGACTGTCTCCGTGGTCCAACCGAGCGTCGGCCATCCATCTGACTCGGTGAATCCATCCGCGTTCTGTTTAGAGCGTGGATAGCGTTCGCTGCTGTGCTGGACATGTTTTTGAAGAATGTGCCTCCTGAAGATTGTGTGATCGGTCGTCCATCACCACCATACATCCTCTTTCTCTGAGCGGCCATGGCCTGTTCTTTCGTTGGTGTTTCCATGCCCTGACCCATGCCCGGCATTCCGTCCGAGGTGATATCGTACTCAAACAGTGGCAGGAGGTGTTGCTCAACGCCATATTGTCTGGCAAACTCGCGGCCTCGCTGGTAATTGACCCAGGTACCCTGATATTTTCCGTACCCGCCTTGGACCTTTTCATGTTCGCCCGTGATCTCTTTCTCAAGCACTTTGGTTCTTTTGCCTTTATCAACCCCAGCGACTTTCAAGATTTGTGTTGCATTCAACCATGAGTCCGCACGACGTCGCATCACGGCTATACCGTTGACTTCCATTTCGAAGACGGAGACATTAGAATAGACGGCCTGATTAAGAGTCAGCATGCAGCCACGAGAGCGATCCTGTCAACGCTCACCGTATAGATCTGTGGTTTTATACCATTCGTATAAAAGGTTGCTTGCGGTTGTGGCGGTGGTTGAGGTTGGGGAAAGACGTTCGCTTCGGCATAGCCGCCATAGTTAGTCGGGGCGCCCATCATACCTCCATTCGGCATCGGAGGACCACCATTCATACTGTATGCCATCTGTTGCTGTTGCTGGTGTTGCGAAGCAGGTCGGGGAAGCGGCGGAGTCGGTGCAGGTGTGGTATTGACAGAATGAGTTTCGAAACTGCCCAGGGGAGGCGGTGGTTGACCGAACGAAGCGTTCATGGAACTTGAATGGCCATGTTGAGGGAATGATGGAGGCGGTTGCGCATATATCCCGGGTTGTAATCCTCCTGCGGCCATCATACTGTGAAAGAAGTATTGTGATTGTCCTTGGTGCTGGTGTCAGGACATATCGGGCGCAGTCTGCGCTATCAAGGTTTGGTCGGATAATCAGGGGACAAGGAGACTGCGATATTGCACCAACCCAACTCTTTCACAGCTGTAAAACAGATGGTCCTGCTGGCAGTGAGATCGATTTCGAGTATATGCGACAAGTCGGGCTGCAGTGACTGCAAATGTGGCCGGTGCACGGGTCGAGATGGGTTTATCGCAGAAACGAAGGGCTCGTCTTCGGCGTTCAGGGATTGTTGAGCAGCCCTCGCGGGTTTGTCGCCGTGAAGGTGGAATACACTCGATATCGCTGCTCGAATACAGTAGCCAGCAAATAAGTGCAGTTCACAAGCTGTGTGGATCGTCACTGGCTGATCTGTGGCTTTGCACTTCCTTTTCGCGCGACAACGGTGTGTCGAAATTGGTTCACGGTCGTATTCTCTGGAAGTGGGGGTGAGGTGTGCTATTTCGCGACGCGTTCTCCTATCCCCTTAAAGTGGTTAGCGCATCAAAGCCAAGGCAACTCTCTTGACTTGACTTCACTTGTCGTCCTGTAGATGTTCTTCTTGTATCCATCTATCAAACATCTCAATCAATGTGTAGACAATCTACCACTCACCCGCTTCGTTACCATCCTTGAGATTTTGATCTGCATGTGCGACTGCAGGCTCAAAATTGGTTGAGCAACGCTGAGTGAGGCAATGCTCACGTACAGACCATTGATTTCATCGCTCTTGTTTGAATGCGTTGCATGCTCTGCTGTCTTTAGCGACTGTTGGTTCTTACTTCTTGCATTTCAGCGATAGCGAACAGCCAGCGCGAACATCGCTGTGTTTCCCTTCCTTTGCTCACTCGATCGATGACCTTGCTGCTCGCTCCGGACTAACTATCCATGGAGCTGTCACAGACAGACAGCATCTGTGAGAAAGCCCATTCACCGAGAAAATATGATACTTATTTGCAAGCCAGGGAGCCCAGTTGATTCGGCCAAAAAGGAAATCCGTCTGGTTGAAATAGAGCCAAGCAGCGAATTTGATGCTGAGATCTGCTCCAGATTCTGCTTTGTCTCTCTAGACCATGATCCCCTGCCTCGCTATACCGCTCTATCCTACGCTTGGGAAACTGCTTTGACCACAGAACAAATAAAAGTGAATGGTGCCGCTCTAGCGGTCACGCCAAATCTGGGAAGAGCTCTAAGATACCTGCGGAAAAGTGACACCACAGTGGCCTACTGGATCGATGCAGTCTCTATCAATCAAGACGATGGGGAGGAGAAGCTGCAGCAAATTCGCCTGATGGCAAATATCTATCGGTGCGCGCAAACGGTCTGCATTTGGCTGGGGGAGCCGTCAGAATCTAGCCCTTTGGGTATGTCTTTGATTGGGGGCAGGGCAATAGAAGGCGAACCTCATGAACTGCTGTGCGGACAAGCCTTGACAACTGAATATGCTGTTGAGTGTGCTCAAGCCCTCAAGGAGATTTTATCCCGTCCCTGGTGGTCAAGACTTTGGGCAGCTCAAGAATTTGCTCTCGGATCTGCCTCAGTCTTTATGTGTGGCCGGCAATGGTTCGATTCGACACAGCTCATTAAGGACGGTACCTTAAACATGATCGTCTCAATATTGAGTATCCGGGGTGTACCTGCAGAGTCGCTCATGTTACTGAAGTATGTTGGGTCGATCAGCTTGACCCAGACTACAGCCATAAAACGACTCTGGGATCTAATGCCGTCGCAGAAGCCTTCAGGAAGGGCAGAAATCTTTTGCGAAATCCTGGATCAATGTACTACCAAGCTGTGCTCCGATGACCGGGACAGAGTGTTTGGGCTGCTCGGGCTGAGCCCAGAGTCTCTGGCTTTGAGTATCGACGCAACCTACGATAATTCCATGACAGAAGTCTTCGAAAGTCTTACGATCAACCTTCTTCGACATCTTGACTCCCTCCTGGTGCTGTTTACGGCAGGAGTAGGACACCCCGGAGATGTAGAATATCGCTCAGGAGTACGAGTTCGATTAGAAGACCCCTATTTGCCGTCATGGGTACGAGACTTGAGACGGCCCAGACTTGAATGGATGTTTCCTCCATGGTACGGAAAATACAGGACTCCTTTTAACGCCTTCGCAAGCAAGGAGTGGACATACCGCTATGCAAACAATCAACTGATGCTCAAAGGGCTACGTATTGGAAACATTCCAGCGGTTGGACTGGGTACGGTCTGCCAATCGCACTTCTATAGGCCAGGCGAGCAGGCTGATGGGCGGCGCGTTTTGCAATCATGGATGGCTCTTTGCGATGTGGCAGGTCGAGAAAGAGGCCGAGATCCATATCCCCACGGCGGCTTCAAAGCTGACGCGTTTTGCCGAACACTTTACGGCGACTTTAAGACGACTATCATCATGAGCGGACGCGGAGACTTCAATTCCGTCCGCCTGCAGGCATCAGATGTGGATGCCATTGTCCAGAGTGCTGACTGGGCAGAGAAGCTTGCTCAGTACAGCGATGAGGAAGGCGAACAGGAAGCATTCTCAATTCCACCCTTTATCATAGGAAGGCGCCTGTTTGTCACGGACACGGGGTACTTTGGCAACGGCGGTGCATGGATCGAGCCCAACGACCAAATCTTCATCATCATGGGTTGCCATTATTCAGTGATTCTACGTCCCACGAACTCGTTGCAGAGCTGCACAACATACAGACTCGTGGAGATATGCTACGTACACGGCATCATGGATGGCGAGTTATTTGACGGCGTTCCTTTTACCGGAAAGTCAGAAGACGAGTCCACAGAGGCATATCTTGAACGGACCGAACAGCTCGGTGACCATGTTATCGAGCCAGTCTGCCTCTGCTGACCGAAAACAAAGAGCGAGCAAGACGTATGATGATAATGCATGAACTTCCATCTCTTCGAACTTGTTTGATTGCCTGAGGAGGCAGACGTGTAATCGTTGGGATAGACCTCTTCACCAGGACTGGTAGGCTCATCAGGCCACAATGGTAATTGCAAGGACGCACAAGGTGATTCTCATAGTCGTCCAAAATAGAAACCGATGTCCAGCCAAAAAGCACAAGTGTCTGGTACTGTGATAGCACGAAACCAGACGCTCTAGGCAACCCTCGAAATGTAGCTAAAAAGTAAGGAGAATAGGAATAATTCCGAGAACACGTGGCCAGCAAAAACTCAGACCTCGAAAGACTGAGAAACCCCACGAAGAATTTTTTTCTACTGCCTGCATTCGAACTCATCTCCGACTTTAACTCAGTAACATAGTAGAGGAGAATAAGAGGTCAGATACTGGAAGGAAGTTCGCCGAGCAGGGCGGAACGCACTCGTCTCTCTAAGCACTAAACCATGTTTAAACTTGTGATCAAGTCGGTTCAGGAGGCTCAGAGCTGGAAGGGAGATTGTTGACCAGTTTCCACGGACTATAATAGATCAAGATGATAGTATATTAACAGTGAATACTTAAGAGAATGAAGGCCATCTTCACTCATCAACATTGATATTGACCTACGACCGAACAGGTTTAGCCTTTGTATGCGGTCTTTAGAACGGCACCGCGTAGGGTGGAGATACTCCATCGTCATTTTATGAATTTCCATTCCTCTATACAACCTTCAACCCTCCCGTCTCAATGCGCATGCGCACACCGATGATGGAATGACCACAACCCCAAGCCACCTCTACCGCGCCCTGCTCAGGGAAGCAACTTACCTCCCCCTCCCACAATGTCGGTCTACCACCAAATCCTACATAACCACATCCTTCCGTCGGTGGACGCCCAAGTACACAACGCCCAAAACCAACACCGGCAACGACATTGATTTCCTCAAACAAGTCCAACTCCTCTCCCGAGGTCGCAAATTCCTGTCGACTCTCAAACGCGCCAATGAAGGCTACACCACCCCGCTCGAGAAAGTCCTGCGCATGACATACGGACGCATCGGGCCCAGACGATACACGCTCCTAAATAAATTCACCTACCCTCCACCTCCACCTCCTCGACCAGTCTCGACTGCGCAGGATCTGTTCAGCGAACTAGAAGCCATACCAGACCTCCAAGACCCAAAAGCCTTGCCCGGAGCAGCAAACCACACACCCTCACCCCCTGGTCTGACCACCACACATGATCTATCTACGGCGCTCCAGGAGTTAAAGGACTTGAAACCAATTCGAAAACGAGACAAAGAGGACCCATCCCCAGAGAAATGGACACTCCAACCCCGTCTCGAAGCCCTCCTGACATCCCAAATCAACATTCAAGAGACCTTTGAACGAACGGGCCGGCGCGTGCCCAAAGTCAAGACAAAATTCAAGCCTCCCGAAACGAACATATGGGGTAAACCGCTACCCAAATGCCGCGAAAAGAACCTCAAGCATGAATGGTACAACAACAATCTGAAAGCCGCGCTACCGCCGCTGCCAGAACCGGAGTACCAGGAATTACACGACATGGTGACCGGCGTGAAGAAGATGCCATGCCAGCCCAAACGACGGACCAGGGCGCGCCAGTCCAGCGACCCCAAAGAGCAGGAATTGCTCGAAAAGCAATCGTCTTTGGTCCTGGAAGGCCCCAAACCAGGGCCGAGACTCAAAGACTTCGAGCATGGCCGACCTCATAAGATTACGCCTCGATTGTTGCGTCGTTTGCTCGGCCGGACCGTCTTGAAGCAGAGTCCGCTTGTCAAGACCACAGATCCTGAAAAGACAAAGGCAGGCCTTGTCTTCACTTGGGACGATGGGTATACGGTCCCTCGTGTGGAGGAGAAGAAATTGATTACACCTACAAACAACACGCAGAGCAGTCTGCTGTTCGGTTAATGACACCCTGAAGGCTTGCACCAGCACTGCTATGAGCGCACACACTCGAAATCAAAAGAAAACTTTACAGGTATTCGAGCCTAGACTCATAGACATCATATTGCTATCCATCATGTAGCCCCGGCTACAATCACTATGCCGCCCAATTCAATGGTATCCGTACGCCTGACCCTGGATTGAGCCACTTCTATCCCATTTTCCGTGCCCATGGTAATACATTCGCTTGCCAAATCACACTTTTTGCAATTCGCTCGTCGCTATGCTGAAATCAAAAGTCAAAGTCGTCAGTCATTACCTCTGCTCATCATGATGGAGCTCCACCCAGCACGGCACTCAGTGCAATGTACCATGTCAGAGAAGCACCACCATCGATCCAGCTCATATCGAAGTCGTCTTGTGTGAAGAAGTCGTATGCTGCTGTAGGGTTAATGTTCGCAAAGTTCGCATATACAATACCTAAATGGTCGTGAGCATAAGAACTTGCAGGCAATCATAGTTGCTTACCTTTCCATCCATCTGTGATGTTCGTCGCATCCCTTACCGCGCCATCTGCAAAGTACGTCGTCCATTCTTCCGCCACAAATTGCTCTGCAGGTTATTAGTTTCGACTCCAATCCGTTCATACGTAGGATACATACGCGTTCTTGTCAACGTTGAGAATGGCATGACCGGAATCATGTGGATGCTAAGACATGTCAGTAAACCGCAGTTGATCTAGTGGTGCCAGACCTACCCTTGAATGTAACTCAGATCAGTACCAAAGTATGTCGTGTGATCAGCCTTGTTCTCAAACAAGATGCCTGTGACTTTGTTGCCGATAAACTCTGCAGGTTGATTGGTATTGTCCGATGTCATGAGGAAGTAACTTTGAAGACTGCGTGCCAGGACAGACAACATCAGATTACCCCGAGCCTCCATCGAAGCGTCACCAATGGTTTGACCCCACATCTTCAGACCATAGGCAAACATGGCATCTTCGGAAGACGACTCCTCATCCTTGCCATCGCCTGAGGAGAAAAGCCCTTTGGCCCATGAGTGACCGTGGTACCAATCGAAAGACCTAAAGACTGGAAAGTACTGGTCCAGCGAGCTCGGGTTCGACACATCGCGAGCTAGTGCATTGACATAGTCTTTGTTGTTGGTGAGCCACGTAGGATCAAGGTAGCCGATGACAGCAGCAGCGTGAAGGAAATAGCCATAATGGAAATGATGGTCATTGTAGTAGGAGTTGCCGAAGTCGTCGCCCGAGTCACCGGTAACATAGCTTGCTGAGGACACGATTCCTTTCCAGTCAGTGTCGTAGAGCAAAGGGTATATGTTCGAATTGTTGGAGAACACTTCAAAACAGCTCTCAAGTTCGAGTAGCGCAGTCTTTGCAAGATCCGGCTGGTCGGCCAAATCGTGCATTGTGTAGACCAACTGCGCGAATTTGCTGAGGGCCTTGCCACTGTAGTACATGCTGTTGAGGTTCGTCTGAGCAGACATGTTTTGAGAAGCTTCCGTGGCAGAGACATTTTGGATTGCGGCAATTGCCTCTGATGTGAGGTTAACAGTAGAGTCGGAAGAATTTGCAGGTCTCCAAGGGGCGAATCCGAGCGATGTAGGAAGTTCGTTCTCTTCCATTACCCAGTAGTCGGCAATAACTGCAGTAGAATTTCCACTGGTTGTTGTAGCTAGGGTCAGGTTTGTGACACTGGCTGCGGTGTCGGACTCGAACGAGTCAAGATGATGAGGTAAGGCAAACATGAGCAGTGTAGAGTTGCTTTTGTAAGCGCCACCTTTGGTCCACGATAGGCTGTACTGAGCTTTGCTGTCCTCAGCATATCCAGCAACAGTACCGGACGTCGGATATGTACCAGCAGCGTCGTCGTAGAGATACTCCATACTATCGTCTGGTAGTTTCGCAATTTGGATGTCACCATACCAATTGGCGGATCCTTGAAGCAATGTGCTGGAGACGAGTTGAAAGTTTGGATCAATACCGCTGGTGGGCATGGCATACAACAGCCAGACATGACCGTCCAGCAGGGTGATCTTGTACTTGAACACACCAGATTTGGGTTGCGCAGACTCCGTGACACTTCCGAAGAAGACGCTGCTCTGTATATTTGGCTGTAGATTGACGTACTGGCCGGTGACAAATGCCATGCCCTGGACGAGTGGCATGGTGAGTATCGAAGACGAGCCATTCGATGCTTGGAGGTGAACATTCGCAGACAAGACCAAAAGCGAGTCCGTGGTGAGGACAGTACTGGTGCCGAATTCCGCAGCTGACAAGATCAGCGATTGGATGCCTAGCGGATTGATATAATATTGGTCTGGAGAGTTCGGAATGTCTGTCTCTGCAGAGCCAAACGTCTTCTGACTGTCTTCGATGTGCGAGATAGCCATACCATAACTCTGTGCATTACCACTTCCTTGACTCCATGCTAAAGAATATGGCATCACAAAAGCAGGGAATTCCTGAGTGTCTAGCACAAAGTTCTGGTAGAATTTGTTCGTTTGAATTGGGCCGGTAGTGTTCTGGATCCCTAGACGTGGAACGGGATGACCACCTTCCTGCTCGATGTTCGACGGAGGTGAAGTAATGGCGATAGGCTCAAATATATCTTGTCCAGAGCAACCCATACTTAGCAAGCAGGTCGCAGTAGACGTCGGCAGATTACTGAGAGATCCTCCTGTGGTCAAGGTTGTTGCTGAAGTTGCGGTGACAGTAGTCGCTGCGGATAGTGTGGTTTCTACCATTGCAGTACCAGTGGACGTCAGGACTGTCGTACCATTTACTGACGTTGTAATCTCTGTTCCGTTCGTAGTGACAGTAGTGTTGAGAACAGTTGTTGCAGTGATCACTGCAGTCGTTTCAACTGGCACCGTCGTCACAGTCTGTGTCACTATAACAGTCTCGAACGTCGTCAAAGGCAGTGTGATGGTCTCGGTTACTGTACTGAGTGGGCCAGTTGCAGTTTCAGTGCCAAAGGAAACATCACTGCTCAGAGGTTGAATCGTTGCGGACGTTACCGTTGGCAGGCTTGTAGGGAATGGCTGCGACGCAGGATTTCCACCTGTCTCAAGGGAGCTGATGATAGTCTATTCAGGTCAGAATTTCCATCAGCTTCGTGGAATAAAACTCACTCCTGTCTGGGTAGAAGTCTGGTTGTTAGAAGTGGTCTCCACTGTCTGTGAAACAGGCACGCTGGTGACGGTGACAGTCTGAAAGCTCAAGTGTGGATCGACAAAGGTAATTGTAGACGAGTAGGATTGTGCATTTGCCGTCATGGGAGGTCCGACTTCATAGTAATGTCCATTTACGCCTACGGGAAGGAGGATGTCAGTTCTGACTCAAGGTCCAAGCCT
Source organism: Exophiala viscosa (assembly GCF_022695815.1). Taxonomy (NCBI): domain Eukaryota; kingdom Fungi; phylum Ascomycota; class Eurotiomycetes; order Chaetothyriales; family Herpotrichiellaceae; genus Exophiala; species Exophiala viscosa. Next base: position 903,851 of record NW_026944355.1, on the reverse strand, counting down.
ATTGTTCCAATCCATCGGAAGGTAAATACTGACCGAAAATGCGAGGAGAAGGTAGGGCTCCAGCGAGGAATGCCTGTGATAATGTTAGCAAAATTGGACACCATATCTCATACATGTTTTGAAGGGTCTGGGGGAGTATGATCAAGAGTTTTTGCCCATGTGACAGGGCAAGTGCGGTTAGAGAGATGAGTTGGGGGAAAGCTTTGTGGTAGGTCGGATGAGAGACGGTATGCTTTCGCTGAGAAGAGTGGTTTGTGGACTTTGTAGGATTGAGAGAGCGGTCTTGTAGAGGAGGTAGTGTGTGAATTCGCTATCAAAGCTATATTGAAGCAGTAAGAATCGACTTGGAAATTTTGACACTGGTGGTTGAATGCTGCTGGTAGCTGCTGATGACGACTGGACAACAGACTTCCAGATTGGGTAGGGCATGAGCCGGAAGAGACCCGGAGTGGGAGGGTCATGGAGGGTATCAGAGCATACCAGAGCAAGGCCCGTGTGTTGTAGCTTGTACATGTACGGCAACACCGTGGTCCGTGAGTATGGGCTCGAGCTCGGAGCCAGGAAAAGCGTGGCCTGGTGGACGGCGGCAACTTAATGTCGTAGCGCGAAGAGAGGGTAACCTCGTATGGATAGCGAATAGATGCGAGTAGTGTAGGAAAGTTAGACTGTAGATACGGAGAATGAGGCTGATGAGGGACAGAATGATTGGTTGTAAAAGGACTGGGAAGAGACGAAAGACGATGATCGTGTTAGCTGAAAAGATGAGGAATGTTGGCTGTTGCTAAGCTCGTTACTGCCCTTTTCGTGGACAGCATCTCTTGCTCGCTCCTACCTCGTGTGAGTATACATGACCGGATCAATTGCTTTGTCGCACGTCGTTGACTCTCACGATCAAGGATGAAAAGAGCGAAGAGATTCGTGCTGGCAATACACAGTATGAGGTTGCGGGGTGCCATGCTCCAGTCTGTCCGTCGAGGACGAGGCAGAATGAGTTCAATGCTCACAGCTAGAGCCGTTGACCGTTGCCATCTGGAAAAGACAAGCAACGGCGAGCTTCAGCAAAGTGACCCTTCACCGGGGACTCTGCGCGTTGGCGTTGTTTACAATTTTGACGTTGAAAGGTAATTTCGGGACAGGGACCAACTTGGAGACTAAACAACTAGTTGAACCTCAAATCCTCGGCAATCGGCGATTTTGACCGGCTTCCATCTCGGTTTGACGTGAAGATCAGGGTCAAAGCCAATCACGACGAAAACCTACGTTCCCCTTGGGAAGCCCTTCCGAGGACTAACAAGTACCGAGATATAGTACTTGCCCTAGACTCAATCACCAGTTCGCAACGATTACGCAAGCAGCACGCTGTAAGCACTGGAGGCCAAGTCTGGACAAATTGGGGTTCCGAGGGACGAACGTGTCCACCGGGGGCGTTCGCAAATCTCGCATCGTTTAGCCTACGCGGTACCGAACCATGGCTATATGAGTGATACCAACCAGCATCGAAATGAGCAGCCGGGCCTCGATATACTTGTTGTAGATTACCTCCCTCGGCAACTCGAGCTCAAGAGCCAGTAACCTATACCAGCGGTTTCGCCATTGGCCGAATGATACCTTGCTTCATCAACACCCGTGGCTTGGTGGCGTCCTGGAACGTCGTCTTTGTAGTCCATTCCGGTCCTAGAGGCAAACGAAGGGACCGCTCGTATTGTTGTCGAGACTCAAACGGATGAGGCAGCTCGGTTGCCAGGTATTTTCCGTTTTTCTTCATCTGCTTTTCGTTGATGATGATACGGTCGAGCTTTGCATCCTGTCGCTTGTCTTTTGCTACGCCCTTGACCGTGGTCAAGAATCGTCCTTTCGCCCGCTTTTGAGCCTTTTTGCTGATACCTTCGCCTGTCCAACTTCCCCAACCTGGCAGACCATTATCGATCACCTGGTCACCCTCTTCTTCCTCGAGCTCCCTCTTCTCCTGAGCAAAATCTTGCTCGACTTCATCGGGTCCAGCAAAGAGGGCCTTCGCAAGAGCAGAATTGGCGTCGTGCTCGTCTTCGGACCCTGAAGGGCTGGTATAGTCGTCTTCGAGAGTCGTCTGCGAGACTCGCTTCACTCTCTGGGCCGGTTTGTTCACTTTTGATGCCGGCTTTGGTGCTTCTTTACTTGCAGTGCTTACCTTCGCCTTTCCGACGTTGGGGATCGATTGTGGTTGTACAGATGTCTGTAGTGTGACTGGGGCGCTGGACGTTACGGTCTTTGGCTTCGGAACAACTTTGTCGGTCGGTGGTTGCTCTTTCTCTTCACCGTCGTCCAGGCCATTCCATTCAGTATCGGACTCGCGCTCCTCGAATTCACTCTTTGCAATTGGCATCACTGGTGCTGATACTGCAACCTTGCTGTTGGACCCAAATTTTCGGCGGCCAACAGGTAATCCACCATCAGAAGCTGATCCATCCGTTCCTTCACCGTCTCCCGCACGCAGACTCCGTCGAAGACTCCGTATCTCTGCATCATTGGCTGTTTTCCTGGATGCTTCAGCCCTTTTCATGAACGCCATAGCACTTAATCGAGTCTCGGTCGAATCAGGCACGTCTTCCTCCAGACCGCCAAGTTTGGCTTGGTAATGATTCCTCTCATCCTCGCTCTCCGAGAATTCGTCGTTTTCTGACGACTCGTGTTCCGATTCATCGGAGTCGTGAATGGTCTTGCCTTCAATGCGTCTGCGCAATTCTTCGTCTCGTTTGGCAAGATCCGTGACAGAATGTCTCACATCATCATCCCATGCAGCTCTGCCGGTGACCTTGACGCTCTTTGCCCACTTGCTTTCACGGTGTCTTGCACCCATCCGCTCCTCCGCCCGTCGTCGATCATTTTTCTCTCTTTCTTCCTCCGAATCCAGTAAGCCCTGCGCAGACAACTCACCTCGACGCTCTAGCTCGTCTTTCTGCCGCTCTTTGCGGTGCACACGGCGATAAGCCTTGCTTTTGATCTTTTTGATACGGCGCGCCCTGATCTCTTCACGGAACATCAGCTCTCGTGCCTTTCGCAGCTCCGCTCGCCGAGCTTGTACCTCCTCTAGCGGCAATGTCTTTTCCAGAAGTTCTTCGTAAGCCTGTTCCTGGTCGTCCAGCGAGCCCTTGTTCTGAGACAACAGGCCACTTTCGACCATAATGTTCTGAATCGTGGATTCCAAGGAGTTCATGGGCTGTGATCGGGACGTGGGCCCAAGTTGCTTGCTGTTCAAGGCACCAGCGGCGGCAGGATCCACCAGGGGAAATGCAATGTGCTCTGCTCGTCGATTGTGTTTCACTGTGTCGACCCATTTTTCCAACTCTTTCTTGGTCTCGTCATACGCTGCCTCGCGGTCAAGGCGATCTTGCTGTCTTTTGGCCAGCGGCGGAGCCAGCTTTCCTGGAATGCCACCCTTGTAGGCTTCATTTCCCTTGTCGTCATTGTTTTGCAGGATCTTTAGCGACTGCCGTTGACGAGGGTCTTTGATGTATTGCATCAGATCTGCTGCCGAGATCTTCGACGTACTGAGCCCGAATTGAGACGGTTTTTCTGGTAGATTTTTGTAATCTTGCTGTTTCCTCATGGAACCCGCTGTTGCCCCAGTCGAGAGGCCTTCAACAAAGCTTTGCAACCGAGAATGATCTCCTTCGTCTTCGGACAGACTCAACTGTGACAGCTCGTCCTCGGACTCCTCATCTTCTTCACTGTCTGCCTGTGATTGTTCTTCGGCATCAACGTCGCTCTCTTCATGGACGTTACGCTTTCGCTTCTTCTTTGCTAGTTGAGCCTCTTCTTTGTCGTCCATGTCCCAAGCAGTGGCCAGATCAACAGCCTCATCTCCCAGATCATCTTCATCATCGTCAGATCCCAAATCTTCCTCGGCCTCTTCGTCATCGTTGTTTTCGCCCAGATCTGCGGCTGGAGTGCGAGCGGGCTTCTTTGCTTTTTTGACCGTGCTGCTGCTGCCTCCGAAGGCAAAGTCTGCAAATTTTTCCTCATCACTCTCTCCAAAGGCCGCATCGCTGTCCAGATCGCTGTCTTCATCCTCGTCTTCAACACCCACGTGCCATCGGTTGCCCTCCAGATCAGAACCTTCTTCCATGTCATCCTCTTGTCCGTTGTCAACTTTCCTCCTCTTAGATGATCGTTCGTCGTCATCATCTCGTGTGCGAGGTTCATCGGAATCGTCGTCGACTACACCGAGGCGATGTTGTCGAACTTTGGTGTCATCTGGGTTTTCTCGCTCTGCGATTTCCAAGGCATTGAGCCTGCGATTCTTGGCTGGTCTTTTCTTTGCTGCATTGGCGGTCTTGCCTGGCTGCAAAGGCCTCCCATGTGCTTGACGAGGCATCGTGATCTGCTCGTCACAGTTGAATGTGTTGAGTGCGGCAAGTGGCGCACGTGGTTATTCTACAACTTCGTCAAAAAACTTTCTCGATTCTCGGTCTCGAAATCCTTATCGATAAGACATTAGAGTTTGAGAATTGAGGGCGGCTTGGCGCAACATAAACCTCGGAGGATGGCTGCTGCTTTTAAAAAATTGTATATATTGGCACATATAGTCCTGAATGGACAAAGTCGTCCTGCACCTTGCTCTTCATACTGACATATCAGTATCTGACATCAGCATATCCCACTGTGGCCAGGAGGTATCATCGTTCAAATCGAACAACTCCGCCCCTATGAAATCAGGGAACTGAAAGGCGACATCTTCTGGTAAGGGCAATGTCGGATGGTCCATAACAGTGCCTTCGTGGCTACGGTTAGGTGTACTACTTGTACCATAAACCGGCTCTGGCTGAAAGTTCGGTCGCAACTTCTTGAACTGCGCCGACACAACGTCGCCCAGAATGTGTGCAGCGTGACACGGAAGGCCGATAGACCTAAGCCAACCCACGAGTCGATAGACAAGAGCATCTAGAGCATATATGTCATGATTCGCCGCTCGCAACTTGGATTCGTAGGTATGGACGAGTCGACATAACGTGAGTGCCGAGAAGGTGATGGTATGGTAAATGTGGTCCGTCAAATGACGGGTGCGTTCGTCCGTGGTGTCCATGGCCAGATTGATGATCACTCTCGACCGCTCGATCATCTCTGCTAGGATAGGGCTTCTCATGACTGCCCGGGCAGACTTCAGTGATTGACAGTAGGCGAGCAGGTGAGCGAAGTTGAATCCCATCTTGAGGAACTGAGCCCTGGGCTCATCTGCAGAACGTATAAGTCCCGGCCTGCGCAATGTCCATTGAACTCACCGAATAAAGCAGCCCAGTCTTCCTGCCAGGCTTTGAGAGCGGCCTTCGTGTCTGCCACATTCACCTGCGACCCACAGCACTTTTCGTAGACTATCCAGTACAGCTTGACCTCCGCAACCATTCTTGCTTCGAAGTTGGTGACGTTGTCGGTGTCAAGAATGCGGAGACATCGATCGACCTGCGACTGGTTTAAAAGCGCCTGTCTGCGTGTGCCAACGCAGTATCTGCGAAGAGTGGTCAGCAAGCAAGCAGCACTTGAACTGCGGTCGTGCCTACTGGAGGTGAGCAACGCAAAGGTGATTCCACATGCATAATGCACTATGATGTTTGTGATTGATGGCCAGTCGGACATCGGCCTGAAAGACTTCGTTGAAGAGAGGACTTGCGAGGCACTGCTGCAGAGCATAGCCCGTCAGAAGCCAGCTGTCAACACTCAGAGGCACTTGACCGATTGTCGTTGACCACAGACTTAACACAAGAGCGGCCTGGAAAAACTCAATCGTTTGCGGTACCACAAGCAACGACGATGCAATAAGTCGTTTTGCCTCTTCGAACAAAGTCGGGGCTAATCTGTCGGCAAGCTCCTGCGCTGTATGTCTTACTGCGATCAAGAATATGCTGCATAACAGTAATGGCGACTTCCGGACTTGTAGGAGTAACGCTTCAGTCGATATGTCATCGGTGAACTTTACCCATCGACCATAGTGGACATGGAACCTGGATGTTGTCAGCAATATGTCACCTACATGGAGTGGAAGAAGACGAACAAAGACAGCAAGGAATGTGCGGTCGACAGCGGTACCAAGCCGATAGATATGACGTCTGAGTGCTGCTTTGGATGCACCGAGACTTGTTCAGGCGAATGGACACCAACATCATTGGCAGCATTCCGTATCAAGAATACAGGCGCTTGATCTTGTTCTTCTCCAGACGTAGGAGCCGGCACCCGCGTCGGTGGCGGTAGTGGGTCAGGAGGAGAATTTGTCGAAGATCCGTTGCTGGAATCCAGTCGATTCACCAATGCTGTGACAGTACTTTCTAGTCGCTCGAGCCTGAGGATATTTGGTCAGCTTCCAGAGACCTTTCAGCTACTCCAAACACCCAATAGTCGTACCGTTCATCCACAGAAACAGCTGCACTTATGCCAGTCGTATCAGCAGTAGGCCGCCTTCGATATCGTTGGGAGGCCGAAGCTGGGGTGCTGTAGGCGCTCGTATAGTCCAGGGAACATGGCTGTGAGAGGGTTTCACAACGCAAACAGGTGCCCCGGGCGTTGTCAGACGGCCAGCACCGTGACTTGAGTTTGTGACAATTCTCACATGCTTTAGGGGCTCGCCCACCCCGCAATGGAGGCATTATGCGGGCGTCAATTCGACCATGATGGTCAGTCGACCATATTAGAAGTCGAACTGGTCGCTAATAACAGATTGACAATGAGGATTGGGCACGCGCCCAATTTGCGGCGTACGGGCCCCATATGAATAGGTGCAGATACTCTGCACGATTGCGACATTTGATAAGGATCTTACGAAATCCAGGCGATAAGATAAGGACGGCACCCTCCGGAAAGGGGTCCAGCCTTGCTGAAACTCAAACACCAGTATCACAGTCTGATTCTAGGGGCGCGTCAGGTCCAGCCGGACGTACTTCCTTGATGATCTTCTGTAGTGCTCTTTTGCAACGGACGCATTCCTGCAAAATGAAGTTGCCAGAGTCATTGAAGGACGTTTATGATTGTAGCAATACATGTAACATATACTATTCTCTATGCTAGACTGAAAGGCTGCATACTCTTATCCTCGATAGCCACGAACGTCGATGATATCTTTCTTCACACCTCAGGAACAGCCCTCTCATCAACAGGTGCGATGCCAAACTTGGTTTCTACACCACCATCACCATTGTCGCACAGGCGGTACATCATTTTCCACACCAGAACCACTACCGCTCCGGCAATGGCACAAGATGCGGCAATGATCAAGCCATGCTTATATCGAGGTGCGTCTGTTTGCAAGTCAATTTTGATGTCTTATCTTCACGGTGGAGTTTCCATACCTTGCGTGCGGAACAGCTGGTTGCCTGGGAATCCAGCGAGTTGGATGCTCATCACATATGCAGCCAATGCGATTGGACGTTTGTAGTCTTCCATCTTCGAGGTGAGCCAGGCTGCACTAATAGCTTGCGCGGAGCCCATGCCCATTTGAGTCATGACAACGCCACCTACAGACGGTCAGTATTTGCATGCAGTCATTTTCAGAGTCTGTGCATACCATAGAGAACCCACTTGCCGACAGAGTTGGGTGCCAGTGCAAGCCAGAGTATGCCAGCGGCGCCGAGTAGATAGCCGGCGGCAATGTGGAACCCACGTTCGCGGGATCTGTCACTGCTATAGGCCAAGGATATCGACCACACCAATTGGCAAACGCTGCCCACAGAGTTGAGGCCATTGGCTTGCAATCCGGTAAACCCAAGCGACTTGATGATTGAAGGCGCATACGTGTTCATTGGCTGGATCATGATCATCGACAAGAATGCACCGACAAGGTGTCCGTACAGCCGCCAGTCCTTGAATGTTGCCAGAATATGAGAGGGCAGCACGGGCTTCCCGAACCGCATCGCTTTTGTGGGGTCATTGCGGATGACGCGAGTGACAATGATGGATGCTTCTCGCTCTGTGAAGATGTTGAAAGACTTGCCGAAGAAGGATTTTGGCTTTGCGGCACCATGAGGCAAGTAGAAGTATGCAACAACGGCAATGCAGCAGGTCAGAATGCCTTCGATGAGAAAGAGCCATTGCCATCCTTGCAGACCGTGGTTTCCGCGCAGGGAGAGCAATCCAATGGATAGAGGCCCGCCCAGAGCGCCCGCAACGCTGTTCGATGCCCAGAAGATAGCGAAGCGCAAGGCCAACTCCTGATTTGTATAGTACTTCGAGATGTAAAGGCAGAAACCCGGGATATAACCTCCCTCCAGTGCTCCGATGAAGAAACGAGCTGCGTAGAGGCCGTGTGCGTTCTTAATGAATATCTGACACCAAGTCGTAAGACCCCACAAACCCATGGTTACGGGCAGGAATCTCTCAGGGCCAACATATTTGGAGATGATATTGAAGGGTATCTCGGTAATGACGAAGCCGACAATGAATAGGGTCTGAGCGAGATTGACTTGAGCGTTGCCGACATGGATGTCCTTTTTGAGTGTGTCCGTCAGGGCATTACCAATGTTGGTTCGATCGAATTGCAGGAAGCAGAAGCAGAGAACGATGAAAGGCAGGATGAACAGATCAACCTTCAACAACGCTTTTCTGGCTTCGGCAGGCTCGTATTGAATTTCGGCGTCGTACCCTGGCACTTGTAAGGCTTCTTCTGCAAGGAGATCGACTTCGGGATGGGATTGCTGATATGCCTCGGGCGATTTCTTTTCTGAGGAGGAGTCCATCGTGACGGAGGTACAAATCAAATTGGAAGTAGTTGACGTTGCTGAAGTGTTATGCTCTTAATAGATCGTTGAAATCGCTGTTCTGTTTCCACTGTGGTGTGCTGTAGTGATTCTGGAGACATCTCATTTGATCGCGCGCCATGGCAGATTATATACATCTTTCTGACGAGATGCGCATCTAAGTCTCATGAGATAGTATTCGACGACATGAAGTTATCATGATAGCGAGATATGGCGTGCTGATTGCAATCGACCTATGGCAAGGCTGCTTTTCATATTCGTGCCGCCGGTTTCAGTCAGAACCCGCGGCAGCTTATCGGGCCAGCGGTATGCCGGCGGTATGCCTGCGGTTTACCAGTGAATATGTGCCTAAGGCATGCCGCCGGGACGCTCTGTCCCATCACCTGAACATTGCGACACGAGATAAGGACAGGGGAGCACGGCGTCCGCCGCATAAAAGGAGGATGCAGGCATAGAGGCGTCGATATATATAAATCGAGGTGAACACATCGAGAAGTATTCAGTGTTGTCAACAGACTCAATAACCAGCTTTACCCAAAGTATATCTCACAAGGAGTCTTTCATCCAATCCCGGATCTGTCACATATCAGCAAGAAATCGAATTCACCAAAGCTGTCAATGGAGCAAAATACCCTAAAACGAAGAGGCATTGGCCTTACGGGTGTCGACAAATCCAAATCTTTTGGCGGCTATACGCTCTTCTGTCCACTCACCAGTGATGTTGCTCACCTGGTGGATGTTGATGGCAAAGAAGTGCATTCATGGAAGCTTCCAGGAAGAATCGGGCGACATGCAAGAATCTTGCCCAACGGCAACCTAGCTGTTAACACACTTCGGGAAACGGAGCAGAAGACCAGTGATGGGGGTCCATTTCCCTTCCCTTTCTTTAACAAGTACGGAGGTGGCGTCATGAGCGAGCTGGACAAGGACGGCAAGGTGGTTCGCCAATTCACCGACCCTTTCGGGCATCACGATCAATATCACTTTGGCGATGGTCGCATGCTCTACACGAGCCTCGAGGCTTTGTCGCCTGAAGACTCCGCCAAAGTCATCGGGGGTGTTCCTGGCAGTGAGATCGATGGCATTACCTATGCAGACACGATTAATGAAGTTAATGCAAACGGCAAGCTGGTGTGGCAGTGGAAAGTGTCCGAGCGACTGCCCAGAGACGAATTCCCACTGCAGCCACACTACACCCGCGAACATTATCCCCTGATCAATGCCGTTCAGCCAATGCGCGACGGCAAACATATTCTGGCGTCGATGCGGTCAGTATCAGCGGTAGTCATTATTGAGAAGTCGACTGGCGACATCGTCTGGAAACTTGGTTCTGATGTCCTCGCCCAGCAGCACAACGCGAACGAGCTAGAGAACGGAAATATCCTTATCTTCGACAACGGTGCTTTTCGAACGGGTGAATCGATCCAGTACACCCGTGCCATCGAAGTGGATCGGGCGACCAAGAAAATTGTCTGGGAATACCATGATCGAGCTCAGATGGTGTACTTCTTCACACCGTTCATGGGTAGCGCTCAGAGACTCGCAAACGGCAACACGTTCTTGTGTGAGAGCGCGTTCGGCCGCCTGTTTGAAGTCACGCCTGATGGCTATGTCTGCTGGGAGTACGTCAATCCCCACTTTGCGCCTTACCCGGACGAAGCGACAGCCAAGATGTTCCCGGGCGACTCAAATGCCTTGTTCAGAGCGTATCGATATTCGCTGGAGGAGATTCCTTGGCTAAGGGCAAAAATCGCGGGTAACACTGATCGATTGGGTGGCATTTGCAGGCAGCAGTAGTGTGGTGCAGGGTATTTGAGGCATTGCGGAGTTGGCAGCTTTATGGGTACACATAGCATGGTCTGGCGTAGAGGCGTCAGGCAATTCAAAGAGCATATATCGTTTCAGCTGCATCATATCTGTCATGGATTCTAGATCGTCTACAATCTTGAGTACGTCGCCAGTAGTGTCTTTTGATGATGAAAGGAGTGAGGCGAGGGTGGTATGCACAAGGTGCTCATAACCGTAAAAGCGGCAACACAAACCACTCCAAAAGAGACGAATGAGCTCGGCAACTTTTTCGACTCCGCGACAAGAACAATCAACTTCGAATTTTTTGCGATTTGATTCGGAGCACGTCTGTGGTTTCGTCCCATCTAGCCATGAAGCCTACCGCCCAGCTTTGCGGACGTCTGCGCTTCACGACCAAAGAAGTCGGACGTGGCTTCTACCGAGGAAATCGAACAGGCTCAAAAGGAGCTCATACTGGGTTCGGAGGATATGTCATTGATTGGCGAAAGACCTCGCATTACAATGTGCCGGATATGGAAGGATTCTCTGTAAGATTTGAATGCGTATGGGGTTGTGCCAACGTGGCTGATTCTTCATTGTAGTTGACGCCCTTCGTGACGCTGGAGATGGAACCGACGAGCAGAGTTCGAGAGCATCCCGACGGAACTCTTCACACACCAGATAAAGTCGATGCAATGCAGTTCCTCCGAGACTGGAAGAGGCTCAATACTGAAGAATACGACCGTTACTGGGACTGGCAAGAGGCGGAGGAAAATAAGAGGATACAGGAGGAGGAAGCACTCCGCACACCTGCGAACGCGCAAGTAGATTTCTATCCGGAAGAGAAGCAGCCAGAATCTAAGACACCCTGAAGTCAAGCAAGGATGAGGATGTGCATCTGAATGTGTCGATGTTACAATGCCTGGCCATTTGCAAGAAGGCGTCTCACTCCAGGACATGTCAAATTAACCAGAGGTGTTTGGCAGACACTTCGACCTGAACGATGCGATCGCCCTGCCTGCCGAGCATTACGAAGAGCCAAGCTACTGGCTGTCGAGTGGCAGGTTGCGACACGATTCTGGGCTCAATAGTCAGCATGAGCAGGACGAGGTAACGCCCTTCAAAAGAGGCGGTACCGCACAAGAGGTTGGAACGAACTCAGTCGCAGAGGCGAAATTGTCTTGTCGGAGGCTCATACGTCTACGCAACCATGTGCCGCCATCAGGCACTGGGTCTGCTCGACTGAGACGTGCCACATTTGCTGGAAAGAAGACGACCTCAGTGTTGGGGATGGTGACGAATGGTGCTAGGTATCCGGACGTGGTGGCTGTTCGAATGGTCTTCTATCACCATCGTGTGATAGGCATGGCATGTCGAGGAATGTCGATGAGATGATCTTCGACATCCAACGGGATTGTACTGCTGCAAGAACTTGTATTCTTACGGGCGCATGTCATTGCATTATAGAAGAGAATGCATGGCACGACTCGGTCAGGGAGAGGCAATACATGCTTCAAGATATGTCTTTTTGATCACCACTCATGCCATAGTGTTCACAATTGTGTATCTTAATATACTCAGAATACTGCCATGTCTGCCCCTCTAGAGTAACAAGTCCTGGACATCTTGATGCGTGTCTGACCGTTGATTGTGACCGAATCAGTCTTGGCATCTGAAGTACTTGCGCCTCATGTGGCGTCCTACCAAGCTTCTACTTTACGACTCATCCTTGCTTTTCACGTCGACCCAAGCTTCAATTCACCTTCGTTTCGTGGATCGTGTATCCAGAATAGCCAAGGGGTGTGCACGAATTAAGCTCTGCCAAGTGCCCGTTCAGCTTCAGAGGCTCTTGGCTGACGACGACCTTGTGGGTACTCGGTTTCCCTGTTGATGGCGTGACGCGCGGCACTCTAGCGAAGTGAAGACGTCAATCGTCACAAGAGAGTTTCTGAGAATGATATATATGTCATATGTGATGTATACAGCTAACTGTGAATCTTTTTCCCATCTCACAACAAGCACAGCTATAAGCAAACACTTCAAACACCTCTCTACAAATTAACAAGAAACTCATTATGGAAGGAGAACGCGGAATGTTCGGTGGTGGAGGTCAGCAACCACCCCACAAGAAGGAAGGCCTACTAGGAAAGCTCGAGCACAAAGTAGAGCAGAAGATGGGTATGGGCCAGCAAGGCTACGGCCAACAAGGCGGTTATGGCGGTGGTGGCCCACAGGGTCAGCACGGCGGCGGTCAACAAGGCTACGGAGGCCAACAAGGCGGCCCAGGCCACCACCAACAGGGCGGCTTTGGCGGCGGCCAAGGCGAGTTCGGCGGCGGCCAACAGGGTGGCTTTGGCGGTGGTCAAGGTGGCTATGGTGGCCAGCAAGGCGGCGGCTTTGGTGGCGGTCAAGGTGAATTCGGCGGCGGTGGTCACCACCAAGGAGGCGGCGGTGGCTTTGGTGGTGGTCAAGGTGAATTCGGTGGTGGCGGTCACCATCAAGGCGGCGGTGGCGGCTTCGGTGGAGGCCGTGGAGGCTTTGAAGGTGGTCAAGGTGGTGGCTTTGGCGGTGACCAAGGCGGATTCGGTGGTGGTCGAGGCGGTGGTGGTGGCGGCGAGTTTGGTGGCGGCCGTGGAGGCGGTGGTTTCGGAGGTGGTCGAGGTGGTGGTGGCCGTGGAGGCGGTGGTGGTTGGTAAATCACTGAACATGCCCAGCTGTATAATAGAGCCCAATAATCCTGGGCTCACATCGAAATCTGATGAATGAACTATTACGATGATCAAGTCCTGGCACAGCGTCATTCGGCGCTATTGTAGCTACCTGCAAAATCATGGATATTTCCATAGCATGGCTATTTCTCAATTTTGATTACATGAACTTTGCATCACTGATGATGCAAAGTTCATGAGTATCTACCTACCAGGTACTACAGGTACCTGCTGGTATGTGTGATATTTGCAGGTTGTCGCGTCCAGTCATAAGCTTAGAACTAGGCGTGAACGGAGGTCTTGCTTAGCCGAAGAGCCTAGTGCAGGCCTAGGGTAGCCTAGGGAGCCCTATTCGATGACTGGCCGGGGCGAGACTAGGATGAGGACAGGGCGGCATCACCTCCAACCCTAAACGGGATTGACATATGTCGATGATTCAGCCGTCTGATATTGAACACCAAAACTTCATCTACATCAACTTTTATTCGTCTTGTCCCAATACAAATTCGATATCATACACGATTGAGGGGCCGCGCACCGCGGATCTGTCAAGCATCAAGGCACTTCCGGCCATCTCTGCGTCTTGAGCACGAGGTTCAAGGGAAGGTGAGAGGTGATCGGACCGCGATGCAACAACCTGGAGACTCGTGCCTACGCAGTTCGGTCCGGCACTGCGGCTGGTCGAGTCTTTCTTGACGAAACCCTGGAAGTTGAGCGACCATGGCACCACCACAAGGACAGACTGCCTACAAAAAGCAGCCCGGAACTTTGGCCATATCCAAAGACCGTAAATCGGTGTCATGGACTCCTGCACAGCCACCAGATGCTGCGCCCAACCTAGTCTTGTCGGCTGCTAATATCACCAATCTGCAACAAACGCCCGAGTCGAGTGCTAAGGTGATGCTAAAAATATTCGCTCAAGCTCCAGGACAGACAGAGGCAGTTGCCCATGTCTTCACCTTCACGTCCAAAGATGATCCAAGAAATGAAGCGAATGCTATCAAGGACGCTTTGGCGAACGTCATTCAAGCACAGAAAGCAGCCCAGAACGCTGCTGCTGCGGTATCTTCGGGAGGCCAGTCGGCCGCAATGACTATTGCAAATGCGATTGCTGGTGGGGGACGTGCCGGAAATCTCTGGGAAGACGACGAAAGACTGTTGTCCGATGTCAACCTGCAGCAATCACTCCTGAGAGAAGATCCGGACTTGCAAAAGACGTTTCACGAAGCTAGGAGTTTAAAGCCAGAATCGATCTCAAATACACAGTTCACCGCGCAGTTCTGGTCATCCCGTGTCAACCTTCTGCGAGCCCATGCATTAGCTCAAAACCAAGGAAAAGGCAAGTACAATGTCTTTTCTGAAGTACGCCGGGAGGATGGCGGCCGGTTGCTCAACTTGACCAACGAGCAGATACGGGCGATCTTCGAACAATATCCGGTAGTGAGATTGATCCACGACGAATTGGTTCCACATGGTAAGGAAGTCGATCCTAAGAAAGTCAGGGACGATGTCGACTTCTGGTCGCGCTTCTTCCAAAGCCAATTGTATATGAAACTTCGTGGACTCAAAATCGATCCGACGAGAGATGCCAGAGACAAATTCCTCGACGTCGAGGAGTACCTTAATCACCCCGACGTGACCGGTCTCCGCATAACATCAACTGAGATGCACATTCCCAAGTTTATCGATCTGGAAGGCAACGAAGAAAATCACAGTCAACGCAAGGGCAACCGTCCGGATAACGAGCTACGCGCAACAGCACTTGACAAGGCACCCATTATTCGCAAACTCAATGCACTCAGTGAGAAAATCATGGCTACCGTGCGGCCATCAGATGTCGATTCCTCTGCACCGATTGGCATGACGGAGGCTACATATGAGCAGCTACGCTTGCGTGATCTGGCTGGGGATCCAGAGCAGGAACGCATCATACTGAACATTCGTGACCAAAGTCGCTTCTTCTCTGATAACAGCTCAGGACAAGATGGAACGAACGGCATCGATTCCAACCCGTTCCGCAAACTCGACCCCGCTCGAGCCATCGAAGATATCAATGACGATCTTTCGAAACACTTTTCCCAGCCTGACAACGGTGTGATTCCCATAGACCAGTATGAAGATGAGGACATGGAGATGGACGACGAATCATCACAAGCACAGACAGGCTCATCTCTTGCTACAAATCACATCTTGTCGCTCATCCAGGCACATCGAGATCAGACATCTGAAATCCCACAAGCTTCTGGTCTCAGCACGGCCATATACGACCGGCTTACGATAACGCAAGCGACTACGAATGAATTCCTCCGGCAGTTTTGGAATGCGTTCCTGTCAGGTGATTCGGCGCGAGCAAATGAGATTGCTTCGCTGGTGGAAAGTCTCAACAAGGCTTTCGACAGGATCAATTTGATCGCCGACGACGCTGAGGCGGAGAGGCAGGAGCATATCCGGTCCCAGGAGCACGCTGTTGAAGAGCGCTTCAGGAGAACGGGACGGCGGCATCGGGTCGATTACGACGCTATCAAGGGTGGTGGCGCTGTGGTGAAGCAGTTGCTTGGTCCTGTCATTACGAGTTTGGGGACTGCTGTCCAGAGATATAAGCAGGCTTTCGAGGAGCAGACTAAGGGTGGATGAACAGACGCATCTTTTCAACCCTCGATTTGGGAGCACAAACGACCGCTCGATCCGTTGTCAGCATGGGAATGGCCTGTCTGAGCAAAATTGCCAACCGCTATATTCGACACTTCCACTAGCGCCATCCCAAGGAGCCGACGACGTGCACATCGATGCATACGAGATGGTGGACGGTGCTCCCCGTATCATTGACACAGAAGACAAGAAGGCCACATATGTCGCTCGCCAGGGCAAGATCTAAAATTTACGGAATAGGCCACAAGGGCTGGGTTTGTCGCTGGTGGAAAGCTGATTCACCATGTATTATAAGGCAGCTGAGGCTATAAAGATACTTCAACGCGCTCTTCATGCTTGTAGTATGTATAGTAACAGTGCTTGCATGCTCCGTTCCGTCTGCTCCTCATAGCACATCAATCGCATTCATGACCCGGTGAAGTATCCCAAAATCTGCCTCCCAAACCCTCTTCTAGATTCCGGCACAGAAGCCACGTTATCACTGACATTCCTCATTCCGTCCGCTGAACTTCCCTCCTCTTCCAGGCGTCTCCTCAAACCCTCGTACTGACCCCGTTCCTTGCGACTACTCGACTCGCCAACCATCCAGCTTGGTATTCTCCATCTACCTAAGCCGCCAGGCAACAGCTCGCCCATCCACGCACTTCCGATCGTCCAACCTAGGGCAGCAGGGAGGAGCTGATATGGAAACTGGCTCAAAGCCAATTGCGCAGCGAGCAGATATGTTGTAGATTTGTCGCTGAGGACCAGTCCGGGGGGGCTGCTCTGTTCGTCCGTTGGGCTCGTCGTCACGATCTTGTACCGGTACAGCCTTGGGATCTCATCGGCCCAGGCGCTCAGCGCGGCAAACACCACAGCCGTCAAGCCCGGAGGGATGTAATTGTACACGCCGAAGGAAAGGACTTTGAGAGACAGAGTTCCGACCGGCAGGAGGAGGACGTTCAGCCAGAAACACACGATCAGGAAGCTGGCGTATTTGCGGCTACCCCATAGGCGTTCTAGCACGCGGAACTGGTAGAGTAGTGCGACGGAGAACAATAGCTCAGCGGACGACGTGTATGCGACTTGGAAGGTCAGAAGGCGGGAGAACTGCAGCCACGGCCAGAGGTGTGGTGTGGGTTTGACGGGGAGGAGGTGCTTGATGTCCAGGACTGAGGCGAGGATGCTGGTGCCGATCGAGGACAGGATCAGGAAGCGCGTAACTGGAGTATTCGAGAAGCCTGATGTTGTGACCATCGTGGAAGGCCGGGTGTGCTCGTGAAGAGCAGCACGGTAGTATTGGGCAAGGTCTATGTCAATGTCCCTACTGTGGCCTCGTCGCAAATGAAGCAATAGTGCATGGGGACTTCACTGGGCCGCAGGGATGTGATCCCCGCATCTGCAAGGCTGCGCTTTTGGAGATCGCTAATATATTTTTCAAGACGCCTCCGACTAACGGAACCTTCCATCCTCGCCGTCAACAAGCGAACATATTCTTTCTCGAGATAATTGGCCTTCGGGCCTGAGAGCAAGATGGACGAAGGATCAATGCCTGGTGCGTTCCCTGCTGAGGTACACCAAGCCGTTCCTGCAAACAGGACACCGAAGAGGCGGTTCGTCGGGCGGAGAACCGCAGATGCGCAGGCGAAACAGAGGCAAAATGAGAACTCGTCGGTCGAGGAGACGACTGCTGTGGTTCCAAAAGGTAGGGCAACTGGTATCATCGATGCAAGATCGAAAATTAACATGGCATAGTCCCAAGAAAGACTCCACGCGCCCTGAACCAGGTACCTGCAGAGATCCTCGATGACCCCGACATCCAGGCCGCTATAGCCCTACTGCCTCACAATTACAGCTTCGAGATACCCAAGACGATCCATCGCATCCGAACGCTAGAAGCGAAGAGAGTTGCTTTGCAATTTCCTGAAGGCCTGCTCATGTTCGCCACGACGATATCGGATATCCTTACACAATTCTGTCCCGGCGCGGAGACATTGATCATGGGAGATGTTACATACGGAGCGTGCTGCATCGATGACTACACTGCAAGAGCGCTGGGATGTGATCTTTTGGTTCACTATGCGCACAGCTGCTTGATACCAGTCTCGACCACCAAGATTGCCACCCTCTACATCTTCGTAGACATATCGATCGATATCAAGCATCTAGTGAGCACGTTATCCCGAAATATTTCGCCAGGAAAGACAATCGCCATGGTGGGCACAATTCAGTTCAATGCGACTCTGCATACTATCAGGCCAGCCCTGGAAGCGGAAGGCTTGAAGCTGGTCGTGCCACAGGTCATGCCGCTGAGTAAGGGCGAAGTTCTGGGTTGTACTGCGCCTAAGATCTCCCAAGATGCAAACGTCGACCTGATACTTTATCTTGGTGACGGTCGCTTTCACCTTGAAGCTGCGATGATCGCGAATCCTGACATGCCAGCATATCGCTACGATCCTTATTCGCGGAAGCTGACTAGGGAGACTTATTCCCATGATGAAATGCTGGATATGCGGTCATCCGCGATTCAAACGGCAAAGAAGGCGAAGAAATGGGGCTTGATACTTGGTGCTCTGGGCAGACAAGGCAACCCGCATACACTGACTATGATTCAAAACTACCTCACGAAGCAAGGTATTCCGTACGTCAATCTCCTGCTTAGCGAGATTTTCCCCGGGAAACTGGCGCTCTTCGAAGATGTGGATTGTTGGGTTCAGATTGCATGTCCCCGGTTGAGTATAGACTGGGGTTACGCTTTCCCTCGGCCATTACTTACTCCTTACGAAGCTCTTGTGGTGCTGGGTGCTCAACAAGGATGGGAAGCTGAAGGAAGCACGTACCCAATGGATTTCTATGCCAATCATGGGTTGGGAAGGACTACGGAAAAGCTCGCCACACAGGTGGGCGTCACTGCTTGAGATCATCGGAATGCGGGCGAGCATTGTATCGTCCGCGTCCACATCCAGCAATTGCTGCTCATCACACGTTGCGGTCAGAGTCGTAGAACTCATCTGAGCAACATACCCAACGACGGCCAGGATATGTCCCAGCGCATCACTGCAATCGCCCAGTCACTGTCATATATTGATGTAGCTGATTGGATTCTAGAAGGAAGCCGCTTCGATGGGTTGGCAGGATTGCCATGTTTGCCGGGAAACGGGCTGGATGCGCTCCAAAGGGGGACAGTTTGGAAAGGACAGTGCTGTTGGAGAGGTCTCACACCCAAGTGGTGATGTGAACTCACATTGAAGAGACACGAACATCACCTAAACCACTGGTACAGTCCATGACTTTATGGTTCATGGTGCCTACCATCCTCGATATGGAGGACAACCGGGGAAGGTGGCTGGCTGCTGCCATTGCCACAGTGAAAGAGTGCTCTGCTGTCAGTCAGTCACAGCAGCATAATACGGGTATTAAAAAGGTTTCCGTTGTTCATTTTTCCGTCCTCTATGAATTACAAAAAGTAGTGTGATCCTCGTTGATAGTTCCCATGACGATGCTGAATGGTTCAGTAGCGAAGCTGTCCGGCCGTGCCAGGCTTTCCATAATGAACATATTGCCGAGGTTTTGCCATGCTGTCAAGTAACAACGACTTGTCCTTCTCGTGCTTGTCCCCCTTACCCATTCATTTCGGACCTCACAATCTCGTAACACTCACTCATCGAACCGCCCTATAGGCCGTGGTATGCCTTCGGATATCCATGTAGTTGTCCGCTTCCAAGACCAATCTGTATTTGCAGGTGAACAGCTTCGATGCACAATCACCTTCAAGAATGTCGCCAATTTACCAGAACCCGTCAGTCCCGGGTATTCGAGGCGGCGCAGCAGCAGGAGGCAAAGTATAAGCCAGCTTGCAGCTCAGTCGACGAGAAATCATTGCCTTCAGAGACTCAGTCAAAATGGCCACCAGAATGACTCTGCTGCCGAGCCACATGGTCGATATCGAGCTACTGCGTCATTACAGACCACGGTGCCAGTAACAGACTCCCTGGACCCCACTGGACGCCCTGCTCCCAAGCAAAGATCGGTATCAATCATATCAGTGAACTCTCCGATACCGACGGGCGACCAGGTCAATGCGACTAGCGGCAGCTGGGCAACGC
Organism: Exophiala viscosa; assembly: GCF_022695815.1. Taxonomy (NCBI): domain Eukaryota; kingdom Fungi; phylum Ascomycota; class Eurotiomycetes; order Chaetothyriales; family Herpotrichiellaceae; genus Exophiala; species Exophiala viscosa. The sequence continues at coordinate 883,904 of NW_026944355.1, read as the reverse complement.
AACAGAGACTGAGCCATCAACGATCCTCAACGGTACAAAGTATCTATGGTAAGATTCTGAATGCCGCAATACCACCCCATACCTTGTAGCTAATGACCGCTAGACTCTCGACAAACAACCCACCTCAGCCCAATATCACCTGGTGGCTCGCCTCATCCATCAAGAAAGGGCCGACGTAATGGCGGCGCAAATGGTAGTCGTGAATCAACACCCGATTTCAGCTTTCCCCCGCCAGCCGGAAACCATTCTTCGGACCCAACTACAGGCGAGGCTTCGCTCGGACAACGGCTTCAAGAGCCCGCAATCCGAGTCACATCCAGAACAAACCAGGTGGCTAGTGAACGAAGTAGTGGCGACTTCTACTCACTCAGCAATCACTCACAGGAAACTCTTATGTCTGAGCAACAGTCTGTCATGTCCGATCACAGGCCAACACCAACCTTCTCCCTCCCTCTTCCACGCAGACCAACAGCAGTAAGAGCGCCACAGAAGCCGCGGGCCGTCAGCCTCCTCATGGGATATGTACAATTCAATGCAACTTTCACGCTCGACGCATCGCTGATTGACCAGTCTCAATTTGAGGAAGTCAAAAGTAAAGGCTTTCTAGGTGGGCAGGCGGGTGGTGGCGTGGTCGGAGTCAAAAGGCCCCGGCCCAACAGTGGCTTTCTGGGGAGTTTCAACCTGAGCAACATTGGCGGATCCTTCAACAGCTTGATTGGTGGTGACGATATGAGCAGCGTGAAAGAAATGAACGCTGTCACCACATCGCGGGCAATCCCCTTACTGTCCAGTCCGCAGTCACTACTATTTGTTGACATGCATCTGGAACCTGGCGAGGAACAAAGCTATTCCTACGTCTATCCATTACCCGCTGGGTTGCCATCAAGCCACCGAGGAAAGGCCATAAAGATTTCATACAACCTGACTGTCGGTGTACAAGGTCTGCCAGGTGGTCGAGACGTACACGCGGTACGACAGGTCAATGTCCCAGTCCGTGTTTTCTCGGGAGTCAACTACGATGGAGACATTTTCGGCCATGACCTAATGCAGCCTCATGTCATTCTCCGAGATTTGGCTCGCACTAAACCAATATTCTTGCCAGAGACCAACGAAGTACCGGAGACTCCTATCGCACGATCCGACAAGAAGTTGAGTGGCGAGTTCCTGCAGTTTGTCGACAAGCTATTGGACCGTGATAGAAGGAGACAGTCGAGTAGTGGCACCATGGTGGAATCGTTCCTCAACAAACAAGATACGCAAGGCCATCGAGCATTGGAAGCCATCGACCGTGCAATACTTTACAGCAATCAGACCGTAGACAGCGAGTCGAGTCCAAACCGCTTTGAAATTACCAGGAATGGTCTACGGGTCGCCGTTATCGTCATTGACAGACCTTTGCACAGGTTGGGCGAGACCATCACCGCCGTCATCGATTTCTCAGAAGCACAAGTCCCTTGCGCCTCCCTTCGATCTACCCTGGAAACTTCGGAAAAGGTCAGTCCCTCGCTTGCAGTCAGGTCAACAGCCACTGTCAATCGAGTGACCAGACGAGTCTATGCCGCACACTCGGAGACCATTCTCTTCGCCAAACGAGCCACATTCGCACCGAGTATCCCTGCAACCGCAACACCAACGTTCGTGACCAGTGGCATCAATCTAGACTGGAGTCTTCGATTTGAGTTCGGGACCATCAAGCCCATGGAGAACGAAGAAGGCGAAAGTAAGCCTGTCACGGATCTGCTTGAGGAGGTGACCAAGGACGAACGTGGGGCGATCAATGTCGCGGTGGAGAACTTGGAGTGTGAGACGTTTGAGGCGGTCATTCCCATAACCGTGTATGGTGATCTTGTCCCAGACGGGGGAACAGGCGAGGACGTCGTGGGGATTCCTATATGAGCTGTTAAGACTTATAGAGCACGAATTCCAGGACCAGAAATGTCAGGTATGCTACCAGCATCGCCGCTCCGATCAACCTGTGTGACCCCACCATGATGACCAGCGCAAGGACGGCTGAAGACGCCCATAACCATATCATCTCGTGGGTATAACTGGATCGGATACTGAGATTGGGGGAGCCCAAAATGGTAACTCCCAGACACAGTGTCAACAAGAAGATGTTGCTTCCGACCGTGTTGGCGACCAGTATTCCAGGGTGGCCACGTGCTCCGCTGACCACGGCAACGAATTTCTCTGGCAATGTGGTTGCGAGGGACAAGAGTGTGGCTCCAAACACACTCTCTGAGATTTCGAACCTGGCAGCCAGCAACCCCGAGGAGTGCGAGAGGATGTAACCGCTCATTGAGAGGGCGATGAACCCGACGAGGAGTTTTGCAAGGTCCCAGATAATCCGACGTTGTTGCCGTCTCCTTTGGCGTAGAAGCGTGACTGACTCATCTGGGTCTGCGCCTTCGTCGCGCTGATCATCGGTAGTGCCTGAGTTGCCGGCAACTTCGTCTGGCTCGTGTTCGATGGTGCTAGACTCGCTGTCTGAGTCTGAATCCGAATCCGAGTCCGAATCTTCTGGCGCGGCCAGAATCCCACGGTAAATCGACCATCCCACTGCAGCGACATAAATACCAAATGCTACCACAAGCACCACTCCGATCGGCTTCGTGGAAACCTGACCGAGTGCCCAGACGAGCACTACCGCTGTCGTCACGGCGAAGAGCACGATGGCGTACCTTTTCGCACTGGCGTCGAATTTGACGACTCCGCTTTGGACGAGAATGCCGAGTGAGAAAGCGCCGAGAATATTCCCGATACAGCTACCCAGGACGTTTCCCAGGGCTAGACGTGGGCGATTTTGAATCAGTGCGGCGACCACGACGAAGAGTTCTTCCCACTCGGCGCCCGCGGTGAGGAGGGAGATGAGTGTTTCGGAGACCCGGAGGCGGTGCGCGAGGCGGGCTGTGGAGTTGATGAATAGGGATGTGCTGTGTTCGAGGGTGTAGAGACTGAGGAGGAATGTGCATAGAGGGTAGACAAGAGCATTGGTGTCGGTGTCTGTAGATATTGTTGTTTTTGTTTCCGTCATGGTTGGCTTCGAGTGCCAGTGGTATGCTATGGAGAGCTTTGTGGAACAGTGAAACCGCACCTTCGTAGGGGCGTCCTAAACTGCCCCTCATTTGTTTTCGACAATCGATTGCGAGTTTGCTTGTATTCGGTCTCAGGCTTGGTGACATGTCGTTGGCAACACATGACGTAGGTACAGTACAGTAAGCAGCTCAAAGGGAAGACGTGAATAATTGGTTAAACCCTTACAGGCGCGGAGTGGCTCCCTAGCCAGTCTCATGTTTCAACGCAACATCGAGGACACCTAAATTTGCATGTCTATCGATTGCCTTCTTACAGTTGTTACACTCTCTATGTTGAACGCTACAGGCTTCTCACTTGGATTGACGTGATAAATGCTCGCAATGTTCCTGTACGACCTCGGGTTGGAGTTCACCAGGCCACTCTCCGGGCGTAACGAGGCTCTCGGAGAAGTTGGACAGTCCTCCGCACTCGGTACTGCACGCCATTAGTGGCACCAACAGGCTAGGGAGGCTAGGTCGTACCCGTCTCTAAAGCGTGCCTGAAACTCCTTTTGGCCTTCGACATGAACGAGAAAGTCAAACACGCCTCACTTCAGATGGTGCAACCAGCTACGCATTTGATATTTCGACGGCGCGAGTGAAGAAGGACCCTGAGCCTCACCGTGTTTTGGCGCCATTCCAGCAAAGCAAGCATAGGCGTTCATGGCCGAACAAGGAAAAAGAGGGTTCAAGCTACCCATAGGTGCATGGGACAGCCACATCCATATCATTGATGAAGTCAGTATTTCTATGTCTCCTCACATATGGCTCTTCTCAGTCTTCTGCTGCTGACGCCCTTACAGGACCATTGGAAAATCAATGACGATGCACCCTTTCACCCGAAACAGGCCAACCTGGACCAGCTGCTGGCATTCGAGCGTACGCTGGGAATAGACCACGTCTGCGTCGTGGCCATGTCGGTTTACATGACCGACAACCGCTGTAACATGGACGGTTTACGTCGTCTCAAGGGCAAGGGTAGGGGTGTCGCCATCATCGACCCGGACACCGTCACCGACGAGGAGTTGGACGAGATGCACTCGGTCGGGTTCCGTGGGGTGAGAATTAACCTACGCACGAGATCCCAGGCCTACGGTCCGCATGTCTGGGGTGAGGTCCTCCCAAAATATGTGGCGAGGCTGCGCAGACTGAAAAGCTGGGTCGTTCAGATTTTTGTGTCGATGGACCAGATCCAACACATCGCGCCACACGTCCCCGGCTTGTTACAGGCGGGTCTCAAGGTCGTCTTTGACCACGTCGGCCATCCGGAGGCTGGCGGATCACCAATATCTCAACCGGGTTGCAAGGAACTTTACGATTTGTTGTCGAACCACAAACAAGTCTACATCAAACTCAGTGGACTCTACAGGCTCCCCGAGGTTCCCGACCTTGATACGCACGTCCGCCACCTGCTCGAAATCGCCCCCGACCAAATCGTCTGGGCCAGCGACTGGCCGCACACGGCAGGGCCAGAGTTCAACCCCGGAGGCAACCCGCAGGCAGTGCAGGACTTCATGGTTGTGGACATTCTCGGTTTCATCAAACAGTGCGTCGAGCGGTGCCAGGGTGACCCCGAGCTCATCCACAAGATCTGGGTGGACAACCCGAGACGACTCTGGGACTATCATGATGGAGATTAAAGACACCAGCAACGAGCCAGACGAAGTAGAGTCACCGTTCACTTGTATGTGTCAGTGTATGTGGAGTGCCCTCGGAAAGCATGTAGCTCCCCCAGGACTCCTCTGATCTGCTGCGGTTTCTATCAGCTTCACATAAGATACCGCATCTATGAGTACCGGAACTCGGCACATCTGTCGAGGATATCCTAATAGCACACGTTTCATGCTCATCGATTTGACAAACAATCACGCAGCTGAGGGTCTAGTCATGCCACTAGCATGAATGCAGGGAGAGACACTAGCAGTCAAAAGTCGTTAGGTGAGGGTCATTCTCACCCTTCGACCTACTCGGGCATACACATCACTGGTTTACTTCCAGGCCGAGGATCGGCTCACGGCACCGACGAAAAGAAGTTCTTGCGGTCACAAGAGCGGAGGAGGGGCTCCCATGGGGGGATTGGGGAGGGATATGCAGTGGGAATAACCTATTCAGGTAGGCCGCGAGGTCACCAGTTATACCCCATTGGCGGAGAAACCCCATGGAGCCCAAGCGCTAACCCTCCCAAGAGCGCCCGACGAGGAATAGAATTGTACACAGTATATAGAGTTCTGGTGCAGGACGCTTTCTCAGTGGTGAATCCGGAACCCTGCCGGGAGAGATCTTATTGAAGAATTCGGAGTTGGAGATGAGTCCCAAGTGCAAAGAACAACCCAACTGGCAATTGATCTACTCAACTCTGATCGACCATATTTAAGCCGTGGACCATCCCACGATTCATGGCCATGGTCCTTCGCTCCTGAGGCAGGCTTTTCTTCACACTCCCTTTTTGGATTTTCACGCCTGAGACGTTGGGCTTTTCAAACAAATACAATGGGCATCAAGCAGAATCTCAAACTGTGGGAGAACCACGTCACCTACATCAATGAAGATGGGTTCGAGGTGTCCAAGATTGTGCCGAGGAAACTTCCTCCCGCACCGTGGAAGATTGTCGCCCGGCGTTTCGAGCCTGGGTGTTTTTCATAGTTGGTCTGTAAGTATCAGTGGTAAACGATTGTGACCGGGTTGTTTCTGACATGTACAGCGCCGCCTGGGCTGCCGATGGCTTCGACTACAACTCAGTGAATCTGGTGGCGACCGAGTTGTCGGTCGCCTACAACGAGAACCTCACACACATTACTTTGTCCGTCACGCTGACTCTGGTGGTGCGCGCCTTTGGCGCCGTCATCTTTGGTATTTTGGCCGACATGTTCGGACGAAAATGGGTCATGGTGGCCAACCTCTGGATTTTGGCCGTGCTCCAAATCGGCACCGCCGAGGGCAAGACTTTCGGGGCGTTTGTGGGCGTCCGCACCATCTTTGGTATTTGTATGGGTGGCATCTACGGTCCGGCTGCGGCCATCGCCATGGAGAATATGCCAGTGGAGGCAAGAGGACTGTTCTCGGGGATCCTGCAAAATGGTTATGCCATGGGATATGTCCTGGCCGCCATGGTCACCATCGTCGGCATGCCCGACACCACATACGGATACAGGGTGGTGTTTTACGCCGGTGCAGGCTTCTCGGCCGTCGTGACCATCATCATCATGTGCATCCCGGAGTCGGCCATTTTCGCCAAAGGGTTGATCGAGGGCAACGACGGCATGACAACGGGTATCAACCCGAAGAAGCGCGTAGCTCTGTTCTTCCGGGACGCGCGACTCGCCGCCCGCCAGAACTGGAAGATGTCTTTGTATTGTGTGCTCTTCACCTCCATCTACAACTGGATGACCCACGCGTGCCAGGACATCTACCCATCCTACCTCAAGGTTCAGAAAGGGTTCACCCCACGTCAGGCTAGTCTCGCCGCCATCCTGGGCCAGTGCGGCGCTATCATTGGGCGCCCGCTGGCAGGGTATTACTCACAATTCTTCGGTCGACGGTTGACCTCCATCGTTGGTATCTGTCTGGCCTGGGCCTTCATCCCACTCTTCACCCTGCCGACGGGCTACAGCGCGATCATGGCGGGCACTTTTTGTCTGCTGTTCTTCGTCAACGCCTCTTGGGGCATCATGCCCATTCTATTGAACGAGTACAGTCCTCCCCAGTTTCGAGCCGTCTTCCCCGGCACGGTCTACCAGTTGGGCAACATGTTCAGCGCCCCGGCGGCACAGTCGCAGACTGCGGCGGCTAGCGACTGGATCAAGAACGGCAAACCCAATTACAGCCAGGTAATGACCATATTTATGTGCGTCCTCTTCGCCTCGGCAATCGCCGTCTGCGCTTGCGGGCCCGAAAGGTTGGGTAGTCATTTCGAGGTCATCAAGCGTGCTGGCGCAGTCGAGAACCCTTCGGAAAAGGAACTCGAGCTACGCGAGAGTTTTGACTCGACTAAACCTCGCTCTCATCAATTAACAACCATAGCCGAGGATAAAGTTGCGAGCAAGGAGCAAATTGAGCTGGCTTGACGTGGCGGTTATTCGATCTGAACGTCTGCGAGTCATCGAGAATGATTCCTATGAAATTGGCATGCTAGGGTTTTCCCGGGCCATGAATGTTGGGAGTATTAGGCAGGAACGACCTACGGTCACGTGGACCAGGATTACATAGGTCTCCTGGTCATTAGGACCTTCTACCGAATACCATACATATTCAGACTCTCCTTTGCTACCCATAATGAATGGGAAGGATCATGAATCTGGCCATGTTCTGCTCTAAACTAGGGTGTGGCTATCCTAGGATGTGCCTAGTACTTGTGGAATCGCCTTCGCTGCACTCACGTTTCCACTGCCCTATAAGACGTATCTGAAGGCCTTGTTCTCCCTGTCAGTTTTGTCGAAGAAACCTTCCAATTCGCCGTCTACTGCCTGAATTTCGCCGTTGGCAAATGCCCTGTCGCGCTTCTTGTTTTCATTGGACATGTACCACCGGAGTATCAAGTTGCACAAGATCTAGAAGCCGTTGTGGTCAACGAGGGAGGTTCTCCACAGAATAGGGGGTTTGAGACTTACGCTGAGACCGAAGCAAACCAGCAGACCGGTGATAGCTGACTGATAAACAGGTGCTTGCGAGGGAAAGAATATATGTGGACCAATAAGGTTGCCAACCCCGAATGCTGCGAAGACCATGGCATTGACAAAGGATCTTTTGCTGTGACCAGCGAAGTTGGCAGCGGTGAGCGTCCAGCTGAACAGATTGGTGACTCCAAAGATGAATTGTAGCCAAGTACAACCGAGCAGAGCCCACTTATGCTCTGGAGTTCGCTTGATGAACCTGATACCGAACAATCCTGCGACGTTGGGAATGTTTGCGGCGATTGAGATCCATATGATTGTGTTAGGGATCTTGGTTGCAATGTAACCGAGGACGGGCTCAATGATAGCCACGAAACCACCTGTGGGCATCTGGAGGAGGACAGTCTGGAGGCCCGTGAATCCAAAGCCTTCAATCAGAGGAGAGGCGAATGCAGAGACACTCGAGTTACCTGCACATTTCGTTAGTCGTCGTAGAGGGGAGGGTGAATGCATCACATACAGATACCGTTGGTGATCTGAAAAGCGCAGAGAAGCCACATTTTCGGATCGACCAATGCCTCCTTGATCTGGTAAGGTTTGAGTTTCTTATCTTTGATTCCGATCTTGTTGGTAGAAATGCGATGAATGACAACCAGTTTCTGGCGGCGGGTCAACCAGCGGGTCTCAGTTGGTGTGTTGGGCACAAGGAAATAGAACACTGCGGCCCAAAGGGTCGTGAGAGCACCCACGAACTAGAGGCGGAAGTCAGAGAGAAACATGCGTTGCAAGGGACAAGGTATGCGTACCAGGAAGACAAGCTTCCAGTTGGAGATGCTGCTGTGGCTGTTGCCGATACCATAGGAGACAATTGAGAGGAAAACGACACCACTTCCAAAGGAGGACTGCCAGAAACTGTTTCGGACGGGTGTTTCCTCTCGCTTGTAGAAAGATGAGGTGATAATCATCATAGTAGGTGTGATGCCAACTTCGAGACAGCCTGAACCATGTCAGTCAATTATGAGTAAGATTCTCCTCGACCATCCTACCCAGGAGAAAGCGAAGGACAGCAAAGCCAGCGAACGAAGAGGCGACGCAGCACATCAAGGTCAAGAAACCCCATAAGAAGATGAGGATGGCTGTATAAAGTCCAACAGGCAGTTTCTGAAGCAACAGGGTCGAAGGATATGCCCACTAAACCAGCATGGTAAGTCCCGTGAGAAATCATCTAGGCTGACCACACCACTCACAAAGAGGTAGCCAAAGTAGTATATACTGGCTAGCCAGTTGTAGTCAGAGGCATCCATCCCAGTGTCTTCCAAGACACCATATGCATATGCATATCCTAGGACAGCATTGTCCAAGAATTGGAGAGCGTAAGTGAAACAGATGACAGGCATAAGAATCCAATCACATCGACGTCGGACAGCCGCACTCTCAGCTTCGAGCTCTGCTTGAGGGATCCTTCGCATTTCCTCGAACCACCCAAGGGCGATATCGACACCTTCTGGGACGACATGTTCAATGCTGCCTTGGTCGGATGCAGTGTTGGTCTGCACAGTCGGCTCGGCACTCGTGAGAGGAATATCGGTCTTTTCCGCCATAACTTCGGATTGTGGACGAAGCGTACCACAGAACAGGATTGATAGAGCGCAAGGAGTTGTGGTGACTCTGATAGTGGACGCGAATCCAACGAGGCGACCGGTGGGTCTTTATATGTTCTGCTCCTCAAGCCGGTGAAAGGACGATCCAGACCAAAGCGCTCGAGACACTATCTCGGCTCAGCGCTATATCAAAAAGTCCCGACCACCTCAGAAGACGTGTAGATAAGCTAGGCCCTGCCACTTGCACAGAGGGAAGCCAAGATGCACAAGCAAGAAGGTACAGGCGATCCTTAGTAAAAGATGTGCGGCACGAGATACCCCTGGCCTTCCAGCCCAGCCTGCATGGCACTTCTTCAGACGCCGTATCTGTGCCGGTAACCCAGTAAGATCTTGCGAAGTTATCGAGCATACCACCTAGCTATGCATAGAAGCCTGCGTCGGGAAGTTAGTGGGCGTTGAGTGTGGTAACAGCATCGAGCTTCGCTGGTGCACGGCTCCCGTCCGAAGGCGAGGAACCAAAGGGAAATTCAGGTTGAGAGAAAGTGGGCGTGTGATGCTTAGTGCTATCAACCTGGTGGATTCACCCTTGTGTAGTAAGTCTTAGGTTGGAAGAAGTGGACCGGGTGAAGGTACAAGCGAAGACCCCCTGGCTGAGCCTCCGCAATTATCGAGAGTGCGATTGGTCCAAATGTATGTTGGGGCACGCGAGGCTATCTTGCCCGGATATCTCGCCGCCAGTTCGGTTGTACCTTCACCAGCTCCACTCCTCCCAGAACCGCACGGGAGCACTAATAACGAAACGCATACCATTTCAGTGACCGTCTGCATGGGTGGAGTAGCATCTAGACAAGGTAGTCATGAGCGCTCTTTTGGGCAAGCGATCACAGACCTCGATACAGGGTCCCTTTCTCGAGGCAACGATTGGCCCGAACAAGCTGTCTTTCGGTTTCGCGACCCCTGGCTTTTTCATGTGCTCAACGCATTCGCAACGAGGCTTGAGAGTACTGAGCTGGAAGATCATCTCATTAAATCAACGTGATGCTTGAGATCAATTGTGCTGGAACGCCGTATGAGGTGAGCAAAGATGTTCTCGTAAGATCAAAGTGTTGTATGTTGATGACCGCTCCTCGATCAACAGGTCGGATTTGAACATGGAACGAATGCTGCCTCACAGATCCACAGCACGATTCATTTTTATACAGATCTCTTTCACAAGAAATGCAATCTGAGCTGGGAAGAGGCGTGCAAAAAGGCACAAGAATATGCCCCTCATATTCATGAACACTATCCGGCCCTCGAGGCTGAGATGCGAGCTATCGCTCAAGGTGCAGGAGTGGCATACGACAACATTTTGGCTCTGAATGTTCGATCTGAACTCGTGTTCGGGGCCTCAATGGATGGCTGCACGAGTATATCGTGGAAGACAGATGACAACTGCTACCTCGGTCAGAATTGGGACGTGAGTGAACTGTGCTCCCACCACACATGACTTGACTAATTGAAGAGCCAGTGGATGGTCGAGCAAAAGCCGAATGTTGTACTCCTACAGATAGATCAACCAGGCAAGCCTGTTATTCAAATGATGACCGAGGCTGGTATGATTGGAAAGATTGGTGAGTGACAGCCTTTTTCGGAGGTTGTACCCGATTACTGAATATAGGCTGGCAGGTCTGAACTCTGCCGGGCTCGGACTCTGTGTGAACGCAATTCGATGCGCAGGAAGCGATGTTAGTAAGACTCCCATTCATCTACTGTGGCGGACGGTCCTCGAATGCACTTCGGTCTCTTCAGCAGTGCAAGCGATAGAAGCATACGGAAGTGCCGGTGCCTGCAACATGTTCATAGCGGACGGATCGAATAACATCGGGGTTGAGGTGACACACAGAACGACACAATTCCTCAAGCCTGATGCGAAGGGCCGGATATTCCACAGCAACCATATGCTTCAGCAGCATCCTGGCACAGATCTTCTCTGGCTTGGAGATACGATAGACCGTGTCAAGCGCATCGAAGAGCTTGCGAATGAACTTGACGGCGAGGTCACAGTGGATGCGATACACAAAATGCTCTGTGACGAGGACAATCATCCATGCTCGATCAACCGAGAACAGGTTGGGGAGAGTGATGCAGCAAGTGTTTTCAGCATCACTATAGATTTGTCCAAAGCCGAGGCTATAGTTTCATTTGGAAGACCGAGCAAGCCTGATCGAGTATTTCGGCTACGTCCGCGTGACATCAGGCACTGATGCATCAAGAGTCGTATACTGCGATGTAAATAGGCATTCTTTATAGGAAAGCTGACAACTTTTGATCATCCCAGAAGAGAATCTCTCCTCGCAAATCTGCAGTAGCTGAGAGAGCCAGATTGCCTATAACGGATCCTGGCTGATGAGGCTCAACAAGTCTCGGTTTGACGATGTCCATATAGACTTTGAGCTCTTGTTCACTCATGCCTGAATTGTCTGATAAACGAGTAGCTTAGCAACCAGCCGCTACACGCAAAAGACGTGTCGTGGTAAACTCACATTCGCCCCTGAAGATGCCTTGGACGAGAGGTGTGTTGACAACTCCCGGATATACACCCACAGCAGTGATATCAGCTTCTTCCAGAGTCAACGTCTTTATGACATAGTTCACTGCAGCCTTTGTTGCTCCATAAGCTCCCCAACTCGCGAATGTTGGCTTCTCCCCAGCGTCTGATGAAGTAAATATCACCTTGCCATTCTGTTTGCGAAGATGGGGAATGGCTGCGCTGAGCTATAGTCCTAAGTCAGTTTTCGATCTTGAGTTTTTCCTTGGAGATACCCATACCATCGATACCTGAGAAACAACGTTGACATTGAATATTCTCGTCCAATCTTCTGATGACACGTCACAAAGTCTTTTCACCGGTGCCATGATACCTGCATTCAAGGCAATAGCATCGAGCTTTCCCCAAGTGGCGAGCGCGACCTGAACAGCCATTCTGTTGACATCGTCTTTGCTGACGTCCCCAACTACATATCGTACCCTGTCCGCCCCAAAGGTTGCCTGACGAGCCTGCAGAGGACCTTCCGAGATATCGACAAGGACGACTTTAGTTTGCTTTTCAAGTAGTTTCTCGACAATGGCAGCCCCGATTCCCATACTGGCCCCTGTCACAATGACAACTGAGCCTTGTTTCATGGTGCTCTTGGAGTAGCAGATTTGCTGGGAGTTCGTAGTTTGTTTTTGTGGAAGGCCGATTGCTCGTGTCGGTTCAATATCAGCCTTCACGTCTGCTTCAAGTGAATTTGAATGTCGTCCAAGGTGCCAGAGGCTGATACGGTCTCTGCGGGGTCTCTCTATCTCAGTGGGTGGGCTCTTGCCTAGATACAAGCTTGTGTCTTGATGATAGAGTGAACTCGAATAGTTCGCAATACCAATCCCGCCAGATCATGTCTTGGGCTGGTGTCGATAGTACTGGCGTTGTCCCACTTACAACCTTGTTAGGACGGCTTCGAACTCAAACGGATCCAGGGAGTGAGGCCTCGCTTGTACCTGCGTGGGAGCATTGAAGACACTACGCTCGTGCATACTTAGCGGTAAATCATCCTTATCTTGCATAGCTAGTCCTGAGTATGGAGCCTCTCAGTACTTTCATCTTCGATTTCGTGGACCTTGAAGCACTGGTCGTCCACGTGAGGTGGAGAACTTGCTCAACATCGGCTGTACCTTCACAGCCACCTCTCAAGACATCGATGAGGATCTAAAGTGCCAACATAACCCCACCGAGACAGATACTGCGATCGTTATCTTCGGAAACCTGATCTCCACGGCTCCAGTCATCCTATTTGATCAAGCAGATAGATACGCTTTGTTACATACCGTCACGTCTGGGGAGGCGATCTCCTAACAAGCTCCATTTTTCTAGCCAACGAGACAATGTGTTCTGGGACTGGCAAAGATAGCAACTCTTCCACAGCGCCATTCTAGGCCCGTCAAATGCGCCTATAGACTTGGAGCGAATCACCGAATACTCGGGGAACTTGGTTAAAGTACGAGAAGTTTAGACAATCGCCGTCCTGCTCTGGATCGAGGTCTTGGGGAGAGTCCACAGCTTTGCTTCTTCGGCTGTACCTTCTGGGCAGCTTGATGAAGACTATTGACTGTTGTAGCAGAAGACCCTGTCAGACTTATTTATGATCCTCTATGTTTGTTCTGCTTCCTAGGTCCAACCGCAACGGGTGCACTGTGTTTCGCTAATCCAGACTTCATTCCCTCGATCTTACATTATCTTCGCGAAGCTGTCATAGTTCAAGATGAACTCGAAGACCTTTACCTCCGATCAATATGACTATCCCGTTCAGGAAGACGAGGCGCCCAGAATTTCGCTGAAGGGAACGGATGCAGCTCCAAGGGTCCATTTCGATCCTAAGATACACTTGAGATTCCAGAAACCGGAGAAGACGTATACGCTTGACGACCTCAAATACAACACGAAACAAGCTGTTGGCCATGTCGCGGCGACAGATCCCTTCCCTCTCTTCACCAGAGAAGCCATTGTCGAAATGCGCCGAGAGCTACTGAGTGAACGTACGATCAAGAATTGCATGACATACACGAGACCAGGCTCTGTGCAGATTCGTGGCGCTGCTCCTCAGTATGCTCCTTTCGTCTACGAAGCGTGGACTCACCCAGAGACAATCAAAGCTGTCTCTACGGTTATCGGCCTCCCAGTCAAGATCAACATTGCCCAGGAGATCGGTCATACGAACATTCAATTGGGCGAAGACGGTCTGGAGAGCCTCAAGAGGTTGACTCCAGAACCTCTTGTGCCGAAAGTTGCTGTTGCAGACATTCCAGAAGAGGACATCACTGAAGACAAGGCCACTGACGTTATTGAGTGGCACAATGACATGTATCCTTGGTCATTAGTCGTCTCTTTGTCGCTTCCTCAAGGCAGAGGTGGTGAGACCGCCTGCCTCTGTGGTGATGGCTCCATTATCAAGGCTCCAAAGCCTGATGTTGTAAGTACTGATCTTGGCCTTCTTACATGGAGCAGATGACTGACGAGCACGGTTAGGGATATGGTGTTCTCCTCCACGGGAACGTGGTGAAGCACAAGGCTGTGCGTGCAGTTGGTGCTGAAGAGCGTATCACAACGGTCTGCTCCTGGTGGCCGGCTGATCCTCTTCTCTATGATGACTCCAAAATCGCGAACACTCGCGACGTCTCGTTCAAGCCTGAGATGTACTACCAATGGACCACCTATCGATTAGAGGCTTTGGCAGCCAGGTGCCTCGCAAAGGCTAAAGAGCTTCATGAGAAGCACGAAAACAAATCCAAGTATTCGGAAAGCGTGGTTGAGCCTGCAGAATTTGCAACATGGGCAAAAGAGCAAATGGCCTTCATGGAAAGGACCTATGACCATATGAAATAGTCAATTGATCAGCCCAGCAATGGCCCAGACAAGCAAATAGACATAGCAAAACGTGGGACAACCAAGTGAGCGTTTGGAATGAAACACTGGAAGCCATGAATCGCATATCATCACACTAGATTGATATTCTCGCTAACAGGAAATACATACCTTTCCCAGTCGTTCCTGCAATAGTGGTTGTCTGCAGTCTCGGGGAAAGGATCCTCTTCTAGGTCTCTGGCCTGCCAGACTTGACTGATAATGGTGCGCATCCGATCAACGTTCGAAACAGTAGATGTCTCCATGGCTTGTAGAACCTTCAAGACCATCAGTCTGCCGTGGAAAGGTCGATGATGCGAGTCATCGATCAAGATCTCATCGTTGTAGGGGTTGAGCTCGACAGCTGCCACAAACAGCGGCCATGTCAGTCCGTTCACAAAGCCTAGGTCAATAAAATCTGACGCTAGCAGGAGAATCTGCTCGACCAAGCTGATCATCAGTGGCGTGGTCGGGTGGGCGTTCTAGGAGTTGTCAGAAAGCTGTATCGGTAAAAACAGGGGTATATCGAAAGACTTGTGCTTCAACGGCACAGTCTTTCGCAGACACGAATACTTACGTATAATGCGCAATTCAGGTAAACCATGGCTGCGAGTCGTTTCATCTTTGCCGAGAGTAGAAGGTAATCGTCCTGATCATTCTCGACGACTTGCTCCAATGACTCCAGCTTATACCTTGTGACCGAGCAAGCGCTTAGGAACGCATCCGAAACGGAGATTTCTGGATTTGCATAAGCGGCCCTGCTCAACTCGTTGATGGTGCAGAGTAGGGCCACAAGCTCAGGGCTACAGCCCATCCAGACGTCGACAACCTTTTCACCAAAATTCCAATAGTCTCGACCAAAAAGGGGCACTTGCCCACATGCCGTACGCCCGATCACATCGTGAAAGGCAAAGAACTTTTCCGCAAACGCCGTCAACTCGTTTACCTCGACTTCCGTCCCTTGCGTGGCTTGTAGCTCTTTTCGGAAGCTTAGTATGTCATGAGCGCCTTTCAAATGGACAACCCATCCGGAATCGCAATCTTGGATGATTTCATATAGGCATAGAATTACCATTGTGACAAGAGTATCGGAGCTGGCAGCCACCTTTTCAGGACCTTCGACGTTGAAGCGATCTTGCAATACTTGCAGTACTTGTGATTTCAATTTCATGGCCGGTAGCTTCCATGCAGGCTCGCTTTTGGCTCGATGACATGCCGACAGCGCCAAAATGGAGAGAAGACCGCTGTTCGAATTCATCAGTGTGAAAGGTAGAACCAGTGAGGCGAACGGCGATTGTGACAACTTGCTTGGTGTCGTCAAGGGGCATAATTTCTGGATGAAGTAGTTCAAAAGCATAGAATGGTCTGCGTCGACAAGACCTGGGATCAGTGGTACCGAATGCGACCGGATCAACGCTCCTGCATAGGAATGGCGAGAACGATAACTGACATCGTCGTCCAAAGTCGCATTCAACCTGGAAGCTAGACGTTGTAATGGAGCACCTCCTTCCATGTTGGCTCGCGGATTGCGATAAGCATTGCCAACATCCAGCGCCAAAGGCTCTTCGAAGGTTTTCGCAAAGTAGTTGAGAAAATGATATGGACGAACGGTCGGAATGGGAGACCAATGTTCCGGTTCAGGTTGAGAGCGAGAGGCATTCCCCAATTTCGACCACACGCCTTCTCTCCCAAATGCCAAACCCTTGGAGATATATTCGTCCTCCCACTTGACTTCTGGCTTGAAGTCGCATGGTCGACAAGCAACCTGACACCGCTGGCACACCGGCCTGGTCTCGTCGCACTTGACCTTGGTTGGATACCGTCAGACAAAAATTGATTGCGACAATGACTTCAACATACCTTGCGGGCTCGACAAGTCTGACATCCTGCACGTGTTCGTGGCTTTGGTGGAAGCTGGTCAGGTCTTCGTTTACGACCCATGGCCCAGTATGAAGGTACAGCCGATTGCTCAACAAAAGTGGATGATAGCTTCATTTGTAGTGCCGCTGAGCCTGCACATGGGCCCCGAAAATAACGGGGGTGTAGTTATCATGACAGTAGATAAGGACGGGGCGGCACTGGAACCGGTGTCCACGTCCTTCGGGTCCGGAATTGGGCGACTCTGGGGTCAGGCTCGATAAGGAAGTCAAGAGGCTGCGGGCGACTCGGTTGGACCTTCACTCTTTGAGCCAATGGCCAACGTTTATTTTCACGATGAGCGCCCATCCTCTCAAGTCAGTGGGCGACCTCACGTCTTTAATATGCTTGAGAGATTCATCGACTGGATCAACGACGAACACCAGGGTGTTGAATGGTGCACGTTCGCAGGAATGGCGCAATAGTTCAGGGAAGCGCAATAGTTCAGGGAGGGCAAAATATGAGCCTCTCGTCCGAGAATGATCAGTAAACCTCCATGAATATAAAACGTACAGAAAGGTTGCGCTCTCCCTGTCAGAACCTACAGCTTCGCCCCGTTTGCCTCTTGATACCTCTTCTTCTCCAACGCCTTGAGTTCTCCTCTCCTAATCTTCCCACTGATCGTCTTGGGCAAGAACTTCGCGTCCACGAATTCAATCTTCCTGGGATACTTATAAGGCGCGGCATGTTCTTTGCAGAAATCCTGCAATTCCCTGACCAGTTTGTCTCTGCTTCCGTTGTCCTTGACATTCGCCGCCGCACTATCAGTAAGCACGACAAACGCCTTGACGACCTCGTCACGCTGGACATCAGGCGATGCGACGACCGCGGATTCGACGACAGAGTGATGTTGTTTCAATGTCGATTCGACTTCGAAGGGGCCTTCAACTCTCCCATTAGTTTCCATGGAGCACTAACGTACTAAGGGCTTGTACAGGGCCGTCTTACCAATTCTATATCCTGCAGAGTTGATCACGTCGTCATTCCGGCCAACGAACCAGAAATAGCCGTCTGCATCCCTACTCGCACGGTCACCGGTGATATAGTACCTCCTACCGTTTGAGAATGTGTTGACTTTATTATCGATTTTGCCGGTGGCTTTGTCGATATATCCTTCGAATATGCCGAAGAACTTACTCTCCTGCTCATCCTTGCCGTTGGTGACTTCGACAGCAATATCACCCTCCTCTCCATCCTTCGTCACGTTTCCCTCAGCATCAACAATCGTCAAAGGTACCCCTGCAATTGGCTTGCCCATACTTCCCAGCTTGACAGGATTTGCCGCTTGATTTGCGCACACGACAACCGTCTCAGTCTGGCCGTAGGCATCGTAGATCTCGATTCCATCTGTCATTTCCTTCCAGACGCGAATCACGCTCTCGTTGAGCGGTTCGCCGGCGCCGCAGCAGTGAGTTAGGGCGCGCGGTCTGCCTTGCTCAGTCTCGAAGAGCGCCCGATTTTCATCGAGGACAAGTTGTCTGTAGACTGTGGGTGGTGCGCACAAAGTGGTGATGGGGAAGTCGTGCAGGACTTTGAGTGTCCTTCTAGGATCAAAAGCCAGTCTGTCATCGTGCACAAATAGTGTAGAGCCACAGTTCCAGGACGAAAACCACGACCACGATGCTTTGGCCCAGCCTTGCTCCGAGAGGTTCCAGTATGTTTTACTGGGGTCGAGTTGTAGCCAGTGTATCCCCGTTAGGGCGTGCGCGAGAGGGTATGAAATTTGTGTGTGCAGGACCATTTTGGGGGGCCCGGTCGTTCCGGATGTGAAGAACGTTAGGGCGGGAGATGTCGAGGTTAGAGCATTGGGGACAGGGAATGTTACGTCTTCCGGAATCCTGGCGAGTGCGGCATGGAAGTCAGTTACCTGTTGTATTTGTGAGGACGGTGCCTTGCTGCCGTTGTTGGCCTCAATCTTGATGACGGTGCGTAATTGCGGACATTTCGATGCCACACTCAGACATTTAGCCACAGATGCTTCGTCCCCAACGAAGGCGGCTGCGTGCGAGATTTGGAGGCGATACTCGATGTCCTTGGCCACCAGGAGAGTGGTGCAGGGGCACAGAACCACGCCAGAGCGTAGACATGCTGTGGCGAACTCCCACCACTCGGGCACACGGGGCAGGATGATGATGCATGTCTCGCCCTGCTTGATGCCGAGGGATGTGAGGAGTGTTGCTATCCGGTGGGATTGGCGCGAAAAGTGAGCATATGTGAGCTGCTTGGTTGAAGTGAGGGATTGGTCTGCCCAGTGGAGTGCTAATTGCGAAGGGTCTCTTTGAGCCCAGTGGTCGACGACATCACGGGTGAAGTTGAACGAGGAAGGACGATGGAGGGGAGACACTGGGACGGCGGGAGATGCCATGGGGGGATTAGGTCTCGAAGCGGATGAGAAGCGACATTTGAGAAATCCGGTAAGAAAAAGTATCTAGGCAAGACCTTGTCTTCAATGAGAATGACTGTAGAAGGTCAAACGTGTCGAGTCCAGGTCGAAGGACGAGGTGTGTTTGTATGTCGAGTACCCCAGGGACCGAGGTATCGTGTATAGTGGGACCGCTTCTCCATAACGCCGAGTAAGGACCGCGGGGACGCGAACGAAGGATTCGAGATTATGGCTTGCGGTACATTCCAAGACACGAGATAGCAATTGCCATGCAGTGACAGATAGTTTCTCGTCCTTGCAGCGCTATTAATAGCATTTGTCTGACATTCACAGCGCAGTGGTCCTTGTTAGCGATTTAGTTGTGTCGTGCTCAAATGCGGAGAAAGGTCGGGGCATGGAGTCCTCCTCATAGGCCATGGCAAGGTGGGAAGGCTGAATCGTAAAAGGGAGACATCAACAACATGATATTAGGGCGTTGGACAGCATCTTCCGGTAGATTATCAACCCATGCACGCGTGCTTTTGAGCTCTTCCCAAGCCATTGACCTATCTTGTCCAGACCTCGGAACAAATGTGGGTTCGCATCCAAAAGACTTTACAGTCTGCGAGTCCCCTTGGCCAAAAACTTCGCCTGAAACGCCATCCGTGTCCCGCGATAGCAATATTATCATTACCAACTCTGCTGGCTCTTCCCTGCGCCAACCATAAAAATTTCGTCCAACTCCCGTCGGGTATCAATGATGACTGTGGCGGTGCGGGCGAGATTTGAGCGTCCTTCGTGCTCTAAGGCGTCTGAGTGGCTGGTATGCGACGCTTTCGCGTTGCATATCGTCATGTCGCCTTTCAATGTGGCCAAACAATTATCGTAATTCAGGCGACAGTCGTTGCTTTTTCGAGAGATGTTCCTGGTTGTTGACTTCATGAAGTTGGTTTTCCAGCTCGTCGACTCGCCTTTTCAGATCGTCACGTTCTTTGACGACCTTGTCCCGTTCCTTGCGCAAGCTATTTTCGTTGTCCAAATATACCATGTTGATAACTTCAAGTTCGGACACACGTGTACGGAGAGTGGTATTGGCGGCAAGGAGCTGATCATAAGTCAATGACTCAGAGTGTCTGTCGTGAGCAGATGCGTTGGTTCCAGGAGGGGAAGGTTGGTTCAGAGTGTGCAGGGCCGGTAACGAGGGCGATGATCCATTCGCATGATGTTCAGGCATAGCCGAGGCGCCATCAAAGAGGTGTTGAGGGGCAATGTTCGGGTCGTGGTGGACGACAGGTGTGCCTGTGCGTGACACTGGTGAATGCGAACGATCAGAGGTCACCGATGCGGCCATTTGTGAGACGCGACGGTGCGTGTTGAGGCCATTGGGGGTGGTAATTTCGGGTTGAGAGGCGGGAAGGCCATTTGGTTCAAACTGCGCATGAGCTTTAGCATATGCGCAAACATCCACAGGTGTCCTGCGATAGCATACCTTCTTCTTGGGTGCTTGACTGGCGGTCTTGACTCGGTTGCGACTTTTTATTACGTCTGTTTTGAGACTGATTGGACGAGGTCGGCCGTGTAGCTTGAGGAAAAGTCCGCAGGCATTGCACAGGACGGAACCAGCTTCGTCGCGCCGCCATAAGGGAGTGGTGGAGGTCTGACAATTTTGACATACAGGCTGCGTGAAGGGCAAATTGTGGTCAGCGCTGGGTAATGAAGCCGCCATGACTTTTGTTGCGGGAGAGCGACAGGAAGTGAAAAGGGAAATGGGTTTGCGATAAGATAAAGAAATTGTGTAGGGCAGCGCAGGGAGGAGCGATAAGTTCACAATCAATGGTCAGGTTGCATTGGAGAGCAAGGAAAATAAATGGGGGTGGACAAGTGGGCGGGAAAAACGGCGTAAGCAAAAAAGCGAGTGGATGGGATTGACAGAAGAAGCGCCAATCCCCGCGCTGCCAGGAAAAAGGCTTGGCATGTTTATCAGCCACAGCCAGCAGAATCACTCACCGGTGCACTTCCTGCGATTCCGGCAATGCCTGGTGTCGGTATCGGCGGCATCATGCCATAGTGATGCAGAGGAGATCCATACGTGGCAGAGAATGACCTGTATCCTTCAAGTCAATCGTGTGGTCTCATCTTCTGTTATATTCGTCTTCATCTGCGCGTACCTCATAGGCGGTCCAGCCGTGGCCAGGGATGTCAAAGATGATAGTCCTGGCAGTGCAGGCCGTGGTTCTGAGTGATAACCCCTCCCAAGGCTCAAACTCGCGCTTCGGTTGTGGAATTGAGGTTGATTGAACAAGAAACTGTTTGCATTCGGTAGTGCCGTCGATGACGGTCGCGAGATGTCCTTGCCATATGCGGCCGAGGGTGGTAACGGTGAGTGTGCTCGTGAATCGTCTCTTCTTGGTGCACTATACTCCCCCAGCCTCGACTCGTTCACCGGTGTAGATGGTGGTCGGTAGGTAGGCTCATTCGGTGAGGCCCGATAGAGCGGTGGTGCGACTGCGGACGCCGTGCTCGCGGTGATACAGAGACCAGAGCCGTGGTCTCAACGGTGATGCTATTTCTAAAGGAATGGACGCCCCGATATCGAGGCAAAGGAACAAAAAGCAGTACAACGCGGTGCAACAAACGAGTGTCTTGTCGATAAAGGAATGTATCGGTCGGGCTGAAGAGAATCAGACGACCGCTATCGATAGACGGGAATCAACGAGACTTTTGCTGATATCCAATACCATCATCAAGATTAGGGGTCCCATCAACGGAGAAGAAGAACATTGGGCCCGCCCGTCAGCCTAACGAGATGTTTAATTGCGCCTTGTCTGAGCTTAGACGCGTCGCTTGAGATGAAGCCGTTGGTGGAGGTTGATAACACGTTAGTCAGAGCAGCATTTGGACCAGGATACGTCAAACCACTTGTGCATTCATCTTCTCCAGTCAAGCCTCTCATCGCTGCATCTCGCGACTAATTCAACACGCTCTGGAATGCTTTGGAACGGAACGGCAGCCAGTCTGGGTCGTACAAAGAGTCGGATACGCGTTGATTCGGCACATTTGGGAAATCTGGGGAAAGGAACGAAATTGCCCAATCTCAGAGTGGAGGTCCGAATTCCGATGCCCCCTTTTCCTGCCGCCTGTGCCACAGTCAAACATGTGTATAGCAGTGGCGGGAATAGCCGCCCGCGGTCAAAGATTGATATTTGACATCAAAGACGTTGACTTAATCCCCATGGATTGACATGACAGACTGGAGGTGATCGTGGATGATATATTTTTGTGCAGTCGGCAGCCAAAGTGGCAGGCGTCATGATCTCCTGTCCACATTCGCTTGTGTTAGATCATTCGCTAGAACGGGATGGTCCCTGCTTTTCGACTATGATAACTGGCGATAAGATAAAAGTAGCGAGACCACTGTCAGGCGTCACAGCAGATGGCCTCTCTTAAACTCGAAATTAATACCTGTCTTTGTCGCACAGATCGAAACCTCGGAGGATTCATTGTATCCATATCGTGGCTGATGATCATGTCTTGTTAAGTGGCTTACCAGGTTCTACGACAATATGGCTTGCTGTCATGATAAAAGCAACTGAACGTAGCCGCAGATGAAGGACGCCATCAACATAGAGACAGAGATCAGTTCGTCAAGTGGCATCAACACGTAGTGACGACCATCCTTCTGATAAGGACATTCAGAGCGACTCGTCCTGCAGATGGACCTGGATAATGTCCGGCTCCGTTGCCGTCAGGCTATGTGGCATGTAAGAAGTATGTCAAGACCGCCATGCACAATGAGAATGGACGTCACATAGTCCGCCGAGAACAGTCGACGTCAGCCTCGCAGATTCGCTGATGCAGACGTCGGAGCGGTGCTGATTGGCAATTCTCTTCAGTCAGTAGTATGGGCACCTTTCGTTCCCAGACGAAGTCCTAATGAGAGTTGAGACGAAGATGTCGGCATGCAAGATCTGCACCTCCAACTGGCCAGTTCTGCACATGGACGAAACAGCGCAACACCATAGGAGCGCGCCCTTGGATTTGAACAAAAGGACTTTGGTCCTATCGATTGTAGCTCATGTAGAGGGTGACAGGAGGGCAATCTAGTTGAGGTTATTCTGTGCAAGTACGTACCTAGGTACCTTTTAATCGAGAACCAAAGGATTCTCCGGCTAAAGAAACGCCTATCGAGTATCGTTCCAGGCGCATGCATGTGGCATTCCGCCAATCGCGAGCCCCCTACGGGAAGCCACGTATTCTTCGCCGCCCCTGGCGCGCTACAGTACCACATATCCAGGCCTTATCATCATCCGAGCCGGAATGCACAACGATTTCCTGGCCCTGAACGGAACCTACCTATGAATTATTGTTAACTACCTCTTACTCTGTTCAACGCATTCCTTTCCTACTAAAGCGACTTTTACAAGCGACTACCCTGCGCACACATATGGACACAACATAGTCATACTAATGCCTCGTCATAGACCAACCTCAGGGTACGCCCGTCTGGCGCAGGCGGACGAAGATGAACCCTTGGGAGACGAGGAGTCTGATGAGGAAACATATAACAACCCACCCTTGACGACGCGTTATGCATCCATACAACCTGGTCCCCGAGAGGGAATGCGCTCCGGAGCCTACAACGATCATCCTCGAAGACCTCCGAGACGGATGAGGAGCAACTCATCCGGAGTGGACATCAAAGCCATCAATGCGAGACTAGAAAGATGGGCAGAAGAGATTGCCTCAAAGTTCAAGATCACTTCAGTCAAAGGCAAGACGCAGGAGGAGGAACATCTAGAGATACATCACTCGGTCTTCCAAGCACCTCCGGGCGTCAACCCCTATACTGCCGAAGAACTGGCTACCTATACCGCTGCCGAAACTCAACGAATGACCAGACAACAATTTGGGGACATCGTCGAAAGTGTCAGAGTCGCGATCGAAAACGGCATGCACCCAAAGATGATCACGCAAGGTAGCTCCGGGAGCTATTTTGCACGCAACAGTGCAGGCAAGGTTGTGGGAGTTTTCAAACCCAAGGATGAGGAGCCATATGCGTCACGAAATCCAAAATGGACGAAATGGCTACACAGAAACCTGTTCCCTTTTGCTTTCGGCAGGGCATGTCTCATTCCCAACTTGTCCTACGTCTCCGAGGCCGCCGCATATACCCTGGACGTTCAACTGAGGACGTACCTAGTACCATATACAGACGTGGTATGGTTGTCCTCTAGGTCCTTCTTCTATGATTTTTGGGAACGAAGAAGCGCTCGGAAAAAAGGTCTACCCGCAAAGCCTGGCAGTTTTCAGGTCTTTCTCAAAGGCTTCAAGGATGCGAACATCTTCCTCCGCGAGAACCCTTGGCCGGATCAAGCTACAGAGTTCCGAGCCGATATGGAAAATAAAAAGAAGAGAAGGCCGCTGGCTAATTGCATGCCGAGCGTCGGCCAATCTGATGATGACGAGCCTGTTCGAATACAGTCACCCATGCTACAGGAGCAGGCACCCAAGTTCTCCTGGACGCCCACCATAAAACAGGCCTTCCGAGAAGAACTAGAGAAACTAGTCATCCTGGATTACATTATGCGAAATACGGATCGAGGGTTGGACAATTGGATGATCAAAATCGACTGGAAGCGCGAGGAAGTTTCCCTTGTGGTAGAACCGCCCAAAATGAATGGATTCTCAGAGGGCGTAGATGCCGCTTTGAGACAGGCATCGCTAAGCCCACGGCCGGAGTCCAACACCTCGAGACCGTATCGAAGGCCTGAGGCCATGGAGAGCCGATCAGCGACTCCGTTGCCCGGAGGAAAAGAAGACGCTCGATGCGCTATAACTATAGGAGCCATTGACAACAGTCTGTCGTGGCCATGGAAACATCCTGATGCTGTGAGTCTTCTTGCCGGCGTGAATGCAACATGCTAACATAGACCAGTGGCGAAGCTTTCCTTTCGGCTGGCTCTTCCTTCCAGTCTCCCTGATCGGACAGCCATTCTCCAAGAGGACTCGGGAACATTTCCTTCCCCTGCTCACTTCGACCGCATGGTGGGGTGAGACTCAGCTGGCTTTGAGAAGAGTGTTCGCGCTCGACTCCGATTTTAAAGAGAGCATGTTTGCACGACAGATTGCCGTCATGAAAGGCCAAGCATGGAACGTCGTCGAAACACTCAAACAGGCTGATCACGGACCACTCGAGTTGACGAGGAGAACCAGAGTATGCGTCTGGGACGACCTGGTCGATGTGCCTGTCGCCGTACCCATGCGCGTGCCTTCGACTGAGATGAGTCGCAAACCACGCCGGTACGACCAGCAGGAAGAGATGGACATAGGAGCGTCGTATGCTTCCGCACCACCTGGTCGACAAATCCCACAGCACGACCTTCTGGGGTCACCTACCACCGAACTCCCCAACCCGAACCGCTTCGATCTCACACGGGAGGACACCGCAGGCGACCTATCGTTTTTGCCTGGTGAAGAGGATTCTGTGAGTCCTCCTCCGGCCATCGGCACCGGGTATGACTCGAAAGATCACCACAAGGAGGCGAGGAACAGTCTCGGCAGCCTTCCTGTCGTGCGACCGACCATGAAGAACAAGAATAGATTCAGCTTTGAGTTTCCCCGCCGCGACGTCAATGCTACCAGGCAGGGTTTGCGAAGGCAGCGGTCCATGTCCACTCGCAGCGGGAAGCAGCCTCCTATACTGTACGAAGGTGACGACCTTGAAGGTGATCTGGGTTATGCCGCTGCCAGTGACATGGAGGCCAACAAGCGCAAGGTCATTGTTGAGCGGTTGGAGACTATCAAGGGCAAGAAGCCCTTTTTTACGTGGTGTTGATACTACCGACTTAAAAACGAATACGCAAGAAAGGCAAGAAGCCAGCATGGGGCGGAATGTACCCTGTCGGAATTTTGTGCATTGTAAACGCCGGGTATGGGAAACGGGGCACCCGCCCATGCTATAGACGCAAAAAAAGCTGGAGGAGGCATGTTACCATCTATCACGACTGGACCAGAGGGGTTATATCTGTATAAGACCTCGTACTTGTGTAGGTATTGGCAAGGACGAGCTATGTCTGCCAGTCGAATGAATCATCATATGGGTGAGGTTGAGGTCCCAATTCAATGGTATAATCTGTCAACGCATGTCTGTGATATCAATCCTGTTTTAACGCCAGTATGGTCTCTTCCGTCTGATCCATCGATCACCATCTCATGACAAGGTCTCCGTAGGACACCGCACCAGTTCAGATGAGGAAGAGGACACCAAAACACGCCTCGTATCGCGCTCAAACTCAGTCTCGACGGGAGCCTCACCACCGGGAGCCTCCCAGAAGCGCCGCCACTCACAAGGAGAGATCATGAGAAGTCCTCTTCCTCCTTCTCAATCGCGTTCTTGACCCTCAACAACAACGTCGTCTTCCACTTGTCCAACTTGCTGAGCTGATCGTATTGGAACAATTTATCCGCAAACGCCTCTTGATCGCCCTCCTCCACAGCGCCCACAAGGTCCGTCAACAGCATGTTCTCCCTCGTACTCGCGAAACTGTTGTCCAATTCCTTGTATTGATCGAGCGCGCGCTTCGTCGCGACCAAATCACCGGCTGCGAGGTGGCAGATGCCCGCCTTCAAAAAGTAATCTTTCACGGACCAACGCATCAAATTGTTATTCAGTGATGTTTTGGCCACCGTCTCGAGTTTCGAGATGGCATTCTGGTAGTCGCCTTCTAATGCGGCGAGGTCCGCGACTTTGAGGTACAATTTATTCGCGAGGGCTTCGGCGTTGTCGCTTTCGTACCATTGTGCTGCTGTGTCGTATGCTTCGAGCGCTTTCTTTTGGTCGCCGATTTCCATCTCGTAGAGCTCTGCTAGATTCTGTTGGTGTGTAGCTGCGCGGCGGAAGTTGCCTTTCGATGTGTAGTGGCCGATGGCCGTGGTTAGACATCGTGCTGCGTCTTGTGGTGAGTCCTTGCGGTAGACTTTGAAGGCTTCGGTCAGGGTGTTGGCCATATCGTCTGGCTCGTTGAGTTTGCTCTGTTGTATCGAGGCGGCTTTCTCGAAGGCTTGACCTGCTTCATGGTCTGGTTCTGTGTGAGTGGCTTATGGTCATGATAACGGTGCTGCAGTGCTTACTCTGCTTTGATACCCGGAATGCATTGGCTGCTTGTGTGTACAGGTCTGCTGCGTTCTCCCACTTCTCTGCTCGTCCGCCGAATAGACTGAAGCCGCTTCCGGCGCCTGAAGCGGCTTTGTCGGCCTTTTGTAATAGTGCTCGAGGGTCGCCTGCCATGATTGGTGATGGCGTAAGGAGGGAGGGCTACGATAGAAGGTTTGAGTGCGCGAGTGTAGGCTGTCAATGTCCAGGTGGGTCGAAAGGAGTAATCTTGTTGTTTGGGGTATATGGGAATTGGGAACTGGTCGTTTATGTAGGAAACAGTGGCATCTATTTGAGGATGGATGAAGTATGAGGAAGCCTTGCGCATGCAACTGGTCACCCCGCGAGTGGTGTATGTAAGCTCGCCCAGACAATCACAATCACCATCTCCAACTCGACTTTCTCCTCACAAGTTTACAGACGCTGCCTTCATTTCATACTATGCTTCAACACAACGAATGTAGATCCTGAGCAGGACATGCCCAGCCATGCCTCGAATTCCGAGACCGTTGAGCATCCATATGGAGCTCACTGGTCCTTGGAGAAGTCCAGACAGAGACAGATTTCTGAAGCAGGTCAAGCACATCGACATCAACCCTCGAATCGCTTCGCTCCTCGAAAAGCCAACATGGTCGGTCGCCTCGCTGATGCCACCAGCTGACCTGGACAAGTCCGAGATCACGCGCGAGAAACTCCACCACCTGCTTCGCCTATCCGCGCTTCCACCGCCAGCTAATGAGGCTGAAGAGTCCGAAATGATGGAAACACTGGCTCAGCAAATCCATTTCGTAAAGGAGATACAGAAAGTGGACACTACCGGCGTTGAACCTTTAGTCGCCATTCGTGACGAGACCGTCGAAGCACAGCAGGAAAGTCAGTTCACGAAGGAGTCCTTGGCCCATTTCCTGGCTCTGGAGGAAAGACGGGGAAAAAGTGGCAGGATACGTCGACGGAGAGACACAGAGCCTGTACCTCCCCAGGACACGAGGCCGAAACGGTTTCTACCTGAAAAGGCCGACGATCGCCTGAAAGACCCATTCGCTCTCAGCGACGACCCTGGTTTCGAGGCGGACAAGAAGAGAGGGCAATACTTTGTCGTGCG
The DNA here is from genome assembly GCF_022695815.1 of Exophiala viscosa. Lineage (NCBI taxonomy): Eukaryota > Fungi > Ascomycota > Eurotiomycetes > Chaetothyriales > Herpotrichiellaceae > Exophiala > Exophiala viscosa. Next base: position 855,667 of record NW_026944355.1, on the reverse strand, counting down.
GAGGAGTGGGAAGGACACTGAACACCCAGGCTGAAGACGTCCTCTGTGGCGACTGTCCAACAACCTAGGGATGGATGGATACATCGATACTTTTAAGAAATAGGGATTCTGTCCGGCCCCGAGAAGAGCACGTCTCAATGGACGGGGGCTCAACTGAAACGACATGAATATGTGTCACATACTCAGACGACATAGCTTGTCACCCCACGGATTCTTCAACTGCGGATTCTCAACTCGCCTTGGGGGAGCTCCCGTTAACATATCTTGTGAAGACGTTTGGACTTGGGTCTGGCGGTAGTCTGAGTGACAACTGGGACCCAACTTGGCCTTGGACGCTTCTATGCCGATGATCTGGGTGAGAACCTGGACCTTCACTTGGACCTGGACATTTTGGTCGCCGATACTCCGCGCGACAACCTGGACACCAATGGACTTGGACACTTTTTTGCCGGTAGTCATCGGGGAAATTTTGGTCCTTCACTTGAACTTGGACCACACTTTATCGATACGGGGGGACAACCTGGATCATTTGGACTTGGACATTTTTTGTCGTCGATACTCCGGGTACCATCCTGGACGCAAGCGACTTGGACATTTTTTTGCCGGTAGTCTAGGTGGAAGATTCGGTCCTACCTGCACATTTACATACGTCTCGTGAAGACCACCCAGCCATGGCTAATATCCGCAGCATAAACCTTCCTGATACAGGGAAGTAAAGAAGACCAATGATGCTCAAAGCACCAACCCAGCTGGTCTGGGTTGGGTTTCATGCCCCAGGTCCTTCGCTGAGCTGGAAATTCCTTCGGCGGATCAGAGGTGGGCCTTTGCAGTGGACCAGACGGCGCCTAGAGGAAGTAAGGACAAGAAGATGGGCAAGATGCTCGAATGGGTGTGCAGAAAGACAAATGGTATTTAGGTATTAGTGTATCAAGACTGTTCTGCCCCAGGCGAGACACGAGATCTCGTCCGTACGAGCACTCCCGAGTGCACACCTTCTATTTATCGCAATATGCCTGTCCTCTACTATCCAGCATACACACATCCCATTCACAAATAATACCTATAGGGAATACCCTGCTTCATCATAACTACAATCCCGCAGCCAACATCAGGCCGTAGCCCACAGTAATGACAACTCCAAAGGCGAGGATCGAGGACGGTACGCCCCGCGTAAGGAAGTGCTTGACATGGAGGTATCGTACGCCAGTCTCGGGAACTTCCATCATGATTGCAGCTATCACAGAATGTTAGCATAGGATAACCAAAGTAGCATAGAAAAGTAACATACTCATATTGGGAAATCCACTCGTCGGCAAACCCATGGCAGCGCTACACATTAGCGCGGCGCCCATGACCAGCAGATTCGGATGCGGTTCGTTCATACTGGAGCCAACCTGTTGGACAAGAGGTAGGATGATCAACGCCGCGACAGTGTGCGAGATGAACGTCGCGACCACAAGAATAAGCGCGGCGAAAACAACGAGCACGCCATAGATTGAGAAATCCGCCACACCATCCGTAATGCTTTTCGCAATGGTATGCAAGAGGCCGGACGAGGAGACAGCCCTTCCGAGACTCAACCCACCAGCAGCCAGGATGATGATGGTCCACAAGAAATTGTTGAAGTCTTCCTTGGTGAGGATGCCGGTGCCGAAGAACAAGACCATAGGAATGATAGCGATGACGCCCATGTCCCCAAACACACCTTCCAACTGGTGTGAGGTGCACCATAGCACAATCGTGAGTAACGTGACAGAGATGATAAAGTACTGTATGCCGTTCAGTTTGTCCTTCATGGGTCGAATCGGTACAATTGTGGTACCTCTGCCAGGCTTGAACGATACCAAAAGCAACAGCCAGATCAGCACGATGCTGATAATGCAGACGGGCAGGGCGATGAAGAACCAAATGAGCCAGCTAGGAGTGGGTTTCATGTTCTGCAGCGCGATGATGTTCTGGGGTGACGCGATCGGAGAGGCCATCCCACCGACATTCGACGCCAAAGCAATGCCGAGAATCAGGGCCTTCGACATGTTGCTGTCCGCAGGCAGGTTCCGAAGTATAGGCTGGATAATGCTGAAGCACAGCACCGGCGCTGCCACGTTGGATATCCACATACTCAAAAACATACCCACAAACATGTTCGTGATGAGTACCGTTCTCGCCTTTGTGCCGGCTTTGCTGAGGACAAAAGTGGCCATCATCTTCGCAACGTGATATTTCGACAAGGCCGCGGCAATGGTGAAACCACCAAGTAGTAACATGATGACCGGTGTCCACATTGCTGCAAAGACTGCCTTTGTTGCTGCTTTAGAGTCGAGACGTACATGTGGCTTGTCTTCGGACCGCATGATGCGAAGGACAACCACGAGGAACGGGACCAGTAATGAGGTGACGAAAAGCGGGATGACCTCAGTGGCCCAAAGTAATGATACGAAGATGAGCATGGCCAGACAGTTCTGTTGTTCGGGTTTCTTCATGATAGGGACAAACAGCAGGACCATGAATACACCCAGAATGGCGACGAGAGCAAAGAAGCTCGAGCTGAACAACCACTTTGGGCACGTGAAACGGCCCAGAGGAGTGCGAACTTGCTTGGTCTCGACTTGGTCTTTGTCCCCCTGTAATCGGGCTTCTGAAGGATTTTGGATGCCACCCAGCAGAGTCTGCTTAATTCCAAAATTGGCGGCTTGTGCTTTGCGTTCGATACCAATCATTTCTCGCCAGACAGTGTTCCTCTCCCACACGACGTGTTCACGGAGATGGAGTCGAAGTTCTTTTCTAGCCATCTCTACATCGCCCTTGGTGACGACGTCCGCGTAAACCTTTTCGGTCTTGAGGATCTGCTCGTCCACGTGGGTCATGGTCGTCTCGAGGAATGGGTAGGACGGGTTGACCACCTTGTCCATATAGTCCTTCCGGATGTCCCGGTTGCATACCTTGTCGTACTTTTTGGAAGCTTTCTTAAAACCCGTCTGATTGAGTTGGATGAACGACTTCAGTTCGCATAGCGAGACGTACAGACCGATGGTCCTTTTCTTGAGGGTGATGGCTGAATCATAGAGCGCAGACATTGCTCCTGGGTCGGAACCTTCCAGATCCAACGCCAAACTAGGCCTCCTTCTAAGATAGACTGGTGAATCTGGAGCGTGTAGGTCTTCTCTTGACTCGGCCATCTCTGCACGATTGGGACCGGTATCATAGCCGCTCTTGCTCCTTGGCTTCCCGTTGGGCTTCTTCCTGATCATGGCTGTGCGGTCTTCAGCATCACTATCGCTGTCGTCCCGTTCTTCAATACTCGTGCTCATGGTGGAAGCCCTCCGTTTTCGCTGAAACGGAGTGTTGAAAATACTGTGCGATCGTCCAACTTTGCGTCGATTCTCACTCTCGACCACCTCCTCCATATCCATGTCTTCTGTCTCGTGCTTGTAGTCCTCTACATCCTTTGCAATTTGATCCACTTCGCCGAATATTTCAAGCTCTTTCAGTCTATAAAAGGAGCAGACCTTGTCCAGCTCCGAGTCCAACATACGCCGGAATGTGGTGTCTGGGTCCAGCTGGCCACCCAGCAATGAGGTGCTCTCCTCATCCTGAGGCTCGCCGGGAGGTCTGTTTATTTGTTTCTCGAGAGCATAAATCAATTTCTTGAGATTACTGTAGGAGATGTAGTTGCTGCTCCAATCCGGAACAGCATTGAACTGGATGCTGTGGGAAAACTTCATCTCTTCTCTTTCGGCGAGCTGCTCGAGTTTCTGCAGTCGTTTTCGGAGTCGCTGTGCCTCTTTTTCTCTGGCAGAGTCTGAGGGCTGTTTCGTGTGGTCGAGTGATACAAGTTCGACAGAGGCTGCGTCTAGCGCAGGTGAGTCTGAGTCAGGATTATGGGGATTGTGACCTGCACTATTGCGAGGCTGCAGCCCGCGCATTCGACATGGAAGGGAATGAGGCCGTCTTTCAACAGGGACGCGGGGCGGAATAGGGACCAGTTGTCTGAGGACCGGGTCATGTGTGTGGGAATCCAACCCTAGCGGCGATACTACCGGGGCAATGTGAGCCGACGTTGGGACCAACTACCATGCAAGTGTAAGAAGCAGTGGAGCAATATGTATCAGCGCGGCAAGAATGATGCGATAACTGAGAAGTGAATAAATGTGGTTTGTTAACGCGTTACAATCGAGTGCGGGCGTGCGGGAGGTGCCTGGAATCATATTCCCCCTGCCCGCTAAAACACCCCCTGTTCATGCGAGATGCAGTTTGCTCGTTATCAAGGTTTCCTTTTATATGTCAAATGTTAATCAAATGCTTCGGAATTTTTGTGACAGGAACTCTGCCCAACCATCGCTAGTATGCTAAAACTACAAATCCATACTCATAAGGTACACCTTTATTCGTAAAACACCAAGCATCTGACCTCGATGCTCTGTCTGCCCGGTGCATCTGCTGGTGTTTGTGGATCAACAAAAGCAGTGTGAGGAGTGCAATCTGCCAGTCCCTTTTTACCACCGTTCACCTGGCTGAAAGAGTCGAAACACTTGATGAACATGACTTCCTCTGGCGTCATGTCTTTCATATAGTAAAACTTGTGATCGTCGCTCGGTGCAACAGCATAGGTCTCGCCCTTTACTTCATATCCAACCGTCGAACTGGCCGAGTTCGGGTCTGGAGCAACTTCTTTGCCCCGATCGTCATCATCGTGGGTGCCATTTGTGCCATTTGTGCCATTCGTGGCTTCTCTCTTGGGATATAATAGATCGATCTTGACGAAGTCCGCAGGCTTTGTCGTCCTCCAGTCGATCACGGCCAGAGGATAGTCTGAAGCTGGGTTGGCAATGGGTCGCCACACATTGATGATCTGATAGCGCCCTTTCAGCAGCTCTTCAGCCTCGTCGGCAGGCAAATGTCTCCGAACTCGAACCTCCGCAGCGCCGGGCGTTTGATCGACGTGGACCTGCTGTACTGGCTGGCGAGGCGACGCCTTTTCCCTTCTTCTGATTGTATGATCAAAGATGACCACCTTTTTAATTCCAGGTAACTTCTTGCGCAATACCGCCTCGACCTCGGCATAGTATTCCTCTCGAACTTTGGATTCGTCCGTGAACGCTTTCTCCTGGGCAGGGTATTCATATACTGCGAAGCCAGAAGTGTCTGTCGAGAACTTGGATTCTTGCCCACGTATGTCCTCAACTGCTCGTTCGTGGTCGGACAGTTTAAATGAGTAACCAGGGCCGTCGACTTTGCCCCAAGGCTTTACAAAAGCCACATCGCTATCGACGTATGAGTCTCGGTCGATGTATCTGAAGTTTGAAGTAGTCATATTGGCGGCACGACTGTTGACTGTACTGAACAACCGTGTCGTGGAAGGAGATGGAGAAGATCGGTGCGAGACGGCGCGGGAGGCGGTCTTTAAGAGCGGGGCAGAGGCTCTGATAGTTCGCAGCGTGGTGGCGGCTTGCATAGATGGGGGTTATGGGGGACTGGTATCTCTTCAACTGATGGTTAGACTGAATTTCTGCTGAGGATTAAACCCCAGATGTCAACAACGTTGATATATATCTTCTATGGTCAGTGTATTCTGAATTGTCAGCACTTCATGAAAAACGAAAACAATGACGTTGAATTAGATATATGAAATTGGTAGAACTTAGTCCTATTGGGCCAAATGCACTCCATAAAGATGACATTCTTCATTCGCGTGTTTGAGCCGCGTTTAACGAGAGGGTTTTAATGACGCCAGCACCATAAAGTAGAATATTACAAAGCAGAGCCGGATATCGCTCGGAGAGAATAAAGAAAGGAAGTCTGTCCGCCTAGCCAATCAAACCCTGGATTAGTCATGTCTTGGTACTCGAGGCTCTTTCCCCGGGTGGCTTCCGATTCGCACCCTGCTTACTACACAAATGCACCATAACTTCATCAAGTTTATGGTTGTCTGTCAAATGAGCAGAATGTGAGAGTTAGTCGATCATGGATGACTATCCCATTGACAAAGTATACCGTCTACTCGAACCAGGTCCAGTCATCCTCTTGACTACGAAGGAGAAGGATGGTACCAACAATGTCATGACCATAGGATTTCACATGGTCGTCCAGCACGAACAACCACCTCTCCTTGCTGCAATTATAGGACCATGGGATCACACCTTCAAGACCTTGCGCACCACGAAAGAATGTGTCATCGCTATCCCGACAGTCGAGATGGCCAAGACCGTCGTTGACATTGGAAACTGCTCGGGTGCCGATGAAGACAAGTTCGAGAAGTTCAGCTTGTCTACTGCTTCAGGTTCGGAGGTTGGAGCCCCTCTAATCGAGCAATGTAAAGCCAACATCGAGTGTCGGGTCGCAGATACAAAAATGGTCTCCAAGTACAACATGTTCATCCTTGAACCTGTTAAAGCGTGGGTAACGCCTCACCTCAAGGATCATAAAACGATCCATCATAGAGGCGATGGAACGTTTACCGTTGACGGCAAGGTCATAAACCTGCAAGACCGGATGACCAAATGGAAAGAGTATCAAGAATAAGTAGCGTCGAACCAGCCAGTCTACAACTTGTTAGGAAACAAAGGAGCATTCCTCCCACCCCTGAATAAGCCCAACATCTCCTCCCCCATCCATATTTTCCTCGTCTTTGCAATCCCCCCTTCCACATCCGCCACCCGTCCAGCCTGCACGAGCAACCCCTTTCCATTCGCCTCCATTTCCAAACTCATCAGGTAGACTACCGCATCCGCAATCTCAGCAGGATCATTGATTGGGACACCAAGACCACGCATCCTCACCGCCCACTCTTGAAGCGATTCGCCCTCTTTCCGTCCCGAAAGGATGTCCGTCAATGTAATGCCCGGCGCGACGACGGATATCGCAATGCCCAATGTCGCCGTGTCATTCTTGAGTGCTCTCATCAAGCCGACGATGCCATGCTTCGCAGCAGAGTATAGCGGCGCTCCCGCACTGGCCAGATACCCCGCCAAACTGGCCGTCATGACGATACTGCCCCCCCGTTCCTTGCCATTCCTTCTCATATAATGAATCGCCAACCTCACCGTATCACTTGCGGCGTTCATATCCACCATCAGCGTCCGCCGATCCGGCTCCGCAAGTAAACCCGTAGAGTCTACCTCATCACGGAAAAATTGGTCCTTGTACTCTGCAATCCCAGCATTGACGAACACGCCGTCAATTCCGCCGAACTTCTTGACCGCGGCTTCAAAGGCACCTCGCTGCGACGTCCACGAGGTGATATCACATTGTTGGTACAGGAATCTGGATGAAGTCGAGAAAGATTTTGGTGCTGGGGCGCGGTCAAGAACAACGACATTATTGCCCAGGTCGTGCAGCAGCGTTGCTGTTTGTAGACCGATGCCGGCACTCCCGCCTGTTATTAGGATTGTTTTGTTTCGGGGCCCGGTGAGCTTAGAGCGAGTGACTGTGAATGCCTCGACTGACATGGTTGAACTGTTGTCTGATTCGATAGTGTCAACGATAAGATATCCGCTGACTTGCCGAGGAAAAAGTGTTGTTGCTGAAAAAAGAGGGTGTCAGAGGTTGATAAGGCTGTGCTTCCTCTCCCCCGCATTTTTGGCCGGGTCCCGGGATTGCTTGAAGTTGGGGGCCTTTTCAAATTCCTTGCCTCGGCTCTGATGGGTCTCTTTTCGTAAAATGGTTGTCGACTCCTGCCTTTAGGGACTGATTACATTCCGGCGAGATTATTTCCCAAACAGCAGCGCAAAATGACTGGTATCTTCAAGTCGAGCAGTTTCATGTTGGCATGCGTCTCAAGCAAGCTCGATCAGCGCCCTCCGTCGATTGTCTTGTCGCATGCATCCCTCCAAATATCTCTGGTCCGTTTCTCGAAAGTGAAATCCCACCAAAGATACCCAGTCAACTTCCGCTTCAATGCAAGCCAACCCAGGTCTTGTTGGATGACTAGCTGATCGAACCGAACCAAGTACCAATCTCGAAGCTTGGGATCGTCTTCGGCCGCAACAGCACCCATGAAAACAGCCCACAGGATAAGTTTGGAGTACTGACTCGTATCTTCCCTGTTTTGAATTCGAGTCAACGCCACCTGCATTTCAGTCGCAAGTCTGGGCTTTGCAGCATACACTCCGACTGCCGTAAATAGCACTACCTCGAAGTATATATGCAAACCCAGTCTGCATATATCGGAAACCTCATCTCCACTCTCTGCGGCGGCCTCACCAAAGCTTGACGAAGGGTTCGTGACGCAGAGGTCATGCTGGAGCATGAATGCTGACACGCAGATTTCAGCGTATGATAGGTGTCCTGGTGCCGCACGCATAGTCTGTTCAAGGGCTGCGGTCAACAAAGCGGCTCGTCGCCCGAGTCTGTAGACCAGTGGTTGACTCTCCTGCATTTCAAGCCAACCTTCGCCCAAGGCCAACAGGAGCTGCTTTGCTTCCTGGTCGAAGTTGAATCGCAAATTGTCCGACATATATCGGTAGGTACGTAAGGGTTCAAAGAGCGGACGAACACCGTGTACGCTCGCCATCGCAAGGCTGCACCTGTCGAGTGTATCAGTCAGCGTGCATCAAGAGTTGACTTCTGAGTATACGGACACTTGGAGTGGCTGAGAGGTGGCTGGAGCCAGTGCGTCCAGACCACCTCTTGTCTCGACGAGATGACGCAGAACGAAAAAATGCGGCATGGCGGGCTCAAAACGGCCATACAGCTTTGGGTGGCGCATGCATTCCATCATAGGCGACTCAGGATATTTAGTTACAATTGGCGTTTCGATGATGTTCACGCCATTGGCTGCGAGTCGCAGGATGCTTTCGATCAAATCATCTGATGCAGGTCCGGACAGAGCTGCAATGGTTTCCCTGACCAACTTGGTCGAGGTATATTGATGATTGATTCGAACTTTCATCAGATTGTCCTTGGTCTCAGGATCTGTGGACAGCAAGTAGCACACGCTGGCCGCCTGTGCAACGTGCGTATGGAAAGCCAGGTCCGATTGTACAGTTGTGCGTCTCCACAACTGGATCAAGGAGCGCAGTGCCGGACCCCTGATTGTGGGGAAGTTTCCTGGCCACACAATCTGATAGGTATGCTCCAAACTTCGAAGTGCCAGCGGCGATAGTCTACGGGACTCAATATTGTTGAAAGGGTCAGTTGTACTTTCCGAGAGAAGAGTCTTTGGGTGAGGCCAGAACATGTTGTAACGGCTTTTGGTCAGTTCTTGCATCCCAGATTGCTTACCCTCATTGCCCGTGGCTGGCTCTTGTGCATGTGTCGACTTTCGGGCTTTGCGCTTTGAATGGCCGAGTCTAGCAGCATAAGACTTGACGTAGGAAAGCTGAAGTTCTTGTTCTCTTTTGGTTTGTCCAAACTGAGGCACGAAGACCACAGTCGCGTTGTCCCTGATGCGCGTCGGCTTGGTGCTTGAGGCCTCGACTGGGCGCCGGACGGAGCATAAGTGGTCATGCCCTGACAGACTGGGGTCATTGGGGTCAGTGTTCGTGATGGACGCCATGTCATCTCAGGTAGTCGTCATTGGAGCACTGCACAGATGGGTCTTTGCCTTGTGGATGGCGTCGGGGCTCATATAGACTTTAGGTAAGGTCTGAATAAACATATCTGCGGGGTTTTGTAAATAACGAGATGCACGATATGCGAAAACACGTGGTCGTGTTGGGCTTTTTCGAGATCAAGTCTAGTGTATCAAGAAAGTCCCGCAGCCGTCGCTTACACTGTATGCCAGCCAGACTTATGGGCCCGACGGCCAATGTGCTGTGTAATTCGCCGGATCTGAAGTGCCGTGATTTCTTGACTGATGAAGAGGAGGAAGTCCTCTCCAGGTGTGATGAAAGGCTATGTCTGCAATGTCTGCAACAGCCTTCGTTTACAAACACGCGGTTCGTCCAGCCTTTCTTCAATCGACCAAGCCAATAGGAGCTTAGCCCTCGACTTCTGAAAACAGCAAAGGCCTGGGGGATGCCAATGCGATCCATGGCCTGGTCAGCCACGACCGTTGAGTGACTAAGCACAGGCAGCCAATACTGTGCAAGAGCATTGTAGCTCGCTTGCAGGTCGACCGGTGATGAAGACAGGCGAATGAGGCCTCTGGCTCTTTCCTTCTCGAACCTCATTGTGTAATCATTCAATCATGTGTGAATATTGTGAATGCCCTAACTTGGCAGGTGCTCGGTCAGTGGCTTTTCAGTAGGAGGAGATGGTGAAACAGTCGGTACCACAGTTTGGTGGTCGAGTAAAGTGGTTGGCAGAATCACCGGAGAGAATTTGATCCGAGCCACTTGACGAAATTCTCGCGTACTTTGGTAGAGACCAAATTAGGAACTCACAGCCGGTCCGAGCTTCTCCAGAATCTGCCTCTTTCAGCTTTAGCGAACCAATACTACCATTTTCCCCGTCCCTGAGACAAATCTCCTCAATATAGCTTTACAATTTTCACCACCTTCGCATCAATGCTACTGCGGCGGTGCAATACTACAGTCCATCATGAGAGGTTTACCTCACATCGACGTCTTTTGATGCCAATGATAGCTTTTGACTCAATTTTCAAAGACATAAAAAGGTAGGAATGTCTGCGCAGAGTGGTAAGTTTTCTAATCATCATCATCATCATCAACAACACCAACAGCAACACCAACTCCAACACCATCACCAATTCCCATACCAGCACCATCACAACTAAGCAACAGTTTACTACTCGAAGATCTACACCAACATCTTAATACAACCTCCCATCAACTCATTGATATTCCACCATGCTCGTCCCCGTCGCCTCCCTCGCCCTTCTCGGCCTTGCAACCGCTGCACCGCACGCCAAACGCCAGGCTGCTGATGCCAACTTCGGCCTGAGCGTTGGCCTCGAGGGCATTTTCGACATCAGCGAAGTCCAAACCTTCAAGTTCTCCTACGCCAACAACTCAGCCTACTTCGGCGAGATCAAGTACCAGCAATACTCGGAGCCGCTTGTTCTTACCGGCGCCAAAGTTGCCGGGGACACCACCGGTGGCCTGAGCTTCCTGTCCATCCACGCCGCCCCCACAGGCTCTCAGTACGCCTACATCGAGCCAACCAAGACTGCACCTCTGCAATTCACTGTCCCGCATACGGGTGGCGAGATGCCCGCCGATGCTGTCAGCACGGGATTCTACTTCAGCGGTGGTGGCCCAATGTTGTACAATGGCGATAACAAGTTCTGGGCCTGCCAGAACCCTGAGCTCAAGGCTTTGAACTCCTATCAGATCTGGTGGAATGGTGCGGGCGAATTCCCCCTCGGAATCGACTGCAAGGGCCCGATTGGCATGGACCAAATCGCTGAGTCCGAGACGCGCAGCAACTAAGACGTTGTGATTGAGCATTTGAGCGGTCATACTAGCATAGCATTCTTTCTTTTCAAAAGCGCGGTTGTCTGATTTTACTTTGACCATTAGCGATTAGCCAGTTTAGTCTCTAACAATTGCACATATTCATCCATCATGCTGTCTGAGACTACAAACTTAACACCATCTCTTGCTACAAGCCCTTGCTCCAGAAAGCTATACGAGCATTTAGAAACTCTTACTTAGCAAGGAGAAGACATAAACTTTGATAGGAGTCAAATTGGAGGAGTCACCCTGCTATCCAGCCTAGTAAACAGCACCATCATGTTTTAAGAGCCCCTCGATGAACGCCAAACGCTAAACAAAGTATCCCAAGCATCGAGTCATTGCTCACTGAGCCCAGCCCTTGCTCATCTCCACAGCCTTCTCCCAGCGGGCGAACCGTGTAGCGCTCTCCTCCTTCGTGATAGCAGGCTTGAATGTGGTAACGCCCTCAGTGTTCACCACCTTGAGCTCGTCAATGCTCTCCCACACGCCAACGGCCAGACCAGCAGCAATGGCAGCGCCCAGCGCCGTCGTCTCACGCATAGCAGGTCTCTTGACTGGAATGCTGATGAGATCGGACTGCGTCTGCATAGTGAGGTCGGAGTTACACATGCCACCGTCAACAGCTAGTTCGGTCAACTTGTGGCCGCTGTCCTTCTCCATAGCGACAAGGATAGCCTTGGTCTGGAAGCAAGTAGCCTCGAGGGTCGCACGGGCAATATGTCCACGCTGAGTGTACGCGGTGACACCGAAGATAGTGCCGCGCGCGTCATCGATCCAGTATGGGGCGAACAAGCCGCTGAAAGCAGTCACGAAGGTGACACCGCCGTTGTCCTCGACCGTCTCTGCGAGCTGAGAGATCTTGCTTGATGACTCGATGAAGCCAAAGTTCTCGACCAAGAACTTGACGCTGGATCCGGCGACCGCGATACTGCCTTCCAATGCGTACATGGGCTTGCTGTTGCCGCCGAAATCGAAGGCGACGGTGGTCAATAGGCCGTGAGTGGAAATGACGGGTTTCTCGCCGACGTTGTACAGGATGAAACTACCTGTGCCGTAGGTGTTCTTGCCCAGACCTGGAGTGAAGCCCTTCTGGCCGACCAGCGCGGCGGATTGATCGCCCAAGCACCCGGTGATCGGGACACCTTTGAGGACAGTGGAGGCGAGAGAGCCATAGGCGGAGGCATCGGATGAGTGGACGATCTTGGGGAAGGCGATTTTCGTGCGGTCGATTCTGAAGAAGTCGATCAACGACTCGTCGTACTTGAGGGTCGAGATGTTCATGAACATGGTTCGAGAGGCGTTGGAAGGGTCGGAGACGAAGACATTTCGCTTGGTGCCGCCGTTCAGCTTGTAGACCAACCATGTGTCGACCGTGCCGAATGCCAAGAGACCCTTTTCGTATGCGTCCTTGACCTTGTCGACGTTCTCGATCAACCACAGAAGCTTGCCGACTGAGGGGTAGGTTGAGAGAGGCAGACCGCAGATGTCGGTGAGCTTGTCGGCTCCAAGGCGTTGCTTGAGTTTGCGGACAAGACCCTGGTGACGGGTGTCGGTCCAGACAATCGCATTGTACAGAGCCTCTCCAGTCTCTTTGTTCCAAACGACGGTGGTTTCACGTTGGTTCGTGATACCGACTGCCTTGATAGTGTTGATGTTGTGGCCTTGAGTCTCGAATTGCTTGACCGCTCCGTCAATGCATTTCTCGACTGAGGAGACGATCTCCTCAGGATCGTGCTCGTGCCATCCTGGTTGAGGGTAGATCTGCTTGAATTCAAGCTGATGCGAGGCAACAGGTTCGCCTGACTTGTTGAAGATCAAGAATCGCGAGCTGGTGGTGCCCTGGTCAATGGACCCAATGAAGACTTCTGGAACGCTGCCCATCTTGAAGATCTGCTACAACTGTGAAAGAGAGATTGACAAAGGATATCTGGAGAGAAAGGAGAGTCTGGAGGCACTGATGGGGTTCTGGAGGATCCATGGGGAGGGGAAATACGTTGTTTATAAACACCGTGGGGGACTTTTTCCTGACATGTGTTCTGGAGTCAGGATAAGCGAAGCACATGGTCGTATGACCTTGTACCTGGAACTTCGTGTGGGTGTTGGAAGCGGGTCGAGGCTCGTCTCCTCGGTACTCCGTACCAGAGGTGCGTAACGTGGGTGGTATTCTGCTGCTCGGTGTCCAGTGTCCATGGTTTCCCGACCTGGGGAGTGACAATGCCCCGAACTCCAGAGGGAGCTACCTACAATCCAGACTATTGAGGGTCCATCCGGACGACGGGAACGGAGAAGAAGCAGGGTTAGTCGCGTGTAAGATACCTGGGTGGCAAAACGAGTCAGGGGTACAGACACATGGCGCGGGGAAAAGAGTTGAAGCGATACCGAGGAGGAGGCACATGATCTTCTGAAAACGGACTAAACCCATTACCAGCTTGACCTGCATGACATGAGTGTGGAGAGTATGGGAGATAGTGGGAGAAATGGAGGAGAACTCGGGGTTTGCGACCCCGAGGAGAGAAGCAACAAGCTTTTAATTTATTGTTTTTGCCAAGAAAGGCGGAGAATCACTATTTCCGCTCGGTTCCGCGATTAGATTATCGACTCGGCAAGTTTACTCGGCCGGTGATGAATGACTTTGTCTGACGAAAAGTGTACTTCTGAGGGCATCGATCTGGCTGGCGATGTGAGGTTCGTTGAATAGAAGAATCTTGTGTATAGGGTAACAACAATAAGGCTGACTGTGGTAAGGTGTATGATTCTGAGATGACATATACTGATAGGGCTCAATTCTCTTGGTCAGAGCGCAGTAAACAGCAGATCCAGTGCAAGGACAATCGAGATTGATGTGATGAAATTCTGCTGTCATGACGCGCCCACTTTTGGCTCGAAAAACTTCACGTGCCCTTTCTTCATTCAGCTCATGCCGACGAGGTTCCCACCGGCTTACGTTTCCAACGGTGAGCAATATTACACGAGTCTGTGCCGCACATCAGGAGATGCATCCCAAAAAAGTGTGTCAGTAAAACTCAGTCTTCAGCGGTGAGGCCGCGCTGTCACAATTCCCCATTCTCCAGCTTCTCATCCCATTTCTTTCCTGCACTCCAGATGTCGTTTCGACATCTCAGGGTTTTGTGCAGGAAGAACACTTAGAACAGACACACCCCGAGATACCCGGACTGGAGTGTGGCCTTAACGCACGTCGGTATGGGGCCCCGAACCTTAAGCGAGTCGGCACGAGAAGCAAAACAGGTAATAGGCAAGACCGGCCGGTGCGTTTGACGTGCTTTCATTCGCTGGCACATGACCATCCTGGCAGAGATTCCAGGGAGAGTGGCTTTTTCCTCAGATCCACCAATAATTCTTGTTTATTCTTGTTCTAGACTCTATGCAAGCCGTCCCAGCCGACGGTTCCTTTCCTCCATGCGGTGTGGCACAGCTATGCACCACGTATCGGTCACACAACCCGAGCGTATGGTGGTAAATGGAGTGGTATGGAGTGTTATGGAGTCCTGGAGTCGTCTGAGCTCCCTCTCCATCTATATAACTCTGGTCCATTCCCCCATGGGCTTTCATTGTCATCCTCATCCCACCTCCACAACATCAAGTGGCAAGCTTCCTTCCCCGAGCCATCTCCTCGCTTAAGCTCATGTCCCTTTCATCCTCTTCCGCTTCAGTTGAGAAAATTTCAGTCGCTATGGCTAAGACCACACACGAGGAGCGTCCTCATCACCACGAAGCCCCTCGCTCTCAAGCCCCCAGCCGACGCAACTCAACAGTGCCAGGCGTCCTCCCATACTCTGAGCATGGTCCAGTTATCGATCATAAGATCCCTCAAGCTGAGGCTGTGCAACAACAACCAGACCTCGCATGGAGTCGTATCCGCCATTATATGAGAGAACCCTTTTCCGAGTTCTTCGGAGTTTTCATCCTGATCCTTTTTGGTGACGGTGTCGTGGCACAAGTCGTGCTCAGTGATAACACCAAGGGTGACTATCAATCAATTTCTTGGGGCTGGGGGTACGTTTTCCATTTCCTTTCGAACTTTGAGCATCGCTAATTCTCAAAAGTCTCGGTGTCATGCTTGGTGTCTACTCTAGCGGTATCTCCGGTGCTCATTTGAACCCGGCTGTCACTTTCGCCAACTGCGTTTTCCGCAAGTTTCCCTGGAGAAAATTCCCCACGTACATGCTCGCCCAGGTTCTTGGTGCCATGACTGCATCTGCTGTTGTTTACGCCAACTACAAATCCGCCATTGATGTTTACGAGGGCGGCGCCAACATTCGAACCGTTGGTGGAACCACTTCCACAGCAGGCATTTTCTGCACATACCCTGCAGACTTTATGACCAAGACCGGTCAATTCTTCTCCGAATTCATTGCCAGCACACTCTTGATGTTCTTGATCTACGCTATCAAAGATGACGGAAACATTGGAGCTGGCCCTTTGACTCCTCTCTGTCTTTTCTTCATCATTTTCGGTATTGGTGCTTGCTTCGGCTGGGAAACCGGATATGCTATCAACCTTGCTCGTGACTTCGGTCCCCGCCTGGTTTCGTACATGATCGGCTATGGCCACGAAGTCTGGAGCTATGGTGGCTATTATTTCTGGGTAAGTCTTTCAACAATAAGCCTCGAAAACTCGATCGCTAACATTTTCGAAAGGTCCCCATGGTTTCACCATTCTGCGGCTGCCTTTTCGGAGGCTGGATGTATGACACTTTCCTGTTCACTGGAGAGTCGCCAATCAACACCCCTTGGATGGGGCTGAAGCGATTCACTCAGCCAAAACGATCAGTCTGGTCGAACACCTACAACCTTGATGATCTTGAGCATGAGAGCCAGGTTTAAATGGTGATATAACATGACAGTGTTCGCTAACAACGCGAACGAATGGCGCAGTCGGCGTCGTTGAAGTGGAAAGTACGCAAACAAAGTGCGTGAGCATCGAAAAGGGGTTATTGATTTGGGTGAGCGTGGCATCGCTCAATGGAGGCTGCTTTGTACATACGTCGTTTTCAGCATAGGCGTTGATATGACTCAGACGAGTACATGATCCTAGACATTGTCGCACAAATGATGATGAATCTCTTGTCAATATGCTTCTTAGCTCTTCCTTACCCTTTTTGTCTCTTCTGCAATCTTCCATCTCTTCATGCCTGCGAAGCCAGGTATCTAGGGATCTCCGGTGGTTTCGGTCTAGTTCGACAATAGCACAATATGAGTGCAAAGATTCTTGCACGGCTGGAATGTGATTCGATCGATTGGGTAAGGACGGAAGGCATATCATATACGGGTAGCGCATCGTAGCCGACCTTGTAACCTGTTCGTGTTTAATCATCTGCCAGACGTAGCCCCTATCTTAGGCATGGGAGGAGATAAGGGCCAAGTATACTACCGCGTTTGTATATGGCTCTCTTGCACATAATTTCCAGCCGTTCCATATTAGTTCTATCCTAACAAGCAGATGTTCGACGTCAAGGCGCTATAGATGGCGGCGCAGTCGGCTCAGTCGAGACGGTCTACCAATTCCAGCGACTTTGAGGCAGTCACAGAAAACGGGCGCCTTCGCTTGCAACGATATCATATAGACATCGTCGATAGTTCTTCCGTCACAACCATGATCAATAGTAAACATATTGGGCCGTGACGTGAACGTCTTTGTCTTTCCTCGCCCTTCTCTTTCAAGTTTTGTCGATGACAGTGCCATGGCTCCTGGACGAGGACTCCATGAAGGCCATCATCATATCTTTCTCAACCAGGGTTCGCGAGGGAAAGTGGCAATGTGAGGACCTTGAGAAGGCCGTCAACGAATGGGTAGACGGAAGCATCCAAGTAGGGGGAGGAGTGGTTTGACACCTCGATGAAGTAGTGGGAGTGCGGCTGAAATGAGTACATGATGTTGCAATAGAGAAGATAGAGAAGAAGTTACAGCTTCATCGTGCGCAGCGACGCTCCCAGCTGGCCAAGGTACACTCCTGCAACGAAAGGGTCTTCTGACGAGGGTACCACCTGTATATGAGAGACGATCATCCCAGACTGTGATAGTGGATGGGATCTCAACAAAAATCTGAACAGCCAATATCCGTCATCTCGTTGCCTCATGCAGAAGGATGGCATGTGCTGACGATGATAACCACCGATTCGCAAGTCCATGCTGTAATGGATGGTCCCAACCATGTCACCATCTCCCTGTCATAAAAAGGGCATCGTGGCCCAGAATCTTGCAATGTTTTCTTCATCTTACCTGACTCCTCCGTCCAGTCCCAACCCTCAAAACAGAGCCTCGCTCGCACTGAGTAACCCGAGATGACAGGACAAAACGCATATTCAGATGTTTCTCACTTACCTGTACATCGCAGAATCGATCTCGTTCCCATTTCACCGATACTCTGCACCTCGGCACGCTGTGTGCATACCTGAGACCCTATAAAGCTCACACCCAATCTCGCATATACCCCTATACGGGTCAGCCGTCCACGGGGCCGGTGGGTGTTACCGGTATTGCGCGTTACCAGTAAAATACCGCAAATGGGCTGATGCTCAGAGATTTTCAGCCATACACCTGCGTAGAAATGTGTAGAGACCCATCATGGCTACGACGCTACTAGCGTCATTTGCCTCTGAACTAGTGAGCAATCAGGATGCAATGACGGGATCTTAGCAGCGGAAAAATCTCCGTAAAGAGAAAATATATTCAATGCACGTCGGTGTCACGCATCCCGAATCCACTGGCACCACTTCTTCGGTCGAAAAACACCGAGTTGCATCACAAGCGATTTCTCCGCAGCTTGGACCACACCAGCGGCTCTTCATCAACCAAATCTGCACACTTCATCACACTGCCCGCAGATCCGGGGTTTCCACAGCTCATGAGACCAGACTGGAGACCCAGACTTCGGTCTTGTGACGAGCAGGTGCCGAGCAAAGTATCATGGCAGAGTCTGCTGCTGGCAACGTGGACACGGTCATTTTGCCGGTAGATGCAACGGGAATCAGTCAGCAGATTTGCATTGGCTTCAAATATACCAGCTGGATTCCTCCATAATTCCTCATATCGCTGTCGTCTTCCCTGCTGTTGTGTTTGACTAAGGGGTGTAGATTTTTCCTTTTACCTTGCACCAGATTTGAGTCACACATTGCCTGACAGAGGCATTCGCCCAAACACTGACAGCTAGTCGAAATCCTCTCCTTCACGATGGCCTCACGATTCTCGTCAAGACGGCTTCTCAAGCCCTTGGCCTATGGAACAGGTGTGGCTGTTGCTGGAACCACACTCCTTTATGTGGCCTATCGACCCCGAAACGTACCGGGTGCAGAAACACTTGCTCCCAAGCCTCCTCGAAGAGACCAAAACGGCGTTATAATCCCTCCCTCATTTCCCCATATCAAAGCGAGATCCGATCAGATCGCAGACCTCAAGAAGTCCACTTCTGCACCTGCATCCGAAGTCTACGACCTTCTGGTTATCGGCGGTGGTGCTACAGGCACAGGTATTGCGCTTGACGCGGCCACAAGAGGGTTAAAAGTCGCAATTGTGGAAAGAGACGATTTCAGCAGTGGCACAAGCAGTAAATCCACCAAACTGGTACATGGCGGTGTACGATACCTGGAGAAGGCAGTCTGGAATTTGGACTACAACCAGTACCAACTGGTGAAAGAGGCGTTGAGAGAGCGGAAGAGCTTCTTGTACACAGCGCCACATCTTTCTTCATGGCTACCAATTATGCTGCCACTGCAAAAATGGTGGCAATTGCCATATTTCTGGGCAGGCACCAAGGCCTACGATTTCCTGGCGGGCTCTGAAGGCATTGAAAGCTCCTATTTCTTGCCTAGGAGCAAGGCTCTAGACGCGTTCCCTATGCTCAAGAAGGACAATCTCGTGGGCGCTCTGGTATACTACGATGGACAACACAACGATTCGCGAATGAACGTCTCACTGGCCATGACTGCTACTTTGTATGGTGCCACAACTGTCAATCATCTCGAGGTGACTGGTCTCGAAAAGGATGCCAGTGGCCAATTGACAGGCGCCCGTGTACGCGATCTGATAGCCGACAAGGACGGAAAATCAGGTAACGACGATTTCGTGGTCAAGGCCAAAGGTATCATCAACGCAACTGGTCCATACGCCGATGCGATTCAGCAAATGGACCAACCAACCCACAAGGATATCGTGGCACCGAGCTCTGGAGTCCACGTGGTACTTCCCGGCTACCTCAGTCCTCAGAACATGGGCTTGATCGATCCATCTACCTCCGATGGACGAGTGATTTTCTTCCTCCCGTGGCAAGGCAACACGATCGCTGGGACGACAGATGCACCTTGCTCGATTGAGCAGAATCCTGTGGCCGGCGAGAAAGATATCGATTGGATCCTGAACGAAATTCGGACCTATTTGACTCCAGACATCGAAGTCCGACGTTCCGACATTCTTGCCGCATGGTCAGGTAAGCAGTCTTGCAAAGTCATTTATTAGGCACATGAACTAACAACCACTTCTAGGTATCCGTCCTCTCGTCCGCGATCCCAAGGCGAAAAATACCCAATCACTCGTCCGCAACCATCTTGTCACTGTCTCTGATTCTGGTCTTTTGACATGCGCTGGTGGAAAGTGGACTACCTACCGCCAGATGGCCGAGGACGCAGTGGATGAAGCGATCAAAGTCTTCAAACTCCAAACCAAGCCAGTTACCTACGTCCCTGACATCAGTGGCGTGAACGGTATTGACCCGACCTCGAAGATCCTCAATGGAGCATGCCAGACGCATCACATCCGTTTGCTCGGAGCACATGGTTATTCTACGACATTATTCATCAACCTGGTTCAGCACTTTGGCCTTGAAATCGACGTTGCGAAACATTTGGCATCCGACTACGGCGATCGAGCTTGGGCTGTTGCAGCTTTGGCGTCGCCAATCGAAAATTCCGAGCACTACCCTCTCCGTGGCCAACGATTGTCGTCCATGTACCCGTACATCGATGGAGAAGTGCGCTACGCTGTACAGAGCGAATACGCGCAGACGGCCATTGACCTGCTTGCTCGACGCACTCGATTGAGCTTCTTGAACGCTCAAGCTGCACTACACGCCCTTCCCAGCGTGATTGATATCATGGGTGAAGAGTTGCACTGGAGTGCGCAAAGAAAGGAGGCAGAGTGGCGTGATACTGTCAAATTCTTGGGCAGCATGGGTTTGCCCGCCGACATGCTCGAGGTTACCCGCGAGGAAGTGCTCAAAGGCGATCTACCTTCCACCAATAACCTGGCCCCTGCACAAGGTTCGTCCAAGGGAGTGGTGCCTGTAAGGCCGACTGTTGAACCAGTCTCAGCCGCACATGGACCGGTTCCTTGAACATGTCACGAGTTATAAGTCTGTTTGTTTCCCATTGTCATCAGCGTTCTTGACGAGCATATTCCGTGGAAGGTTCTGCGAAAGGAGCGGAAAAAATTGTTGCATGATACCACCAACGGTGCAAGGCGTTTCGGAGCACAGTGAGTTGCAACCCACAGGAACGGTCGGCAGAGAAAAAGCTGCTGCCATTTTTTACAATGGACGATGTGCCCAATTTATCTATATCTATACTATACTTGACACTCATGTCCTGTGATGAGCTGTGCATTTTTGCGCACTGGTCAGTGGTGAATTGATTTCCCAGAGTGGCCTTGGTATCCTACTACTAGTTGTTCGAACCAACGAGGAGTCAAGAGCCGCGCAATCCAAGTGTCGGCTTCAATCCCCACTGGCTTCGACGATATGCAACCTTGGTCTACAGCAAACTAGCGAAAGCTTATGCTAAAAGTGCCGCCAGATTGAGGCTCTAGACCTTGACATGAACCCCCAGGAGACCCGTGCGACACTCACGCCAAACCGAGAACGGACATAATTGGCACCCCAGGCATTTTGCCCCGGGTACTCCGTACAGTAATTGGGGTTCTTGTTGGAGAAGTGGGACTTTTCTCCATTACCTCGTGCCTCGTGATGGGGCAGCTACGCTTTGATCGTCGGGGAAGTGGTCCAGCTTCTCTGGAAGGCCATGTGATGGGCACGTGGATGGGGAGACACTAAGGTATTTCTACCTCCGAGCTCCCGCCATCGAAAACGCGGCTCTGTTAGTATTTGTTTCCCTTGTTCCCTCGTATCGACGGCAGGCCACCCTGCATATCTACCGCGGTTGATCGCTCACTGCAAGTTATTGCATCTTTGACTTCTGTGAGACCACTTGGCGCATATTGCCCTGCACCTTGCAGCAACACAAGTCAAGATGCCTTTCCTAGGGATTCTCGACGACAAAAAAATCCCACATGTTCCCGGGACAGTCATTCTCGAAGAAACTGCAGCTCACTCCGAAAGTTTGACCGGAGGACTCAAGCATGGAACAGGTCGTAACCACAACATCGTCCTCGTCCCCCAGCCCTCCAACGACCCCAATGATCCCCTCAACTGGCCCATGTCCAAGAAGCTGCGAGCTTTGGGCATTACTTGTTTTGGGTCTATCCTCTATGCGGCCGTCACCAGCGCCATGTTGAACGCCGCGTTCGCCACGATCGCCGTCGAAGTCAACACCACTATCTCAGCGCTCGTCCTCGCCACGGGCTACCAAACTCTCGTCGTGGGCGTCACAGGACCCATGTTCTCGGCTCTGGCTCGCAAATGGGGAAAGCGACCGGTGTTCCTGCTCGCGTCCATTTTCTGTCTCGCCGCAGATCTTGTGGGATCCTGCGTCAATTCGTACCAGGGCATTCTCACCTCTCGAGTTCTCCAAGGTTTCGCCATCGCGCCCTATGAGTCGCTGGTCTTCACGTTGATCAGCGACATGTTCTTCGTCCACGAACGCGGTCTCTACGCTTCGTGCATCAACTTCATTCTCGCCGGCATTTCCAACTTGACCGGAGTCGTGGCCGGTCCTATCGCGAACAATCTTGGCTGGAAATGGCTGTAAGTACCTCTCGCGAACGCATCACCAGTGCCCAAGGTCAGCGCTAATGTTGGTTTTAGATACTACCTTCTAGTCCTGTTCGGAGGCATCCAATTGATTCTGCAATTCTTCCTCGTCCCTGAGACAAGCTACAACCGCGACCACCGATACGACATTGACGAGATCAAGAACGACAACCTCGAGGATCTCGTGGCATTGGAATACCAAGAGAAATTGAACATGGAGAAATTAGGCGCCACGCACGCCGAAGATGGAACGCCAGTCACGCAAGCCACTTCTCGCGACGTTCCGATCCACACGTACAAGAAGAAGACGTACGTCCAGGAACTTGCCATCTTCAGCGGCACCTACTCCAACGAGAACCTCCTGCAACTCTTCATGGCCCCGTTCGCCGTCGTGCTCAATCTGGCCGTCGCCTGGATCCTGCTCATCAACTCCATGTTCGTGGTGCTCTATGTGGTCATCGCTTTCGTGTTGTCGCAGTTGTTCGCCTACCCGCCTTACCTTCTCAGTGTTTCGGCCATCGGCTATCTGAGCTTTGGCCCATTCATCGGCGGTGTTTTGGGCTCTGTCATTCTCGGTGTCCTGTTCGATCCATGGATCAAGTGGTGCGCCCGCCGAAACCGTGGCATTTACGAGCCTGAGTACCGTCTTGTGCCGGTGTTCTTGGGTGCTCTCTCAGGCGTCGGACTCATGTTGTTCGGCAAGCTCGTGTCGATTGGCGCTTCTCCGTACGCCACGGCCACGGTGCACGGATTGATGCTGTTCGGAGTCATGTTCACTTGTATCGGTACGAGCAGCTACGCGTTGGACGCGTATCGCGGAATGGCAAACGAGATCTTCATCGCTAGTATGGCGGTGAAGAACATCATTCTGTTTGGCTTCAGTTATTTCGTGAATGACTGGACGGCCAAGGTCGGACCGGCGCACGCCTTCTACGTCTGGGGTGCTGTCGCTTTTGCGCTGATTGCAACCGTCCCCTTTGCCTTCTTCTTCGGAAAGAAGTACCGCAGTTGGTGGGCGAGGCATGCTTTGTTGGAGAAGATGCATGTTACTACTCATGAAGAGTAAGTGACTGGAGAGTCTGGTGAATCCGAGAAGGGGATAGATCGGACTACACAGGACAATGTCTACGAGATGTCGGACGGAAATGGTGTGTTGTCGAATGTATAATGGCCGCAATGTACAATTGGTGTGTCTCTGTGCGGGAGAGTATTTTAGACTCAACATAGAATTCTAGATTAGAATTAGATTCATGGCCATTCGGAATGAGAGCTAAATTATCGTGTCACTTCTCAAGAGCCTTGGTCCCTTCAACCGAGTAAGCCATGGTATGACTTCGTAGCGGTTTCGCCTACTGCCTCGTAGGTCTGGCATAGAGCTTCGTTTGGTGCCACCCAAGCCTGACAACCCGAAGATCCAACCCGGGGCAGCGGTCCAGCCGCTACTCGTGTCCGTTGCATTGCCTTCAAACACGTGGCTCTTGAAGCGAGTCGACATGGGGTACTCCGTATGGAGTATACTGGGGGCCGTAGCATAGTCCGAATGCATACAACGCCACCTCCAACAGCTTCCCAGATGTGGTCGTTCCCCAACGTTGACGAAAGCCGGCCAACATATCCGTTCGCTTGTTCGGGGATATCTTTTCTGCCGAAATACCCCTGAATGGCTCAATTGATTTGGTCCGAACGGGCACCTTACAGATATCCGGGCAGGCCGGTCCTCATGAGTCATGGATACGAATACCTTCTTGGAGGGGTTTTGGTGTAGTAGAGGTTTTGCTTGGGGATGTTTGGAGACACATCTTGTGCAAAGTTTCACTCATTTTGTCGATTTTACGGCATCATTCCTTCTGACGGTCCCAAAGCATTGTCCCAGGCATGCCAATCGAAATCCATTTGCCCCAGGATACCAAGTGACAACCCAGCCGGGTCCTGATCGTCGGACAATGGATCGGGCGCCGCTTCATCCTGTCGTCCGCCTCCTGGAGTATGATGGCTGCTCCAGTGTTGTTGTGATCCAGGACCGCTGGTTATATCGTGTGCGATCCTCTCGCCGCAAATGCATGTGCTCGATGATACAAGGGAGGATGGGTACAAGACGTGATGATCCACACCGGTCTGCTCAAGGGCTTTTCTTCGTGTTCGAACCAGCATGGCCCAAGCGTCTCGACCTGATGGCGACAGCTGCCGTATCGGTGGGTCGTTCTGGCTGACTATACCCTCATCGACTTGGTAGAGTTCGAAGATGGCGTCGATCAAGCCGCGAGATAGGGAGGCGTCGTCGCTATATGGATGCTGCAGTAGGTCGGCGAGTAACAGTGACACGGCCTGCAGAGGCTGGTAAGTGCCCGGGTACATCCAGTGGAAGGGCTCGGAGATAGGGTCGTTACAGACGCGGATGAAGAGCTGGATGAAGGCTTGGGCGTTTTTAACGGCACTGTTGATATCAATGTTAGTCGGTCCGCATGGTTCATAAGTCGGGCGTCTCTCACTTTGACCGAATAACCTCATGTGAGCCTAAGGATGGATCCCTGAAAAGCGGACGGTACAGCACGCAGTAAGCTTTGTGGACCATCAAGTGCACAAGGAGTGCGGCCCAGGCTAGAAAGTCCCCTACTTCCGCATCGTTGGCGTCTGGTCGTAACTTCCACACCCGGGCAAATGGCCTGGTCATGATCGGCCGCGCCTCAATAGCTGAGAGTGCAGAATAGCTCGACCTCGCATTGAGCAGCGTTTCTGTACTAATTCTGGCGCGGTCTGCTACAGCCCTGAGTTCTCTGGCCACATCGTTCACGTGGTCAAGAGATTGGAAGTGGTCCTCGAAATGACATTTGAGAATGTTTCGGATCTCTTTAGTGATTTCATACCGCTGTGACGCCACCTTATAGCGTATGTCCACTGAACTCAGTCAGAGATAAACTCAGTGATTGGGGAAGTGTTCAAACCTTCTCTGTCAAAGCCAACTTCATTTTCCAAGAGGTCGTACTGGGACATTGGATCCGTGTTCGCCATCTTATCATCGATGAAGAGTGGAGACAATCCACTAGAACTGGAACTCATAACGTCTAAATGACAGATATAGTGCCAAAGTCTGCGCCGGGTTTCTATCTCGGCCACCGTGAATCCAGCTTCCGGAAACTGTCTGTGAAGACCCATACCTAGAGCCACTCGGAAAGACGTTGAGATAAAATCAGGAGCGTCAGAGAATTCTTCTTCTCTGACGAACTGACTCTGAGCGAGAATGTATGCAGCGAGCGAGTATATACTCGGCTGACGCGGAAAGCCAGTCAGGGTTGCTGATACCATGGCAATGAAGTAGAGGTCCTTAGTGTCCGGGACGTCCTCGTCTCCTAACAACGACTTGACTCGAGATTTCGTCGCTGATGCTGACGCGGCGAACAAAACCGAGGCCAACAGACATAGGAAGCTTGGCTTCTGTCGCATGATAAGGCTGGGCTCACTGTTGTGCACACTTCTCGCACTCATTCCGTTCCAAAACCCCGTGAAGTCCTCTTCGAACCCTCGGGCGTGGAGCAAAGGCATGAGTGGAAAAACTGTGGTGAAGAAGAGGCTGCACAGCTTCTCACAGACCTCCTTAGTCGGTAAGAGGGCCATGATGCAGGAGATGTTATATCGCTTGCCGCAGAGTTTGCATTTATTAGAGCCAGCCTTTGTCCACAGAACATCATATGAACGGGGTGGTCGAAACTTCAGCCCGGCCCATGGGTTCTCCACGTCCTGTTTGGGCGGCCACTGCGGAAAGGGACTTGAAGCGTGTGTCGGAGCTTCGCCATCGGATGCTTGGTTGTCATTGAACTAGGTCAGTCAGATACTCGCTTTGGACTGTTGTGGAATGGTATTCTGCACTTCTGGAGGGATGGGGTTTGCCCAGTAGGTCAAGCCAATGTAAGTCGAGCGGCCGCCGGCGTGGACTGAGATGGCTCCCGTTTCATGACTACGTGGCCGAACCACAGGTGATTGCGCTGTCAACAGAGTCAGGTATTCCTTCTCACACTGAGGCGAGGAGCAACACTTACGCTCATTCTGAGGCGCTAATGGCCGAGACTGGTCCCTCCGAGAAGGCTCGGCTGCAGCAGTTGACCTGTCGAAGGAGTCGGGAATTGCACTTTCATCGTATATGCATTGCACACCACCAGTGCGACAACGATGGCATGATGGATGTGTCTATCGAGTCACGGTCAGCATTGGAGTCGGAGGCGAGGTTGGGCAGTCCTACTCTGTCGCAGCGGAGCCGCCTTCGTCTGCAGCTTAGGCACGAGGTGACCGGTCTCTGTCGTTTCATTCCGAGTGGGCAAGCGCATGAGATAAGGCAAAATCATCGTGGCAGAAAAAGAGACCAGATGGTCTCGCACGAGGTATATGAATCATGTTGAGTGGAGAAACAGCAAAGGCGCCGGTTGCGACTTGCCGATGACAAAGTACCAAGTTGCATTGACCTCATTGTGCAGCCCGAGGAGCCCCAGCACGCTTACTAAGCTTAATAGTTCTTCCGGCTCAGAGCCATCGACGGTGATATCTCGCTTCAGAAAATATTCTCATTTCTATCGATTCTGTCATCGAGCAAGAAGCTAAGGCTGGACCATGTCACCACCTGTTGATCAATGCCAGGCAGTCTTATGAGGATGAGCGTGGTTGCCTTCAAGCTTCGCCTCGGTCGTTTTCTTCAGATCTTCGCCCAATTTTGCGTCCACTTTCCCGAACATCTCTGGAAGCCACTCATTAGCGACAGGAACAGTATCTAACAGCAGCGAACTCACCATATGTTTGCTCTCTTAGCATCTTGTGAGTGACTCCACTCACATGTGCCGCAAGATTATTGATGAAGCGTTCTTGAGCACCATCCTGCTTTGCCATGAATTCCCACAAGGCACGGGGCTGCTCAAAATCCTTGTCGCTGACGGTAGTGAAGGCTGTGATGGGTGTTGTGACCTCTACCTGGTCCAGAGTTTTCATCATGTTTGCCGGATGTCCGTTCTGCCCAGATCGATGGACTGTTCCTTTGAAGTTCATCGGCTTCAACTTACTACCCACGTAGTTCGGGTCATCTCCGTAGTTGCTGGTGAAGTTCATGCGCCCATCTCGTTCAGTCGGAACATACACCTCGCTCTTGGGGGCGTTCGTCGGCAAGAATGTGTAATTGATACCCAGCCTATACCTTGCGGCATCCGGATATGCGAACATTCTGGCCTGCAGCATTGGATCAGGACTAGGCTCGATCCCAGGCACCATATTGCTTGGGCTGAATGCTGCCTGCTCAATTTCCGCGAACCAATTGGAAGGGTTACGGTCAAGCACCAGTCGTCCCATTTTGCGTAGCGGGTATTGCTTTTTGGGCCAGACCTTGGTCATGTCGAAAATATCGATTGGCGCGCTTGCAATGTCGTTTGGGTGAATGACTTGTACACATACATCCCATGACGGAAAGTCGCCGGTATTGATAGCGTCTTGTAAGTCCAGTATATGTTTGTCAGGCTCTTTTCCTGCAAGCTCCGCACCTTCGCTGTTGGTGAAATAATGTATCCCTTGGTTGGTCTTGATATGAAATCTGACATAGTGGTAGGTGCCATCGGCCTTTGTGAACTTATAAGTGTTTCCACTGTACCCGTTCACATGTCGGACCGACGATGGTAGGCCCCTGTCTCCGAACAGGAACATCAACGCGTGGGTAGACTCTTGGTTGTTTACATGGAAATCCCAGAACATATTGGCATCGGAACTGTTTGTGGCCGGGTTTCTTTTGTGGCTCCTGTTCACGGAGGGGAATTTCGATGGGTTTCGAACGAAGAAAACTGGCTGGCATACTGTTCAGCATCGGTATCACGCCTGGTCAGTATGTGTTCGTACCTGGTTGTTGCAGACAAAGTCTTGATTTCCTTGGGCTGTTTTGATTTTGACAGCGAAACCTCTGAAGTCTCTCACAGTGTCTGCAGACCCTCTTTCGGGGCCGACGGTGGAGATTCGCATCAAGACATCTGACTTCTTGCCAATGCCGTGGGCGAAGTCAGCATCTGTGATGTCCGAAACATCATCGGTGACCTCGTAATAGCCTGTTGCTCCAGCAGCCTTGGCATGAACTGTGCGTTCAGGAATACGTTCTCTAGAGAAATGTGCTAGTTGCTCAATCAACTGAGTACTGGTCAACAGGACATGGCCCCCTCCTGATCCGGTAGATAGCTGCTTGATGGTATCATTCCTGGGCAGTGGGGCACCCTCTGCGAGTGTGTAGTACGGCAGATAAGAGCCCATTTCGTCTCGAAGTTGAACGTAGGGATGCCTCACCGATCCGCAAGCTGGTAGTCCCGAAGGACGGGATCTCTGACATGACAACTCGCATTATATAGGACTGTGTGTTAGCAGCGCTCCGAAGCACTCTCGCGCCCGAGCCAAAGGATACACCGCGCACATCGTAGACCAGACTCGGAGCTGGTATTCCTGAAGCGCAAGGTTATGAAGCGGACTCTGCATTAAGTTTGTGGAAACCTCGTAAAGTGACATGAAATCAATGCCTGATTCCCAGAAAGGTTACTGAGAGGTTCGAATCATGTCCTAGCTGTCCAGCTGTGCCTGATGCTTACGCAGCATTGACACAGGGATGCTTGCCGACGCCGGTGCATCTCGTGCGAGGCTCGTGCGAAGCCTGGTGGACCATGCTAGCGTATATGAACTCAGACGATGTGCATATATCTTGTTGCTATTGGCTTGGACACCCATGATTGTCTTGGTGGCTCAGAGACCTACTCGCAACATCGTTAGTCATCTAAGTCTCCCTATCCGACCATAGCTCGAGGATCGAGATGGGATTCGACTTTAAACACCGCATCCGCTCTCCATACGACAAGCTTGCTGTCCCGGTGTGCCCTGTCGAAATGTCAGACGCATGATGTGTCAGCAGTAGGAGCGAAGACGCTGAATCCAAGGGTGCCAAGAGGTTTTGATGTCTTGTAATGGCAAGGTCGGGCGGCCTTTTGGCGGCTCGTATGCCCTGAATTTGGATAGGCCAACAAGTATGTACGATCACTTCAAGCATTTTTCAACCTCCTCTAGACATAAAACTTCTCAAGGTAGGCCAGCGTCTCATGCTCAATGAGTCTTGCTTCGTATCCCGAATATCTTCCCGCAAAAGATCGAACCTCTGGACCATGGTTGATATATGACTAATACGCTGACAGCACTCTCCCCCACTTCCCCACGAAGGCCCCCTTACCAAGACTGAAGGGTTCCGCGGACAAAAGCTTTTCTTGACGTGTCTCCCCTACCTGCATCCATCACATACTGGGCGGTTGCGACGTCTATGGAATCTCTTTAGCGCACGTCCGAGCTGAAGACCTCAAGGCGACAGATCGTAATGCTGCCTACTGTTAGTCGGCGGTAGCGCGAAGGTCTGCAACCTCAATGGCTATTTCGTTTCTTGGTCTGTGTTATCATGTTGTGGACCCAATAATCTACCCGAACGTTCGGGTCGACGTAAGCCCCTGCGCCCAATATGCCCATCTACTCACCAGCCGTTGTCCCCACCTTTGCAACAACACGGCCTGCTATCGCTGCCGCATCGTCAACGACCTTCAGATGAATGGTTGGATGCCCTTGATAGGGCTGCACTCTCTCCCCCCACTTCCCAGATAAGCTTTGTCTCGAGCCATGATCACCAATGCAGCGGGCGATAGTGGAGAAAACAGTCTCGCCGTATCCTTTTGACGAACTACTTCTCTATATGTACCTTGGTACCGGATGATCTCAACCTCAGATCCGGAGAGGTTTTGCAATTTCCCCAACTTCTTGAGCATTGTCTGAACAATGGCGATATCGATCTTTGCGTTCGGTGGGATCACTACCCTCGGCCTGGCGTTGCTCGTGATTGCATTCACAGGATATGCTATCCGACAGGTGTTTTTCCACCCACTCAGCGACATTCCGGGACCGTTCCTAGCCAAATTGACTCGCTGGTGGCAAGCTTACGAGGTATTCTCAGGAGCAGCCGAGGTAACTGAGAGAGCCCTCCACGAGAAATACGGTAGACCGAACTGTGCTTCCATCAGAGTGAATGGTACCACTAACACGCTACGATAGGGTATCTCGTGCGCGTGGCACCGAACCAAGTCAGCATCTCGGATCCCGAAGCAATCAAACTGATCTATGGGCCTAACTCACGCTTCGCAAAGGTTGGTATTAGCTAGACCATACCAAAAGGCCTTACTAATTGTCTGCAGACTGACATGTACGCCGCCTGGAAGCATGGCTACGACAACATGTTCACGTACCGTGACGAGAAAGAACACGCCAAGCACCGTCGTGCCGTGGGCAACGCATATGCCATGAGCAATGTTCTTGACTCGGAACAGTACATCGATCAATGTTCCAACCTGTTCTTACAAAGACTAGGCGAGATGGCTCAAGCTGGTCAAACGGTCGATCTTGGTCACTGGTTGCAGATGTATGCCTTTGACGTGGTAACTGAGCTTTTCTACGGCAAAGCGTTCGGTCTTATGGACGCCCGCCAGGATTTCGGATGGTTCGACCTTCTCGAGGGAGTCGTCCAAGCTGTTGCTATTGTAATGCCCCTCCTCATCAACCAGTCGCACCTCGCTGACGTTAATTTGCAGATGGGAATGATTCCATACGTTGTGTCATTCTACCACATGCCACTCTGGCAAAAGATATTCCCCAAGGTCAAAGAGGCCAACGACAAGCAGATGAAGATGATCACGGTCGCTCAGGAACGTGTGGCAGAGCGGTTGAACAGTAAAGCCAACAGGAGAGACATGATGGAGAAGTTCATTGAACGACACCGCGAAAGCCCACAGGATATGACCGTGCAGTGGATCGAGATGGAGGCCGTCGTCGCCTTGTTTGCAGGTATGTCTCAGCCCTATCTTATCACTATCCTTTACGCAAGACGAGGCTAACCTGTGGTTTCTGTTACAGGATCCGACACAACAGCCGCCGCACTGCGAAGCATGTTCTACTACCTTCTCAAGAACCCGTCCACTTATGAGACCCTGCAGAAGGAAATCGACAACATGGACGCCCAGCGCGAACTATCACCCAGAATCTCCTTTGCTGAGAGCAACAAAATGCCATATCTCCTCGCAGTCTGCAAAGAAGCCATGCGTCTCCATCCATCAGTCGGTCTTGGCCTACCGCGATATGTACCTGAAGGTGGCCGCGAGATTTGCGGACGTTTCTTCCCGGAAGGTGTAAGTACTACCCACACCATTCTCTTCCTCTTCATGCAGTAGCGTACTTCTTGCTGATATACAGACAGACCCGCGTCGCAATCAATGCATGGGTAGTCCATCTTGACGAAGGTATCTTCGGTCGCGACCCTAAAGCTTTCCGTCCGGAACGCTGGTTTGAAGGTGACCCGAAGATCATGGATCGGTATATGTTCCAGTTCGGATCCGGCAGTCGTACCTGTACTGGCAAGAACATCGCCATTCTGCAATTACAAAAGGTCGTTCCGGAGATTTTGCGACATTTTGACATAACGCTTTCGGAACCCGCTAAGTCGTGGAAGACTATCAACCATTTCTTCGTGAAGCAGGAGGGGTTGAACGTGATGCTGAAGGCGCGGACGTACAAAGCATAAGTAATGCTATTTTGGGCGCCTTGGATACATATTTTGAATAGGTAGCATCGAATAGCTTCAGATCGCCTACCAACAGTGATCTTCATAGCCGTGCTCGTCAGGTCTACGGTGCTGTAACATCATCCATCTGAACATGGGACGAGACCGCCAAGTCGTATCTCGCTTGTCCTGGTTCATCGTGCAGGAAATTGATCCAGGGACATTCTTTCAACTTCTCTCGCACCTCGCTCCAGCTGTGAGCCTCGCATAATTCGATATTGCCTCGTAGCCAGGGCATCAGCCAAGCGTCATCAGCGGTGGTGAAGATCGCTATTGAGCCAATCATGAGCAGCCAGGCAAATATCTGAGGCGGTAAGGCGCTA
Organism: Exophiala viscosa; assembly: GCF_022695815.1. Taxonomy (NCBI): domain Eukaryota; kingdom Fungi; phylum Ascomycota; class Eurotiomycetes; order Chaetothyriales; family Herpotrichiellaceae; genus Exophiala; species Exophiala viscosa. Next base: position 823,408 of record NW_026944355.1, on the reverse strand, counting down.
GGAAGCTTGAGAGTCAGTAGACAATTTCGATAGGTGTTGGGCAGGTATGTATGTCGGGACTTTACACCCTGCCAGCTGAGGAAGATGTGGGAGGAGAAGATCAGGAGACCAAGGCGGACGGCTTCATCAACATTTGAGGAGTCGAAGCTCTTCATACGAAGCAGACGGTACATGACGGGAGCCATTGCATTCAGCAGTACTTCCTTGGGCAGCTGGCGCTTGTGCTCGGCGGCAGAATCGATCGTTGAACAGAACGTTTTCAAGAACGACCATGCTTGGACCAAGTCTGCGTCAATGCCCTGCTCGACCAGTAGCTTTCTCGCTGAAGACTTTGGCTCTTTCGCTGACAGTAATGTCGGGTCATATGGCAATAGGGGTTTCGAAGGATCGTTGAAAAACATTGGCTGAGTGCCATTGTTAAGTGCTATGCTCAAATCACATCTGCCGGCGATCAGCAAAGAGCTCACCAAGAACAATGATCTCCACCAGCGAATGCTTACTTCAGCAGCTCTATGATCACCTTGGTGTTATAGCTGAAGGCGATCAGACCGCCTCGCATATCGACGATCTTGCGCAGTCCTTCCATGTGATGCTTCGCAGTCTTGTAGTCGATCATGAAATGAGCGTGCAGGGTTAGATATAATACCACGAGGATCGTGGAATCCGATATCGTAGCGTTTGAGACTTTCCCGTCTCCTTTCGGCATCGACAGTCTCTCCCGGAGCAAACGCAGCGCCGCAGAATGGTGTACTATTGCACGTCTGGCTGCCACAGGAGTTTCGCCGGTGGTTGTGTGGAATACATAGGCCTGAGATGCAAAGACTGCCGCATGCATGTAGGCAGCATCCGAGGTCCAGAGTTCGATCCACATCGTATCCACTTTGTTGTTCTTGTGAAACATGATGTGTCTTTCCAGAGGGTACATGACTCTCTTGGCTATAAAGGAAACTAGGCTTTGTCAGAAACGAGTGTGGGAACCATGCACGCTGTGGCTGTGACTATAAGCACACGATGGAGAGGTCGACTTACATTTCAAAAGGTCATGTATGACTGATGGCTCCACATCAACGGCGAATTGTGTGAGTGAAAGCTCCGAGATCGCTTGTCTGGGGATTGTAGGGTAGCGCATTCTGATCAGGAGGCCTAAGCCTTCATCTTGATACTCCATGGAGTCCTCGGCATCACACGGAGACTCCATCTTAACAGGCTTGACATTGCGAGTCTTTCCCCGATTCTTACCAAGCATTGCGTGCTTCCTTATGAGCTTGCGCTTCTCGGGCCCGGCTTTGCCATTCTCATCGGTAACCACGAACAGCATCTCTCCTATTCGTGGTGCGTCAGATTCATGTGGCCCTGGTATCCAGGCCCGTCGTTGACGGCCGAAGACTTACTAGGTTTCTCAGGACCAGGCATATTCAGACCCAGGATGCTAGAAGGTACGCTTGTGCACAGTAGCTTCCGTGGATGGTAGATCAGGTTGGTGGATTGAACGATGAGGAGTTTGGATCAATTCGTAATTGCGGCATCCGTGTACCCAAGGGTGCCCAATATCCTTCGCAGTCATTGCTCAATGAGGCTGCACTAGGTCTGTGCAACTCATGCTGGAGGATCAGTGGTAGACAATCGGTGTGCAGGAACGCACCGAGGCCATGCATTTTGCGTGATTTTTGATGTGAAGTCCGTGCCTAATTTCCAAGAGCCTAGCGACTTCTAGGGGCCGATCTCAAAATGACGCTAATGCACGATATTGACTGCCTAATACGGTCTAGCATAGCCTCGCATTCCTAACGATGATTGGTCCGTTATCATCTAGCATACTAGGTTGTTATATACATATATGTCCACTCAATCCTCTCTGGAAGCAATGCCTTCGGTCTCTTGGATCTACATCCAGAGCTCTACTGTGAGGCAGCATCTCTCGCCAAAGTAATACCATGGTGTCCTCCAAAGAACTGCCACCTGACACCACCCCGTTCTTCCCCAATCACTTCATCAAGAACCAGTTCCGTACTAAACATCAATTCCCACCCAAGACCACAAATCTCTCCGGAGAAGTCGCCATTGTGACAGGATCCAATACCGGCCTAGGTCTAGAATGTGCCAACCAACTCCTTGCCTTCAAGCTCTCTCGGCTCATCATGGCCGTCCGATCCACGACAAAGGGTGAAAGTGCAGCAGCCAAGCTGCGACAACAGTATCCCAGTGCCAACATTCTGGTTTGGCATTTGGACATGGCCTCGTACGACTCCATTCGCGCCTTCGTTGCACGTGTTGACAAAGAGCTGTCCCGCCTCGATATTGCCATCTTAAATGCTGGCATGGGCTTTGGCGCCTTCAAAATCGTGCCTTCCACTGGTCACGAGGAGACCATCCAGGTCAATTACCTTTCGACAATGCTCCTAGCCATCCTCCTCCTCCCAGTCTTGAAAAGGAAATCTCCAGCAGGCTCACCTGGACGCTTGACTATAAGTACAGCCATGCTTTCCATCACCGCCAAGTTTGCCAACAAGAACGAAGTCCCGCTTCTGCCCTCGTTCGATGACAAGAAGTACTTCGACCCTATGGACGTCTACTCGACCTCAAAACTGCTTGGCCAGATGTTCGTCTGGAGACTTACTGACGTGGTATCTGCCAACGACGTGGTGGTGAACCTCGTTGAGCCTGGGTTCGTCAAAGGCACGGATCTTCACAGAGACAGATCTGTCGCCGCGAAAGTGTTCATGGGCTTGTTCTCAGCTGCAGCTGCCCGGACTGTCAAAGTTGGCGCCTCGGCCTACCTAGATGCCTCGATAGTGAAGGGCAGGGAGTCACATGGATGTGTGCTAATGAACTGGGAGATCGCACCGTAAGTTTCCTGGTCTTTACTCCCTCGTCTAAATTGTTGCTTACTTATGCAAATTTACAGTTACGCTCCTTTCCAATACACACCTAAGGGAAGGGAAGTCATGGAAAGGCTTTGGCAAGAAACATTGAAGGAATACAGCTTCGTTGATGTCAATGGGATCCTGAAGTCCTTGTAACATCATAGAGCCAAAGGACATTCAACGAGTCAGATTCATTGAAGTCTTGTACCCCTAAGGAGTCTCCGAACCTATTCCACATTTGCTTACATTCCCATCTGATATCGTCCAAATGCCTCAGCCAACTTGTCAAACCCGACCTCCTTCCCGAGCTCGAGTATCGCCAACCCTCTCTTCGTCTCCTGCCCCTCAGCATCGTCCACCACCTTCGTTACAGGCGCACTCTCCCCCTTCGATGGTCCAAACACCTTCGCAGTTTTATGTGCCGCACTATACGCCGGCCACGGCTCTTCTCCGGACACAAACTTCATGAGATCCACCGCGAACCCTTCCGCAGCGGCCCGCTGCTCGGCGGACAGTTTGTCATTGAGGTTCTGGAACAAGAAAACGACGTCAAGAACGTGCGTCGTGCGACCTTGAAACGGGCCCTCCCACGGGTTCGGCTCGTTGAAAAAGAAATTGTAGATCTTTTGTCCTTCGGGCCAGCCTCGTGTAAACGATGTTGTAGCGGCGTAGTACCCAATATCCGTGGCGAATTGCAAGAAGTTGACAAAGGCAGCTTCGTCGTCCTTAGCCGCAGCGGGACCAGAAAAGCCATAGGCGTCAAGCAATTTATCCGCTACCTCAGGTGTTGAAGACAAAGAACTCTTGATTGATGCAGAGAACGTTTGCAGGATGCCGGCCTTCCTGTGGCCTAGCATGAAGCCCATTACGGAGCCCTAGGTATTGAGTCAAAGGGAGGAAAGTCTCAGGCCCAGACATGGACTTACATCAAACTCGCTGTCGCCTATCGCCAGCGCTTCCAACCAGTGTTTACCAGCCATGATCTCATCCTTCGGGTCAGCGATAGCTGCGAATGACGGCCGAACTGGAATAATGTCTCCGTCTACCACAGGTAGAAATGGGATGGTTGGAGGAATCTTGGAGATGATATCCTCCATAGGTATGGAGAGAAGTTTCTGAATGCGGTCTTCAGGACTCAAGGTTTCAAGCCCGAACACACCGAGAACCTGCTGATAGACTCCCTCGTAGGCTTCTAGAGGGAAAGGTGGGACGAGCAGTGACGACCCGCCGGTCACAATGGCACGGTTGAACAGCTTCTCCTTCGAGTAAAAATGTTCTGTTAGGGCGACTGGTTCGGGTCGGTTAGATGGGTATCAGGAGGGCAGTTCGGGGAAAATATAGCATACCTGCTCCAGCACTCTCGCCAATAACGGTGATTTTATCGGGATCTCCCCCAAAGCCAGAGATGTACTCCTTGACCCATTTGTATGCGGTCTTCTGGTCACGGAGTTGATTGTTTGTTTTGTAACCCTGTGACCGCAGCTCCTCGGAAGTCAGAAGACCTGAAAGTCCCAGACGATAGCTAGACGTTGTCAGCATTCGAGATGAACCTCCGGCTGGAAGAAAGGACAGCACTTACTTTATTCCAACACCGATCACCGGAACGCCTTTCTCGCTGGCAAGTTTGACAAGCTTAGCGTGATCGTAATGCGGCCAGGAGTTGGCTCCGAGGATAAATCCTCCACCATGCTGCCAGATGAATACGGGCAGTTTTTGTGAGGCCACATCACTGCCGCTCAGCTTCGGAACCGTGACGTTTAGGTTCAGACATTCCAACTCTGAATGCTTCTCAACTGGCTTAGGCAGCGTGTGTTGGATGAAGGAAAACTCATTGTCGAGTGCTGTTGGCGGATAATATGATGATGGCCTAAGCTACGTGAGCCACGGCTCCCCAACGTCAGGGCTCGATTGAACATACCCATGGCTCGTTGCATCGACCGGACTGCTGTAAGATGACTTGACCTTGGATTCTGCGAAGCGATTCTCAATCGTTGCGTACTGAACCCCAAGGAACTGGTGTACGCCATCGCCCACCTTGCCTTTGATCTCACCGATCTCAGGGTGTTTCAGTGTGGTAGTAGACATTTTGGCTTCGACTCAGATATGAAAATACTCCTAAGCTCTCAGAAGTCCGATATTTGACCGCCTTGGAGATCGATGGCAGCTGTGAAAAGTGTGTTTCTCCTTCAGCCTCGTGGTAAAACAGTGAGCTTAGTATTACCCCACCTTGCCCTCATCCGTCACCAGCCCCACGATTCAATCCCACATTTTTACTCTTTTACCCCAAGTACCGAAGTTGTGGTCGAGATGCCGCCGCGGTGCTGGAGACGATATCAAATAAGACGATACGCAAACCGTCTGGTAATGGCTTTCTTCGTAAGCTGATCCGCAGGCTAGACGAGGTAGCGATGATGCCAACGTTGTCAAGAGTTTTCTGCTGAGGCGAGTGTCCGGACTTCGGATGAGAGCTATTTGCTAGCCCTGTCCTGACGGTTTTGAGAGCTTCTTATGAAGCCAGAAAGCATCCGGCGTCGTAGGCTATATAGACTGCGTCGCCTTATTGCTTGAAGACCTTCTATCGTGGAGGATCACGGATATTACCGTCGAGCTCGTTCGATGGAAGGTATGCCGACGGGTAAAGTCGTGCTTCTGCGATACTCGGGCCCACGAGTTAAGTTCAATGCCATTGTTGTGATATGAACGTTTCAGTGTTGATATCGTTTCTTTGACCGGCCTCTTGAGTAAGTCGGATTTGCAAAGCGCCATGTCGAGACTCAAGAACATCGTCTCCATCATCCTTCCCCTGGTTCCATTGCTGCTGTACAGTCAATCCGAATACCTTTTGAGGTTGGCAGGTCGTGTGCACATCGACAAGGCTCGACTTGTTCGCTGGGAGGATAGCACCGCCCTAAACTCCGGCGATTGTCAAGTGATACATGATGCGAATGCCTGCGAAGATGTCAAAATTCACTACGCATCTTCAACAGCATTCCTAGCGTGCGGGGATCCCTTTGAGCGAACACATTGGTATCCTTGTGCTGGCGTTCGTATACCGTCTCTTCGAGCGGAGTCGTCGTTTCGGGAGCAGCTGTTCAAGCACGATATAAAGACAGGCAAGACCACGGAGCTAGAGCTACGAGGTTTTGAAGGAGATTTTATCACCCATGGTATCGACATCTTCCCAATTGATGAAGGCTTTTCGAAGGTGTGCGATGCAATAACAAATTCGGTTCCATGCTAATGTCAAGCTAGATTCGCATCTTTGCTGTCAATCATGCTCGGGATGGAGACTCTATCGCGATATTTGATCATGAGTTAGGGTCTGATGCTGTTGATCTGGTGAAAAACGTCAAACATCCCAACATCAAGACAGCAAATGGGGTGGCCGCCGTCGGACCAATGTGAGATTGGGTCAAAGCAAACTTCGTGCAGTTGACTCACATTGTACAGGGAGTTTTACCTTACCAATGACCATTACTTCGCTGGCGGGCCTGGTCGTACGTTCGAGGAAACTTTCGGACCCTGGAGCTGGGCCACACACATCCAGTACTGCGAGGCCGCTTCCGAGGTAAGCGTCTTATCAGGTAGAGGCTTGATCGGTGTCCCTAACACATTAAACAGGACGTGTCTTGCAGACAAGTCACAGGGACCTTCCCAGGTGCCAATGGTATCAACGTATGGAAAGATCGACTATTCATCGGAGATTCGCAAAACGGAACCTTGAGGATATTCGACATTCACGATGACAAGAATGTTACCCAGCTTCAAATGATCGTAGGCGTTCATCCAATCGTGTCAAAGGACTTGACTTGCTCACATAGTGATGGTAGGACCTTGGTGCTGCGGCAGACAACATCAACATACTGCCGACGACAGGAGATCCAATCGTTGCAGGTAAGCTAGTGACTGTGATAACGCAGGCCGGATATTGATTGGACGTAGTGTTTCCAACTCTCGAGGATCTGCCGAAATACCTGAGAAATGTGAAGTCTTTGGGAAAGGAACTGCTGGTGCCTGCTGCAGCGCTTCGGTTGGACTCTGCAAATGATTATGCTCCTTCTCTGGCCTATTTCAACGATGGTTCTGCCATCAGTTTCATGACAGCTGCGGCAGCAGATCCATACAACGACGTCTTTATTGGTGCGGGCGTGCTTCAGTATGGAGGCTTTGCCGTCTGCCAGGTGCCTCCTGGCACTTTCGCTTAAGAGCTAATCCTTATGCAACCATTGATCAAGAAGATTCTCAAAGGGGAAGTCGAGTCAGCCCCGGCAACGTTTCGACTAGGTACAATGGAAAGACATGATGTAGGAAGGTCACTGCGACCTGTTGGGAAGATAAGTCGTAGGAAGCACTCCTGCGTTGACACGACTTGTTGTTCCTCCTCGCGTCGTCCAGAGTACGTCATATCGCAAATGATAAGATAAGATCATGACTTCCGGATTTAATATGTCCGCCCCTTCATTCTAACTCTCCTACTTTCAACATCACGATCCATCGCTAGCCGTGCGAACCGCTGAACTATCGCATCAGATCACAGTTCGCTATGTGAGTCATTGAAACTTTGAGACCCTGACGGAGATATCAAAATCCGGCAAAGGCAGCAATGGTGATATAAAGCGCTGGTCGAAGAGACCTTTGCTTGACGTTCCAGATCAGTAGGTTCATCTACTGTTCATCTAACCATGCTCACAATCCATCACCTTCAGCGCGGTCAAAGTGAACGGATCGTATGGCTGTGCGAAGAACTATCCATTCCCTATGACTTGAAGCTCTATCAGCGCAGTCCATTCCTCTCCCCGCCAGAGCTCATCGCGTTGTCACCCCTCGGAGCGGCACCCGTCATTGAAGATCCTATTTATGATACAGCCAAACCGCTCAAGCTGGCGGAGAGCGCCGCAATTGTCGAATACATCATCCACAAACAAGGCAATGGCCGACTAGCGCTGGCCCCTACTCACAATGATTACGCCGATTATCTGTACTGGTTCCACCTGTCCAATGGCAACTTACAGCCTTGCATACAGAGAAGTATGCACTTTCGAATGCTCAAACTTGGACCAGACAACCCCCAGCAAAAGAACGTCGATGCACGGCTGAAGAAGGTCCTCGACCTGTACAATGAGCGCCTGACCGAGGTACCGTGGCTGGCGGGAGAAGAATTCACCGCGGCGGACATCATGAGCGTCTTCTCCCTCACCACAATGAGACTTTTCTACCCTATCGACTTGACACCGTACGACGGTATTGTCTCATGGCTACAACGAGTTGGACAGCGACCCGCGTATCGTGCCGCAATGGAAAAGAGCGATCCTGGATTCACTCCATTATTGGCAGCTGAAGAGCCAGAGCCGTTCCCGGGACTCTACAGATAATCGTCGGAATTGTCAGGCAGCTGATCTACCCGCAACGGTCACCACGAAGACCACGCGCTGTAATAGGCGAGGAAGGCTTATATGAACCAGGCACACAACTCAATCATACACTATATTTACAACCCCAAATCCAAGACCTCCCTTGTCAAAACCTCCCATGCAGACAAACCACCTCGCCTATCCCAGAAAGCCCCTATATACTATGAAAAAGCCTGCGCAGCCGCTTTCCTCAACTCCGCACCCTTCCCTTCCAATATACAACCCAAAGCCCGTTCCAACGCAACCACAAACTCAGCCTGCACCTGCATCTCCATCTCCTCACCCACCAGCTCCCCTTTACTCACATCCCGTTCCTGCAACCCCATATCCCCAACCAAACTCCAGTCAATCAACCCCTCAATCGCACCCTGGAAGTCCTCCGCATCTCTAACATCGATCCCAATCTCCCTCACCGCATCCAGCGCCTTACCATCAGCATAAGGCCACAGCGCATCCCCCCAACCATCCACACACTGTACCCTGCGAGCGAAGATCTCGCCACCCACAACCCCTAGCCCGGGCACAGTGTTCTTGACGTGCGCTACAACACCCTTTGGACCGTCATCGTTCGCTTCCTCGGCCAAACCAAACATCGTCTCATCGTCCGCATAATTCTGCGCCATGCCGAAGATATAAGTCGCTGTTTTCTGGCGGTGTTGCGTGCGCGCAGCCTCCAGCGCTTCCCACACGCGCTTCTCCCCGGCCTGGACTATATCCTCGGGCGTCGAAAAGTTGAATGGCTCATTGAGCAGGGTGCGGATACTCCGCATGCCGAGCGCGTGACTGAGCGGTTTGGCCAGCAAGTGCGCGCAGATGAGGTGCTCGAATGGTGTGAATGACGATGGCGATGTCAGGGAGTAGCATTTGAATTTTCCCTTCCCTGAGGACGCGTCCTTGGCTGCTTCAAGTTCCTCGGCTGGGAAGCAGTATGGCAGAGACTTGGATGATAGCAGGAAATTCAGTAGTTGTTTCGGTGTCGCTGGGTTGCCTGCTGTTCGTGATGATGTTCGTGAGCCCTGTCGAGGAGCTTTATTTGACTTCGCTTTCGTTCCAGCAGTTGGCGGGCCTTTGCGCTTCTGCCCGGCATGTGCATCTACATCTGCACCTGCTTCTTCTTTTTTCGCTTCAGGCTCGGGTTCTGGCTCTGGCTCTGGCTCTTCAGCAGCATTGTTATTCTCGACTTCGCCCTCCTGCTCAGCCTCTTTGGCTCCTTCGTTCTCCTGCTTGGAGCGAGAAGCCAGTTCCTTAGCGTTGATCTCAGGTTTAGTGGCTTGACTCTTCTTGCGCGCCATCTTGACGTCTTTGAGGCAACGTATGTACAAAGAGTCCAAGGCGGCAACAGTAAAAATGTAAGTCAAAAGCTTGAAGGGAAATGGAAGTTACATCATCCTAGGAAACCAAGCTCCAAGAACCCAGTGGTACCTGGTACCTGGTTAGCAGATCCGGGCCCGCGAAGATCGATCTCAGCCTTGATCTCCGAATGTTCCTGGGAAAAGTCATGACGTAAACGTGCAAGTCAACCACCTCAGGTCATTACTTAGTAACTCGCATAGACATTGAGACAAAGTAGCCTCAACTAGACTAAGCAGCCGATAATGAAGTGACTTCACAGATACTCATTCGTCGATTGGGTTTGTGTTGCCGTTGCTCAAGACGACTTGATTATAATGAGCCAAGGCTCGACGAGGCTGAGGTTCCTACAGCATGAACAATTACAACCGGGTTAATCAAAGACTAGCAGACTACGAAGACATCACGCATAAACAGTGAGAAGGAAGGATATTTGAAGATAGGATTCATTGTTCTGCGACGAGTTGCATTTAACTGGAACATTTCTTGATCCAATGCTTGAGAGGTAATCGACCTCATGTAATCTGCAGGAGTCCATGCTCGACAGACATCAAGACCTCAGCTATGCTCGAACCCTCAGCAGAAACCATCTGCCATATGATCCGAGCCATGAGCCCTATGAGCACGAAACTGCTTCATTTGCACACCAACGCCGTGATATGCCTTACTTCATTTGAAGCCATCGTAATAATACCGTGGTTGCGTCTCTCCGTTATTCATGCCAATGAACGATAGGATCCAACCTCATGCAAATATGCAACTCCTTGATAAACTCCTCGTCCCTTCTACAGCTCTCGGTAATCAGGCTGTCTCGCCTTCTTGTTCCTATTGATATGTCGATGCGGATTCACCGGCTGTCGCATGTACGCGTTGTCTTCCTCATTCCCAACATGTCGCTGCTGATTCGAAAACTTATTACCCGCTGGACCACTTGGTGGATAGAAGTTTTGCTGCTGCTGTGTCAAGGCCTTCGGACCTGTTGGTACACCACTGAGGCCTGCTGGCTGTTTTGGTGCTTGCTGTGGTTGGAAATTGCGTTGTCGGTTGAAATTGTTACTTTTGTTGTAGCCATTGCCTCCGTTATTGTTCCAATTCTGATTTTGATGCTGGTTCTGGTTCTGGTTCATATTCCAATTCGGCGTTTGGTTGCCAAAGCCCATGTTGCCATTCCCTTGTGGAAACATGTTCATCCCATTCATGCCGCCCATGCCATTCATCATGTTGAAGCCTGGGTTCATGAAATTCATGCCGTTCATACCGGCCATACCATTCATGCCATTCATTCCCATTCCCATGGCCATGGGATTCATCATAAATGGATTGAAACCTGGCATCATAGGCATGTTCATACCATTGCCTTGCTGCATTTGAGAGAAATCAGGTGGCATCATGTTCGCAGGGAATTCAATCTTCTCTTCAGAGGCATTAGTTTGTTGTTCGCTATCGCCTTGGCCATCAGCTTCCGGCTTAGGCGATACTGCATCTCCAGATTTTTGACGTTTCATGGCTGGTGCGGCGAGACTATCCATCGTATCTGAACCTTCAACATCACTGGCACTTCTTTTCTTAGACTGTCCGTTGGTCGATGGCGGCGAGCCACTGCCATCACGTGAAGTAGGCCTTGAGCCAGAAGCTGAAGGGTCTGCTTTGGGTGATTCTGCTGCAACAGTAGGACTTCTAGATCGTAGTCTTTCATTTGCTTTTTCTGCTTCATACTCCTTGATCTTGGTTTTAAGATCCTCATCGGGCTGCAGCTGCTCCAGACTGACATTTTCAGTCTCGCAGCCTGGGCAAGTGAGATCATTCTCGAGTAGCGCATTCTCAATACATTCATGACAATATGTCTTCCCACAACAAGGTGTCTTCATTGGGTCTACAAACAAGCGCTTGTCGATCGGGCATAGCAGACCTCGATCTTGCAGCTCTTTGTCACCGACTTGTACTTTTTGTGATGCCGCTTCTGCAGCCTTGACTTGTTCCAGATGCTTTTTCCAGGCCTTTTCGTCTGCTTGAGCAAAGACGTATTCTCCTTCAGCGTTCACCATCAGGTGCTGTCTCTGTGCGTCGTCCAGTTTGTCGACCTCTGACTGATCGATCTTCTTCAACATCGAGCGAGGGATACCAGTCGTCCGCTTGATGCGGTTCTTGTTGTCATAGTTGACATCATCATTGGTAGGACATGCTTGTATCCAGTGACCTAATATGATGTTAGCAGATATTTGTGTGCAGTTCGGCGACAAAATTCACCTTTCTTGCCGCAACGGTAACAGATGTATCCGTGCGGTGGCTCCCCCTCTGGGACGTTCATTTTCTTGTTGAAGGGTTTGGCGCCCTGAAGATGGACTCGAGTCTCGTGTGACATCTCTTCTTGTTTTTGCTGCCATTGAGCACCTGTAAGTTGAAGCATAGCTTTGAGTTTCTCTTCTTCTGTCATTGCATTGTCTATCTTCACTGATGTAACAGGTCTGCTGGATGTGGACGTTGTGGGTTTGGCGCTGACGGGAGGCTTTCCAGAGACATAACGAGCGGCGCGACCTTTGCCAGGGGCAGAGGCAGGCAATCTTCGAGCGAGAACAGTAGAGTCTTTGGGGATGATCTCGGTGTCATCTGTGTATTCTACAAAACATGTCAGTGATGCACGAATGATCTAGGCAATATGTGATCTCACCTTCATTGCTGTTTTCCTTGTAGATTTTGAGATCGAAGTCCGTTCCGTCTCCTAGGCGAGAAATGTTGATGATCTCACGTTTGAGGTTCCAAACATCCGTATGAGGGCCGTCGATGGTTACACGCTGAGGTTCTTTCTGTGACTTGAACTTGAAGTACACATAGGACGCCATGGCGACAAGGCCAGACGGTGAGCGCGAAATGAAGTCGAGACCAGCCGCAGGTATTAGGTTAAGCTGACAACAAGCGCAGTGGCGTCAAGTGCGACTGATCCTTCCAGGGGCAAGAAGTCAAGATATGACTGAGGGAGAAGGGAGATGTTATTGAAAAGATAAAACAAGTAATAGATCAAGTCTTTTGAGCGCTGCACCACGCGCAGGCGATCCTGTACAAATCACACCGTGTTTGCAGTGACAATGAGTGAACCAGCCGCCCAAAGATGTCGAGCCTGCCACTTTTTCAATCTCTTCAATTTCACCAATCCTTTCCCTGACGTTAACCGAGCGATGCAGACACACACTATGGGTCACTGGAAGAGTTGAGAGCACTAGACTCAGCAAGATACTCGTGATAGCTGAAAGCGCTGTTTGCGGAGTGTCGGGTGAAGTGAGACAAAAGTAGGCCGACACAAAGAAGCCACCGAACAAATCAAGCCTTTGGTCGAGATTACAAGAATAATGAGACGAAGTATCGACGATAGAATTGGTGGAAAGCAAGGCGAAGATGAGATGATGAGAAGTTGAAGTGATGGAAAGAGGAAGAAAACGAGAGAGGGGAAGAAGAGCGCAGACAGGCAGCGTTTCATCGGATGAAAAGAGAAGATGATCACGTGGGTGGTCCAGGCTTTGCACGTGACTCATTATCTAGCATTGAAGGCTTACGTAAACTGTGGTCCTTTGCTATCCGTACGCCCAACAAGCGACGAGTGCAGGCATTTCTTCTGGAAGGACAATATATTCCAAGTCTCATGTGTTCGAGCCGCATGCTCCTGTGTTGGCGCGGGCTGCCGGACCAGCATAATTCCACTGTTCCCTCATCAAGTAAACGTCTCCAGCTGCTTCATTACTTGAATCAAAACCTCCTTGGTACTTAGATACGCATTCTTCGGATCCTTCCTAACCCTCTGCCACACCTCACCGTGCTTGGGCTCATTGGAAACGCACTTCGCAATCACATCTTCTCGTTTTTCTTCAGTGCCGTGCTGCGTGAGAAATTTCAGGTACCACGCCCAAGCGTCTCCGAGATCGGTGTCAAGTACGAGGGCTTTCTCAAACCAGCTCATGGCCTTGTCTAACTTTCGTTCGGCCCAGAATATTCGTGCCACCGTCACGAATAATACGGGGTCATTGTCAACAGCTTTAATGGCTTCCAAACTCAAGGGTTTGCGCTGTGTTCGTGGTTGGAGACGCCAGATATTTTCAGACCATAGCAATCCAGACTTGGGACACTCCTGCAACGCTTTCGACATCAGGATCCTCGCTTGCTGCACATTGGGCGGTTTTGCTTGCAGCTCGACCCGGACACTTTCCACCCACAAAGCCGCGGTTTTCGGATTCTGTAACCGGCCTCTATCAAGGACAGATCTTGCTTTGATGATAATCCCTGCCTTTTCTTCGAGTCTCGCAGCGAGAAGCCACAAAGGCACCGACTTTGGACACGCCCGGGTGCCTTGAGAATATGCTTCTCGAGCTTGTGGCACCATGCCTTTGTCTTCGTAAATCTGACCTTTTAGCATCCACAATTTGGGGGACCTAGGGAATCGTGTTTCTTTCTTCTCGATCACCGTGGAGGTAAGACCCTGAAGGACCAAGTCCAAAGCGACATCGATATTGCCCCATTGTCGCTCATAAGAAGCACTCTTATACCAGACACGCTCCGTGGGGGCTTGCTGTCGCGCCGTAGCAAGCAGTTCTCTGGCTTGGTCGACCTGTTTAGCATCTGCCTCTAGCTGGACGGCTGCCAGCCAAATCTTCTCGCTATTTGGGTTCTGGTTGAATGCCCTACCAAGCACGCGACGTGCGTCATCGACTTCGCCAGAGTCCCACTTCTCGCGAGCGAGCTGTAGCCATAATACTTCGGAATCGGGACAAGCTTCGACTGCTTTCTCCAATACCTGCCAGCGTGCTTCCTTGGTGCCATGGTGTCTTTCAAGATCGGCAGCCTCCAGCCAGAGTGATTTGCTGGTCGGGAAAATACGCAATGCATAGGCATAGATGGCTCTTGCGGTTTCATATCGTCCTCGTCCGATGCTGGTCTTTGCGTCGTCTTTGAAGATGTCCTTCCGATCATCGTCCTCGTCCAGACCATATCCGAGCGTTTCCCGAATAATGGCGCCGCACGTTAAGATGGCACCCTCTTCCTCACACTTCTCTGCTTCGGCAATCCATTCTTCACGCTTGAGCATGGCGCCTTCTTTCACGAGTGCTTTGACTGCGCGGTTCATGATGTTAACCTTGTTAGCATTGCCAATCTGTTCTTGCAGTCTTGCAGCGGCGATCCAGATCTCATGGCTCGTAGGCACGGCTTTTCTCGCTTTGTTGAGGACAGCCTGAGCATTTTCGGGGCTTTCCAGCCGAGCCAATGCAAGCCACAACTCAACAGAGAGTGGAATATTTTCAGTAGCCTTTGCGAGCAACAGCTTCGCATTTTCAACGTCTTCTTCCAAATTGACAGCTTCTTTCCAAATAGCCACGGACTGTGGTATATGGTCTATAGCCTTCCGTAATACTCGTTTCTTGGCCTGAGGATCTGACTCCAATTTCATGGCCTCGATCCACAGCCTCGTTGAGCGTTCGTTATTCGTGATAGCATTGGCCGCGATGATCTTGGCGTTATAATTGTCATTCAAACGAATGTTCTCCAGCCATGAATCCTCACTTTTCGGACACTGGTCACAGCCTTGTGCGATCATTTTCCGCGCAGAGACTATCTTGCCGGCCAATTCGTCCAATCGCGCGATTGCAATCCAGCCAGGAGCATGTTTCGGGTTGGTCTTGATGACTGACTCCAGCAAGGTTCTTACTCGCTTGACATCGCCAACCGGTATTTCAGCTGCCTGGAATTCACTTGTTTGAAGACTGGTGAGGTATCCTTTCGTATCGATAGAGGTAGCCGTTCCTGTTCCAGCGTCCGCCTGCGCGGCTCGGTCCAGGCGGGCTTTTAGTACTTTGTCTCTCGCAGCACCAATATCCGCAAAGTTTGTCATCGTGCCGTCCTTGTTGTCCGCACTAGCAGCGGTGTCTGCGCCATCTTCTTGAACAGTCGTCTGCAAGTCCGCTGAGTCTCTAGCGCCAGCTAAGACACTATCAGGAACCGCATAGAACCGTTGCCTGAGATTCTGTTTCGCTCTTCGATTCTTCCCCGTCAAGTCACCTGGATCTGGCAGATTGGCCCAATCTTCGTCGGTTAACGTGGCCAGTTTCCTCTTCAGGTCGGTGAACTGCTCCGATATCTTGGGATTGTTTCGGTTGTATTCTTCGAGTTCTTCTCGTTCTCGTTGTTCCCTAGAGGATCGCGAAGATATTACGTCGGCAATCTGTTCATCCACAAGTGGAAAAATAAACCAGAGGTTTCTTTGGTATTGCAGCAGGGAGGTTTGGATAGAGTAAGGACAGAACTGGGAGTATACTAACCTTTGTGCTTTTCGCCGCCTCTCCATCTTTTCCTCCACATCCTGGTATATTCTGTCTGCCTCATCATCGTCTCTATCGTATTGTCCAAAGGCGAATAGTCCGACTTCATTTTCTGGATCTTGAAACCGCTCGTCATCCTGTTCTTCTTGTTCTTCTGGTTTCTTGCCTGTGGCACCGTAGGCTGTGGGTGGTGCCGCGCCCAACTGTTGCGCTCTCTTCGCGAGTGCTTCTTGGATCTGTTGCGCACTGGGGCCTTCTCGAGCAGGACCTAAATCGGATCGAGTAGTGAAGCCTGTCGCACCTCGTCCCAGACCGGCAACATAGTTGTCCGGTGCTTGTTGACTCAGAAAGTCTCGTCGCGACATCCTGACGGGAGTGTGCACCACGGCCGGCGCGGAGCAATTTGGTAGGAATTCGAGTGCGCCTCGCAAGGCTCGTGGGTGTTATGAAGGTCCTTAAGAATTTGGAAATAAATTTAGACCGTGTTCGCAAACAGTTACAGGCTGCACTGCACCACTGCGTTTCCCCACGATTTGTTTTTGAACTCCACCAAAAAGTTTCTACCACCGCCCAAAAAGTTCACGAGACAATCCAATCTTTGTCTCCTTTTGACACCTGCACCAGGCCGTCGCTGTTAAGCCTTCCCCTACATCCATCCGACTTCTTGCCTCTGTCCTCGCGCCCTCCTCCCCAATATGCCCAAAAATCAACAGAAAAGGCGCCCTGGCGGCGCCGGTGCTGGCGCTTCTTCCTTGCCCTACTCCAAACCGTCGTCCAGCGCTGCCACCTCCAACGCAATATTCAAGATGAACACAGATATCGGCCAGCACGTCCTCAAGAACCCAGGTGTCGCTCAAGCCATCGTCGACAAAGCCGACCTGAAACAGTCTGATATTGTTCTCGAAGTCGGTCCTGGTAGCGGTAATCTCACGGTCAAGATTCTGGAAAAAGCCAAAAAGTGCATTGCCGTGGAACTCGACCCGCGCATGGCCGCCGAAGTCACGAAACGAGTGCAAGGCACTGCCCAAGGCAGACGGCTCGACGTAGTGCTTGGGGACGTGATCAAGACCGAGCTCCCCTACTTCGACGTCTGCATCAGCAACACTCCCTACCAGATTTCCAGTCCTCTAGTCTTCAAGTTACTAGCCACGAGTCCAGCGCCTCGCGTATGCATTCTCATGTTTCAGCGCGAATTCGCCATGCGTCTTTTTGCAAAGCCCGGTGACAAACTCTACAGTCGTCTCAGTGTCAATGCCCAGATGTGGGCCAAAATCGACCATATCATGAAAGTCGGCAAGAACAATTTCAAGCCTCCCCCAGCCGTGGAGAGTAGTGTGGTTCGTCTTGTGCCCAAGAATCCTCGACCAAATATTTCATATGAAGAATGGGACGGTCTGCTACGAATATGCTTTGTCCGAAAGAACAAAACTATGCGGGCAAATTTCATTGGCACCACCAGTATCATGAATGCCCTTGAAGCAAATTACCGCACATGGTGTGCGCAGAATGATGTCCCTGTCGACGACGGGCCCGCCGACGAATCGACAACGATGGAGATCGAGAATACAGTGGCCACTGATGATGCCGATGAGGACGAGTGGGATGGCTTCATGGACGTTGATGCTGATGGAGATGAGCTCCCGGCCTTTTTGAAGCAACAGCAACAACAGTCAGCGAAAGCCACTAAAGGCTCCGGTCGCAAAAGGAAGGGCAAAGTCGCCGAGCTGGTGCGTGAGAAAGTCCGCTCCGTGCTTGAAGACAAGACACAGCTGGCCGACAAACGAGCCCGGATGTGCGACGAAGGAGATTTTCTGAAACTGCTCTACAACTTCAACCTGGAGGGCATTCATTTTCGGTGATAGCTCATGGTATGGAAGGCCGACAGTGCCAGAGATTTGCCTATACTGCTTTCCAAACCAGTGAAAGGTCCTCCACAGTGGTGCTCCACCGGGATGATTGAGGTCAACCGTGGCAGCTGGGATCAGTTGATTACAGCAGGTACCTCCTTTTCCCTAAGACCACCGCAGTGCAGTGCTATATGGGACGACGGCTTCGACAAAGGAAGCTCCTTGCCATCCCGCCATGGCCAGAGGATATAATGACCTGTATGACACATTGCACGATTGCATGAGATACCCCAGATAGACAAAATTCTGCAAAGATATCAACACATATCCATGGACGACAACCAGATACCGATCTGTACTCAAACAATCCTTGACTCCAGATTTTGTTTTGTCATTCACAGATGTCTCCTCATTTTTGTTTCCATCTTCATTTTCACCTGTTCTTGACGTTGTCATAACTTCTAGAAGGGCTGTTATCATATCCACCCTCAACATCCCTTTCATGCTGATTTTCACGTTGACTGTCCTGTCCGCCTTGGTCCTCACGTTAGCGCCGTTCATGTCACCCTATCCCTGATGTGGCCTGGGATTGGCCTCTATGTGTAGGTCTTTGTTGCCGGCCACCTCCGCGCTCACAACGTTCAGTGAACCGGCAAGGTCATGGCTTTGACGTACTCCATCTTGGTCGTCTCGTTGGATTTGTTGATTTCCACCGCTAGATCGCTGTCACTAATTTTTATTCTTCTCCAATGCATTGCTTGACCATGATCTTTTTGTTGTTTCCACGTCGGTAGTCCTCCGTGTTCTTTCACCTTCCGTGTAGACCTGCCGTCTCGTCTAATCGACCTTCCATTTGGAAGGTCTTGTTTGAAGAGTGTTGGGGCTTGTCGAAGATCTTGTCCAGCTTGTCCTTCCAATGCGGCGTAGAGGACCCGGACGACGATGAAGACAACGATGAAGCCTGTGGCGAGGACGGTGAGCAGGAATCGCTGCTCCATGGTCCGACAGGTTCGGAAGCTCGCCGTCTCCGTGAGTTCCATCGTGTAAAGGGCTCCTTGCACACAAGGCGTAGACAACATGCGTCTCTGTCGCCGCGACGATATCTGAGTTGTGTTCTCTGTTCAACCTCCTCCGCTTAGTCGCCAGTGAATGCAAGCATGGCAGCCAAGCTGATGCCATTGTTTGCGATGATGTCGTCGTGCGCGATGAGGTACAATCACCTACGCAGCTGGGTTCTGCGTCTCAAAGATTGCTCGTCACCAACACAAACCCTCATCAGTCAAACATCTCAGAAACAACCTTCCTTCTCTTTCGTCTCTCATCGTGCCTTCTTCAGTAAGAGACACTGAGCGAAGGGCTTTTACCTAAAGACTGCTCCTACCCTTCCTACTCCAGTCGTACCTACCTCAGGTCGCCTTCCGCTCAAATCGACTTACCTCAAATTCGGAGCACAGATCTCCTGACATGGCCTCTCTCGAAACACCCACCCCTGAGACGATACCGTACAACATGTTGGTGCCCATAAGATACCGTGCTCAATGGGATCGGATCAACGACGCAATAGGAGTTGGCCTCATCGCCCCAAAAGACATCAAGGCCGGCGAGCTGATCTTTGTCGAAAATGGAGCGGTATTCCTGCAAAATCCAGAAGAAAAAGAGGTTCGACCATGGCATGGCCTTGCCCAGCTAGATGAGGAACACTTCGACAATTATATCCTTCGACTCATCGTGCAGGCGGACAAGAGGGCCCAGTTGATTCATGAATTCATAGGCGACGGAACCGTTAAAGGACTCGACTACCCTCAAGACGCTGAAGACTGTCTGTTTCGCCCAGCGTACCCAGAAGCCATCATCAATCGGAAGAGATTCGACGCAATCTGGCAAGAGAGTGAGGTGTCGGAGAACGTGTTGTGGGATCAAGAGGCGTCGTGGCGATTGATGGGCCGATTCTTTGGCGACACTGTCTGCGTTCCAGATCATGACGGACAAGTCCAGTATGCCTTGGGACTGCTCACAAGTCTCATGAACCATTCCTGCCTTCCCAATGCCACAATGTTCTTCGATGGGTATAACAAGCCGATCGATGAGGACAATCCCATTATCCAGATCAGAATGCAGGCAGTGAAAGATATCAAAGCGGGCGAGGAGGTTACTCGGTGTTATCGTTCCGGCCCAGACACCTTGCATGAACATCTGGATCTGCTGCGGTTTGATTTTGGGTTCCAGTGTTGTTGCAATGCATGCCTTGACGCTGAGAAGGACCCCCTCATTAACGACCTGAGGCAGACGGTGTACGATCTGAAGATTCCCCTTCAAAATAACTTCGATGAGCTATCGTATGCGCAATTCTATCGATGCGGTGGTCTTTGCCTGGATGCTTGTGCCGCCCTAGGTATGGCTCATGAGACCATCCCAGAAATCTATCGCAAGCTCTATATGCTTGCGTTGAGTCAATCCGACGCGATCCGTGCATACTACTTCATGCACAAAGCTCTTGAATGGTATGGTAAGTACCTACACGGCGGCCAGGCCAAGAAGCTCATGCAAATGATGAGAAAGGTCTTGCTGAATGACACCCACGAGCATGCCGTCGCTATCAACGGATATTCCTATCTTGAAGATTTCGACCGGGAACAACCCGAATTGGAGGAGCTGATGTTCATGATGCGGCATAGATCAGATGACCAGACGTACTATTGTTTGCACATTGTCGATGGCAAAGTCGAAGAGCTATCTGCCCGTATCAACAGCTTGGTTCAGGAAAGAGCGGCGCAGGCATTGTTGCGACTCAACGACATCGAAGCCATGCGGCGCGCGGAAGAGATTGCCCGGGAGGAAGCGAAGAAAAAGAAGGCCGAAGAACTTGCCCGAAAGATGGCGCGGGAGGAAGCACAGAAGAAGAGTGTCGAAGAACTTGCCCGAGAGATTGAGGGCGTCTCCGAAGACACGCCCAGCAAGAAGAAGAAGAAGTCCAAATCCAACAAGAAGAAGACAGCCACATCATTAGAGCAGGGCAGCTCCTCAACGAACCCGACCAACTCGACTGCTGAGCAAGGAATTGAAATGCCCCTGATGGATACCGATGTTGTCGAACATACCCGGAAGAAAGAGGTCGCGGATCTCGATAGTCCAGGTGTCGTCGTCACCGAAAAGGCGGGTATGGCAGAGAAGCCTGAACCCAGATCGCCTAATAGCCGTCAGCAAGGTTTTCAAGTTGTCAACACAGTCATAGCCGACTCCCCTACCAACACTGCGATCACAGGCGACAGTGCGAAAACGAAGAGCGACCCCCAGTTCGCTGATGATAAGGCCGCCTCGGAGAAGCAAGTTCTTCGCGATGCCCACTCACCCAATACCCTGAAGACCGAACAGAAATCTCCTACAACTTGTCCGCGAGACTTTGAAGTTGTCAAGATTCCCAGACACGAAGCTCCTACCAGGACTGTAATCACAAACGGGAGTGCAAGATTGGAAGACGATCGTCAAGTCGTTGGTGACAAGACCGCCCCAAAGCAGCGAAGTCTTCGCGTTTCCAACTCACCTGGTTCTCGACACGATCCAAAACCTACCTTCAAGGTAACGCCAGGCGCCTCTACCACTCTCGACAGTCCAGCTGAAGCTGCAAGGTCCACCGGAAGCAAACACAGCAATAGTGTGGTCGCTCCAGGCACAAGCTCGCGTCCTGCCTCCACTCGAGCTCCCAAAAAGACTCTGCCAATTCCACAGCCCCTTGTCGAGCCAGCCTTGCCCCAGTCTCTCACTGTTTCGTCCACCACGACCATCGAGCCAACCGCTGAGCCGCCGATGATGCCAAATCCCCTCTACGACCAAGAAGGAGAGGGCTGGGACATTGTTGGTTCTCACAGAACGCAGAAACAACAAGCCAAGCTCAGTCGCCCTGCCCCTGCTCCTGTGCGGCGTGAGGTCTCAACACCCCACTTTACCCGCCCAGCAGAGGCTTCTCAAAACCGCAGCACGCCGACCATGCGGGTCCGAGGTAAAAATCGGGGACAGGGTCTGCGACTTAAGTTCTGGAGGGAGAGGGCTAAAGAACTCGAATCCAGGAACGCTTTTCTCGAGGCCGTCGCCGGAATTGTGGCCGAGGAGGACGCCTTGGCTGAGCCCTGGGTGTGCCCGTTTGGCGCGAAGGACGGCGTCAGCAAACAAGCCTGGCTTGCCTCCGATGGCAGCAAGGAGGCCCTGCGTCTCAACCCACGAGACGTGGGTCACCTCCTTGCGGCCAAGGATGGCATCGGTGCGCGTCTGGAAGGGTTTATGCTTCGGGCACGTCGGGACTCTGCTTGTGGTCGTCTTCAAGGCGACAAGGCGTTTGTGGACCGTGGTCGCCTTCGGGCACATTCCTTCGGGAATGACGCCTCGAAAGAGGACGTTTTGAAGCTGGCGGAGGTCAGAGAGAGCAAGGAGTTTTGAACTCTGTTGTTGGGGCGGTGTCTTGGTTTGTGTTGGTTGTCTGGTTGCTTGGTGCGGTGGTGGTGCGCGCTGCCCTCAATGGGCGTATGTTTAGAGCGTTTTTGTTTGTTTGTCTACAAAAGAGAATTGATACCCATTGAAAATGACATGAAGTTGCATTTAGCTTGGCGCGGATAAATCTCGGGAAAGGCTCAAAATTTCCCGACGATTGAACTGACGACATATCAAGTCAGGTTGAAGGTTACAACCACAAGAGTTCGAAGACGAGTTCGGCGACGGGAAGGGCATCAGGCCTAACGAAAGAAGAGCAAAGTGAGAGCACCGTGGTCCGATAGCAATAACCTCTCAGCCCAAGCAAGAGTAAACCACAGTTACAATGTCTCACTCCAAACGCAACACCTCATTGGCATTCTTCACAGCGCATGAACGATCACTGCTGCGATCAAGCTGGGGCACACAATCGACCCGCCTCTCACGCGACTCTTTCATCCCATTTGGGTATTGTCGGTTGTGCTTATCTCCAGCGAAGGATCCAGTTGCCTGTGGTGGCGGTGGTAGTGGCACGAAAAGCGACAGTGTAAAAGTCCACCTCTTCTGCCGCGAGTGCGCACTAAATGACCTCATGGCTCAACGGAAAGAGATCAAGCGTCTTGAGCGGGAAGCTGAGATGCGTGAGCGCGACATGGAGGATGAGAAACGTCGTGCTGACGAGGAGAATCGACGACAGGATTTGGAGCGCTTTGAACGAGCGGAAATGGGCTTCGAGGATGAACCGCGTGGAGCAGCTACGAAACAAAAACGCCGGGCGGAAGAGATGCATGCTTCAAATGCACGCTCCGATGCTCCGCCACAGAAGAGAGTCAAGGCAGACAAGGAATCGGAGGCGAGTTTTTGGATTCCCGGGACCGATACAAGTTCGGTGACGAAGACGGCTACAGCGACGAAACTACATGCGCTATGTCCTGCATCTACACCGGAGAGTAAACACGAGTATTCGCTCAAGGGCTTGGTTCGGATCAAGTTCTCAGAGGCCGAAGGGAGCAATGTCTGTCCTAGTTGTCAGAAGGTGCTGAGCAATACGTCGAGACCTATGCTGGGAACGGCAGAGGGGTGCGGGCATGTTATATGTGGTGGGTGTGCGGATCTGTTTTCATCGAGTTCGGAAAGGGTGGCTTGTTATGTGTGTGAGGCGGATCTTAGCGGGACCTCGACCAAGGATCGCGCTGAGAATGATGGGCCGGAAGAGAAAGAGTCGAAGAAGAGCAAGAAGGATAAGAAAAATAAAAGAGATGGAAGTAAAGGACGACTTGTTGAAATCAGTTGTGAAGGGACTGGGTTTGCGGGTGGTGGTGCGAATATGGCGAAGCGGGATGGTGTTGCGTTTCAATGTTAAGCTGAGGAAGGGGAGGTTCTAGGCGGTCTTAGCTGAAGTTCCGCCTAGAGCGTGACTGGCTTAGGGACTATGAATAATGAATGGGTATCTCAGGCGCCGAAATAAACTATCTCCGGGAATCTCCGGGTACTGTGGTCCGATAACAAGTCGTTTTTGGCCAACTTCATTCCTACACTTGCCTCATCTCCTTATCTGTACAGTAATCGGGAAGTCACCATCCGTACTTCAGTGCTCGTTCGCAGAAGTTGCACGTCTCGTTGTGACCTTGCAATGACTGCCCGCATTCGACAGACAGACAGCGGCGTTGGATATTGTCGCAATGTGGCAATCAACGTCCTTACCAGTTCAGTACCAGCCAGCAGCCGTTGAGGTAGTTCAGAGACAACAAGCACGAGAGCCGATCTACACACCACGAAGAAAGCAGGCATGCTCTCGGTGTCATACGAAGAGAATCAAATGCCTAGGCGGTAGGCAGGCACAATTTACGCAGCTATCATCCCAAGCTGACCGGATTCCCAGGTGTACCATGTCGTAACTGTACACTCTCGAATTCATCTTGCACATTTCCACCACCCCGACCATCGAGAAATTCGGTTAGCCAGCAAGCTCCTGTATCACCTACACACGCTCCCAAGGAGGACCAGTCCATATCCAGTGCCACTGACCAGACGATAACACTCCCATCGTCAAGGTCCTGGAACTACCGACGGTCGGAAAAGGACTTTAACTCAAGCCGGTCCAGTCACAGCAACCAAGCTTTGAGACAAACCTACCGTGGCAGTCCTTCGTGCCGAACGTTCACGGAGCAATTTGTGGCCTGGGCCGCGGTGCAACGGCTCCAGCTCAATCCGTTCAATGATACATCTTTCGATCCAGCGTGGGCGGCCTTGGCCCAGTCCGACTATGGGTCGATGAACACCGGCTTGGAAATCTCGATCGACACTACAGTGTCTCATTCTTCAGCGAGACCCGAGGCCACAAAGCCGGTAAAGATACGCCTTCCGCCGTACAACTACAGCATGCATCTCATACAATGCGTTGAGTCAGCAATTGGCCACGAACAGCATTATTTCCGCCGACAACAACTGCGCACTAAGCTGTCGCAGATGTACCAGAATCCCGAGGCAACCCAGAGCAAAGATCAGGGTTGGCTATGCCATTGGCTTGCTATCCTTGCCCTTGGCGAGCTGTACGGCACCAATCGGCAAGTCGGCCCGGCTGATGGACAAGAGACTGACAGGCCACCGTCACATATCGACGACGAACCGCCGGGAGCACAATACTACCATCAATCCATGGCATTTCTTCAACAGGTGGCAGAAAATCCTAACGTGCAATATATTGAAACACTGTCCTTGCTGGCGATATACGCCTTTTCCTTGGACAAGATCAATACAGCCTTCATGTACAGTGGTCTCAGCATGCGGGCAGCTCTCTCTCTAGGTCTACACCGAAGTCCCCAGGATTTTCCTTCAGAGCGATCCAACCTTCCAGAAGCTGAACTTGAGCATCAAAAGCGAGTGTTCTGGACAGTTTACTACCAGGACCTGTAAGTTCTCCAATATTTGTGACCCAAGCAACTATCTTATCTGCATAGACTTACCACAACCACGACTGGCCGACCCTGGGGCATCCTGGACGACGAAATCACAATCGACTACGCGGACTCCAGCCGTCTTGGGAGTGAATCGCTGATGGAGTTCTTCGATCCTGAGGAGTCCAATGCTCACCTAGAAATTATGCGCTTGCGAGGTCAAGCATATTCCTCGTTGTACGGATACGCAGGAACTGCAATAAACCCTTACTCCCATATCTCTTTGTTCGATTTTGATCTGGGGGGTTGTCTATCTCAGCAACATCTAGACAAGATGTTTGAGTTCCATCAGGGCTTACTAACCTGGCACCGGGATCTTCCCGTGCAGTTACAGCTTGCTCGGAGCTGGGACGGATCGCTCTTGAACTTGAATCGAGTGACCGCCAGCTTGCACCTCATCTACCATCAGGTCCGCACCGTGTCTGATTTGTTCTGGAGGTACTTACTGACATATATCTAGACCATACTTGTGCTCCTCAGACCAGCACTGGTCAATGTTCACAATGACTGGTTTGAAGCGCAGACCAAACAACCTGCGACGACAGTCGAAATCTTTCCCACGGGATCGAAATCAATGCTGCAAGCATTTCGCCATACCTCATTGGAATCGGCACGGGAAACAGCGACAATATTACAATGGTTGCAACACCAAGGAGCTTTGGCCATATATTCCTACTTCGATGCTAGCTACGCTTTCACCGCAGCCATCACACTGCACCTAGCGAGACTCACGACCCAGTCCGTGCACACCCACACTGGCCCGTACAACACTGGTCTTACATTCTCAGACGAGGACCAAACGGCACTGAACACCTGCCTGCTGGTTCTTTCCCAGCAGAGGTTGGCAGGCAATGTGCCCGCCAGAGAGTTTGAGAGGCAGCTGCGGGTGCTGGAGAACAATCTTCAAGCACTCCAGGCAGCCTTAACCAACCGTGTGGTTTTGGACGACCTCGTTTTCGATGATTTGGAAGGAACTGACCTTACGACGTTCCCACAAAGTGGAAACGCCAATACTAGTATGCTGGTAGGATCCCACACAAGCTCTTACACCAAAGTTGCTGTGCCCAGCCAATCCTTTTGATGCTACCCAGCAATTCAAGTTGCATACTCAAGAACAACGCTTTTGGGCTCGACAAACACACCTAAGGGCTTGTAGTCGACCTTATATCCGAATGCTTCTGGTCCGCCATATTCCAAGCCTCGCTTCGTGTCTGACCATCGTGGCGAGCAGGTTATACCAAGCACTGTTACCAGCAAGCCGTACCGGAATTCTGGAACTCCGAGAGCACATCCCGATTGTGTGTCAAGTACCGAGATCAGGTCGGGAACCGTTGCGAGGTACTTCTCAGTGCCGTCTTCGGCAATGTGCTTCGCATATATGTTTTCATTCTTGAACGGAATCTTGAGAACACCGCCTTCGGCGACCGCCGGTGCGTCATGTTCCTGCTCTTCTTCATCAGTCTGAGCTTGGGCTATGGTTATCTCGCCATATGAATGTCCTTTGAAGATTCTTCGTTCCACTGCCGTTATCTTTCCACGGAAAAGGACTTTGGCCGTAATTGGGCCGCCGACTTCGTCGATGATTTGTTCCGCAATCGTATGGATGGTGCTTTCCTGCTGGGCTCGAGCCACAGTCCTGCCGATACGCCAGGAGAGTGACAAGGTGTTTATTACTCCATACGATCTCACCCGATCAGTTGTGGTTGGTTTGGCTGCCATTCCGACTCGAGAGCCCATCTCCGAGCAAGAAGCTCGCAAGGCACGATCAACTATCTCATCGTCGGGCGACTTGGTCATGATGATTGTCTTGCCGTCACCAGAGGCAATCGCGCATGGAGTCAGCTGTCCACTCTCATGAACGGCCAACGTTGTTTGCCAGTATGTCGGGTATGCTCGACCCATCCAGTCGGCGTCGATGACGGGTCTATCAAATGCGTGAGAGGAGCCGATAAGAAGTGGCTCGAGCCCGTTGGCTCCTCCGATTTCCAGACCCATGACGGCGTCGAAACTTTTATGGCCCAGATATTCCATAAGATCAGCGACGGCTGTTATGCATTCGGAAGAGTTCAGCCGCTCGATCGACACAGCCGGCGATCCCATCATACCGCCCCCTAGACATTTGTCAGTAATGGTCAATGGAATTGATAAGCCCAGGTACGCACAATATATGAGAGCATCCTGCGACAGCGAGGAGCTATCAATAATTCGGACGATACTTCCAGCTCGGATCTGGTCTCGAAGTTTGAGGAATTCGGCTTTGGGCGAGCCTCCACCAGCACAACCCAGAATATAGCATCCGACACTTAACCATTCAAGATCAGTCTCTGACACGATCCACTCATGGATACCGGTATCAGGATTCTGTTTGACTGTTGGGCGATATGCGTCGAAGTCGAACTTGCTCCTTGTGGGTTCTTCTTTGAAAGTCGCAGAAGGATCCTCCACTGCATCGGAAGCAGCCTCAACAACGATGTCTTCTTCGTCAACGAGCTGCTTGCTCTCAGCAACGTAGTCAATCGACAAATCTCCGACGGCTTTCACGAGCACACGAATCTGTCCAGAGACGTATGGGATTGGAAGAGTGTCCATCTCCACCACAGTCACTGTACTCGGTTCAGCTCCACCTGCCACGGCGCTTGCGACAGCTTGAGTCTTTGCGTCCTCTAGGACCTCCGACAATGCCACATCTGCTATGCTGTAGATGGCGTCCACGGAGCCGCAGACTCTTGATATAGCAGCTCCCACTGCGTTTGCCACATCATGAAATTTAGGCACCACAACTTGAGATACACCTTCGAGCTCGAGGGGGCAAACGACTGACCCTCCACCGACCAGCAGGACCGGCAATGGCGCTGGAGTAAGCTTCAATCGGTCGATAACCCGTTCGAGCATCTTCTTCGTCCTTGCATGGACACGTTGAATAAGTTCAGTAGTGATATCGCCGACCCGTCTTGGGTCCCCAATGTCAAGCCCATTGGCAGCAGCAATATCGGTAGTCGTCAGAACATCACCACCAAAAACTCTGGATTTGTCAGTCAGCTGGTATCCAACCGAGTCTGGCCCTATCGAGACCTCGGCGTCATGTTCACGCACGATCGATCCACCTCCGAGGCCGATCGATTCGAGCTGAGGCATGGGGAAGTTCATTGTCACTCCTGCCACTGTCACATAGGCGGAAGCTGCTCGTGGGAATCCAGATGGCAACAGAACACCACAATCCGTCGTCGTCCCACCAACGTCAATGACGATTGTCGAAGTACGCTCCTCTCCCTGCGAACCTGATTGACCAAGGCCTAGATAGGCAGCACCTCTCATAGAGTTCACGGGACCCGAGGAGAATGTCTTGATAGGTAGTTTGGCAGCGGCGAAGGAGTTGATGACTGTTCCATCGTTCTGGGAGATGAAGAGTGTACAGTCCAGTCCTAATCGTTTCATGGCAGCACGAAAGCCTTGGATTGTGCGTCTTGCGAACTTCATAATGGCTGCATTCAGGATGGAAGCATTCTCTCTTTCCAGAAGGCCGATGTTGGAGATCTCCGAGGAGCAGACAATATCCACGTCCGGTAACCGCCATTGCATTATACTTCGGACCTGGGCTTCTTGGTGAAAGTGCTGATCGATGGGGGAAAAGATGCCTGATATGACCACCGCCTTGATTCCTAGCCTCTCGATGCTTTCGCACTGTTTCAGTACTTGCTCCTCGATGATTGGCGCCTCCTGAGAGCCATCGATATGGAGGCCTCCATCGATATAGCCATGATAGCCATGAAGAAGGCTGGCGAGTACTGGTGGAAAGTCCGAAAATGGAGGGATGTCCTTGGTATAACTCCTTGACAACCGAATGACCGCAACCTTGGAGAGTCGCCGACTATCACGTTCAATCACGGCATTCAAGAAGTGTGTCGTCCCGACGATGAGGCACGAAATCTCCGAAATACGATCTGCGGCCTGCTGTAGCACGTTGCCAACTGCCGCCTCGATTCCATCGCTGACATTCGGGCTTGTGGTCGGCGTCTTGTGGAACGCTATAACTCCACGGGTAGGCTGATGGATTGCATCCAAGTCGAGGAGCACGGCGTCTGTATTGGTGCCTCCGACATCGACACCGATCCTCAAAGTGCGTTTCGCTCGTACCGACCCCATTGCTGGCTGGTTCAGCGCTTCTTACACACAGGTAACTAATTCAAACACCAGACTAGAAGACTGAATGGCAAGGGAGATGACTCTGTCAAAACATCAAGCTTCCAGTCCGGCGGACTTGGTGTATGCTTATGGGACGGTTAATCGACTCTGATATCTGTCCAGTGCAGGAGATAGGCGTGGCAAGCATGAACTGCTTCCGGCTTCTCCACACACAGTATTGTTGAGATCAAAGTCCTTCCACCAAACCAATTACAAACAGATACCTCCCCCGAGTTCCGAAGAACGGCTCTCTTCTTGATCTGCCGGTGTACACAAGGCAAGCTGGTACTGGGATGCGGCCATCTTTCCCCGGCGAAACCTGATTCGCTACGCTTGCCAGCACAGATAGGTCCAAGTCAGACAGATAGGCACGACGCTTTTCTCCGCAACTTTTATTCTCGCCCATTGGTCGACAGTCCGAACAAGATAGGGGACGTCGATCATTTTCGCCGAGTCCTCACTAGCCTGAACAGCAAGGCTGAAGATGCAAGGTTTTGATAGGGACATGCTGGGGAAGCGTGGTCTCGGACCCAATTCCCGGCATCGCCCAGGCCCCCCTCGATACCACATTCATCCCGGCTAATAGCGGAAGCCTTCGCATTGGCAAGTGTTTGCAATAATGCTATCAGGTGTGCGGAATCATGGTCTACGCGTGGCATCCCAGGAGGACAACGAAGACGAGGTACCTATCTCTCAAGATCTCTGGCATTCTTTCCCTATCAACTCCTGCACTGTGTGAAGCTACTCAATGTGGAGGATTTGATCCAGAGCACGAGTATATTTTGCCCAACAGAACCTCGGTGGGTTGCGTTAGCTCTTCTTCTCTACTTCAACCCTGTCCTGCTCAGACTCGCAACTTCGACCTTTGATTCAAGCCCGGCCACCTTCCATTGCCGGTGTCATTCACGATGAAGTTCCCCAAGTTCCAACCACGTCCATTCCACCTCCGACTCCAGGGCGAATCGTCAATCTGGATCAATGATGATATTCGACCACTTCCTCCTACCCGTCGGCTCTGGGATACATGGGCATATCTATCATTCTGGGCCATCAATCAAATCGCACTCAGCAACTGGCAGATCGGTGCGTCTTTGATCGCAGTCGGTCTCTCCGTCTGGCAGACAATGATCGCCGTCATTATTGGAAAACTGATCATAGCTGGGGTCGCTATATGCAACGGAATGGTCGGCGCCACATGGCACATTGGTTTTCCCGTTCTCTCGCGAGGCATCTGGGGTGTATGGGGGTCATACATTATCATTGTGCAGCGAATCGTCCTCAGTCTGACGTGGTTCTGTGTCCAGTCCTGGACCGGCGGCCTCTGCGTGACTGCCGTGCTGAGCTCCATCTTCTCAGGCTTCCAGCACATGCAAAACACGCTGCCTGCGTCTGCAAACACCACGACAAAATCATTCACCGGATGGATCGTGTACAACATCATCACTATTCCAATGCTCTATATCCCCCCGGAGAAGACACGGAAACTCCTCTTTGTCATGAATCTCATCTCGGTGGTAACGCTGATTTCGATGATGATTTATGTTTTGTCGACCGCGAAAGGTGCTGGCCCTTTGCTCTCAGCCCCTGCCACTGCACAGTCCGGCAGCGAGCTGGGCTGGGCCATCGTCCAGGGCATCACGACCGTCATCGGCGGCATTGCTGTCGGCCTCACCAACCAAACCGACTATTCCCGTTTTGCTCGCAGACCGGGCGATCAGATCTTCGGCCAGTGGTTTTCGATCCTGACGCTGGGCACCAT
The DNA here is from genome assembly GCF_022695815.1 of Exophiala viscosa. Classification (NCBI taxonomy): domain Eukaryota; kingdom Fungi; phylum Ascomycota; class Eurotiomycetes; order Chaetothyriales; family Herpotrichiellaceae; genus Exophiala; species Exophiala viscosa. Next base: position 792,278 of record NW_026944355.1, on the reverse strand, counting down.
CCTACCACTCTTCGGCTGTCTGACGAGTTCGGCGTCGATCCAACTCTACGGGACAGCATACTGGAATCCGCCCGATCTCCTCCTCCGCTGGCTTGACGATGACTATACCGCCAAATCTCGTGCCGCGGCCTTCTTCGCCGGCTGCGGGCTCGTGGTCTGCCAGCTTGCCATCAATACCATCGACAATGCCTTCTCTGCAGGCATGGACTTGGCGGGACTCTTTCCCAAGTACTTCAACATTCGGCGAGGGGCATATCTGGCTCTTGTCCTCTCGATCGCCATGTGTCCATGGGAACTGCTTGCTTCGGCCGGGGTCTTTATCAGTGTCATGGGAGCATGTAAGTAGACACCTAGATGATGTTGTGGGCTATACTAATCCTTGTTGCAGATTCCGTATTTCTTGGCCCCATGTGCGGCATCCAGATTTGCGACTACTTTCTCATTCGTCAACGACGTATGAAACTGTCCGACCTCTACACGCCCTCGCACACAGGCATCTACTACTACTTCCGAGGAGTCAATCCGCGCGCCTTCGTCGCTTGGGTCTGCGGCTGGGCACCACAGTTGCCCGGGTTTATCGCCGACGTCAGTCCCAGTGTGACCGTACCAAAGGCTTGCACGGACATGTTCTACCTTGCCTTCCCATTGGGTCTGGCCATCAGCTTCACGATTTACTATGGGCTCAACAAGGTCTTCCCACCCAAAGGTCTGGGCGAGTACGATGACATCGACTACTTCGGCACCTTCAACAGTGAGGAGGCTGCGAACCTGGGCGTATCGCTGCCTGAAGAGACCATGGGCGAGGACAAGAACCGGGACTTCGACTTCAAGGTCATGGACCAGGAGGTTGCGAAGCAGTAAAGACTAAGAGTAGTGACATATCATGTCAATTGATCATCCGCTCATGCTGTGGGCCCTTGTATACACACAGGCTGCACATCGAATCCAGAGCATGAGTCATGCAACATCAACTCGTCTCATTTTCTCTGTCAAAATATATCGTGATACCTACTCTAGACACTACTGTAGACTCGACAAGGACATACTGGTAAGTGTGCCAACGAACCAAGTGTCCCGACAGAATTCACTCCACGCTGTCGCTAACCCCGCGAACGTGTAATCATCAAGTGTCGTGACATGCAAAAAAGTCTGCCAATGCAGTTGATTACCAAGCACCCGATGCCCGAGTCAACCGAATTCATCCAGACGTTGTCATTCAAATCAAAACGTCTCATTCAAGTCATAACCCTCCTGGACAAGATCCAATTGTCGTGATGACGGTCTGCCCTCCTGGAGATGATTCAACTGCCGTGATGACGGTCTCCCTTCCTGAACATGATTGAATTGCTGTCGTGACGACGGTCTCCCCTCCAGAACATGATTCAATTGCCGTGATGACGGTCTCCCCTCCTGGACATGGTTCAATTGCCGTGATGACGGTCTCCCTTCCTGAACATGATTGAATTGCTGTCGTGACGACGGTCTCCCCTCCAGAACATGATTCAATTGCCGTGATGACGGTCTCCCCTCCTGAACATGGTTCAATTGTCGTGACGACGGTCTCCCTTCCTGAACATGATTCATTGTTCGTGAAGGCGGCCTCATCTCAGCGGTCGAAGGAGGCGCAAACCCCGAACTCTGCCTTCTTCCCGGCCCACCACCAAGCTTTGCTTGCGCACCGCCCAAACTCGTACGTTTCGTCGGACTTGGGATCGCCGTGCCCACATCACTCGTTCGTTTCGAAAACGTCGTCCGTCGAGGTGTTGGTGTCACAGCCGCAGCCGCAGCCGCAGCCGCTGTACCAGGCGTGTCCCACGGATTGATTGCTAATTCATCATCTTCATCCAGTGCCCCATCGTACCCACTGCCGTAACTGCTCAGACTGCTCTTCGGTCTGACCGCGTCTGTCGTTGCGTTTGGCGCGAATTTTGACCCCAGCCCGCCACCCAGAGGTGTGCGGAATCCAGATACGCTTGCGCTCGCGCGACTTCCTGGACGACTGTGTCCTGGCGCGAAAGATGAGCGTCCACTGAGCCCACTCGCTCGAGATGATGGTCTGGGCGGAGGCATTTCGCCTCTCATTGGGGACGGGGGCTGCTGTTGATGTTGATGTTGACTTAGAGATAAGCGGCTCGGTCTTGGTCTGGAGGGAGTGTCTTGTGCTTGTGCCTTCGGATCAGGCAAGGAATCTGACCCGTTGACACTACTGTTTCTCATACCCTTGCGGCTGCGCACTGTGACGGATGAGGGGATGTGGTTGTGATTTCCCAAGGCTGATCCTGACCGTGGGGACACTTTGGGCGGAGTGTTGACTGGAGCTGGGAGTCGCGATCTTGCATTGATTACGCGCTCTTCTAGTTTCTGCATCTTGCCGCGCAAATTCCTAATATGGATGAGAGATGCCGACTGAGGGAGGCCAGCGGTAGTGCGTGGTGGTAAAGGCTTAGACAGACTCTGGCGAATGGAAGACGATGGTCCGGTTCGTGATAGGCCGGGGACTGAGGGGCCGCGTACATGGCCTTTGGGTCGTGTTGTGGAAGCAGTAGTAGCTGGACGTTGCATGGGGCCGCCGTTTGTCATTGACATTCGTGTTTTGGATAGGCCGGGTGTTGTCAAGGGCTTCGATGCAGTTGCGGATCGGATTGAGATGGGTGGTGAGGGAGGTGTTGGTGTGTCGGAAAGTCCAGAAGATGAGGCTGTTTTTGTGGGAGGAGTGTCGAATGTAGGTGAAGAGGCGCTTGTCGTGGTTGGAGAAAGTTCGGATCGAGGCGAGGTTGAAAGGGTACTGGGCTGTAGTGTCAAGTTCTTCTGTCGTCGCATGGAATTCTCCAAGGCTTTCCGCAGTTTCTCTTTAGTGATGTCGGTTTCGATCTTCAGGTCGGAGAGTTCGTCTCGTAGCCTTTGCGCTTCGATGCGCAAACTTTCTCGCTCTTGTTCGCCGGTGCGTAGTTCATCTTCGAGCAGCACACTCCTTTCAATGGTTTGGTTATACTTGGATTCCATATCTTCCAACGATGATTCTGTATTGCGCTGTTGTCTCTCAAAATCGTCGTTGGCAACCTCGATGTCGCGAAGTCGCATTGTAAGGGTACGGTTAGTATCTCGAAGTTCGGTGATTTCCTTTTGCAGAGCGTTCTGCACGTTTGAGGCCTCAGTTTTGGACTGCTTATATTTGGCTTTCCACTCGTCGACTTCATATTGTAAATTTGCGGCCTTGTCTTTGAGCTGACGTTCGCGCTTTTCTGATGCTTCAATATCCTTTTCCAACTCTGCTTCCAATTCTTTGCTCGAGGATTGAAAGTCGGCCAAGTCTGCCTCCAATTGTTCATATTGTGCTTTATAATATTTTAACGAATCTTCAAGCGATGTGCCCGGACCAGGGGGTGATGATGGGACGGCATCAGATGATGGCATTTTCGCGCCGGCTACCACTTGAGGCTTTTTGGGTTATGGTCGCCTTCTGGTCCCGAGAAATCGATCGAGGCGTAGACTTCTAGAAAACCATGTGCCGAAGTGGAATACTCAAGGGGGGCTGCCTGTTGTCGGTAAATGGATTGCGACACGGGGTTGGAGTGGAGAGGTTGGTGTTTTCGTGGCCGTTGTCGATGGTAATGGTGGACGGTGATCGGATCCTGCTGTTGTTAGTATTGTCGCTCCATGCGCCCCGGAGGCGAGGATTGTTGGCGTTGTTGGAAGTTGGATGACTTTGTAGACTGTTCAGATGAAATGGAAATGGCATCAACAAACGGGAAAGTCAATGACACTGCAGGGGTGACGGTGACAGGGGCCGCAGCAACGCAGCCGCCGCCGCAACGCTAATCACCAATCACCCGTCAACTTTATTTAACTGCCCGAAACCCCAGAATTTGAGCCTCGTTTTTATTATTCATCGGTCACCAGGTAACTAGATATGGGTACTAACAGTGATACAACAATGTATTCATAGCTGCTTCTTGCGCTTAAAAAAGGGATGGGTATATATGGCCAACGATATTGTGCATCATGGCTGAACCATCACTTTATCATTTTCCCGTCGTAAACATCGTCCCCCTTCAGCCCTGAACCTTCCACTACTTTACTCTTCCCAGGCCTCGCAATGACAGCGCCAACAAGAGAAAAGATATTGGTGGATCTCAGCGACATACACATCCACAGCGTCACAACACCCGTCACGATCAACTCATCCCTCAATGCTGGCGAAACCGGCCCCATGAATTCGATCGTGGCTGCTTCTCTGACCTTGAGACAATACGTCGAGATTTTCGCTATCGGCATCGATTGTTCGTCCATGCACAAAAGATCCCAGGATGTTAGTCCGTATTTGTCGACCCATCTCAGGGATACTGGTTTGTCGTCTTCTGACAAAGCATACGATGGGTAGGTATACTCTGTCTTGAGTTGTTTCATGGCTTTCAATGTCCCTTTTCGACCACGAATTTCGTAGTTGACATCACTGGAGATGGGATGAAGTGTGCCTGTGCCTACTGTCGAGCCATCCACTGCTGATTTAACGGTGACGGCCGGAGACTTGACTGCGAACGTACGGAAGTCGACGAGATATACTTTCTCTTTGGGATTTTCGGCATTGACGATGGTTGCTTTGTTTTTGCACCACGAATACTGAATTTGAAGTTTGGAAGCTGCTTCAGAAATTGCGTTTGAGAAAGTCTTGTTGTTTTTAGGGATGTCATTTGAGCATTCCATATTGTATTATGGGTATGGTAGTAGGTGAAAGGTCAGTGGTTTCGTGTTAGCTGGAGATGATAGGGGTGATGGCTTTGTTGTTGTCTTGCCTCTGAATAGGCACTACAGGGACATTGCCTTTACCTTTATATACATGTCTCCCAAGAGGCACTTACTCTGTACTTTGTGATCAGCGCGGCTGTGTGTTGCATTAAGAGGCTGCGTTGAAGCATGGCAGACTAACCGCTTCTAGTGCCATACGGCGCTCGTCCAATCAGGCAATCCATTACTATACCCAGTCTATCTTAGTGTCCCCTTAACCCGCTGGGTGGCCTTAATGTTGGAGCACAGCCAACAATATATGATGGCATACTTCCTCTACGAGAAAGCATAATCATGCATTCACTCACCGTCGGGGAAGGTGAAGCCAAGAAAAGGCAAGTTGAGAATGTGACCCGTGACTTGTGATTGAGTCCGGCAAGATCATCAGCGCCCAGCACGACACCCTTCAGCCCAGTTCTATTTCCAGATCAACATTCTCGAAAATTTCTGTACTTGAGGATTAACATTCGCATAACGAATACGTCAAGGTCAGGGCCATAGCGCGAGGAAAGGTAAGAAGGCAAACTGTTTTGAATATGGCATTGCAGCCACGGCTTTGCAGATGTATTATAGGTGGTTAGGAACTTTTGTCTTATACGAAACATGTTCCTACTCCTGGTATGAACAAGGTCTCAATCTGGACCGTAATGCATCTTTCCCAGTCGTCTCACTTCTTCAAGGTCTCGTTCTGGATAATTTCGACCCAATACTCATCTGGATCGAGGACGAAAGCGACATTCTTCATTCTTCCATCGGTCAACCGTTTCTTCCAGTTGACTTTCTTGTCTTCCATAAATTGACATGCTTGGTCAAGATCATCGACACTGATGCAAATATGGCCAAACCCTTGTGGCTCGTCATTGCCGTTGTGGTAGACTTTGCCTTCTTCCTTTTCGGTACCATAGTTCCATGTCAACTCGAGCAGACCTTCCTTCTGGGCCAATGGGTTGACACCATTTGGTGTATCTTCCGGTTTCGGAACCTCAAAATCTCCCGGATAACCCAAGAAGTAGAGTGTGAAGCCCGCTTCCTTTTGTTCGGATGTGCGCAGTAGAGTCATCCCCATGACCTCTTGATAGAACTTCAAACTCTTTTCAGGGTCCTTGATTCGGATCATGCTGTGATTGAAACGGTACGCTGAGGTTTCTGTGGTCTTGATGTCCTTTGTCGCATCAACGTTGTTCTGTCCAATAATCTCCACCCAGTATCCGTCCGGATCGAGGGCAAATGCGATGCTTCGCATTCGTCCATCTGTCAATTTCTTCTGGAATTTGTATCCCGCATCTTCTATCCGCTGGCAGGCGGCTTGGATGTTGTCCACGCTCACGCAGATGTGGCCGAAACCCTTGTGAGGGTCCTTGTTGCCATTGTTGATGGTGAAGCTGGAGTCGTTTTCGGAGCCATAGTTGTGGGTGAGTTCGAGGACGCCTTCGCGGTCAGAGAAGTGATGACCAGGGGAGGCTGATTTAGGACCATCGTACGCTGTAACACTCATGTCAGCAACACACCAGACTGATTGTTCAAGGTGTTCTCACCGAGGAAATATAGGTCGAACTTGTTATCTGGGAACTCAATTTTGTTGACCAGACTGAGGCCGAGCAGTTTGTAGTAGTCCAAAGACTTCTGAGGGTCCTTGACCCGTAGCATGGTATGGTTGAACTTCCATTTCGAGTGGTCGACCATGGTTGCGTATGTTTTTGTGGTAATTGGGCTTGCTCTGAACGAAGGAATCTGGAGTTGATGCGCGAGTTGCTGGAGACGAGATGAGATGGCTAGACGAGAGAACATGTGTCTGTACTATTACTATTGGGATCAATTGTCACGCAAGAGGGGAACCTTTTTGATCTCAGTCAGATTCTCGAGAATTCCATGACGATCATCAACGACGTAAATGCCTACCGTGGAACGGCGACGGCGGAGTCAACTCCGCTCATCAACATGGCCCGGCCACTCACCTTTGAGATTTTGTGATGGTGATGGACCAAAAGTGACGTGGGGCTTCTGAGAGCTTCACTAGTGTAACTCGTTAAAATCATAGAGGGGTAGACTTCGAATACATTCAGCCTGACGAAAGACCAGGTCATTTTCAGGTGCACTTACTGAGAGTCTACACTGTCAGACGAAATCATCTCTACCACAGTATTGTTTCCGGACTTCTCCCCCTCTTCTCGACTGCGACTCTTCCATTTGCCGTGTCGCAGTTCTCCTTCATCACTCATCTTCCGGTGGAATCATGTCTTACTGGGGCACGCGAGTACTAATCACTCACGCGGCCTCCCACAGTTTTCTCTCCACAGCTCACACCTCGGTCTCCTCCACCTTTCCGCGTGCGATCCCCCGTGGTGCCGTGTCCGACTGACAGGGCTGCACACTTATAGCTACATTTTGCTAACATGCCTCTTTGAGTCAACTGCTCATCTCAGACTAGGATCGAAAACCCTTCGTCGTAAAGGCGAGAAGCTTATAATATCTTATATGTACTGTCCTAGCGACCGATTGCCCTCACGTGTACTCAAGTCTCCTCAAACATCTTGACCTCCACATCCTCCGTCATGTCCCTCTCACCAGCCATTCGAATCGCGAGAACGGCTGCTCAGCGGTCGACCTCATTGTTACATGCCATTCAATATACCCATCCACCGAACTGTCCTTGCCATTCCAACCCAAACCATCACCATGCTCCTGCTGTGTTCGGTGAAGCAAGAAGGCGACTGGCCATGCCGGTCGATTACTCGCGCCAAAAAGATTACGCTTTTGAGATGGCAGCCAGCTCCATCCGGTTTGGACCAGGCAGCACAAAAGAAGTTGGCATGGACATGACAAATATGGGTGCCAAGCGGGTTTGCGTCGTGACTGATTCAAATGTCGCAAAATTGAATGCCATGAAGCAGACAATTGAAGGGTTGGAGACCGAGGGCATTGAGTACACTATCTATGACAAGTGTCGGGTTGAGCCCAAGGACAGCTCCATCAAGGATGCCATCGCTTTCGCAAAGCCTTACCAACCAGATGCGTTCATCGCTGTTGGTGGTGGCTCCGTGATTGACACGGCCAAGCTGATGAACCTCTATACCTGCTATCCAGATGCAGATTTTCTGGACTTCGTCAATGCTCCTTTAGGAAAAGGACTACCCATCTCCAAGAAGTTGCTGCCTCTGGTCGCTATACCGACGACGGCGGGAACTGGATCGGAGACCACAGGTACGGCAATTTTCGACCTGGTAGAGAAGCGTGCAAAGACTGGTATTGCCCACCGCAACCTAAAGCCTACCTTGGGTATCTGCGATCCTCTCAACACTCGCACCATGCCAGGGGCTGTGCATGCCTCGTCCGGTCTGGACGTGCTCTGTCATTCTTTAGAATCCTGGACCGCCATCCCCTACTATGAGAGAACACCACGACCAACCAATCCTATCAACCGGCCTGCTTACCAAGGTGCGAATCCCATCTCTGACATCTTCTCACTGCAAGCCTTGAAGTCAACGGTCAAGTACTTGCCACGTGCCGCCAAAGACCCGGAAGACCACGAGGCACAAAGTGAAATGTTGCTCGCCGCAACTCTGGCCGGTGTCGGGTTCGGCAACGCGGGTGTTCATTTATGCCACGGCATGAGTTATCCTATCAGCGGACAAAATCCCGGGTATAAACATTCGGGGTACCAAATTGAAACTCCGATAATTCCTCACGGTGTCAGTGTCGCAGTCACGTCTCCAGCAGTCTTCAGATTCACGGGAGCCAGCAACCCTGATCGACATTTGGCGGCGGCTGAATGCTTCGGAGTGGACATCTCGAACGTCAAGAAAGAAAGCGCGGGCGAAGTGCTCGGCGAAGCGTTGGCCGACTTCCTGGTTAAACTTGGAGACCAGCCGCGGGGTTTGAAGCCTCTAGGCTTCACCAAGGATCATATTGATGGCTTGGTAGAAGGAACGCTCCCGCAGAGAAGAGTGCTGATGCTGGCACCCAACCTTAGCGAAGAGGTTAATCAAGAACGGGAACAGCTGAGAGGACTGTTTGAGGAGGCTTTGGAATACTAGCGAAACCCAAACTGTGGTCTCGGTTGGTGTGTTGGGTCTGTTTGCTCTGTTTGCACGACGTTTCCCCGTGGAGAGAAAATCGCGGGGCAATATGTATGGAGGCCTCATTCCCTTGCGACTTCGGCTCCCCACAGCCCTCTCACGGTCATCTTGCAGTTGCACAAAAGCGATATTGGACGAATCATCTATCGGCTATCTCTGTACTGTACCTCTTTAGCATTTTCTGCCGACAACGGAAAAGCTTGTAACATGGACGCCTTCTTTTCCACAACGTGCTTCAAGCACTGCTTCTACATCCAGAAAAGCCTGCTGGAGATTTCGTACCAGTTCTTTTTTCCTTGTTTCCACATCTTCCCTTCATTCGTCTTTCCTTGTCACTTAAAAGAGCCTTAGACATAGCTTCTTTCTCAACCTATTACATTGGGCGCTGGCTGTGACACTGACACCGACACCGCCATTTCATCTGAAATGGACGCTGCCAATGGCGACACAGCTCGACCTCGCGTTCTTTGCCCTGAGAAACTCTCCCCAGACGGTCTGACACTTCTTCGGAAGACCCTCGACGTCGACGAGAAGAAAGGCCTAACCCCGGAACAACTCATCGACATCATCCCAGCATACGATGCTCTCGTCGTTCGCTCTGAAACCAAAGTCACAGCTGAACTGCTCGCTGCCGCACGCAGACTAAAAGTCGTGGCTCGAGCGGGCGTGGGTGTAGACAATGTCGACGTCCCAGCTGCCACGAAGCTAGGTATTGTGGTTGTCAACTCTCCAAGCGGCAACATCCAAGCCGCGGCGGAGCATACGATCGCTCTACTCATGTCAATGGCGAGGAATGTTCCCGATGCATGCGCCAGTCTCAAGGCCGGTAAGTGGGAGCGGAGCAGGCTCGTGGGCGTCGAAGTCAAAGGGAAGACATTGGGTGTTGTTGGGCTGGGAAAAGGTATGTTCACTACTTCCCCTTCCTCATAGGCTTGTGTATTACAGTGCCTAGCTGACGCAAGTACTGTCGTGTAAGTCGGTCTAATAGTAGCACGCATGGCTCGTGGCCTAGGAATGAACATCCTCGCCGCCGACCCCTACGCCTCATCAGCTGTCGCGGCCGCAGCAAATGTCCAACTCGTCGAATCTCTGTCCGACCTCCTCCCCCAAATCGATTTCCTCACAATCCACACCCCCATGCTCGCTTCGACCCGGGGCATGCTCTCCACCGCTGAACTCAACACCATGAAACGCGGGGCGCGCATCCTCAACGTCGCACGAGGAGGCATCATCGACGAAGACGCACTCCTCTCAGCCCTCGAGTCCGGCCAAATAGCAGGCGCCGCAATCGACGTCTTCACCAGTGAACCTCCCACCCCGGACTCCCCAGCAGCCAAGTTGATCGCACACCCAAAGTGTATCGCGACACCCCATCTCGGTGCCTCCACCGTCGAAGCCCAAGAGAACGTCTCAATCGATGTATGCGAGCAAGTCCTCCAGATCCTAGCCGGTGATCTCCCACGCAGTGCCGTCAACGCCCCTATCATCGTAAGTATTAGTCCCATCCCCCTTGCGCCGAACACCTGATTGACGTTATGATGTGCAGCTACCAGCCGAGTACAAGAAACTCCAACCGTTCGTCCGGCTCGTCGAGAAAATGGGATCACTGTACACTCAACACTTCACGTCCCCGACACAGCCGTTCGGGCGGAACATGAACACCTTCGACCTCATCTATCAGGGCGAAATAGCGTCCATGTCCAGCACGAAACCCTTATTCGCGGCATTGATCAAGGGACTCACATCCCCCATCTCCGACACAGAAGGCTTCAACGTCAATATCGTCAATGCGGAAATGGTGGCCAAAGAACGGGGTATATTCGTCAATGAACAAAAATCGCGGGATCCGAGTACCCAGGCACAGGCGTATAGTAGCCTTGTCACGCTTGTGGCAAGGGCGCCTAGTCGTGCATCTTCGCCTTCGCTGAGTCGACATCCTTCGGAAACGCTCGTTCGTTCAAGTGCCGTGGTGGCCGAGCGCGACGGTGGCATCGGTGGTGGCAAACAGCACATCATCTCCGGCTATTGCAGCGACACGTCTCCATTCATATCCCGCGTCGACCGCTTCGCCACGTCCTTCGTACCAGAAGGCACATTGCTAATCTGTCATAACTACGATTCACCAGGCAAGATCGGCGTGGTGGGCAGTATTCTTGGCCGCGAAGGTGTGAATATCAATTTCATGAGTGTTGCGCCGGCGACGTTCGCTGCTTCTTCCTCCGACAACACGAATGGAGCGTCTGCGGCGGCCAAGGAATCCACCGAGGCGCTCATGATATTGGGCGTCGATAAGGAGGTGGGAGATAACCTCAAGAAGGAATTGGTCGCTGCTGAGGGCGTACTGAGCGTTAGTAGCGTCACTTTGTGAGAGAAGTCACATAGATGCCAGAGGAATCAAGACTTCGAAAGTGGAGCAGTGAACATTCATGCCTTCTCCATCGTACACCAACCATAAGCCGCACGGCGGCGTCTTTATAATACTAACCTGCTTATACTGTGGTACTTCATACTCGAGGTATAGGATGACCTCCCACTCGTCGTCTCGTCCGTGATAACCACAATATAAGGGTATCAATAACACAGCCCAAAACAGTCCAGTGGACAAGATACACCATACACCATATCCAGACTTCCGTACTCATACAATCGCGCCATCAGTGATCCCGTACAACAGCTTCCTCAGACGAAGAGACAAACAGCGTCCCAAAATCATATCTCAGTGTCCGAGAACTCCGAATCAGCGATTTCCTCTGGTACCGTTATATTCACCCCACACCAAGGGGCACGATTCTGGAAGAATTGAAGCCATTGTTCAAGAGACTCGCCAGGTTCCCCTTCAGGGGGCGGCCAAATGATGCCCTTCAGTTCGTGGAGGGTCGGGTGCTGGCGCCTCTTGGTGACGCGCTTTCGCCTGTGCGATCTCCTTGTATAGCCTTTCAAGACTGTGCCAGACCGAAAAAGCGCCCTGACGAAGCCTCCAGCTTCTATGATGCCAAGCGCATCAAGCACAGAGATGCCAGGAGTCGGCCCTCTTTGCGTAGATGTCGACGCAGATGTCGACGCAGATGCCCACGCGAAAGGGGACTCAGACGGAGACTCAGACTCAGACGGAGACTCAGACTCAGACACTCTGCAACCCCTTGTCGTCAGCGTCGGCCCCTAGCCTTTCGCCAAAACCTCTCTCCACCTTCCAATATCCTTGCTCTTCTTATTCCACAACTTCTCGATCTTCTCCATGTCTTTCCTCGACTGCTCAGATTCCCTCTGTTTCTCAGCGACACGCTTCTGCAAAGCATCCGGATCCAGAGCGCGGAGATTGACATTATTGACAGCAGTCTGGCCATTGCCGTCTCCAACCCCACCAATCGCACGCTGTTCTTGACCACCCTGACCAGCCAAGAGCATCTCCATCGTCTTCGAGTGCGCTCCAAGGCCAGACATGGAGGCGACTCGCGCGTGAGCATCGTTCTTACCAGCATCCCATGCGCCAGGCATGTTTACCGCATCATGGTATTCGGCATCGTCCGCCACCTCATCGTCCAGACCTTCTTCATCAACAAGTTCAAGATCTTCGTCATCGCTGAAGCCGATTTCACCATCAATCTCACCGTCTTCGCCATCGTATACGTCGAACTCGTCATCGTCGCCCATCTCACCGTCGCCGTCACCCACGACCCAGACGACACCATGACGTTCACCATGTCGACTGAGCCGGTCCATTCCGCCACCAAGGTTGGTATAGTCGTCCTGTTCGAGCACACCAAGACCCTCCATGGCGCCAACATCGCCAAACTCTTCGACATACATCTGCCGTCTCTCTTCCAACTCCAGGACTTTCTCGCTCTCATCCGCGCTGAGATGGCGGAGGACCCACCCATTCGGCGTGACGAGACATCTCTTGAGTAAATCGTCCTTGCGCTCTCCCGCATCTGCCACACTAACGGCATGTCCTTCCTTCAGAGCTTGCTTCTCCTTGAGCGGCAAGTAAATGTACCCGAATGCGTCGTTGGCACTATATCCATTTCCATCAAGATATTCTTGCCCACGACGCGAATCGGGTGGCAGTTTATACCCAGCCGAATGGAAGCTCGGCGGATTGAGCCATGGATGATCCTTGGACAAGTCACCCGATTGAATCATGGATGAAATGATCTTGGTCATTGGTGAGACGTGTTCACTTAGCAATTTCTGTATCGCGCTTGAAGAGTCGCCATTACCGGCGGTCTTCCCGGCTTCGTTGTAGAGATCTCGCAATGTGTAGGGAGACATCGGTGCTTCTTCCACCTTCGGAACGGGCTCTTCTTTCTGTGGCAAAGGTTCAGGTGTTGCTGGTTTCTCTACCTTGGTGGATTTAGTGGGCTTATCTGTCCCTTTCGTAGATGGCTGCTTTGCGACACTTTCCGCTTTTGGGGTTTCACTTTTCTCCACTGGCTTGGGAGCTGGAGTGTCGTCAGTACTCTGTGCTGTGCTGCTCTCCACCCTCCTCTTTTGCTTCTTTTGTCTGGCGATCACGGGAGCAACCTCTGCAACAGCAGGAGTGGTCGAGGTGCTTGCAGGCTCTTCGTGCTCCGTTGTCTTTTTCGCTTTCTCCTTTCTTTCCTTCTTCTGTTGATTCTTGCTCTTGCCACGGTCAGGTGCAGAACCAACGATACTGGGTGGTGGAGAACTTGCGCGGGATGCATCATGGGAAGGCCGTTCAGACATCGCGGGTGTAGATGGTCTGCTATACTGTACAGACGACAATGACGGCCTTCTAGACCCCTTCTTTACTGCAGAAAGAGGAGGAAACGCACTCGACTTCTCTGTTGCCGCTGATGTTGGAGTAGGCTCGACCGCTTTGGAACTTGTGCCTGTCGTCAACCGTAATGTTCGAGGTCTGAGCACTGACGTTTTGGATGCTTCCGAAGGAGTCGTGATTGACGGAGTGGCAGGTCGTGAGCTCAGAGAGCCGGGGGTACCGACAATACCCGACTCCAACACTGGCGTTGCGGACTTTTCGGGTGCTGCGATTGCAGCAGACGCGGTTACTGGTACCGCAGTTGTGCTGAACGCAAGGCCTGGAGGGAGCTCTATCTTTTCTGGCCGTCTCTGTGCAGCTTTGCCTTTGCCTTTGGCATCTGCATCCTTTGACGGTGTAGATGACTCGTTGATAGTCTCCGTGGTCTCCTCGGCAGCCGGAGTGACTCTCTTGTCCATTTCGGGTTTCGAGCGCGATGCTCGAAGTTTCGGCGAGCCGAAACTAACTTCACTCGCCTCATGTCTCTGTTTACGAACGACAATCGATGCGTTTGCGTCAGTATCGCCCTCTTTAGTGGTTTCCTTGACGGGTTCAGGGATCTTCGTCTTTGGAGTAGCTGAGCGTATACCTAAAGGTAAGATCGGCACAGCAGGGGCTATCGCTACTGATGTACTCGATATGGTTCGTAGCGGCGTCTGGACTCTTTGTGCCGGCGAATCCTGCCTAGGTGGGTGACCGTGAAGTAGTTCAAACCCTGGCGGGATCTTCGGTGTTGATGATCGTTCGAAGCCCGGAGGGATCTTGGGAGTGGATGATCGAACCGCTGAGCTCTGGAAACTTTGGAAAGATGACACCCGCGAATGCAAAGCTGAAGGTAGAGTGTCTGAGCGTATCGGTAACGGCGGGAAGTCCTGGTCGTCAACTAATAAGGTAAGTCAGCAACACAGTTCAACAACAACATAAACTACCAACAATGGTGCAGGACAGTCAAGTTTGACGGCGGCGGCGGCGGCAGCAGCAGGTACGTATGGCAATTGCGCCGGCAAGTAAAGGGAAACCTAGCCAGGCTCTTCGCATCATCAATCTCGTCCAACGAAAGATTTACATGACTCTGACGTAAGCTCCTGAATACATATGTGAGAAGCTGTTTTCTGATCTGCCCGACTTTGTATTCAGTCAGGGAAGGGTACTAACATACATCAATATCTCAATCGTTGGAACCGTGATGGAGGAGGCTTGCTGAAAGAAAAAGGCTGATGTTGAAAAAATGCGATGTGACACCTTCACACTCGCTTTGGATATAACCGTAACCCATGCCGTGACTCCACCAAGCTTTCGCTGTCAAGCTACTAGCTCATGCTTGCTCCACGCTGTTTTGAAAGACGATTTTTGAACCGACCAACGCCAGACGCAAAAGCCATCATGTAAAAGAAGAAATGATCATGTCGTGAAGAGTTTGAAAAAGTCGTCGACACAGAGACGAATCACCATCGACCGTACCCGCCGCCATTGCCGCCATACATCAAACTTGACTGTTGGTACCCACCTTGTTGACCTCCGAAAAGCCCCTGCCCTGTGGTGTTGTTGCCCTGGTTTATTCTCGACGAAACGATGCTCGGGTCCACAAGATGCTCGACACCACCTCCTGAAGAGGAAGTGTTAGCATGTCTGTGCTTCTTCCCCTTCTTTCTTTGTTTGACAAGTCCAGGATCTTGATACGCTCCTTGGTATTGACCATAGAGCGGGTTGAGAACGCCAGGGGCAGGGGCTGACAGTGGAGGCGAACGAAGGGGGGTGTTCTGCAAGGAAAGGAGCAACTCACGCTTAGACAGGTCAGCACCTTGATTTGTCCCACTCCGAGTCCTCGAGTAGACCTCGGCATTCGCATCTTTGGATGTTCCAAAACCAGGATTCGTAAAGTTTTGCCCGTGGGCAAACATCCCGCCACCGCTCACGGGTGGTGTTCCGGCTGTTGGTAAGCCTGGAGGAGGTCCTTGAACGCCACTGGAATAAAAGTTGGATTGTTGCCCTTGGAAGCGATTGCCATTGTTAGCGGCTTTGGAGTCAGTGTTGAAATACCTTGAACCATGGCGTTGATGATTGTTGATTTGTTCGTACTGGGCTTGACTGAATTGCTGACCTTGTCTGTCAAAATTGGACATTTCGAACGCGGTATTCGGGGTCGATCCCTGAGCATGACCAGGTGCAGGAGCGCCTTCTGCATTCAAGAAAGCCAACTGCTGTCGTTGCTGTGGCGTCAAACTGCGGTCGTTCGAGTCTTCTAGAGATAGCGACGGCCGACCAATGGCTCCCCGAGCAGAAGAACTTCTGGGGTCATCCTCTGGTTCACCACCAAGTGCCAAACTCCCAGCAGCCATGTTGTCCTCCCCAAGGATTTCCTCTGCGGTAGAGGTCGCCTGAGCCTCCAATCTTGCACGTTCCGCTGCATCCTTCTCCCGCATAGCTCGACGTTTAAGTCCGCCATATGGATCGATAAGAGGTGGCAAATCATCAATCGAAGCTCGAACTTCGGGGCTGAGACATGAATCATCGTATACAAAGCGGAAGTGCGGTGATACACTGCGCAGAACTGCGTCATACTGTTGTTGGATATGGTCAATCGGCTTTGGCGTTGGCTTGGAGATCGTGGTCTCAGGTTTAGGGGTTGGCTTTTTGGTGGTTGCTTCTGATGAAGGTTGACTGGAGGGTGGCTCCTTCGACGTAGACTCTTCGACTTGCGGACCGGCAAGAGACGCGTGGGTCAGTTGAGGACTAGGAGTTGCTCTGCTATTCGCTTGGCTTGTTCTTCTTGTTCGTGCTATAGGAGCATTCGCATTTGCCCAACTCGCCGTGGAAGGTAACGCGGACCCATCCGTACTGTTTTTTCTACTGTCGTCATCGTCTTTGCTGCCCTGTCGAGCCATAGGTTGGGTGGTAGTGTGGTCCTGAGCGGCGGATAAAGGTCGGGTAGGAGGCACCGTCTGCGCAGGTTGAGAGAAGATCGGAATTGCTTTGGGCTTTACCGCATGCGGTTCGTTCTGTAAAGAGCTGTGTTGGCCGTCCTCACCCGTCTCGTGAAGAAAGCTGCAGTTTTTGTTGTTACACGTCTCACCACGAAGAAAGGCAGAACAGTACTTGGTCGTGCCGAACTGCGCCCGTAGTACACGGTCTCCGTTCAATGAGCCATCGACAGTGCTGATACACAGTGCGGCGTCTTCTTTGCGAGCATATGTCACATAGACACCGATGCCCTGGTTTGCGCCACCTGGTTTGGCTTTGCTCACCACGATCTTCTCGATTTCTCCGTATTGACCGAAGTAGTCGGGACCGCGCAGAGTCTGTAGAAGAGCCTGCTCATCCTTGATTGAGGGTATTAGGCCGATAACATAGACAAGATTTTGTTGCTTGACGCGGACCCCAGCTAGATTTCTTCGAGAAGAGTTTTCGACTTCGCGCTTCTCAGTCTCTTTTCGTTTTGCGGCGGCCTGCTTTTTGTTCTTGTTCAGCTGATCTAGCTTGAATTCCTCAGCTGTCGGGATCTTGTATTGTATTGTCTTTTCATCGTAAGGTCTCCGGCAGTTCGGACAGGTACTCTTTTCGTAGGTGGTCTTGAGACTGTTGAAGCAGAATTGGCAAATCTGGAGTATCAATCGAGTTAGCAGGAGCTGCGAGGTGCGAGGAGCCAGGCGCGAAGATAGCGCAATAACAATGGCAGGTGCGTACCTGATAGCCACAAGGACACGGCCGGAAGTTCTTGTCGGAAAGGTCGAATTCTTCAATGCATAATGGACTGCAAGAGGTCAGCCTGTATACCCACCCTCCGCAGGACTGCGCATCCGTTCTACGTACCATGTGTCCTCCTCATCGTCGATGACTGTATCTTGTGATCTACTCATATTGATGGATGTGATAGATTCACCAAGATAACTTCCACCACTTTCGACACCTGCGCCGCACGTTTCGAATCGACAATGGTCTCCATGCACAGGACAGCAACCTCTCGGGGATTTCAGTCGCGGATCGACAAGAGGTATGAGCGCGTCGTTTGAAGGGGCTTGAGAAATGGATGTAGGAGGATGATTTGTGGCAAGTACTCTATATGCGAGATGAGATGGCAATAACGAAGCAGAAAGAATTAGTGACAAGTCGCGCTATGCCACGAATTAAAACCTGTAAAAGCGGCGCACTCTCGGAACAGTTGCCACCTTGGGAGCTCTCAGTAGTCTGGAGATCGATTACTTCACCAACCTCAATTGAAGTGCGCAGTCTGCGAGAAACAACGCCCAATATGGCTTCAACAAAGGCAATGCTGCGCCTGGCTACTAAGCGGCCACTGGGTGTAGCTTCTCAGTCGGCGAGATGTGCGCAGCGTGCCACATTTTCAAACTCCGCCAAACGACCAGCCGAGAAGGACAACGCCCAGAAACTGAGAGAGGCAGATCCAGATCTCCTTTCGGAGCTGCGCAAGGCCCCTAGAAGGCGTAGGTGTAGCATGTCGAACATGTCTGAAAGGAAACTGACCAAGTGCTAGCAATGGGAAAGCTCTCCGCGCCGATCGTCAACGATGCCGACAAGTACGGGGACAAAGCGCTCCCTCTGCACCAATATGGCCAATACCTCATGTCCTGCCTACCAAAATACATCCAACAATTTTCTGTATGGAAGGATGAGCTATGCATTTATATCACACCATCGGGCGTCATTCCTGTTTTCACCTTCTTGAAAACCCACACGGCCGCAGAATATACTATGATCTCCGACATCACCGCAGTCGACTTCCCTACCAAAAACCATCGTTTCGAAGTCGTCTACAATCTCCTCAGCGTGCGTCACAACTCGAGAATAAGAGTGAAGACATATGCGGATGAAGCGACCCCTGTGCCCTCGGTCACTTCCCTTTATGACGGTGCGCTCTGGTACGAGCGAGAAGTGTATGATTTATTCGGCGTCTTCTTTACTGGTCACCCAGACTTACGCCGAATCATGACCGACTACGGCTTTGATGGACACCCGTTGCGCAAGGACTTCCCTTTGACCGGGTACACGGAGATCAGATACGATGAGGAGAAGAAACGAATAGTGGTGGAACCACTCGAGATGACACAAGCATTCCGAAACTTCGAAGGCGGCACAAGTTCTTGGGAGCAAGTCGGTACTGGTTCGGACAGAAAGCCCGCGCAATTCAAGTTGCCTACGCCTAAGCCAGAGGAGAAGAAAGAAGAGAAGAAATAAGATAGCCTATGAGACTGGAAAGGGGCGTAGTGCACGACTTTTTGAAAGGCTTGGTACTTGCAACGAGATCGGAGAAGGCCCACGTTGAGTTGTACATAAAGCAGTGAAAGGCCAGACCCGCAATGCGGCCGTGCCATAAACAGGAGTTCTCGTCGAAGTGAATCGATTTGTTGTCAATCCCCTGTGCGTCACTTTCGAGTGCTTGGAGCGATATCACACCTGGAGTGAACCATGGCAGTCGGGTCACAGCATCATCTCACTAAACCCAATTGCCACGCCACTCCTCTCCAGCAATCTTCCTCTTCTTTGCGGCAATGCCTTCACTTACACATTGAACCACATCTTCAACATCCCTACCGCGCTTGCGGTACTCCGTCTTCTCCTCTCCTAGAACAGTATCGTCGGCAATAAGCTTGTAGATATCTGCAACGCCTTCAAACACACCATTTGCATGTCTCTCGGCGTGTTCTGTGTCAGTGAGCAGTACACTGGGATCGAAACCACCTTCGTCAACGAATGTTTGATTGATCTCCCGCATCTCGTCGACCCAGCGGTAAGCCTTTGGCGGCATGGTCGTTAAGCCACGTTGCGCCGCCGCTAGTGCCCCTGGGTTGAATTCCTTCAGGTGCTCTTGCAAAGAAGGCAGGACCCCAGCTGAGTGCGCGGTCGTGAACGCCAAAATACTCAATGCGACCATGCCTTTATTCAGCGAGGCGAAGCATGACTTCAGTGCTGATGCAGAACCGATCATGTCGGCAATGAGTTTTATGTTCAGTATATCGATCAGCTCTGACGACAGGATCTCAGAGTGCCTGGAACCAGAGATCACGATTGAGGGACGTTTCCATGTTTTATCTTCACGGAGGGCTGGTGGTCCACCAATGATACCTCCATCTAGGAAATCGACTCCGATGTGCTGCTGGGAGGCCCCTCCATTGGAAATGGACGAGCCGTCAATTGCGTGATTACCCGTGGACGATGGCGCGATTTGGCCGAATAGTGCCCCGATAGTTTTTGTGGTACGGGGACTGATAGCATTCATGTCGATGTAGGTCAAGTTTCGGGAAGCGTTAGGCCTCTCCTGGCGGCGTTTGGCGGCAGTCTGAGAGCGACAAGCTTCATACGCTCTCTGGCCAGTAGCAAATGCATCGCGAGGAGGTACGATGCTGAGAATTATATCTGATTCTGCAACGAGGTCTTCGTCCGTCTCCAGGGCGGTGATCTGTGCAGATTTGATCCGATCGAGTGTATGCTGGCTTCAGCCATGGTCAGAAGTTTTCATTGGACAAATCGTGAGAGTGCCTGCCTTCTCCCAGCACCAACTGTGAGGACTGGATATTCGTGATGGCGGAGCAGGCGAGCCACGCCGACGCCCATGTCTCCAATGGAGAGGATACCAATCGCCGGCTTACTTGAAGAAGAGGTACTCGCCATCGTCCGCCAAGCGTTGTGAGATTGAACAGCGAGAAAAGTACGTATTGCTCGAAGGACAAATAGCATTGGATCCGGATATAAAAGAAAGGGAGGTTCACGTCCTCGACTTGCACTCGAATGCCATCATCTGGTGATGACGCGGCCGAAAGGAGTATAGTCCGAATGAATGACTGGCTTTCTAATGACCCTTGGCGAATGCTTATCTCTACCCCGGTGGAAAGCATCCTGGAGGCCTTTGGTTCATGGTATTACTGTTCTGGCTAAGCTTTCTCGATAGACTGTATGGAGATTGCATTGCATCGATACTGACCTAGGGGTAGCTTTGTACAATATGGGAAAGCAGCCTTAGGTGTACTGGATTCTACTTGTGGCATAGAACAATTCAGGCCGGACCGTTCTGGCCATACTCAGGCCTATGTTCTCCTTCTTTACTGAGTACTTTGGACTGGACCTTGCCCCTTCTCGGCACCTTGTTGCTTGACCTCTACTTTCTGCCCACTACCGGCGTCGAAATAGGGTCTTTCGGCCTGTGGCGTAATGCGAATCATATGTCGTCTCGTCACGCTCTCTTTCACCACGAAATCTCGCAACGCGGAGCTGCAGCAACCAAGGTTAGTCTCTCCCATCCGGCACGTATCGGTCGCTACTCACTGCTGCGTGACACGGTTATCGTAAATGGCAACCGTTCGAGGCTCCCAATGGACTCTGATATGCCAATCCTGGCCATGCTCGATGTGATAGTACAAGAAATTGAGAATCGTGGCTGTCGTTCCCGTATCAGCACATCAGACGGACGGAGAATCTGCCAGGACCAATACTCACAACTTTCTTCCTCCTTCAGATCCACAATTCGGCGCGTGTAAAGCCTGTTGACGTACAACGAATTGGCCTTGGTGACAGGGTGCGTCCGAACGACTGGATGTACGGTCTCGATCGGATCACGAATGTATCGCTCACGGTTTTCATGCACAGCAGCCTGCGAAAAGCCCGAGTGCGTGGCGGATTTACCATGCAGAAACTCGCGAAAAGCTGGGGAGAGAGCATTATACGCCGCCACGGTCGACAGGTACAATGTGTCGCCGCCAGAGTCGGGAGTGTCGAGGGGCAAGAATATTGTTGTGCCCATGCCATTTCTACCTCAGTCAGCACTGTGATATCATATTTGTGTTCAGAACGAGGAAGGGATACCCACATCTCATAAGACATGTCGCTATGCCATTTGATGCTGCTGACGTTGTTTCTGATCTCGTTGTCCACGGCGCCGGCGCTATTGGGGATCAGCTGGGAGGTGACCCTGACAGAGAGTGAGAGCTGAGGCCCATGCAGACTGACACGAAGTCTCGATATACAGGCAGAATCTCCGGATAGTCCTTGATTTGTGTCCCGATCTGGTGGACATGCAGACTGCCAAAATGTGCGCCAAACTCGCGCTGTCGTTCCGGCCCAATGTCCGCAAAGTCTTGATCGCGGAAGACGACGATACCGCGCTCGGCAGCAAGGAGTGCCAATTCATCTTTCTGCTGGGGTGTAAGGTTGCTGAGTTGAATGCCGCGCACTTCGGTGCCGATGGCAGGAGTCAATTCTTTGAAGATGGCGCCTTGAGCGTGGAAAAGTGCGTTCTTGCCCGCGTCAGCGCGCAGGCCGACGTCGATATGCTCGAATTCCTCTAGAGGTGGTTGCAGGCCCGGAGTACAATGTGGTAGGTAGGCTGCATATTTGTACTGTTGAAGTATTAGGAATTTATTTCCGTGATTTGGAGAAGTATAAAGCGTACTCGTTCAGCCTTGTAATCTACAGAGGTCTCTACAGCAAGCTGCGCCTGTTCCTGAACTGTAGCTTTCACGTTCGAGATCGTTTCAGTGGCCATGGTGGTGTGGTGTTTGTTCACGTTGTGGTGTCGCAGTATTCGAGAACGGTCACCCCGTCCGTTCTTTATCGATATGTTTACACATGTTATCTCCGATCTCGTGCCCCTGCGAATGACGAGCTTGTTAATTATAATGATGTGATAGCTCGGCGTACATTGGCGCGACATGGTAGAGGACACGTTAGCAGCCCATCCCATCCAAGATCTTGATCACGCCATTGATAAGAGTAGAGCGCCGGCAAGTAGCGTCAAGGAATCAAGGAGGAAACGTACCTTAGCGTCTAGAAATCGAAGGATTCATAATGAGAGACATCTCTCTACCAGCAGCCAAGCACGTAGTTCGCTACATGACCAGGTTGTAGTAGTCTCGTACACCGCTCGTTTGTCCCCGAACAAGTAATTTTGCGGCCATCGTCCCGATCTCTCACCTGCTCGCCGTGATGAGCCAAGGGAAGGCGACATATTGTGCCACAATTGCGAGGAATTGCAAGAAAGGACAAGTGTAGACCAGGAAGCGAGCACGCCACTCGCGACCACATTAGCCCAGCCTGTGGAAGGCTCGATCCCGGTGAAATCATTGAAATAAGTAATCGCAGCCACCTGAGTCGATGTCTGAACGTGTACATCTGCCGTTTACTGATATCGAGTCCACAATGGCAGACGAAAACGCGAATGGAGGCAGAGAGTTGCAAGCACTACCTGAAAGCAAGAAGACCACCAACTGGTGGCGCCGCGTTGTTGGATTGACATGGGATTCTGTGGAAGGAGATGCCAGAAACAGGAAATATGTTCAGAAGCTGGATACCTTTCTATTGTGAGTGCTGGGAGGGTACTTACCCCAGGTCCTTTGACCCGGGCTGACATACCTCACTTCAGCTCATATATCTGTCTCGGATACTTCATCAAATATCTCGACCAGCAAAACTATAGTAAGTTCCGTTAATACACGAATTTTGTTAGACAGGCACTGATACAAAGGCAGGCAATGCGTTCGTCAGTGGCATGAAAGAAGATGTGAGTCGACATGCTGGGACTTGTTCACACTCCAAGAAATCGTCATTGAGTCTCTTGGACCAACGCATCTCAGACTATCGCTGACTGCTGTGGTGTGTCGATAGCTTCATCTCAACGGCAACGAACGTAACTGGCTTGTCACTTACTTCAATCTCGGTGTGATTATCGGGACGGTTCCTTCTCAAATGATCCAGCTGAAATACGTTCGTCCTTCCATATGGATACCGTCCTGTGAAATCATGTGGTCTGTATTGGTGATGGCAATGGCTGGGGCAAAGAATATCGAGACTGTAAGTGTGACGTCCTCACACTCTGAAAATGGTCCAGGAGGACTCTAACGAGCGCACAGCTCTATGCCCTGCGGTTCTTTGTCGGCCTGCTTGAGTCTTGCTCGTTTCCTGGATATGCCGCTCTTCTGGGAGGATGGTATGGCCCCAAAGAACTCACCAAAAGAGTCGCGATTTTCGAGCAAACAAGCGCCATAGCCAGCATGTTCAGTGGCTATCTACAGACAGCTTTGTACGAAGGCATGAATGGTACGCATGGGCTTTCGGGATGGAGATGGCTGTTCATCATGGATGGGATTATATCCATCCCCATCGCAATCTGGGGGTTCTTCGCCATTCCGGACCTACCACACACGACCAAGGCTTTTTATTGGACCAAAGAGGTACGAAAGTGAGCAGTTCTTCGTGATTTGGGCTGACACTTTACCACAGGACAAAGAATACGGCATCGAGCGTATCGAGACAATCGGGCGAGGAGCTCCCCGCCGTTTGACCTTGCAAGCGTTGAGAGGCGTCTTTCTCAACTGGCGCCTTTGGGCATTCATCGCACCATACCTGTAGGTCAGCAATGCCTTGGCGGACTATCAGTCTAACGCACCCGCACAGATTCGTTGCCAACGCCGCCCTCGGCACGAACTATTTTAATCTCTGGCTCAAGGCTGTAGGATACTCTGTGGCGCAGGTCAATGTGCTTCCAACTGCGGGGAATGCTCTCAGTGTCGTCGCCGCATTTCTCTTCGGTATCATCGCTGATCGTACAGGACATCGACTTCTGATGCTTGTCATCATTGAACTGTTGATGGTTGTGTCAAACATCATGCTCTCGATTTGGCACATTCCCAAAGCTGCCTTACTGTTCAGCTTCTACCTGTCGTACGTCGGCGGGGCTGCTCAGCCGATCATCATCGTAAGTCGGATCTTCCCTGCCGGCATTGCGTTGACTGACATGTCTCTCAGGCTTGGGGTAATGAACTTAACGGACATGATCCAAACCTGAGGCAGCTGCTCGTTGCGACAGGGAATATTTTCACATACACCTTCTCGATGTTCATCCCATGTGAGTTTCCAAGTCGTCCGTTTGAGTTCGTTGGCTGACTGGCCCATTTAGTGGTGCTTTTCCCGACATATGATGCCCCGCACTATAAGTATGGTTACCAGATTCTGATCATGTTCGGCGCTCTTGCCATCCTGGCTGTTTTTGTCTTGGAGTGGCAGCAGAAACGGGAAAAGTGAGTACGATGATTGATCACACCACGACGCGACTAATCCATGTCTTGAAGGCCCACCAGAGAAGGTCGGAAAAGCGCTGTTGTCGAGGTAGGTGTCTTCGGTAAGCTGGACGACGAGAGAGACTCGGACGCAAGGAAGATCGCGTCAAGTTCGGCCGTCGAACCTTCGACAATCACAGAATAGCCACAACGATGGGATGCGTGTAGGGTGCGATATTAGAATCTTGCGAAACCTCACACAAGAATGGTGCTACACAGCCGTACACACGACGCAGATTGGATGTGAACTGGAATACCTCCCTAAGTAGCATGCAATATGGGTCGGATCTGGCGCTGGGGCGATGAAAACATGGAGAGAAAAGCACCACATCATGGCAGCATATAATCTTGTGGCGTGCGGCTTCGGACCCAAGTCCTTCATAGCCAACACTCCTGCATTGCCGTGGCGCAGATGAAGGTGGTCAACGGTGTATGCAAAAGTAAGATGAGAGGGTGAACCGTTCCAACAGGAACCTCGAAAGAGTCGTAGGTATGATGGGTAAATACACCGTCCGTACAGGTCCAGCACATAGGTAAAAGCGGCGCCACTTTCATTTCTTTGTGAGCGATGAAGTCACTCCTTGGAGCCGCGTTGTTTTGGTGCATGTCAATCGATCAACAAGACATGCCGCGCCGCATTGCACCTCGACATGGAAAACGCTCTGATTGACAAGTGGAGATTTTGCCTTACTGGCCATCTATGCATTATCTTCAGCTAGTATGGTTAGGGTGCAGTCAACCATGAAGCGTCGGCGACATGCTCAGCACACATGCTCTCCTCGGTAGATACGATAATGTCTATGGATACCTTTCGAGTCCGCCTGAACTGCATCGATCACTACCAAGCCGTGCCTGTAAACGAATTCGATCCGCCACTCCCCCTCGGCGTCACGAGCGAAAATGCGAAAGAACGACCTCGTATTTCCGTCATTCGCGTCTTCGGCGCCACGGAGACCGGGCAGAAGGTGTTGATGCACATTCATGGGGCTCTTCAGTACACGTACATTGAATACAGTGGTAGCCTGGCTCCCAACGATGTGGACGTGGCTATCCGCACTCTGCAGCTCTCGATCGACCATGCACTCGCCGTCAGCTACCGCAAAAACATCTATGATGGGAAACATCGATATGTGGCACACATCTCGCTGGTCAAGGGAGTCCCCTTCTACGGCTTTCACGTGGGATACAGATACTATCTGAAGATATATCTGCTCAATCCGCTGCATATGACAAGGCTTGCAGATCTCTTGCGTGAAGGTGCCGTGATGAAGAGAGTCTTACAACCTTACGAGAGCCATATGCAATACCTGGCGCAATGGATGTGCGACTACAACTTGTATGGTTGCGGTTACATTGAATGTGGCAAAGTCAAGTTCCGCTCACCCATACCAAAATATATGGACATCACCAATGCCATGCATCAATGGCATGACCACTCCATATCACCAGACTGCATTTCTGAGGACACATATCTTCCGAAACAGAGCCATTGCGCGCTGGAAGTCGACGTACATGTGAAGGACATCTTCAATCGGCGAAATATTGAATCTCGTGATGTCCATCACGACTTTATCGAACGTTTGCGTCCTATTCCGGCCGATGCAAAGTTGGTGCAGAGTATGGCCGGACTATGGAAAGATGAAACCCGACGGAGGAAATTGAGAATGGGGCTCAAAGATCCGAACAGTAGTCCTTTTCCGCCGGAAGTTCTAATCTCCATGTCAGCGGACCCGAGGAATAGGGACGCTGGGGGCTGGATTCATGAAGTAGAATTTCGCGAAAGAGTTAAACAATTGGCTGCTGAAGAACATGACAAAAGCGACGGGCGTAAGATATCATTTGACACTTTCATGAAGCCTGTACCACTGGAGGGGACTGTGCAGACTGCGCTTGCTAGCGTCGACGACCTCTATCCAGAGAAGATTCAAAGTCTGTTGCATCGCACTAGGGATCGGCAAGTAGACCTTGCTTCAAACGGCCACATTCAGGCCGATCAAGTGATTGTCAACGAAGCTCGGGCGGAAAATCTTGCAAATGGCTCTCGCGACGACCCTGAGCAATTCAACGCAACCGACGGACAATCATCGGATCGTACAGACACTATCAGTGACCGAAAGCCCGAGAGTAGTGGATCAACCAACGACCTCGTGAGATCGCCAATCAGTTCATCGGAGTACCAAAAGTATGGCATTCGTGCAGCAGGAGATACGGACGGCCTCGAGGAGGATGCCTTTGAGGTACCCGAGGAATATTTGACACGCAGAAATGAACCCTTGAACGGTGCTAAGAGGGATAGGTTTGCAAAGCCACCGAGCTTCAAGCCGAGGAAGCGACGCAAGCAACTTGTCGATGAAGAAGATGTCCTCCCAGACATCAGCTTCTCTGGCTCGGACGAAGATCCAGACTTCACATACGATGATGACCACTACGATTCCGTTGCCCAGCCGACAGTACAGGAGTTACGAAGTATTCGATTACCACAGAATGGGCTCGATAGTCTCCCAGCGAGTGGCCAGCAGTCTCACAAGAAGCTGTCGCAAGAAGCTCCCATCAATCTCTCCCAGCAATCTAACTTGTCATTTCCTACCGTAAAGAATCCCCATGACCCGGACACGTTCGCTCGTCTAAGCCAAAAGAGCAATAGCTCTCTGAAATCGCCGTATACAGTTCAAACAGTATCTCCGGCATTGTCCAAAACGACCCCGAAAGGAAGAATTTCATCTTCTCAACAGACATTGGTTCCCCCAACCACGGTCGAAAGCGACAAGACCATACGTCTTCCCAGTCTGAAACTTCGTGGCCTGCGAGACACTGGGAGAGTCGCTTCGTTGCTCTTATTTTTCCCTCGTCCACCCACTACGGAAGAAGTGAAGACGAGTATCTGGCAACAGGGACTCCCCGACGTCATCTATCAGGAAGCATTTTACAGCAACGAAGAGGATGTGCCGGAGCAAGCTAGACAGTATGCTGGCCGTGAGTTCAAACTCGAAAGCGCAACTGTGCCGTTCTTGCCCGACTTCGACCCGACCGGAACATCTCTGGCAAATCTGGGTCGCCGGCCGCCGCTACTGCTCGATCACCCCACAGAACAGATCCGAGACAATCAAAGACGGAAACGTTGCACCATCTCTCAATGGACTATTGCCGCTGCGCCTCCGAGAAAAGTGGACGTGGTCTTCTGGCTCCGAGAAGAACAGCAGGCTAAGATGGACGAAGCACTCGCCAGTGGCAAGTCTGCAACCCGAAATAAGCTACTTTCCCAGATTGACGGACCGACTCAGAAGAATCGGTATGGGTTCAAATATTCGCAGAAGCAGCCCAGCACCAGCGTTCAACATGAAACCCAATATATGAGTATCATGGCTCTAGAAGTCCATGTCAACACCCGAGGTTCACTTGCTCCCAATCCGGATGAAGACGCGATTGCTTCTGTCTTCTGGTGCGTGCAGACAGATGATGAAGATGTCGAGAGCAGAGGCAGCCGAGAAGGTATCCACAAAGGCATTCTGACCGTTGCTGATGAACCACACATGGGCAAGAAGATAGGGCGCAATGTGCCGTTCGATGTTGAGGAAGAAACAACCGAGCTTGATTTGCTGACAAGGCTGATTGATATCGTACGGATATACGATCCTGACATCCTTACAGGATACGAAGTGCATACCAGCTCATGGGGATATCTGATCGAACGCGCCCGTGTCAAATACGACCTCAACTACTGTGATGAGCTGTCACGCATGAAATCACAATCTCATGGCAGGTTCGGCAAAGAGGATGACAAATGGGGCTTCAATCACACCTCGACCATTCGAGTTACAGGTCGTCATACGATCAACATCTGGAGAGCTATGCGAGGTGAACTGAACTTGCTCCAGTACACCATGGAAAATGTGGTTTATCACATACTGCACCAGAGAATACCTCATTACACCTTTGCCGACCTGACAAAGTGGTACAAAAGCAAGAATCCTCGCGACTTGGGGAAGGTCATTGATTACTTCTCAAATCGGGTCGAAATCGATATTCAGATCCTGGAGGCAAACGAGCTGGTGCCGAGGACCAGTGAACAGGCTCGCTTGTTGGGCGTTGATTGGTTTTCCGTCATCTCTAGAGGGTCTCAGTTCAAGGTCGAATCCCTGATGTTCCGAATTGCTAAGCCCGAAAACTTCATCTTGGTGTCACCTAGCAGGAGGCAGGTCGGAGGACAAAATGCGCTTGAGTGTTTGCCGCTTGTCATGGAGCCTCAGAGTGACTTTTACACCAGTCCACTGCTGGTACTGGATTTTCAGTCCCTTTATCCAAGCGTGATGATCGCTTACAATTATTGTTACTCCACTTTCCTCGGGCGTGTTGTCAATTGGCGCGGTACGAACAAGATGGGCTTCACAGATTATCGTCGCGAGCAGAGACTGATGGAACTACTCAAAGACTACATCAACATTGCTCCAAATGGCATTATGTATGCAAAGCCGGAGATACGGAAGTCATTGCTAGCTAAAATGCTTACGGAGATTCTGGAGACCCGGGTCATGGTTAAGAGTGGCATGAAAGTGGACAAGGACGACAAGACTCTGCAACGACTGCTGAACAACAGACAGCTCGCACTCAAGCTCATCGCGAACGTCACGTACGGCTATACATCTGCATCTTTCTCAGGACGGATGCCCTGCTCTGAAATTGCAGATAGTATCGTTCAGACGGGACGAGAGACCCTGGAGAAGGCTATTGCGCTCATTCATTCTGTCGAACGATGGGGTGCTGAAGTGGTCTATGGTGATACTGACAGCTTGTTCGTCTACCTGAAAGGCCGAACGCGAGAACAGGCTTTTGATATCGGTGAGGAGATTGCAGATACAATCACGAAAATGAACCCACGACCAGTCAAGTTGAAGTTCGAAAAGGTCTACCATCCTTGTGTTCTGCTTGCCAAGAAGCGCTACGTCGGATTCAAGTACGAAAGTCGAAAACAGACAGTCCCTGAGTTTGACGCCAAAGGCATAGAGACGGTCCGGCGAGATGGTACACCTGCCGAGCAGAAGATTGAGGAGACTGCGTTGAAGGTCCTCTTCCGCACTTCAGATCTAAGTCAAGTGAAGAGCTTTTTCCAAGCGCAGTGCTCCAAGATCATGCGTGGAAAAGTATCAATCCAGGACTTTTGCTTTGCGAAAGAAGTCAAGCTTGGGACGTATAGCGAGAAAGGCCCGCCACCGCCCGGAGCACTCATCAGTGCCCGCAAAATGGTTGAAGACCCAAGGCTTGAACCTCAATATGGCGAAAGAGTGCCGTATGTGGTGGTCACGGGAGGACCTGGTGCAAGACTCATCGACCGATGTGTGGCACCGGAAGTGCTGCTCAACGATGCACATTCGGAGCTTGATGCGGAATACTATATCTCGAAAAACATCATCCCGCCTCTCGAACGCATCTTCAACTTGGTCGGCGCGAATGTGCGACAATGGTATGATGAAATGCCCAAGTATCAACGCATCAGACGGGTTGAAGCAGGCCCGATCACCGATGGCAGAGAGATGGGCCTTTCGAGAAAGACGTTGGAGTCATACATGAAGTCCTCGACATGTTTGGTGTGTCGTCAGGCTCTGGACTCGGAATCGCCCTTGTGCAACAGCTGCTTCCAGCAGTCATCGCACAGTGTGCTTGAGCTTCGGTCGCGGTTGATGAAAGCGGAGAAGAATGTCACAGAGCTTGCGAAAATCTGTCGTTCGTGCTCGGGGTGGGATTGGAACGAGGATGTCCGGTGTGATAGCAAGGATTGTCCTGTGTTTTACTCACGGACTCGGCACAAGGCGGCGTTGGCTAACGAGAGCGCCACACTTTTGCCTATCATGGAAACATTGGAGCAAAATGTACAGGATAGCATGGATTGGTAGCCTTTTTGTGTACATCAACGGGCGTTGCATAGCGAGGGCGATGTGATTTGGAAGAGTGCTTGAGATACCCCAATTGGAAAGAAAGCCTGGATAGCACAGGACGGGCGTAGCCTGTATGGTTATGATCATAGTGTGCAACATAACCGAAAGGTCAATAAATATTCATTGAACTAAAGTTTCTTCTCGGCAGCCAGCTTTGCGAATCTCGCCTTCGTCCTTGCCGCGACTTTCTGCTCATCCCAGATATAAGTCACGCTCTCCTCCTGCACCAGCTTCTGAGCCCAAGCACTGAACCTCGGAGTCTTCTCTTCAAGCAAGGTGGTGATCTTGGGACTGAGTAGTTCGTATTCGGGTTTGCTCAAGGACAAAAGTCGGAGAACGAATGGGCCGGTCAGCGCCTGTAGTGGGCGGCCAAACCGATATTAGTACGCAGATCGATATGACGATCAGACAAAGGGCAGGGAGATAAGAAATCGCATCAACACATGGCATCGGCCAGCTCGGACTTTATAACATGAGACGCAGGGGAGGCGGCAACATACCTCAGCGAGCGTCAACCGCTCATTCCCTCCGAAATATGGCCCGGCAGACTTATCCCAAGTGAATAACGGCTCGATTTCCTTCGCTACAGCCGCGACCAATGCCTCGGTGGCTTCGTCCTTTTCGGTTTCGGTCTGGGCACGCTGCCCAGCCATGAATTGCGGGAGGACCTTGGAGACGAAAGTGTCGACAAAGAAAGACACGCGGGCACGGAGGAGTGCGGCGCCCTCGGCATTGGATGCCGGGAGTAAGTGACTTGGATGTGCGTCGGCGAGGAATTGCGCGACGACGGCGGATTCGGTGATGATGTCGCCGTTGTAGTTTATGCTGGGGACGAGGCCGCGCTTGGGGAGGTTGTCAATATCGCATATCGTAGTGGCAGTGCCAGCAGAAAGCATCGACGATGGAATACTGTAGGAAAGGATAAAAGCTTACCGGATTGACTTCCAAATACCACGGATCGCGGGGTCGGTCTAGGTCGATTATCTTTTCTTCATATTTGAGGCCGAGCTCTTTGATGGCGATGTGAGCTCGATGAGCCCATGGGCAACCTGTGGTAGTACTCCGTGTCAGAATATGTGACGGCTTAAGATCCCAAGTCGCCCCGTTGACAAATCAAATAATACGGCACTGGGTTGGGCGTGGAGCACTTACCATGATTGGTGTATAGGATGATTTCTGGCTCTTTGGAGCCGTTGGTGACATGAGTCCCGTTGGTAGCCATGATTGAGTTCGGGATATGATGTTACTGATGATGGTATTGATGTTGGTGTTGACGGTGCTGGAGGTGGAAGGAGATGGTTTTGGAATTATTAAGCAGGGGGTTTATGAGGAGAAAGTCCATGATGGCACCTTACCGTGCGATTATCTCCGAGTATGGCGCGATTTCGTTAGGCCGCCAACCATCAAACGACGAGGACGAAAGTGAGAGGCCACGAATGATTGGGACCGTCGCCGCCGATACAAGTAATGCCGTATGTTGACTTTAGACTTACCTGTGTACGGACGACCAGGACCAAGAGCTTCAATCTACATAGGTAGGTTTCTTGCGTAGGTATGCAGTGGGCCAAATTCAAGGACATCAGATACTTCGCAAGCGGCCTCTAAGCTTACATGAGTCCAGAGTCTCTAGAGCTTTCCAGATGTCGAAGGTCGATATCCCACACCTCGCCGTCGTCGTGACGCAGTAACATACGCAGAGTTACTTGTGTCATTATGCTAGGACGGGTACTGTCTCCAAATACCGGGCTCCAGGAACTGACTTCTTTCCTCCGATTGATCTTAAGCCTCATATCCGTCTCGAGGGTCGATTGTATAATGGATCCTGACTTCGTGTCTTGAAAACTGACAATCCCAATTCCTTCGCTGAGAGGGACCGAGCGCTTGCGCGGTAGCAACGGACGGCCTGAATTGTCCAGGCTGACAGCCATCAGATCAGGGCTGAATGCAAAGCGTTCGTGGCATAAAGTCCGCCATAGTGGTGACACCCTTGCGCATGCTTGGTGGGTCTGCGGGACACAATGTTTGAGGATTTCAGGGTACAGTTCAACGGGCAAACGTCTGTGCCCAGAGGCCGAGAGCTGCCGGACGCAAGCAACATCAAAAAATGCCTCCAAGGCTGTGAATCCACGGTATTTGTGTTGCAGGTGGTCCCAGGGGGAGAGCGTGAGGTCACGCTCATTCCTCTCGCTGACCGTATCGTTATGCCAGCCGTTCTTCCTCCAGACAGGAATGACTCCAGAACGCCTGATGGTTTTGGTGACGGACTGGGTTTGAACTTCAACCAGGACTGCATTCTGGATCGAAAAGAGCACGACCTGGAAATTCAGCTTGCCACTCTCCAGAACATACGCAACGACTTTGCCGATAGCGGCTTCCGCGTCAGAATCGGTTTCGAAAACTGTATTCGGAACGAGGCTAATGAGCACATCTTCGAACCAATACAAGGGCTCCAGCGGAGCTGGACCAGGCTCTTGATCTTCCGCATGGCAGCCTGAGCCGAAAATCGGCATCAACTTGGGTTCATCTTCCTCGCCGATTGACATCAGGAAACCGTTGGCGTCTTCCGGGTGGCTACCTCCAGAGAAGTTTGCAAGCCTATCGAAGTAGAATTTGCCCGCTGCGAGAGACAGAATGACAAACGCGATTTCGCGAAAAGCAAAGCTGTCATGCCCCATTTCAGGGAGATGACCAAAGTATACCGATCTCGGTTGCAAGAGCTTGTCAAAGACGACTCGGGCGAAAACACGATAGAGAGGTGCCTTGTGCAGCGGCTCGTTCAATCGAATGGGCTCGACCCGGGTCACGGCATACTGTCGATATGTGTTGGTCCACATGTTTCGTTCATGGTCGGCGTCCGGAAAGTAGCTCGGTGGACCGATGCGGGATGAGCCTTGAGGACAATTGTCGGGGTCAAATGCGCCCCAGGCGAAAGCATCCACCAAACGATCGATGGGTGGGATTGCCCAGAGGTCGAATGCGATGCAGTCGTTGATGGAAAAGAGCTCGCAGTCGAGATCAATAAGGTAGATGTACTCGAGGAAATTGTCGTCTCCCGGGTAGAAACTTGTTGGTAATTCTTGAAGTTTATCATCCATGTCATGCCAACTTGAAGGGGATTCCTCCTCATCGATGTCCGACCCTTCTTCGGAATCCTCGTAGTTGCAATGGACACTCCGCATCTTCTCTGAAGTCACAACCAGGAGTCGGGTTTCCAATTCCTTGGTCATACTTTCGTAGAGGGCGCGTTAAGTTCTGAGCCATTCTTCCATTGACAGCCGTTAGTATGATTTCTCCTGGAAATGTTGCGGACTGTGCACCACTCACCTTGGTATTGCTGGGGTTCAGCGGGAATCCCGGCTACAATGTGTTTGCCATAGTATTCTACATAGCTGTCGGAGCTCAGGTAGTATACGAAGTATCGACCGCGGAAACAAATCATCCGCAGACCTCTGGTGACCATGTTGACAGGGTTGGGACATCGATGACAATCACATCAGTATTTACCACAGAGGTAGACGCTTGATCTAGGCACAGCCAAGGCTAATAGTTGTCTGAGTTGATGCAAGGGGTAAGACAAGGGGTAACAGGCAGCAGCGGGATGCCAGGATCATGGCTGACAAGCACCATCCAATTTGCACATCGCGTGCTACACATCGAATTTCAGCGGCATCAATGATTTTGCTATCGTCAGTGGCGTCGATTCCTTACCTTTTACGAAATGGTGATGAGAATTCCTGCGGAAAGATTCGCTGAATTGGATGATGGCATTACGACACCACAGCCCGTGTTGAGCAAGCTGGGCCGTCTGCATTGAAGTCGAACAGAAAATCGAGTGTGTGAAGTCTTTGATTTGCGGTTGGAAGGTCGTAGATGGAAGCTGTTTACACAACTAGGTGGGCTCGGAGGCTATCTTGACTAAGCTTTTCGCTTATCTCACGCTAATCAGGGTGATCGTAGGCATGGAACCCGAGTCAGCGACATGAGAGCCAAGGAGACTGAAGACCTTCGCATGCATCTTGAATATATCCAGCCTCAGGTCAAAATCACTACGACGCATGACTCTGGAAGTTTCGTTGCTCCAGCAAGTTCGCGGAAAGGGAAAATAGAACGCAGTCATTGATTGATTCCGCCGGGGCGTTGACCAAATCTACGGACCCGTTCTGTTGACCGCATATTCCGTGTGCCTCTGCCCTACAAGCCTACTGCCCCAAGGCTCCCTTGACCGCATCCGCACCAGCTGTAGCACCGGCACCGAAGATGGCTGCCCCTCCAAGGCGTTGGGGGACACTCTTCAGGAATTGGCCATGCTTTTGACATGTCAGACTGCTCTGAAGGGGGACCATGCGATGCATACCTTTGGGTGGTCTGGGTGAGCTTCGTTGTTGGGATCCTGCGAGTTCTTGTGGTGCTCGGCGAGGATCTTCTTGTCCTCCTCAGAAAGTGGTTGCTAGCGAGATGTGAGTACATGGTCGTTTGGCATAACAGGATCACTCCTCGAGGTATCCGTACGTCTGGCATGATTGTTTTTTAAGTTGCGTTGCTTATACACGTTGTCCAGGTGATTCGGGTGGAAGTTGAGGTAGGGAACAGAATCATGGGGTAGTGAGGTGAATGTATACTTTCAACATACTTTCAATCACCTCGGATAGTGACGCCATGCAACGCTGTGACGTCTTTCCGCAGGCTTCACTTTTGCACCACGAGTATTGGCAGTCCACCGTAATTCTTCTAAGTTACAGTATTAAGCGCTACAATGCCAAAACGTGCTTCTCTACGTGATTTCATTCGCGGCTAAGATGCGAGTACTTGGGGTATCAGACTTGCAACTCATCAAGGACGTCGTCCTTCTGTCGGGAGTCCCTTCGAACCTCGACCGGCAATATCAAGCTTTCTCTCTGCCTCGGCCCACGATACTACCGCCAGGTGTTCGTCTAGCCTAGGTACGTCTCACTCCTGGACGGTATCCTGGGTAGAAGGGAAGAGGCTTGTTGCAGTTCCCTCTTGTACTTGTAATAGATATGGAATCGAGGTGTCTAGAGATTGCCATTAGTATCATACAACCTTGATCTGATAGGGACCACCGTTCACTCACTGGATCAATCGTCGTTCCGATCTCTCATGTCGCTTGCTCATCTGATCCATTTTCCCTAGTATCTTGTCCAGATACCTGTGTATGTCGTCCATTTCCCGCCTCATCTCATTTCTGAGCTTTCCTATCTCCTTTGTAGTCATATCCGTACTTCCTCGCAATTCCGTCGTAATGTCACTGTCGGACTTCGGTATTTCATCTATTTCATCCACATCCTCTCGAGAAAAGGTGAGCAGCTCCTTCACGGCCGGAAAGAACTTTTTTCGCTGGCGGGCGAGACAGTTCTTGAACCGCTTGGCTCGAGGACGGCCGTGAGCGGGGATATCTGCACGAGTATGGTGAGGGTCGGGCAGGGATCCTTTCTCCGTCTCATCTGCCATAGTCACTGCTGGTAAGCCGCCAGAGTAACGCTGGAGGATGATGCCAAAGATGTCTTGGACGTACGTATGCCACCGTAAAGCATTTAGTCGTTCTTGCGAAAGGAGAAATAAAAGGAAACTCTTACATCATGAGGCATAGCCTTCTTGTTTTCCTACCATGGACTATTCGATCGCAAAAAAGCAGTCGTGGACTCTGTCGCACCGATGGCTCGCATGGAACAATTCCTGCCTTTTTCAAGGGTTACCACGGAAGGCATTTATGTGAACCGACGATTCGCCAACGCTGAGAAGATTCAGACGATGTACCAAAATGTGACACTGGACACTAACTTTTGCAGCTTGTGGTAGACTTGTAGATAGGTCGAAGCGAGGTCGAAGTGGGTTGGGGCTAAATCGTGGTATTACATGCTGCTAGAGGTTTGTCACAGTGACCTAGGTAGTGAAGAAACATGTAGTATCCGTAAGTAGTCTAGCGGCGTATGGACGAAACGAGCGAAGGAAAAGTGGCTAGTCAAGCCGAAGCACCGATTCTGTGTACTGTGGCAGCTCGACACCGATTGCTGTAGACGGACCCCTTTTGGCCCGCACTAACAGCCTCTTCTGTTTCCCTTTTCACGACCCATTGGATCGTGTGCCCTCACCGATCTTGGGGATCCGAAGAAAGTTCACGACCTTATCTCGGTCACGTGCAGTAGAGCTACAGGATCAAGCCTAAGGGGGCTTTATCGGGCCCGGCTATCAGAACACCAATGCATGTGCGATACAGGTTTCTTCGACAATGCGCAGATTGTACACAGCTTTCTGCACCTAACTCAAAGTCATCACCATGTCTTCCATGTCCCCCGCCACTCGCGCTGGCGATCGGCGCCGACTTCACTACCCTCGATCACGTAATGGCTGCTTGACATGTAAGCGCCGCAAGGTCCGATGCGACGAGCAGATGCCGAAGTGTTACCATTGCCGGCGTCTAGGACTGGAGTGTGAATGGAAATACCATGATCCGAACACAGCTTTACTGTCGGAGGAGTCGGGCATAGGACTCTTCGTCGAGACCAACGACGAGCCCCCGCAAGGCGGCACACGATCTGGTTCCGCCGCCATCTTCGACTTCAGCAGACCTGTGACTGATCCTGTCGAGGACTTATCATTATTCCAAGATAATTGGTTTACCGACTTTAACAACCTTTCTCCATCAGGATTCAGCACGCAGGAGCTGGGATTAGTCGGCATCGTTTTGCCCTCAACACAGCCTCCACTACAACCCCGAAGTGCGGCAGGGGCTTTGGAGGCATCGCTGGCATCACAACTCTCCCCCATCCTGGAACCTGTTGAGAATGGTCCTAGGAGCGATTCCGTGCAAGCACTGCTCGACCGCATGGCAGACTGTTCTCCCATGGTCCGGTATGCGATGACGGCGTTCACGGCCATCCAGAGTGATAGCGCCTCACAGAAAGCGAAGGATTACCGACAATGCTATGACAAAGCTGCAAACGAGCTATCAGATAGACTGCACGCATCGACTGGCCCTTTGACAGTCGACAACGACGAACTCAGACATGTTCTCGCCACCATCTTCTTTCTTACATATGTCGATGTATGACTTCTCTTTTCGCTCCATATCATCCCTTTGCGGTTCCTAACCTCGCTGCCAGTTTCTCACGGATCGGCTTGACCTGGCTCATTTGCACCTTGCAAATGCCCACAATGTTCTACAGGCTTTGGAGGAGAGTGCAGTAGGCCCCATAGGTATGTTCGGCGGCTTCTATTGCAATACTTAGATGTCTCTTCTAAGTACTACCTTATCAGAGCAGAGGATCATCTCCTGGATTCGGCTGTTAGATGCCCGCGCCGCAGTAGCTGGTGGAGAAGGAAACTTGGTGAACGATACATCTCCGATAGCTTCGTCGAGCGCCAGATCGACGTCAGCAAGCGAGCCACATATGAGTCGAGATTTTGCAGCCAATACTGGACCGCGGGAGACGATTTATAACATGCTCTGCCAGCCGGGAATCGAGTTCTTCCAAGAAGTCCAGACCATCACCGGCCGCATCGCCAGAATCGGCCACGATCGCCGCAGTCGAGGAAGCGTCGAGGACGAAACCGAGGTCATGGCCATCGCAGCAAACATCCTGAAAGACCTATCCTCTTTGTACGGTCGGAGACCCGCCATCTTGGACCATGCTCTGTCCGAAGCGATCGGGGTGGATATCCTGGCCGAGCCACTTACATTAGCCATTCGTCGGTCGTTCCAGACGTACGTCGCTAACTTTTACACTTGCTATATCCATCTGCATCGGGTTGCCCATCGACACTTACCTCGCTCGAACCTGGTGATGACAGCGATAGGGAGGGTCAAGGACATCATGCATTCGATGGTCAACGACGGTGAATCCATTCCCGTCAATATGCTATGGCCGCTCTTCATGTGGGGAAGCGAAGAAGACGACGAGGAAGAGTCTCAATGGATCCTCAAGACGATGCGGAGTTACCGCCACGCCGCCACCAACGCAGGCATGGCGGCCGAGCTATTACAAGCCGTTCGAACCAGGCAACGGGAGGCAGGCTTACGGGTCGACATCAGTTGCGTCTGCCTCGAGCTGTTTAAATGCAGATTCGCAATCATTTGAGGGTCCATCAACCTGCGAGAGGTGGGACTTGGTTGTGCTCTAAAATGTAACATCACATTGCAAGATCTACTTCCTTGTCGTCAGCTCCTTCTCGATGGGGACCATGGGCGCAGTCAGCTTCATCACACGTTCTTGCTTCTCGGCATCGACGAATCTGGGAAATGGCCGCCGACAATGTGCGCTCGTTTCCGGATACCCGCGCCGCTTCACGATGATCCACTTCATCCCGTTCACGCCGCTGGTCCCAACACCCCATTCGGGCAAACCCAGTTGTTTCTGCAGCACCGTCGCTTCTGCGACTTTACCGGTCGTGTAGAGCTCGTAAATTGCAACCAGGGTCTGACATTCAGTTGTCAGCGATCGGTGCACGGTAATCTGTGGAGAGAAGGATCGGGATAACTGACCTTGGGGAACAGGTTCGCCAGACCAGAGATGCAACCAGCACCTCCAACCGACAGCGCAGGGACAATCCAATCGCTCATGCCCGACAGGGCAACGAATTCCTGGGGACGAAACTGCTCAGCGATCCTAGTGACCTTCGCAATGCCTCCGCATGTCAACTTAACGCCGCATATGTTCGGGTGCGAACCTAGCTCGGCCAACATATCTGAGTCAACGTCGAGCCCGGAGAGGAGGTTCGGGAAATTGTAGATCAAAATGGGTACAGGCGAGCGGTCGGCCACTTCCTGAAAGAAGGCAACGACCGCCTTTTTGGTCATGGCCCAATGAAAAATGCTGGGAACCAGCACTAGGGCGTAGTCTGCACCACTTCTGTGGCCGGCCGTGATTTGCGACATGATGTCTCGTGTGCAGCCCGCAATACAGCCGATGGTGACGGGGAACTTGTCTTTGCCCTGGGCTTTGGCGATGGAACGGGTTCTGCTGACTAGCTGGCTCCGTTCGTCCATGGTCAGTGTTGCCGCCTCGCCGCTAGAACCGGCGATTACGACTGGTCTCTTGTCAATTCTGTCTCCAGGGGAAGGGGACGGTTGGACTTACTGCCGTGTACTCCGGATTTGACCAAGAACTCCAAGTGGTTTTCTTGGGTTGTCCAGTCAATGTCTTGCTTTGCATCGTCTTCAAAAAAGGTCACAGATGGGGCGTGAATCCCTGGCGGGAACGCTTTTGATCTCGAGTCTTCGTAAGAACCCATGACTTGTTGATATGCAGTGCGTTGTCGAATGCCTCAGAAGAGAGAAGAGAAGGAAATCGGAGTACTCTAGATATCTTCATGACTGTCTGTTACAATGAACGCTCTTACATGCGATCGGATGGAAGCATCTACGCGGTCGGATCGAGGTGGGTTCGCTGCGCGTGGTGGAAACGTTAATTGGACGAGCCGATCGGCTCGGCTCGCGTCGAAAACTTGGGATCTTTACGACCGGCTCGGACGCCTATCATTTGTTAGATACCAAAGATGTCTGCGGATAGTGAGATGTCGTCGTGGTATATATACACCCAGTCAATGCATCTGCTCTTGGTGCTGATTGTGGTGCATTCTTTCTGAACGAAAAAGTCGAACGTACATCATGACTGACAAACAAGAGGTCGAACGCACGCCTACGCTGGAGCAACCAGGGCCCTGGGTGATGGAGGATGTGACTATGGTTACGTTGACGGAGGAGGATGTAAGTCGGTTTTGATACGCTTCGAGATGAACATTGCTAATGCTCCTTCCCTAGGACCGTCATATCAGAAGGAAGACAGACATCC
The DNA here is from genome assembly GCF_022695815.1 of Exophiala viscosa. Classification (NCBI taxonomy): domain Eukaryota; kingdom Fungi; phylum Ascomycota; class Eurotiomycetes; order Chaetothyriales; family Herpotrichiellaceae; genus Exophiala; species Exophiala viscosa. Next base: position 751,838 of record NW_026944355.1, on the reverse strand, counting down.
ATCTCCTGATAATGCTGACGTGGATCTACTTCCTACAAGTCTTCGACAAAGCAGTGTTTGGAACCGCAGCCCTCTTCAATCTGCGACAGGACACTGGACTCACGGGTGCACAATACTCCCTCGTGGCGTCCATCTCGTCGATAGCGCAGCTGTCATGGCAGCCGTTCTCCGCCTGGCTTATCGTCAAGGTTCCACACCGGATCTTGATGCCCTCGCTCGTCCTTGGATGGGGTATTGCGGAAGCATGCATAGCCGCAGCTCGCAACTTTCCTGAACTGCTCGTCGCTCGCTTCTTTCTAGGTCTTTTCGAGGCCGGCTGTATCCCTCTCTTCACGATCATCACGGGACAGTGGTACCGGCGTGCTGAACAACCACTCCGGGTCTCGGCTTGGTACTCTATGAATGGTCTTGCCACTATGGCAGCTTCTGCTGTATCCTACGGCCTTGGTCACATCGATTCTGAACTACTCAGACCATGGCAGATGTGAGACCGTTCCGGTCCATGATGACGGACACTTTGCTGATACTTGCGCAGAATCTTCCTTTTCGCCGGTCTCCTTACAATCCTCAGTGCACCACTAGTCTACTGGAAACTGGACAATGGGGTCACTAGTGCCCGTTTCTTATCAGAGCAGGAACGGCTTCAAGCCGTCAAACGCCTCTCCACCAACCAGACCGGCATTGGCTCGTCCAAATTCAGGTGGGCTCAAGCCGCCGAAGTGGCTATCGAACCCAAGTCCTGGCTTTGGGTCATCATGGCCGTGCTGCCGAACCTAGGATCGGCGTTGACGAGCTTCTTCGGCCCAATCATTATCGCAGGTCTAGGGTTCGACAAATATGAGGCATCACTGCTCAACATCCCATTCGGAGCGATGCAAACCCTCGTCATCGCAGGCGCATGCTGGGTTTCTTATAACATGAAAATGAAAGGTGTTGCTCTGCTCGGCTTCATGCTACCAGTGGTGGTGGGCATCGCGATGCTTTACGGGCTTGATCGGAGCACATCTTCCCGGCCGGCACTGCTCGCAGCCTATTACTTGCTTGCCTTCCTGTTTGCCGGGAACCCTTTGCTTCTCTCATGGGTCGTCGGAAACACCGCCGGAACAACCAAGAAATCTGTGACTCTGTCGCTCTACCAAGCCGGTCTATCCGCAGGAGGCATTGCGGGTCCATTCATGTTCAAAGCCGACCAAGCGCCAGTCTACCGATCCGGAGTCCTCGGTGTGCTAGCGATATTCATCGCATTGATTGCGTGTATCGTCCTGCAGCTGGGAATACTCACCTGGTTGAACAAGCAGCAGCGGAAGAAGAGGATACAAAACAGCAAGAGCGCGGATGTTGTTGATCAGTCCATGCAGAAGAAACTCCACGCCTTTGATGGCATTGAGGAACAGCGATTGGAGGCTTCTGCGTTTGCTGACATAACAGATCGGCATAATGATGAGTTTGTATATATCTACTGAAGAAGCTGCGTCTTGAGCCTTGACAGGAACATTCAGGCACGTTGTCAGTCATTGAACGAGATGAACCGTGGACCAGTACCGTCAACGCTGGTCTTCACCCTTGGAGTTTGGGTTTATGGTAGCAGGAGGTGGGAAAGGAACATGCAGGCTGCACATAACAGTAATACACACACTTGATTCTGATGCTACTGTATCGACTGGACTCTGTTCCCGTGCTTGCGCTTTTCCCGTGAGACATTCGATCTCGACTTGAACTGTGGTGCCGCTTTTTGCTGGCTTAGATTAGTTCTTGCTATGAAAGAGCATTGTGGATTGGGAACAACTCCAATACGGCGCTTGGGCATGGGTCGGGCGACAAGAATCAACGAGAAATGGCGCAACCGGAGTGAATTGTCCTTACGTAGTCATTGTCGAATTCTACTGTACATACAGTTTCTGCACATGGCTTCTATGGAAGCAGGTGCCAGACTTCTCCCTTGCCGCGAGCCTCGAAAAGGAACCGCTTTGCACTCGCAGTAGAACACATGCTACATCACCTCATCTCTGCCCCCGAGCCATCAATGAGATTGAACTCACTCGCCGAGCACGTGCCGCGTAATTGATTGCCTACTAGAACTACTCAGGCGTACGCAGCCTTCCCCAGACAGGCAATCTTCAAGACTGCTTCACTCCGCAGATATCCCTCATCATCCGTTTTAGAAAAATGTGAATCAGGCCGCGCAGGAACACGAGCAGTGGTTCTAGGCCCTATTTAGTTGATGTCCTGGGGAAAGTAACCCACACTGTTGCTAGCCTCCTTCGTTGGGATCTCGGAGGCCACGATTTACGCTGCGCCATTCTACATGCGGTAGTTGCCCGATATGGAACGTAGCGACGTCCGTTGAGGTTTGCCACATGTCCAAGCAGAAGACGAAGTCTAACATTCACCATCACATGTAAGCGTTTCAGTATGTAATCTTGGGTTGATGACGACGTTAAGATGTCGAATAGCGCTAAGCACACAAACACGGTATGGCAGCAGTATATTTTGCGTCTTTGAACCAAGTTACAGTACTTCCCTGCTCCAGCATTCTCTCCAGTTCGACTGGATGATCTCCGGGCTTTGCCGTCCCCCGAGAGCCACTAAACGTAACCTAGACACGTGCCTAGTGAATCAATCGTGCACTCAAAGAATCAACAGGTTCACCGTAGCATTCTGGGTTGCAGCAATACACGTCAAGGTGCCAAACGTGCCTCCGTACTCCGTACGTCATGCATGATTCGCCGGTGAGACTTGGAGACCTGGAGGCCTGCAACTGTTCCTTGTGTTTGTACACATTCAATCCAGCTCGTCTCCGTCTCGCTTTCGGCCACACAATACGCATCGTGGCTGCTCTATCTATGGTTGCGACATCTGCGTACGACCCTCAAAACTCTCCTCAAATGCCTCCCTAACAAATGGGTTCACTGCAATGGTTTTTGTTTGTTTACATCTTCGGCGGCCTGACCTTCATACCACTTTTCGTAGCCTTACTGCTGCTCCATGCATACTACACCTTACCTCCACCGAACGATGACGGACAGAAATCGAACCGAGACCCTGCCAACCTGATCCGAACCGACGATGACAAACTAGCCTTCAAGACCACCACCGACGATCTTGCCGAGAAGTTCCACCGAAAGCACGATTCAGATGTCGCCGCAGGATACTTTGCTGTATGTCGAGAATATGTCCCCGGCGGTGTCAATGGCAAACCACCTGAGAAGCTTACTTCCGCGGGCGATGTCGTCGCACAGGAGTCGCCTAGTGTCTACCAGAGCATGTACAGGAGTATATTCGATCGGTCGCAGAAGCCTACCATCGAGCCCAACAAAGACGGTAACCGGAAGGCTGTCAAAAGAGCGAACAATGTTTTCTACGTGGTGCTGAGGCACGGCCATCTTATGCTCTACGATGACTTACAGCAGTTGGAGGTGCGCTATGTGATCTCTCTGGAGTATCACGATGTTGATGTGTATGGCGGTGAAGAGGGAATACCTGAAGGAGAACTGTGGATCAAACGCAACTCCATTCGGCTAAAAAGGAAAAAGACTCGAGCTGGGGACACATCCAGTTCTATGCCTTTCTTCCTGTTTGGCGAGAGTCAGTCTGAAAAGGAGGATTTCTATTACGCATTGCTGCAGAACCAAGACAAGAGTGCGACTGAAGACCTGCCCGTTATACAAGAATTTGACTTGGATCATATTGTTACATTGGTGCAGAAGCTGCACTCTTCTGAAGAGTTCCTGCAGACGCGATGGCTCAACGCGATGATCGGACGACTGTTCTTGGCCTTGTACAAAACACCGGAGCTGGAGGGATTCATACGAAACAAGCTCGCGAAGAAGATATCCAGGGTCAAAAAGCCCACTTTCATTACGAAGCTGGCGTTGCGCAAAATCGACACTGGTACTGGAGCGCCCTTTGTCACGAATCCAAGGTTGAAGGACCTGACCGTGAATGGTGATTGTACAGTCGAAGCCGATGTCAATTATGCTGGAAATTTCCGAATCGAAATTGCGGCCACGGCTCGGATTGACCTGGGAACCAGATTTAAAGCTCGCGAGGTTGACATGGTCTTAGCAGTCACTCTCAGAAGAATTCAAGGACATATTCTATTCCGGTTTAAGCCACCTCCGAGCAATCGGATCTGGTTCACCTTCGAGCGTCTGCCACACCTGGATCTTCAGATTGAACCCATTGTCAGTTCGCGACAGATTACCTACACCTTCATCCTTCGAGCAATAGAGAACAGAATCAGGGAGGTGGTAGCTGAGAGTATTTGTCTGCCTTTCTGGGATGATATCCCCTTCTTTGATACGAGCGGTCAACGTTACCGTGGAGGCATCTGGCAGAGGGAAGCAGATTCTACCACTTCCACGGATATACCCGATGAGATGCCCGAAGACGAAGCAGAGGCAGGTGCATCAGGGGATAGGACGCCGGTGGAGATGGGCAGAGGTGAGAGAGTCATGAGTATGCCCGTTTTGCCCGACCCCAAGCCATCCAGCAAAATTAACGCCGCAAAGAAATCGGTCTCTTCGCTGAACGAGTTTCTGGGTATGAAAAGTTCCGAGAATGTGGACAAGTCTGAAGTCTTGCCCCCGAGGTTAATGCGGTCAACGTCGTTTGCGAGTGCTGCAAATCCAACCGTGACAGCAGACAACGCAGACGTCGGCAGTCCGACACGAGACTCCAATGCTGGTGCGAAGAAGGAGAGCGTTGCCAACCTTCTCAAGGACCTTTCAGCTAGAGCCACTTCAGAAAATCCATCACCAGCAGGCTCCCAGGCGGGGTCGCCGCCAGTGGAGTCAGCTATGGCAAGGGCAATGAGAGACAGGAAGAGGTCCTCAAGCAGGACTTCGCTAGCAGATGAGGTCCGCGCGTCCGACAATGAGACTGAAACCGGACTGTCCTCTTCACTTCCTGAGGCAACGTCAAGCCGGGCTTCGATTGTCTCCAATGAGACAGAGGACACTAATGAAAGCGACGATAAACCAGCTCGACAGAGATCAAAGAATACCAAAAGTTTCGCGGCGCGGTCCTTGAACAAAGAGGACAGGAAACAAGCCATCGCATCCATCAACGCAGCAGCTGCTGCCGCACATAAATGGGGCTGGGGTGTCTTAGCAAGAAACAGGCAACGCGATGGTCAGTCAGAAAGAGATGAGTCTTCGACACCTAGAGAACCCATGGGCCGGGGTAGGCCGCTTCCGCCACCAGGAACCCCATTGCCGCCACCTGAAAAGCCCATTCGGAACAACTCGTTCATGGCACCAAAGAGGAAACCAGTACCGCCTCCGCGTCTGCCCTCGCGTACAGAGACTGATGGGTCGACGAATGCGCATTCACCCCGAAAGGTGACAAAGCCTCCACTTCCGGAGCGGCGCAAACGGCAGACCTCAACGCAACCTGATGATCAGTCTGAGGATGAGGTGCTTGTCGTTGAAGCTCCCACTGACTCGACACCGGGAAGCCCAGCAGCCGGTGAACATCAAGACGAGTTCTTCGGTCATATGGAACCAGCAGCAACAGCAGAAGAGTCGGTGGCATCAGTGTCGGATGATCATCTTCCAGCCGAGCCAGAAGAGCCCACGACAATGGTGCCAGAAGAACCTGTAGCGACGCTACCAGAAGAATCCACAATAGCAGTGCCAGAAGAGGTCACAACGACATCCCCATCGAAGCCTGCAAAACCGGCTCTACCGGCTCGACCTAGTGAAATTGCTGAGCATCATCCCAACAATAAGGAGGAACTCAATAGACAGGAGATGGGCATGTACACTTATGAATCATGAGAGGTCTGGAGCATTATGGAAATGGAGTATCAGGAATAAAGGTATTAATTGAAGATGTTCAAGTAAACCATTATCTAATAGGAAGATTTGGTCTATCGAACATCCTTGTCACCCGAGTCCGCCACTGTTATATGTAGAGGACGTAGCAGCAACATCCTCGGATATGTGACTGTAACCCTTCGCTCCAGACACAGATGAAGTGTGACTGCGATAAGGATGCAACCCAATCAACTCCTCGCCTGGAGAGTCATAAGTATACCGCCGTAGTTTGCGTGCTCCCACAAAATGATGGAGTCTGGGCAACTGTTCGTCTGTCAACGTGGTTGGTACCGACATTCCGCCCTTGCCGTCTGATGATGCTCTCCACGTCCCCATACCTGCGATCTCAAAAGCAAGCCTTTGCAGTTGCTATATCTCATCCATTTCCCAACCGATTTCTGCCTCGTCGGTGTGGGCAAGTTTTCGCCGCAACTTCCTGGTCGCGGTGGGCAGACAAAGGTTGAGTCCGATGATCAGACAGCCAAAGGAGAGGACAAGAAATTTGCCCAAGGCGGTGAAATTGGTGTGCGTCGTGCTTCCAGCTTTCTGACAGTCGCACATATCTGCGTACAAAGTTGTGTTGGTCCGTGTAAATGCTCGTAGTTACACCTGGCTTTGCCCTTCCGTAACACTAGTTGCAAGCAATACTCTCAGCATGCCATAGTGAATGTGGCTGAGTATCTTGAGGCTCCATGGCCCAGTCAAACAGCTCATCGATCGATGAGCCTGCGGACATGGCCTCAAGCTGATCATCCGCACTGTCTAAGGTCATATTGGGCGAGTTTAGATGCTCAGTGTGGCTGCCTTTTGCTGTGACAAATGGGTTGACATCGTCCTTTCTCCCCAATTTCTCCAGTAGCTTCGCATCTTCAGGGCCTGCGTTGCGGGGTTCGACACCGAGACGTTTTATGCGGGACTCCAAGTGATACAAAGCAACTTCGATGGCTGTCCGGCCGTGCTGAGATTTCCCTAAGGAACGCAAGCAGACAACGGCTTCATCCAGATGCAGCGGACACGACCGTCTCGTCTTGCGCCACTCAGCCAGTTCCACATACAGATTGATGGCATTGTACACCAAGCCCATGCCCAGAGTTGGTGGGAGCCATGAGCCTGACGAGTACAGCTCCTGGACGATCTTGAGACCCTTTCCCGTGTCTCGCTCGATGCTGGATCGAACTCCCAGGTCTACCACGTCCGAGTTGGCCGGCTGTAATCGAGACTGGAGAAGTGTGTTTGATGTGCTGAGGAAGAGCAGGGACAATAGTCCACGGTGATAGTCGAGCACTGGCGAGGGAGCTCCGGGGTTAAAGCGTAGTTCAGGCTCCAGTTCCGAGTCCCATCTCCGTAAAGCCTGCTCAAAATAGATCGATACCCCTTGGAAGACCTTTGCAAGTACCGGCAGTTTACATGAGATGGCTGAAATCTGGCTCAAATGGCAGACCAGCTCCGTACGTCGGACTGCCAACTGCATCATTAGTCGATGCATCTTGGGGCTGTCAACGACTGTGGCCCCAGAGAGATCGTCCTGCACGTGCGTAGGAAAAGGTGATAAGTCGAAGCAATCCAGACTCAAGAATGGTACGTCGTATGGAGTGTCCTGCAACCGTTGCGGCGTTCCAAGTTCCAGCCGCAAGGTATTGTCTCGTACGAAGATTGACCACCACAGTCGCTTGCCTGAGTTCGAACGCTCAACCTTCATCAGGGAGTATGCCGCTGCATTCTCAAATCCCAATCTTTGCGCCAGAAGGTGACCTTGTGCTAACCATATCGTGCTCGTTTTCGAACACTGGTGACTAATAGACATCAAGAGACAGGCTTGTGCAACTGTTAAGAGGTCCGCTTCCACGTCAAACTCGTAGAGTAGCTAAATTGATCCCAGTCAACTCGATTCAAACCATTTCAGCTCATCTAATGATGGCTCTCCAAGATACAAGCAGCCTCGTCAGGCAGGACTCACCTTTACTCGATTGAACATTCTGTCCTGGGCTTCATTCCGAGCCCCACAGCCATATAATCGTAATACCTCCTCGTCAAGATGGGCCATACCAGCGTACATGACTGCTTGAAACAAGAGCAAGCTGACCTTCGGACCATTCTTGCCTACGACAGCATTTAGAAGTGGTTGAAGATCTAGAACGGGAAGCTGAGGATGAATATAGTTGCAGTAACTCGTCAGCAGCTCGAGCACGAGCTTTCGTTCAGGCACCCTGAATGCTCCTCTCCTCAGAAGGTGGACCATATCGTCCTCGGGCAAATGAGGACGTTTGAGGAACGTCAAAGTCGTGTCATTGTCAATCCCAGTAGATGGCTGACGGTCATGATATGTTGAACAAGCTGGAAGCTTCGTTTGTTCGTGTTCGCTCAGCGAGCCATGGTTACGCTGCCCGTCTGCAGGGCTCCATGAAGCCGTTGGCGATGATGTTTCTGACTCATGCTGGTGCTCTGAGTGGTGAAAGAGCTCTGTATTACATCGCCGACAGTGATCTTTCGGGTATTTCCTGCGTAGGCTGTCAGCAGATTCGGGGCATATGTTGTTTGAATCGTACTTGATGCGAGTGTTCTCGGCTGGGTTGCAAGGTATTTGTTGGTATCGACAATTTGAGCAGGGCGATCCGAACATTTGCATGTCACACCTCACTTTTCGAGCTCGACATGTTTCGCACGCCCTCGTAGAGCGCTTTCTCTTGTTGTCTGTCATTTTGGACTGCGATGTAGAGACCGTATCCAACGTCAGACTGTCTTGTGGTGTGGTTCTGGTTGCTGGAATCGGGCAGACGATTCAATGGAGCTATTATGTGACTGCGTCCTTCAGACCGGATATCGACCTCCGCCGTCGATTACCCAATACCGAGATAGGCTTCTGGAGATACCTAAATATGACTTTCCCCTAAAGCTGTAGCGACGATCGAATCGCAGGTTTAATGTTTCCAAGGTTATAGCTTGGAGTCTCCCAGTCTCAAAAGAGACTGACCTCGTCTAACTCTGTCCGCTCGTCAGGCCAAATTCGATGTGATTGCTCGATATTCCTCTGAAGTTTCTCGCATGTAACTGGACATCTTTGAATATATGAAACTAAGAAGGCGATCAAGTCCAATCGGTCAATCGTAGTATACTGTCAAGGAAGCAGCTCCTTTTAATTTACTTGTACTTGAAGTTGTACCTTCGATACTAGCCGCTCTCTCAGACGAAGCCACTATCCCCGGTCACAAGCTCAACCGAGTGGGTTAAAACTTGGGTTGCCGCTTTCAGATTTACCAAGCACATGTTCAGGGATGTACTTGCTCTGGAGAACCCTACTTTATGATTCATCAGCATGTGTGGCCCCAACCAAGGCCTCTTTTCGGCGTCGCTTTTGTCCACACCGCGAATACTCCATGCAAATGCAGTGCAGGGTCCAATGTCGGAGGACATTCTCCGACCAAAAGTGGAAAATTGTGGATACACAAGTCCTGAATCGTACCCATGAATTGACACTCGCCGCACTGACTCGCGCTCAATAAGTCAAGAATTCGGCATCGGTTCACGATCTCCAGTCCAACTCCCCCAAGGGAACTTAATTCGGGAAAGGTTCCCGTAGCCTTGCGGAGAGGTCCAGCAGTTGTTAGTGTGGTTTCTCAGGACCCCAGAGCCAGGCTTTGCGGAGAGGTGCGTTCTGTGGAGGTGGCAAGTTGGAGCGTCCCTGGGAGACCACCACCGCCGCGACCTTCGTGTCTGCTGGTAGATTGCAGAGGCCTACGCCATACGATACACTTCAGCAGACTAGAGCTGTGCCTGACAAGTTAGGTCTTGCAAATCAAAAGCGAGCGCTCCTCAGGACTACAACGACCAAGCATGTCAAAGGTTGCATTAATCACAGGCGGAGGTAATATACTCTTCGTGCTTCTGCCCGTCCCTTTTCCTTCTCAAGTGTTAATGGCACACTTCGCCCTGCCTTTTTTTTGGATAGTTCACTGACGGAGATAACGCTGCAGCATCTGGGCTCGGATTGGCCACGTCTCGAGCCTTTGCTAAAGATGGGTGGACAGTCGCAATTGCAGACTTGAATGTTACAAGCGGCGAGCAGGTTGCAAAGGAGCTCGGCGGCACCTTCTACAAGACCAACGTCACAGACTGGGACAGTCTGTCCGACACGTTTGCCCGAGTCTGGAAGGAGTATGAAAGACTTGACTTTGGTCAGTGATCTCCCTGAATCACTGCCTCGTCCAACTCGTCATCATGACTGTGTTCCGCGCCTAGCTTTGTGGATTGTACTTGTACTAAGTCTTCGATAGTGTTCGCAAACGCCGGTATCGTAGAAAAGGTCGACATCTACAAGCACGAAGAATCGGATGCCAGGGGACTGCCACCCAAGTTGGACACGACTGTGATGGACATCAACCTAACATCTGTTATCAACACATCGTATCTGGCCATCCACTTCTTCCGAAAGAACACAACACCAGGTGGTGCACTGGTGATAACAGCGTCTTCAGGAGGTCTATACCCAGTCCCCTTTCTCCCCATGTACGGCGCGGCGAAGCATGGCTGCGTAGGTTTCACGAGGTCAATCGCCACCACTGTGTCCAAAGAGGGCATTCGAGTGAATTGTATCTGTCCTGGAGCTGTGCGGACGGGATTACTGGCGCAGCACGAATGGGATAGATTTCCGCAAGCTACGTTTGTCCCGATTGAGAATGTTGTCAAGGCAGTGCAGATGCTGGTCAACGACGACACTCTCAATGGTAAAGCAGTCGAGTTAATCAAGGACGAATGGAAGTTCAGGGATCCGCCTGAATTTGAAGATGAGGCCATGAAAGAAGTCATGTCTGTGGACGGCACGGCTTTTGATAGTCAGAGACATTAGCTCGATTCAGAGAGTTGTCAGACAAGATATGATAGTTTGTTCGGCAAACGTAATTCCACGTCCTGGATATCTAGCATACTGAAAGGAGCAGTCTGTATCATCTCAGGCTGTTCTATCAGAAGTTGTGCTCGGAATTTCCAAATGCTTTCAACAATTTGAATGCCCCAGCAACATCACTTCCGGAGCTGGCAGATTCATGGAATGTGCTCAGTTCCTTTTCGCTATCGAACTCATGCTGTGGGTGGAAGGGATCTGGTTAGCACCACTTATGAACAATTAGAGAGCTACACACGTACCAGTGCCAGATACTGAGGCGGTTCAGCCAGCTTTTTCTCCTCCTGAGACATTCTGTTCTGCCTTCCAAAGTACAATTTGTACAGTCTTACCCTCGAAGCATTTGATTCATACTTCTTCAGGTACCAGCCAAGGACATCATGGTCACCAGATGGCCCGCTTTCTGAAGGCAGATCGAATTGGTGGGACGCAATGAGTGATATTGGACCTTTCTCAGTGCCAGATTCGTGCTTTGCAATGTTGGTGTAGTATCGAGTGTCGAAATCTGCAAGGTCGAAAATGCATTTACTCTCCGATGGGACCAGGTCGCTGTGGACAGGAATAGATTTGAACTCGGCTGTCTGCAGGAATGAAACATCTCGTAAAGGATATAGAGCTAGGTATGGTCTCTCTACGGCTTCAGGGTTCGGGGAGGTCGTGTAGTAGCGATAGGCCGACTTGATGCCAGAGGTCTCGAAAATGTCTGGGATGTGTACATCCTCGTACCACTCGGTAAATATTTCTGGAGACAATGTTGAAGATGTGAGTTTTGAGTTGACGTACAGAACGCCAGGTCCTGTAGCCTGTGACGCCATGGTAGCAATGCTGAAGGCTGAGAGCTGTGGTAATACAGAAAGGGAAGATTTGGACACCTTGATAGCTCACTGCACACTGTGGATGGAGTTCGGCAGGACAATGTGAGGCCCCGGTTATCTGTGCCCAGAAGCACCGAGGACGATGTTGCTACTGTACAAGGCGAGACTCTCAGGGCATATGCGGAGAAATGTTATGGGTCAATTTAAAACGGGTCAATCAGGCACGGATGGATATTATCAGCCGGGGTCAAGATAGTATGCGGAGAGTTCAGGCCTTCCAACACCATTGGGGAAGACGCGGGGGATGCCCGGTAAACGAATGAACTTCGATAGTGCTGTGGTGCGACAGGTATCAGACATCTAGAAGAACGGCGGTTCTCGATCGCTGTCAGTGGCCCCTGCAGTGCGGCGTTGTGCAATTCTAATCGAACTTTACGGCATACACTTCAGGTGAGAGCATGGCTGGGAAAGTTGCTCTCGTCTTCGGCGCCAGCGGTGTCTCTGGCTGGTCGTTCGTTAACGAGATCTTGAACGACTACCCCAAGAAAGGGGTCTGGCAAGAAGTCTATGCTTTGACAAATCGACCGCTATCCAAAGAGACATCTTGTTGGCCCGATGATCCACGGCTGAGCATTGTGTCTGGAATCGACCTCCTCAAGGGCACCCAAGAAGACTTAGAAGCGGAACTCAAGGAGAAAATCCCGCACGTCGACAGAGTGACGCATGTCTATTATCTAGGTATGCAATCACCTCATCGTTTGGGTGAGCCTACAGTGCAATGCTAATCAGCAACAGCATACAAAGCCAACAACGATATGCATAAGGAGCTAAAGGATGCCGTAGACATGTTTCAGAGATCGACGACCGCCATGGACTGTTTGTCACCGGCCCTGGAATTCGTCATCCTCCAAACCGGAGCCAAGATGTACGGATGTCACTTACTCGAGAACCATCCAACAGATTACATGTCTGTACCATTATCGGAGAATCTGCCTCGACTCAAGGAACCATATCACGATCTCCTCTTCTACCATCCGCAATTGGATTGGCTTACTGAGTACTCGCGTAGAAAGAAGTGGAACTGGTGCGATACCAGGCCAGACATCATCATCGGTTTTGTGCCGAACCAGAATTTCTACTCACTGGGAACGGTATTAGGAATCTACCTCGCATTATATCGCGAAGTGGAAGGGCAAGGTGCCGAGTGTCCGTTCCCAGGAACGTCCAAGAGCTGGATTGCGAAGAGTCACGACAGCTCCAGCGACATGATTGCTCGACAGACATTGCATCTTTCCCTCACACTTCCGCTGGACAGGAAGGGCGAAGGGTTCAACGTCGCAGACTCACGACAACACGAGTCGTGGAGCACGAAGTGGCCCGATCTGTGTGGCTACTTTGGTCTGAAAGGGACCCCGCCACCGACCGCGGGTGATCTGGAAGTTCGGAAGTACATCCACGAACACTTTGACACATGGAAGAAAATGGAAGAGACATATGGATTGCGATCGGGAATTGCTAATTCGGACCTGACATTCCAAGGATTCGAGTATTTCCTGCTGACGCAGTTCGACTTCGATCGCCAGTATGACATGACGAAGATGTACAAAACGACTGGATTCAAGGAAGAGAGGACAACCATACAGGCCTGGGGAGTTGTTTTTGACCGTATGAGAGCGGCGAAAATCATCCCCTAAGCATTGTGCTTGAATCTGCCGACGTCCCTACAAGTTGACAGAGAGCGTATGTAAAGACTGAGTGTATCGTAATGAAACAACATTTGATACACTGACTATGGTTTAACACTATCCTTTTCCGCATTCCATTATCGTATAATCATCCCACATGCCAAGTTAACAATCATTTCTCCCTATTCGACGGCCGCATCTGGTTCCAAAGCTCATCTAATGCCGCCATGGTTCGAGCAGCGGATCCGTCTTGTTGCTCCCGCGTCGCAGACCTTCGGTCCGTAGACTTATTGGAGTCGTCCGAAGGCCTCGGCATAAAGGCCGTGGCAGGTGTGCTTTTCGGTGTGGGCAGAATTGCAAAGTCATCATCCCGGCCTACCAGATTCGAGAAATCGCCTCGGTCGCTTGACAGCAGCGAGAGGAAATCGAGGTTGTGCCCATTGCTGCCCAATGGATCGTCCTGCATCCGGTTCTGGGTCTGAAACACGGAAGACTGGAATGCGAATGGATTGGAGGAGCTTGGTGGAGGTGACACCGCGGGTGTCTCTGCGCCCATCCATGCTGAGGTGTGCGAAATGGGTATGGGTGGGCCGTTGTTGGTGAAGGCCGACCAAGTTTTGTTCGTGAACATGGGGTAATCCAAGACCGATGAATTGTTGTTGGACATTGAGTTCCAAGCTTCATCCAGGGTAGCCGACTCGATGCGCGGAGTAACGACCACGAAGCCATCCAATGATGGCTGGTTCTGGTTCTGGTTCGTCAGCCTCGTGCCCTGTGAATCCTGGTCCATTGCTGAAGAAGAACCGTCCACTTCTGTGACGGAAGGTGTTGGGTTGGGCTGGCTCTGGGACATAAACCCCTGACCCATCGTTCTGGGTGGGCTTGCTCGGAACGACTGATGTCTTTTGCTGGATGGCGCGAAACGCTCCGTGTCCCCGTCGTTGGTACTTTCTCTTCGAGCTGGGACAACTTTCGTTTGCTTTGGTTGAGGCATAGTTGCCCAGAGCTCCGCAATCACCGCCTGCAGAACGCCAGACATCCTCTCAGCCGGCTGGTATGTCTCCGACATGTCCTCCAAAGCCGCACCAAGGGTCTCCAGATAATGCATATTGGCATCACGGGAGGAGGAGTCCTTGAGCGATGCCAAAGCCGCAACCAATGCTGTGGCTGCTGTCCCGGCATGTTGCAAGCCCGTGACGAAGATTCTCCGGGTTTCATACTTCTGGCGGTGCTGCCAGAAGATACGCGCCACGCGCACTGCATGCTGCGTGCAGATCGTCCGCGACATCGAGGACAGGTGCATATTGGGCTGAGGCGTGTAATCTTCCATATTACCATCGGTGTTGGATGACTGGATATCACCGTACCTTGCGAACGGACGGTGAAGGAGAATCATCGTGACGTGATATTGCTGATGCAGCAGGAAGAATGAGAAGGGTGCCACCCGGATGTTCTCTGGCGTCCATTGCAACGCTTTCGGAAGGCGAGTATAATATATCTCGAGCTCTCGGTTCAAGTTAGCCATCCGCATGAAGACATGGTGATTCACGTTGACGTTATCTTCAAGTCTTGACGCCTGATCCATGAGTTCAGTTATTGTACCCGCGATCTCCATCAGTTCCAGAAGGGACTCATAGACCTGAGTCTCTAGACTCCTTTCCGGGCCGGCAGGCAAAGACTTGCCCAGTCGCTCAAACTGCTGTGAGAGATTATAAGTTTCCAGGTCAGAAGATTTGAGGCTGGTCGGCCGCCCCAAGAAGAGAGCCCAGTACTTGTCGTAGATCACGCAGGCGAATAACGTCATTCTTCCAATCTCAATTTCTCTCTCCGATAGTCCAGATTTGCTTCGGTCGAGGTGCAAGCCAATATCAAAGCACAACCGGTTTGCCATACCAGCATAGAGCCAACCGACGTTATCTCTGCCCACGCTGCATTCTAGGTCTCCAAGGAGCAATAATGCCTGGATTGACGGAATGCCACCTGGCTGCTCGATTTCGTAGTCCAGCATAAACTTGGCCTCTTTGTGGAGTGTGCTTTCTCGGGCGGGCATTGAGATTCTTATCATGTCGGGACGTGTTTTGTCGGAACATCGATAACCTACTGCCAATATGCAAACGTGAAGGAACCCGGAGTAAAAGGGCCCTCCGGTCGCGCGGCACTCCTCAAAGGCAGCTCGGTTTACGACGTGTATCACTGGGTTGTAATGTGTCCAGAACATGTCCATCAGGTAATTGTGCGTTTCGGTGGTCAGTGTGTTGATGATTCTTTGCGTCCGTCTCTCCTGCTCGAGGGCTTGTCGGTGGAGGAGTTCATTTTGCAAATGGAGATCGGAATGGACATGGCAATTGGTAGTCGGTCCGAAGTAGCGCAGGCGCCCGCTCAGCTGGTCGAAGCTAAGGTGACCTCTTGTGGACAACAGCTTGTTGACCATACTTTCATTGCTAGGCATCGACAGGTTGGCTGGCGGCGAGTAGCCATCGGTGGTATCGGAATCGGTGATGATCGCGGCTTCATTTTGCTGCTCGTTGACTTCTTGAGGCTGCGTGGGCTTTGGGTCGGGGTCTTTGGAGACCATCAAAGGGCTTTGCGAAATGTTTCTCTGCACATTGCTTACTTCGACAGTACTCGTGGTTGGATCCGATTGATCCTTCTCTCTAAGCGCTTTCTCGAGTGCCGCGATCCTCTCGTTCAAACTGTTAATATATGCTCTGGAATTTGGTCTAGGAGACAGTCAATTTCTGCACGATCTTGTCGGAGCATCTGACCTACTTTCGTCTCTCGTCGTCATAGTTGATGATGCATTCTTCACCCACAGACCGGCATTGCGTGCATTCAGATTCACCGGGAAAGATAACGCATCTTGTCCTGCGTTCTCGACAGGCAGTACAGGCCACCGAGGCCCGGTGCCTAGGTTTCTGTGCATTGTTGCTGGTTGAAGGTAGCATATTCACTTGTGTGGCCGTTGTCATTGTGGGAACCACCTGCTTGGTAAACGCCAATGGCTGTTCCGGAAGCTCGACTGTGGATCCACCCTTACAGTAATGTCATATCAATCGTAAGTACGAAAATGAGATCACTGCGTGAATGAGATTCCTCAATGTCGACTCCTCGGGTGGAAAAGGACAACAAGTGCGAAAGGAAAAGTATGGAAAAGTAGGGCCAACAGCCACGGAGGAAGAACCAAGGAAGAGGGGGAACGCCAAACGTGCCGGGGCCAGGATTCTCCCCCAGAAGTATCTTGGCTCCCAGGGACTGCCGAACCGAACTCCAGAGGTGCAAAGACCACTAAGGACCCTAGAAATAGCTGCATAAACTCGTGGTCACCAGGAGCATGCTTCTACCAATCCCGTTTCCCCAATGCCCCAGTTGGGGTCACCATTCCGTGCCCTGCGGGGTCTCCATGGGAGCCTGGGCCAAGCACTTGTTCGGTTAGACGTGTCCACAATATACCCTAATGATTCAGGGCGTGTCCAGTGATCGACAGATGGTTGACCTTCAAGCTTACAACTTGTCGGCCCAAGCAGGGGTTGAAACTTTCGGGATGTCTCCAAGGCGGCCCCATGAGTGCTTTCAAATATTAGTCTGTTCAAGCCTATCCAGATTTGCCCAAAGACAGTGGAGCCAACCGGATAACTTTAGCCGCTGTCATTGCCCTTGCACCAGGCGTGGTTGGGCATGCGCTCACGACTCAACTCTGTGCGCTGTGAGGCTGTGTGCAGATCTCGTGTCTTAGTTATCACCAGGTGAGAGCTGACTTTGACGACATTGAAGTCTTCTGCTCATGCATTGTGCCGTCAATCAGTAAAAATGGTTTCTACGAATGGCGCCACTAACGGCACAGCCTTTCAATTCTCCGCGAAGAATCTTCCCAAACAATTGTTCATCAACAATGAATATGTTGCCTCGAAGGGCAACAAGACAACACCGGTGTACAACCCCAAAGATGAATCCTTGGTAGCTGATGATGTCCCTGTCTCCAACGAGGCCGATGTTGAGGCCGCCATTTCGGCTGCCGAGAATGCCTTTCCGAAGTGGAAGAAGTTCAGCGCAGCGGCGCGCAGAGACATATTACTCAAGTTTGCAGCCCTCCTTGAGGAGCACACAGAACCCCTGGCAGAACTGACCAGGATCACATTGGGCGCTCCATACGGTGCTTTTGGCAAGTTCGAAGTTGCTTTGGGAGCCGAGGTAAATACCATTGATATCACTTGTCCTGATGACGCTGACAAACCCCAGGCCTTCAAATATAATGCTGGATGGATCGACAAGTTCTGCGGCGAAGCTTACCCGCAAGAAAACGGCTTCATGCAAATCACTAGACATGAGCCTCTTGGTGTCACAGCAGGGATTGTTCCGTGGAACGGCCCTCTGGCGACAGGCGCTCTCAAAGCAGCCCCAGCGCTGGCCACGGGCAACTGTTTCATTCTCAAGCCATCCGAAAAGACTCCCTTCGCTGCACTCGCCTTAGGACCTTTGATCAAGGAGGCAGGGTTCCCTCCTGGTGTCTTCCAGATATTGCCAGGAGACGGAAGTACAGGTGCCATAATCTCCAGTCACATGAAAATCCGCAAAGTCAGCTTCACAGGCTCCATACCCACAGGAAAGAAAATTCAAGAGGCAGCAGCGCGCTCAAACCTGAAGCGAGTTACTCTGGAGCTTGGCGGAAAGTCCCCTGCCGTCATCTTCGATGATTGCAACTTAGACAACACCGTGACGTGGGCCGTCAATGCCATTGCGACAAATACCGGACAAGTGTGCTTTGCGGCGACACGGGTCTACGTCCAGGAAGGCATCTACGACAAGTTTGTGGAGAGGTACAAGGCAGGTCTGGAGGAGCGGGCCAAAGCAATCGGTGACCCTGACGAAGAAGGTACACTGATGGGGCCTCTGGTGGACAAAGAACAGT
Organism: Exophiala viscosa; assembly: GCF_022695815.1. NCBI lineage: Eukaryota > Fungi > Ascomycota > Eurotiomycetes > Chaetothyriales > Herpotrichiellaceae > Exophiala > Exophiala viscosa. The sequence goes on along the minus strand of NW_026944355.1, from coordinate 733,716 downwards.
TTGAGCGTGTCACTGGCTTCCTAGAACGAGGCGCCTCGCAAGGCACGCTGCTCACTGGTGGAAAAAGGGTCGGAGAAAAGGGGTTTTATGTTCAACCCACGGTCTTTGAAGGCGTGACGTCGGATCAAGAAATCTATAAACAGGAGATCTTCGGCCCCGTGGCTGTTCTCAACAAGTTCAAGACGGAAGAGGAGGTCCTGGAGAAAGCGAACAGCACCGAATATGGGCTCATGGCAGGTGTTTTTACCCAGGACATCAACAAAGCGCTTCGCGTTGCAAGCGAGTTCGATTCTGGCATGGTCGGGATCAACTGCATAAGTCTGACCTTCCTCAACAGCGCATTCGGTGGAAGCAAGCAGAGTGGTTTGGGCCGAGAATGTGGCAGAGACGCCCTCGAGGCGTTCACGGAACCGAAAACAATCATGATCAATATGACATATTGAATAGAATAGTAATGTACAAGAAGTCGGATTCATAAACGTGATTTGTAGAACATCTCGTGCTCTGATTCTTCAGTGATGACGTCTAGATCAAAAGGTGATGGCCATCCTTTTCGTCGCAGTTCCTGCCCGCATCTCATTGACCATACTGTCCAATTCATCAAGCGTTCGAATTTCCACCTCAGGGGCAATTTCGTGCTTGGCCGAGAAGTCGACTGCTTTCTTCATCCGTTGAGGGATGGATGTGCTTTCAGACTTGACATTGTACGCGCCCAGCGCCAGAGCCATGGTTGAAACCTCGAGCGGCTTTCCGGCTATACCTACCACCATGAGCGTACCACCAACCCGAATGATGTTGGGAGCATTTGCATATGCGACTTGAGCGTTACTGAAGACTGCAGCGGCATGGACGCCGCCTTTCGTCAGCTCTTTGATCTTTGACACGTATTCGGTATCCGTCTTGGAGTTGAAAACCACATTGGCTCCTTGCGATTTGCAGACTTCCAGAGTCGAATCGTTGATGTCAACTGCAACCACATTCACCTCCATTGCTTTGGCGTATTGAGTGGCCAGCTGACCCAAGCCTCCCGCTCCGATGACGCCCAGCCATTGACCTGGTTTCAGATTGCAAGAGTCCACGGCATGGAAAGCTTTGATCTAATCAGTGTGGAATTTCCGTGAAAGATACTGAAACAACACTCACAAGTGATACCAGCGCAGAAGAACACCGAACTTGTCTTCAAACTGAACTGCTTTGGTAGCTGAATGGCATTTCGATAATCAACAATCGCATACTCGGCAAAGAAGCCGGGCTTGGTGAATCCCTGTATCTCGGGCTTGCCGTTCAAACATTGCAGATTATGTACCATGCATCCCTCGCACTCGAAGCAACACCCTACAATGTATAGAAAGCCAATAGCATCTCCCACGCTGAAGCCCTTGCCTTCGACTGACGGATGTAACTTGTCGATGATACCCACCCCTTCATGGCCCAGAGTGAATGGCTCCTCGAGCCCTGGCCTGTCTATGGACATGATGTCCGAATGACATAGGGAAGCGGATGTTATCTTGACCAAGATCTCGTTCGATCCAGGCTCGGGGATGGGTAGTTCATTGACAACCACCTTGTTCTGCTTGGGATCCCATTGCCCTGCTTTCATCGTCTTCGCGATCGACCCCATATTGGTTATTGGTTGAAGATATCGTGTCTGCTTGTAAACACACAGTTTCGTTGATGGGTGCTGTGGTCGTGTTCTACTTTCTTGCCGCAGGATCAGACCCTAGACCTAAGCTGACTATAGCATAGTCCTGGCCTGAATGTTCACCCCCATGTTGGTACTAGTCGTTAGGATTCGCGCCACATATTGAATGATTCATCGTCCTTTGCCAGGAGTGGCCAGTCCCTGTGCTCACGAGTCATTATGTACACTAATTGGAGCTAGCCCATGGGGAAACTGTGGAAATTGTAACCAGTGTAAAGTTTGTTTGCACCGGCGGCTGGGAAAGGTGTGGGTGGCACAGGGTGGCCTGGTCTCCCCGCTTCGCTTGCTTGAACCTCGGGTGTCGCCAGGTTCTGATCCCAACCACACGGACGGACGAACGACTTCGCAACAAGGGCATGAGACAAGGTGCCACAGTCCGACTCCACAGCCTGCGTCAGGTCAAGCTTGACGGATTTCACCGATGTCGATCTGAAGCCTCCCACGCATGATATCAGACAGCTACTCCTCAGAACTGAACGCCTCAGATGTACCAAGTAAACAACAACAATCGCAAGCTCCTGCTTCGTGTGATATTCTCCCTTACACTATGCCTCTCCTCAAAAACAGATTGGGAATATCAACCCATTTTGCCCTCAGATACTCACAAACATTCTTCCCTAGTCCATCATATGTGCTTGTAGCACTCCATCCTCGATCCAGGTGGTCGTGCAACATGAAATGCACGGCTCTGATACCTGGGATCTCGAATCGCTCGACACTCTTACCATTGTACTCCGGACCCAGTAGCTCCTTCATCTTCGGGATGGTCAGCAGACTTCGCAGCCAGTCCCATTCGTCTTCCCGCCTGGCGAAGAATCCGACGTTCGCATCTGAAGCTTTATCCCCCGATCGTCCAAGTGCCACCCAGCCCAAAGGTCCCCTTGTAGTTGGACCGAAGGCCGAAATATCAACAGGATTTTTCGTTTCGTAACTCCACTGCCGGGTGTCATAGTACTTTCCGTAGTCTTTGAGGTCGGCCGCTGGAGGGATGTCGATCGACTGATTGGACCAAGGCAGCTGCACACTATGTGGTACTTCTGACTGAGGTAGAAGAGCAGCCCAGTACTCGTAGAACTCTTTTCCGGCTGATTGGCGGAGATCGTTTTCGATCGAAGCTCCTGGACAACTCTGCAGGAAGTTCTCCATACACCACCTGGTAAATCCGGGGACGTCCATTTTTCCCATGCCCACCAGATCCTCGTGTTTTGTCTGGACAAAGATTCTGAAGTCCACAGTTGCCACGTCCTGGTTCTTTGGGTCGTCCGGGCAGGATCCATTAGTTGAAAACTTCAGTACAGAAAATCTTTCCGCATTCTTGCCTATCGACCGCCGAATCTGCCTCTCTGTCCACTCAGCCTTCTGTTCAATGTCCAGGCCGCAGAAATAATAGTGGAACTCTGCTTGATAGCCTCCTTTTGCTGTGAGACCGACTTTGGTGGTGGTTGGAGGAGGGTTCCCCTTGACCCCTGTAACCAGGACCACATCCTTGGCAACTTGCTCCATTTTGATGCCTTCTAGGACAGCAACAACATCAGATCCATAGTATTGAGGCCCTTGGATCTCATACATCAGCTGTGATGTAGCGGTACCAACGGACATCTCGCCCCCGGTATTAGGTTCTTTCTCGAGGGTGAAAGACCCATCGGCGTTGATAGCAGCAATGGGGAACCCATGATCCTCGCAACCGTCAAAGAGGTCCTTGAAGCCGCTGTAGTAACCTCCTGTGACATACGTTGAACATTCGATCAAGTGTCCAGCAACAAGTGAGCTTGCCAATTGATCAAAATCCTTGTTTCGATCCCAGCCGTGCCACCACAGCGCGGCACCCACGGTAGGTGCGGCATCTGAGACTCTTCCACAGATCACGATGTCTGCTCCGTTTCTGAAGGCTTCTGCAATGCCAGCCCCTCCGAGGTAGCATTGTGCAGCCAGCGGCTCAAACGGCCAATCCTCCAGATTTCCCCCGAAACAAATGTTTTCAAACTTCTCGCCTTCTTTTAAGAGCCGTTGAACGACGTCCATTACCTCGTCACCTTGGATCCAGGCTACTTTGAGTGATAGACCTTTTTCTTTGACAGTCTTCGCTACAAGGTTCGCCAGCATTTCACTGTCACTTGCACCGGCATTCACAGCAACTTTGACACCACGTTCTTGCAGGTGAGGTAAAGCTGGACTGAGTGTGTTCATGAAGGATGGGTCGAACAAGCCCGTCCTATCAGCGTCGGTCAATCCTTTGGCCAGTTGCTCCTTCTTCGCAACACCATGCCATGACATGGTCATTTCGCTCATCCAGTCCCCAACAATGACATCGACATCATTGTCCTTTGCAAAAGACAATATTGACCTCTGACGATCTGTGAAACCTCCTGACGCTCCTCCGATCCTGATCGGTCGCTTTTTCTCTGGTTGAATGGAGCCCATCTTCAAGTCATTCGACAACGGACGTATGTTGCTAATTCTCTGGAAGTTGACGCTGCAGTCACAGATCAGTTTGTACGTCCAAGATTTACCTCTACGTTGATCTTGACAAGGCCGGTTTTACTCTACAAGTAATACTCCACAGCCAGTCTCCTCACCACTACAGCCTTTGCCGAAACCTTTGTGACCCAGGTGCCATGAACTTGAGTCATTTGTTCTCGGTTTGGAGAGGAGTCTGACTCTGACACGGTCCATCGTTTGGGGTACCTCAAACCCTAATTTTAGTGGCTGTATTAGGCACATCAAGGCCGCCCGGGGGCAATCTGTCAGGGTGAGGGGTTTTGACCCATCAACGCACCGTGCAAAAGGGAAGAAAGCGCGCTCGTTCTACTCGATGCTCCAGCAATCTCCAAATGCTATTAGACAGTTGCCTGGCTCATTCCCAGCCGCAAATCCTCGGCCGCTGAGGGCCGTGGCTTGCCCAGAGAGTCTCCGTTTCCTACCCTCCGTGAGAGCCTCCCTAGCCTTGACTGGTTCTAATGGTTGATCTATGATGGCCTCACGATCAAGCCTTGCACACCCAGTTGACACCTTGGACCAAATTTCCAGAGAAGTCTTTTTGATGTTCCTCCAGCGCCTTTGATGGAAACGTCCACGAGTAATGGGGGTATCCTGGGTAACTATCGTATTTCACTGGAATACTGCGAAAAATTAGCTCTCGGGCTCGCTTTCCTCTGCAGGGTCGGGCAAACCTACTTGAGACTTTCCAGCTTCTCTCTCATCAGTCTAGAATCGTCACGCAATGTGTCCGTACCACACTCGACTATGTAAGCTCTTCGTAACTTCATGAGGTTAGGATGTAGTAGACACGACGTGTATTTGTCGTCCGGAGGAGCACCATATGCATCTAGATGTCTGTCAACCCACTGGCAGCCAGACCTTCATGGACAGTGCGTTGGACTTACCGAAGAAGGCTTCCATCGCGCTCTTTGTGTTGACTGTATGTTCGGCATGCTCCTCGTAAGATGTGTACTTTGCTTTCAGGTCAGACGGCACCGCGTCAGGATGGACAGTCACAGGGACCATCGCGGCAACTCCGGCGACCTGTGCGGCGAGTCCATCATCGATCAGCCTCAAAGCTGTACTAAATGCCAGACCTCCTCCAGCAGACCCCCCGATCAATGTGATGGGCGCATCGTTTGTTCCAAGCGTTCTTTGACTGCTCAAAGCCCACTTGGCCGCTTCTGTGCAATCGTCTAGAGCTGCAGGATATTTGTGCTTTGGTGATAGACGATAATCCACAGACACGAGCACCATGTTGCACTGCTTGCTGATGAGACGGCACTGGGCATCCTCTCCATTGAGATCGCCCATTGCCCATCCTCCTCCATGGAAATAAAGTCCTAGAGAACCCGTCCCTAGCGCGTTTAGTGGCTTGTAGACGCGGCAGGTCAAGCCGTGGTCATTAATCTGTAAATCTTTGACCTCAACTGAGGTATCTGGGCCTGGAAAGTCGTACTTGGCAACCAACTTGGACAACAGTTCGTCCCAGTCCTTGAAAGCGTTCTCCAGAGGGCCGTGAAGTAGTGGTGCACCACCGAACTCAGCTATAAACTATTTCCCCTACTTGGTCAGTTGTCTGCTACAACGGGTGACTTATGACAGAGTAGGTGGAGGATGTTGCTGCTGACCTCTTGCCATGGCTTTGCGAAACCAGCGTTCTCTGGGTGTGAGTTTGCCATTGAACGAAATTGGGCAGCGATGGAAGACAGTGAGGAGATTCTGGGCTGCGTCGAGACGAGCAGGTATATATTTCACCGGATTTACCGGACCCAAATGGTCAATGTGGGGCAGCAAGTCAAGTTATTAACAAGCAGACGCACTATATCTCAGCCTTCGCCTAAGTAGTATGTTCAGAATATGTTACTATGATCGAATGATCGGGCACGGTGCATACGTATCGCTTGGATCAAACACCTGTCGCAACGCAACTTCGTCCGTTTCATGCTTGTTGCTGAGCTGCGGCTTGTGAATTGTCTTGTTGACAAAGTTTGTCATGTACTTGTCAATGTCGGTGACAAACAAGGAGGCGATGATGGCAACCCCAGCGAAGGCGAGACTGCTCAAGTACACAACCTTGAAAGCGGAAGTGTGAGCATCTTTTGTGGCATTGGCGAATTCGGCAAGAGTTTTGGCATTGATTCCCGGAACAGAATATAGGAAGCATATGGAAGCTTACTCGACATGGGAACGTCATGGTAAGTTGAAGTATAAATGCACAGTGCTTGTGGCTCCGAGAATCTTCATCGCGGCGTGCTATGGCTGCTATTTGGAAATCGTTCTCAAGCACTAGGCCTCATAGCAAAGCAAAACTCTATGGAATAATCTTTGCTTTGCGAAATCGATCAAACGCAGTCCACCAAGCCCCCTTTGTGTCTGTTTCTTCTATCCCGCCTCCCCACGCTTTATGCATTTTCGTCATATCAAGAGGCCGCTCGAAGTTGAACATGGTCATAATGAAGTAAGGAAACCCTCCAAAACTTCGCTCATTGCCTACGCGACCCGTCTGAAGTCCATGTTTTTTCTCCAGAGCCAACCATCTGTCTCTGTTGTCCACAGTGTATTTCACGGGGTCCGGCCCCGATTCATTCGTCGGTGCCACACCTTTCAAACCAAAGTACTCGCAAATGACTGGCCATTTGACCGACCAGGAAGAACTTCGTGCATTGTCTGTTGCGTTGAAGCTCTGGCCAGCGGATACGTCGGGATGTAGACTGGCATAGATGGCAAACCTGGCGATGATGTCTTGACTGCTGTCGTTTGACTGGATTTTCCAGCTCTCCATCGTGCCCGGGAACACGACCTCTGTACCTTCGCCTTCGATGTCCCGCACCAGGCTGAGATACAGGCTCAGGGCTTGAGCCAAGCAGTAGATGTTGTTGTTTGGTACGAATCCGACCACAACGTCAGGGATAATGTCACAGAACGTCCAGGACTTTCCCTTCGACATGCTGTTCAATATGTCTAGTTGATTGTAGTAGAACATCTGCGAGGCGTAGGGCTCTGGAATCCTTGGAAGTGACTCTGATAGCGGAACCTTGTCTTTCCAGGGGAAGTTGTCGATAAGATGGACACCATAGGCCTGAAGGGTTCGCCAATCAGTCATCTTTAGTCATCAGCAGGACGCTTTGTAGGTACGTACCTTTGTCCCCGTGGGTAAGACCACGAACTTCAGTGAGTCCGACAAGTTCTCGACGGCACTCACAGCTCGCTCCAACAAGGCTACATTGATCGAGATTTCCTTCTCAGGGTCCGCGTCCATAACATAGGCGAAGAAGTAGACATGGGTAATTTTGTCGATATCCGGAATCCTTTCTTTCATCGTTGATTCCAACGCACCTTGATCGCCTGCCAGTAGGTCGAGACCCGAAACAACTTGAAGCTTATCAGATTGCGGCCATTGTGCCACCTCGGGGGACAATGGACGGTTCGTCAATGCTGTCACCTTGGAGAAAGTTGTGTCGTTGGGGTATGCATTGAGGATGGCGTTGACAATCGCCCATCCAGTAATTCCGGATGCTCCATAAACCAAGGCATGGTTTTGTCCAGCGCCGAGAGATCCCATGGCTGATCAAAGGGTGTTGCGGTAGACGAGGAGCTCAATAGCGAACCCTCTACGTTGTTACAGGGAGACCGACCAGATGGCGAAGAGCGAAAAAGGGCTTTGGGTTACACTTTCTTCGGGTAGATAAGCTTGGCCAGGCCTGGAGAATTAATGCTCGGCATGATGTGCTTGGAAGGCCAGAAACAACCCAGGAACCTACTGTACCTAGGAAAAGCCTACCCGGGCAGTTTTCTAGATCAACAAATTCATCCCCGTGCGGGGGAGTGGGCATACGGGGGGATCTAGCTAAAAGTGACCTCTGTGGAGAACCAATTCTTTCACGCATTCACATCATGAAAAGAAATCCTTCCTGTGAAAGATGGAATTTTGTGTTCATAAAGCTGAGCCTATGCAACAACGCTCTGGCAGGGCAAGTACCTATCTAGCCACCTTTACCACCCTGCAGTTCAGATCTGGTTTCTGCCACGTCATGTAAGCCAGCATGTTCTTCATCTCGCCTTCTGGATTCCACTGCCAGGCACCATCCGTGCTGATGATGTCGAAATTCCACAAAATGCGAGTGAGGATCAATCTCATCTCCAGGTAAGATAAATTTCTGCCGATGCAGCCTCGTGGCCCCAATGAAAATGGTTGAGCGGCCTTCTTCAGATCAGAGTCGTAAGCCGAATCGATCCATCTCTCAGGAATGAATTTGTCACAATCGGCAAAGTTGGCCGGGTTGTGCGAGGCCGCCCATGAACTAACTGCCACAGATGTTCCCCCTGCCACCCAATGCCCGTCAATCATATCGCCACCTTTCGGAACGGTCCTCAGCAGGCCTGTAGGCACGGGTGGGTGTATTCTTAAGCCTTCCTCCAGACAAGCATTGAGGTATACAAGTTTGCTAGCCTCGTCGTAGTTGATCTCATCCTCTGTCCTGAAACGAGTTCTGATCTCCGTGACCAGTTTTTCATACTTGTCTTTGTTCCAGAGAAGCCTGGCGATCAGACCTGACAGAAGATTGGCAGTAGTCTCGCTTCCCGCCACGATGAAAAGAGCTGAATTGAGGATAATCTCATTTTGATGCAAATCATATTTCTCACGTTGCTTCATGATATACCAGATAAAGTCTTTGTGGTCCGTGTCTTCAATTTGTAAGCGTCGCAGAACCTTTTCTTTGCTGAAGATGAGATGGTTGCGTCTTCGTTGTCGGACCTCCTTCGGGATCATGTTGAGAAGCATTTCCTGGGTCCATGATCCTACAGTGGCAAACCTGCGGGTAGCTTGTTCAATGGCACCAACCTTGACAGTCTCATAGATCAGAGCAACCCAGTCATGGAAGGCACCTTTGTCAAGACAGCCGAATGGATCGCCAAAAGCGAGGTCTCCAATGATATCGAACGTGGTGAAATTCAACCAATTCACCATGTTGAATTCGGTCTGTTGATTCGACATTCGCCTGAGGCTTTGTATGAGCTTGTCCACATACCCCTGGATGATTGGTTCTTGCTCCAACAGGGCTTTTTGGGAGAACGAGTGCGCAAGAGCTCTCCTCTGCCTTGCATGGTTGGCATCGTCTGCCATGGTCAGGGTAGAAGCTCCGGGCAGAGGGTCGACGGAGCCAACATGGATAGGGTCTTTGTGCATGTTAGGTCGCCCTTGACGATGCCCGTAGATGTCTTCCCATGCCTGAGCACTATTGAAGGCAAGCTCATTTGGCGAGACGCGCACGACTGCGCCATACTTGTCATGCAGTATTTTGTTGTCGAGAGGAAGACGACCTCTCATCAAGGAGTATATACCCGGCAGAGGACTGATAGCATTCAACTTGGGGCCAGGGAACTTGGCCAGTGGATGGAAATATAGTCTGTGTACCACCAAACTTATGGTATAAAATGCTCCTAAAATTACAGAAAGCCCAGCGAGGAGAGCAAAGGCGCCTCCAATGCTTCTAGGGTGTGCAAGGTCGGTGGCCATCTTGGGTATGAAGGAAACACCAATAATCTCAGTATGCGTGAATGGTCAAATCCAACAACAATGACTGCTGCTTGTTGCTGTTAAAGTCATATACTCCCTGTGAGTTCTGGAGAAGGTTGGCGACTCTAACGAGTCATGGTATCAGGCTCAGTCTGCGAGTCATGCACGCGAGTCATGCTGGAAAATGTTTGCCGCCATTTCTCCAGAGTTTGGCAACCCCGCACGCGCGAGTCATGCACAGCCGAGGGTGATCCTTCAGCATGACAAGGCTGAGCTAAGCTTAATTCGGCTTTCGATGCCCCTGGACTTGCTCGTGGTTGACGTGAATCGTCAACAGCAGTATTCAAAACCTGTCTGCTATAGCTTAGTCATTCGACCTGCGGAGAGATGGGCGCCTCCATCCACTTCTATAGACACGCCGTTTCTGGAAGAAGTTAGCGTGGTTTTACATCGGCTACTGCTCGCCCGAACAAGTCGAAAAACTCACACGTATGCCGCCGCTGGGCCAGCAAGGTATAGCATAGCGCCAGCAATATCCTCTGGGACCCCTAGCCTTCGTCTAGGGTTTGCATCTTTGAGCTCCTGTTCGCCACCCAGTAGGTCAATGAGTCCACTGGCCAGTTTTGAGGGGAAGAAGCCCGGTGCGATTGTGTTGGTCGTAATATTCTTGGGACCAAGTTCGACCGCAAGATTTCGCGCAAGATGATGTGCTGCTGCCTTGGATGCCGAATACATGATTGTGCCGTGTTCGCCCACATGGGGAACATTGATACCAGCGGTAGAACTAACAACAATCACCCTTGCCGGGTCTTGAGGTGTTCCCGCGTTTTCGAGTAAAGGGAGAAATCTGCATTGAACACGATGTAAGTCAAAGCATGGGAGGTAATCGGAGTACCACGTACATCTTGACAATATTGAATATTCCTCTCACATTGAGATCTAACACTTTCTGGTTGGCCCAGTCAGGAGTAGTCTCAAAAGGACCTCCCCATGTGGCTCCTGCATTTGCGACAAGAATGTGCACTCCGGACTCAATCTTCTTGATTTCGGTTGAGAGTCGCTCAATATCTTTTTCTTGAGCGACATTAGCGGCGAGTCCGACAGCTTTACCCTTAATCCCTGGTATTGCGTTGAGTTTGTCGACTGCCTGGTTAATTCCTTGATCGCCTTCTGCCTTTCTTGCGGTGATGAACACTGTTTTTGCGCCTGCCCTGAGGAAAGCGGTCGCTGCATGTAATCCAAGACCCCTGGAACCTAAGTCAAAGTCAGCCTCCCCTGCATTCGCTAAGAACGGATCGACTGACCACCTGTGACCAGAGCTACCTTTCCGTCCAAGCGGAAAAACTTGTCGAAATTATCCAGCGCTGACATCGTCGTTGTTGTGTTTGATGCATAAGGTTTACAAACAGACAATGTCGGCATAAGAAGGACTCAAGTTGGGCACGGGAGATTGATAGCCGACTACCCCGAGTCTTGGCCGCCAGGACTCCAATTACTCCCTAGAGGCACAAGACCGATTTAGCCTTCGGATCGACCAGCGAGATGAGACCGGCGAAGCATCGCCGAGCAATTGATTTCTGCTGCACATATATCATCGCCCTCATTGTGGCCGCAGACATTGTGCTAGTAGCAATTTATCAACATTGTTAAGAGGGATTGAAGATGGTCTACAAATCACCCTTTCCACTACTGGACATTCCAGAAACCAACATTCTCTCTTATGTCTTTCCCGACGACCAGACACCGTCGAATAAACCCATATGGATAGATGCCCAAGACCCTACAAAATCTTTATCATCCAGCCAGGCTTTGGAATGGATCAAACGTCTAGGCTCATTCCTGGAGCATCAGCGGATCCCTAAGGGCGAGGTGGTCATGATCCTGACCCCGAACCACATCTTCGTTCCTGTCGCCTACTTGGGCATTGTCGGTGCAGGAAGGGTGTTTAGTGGTGCAAACCCCATCTACACTAGTACTGAGATTGAGCATCAGATCAGGAACACTGGGACTAGGTTGATCCTCGTTCATCCTTCTTTGGTTGGAACGGCAGTCGAAGCTGCTCGCAAGGCGGGTTTGGGGAAGGACAGCATCTTCCAGTTTTCAGATCATCCTTGTCAACCTTTTCAGGGCGTTCAAGACTGGCGGGATGTCGCTGTCGACGCCGACCGCTTCTCCTGTGATCAGCTGGGAGAAACTTCGAGACGTACACTGGCAACGATCAATTATTCATCTGGCACCACTGGACTACCTAAAGGAGTTTGCGTTTCACATTATAACATTATTGCCAATTCAGAGCAAACTATCTTCATACGGGACCAGGAACAGCCTTACCAGCCGTCGGCAAGGCCTGAAGAGCGCTGGCTTGGATTTCTTCCACTCTATCATGCATATGGTAAGCATTGGTCGGCTTCTGGCCTAATATCCACCATCGCTAACAAGGACAGGACAACTCTATATGTGTGTCATGGCACCGAGAATGTCAATACCAGTGTACATCATGCAAAAGTTTGTATACGAGGACTTCCTTAATTGCATCCAGAAATATCGCATTACTCATCTCCAGGCAGCGCCACCAATCCTGGTAATGCTGGATAAAAGACCGGAAACATCGAAATACGACCTAAGTAGCGTCAAGAACATCCTGTGCGGTGCTGCGCCACTTTCTAAAGAGCTCCAGAATGCGGTATCAAAAAGGTTTAAGGTCAATATCATTCAAGGCTGGGGCATGACGGAAGTGACTTGCGGTGCTGTTCACGTTCCAGGAGGACGCGTGGATGATTCCGGAAGTGTTGGAGTTCTCGATCCGAATTGCGAATGCAAACTTCTTGACGATGACGGCAAGGAGGTTGCAGCTGGGGAACCCGGAGAGATGCACGTGAAGGGGCCTCAGATATGCTTAGGCTACTGGAAAAATGCCTCGGCGACAAAGGAAACACTTGACGACGAGGGATGGCTGAAGACGGGAGACATTGCTGTGGTTAGAAAGGACTGGTTTTGGATCGTGGATCGCAAAAAAGAGCTCATCAAGGTGAATGCCCTTCAGGTCGCACCAGCTGAGCTGGAGGCTGTCCTGCTCGAACACGAAAGTATCGCAGATGCAGCAGTTGTCGGGATCACCCTGAACAACGAGGAATGGCCTCGGGCATACGTGACGCTGAAGGACGATAGCAAGGGCAAGATTACGGAGGAGCATATCCAAGAATGGATGAAAGACCGAGTTGCGAAGCATAAGCGGTTAGTGGGTGGAATCAGGTTCATTGACGAGGTACCGAAATTGGCGAGCGGGAAAATTCAACGGAAGGTAATGAGAGACTGGGCTAAGCGGGATGCGCAAGAGATGCAGGGCTCGCTGAAAGCTAGGCTATAGGCAGAGAAATTCATCCGGTAGGGAGAAGTGCGTCGTACCCAAACCCCAGTCTGTGCCAGCTGGCACATGTGTTGTTAACCCCGGATATCACTGTCCGGATCCACTTTGCGGCAGGGAATGCTGACAGGAAGACCTTTCGCGGTCCGCACGACTTACCCTGCAGTCGGAGACTCGGCCCAGAGCATTCTGTCATGACTTGGTGCTCTGGACCTCGGCGCTTAGCCATGGCTTAGACATGGTGCATTTCCCCTTGCAACTTTAGCAGGGAGTTCCAGAACAACACATCGAGCCTCACCTGATCGACATCTTCAGGGTCCATTTGTATGCTTGGCTCTCCATCTGCTTTTGTGCATATTGGTCCTTTCTTCGATTTCACTTCTTCGTTTCCAGCTTTGGATCTTCAGGGCGATTGTCAACATGGGCGACGCTAGTACTCCCAACGGTCATGGCCAGGCGACAACCATGCCCAGTGTCGTTCAGGGCGTCAACGGCATCAGCCCAACATATTCCTACCCGGAGAGGACGCCAGATGGCCCTTACAAGGTGCTCAAGCAGTACCACTCAAAGCCTCGAAAACTCAGGGTTGCTTGTGTGGGTGCTGGAGCATCGGGACTCTGCCTCGCCTACAAAATGGAGCGGATGCTAGAACCTAACTCATGGGAACTTACACTTTTCGAGAAGAACCCGACATTTGGCGGAACATGGTACGAGAACACCTACCCTGGTGTCGCGTGCGATATTCCTGCCCATCTATACACTTTCAGCTTCGACCCTAACCCCAATTGGTCACATTACTTTGCACACGGAGACGAGATTCAGAGGTATTTCGAAGACTTTGCCGACAGATATGGATCGCGGAAGTACATGAAACTTAACACCAAAGTTGTCAAAGCACGATGGGATGACGACGACTCTGTCTGGAATCTGACAATGGAGGACCAAAACACCAAGGAACAGTGGTCTGACTGGGCGCATTGTGTGGTGAATGGAACTGGTACGTGACACTCAGACGGAGTTCCGGAGTATGCTTGTGACTAATTATCCCAGGTATTCTAAACAACTGGAAATGGCCGGATATTGAGAATCTGCACGACTTCAGCGGTCCCCTGGTTCATTCAGCCTCATGGAACCATGACGTTGATTTCGAGGGTAAGACCGTCGGCGTTGTCGGAACCGGCTCCACAAGTGTGCAAATTGTTCCTCAATTACAAAAGACCTGCAAAGAAGTCCAAGTGTACATGAGAAGCCCAACATGGATCAGTCCACCCTTCGGCGCTGGTGCCCTACAGACTGATCTCCAGAAAGGAGCTGAGGTGGACCCTGGCCATCGACAGTACAAGTTCACCGAACAGGACAAGAAGCGATTTAGTGAAGATCCACAGTACCATCTGGACTTCCGAAAAAGAATCGAGGCCGAAATCAATGGTCTATTCGGCATGTACCAGCAAGGCTCCGATTTATCGAATATGTTCCGGGATGTCATCACTGCTGAAATGAACCGCCGTATGGGCCCTGGGCACGAAGAACTCAAAAAATTCATCATTCCGAAGTGGTCGCCGGGATGTAGGCGTATATCTCCCGGTGATGGATACCTAGAGGCTCTTGTGAAGCCGAACGTCGAGCCCGTCTTCAGTGGCATCGATAAGGTGACTAAGAACGGGATCCTGACCAAAGACGGCGTAGAGCATAAGATGGACATACTGGTCTGTGCCACAGGCTTCAAAGTTGCCTTCAAGCCTGCGTTCAAGGTGATCAACGGTGCCGGCAAGTCCATTGACGAGGATTGGGGTGACGGTGTCAATTTGTACTTTGGTGTATCTGCTCCAAGGTAAGCTCCTTTCGCCCAATCGTATCCATTCATGCCGCTTACATGCTACTCACAGATTCCCCAACTACTATACGATCGTCGGGCCGGGCGCCACATGGTCTAGTGGGACCCTGTTGCCCAGTATCGAAACGACGATCGAATACTCGGTCAAAATGATGAAGAAGATGCAGCACGAAGGCATCAAGTGCATGTCCGTCAAGCAGGAAGCTGTCGACGACATCTACGCCCACTTTGACGAGTTCCACAAGACGACGGTGTGGCAAGAAGAGTGCCGGAGTTGGTTCAAGGACGGAAAGATCAAGAACCGCATTTACCTGTGGCCAGGCTCGGTATGTTTCTAACCATAACCTCGCCTATACTCCTTGTTACTGATCTTGCTGACCAACGTCGAACAGACCATTCACTTCTTGAAGACCATCAAAGATCCTAGGATCGAAGACTATGATATCACGTATAGACATAAGAATCGGTTTGCGTTCTTGGGTGACGGGAGCGTCAAGGCTACGAATACCAAGGACATCTATGGTCTGGCGCCATATGTGAGAGGAAGTGACCATGAATGGTCAGTAGACTGAGACTACCCATGGAAACTCACGCTTGGGTTCTGGAAATATTATATCAGGATTTTGTTGTCAATTCTGTTCAGCATGCCGGTGTTTTGGCATCTATTCGGACTTATTGTAGGGCAAAACTTCCATCTAAATGGCCAGAGCTTTTTCCTCTTAGCTTCAAGCTTCTATCAGTCATCGGTACAGGTGGCATAAAACATAGTCATACACCCGAGAGAGGGTGATTCGAATTTCGCCTGGACATTAAGCAACGTTTGCAGAGTATACTTTGCTAGTCTATTTTTGCGGTTGGATGTACATGATCAAATGATGTGCTTCAATTTGCTGGAGTATAAGTACATACCCCAAGATCTATAACGCACACAAGAACACCTCATGCTATATTTCTATGCCAGCTGGACATCATCCTGGTGATGGCCATCTTCTTTGACGCCCACTGTCTTTCCATGCATCTTTCGGGCCACGTCGTCCGTTAAATACTGTCCATAGTCGATCGTCAAGCAAGCTGCCCCGCAAGCGAGACAGGCGAATGCAATTACAGCATACCATACATATCTAGTGAGTTGTTAGCAAGTCTTACTGAAACACAATTTGCGGCCTGACTCACTTGAATGACTCTGCGGCAGCGGAAGCCTCGGCACCACCGATTGCGGCGGTGATTTTAGTGTTGATTCCAGGAACCGCCGTGAAGTTCGAGAGTGCCAGCCCCTCGAGCAGTGCAGGCAAGCTACTCTTAGGAAGACCTGCCGCTAGCGCTGCCTTCTCGACTGCTGGGGCGGTGAATTGCGTAAGCTTGTTTGACAAGATGGTTGTGTAGATAGCCACGGCGACACTTGCACCCGCCGATCTAATACTTCCTAGCGCACCCAAAGCTGCACCGATGTCTTCACTAGGCAGTGCCAAAGGAGCCAGGGCCAACGAGCAGGTTTCGATGATACCAATTGAGAAGCAAGCCATGAACATCAAGCCAATGCCTTTATGCTCTTGTCCCACACCGACCGATACCATCGAGGCCGAGAATGTCAGGAGCATGAGACACCCGGCAATCAGGATGAAGCGTGACCGTTTGATGTACTTGCACAGCACACCTCCGAGGCATTGACCGATGAGTGTGGCCGAACCCAAAACACATGCAAGCCATCCCTTGTGCGTGGCGGAGCCAGTAAACAAGTAGGCAATCTGCTCCGGCCACAACACGTTCATGGAGTAGTAGACGCAGCTACCAACCATTGCAGTGACGACCATGGCAAGGTAGCCCTTGTACTTGAAGAGGTGAATTGGCAGTAGAGTGTCGCCGCGGTGTACATACGCATCGTAGAGGACGAATGCCACAAGCGACACAAAGCCAACCACAATCGTCCCGATGACGTGACCAGACTTCCAGGGATACACACTTCCTCCCCAGGATAGTCCCATGATGAACAGCAGCAGACCTCCCGTGAACAGAACGAATCCAACGAAGTCTTGTCGTAGGAACTGCTCTTTCTTGGATCGATTCTTGTGTAGAAGCTCGAAGGTCGGAGGGTGGTAGAAGAAGAAAAAGAGAATGACTGCGGAGCCGGACACAATCACATCCAGGTAGTAGGCCCAGCGCCAGCCTGCTTTTGTGTGCACGACCAGCGATTGAGCGATGACCGGTCCGAAACAGGCAATCTGGAAACTGGAGAAAAAGATTGCGATGACCCAGAGTGGGCGGTGCTTGTTCGGGACCAGTTCCGCAATGGCCACTGTAAAGGAGATCTGGACTGCACCTGCCAGGCCGCTGAGGAGGTTGGCCCCGATAAGATCATCCACATATGTTGCACTTGAGCCAATGATGGATCCAATCAAGGCAAAACAATTACCACCGATGAAGAACCATCTTCGTCCAAAGATGTCCGAGAGACGTCCCACGAGGAGGAAGCCGATAGACAGGCCTAGTGTGTATGCAAGGGCAACCCAGTTGATGTTGGCAGATGGCCCAATGTCTTCATCGATCAAGGCGAGCGAGTTGACCGGCAGGACGAACCCCAAATAGTTGCTGATATTGCCTAGGCAGAGTGCCTTGCCATATCAGCACCATACGCCAGCGCCTTGTTGATTGGAACTTACAGTAAATGTACCAATGAAGCCGATGCTTCGATAGTAGTGCTTAGGGAGGTTTTGGCCCAAGGCATCTTCGTCGATGGCATAGGTATCGGTCTTGATGGCGATATGGTCGATCTCTTTGGTTGGTCCGGCACCTGGTCCAATGTCCGAGACGTGCTGAATCTTTTCTTCATGCATCTTGTCGCTGGAGGTGATCACCATGGTGTGATATTTTCGTCGCTGGACCTCGTGGCACCGGCGCAGTGGTAATATATGCCTA
This sequence comes from Exophiala viscosa, assembly GCF_022695815.1. Classification (NCBI taxonomy): domain Eukaryota; kingdom Fungi; phylum Ascomycota; class Eurotiomycetes; order Chaetothyriales; family Herpotrichiellaceae; genus Exophiala; species Exophiala viscosa. Next base: position 715,904 of record NW_026944355.1, on the reverse strand, counting down.
CAGTATTTCCCCGAAGTGCCCCGGACTCCAGAGAACAAGCAATGCTTATAAGCCTGAGCCGCCCTGTCAACTTCCGGAGCGCTCCCCGCACTGGGTGCCCAGGGAAACCAATAACCGGGGGAAACGCCCCGCCGGGATGGCACCCGGCAATGTGGCTGGGGAGACTCGACTCGAGGGGCTAGGCCTTGGGGATCTTGGAGAGTCATGCAAACTCAACTTTCTGAGCGGAGCTTATCCCACAGAGCAGCCGAGCCGACTCGACGAGGCCACCAGGATCCAGCGCAATGCGAACCTTCTTTTTCCAATGTCTCACAATAACCATCCCGTTTAACATTGCAGGACTCTACTTACGGCGACACCAGCCTTCATTTGGGACGGCTGGGGGTCAATTTGCTCGTATCACGAGTTTGACAAATGACATAGGCTCGTGTAAAAGCATTGCTGCTCGATAACCAGGGACAGCAGTCGTGCATGCAATGGCATCGTTGTTGAAAGGTGTTGGATTCATAACTGGTGCCGCATCAGGTGAGACGTCTTTCATAGGTTTGCAGTAAATATGCTGATCCGTTGAAGGGATCGGAAAGGCGACAGCATTCTCATTTGCAAAGCATGGCGCAAGAGCACTGGCAATTGGTGACCTGAACTCCGCCGCAATCAATGATACTGCTGCCGAAATCAAAAACAGCTTCCCCAATATCGAAGTCCTCCCGCTCGAACTCGACGTCGGAGATGAAAAGTCCATTGATGAGGTAGTCGCGCAAGCAGCAAGCAAGTTCGGTCGAATTGATTATGCTGTCAACAATGCTGGAGTTGGCGGCGATATGATCCCCTCAGGGGGCCTTAGCTCCTCAGATTGGCAGAGGGTTGTGAACATCAATCTCAGTGGTGTATGGAAAAGTTCGAGGGCAGAAATCCGCCAGATGTCGAAGCAACAGCCGCTAGAACCCAAGTCAGCACTCCTCTAATGAAGCAGGTCCTACATACTGATCTTCCGGGCAGCTCTGTCCGATACAACCGGGGGACAATCGTGAACATGGCATCCATGTACGGTCTCATCGCAACGTCGCTGAACACTCCAGCCGTAGCCTACACAGCGACAAAGCACGGCGTAATTGGCCTGACCAAAGCCGATGCGATCGCATACGCACGGGAAGGCATCCGAATCAATGCCATGTGTCCTGGGTAAGCCATGCTAGTATTGTCCTTGTCGGGCTCGACCACAGAACGCTGACGATGACAAGCTACGTAGCAACACCGCTACTGAAGAACTCTAGCGCCTCTGAAATTATGCAGAGGGAAATTGAGAGGACACCAGCAGGACGAATAGCAGAAATGGAGGAGATTGCCGACACTATTACCTTCATGGTATCTCCCATGAGCAGCTTTATGTATGGCGCCGGTTTGGTCGCTGATGGGTGAGTTCGTTCTATCAAAGTCTTCAGATCGATCTAACGTCTTGCAGTGGATTTACCATCCAGTAAAAGTCTGGGACAGAAGTTTCAAAGTGGCTCGGCTTTGCCGGTTCAGGCATGTAAATGAACGAGGGAAACTGAGTACGACAATAATATTCAGAGATGTCTAGAACAATCTAAAGCCTCTCCTGTCTACCTGTAAAATCAACACCGCCCGCGTCGTGCGAACAGGTACCTGACTTGGTCATGATCTCCCTCTTTTTGCCACGGCTGAAGTACTCGCCATCGTCATGGTCTCGGACATAATAGGCCCAGTCCGCCGTCTGGTCCAATTCTGTTTGACTGTAGCCATTCCCTAGCCAGGCGAACCTGTTGCCGTTATACTCGACCTTGAAATCCTCCCATCGAACCTCACCCAAAGCCTCGATGTAGTGCAGGGTCGAGCCAGGCCAAAGGGCTGTCACAGGAGCATCAGCCTGATTAGCCTTGTACCAGCTTCGGCATGGATCTGCCCAGACAGTCTCCTTCATGTACTCATCTTTGTACTTGATGAAGTCACTCACGGCTTCGGTCGTGGGCGCAAAGCTCTTGATGTTGTGTACTTGGTATCGGTCGATTATGCGCATCATCCAGTCAGCCTGGTACTCGATGGCCGACAGCACCGGTCCGTTGCCGATAGGACAATTGGGCCCTAAGAAAATCAGGTAGTTGGGGAAATCTGGTGCTGCAACTCCGAGATATGATGTCGGTTCTTTGGCCCAGACGTCTTGTAAATTATCACCTGAAGGGCCGATCAAGGGAAAGCGTGGTTTGAATGTGGTGTCGAAGCCAGTCGCGCAGATCAGTACGTCTACTGCGTACTCGTTACCGTCGTCGCACAGGCAACCATTCTCTGTGATTTCTTTGATCTCTCCGTACACCACAGAGACATTCTCCTTCGTCAGGCTCTCTAGATAATTGACACCAGGAGTGAGCCGTCGGCATCCCAGCGACCAGTCTGGAATCAGCTTCTCTTCTAGGAATTTGTTGTTGAGCTTTTGTTTCATTTGCTCGATCATGTATGCTCGAGTATCGTTCTGAGTTCTCGTGCCCTTCAAGAAAAGACTAAATTGTCCGTTCAATCCAGTTTCGACATTCTTGCGGTATTCAAGCAGCGCACCGGGCTTGTGTGCAAAATCATGAAGTTCTTGTGGCGTGAAAACATGCTGTTCAAGGCCTTGCACTGGGGAGACGTAGGTAGGCTCTCGGATGAATGTTGTGAGCTTCTTGACATGTGGCTGAACTGTTGGTAGAACCTGGATGCCAGATGATCTGTTTTAGTTAGCATCACCCGTCCTGGACAGGAGTACTGTCAGAGCTCCTTACCCATTTCCAATGAGTCCAACATGCTTTCCAGTGAGATCAACAGAAGTATCGTAGTTGGCGGTGTGTAGAAGAGTTCCCTTGTACTTATCAAGACCTGGAATTGCCGGCCATCGCCACGCATTCAGAATACCTCCGGCGTTGATGAGAATGTCACAGTAGTCCTCATGGTGTGTGTTGTTAGCCAAGTCGTGGACTCCCACGTGATATCCACCTTTGGCACTGTCCCAGGTGGCCTTCACGACTTGCTGGCGGGTTTTGCAATATCTTCGTAGGCCATGTTTCCGCGAGAACGTGTCGAAATAGTTGAAGATTTCGCCACTACCTGCATACACTGCAGACCAGTCCAACTTTGGCTCAAACGACCAAGTATAGTTATGCGATGGGACATCACATGCACACCTGTATGATTGTTAGTAGGCTTCACGGTAGTCTCGTCTGTGGCTATCATACCCTGGACTACATAGCTGTCAGCAATTCAAAGTCTCAAAAACTTCGCACGGGTACCACTCACTATTTATTCTCCCACCATGTGCCGGCGACTTCCTCGTTCTTTTCGTATATCGTCAATTCAAAATTCCGAAAGCTTCGTTGGAGCTTGTATGCGAAGAGAAGACCAGATGCTCCAGCACCAATGCATATGATCTTGATTCTGCGCTCTGAATGAATGGGTGCATTCGCACGCCTCTTCAAGTCAGGTGTAGCAAGTGAAGGAACCATGAAGTCGGCCATTGTATGTGCTGCTCTGTGGGTGATTCTGGGACTTTGTGACTTCAAGAAAAGACAGACCGATCGCGGTAATACAAGTACATCTAGACGGCCCCAGCAAGTCTAATTGGCGGATCCTCGAAGACCAGGTGCCCGGTGACTCGTGCATCTCCAGTGTCTTTGGAGTGTGCCGAGGTGCATGGGTCGTTGCCGTCTATGACTCGTGTTCTGGAATTCAAAGGGGGTCGAATGACTTGAGGTCATAGCCTTGCATGGCCCCCATAACCAATCATTCAGCCCCACAGCAACGGCAGGGACTCTCGGATATGCACTGGCACTCCACCTGCTGCCATCTCCTGCTAGTCTCAGACCCCCAACCCCTTCTCCACGATCGTCCTCCACGCTTGTGGTCTGAAAAGCAAACCTTGCCGGTCCAGCCGACTCCAGATCTTGCCGCTTTCTCTCGACGGCGATGTGATGGCAGAGATATCGTCGTAGGCTGCCGTGTCATTGCTCCAGGCCTGAACACTCTTACCACGATGACGCTCAAGAAACTAGATCACACATTCACACACCAGCAACTATCTTATGACGCTGAGCCAAACTATCAGCCATACATCCGTATCTCCTTCTTCTTCAGTAAACTTGAGCACGTCAGCTACGAACAATTCCATCGCCACTTTGAAACCGTTCATGCCGACCTCACGGTAGCCAGCAAGGCGTTCAAGGATTGCCATATTGGCCGATATGTTCAGGTACCATCGCTATGCTCGTGGTCGAAGCTACGGACACCTTACTGAACAGTCATCAGTTCCATCAAACGCCAGAGCTAAAAGAGAAAGCAAAGGAGCTTGGCTTACCTCAGCTCGAATATGATGGATGCTCTGACCTCTACGTAAAATCATGGGACCATTGGATGAAGTTCTGCAAGAGCCCTGAGTATACCGCCGTAATGAATCGTAAGTCGACGGAAGACGAAAGCGTTCACCACAATCACACTAGCTGACTTTATAATGTTACCAGCTGACGCTGTCCATTTCATGGGTCTACCAGTCTATGTCATGGTCGGTTATGATAACTTGATCTTCGGAGGGCCAACTCCTAAAATTGGATCAAATGCCGGCGTCACCGAGGAGGATTTGTAGCCTCAGCTGAAAAGTTGAACGTAGTCAATGAAGAAACCTCGCGCCATATTGAGTCATTGCCAAATGAGATGCAACGCTATGCCGGAACACCTGTTCAGTCCGACTGATATGTCTTTTCATAGTTTCGGGGCTGTGGGAGGCACGTATTCCCAGTCTAGCTCGGCATCTGGGTTCTCAATCCCCCATGTCTTTCTCAATGCCCTCGCTCTCTCAGCATATGCTTGATGCCTTTTCCTCGTTTCCTCATGGAGTTTCAGCTGATCCCGGCCAACTTGATGCCTATGTGCGGCGTCGGGGCCATCTGCCACCCTCACAAATCGAGCGTAGGTCCATATCTCTGGCAGCGGAGTGTGCTGCGTCAGCCCCTGGCCGGCGTACATCTGCATGCACGTATCGACTATTTTGGCCGCGGTTTCTGGCACGAGGATCTTCGACTGTGCGATCACATATCGGCCTGCCTTGTTGCCTTTTGCGTCCATCGTATCCGCCGCATTCAGCACCACCAGTCTCAGTGCGTCAATCTCGATTCTCATGGTAGCCAGCCGCTCGATGTTGCTGTCGAACTGGCCAATGTACTTGCCACGCGGCCTCTTGCGAGGATCCTTGCATCGCAGCAGTGCCAATTCGTACGCCCTCTCGCACTGCCCAATCAGTCTCATGCAGTGGTGAATGCGGCCAGGACCCAGTCTACCCTGTGCGATCTCGAAGGCTCGGCCCTCCCCTAGGATCACATTCTCCTTGGGTACTCGCACGTTGTTGTAGATGTATTCACCGTGGCCTTCCGGTGCATGGTCGTAGCCCATGATTGTCAGATTCCGCCTCATCGTCAGACCTTTGGAGTTACTGGGCACGAGAAGCATCGTGTGTCGCTTCCAAACATCTGGGTTGCCTGGATCGGAGCACCCCATAAGAATGTACAGTTTCATTTCCTCGTTCCAGAGTGCGTTGCCGTATAATTTCCGGCCGTTTATGACGTACTCATCACCATCTTGTGTAATGCGGCAGGAGACATTTGTTGCATCTGAAGTTGCCTTGTCCGGTTCGGTCATCGAGTATGCGGACGAGAAGTCGCCGTTCATGAGCGGTCGAAGCCATTTCTCCTTCTGTGCATCGGTGCAGTACTTCGCAAGAAGCTCCATGTTACCGGTTTCTGGAGCGTGGCAATTCATAGTTTGCGCAGCCCAGTACGTTTGTCCCATGATTTCGGCGCAGCATGAATACTCGAGGTTGGTGAGGCCAGGAGATTCTTTGAAGTGGTTGGGGAGGAAAATGTTCCAAAGCCCCTGAGATTTAGCCTTCTTACGGAGTTCGTGCATCAGGGGGGCCGTCTTCCATCGATTTTGGGCAACCTGGGCTTTCATGATCTGCTCGGCGGGAATGCATTCTGTCTCGACCCATTTGTACACCCGATGGATGAGATCTACCGCCTGTGGGCGTAGCTTGGATAATACCCATGGCGGGTAGCGGCTGAAAGGGATCTGATCAGCCAGTTGTGCGTTGTTATATGAGGCCATAGCGACTAGGAAGATGTTGTCAACATTGATATCGAAAGGTCATCGTGAGATCTAGCGATATATATTTGGGGAGGCCTGGCCGGATGTAGTTATCCTGAGAAGTTAGTGAGTTTGGGGGGGCATTGTACCGAAAGTGGCCGAGGCCGAGGCACTCCAATTTGCAGGACCTCGCTGAACCAGACAGCATGCATCTCTCTTTATCAGGCGGAAACACCAAAAGCAGCTGATTACTGGACTTATCTGATGAGTCTCAAATGCTCGTGAGTATCATGGACTGAAATTGTCAGTGTATTCGAAGGACCCTAGCGACAGACCCCCGGGGTAACTAAGGCAAGTCCAATTCGCGATGCCTTGGGGTGCGGTCAGGCACAATTTGCCCCAGGAGCAGTCAGTGCCAGGGTTCAAAGTGTTGATTTCAGGGTCGAACTCCTCATTTACGACGTTCACTGAGGCAATATGTGTGCACATTGCTATTGAGGTGCCGCGGTCCAGGTAAATAAGTACTGGACTGGCGCGTGAGGTCCAAGAAAATTCTCAGACCAGAAACTGACCTGACGGAAAGCCCGGAAGATCCATAGGGATCTCGGCGAAGCACCGAACACCAACTAAGATAGCCTGGAGAACCTTGCCCAGCTTGTGTGAAAGTGGACAAGCTCGGGCGCCAAATCCTCGTACCCGCCATGCACAAAAGTCCCCTGGAAAATATTCGGGCAACCACCACCTACCCATTTCAGCAACCTGGGATCAAAGTCATCCAGCACCTTGTCATTTTTTGCATTAGCGCTCTCCAGGCTGCAGGTCTCTACGTCTTCATACAGGGTCAATACGACTTCAGCAGCATCTGGGTCCGCGAGCTGGGCCAGGAAAGCCTGTCGATGTCTTGCTGATCTTGGAGATGGTATTCCAGGTCTGGTCGGGTCCGTCGAGGATACTAGCAAACTACCTCTTCTCTGACTCGCCCGGTGGAATGTGGATTATTCTTGAAGGTCATGCAGAACCTGTATGCAATAGCACGATCTAAGGAAGATGCGCAAGATCAATCACCTGGCCAATACTGCAGTCTCAGCATGACTCTATCTTCCTGTCCGGCTTGCACAAGTCCACAGTCAGTCCAGCTCAAACGGAGCTTCACGAAGTTTTTGTCCGCCCTCCGAGTCATCGAGAATAACATGGGATTCTGTTTACCAGCAGATCTCTCTTTGATGCCCTATGCGGGCACCCAGGTGTCCTAGCCCAGGAGAGGTCTTCGAAAGAAGAATACCATGATTGGAACTGAGTCAATGGTAGTTTCTGGCCTGTGACAGCGTTGAATGGTTACCAAGCCACTGAAGATGTGCCAACGCCAACATTTCTGCCCGCATTGAAAACGACTGGGTTGCATCTGCTTCCAACGAACATGCCTGCTGTGTCAGGGGGGCCTGGGTCTGTGGTACCGCTGAGTGATGGCCCTGGCAGGCAATACGAGGATGGGACGGAGAGCCTGCGATCTGCCTTCCTCAGTCTTCAAATATCTCGAAGTCTTTTCATCAAGGCGTGGAGGTCGATGGTCTCTTCAGGGCTATCTCTCCTTGCTGGGTTTGAAGACGCCTTGCTGTTCCATCTTCCCCAATGCGTCGCGCACCCAATGTCGACAATCTCTTCTGAATTCGACTCCTGCTTTGTACAGGTTTTGAGGCATGGACACCGAGCGACAGATTTCGTCCACTCGGTGCAGGTCAGCCTGGGCCACAGTGCCCTTGAAATGTTTCTTGTAAAATTGTCTTGAATCTTCGATCTTGTTTCGTTGCTTCGTTTCGTTTTCCCACCCGGGACCATGACCTCCTATGACATGGTACATCCATCCGCGACCAGAGTCCGCCTCAATGTATATTGCATCGTGGAATACCGGCATTGATGTGAATTGAGCAATATAGACTTTATAAGTTGCCATGAGTTGCACAGTGTCGAAAATAAGCCACACAGATAGCCAACGAACGTTATGGAAGACTGTTGAATTCAGGAGTTGAGCACAGCTGAGCGACTCCTCTCGGTGCTCAAGATATAAAGGCTGCGCCATCTTGCGCTTTGGGCGAGCTGCAGCATCAGCAAACATTTTAGTTCCTCATTTGTTGCATCCTTGCTTAGGATTGCATGCAGCCGAGGCCATAGTCACTACAACTTGCATGCTTGGGCAGCAAGATAGTCTCTCATTCTGCGAAAGCAGTAATATCATAGCATGTGCGGTACTTGATGCATTTTGGGCTCCCATCTATCTGACCTGTGCGTGGTCAATCAAGGTGTATATACACCTTCTGAGAATCACTGCCTGACTTGATTGGGCGACAGCGCTTGGAAAGGTCTTCTGGTCGAAATGGTGACATGATATGAGAAATTCGCGGGGTTGTATGCATAGGCGAGGTCGTACGTCCTCGGCAATTGATGTTACTCAACATAGTACGGAGGTATCATGTCCGGTGTCGAAACCCTGGACATCTGGGGTGCTCAAATTGGGGTCTGGCAGCTCGATATCCTGATAAGTCAATTCCTCCATCAGTCCGCTATGCCTTTGGGCCAGTGTCAAGTCGTAAATACCAGAGAGCCTGTTTCCAGAACAAGCCGCACTGTCTGACAGATATTGCTCCTGAGGATCAAATAGATATTGTCATTGGTTGTCAGTCTGGAGTCTGTCGCATACAACAACATAGGTTGAAGTCTTGACGGGGGTAAAGATCTTCATCTCCATCGTCCAGCGCTCTCGCCTTACTGTCGAGGCATCCGCTGTTGTGACCGTGCTTGACCTCGAATTCATGTCGTCGATGTACGCCCTGTCAGACGGTGGTACTGGTTCTTGGGAGCAGCCTCGCCAGGTGGAAGAGAACCTCCGTGTCAAAAGCGTACGTGGCTAGTTGCACTCCGTGGCTGAGCTTTCTTGGTGTTTTGGTGACGGGGTGTATTGCGCGTTCTTTTGGTGCTACACGCCGAGTCTGTTTCCGGAGAAAGTGGCACCGTCTGACCGCTGTATCTCTTCACGTCCAAATAGATATCAATCCCTATTGGCAGTCTGGAGTGCTTCGCACACAACGATATAGAGTTGGCTTGTGACAGGATGGAGCTGACCAGCTTTGTCGTATAGTCCTACCAGCTTGTAGTCAAGGCATCCGTTATTGTCAACCTGCTGGACATTGAATTTGTCTCGTAGATGTACTCCCTGTCAGACGGTGTCACTTTTTCTGGAAAGACGCTCGGTGTGTACAAGCTGCGTCACAAAGCTACACATACAGTCAGCCGTGGATCCCTAGAAACCCGTCTGCCTATTATGTCAATTGGCGATCCACAGTCGCCTGTCATTCTAGACTGATTATATCAACAGCCTTTCACATTTGCTGTTCAGACTGGCGTTCTTCGTACCTTCAGCATTCAACTCGGTGGAAGGTCGGAAGGCGTCGAGGACATCGGGGGCCATTTATGACGGGTTTGGGAGAACCCAAGTTGCAGACGACAACCACCTCCATCCCAACATGTCTTACCCAGCTCTTACCGGCGGCACCGGCCGCAACATAGACATGACACGATCCGAGTCTGACCTGGCGGTCAACATCCGCAAAGCCACGAGTATCGAGGAGACCGCCCCCAAACGCAAACATGTCCGAAGCTGTATTGTGTACACCTGGGACCACAAGTCCTCCTTATCCTTCTGGGCGGGCCTAAAGATCCAGCCGATTCTGGCAGACGAGGTGCAGACCTTCAAGGCTCTGATTACCATACACAAGGTGTTGCAGGAGGGCCATCCGGTGACAGTGAAAGAGGGACAGCAGAATGTGAACTGGATAGAGAGTTTGGCAAGAGGTGTGACTGGCGAAGGCCTACGAGGATACGGACCGCTCATCAGAGAGTACGTCTTCTTCCTGCTCGCGAAGCTGGCATTCCACCGACAACATCCTGAATTCAACGGTCTATTTGAGTATGAGGAGTATATCAGTCTGAAATCAATCAACGACCCCAATGAGGGTTATGAGACGATCTCCGATCTGATGACCCTGCAAGATCAGATTGATACCTTTCAGAAGCTCATCTTCTCTCACTTCCGGGGCGGTGCAAACAATGAGTGCAGAATCGCAGCTTTGGTGCCGCTGGTGCAGGAAAGCTATGGCATTTACAAATTCATCACCAGTATGCTTCGAGCCATGCATACGACCACAGGCGATGACGACGCTCTCGAGCCACTACGTACACGATACGACGGACAGCATTATCGCCTGGTCAAATTCTACTACGAGTGCTCCAACCTTCGATACCTCACCTCCTTGATCACCGTACCTAAACTACCTCAAGATCCTCCCAGCCTCCTCGCCGAAGACGAAGAAAAGCCTGCGCTGCCGAGGCGACCCACGAAAGAGATCGAGCAAGCGCCGTCACCTGTTGCAAAGAATGGCACACCAGATCCGAGAGATATGGATGATTTCTGGTCAAGAGAAGCTCAGAGACAACAAGATGAGTACGAAGCAGAACAGCGACGCTTGCAGCAACAGTGGGAAGACCAGCAGAGGCAACAAATGCTCTCCCAGCAAGAAGCGCAGCGTGCGTTTGAGGAACAGCAGAGAATGCAGGCTGAGCAACAACGAGTTGCCCAGGAACAACTCATGCGTGATCAATATCAAGCTCAAACTCAGGGTCGCATGGCTGAGCTGGAACGGGAAAATCTGAATGCACGTGCACAGTATGAGCGAGATCAATTGATGCTGCAACAGTACGACCAGAGAATGAAAGCGCTGGAGGAACAGTTGCAGCAGCTGAACAACAACTTTCACATGCAGTCGCAGTCGAAGGACGATCAGATCTCATCTCTACAAGAGCAAGTCAACACCTGGCGGTCCAAGTATGAAGCATTGGCGAAACTGTATTCTCAATTGCGACAAGAACATCTCGACCTTCTACAGACCACCAAATCACTAAAGCTGAAAGCTGCTTCAGCGCAAGAGGCCATCGACCGCCGAGAACGGCTGGAGCGAGAAATGAAGACCAAGAACCTGGAATTGGCGGACATGATCAGAGAACGTGATCGCGCACTCCACGAAAAGGACCGTTCTCAAGGCGGCCATCGTGAGGAGCTCGAGAAGTTGAAGCGAGAGCTGAGACTCGCCCTGGAAAGAGCCGAGAATGCGGAAAAGTCCAAGGGCTCGGAATTGTCTTCGATGCTTGCCAAATACAACCGTGAGATGGCCGATCTTGAAGAGGCTGTGCGGACCAAGACCAGACAACTTGAAGACATTCGATCGAAGCACGGCGAGCGCAGTTCGGACCACGAGGCTGAACTCCGTGAAAAAGATGACGAGATTGAAATCTACAAGTCCGGCATGGAACAGGCTTTGGAAGAATTGGAAGAGCTCAAATTGGGCGGTGGTGAAGCTGACGGTGCCCTCGACGGTGCCATTGATGAAGTCATCAAGAGCAACATCAACAAGATCAACGACATTATTGATTCTGTCCTCCAGAGTGGCGTGCAGAGAGTCGACGACGCTATGTACGAACTCGACTCTCCCATGCAGGCTGGTAACCAGAACGCTACGGCACCATATGTGCTGTCGCAAATCGAAAAGGCATCGGCCAGCGCCACGGAGTTCTCGACCGCGTTCAACAACTTTGTCGCCGATGGACCGAACAGTGACCATTCAGACATCATCAAGACAGTGTCCGTCTTTGCGGCTTCCATAGCCGATGTTCTGTCCAACACCAAGGGTCTGACCCGCTTCGCAACCGAAGAAAAGAAAGGCGATCAATTGACAGATGCTGCGAGACAGTCTGCTCTTTCGACCATCAGCTTTTTCCGAAGCCTACAGTCATTCAGATTGGAAGGACTTGAGCCCATGCAGAAGAGCGACGTGGTCATCAACAACAATCACGATGTTCTCATGAAATTGCAGAAATTGTCCAAGCTGGCTGATGCCTTCGCACCCAAGGGCAGCAAGATCAGCACATCCGGCGACTTGGGCGACCTTGTAGACTCTGAGTTGACCAAGGCTGCCAACGCCATCGAGGCCGCCGCGGCGCGTCTATCCAAGCTGAAGAACAAGCCGCGAGATGGCTACTCTACGTACGAATTGAAGGTCAACGATACGATCCTCGAAGCAGCCATTGCGGTCACCAATGCTATTGCGCAATTGATCAAGGCAGCAACGGACTCGCAGAACGAGATTGTAAAAGAAGGGCGTGGTTCATCTTCACGGACGGCCTTCTACAAGAAGAACAACCGATGGACCGAAGGATTGATCTCAGCAGCTAAGGCTGTGGCCACGTCGACGAACACTCTCATTGAGACGGCGGATGGAGTCATTAATGGACGCAATAGCCCTGAACAGTTGATCGTGGCATCGAACGATGTCGCAGCCAGCACAGCACAGCTTGTTGCGGCAAGCAGAGTCAAGGCTTCGTTCATGTCCAAGACACAAGATCGGCTGGAGCAGGCCTCGCGGGCTGTGGGCTCGGCTTGTCGTGCACTGGTCAGACAGGTGCAGGACATTATCAAGCAAAAGCAACGAGATGATGGCGATAATGTGGATTATGCTTCGCTGAGCGGGCATGAATTCAAGGTGCGGGAGATGGAGCAGCAGGTATGGTTTATTCTTCTTCTTGTTTTGTGATGTTAGCATGCTAACCTAACTGTCTACAGGTTGAGATTCTTCAGCTGAGAAATGCGCTTGACGCTGCGAACGGGCGGTTGAGTGAGATGCGTAAGATCTCCTACCGGGAAGATTAAGCTTGCGGAGGGCTTCATGAGCATTGAGTATTGAGCGATGGGCAAGGGCAAGGGCAAGGGCAAGCGATTGTTGAGACTTCTCGGGTTGGGTCAAGCAAGCGACGGACCGGCAAATGTACATTTGTGTTTGTGAGAGAGGCGATGGCATGGCAGAGGTCGCTGTGGGAATGGCGCGTGCTTGTACTCAGATAGCTGAATATGCTGCCATGATGAATGGTAGCGCAGGCCTCGACTCCATACTCGTGCCACGAATGGAGCCAGTCACCATACGAGTTGTGCTGGTGTTTCGGTATGTGCTCATTTGTTCCACGATGTGGTGTTTTATCCTCTCTCTTTCATGGTCGTCGACCTATGCCAACGATCAGATCGGATGTGAGGGCGTGAGCCAGTCTGCGGTGGGATGACCGGTCTGGGATAACGCGAGAGGAGCTAATTGTCAGTATGGTTCTGCGCAAAAGCGGGCACGAGAGTGCGAACGGGAGCCATGTTCATGCACGCCGGATGGTCATGGCATGCTTTCTGCGGGAGTGTTCGTGGATTTTCACCTGTGGCTACACCTGCGCTTTGTTTGGTCAGTGGTAGAGGGCGATTTGGATGCTCGCTCAACACGAGTTCGACGCTGCAATCGTAGGAAAGTCTTCTATGGCAGGAGCACGGCGAGGGAAAAGTAGGCAGTCGATGCTCGACAGTTGCTGCAGTGCTTTTCCAGGAAGGTGGTACTATGCGGACAACTTGCAGGACCGGTGCTGGAGGACTGTGGTGGATTGTTCTGATTTGTTCGCTTACCGCCGATGATGACGAGCTTTGTCAACACTGCAGACGCGCCGATGGAAAATGGGGAAAGAGCTGATATGTAACAAGGTTGACGCTATGTTTGCTGCTCAATTCCAACTTCAAAGCTCAAGCCCTATTTCCAGTTTTCCAGTTTCTCAGTGGCTAATTACATTAAGACCTCAGTCTCTTTGACTGGGTATGTTCAACTCCTTGCTTCAAGAAAAAGCCCATTTTGTGTGTTCCGGCATCATGGTCTTTTGAGTATGGATGCATCTGCAGTCCTGTGACTGAGGTTCTCGACTCCTGCCATGACGAAAGCCCTTGTTCTGTATGCCAATACCATGATCCCGAATGTGTCTGCTTATCAATTCCATGATTGACCTTCCGAATCCTTTGCCCCGGCATTGCACTCTGACAACGAGCCAATGCCATGAAATCCCCAAGTATCCCTGCATGTGAATCCGTGGACCAAGATTCGCAGATGATGAAAGTCGTTCTTCTGCGCCACAATGCCATGATTCCAAGTTTCTGTGCACATCGGAGGTTTGTACGATGTATGTTCAATGCCTTCAGGCGTCGAAGTTGATGAGTTCGCTCAAGTCGAGGTTGAATGGATCGAAGTCGTCCTGGATGACACGGGGATCGAATCCAAGAATTGGTGGAGAAACGTCCGGGTGAAAGTGAAGTGCAAGGGAGTTACTTTCGAAAGCATCTTGTTGTTCAGCTGTGACTGCTGCGACTGAGAGGTAGGCATTGCTGTTGATGATTGCATCCATGGATAGTTCATTATTCTCCTCATGTTCACACACAGGGCCATCGACATTTCCATCATCAGATGGTTCTGGGGTAGTCTCGATGCTGCTTGGCTGCGTGGTCATGGTGGTTGTCTGCGGAAGAGTGTTAGCCTCACATCACAGATGTATGTATCACGACCTACCGATTGTGGAGTGACGGCCAAAGTGAGAGTACCGCATGTGGAAGGAGGGGTCTGATCAGCAGGAGGCAAAACGTCCATCAAGCCTTCGTCACGAAGCACTTGCATGAGATCCCGGCGATTGGCTCTGGGCAAGAGACCTTGATCGTAGCATTGTCCGACAATATCTTCCAATGACAAGTTTGTTTGTGGTGGATATTCAGCAGCAAGGATGTCGGCGTTGAAAGCAGGATTTCGGAACAGGACTGGCTCTCCAGCAGCCTCGCTCGACAGAGTCCATCCCATCTTCGAGAGGTACTTGTCGGCTGGTATGATTGGAAGCAATGGGATTGCGATGGAGAGGAATTTGTCGACTGGTAAGGTCTCTTGATGATGGTCTCTCAGATCAGAGTACGCGCTGCCGAGAAGTGCCCAAATGCTATGCTTGCTCTCTTGACCCCACATTTGGCGCATCAAGCCGGATTTCTGCTTTTGAGGAAGGCCTTTGAAGATAGGGCTGTAGTATGCTGGGAAGAGATATCAGCATCGCTGCACACTCGTCCGCTGGAAGCTGCAACTTACTTCGGTATGTTATGAAAGCATTCAGTGGACGCTTCTGCTTGAAACGAGCGACAACTGCCTTGCGGCGTTGAGCGCGTGCGAACTTGCGTTCCGAGGCGGAAGTGGATGCCACGCTCACATCATCGCCGCTACTCATGTTTGCCACACTTGTCTTGAGCTCGGCAGCAAGAGCAAGCGAGCCGCTCAACGCTGACAACTGCTCAGAGGACAGGCTGTTGAACAAGGCAGCGAAGGCGGACGGGAAGGCGTTGCTCGCGGCCATCTTGAGTGCACGGACTTGCCAACAAAGAGTGGAATGTGAGTGAGTCAATTGTCTCAGTGTGAAGAAGTTGAGGATGGGATGATGATGGAAACGAAATTCGATTTTGCAAGAAGAGAATTGTAAAGGACAAGTGAACTCCCAGCCTCTGTGTTCTCTCACCGCCCGAATTGTCACTCTTGGCTGAATCTCACATCGAATACTGCCTCACCCTCGACTTCTTGCTATTGTTCTCCACTACTAGTTGCGGGAACAATAGTATGCTTCACCATGAGGCTGGTCGAGTCGCAATTTCAGTTGCTTGGCTGCACCAAACGCAATTACGAGCCGACTACATCTGGTCGAACATAGCCATCTGATTGTTGGAGCAGCATTGATGAGCGACAGGTCGACCAAGTGCATGCACAAGAACGCCTGACACCATGGCTGAACCAGAAAATAACAACGGCGACAAGGCCAATACTAGCAGCAAGATCTCGGAGGTAGAGGTGAAACATCGTGGAGTCATCGACGGTGAGATTCATTTCCAATTGCTCAAGGCTTGCATGACTGAACATGTGGCAGGTGAGGGAAAGGTTGTGGCTCCTTGCAGCGAGGACTATCTTGTCTCCCTTGTCCTCGAGATCCTTCGTGCCAGAGCATATCCACTCGTAAAGCTCGTCCGAACACACGACATGCCGGCTCAAGTACGACGTCTACAATTCATATCCACAGAAGTGCGAAGATTGATCCGTTCTCCTGCACTGTTCCCATCACTTTCGGTTCGAGCAAGATTCTCAGCACTTCTTGCGTCCGACGCAAATTTGCAATTCGCTCAGTCAGTCAAAGAACTCCTGCTCCACGACGTTGTCGGAGAGCTCGACCAGTTTGAACGTGACAATTTTACACGCCCAACATACCAGAAAGACAGCAAGGGCTGGGAGAATTTCTATCTGAACATGGCGCCAGGAGCACCTACAAAACAACCAATTCTCAAAACTACCCCGCTGTCGAGTTATCAGTCTGTCCCGATTGTTGGCATGAGGATCATCGGTGATTTCTGCAGGGAAGACCGGCTGCTCCGTCAATGGGTTAGAGAGACTACAGTACCAGTGGATGTGAAACCTGCAGCGACGACGAGATTGCTCAACTTGGACAAGCCAGACGAACAAGAGCCAAACCCAAAACATATGCTTCGGCAGGAGTCTGAGGATGTGTCCATCCGACCGAACCCATTCGGCGAAGACCGCAAGCTGCGTCTTGGACTTCCGAATCATGGACCCGAACCACTGGAGGACTTTACCCCCTTCCTAGGTCGTCTCGAGGCTCCTCCTCTGCCACAAAATGTGCAACCAGCCACCCTGAACAATCCAGAGGTATTGCCAATTCTATCAGTGCGGTCCTGGCATGTTCCAACGAAGCGCATCGAGCTGCGATTTCATAATTGAAGGTGGGCGCCATCCGAACTTCCAGCTCTTCAGCATCCTCAAATCAGGGCTAACATCACACCTGAACCATCCCAGACATCAACGTTGCGACAACATATCTCCCATTGAGCCCGGTGTTCGCAGCCAGCTCGAGAGGGACTACACGATCCAGATGGCGCCGAACCAGTACGTTGTGCTATCCAATATCATGTTTGCTTTAGGTTAAAAGCCGTACGAGGATATCCAGCTATGCCGCAATCGCGAATGCCTTCATGGACAGCCTCATTGACTGGGACGGAATCCGCGATGATGCTGCCATCCTTCGTGCCAGTACTGAAGAGGACATTGCAGAAGCTGCTGGTGCTGAACAGGGAGACTCTGTCGTTGCCTTTGACAATGATGGTGAAGCAGTCAAATTCCAACAAGAACTCGAACGTGTCCTTTGGATGCTTGCGTAAACCTGCAATTGCTTCGGCGGCAATGCATGACACGTCGTCATTGCACTTCATACAAATGCACTTCATGATGCTCAACAAGGTATCTCATGGACCTTATCAAGACTCAACATTGTCACAATCCTGATACAAGCCATGACGCTTGGGTCAGAAACCGAATCGTCACACTGAAATGGTGAACATGGTGAAGAAGAGGGTCGACAGTAAGGAAGGCCTTACACAACATCGAGGGCTACAAATATTGGCGCTCCTGCTTGCTGCCTGGTTATCATCAAATGAGGGCAATGGGACGCATTGGCATCAGGAAAGATGCAAACTGGGCTGGAGGGAGAGATACATGGCCGGTGTCAATAATCAAAAGCATGGAACTTGAGTTCTGTACATGCTCATGAGTCCAACGCTAATACCCATGCGACAGTTGGACTGCTTAGTATTGTCTTTTCCATAGAAGAAAATGAAAATGTGTTTGTCCTTAGTTGGACGAACCACCAAAACCCTTGATGTTCGCTCTTGTCATTTACACTTCCTTGCATACATCTGCCTTGTAGTTCTGGCTGATCTGAAGCCATGGCCCGCGTGGGTGTCATCCCATCCCCCATGCCGGATGTTTTCGTCCTGCGACTGGTGACCACAGACCAGGCACACTTGGGGGACCCAAATTCACGTTCGCAGGAGCCATCGCACCAGTCGTATCACGATGCTAGGCAGGAGTGCGAGGCTTTAGAGGCCCGAGTTTGTACATCTGACATACAGAGTTGTTTTCCAGTCATTGATGATCACATCTGCCCCTCGTAGGAGATAGTACGAATACGAGAATATAAATATACGCTTTGGGGCACCTAACATCGTTTTACCATCACACTTCCCCAAACTGCCACAACCTGCGTCAGTGGCTTCTTCAAATACAACAGGGCCAATGGAGGTTTGCAGAAAGAGCGTGCATGACCGGGTTTGGTGGGCGACAAGTTGGAAGAGAAACAAATAACGAACACTGCATGCAACGACCACGAGGGCGACAAGACGTGTGGTGATAGGGCACGAAAAAACGGCCAAAAGCCCTCATCCCAGCTAGACGAGGGGTTTCTTTTGTCCTTGCAGCATGCCCTGAACCTGGTCACCCTCCATCTACGATCAAGCTCCGCTAGATGAGAATATAAGATGGAAGAAACCGTGCAAAGTTCGGTAGATTCGGTATGTCTAGCTGAGTACGCTCTACACGCAGCGTCAAAAAACCTCCACGAGGAGAACTTCATCAAGACCTTGTTGATCCTCCCTTGACATTGGATTACCCCAGCACAACCACCCCATAATGTCATCCCCCGAACAAAGTGACAAAGCCAGGAGACCCTCCCTCTTCAAGCGATTAGGCAACAAATTGAACCCGACCACCGAAGAACAAGACTCTGCTTCTACCATGTCCGGAGCGACGTTGGTTCAGCCAACGACATCGACTGGTCCAAACATGTCCGGGGAAGAGGAGGCCTCGCTCGGCGACCTCATGACCAGGCTGCCGAACTGCCCCCAGAGGAGTTCAAGATTCATCTGGCACGGTACAAGGCTGAAGCTGAGGCAAGGCAAGAGCAGCAATCGCGGTCAAAGTCTTGGTCGTATTCGAAGGAGTTCTTGAGTAATGAAAAGATGTGATTCGGCTGGTCAGAAGACATGGAGCATGAAGATGAGGACATCCGTGAGGCTGGAATACAGCTTGGAAGGACAGTTCGCGGTGCACGATGGTGGTTGTGAGTGTGGTTTGTGATCTATGGCTTTGGCATATGGCCCTGAGGAGGCGACCAAGCAGAGCAGAGGCGCATCGCCCCAGCGTATGGAAGTAGAACATTGTTCAGCCCCAAGCGAATCTTGCACCATATCCATCACGAGCATGTGCCTGATTGCTCGGTGAGTGTCGGCCGTCGAGGAAGCTTCGTGTGCTTCATTCTCTTGTATGCCCTCAAGCAGTATTGGATGTTTTGTTGGCGCAGAGCTCACTCCGGCAGTCCGACGGTAGCACCATTGGAGCATGACGGCCCCTTGACACCTCCGTCTGCTCATGAATGATATTCGTTTGTGCGTCAGCCTCTTGTATCATGCGTCATCCTGGATCAGGTGTACGTGCATCCCAATCGCTTGCCCAGATAAATGTACCGCATCGCCATTGCGATCCTTTTTCCTGTTTTCCACTTGGTCCTAAGGGTCGATTACACATCCAGAAGGACCGACCACAATTGATGCCTGGTTTCTTCGTGAGCATTGTTTTGCATGGTTCATCATGCTCGCATTTCGGAGCGACTGGTCTTGAGAACAGCTTGCCCCAGGTCTGTTTCGTTGCGAAATTAGCGGCTTCGTCTTCGGGTAACTGCTTATTTGGGGATACTGCCTCCATGGGGGGTGCGTCGTCAACCTGGGGGACTTCATCTACAATTGCTGTCGGACCCGATGCTGCCGGCGCTTTGGCGGAAAAGAACCCCTTCAAAGTTCGCTGACCCTTACCATTGGGAGATGCTGGTGTTGCGGTCTTGGCTTTCTTGACTGGTGGAAAAGGATCCGACCTGTGCGGACGCTTCCCATTGACCGCTTTTGAGACGGTCGACGTAGTTGAAACTGTCATTGAAAGGGCAGGGTCCTCATCATTCTGCGTTGCAGTTGTGGCTTCGACTGTGGATGCGGATGGTAGTGGTGGCGGCGGGAGACCGCTTTCGCCAATTTCGCTCATGGTGCTCTTCGACTTGAGCAAGGACGGCTTGCGGGTAAACATGTCTCGAATGTTCTGTCTCTTGTCGAACTCTTTGATGAGTTTGCCAGACATAGGCAGCAGACATTTGGTCGACCAAGGCTCTTTGCGCACGCCGTCCTCGTACATTCCTGGAGGATTGACGATGTCCAATATGTGTTTCTCGACCCCGTCCACCAGTACCTTGTCTTTGAACACAGCATAGACAGGGCAATGGTCTGAGCCCATGAGACCCTCCTGAATGTTCGCATCGCTGAACCATTCCTTCATATCATGGCTGCAAATGACATAGTCAATCCTTGCACCATAGTTGCCTGGTCGAGCATTCACTTTGGTCTCCCAGCATGTGTACATGCCCTTGCGGTCTTGATGGAATGCGCGGCAGATGTCCCATAAGATCGATGTTTCTCTTCCTTCGTCTCTTTGTCCGTGGACTTTTCCGCCTACAAGCAGCTGGTTCAGCATCCTCCTGGCGGGTGTAGATATCCACTCTATGGGATCAAGACCATTCTTTCTCATGCTTTCTTCCGATGCAGCAGTATCGATCTCTTCACGCGAGATGTTGAGGTCTCCCGTCCATACCACTCTCTTTCCTGCTCTTTCAAGGTTTCGTATTCTGGCATCCAACACGCGCAGGAAGCTTGTGCGAAAGTGCGTTCGTGTCTCATCTCTTTCTGCAGGACAGTAGGTGCCGATGAGGACAAAGGCAGGGAATTCCAGAATGACACATCTACCTTCGGCGTCGAGTGTAGCGGGGTCAAAATCGGCTCCTGAGAGCTGTTCTGCATTCGGGTAGCCACCTATTTGTTCTTCGTCTGGTAGATCCCGGAAGCTGGTAGAAGTATTCGGAGGAGTGAGGATCCCGGTAATGCCTTCTTCTGCTCGAATGGGGGCGCAGGTAGCGTTCTTCGTGTAGATGACTACTCCAGAGTAGCCTATGACAATTAGCAAATCAAGTCGCCAGTAAAATCCCTTCTCGTCCATACCTTTCTTGTGTTTTGGGAGACTCCAGTAGTTGTCCCAGCCAGGCACAAGGACCATATCATCTCGGAGATCTTTTCTTTGTATTTTTGTCTCTTGAAACACAACTATGTCCGCCTCGAGGATGTCAAACATGCCCTCAAAAGTTCGTTTATCTCTCCATGGTTGGTACCCGAAAGGATTGCGGATGCCGTTGACATTCCAGGTTACGATTCGGAGGCCCATTGCTGGCTAAGGAAAACGCCGTCGCTTCATGGTTCGGGAAGGAGAACTGCCACGTCAGGAGGGTGGTACAAAGGACTGCAACAAGTGGCCCAAGTAAGAGGGAATGAGGTTAGAACACAATTTGTATGATTGAACCCGAACCGTGGCATAAATACCCAACGCGCGCGGGCTGATCGCGTGGTCACGAACTCTGACCGCGATGAATGTCGTAATCAATCCAACGGGCGTCGACCGGCGACGAGGTGCAGGTGTACTGCGCGTGTCCACAACAGTGACGTAACAAGTGTCAAGGTGTTCTCCAGGCAAAAAGACTTTGTGGAGGTTGGCCAGGTCTACATCTTCATTTCCATGGCACGAACTTTCATATTCACAGCTCCAATTTGACAAAAGTGTCTTTAATTCAAGTCCATCCTTTTGACAAGCCTTTGCAGCTTTGATTGAACTGTGAATCTTGCATTGAAGCGACTGGAATCACATTGCGCTTCCCCTTTGACCTGGTATCTTTCATCACGGTACCTGCCTGCCTGGATTGCCCCGCCACAACCCAAGTGGCTGTGCGCGACTTACGTTTCTCGTTTCAAAGGACGTCAAATTCATCAACCTCGTGATCAGTTGCACGTCCTCACGATTAACGAGTCGATGTATCTTATGTTGCCGCTACGCAAATAATCTACGATAATCCACCCCGGCCTGGGTAACGGCCAACACCGGACAAGATGTTGGAAAGTTTGGTAGCCAACCTTCTCAACCGCTTTCTGGGTATGTACGTCAAGAATTTCGACCCAAAGCAACTCAATGTCGGTATCTGGTCCGGAGACGTCAAGCTGCGAAACCTTGAACTCAAGCGTGAGGCGCTCGATCAGCTCCATCTGCCGATCAATGTGGTGGAGGGTCGACTGGGCGAGCTGACACTGTCGATACCCTGGTCAAATCTCCGAGGCAAGCCTGTACGAGTCAACATTGAAGACGTCTTTCTTCTTGCTGCGCCCAAGGAGGAGGATGACTACGATGCCGAGGAGGAGGAGAAACGCAACGTAGCTGTCAAGCTCGAAAAGCTCGAGGGCGCCGAGTTGTTGAAGGAACGGAACACGGAGGCCATGAGCCCTGAGGAGGCACAGAAGAACCAAAGCTTCACGCAGAGTGTGGTAACCGCGATTGTGGACAACCTCCAGGTCAGCATCAAAAACATCCACGTTCGATATGAGGATTCTATAGCTACTCCTGGCCATCCCTTCGCGGTGGGACTCACACTTAAAGAAATGAGCGCTGTGAGTACAGACTCTGACTGGCGTCCAACATTCATACAATCCACATCGGGAACGACCCACAAGCTTGCAGTCCTCAATTCTCTGGCTCTGTACTGGAACAGCGATGCCGATTTGTTCGGGACTGGAAAAGGTGGCGACGTTGGTGCAGACGCGCAAGAGATTGACAAAGACGAAATGATACGGCGTTTCAGGGATGGCATCGAGAATACTGGTAACTCCCAATACCTTCTTAAACCAGTCAGCGGACGAGCCGGAATTGAAATCGATAAAACTGGTAAGACGGACAAGCCGAAGATGAAAGCACGGCTACTGTTCCAAGAGCTTGGATTTATCCTCGACGAAGACCAATACCGCGATGCCTTGATGCTTGTCGATCTCATGCATTATTTCATTCGCCATCACCAGTACACAAAAGATCAGCCGAAGAAGAGTCCCAAAGAAGATCCGAGAGCCTGGGTCAAATTTGCGGGAAACGCCGTTCTTGACAAGATTAAAGACCGCAACCGCAAATGGACATGGGATTACTTCAAAGAGCGAAGAGACACACGCTTGCGCTATATTGAACTCTTCAAGAAGAAGAAGAAAGAGCAGAAAATGACCGAGCCGGAAACTAAAGAATTGAACGACCTGGAATTCAAGCTGAGTTATGAAGATTTGCGTTTTTGGCGGTCGCTAGCCCGTAGTCAGCTACGCAAGGAAAACGTTGGAGTCAAGAAGCCTGCGAAAAAGCAGACTTGGGGCCAATGGGCGTGGGGCTCCAAACCATCAGCTGCGCCTGCCGACGGCGACGAATCCGGCATGACGGAGGAACAGCGCAAGGAACTCTATAAAGCAATAGACTGGGATGAGAAGAAGGCAATCGCGGAAAGCGTCGATTTACCCCGGGAAACAATCAAGTTGCAAGTCGAGTCGAGCCTGAAGACCGGCAGTTTCACGTTGAAGCGAGATCCTCATGGCAAAGCAAACGAGATTCTCAAGCTGGTCTTTGACGATTTCCGAGTCAAAGCGCTGCAACGTCCGGACTCGCTGTTGGCTGACCTAGCGCTGGGCGGATTCCGTGTCTACGATGGCACCACGGAGGGAAGTCTCTTCCCACAGATCGTCAAAGTCAAGGGCGCGGAAGAGCAATCTAAGGACGATGCAAAAGGGGATGACGGAGCAGATAGCCTCGAGGACAACACTGATGCGACTGAAGAAGCCTCCGAGAAACAAGATGCCGAAAACACCCTGTTCCACTTGGTTTTCGAGAATAACCCTCTTGACGAAAGCGCTGACACCAAAGTCATGCTGAAGTTGAAGAGTCTCGAATTCATTCACAACCCGAAATTTGTCGTGGAGATAGCGAAGTTCTTCAAGCCTCCGGAACGGCAAATGGAGTCGATTGGTGCTTTACTAGAGTCCGCCGGGGCAACTGTCGAGGAACTTCGACAGCAGACTCGAGCCGGCCTTGAATTTGCCTTGGCAGAACACAAGACCATCAACGCGAACGTGGATATCCAAGCTCCAATCTTCATCATCCCTGAAAGCATCACGGAAGAGAGCACACTCTGCATGATTCTTGATGCTGGTCACGTAAGCCTCAACAGCGAGCTCGTTGACAAGGAAACCATGCAAGACATACATTCCAAGGAGAAACAAAAATACACCGAGGAGGACTTTAAACAGCTCGAGGGTCTGATGTACGATAAATTCCACCTCAAGCTCGACTCCACGCAGGTGTTGATCGGACCCGGTATTGAAGCTACTAGGGCGCAACTTGAACGTCAGGACGATTCTCAGAACATGCACATTATCGACCGGATAAACATGGCTTTCCTCATCGAAAGCTCCATCGTTCCAAAAGCAACCGATATCACGAAGATGCGTATCTCTGGCACTCTGCCAGTTCTTCACGCTTCTATATCGGACAAGAAATACAAGAATCTCATGAGACTGTTAGAGGTCGCCATCCCGAAGTTCGAAGATTCAGGAGAAAAGCCTCATGAAACAGCACCGAAAGCCATCGAGGCCCCCACCCAGGCAGAGGATCCTCGAGCCAAGAGGAAATCTGTGCAACTTCTCGAAGCGAAGGATCTGCCGGTCATTGATGCCGAGTCAGATAACGAAGATGCACCATCCAAAGAGGTTTCTAAACCTAAGAAACCGGATACTCCTGATACTCCTGCCAATATCCATCAGCGTAATTTTGAGCTCAACTTCACAGTTGAAAAGCTACAGGCGTCTCTCTACAAAGCTGATCCGGAGGGCAAGAAGCCAGATCAGCTTTTGGTGGAGCTCGTCGTGGAACACTTCTTCTTCGATTTCTACCTGCGACCGTACGATATGGTTGCCGAGGTTCAGTTGCGCTCTTTGACCGTTGATGACCACATCGAAGAAGAACCGTTGCCGGAGTTCAAGCAGATCATCTCGTCGAAAGGCTTCCAGGCCGAGGAAGGCAAGGACTTGCTCAATGTCAAATTCGTGAAAGTCAATCCAGAATCGCCGGAGTTCAAATCTACTTATGAGGAGATCGCTACAAATCTCGACGTGTCTATGTCAACAATCAATGTCATTGTAACAAGAAGGACGCTTCTGACATTGCTCGATTTCGTGCTTACAACCTTTGCCGCACCCCCGGGTCAGGACCAAGCTCAAATTGATGACAAAGAACACACCGACGTGGCCGAAGAGGAATCTGCGCCTCAGCCGGAACAAAAACAGCAAGACAAGATCAGGATCAAGGCTACCTTGACCAGTATAGCCCTTATCTTGAACAATGATGGGGTCCGCCTTGCCACATTATCGCTAAATTCTGGTGACGTTGGCGTGTTCCTCGATGCTGGCACCATGCAAATCAAAGCAAGGCTGGGCAGTCTATCCTTGGTTGATGATGTCAATCAGGGAGCGCCCGAGGACTCACCCCTGCGCCGCCTGATTGCAATTGAGGGGGATAACCTTGCAGACTTCAAGTACCAGACCTTCGATTCGTCTCGAGAGGACTATCCTGGGTATGATTCCGGCATTTACTTGCGCTCCGGTTCAATCAAGATCAATTTCTTGGAAGAGCCCCTGCGAAAGATCATGGAGTTCGGCGTCAAGTTCGGCAAAATGCAAGCAATCTTCAATGCTGCGAGACAAGCAGCAGCAGAACAGGCTACTCAGGTACAGCAGAGCGCACAGAAGATGCATTTCGACATTCTGGTGTCCACGCCCATCGTGGTCTTCCCAAGGGCCATGGTGGATGAAAGGCCTCGCGACTTGCTGACTGCTTATCTTGGTGAGATATATGCCAACAATAAATTCGTTGGAGTCCAAGGACAGGAGGGTGGACCCCTTGTGAACAAGTTGTCAGCCGGCGTAAGACACATCCGCTTGACAACTGAATTCCACTATGATGATGGACAGTCCCAGGAATTGGAGATGATCGACGCTGTCGATCTGGAATTCAAAATCAGATATCTCGAACATCAAGCCGGCCTGGAAAGACCAGATCTAGAAATTGACGGCTCGATGTCTCCCATCAACCTCCGGGTATCTCAGACCCAGTTCAAACTCCTGATGGAGCTTTCCAAGACCATCCCGGCAGCTTTCGCGACCGAAGATGAGTCCGAGGAGGAAATTGCTGAAGAGCTACCAGCTTCCACCGCCGAACCTGCCAAAGCCATCCAGCAGGAAGAAACCTCGGATTCCACCGAGCTTACTCATCAAGGTCCAGAACTCGGATCCAGTGACGAGACTTGGACGAAGCTGAATCTCGTATTCAAAGCCCCAATGCTCAGTCTTGAGCTCATGCTAGCAGAGGAGGATGAGCCGCTAGAAAATTTCGAGGCAGCCAGCATTTCCAAGTTCTCGCTGAACGAGACGCATGTCAAACTGCGTATGGTCAGTGATGGTGCTATGGAGGCCGAGCTACTCATTCACTCATTCACAATCCGCGATAGCAGAAAGAAAGAGACCAACAAATTCCGGAAGATAATGTCCTTGATCAACACCGACGTACAACAACAATTCATGGCCAGCGTATCAATATCGGGTGGCCAAGACAAGCACATGATTGTCATGTTTACGATCGACAGCCCTCGCATTATCGTTGCTCTGGACTATGTTTTCGCTCTCCAGGCTTTCGCCAATTCAGCGTTCCAATCCGATGATCCTCCCCCAATTGCAGAAGTGGAAGACTTGACTGAGGATGGCAGCGATAGTCCAGCAGAGGAAAATGATCAGAGACAGCTTACAACAACTGATGACGAATCGAACTCTGCTGGCTCAATGAGCATGTCATTCAGAATCAATGTGGTGGACGCTCAGATCATCTTGATCGCCAATCCCACCATCTCCAACAGCGAAGCCATTGTTCTTGGTACGAAGGAAGTCCTTGTCAGCAAACAAAATGCAACAACATTGCAAGTCTCAAAGGTCGGCATGTTTCTATGTCGTATGGACAAGTTTGAAACCAGCCGTCTGAGAATCCTTGATGATTTCAGCATTCACATGTCCATGGAGAACCGAAGTCAAGGCAAAGATTCTTCCATGACCTCCATCAGCATTGAAGTCGAGCCGCTTGTGCTTCGACTCTCCCTACGCGACATTCTCCTCGCCATGCAAATTGTGAGCAAGGCGTCTTCTACACTTCCGGAGCCCAAGGCGCACCAAGACACAGAACCGAAGAAACTGAAGGAGGTGAAGCAGTCCACCAAAGCTCCATCCATCAAACGCAAATCAATTGCAGGGAAGACAATGACGACAGCGCACAAGAGTACCCGGTCGAAGTCTGTGTCGAAACCTGACGGAGCACAGCAGGCGGCCAAAAAGTCCGTGGTCATGAGCAGAGAAGAGATGATTGCCTCGGTCGATGGTATAAGGGTCATCCTCATCGGTGATCTGCACGAACTTCCGTTGTTGGATTGGAGTGTCAAGAAGTTCCAAGTTGATGTTCAGAATTGGTCGAATGCAAGGACAGGAGACGCCAAATTTGACACTTTCATCAATGTGTACAATTTCTCGAAATCAGCATGGGAGCCTTTGATCGAACCATGGAAGTTTGGTTTTCACATGTCCAAGGAACTACACCCTGAAGTAATGTCAATGGAGCTGTATTCGCACAAAAACATGGAGCTTACAGTAACCTCGGCGACGATAGCTCTGGCTTCAAAGTCATTCAATTTCTTGTCGACTGATGAAGACATCCTCTCGAAACCAAGAGTGGCGGATTCACCATATCGAATCCGCAACTACACAGGTTTCGATCTCAGTGTTTGGGCGGATGAGAAGAGCGACAGTGCATCTGCAGCCAAGTTGAGCGATGGAGAAGAATATGCCTGGCGCTTCGAGGACGCTACGTCGATGCGTGAAAGCCTCACCCCAGAAGGCAATGCCGGTCTTGTTGGGGTCAAGCTGGAGGGAAGTGGATTTGATAGTGTCACTCGCATACCTGTCATACGTGAAGGAGAAACGTTATACAACCTCAAACCACGCAAAGACAGCATCCAGCACCGCATGCTGGTCGAGATCCGACTGGGATCTGACAATGTCAAGTACATCACCTTCCGGTCCCCACTGCTGGTCGAGAACAAAACTCAAATACCGATTGAGGTCGGTGTGTACAGTCCAGAGGAGGGCAATCTTCTCAAAATTGAGAAAGTGGCTCCTGGTGATGCCAAACCGGCACCTGTTGGAGCGGCTTTCGTCCACTCCCTGGTGGTCAGACCGGACCAAGGATTCGGCTACGGATGGTCCAATGAGCGTTTGTTCTGGAAAGACCTTCTGAAGAGGTCTACAAGAACGCTTACTTGTCAGACTGAAGGACGCGATGAATCACCTCCATTTTTCTTCCAGATGCATGCCTCTTATGATCGGCAGGATCCCATGACGAAAGTTTATCCGTATATGCGGATACAAATATCGGCCCCTGTGGAAGTTCAAAATCTCCTTCCTTACGACTTCAAGTACCGCATTTACGACAAGAACACGAAGAAGGACTGGACCAACTTCCTGCGAAAAGGAGGAGTCAGCCCTGTTCATGTGGTTGAATTGTCTCACCTGCTCCTTCTCAGCGTGGAAATTGAGGATACTCCCTTCAAGCAGAGTGACTTCGCCATAATCAACAGCAACACGCAGGAAGAATTCCGCCGTGAGAAGGCTTTGGTAATGAAGGATGAGAACGGAGCACAACTCCGGCTCAAACTTCATTACACTAACATTAAAGAAAGCGGAGGTGCATTCAAAGTTTCAATCTACAGTCCCTATGTCTTACTGAATAAGACTGGACTTGACATGAGCGTTCAAAGTAAAGCATTTTTTGGACAATCGAAGACGGCGGCAGCGCAAGGCGCACGTACCAGTTCGGGTCACGGAAAAGCCCTCCCTATGCTCTACTCTTACGGAACCGATGACCGCAAGAATCGGTCTCTTCTGAAGATTGGAGACTCCAGCTGGAGCAAGCCGCAGAGTTTCGATGCTATCGGCAGCGCTTATGAAGTTGTGCTGCCATCTGCCAAGGGCCAATCCGAACTTCACGTAGGTGTGTCTGTTACGGAGGGAGAAGGCAAGTACAGCTTGAGCAAGGTTGTCACGATCGCCCCTCGTTTCATGCTCAAGAACAAGATAGGTGAGGATATTGAACTGCGCGAGCCTGGCTCATCGGATGTCATCAAGATGGACAACAACGCACTCGTCCCACTATACTTCGTGCGACAGACCCCAGAGAAACAGCTTTGCCTCTGCTTCCCCGGTGTCAACAACCAGTGGTCATCTCCATTCGACCTGGCCAATGTTGGCATGACCCATATCAAGTTAGCCAAACACGGTCAGAGACAGAAGCTCATCCGGGTTGAGATCATCCTGGAAGACGCAACACTGTTCTTACACTTCAGCGTTGAGACGAAGCACTGGCCATTTTCGATGCGGAACGAGAGCGACACCGAGTTCTTGTTCTTCCAGGCCAATCCAAATGTCGCAGAAGATGACGAGGAAGACCGTGGTAGCGGCTGGAAGCCTATTCGGTATAAGTTACCACCCAGAAGCATCATGCCTTATGCCTGGGATTATCCAGCCTCGAAGAACAAAGAACTCGTCCTTACTGCAAAAGGCCGCGAAAGATATGTCAAGTTGATGGAAATAGGCAACTTGATACCAATCAAGTTACCTCCGGACCAGCCTGGTGGAAACATGAAGGTGATCGACGTCAACATTGTGGCAGAGGGACCAACGCAGACCCTAGTGCTCTCCAACTACAAGCCATCAAAGTCGCTCTATCGTCAGAAGACAAATGCGACCACAGGATCACAGACAAGCCTAAGCCAAGGGTTTGAGGTCAAGCAAATCGAGTCAGAAATCAACTTCAAGGCCGAACTTCGCCTCGCCGGTATTGGTATCTCTTTGGTGAACACCAAACTGAGAGAGCTTGTGTATCTCACTTTCCGAGAGATCGAGTTCAAGTATGGTGACTCGAAACTATATCAGACACTAAACGCTACGGTCAAGTGGATTCAAATCGACAATCAGCTCTACGGCGGCATCTTCCCGATCCTGCTCTATCCAAGCGTGGTGCCAAAGACTGGAAAGGAAATGGAAACTCATCCTATCTTCCACACTATGGTGACTCGGGTCAAGGATGACTCATACGGCGTGCTATACATCAAATACGCGACTCTTCTCCTTCAGCAGATCACGGTCGAGCTCGATGAAGACTTCATTTTTGCCATGCTTGATTTCGTGAAAGTCCCTGGTGCATCCTGGGCCGAGGAGAAGGAAGGAAAGCTTTGCGACGAGGATCTCGACATCCCGGAACCAACAAGAGAACAGCAAGGCCAAGAAGTCTACTTCGAGCTTCTTCACCTACAGCCGATCCAATTGGACCTTTCCTTTGTCAGAACCGAGCACGTCAATGCCGAAGACAACTTTGTCAACAGTCCACTGATGTTCTTCGTGAACGTTATGACTATGTCCATCGGCAACGTCAACGATGCCCCCATCAAGCTCAACGCACTCATGCTCGAAAATGCAAGGGTGTCTGTTCCAGCGTTGATGGCCAACATTCAGAACCACTACACGCAAGAGGTCTTGCGCCAGATACACATCATTCTAGGATCGGCAGACTTCTTGGGCAATCCAGTTGGCCTGTTCAACAGCGTCAGTTCCGGCGTGGCAGACATCTTCTACGAGCCGTACCAGGGTCTTGTGATGACCGATCGACCTCAAGAGTTAGGTATTGGCATCGCCAAGGGTGCGAGCAGTTTCGTCAAGAAATCTGTTTTCGGATTCAGTGACAGTATGGCGAAATTTACGGGCTCTGTGTCCAAGGGTCTCGCCGCGGCGACCATGGACAAGGAGTTCCAGGATCAGCGACGAATGTCAAGAAATCGGAACCGGCCGAAACATGCGTTGTATGGTGTTACCTCCGGTGGAAATGCCTTTGCGGCAAGCATGGCAAGTGGTATTGGAGGCTTGGCGCGTCATCCACTTGAAGGTGCCGAGAAGGAAGGAGCTTTGGGTTTCGTCAAAGGTGTTGGCAAGGGTTTCTTGGGTCTGGCCACCAAGCCTGCAATCGGTGCTTTTGATCTGGCGTCCAACGTGGCCGAAGGCGTTCGCAACACCACGACGGTGTTCGACCAGGAAGGTTTGGATCGTGTCCGCTTGACACGGTTCATTGGTATGGATGGTATTGTGAGACCTTATGCCCAGCGTGAAGCCCTCGGCCAATTCTGGCTCAAGACCTGTGACGACGGCAAGTACTTCAACGAGGATTACATTGCGCATCTGGAGCTGGAGGGACGCGATATGATGGTCATGATCACATACGACCGCATTCTGATGATTCGGACTAAGAAGCTGAGGATGGAATGGGAGGTCAGGTTGACAGATGTACAGACCATCAGTAAGGAGAGAACTGGTATGAGTATTGGTTTGAAGGGTGGTGCGAATGGACCGTTCATCCCAGTGACGGATGAAGGCAGTAGGAACTGGCTGTACAAGCAGATTGCCATCGGTAAGTTTTGAGTTTCGTTTGACTGAGTGGTGCCAAAGCTAATGTTGACGGCAGCTGTGAATGCTTTCAACGACAAGTACAACGCCAAAGGATGAATGAGACAATGATGACACTGGAACAAAGACGTTTTTTCATTATTGATATTTGCTTCCATTTTCAAGCGGGCAATGGCTTTGGGGCGCTCTCTGTGTGTATGGACCACGCCTGCTTCGCTGCTGCTGGTCGACTTCTGAACCCGATCGAGTTGTATATTCTCTGCCTGTATCAACAGCACACGAGGTACGCAAGTATTGGTTGAGGGGTAATGATAATTCAATTCACTTCGTCCTCGAACCATGGCTGCATCGCAGCACACTCTCATCTACTTGGCGATTTGATTTCTCTCACCGCCAGGCAGTCCAATGTAGGCCATTCCTGATGCAGGCTTCGTGTCACTGATACTTGCATCGTCTTGCACCGTTGTTGTGATGGTGTGGCAGAATTAAGATGCTCGTCACGGCAACTGCGCGACTCTTCCATCCTCTTGCCCCAGCAATGCTCTTGAACGTCAACACGCAACAACATTTGCAGTAGTTGGACCAGTTGCACAGCAACGATCTCAGCAACACTTTGAGCAACATGGCACACAACGTCAATCGCGAAGACCAGAAGGTAAGCCGCCATCCATTCGAGGTGTTGCAAAGGTTGATTGCTAATAATCGCTTGATCAGGTCGTCTCCGGACGTGACGCCAACGGCACCCCCTGGACCCGAAACATTCCTACCGAGGAAGGCGATAAGCCGCACCCACGCAAGTATGTCAAGGTCAGTGTTGAAGATGACGACAAAGAGAACGATGGAAAAGACAAACCTGCCAAATCAGCCAAACCAGCAAGCAAATTGACCATTATGCCCGCCAAAGAACTCGAAGCCATCCGCGTCGAAATGATCGAACAAGCCAAGGAGAATCAGGAACTGCGACACGAGGTGACCATGTTGGAGAATCGCTACGCCAAAGCCTTGTACGACAGACAGTTGTACTGGGAATGCGGAGTGAACTGGGCAAAGCAGGAACTCGCGTGGCGGGCGGAGTTTGCTAGGTTGAACGGACAGGTCAAGATGTTGCAAGGGACGGTGGCGAAGGTGCAGGGGAAGAAGGAGCGAGCTTCTGCTGCCAGTCCTGGAGTGGCCGTTCGTCCTGGAAAGACTGTTGGTAGTGGTAACAATCTCGCTGGTGGCGCTGTCGACCCCGCTGTGACACCAACCCCGGGCAATTGACACTGGGATTCTGCAATTGCTGGGGTGTCCGCCGTGTCACCAACCCCTGGTGGTTGAGACTGGGCCTGGACTGACGAAGGTGCAGCCATGTCTTGGAAATGCCAATTGGAATGCTGTTGGAAAGACTATCCGCTCGAATGATGGTCAACTGGATGGTGAGATGCAGCGAGAACGTCTTTGTCCGGAAATGCGGCACTGAAGAACACGAGTCTCTTCCTTGCTGTTCTCCCTGCATGTTTGGAGGATGTCTTCTGCCGGGTGCTGTCACAGGAGGATGCTCACTAGACGATCAAGTAGCATATCTCCCACTGAAGTTTTGACAAAGCAGAGTATTACATCAACCCACAAAGTGATTGTCTTTTCTGCTTTCCTGCTGAGTAGTCTGAATCTGGAAGTGTTTTGGAGAGAAGAAGGGACCCTGCATGAAGAATACCGCAGAAATCTTCTTGTTGCACGGTCATTCTGTCCAGATCCATCTGCCCCTTTATGGGTCGTCTTGTCTGTTGTTGCTTTCCACAATGTCTGTGTTAGTGATCCACTCAGTTATCTTTTTCAGATTGGTCAGATCCTTATTGTGTGTGACTGCCGGAGCGTCGTTATCGACCCAATCAAGCGAGCCCACGGATTTCCCAAAAAGGTGGTGACGAAACTTCCCGGGCAGCAGCTTCCTTGTTTGGGCTATGCTCGATCCATGCCGACTCTCCTCTGCAGCTGCGGAGGTGTGTTCCCACCCGGTTGATCGTCGGATGAGCACCGAAGTTTCACACTATGGCTTGACGATGCATCGACAAAACGTCTCGTGTCAAAGTCCGTGACCAGGACGGGATGCTGCCAGGATATCTAAACAACGTCCTGGCGAGCAGGCCGGCTTGGGTTTCTGTACGTCGAATCTTGCTCCGAAATCCCTGTACGTGTCACTCACCGTCTGGTGGTGCCTCACTGTGGAGTTTCCATCCGCTTGGCCTGGATTATGCTGCTGATCAAAGCCGTCGATTCTCAATGCCTCAGTGATCAAGCCATGGTGGTGATCAAGGTGGGTTGATTGGCATGGAGGAGCGATGCGAGGCGAGGCCTGCAGGTACATTTTGCGCTGAACATAGAAAGAACGAGAAAATCACCTAAGCCATCTTGATGCTATTGGTTACCGATAGTCTGGTTCGGCCGCTGAGTCCTTTTCGCCGCAGATCTCGTACTGGCTGAAAGGCGAGCGGGATAGCGTTCACCCTAGTCTGTGACAGGTCAGTTGCGTGTGCATGGACGAAGATCCTGCCCGGCAAGGGAGGCCTTTGTCGCTGATCAGGTGTATCGGTTGAACCGGCCATGGATCATGACGGCCCTGCTCGGACCGGAGGGTACCGATTTCCAAAGATCTCTTCACGGATTGACATGACTCTTCAGCTCGACCTCCGTAAGGAGTAGTGAGGGTAGTGGTTCTGGCAAGCCACCTCACATCACCCCCCAATCATATGATTCGCCGGTATACTCTGCCGTTACGCAGATTGCATGTAGGGCTCTGGCATTGCCTTGAACTGTCAACAGACTGGGTCTTCGAAGCCGGACGTTTAAAAAGCATTCTTCCGTGTCATGAGGATTTCCAGTTCCACAACCCTTCACTGTTGCTTTGACAAACAAACGGTCTCTTCCTTCAATGTTCGATATGACAGGTGATTGTGATCAGTCTAACCGAGATGACGGCCGCAGCGTCCATGACCTCGAGATGAGCTTTGTGCATGTGATGACGATCACATTCGTCCTCAACACTAATGGCAGCGACCATGCTGCTGCAATCGCAGGCTCATCAGCAGATACGTCGGAACTTGAAGAGCCAAGCTTGTCCGCTGGGTATCGTCAAGACGGCAATGATGGGCTCACGTCAGTACCACCAATTGTACCAAGGACTCAGACATGCCATGACGCGCCGAGCTTCCTCCCTCATTTGCAGGGCATTGACAATGACAACTTCTCATCAAGTCTACCTTCCCACGATGATCCGAGGCTGATCACCTGGTATCAACACAAGTGGTATCGACGAAATGATGATACTGCACCAGTACCAAGCGGACCACCAAGCCAAACGTTTCAAGAGGGCCAAAGATCGTTCCACCGGGGTGGTGTAGAGCCCAATGATGATTCCATGACAGATACACCAGCAATTCCGACGTCCCAGGACGAGTCGAGCTCAGTCGCCGAGAGCCCTGAAAGCAGTGACGATGTTCCCAGGCGAAGGTGGCTGACACAACGACACAAGTACTCAGAGGAGCGGGGATTCTATATCTGGTATCATCGGATCGACTTGGGTCTGACGTGGGATGAGGTTGTGGCGGCATATCGACGGCACTGGAGAGATCATCGAAGGAAAGGTGGCCTGCAGTGCAAGTTCTATCGGCTTCTCGAACAGTATGGAGTGAAACCTGTGCGAACCCACAGCAAACCTGGTCAGCCATGCTCTGAGGAACAAAGAATGAGGTACGGGGTGTTGAGTAAAACCGACCGTCGGTTCTTATGGATGAAGCATGAGCACTTGTTCGACACCGCCGCTGCTGGGGAACGCCTGCCACTGCCACGTTTGGCACCTCGGCCACCACAGCCCGGACGGGGTCGTAGCAGACCTCGTTCAAGTTCAGCTCCTCCAGGAGCTCCAGGATCGCCAACGTCGTCAGCATCTTCAGCATCCTCAGCGTCGTCGGCATCTCCAAGACTTTCCACCTCTTCACAACCATCAGCTTCACCAACATCTTCCTCTTGCGAGCTCAGCAATATCTTGAATTGAGTGGTTTTCCCTTGCTGGGTTTATAGCCATGTACATAGCGGGATCGACGGAGGTACACATTTGCAAAAGGAAGTCGACAGGGGTTCAAGGGATAGACGAATGGGTTTTGCTGTTGGCAACGTCAAGAATAGGTGATGATACCATGGGCAGATACCTGAAGAATTCCAAGTACTTCGATGGTTCGTGCTCTGCAGGAATGTGCAACACAAGTTACTTGTCATTCTGTCTCTGACCTTTGTCCCATCATTGCCATCCGCGCTTGCGCTCTCCTGACCTTTGCATCACCTCTACGGCAAATCGCAACTGCCTGTTGACCGGCTAGATGTGGCAGCCTCAGCAGTCCTCTTGCCATCGCAAACTTGGGTCACTGCAACTACGTCTCACGAAACAGCAAGGATCTTCATATTCATGCCCATAACTCCTTTCGCTCACTTTCTTCGAATCGCTACCCATCTTGCAACAATCATATGTACAGAACGCTGCGACCCCGAGAAGGATAATAAACAACACCTCACCATACTCAGCCACGGTCTGTTCTAAGGCAGTTCACCTGGTCAGTAATGCACTTGAAGCCTGGTGCAAGTCGGAGGAATCATCCCTGCAACGAAGACGAACGCCAGCATAACATCCAGCCCCTCATAGCCTCCTCCGATCGACTGTTATTACTATACCGGCCCAGATCATGCCAAAGCCTTCCAAAAACGACTTTGTGCTCGTCACCTACCCCGGGGAAAGACCATTACCCCGAACCGTGCCATCCTGATCGACAAGATAGCATTCTGGTGAATGGGCTCCAATCTCGCCGTCATTATGGGAAGTCTACAGCCTAGCTTCAGAGCCATCAATGCAAAATACCAGACACCAAAGCAGGTTAGGCTGCGAGTGCGTGGCATGGCCGATCATGGTTGGCCGATTCAGATGGAGAGGGCACCCATAGGACAATTGATTCGATCGCCGGATGACGAAGCAAAGGTCGAAGCGCCCACAAGAAGATCCGAAAGGAAAGGAGGAAGACTTCCCTATGCGTTCTCCTGGAAAGGTTGATGACATGGTTGTACTGGAGTCTGGAGGGTCGCAAACGCGCTCCTGCATTGCTGAATGCGTCAAGCGGAATGGTGTAGAAAGTGCCGATAGTCGGACCCATGCGCCATTTTCCACCATCGAAGCGGAGTTGCGGTTGCATTTCTCAAAATTGGAAATGCAGGGGAGCAATCAGCACAGTTCAGTATCACTACGGTCATGTGCTGGAACGCCGTCCCAATATCAAGCACGGCGTTGCATCAGGTGGAGGCTTAGGTGGCTTCAATCAATCCAGAAGACGGAGATTGACTGACTCGTGATAATGAGACCCTGCAGAGTAGTCACCGAGGGGACACGAGGTCATCAACCCTGGACCCATGAGCGTGAAGCGAGAGATCTCCCGGGCTCTCCATCTTGAGTCAATCGAAACGGCTCGATACACCGCCTCTGTGCAGTGAGCAATTCCAGACCAAGGGGTCCATGGATCTTTGGGTAGATTCACCCTCGACGCCCACGTCAGAGAGTATAAGTGTATACAACAGGCCAATAACCAGACTCATGTCGACATGGGTAACTGATGTCTGAGGCGTGTCAAATTCTGCCGTGGAGGCGCCAACTCTAGCCACCTCGGTGAATGTATGATGGTGGGACGAAGGAAGCGATGGCTGGATCTTGTGAACCCTGCCATGAGGACGACTGGCTTTGGTCTTGCAGTATACTCCGTACTGACCAAGGTTGACGAGGATCCCGCATGGATATGTCTCAGTACCCGGCAGTTGACAAACTCTCCTAGAAAAGGACTTCCATGACGAACGTGGGTCAAACAGTGGTATGTTGACAGATACCCTGAAGCGCGACTGACCGTATTCGGTGGTCCTCCCTTCCAGCAATCCGTCCATGTTACCCTTCTGCCGTCAACACGGCCCACCCCAGTCATTAGCAGATGGCATGTTACGCAAGAATTTCCTCCGTTAATCCGCGATTTCTTGAGGTCGATGCCGCTGATACATGTTGTGAAACCGCGACCGAACCTAGGTCATACAACGCTATTTTGGCTGTGCAACCAGCCTCGGCGCCTATACACAAGTGGTTATGCATAAAAGTTTACCTGCCTGATATGTGCAATTGAACAAGGTTCCCGTGCAGAGGTGGTAAAAGACCCAAAGGAACTGGCTAGAGGCAATGTCATGCTCTGACTTATCAATGCTGTCATGCGTCTACTGCAAAAGAATGGATTTTAGTCTTCGCGTGATAGGTATGCAGCTGCGGCCTGCGGGACGTTTGTGAAGAGCTTATGGTGGGTTGGGCGCTTATCCCAGCTCTGCCGCGCCCCTGAGGCTTACTACGCTGCTTTGAACATCCGGATGTCGACAGAGCAGCCAAAGAGACACATTCTCGGCCTCTGTCGGGTCACTCAATCTTGGACGGTGCAGGAGGTGCCTCCTATAGCCTTGCTGCCTATGTTTTCCAATCAGGTCACTCGACGATAGCGCCACAGATCACCACACACACCTCTTTCCCAAGCCACTTACTTAGTGCTTCTGGGTCCTTGTCAATGAAGAACCTGTCACAAATCTGACACGGCAAGAGCAATCGATGCATTTCGCACAGTTCCGAATGGTCGTGGAAGACTGCCTGTGCTGTGATGATGGGTGGCAAACTTTCCTGGAGAGCCAACAACCTGACGCTGTCAGCCAGTCTACTCCGACTCAACACGACTGTCTACCAAGGTCCTCCGATCCAGAGGCTACCTCTTCCTTTAAGATTCAAGGGAACTGCCGTCAATATGACAACACGTTTAGCGCCGCCTCGTACAAGGAAACCCCATTGCTAAGGGCCCTTCTTAGACTGCGGACTCGACTATTCCTGCACCAGTCATAGAGACTCTACAGTACGTTGATGGCATAATCTTGGCTACTTTTATCCGAATAGCTTTTCCACGACAATATATCAGTACAATGCTGAGATCCAGACAGAATGCCACGAACCTTCCAGACTCTCAACCTCTTCTTCCTCTCAGCCATTCAACCTACTCCATCGCTTTCCCCAGGACTGTGGCGGTCCTACAACATGGAGCATGATCATACAGGAATCGCTGACTCGGGGGCACAGTGGTACGAGGGACAAAACATGTTCCCGTGCCACCTTCTTCCCGGAACGCTTAC
The DNA here is from genome assembly GCF_022695815.1 of Exophiala viscosa. Classification (NCBI taxonomy): domain Eukaryota; kingdom Fungi; phylum Ascomycota; class Eurotiomycetes; order Chaetothyriales; family Herpotrichiellaceae; genus Exophiala; species Exophiala viscosa. The sequence goes on along the minus strand of NW_026944355.1, from coordinate 677,263 downwards.
CATTGACAACTTGTTTCCACACCACCCTGTGGTAGGGCAAACAGCCGCTATGATAGGCGTCTACACTGGGAGTAACGCAGATCATTCCGTCGATGGTCCGAATGTTGGACTGCCTCAATACCTGGAACAACATGGCGCCAGGGTGTGCCGGTATCCATTGGAAACGCCGTTTGATCTCATGGAGGAAGTGCCTCAGGATTACCACGCCTCCTTGTGCCCTGGCTCCATACCGTACCACTTTCTAATCTTCGAACGCAGGACTAGGTCCTCGAAAATGAAGTTTCCTTGGGAGATGGTTTTTGTCATATGGCGGGTGCCCGTCGAGATCGTCATTGCGACGGGAGAAGGATACTACCATTTCGCCAAATGGCGTATGTTGGCAGGATGGGCGAAAAGCTATTTCCAGTCTGAATGGACTCTGATGCAATCCGAGCTACAAGATCTGGTCACCAGAGCCACTGAGCATGGCCATGAGGTTCAAGCAATCGTCTATCGCCTACTCCTGGGGTCATTCAAGGATATGGAGATTTATCTGGACGGAGACCGTCTGCGGGGCAAGATCGTCCACTGGGTCTCTAAGCCTCGATATATGGAGTTGCCTGCTTCTGTGATATTCGAGGTGCACGACTCATCCAAGATGGCTCGGGACCGCACGCATTACATGCTTACGAAGCTCACACCTAAGGGTCGCTCTCGTCCCCCTGTCAGGGTTATGGATGAGGATCTTACCTTTGATTCTTTCGTTCGACTTCCACCTCTTACCAGCGAACTTTGAGGTGCAACCATGGTAGCTGGACTGGTGTTCTCGGTCGAGCCTGGGAAGGATTGCGCCTCTTCCGGCTGGGTATTTCTACACGTTCAGTCAGAAAGATCTTGGGAGTCAGCAAACTCACAAGGATTTTGAAGCCGTAACCATTGCACACTAGCTTCGGGGATGTAGGCATTTCAACCCGTCAGCGCTAGATATGCGGGGCCGGCCATTCACAACCATATACGGAGTACCTCGTATCATGCATGACAGGGATGTCAAGCGAGGCCGCCCGTGCGGGATGAACTGTCTCCGAAAGTAAATCGCCCACTGATCAAGGCTACTCGACATCCTTCCAATCCCTCCTTCTTGTTCTTCTGCACGCTTGTTGATGCATTGCTCAGGACGGCACCTCCAAGCCACAAAGATATGGCTAATCGTCCACTTCGCACGTACTATTCAAGCCTGACATGGGTGAACTCCTGGCTTGCTAACACTTGGACAACGCCACAAAGGTTCGACCATGTCAAGGGAGTACGAACACGAACCGAAAGTCGAGAATATCTGCCAAATTGGCAGGGGTGAGCTCTTAACTTCGAATGGCAATTCACTTGTCCTGTATACGAGGCACATACATACCGCACATGTAGGTATATGTGACTCTCTAAGTCTGGAATAGCTATTGGCATGCAAGCACAATTCTTATCATGGTTGCACCACAGACAGCCACCTGCACAGTTCCTGTGTTTATTCACACTTGACCACAAGCTGTCACATTTGCGAGTCGCGTCGATGCACCCGACTCCTTATCACAATCTGACTCACCCTCAATCCCAGCCCACTCGTGTCATCGTCACTTCAGTCGGTCATTTGGTAACGATCCAGCGGCAGCTGCTCTAATGACCATGCGGTGTCAAGGTGGCGTGACGGGAAAGAAGCGTGATGTGCTTGGACTGACAAGAAGATGGATAGTTCGTCATTGCCCATTTTTTGGTCGAACTCAACCTCAACCTCAACCTCAACCTCAAATTGGGTGGTGCTTGAGGAGATTGTGATCGAAGTCATGAAAAAGGGGTGTTTGACGAGTTTGTACTTCAAATTTTTGGAGAGTTTGCATAGTTTGTCTTGTTTGTTGCAGCCCTCTCCCTCTTTTGTTGTCAGTTCCATCTCTGGACTTGTACCACATTTTTCGCCAGTACGCATCTGCGCTGATACGACATTGACAGCTAGAACCTCTTCGAGGCAGGCGAGACAGAGACTAACACCTTCACGGCTGCTGGATGCTACTCTGCAGTGCCTCAGATGTTCCCTGAGATGTCCCCTTTCGCAAGACTGAAAACAAGGTGTTGATTTGTTGGTTGTTGTCGCCTAGGAGTCGGTGGCTTGGCTCTAGAACCCCCCAAAAGTCCACCTCAGGTGACAATCCCAGAGGCCTTATCTGACGCTTCTCTGGCCATTTGTCCACTAGGCGGTCTACTTGTTGGGGGTGGTTCCCCCCAACTTGCCGATCACAACTGCCAGAGGGTCCAACCCTGGTCTCTGTTGTTCAAAAGGCCTTATCTCATGCTTAGGCGACGAGGGGGCCTGGCTTTCCAGTGGCTGCGGAATTTCTCCCACGGTTCATTTTCCATCTCACCGTTCATCCACGTTCTGGCCTTGCCAACTTGAAGCCGACTTGAGAGCTATGGAAAATAACGTAAGCGTCCAGAGATCTGAATGCCCATAAAACGAGGTCATGGCAAGGTTCCTCCATGCATTTTTGCCTCGTCAGGCTAAAAAGCCGGCAGACTGTCAGCGCGGCTGAAGAGTTGAACCATTTCACTCGTGTTTAGAGTTTGACAGTGGCCGCCATTTGCCATTTAGTGATTGTCTGGCAGAGTCTCGATCGCAAGTCGCTTGGCTAGCGACCATACCACAGTAGTTGTATGGCCAGTCCGGGGTCTCAAAGGTTCTTTCATGGCCCAGTTCTCGGACCTGCATAATCTCTCCAGGCTGCCACGAAAAAATATATCATATAAGTATGCAGTTTCGGGACTTCCCATACCAGGCACAAGACTACACTGTCCTCGAGCGTTCTTCTACTGAACCTGTCCTCCGTCCGTAAGTTAGCTGCTGATTGTCGTCGCACACTTCAAACCAAGTTCCGACTACCACTCCATTCGTCGCGACTTCAAAAGGATACAGCACTTTTAATCCTCTCCACGATGACTCCGTTTTTCGCAACCCTTCTTGTCTCTGCAGCCGTCATTCTGCGGAGCGTGACCGGTCAAGCAATCAGTATGGATTATCGCGAGCCTCTAGTCGATGTCCTGTCCATCTGCGAAGCCGAAATCCCCAGCTGCACCCTGCTACCTCAAACCGTCCAGGCTCCCTGTCTTTATGCAGCAGATGGTCAAATCATCATCGCAACCACGACGCCAACTGCCACGGCCCAAATATCGGTAAGTCATAAGCAGTAAACGTCTGCCGGGAACGCGACGTCGCTAACGCAATCATTCCGCAGGTCAGCGAGTCCGGCGTGACGAATACGAGGTTGTACGACATCGCTAGCAGTGTTACACCGAGTGCAGGTTCAAAGCCGACTACGGGTTCCAGCAGGGTGGTCACCGTGATGACAATAAGCCCATCATCAACATCGGCGACAAAGATGGTTGAAGCACCGAGGTCGGCGCCTGGAAACGTGGACTTCTTGAGCGTGCTTTTGACATTAAGTGCAATGGCAGTGGCGGAGGTATTTATATGCAAATTAGGCCATGATTAAATTGTCAATACATAGTCCTTTTGCGGCCAGGGGTTCCGCACTGTACAATCGCATGAGCTATCTCAAAGATGGGCCTGTCAAAGTCCTTGTGGATGCTTGAATCTCTCCTACTCATTGCGGTAATTCCAAATGCGGCAGCTGTCCTTTATGGCTTGACGCGTCGAGTGCTGCTGAATGATTTTTTTCTTCCTCACCTGATTAGACGGTCTGTAAGATACTTGAGGTTGTCTTTGAGATTATCCCGGAATCTTACCTCCCAGTCTCGAGAGCCGTAAAATCCAGAGGAGCGCTGTCGTAAGGAAGAAGAAAGAAAAGAAGACGTGAAGGTGGTGCGCGGACTTGACCGAGCAATTAACGCCAAGGTCAAGATCTCGAATTCGGATATCAACGGATATCGCAGTATCAATCATTGGCACTGTCTGTGATTTCACTACCACAGTCTGTTGCTGCTACTTTCACGGGGCAAACGGAAGGAGGGAGCACGGGGCATATACAAGATGGCGCAGAAGAACGTTGTTGTTGTAGGGTAAGCATTGCACACACTTCTCTTCTCCTTTCCTATCTCCCTAGAACACCATGGCCACAGATCATCGCCGGTACAATATTGTTCCATGGCTGACATCTTCTCGCAACACCCAGCGCCGGTGTCGCAGGTCTCACTACCGCACTGTTACTTTCCCGGCGTCCGGGATACAACATCGTCGTGGCAGCGAAGCACATGCCCGGCGACTACGACATTGAATACGCTTCGCCATGGGCGGGCGCGAATTATATGCCGTGAGTGTCCCGTTACCCCTACATGCATCCTGACTGAGGGTGCTACTCCAGTGTATCCGTTCGTGGCACCGAAGCCGCAGAATGGGACAAGAACACTTGGGGACCGCTCGAGGATCTTGCGCGTAATCATCCTGATGCTGGGGTCCATTTTCAACGTACGTCATCGTTGGCTCCAACTTGTGAGACATCGAACTGACTGCCCCGGAGATTGCGAGATTCATAACCGGTCAAAGGACGTCGGGACCGCGACTGCAGAGTGGTTTGCCGAGTTGTTATCTCCGAATCCTTGGTTCAAGGAGGTTGTCCCTAGCGTGAGCAGACCTCAATGAAGCTGCAAAAGCCCACAACTGACGACGCTCTAGTTCCGATCCATCCCCAAAAGCGAGCTTGGCCCAGGAATCGACTCTGCCACCGACTTTACCTCAGTTTGCATCAACACGGCTATTTACCTCCCCTGGCTGGTATCGCAATGTCTGAAGAACGGTGTCATTTTCAAACGTGCTTCTTTCAACCACATTTCAGATGCCGGACGACCGGATGTTCACCCGGCGAAGAAGGTCGATCTTGTCGTCAATTGCACTGGTCTTGGAGCGGCCAAGCTAGGCGGCGTCGAAGATAAGACGGTTGTGCCGGCGAGAGGGCAGATCGTGCTTGTCCGCAACGATGCTGGAAAGATGCTCGATGTCTCGGGCACTGATGATGGCGATGGCGAGGCATGCTATGTGATGACGAGGGCTGCGGGTGGTGGTACGATCTTGGGTGGGTGCTACCAGAAAGGCAGTTTTGAGTCTGGAGTCGATCCGAATCTTGCTGTGAGGATCATGAAGAGAGCGGTCGCGCTGTGTCCGGCCCTGACAGGCGGCAAGGGCATTGAGCATTTGGATATCATACGGCATGGCGTCGGGTTGAGACCTGTGCGGGAGGGTGGAACGAGGATCGCGAAGGAGCGTATTGGTGGCGCTTGGGTTGTGCATAACTATGGCGCGGGCGGAGCTGGGTATCAGTCATCGTATGGATGCGCGATGGCTGCTGTGAAGCTTGTAGAGGAGGCTTTGGAGGCTCGTGCGAAGTTGTAGCAGGTGTTTGTTGATATCGATTAGGATCGCCGGGGCTGGCGGGTCTGAAGTGACCGACCAGGGTAGTGATTGATGAAGGACGATAAAGCTCGAATCCCGATCGGAGCAGTAGTGCAATCAAATCTTTGTGAAAGGCTGCCATGCTGTGAAACTGGCCCAGCAACATTTTTCAATGGCGTCCCGCGACGTATGACCGACCCACTGACTTAGATTTCCCAGTTCGGGCCAGCTTTGCTCATGAAGAAACTTCCCCCTCCCTATTGTAAGCCACGGTGATGCATCCAATGGCTAGAAAATCGAAATTCAATATGCCTCGAGCCAGGCGTTAAACGCATCGAGGTCAACCGTCAGTTTGGTTGAGTATCGGCGAGCTGGGTGTGGGCAAAGTGAAGCTGTACTGATGCCACCCAACCATGACTTTCTATCATTGTGCTGGCGTTCTTTCTCTCGGCACCACTATGTGTACCCCTAGCCGCTTCATGCACTCGACTCGAGTTGGTAGGTGCTGCGGTAGTCCAAATAGAACCAATGCTGCAGAAATACCGGAATCAGATTGATCAAATCGCAGCACGGTACGATGCTTGGGGGGATTTTGAGCAGAGCCCATCACTCTGTGTAGCTGGACCCCCTTGAGTTGGCCAGAGTAGTGCTCGGTCCATACGAGAGGCCTTTCCCGTAGCTTCTCAACCTTGATAACTCCTTTAAGCACGGTCGTACCGTCTGGATCGGTCCTCAAGCCAAATATCATGCCTGTGCACCGCAATGAGAAGAACTCGGCCGCCGCTGAAGTCTCAATAAGCATTATGAGCGCTTTGAAAGCAGCTTTCGTCGCGCTGATTTCCACGGGCTCTAGCTCTAGCGCTGAGGCGAGATAGGCGTGTCTTTGTCTCTCAAATTTCTCATTGCCAATCCTCTCTAATATATCAACATCACCCAGGATGCTGGTCAAGTGCAATGTCTGGTCGTCCAGGTCAACTTCATGTGGATACAACGGCAGCCGGAGAGCTAATTCAAGATCCCATGACCCGCCGAAAACATATTGTACAAAATAAGGAGAAAAGTCATGTTCCTCGCGTCCACCTTTTCCGATATCTAGCAGGTCCATTAGGGGATCCGAAAGCTTTGAGTGTTTGAGCCATGGTCGGGTAAGCGGACGTGAGCTTGGTTCGAGAACAATTGCTCTGTAGCAAAAGCAAGGACTTGTGACAGGAGAAGTGTTTTGTCGCTACCATAATCAATCGGGAAACGATCACCATGGACGGAAATCGACAGCAAAGCGTAAACATGATCATGGAAGTCGCCACACTGACTCTCACGATAATTCACAATGGCCTCAGCCAGGGTGAACCGAATGTCTCCTTCAACATCGGCATCGGAACGCTTGACGCAAAGCGTATGTGCTGGTGTCTTCGGAGACGTACAGATCTGGGGAACGTTTCCGTGACAGCGCACGTATATAGCCAGGATATCCAGTAAGGCACTCTGGGAAAGCTGTGTTTCCCCGTATAAGATCGTCTTGGATTGGGAAAGCTGATATTCTTGCACTACCCAGCAGCGCCTCCAGTAAGGCAAATCGCAAAAGCGTCGAAGACCACATCCAAGCAGTTTCCAGCTGTTGAGGGCCGCAACGCTCTGCAATGTGCGCTGTTCCAGTCTATCCACAGGGATATCACGCAAATCTTGCCAGGATACCTCACCTGAAGATTCCGCAAGCTGTTGCAATGTCCTCTGGATAAGTGCGCCCTCCTGTCGCCTTATAAGCATGTGCCTTGCTCGAGAGTATATTCTGGCCATCAGTCCAACTTGATGGTTGCGCTCAGAATTTGAACTTTGATCAATGCAAATGGCGTCAATCCAAAGCGGTATTGAATCATGGTGTTGTCGGCATCCAAATCATGCCAATCTTTAAATACTTCATGGTCCAGTTCTCTCTCTTTCCCAACATTGTTCACAATACTTCGAGCGCAGTCTTTCTTCGTACACTTGTCCCCACTCGCTCACTAGACTGATTGTATTGTCCGCACTCTTAAGCTTACTAACATGGAAAGTGATATGGAGAAGATCGAGAAAATCTACGGATGGTCCGATATACTATACATGGAAGAGAACATGCTCCATTATCGGCCAGGAGGTTATCATCCTGTGGCTTTGGGAGATACGATGAAAGATGATCGATACAAGGTATTGCATAAGCTCGGGTATGGTAAGGCATCCACGGTCTGGTGTGCTAGAGACAGCAAGTATGCCCATCGTTCTCCCTCTCATACTTGCCCTCGGGGAGGGTGCTGACAACTTGCAGACTCGCGCGGTGGGTGGCGATCAAAATCAACAAAGCAGACGAGTCAAAGCAGACGAGTCAAAGCAACCTCAGGAGCTACAGCATCATCGAGCCCTGTTGGAGCTTGCCAAAGGCGATCTTCGATCGAAACATATCGTTCAACTTTTCGATGATTTCACTGTGGATGGCCCTAATGGCAGCCATCTGTGTCTGGTTTTGGAGTTGCTCGCGCCGCCCGTCGATTGGATGATTTCTGATGAACCAGATGAGTGTTATTACCCGTATGAGCGTCTCGACCCGGTAAACAGTCTCATGATCTCGACAAATCTTCTAGAAGCTCTGATATTCTTACAGGAGAATGGCTATGCACACGGAGGTATAGTAGACCATGATCTCCCTCAACTTTCAGATCACTGGTACTGATGATTTTCTAGATATCAGCACCAAAAATATTGCTTATACTTGCGATTTGCTGTCTCATTTGTCCGAGAACGAGCTCTTGAAAGTACTTGGCGACCCGGAAACAGTAGATATCAGACGAGTGGACGGCCAACCCCTTGCGGAAGGTATCCCCCGCCAGTTCATCAGGTCAACCGCGTGGCCCGGATATCCGCACGACGACGATGATGTGGACGATGATTTCCGGTTTTTTGACCTCGGAGAAGCGTTCACTCAGGACACCACGCCTAAGAAACTCGCTGGGCATGTATGCTTACAGTCGCCTGAAGCGATGTTCACACCCAGTTGTGATCGCAGGACTGATTTGTGGAGCACGGGCCTGACTGTACTTTAACCCTTCCTCTTTTCATTGGCGAGCTTCCTAACATCTTCTCTAGATTTGCTATCTCTCAGTCGGGTACTTGCCCTGGCACATTCATCAGTGGCCTATGAATGACTTGCGCAACTCTTCGAAGGGTTATTTCGATGAGTGGCCGAAAGAATGGCAGAAAAACGCGGAGCGACTGCGACGTGACGCGGAAGAAGAATATGGCAGAGCCTTGCGAGGAGAGAGAGAGCCTCCCGGATTGGAGTTGGAAGTGGAATTCAAGAAATATGTCCCGGAACCGGAATTACAAGTCCTCCTTCCCGTAATCCGAGGTCTCACCCAGCTCTCCCCATCGAGTCGGATGTCAGCAGGGCAAGCTCTTTTCTTGGTTGGAATGCCTCACGAGGACTGCTATGCCACGGACGAAGGGAGAAATATGAAGTCCTATTGAATATTCTGCTATCGCAGGCTAAGAAAGTCTTCTTAGTGTGTAACAAGCCCCTTTCCAGAAAAGGTGGCACTATTTGACAGGCAGTACGTCAACGAAAGGAGACCATAGTCTAGCAGGTTCGCGATAGAGGGTGCCTTGGCTCCAAGCTACTTGCGCTATAGGACAGAGCCAACGGTATCTCCCATGAAGATGACAATAAGGAATGCAATCTACTCAGATTCAGGAGCAACCACAGTCAGATAGTGCCACCTTTTCGAAACAGGCTTCACACATGTATCGCCTACACTCATACTCTCGCACCCATCGCACACAGAGCAGCGTCAACCATCATAAGGTACATGATTACGCATTTCAGCTCTCAGCCAGTCCATGTCAGCACCTCTTCGGATGCGACCTCCTTCATGCTGCCGGTCGGCGCCCGACACCTGGCTACCCTGTCTGGCTTCATGTCCTGGGACGAGATCTCTCATTTTCTCCGCAGCCACTCTCTGGGCATCGCTAACACGTAGAGATTGTCTCATGACTTCCTCTCGGACAACGGCATAGTCCTCTACCCTTTCGCCGAGTGCGTTCTCGATTCTCATCCACAGCTCAACGTCGTATTGTGTCAAGAAGGAGAAAGCACGACCACTTTTCCTAGCACGGGCGGTCCTGCGGACTTGACGTATGTAAGTCTCGCTGTCATACGGGATATCGTATTTAAGGACAAAGTCGACCAGATCCACATCGAGCCTGCAGGCGGCGTGATCGGTGGTCACGAGTAGACTTGCCTTCTCTCGCGACGTCTGTGAGAGTTTACCATGAAGGACTGCTGCCGAGAATCCTAGATTCTGTAGCATGAAACACAGTCGCTGTGCTTCCCTGATCATGCGTGTGAAGATGATGCCGGTTCGTCCCACGTATTGGCCGAGTATGTGCACCAAGTACAAATCTTTGTGCTGGTGAGGAATGAAAACGTAAGACTGCAGGAGTGTGGCAACCGTCAAAGTCCTCAGTGCTACCGTCAAAGTCCTCGATGCCACCGTCAGACCCCCGGAGGCCACCGATATACGCAGAGGATTCGAGAGGCGCGCCCGCTGCAGAGCATCAACCCTGTCCGACGTCTTTGCAGCGTATATGAATGTCCTCCTAGGCGGCAAAAGTTTTAAGATCTGGTCCAACTCGGGCCCAAAACCAGTATCCAAGAGTCTATCCGCCTCGTCGAAGACAAGATATTTCAGCAAACTCAGCGAGAATCTGAACCCTTGAGTGTTTTCCAGATGGTCCAGTAAACGCCCTGGCGTTTCAACGATGATGTGCGGCTTCTTCCCAATGGCCATGGCTTGTGAGATGTGGTGGACTCCCCCAATGAGGACGGCGCATTGGAAGGGTTTGCTGGCACCTAGTGCTTCAATAACCTTGGCGATTTGTAGTGCGAGTTTTCTGGTGGGTGCAAGAATGAGAGAGTGTAGGCCTTGTGGGTGATTGAACAAGTGTTGCATGATGGGCAGGAGATATGCCACAGTTTTGCGACTCCCTGTTTCCGCAAGGGCTATCAGGTCTCTCCCTTCGAGTGCTGGCGGGATGGCCTGTGCCTGAATAGGGGTGGGTGTCTGAAAGCCCAAAGAGCTGCAGGCCTCGCATAATGATGCTTCGATGCCGAGGTCTTGAAAGGTGGAGGGAGGAGTATTCGCGGAGCATTGTCCATCCTCAGGGAGAGAGTTTGCCTGAGAATTCTCTGGAGACGACGCCATGTTCGGAGGGCGACAGTTGTACCTCTACTCGCCGGGGTAGGAAGACTTTTGTACTTCATATGATCTGGATGCTTGCTTTGTGTCGAGTAAGGTTTAAGGAAACTTTGCCGCAAGGTTTGAAAACCATGGTTCAGGGCGATCGGAGAACCATTGTGAGTCACCTTTCAAAGGGATACCATTCCTTGTTGTCATCCTGGAGTCCTTGGGACACAACGATATAGCAAGGGCGTCAGACAGAGAGGAGGTCGTCAGGTCTACCGTGTACCCTTAGTAGCATGGATGAAGCACCTACTGCCGCGAACCTGCTGGACCCTGAAGCAAGATTGTCGATGTACTCCCTCCCCTAAGACAGTGCCACTTGTTCTGGAAACAAGCTGGTCGGGCCACTACAACGACTGAGTGATTCAAATGTTGCCAAGTTGTGTAATGACTGCCAGTAGAGCGAGAAGTACTGTTGATGCATCATCAATGCCTCAGATTTCCAAGGGGGAGGGAGCCACTCACAAGCAGACGAAGTGACAATATACGTCGCAATAACCCAGGCGGCTTCGGCAACCGCAACATCGTCCACATCCCCATGATCACTGTACATGTACCAAAAGCCGATGACCAGACTCAGCACAATCGGCACCGTACCCCAGAACACCACCTTGACCACACTCCATCGCAGTTTGAATTCCAGAGTCAGTCCACCCATCTCAGGATTGTTGGAGTCGGCATTGAAATGCTCGTGAATCCACATCAGCCAGCGGCCCTCATAGTCAAGCTTGTTCCCTTTGTAGCTGCGCCATAGCTCCGACAACGCCCTTCCGGTTTCGTGGTCCAGCTCGACTTCGCGGTGGTAGCCTTTGGCCGGGTCGCACTCGTAGATACCAAAGCCTGAGACTTCTTTGAGCGACAGTGCGCGGCGCAGTGGGTTGCGCAAGGTTCGGTGTGCTTTGCGGATGGCTTGGAACAAACCCTCGGTATCCATGACCCTTCGGAGCGTCTCACGTGGCACGCTGCCGTCACCCATGAAGCCGACAACGATGTAATGGTAGTCATGGAGCCACGGGTGGGCGATGGTGGGGACCTGTGTGAGGTCGGTCGGCGCGGTTTGCCGTTCGATGTCTTCTGGCCTGCTACCCGCGTCATTGTTGTCCCTCTCTGTCGACTTGGGATCATCTGGGCGTTGGGTGTATGTCTGCATCCGTTTGCGTGCTTGGGGAAGTTTATCCTCTGTCCATGTCCTTTCGGTGCCTTGCCAGCCCTATAACGTGCGCCGTGTTAGTAAGCAAGCTTGTTGATAATGGTGGAAGACAAGAGTGCGAATCACCCACCAAGCGAACGTTGACTCTAGCGATATCGACTCCGGTTTCATTTGTTTTGAAGGCGATGTTTTGAGACAATGTTACGCCAAAGAGTCGTAGTGTCTTTTCGAGAGTGTAAATCCGACGCGTCGACCGGGCGCAATGGGAGATGTCCTTGTGCTCGTTACGATTCCATGCAAACCACGTAAGTGCATGATGGCTGAAGCTATCAGTTTTGACCTTGGGAGGGCGGACAACGACTGGCGGTGGCTCAAGGTGGATGGGCTTTGACGATCGCGAAGTGAGAGTCTCATCAGACAGATCTGGTATGGGATGATTCGAGCGCGATGAAGTGTTCTTCGCAGTACATCCGGAGGCGCCTGTAGGTACTCGTGTTGGTTCATTGCTCGTCGAATCGGTGCAACTGTGTCTGGACATGACTTTGTCCATGTTCGACTGTAGACCTTTGGGATGATGTAAGTCATATTGTAAAGAGGGGTGTCTTCTCTGCTCAAGAATATCCTTAGGACTGGACGCCTGATGAACGATGATTCTGGCAGCAGCGTTTCAGATACAGTATGCAGGGTCTCTCGAGAGGGCCGAGCCGAGATTGGTGTGGAAAAGCAGCCGCCCGATAACTAATGCCGTTCTGACAAGTGACGCCGACCCCCGTAACTTAGGCGTTCTCTGCGGGGATGATAAGTGGTTTGGTCGCCCACAGCCACTTAACTTTCAACGCCCAGTGATTACGTCGATGCCTCGAATTTAGGCTCCTGCCTCAAGATGCATTGCTCCATTGTTCTCTCAGTCATTACCGCATCATTGCCTTTCCGTGCCAACGGACTCTAGATCGATCTTCCACTTCTTCGTCCACACGTCCACAGTCCTGTACATCAGACCATCTCCTACTGGATCTCTAACCTCTCCCAGCACAGTACTATCTTTGATTGTCTTGGTGGTCTCAAATCTCGGCCCTTTTTCTCCAATGTCCTCCGCATTCCCTGGGGCAGGCTCATCCGGTGTCGATGCCTTTACATACTTGCGCTCCCAGAATCCCATCAGCTTTCGACTTGGGTCCCTTTCAACATCCTCATCACTAGCCCTCAACCGATCAAGCCAAATTGCAACATCATCAACTTCAAAACTTGGCATGCTGGGGTGAGCCTGCAGCATCGGCACAAGATCCTTTGCAAAGCTAAATGTGCATGGATTGACAATGTGGTAGACGAGCTCTGCGTCTACCGCATCATCGTTTCGAAATGCCAGCTGTTCAATAGCTTCTGCAGCTCGATCGATGGGCAGCCAGCTCGGACTTTCGTCCAAAGACGGCAGACACGACGCGCTGGACGGTAGAGCTGACCGAATCATAAGTGCAATGGCTTCGGTATCGTTCCAAACCGCCTGCCTCGTATCCCCCGCCAACTGTCCGATCCTCAGCACTCTCGCCACGCAGCCTGTGCTCTGATTGCAGCGTGTGTGATTCTTTCCGAGACAAGCTTGCTGCGCCCATACCCGATGGGCTGGGCATGCGACAGATCCGAAACCCGAGCCTCGGCTATCGTCTCGTCCTTGGGCGTGCCGCTCACAGCCGCCACGCTCGAGCAGAAAAAGAACTTGGCCGGCTTGCTGTGCGTGGTTCGCAATGCAACGTGTTCGAGGAGATTATACACGCCCCGGATATGTTGCTGGTCGAACGCATGCAACGGAAGGTTGAAATTGACTGCCCAGGCACTGTGAATAATGTGTGTGAGTTGTTGAGCAGCTCCTTAAGCAAAGTCATTCCCATACCAAGCGAAGGCTGGCTCTGGTCTCCCACAAAAGCACACCTTGTTCTGGTGGTTGTCTGGAAGCTCTCGTTGGAGACCACGGTCTTCCAATGCTCTGAGAACCCGGGTTTGGGCCGATGCGGCGTCTGAAGCACGCACGAGGCAGTATACCCTGCTAATGTCCTGGCGCCTGAGGAGGTTGGCCAGGAGACACGACCCCAGCCCACCGGTCGTGCCAGTCAGCAGGACCGTTTTGCTGGATACTTTGGGCCTGTCGGTCGGATCATGCGTCGTGAAATTCGAGTATGACCGGATCAGGTCCTGCATTTCCTGGATCTCCCTCCAATCCGAGTCATCTTCACAATCACCAATATCGAGCCTCAGTCTGTACAGGTGTTGCGCCAGAGATCTGCACGTTCCGCGTTCGAATACGACATTCTGTGAAAGTTTGGCTTCATTGCCCCCGAGATCGAGTTCTTTCTTGATCATGTGCAAGATGCGCGTTGTCTGCAAACTATCGACGCCTGCAGAGAAGATGTCCGAATCGACCGAGTCCAATGTGACGCCGAGATCGTCGCGGAATTTGGCCATAAGGAATTCTTCCAGCGCCGGAACATCAAGGTTCAACAGGTGGCGTTCGTTAGTCGAAGTCGATACGCCGGCCTCGAATCTCTCATAAGCTTGCTGCATGTGCGACTGGTACTGCTCGTACAACTGTGCGCGGATGAATGTGCCTTTGTCCGTTCGTGGGTATGATTCATCAAATGGTCGGACAATGACCAGGTCTCTAGAGATACGGGAAAAAGTCTCAGCGCGACCGTTTGCTTCTTCGATTTGCGGCCAGATTTGGTCTAGGAACTCTTCGTCACTCAGATTAACAGCAGCCTCACTACGAAACACAATCGCGCCAGGCAGAGCCCTTTGGAACCCAAATACGGCCACCTCCCTCACTAACACACTCTGGCGAATATGTCCCTCGATCGGTATCGGGAGGACTTTCTCACCGTTGACCAGTGTTAAACGGTCATCAAGCCTGCTGACGTGTTTCCAATGATTGGATTTCGCAGGATCAGGATGTCGTGTGAACAAGTCCCTTGTTCTAAACGCCCCTGGTGGATTGTCGGTGTTTGTCGCTACTTTGGTTGGCAGGCCATCGAGTACAATGCACTCGAATAGCCCCGGTGAGATCTCGTCCATCCAGATATGGTCCGCCACGGGCTTGTTCAAGCGCATATAATTCCACTCATCGTCACCTGCAGGTCTTGCCGAGTTCATGACGAATCCCATCTCGGTAGCGCCATAGCTGCCGACCAATTTGACACCTTTCGAGACCAGTTTATCTCCTAATGAGTCCGGGCACGCACTGCCGCCATATATGATGGTCTTTGCTTTTGCGAGTTCAGCAATACCATCGTCCCGCTCCGCTAGGATCTCGAGGACGTATGGGACAGCCCATACCAATTCTGGCTTGGCGACACGGAGTGCGGCGACCAGGTTTGGCCGCGTGACTGGCAGTTGGTGGTTGCCGAAAAACATGATCTGTCGGTGGTAGAGCGCGCGTCCAAATGCAAACAGAGCATGGGAATGGAATAGGGGGGAGATTGTGAATACTCGAAGACTCAGTCCTGTCCGAAAATTCGAGAGAGCGCCGATGTTGGTGACGAAGATGGGCTTAGGGAATCCCGTCGATCCGGAAGAGTGAATGATCCACGCGACCTTTTCGGATTCCTTCTTCGGATCGACTTCACGGACGAATTGTTGAACGTTGAGTGTCAATCGATAGTCTACCTGTTTGATCAATGGCAGGAGATCGAATTGCAACTCAACATGCTTTTGCTGGATGACAGCGTCAAACACCGCAGACGCCACAATCGTGGTACAATCAGTCAGTCGCATGAGACTGACCAAAGCCGGTGCTGGGAGCCTTGTCGACAAGAAAAGAACCGCCCAACCCATGCGGCCCAAGGCTAAGAATGATATGATGGCATCGAGGGAGGACTGAGTAAGAAGTGCTATGGCCGGAGCCTTCTCTTGTGCTGGATCAATCGGCAGCAATCCTTGCGCTTGGTACCACCAACAAGCCGCGTCGACATATTGGTCAATCATCCTGACTGTGTGGATTTCGTAATCTGATGCACCCTTCGCGGGATATCCGAACATGGGTGTCTCGCCACCATCTGAAGCATACTGTCGGAGCAAATGATCGATGGTCTGGTATCTTGATGGCGGCGGGAGCGACACTGCTGCCTTTGGAGCTGTGACGGTGATTGTCGCCATGACCCCATCGATCGAAGAGGATGGGAAACGACAGTCGATGATATCAGACTGGCCAACCATCATGCAAACATCATGAACACAGTAACAATATTAACATACCTACAGTAACAGTCTCGTCGCGCAATCAGCGGTGCCTATAGCCTCATCGCCGAATCGAGGAAGTCTCCACCCTCGGAGGCCTGCCTTAGTCGAATCGAAGGCAGGCGACCGTCACTCGAGCCTACTGGAAAGCCACCAGTAGCAGAGCCTCAGAAAGCTGCATCGCACCGCAGAGTCCTAGGAAATTTGCCTCACGCACGAATGGGACTGATTACCACGAATAATGGACACTCCAACGGTTAATGGCAATGCAACAATGATATAAACAAAGACCGCATAGTATTCGACAGCAGCACCGTCTACGGTACAAGTCCATCGATCAGAACGATGCCCATGACTATTCATTCAGCCCATCCCTACGCTCCATTTTCTCAGCAAGAAGACACGATCTCACGTCTCCGCCAAGCCTGTTTCCAAAAAAATACTTTGCGATTCTATCGCGACTGCCTCTTCTCTTACCTCTTGACACATTGTACGAGTTGGGCACTCATAGTCGATGGCGTGCTCGTTGAAACTCTCCTAAAAACAACACTACTGACAATACTCCTGGCCTCGTCTGATGTCGCCATCGCAAGAATTGACGGTGGGTCCATACCGCCGAAGTCAAGGTGGACCTCAAGCTTCCTGCCCTCGGCGATGCAAATACTGGAAGCCTGGATACCGATCACGCCGCTGCGAGGGACGAACAGACCACATGGCGTGAGGTTTTTGATGCGCCCAGCGTCGTACCTGGCAATACCAGGACAGTGGTCCATTGCAGGTACCCTCAGAGCTTGAAGGGCCTCCGGACGATTCGATCCGCCTTTGGTGGATGCAGAGTACCACAATGATATCTCAAACGCCAGGCACGCGTGATATCCCATGTTGTCTTAACCAGAAGCTTACGAAAATCGTCATCGAAACTTGACCATGGTCGACTTCTCGCAATATGCAGCACCTGCTGAGGAATGGCTAGAGTTCGAAAAGACGTGGAAGCCACCAGTACCTCCACCGTCGGCCACGCCCCAGGAGGTGAGAGATAGAGCCAACCAAAAAAGCGCACAGTTCTTTGCCAATGTGTTGGGACGTCCAGGTAAGCCAAGCTGAGAGGGAACTGCATAGCTGCAGGAGGCTCGCTAATCTGGTGACATCTAGAAACCGGGCTCAAGGTGATTGATCATTCAGTTCCCACCATCGATGGTGCAATAGTCCCGGTTCGAATTCAATCGCCGGTCGACGTTGGTTCAACGAAGCTTCCCCTCGTCATCTCTATCCATGGGGGTGGCTTTTTCCTAGGCAACCTGGAAACCGAAGATCCTCATTGTCGCCAACTTGCACTGCATACCGGAGCAGCAGTGCTGAACGTCAACTACCGACACGCGTCTGAATGGGCGTTTCCAACTCCTGTCAATGATGTATGGACGGTGTTCAACTGGATCCAACAACATGCCGAGACCTACAATATTGACCCCGGTAGGATCTTTTTCTCGGGCGTCAGTGCCGGCGCCAACCTGGCCATCAGTATCGCCCTGAGTGCACTCCAGCAACAGACTTTGAAGCCGGTCAGAGGTTTCATATTGAGTGTCCTATCTGTGGTGCATCCGGACTATTTTCCCAACGAGCTCATCAGGAATGGAAAAGCTTCCCTGGAACAGTGTGCCAATGCACCCATCATCAGTCTCCCAAGGATGCGATTCTTCACCAGCCTTTACAAGCCAGATCCACAGCATCCGAAATTCTCGCCTCTGCTCCTTGATGCGAATGCGTTTGCTGGGCTATGCCCCACGTCTTTCCATATCGCTGGAAGGGATCCCGTCCGCGACGAAGGGTTGTTGCTCGAAGAGAAGTTGAGGTCGGTCGGGCACGTTTAAGCCAATCAACGTAAACAAGCATCTATCAAACTGACCTCCTCTTCAACAAGGTCCAAACAACACTTCAGATCTATCCAGGCCTGCCGCATGCTTTCATGTCGTTGCCAACTCTGCCCTCGGCCGCAAAATGGCGCCAGGCCGTGCAACAGGATCTGAAACGGTACATCGCCGCCTCGTCAGGCGGAGAGCCTACCGTCAACGGCTCTTCCGAGACTCATTGACTCATTCTGAGCAGCCATTAAAGAGAAGTTACACCACTTTCAGCTTCGAGTGGAACCATAGACACCAGACAAATGTGAACATAATTGAACCCGTCTTCACATACTGTGAGCACCACAATCCACCCAGATCCTCGCACCAGTGATATAATCGCTCGCAGAACTCGCCAGAAATACAGTCACCCCCTTAAAGTCCTGTGGCTTGCCCCATCGTCCTGCAGGCACGCCTGAGATGATCTTGTTACTCACCTCCGCGTTCTCGGTCGTCTTTTGCGACAATGGAGTATGGGTCCACCTTTAAATCTCGTCAGCTTCCCTCCCAATTCCTCTTGCGGTCGTCAAGGCTTACCCAGGATACAAGCAATTGACTTGTATATTGTATACAGCCAACTCAGTAGACAACCAATTTGTAAGCTGTCCCACCGCAGCTTTTATAGGCTCGTAGACCGAGAACCTGGTCAACGAGCGCTCCGCGGCCAACGAGGCAATGTTGATGATTTTGCCTCCAAGGCCCCGTTCCGCCATATGTCTGCCAAACAATATGCGATAGAATGTAGACTGCATGATAATGGATTTGAACGACCTATCCAAATTTTCACATCTGTCAGCCAATCCATCGAATACACAGTCTCGTCTCATTTTGTCCCGACCGAGCGTATGAGGTGAAAGCCGCTTACCAACTCGCGATGCTCGTCCGTCTCAGACAATATCGGAACAAACCCGCCCGTGATACCAGCGCAATTGCACAGAATATCGACCTGCCGACCATCTCTCTCCAGTATCTGGGCGACCGTCGTGCGAATCACGTCCGACTTTCCCAAATCACAATCATACACGTCGACCAGACGCCCAGTTGCAGCAGCAAGGTCACTGGCAAATGTCGAGACTTCGCCTGGGATCTGTATGATGATGATATCTGCGCCAGCTTCCGCGAGTCCGCGTGCCATTCCAGATCCAATGCCTCCGTTACCTCCTGTGACCAGCGCGGTCTTGCCGGTCAAATCGAATAGGGACAAAGTACCAACATTTTCTGCATGGCAGATATTCGTTACTGGAGGAAAAGATTCATCCGGGGCGAAGTTGGCCATCTGGATTATTCAGTCCGGTTTGTTTCGCGACGCCTGGCTAATGATGTCGACAACTGCATAGGACCAAATATGAATCAAAAACCACTTAGGTACATAGGCAGGTTGATAATTATACAGACAGTACAGTAAATGTCGCCAGCCGGGCGGTTCCATGTTGCGTACTAAGCTTACTATCAGTATCGCCGAAACCCACTTCTCAGCCTCAGCCCTCCGAATATGCAGTTAGCTTGTTCACGGACAAGGTTGTCTTCTGTACATCAACGATATAAAAAATCGAAGTTCTGCAGGTTCCCGACAATGGGTGCCTTGACAGCAAGCCAGTAGGAATATACGATAGAGGTGATGACCTCCCTTCTGACAATGCATAAAACTCTATAGTTGAGTGCGAAGGACTTCGAGACGACAATAAGAAACAATGTCCATTTGCACCTGACGAGCGACACTGGTCAGACCGTGCCACTTTTCCTGGAAACAGGCTTGCCGGACAAGATTGCCCTCGTCTGACAGGGAGTACATTAACTATATAAGCATAAGGTCCACGGCGTACCGCGGCATGGTCGATGGAGACCTGAAGAACAACCAAACAGGCCTCATCATTCCTTTCCAATTGGCTACCGAGGATGATGAAAAACGCTTCATCCACAATCAACAGCTCATCGACGATCCGCGCGTTCGACCACAAGGTCACATTGTAGCCTATCAATTCCTCGGAGTCGATTCAGACTAACCCAGACTTTCCGGGCATGCCGTCAAGCCTGTTTACAAAAGAAAAGTGGCACTGTCTGACCTACGTTGCTCGTCAGGGTTAGATAGATACCATTCCTTCTTGTCACGGCGGAGTCTGTCGCGTACAAGGACATAGCATCAGCTCTTGACAGTGAGAAGGTCGTCAGCTCTACCGTAGGATCCTACTAGCTTGGAGTCAAGGTACTCGCTGTCGCGAAATTGCTGGACCATGAACTTTATCTAGTTGATGTACTCCCCGTCAGACGGGGTGCCACTTTTTCTGGAAACAGGCTCGCTGTTAACAATGGCATTCAAGAAGTGGCAGCCTACCTCTTTCCGCCGCCTCTTTAAGTTCTTATTGAAAGGCCTGAAGGAAGGTATGCTATGCGACGTGATGGGACTTAGTAAGACTATAGAGAGTCTTAGAATCATACTTGCAGTTAGTCTACATCGTATCTGCGGGATCCTGAAGTCCCATGCCCAACCATTGCTTTTCCCCTGTTACTCCTTCCGGACAATGGATGATGTACGTGAAGAGTGTTCATTGGCCATCGAATACTCCGCATTAAGGACAGTCGACATATGATTTCAGGTTATCGCCGTCCGGTGAGACCTGTATAGGGCTGGAGAATGCTTTCTCGACTACTAGCCACGAGTAAAGTTTGTGGCCGGCCCTGCCCAAGCTTTAAAAAACTTGGAACATTGTGTGCGTAATACCCCTTTCAATATCGCGTCACGATCTGGGCCACACCTCAGGTCGCATGAAGTTTCAGGGTCTAGAGCCTCTTATTCTCATACGTCGTGTTTGAAAGTCGACTTAAGGTACATTACGTTCCCATTCTAAGGCACCGGTGGCCCATGTTGTTTGGAGAAAGCCCCAGTCGCCATGCGCCAAACGTCACGGAAGAACGGCACCTTCTCATCGACCAATGTGGCCTCGTACGAGTCGATGATGGGTCTCTCCCAGACCAGGTCAGCCTCTCCCGGCTTGACCGTCTTCGTTCTCTTGATGAGCTTCCACCCGGGATAAAAGACAACAGCCAAGATCAGCATGCAGTACCATGTGAAGAAGTTTCCCACGCTCCAGAGAGAAGGGTAGAAGACCTGATAGCCCTGCATGATGACCACGAAGGAGCAACCGGCAAGTCCCCACCAAGCGCAGAAGGTGGTGTGCCACCCGACGTATGGCAACGTCTTGCGGTCGATGCCTTGTGCTTCTAGGGCGCGTTTGAACCGAAGGTAGGTGATACACATGTAGATGTAGTCAAGCTGCTGGGCCGCCGTGATGATGTTCACCAGCCAGGTCAGCACCACCCCACTGCCATTGCTGACTTGCAAGAACGACAGGCAGGATAAGGCGATCGAAACGATGAAGCACCAGATCGGAATGCCGTGTCTCGTGACCTGACGGAAGAATTTGGGTGCTTGTCCGTTCAGTGCCAGGCCGTACAAGGCGCGGGTTGCGCAATAGCTGGAGGGACAAATCATCAGATATTCCAGCGGAAGAATGCTGGGGCGCAAGTGACTTACACGTACGAGTTCCCGGCAGAGAAGATGCTGGTGCAGAGGAGAAAGTTGCAGAGATGCGGCAACCCACGGATATGCATGTTGCTCATGGCAATTACATATGGGGATGACCCTGCGCCACTTTTCCCTCCCGATCCATCCCAGATTGCAGCAAGATTAGGGTCGTTGGCAGGAAGCACAATCCCGACCGCGAGAGCCCCCAGAAGGAAGAAGACGGTGAACCGCCAATACATGGTCTTGAAGGCGGAACTCATGTCCTTTCGAGGGTTTTTGGCCTCGCCCGCAACCATGCAAATGAATTCTGGCCCGCAGATGACGCCCCCAGCGAGGAATATGCCTGCCAGCACGCCTTGAAAACGGCCGAGGGCTCCGGTATGTATGTATTCCTTGAAGGGAGCCTAAAGCAAATCAACAACTTGCCTTGAGATGCGCTCAGGAAAGCCTTACCGGGTCATCCCAGTGTGAAAACCCATAAGCGTCATGTTGCGGATTCCCTCCAGACATCTGAGAAGCATTAGAAAGCTGTTGAAAATGTGGGAGACTCCTGCTCCAGTAGCACAGTCATTTGGAAAAAGAATACCGTGACGAGCGTGAATCCGTACACTATGAAAATCAAGAGGATCTTTCCGATCGAAAGCCAAAATTCAGCCTCTCCGTACCATTTGACCGCGAATATGTTGATGAGTCTGTCTTTCCTGTCAGCCTCACGAAGATTGGAGCCCAGAAAATCCGTACGCATAGAGGACGATGCAGATCCCACAGACGGCCGCAAGGGGCACGTTATCCCACCAAAATCCGAGGACGCTGGACAAGGCGGTGATTTCGTAAGGTATCAAAATCGCGTGCATTTAGCTGTCAGTAGAGAAAGCATGATTGAATGGGACATGTAGAGGGCACATATCACATAGATGAAATAGTTCCAGCCGACGGCGAAACCAAAGGCTTCGTCGACCCATTTCCCCGCCATACGTTGGAACGGCGCTGTGACCGGGAAAAAGACGGTCATCTCAGCCTGACAGTTGTTGACGCATACGATAACAGTGCTGTAGTACAGGAACCCGATGAGCAAACTGGCAGCCCCTCCACGCCAGAGACCGAGGCCGATGCTGACGAACAAGGCTGTACCAATCGAGCCACCGATGGCGATGAAGGAGATTTGCCGACTGCCGAGCTTGCGGTGCGTTTGGTCCTGAATCTCAATCACTTCACCCGTTGCAGTCACAGATGCTGTCTTCCTTTCCTCCTCCGGAGCCACCGAAAGCTTCCTTGTGATGAAGTCCATATTCGTCTTGAGGGGGGTCTCAAGAAGGAGATCAGCGTTGTAGAGTTGTTGCACAGAAACTGCTTGAGCGTTCTTTTATCAAAATCCGACTTGCGCATGGGCCGAGACGATTGCTGTGCCTACCAGTAGTCTGGTCAAATATGATCGATCTTGATCGTGAGCGGCACGGCAGGGGTTGTTGTGCAGCGGTTATCACTGGATGAAGGCAAGTTATGCTATCTCAAACCAATTGGCGAAGTGAGTGGAGTGTCTTTCCGCGATACGGACTGTTATGCGTGCCGAGAGCATGGCCGAGGCGCACATCGGGTGGCTAATGCCTTGCGAGATGATGAGTGCGACGATACCATGGAGAGGGATGTCCTGTCGTGAATCTGGCAATTAGTGGTGTGATGAGCACTGTGACTGTCGCTCAGTTCGATACCCTAGAACCGGCCCTCGGTGACGTTCATCCGCATGGTCTTTCTTTGGGTGAGGGTAAGCTATCACTGGATCTTCGATGCGGAGAACGCGGTCGAGTGAATAGACTAGAGGTCATGTTGTCTTCTCATAGGTCATGCTTATCAGGTTCCTTGACTGTGGGGGTGGATCTTAAGATAGCCAGAAATCACCCAAAGTGGAAAGGATGCCAAAGACAAATCCGACGCTACGTTGGCGCCGTCTTTGCCCCTAATGGCCCTCTGGATGAGTTGATTCCGCTGGTCGACTGATATTGAAATGTCATGATACTGAGTTGAGTTCACTGGACTAGGATACTCAACTGAAGGGCCTCGTATCCAATGGGTGAGGAGATAGCTTCACTGATAAGCCAGAGCGTGCGTGCTCCCAGAGAAAAATCTTGCAGCGAAGTGGTATGAGGAGGCGAGCACTGGCTTTTATCAGGTCGCTACTGTAGTCCAGGGAAATTCAGATTCTCGGTCATCCTGTCGGTGCAGCACTGTCCGTTACGGTGCATTTGAGAGTATCTGCCATTCCCTCGAAGATGCAATGTTGATCAGCCCTGATCAAGCATTCAAAGATTCCTCAACCACTTTAGCGCATGCCAGGAGATTCTCTTCGTGCAGTCGTCTTCCGACGAATTGAAGACCTACAGGCATCCCCTTCATCACCACTGGATCGTAAGCTGCATAGTTTTGCTCGTCGTCCGAGTTCCAATGTTCTCTGGCTGACGTTTTGGGTTCATCAACGTCAGGATCCACCTGGGTGATAGGTAACACAACTGATGGGTAGTCCATCAGATTGACAAAAGCGGCATATCCCACATAACTGCCACGCGTTAGTCCGGAAGGGTCAGAACACTGTTGAGTGCCTTACACGGGTGCCTTGTCATGCTCAGTAGCTACTGTGGGTTTTGCAGCAGTCAAGATCAGGTCCATCGGCCGCCCTGTCGTGGATCGTTCCACCGTCGTGTTCCAGCGGTCCAGATACTCTTTCTGAATTACCAACTTGCGTTGTTGGAGCTGCCACCCATATCAGCGAGCGCTATCGAGGTCAGTTGGTTGAGCCATACCTGCCACGTCTCGAATGTCGACAAGGGAGCCGCCCTGTCGAGTATCCTTTGGATCCGAGGTAAGACGGGCTCGCCACTTTTCTCCAGCTCGATGGTAATGTCCTGGCCTCCATCGCTGACGAACAATGTTTCCTGCCTCGTTATGACGGCGGTCATTGTGGGCGAGAACGATCTGTACTTACCCATACATTGACGATATCCTTCTGCAACAACGGATCCCACTTTATGATCTGATGTCCTGATTTCTCCAACTTTTCCACGACCTCTTTCAAAGCTCTCTGAATAGGTGGCTGCGGCCGGACGATTCCGTCATCCCACATCACTCCAGTGCATAGCTTCTTGGGTGCTTCAGCATCCTGCCACGGTATCGGGGCGCATTTTGGATCCAGAAGCCAAGGATTTGAGTTTGCAACAACTCGCATTGCGAGTTCAAGGTCCTGGAGCGAATTGGCCATTGGTCCAATGACAGTATGAATCGTCTCCTGGCCGTCCATCGAGGTGACAACGTCTTGATGAGGAACGCGAGTGTGCTATTACTGATCAATCTTCAACGGCGGATGCTGGATGAGGATGACATACACTTGGACGAAGTCCGTATAGTCCGCTGAAATGAGAGGGACTGCGAATGGAACCTCCAATATCCGTTCCAAAGCCTAGCGGACTGCCGTGCAAAGCTATAAGTGAAGCTTCGCCGCCGCTACTGCCTCCGGGTGTCATGTTTCGACCCCTCGGATTCGTTGTTCGACCGAACAGATTGTTCACCGTCTCGGAACCCTGCCACTCTTAGCAACGGAAGCAGATTTGAACGTCCATTTGTACAAATATCGCGGTAGGCAGGTTTGTCTTCGTGAAGATCACAGCCCCCGCAGCTTTCAGTATTTCCACCAAGCTCGAATCACGTTTGGCAATCCGATCAACCTGTCCCACATATCCTAATGATGTAGGAACACCCTTGACGTTACAAGTATCCTTGAGCGAAATCGGGAGACCATGCAGTGGACCAAAGGGCCTCTTGTTCTCGGTGAAGTAGATGTCCAGCTCTTTGGAACGGGCGACCGCGGCTTCAAACATGGGTTCGGTCAGACAATTGACCTGGTTCTGAATTAGTAGAACGTGATTTGGATAGTTGGTAGACTTCATACGAGCTTGTGAGCGATTGCAGCACGCTTACAGAAGGCCTTGACGACGTCCTCACTCTTCAAAGACCCCGAGGAAATTCTCTCTACCAACTCCGTAGCACGCAGTAGTGTGATCTCATTTTCTGTGTGAGAAAGACAACTTGCTGGCACGTCCATGACATTCAAAAGTTTGTCGTCGACAGAAAAGTCGGGTGGCAGCCATGTCTCGACGAGCTTCGACGTTGCTGCCTGTTTGGCTCTGGAAGTCTCTTGCCATTTTTGGACAGTCATTGTTGTAGGATGAAGAGATACAGAACAATCGACCTTGAAGTGGACTGGAGTTTGGGAGCGTACCGAGGATAATATACTTGCAGCAGCAAAATCCTTATCGGCCATGCATGGCCCTGATAGCATAAGGGAAAGCTGTGGGGGGTCGATCCCTGTAAGCCACGTATCGTGCAGGCGTGACGCCACTTGTTCAACTAGTCAGAGCCATTGCATATCTGTAGCGTGCCGGAGGCTTCCTTCCACTGTTACCGGGTAGGAGCAGAGTGCGACATCAAGAAGCTGCAATGCGCGTTCACGTATACATGTCGATATGATTACCCACTTCTCTTACTCAAATAGGCGTGCACTCTCCTGGATAGCGGTAAATCAGCTTCATCCAGTCCCAATCTTGTCCTGTATCCCTTGCCTGCCATACCCTCTCCACGCAGAACGCTTTCACTGCGAGTGCGGTTGCCGTCGCTCTGCTAGTGTATATCCCATCGAAGACATTGAGGGCCACCGCCCTGTCTTCAGTCTGGCACATTTCGCAAGCTGCAACAAGAGCTGGCCACAGCATTGTCTTCAGCTTCTCAGGGACGACTCCTAAGGTTGATAGCACAGTCCTTCCCATCTCACTCGCCTGTTGATCACAGCCTAGTAAGGATCCAGCCGGGTAGATGATTCGGAATAGGTAGAGTAGAGATGCCAGCTGAAGAGCAGTCGCGTGTGCTAGGAGCGTAGGTCTTGATGCAGCTGGGATGTTGTCGGTGACCACAGGTTGCCAGTTTTCAATCCGCAACTGAAGATTTACGGCCTGTTCATGTCGAAAAAATGTTGTCGAAACACCATCTTTTTCTTGCTCGTCATCATCTTCGGGGAGCAATTCCAGACGTGTATCCTCGGCGAGCTCGCACAGTTCTTCCAAGAGTGGCATCAGGGTGGTTGTCCAGCCCATAAATCGATCTGGTGAAGAGAGGCATTCTTCGTCCAACCACGTCGACGTGCGGATCCAGGGGCGCCGCTGATATGTAAGCGACATTATCATGTCCTGGCGGGCGAGGGCGCGTAGAAAATACTTCGCGATGTGACTGGGGTGCCGGTCCTGCAGGAAAAACCGATCGACGAGTATGGCTGCGCAAGAGAGAATGCCTGATAGGCCCACTTCCCCTGGACTCGTTTTCATGTCCACGATCTTATAAGGTCAGAACGAGAGGAGAAATGGAAGAACCAGACAGGAGATGCGATGGAACAGTGGTTAAAAGCACGTACCTCGAGCCCCGCGAGCTGTACAAACATGCATAAAGCTAGCTCTAGATTTCGCAGCGGGTCTTCCATTGTCCGCAGCCTTGCCAGCGTTCTCTGCCGTCTGCTGAGTGCCGAGATGAAAGAGCCACAGCCAAGTCTGTCGAGATATAACTGGCCGATGGCGACAATTGTATCCCGGATGGCGTCTGGGTGAAGTTGCAGAACAGTCAGGACGTTGGCGTTCATCTCATCGACAAAGTGAGAGCTGACAACCATTTCCCTAGGGTGCCTGCTGAACCACTTGACACGATTGAAGTCAGTACATGCAGGTTATGGAGAAGATACTCTTAAAAAAGAATGCGCATACCGCTTGGACGGCGGTGACGTCCTCCGGAGGAACTATGCCATCAGGTATGGCGTCAGGACTGCGGTGCAGGGGTGTAAATAGCAGGTGCGACTCTTTCGGAGACCGAGGAAGCTCTTTGGAATTCGCCTGAAAGGTAGTTGAGGAAGAGCATCTTATTGACTCGGGAGAAGCAGTCTTGCGCCAGCGCAATTTGGTGGTGTAACCCTCGCAGGTGTGACCCCGCCGTGCACACGTTGTACAGTATGGACGCTCCTCATGACATTTGACCTTTGCGCGTCTGCAATTGATACAGCCGGCTCTCGAGCGTGGCATTGGAGACCGCTGATGAAATGGTGGAAGTGGATTGTAGTCTACTGATAAGCCTAGCGGATGATAAAGCCTCGAGTTATCGAGACCTCTATGGACCGAAGTTAGACCGGTATCGCCATGTCTTTGATATTATGTACTGTATGGCCGCCAGACTAGTATGGACACTTTAACAATGTTTGCCTTCAGTTGCTTCGCATTCGTCCTTCGTATTCAAGAGTCGAGAAGTTTGATCAACTCTTTGAACTTGACCGGCTTTGGCAGGAAATAATCTCCTCCAGCCTCAAACATTTCCCGTCGAGTCGCTTCCGCCACCTGACCTGTCAGCGCGAGTATTGTAGCCGGCTGCGCAGTCTTGTTCCCTCGCTCAAAACTGCGGATCTCGCGTGTCGCGGTGATGCCGTCCATGATTGGCATCGTAATATCCATAAGCACATGTCTGAACCCGTCTCCACCATCGCTGCAGGCATGCTTGAATGCTTCCAGTGCCTCCAATCCGTCCCTGACAGCGACACAGGGGCGTTTAGCTCGCTTCATGAATGCAACAAGCAAATTCAGATTGATTTCGTTGTCGTCAACAAGGAGCACAGAGTTCGGCCCTGGTTGGGATGGTGATACTGGGGTGGGAGTTCTGACGGCACTACCGTCCTCGTTCGTGTTAGGTGGTTCTGACGGGGTATCGGTCTTGTCTGTTTCGACAGCGCTTTCTTTGCCCAAAAGACTCAGAGATGAGCTAGCGTTGACTTCTGTCTGCGAAGCATCGCTGGCCGATCGTGCGACCGAGTCCACATCATCAGACGCTTCCGCTGAAACCTTGAGTCCTGGAGCACTCTCGCTGCTCGGACGGGCTTCTAGCTCGGACGTTGAGGTATTTCGATTCTCGGGAATCGCTTCGCTGACCGGACCGTCGGACTTTTGCGCGGCGGGATCACGTTTCAATGTATCCAGTCTCGCAAGACATCTATGGAGAGCTTTTGCGAGCTTTTGGGGACCACAACTAGCAGAATGTCAGCAGAGTTCGCCAGCATGAGAAGTGGAAAAGAATCTCTGTTGGTTGAGAAGGGCTCCTGGGAGGGAGTCAACTATATAGTACGGGAGTGCACCTGGGTGGAGTCACTTGCTTGGTCACGTGGTTGGCAATACAGGAAGGGCTGGAAATGCATAAGTCTGACAGAAAGGTGGTTGGAACTTACGGCTGTAAGATGACCTCCAGGATCCGGCCAAGGTCGGTCAGCCGATGAATTTCATTGCTTGAAAAGGAAGCGCTTTCGAAAGTGTTGGTAGCCGTGATGATCAGAGGGATCTCTCGCTCAGCCGAGCCATTCCGACCGTGATGCTCCAAGAAATACTGTATTGGAGGTGGCTCGACATACATGAAGAAGTCCGTTGTTATTCCCGTCATCGATTCGGCTTCAATCGTATGCATGCCGAACCATGTTTTTAGCGTGTGTCGAACGGATTTTTCGACAATAGATTTAGCGCCGGCGCCCTTGTTTTCTTCTCCTGAATCTTTCCCAGACGGGCGCCTGGGCTTCAATATGCAGATGGACATGCCAGGGGTCTGTTGCATGACGGACTCCCGTAAGACTTGGCCTCCACTCAGTGGTGACGGGGGGTTGACCATTGGCAACGTTAGCCAAATTTTGATTTCTGTTCCTCGATCTTTCTCGCTTTGGACCTCAATCTTGCCACCAAGAGAATTGACCAGATGCCGAACGATGCTGAGACCAAGTCCAGTTCCGGCTGAAAAACGAGATTCTTGACTGAAAGGTGTAAAAGCATGGTTATGCAGGAAATCCACCGACATGCCCTTGCCCGTGTCCACAACGGAGAGACAGACGGTCTTTCGACCATGACGGGCACCCGCACGCTCAACGGCTGTGAAGCTAATATCGATAGACCCCTCCTCGGTGTACTTCAGAGCATTCCCCAGGATGTTCATAAGGATTCTGCGGATCGCGCCGGGTTGTGTGCGTACCCACCAGTTATCTTGACGTTGGATATCGAGACTGAGCCGTACTTTGGACGAAAACTCATCAGCGCCGCGTCCAACACCAGTGCGAATTTCCTCTATCAACTTAACCCCTCGGCCCTGTTTGGAGTGTATCGGCCGAATCTGGCCCGGCAGGGAGACAGACGGCCGGAATGTCTGGCCAGCCAAAACACTCTCAATCGTCTCTTCGATCATGACACTAAGATCAAACTCCTCTTCCAAAGTGTCATTTGCTGTGGTGCCAACCCCAGGGTCATCGCTCTTGTTGTGTGACTTTTTCGACGCTGGTTCTTTGGAGTACTTCTTCGAGATCTGATTGATCTTTGCATAAGCCAAGACGTGCTCCACGGTGTCAAGTAAAGTTTTTCCACACGTCTCAACGGCGGTGACCATTGATGACTGGAAACTATTCAGCGCCGTGTCTTGAAGAAATTCCACGCTGCCTAGGATCCCATGGAGAGGAGACCGTAACTCATGCGAGATGTTTGCAAGGAAGGTGGCCTTGGTATCGTCCGCGAAAACCGCATTGGCTCGGGAGATCTCGTTCATGAGGCTGCTCCCAAACGTTGTCAAATACGCCAGATCATCCTGTGCCGCTATAAGCCTATCTGGCCTTCGAGACCACAAGAAAGTCCCGGCACTCCAACGTTGCTTCGAGAAGTCCCAGAGAGGAAGCCAAAGCACATTGCGAGCGCCCGGAACAATCCTAATAAGCTCATCTGCAATTGCTCGTGTCGATCGCAGTTTTGCATTGCGCCTGGCCGTCCTATCCCGATGGGTAGAGAGTCCTCCTCCGAGGTAAGATGCCGAGTCATCCTCACTAGCCGAGATATTCCCATCAGGAGTGAAATAAAAAATTTTACCGTTTGGATATCTGCGAATGAAACGTCTTAGGCCGGACTCGGTCAAGCGCAAGCTTTCGATGGACCTTGCATTTGACGTGGAGTCGATCGAGACGTCAAGGGAGTATCCGAGGATTTCACACTTGGTGCCCTTGGAACTGAGCATGTGTGGTCGCTGATCGTTGTCCGATCCGGCGGAATCTGTCGAAGAACTCCTGCTCGATAGGCTGTCTTGTGAGTCCGATGAACTTTCATCATTGGTGACGTCGCGCTCCCTTTCAGTATCAGCGTATTGTTTTTGATGATCTGCGATATCGGGACGTTTTGCATAATTTGATGAGACAGCATCGTAGAAAACCACCCCATCTGCTGAGGTGCACTCCCGGAGGATTTTTGCAGCACGAGTGAATATCTTCTGTATCTCCCCGGCTGCATCAGTTGCATTGCCCGGGCCTGTTGGTCGGACACTGTGGCCGGTATTCTTGGAGCTTTTCCCTGGACTGAATCCTTTGCCATCCCCGAGGTTGGGGGAGTGGTGTTGACCCGTCACAGAGATGGGTGCCTTGTTTGCGCTCACGATCGGTCTCCCGGAGGACAATACCTCTGGTCGCGATTCGTTTGCCATCTCATCTCGCAGTATTCTTGGGTCGGCATCGGTGATAGTCATCCCGAGAAAGTTGCGTTTAGCCGGTACAGAATCTGACTTCTGATCAGGGTACTCAGCGCGTTCTTGTTGTTGGGCTTGAGGATCACCCTTGTCGGATAGACTTGATTTTCCTGTCAAGAAGCGACCAAGACCATTGACCATCGTTTCCCCACGAGATCGTGCAACGTCGTTTCGACTGTACTCCAGATGCGTCATAACGATTTTCGACATTTCGCGCAAGAATTCCAGTTCAGATCTGGTCAAACCATTCCTCGGCTTGTCATCAGTGACGTTGAAAACACCAATGGGAACGCCGGCTTTGGAGATGATGGGAACACCACAGAAAAAGGTGACCCCTGCGCCCGCAAATCCCAGATGGCGATATCGGTCGTCTAGTCGAATGTCGTTGACTGCTAAAGCGGGCGTCGTTAAGCTTTGCCCGTCGGAATCAGCGGAAGTGTAGTGGTCTGGTGTGAGGGCATCTTGAGACATGCCCTCTGAGCGTGGCATTGACGCGTTCCCGAACCAGAGATCGTCGCCCTCGTCATGACCGCCTCGTTCTGACACGAACGATAGAGTTTTCGTTGCCTCAGCGATGATGTACTCACGACTCTCGGAAACGAGAGTGACAATGGCCCTCTTCGCGCCGAGCCTTAGACAGGCAAGCTGCGCAAATGCAATCAAGGCTTTGTCATTCGAACCGCGTAGTCTGGAGCCATCAGCATGGTATTGTTCCGTGCCTGGAGACTGTGTCGACTGATTATATCCGACGGCAGAATCCAGCCATGCCTGATAATAGCTGTTTGTCGCGTAGTCAGAATCCAACAGTCAGCAAGACATTGTCTGGGAAAGCACGAACCGGAGTACCTCCCTCCCTCGTGCCGACTCGGACACCATGTCTAACCACACTTTGGTGGCTAGATTTCTATTCTAAGCGGACGACATGCGATGCTTCGCGAGTTAGTAGTTGGGTGGACGTTGCTTCCGATCGGCGAGCTAAGGCTTGAGGAAGATTTCCGAGGCATGCAGCATCCTAGAAACAGAGATTGTTCGTGTCTAGGGGGTAACCGATGCAGATAATGATACTGTGGTATGTGGTGAAAAAAAGGGCGGGTAGGCGCGTATTGCCACTAAGGGTTTAAGCTAACAGAGGTCCGGAGGTCTCGAACGGGCCATTTGGTTTAGCCGGAGATCATCGTGCCGTTCAATGCCACTCCTTCTTTTCGATCATTAAAGACATGTTTTTCCGACGAGCCGATTATGATGTAAACATCGACATTTGGCGGTTTCAATGGAATTTCTTGATGGGAAAGACCAACCTAACCTCAAGCACCGCCAAGTAAGTGAGTGTTATGCTTATTAATCTCCGTACGGAGTACTTTGCCCAAACTCCAACCGACTCGTTAGGCAAGCCACTTCCCCAGGATTTTCTCAAGCTTGCTACCGCCGACCGAGCCTGTTTCCAGACAACCTGGGACCGTCTGCCCGGGAGTCCCACGATGATCTCCATACGGAGCTACAACAGGCCAGCAGATTCGCGACAGCGAGTGCCTTGACTGAAAGTTAGTACAAGTGGACGGTAGAGCTGATGCGCTTCCTTCTGCCAACGATCAATGCAATATCGTCGTGTGCAAAGGGCTCCTGGACGACAAGAAGGAATGGTATCTCATTGAACCTGAAGAGCAACAATGGTCAGACAGTGCCACTTTTTCTGGAAATAGTCTTGTCGTTTATCGATTCAGGTGAGTGCACGGTAGTATGGCACAAGCTGCGTACATCCTCTTTCATGAAGGAACAGGTACAGATGTTGCACAAGGTGAGTATGTACTCTGCCTTCAAGAGTAAATACAAATCCCAGTATCCACAAAGCGATCTACCTCTCATCTCTATGGAAAATGCCATCCCTTTCACTCAAAAAGTGATTGCGACTTAAGAATTGCCAGGTACCTATATCTTCAAGGGAGGAACTCCAAGAAAAAGCCCCCCTTGGAGATTACAGTATGATTGGGGAATTATGAAGATTCCCAGGCGTGCCAGGTAAAGACGGTGGGAGCACCGAACCCAAGTTTTATTGCCACCTTGGCAATCCCCACAGACTCCAACAATCGAAGCCTAAGGGCCCAAGGCTGTCCCCTATTGGACTTCAGCCTGGTTTTCCAGCACCAGCATGGAACACGGACAAAACGGACTCGGAGCACCCCGGCGAAATCACCGAGTGGCCCATAACTGCCGGACTACTGTGGTGCTTCATGAGGGACGACATATAACAAAACCCAGCTGCCGTTTCGACAACAAGTTCATATTGATCTTGGCTGACTCAGGACGTTCCCGTTGACTACCATTGGAAAACCCACTTTACACTCGCATCAACACTTCGCCTTCTCACCCTCTCAGACAAACACAGAATTACCGCCAAAATGGTCGCTGCCAAACCCAAAGACCTAAGCCAAAACCGAGCTCTCAAAATCGTCAAAAAGGCCTTTGATGAAGGCTACGCCGTCCCAGCCCTGTGCTGCTACAACGTCGAGTCCATCATAGCGGGCGTCCGTGCCGCCGAGGCCAAAAACTCCCCCGTCATAATCCAATTGTTTCCCTGGGCCGTAACATACGCCGACGGCCTGTTGGTCCACGCCGCCGCCGAGGCCGCCGACAACGCCAAGGTTCCTGTCGCAGTACACATGGACCACGCGCAAACACCCGAGATGGTCAAACGGGCCGCTGACCTCGGCGGTTTCGACGGCATCATGGTCGACATGTCGCACTACGAAAAGGAAGAGAACTTTGCCAAAACGCGCGAACTGGTCAAGTACTGCAACGACCGGGGCATTATCACGGAAGCCGAGCCAGGCCGCATCGAGGGCGGCGAAGACGGCGTCGGCGACACCGCGGACTTTGCGCTGCAAGGTCTGCTAACGTCCCCGGAACAAGCGGAGGAGTTTGTCTCGTTGGGCATCCACTGGCTCGCCCCGGCGTTCGGAAACGTCCACGGCAAGTACGGTCCCAAGGGTCCGCAATTGGACTATGACCGTCTGCGAGCCATCCAGAAACAGGTCGGCGACAGGGTGCAGCTGGTCCTGCACGGCGCGTCGGGACAGTGGTTCTTCGACGAATTATATGATAAAGTGATCTCGTGCGGTATGGCCAAGTGCAATATCAACGATGCTATGAATGATCATTTCATCAATGTCCTGAAGGAAAAGGCTGGTAAGGCGCCTCTGACGACGTTAATTGAGGAAGGCACCTTGGCCATGCAAAAGGCCATTGAGAGGCATATGGATTATATGGGCTCGACGGGTAAGGCTTGAAATGAGTAGGTAGTCATTAATCAAAATATTTTATGAGACCCAGAGCATTTAGGCGGCACGCATCATTGTAATCCTGGGTCGGCATTGTGAACTACAATAAACCGCGCGGTCATCACCATCATGCACGCTCAAATCAATTCTATACTTCCTGTATGTAATTTGCAGGAACACTCCTCGTCTCGCCGTTCTTCTCCACGTCGGCCCAACCATCTCCCGTGCCCAAACTTACCAGAATAAATTTCTCCCCTTCAGCCATATCAAACTCGGCATCACTCTGTGCCGTGTAAGGATACAAAGCCTCAACATATTTTAATTTCTTCGCCCCACGTTTCGGAGCCACAGCTGGACCCTGTTTCTTCTTGGTCGTAAAGTTCGACGACGCCAACGACGCACTCGAGTTGGAGTATAATGATGGCGGCCTTTCATGTGCAGGCGTACTTGCGGGTGTCGGCAACTCTTCAAGATATGCCGTCGGAACAAGACCTTCCTTGCCATTTCCGGTTTGAATTCTGGTCCATCCACCATCTGGACATAGTCAGTATCCGCAATGTCCCAAAAAGAGCTTCCACATACCGTCGGGTTCCAAGATCCTGACTTCGGCACCTTCCGACAGCGACACCTCACCATCGTCCCTTGCCTCGTAAGGATAAATCATCTTGCCTCTTGGCCCACTACTTCCATTCGACCCCAAATCAGGCGGCGCGCTCACATAAGCTGTCGGTGGCGGTGCGACAACTCTGTTTCTCCTTGCCCCAGCTGAGCCGGAATCTAAAGTCGACGCAAACGGAGACGTAGGAGCTGTCGACGATCCACCATCCTGGCCAGTCGATCTGACAATACCACCAGACACCGATCGTGTAGCACTTGCTGCATAGCCAGACGAGAGGCTGTTCATTGTATCCTGCCTGGTCAATGGTGGTTGTGAGCCCACACCGTTCGACGCTGGTGTCTCTACAGCCGTCAACGCAGCGGCTTGCCGTTCAGCTTTCAGCTTCTTCCTTTCTTCCTTGGTTTGCTCCCCAGGACAATCGGCCGGTACCTTCATATGACATTTGCTATGACAGGTAAAACCACAGTCTGTGCAGATGAATCCTTTTGCACTCAAACCCCATATACGATCGCCACAAAGATCGCAATTGGTCGGTATCTTAAATGTCTCGGACTTGAAGGCGTGACTTTTTCCGTACATGCTCAAGTCACCGACAACCGAGGTGATCGTGGAGGTTTCCACCTCCGCCGTCATTCTCTTGCGGTCAATTGCATGTAGCTCTTCTTGAACGGCAAATTGAGAAACCACACACAAGACTTCATCCCGCTTGTCTTTTCCTTGTCGGATATTCTGGCGAGCCTTCTTCACGTTCTCCAGGTCACGCTGCTTCTGCGCAGATTCGGTTTTGAGCTGACTGATGAGTGGTTTACTCTTCGAGAGAATGTTCCGTAGAAAGATCTTGGACGTTTCGTCCGTCATCATGTTGTCTGCATCTAGCCAAACTGGAGACGGCTCAAACACCATATTTGATGGCTCTTGCCACTGCACGGCATTATGGCGCACAAACATATTGCTGTCAAGGCTGGGATTGTTTCTGGGTATTTCCGATGATAGATGTGTCATATGTTCAATACTCCGTTTGAGCGTGTTCGTCTCGAGCGCTGCAGCGACCAACCACAACTGGTTCAACTTCGCAACCCGTGTCTCATTCAGATCCTGTAACGAGTCCAGCAGGTCCGGAATATACTCGTGATAATAGCATTCCTTCAGCTTGTTCGTTATATTGATCCCAATCAGATAGGTGTTTTTGGCGTTGTGCATTTCCGCCAGTTGCTGGCTGTAGGCGCTCTGGGCTTTCGATTTTTCGTACCCCGACTCGGTCTTCCTCCTCTTGTTCTCGACCTCTTGACATACTGTGTCATACTTTTGTTTTAGTTTCTTCAGTTCGGCGTAGGACGACTCGCGCTCTTTGACCAATTTATTGTTGTACTCTGCATGGGTCCTTCTCAACTCCTCCAGTTTCCTGGCATTGTAGTCCAGCGGTGTTGCAACTTGACTGATCAAGTCCTGCGAAAACTTGGAGTGTTCGTTGGCACGGGCTTCCAACGTCGAGAGTTGTGTTGTCCATGTGGTGAGGGATGCAGCTTCCAGAGACCCGGGCGTAAGAGCAGGATTGTCACCCACACTCAAGTTACTGGACCTCTTTGCTTTCTTATCATAATATTTCTTTGCCAAAGCCGTCAACTTTTGGCTGTATTCTTTCTCGATGGCCGATCGTTCTTGGTAGAATTCTTGGATTTCTGTGAGCCAGTTTATGCCGAGACCGACCTAGATGACAAGTCTTAGTAACAACGACGGGTTGGTGTGTCGCAGGGAATACTTACCCAGTTGTCGACAGGCTTGTAGCCGTCCTAAGACCGTATCAGCAACTTGTTCCGTCCGCATATGCGCACCCATGCCCACCTTGAGTTCGGCGCCAAAGCTGACGGTTGCGACCTGGGCCATTATGGATGTGGGGAGTCTGCCAGGCGCAACCGCGC
The DNA here is from genome assembly GCF_022695815.1 of Exophiala viscosa. NCBI lineage: Eukaryota > Fungi > Ascomycota > Eurotiomycetes > Chaetothyriales > Herpotrichiellaceae > Exophiala > Exophiala viscosa. The sequence goes on along the minus strand of NW_026944355.1, from coordinate 640,426 downwards.
ATTACTCCATATTCTCAACAACAGTCCACAGCGACCAGGACGATTAACCGGTCTCCTCCAACTCGCAGGATGTTCGCAGCGTAGTTGAGTTGCAGGTCTCGTAGCTCACGTTGAGAATATGGTGGGGAACCTTGAGATAAATAGCCTGAGTGTAAGAGCGGGCGCGCCGGCGTCGGTCTTGGAGTTGGTAGACACTGAAGTTGAGCCTCGTGGCACGGGTAACTTCTGTCTTGGTTTAATTGCCCTGAAGGGTGTGGCTCAGGCACCAAACTGGAGTGCATGATAGGCGTTTGATTGTGGAACTGTAAAAGCAACCCCGCGCCGTGCGCCACGATTCTTTCTCCGAGAGATGTAAAGACCTATTTTTCTGAATTCACTGATCGCAGCCTGAATCGAGTAAACATCTATTCATTCCAACTGCCTCACCCAACAATAGGCCAACGGAAAGGCGGGATATCTTCATTGTTGTGTCGAATCTATTGTGCTAAGAGTCACAACATTTTCAGTCAATTGCTCTCTTTCATTTCAACCACACCACTCCTTCCATACTCGACTGAACCAAACACTCCCCTTGCGACTGTCATCTCACGCATTCCAGCAACCCTACCACGAAAACCCTCCCCTCTGTCATGTCTGAACCGACTTCTGGCCGCTCTCTCGCTGGTCGCATCTCCAAACCCGAAACGATGAACGCTCAGGCCGAGTCCTTCCAACCAAAATCCGGTACCTCATGGGCTGATGAGGTCTCATCCCCTGCTACTGAAGAACCCACTTCCGCCGCGAATTTGAACGCGACACCCGCGGAAGAGGCGTCTGCGCCAGTAGCACAGGTTGACGGAGCCACAGAGCCCTTCGGAGGATCACAACTACAAGAGCCTGAATATGATGTGAACGTCAAATTGGCGGACATGCAAGCTGATCCCAACAATCCCTTGTTTTCGGCTACGAGCTTCGAGCAGCTTGGCCTGTAAGGATTCTGTTTCGAGGTCAAATTCAAAGACTGACTTTACAGTGACGATAACATCCTCAAAGGTGTCATGAGCATGAACTTTCGCAGACCCTCCAAAGTCCAAGAAAAGACCCTCCCTCTTCTATTGATGAACCCCCCTCAAAACCTCATCGGTCAATCACAATCCGGTACTGGAAAGACGGCAGCCTTCGTGCTGAACATACTTCATCGCATTGACCTCAGCTCCGAACAATTGCAAAAGACCCCACAAGCTTTGGTTTTGGCACCCAGCAGAGAACTTGCTCGACAGATTGTGGGAGTGGTCAAGGTCATGGGCTCATTTGTCCCGGGACTCATTGTCGAAGCTGCTGTTCCTCAAGATGCCGCAGCTCGAAACAGAAAGATTGAGGCATCAGTTGTGGTGGGCACTCCTGGTACGGTCATGGACATGGTTCGTAGACGATCTATGGACATCAGAGGACTCAAAATTCTCGTCCTTGACGAAGCCGACAACATGCTTGATCAACAAGGTCTTGGTGACCAGTGTGTTCGTGTCAAAGGGTTGGTATCCTCACCCTTTCTCTGAGTTTGCTTACTGACTGCCATCAAGTATGCTGCCCAAGAACATCCAAATTGTCTTGTTCTCAGCCACGTTCCCCGACAACGTTGTCAAATACGCCAACAACTTCGCTCCCAACGCCAATCAAATGACCCTTCAACATCAAGACTTGACCGTGGAGGGCATCAAACAGATCTATTTAGACTGTGACAGTGACCAAGCCAAGTACGACATCTTGGTGAAACTGTATGGGTTATTGACCATTGGTTCCTCCATTATCTTTGTCAAGGTAAGCACACAGTCCGTCATCGAGGCGCATCAAGCCGCTAACCGTAATGTAGACCCGAGACACGGCACTTGCCATCGAACAGCGCATGACGGCAGAAGGTCACAAGGTCGTCTCCTTGACCGGTGGCTATGAAGGTGCTCAGAGAGATGTTATTATTGACTCCTTCCGTATGGGCCATGCCAAGGTCCTCATCACCACCAATGTCCTTGCTCGTGGGATCGACGTTCAGTCAGTGTCTATGGTCATCAACTACGACGTTCCAGACAAGTTCGTTGGTGGCGGCAAATTCGTTGCGGATCCCCAAACATATCTTCACCGTATCGGACGAACTGGACGATTCGGTCGCGTTGGCGTCGCTGTCACGTTCATCAGCAATCAAGGCGACTGGCTGAAGTTGATGGAGATCCAGAAATACTTCAACACACAGATGACCAAGGTCGCGACTGACGACTGGGATGAATTAGAGGAACAGGTAACGAAGATTATCAAGAGTTCAAGAGCAGGCAGCAACATGAAAGATGGTGCAAACATGCAAATGCAAATGTGAAGAAGACTGAAATGAGTGCGGTAGAGCACCGTTCTCCGAGACGGCACCATTCGGCGACAACATGCTGCAATGGGGATGGAGGCCTTCAGAGGCTCCAAAGCGACATGCTTTGATTGTGACAGAGCAGTAGAACATGGAAGGGATCGATACCCAAAATGGCATGCAGGGCTGAAATGCAGGAGTATTCAAAATCCACGAGTTTCACCAGTCGCAAGACTTTCCCAGCAATTCAGCGATCGCCTCGAGACCTTTTTGATCTTCCTGGTCGAATCCTTGTACATCTGCGCAGTCGATGTCGATGACACCTACAACCTGTTATGCGATCATCAGCGATCTAACCATTGGTATGGGACGAACAGATCGTGACAATTGGACCACCAAGACATACCTTCCCAGAACTTCGAAGAGGTACCACGATCTCGCTTCGACTATCGCTATCACAGGCAATGTGGCCTGGAAACTCCTCGACGTCTTTGACCAAGACAGTCCTACCTTCACCCTCTGCTGCGGCACCACATACACCCTTTCCTATCCGGATTGTCTGGCAGGCGACCTTCCCCATGAATGGACCCAGGATCAATTGCTTTCCTGGGTCGGAAGGATCAAGGACATAGAACCCACTCCAATTCACAGATGATGACGGTGCAGGAAGGGAGTGGTACATGTGCCATAGCAGCGAGGCAGCATTAGCTGTGTTCGCAACCCAATTCCGCTGGTCTTGGACAAGCGACGTCAATGACGAGAGTAGCTGTGCGTATGCTTCGGCTTTACTTAGTGAGGAAGAAAAGTTGGAAGCATCGGCGTGGACCTGGATTATCCAGACTTAGTGATGTCCAGTTTCTAGGATTCTGATATGTCCTTTGCTCACCATGATTTCTTTCTCGAAGGCGTGCTTGGCCAGAAATTTTCATGAACAAATCCACGAACAAGTTGATGAATAGTTGACACCCTCCCGTCCCGGACTGAGCGCCAGGCTCGTGTCAACCTTCGATAACACCCACACTTCAACGTATGAAACCCGCAGCCTTGCCCAATGTGCTGTTGTGTGTTCAATATGACGGACGGAGTAATAAAAGCATAAAGGAACTCGGTGTGGTTTGATCCGAGTCGGGTTCGGGTCATCTTTGACTTACGCTATACCGTAAATTGACTGGGTAACGAGGGACGAACGAAGCCTGATTTCGCCTTGTGGAGAGTGCTGGCCTTGAGATAAACGATTCGCTGCATTCCCATGTGCTCGGGCAACCATGAGGGGCATCCCATATCAAGCGACACCTCCCACTGACCAGGCAAGGCCTCTCGGTCTCATCCTCGCTTCTATCTCCTAGACCGAGCGCAAGATCTTCCCTTCTCGCAGTATCTAATCGCACAGAGATGACTCAAGCGTTGACTCACTGATTGACTATCGACGCCACGGCCCCAACGACTAATTTGACTGCAGAGTCATACTTGCGGTAAGGCTTCGAAACCGAAACCGAAGAACAAGCCACCACCACCACCACCATCAAAGGTCCACGCGGCTTCCTGTCTGGCATCAGGCGGCCACATATATATAAGGCCACCACAAAACAAGGCTATATTCACCAAGCAATCATCAGCACAATCGCAGTCCACAGACATCATTGAAGATGTCGTGTCCCGACTGTTTCCGCGGCGCCGAGCATTCCCACACTCAACCCAAAGGCACCATCGAAACCATTCACGGCATAAGAACATACATCGCCGGAGGCAGCGACCCATCCCGCTCAAAATCAGCAATCATATACCTCCCCGACGCCTTCTCCCTCAAACTCGTCAACAACAAGTTGCTCGCCGACGAATATGCCACCCAGACAGGCTGCACAGTCTACATTCCCGACGTGATCCGCAACGGCGGCATGGATCCCAGCCTCATGCCAAAAATGGAGATGGTCATGCTTCTCAACCCAACCTGGACTATAGGCGGTGTCTTCACCAAGATCTACACCACGCTCACACTCCTCCCGACAATCATCCCCTTCGTGCTCCTCGGCAAGCCTGAGAACGTCTATCCCCAAATCCTGGACTACGCGCGCGCCGTCAAAAAGGATTTGCCGGCAGGCGGGAAACTCGGCGTCGCGGGATTCTGCTGGGGCGCGTGGCCCTCGACAAAACTCTGCGTCGAGACCGCTACCCCTGGTGGCACCGAGCGTCTGATCGACGCCCAATTCAATGGCCATCCAAGCTATATCGTCAAAACACCGGATATGGTGATCGATGCGATCAAGAAATTCAAGGTTCCCTACTCAGTCGCCGTGGCCGAGGAGGATATGCAATTCAACAAGGCCGAGGCTGAGAAAGTGGAGGCGCGGCTTCGCGATGATATTGGTGCGAGTGGTGGGGAGGGAGGATATGTGTATGAATTCAAGGTTTATAAAGGGTGTAAACATGGGTTTTGTGTGCGGGCGCCGTTGGGCAAGACGAAGAAGGAGCACGATGGTGAGAATGAGGATGGGTACCATGGGAGTTTGAGGCAGGCTGTTGAGTGGTGGAATACACACCTGAACTGAATTAAATTGAGTTGAAGCATTGCCACTGCAAGTGCTTGGGGAAATTGAGATAAATTTCGGGACAACTACAAGTATCATTTCGAAGACTAGGCTCATGCATGACAGGGTGACATAAACTTGTGAAGGGACAAGGTATATATACCACGTACACCAGTAGTGTACGTGAGATCATGTCATCATTATACTCAGCACCTCATCCCGGCCATGAAGTTTGCCCAGCAATGCAACAACAAGTCATAAAGGCATCATATATACAACCGCACAAGCATGCACATCCATCTCCAATGAAACGCCCCGCTGGCAAGAAAATCACGCCAACTCAGCAGCAACTTGATCATACCATTTCCCATGAGCCTTCAAGTCGACTGCGCGAATCCTTCCAAGACCATCAACCAAGCGATTGACCTCTTCCAGAAGTTCAGGCATGCCCGCTCTGGCCAGGACCTCAGCCGCACCGGTCGTAGTCCGCACTCTCTCAGCAGTGCCGGAAGCAGACAATCTGGCAAAGACGTGCTCTCGCAAGGATTTCAGCAAGAAGCCGGCAATCTGCTCCGTGAAGACATCTCCTGTCTCGTCGTCCCCGGCTTCTGACGGCGTATATTCTGATGAACTGTGAATGGCGTCTTGGTGGTCTTGTTCAGCTGTCTCTGCGTTTCTCGCCGCATCAACGGCAGCAGGCAGGACGCGACTGACGAAGTTGGACAAACCTTCCTTGGTCGACTCAGGCATCATGTGCGACGATTCGACCAGAGACACAATCCGATTGACGTCGGTGCTCAGAAGGTCCAACGACATCAGCCTTTCGGCATCTTTGGTCCACAATGACTCTCGATTCCGCCTGAGCCGAATCTTGGTCGTCAGAAGAACAGAAGATGTAGCAACCATGTGGAACGCGCGAGCCCTAAACTTGAGCAGGCGGACGTAGTCCATCTGCAAAGTCTCTGGTAGATTACGATAGGATAGATGGGTGTTCCGCAGCACGAGATCTGTCAATGCTCGGGCATATATGGCACCGGCGCTGGTGTTTGGAGCCACAGCGACCTTTGCAGCAGACCACCATTGCTTCGTCCGTCCAAGTACATGTACACCTTCTCGGAGATCTTTTTCAAATGATGTGATCTCATGTTCGTGACCGCGCTCCAGAACGGACTCTGCAGCCAGCCTGAACTGAAAATTGATGTGGTCTAGAGTCATGAGGTCGATGATGTTGATAAGGTCAAATAGGCGATCAATTGTATCGCTGGTAGTGTCGGTCGCAAAGGCCCTGACAATTTCGTCACGACCGGGCGAACACAGTTGTGCAATCATTCCCGAAATGGTTTCGAAGAAATAAGTATATGAAAACATGCCATTTCGACATTGTTGGTTGATCAGGGCGGTATCCAGAAAGCCGTCGATTCTGTCGTAAAGAGGATGTCTTCGGCTTATAAGTTTCATGAGTTTCTCCCGAATCAAGACCGCCATTGCATGAGTCCAGGTCGCAGCGGCATCACTGCTGCCATCTTGCATGCTAGCACGCATGCTTGTGCGGAGGGTGTTCATCAGATCCTTCCGCGCATCAGTCCACGGTCGTTGATTTACCTCAAAGCTGCCGTTGATGAGGATCTCGTGAGCGATTTCACGGTTTGACGGCAGGACTGTCATGATCTGGCCCAGATTGTTGGCGAATGCCGAAGTCTTCAGATCCCTTTCACGTTGATACGGTTGCGGAGTAGCCGGAGGTGTCAAGGGCGCTGCGTTGAGCGTCGAATGGTTCTCATTCACTGGGGTAGAAGCACGAGGAATCTGTTCCACGGTCTTTTGACTCTGCTCGGCAGCGCGCTGTTTCCGAGCCTTCCTTACAGCAAGCCTCACCTTTGAGAGAGCTTGGTCCGGTCCAGCGAGTCTCTTCAGCCGCGCTAGCAATTTGATCTGCTCTTGTCGGACGGCATCAAGGTAATCTTGCGCGACGCGGCCCTCGTGATCATCTTTGGTCGCTTGAAGTATCAAGTCAAGATTGACGAAAGAGCCGATCAAGGTATCAACGAGGACCGATAGATCTTGACTCTTCCAAGCATGGAATGTGACGGAGAAGTCGTTGTAGGAGAAGCACAAAGCATCATTGCTTGCCGGCAAGCCATCCCGAGGAGAGGTCGCAATCGTAGTCATGATATGTGCTTCGAAACAGTCGATGAGGGCTTGAGCTTTTGCCATCAGCTCCTGCTCTTGAGGTTCATTTCCACCATGGCTGAAAGCTTGCACGGGGTGCGATAGAACCAGATATGCACTCAGGAAGACACGAATGGCTGTCGAGTCGTCTGAGCCATCCTCAAAAACTCCAAGTTGTTTCAGAAGTCGCAAGGTGACGGCAGTGGTACGCTCGATGGAGAGCAGCCCGGTCAACTCTTCAAAAGAAATCGCCCGGGCACGGGCGAGGTTCAGCCCCAGCGCACGAAAGTCGGTCCTGACTTTGCTGCTGTGGTATCTCCTCCATGATCGTTGAATGACCTTTACGGCATAGACGCGATCAATCTCCGTTAATACTGAGGGAGCCACCTTCTTTTCCTCAACAGCAGCAAGCGAAGACAACCTCGGCCTTCGCATACCTTGTTGATATATGGACTTCCTGCGTGCCGCCTCGGTGAACTTCTCTGCCATCTCGTCCTTGAGTCTGGCCAACTCTGCAGCCTTTTTCTCTTTGACCTCTTCTGCGACCTTCTTCGCACGGCGAACCTCCTCCTCGCATCGAGCAGTAATGTCGGCCAGCATTTTCTCCCGAGCTGCTTGCGCGGCCAAAGCCTTCTCTTCGCTATACGACACTCCCCGAGCGGCTTTGGCAGCAGCAGCTCTCAATCTGACTTGTTCGGCATGCGCCGCTCTGTCAGCGAGACGTGCTTTTCGGCTCTCAATGATCGAGGCGCGTCGAAGATGTTGTGCGATGTGTGTGCTGTGTGGACCGCCATGGCTGGACCGTGTGGAGGAATGAGACTGTATAGAGGATATAGAACTTCGACGGGAGGAATTGGCAGAGGTCTTTCTTCGCGCACTCGATTTGCGGTAGAAACGAGCTGCAAGTCGAGGTGGTGGTTCAGGCAGGTCTGCGTCGCTGTGCAGGCCGAAGTCCATTTCGATGTCTTGAGGTTCTGAAGTTCTTGGTTCCATTTTTCTTCTTGTAAATGCGTATGAGGGAATGATGCGGAGGACGACTTCGGACAAAGTCTAAGCCATCGAGTATAGTAATCCTGGTTGATGGGGGCAAATGTCTGGAATAGAAGCGAATGGCAAAGAAGAGAGTTGGTGGCTGGCCTTGTTTTGATGCTGCTTATAGGCGGGGGTCCGGTGGCGCTGAAGGCGAGGTGCTCTCTGCGAATGCAACTGACGACAACCCAGTACAAACGAGAAGGGAAAGGGAGTGTAGAGACAGACTGGTGTCGAGAAGAGAAGGTTCAATTGTAGGATAGGATAGGATGGAGATTGAAAAGGCAGGCGGGAGAGTGGGAGGCTGGGACGAGGATCTGAGATTGGAGATCTGAGCCGGAGAAGCAGTGACGATGCACCACCACCACCTAACTTTACCTGGAAGGGACTAACTTTATGGGTATTGGCCGTAGGTATGGGCGTCTTTTGGTACCGGCTCGAACCCCCATAAGCGAAAAGGAACGAGAAGATCCCAGAGAACCCTTATCCCAGCCTGATGGCTCCGGAGCCAGGCCCGGAACCAAGGCCTTGCAAGGACTGCGCACGACCTCTATATGATCCCAGCGTCCGTCGCATGGGCCGGAAAGTGTAACAGCGGGAACTTTCCTGGAGTCCTTGGCTCTCTTGCGTGCTCCCGTCTTTCCCTTCAGAGTCTTCAGACACATGGTTGAGGCTCTATATTGCCGCCGCTGATGTAACTATCACGGGAAAGGAACCGAATTGAGGCTGGAAGAGACTTCATGAGGCTTTACCACGTGTACACGACCCGAAACTTGGGGCACCGGATGGTCAAATACACTCTGCTCGCCTCTTTTTGCCTCATCACCTCGTGGGAAGAAAATCTGCGCGCTGAACCTTCGGAACCGTGATGCGACCAGTCACGAGGACTCTGAAACGGAGACAGCGCTGTCTGTGTGTGAGGGAGGGAAAGTCGCACAGCATTTCATGTCTCAGCACTTGACTCACGGCTCGTTCACACAGCGCCTTGGATCCGGCTGTCAGAGGAAGTCATCACCGCATCACTGGTCCCGGCGTGGCGCTTTGATGGTACAGGTGGTACGAATATTGGTCTCAATGCCAGCTACACGGACTTCATAGCGAACTGATCATGGACTTGGTATCTTGACAGCCTTTGGCAGATACGCACGCCCACGCGCACTGTGCTGTGAGCAATGGAACGTCAAAGATTAAAAGTGAGTCAATGAGGCAGGCTGGTGGTATTCATCCCTGGGCTGTGAAGACGTCGAAATCGACGCTGTAACGACCATGGCTCGTCAGCACCGACAACATGTCAATTTCTATCTTCGTCTATGATCTCAGAATGCATTTTTGACGTGGTCACACAAAGTCAACTCAGGTACTTGAGACATCGTGCTAACCCAGCCCTCCCAGCCTCATTCATGTCGTGTCATCGTCACAAATTGTACAGTAACAACCAGAACTCCTGCCGTAAATACGCCTGCTCAAACCGGACATGTAGTGCAAATGCAGCAGGGTATAAGCCATTTTCAACCCCATTAAGAATTTGCAGTAGGCCACTAGCAGAAGAAATCACGTAAAGTCGACGGTGTTTCCTGCTCTGCCCTCCCTCGCGAGACGTGCCTGCGCTCTTTCGGCTCTCCTCCTGCGGCGGTTGTTGGCATACTCTGTCGCGCCGCTCGTTTCGGTACCAGGCGAGGTAACGCCACTGCCAGCAGGCCCAAGGTTGCTCATCGAAGCTGGAATCGGGGGAGGTATCGGAACATGGTAAGTCTGACCCGTACGTGGATCGATCCCTTGCGTACCAGGCGTAGGTGGTGTAGGATATGGCGGATTCGTGCTGGGGCCTGCATGCGCAACATGCTCAGAATATGTCGAACCCGCCGCTGCAGCTTGATTGTCAGCGGCTTGCTGAGCCTCCATGGCTTCAGTGCGCCTCCAGCGTCGGTCAGCGCTCGGTCCAGCTCCCAGCGCATCACCCTCACTACTGCTGAAGCTTGAGTTTCGCCGCCTCCTGGATGCCGAGGCTGCCCGCTCTCTTCGTTTGGCTTCACGTTGTGCCGCAGCCTCTTCCTCTGTCAACCGTCGCAAAGTGACATGGCGCCCGTCATTGTGCATCTTAACCTTGAGGCTCACAGGTGGGGATTCCAGAGACTCGGTGTTCCTGCCATCTTGGCGCCTGCGGGAATGCTCTCCTACTGCGGCGCCTATTGCTGCACCTGCCAGACCAGCTGCTGCTTCGTCACGCAGATGATGTCTGTGTCTTTGACGACCTGATGTGGTGGTGTACATTTCGCTGCCCGACGACTCCTGATGCAGAGGTGGCACCGGAGGGACGTCAGTCGGCATCGCTGTAGGAGGACCGGGAGTATTGATGACGGGGTCATGTCCCACTGGCCTAATTCTGTTTCTGTCCGCCAGAGCACTTGCTGCTGCGGCACCGACTCCTGCCACCGGCAATGCGCCACTACCTCCTGGCCGAACATTGCTCTCGAGGTCGCTGGTGAGGTCGGATGCAGACTGACTGCCCATGCGGTTGTGACGCTGCCGCCGAGGTGGATTGACCCCATCCCCAGTATAGCCTTGGGCTCCGTTGATTCGAGAAATTCTTTCGTCTTCTATCCTCTGATCCTGTCTCCGTTGCTTTCGATTCTTGAACAGTTGCCGGACAGCAAAAACTGCTCCACCAGTGGCCAGAGCGTCCCGGAAGGTGTGGGTTCCTCTATCGCGCCTTGAAGGAGAGGCTGAAGCAAATGAGTCGGAGTAGGAGTAATTCGAGTCAGAATGCCTCCTCCCGGATCCAGGTGTCAACGGTGGCTGGGCGAGAGGATGAGTTGGCCGCACATATCCAGGACTGCCACCAGCTGGTGTCGTCGGACGTACAGGTGGTCGCCCTTCCTCGATTCGCGACATCGAGTCTGTTGTGGTCACGGACTGATTACCTCCCAGAGCGGGTCGTGGTGGCCGGTACGGACCAGTATCCGATCCATCTTCTCGTCTTGCTTTGCGGCCAAAGAGCTTTTGCGCTGCTGCTACTGTTCCTCCTATGGCGGCCACTTGCATGAGACGGTGCCCCAAGCCACCTTGCCGTCTCTCGTTGATCTTCTCGTTTTCTTCAGAGTAATACGATGTTCCGCTTTCTGTGCCAGTGACATGTGGGCGCTCACGGCGTCCAGAAGATCGTCTCGAGAAAAGTGCCGCCAATCCAGCGCCAGCTGCTCCAGCAGCTGCAAGCGTGCCGACCCCACCAGACTTCCTGCGACGATTGGGTCGAGACACCACTTCTTCACTATAACAACTTCCACCATCATTATCATATTGTGCTCTCCGTCGCTCCGCCAGCCATTCTAGGATGAAATATAGCACAACCAAAGCAAAAACAAACAACGTGTAAAGGACGAAAAGAAGTAGAGGTGAACCGTACACGGTGAGACCCAAGGCAACCTGAGTGATTCCCAGCAGAGCAATGGCTCGTCCTAGCCAGTGATGCAGCATAGCACTTACGGGGATGTGAAGTCGTCTTTGTCGTTTCTCCTTCCTGTGCACCATGCATCCACCGATGACCTGCACCCAGATCAAGACATAGATCGCCAGACCAATACCATGATGTGGATTCGTCAAGCTCCTCTTTTGGCCAACTGCCATAAAGCCCAGTATAATTACGACTGTGCTCAGTAGAAGTGTGAGGATCTGTAGCCATATGTGCATTCGTAGAGCTAATCGTGGTTGTCGACCGTAGAATCGCATCAACAATATCGCAAGTGGAATTATGCCGAGGAATGTAATGGCAGCGATGATCCCGTGAGCTTCGACCAGAGAGTGGTAGCCGCTCATTGTGAAAAATCGGTTTCCCATGCCTGTGCGTTATGAGTAACTGTATAGTAGCGATTTCTTGATTTCTCTTACCATTGTATCTCATTGTCGCAAAGTTCATGCCTACCAGATTTGGCAGTAGGAAGTCATCTCTGGTTGAGTCCCAAGTTCCATCACCGACATGCATTGTATCCGAGCTATATGAGCTGGTCCCAGGCGGAGCGAGGGACGGCGAGGGCGACATGGCCTGTGTGAGTGGACGGACCCTTCCCTTGTGGAGGTTGTCCTCCGAGCTTCAAGAGGAATGGACCATCCAAGATAAGATGTGGACTACTCAGTCTCTTTCTCGAGTTTAGGTCTTTTGTATACAAGATCGTGGTATATGATCTTGGAGCGACGGTGGAATCCTGGTTGTGTCGGAGGAGATAGATAGGTATGGATCTTTTTGTTTACTCGAGTTCGCAAGCGGGGTAAAGTACCTTAAGGTGTTGGTTGGTAGGCGAGCGACAGAAGGAAGCTGCACAACTGGAATGCTTCTTCGGTGTGCTAGACGGGCGCAGGTCAAAGAGTCTCTAGGGTACAGTATTCAGCGTAGTTGTAAATGTAGATAATGAGCAAGGACTTTCTGCGACTTGTCGGTGACTGCCTGCAGGTGCCAAACTTAGAAAGCAGGTTTGGGCCTCAATCGGCGCTGGCTTCGGCCAAGAAACGACCTTGTGGTTGTGAACGGCAACCAACCCGCTACGCCTCGCATCACCAATCACAACTCTCGATTGCTATGAGAGAATACCTTTAACATCTGATGAGATCGACATTTTGATATATCAGTACACGACCAGGCCTTTTGGTAACGTTCTCACCACAAGCGTTCTCTGAATGGGTTGCCCTCCTGGATCCCATTACGACCATGATCAATGACGCTGAGAAGCGGACGGCCATTCTCAAGGTGGTGTCAAGGTACGAATTTTTGTGTGCGAGATGAGCGATCAAAATTGCTGATACCCAGACAGACTTCTTGGATGGATCTAGTATGATAACGTGAATACCATCTGGACACTTGACGCTGATCTCAGTGCAGTGCTATAGCTTGGAGCGCGTCCTTCTATCCTCAACCATGGTTGAACTGGAACCGCAAGTCGACATTGGGCCTCACCATCGACTTCCCCTTGCTAAACGTCGTGGGCTTTCTGTGTTACAGCGTGTCTACCTGCAGCTTCATGTATTCACCCACCATTCGGAGTCAATATGCTGCTAGACATCCGGTGTCTCCCGAGCCCACGGTTCAGTTCAACGACGTTGCTTTCGGTGTTCATGCCGTGGTCCTGGTGGCATTGACTTACTCACAATTTTTCCCGTGGCTCTGGCGATTTAAGGTCTCACCTCGTCAGAAAGCCAGCAAGCCGGTGTTGGGCGTCGTTTGGGGTAGTATACTCGCGGTTTTGGTCGTTACAGCGATAGTGCTCCGTCGTTCAGGCTGGCAATCCCAAGGACCCCAAGATTGGGCTTGGATCGATGTGGTGAGCTTTTCCCTTACCTCCGCAGAAGCTGTGGTTCAGCATCGCTCATTTTCCAAATAGCTCTACACCTTGGGCTATGTGAAACTCATTTGTACCTTTGTCAAGTACATTCCTCAAGTGATACTCAATTTCAACCGCAAGTCAACCGTAGGTTGGAGCATTGAGCAGATCTTGTGTGATATTACGGGTGGTGTCCTGTCTCTGATCCAGCTCGTCATTGATGCCAGTTTCCAGGGCGACTGGAGTGGCATTACCGGAAATTCATTGAAGTTGGGTCTTTCGAACATCAGCATTGCATTCGATATCATATTCATTGTCCAACACTTCATCCTCTACCGTGGCCAGGATGATCTGACCATCAAGGAGGATGACAACCTGGAGCAGCCTCTGCTCGACCCATGATGGGTGCGCGGATGCTTTCGACCCAGGACCGACCATAGCATCAGGCGCATTCCCCGGAGTCAAGTTGGAAGCACGTACGTTACAAGTGGTGACCTCTGAGATCTCAACATCAACATTCGATACGAATGATTTCGCTATTTCTGATGATCCAAAGACAGAGCATACGCTCCATGGGAATTGCAATGCCCGCTCCCAATGTGTGTGTCCCCTACTGCATGCAGGATTGGCAGGACTGTGTAACTGGAGATGTCAACTTCACCTTTTGCCAGGAATAGGCAGCCATCTTCCTGATGAGAAATGATGGGCATTCCTCACACCTCCCAGCACCGGTTTTGGTGTCCTAAGTCACCATGCACTCCACAATTTCAAGGGCATTCAAGGGAGGAGGTGGTCACTGGTCAGTACGTCAATGTTGCAAGCACGACAAGCTTCGCTGCCAGGGCAGGTATATCAGGTGTCTCCCGGACTGGCTTGACACCGCCCACCGGCCACCACATAGGCGAGCCGGAGGCACTTGCATCTTCATTGGCGATGATCATTGATGCGAACTCTAGCGGGGTCATGATCGCGATGGCCGTGGAGAACGTTACTTGCTCGACCCACTTGCAAAAAGTAACTTTTATCAATTTGTGAGACTGGGGTGGTCTGACTTGTATTGTGAGCCGCGAAATATGCATGTACCAGGTCGCACAAGAGGGCGAGCAGCTTGCCGGCTTTGGCGTTGGGCCGGCTGCATGTACAGTACTGTATCACGGCCTCCTTGTGGAAATCCCTTGGGGTGATCGCCATTTGCAGTGAGGGTCAGAAATGCGCCATGCTCCATGTTTCATGGGGTGCAGTCGACATATCTCTTCGCTGCCTACATGTATCTGAACATGAAGCACCTTGTGTCCAAGTACCACTAATACTGGGGTACATCTACGCCCATGCTGTCCGATGACCTTGCGGCAACTTCCATGCACATTAAAGCATTGCACGGACGGCCTAGACTCCGGGTGACTCAACGCCTCAATGGAGGCTTGTCGCGGACGTGGAGGGTATTGTACCGAATCCCAATTACCCAACGGCCAACTAGTGATGGCGCCTTCATGCTTTCTGCCGTCTAAATTGACACTGAACTATACCTGGTTACTATTGTGGAGGCTGAATCACATTATTGCTCCCGAAAGCGAGAAGCTGCAGAACGGGAAGATCTAAGAGAAGTGTGTGGCTCCATTTGAGGCTCCCACGCAGTCTGCGGCCGACGTTTGTACACAGCAAATCATGTATGTACGTGCAGTATACCACGTCCAACGTGTCAGATTCTCATCTTCCTTGCATGACCGACTGGGTAACTAGGTAGTCTCCAGAAGGGAGCCGACCTGGTGGACCTTTGCAAAAGTATTGTCAAGGTTGGTTACGGTACTGTCCACGATAAAGGAATTACAGTCGGTGAACGGCGTCGTGGTTGAACATTTGACGGTTGAGGCACCTATCCACCGCTCCCGTCCAGCAAATGGCAGGCCAGATAGAGGTTGCTCAAGGGTTCGTCTCAGGTTGTCAGGGATGCGCCCAGTTAACCAGAGTAGGTAGTCGGGGCTTGTGCTGCGGCAATTTTCGACGAGTTTCTTGGGCTTGAATTCCCATGGATCGCTTGCTTTTGTAGCTTCTCTTCGAAAGGTAGTGCCCAGCCGTGCTAGATGAAGTAGTCTGTTCGTTGCGATCAATGCAATCTTGCAAAAATACTAACAACAGTAGGAGGAAGGGGGAGCACGCTGGAGGTGCGGTTGTTGTCTCTGCTGCAGTAACTATTTTAACTATAGCAAAAAGCACAGCTGCAGCTACAGTACAGCTTTAGGCAGCAGGAATGAAGAAAGCTACCCCGCGCTTGCCGGTGACTTACGTAGATTCGCATCGTTCACGTTTTGACTTCTTTCGTTTTTCGTTCATTCATTCATCATTCTCGTCCCCTCCATCATCCCATCGACTTCATGCATCATGCCTCTCGACAAGCTACAGAGGAACGAATCACTCCGAACATCAATCATGCACTGCCTCGCTGTTCGTTGCATGGCATCTCTACATATGCAGCTAGTCCAAGAGCCTCAATCGCAAGCGTCGAAGCCATGCATTGATCAACGCCCGAGTCCGATGGGCCCTACATACGCCCACACGCCCACACGCCCACCCTCACTCCGTCTTCCCGTGCCCGACCCCTCTTAGCGTCGAATCCTCAAGCACAGTACCACCGCCGACTCGACTCCTCCCTGGCTGAACAAGCCTCAACACAGCAGGAGGCTTTTTCCTAGCCGCAGAAACAAAGCCCTTCTACAAGTCTAGACTCGAAGCGACCCAGAATAGTTGACCACCCCCCAGCCCAGCCATCAGAATCAGTCATCCAATCGTCCTGGTCAATGTACAATCTACTCGGATGCAGAGACACCTGGCTGATTTTATTATTCATAGCCCAGACCTGCTGACCGTCTTTGCTGCTGTCTGTTCGACTACCCTTTCAAAGGAAGATCCTTGTAAAAAGTCCTACCGTGTTGACGTCCATTCCAACTCCTCCCAACCACTACAGAACGGGAGTCATACGCGAACTCGACAACGGCCAGTGCCTCTCGCGACTTAATTGTGTGGCAGTGCTTTGTCAGACCCTTTTTCGAAGGCTTCAGTAATCTCTCCTTCATTCCCATGGTGATGTGGCCTTTGAGGCTGGACACAAGCCACGTCTCTGTCCCGTCCATTCCGACATCAGCCTCGCGGCACGTCTTCAAGTTTCAAGATCAGCAACCCCAACCTTGATCATCCGTGCAACCTGCACCCCGGACACAGACATTCTCTTGTGACGGTTCCCGGCTCCTTCGGTCGGCTGACAGCGTTATTATACGGCTTTGGAGCCTCATCAGGTTGCCCAAACCCCTCTTCGCTTTCCAAGGATTGCAGACAACGAGTAACTCCTCACTGGTACGCGAACACTCTCTGTTTCTCTTCCATTCCTGTCTACAACCTCCTCTGGGGTCTATTTTGATTTGTGGTGGTTCCCATGTACCTTTCCGGTGACGGTCTCAGCTCGCCTGGATCCAGTAAGCGGGGCCCTGGCAACGGTCGGAGAAGGCCTGGAACGTCCACGGACCACTCGGATTTGAGCCGCTAGCAAATGTCCCTTGCTTTATGCTTCGTCTCCTGTCTTTGAGGCTGCTTTGCCCATGTTGCATTGCGTTGCCATCATGATCAATGTACTCGACATCTGTGCCAAGTTGCGCGTCAGAAGTTGTTTTGTTCTTGTCTCTCTCTTCGACGTCCTTCTGGAAGGAAATACTGACATGGCCGATCAACTAGATACCGAGCTAGTACCAGTCAACGTCTCAACGTCTCGTCGTACTGGGAGTCTCCATAGCGGCTTGACCTAATAACATCGCTTCCTCTGCCATGTGATCCTCCCAGTCACCCATGTCCAACAATTATCAGGATCACTTTTTCGATCTGGAGAGAGATATCATCGCACCCAACAGGTCGCCGCTTTTGGAGGAAGCAAGACCGGTGCTCACGCCTTGTGACAGTCCTCCGCCGCTGGTCCCTGTATATCCGTCATCGGATTCTTCTGACCTGGAGGACGTCGGGGAATTCCGCCCACCGAGACGGAAAATCCGAAAGGGTCGAACAAACGCTTCCTTGAGTGACGGCGTGCTGATTCGCTCAATAGCTCCTAACCAGGTCGATGTTGCTGCGGACGCAGAAAGACATGCCTTAGCATCGGCCAGTCAATCTGAGGCAGACGTGGAGGAGGAGGAGGACTTGGGTGTGGAGGACGACGAGGATATCGAGCCTGAGTCAGCATCAGTTCGAATGTTGCTCGACAACGAATTCGTCCGCCATGCAGCCGTGAAGGCGCCGGATGGGGCCGATGCCATTGCGACTGCTCCATCGGACATTATCAATGACAAGGACGGCGATTTCCCAATGATTTACTCCCCTGAAAGCGTGCCTGTTATCAACGAGGTCAATGGCACGACAGTTGGTCATCGCATCTTGACGGAGCACAGCTGCTCGAAACACGATGGATGCTTTACGCCCCCCAAGCACAAGGCCGCCATGGCAAGCTGTTGGGACACAGCTCCTCCTTCGAGAGAGACTTCGAGGGAGGCTTCGACGTTCGGCCACGGTCTTCGACTGCAGCTCGATACCAATCAAGACCGTATTGCATCCCTTCTAACGTCTCCGATACTGGGAAAGTTCACCATAACCCCTTATGATCCTGATCCAGACATGGTCTTGCCTGCTATGCAGCTGTCGCCTTCACCTTCCTCGCCAGCTGCATCGCCACGACAGAAGCAGACACTACCCTCTCTAAGAACAACCCTGGGAGGGTATCCAACGAGCTCGACAGGCTTCCCCGGCTTGTCTCCTGTTCTTACACAACATTCACCACCCCACTCGCATCAATTCGGCCCGACACTATCCTTCCCCCCTTCGACACATACCGGCATGTCTCCTCCACCACGAAATATGTGGCGTACAACGACTGTCGACAGTTCTATATCCACATCTTCCGAATGTACACCCGCCAGTTCTGCGGCTGCCTCCACGCCCGCCTCATCTATCCTCGCACCATCTCCGGCAGCATCCTCAAACCCACATCCTTTGACACCTTTGCCGGAGGAAGAGACGTCCTCTTTACAATTGCAAGAATTTCGACATGAAATCAAACAGCTCTCGAAGAGACCAACAACACTTTCGGAATCAAGTCCCGAATCTGACCTTGATCCACTGGGGAACGAAGCGTCGAATTCGACCCGCTCCTTCGCGGACGGAATGTATAGATGTACCTATGAAGGATGCAACGCCGCGTCCTTTCAAACACAGTACCTACTGAACAGTCACATGAACGTACACTCAGAAATGAGGACGCATTTCTGTCCGGTCGCAGGATGTCCGCGTGGTCCAGGAGGTCAAGGCTTCAAGAGGAAGAACGAAATGATTAGGTAAAGAGCTCCGAAGAACAACGTGATTCTCAACTAATTCAATTGCAGACACGGCTTAGTCCATACCTCTCCTGGTTACATCTGTCCATTCTGCGCAGACCAACAGCATAGATATCCCCGCCCGGACAATCTGCAACGTCACGTACGAGCCCACCATAAAGATCGAGATCGCGACGATCCTCGATTGCGCCAGATACTCAATCAACGTCTGGAAAGTGGGAGTCGAACCGCCAGACGACGGATTCGGACATGAAATCAAGGTCTTCCGCAATTTCTGCCATGGACCATCAGGACTTTTGCGGATACGCACCATCCATCATGCTCTGGAGATGTTTCAGCAAATTGCTTGATGTGTCTCTGGAATGTTTTCTCCCAAGTTCGATTCTTGTACAGCATTCTTCTTTTGGCTTCTCTGACATGGACTGGACAAAGACAAAGTCCATGTCCATGTCCATGGACACATTTATTATGAAGACCGAGCAGCCTCGGCAAGCTTTTCGATAAACTTTCAACCCAGGGTTCAATCCTCATTATTTACGACGTGACGACTTATTGACGCCAAACATGCCCATTACGTTTTCATATCTCCGAACGACTGGATATTCGTCTGGTTGCGATATATACACATATGTGAGAGGCAAGGAACGAGTGGTAAGAAGACTTGCGTCAGACATGCTCGCGCAAGGAAGATACCCGACAAGCCTCTTTCCAGAAAAAGTGGCACTTCGTTTGACAGGGAACACACCACCAATTCAAGTTCATGGTCCAGCAGGTTCGCGACAGCGCGTACCTTGAGTCCAAAGCAGCAGGACTATGCGGTAGAGCTGACGGACTTCCCGCTGTCAAGAGCTCACGCTGTATCGTTGCGTGCGAAGGATCCCGCCATAACAAGAAGGAATGGTATCTACCTAGTAGTAAAACCTGAGGAGCAAGAGCGGTCAAATAGTGCTGCTGCTTCTTCAGGAAACAGGCTGCAATCACGTTCTCACGGGACGTTTTGCGCAACACCGCATAACACGGGCTTGTATGAGAAGACCTTTGAGCAATTCAAACAAAAGTTTTTCCATCCTACATATTTCATCGTATCCTGCTCCCTATGTTTGCACGTAGCTCTCGGTCCTCAAGGCAGGCAATAAGTTAGTAGACAGAGAGCTTTCTCAAGCACTCCTTAGAGAGGGCAGGCAACTGGAATCGGTGATGTTGACCATCAATTGGAACGGACAGGATGACAAAATGTCATTGAATGTGCCATTCATCCATTACTATACAGTATATGCATACATCCCGGTCGAATTCTACACTCCTTCCTCACCATGACCCATGGACATGGATGTGCACGAAAGGGTATTCGGCGCTGGTTCGATGGTGCATTCCAGCCCGGAGATACATCTTTCCACACACATCTTAGCGTCATGTCATATCCCTGACAAGAAGCGCGGGAGGCCTGATTTCCGCAGTGTGATATCCATCTGGAGAAGAGGAGCCCTGCCGAAGACAACCTCATCGTGTGCCGAAAGAGGAAATACTCGCGAGGCGCGCCTGGTGTGCTTCGCATTGAAGACCAATTGGCCAAGGATCAGCCAATGAAGCATAAGGCTTTCTCTTCCTAGTGTCCTGCCGTTTCTGAGACAGGTATGCCGGTCGTGTGATGAGTCGTTGCGTTTGTGAGCGTCGGCCTCTTTCACGTACGGTCAGGGAATTAAGGCGTTTGAGGGTGAAGGATGTCTTGTCGACGATTCGACTTGCTTGAGGAAGCTCATACGAAGGCTACGATTGCAACCCGGATGCCATTTCACAAATGACCATTGTTGAGAACTGACATCATTTTACATCATTCCAGTAGCATTTGAGAAGTTGTCTCTGAGCCGCGTAGCCAGTGTCTCCGAGGTAGCCGATGAGCCCATGATTTTGTCGATATCTTCCATTGTGCTCGGCTCCACGGTGCCCCACAGCTTCCAATCTTGTTCTTTCCCATGCAGCGTCAATTTCTGTATTACGACGTATTCCGTGATGTTGAAGAACTGGCGTTGGGACATGGAGGCGGTCTTGGCTACCTGAACCGAATCGATACGGACGGTACATTGGCGGAAGGATGAGTTGGGGAAAGGAAGAGGTGCAAGACGGTCTTGGATGACTCTGACACTGGCCCCTGGAAGGAGAGCTGAGAGGGGCCATTTTTGAAGGAACCGCGGGTAGTTGATGCCGATGTATTTCCTCAGATTCCACTCCTCTTTCGCCCGGAGTCTCTTTCGACGCTGGATGCGCGATTTGGCGCTATTGAGTAAACCGGTACAAGCGATCTTCTCGATAGTGCCTGTGTCTCCTGCCGCGAGAGCCATGTTAAAGGTTCGGTGCAGTGCCTTTGCGATTTCGGTTCGGTTGGAGAACTCTAGGGGCTTGTTCATCCTCTTGCCTGTGACTGGGTCTTTAGGTGCGTCCCACCACTGCAGGTAGATTATGCTGGTGACGCATGTTAGTACGCCTCGAGGTGCATACTGAATCTGTATGAGGGCATTGTGTCTTACCTGAAACAGTCCTGTGCTGCGGTCTTCAGCCGAAGCCATTGTATCTTGGCCCGTTTGATGAATGTCGGAGGCAGCCAGCTGGGTAGTTTGGTTGCAGAGGATATAACCAGAGCGCTGGGCATTCGACCTAGATCATCGGGCATTGCGGATGTCTTTCCACCACCTTGTCTGGCCATTTGGGTTTTGACGGCGTGCATTTTAGGAAGTCTGGCATCCCAGTTGCTGATTGCCTTCATTTTACCAACCGTTGCGTCCCTGCGTTGCGTCGTCGAGAATTGACGGGATTTGAGTGAGAGCATTTGATGAGCGCAGAAGAGACATGGCTTCGAGGATCTGCTGGAGGAGCTGAAGGGTGAATATGTCTGGATTATCCTCCTAGGGAGGAGGTCGACCGGGCGCGACATATCTGAACCGTGTCGAGCACGGATGGCTCTAATACTAATGAATGTAAGGGCTGAGATCGTTCACACGAGCATGGAAAATGAAGCTGCGCTCGAGGAAGACCGGGGAGCGCAGATGCGCCAAGAATGGGAAAGCGGCCATGATCCTATGCCTCTTCGGGGCCACGAGTGACGCTGCCCTGATTTTGACGCCGTTCAAGTGCGAGGTCACAATTGGCTGGCATGGATAATGCTGCTCCACCCACGATTGCCATCGGACTCGTTACCGTCGAAGTTCGATTTGAAAATTTGATGGACTCATCGGAGTCAACCGTATGTAACATGAAATGACCATTACAATTATATAGGACGAATTTCCACGGCTGAGGTATGTCGGCAAAAACTGAGGTGAGTAACTAGATATCCGAAAAAATATTCCAGGATCACAGCGACTCAGCGAGTCGTTTTGACCGGCCATTTCGTTTATTTCTTCTCCAAAACAATGACAGAGGCGCACGACGACATGTCATACGTCCGAATGTCAATCAGGTTCAATCCTGATCTCTCAATCAAGCCACTCCATTCACTGCGCGTTCGCTCCCTACCCGCGAACAAGATCTTCATCGAGATGTCCTGCATGGCAGCCTGCCATGGTGTATTTTCGTCTGGAAGCACGACTTCGTCAAGCAGTATACGTGAATCCGCACTCAGAGCCTCAGAAAGCTTGGACAGGATCGTCTGGCAATCCGCGTCGGGCCAGTCGTGCATTATTCGGCGAAGATAGTAGTATTTGGCACCTAAGATTGGGATCAGTGAGAAGAACGTTCTTCCCGGCGAGTTATGCAGATGACATACCTTGGACTGACTGATCCTCAAAGAAGTTCTGCGCCATGGCCTTGACGCCTTCGATGGGTGGAAGCTTGTCTACAGCCTGGGGCAGATCTTGTAGGACGATGCTGCCGTGGAGCTGAGGATGCTTTTGAAGGAGCTGCTTGCACTGATGGCCATGCCCGCCACCAACATCGACGAAAAATGCCTTCTCACTTTCCTGCGCGAAATCACTGGCTGCTTGGTCGAGAAAATCGAGGGCATCGAGCCAATCCGCAGACTGAAGTGCTGTCATGACCGTCTGCAAGGCGCCAAAGTTTTTGGGATGCTGAGTAAGCCATTGGAACGCGCCCAAGTCGGTTCTGTGCCCCTTCTGAAAGGGCGTGTTCGTGTTTGAAGTGATGTCTGCGTAGGAACTTTCTGCGAGGAAAGAAGGGATCGCGCTGGTGGCAGGTCCGCACGTCTCGAAGCTGTTGAGAACATCTGGTAAGTTGAGGAAGACGGAATAGTCCTTCCATCAAGAGACCTTACGCATGAAGAAGGCCTGCTTCTGCTACAGGAGTAGCAAGAAAGTGTGTGAGCTTGGTGGCTTGGTAGTGATCTGGACTTGGGTTCGAGATGAAGCCTACGGACGCCAGGTATCGCAGTAATGCTCCTAGAAGAGTTGGTTTCGCGTCAGGGACGAGTGGCAGAACGCTTTGCCCGGCATCCGAAACGCAAAGGCTAACATACGAAGCAGTTCTGGAGACGCGCCTGATTCTCCGGCAAGTTGAGAAACAGTCACAGTTGATGCGGGATCTCTAGCGAGGTGCTTGAACAGCCCCAGCTGGACGGCGACATAGACCACGGCAATCTGGATATGCTAGATTGCGTGGATGTTACCATTAGCAATGACGCCCTCAAGCCGACGAGTGCCCAGAGAACATTGCCAGGGATGAGGCCAGATGTTATCGACTCACCGAGTTGTACAATTTCATGAACAGATCCATCGGTTTCTCCAATTCTGTCTGAAGTTGTCTCAATTGGTCTAATATATTGCGCTTGCCAACGTCGTCAGCCTCATGGGCTAAAGAACGAATCTGATCAAGGGTGGACTCCATATCGATAGATGCTGTCAGTGTAGCTGGTAATAAGCAGATAACAAGACGAATGGGGATCCCATGTATTTATCTATGCAGAGGTTCGGCTCAAGGTGTTTCTCCATCATAAAGTCTGTTGAGGCCATGGACTGTCCGACCCGAATTTGAATATTTCTGCCTGGAAAAAGCTATATCCGACTCCTCATGTTGCTTCAAAGACGACAATCCGAAACCGAGCAGTCGGACATAGCGCTTTTCAGGAAGCAAGAATGTCACGCTCCACTTCAATAGAGAGAAACTCTGGTACGTTGTCACAAGTTCTGTAGGGGAGAAGACAAAACCTTCTTAACCCCGATAACGATTCTCCAGTTGAGGCCGAGACCGACGTCAACCCTGATGCAGAATATGCCGGCTGTTGTATGCCAGCCCATTCATGTATGAAAGTGTGCTTATCCCTACACGGTCAAGCCTGAGTCGTGATCGCGAAGAATGTATCCAATACTTCGCTGGATCATAGTGAGCCTGTAATAATGACTGAGAGCGAGAGCACTCCGCCAGATATTGACCGTCGAGGTTTTGCTTAGTAACCAGCAGCTAACCCTCCTTGGATTAGCGGGATTGCCTGCTGTGCACATCGCTTGATTGGCCGCAATATCTTGACCCGCCACTTTCGCCTAGAGCTTGTCTGCTCCAGCTTCATGGTCTAAACATCTCGAACTGTTCTACAACGTTTATTGAAGCCTTTTCTTTCCCCTCGCGCAGTGACTGAAGATGGCGGCAAAGAAGGACATGCGGAGGACTGACCTAGGTGAGTGGCAGCGACATTCTAAGGAGGTGACGTTCAACCAGACTAATCAGAGCCATCAAGTCATTCCATATGTCGAGCCAAAGGAAGACAAGTCTGCGGACTTCAGCTCGACCTTTGCGAGTACAATGCCCATGGCAGCTGTAAGTATCATGTATGTGAAAGCGATCGAATGCGCCGGCTGATCTTGTCTGCAGATGTTTATGAGAAACAGGTAAGGAGGGTTCATCACGTTTATCTGTGCGCTACCATTGATCACAACTGTTAGGATGCTTGGCTGGTGAGTTGTTTGTCCATCAAGTATCGAGAATCACGAGCTGAACGGAGAAGGTTCTCTTTATTATCAGCACTTCTGAATTGGCTTGGAGAGACTTCTGCTCAAAAGCAGAGCAATGGTACCCCTGCATATCTGACTTTTGGCATGGCAAGTATGTTAAGATTCAATCTACGTTGAGGGTACATGGCTAACGGATTGCAGTCCTTGCTGTCGCTGTGGTAAGCTCGATTTATCTGCTTGGTAAGGATGGCACTGACGGAGGACGAAGACATATATGCCTCTATTTCTTCCACCTCAACCAAACGCTGGTGGGAGGGCTCCGGCGGCAGGGTCGACTACGACTTAAGTCACACTTTGCATTGGCTAGCTGGGATTCTTGGTGTCTGTACAATCATGTTTTGCATATATCATCTGCAACAGGGAGGTCAGCTACTTCTGCACCAACCACTGCAGCAGCATGTTGGCCGTGTGAAGGAGCCCATAAAAGCAGCCGTGATATGTATTGTCACAACTAGGTACAGGTGGCTCTGCCATTAATGGAAATGCACGGGCCCTTGAGTGACTCTTCACATGTTTGTACCTAGCAAAAATGTTACGATGGTGGCGAATCGTCAAATTCCGGGGGTGGCCGTGGCCCGAAGCAGCTGTTGGGCTTACCTAGAACCAAACTGCCAGTGACTGCACCAGTGGCCAGGCTTGGCGCTACTCAGAGACTGCGCCAGTTTCCAAGTCCGTTGATTTCTCTCCTACTTCCCCTCCCTGCCACGAGTTTCCTTCTTTCACAACACAACCACAAATCGACTCTCCACTCCAAAACCCTCGATAACGAAACCTTTGACAACTCAGATCAATCGACAGTACTACCACCTCAAATCCATCAGGTTCTCTTCGACAAACGAGTTTATGTCAACTATCCAAAACCTCAAAACTTTTGGTAAGCGAACCCCTCCTCTCAGCCGCTTCCGCCAACGCCACGAACGTTCAATACAAAGAAGCCACTCGGTGCCTCGAGCATGTTTGAGTCCAGCGTCAGTGATGGGCTCTACCTGATCCTGGTCGCTTCCGATCGCCACTCCTGGCCAAGCTCGAACGCGCGACACTCCTGTATATGATCTTCTGACTAACATGCTTGTCTGATAGACCCCTTCGCGGAGGCCGACGACGACACTGGGGAAGCGAAGCAGTCCCAAAATTACATCCACATTCGTATCCAACGTAAGAGATGACACTCCGATGCGGAATATACATAAATACTGATCTATGGCTCAGAGCGCAATGGTCGTAAGACTTTGACAACTGTCCAAGGCCTTCCCAAGAAGTTCGACCAGAAGAAGATCCTCAAGGTCATCAAGAAGAAGTTCGGTATGTCGCATAATACTCTACTGAGAGGTTAGTACTAAGAGAAGAACAGCTTGCAATGGCACGATCGTCACTGATAGTGAGATGGGCGAGGTGATTCAGCTCCAGGGTGATCAGCGCAAAGATGTTCAAGAGTTCTTGGTCGCCAAAGATGGCCTCGAGCTCGACGCTAAGACTATCAAGGTATATATCACCCCGAGGCATCCTCTTTGGGTCAGGATCAGGCTGACTTTGAAAAGGTCCACGGTTTCTAAACGCTTCAACCGATATCCTGTGCTATCCTGCTCGGTCATCGAGGACAGATAGAAGCAGTCGACTGAAGAGAAACCTGTTTTTCCTTGTACGATTACTTCTTACCTCTTTACCTTCGGGCCGTTGCAGCGGCCAAGTCACGATAGCATTTTCAGGACGGATCGGTTGTATGTGTTTATGATACCCATGATAGAAATCTGCTTTGGGATGATGAGACGGGACAGGCACCTGACGAGTATCGGGCAGTGGACAGTGGACTGCACGAGCAATGCTTGAAAGTACACGGCTGCTGGACATTCAGAGGGGCGGGCTTTTCTCTCATTGATGTTATCAGTCCTCCTTCGAGGTAGCTTCCAACGGATATGAGGTTATTGTTCTTCCGGACTTGCTCCCCTGTGATTCTCGCGATCCGCACTTCTTCAAAGGTTGTAGGCCTGTGTTGTAGATGCTGGTCACTTGTTCTTTTGCTATCAACCCCTTTGCCCGTATACGCATGAGTGGGACTCTACCGCCTGAACGTTCGTCATTGCCAAGAGATCTGGAAGGGGCACAGGGGGGCAAGGGGACTGGAGAGTTAGGGGCCTCCCAGTTTGAGTCCGTGGTCACGCGTCGACCATCATCCCCAGACTTGATGCTTCATACCAGCTTGTCTTGAGTAAACCACATACAATTAGCTCAACATCTTGATACAAAGACACCACCAAAGGGCGATGCAGCCGCCATAGCTGCAGGTATCGCTTGAACTGGCGGACCCCGACCTGCCCCCTTACACTAACGCGTTGAACAACCCGCCTCCACAGACGACTGGATCTGGCTCGACCAGCCAACAAGGTCCTAAAGATGGCAGAAAGGCCAGTGTGGCGATAAGTGCCCGGTATCCACGAGTAGCCGTCGTCCTCGGAGTACAACCACAATGGCATTTGCCACTATTGCTATGTCGCGCGTTGTCAACCGTCTCAGCGGCGTGGTGGGCCTGCTACACCCTCGTCAGCATCTACAGGCTGAAATACACGCTACCGACAGCACATGGGCGGCGAGAACGTGCCCAGGAAAGCGGATTTCGTGACAGTGTTATTATTGAACGTATGGCTATTGCGCAAATTGCTCTCAGCTTTTTATGGGTAAGTCAAAATATGCCTGTCTCTTCCACCTGCCTGGCTTGTATACCCCAACGTCAACCAGACTGTGTATTACCACGCTGAGGCATGACTGACTGATGGACGGAAACTTGTAGGCCGGCGCCGCAGCGTATCTCGCTCACCTGTTCGTATCGTCTCTGATGTCCCGCTGGCTTCTGCACTATTCACCTTTCGCGGTCCTGGTGCGGCTCTGCAGCCTCTCGATACTATTGTCGTTTGTGTGCATGCAGATCTTCCGGATCTCGGCGGCGTTGGAACCCGACATTTTCAAACTCAGCAGGAGCTTGTTGGCGTGGATCATCAGTTCGATCATTTTGATGCTCGTGTACTTTTGTACGCAGCAGGACATTGCGGTTGAGGGGGACAGAGATGACCGACAACGGCGACAGATTTTGCGGCTCAAGTGTCTGTACGTGATTTCGGCTTGCAGTCTTTTCAGCTTGCTTGTGTTCATTTGTGTTGTACAATTCGACGGGATGCCGGCGCAGATGTTTTGGTTGGAGGAGTCGGTGGCCCCAGTGCTCGAGCGCTGGTCGAAGAGGGAACTCTGATGGAGGTGCCCTATGGCAGGGTCCTATACAATGTATCATCACGAGCAGCCCGAAGAAGGGCTGCTCGAAAGCACGATGTCTGCATCTATGTGCGTCTTAGACTGTATCTGATGATCTGAGTTGTGGCCTTTCGCGGTCTGCTTTCGAGGAGGGGTCCGTGGTGAGACCTCGTAAGGCTACACTCGTGGACAAAAGCCCAGAAACTTCGACGTAGCTAAGCAGATATGAAGGAATTTGCGTTTTCATCGACAATTTTGCCGGCCATTTCGGCGCCGCCGTAATCATTGTTGACTCCGAGGAGATGCTTCGTGTATCGATATTGCGTTCTGAAACAAATCAGCCATCAAGATATGTCTTTGAATTTGACAGTCTTGTGGCAAGTCTCACCATCTTCATGCTCGTGGTATCGGCAGGAGTTCCCCTCTGTCGGATCATCAAAAAGCGAGCCACCCGTGCCAACTTTGATGGCATTGATGACATCGACCGCAAAATCTGGAGAAAGGGCGAAACAGTCCTTGTATGAGGAGGCATCCTTTTCTGACGCTGGATCCATGATTTGCCGTGCGGCTATCCTGCTGACGAGTTTGCGAAAAGGCGAAGATGGCCGTGTTCTCTCATAGATGGGCTTCATCTCCTCAGGTCCAGGTACGAGTCCAGCCTCATGGCAACCTCGGCGGAACTGATCGATCGCCTGATTCTGGAGCTCCTGTAGTCCTATTGTTTCGCAGAGTATGTATAGCTTCTGGCAGGTGAAGGCATAGTCCCATTTGACGTCCTTGGGCATCCATGATACATCGTCAATCTTGCCTTGGTACATCCATTTGACCAGCAGTTCGAAAGCGGTCGGGTCTTCGTCGCGGAGCTCCAGTTTGCCGTCCTTTATTCGTCTATGCTCGCCGTTGATCATGTGGGACTCGTCGAAGAACCGAGTATGATGGATGAGCAGGTTCTGGTGAAGGTGCCAGCTGCGGCCCTCGGATCCTACAACGATCTCCAGCAGTGGGCCGGATAGCAGCCTTTTGCACGCATGGTTAGCGTACTCTGCGCACGAAGCTGGGGTTACACGGGGACTTACTCCGCAAATACCTTCGCGGAGGAATCTCCTATGTTCTGTTGTGGCGTCTGTGGCATCTCAGACTCGGAACGGTAGTTCGAGTAGATGCGCTCGATGGTGTTGGGCGGTGTGGGTGTCGCATCGAAGTGCGATATGGGTTTCGTGGGTGTTTTTAAGACCGGGCGATCTACGCGACCCAAGGAATGACCCATGCGACATTTCTGGGGATGAATATCATATAGACCTTGACGAATGTAGGACGATGTTTCTCATTGACCTCAAGATGCGCTGTGCTTTGCCGATTGAGGGAGCTTAAGTCTGACATGCCATTTATGACCCGCTGATGCGATTCTTGTCGGCATTGTCCCCATCCCGGGGTTGGTCTGACAGCATCATTTCCCTCCTCAAGCATCCGCAGGCAATTTGCTGGACCTAGGCATGACGGCATGAGCGGAGAAGTAGAAATGCAGGCCGCAGGTCGCGTTCGATTGTCCTGTGGGGAAGCGCGTCGCGTTTTGACAGGAACTGGAATTGAAGCGACGAGCACTTTGATGAGAAGTACACACTATAAACATTATTGCTTGAGTGTTATTCACCGTTTCGAATCACATCTATGCCTCAAGTGGTCTACGACAGTACAGCTATCCTTCCTTCTTGTCCAAATTCATCCGACCTCGACCCAGTCTATCAACAACACGAGCCTGATGCGAAGTTTACGATAGGAGAGGTTACACATGCCACTTCACATGGAGTGACTCTGGCAAGCTTCTTTTCTGAAGATTTATCTTCGGCGTTGGACTCTGTGCCAGACGAGATGCCTTTCTCTTCGTCGCCCGTCCTGTATCCTCCCAGCTCCTCGCCTCCTGTTCCAGCAGCGACCAAGAAGCGCAAACTGTTCCAACCCTTTCCCACCGACCTGCAAAAGAAGAGACCGAAGATCGTGGGGGGCTTCTTGGAGGACAGTGATGAGGGAGAGGAACAGCCAGAGGATGTAGGGGCACAATCGAAGCCTCCGCAAGTGCCTCACATTGACGAGCCAACGCTGCCTTCGCTTACCCCCAGCCTGACTGAGGCTGTGACCATGAAAGCAACTGGCACGGCAAACCCAGAAGAGCAGCCAGCGCTGTTCGGTACAACAACATTGCCAGCATTTGCACGACCGTTGCTTCGAAAACTGGGACCGAAAACAGTATGTGTAAACACCTTGTCTGGTGCCAGCTTGAGCATACCGTTGAGGCAGAAGTCGGGATTTCAGTCGTACGAGCAACTAGTCGCTGAAAGATCCACCACGAAGCAAGGTCGAGCAAAGAGAGCTTACTACGGAATCGAGATACACAAACTCGTGGATGACGCGAAGACGCAGCGGCAGTTGGGCGATTTCGAGAAGCAGAGGAAGTCCGAAGAGATTTCTGTCGCGGCAACGGTCGAGACTCCAGCAGAGGTGCGACCCGCGAACTACAAATCGACCGCCTACCAGATGTGGACCGAGAAATATCGCGCAAAGAAGTTTACAGATCTTGTAGGCGACGAGAGAACACACAGAGGCGTGCTTCGGTGGCTCAAATCCTGGGACGATGTGGTTTTCCCAGGCCATGCTAAAGTAAAGCCTGTTCGGGTATACGACGACAAAGACCAGCCGGAGCAACAACACCGAAAGATCCTACTTTTGACGGGTCCTCCTGGTCTGGGGAAGACGACCTTGGCACATGTCTGTGCGAAACAAGCCGGCTACGAGGTGCTCGAGATCAATGCCAGCGACGATCGTAGCCGGGATGTCGTGAAAGGCCGAATAAAGGACGCGCTTGGTACGGAGACTGTTCGAGGAATCAAAGAACAAGGCAAAGCTCGCAAAGCCGGTCGTCCTGTCTGTGTTGTTGTGGACGAAGTCGACGGTGTTACGACAGGCTCAGCGTCAAGCGGTGGTGAAGGCGGCTTTATCAAGGCTCTCATCGACCTTGTTCAACTTGACCAGAGAAACTCGACCCAATCGGGAAACCACGAACAAGGCGCCGGCAGGAAGAAGAAAGGCGACAGGTTCAGGATGCTCAGACCTTTGATCCTGGTTTGTAACGATGTGTACGCACCTTCATTACGGCCACTGCGAACAAGCTCGATTGCCGAGATTGTGCATGTTCGAAAAGCGCCAATTGACAAGGTCATTGCAAGGGTGAAACACGTTTTCGAGAAGGAATACATCGCTTGCGACAATGATGCGGTGCGTCGATTGTGCGAGAACGCGTGGGGGCTGGCTATGCGAAAGCAGAGAGGTCCTGGTTCTCGAGGCTCTGGAGAAGGAGATATCCGAGGTGTCTTGGTTCAGGCCGAATGGATTGCTCATAAGCTACGAGCTTATGGGACCAAGCCAAGACTCACGAAGAAGTGGCTAGAGCCGCAACTGGAGGACGCTCAAGCTGGACAGAAAAGCCTCGCGCGAGGCGGCGTCCGAGAAGTTGTGGAACGAGTGTTTCTGGAAGGCGCCGGATTACCGAACCTGACCACCTCTCTCTCGGCAGAGGATGCAAGGCTCGTGGCTGACTCAAAGACTAATCCTGTTGGTGTTGCGGAACTTCGTAAACGCTCAGCTATTACTGCTCTGCGGGAGATGGTGGATACATGTGGAGATCATGATCGAGTCGTCGCTGACTGCTTTGCCACATACCCAACACAAGTTTACCAGGATGACGTGCAACTCTCGAAGCCTAACGCCAGTTACGACTGGCTACACTTCCACGATTGCCTGTCGAGTCGAGTATATTCCGGCCAGGAATGGGAATTGACGCCATACCTAAGCACGAGCGCCTGCGGCTTCCATCATCTCTTTGCAGCAGTCGACAAGGGGTCCAAAGCTTGGAATGACGAGAAGCCGGAAGAAGAGCCAGTCGATGTGCATCCATTCAGTGGTCTCAAGGCTGACTTTGCCGCTTATGAGGCGGCGAAACAGAACCGAACACTGTTGACGGAATTGCAGTCAAGCTTATCAGGATCGTTGTTGAGACTGTTCAGCTCCGTCGACAACATTGCCACAGAGCTGCTACCGAATGTCGGCAAGATGCTTGCACCCGATGTGAAGCCCGTCACCGTCGGCGGCTCCGGCGGCTCTGCCAGCGTTGCGAGTGTACGCAAGGACACTGAGAAGGTATGCATCAAAAACGCTGTCCGGACAATGCTTGCTCTGGAGATCTCGTTCGAAAAGATCCACGTGGAGATCGAAGGTGGTGGTGCTCATTCGAATGGTGGGTACGCATACAGGATGGAGCCGTGAGTTTCAATTCGACCTGAATTGTGTTCGCATCGCTAACCCATAGACTAGACCGCTTGATACTCTTCTGAGCTTTCACATGGACAAAGAAGGTCAACCAGTTGTCCCGGTTCGATATGCTGTCCGACAGGTCCTGGATCAAGAGCTCCGGAAGGAGAAGTTGCTGCAGAATGCTGCTGCAAACCATGCGCGCAGCGGACCACTGACTGCCACGAGTGCTGTTGGTGAAGAGAATGACAAAGAGAACGAGGCGCCAGTGGTTAAGGCAAAAGAGACGCTGGTGAAGGATTCCAATGCGAAAAGAGACTTCTTCGGTCGTATCATTAATGAAAGTCGACCTAGATCAGCGGGCAACGCAGCGGCAGCGGAAATGGGTAAGATGTTATCGAAGGACGAAGGCCGTATCTGGGTATCGTTCCACGAAGGGTTCTCGAACGCCGTTCGGAAACCGATTACCTTGAAGGAGTTGCTTGACGGGTTTTGAACAAGACACGAGCCGGCGCGTCTGGAACCACTAGGACCGTCCTTCCGCCTACCCGATTCAGCTATGTCTAGCAAGTCCTGACCTGTATTCACCCACTCTTAGTGTAAATAAAAGATGCTAGAACTGAGAAAGGAAGAAAGTTGAAAAGGACAAGAACGAATGATAGACATCACGTGGCCATCACCTTCACATGTCAACAATGACCGAGGCTTCCACATTCGGTCCGTGTCGATGTCGTACTGACGTCCGTACACTCTGACCTCCTGCACATAACAAACATTTGGACTCGTGTCGAGATCGAGCCTTCGACCATGACAGTGTCGTCGTCGAGAACAGCATCTGTACTGACATCCAACTGTACGCCGCCATGGCGGTCCAGTCTAAATTGCTCCCTCCGGGACGCAGTGTCAAGCAATTGATCTCCGAGTTGACATCCCTCTACCTCAAACACCGAACAAAGATCTCTCGGACCGTCTACATCACACTCGTCGTTGCTCTCATCCATCGCATACACAATGCTGTCTCGGAGCAGAAGGCTGCCGCCCGGAGGCATGCTGAAATACGTGCCCAACAGGTCGCTACCATTGGCGACACTGACGATGCGGAGAAGGAACACAAGAAGAAGAGAGTGGAAATAAACCGGGAGTTCTTCCGCAACTTGTCACGGTTGCTCAAGATTGTCATACCTGGCTGGCGGAGCAAAGAGCTGCGGCTCATTGTCAGTCACAGCGTCTTCCTTGTCCTCCGAACCCTCCTTTCCGTTTACGTTGCCGATCTCGACGGCAAAGTTGTGTCTGCGTTGGTCAAAGGCCGTGGTAGAGACTTCATGTTGGGGCTAGTATGGTGGATGCTGGTCGCCGTCCCTGCCACCTTCACCAACTCGATGCTGCAATACCATCAGACCAAACTTGCCCTGTCTTACCGGACGAGGTTAACGAACCATGTGCACGAGAAGTACCTGGACAACATGACATTCTATACACTTTCGGCTCTAGATGATCGGATAAAGAACGCTGACCAGTTGGTCACAGTCGATATTTCGAGGTTCAGCAACTCTCTTGCCGAACTGTACTCGAATCTGGCGAAGCCAGTTCTGGACATGGTCATATACAACTACTCGCTGTCAAAGTCTGTTGGTGGAGAAGGACTGTTCGCCATGGCATTGCTGGTACAGGTCTCTGCAAACGTGATGCGTGCTCTCACACCTCCCTTTGGAAAGTACGTCGCGGACGAGGCTCGATTAGAAGGTGAATTTCGTTTCCAGCATACTCGCCTTATCGACTACAGTGAAGAAATTGCATTATATGCTGGACACGAAGCAGAAAAAGACGGGCTAGACAAGGGATATTTTACACTCATCAGGCATGTCAACAGAATACTACGAAGAAGGTTCTATCATGGTTTCATGGAAGATTTCGTCATCAAGTACTTTTGGGGCGCTCTGGGGTTGATCCTGTGTTCGTTACCGGTCTTCTTCAAGATACCTGGACAAAATCTTCAGGTTGCGGGCGATCATACCGAAAGCTTCGTCAAGAACAGACGGATGCTGCTGAGCAGCTCAGATGCATTTGGGCGACTTATGTTCTCATACAAGGAAATTAGTGAACTAGCTGGATACACTTCAAGAGTCGCAGGTTTGCTGGATGTCATGGATGAAGTGTCAGCAGGTCGTTTCCAGAAGAATCTCGTGAGCTCTGCTAGCATCGAGGAAAATGCCGAGGTATTGAAAGGGCGAGGGACGATCGAGGAAAGCGAGAACATCGAGTTCACGGATGTCCCCATCGTCAGTCCGAACGGTGACGTTCTCATCAAGAAATTGACCTTTGCTATCAAGCCGGGCGACCATCTACTTATCGTCGGACCCAACGGGTGCGGAAAGTCGAGCCTTTTCAGGATACTTGGCGGCCTATGGCCAGTTTATGGTGGAAGCGTGAAGAAACCCAAGTTCGAAGACATCTTCTACATCCCTCAACGACCCTACCTCAGTCGAGGGACGCTGCGAGATCAGATCATCTATCCTGATACGCTGTACGAGTTCCGAGCCAAGAATGGTTCAGAGGAGGAACTGAAAGAAATCCTTGAAACGCTAGAGATTGGGTCTGTGCTGAATCGGCCTAATGGCTGGGACGCCGTGGAGGAATGGCGGGATGTCTTCTCGGGTGGTTTGCAGCAACGCATCGCTATGGCGAGACTATTTTACCACAAGCCAAAATATGCGATCCTCGATGAGTGTACCAGCTCGGTCACCTTGGATATGGAGCGGAAAATGTACGAGACGGCGAAAGGTCTGGGAACGACACTTATGACGGTCAGCCACCGGCGCAGTTTGTGGAAGTATCATAGCATGATTCTGCAGTTCGATGGCCAAGGCGGATACGTGTTTAGCAAACTTGATGCCGAAAGACGGATCAAGCTTGAGGACGAAAAGGAGGAGCTGGATACACTACTCCGTGGCGTCGAAGGGTGGAAGGCCCGGCTTGCTGAGTTGGAGGAATGACCTGGAGAGGACCTAAGCACTTTTTTCCACAACCAAGTTCACGCCAGAGTGCAAAGATCCGGTTCTGCATCGACTTAACTTTTCTCTCCCCTTGGCCACCCCTTTCCGTCGCACACACCTCAAGCATCGTGTGTCCGACCAAAGCAAACGATATATCTGCCACTCGCACGACGTCTTCCGCCTGGGCATCAAGCTGCCTCTTTTATTTTCCACTGCTGGAGTACGCCGTTGCCAACACGTCAACCTTCAGCCGTTGCATACAGCGTGCTCCCTCAACTACAAAGTACACGACTGCTACTTTCCTCATCGAAAACCACTTGAGCCTTGGCACCTTTACACCTCCCTCACAGGACGATGTTGCTGATCCGACCAAACATCGTTTCAATCCCTCCACAACCTGAGTCCCGAGAACAGAAATCCTTCCTGGATCTGCCACCAGAGATCCGGCTCCGCATCTACCACCACCTATTTGATGGACAGGAGATTTTCATCAGATCCGAAGACGACCCGATAGAGCAGAAAAGACTCGAGTACAAGCTTAGGGTGCGGTGTATGGAGAAGGAAGGCCAGTCATTGCCGCACGAGCTCTATCTCCATCAACGATGTCCCTGCTATGAGGAATACGCCCGCTATAGGGCTGTGGGTTCGAACATTATCTTCGCTTCCAAGACGTGTTCCATCGAAGCGATACCGATTCTGTTGGCTGGTGCTATTTTCGATGTCGACATCGATGCCTATACCGGCCGTCCACCTCATCAAGGCATTCCCTGGCTTGACATTCCTTACATTCGACATTTGATGTACAGTCGGAAAAAGCACCGACCATGCCTATTCTGTACTTACCCCAGTGAGACCGTTGTCGCAGGCTGAAGGGGAATGTCTAGGAATCGAGATAGATGAAAATGAATGACTTTCGGGGTGAGAAATATCTCATCTCTCACTACACAACGCTAAACCCCAGTCCATCACCGGACAAGTGCCTGTACCATATCGTAAATCGTAATTGTACAAGGTGTGGGTATCATAAAATCAAATGCAATAATCAATCGTGTCGTCGTCTTCGGCACTGCGAGTCGCCGCACTTAGACGTCCTCCTCCTGGCATTCGTTGCGAGATGGTCAGAGTGCGATTTTCTCATCCGCGAGCTGGGCGCACTCCTGCAAGACATCCCAGAACTTTCCTGTATGCAATTTCCTAGGAATTCTCACGCCTTGCACAAGACCATTCGAGCCTGGCTCTACCTTCGTGACGACCGTCCTACCCACTTGTCCTCTTACCGAGTCCAGCGGGCTATGTGCTCCATCTGTCACAACCTTGACGTCGTACCGGTCGCCATCCTCCTCGTATATGCCACTGGAGTAGCCGAACAAGGCAGCAACGGCAAGCGGATCGTGTAGCGGGGGGCCTTCATATACTTCGAACCACTCGACGTAGCTTTGTGCGAAGAATTCGAGTATCTCGTGGAGAAAGAGGCGTAGTTGACTTGGTTTCTCGGAAGTTCCCTGCAGAAGTCGTTCTCGCACCTCTTTCGTGGCGAGACATTGATGTGTCAGGTCGAGGGTGACGAGGGTAGTTTTCGCTGAGATGACGGGATTCGAAAAGACGGCTTGTGCGGCTTCGGGATCGCAGTAGATGTTGAATTCTGCCCAGGGGGTCTCATTGCCAATTCCCTCTGATTGTCCGAGCGTCTTGCCGAACTCTTTACTTACTTGAGGGCAGAAGTCGCCTCCGACCGCGCCACCCATGATGCTCAGGCTGGTCAACGAACGTTGTTAGTGGCGTCCCCTGGAGTTCCTAGGGGGCTCGACATACCCAGCGAGATGGTGTGCAACCTCCGGATAGGCAGCGAAGAGCAGAGCAGCGTTGGTGCAAGGCCCGGTAGCCACGTACCACGCCGTTTGAGGTGGCTGGGCCATAATGGCGTCGCGTGTAGCCACAAGAAAGTTCACGTCCCTAACGATATTGGTTGTTGGTTCTGGCAGTAGTGTCGTGCCGCCCAGACCCGTGGGACCTGGTTATGGTGAGCACCCGACCGTCTGTTTGTTTGAAAGGGTGGAATTCACCATGAATGTCAGGAGTATCGACTTCTTCTCGGCAGAAAGGCTTCACCGCTCCAGGATACACCTGGACATCAGTCCTTCCCACGGCTTTGAGAACGGCACTTGAGTTGTTCGTGGTGTGCACTTGCGGAGCGTTACCATGAGTCGAGGT
This sequence comes from Exophiala viscosa, assembly GCF_022695815.1. Classification (NCBI taxonomy): domain Eukaryota; kingdom Fungi; phylum Ascomycota; class Eurotiomycetes; order Chaetothyriales; family Herpotrichiellaceae; genus Exophiala; species Exophiala viscosa. Next base: position 603,002 of record NW_026944355.1, on the reverse strand, counting down.
CACACCGAGAAACTTGAGGTGCGGGTGATGGGCCGCGATGAGAATGGCAAAGACATCCTACCCAGGTTGGTTATGTTCATGTTTTCCTCAGTCAGAAGACCCCTACATCGTGCCCTTGGGAATGTCAGTAGCCGCCAGGAGGACGTGGTTCACGAATTGAGGCTTACCTGTGTCAACGTCCAACCAGATTGGTATACGGTCCGTCATTCTGTCGGCTCTGCAGGGATCCTGGACCTCTTCGTCGTCGCCCAAAGTATTTCAACTCGAAGACGTAGCAGAACTCCGTGGCAGGGCCCTGCATAACGGCCACCTGCCGGCGTCGACACGTGGGGTCGGACAGGTGCAGTACTCCGAAATTGAAGCTTGCATGGCAACCGAGATAAGATCCCCCCTCCTCCGGACGACTAGGCCAATTGTTTGGTCTCGTGGCGTTGAAAGTGCCGATCTCGTCTGAACCAACGAGCAGTGGCAATCACCTTATCGCTAAAGAGCCTGATAAAGCCAGGCGATTGGAGCTTCAATTCCTTGCAGATAAGGATGCCGACCGCATGGCCTAGACCCCAGCGAAAGCGACAAATATATGTGCCAGGGAGACCTCGAGCACCCTAGAAGTCTCCCCACAACTTTCATCGGTGTCATCTGTTTGTTGTAAGAATAATGACTGCCCACGAGTTGCCATCGAGCAGCGCATCAGCGCCATTGACTGAGGATGTCCTCACACTTGAGAGCTTCGGCTACAAGCAGGAGCTCAAAAGAGGCTTTTCGCTCTTTGGCATGATCGGCTTTGCCTTCTCAGTGTTGACCTGTTGGACTGCACTGGCTGGCTCTCTAGTCGCTGCCATTGAAGCCGGGGGACCTCCTGTCATCATCTACAGCTGGATAGGCGTCTGCTTCTTCTCACTGTTTGTCGCCTACTCATTCGCCGAGATTTGCAGCGCCTTCCCTGTCGCTGGTGGTCAATACTCGTGGGTGGCCATTTTGACGCCGCCGAAATGGGCCAGACTCACCTCTTACTTGTGCGGCTGGTTCATTGTCATTGGTTTCTTGTCTGCAGGAGCTGCGAATGGCTTCATTGGGGCTTCCTTCGTGCTCGGAATGGCACAGTTGGCAAATCCCGACTATACGATTGAGAGATGGCACACGTGCTGTCTTTGTTATCTCGTGTTGATCCTCGCCGCTGCCGTCAATATCTGGGGCCGGCGCCTACTCAATGCGATGGGGAAGATTATGATAACCTTCAATCTGGTGTCCTTCATCGTCATCATCATCGTCATCTTGGCCAAGGATCAGGACAAGGCGACCGCGGCGTTCGTCTTCAAAGACTTCAATAATAACACCGGTTTCTCGAACAGTTATGCAAGCTTGTTGGGGATCCTACAGGCAGCTTTCGGAATGACAGGATACGACGCAACAGCTCATATGACGGAAGAAATGAAGAACGCCCGGCATGATGCTCCCAAGGCGATCATATTTTCAGTATGGATTGGTGCACTCACGGGTTTCGCCTTCCTGATTGCAGCGTTCTTCTGCATCCGCAACCTCTCGGCTATCGAGACGACTTCGACAGGTATGCCAATCATCGCCATTTTCTACGAAGCTACCGGGAGCGTTGGAGGCGCAATCGGCCTGACCACCCTCATCACCGTTATCGCCTTGGTCAGCTTGTGCTTCCTCATGGCCCAAAGTTCCAGAGTCATCTTCTCTTTCGCTCGCGACCATGGGCTGCCATTTTCCGACACTATCAGCAAAGTCCATCCTACGCTTCACGTACCCGTTTACAGCATCTTGACCGTCCTTGTTGTCAACATGGCCTTGATGGCGATCTACTTTGGATCCGTCACTGGATTCAACACTGTGTTGGGCATCTCAACTGAAGGCTTCTATTTGTCCTACATCATGCCCCTCCTCATGCGCATTTGGGGTCGTGTGAGTGGTAGAGGCGAAATTGACAGTGCCTACTCGCTGGGTCGTTTCGGCATGCTCTTCAACGTGATTGGCATCCTTTACCTAGCCTTCGCTGCCATCGTGTTCAACTTTCCGTCAACCAACCCTGTGAACGGCAGCACCATGAACTACACCTCGGCTGCCGTGGGCGTCAGCGGTCTAATCGCTACTGCCACCTGGTTGACGACTGGACGTACACGTTTCACGGGTCCTCAGCGAGGTGGTATCTTGGAAGGTAGAGGACCCAGGCTCAACGAGGATGCTCATCACGTCCATCCTGCTCATGACCCCCTGAAAGGTAATCTGAAGGATTAAAAAGTATAAATGCAGCGCTCACTTGTACAATACCCTGTACAAGCACTTGTCCGGAATGGACTGGCGTTATTGTGGGATTTGGCGGGAACTACGTCGTTCACCTCTGCTGTTACGACATCACGGAGGCACTTGTTCGGAACGAACTGACGACGACACTTTTGATTTATTTGGATTTGATTTTTTATGATACCCACACCTTGTACTATTTACGATTTACGACATGGTACAGGCACTTGTCCGGTGATGGACTGTGGTTTAGCGATTTCGATTTATGATACCCTCACCTTGTACTATTTGACGATTGACGACATGGTACAGGCTCTTGTCCGGTGATGGACTGGGGTTCCAGCGATGAACTTTTGAAGATACCCTCACCTTGTACTACTATGATTGAGCGACATGGTACAGGCTCTTGTCCGGTGATGGACTGGGGATCAGCGTTTTGTTTCGGACATCTACGGAATTCGTCACCATTCTGCAGTCGTCGTTTTACGATGAACCTGCGAATGATGAACGACAAAGTATTTAGAAAGTGCATATCTAACTAATACACTCCTTTGCGCTCATCATCCTTTCAGATCCTTTCCCGCGACCAATTTTCCACCCACAAACACTTTGCGTATTGATCGATCGTCACCCATAAACACCCACTTCTTCAACAAGGCCATATCATCGTGCTCGTGTCCACTGGTGTTGATATTGTCCTCCAAGCCCACATCCACGAGAAGAGCATCGAGTTGCTTTCCGACCTTGAAGTTGCCCACTGTCTGGTCAAGAGCACAGACTTCGGCGCCTCCCATGGTGGCCAAGTATACCAACTCTTCAAAGCTCAACTTCCAAGCTGGATCTCCGGTGTGAATAGTCAGATGCCTCGAGACGTTACTGGCCTGTCTCATGGAGTTGAGGATTGAGATGGAATATCCCGCAGAACAATCAGTTCCCAAACCCACTTTGATTCCCTTGTCCAACAGCTGGCGGACCCGACACCATCCATCAGTCAGGCAGGTGTTGCTGTTGGCATTATGAGCCACGCCGACCTTCTTCTCGGCCATGACCTCCATGTCCCTGTCGGACAGGTGGATGCAATGCGCAAGAATTGTCCTCGGCCCAAACAGACCATAATGATCATACATGTCAGCGTAGCTCTCGAACTTGCCCTCATGTAGCTTGTGCATTTGTTCCACCTCCAAGGGCGTCTCGCACATGTGTGCCTGCACCCGGATAGGATCACTGTCACGATAGAGATCGCCCAAGCCGGTCATCAGCTCCGGCGGCACGTACGAGCCTGCTCGAGGCTGTATGCACGGCAGCACTAGTTTACCTTCTGGGTCAATCTTCCTGATATGCTCGACGACCTTCTTCTCGTCATCGATACTTTGCTGTGTGCTCTTCTCCCAGTTTCCGTGCGTGCTGCCCACGAGGATACATAGTTTGCCTATCACTGCTCGTTGTCCGAACTCCAGACACGTGTCGGCAAGTACGTTGGTCGCGTCGGGATGGATGCTGGAATTGTATGCTACCGTGGTGCTCCCGTTCTCGAGCTCCTTGGCGACCATTTCGCGGTACACGCGATGGGCTTTCGAGGTGTCCGAGTAAGATGCTTCCATAGGGTCTGTCCAGTTCTCGCACCACTCCTTGAGATCGCCTTCCATGCCCAGCGCCATATTTGGGTACTGGGGTGCGTGCATGTGCGTGTCGATGAGACCGGGGAACAGGAACTGCATCGGCTTCAGGTCGATGGTCTCGGCGTTGGCAAAACCGTTGTGTCGGCCACATGCTTCGATTGCGGAGTCGACGTTCGGGTCTAGAAATTGAATAATGCCCTTGTCGTCGACCCCAAGGCTGGCTTTGGGTAATATCTCGATCTCGGTCAGAGACTTGGAATGTATAATGCGCCCGAAGAAGACCTTGTGGGCTTTCTTTCCTTTGCTCGCATCCGGTGCCAGTGCTTTCTCACGAGAGACTGTGTATGGTGGAGGAGATGCTGAGTCAGCCATACTGTTGGTCCTGCCGCGGGAGCGGAAAGAAGAGAGGGAAAGGCAGCGCATGTTTGGCAACGGTTTGGAGGAGAAATGTAGAAGGCTAGAGTACTTCGATTCTGATGTTTTGAAGCCTTCAATCGGGCAGTTGGATGCCTATATTAGGACTCGCTGTTGGTCAATGGCAACCTTTGGCCGAGGATGAACGGCACTGTATCAGCGCTAAATAATGGTGCTCTCATTAGGAAGGTCACTTGGGAACCTTCTTCGTGATGTTCGTCGCACATCTCCGACACGAGTCCAACCGACCACCAGCTCTCGAAACAATAACACCAACCACATTGTGAAATGCTAGCAAGGCTGAAGCCGAAACATAACATGGCTTTCAGTGCCCAGAACCTTGACAAATCAACTAGGTGTTCGAGTTGAGGACACGACATTTCTTCATAGACAACGACGTTGTGCTACATCATTTTTTGAGTAAATGTGTAATGATAACTTTGTATCCTTCCACCGCCAATTCCATATCAGAGATTTTTAAATGCTCGTGGTCGGAATGTGCGACAAGAATGGTCCCTGGACCATACAGGTATCGTTTATGATTACCGTCCAGATGGGGGATATCAGATCCATAATTGACTACCACCGTCTCGAAGCCTAGATTTGTTAGTAGAGAGCAGACAGGTTTTTCATCCAATACCTGTCAAGGGAATTGTGAAGGACTTGCCTGCAATGTCATGATCTATCTCGCTTGGACCTTTACCTGTCGTAAAGTCGATCTTGACGTTCGGGGCAACACTGTGGACAGCGGTCTCGATCTGGCGCTTCAATCCTACCAGATCGTGATCAACAACTCTGACAAAGATTCCAGCAGAAGCGTTCTCGGCAATAACACACAGAGAGACACCGCCCTCGATGGTACCAACGTTAATGGTTGTGTTCCCGTACTTTTCATTCCACGGCAGCTCCAGACAGTCAAGCGAAGCAAGCGCTCGAACAAGCATGGCGATGGCACTCTCTCCTGATTCTGGATATCCGGAGTGACCTGCTTTGCCGTGGGCGGTGAGACGGATGGCTATCTCTCCCTTTTCGCCGCTGGCAAGTTTGAGCTCTGTTGGCTCTCCGAAGACAACTGCCTCCCATGAGAGGCCTACTTGATTGGCGGCGCGCGTTCCCAGGTTGTCAACTTCCTCTCCTACCACGTAGAGCAATGCCACATCTCCCTTGCTGATCTGTGACGCAGCCAGCAGCGATTCCACGGCATTTATCTGGGCTGCGACACAGCCCTTTGCATCGACCGAGCCACGGCCCCAGATTTCATCTCCTCGTCTCTCATAGGGCAGGTATGGTGGCACTGTATCAATGTGTGAAGTCAGGAGGACCCGGGCGTGTGGTGAGGGTCCAATGTAAGCGTATACATTCTCTCTGGTCCCCTGCACTACTTGGACCTTGACCGTGAAACCTTTGCTCCGAAGATAGTCTGTCACGAACGGAGTTACATTGTTTTCGGAACCTGTGGTCGAGTCCCTCTCGACGAGCGCCTTGTGCAGGTCGATGAGAGACGAGCCTGGGTCGAAATGTCGACGGTGGATGGGCGAGTCCATATGGGAGCCAGTTGCGTGATATACACTGCGACTGTAGCGTAGCACAGCTGACAAGAACTAAAGTTGTGCAATGAGAATCGACTTTTTCCTCTTGAATGTCGCGTTGGGATAAAGATATTGAAGGAGCTCCGTGGTTGGAGCCGTAGCAAACCACTCGAGACTTCAAGACATTTTGCATAACCAATCCAGCGAGAGTGTCGGAAGAAGCGTCCGTCTATGTCCCCGGTCTCGAATCAACAATCTGGCCGAGACCAGGAAAATGGCGAGTACTGCTCTGCCATGCAGCCAGTGGACCAATTCGGGAATGCTCAGGCCCAGTCTACAGTCACCTTAAGATGAATCCACAATAGCTGCACGGCGAGCAGAGGGGCCTAGTCGTTTAGATATCTGCAATATTGGCCACTTTGTAAAATCGAGGCAACCCAGACGCAAGTGGCTATACTTTCTATAAACGGGAATATCATCGCTTATCACCCTACGGTCAGATAAGGTAACGAGCTAGGAATGAAGGGATCTGAGATATGGTTGTAATGACTTGTTTGTATCACTTGTGACCGGGTCACGAAGATAGAGTGTGGAAGAACATTCTTGACACCTTAGAACCTAGAGAGCCCAGCGATAAGCCCTATATTTTCCTAGACTTCGAGGTCTGGGTATGGGTCTGGAATCTTGTCGACGATCCTTGGAGCTTTCACTTTGTAGGTGATGTCTTCCCTTGTAGTGTTATAATGGCCCAGATTGGACATTATAGCCTACTGCTGAGGTCCATCCTGATGCCGAATCCTTTTGGTGGTGACTACAGCTACAATCATCCTTGCGAAGACTCACCGCGCTGTCCGATCTCGCTCCTGTTGCTAGGCCAGATGACCAAGCAAAGTGCCCTGCATGCTACCAGACTACAGGATCATGCGTTCCAGTCAAGCCTTTTCTCTAGAACAGTATAAAATTTCTACGGCAAAAGTCCAACATCGACACCCTATCTCACAATAGACAATCGACAACCAATATCTGGCGCATTCCAGACAATAATTCGAGCATGTACAAGAAAGGAGGGAATTTCGGCTTGGGAGAGGTCAGTGGGGATCTGTCCATCGTGGGCGACTTCACCACCATCCCTGTCATCGACGTTGCTGGTGTCTATAGCGAGAACATACGAGACCGCAAAGCAGTGGCTGAAAAGATTCGCGATGCATGTACCCGGGTAGGGTTCTTTTACATCGAGGGCCACGGTATCCCTCAGGAGCTGATCGACAATGTCTTCAGCTTGGGGAAGCAGTTCTTTGCCCTCACCTTTGAAGAGAAGATGAAGGTCTTCGTCAACAATAGACCCAACTACCGTGGCTATACGCCTCTCTTTGGTTCGGGCAATCCAAATAAGGAGGGTTTAGGGAGTAAGTCAATCGACATTCAGTGTCAACCTTTTTCAAACTGGTCTTGGTTTGGCTCGCTTCACTTTGAAATTCGAAGATCGCATTGCAATGTCAACTTTCTAATTGCACTATTGTTACTCAGATGCAAACGAGGCCTTCGACTGGGGACACGACCCCAAGTTGAACGACGACCCGAACGACGCCTTTGTGGATCCTTTCATGAAAGGGGAGAACGTCTGGCCTACGGAGAGCTTGCCAGAATTCGAAGAGTGCCTGTCGGAATATTACCGTCGCTTGCGGTCATTCTCCAGAGTCCTGGCCCGTAACGTGGCTCTCTCGCTCGATCTAGCCGAAGACTTCTTCGACGAAGATCTCGCTCATCCTGGATGTAGTGCTGTCATTGCACATTACCCACCTCAAGCACCCAAAAGCGAGCAATTCGGGCTTGATCCGCACAGCGACAGTGAATGTAAGTACCAGACTACGACGCTACGAAGCTACGATCTCACATGATCATCTCACTCCTGGCTCTTCACTCTTCCCCGGGCGGCAGTTCGGACAAGTGGTTAACGATGCGCATAGTCTTCACGGTACTGGCGCCTGGTGAAGTTCGCGCTCTCGAGGTCTTGAACAAACGGAGGGAATGGGTGTCAGCACCTCCGAGGCACGGTAGCTTCATCGTCAACATTGGCGATCAATTACAGTCGTGTAAGGACACCCCGAGACAAACCATGTACCATAGGCTTGAAAATGATCGTGCTGCCCAGCTAACTTGTTCATAGGGACAAACGGTCTCTACATCTCCACCATGCATCGCGTATCAAACCTGTCCAGATTGGAGCGCTATTCGGTTCCGTTCTTTTTCAGCGCCAACTATGAATGCGTGATCAAGGTATGTCTTCACCACCCAAACAGATCACTTCGTGCCCGAGCTAAAGTACATCAATCATCAGCCTATTCCAAAGTTCGTGCTCAAGGGTACCAAGATTGAGTATGAAGAAATAACTGCAGGAGAGGTGCGTTTGTCCAACCTCGCTGCAGCCATATTTTGACAGCACTCTCGTCGCTGATCCTGACATCCTTTCCAGATGTATAAAAACACCATGATCAAATTTCACCGCATTGCCACAACCCACCCAGTATATTCCAAATATGTCATTGATGGCATTCATGATCTTGCGCAACATGAGTCGCAGAAGCATCTCCGGTATACTTGATAGAATTGGTGCAGGGTTGGCTCGGTTGGTAGAGTCAAAGGTGTTTTATACTTCTGTGCCATGAGTAACGTAAAATATATGGATGGTGGACACCTCAAGGAATGGTCCTCAGTATCAATAACTATACAATGGAGAGAACTCTTTTCCTGCTGGTGGAATGCACAGCTCGTCACTCAATCCTACGTTTCTTCTCGTGTCCCGTCGCATCCGGGATTTCGCTCGGGTGCATCATCGGAAAACCCTTCCAGATAGTCGAAGAGTGGGACAAAACTAGACTTTTCGTCCTGCCGTGGAATGGATTACGAGGCGCTGTTCATAGGCGTCTGTCATCAGCCGGTGACCAACGTTGAAGTTTTCGTTATCTGACAAGCAACCGACAACGTCAATCATGCCCGGTCTTGGTGCTTCTTCAATCGGTACGGACTAGTGTTCGTTTCCGTCTCAGCGATGACTCGATGAAACACTTGCAACCCTGAAAGATACCGTGGCTTGAGAATTGATGATCGAGCATCGGGATCGGGCAGTGGGGCAGCGAGGCATCAAATTGTTGACTGATAAGACTCAAGTGCCTATATTGTCTTGTTAGGGACTAGGTCACCAGCGTATCTGTTGCCACTACCTGCCTCAAAAGTGCGCCTTCGCTGCGTCCACTGTCAACCGCAGCAGAAAGTTGATCTACTAGCCTGACCTTGCGGGGCTTGAGCGTAGCAGGGTCCAGATGCTTTGATATGGAGCTACTCCCTTGAGCAATATGTCGCTGTTTGATGCTGCACGCGCAAGAGAGATGTATCTATATTACAGCTGCAGGCCTTATGTGCAAGAATCTATCGAGAATTCCATGAACTAGCCCACCGCGCCACATTCCAACCAGCCGTTTTAACACGACGACTCAGCTTCGGAATTCGCAGACGACTTGGAACTCGGAACTCGGAAATCGCCGACCTTTTCACCCTCGTCTACATGTATTTCTCCTCCGAAAACTGGGCTGGCGCGCATCCAGCAATTTCGGCGGCCCTGTCAGCGCATGCAACCGGTTTTGCCTCCGCTTATGGTACTTCTGACCTTGATCGAGAGGTCGAGCGTCGTTTCAGTGAGATCTTCGAGCACGATGTCGCAGTGTTTTACGTTTCCACGGGCACTGCAGCCAACGCCCTGGCGCTCACCGTGGTAGCCAAACCTGGTGGAGTAGTTTTCGCACACCGTGATGCGCATATTGTCGTCACCGAGGGTGGTGCACCGGAATACTTGTCGGGACAATTGCGCTTGGCCACCGTGGACGGTATGCACGGCAAGATCAATGCTCACCGGCTCCGGCGACAGGTCAAGGAGTTGGCGGATGGTGACGTCCACGGTGGCCGCCCGGTCGCCATCTCCGTCAGCCAAAGTACCGAGTCTGGAGCGGTCTACTCAATGGCAGAACTTGACACGATCTCTGCCGTGGCCAGGGACTTTAATCTTGCGCTGCACATGGATGGCGCCCGGTTTGCTAATGGCCTCGCCACGCTGGGCTGTAGCCCGGCCGAGATGACCTGGAAACGTGGTGTTGACATGCTCTCCTTCGGAGCAACCAAGAATGGCTGCTGGTGCGCTGAAGCAGTCGTCCTATTCGACCCGGCCAGTGCAAAAGCCGGCGAGTTCATTTACACGCTCAAACGCTCTGCGCAATTGTTCTCCAAGACTCGTTTCATCTCTGCGCAGTTGAAGGCATATTTCAGCAATGACCTGTGGCTCACTGTCGCGCAACAATCCAATTCGAAGGCGAGACTGCTTGCTGAGGCGTTTGCCGGTTTGGATCCCAGTCACGCTCGCCTGGCCAGAAAGCCCGAGACGAGTGAGCTCTTTGTGAACTTAACACTCAACTCATCAGTGCTCTTCGAGCCAAAGGCGTCGTCTTCTGCGAATGGCCCCAATCTCCCGGATTCGAAGATACCGCAGATGACGAACAGCTTTGCCGTTTTGTCACATGCTTCGCCACGACGTCCGAGCACATTATTTGCTTCCGTGACGTGCTACATGCAGCCGCCATCAAGCTTCAACCCTGAAATCGATCGTGGAAGCTAGAAAGCTGCAAAGTCGAATGGTCTGCCCAGTGCCTTGAGCCAAGCGACAGTGCCATCGAATCAGTATAATGCTAGCTCCCACCCTTTATGTTCTACACACTATGGTCAGCTATGCATAATGTGATACATATGAGGCAACGGAGGAAAGGTGGCCTTACCAAGCAGTTCGTTCCAGTGGATATACTCCGCGGGAGGACTGGTCGAGTCGCGTTTCTGCCACAGCTCCAGGAGAAACTCCTTTGCGCAACCGACGTTCCCCATGGCATTCTGCTTCCTCAACTTGTCCAACCATGCGATCACAAAATTGCGATCTTGTTCGCTGTGAGCTTCGCATCCGACGGTGAAGACCGGTTGAAGCAAAGCAACACCAGGACATGCAAAATCGTGGAGAGTGATCCTGCTGATACACTCGATTGCTCGGCCGACAGCGCGTTGAATGTTGGGATTCGTTGATTGGAGGCCCAGTACTCGTTGGTAGATCTTGAGGAGGGTGATGTGATGATAAGCTTTGTCTAAATCAACCAATTCAGATAATAGCAGCGATGCGTCCGATACATCAAAGGTGTCGTGGACCTTTGGCAGACGATTTTCAAGCATTCTTTTGACGTCCAATACCAGCCGATTACCTCGCAACTCGACCACATCGAGGAGCTGCGTACAGTTCAAGCCAGCATTGTTCATATCCTTGATGGCTTGTCTCTCGATGATGAGCAGGTTGAGTTCATCAATGATTGGCAAGAGACCGATGGAGAACCCGTGAAAGTCATCAATGTAGGCATTGACATCACTGGCTGACTGAGTAGACAGATGGTGACGGTCTTGATCTTGATCAAACAATGGAACGGGTCTGTCATTGAAAAGCGTATGGCCTTCATATGTCTGCCACCATCGCCGAAGAAGCGTCCTTGAAGGCGTGTCTCTGGTATCTGTTGTCGTCGAGCTTGATGTTTGGCCATGCTTTCGTCCGACCCCCAGTAGCGCGGCTGCACCTTTGAGGTGTGCCCGCCATGAGTTGGGTTTTTCGCCACCTTCAAGAATCTCGCACAGGCACAATGTCAGAGACGTGGCGATACACACATCACCATGATCGGTCGGCTCTATTGGCTGCTGGCTAAGCTGTCGGCTTAGCAATTGAAGCGCCCGCTGTTTCTGACGTGCGTATGCGATGTCATCGCAGGAAAGTCCCAGTGATTTTCGATGAGCAGCTGCGGTGCTTAGAATGGCGGCTAAAAGAACATTGCCATGACATTTATCGAGTGCCATGGGTATGATGGTGGAGCAAAAGTCCGAGTGAAGCTTCTTGTGCAGAACAATGAATATGACCGTACTACCAGCAAAGTGACAAAGAAGCAGCCGCTGGGCTGACGGTAGATCAATCAGCCAGTCTGGATTTCTCCATATGTGACTCGTCGGTCGACGACGACGATGATGCAGCAGCTGGGACTCGGTAGGTGGTACATATAGTTCATGTTGATCGTCGCCTTGTTCCTTGAGTTGTCGTTCGATACCGTATATGAAAGGCGTATCGGCCTGATCAGTGGCTACATCTGCAAGGTTTGTGTCAAACCTCATGTGATTTTCTCGTGTTTGAGAGTGAATTGGGCGTGATGCTTACCAGAGGTGCTCGATTGTCTCCCTGCCTCTGCCTCTGTCTGAATAGGAATCGCGACGACATTGGCGATTTCGCCAAATGCTGATTTGCCAAATCGGCGACCCCCCCACGAGAGAACCACTTGGTACGAGCAGGTTTGGCCGTTCTCTAGACATCTTCCACACGACGGCCTCTGCTCGTCACATTTGCGACGCACACGACGACACCCTCGGCAGCCATTTCTCGATCTCCGAGGCTTTGAGGTGTCATTGATTGGATTGGGCCGCTGCATGGCAGATTCTGAGACTGGCAGATGCCAGAAGGGCAGGCAGAAACTGCTTCTGCCTTTGGCCCGAAGACCAAGGAGGAATGTAGAGGATCCGTTCCCAGGATGACTATTGGCGATAGATACGTTGATTCTTGTCTCCCTGTAGATAGATACCAGATGACAGGTATTGTTCGAATGTACCTAGGTATCTATGGTGACTTGATAAGAAGTGCCGCGCCTCATGAGGCTACAAATGCCAAACTGGCTCTAGTGTGTCAGCACGTACCATCATCTCCAAAACAAACTGATGGAAAAGCACTAACTTGATATGGAGTCGCGTCGCCCATCAAACTGATAATGCCGTACGACTTCGCGGGATTGCGTTGGGCCTGGCTCCCACATTTGCACTTACCTACCGGGTACGTATTGCGGGTCTGCCATGAACGATGTCAATTGAGAAACCAGTTTTCCCGGCTCCCGTTTTAAGCTCTTTATATCGAGGACACCTAGGTAACCTAGGTATTGCGCTTGAATCAGATCGCGGTACTCCGTAAGGTTATCAAGGTACCTCAAGCTTGCCCCACAGCCGGTATCGAAACGAGACATTCGACAGATCTGAGATAAGTCCTGCAAACAAGCCACAATCACTCACTCATACAACAATTAGACAGTGCAAAGATTGAGGACTGGTTGTGCCCTGCTTTGTCCTATGACTTCGATACGAGCGGAGTCAGCCTGCGTCCAGCTCCGCGGTCGAATCTAAGGATATCTAAAGTGGTGATTGGTGCTGTCTCCTTGCCTCGAGCCAATGGGCCTCAACGCGCTAAGGCTGAGCAACAGAGACAAGCGAGAGATTCATACCGGCAAGATGATCCAACCTGCATTCATTTTACAGGTCAACATGCAATGGCGGCTTCGCTTATCTCTCGCCAGTCAGTGAGCGTGGGCATAAAACTCTCAGAGCTCAGAGTCTTGACGCAAGGCACTGAGAAGCTCAGTAGCTCCCGTTGTTGGCTATATATATGAGTCCAGGTCCTGTTTCGGTTCTTCCTCCTCCAATATATTCGTCATCTTCTCCTTTCCAATTCCTGGAGAAAAGACCAAGGTCATCATGACATCCTCCAACGAGACACACGTCAAGGGCTCATTGTGCCATGAGAAGAGCACCGCACCCGTACTCGAAGAATCTAACAACGTGCCAACCCGAGTTACGAATGCCGACACCACTCGACGTGGCCTCAAAGCTCGGCACGCTCAGATGATTGCCCTGGGTGGAACGATTGGTACAGGTCTCTTCGTCGGCTCTGGGGGACAACTTGCGAGAGGGGGCCCCGCCTTCATCGTGGTCGCCTACATTCTCCTGGCCATATTCGTGTATTTTGTCCTCACTGCAATCTCGGAAGTGGCGGTCTACCTTCCGGTAAACGGCGGCACAATGTCGTACATTGGACATCGATACGTCTCCAACAGCCTTGGCTTTGCCATGGGCTATCTATATTGGTACAGCCTAGGGATTCTAGTCCCATATGAGATCACGGCCGCGGCAGTCGTAATCGACTACTGGAACTCGCCAATCAACATTGCCGTCTGGATCACCATCTTTATCGTCGTCATCGTCGGCCTAAACTTGTTGCCTGTCTCCTTCTACGGAGAGAGCGAATTCTGGTTCGCGTCGTTAAAAGTGCTCTTGCTGCTGGGTCTTTTCATCTTAACGATCATCCTCTTTTGGGGTGGCGGACCCGATCAGCACGGTATCCTCGGATTTCACTATTGGAAGGACCCCGGGGCGACGAACGTCTACCTCGAGACCGGAACGACTGGTCGCTTCCTCGCATTCCTGATCACGCTCGTGTCTGGGGCCTTTGCGTTCACGTTCGCACCCGAGCTTCTCATCGTCTGCAGTGCCGAGATGGAGAACCCACGAAGAAATCTCCCAAAGGCAGCGAACATCTATTTTTTCCGTCTCGTCTTCTTCTACGTTGGCTGCGTCTTTGCGATCGGCCTCATATGTCCTTTCATGACGCTCGACTCACGGCCGGAGGGGTTGGTGCAAAGGCCTCGGCGTTCACGGTCGGGATTCAAAACGCGGGTATCAAGGTACTTCCCAGTATCATCAATGCCGTGATCCTCATGTCGGCCTGGTCGTCGGGTAACTCGTTCCTCTACATGAGTTCCCGATCACTCTACTCGCTCGCCGTCGCAGGGAATGCCCCAAAGATGTTTGCCAGGTGCAGCAAAAGGGGTGTTCCATATCCAGCCGTCATAGCCTCGTCGCTATTTTGCGCTCTAGCATACCTGAATTGCGCCAATACCAGCGCGGTTGTGTTCGAGTGGTTTGTCAACCTCACAAACACGTCGGGGTTCATCTCTTGGATGTGCTGTTGCATCATCTATATTCGTTTCAGGATGGCTTGCAAGGCCCAAGGAATAACAGGCCGGGATCTCCCTTACCATTCATTTTTACAACCCTGGTACGTGACTCTGAGTACTTGATACTGAGCACCCAACCCCGCTGACTTTATCCACGCAGGGGAGCATGGGCTGCGCTGGTCTTCTTTACCTTTTTGTTGCTCATCAATGGCTTCAACGTCTTTTGGCCCGAATACTGGTCGGCCTCGTCATTTTTGACCGCTTATATCGGCCTCCCAATCTTTCTGGCCATCTATCTTACGCATAGGATGATATATCGCAGCGACAAATGGGCCTTTGCGCCCGACCAAGTCGATCTCACAACAGGCCTCGACGAAGCTCTAGCACAGGACAATCCCAACCCGGAGAAAAAAGGTTGGAAGGCTCTGCTACGCCGTGCATTTACCTAGTCGTGTACATATGAGCTTTGGCCTCGGTACAAGGGGAAGCCTTGCCACAGGAAGTCGAGATGAGGCCCTATGAAGAACTGCGCGAGATGTTCTGGTTCAGAATATGGCTTGAGGATATTTGCCCGCGGGAAGATCCGCTGTGATTCATTTGCGGAAGCTGGCTCTAAGGATCAAAGTCATCCTTGAGAGAGTCGCCCCGGAGCCCTACTTATTAAAGGGGCGAGGCCTTACTTCAGTTAGAGCAACCCGATTTGACCTCGCTGACGTCGCCACTTAAAATCATCTCCTTCTTGATCTCTTCACTCCAAAATAGTGGTGTCGCCATCAAGGCCTAGCTGACCAATGTTGCTGCCTCCAGATACGTCATCATCATCATGTCCGCAACCGCGAAAATTCGGCATCTAAGTTGGTAGGAGCATCAGATGCACTTGGTTGCTTCATCAGTGAGAAGGTAAACTTTGGCAGGAAATCACGCAGGACGTGGTAAGGCCATTGGATCTGTGAGAGTACTACCAGGTCTGGCCATTGAGTATGCGAGACTTGAAATCAATTCCGCCGCCTGACTTTCAAACAGTATACAGTCTTTCGACGTCATTGAAAAGAATAGGCGTAATTTGAGCCAACCGTACACAGCTACACTCCGTGCAAAAGACTTTTCTGGTCATTGGTTGATACGTGGCACCACCGAAAAAATTCGGTCCAGTGATTACGGATCAGCGTTCGTGCTCAGATTTGGTGGTGCCGACCTCCGAGTGTTCCGTTTTTGACAGTTCCACCATGCAAGAGAAATGGCCCAGACTGACGGTGACGTACTTCTGGAAGTGATCGGAGCAAATTGCACATTTCCGCCAAAGTTCATCTGATATCTTCCTGGGCCGAGAATCGGACACTAGATCCTCGTAGGACAGCCTATCCATTGCCGGTCTCCCACGTCGAAGATTACCTAGGTAATATCGGACCCAGCGATGTATCGCTTGTGAACGATATGAAGGCAACGACGGTCAGTCTCAAGGACCTTGAAAAACGCTCAGTGGCCTTCACGACCCTCGAAGAGGCATTCGGCGAAGCCTCTCTGGGCATCCTAGTCGTCAACGAAATACCCGCCAGATTCGTAGTCTTGCGGGAGAAGCTGCTATCATATTCATCATACCTAGCGCAACTTCCGCCCGAAGAATTGGACGCTCTCACCGATGCAGCGTCTCATTATGAAATAGGATGGAGTCATGGCAAAGAGGCTCTCAAGGACGGGCAGTACGATACGATGAAAGGTTCTTACTACGTAGACTGTCAGTCTTTTTTCGGTCCCGGGGCTTCAGCACCAGCACCAGTAACAGGCAAATCAGCCACCAGAGGAGCGGGTACTAACCTGTGGCCGCCCGAATCTGCCATGCCTGGCTTTCGAGCAACCTTTGAAGAGCTCTGCACACTGGTGATCGAGATTGGAGTGCTGGTCGCCCGAGCTATCGATGTGTATGCCGCGGGCAAGGATATCCCACATTATCAGCATGGATGTCTCGAGCACATTGTCAAGACCAGCCGCACGCACAAAGCTCGTTTGCTTCACTATTTCCCCTCGGAGTCAACATCGTCGCCACCATCCTCCGAGTCTTCAAACGCATCTGAGTCGGAGTCGGACGACTCCTGGTGTGCCACACACCTTGATGATGGCTGCCTGACGGGACTGACTTCGGCACTGTATTTGGACGAGTCGGGTTCTCTACCACCACTTACTGCAGACGGGGTTGAAAACCTGCCAATCCTTCCCACATCTCCTGACCCAAGGGCAGGACTTTACATCCATTCTCGTGGTAGCGATGTGGTCAAGATCGATATCCCTTCTGATTGCATTGCCTTTCAGACTGGCGAAGCCCTGCAGATGATCACTGGCGGCAGCTTCAAAGCTGTACCGCACTTTGTCCGTGGGTCCAATGCGCCGAGCTCCAACGCGGTAGCCCGGAACACTCTGGCACTATTCATGCAGCCGAACATTGATGATGTGATTGACAAGGAAATGGGAACGACGTATGGCCAGTTTGTGGACATGATCATACAGAGGCATTCCTGACACCCGAACTTGTGGGTATGTAGCATTCCTGGCCGATCTGACTGGCATGTCCGTTGCTTGGGAGGCGGACGTTGGTGGTCATGACTCGGGTCCCAGATTCACTGAGTTTGAGGTTGGGAGAGGCTATCCCTTACCTCATACTCCTCATCTGGCAAGTCCAGCGTTCGGCACTTAATCTCGTAAACAACTTCTCCTGCAGCATATGAGAAAGCAATCCGACGGGAGCTGCAAGCACAGCTGATTCTGGATCGTCCCGTTCGCTTCCCACTCGGGGAGATTACCGTGGTGTGTCTGAGCACCCTCACAGCCTGAAGCCGTGCTAACACTGATTAAAGATCCTGTGTCGAGTTCCTGTCACAGATAGTCTGCCTTGGGGAGCATCAATGACCACACGAAAACTCAGAGGGCAGGAAGATGAAAGTCGTCATGCCGGGATGGCCCTTCCTTACGATCGTCTCCTGGTTGGAGAAATGCGATACAAGCTGTCAGGGGCGAAAATATGAAGAGAAAGCAGGGCCCTCCACCCAGGCGACCGGTTTGTTGCAGCAGTCAGCGATGTTACCCCTCACAATGAAAGAGCTGAGTCTTGCGAGGGAAGAGCCATCCAACTTGACACTTTGTTCGAATGTCTGCTGTATCAAGATTGACAGACCCAAATGCTAGGCTTGAAAGAGGAGACCCTCGCAGGGAAGACTTGGAAAAGATGGTAGGATGCATGGTGTCGACGCATTGCTCTACCAATTGATCTGGGCCTCTTGTTCGCATCCAACACTGGGAATGCGACGTTTACTGGTATCTCAGAAGTCAGGGCGCAAAGGTCAGTATCAGGTACTTGCAGGTATATATCGTCCTGCGCTTGCAGTTTGGCCACGGCCATCCTGTGTTGGAGGAACCTTGAAACTTGTTGGCTCCGCCTGCGCCCGCGCCCGCGGACACCTTTCTATGACACCTACGACTTGACATCTCTGTTGCGCCTCTACAATTCATACGCACAGAAATCCGACCCCCATGGCGCAGGGTGAATATACCGTCTTACCTTACTGTCGGATTTCACTTTACTTGACACTTTGATCGCGCGCTTTTGCGCCTTGACATTCTCTTCGACCACCACGCGCACCTATACCAGTGGACGGAACAGTCACTGCCTCTGTTTTCATCCTTCCCTTACGATCATTCAACAGTTACCTTACACCTGCACCGCCTCGAGTCCCGATGCCTTGTCTCCACTGTCTGGGGCCTCCTTCGAAGTACAAATGCTCCGGATTATACACCCTTTGTCCTCATTGTCTCCACCAATACAGCCTTGTCGAGTCACAATCTCTTTATCCTCATTGCCTCCTCTACACCATATCCGCTATTTCCACGAACGAGCCGACAGCAAGGATAGCTTGCCATACAGCACACACTGTTGACTCGATTCTAGCAAGCGTGTGAACAGCATTATGGGCTCCACAACTCCAACGTCAGCAGCTATATCGGCACCCCTCCCCAAGCCACCTCGCTCTTTGCTCGATCTACCCGTCGAGGTTCGAGTCATGATCTATCGCCACATGTTCGACAACAGCCACCTTACGCTTTTCCTACCTCAGCCTCGTCAAGTCGATATTTATAGAACGCGGTGGGAGCCTCCTCGCAATTGGAATATCGTACCACAAAATTTCCTACCTCAGCCTAGTCGAGTCAATATTTGGAGAAAGCGGTGGGACTTTCGAGGATCTCGCAACGACACCGTACGACAAATGCGAAAGATATGGGGATCAAATATCCTGTTTGCCTCCAAGACATGTCTGACTGAGGCCCGACCAATATTTTTGCAGGCGGCAAAATTCGTTTTCCCTGCTGGTCGCGACCCATGGCGAGAAAATGACACCCTTCAAGGGATTACCCAGCGAGAGGTTCAAATGATGTCCTCAGTCGCATTCCAGGTCACCACCAGCTGGTATGAGCTAGATCCTTGGGCTCCACGGTATATTGACTGCTGGGGAGGCTTGACCAAGTTGAATATCGACTACCCAGACGTGGTGACGGAGATGGAGTTCGAGGTCTGGCAGGTGGATCTCCCTCTTCCTTTTCTCGTCCGTGATAGATGGGTGAAACTGGGTCATGGAAGCTTCCTCGAAGTCATGAAGAAGGCGGCAGCAAGAGATTCAGAGGCAAAATTCGAGATCAAGTTTTCTCTGAGATGCACCAATGAATGGCCGAAGATTCGTGCAGAACTGCTGACGCAGACAGTCTGGGCGACAAATATACGGGAAACCGAGATGATTATGGAGAAGCGTTACGAACCGAAAATGTTGCGTAATCTTCTTGCGGAGTGGAGTGCAGCCGAGGAGATAGCCCATAAGGCAGCGATTACGGAGGTCGAGATGGCGAAGGTGAGGTTTGCCGAGATGGATGCCGAGTTGGCTGCCCTGATCGCTGCTGGAGGCGAAGACGAGACGGAAGACGAGACGGAAGATGAGACGGAAGATGAGACTGAAGATGAGATCGAAGATGAGACCGACGATGAGACCGATGATGAGACCGACGATGAGACCGATGACGAAAGTACGCACGAAAGAGTATGGACGAGAGTACAGACAAGAGTGCGGATGAGAGTGTGGATGAGATTACAAGCAAGACACACCAGCGTGCGGACAAGATTTGAACTATTGTGATGGTGTTGACTACATGGAGTGCTCGGGACGTCATCGAAGCTCTTGTCAAGGCGAGACCTATGGTAAAGAAAAGCCTAAAGAATGATATGCTGGTGGAGCCAGCACGAGATGGTGGGATGCATGCTGGGATGCTGGTCATCAATTGCAGATCCGGGATGCATATGAGCTGATCTGGAGGAAACAGAGTGTCAGAGTCCAGGAGAGCTGTGTTGTGACTACAGCCAACAACATACATGCATTCAGTACTTTTAGAAACCAGTATCATTACTTTCTTACATGTACCCCTTCTCGAGCCACAGTATCTTTGTCTAAGTGTCTAGGGTCTTCCCGAAGTACAACTTATCCAAGTCATACTTCCTTTGTCCTTATTGACCTCGAACTCGTCCTTGTCGAGTCACAAGCCCTTTGTCCTGCTTACCGATCGACATATGATGTAAACTGTAGTATTTTCGGTAATTTGGATTAGTATTCTCCAATATCGGTATTCCCACTATGAGTCTTAATACCTGTGCAACGTCTGGAACCTTGGAGTGTCCTGATTAAATGTCCTTCTGACGCGAGCCATCGTGTACAGTAACGGCATCTGACATGTTTACAGTTTGCCCCTTTCGTGCTGTGATCGCCGCTGGGTGTCGGTTCTGAGTCATGCAATTGATTCAATTTGGTGGTTCAGGCTCACCATACCTGACATACCTTTGCGTTCGCCTCATGAAGAAGCACAGCTGCGACTCCGATGATGGATTCGAGCACAAGAGGGACTAGGACACTGAGCTGTCCTTATGATGGAGGAGTCGTCCACGCTGTAATACAAGTCGTTTTCTGCGCAGTCGACGATATTGCGCCAGCAAAGGTCAGATTATTCACACCTGCTGGTTGTTTCCTAGGTAGCCAACATCAACGTGAAGATACATACAATCACTGCCTCAGATCGAACGACTTCCCCTTTTGGATACTCATTGTTATGGTTTGAGGCTTTTTCTCACTTCAGACTTCATGGATCTTCCTCAAGGAACATTCTCGCTCGAATGTCAGAGTTGTCCTGACTCCTCCTCTATTTGCCTTGTTTCTTCCCGCCACTCGTCTTCTTGGTTGTGTATATCATCAAGGAGTCTGCCTCGACGAGATGGCCTCATCAGCAAAGATGATGCTTCTTACGTTGTGTCTCTGCATTTTGGACACAGCTTTGATCTTGTTTTCATTCGACAATCTCACCGGCACCAACGTCGTCTCTCGACAAAATCTGGTCAATGCTCTTCCGATTATCCTGATGCTCACAAGAACGGCTATCTTGATACACCTTTGGGTACTCGTCCTAGGCAAGGAGCGATGGCCCCGCAAATCTCGGTCCTCTGCTATCGGCAAACACAACACCTCTGCTCGAGAGCCGGTCTCCTTCTTCGGCCTGCCACTTGAGGTCCGCAATCTGGTTTACCAATCTTTGTTCGCTGGTCAGGACATATCCTTAAGGAAGGACGACCACAAATCGATCGTCGAATTTCACAAACCGAGATTCGTTATGCCACAGATTCGACGTGACCGGTCCCTTGGTCTGAACATCCTCCTCGTATCAAAAGCGTGCTTGCACGAGGCAAAGGCGGCATTGTTAAACGAAGCGAACTTCTACCTGGAGTTTAATCAACTCAATACGCTTTTGGAAGATACACTTAGGGGTTTCTCCAAAGACGACCTTCTGAGGGTCCGATCATTGCATTGCGACCACGAGCCAAGATGGTACTCTTCGATGGAACACTGCCACCCCTTGGGGACTATGACTAGGCTGGCCAAAGTTGACGTCCTGTACGCTTTCGACATGTGGTTCGATGTCTTCGATATGAACATGTGGCTGGATGCAATTGACATGTGGCCTGAAGATGATCCAAAGGAGTACTTACAGGCCAACATCATCTCCATACTGCATGATCTCGCACTTGCATGGAAACCGTGCAGACACAAGGCACTGCTTAGGCACTTCAAAGCTCAGGCGGCAAGAAGAAAGGGTATGAAATTGGTCTTCAGAGTTCCCATCCCCATTGATGGCTTCCCAATTGTAAGTGAGGTGGTAAAGGTGGCTTGAACACAGCTGACGACAACTAGGATATCTGCGTGGAACTGATGTCACAAATGGTTTGGACAGAGGGAACGTTAGGCGACGATAACACTCTTCTTCCTGAGCAGAATCTGCCCGGTTTGATGGCGATCTTCGAGGACGTTTAGTCGACGACCTTGAGGACGGACATTCCGACATCTTTCGGTTTTCTTTTTCAAAATGCACACTGCACACTACACTCTGGCATAAGGAACTTCTGCATTCAATTGTGACAGCGTTGGCGTTTGAGAGATTTCTTTTGACAACATCTTTGTATTCGAGTTGTTGACGCGGATCAACAGATACTTGGCTCGCTGAAACTGTGGTAACATGGAACAGGTGACAGAGCGTGGGATATGAGAGGACGGCTGAGAACTCTTGTTACGACGGACTAGATTGATCCATGAAGGTGGCTGGGACAGCGCATTGCTGAAAGTAGACATGAAGGTGTTGTATGTATCATTCAGTGCTTCGAGAAGGTTTTAGTAGTTGAGGACGTGCAGAATGACATTTCCACGCCAGCGGTTCAGGGTCCTTACTACTCCGTACTGTAAAGTAAATCTGCACCTGCCAACCATCGCCGGAATGCAGCATACCTCGCCTAACTTAATCACCCTGCAGCACGTCTAACGATCTGAGCTTATTGTTCGCTTATCAATTGACACTTCTAGGCCTGTTCAGGTACGAGGTCAGATTCATCACATCATTTGGTCGACATTGCCGCTACCCGACAGACAGGGGTCTGGAATTGCATCTGCATCTTCAAGAATGCGTTCATGCAATAATCGCAGCCAGCCATCGGAAGCACCATCAGCCACATCCACCTTTCCCTCAAGCTGATCAAGCACCCCTGCTTTGACTTCGAAACCATCAAAGCTGCTAGTGAAAGCCACAACCCCTAGGCAGCAACACACGCCATTTTGCATGCCGAGTTCGGTTGATGCCGTAACAATGCAGGGCCTGAACTCAATGCGTGAAATGATGGTTACTGGGCGAAGTCGGGCTCACGAGACTTACTGACATTGACACTGACTAGGTCTGAGCACGCGAGAAGTTAGCCGTCGAGAATCTGGAAGCACAGACAGAAGGAGGTCAACCGGAGACAATTCACCACTAGTAACATGTGCACAATGTCTCATGGTTGTACAGTTGGAATCTTCAGTATCAGGAGCATTTGCCGTAACGCAACTGTCAACCTTGGAGCCATCGACGAGATTTTCAGACTATGAGATCGTCAACATGGCCAGATATATGAAAAAACCAGCTTGTCCCCTGCACAGTTTGATTGCAGATGTCATAAAGAGTAATCCAGGGACTGAATAGGGCAGATGCTACGCTCCAAAAGCCCGCAATTTCGGCATCACCACGTGGTGACTGCGGATTAGGCGACGTATTACTCAAGGCCTGAATATCCGCAGACGTTCCGGCAGTGTGTTGCACTTATCCGGACGGGGGAAGCCTTGTCGAAGACCGCCCGGAAAAGCGACACCCCTGTTTGTGTTGGCCTGTGCAACCACGCTCCGTATCTGGAGCCAAACCAGAACCGAATGCAAGGGGTCCCAAATCAGAATGCATCTACCTAGTCAGGGTGCGAATCGCATCTTGTTTCCACAAGGCAATCCTTGGCGTCTGGTACTTTTGCATGGCCCCAGTGCCCTGGTGGCTCAATATTCGAAGCTTCGGGTTCAGCCGGTCATACCACTTCACGAAGACCCTCGCGGCTGTATCGCTCTCCCCGGCTGCTAGTCGTACGGATTTGACAAATGGTGGACATGTCCAAGACTTTTCCACGATGTGCTGGGCTGGGCTGCTGCATGAGCATGGGGCTGTGTGACGTACGTATATGGAGAATACATAATACTGACAAAGCCCTCGCGGAGAGGTGATAGAAATCTTCAAAAGTCCTTTTTGCTCACCATCGGTCGACATACTTCTACTGCGCAAGGTCTTCGAAGAAACAGCTGCCTCAATAGGTCCCGCACTTTACTACAAAAGCCTAGCTTGGTCATTGACTCGGGCTCAAGTCTTGCCATCAAAAATACATCAGTCACAGTAAACATGACTTCGACAGCAGAGTCAAGGTCAAAGTCGCCGACCTGAATACATTTGCTGTACGTGCGGCCTGGTATGCAGCGAAGCACTTCTTCGTCATCGGTTGAAACATCATGTTCCGTCAACTCAAATCGCTCCGCTTCATCCCAATCCACTACATCAACATGCGGGATGTCAACAATAAGTCTTCATGCCTCTCGATATGCTGACGACCACTATCCACTCATCAACACCATACACCCAGAGATCGTGCCTGATTGCGTACCAAAAGACCATTCCGTGTTTTATTGTGCGCGTCAAATGGCTCAGATCCACAATACTGTCATTCGAGGACTGAATGCATCTTGGAATTATGCAGCCCTTGTCAAGACCGAGACCCAACAGGCTGCAGACTTTCTCCGCTTCAACCAACAGCTCTTCACAATGCTTGACCACCACCACAAGGTCGAAGATGACTTCTTGTTTCCCGCGATTGAGAGTATGCTCCATCGTCCTGGTGCGATGGAAGAGAACACCAAGGAACATGCCTCCTTTGCAGAAGGCCTAGCCATCTTCAAAAAGTATATCTTCCAGACCAAGCCTTCAGAATTCAATGGTGTCACTCTCCAGCATATCATCGAGTCGTTCGCACCCACTTTGGTCCAAAATTTACATGATGAGATACCGATGTTGATGAGCCTGCACGTGCTTGACTCTGCAGCACTTCTGAAGACCTGGAAGAAAGCTGGTCGACGTGCCGCCAAACATGCCCGCCTATATACCTCAGGACCTTTGACACTAGGCTGCCAGGACAAGACCTTCACCATTGATAGCGCAAAGCCAGATTTTCCGGAGATGTCTTGGCTTATCGAGGCTGTTGTCCGGAACTGGCACAGCAGGAAAAATGCTGGTGCTTGGGTCTTTTGTCCCAGTGACCTGTCTGGGCAGCGGCGACAAGTGACGACTGTTTGAATTGCAAGGAACTGCCATGATGAATGGTGACGACGACGGTTGTCGGTTGGTTTTGGTCATTCGTTTGAGCAAGCTTGTTGATGTGACGATCTCCTGTTTTATTGTAATATACCTGTATCTATCATACTGTATTTGTATCCCTGTCCTTGAGTAGCTCCGGGAAAAGATCTAGAAGTTCGCGAAGATGACTGATCTGGAATTTGCTCGCCTTCTCTGGTAGTTCAGCCATATCTGGTTCGCGATAATGGACGGTATTGGTCCACCCTCGCTGTGATGCGCCTCGACAGTTCGAGAATGAGTCATCCACATAATAAATCTTGGTGTCTTTCGTTGCGCCAGCCTCTCTTTCGGCCTTTTCGAACATTGCTGGCATAGGTTTGGATACGAGCGGTACCTGCGAATAGTCGCAATATGTAATCCCTTCAAACAAATCTGCGAGACCCAGAAGTTTCACCACCCGGCGACCGTGGGTGATGTATGCATTGGTGAATAACCACATTTTGACCTTGGTCTTGTCGAACGATTCGAGTACCTCTCGCAGCTCTGCATCCGGTGAGAGCAGGTCGTCTAACGGCAAAGCGTCGTCCACCTCTCGGTTGAAGTCTAATGGATCCACCTGATGATGACGAGCGAGTCCGTCGATGGCCAGGCCGTAGTCTTTGTAGTACCGGTCGTGCAGCCTCGTTGCTTCCTCTGCGGGCATGTCGAGGTGACTGACGAAGTATTTGTTGATGAGTCTGGCCATGTGGTCGTGTACTTTTTTACTGCTGTGGTAGAGACAGTTGTCTATGTCGAAGAAGAAAACGGCTCGGTTGTCCGATGAAGAGGAATCAAGAGAGCCCATAGTTGCGGAAAACAGTCTATGCTTTCTAGAAAATGTCTATAATGCAGAAGAAAGAGCGCTAACAATAATGAGAGAATGATGTATGGACTGAGAAAAATGTCAGATATATGTAGATGCCATAATGTTGCCATGTATGACTCGCTGTCACATCATTATTTCATTAATGACTCGATGTTGTCCTCGTCAAATTACACCGAGACCTCGAGTCACGTGTGAAGCAAGGGCTTGGCAGGTTTGTGGTGGCTGGTGATTGCCAGTCGGTCGAATCCAGTTTTGTTTCACTTTGCCAACGCGTTTCGAAACTGCGCTGCCTCAATTCCCTGATCTTCATCAAGACTGCACCTTTGCACAGGTCGCGTCGCTACTGCTTCATCATATCTTTTATCATTCTGCTTTCTCATCGACTTTGTCTTCCCACTGCTATCTGGTCTGAGTACAACCATGTCATTGTGCAGGTAACATTAGTGGTTCATTTGGCGAAGCTCAGACACGCCCCTTTGCAAAAATGTCAGCTATAGCTGGCCCTTTGCTAAACGGCATTCTGCCTCACCCAGGAACATCGCTCAATGAAGCGTCGGAGTTTGAGAAGATACTTAGGATCCGCGATGAGGTCTTTTCTGGAAGTCATCCTAGACTGACAGTGCCTGCGCATGCCCTCAGACTTTCCTCTTCTCAAACTCCTGCCCAGTCGCATTTGAATGTACCTCCTCCATTTCCCACCAGTGCTTCGCCAAATCGTCCTGCGACCACACAGTCCAGGCGTGAAGAAGATGCTACACAAGTTCAACCAAAACCAAATGGTCTTGCCAGCTCGTCTATTCAACCTGCCAGCAGTAATGTTTCTGAGTTTGACCCTATCTTCTTGACGAAATCAGATGATCTAGTTAGAGCCGAGATCCAACTGAAACGACAGAGATTGGAGAAGGCTTTGAAGGAGCAGTTCGAACACAAAAGACAAGACGCCCGCAGAAAGCCTGCGCCCTCCGAGGCCAAACCGGACTTCGACCTTCCAGCCATGCTTGCCAAGGTGTTGAACCCAGTCAAATCCCCTTCTTCCAAAGACGAGGCCGATGCCAGCGATTCCGTCGACGAAAACTCTTTCTATTCCAGTAGAGCCCCCGACTCAACACCCGAAGGGCCGGACGAGTCTGGAGAAGATGCTGAGGATGCTGTGCAAGCTGACAAGCGTTCAGGGCCGCCTGTCGTGAGTGCTGTCATGGGTTCGCCCTTGCAGCAAGGTGCCAATGTTGGACCGTCCGCTAATCTTGCACGCCTACCCCAGTCGGCCACTGTTCAGACTGTTACTGCTGCCGCCAACATGGACTTGGATGATGAAGAGGAAGAAGGCGAGTACTCGCCCCCAGAGGCGACGGCATACCCAGCGTCAAAAATTGGCCCACCCGAAGCTATGCAAGACACTAGAGATCCACGCGGGCGTCCGTTGCGCCGATACTCGGAAAACGAAGACAACGGGAGGAGGCCTCTATCCCCGTCTGAGGCCAATATGCGGATTGTAAGAAACCACATTACCTCCCCTCTTGCCCCCCAACCATCTCGTGTTTCTCCCCTTGCTGTAGCTAAGGACGCGATCTTGTCACAGAATGGCCGAAGACAATCTCAACGGATTGGTAAACCGGGAACTCCCCCATCTCTCGATGACTTTCAAGGACAAGGACTCCCTCCTCGGAAAAGAAGAAAACTCGAAAAGCGCATTGAGAAGAAGGCGAGGCGAAACGGTGCATATTCTCCCGGCGTCAAGGAAGAAAATGTTTCGCCTCCACCATTCCATGATGTTCAACCACTCGGCTCGGGGAGAGTGCGTCCTATGGGTGACCGTCCGATCGTCATCGATGATGAACCGGAGCAAGAAGCTCGTTACATGCCTCCTCCAGAACAACGGTATGTGGATTCTCCTTCGCGACCAATCCATCGTCAAGTTGAGCAATTGATGCCACTGAGTGAGCCACGCGCGTTGTCCAGAGCAAGTGTGAGACCAGTACGAGACGACCAGGATCTGCGTAGGGTCGCCAGCATGCACAACATGCGAACAGAAGCTCCCCGAGAATACGCTGAACCGTATTATGAGACTCCTACACGCACACGAGCCGTGTCTTATGCTCGAGCTGGAAGTCCTGCGATCATGGAGTCAACCCGTCACCCACGCGAAGTTCCTGTCGAATATGATCGTACTCCTCAAGAGGCTAGGGTGGTTCGAACTCCTGCACCAGTTTACCGTGAGATCTACGATGACGCTGAGCCTACCTATCGCTACGTACCAGAGCCTATGCCACCTCCGCCCCCGGTTGAGAGGATCGTGGTCGACCAGTATGGCAGAAGATTCCGCGAGATTGTGCAAGAGCGACCATCGGCTGCTCCTCGAGCAATGTCAGTTCGAAGGGAAGTAGAGCCTTCCTACGAAAACTACCGCTCCCCTCGTGCTGGCTCGGTCTTTGTTGACCCAGGCCCGGAGCGAGTCTACCAGCCATCAGACATGCCGCCGCCACCCACTTATCGCCGTGCAGGAGAGTCCGTTCGTCCTTCAGCGATGTCTGGGTCAGCCACTCTGGAGTACTATGATCCAGGTCCCCTACCGCGGAGCTCCAGTGTTCAGGTCATGGATCGTCCGCCAAGAGCGACTGTGTATGCCGACGACAGACCCGAGTATCGCGAGCCCATACGCATGGCAAGTGTACGACCACCAGAGACTCGATACGAAGAAGTTCAACCCATGGAGATGATGACACGGCCACAAAGTGTTCGCCCTGTCGCACGTGAAGGTAGCGTTTTCCACGATAGGGCGCCGGTCAGTCATGAGTATCTTCCTGTCGAGCAACCCAGATACCGGGCGGTCGAGCCAGAGCAGAGATATTACGACGCTCAAGGCAGGGAGATTATCACCATGGACGGAACAATGGATGGAAGGCAGAGGATTGTGGAGAGGTATTGAGATTGGGAGGGGGGATGGTCATTGAAGTGTGGGCCGAAAACACTTGGAATCTGTGGTGTGTACAATGATGTTGACGGTGTGGATGCTACATAATAATCATAGCCACGAGCAAAGAACGATGGCATTCGATTCATGCAACCTCAAACACAGCCTCCCAAGCTCTCAAGTCTGATCGCGATTGTTTCATGCGTTGTTGATGCAGGTGGATGAGCTATAGCTGGGGTGTTTTTCTTGAGACGACCCAGCTTTCATCTTCTTATTGGCCAGTTACATAATTCTACGCGCCCTTCCTCATGTCATCCCATTTCTTTTCACCTCTTCCCTTTCGACAAATGTTAAGCCCTGCTCTGGCCATCAACATCAAATGCACTAGGGTCATCCTCTCGGCGCTTGGTGAATCTGATCCTCTCGGGTAATTTGTTTGCCAGTGTGGCTTGCACTTGGTGGCAGCTTCTTGTCCAACCATCCTCGAAACACGTCAAGCTCCCCAAGCTGCCGGCACTGCGATGCGAACATGCATTCGACAAGCGCCCGGATTACAATGTGATTGAAGGGATTCAAGATTCGCTACAACAGTCCCTGGAGCCAGAACCGTGGTTGAAGATGAGCTCGATAGGTGTGTTTCATGTTTTCACCGTGGCTGCTTGGGCCGACCTTGCGAGAAATCGAGGTAAGAGGCAGGGCTGCGCCTGAAACTTTGTGACCGTTGTTCTTCCTCTCTACAGGTCCAGTTGACTTTGCTCTTCCCCGTGTTGTAATCGATGCTGGCATCTCACAACACTGTTCTTCAATCGCGAGCGCCCCCCATACCCAAGTTGCGGAGGTACTCTGACCATCATCGTCGAAATGAGAATCGGACCAGCGTCGGAGGACTCACTTGAGCCTGGATGCACTCTCACGTTCTTTGACTGCCTTTCGCCGTCGAAGAGAGATAGTGAGGGCGATAGGGTAGTGCCTCCACAAGGTGAGTCGAAGGCGCAGGCATACGATCACGGAGATCCCGTCTAACGGCGTGCAGGCGTCGAGCGTGAGATGCAAATCATGTATCAACAGCCTCACCTGGTTCCCCCCATGAAACTCACCGTTTACGATGGCTTGCCGACAACTCCTACCCCGCTACCTCCCTCACAACTCTCGCAATGGGTTTCTCAGAGCAAAGCCTCTCTCAAATCGGGACTATCCTTGCGCAAGCACACCTCCACACTGCTGAGCATATCCAGCCCTCGTCCGACGATGCCTTCCACCAACGACTTACCACTTCGCCGTGCAGCGCACGAGTTCAGACCTCTGGAGCTTAGTATCTACATGCCCAACAATCGACTGTCGGAATTGCCAGAGTTTGACCGATTGAGCTTTACCGATGTTGGCGAAATCAAGCTGCCACCCCGAGCTGTGCTTCGGACGCAGTCTGAACACTTCGTTCCTCATAAGGTGTCAATGATGCCAGCACCAGTCAAGCCCGCATCAATGATCGAGCAACGCCGAATGTCTCGTGTGCGACCCGATACCTCATCGACTGTCATCGCCACATCTCGGCCTCCTTCAGAATACGATGCTCTTCATTCACATCCGGTGTCTTGGGCTTCCCTCCCAGGGTTGCCGCCTCCTATCTACGCCAGAGGTCGTTCTGAACCATCCGTCGCTATCCTCACGCCTATGCAAGAGGAGTTCAGTCCGCCCGTCTCATCGGTCACCATTGATGGAGTCGCGCTTGCTTTCCCTAAGGATGACGATCAAGAACCTCCCTTGGCTCCTCATTCCGAACGGCCATCTTCCGAATTGCAAGCCTCAGCTCCGTTCGTACCTGCATCCTCCTCCAGGAACTTCTCCAAACCAACCGAGAACACCACTGCAGCTGCTTATTTCCACCATAATTATCAGACACAAAAGCAAATATCTCATTGGCTGGCACATCGAAATTCGTCTTCGATCAGTACCACAAAGTCATCCTCAACCTCATCCTCTTTCGCCGAACACCGTAGGAAGCGCTCTCAATTCTACCAATTATCTCCCCCAACGCCAAAGCCTCTGCAATTTCCTCCTGCTCAACATCAAAGGACCATGACGGAGTCGACTGTTGCAAGCACGGTGGAGAGCGATGTCTTGTCTTTCGAATATCAAAATCCAACGGACGCCAGTGTGACTACAGCAGATTCCCAGATCCGAAGTGGTACTACTAAAGGCACTTCTAAAGGCTTGCGGCCGATCGCGAGTGGCATCCCGGATGTGCCACCGAGTTATGCCGAGCTCCTGAAAGGAGAAGATAAAGTAATCATACAGGAGATTGGTGGACCATTGCGGAGTCCTGGTGTCGGCGTTGCTTTTTGATTGTCTAAAGAGCCCGGTTGCTCTGAAGAAGTTCTTTCTTGGTAATGATACCCCTTATCCTCGAATTGGGTCAGCTGGTCGACTCCTGCGAGAAACTTTCCAGTGAAGTGCACTTTTTCGCCGCCGTCACGCGGCACGATACCCTTATTGTTTTGACAAAAGTTGAAGACGTACACTCTTTTGTCTAACATGGACTCGGGGACCAGACCTCGAGCGTTGGCACTTGGGAGATGTATTGGTTCCTAGTTGTTACTTTGAAGATTGGCAAGACGTCGAATTGGAATGAGATAGATCCGCTGTGACAGCGACGAGCAGGGGAGAGCTATTATCCGGAAATGCTCTACATACAGTTGAGATTAATGCATGAATATCAAACCACCATATCCAATCTTTTGTGTCTTATCTATGACGGGTGAAGCAGGCTTTCTGCATCCCTAGTACCTATCTCACGAATCGGTCATCCGTAACCTCAACACGTTGTGATTGCGCACGAGTCCTGCGTGCCATCACATGCAGATACAGGTCGATCAAGCCATCTGCATTCCTCCCAGCATGAGCAGCTCTTTCGCTTCGTGGAAATCATGCCTCGTGATTGTCGGTCCCACTGGCATATTGGGAAAACTTCGGTGGGCGCCTGCATGGAGGAGCAAGCGCAGCTTCCCGGCTTTCTACAAGACGTGCATATTCCACGGCATGCAGCATCTGGATGGGTTCCCAATGATTATCTTCGGGTGATTCCTTCGTGGTGTGACATGTGGTCTTTGCTACAAGAATGTACAACAAAGTAGGGCATGGGGACCGGTAGTCGATCGCTGTCTGGATGCCTCCGTGGGGGTAAGAGAACGGGGTGACTCGGGGGCACCTCCGTTCTGTGGGATGCCCTTTAGCCTAGCACTAGCCTTAGTTTTCCCCGACTCAAGTCCGTATGGGGGCCGGTCATTTAGCCTCATTTACCAAATTCAACTGCACATTTTCCTCCACCACAAATCCACCAACGGCAACACTATTAGAAGTCGATCATCACATGCGCATCAAAGAGCAGATATCAGACACTTTTGATGGATCCATCTTGGCAATGAATTGTTTCTACAACGCCACCATTATCCACGAGGTACCTTCGAGGGCAGGCTAATACCCGCCTTCTCAGAAGTACCGATGTTGGTCCCCGACATGGTCATCCGGGGCACACAAGTGGACTAGAGTCGCAATCATCATGTCGACCTCGATCCACCGCACTGTCGGACTTTGTTGAGATAAGGGGTCCCCATATATATCCCCCATGGCGTCCCTCGACTCCAGCTCTTTCTCTCAGTAGCCAGCCCTGCCCATCTTGCCTGAGCTCCTCGCAACCTCATCATTCCCCCGTAAAGAACGACCTGAAGTCATATTGCCACAATGGCGGAACATCAACACAAAGAAGTGATGGACAACATCTCCGAGACTGCTTCCAATGAAGTGGTCGACAAGCCCCAAGTTGTTGCCGTCGAGGCGACGCAGGAAGCTCCTGCTTACATCAAGTCACTCAGCCCCGAACAACGGATCGCCGCTGAAAAGGCCCTCGTTCGCAAGATCGACATTCGTCTTATCCCTATGATCGTTCTCATTTACATTGTGAGTTGAGCTTTGTCTGGACCCTGGAACAGCATATGAACTGACATGGACGTTGACAGATGAATTACCTTGACCGAAACAACATTGCTGCTGCACGTCTTGCTGGCCTTGAGGATGAGCTAAATCTACATGGCACACAGTACCAAACTGCTGTTTCGATCCTATTTGTTGGGTACTTGTTGATGCAAGTTCCTTCGAATTTGTTCCTCAACCAATTCGGCAAACCGGCTGTTTACTTGTCCAGCGCAATGGTCCTTTGGGGTATCATTTCGACGTGCACGGCAGCTGTACAGTCCTTTGGTGGACTTATTGCCGTTCGTTTCTTCCTCGGTTTCGTTGAGGCAACATACTTCGCAGGTGAGTACTTGCTTGCGCTGATTAGCCTGGCCAACCCGTCTAACCAAACACTTTCCAAGGCTGCCTGTACTATCTTTCTGCTTGGTATACCCGCAAGGAACTTGGCTTCCGGACTGCCATGCTATACTCCGGATCCCTTATGTCCGGTGCTTTCTCCGGCTTGATCGCTGCCGGCATCACTGAAGGCATGGATGGTGTTCATGGCCTTCGCGCGTGGAGATGGTGAGTATCTCTCCCGTCTTCTGACGGATATAGCTTTCTGACAACTCTCATAGGTTGTTCATCATTGAAGGAGGAATTACGATCGGCATCGCGGCAATTGCGTACTTTATCCTGCCCAACTTCCCCAAGACGACTCCCTGGTTGAGCGACGACGAGAAGACACTTGCGGCGTGGAGACTCGAGGAGGATATTGGAGAAGAGGATCGCGCTGAGGATAATCATGCTTCATTGTTTCATGGGGCCAAGCTGGCTGCCCAAGATATCAAGATGTGGATCTTGGTGAGTATTTTCACCGTCCTCTGAAGCTTCGTGCTGACTCTTGTCGTGCAGATGATCATTCTCTTTTGCATCGTCTTTTCCGGTAGTGTCACCAACTTCTTCCCCACCGTTGTCGAGACGCTAGGTTACGGCAAGATCAATTCGTTGCTGTTGACCTGCCCTCCCTACGTTTTGGCCGTTATCACCACGTTCCTGAACGCCTGGCATGCCGACCGCACAGGTGAACGCTACTTCCACGTCACCACACCGTTGTACTTTGCCGTTCTTGCTTTCATTCTGGCCGCCGCAACGACAAGCACTGCGCCAAGATATATCGCCATGATGTTGATGGTTCCAGGCGTGTACACCGGCTACGTCGTCTGTCTCGGCTGGATCTCGAACACGCTCCCTCGTCCTGCTCCGAAGCGAGCTGCTGCAATAGCAGCTATCAATGCGGTCTCCAACACCAGCAGTATCTTCGCCAGCTACATGTTCCCCAGCTCTGCTGGTCCGCGCTACGTCGTGGCCATGTCAGTGTGCTGTGCTTCCGCGGCGACTGCGATCATTTTCGCGACTATTTTGCGATTCATTTTGGTCCGATTGAATCGCAAGTTGGACCGTGGGGAGTTTGTGGAGGGCGCGATCAATGCTCCTGTCGGTGGTGTGAGGCGGACAGGCGTATTGGCCGCTGGTGACGGTGTGCCTGCTGAGGCGGCTAGCCACGGGTTTAGATTCCTGGTATAAAGCTTGATAACGAAAGGTCGATACGTAGATATCAAGTAGAACGGGCCTTGATTGGTAGTCCTCACATCGTCAAGTGTACTCCAGACGAAAGATAAGTGATGAGGATCTCAGCGTACTCGGCTAATTGAATGCAACGTCAACCCTGCTTTTTACTCGTACCCCGGACAGAGGATGGCACGCCTAAACCGCCAAGGGACATCTCCCTTATCATGACGTCCGTCCTCACTCGACGACCATGCTTCATACTTTCCTTTGACAGCCATCCACACTTAATACTTCCAGAGAAGGTTTCATGATCTTCGGAGAATGATCTTGTCATCATTCGTTACCTACCTGTGCATACTGCTAATCTATGATATTACTTCAGTCGCTTCAGCTTCGATTCCACAGCAATTTCTGGCCCATGGCACCACCCAACAAGATGCACAACAATCTCTTGACCTTGTTGGTGGTCCTGTTCTACGCAACGCCACCTTCGCCGACGCATGGGCTATCGTAGACATCGTCGACGCCGCATTTAGTCCATCCGCCCCGACCAGATACCGATACCAATTCAAGGACAAATACCCCCAGGAGCACCGGCAATGTATGTACGAGGCTTACACCGAGGTGTTCGATCCAGAGTGCATCTACGTGCAAGTCATTCAATTGCCTGACCATGAGGATCCGGTCTCTGTGGCAGTTTGGGTAGACGCGAAAAAGTATCCCTTCTCGGACACGCAAGGATGGAATGTCAGGTCTGGTATGTATTAACTCATGTCTCTTTTGGCTGTCTTTGCTCTTTTGCCGCTCGCCGCAACACGAAGCGCTGTCGCTTCACCGTGTGGATGGACCCTAGACGATTGTCCTTGCGTCCAGACGCCCTCCTCCTCCGGGCATCGGTGCCACACCATGCAGCCCCTGGCACTGCCATCTCAAACACCATCCACGCGAGATTGTACACTGTACACTGTACCTGACAAAAGTACTAGGTTTACGAGGACAAGGTTCCAAATGCACTCATAAAGACGAAAACGCCACACGAGCCGCGGACTGGGACCAGAAATTCAGCAAAGAGCACAACAAGTACTTGAACGAGGTCTACGGGAGGAATCAATTCTATCTCGCCGCCCTCGCTACACACCCCGATTTCCAGGGCCGAGAGTACGGCGAACAACTTGTCCTCTCAGGACTCCAAATGGCCCCGATCCTAGATCTGGACACGGTCACATTGATTGCCACGCCGGTCGGTGAGCCGGTGTACTTCAGTCTCGGCTTTCGATCTGTTGCGAACATCAGTATCACGAGCGTTGGTGAGGATATGGTCTTTCCTTTTGATGTTATGGTCTATCCATAGCCCTACTACACTCAATACAATCGCCTTGTTCGGGTGGTATGTTTAGTACGAAACCTCAAAACCTTGCCACCCCTCCAACTTCTCTTTGATCTGGCCCTCGTACATTTCAATTCCACCTGGATGGGTCAAGATTTGGACTTTCTGCCCGGGTATGGTGGCTCTGTTCCACCAACTATTTGTCAGTGGGAATAATGTGGGCTTGTTCATCGCGTCGATCATGGCGTCCCAGCTATCCTCGGCATCTCTCTTCGGTTCCATTGTCTTCGCTTTTTCCTTTTCGAGTTTCTCAATGGCAGAAACGACCCAGTCGCATTGCGCTTCGATGATGGTAGGTCCATTTGATAGTGCGGTGGGCGCTTTGAACTGTCAGTGATCGTAACGTACAAAGGAGCACGAGTGGCCTTACCATGCGGAGAGTATACCATGAAGGTATTAGGGAACCCGTGGAAGGTCATCCCGAGGTAAGTGCGGATACCGTCCTTCCAGACTTCTGCTATATCCTTGCCCTCACGATTCTTCAAACCCATCTGTGTCAACCTGTCGATGTTAGCAAGGTTGCTCGAGAGATCATGACGGACACTCACGATCCGGAGAATGAGTCAAAGCCGGTCGCCAGAACCACGATATCGAGATCGATCTGCTTATCGCCGACCAACATGCCGGTCTCGTTGAACGTCTTCAGCGGTTGCTCATTCAGGTCCACAATATCCACGTTGTCCTGGTCGATGACCTCGTAATAGTCCTGTTCGAGCGGGCATCTCTTGGTGCCAAAGAAATAGGGTTGCTTCTTCGGTGCCATGAGCTCCCTCTTTCGCTCGTTCTTGATACGCGCCCCGACTTTACGAGCCCAGAAGTCGTAGACAATCTTGTTCGATTCTTTGTTCAGCAGGACATCAGCATAGTTGAGGAGCTGATAGCTGAAAGCGCCTCGTTGCCAGATATTTTCGAACCACGCTTCTCGCTCTTCGGGCGGCACGTCCAGGACCCCAAGTGACTGTCTCTTGGCAGGGAAGCCGGCGCCGCTCTTTCGTCCTTCGCGGAAAAGTGTGTCAAAGAAGGTCTTCCAGCCCTTCTGCTCGGCATTGCTCAGTTCCCGCTGTTCCATCGGCAGACAGTAGCTTGGTCTCCTCATAAACACGGTCAACTCCTTGGCTTGTTTGCCTAGTTCTTGGGTAACTTGAACGGCAGTAGCGCCTGCTCCGATGATGCCGACCTTCTTGCCTGAGACATCGATATCCTCCGGCCAATATCCCGTGTGATGGACGACACCCTTGAATGTGTCGAGGCCCGGGAAGTCAGGCACATGTCGACGATGGAGCAGTCCGGTACATAAAATCAGGTATTTGGCCTTTGCGACTTGTCCCTGGTCTGTCTTGACGGTCCAGCCGTCGTCAGCAGCCCATCGGGCGTCGATAACATGTGCGTTGAACTGCACATCCTTTCTCAGGTCCAGCACTTTGTCGAGATGGGCGAAGTACGAGCGAATTTCCACGTGGCCAGGAAATCGTTCTTTGAAGTCATAGTCCCGATATACTTCTGGAATGTTCAGTTGGTAGTACGGCCACTCAGAATCAACACGAGCTCCTGGATATCTTCGAATGTGAGTTGAGACCGGACTGTGTGAAGTCGTGCTATTTACCTGTTCCAATACCATACACCACCGAAGTCGCCGCCGGACTCGAACACCTTCACGTTGAGACCGAGCTTGCGGAGTCGATATAACGTGGAAATGCCGCTGAGGCCGGCTCCGACGACCAGCACATCGCAGTGCGCAATAGCGCCCATGTTTGAATTCGTGTCCGACATGCTGGTAAGCTGATGAGATGCAGACTTCTGAGTTGACCTAGGCTGGTTGCGAATACTGATCTGGATGGGCTCGTTGCAATATTTATAAGTCTTCCTTCAGACTGTCGTGAGCAACCAGATGAGTGCCGTCTAGCTCAGGCGCACGGTATGTATCTCCGTCCTGTGGCCTTGACACACCAACTTGACCCGTGATAATTGTGTCGTAGCCACAGCAATGTTGCCAGAGCTCGTCTGATTCTGACTTGCGGTGTAACCGCGGCCGTTGGCCGGTAATCTGAATGCGGGGACCCTGGTGTGATACCGAGGCATACCCGTCAAGATTGCTCCAGAACTCGAGCTATCATGGAAATGATTGCGATTAGCTCGAAGAGTCCTGGTGCAGCCAGGAGTGACACCCCCTGCATCTGTGCATGAGGCACTCGCGAACCGAGCCACTTTGAGGTCAGGCGGGCACGAAGCCGCTTCCGGTGAGGTGTACTTTTCTGATATCATGCCGAAGAACAAAACCTGCGCGCTTAGTACTGTGGGCGAGAAATCTGGGAGGGCACGGTCAACGTGGTTATCACACCTGTTCACCGTTTTGTGCGTACGGTCGCGCTTACCCTGTCAGCGATTGTCCAGCCGTGCCCCCACTAAGTTAGGTGGTTCACCCCCGAGCAAAGCGGAGCTGTTTGGGCTATGCTCAAGCCGCACTGACTCAACTGATCGCCTGTTGCCACGTTCAATTTCTAGATTCTCAATTCCCAACCGCCCAACCGCGCTCCTGCGGCAATCTTCTTTGGAGATCAACGTGTTGGTATCAGGAATGGATGCCATGTTCATCGTTGCGTGCGCTCGACGTAAGATCAACAACCTCGACGGTCGATTGACAACCTCTCCGGACGTCGACTGGACCAGCGGCCGTTTCGCTGGTGCGACAGTGCTCTACTTGCTCTGGGGTATTGTGTACGCCAGCTATTTGATCAGTGCCAATTGGGTTGTTGGGGCGCTGAGCAACGACCCTGCACGTTGTGCCATGTATTCGGGGTTCGCCAAGGGCACAGCATCTCTCGGCCTGTGCATCTGTTTCATCCTAGACACCAAGAATGTCACCTACATGACCCAGGTTATCATGCAATTCGTTCTGTACGGCATCGGCTCCCTGGCTTTGATTTACATGATTATTTATCATGTCAAAGACACCAATTACTTCCTTGAGGAACATGACATCGTTCCTACTCACGTGGTGGAAGAGGCTGCCGCCAAATCACACGAGGGGCTGAGACCATCGACATGAGTGCTCCTGGAGCCAAGAACAACATGGGGTGAGACAGCAAAGACGACAGGAGGCACAGGTAAGTGGGAAAGGGAGTAGGCATGATGCGGAGGAAGTAGATCCTTGACGGAGAAGGAATGAGAGGGGGTTTGGAAACACCGCGCCGTTCAAGGAGGTCTCTGTACCAAGTCAGCAACTTAATCAGACAGTTGGAACCAGTTGATGTTGGACCTGGTGAACGCAGAACACTCATGACATACGATTGCAGCTCTTCAAGACGAAAATGTACCGTCGTTGCGAATTGACAGGATTAG
Organism: Exophiala viscosa; assembly: GCF_022695815.1. Classification (NCBI taxonomy): domain Eukaryota; kingdom Fungi; phylum Ascomycota; class Eurotiomycetes; order Chaetothyriales; family Herpotrichiellaceae; genus Exophiala; species Exophiala viscosa. The sequence goes on along the minus strand of NW_026944355.1, from coordinate 564,002 downwards.
TAAGGGTTATTGGATTATCAGTCATCATACAGCATGGCCACAAGGATGTTGACTAAATGTCACTGGGGGTCCCCTGGGCTATCTTAGCCTAGAGCTTAGGAGTGCCCTCGCTCGTTATATCTCCTATACGGTAGTTTCCAGGCCTAGCAGCCAAGCGATCGATCTCGATCGGGTTGTACGGGGAGGAACGTCGCCGGGCCTTACTTGATTGTTTCTCCACACCTAACGGCAGGACCCCTAAACTGTCGTTGAAGAATATCCTCCCTTCATCAATAAGGATCATATCTTCCAACATGCACTTGCGTACCGCCGAGGACTGTAACGCAAGCCGTGCAGAATCATTGGCACTATATCGATGATGTCTGAGGGCGCGCCGTTGCCTAGGTGGACGATCAGGCTGAGAGTGACCTGTTTCTTCTCGTATGTCTGCCTTCCACATGTCGACACCTATTCCGCATCTTTGGGAAGAGGGGTCGCCGTCAAGGATACCCGTCACATCGAATCTACTAGGAATATGATGTAAGAAGTCTTATCGTGGTTGGGTGAGAAAGTGTTGACCTACTTGCGATCCTTGTTGTGGCTTGCAGTGCCAGTGCTTGCAGTTCAGCTCTTTTCCCCCGCCAAGAAATATCTCGCAAACTCGAATGGCAAAATGTGACTAAGTTGAATACTGTAGTTACTGACTCACCGCAATTCCTCTTCAGCACCATGTTGTTGGATCTTCTTGCCCCTGGGTAAGTCATCGTTTGAGCAGGCGACGAACGCGTTGTCGTACGGTCATACCTGATCCCGTCATCTGCCCCGGTGGTTTTCTTGCTCAATCCTCGAACTCATGTTGTTGCCATCTCGGAAACGGCGAGTGGCCAAAACATCCAACTCAGACAAAACTGATGCTTCGGCCTCCACCCGACCTCGCGGTCGGCCTATGAAGCCAGCTTCTGGGTTAAAGGTCTCGCAGAAACTTCGCGCCCAGCAGGAAAAGCTCTTGCATATCCATGCTACCGCGAAAATGGCCGCTTCAGCACGAACTCGTCTTTCAACCCTAGAGTCTCTCCCCGTCGAAATCATCCAACACATTTTCTTCCATGCGTTCGAGGTCAACATGCCACGGTCGTCGCCATACCTCGCTCACGCCCTCTCCAAGCCATCCATTTACAATGCGCTCATTTTGTTGGCTTATTTCGACGACGACTACGAAGCCCCTGTCGATCCTCAGCACTTCCTCCCGGCGGAGTATCGGCCCATTCACCTTGAAGACAAGATCCGGCTACAGCAAGCAATTTTAGGTTGCAGGTGGTTCACTGTGGATCTTCTCAAGTCACGCATGCCGGTTCTCAGTCGCTTACAGTTGGTGCAAGCATGGCACCGTGAGTACAAGAAAGAACAAAAACTCCTTGCCGACGAAAGTGTCCACTCTTCCAACCCACGAATCCCTGCTCGCTTCACAGCCATTGGAGATCTTCCTGATCTGGACGATGAAGCCAGCATGAATGCACACTTCTTAGCCAAACTCGAGCCTCCATTCTACCATGACCTAAGTGGTCCTGACCGAGTGCCACCACAACGCCCTCGACCTCCGCACTATCGATTAATTGGCCCAATTGGCGATGCCAACACGCTTCCACGGATCATGGAGTGGCGGATTATCTCAGAATCAGGACAACTGACGAAACGACCCGATATTGGAACCAGTATCCTAGCGGCACGCGTCATTCCGGACAGAGTGCTGCGGGTGGCGAAGTGGACAGACCAGCGACTGGAACTCGTCCAACTCCTGCGTCAGGGTATGCGCTTCCTTACTACTGATCATGTCCTTGTCATCTCCGCCGCAGCACTGTTCGATGGAATGGCCACTGCAATCGACGCAGGCAATGAGAAGGCGCTGCTGGTCTTGCTGGAGTTGCACAATGCCGCGATGCCACTGCGATCAGAAGATAGTGTCGAATTCTTTGACAGTGCCAGACCCGGCACTCGAGGTTGGATACGGCCGCACGCGCATCCATTGCCATTACGACTGTTCCATCTGGTATGTGAGCGAGACCGACATGGACACCAAGAGACAGAGACTGAAATGCGACCTACCGGTTGGCCCAACTTGACAGCACGACTCTTATCACTTCTCATCCGTGGAGGCTTAAGCAGCATTCCCAACGACGATCCAGTCCTCACGCGCTGGGCAACTCACACTGCTGAGAACCCGTCGTCCTTGGCAGAAGACGTCCTTCTCGCCCGCTGGTTGATCCGTGACATGGCGGGTTCTTCTGGGTATGGAAATGATGGAGATCCTCGGCTGTTCGTCGATGGGGTGTGGTCACGACCATGGCGTGGCGATGCTGCCGACCGCACGCACGCATACCCTTTCGCTGAACATACCTTCACAGACGAGATAGGCTACTTGTACGAGGGGAGTCAAGCTACTCCTGTGAGAGCACTGGATGGTGGACCGTGCGGGTAATCAAGATCTAGGATCGGTCCAATGCGAGGGTGGCGCAACGAGTCTTGAATATATTTCGAAATTGATGATGAACATGAATATGATGCAGCATGATGATAACGAGAAAGGGAGACAGCACGGCCATAGTTTTGGTTTGGCGAAAAGCATCTGGGTGGTCGCAAGCGCTGAATATGGAGGTATCTTCGGACTTTTGGTGGGCAGGCTCATATGTGATTTGACGCAGTTGACATATTTCACGAGGCCAACCAGGCCTCAAAGTCGATATGTTACCCTATCAATACTGATCCTGGTCCGCTTCGTTGTAGATGAAACAATGTGTCCAGCGACTTGATAGCCAACAATGCGTTTCAGCGGACTCTCCAAGCTAGAGAGATGTCTCTATCCATAAAAGAAGGGCGATGAGCACTCGAAATCTTCATGCCGTCCCATCCTCCAGCCTGGACTGCCCCAGTGGAGAACGTTCTCCACATGGGGTCCAGGGCACAACATCTGGGACCCGAGGCTGCGAACTCTCCACAACTCCAAATTCTCCATGGCCTTCCACCAGGACCATCGAACGCTATGGTTTGGTTCTTTGCCTTGTCATCAAGAACGTCCTTGAGCCGTGAAGCAGGAGGGTACAGCTCGTCTCGAAGTCAGACATAGTATCCTACCAAGAAAGAGGCCAGACACGTTCATGTTCTTCCTCACCCTGCACAGCCAACTATGAAGATCGCACTTGGAAAAGCCGAGGACCTTGCCAGCCGTGCCCTGCAGAAGATTGGATATGACGCTGAAGACACCAAAATTATCACCCATCACCTGATTGATAGCGAGCTACGAGGCTATGGGATTGCTGGACTTGCACGCATTCTTAGTATTGCTGACCGGTTGTCCGGGAAGGCTCCTCTGGGCCTGGCTGCGTCAAACCTGACCAAAGACTCACCTACATCGGCCCTGCTGGAAGGGAATGATGTCCTTGGCTACCTGGTAGCCCACAAGGCGACGTCGATAGCGATCGAGAAGGCCAAAGCAAGTGGAGTGGCCGCCGTTTCTGCCAACGGCACTTACTATACCGGGATGCTCTCATACTATGCCGAGATGGCAGCCGCGGAAGACCTTGTCACTATCATTGCATCGAATGCCTCACCATGGGTGGCGCCGGAGGGTACATACAAAGGCTTGTTAGGTACCAACCCCTTTTGCATTGGTGTTCCCTCGGAGGGCGTGCCCATCATTTACGACATTGGTACATCACGGATCATCCATGCTCAAGCTGTTTTGGCAAAGAGGAAAGGAGAACAGCTACCTCCTAACACGGCGTTTGACGAGCACGGCGAGATGACCACGGACCCAGACAAGGCATTGAAGGGCGCCCTCGCTGTTTGGGGTGGTGCGAAGGGCACAGGGCTAGCAATCGCAGTTCAACTACTGGGCATCATGGCGGGCTCGCCTGCAATGCCACCGGACCTGGCAGATTTTGGATACTTTGTCATGGTCATTGATCCTTCGAGGTTCAGACAAATCGAAGACTTCAAGCGCGAGGTGGGGAACTTGATCACCGCCTTCCATGATGCTCCGACCTTGTCAGGAGACACCCTTAGGATGCCGTTCGAACGATCGAATCGTGTCCGCGCGGAGGCGAGGGCCGGTGGGCAGCTGGAGGTCGACGACATTGTGATTCAGCGTCTTGAAGAATTGATAGCAGCGGCATAGACAATGGATTTCTTGGTCTTCACTCTATGCTAGTCGTCCCCAGATCCTGGCCATCATTCTCCGAGAACAGCTTGTATATGCTCCGACACTCTTGTCCTGCGCATTTAGGATGGTTGACCGCCCTTGCGTAGATGTCCTTGACGACATCTGCCATGACGTGCTTCGCGCCAACGTCGTCCATGAGTTGCACTGCCATGTCTGTCACGCCTTTTGCCAGTTCGGTCCGAAAGCCGCCTTTAAAGTCTTTCGACGCTGATGATCCTGGTTGTACCCCTTTCACTGGGTTCATATGGAGCGAGTTCCAGCTCATTCCGCTGCCGACATTGATGGCGTCTGTAAATCACCCGGTTAGCATGGGGAATCGTCCTGCGGGGAATCGCTTGGAAGAGGTACGACTTGCCTGCAAGGACTTTGGGGTCCAGCCCATATCGTATGCCGGTATTCATGCCTAACGTGGTGGTCAGATGAGTGTCTTATTAGACTCGAGCGAGGGTGCGCGATGAGACAACATACCTTCGCAGAGCGCAACGTAAGATACATTGGCCACGTAGTTATTGATTTGTTTGGTAGCGAGACCAGCTCCAGGCGGTCCACAGAAGATGAGGTTCTTCTCTTTCCCCATGGTCGCCAGAATCGGCTTCGCCCTTTCAAATAAGTCCTTGTTCCCGCCAACCATGAATGTCAGATTTCCTTGTTCGGCTCCCGGAATGCCACCGGACACTGGGCAGTCGATGAAATCCCCAAGGCCGGACGTTTCGACCTCCTTCAAGACTTCGTTCGACGTTCTGACCTCGATAGTAGATGTCTCGAGGAAGAACTTTTTGCGCCCGCTTGAAGATGCCGACAGCAGGCCATTGAATGGATCTGTGAACACCTTTTTGACTGCGTTTCCGTTTGGTAAGCTGGTCAGGACTATGTCCTTGAAGTCAAAAGTCAGCATCGTCGTACCGGTCGAATCAGGTCACCTAGACCTTCACTCGCCCGCAACTATCGGATGAAAAGAAACGCTTGACGCACACATTGCTCTGCAACGCTCTTGGGGCTGTCTGCCACTTCTATCAGTCCAACGACCGACGAGGCGAATTCGTCTCTTCGCTCGGTGTTGAGCTCGCATACCACCAACTTGCACTGCTTGGGCATGGACGCTCTCAGATTCTTGGCCATTCCAAAGCCCATGTTCCCAAGACCGATGAAGCCGTAGACAGCATCAGGCATGGTGCTTCCGGGCGTGGAGCCATTCTGACTAGCTTCGACCATGTTGTATGGATCCTGCGCAGGCAATTTGTGACAAGACAAACATGGCATCTGGATCTGTACCACTGGCGTTGAGGCTGGTAGAGGCTGTCATGATATTTAGACGGTGCCGTCAGCCCCGCACCAAACCATGTGCATCCGGGGAAAGCACCCCTTCTCCAACACCTAACCTGGTCATCGAAAATACGATTTGTCAGTGATTTGGAGATTTCGGCAGAAGGCTGCCATTATTCCTTCCTGAGGAGCTTTCAGCATGTGACGACCATCGATAGATGTCCAGTCGGTAGCCGCGGCCAGCAAGGTTTTCTGGTTCGTCTCGGATTATGCAGTATGCCCGGGGCAGCGCGCCTGCCCCACCAGTTTTGTGAGGCTCTACACAATATAAGACGAGAAAACAACCTGCTTGGAGACGCAATGTACATTCGGAGGTCTACGAGGCCGCATGATGAGGGCTGGATATTGGCATTTTCAGCACGAGTCGAGTCTCGTTCGGAACGACTGCCCGGGACTTGGTTATTGCACCGCGGCATGCAAAACGGCGAAATCTTGAACTATGCGGTGCAGGATGACAGGCCAAGTACTCCGTAGCATGCCTTCAGACACGCCGTGATATGGGATTCCATCGTGTTTAAGAACGTCTGGAAATCCAGACGCAGACCCAGCACTTACAGTAGCTTCTGAGGACTATTCCTGACTTGATGGCCGAGGCCCGTAAGGCTGAGCCTCCTTAGCGACACTACGCCAAAGCGGTCTCCCTTACAGATCTTTTGGAGCGTTGTCAGTAGGAAATGGCTAAGATTCAAGGCTGCTGAAGTGAGGTACAAGCCAATTGATGTGCTCCTCGGGTTTATAAGGCCCGCATCGGCAGTGTGGAGGCCTTAGGCTGACCACGGTGGACTCCGCGTTTGTCAAGTTAACATTTCGACCTCGGGAACCCCTCACAAAACAGCCCAGGGGGATAAAACCCCTGTCATCATCCCACCTCAAACTGTTCCACTTACTGTCAATAACAATTTCACAGACATCAACCGTACAGCCATGGCTCAACTCGAAGGAAAAGTCATTGCCATTACCGGTGCCGGGTCCGGAATAGGTGCAGCCACCGCCCAACTAGCAGCCGCTAGAGGAGCATCTCTGTCACTATGCGACATCAACGAGAAGGGACTGAACCAGGTTGTCGAAGAACTTAAAGGCAAAGGCGTCAACGTGATCAGTCAGAAAGTGGATGTATCAAGTTCAGAAGCAGTGGACAGCTGGATTGCAGACACGGTCAAGCACTTTGGCAAGCTCGATGGCGCAGCAAACATCGCTGGGGTCGAGGGTCCACCTGGCGGCAAGGTCTTCAACAATCTCGTCGACACTACCAACGAACATTGGGATTTCATCATGAAGGTCAATTTGACGGGTCTCTTCTACTGCCTCCGGGCTCAGCTTCGAGTCATGGAGAGAGGTGCTTCGGTGCTCAACGTGGCGAGCATGGCTGGAGTGATGGGCAGACCCGGTATTGGCGCATACTCGACAAGCAAGCATGGTGTTGTGGGAATAACAAGGACGGCTGCCAAGGAAGTTGGTGAGAGAGGAATCCGTGTCAATGCTCTTGCTCCGTACGTCTAAAGTTACCATTCTTATGGATGCTGTGGCTGACACATAGGACTTAGGGGTCCCGTCGAAACACCTATGTTGGATAGATTACGATCGGATGGGGGCAGTGTTGACAGGCCTGTCACGAACACGTACAAGACCTTGCCATTGCAGAGGTTGGGTACGTCCGAGGATATGGCAAAGACGATCTGCTTCGCTCTCAGCAATGACGCTTCTTTCACCACGGGAGCCACGTTCTCCGTTGATGGCGGCGTTGCATGCTAGGCAGACAAATTCACTTGTCGAGAGACTCATTCAACAGAAAACTTGCCTAAACCCTGGCTCTTCCAGAGCAAGTTTGGCATGACAATATGCGTGGCGAGCGTGTCTGTACGGCTTTTTCCATGACATGCTTGTTTTGTTGCAACCTGCCTACGCGAAATCTCCGCGAGGCTCTCATTTCAGGGGTATTCCAAGTTACGTCCCATACAACAAAGTCATTAACCTATCGCTCAGCATATCAAAGAATCAACCATCAAGCTATTCGTGAAGTATGTACACTGCGTTCTACAGAATGGCTAGTAGATCACCCAGGCTTGCAAGTACCTAAGGTACCATAAAGTTACGCATGAAGCAGGGTGTGCTCGGCTTCTCAGGTACTCCAAGGTGAAGAAACCGAGCTGTGGGGTTGGCACGAACACGCCCTCGGCTCGGCTTGGGCGTAGTGGTCGCCCTGGAGAGTCCAAACTTCGGTGACGTCTTCCCCTCGCTCTAAGTAAACCCACAGCGGGTAATCCCCCAAAGATGGTCAACTATGCCTGGAGCGTACAGTACTCGCATTCGGGCTCGGAACTCCTCCCGCTAAGCAGGAATCGTAGGACATCAAGTATTTTGCCCGAAGTTCTACCTCGGTCCGACTTAGCTGCTTAATCCATGCACACCAGCCTTGTCGACTGAGAAAGGTCGTTGAAATCCGTGACGCTGCCCGAACTTTCGACTGTAATAATGGACAAAGCTGGGGACGCGGTCACCATCCTTGGTGCTGGTACGCAAGGCACCAGACTAGCATACATGTGGACGAGCCAAGGCCAGCCAGTATACCTCATCGACAAGGACGAAAAGCAACTCGAAAAGGCAAAGAAAGGTGTTGAGACCCTTAAATCAAATACGCAGAGTCCCTGGGCGACGTCGGGTAAATGGGGTGAAGTCATAACATCGTCGCCGGACGGTTTGTCTGAAGCCGCCTCAAAGTCATGGATGCTTCTGGAGGTGTGCATCCATCAGAATCTGCAGAAAAGCCGCACGGAGCTGACCGTCAGCGCAGTGTCTCCCAGAGTCGTTGAAGCTGAAGCGCACGATTGTCAAGGAACTGGACGAGCTTGCGGGCGCGGAGACGATTATAGCATCGAACTCCAGCAGCTACACGATTGAGGAAATCCTGGAGAACCAGTCGCTTAAGCAGCCCGACAGGTTCTCCAGTTTGCATTGCTGTATGAGCCTTCAATCCCCTGATGTTGACATTACTTAAATACTGACCAACTACGTGATTCAGACTGGCCGCCTGAAACATCTGGTAAGAAGGCCACCTTCTGCGAAAAGCAAGACTTGTGAACTCATGTATCGCCTGGGCCATAGCAATCGAAGTGATGGGCTCAAGCAAGACAAGGCCTGAGATCATCTCGCTACTCATGGAGGAGACCAAAAAGCATGGCTTCTCGCCTTTTCACGTCCGCAAAAACTCGACAGGATACCTGTACAATCGGTGAGTGGAGACAACTGATCGTTGGTGGATCAAAGACTCTGTGCACGAGATTTCTGACGAAGAGCTTGTAGAATATGGGCCGCCATCAAACGAGAAGCCCTCCTTACGCTGGCAGAAGGAGTCGCAACGCCACAAGAGCTCGACGCTATTTTCAAGGACGTGTTGAAAACGCCTAAAGGTCCTTGTGAGCAGATGGACGTGGTTGGACTAGACGTAGTGCGTGACATCGAGCAACATTACGCGGACGTGAGGACCGGAATTCCAGAGGAACCGCGACAGTATTTGCAGAAGATGATAGACCAGGGAAAGCTGGGTGTGAAATCTGGTTCTGGATTCTACGAATATGATAGGAAATAGGTGCTGCCCCTAGGAGGACTTGGGGATAGGGGAACCAAAACAGTTAAGTCTCGCTTGGCCTAACTTACTGGAGACGAAGGAAGCCTAGGACGCCACCTGTTCGCCCCGGATAAAGGGTCACTTAGCGTAAAATGCCGCCAAGACGTCGCGAGGCTGCAGCGACTGTGGATTTATCTTGAAGCCACGTTTAAAGATGCGTTCTTACAATTCTGTACGACCCTTTCACAACGATCTCACAAACCACATCCACTTCTCACGCTCCTCATATTTGTCCCTCTGCGTCCGTGTCAGACTCACTCTCTACAAAACCTCGAGTTTTACTCATTCAGCATCATGGCTTCCAGCGATGACGCCCTCGAAACGTACACGCATCTTCCTCTTCACATCGACCCTCAGACGAAACAGATCACGGCGCTCTCTTCGGACAAGAGTCTACAAGATGCCATCGCAAACATCAACAACCTCCACAACGCCATGAAACTGCTCGAAACACCGAATAATATACCTCCACCACCCGTGCCCGTCAACCCCAAGAGATCTGCGAATGTTCAAAAGCTCAGAGAGAATGCGGCGAACGCTTCTCGCAAAGGGCAACATGCTGATGCTATTCGCCTCCTTGGTGTCGCCATAGACATGGCTACAGCGAGGCCTGGTTGGGAGCCGATGGGTCTTGCTCGAGAAGAACTTGCCTTGATGTACCTCTCGAGGGCCGCTGCAAATGCGGGTGCACAAAATTTCCCAGAAGGTCTCATAGACGCCGAGTGCAGTTTGGAGTGTAAGAGGGGTCCTGGCCAGGGTCCAAACGGTGAGAAGATACCTGGAAATGGCAGGGCCTATATTGTCGGAGGACGATGCTTGATGGAGATGGGTCGATGGGACGATGCTGTCGAGTGGCTTGAACGCGCGATCGATATTGAAGGAAAGGATAACGAAGACGGCCGTGAGCTCACACGACAATTGGCTGATGCCAAAAGCCATGTCAAACACACGGGATGAAGAACAGTCTATGTTGCAACTTTCACGACTTTCATCGATCTTCGGCATCATGGCTACTCAAAACCTACTTCCCAACATTTACCAGCACAACATCACGAGCGGCCCTGGAACAGGCGCCTACTCTGAAGGATAATGCTGGCTCCTCCCAGTGCTGTGCCAATACCCGTGAACAGGATTAGGCTCCCATACTTTGTTCCATATGCCCAGTGGCTCGAAGATACAGCACCTTCTTTCAGAAGCTGTATTCCGACAAATCCACCCGCCACATATCCGATGCCACGCCCCCCGTTCAGCAAACCGAAAATTAAGGCTGTGTCGACCGGTTCGTTGTGGTGCTCTGCTTCTCTTCCCAACTCCTTCACTATCCCACCCCAGATTGCAGAGTAACCACCAGCGAAGAATCCATAAAAGGCAGCAAAAAATGCTAGCAGGACAATACCTCCCGCAGACTGGTTGGATGCTGGTCCCCAGAAGAGAAATACTGGCAGACAAGCGCCAATGGCGGACAGGAATGTTATTGTTGATATTGACAACGGTCGACTCCTTGGCCAGATACCTTTGCCGTCACTCAGCAAGCCAAACCAAAAGCTCGCAAGGATGCTCGGGGCGTTCAATCCTGCCAAAATCAAAGCGCTGTTGAAAGCCGAAAACTGAAGGACTGTCCCTGCAAAAGTGGACAGATATGTCTGTGGCATACCGTAACTGGCGCTGAATATGATGTTGCAGGCTTGGAAGACGTAGAATGTTGGATGACGAAGAAATCGCCAGGAGAGGCGACGTGTCCGTCTGTCGTCTCTACTCAGTTCGAAGCGTGGTCGGAGCAAGAACAATGCCGGGGCGGAACTTGCCAAAGCTATCGCAGACCATATTCGAAGGGTGTTTCGAAATCCCAGTTTCGAAATGAGATAGCCGAAAAGTAGGGGAGTGCCTGCCCCAACGGCAGATTTGACGGACAGCATGACTCCATATGCGAAGCCTTTCCGACGTACAAACCACTCATCGAGGTAAATGGTGCTTGAGCTGAAGAGGAGTGTGCTACCCAGCGCTTGAAGAACGCCTTGAGTCAGGACTAGTTGCCAGACCTCCTTTGCGAACGACGACAAGACCAGGCTTCCGACCAAAAGGACGATGCCTATCGCGCCGGCATGCCTTCGATAGTGAGCGTACTTGTTGGTGAACAGGCCGAACAAGACTGGCATGGATAGGTAGATTATACCCTGTCTAGTCAGCACAATCATAAATCCGGAATCGTCTCAACTTGCATTCAATGTCGTTCCAATGATACCCGTACTACTGATATCGCCCTTCAGATCTGTTGCGGCAGAAGCATAGTTTTCTTGAAAAACACCGTATGAGATGGGGAATCCTGTGAAATGGTCAACCCGTCTGCCGTGCGTAAGAAGTCAGAGGGACTGCCACATACCCCAGACAGGTAGTTGTAACAACGAGCAACCCAGGAGGACCAAGTTGGCTTGTCTGCCATGGTCTGTGGGCGCTGGATGAGCATAGCTGTTGTGTACCTCTTGGTCGTGCTGGTTTCGATCGTCCAGACTGATCTCCTCATTGTTTGCTGTGTTCGCCATCGTGTTGCTCTCCATGTGAGGTTGTTACGATGCTATGACAGTGCCTTGCGGGGTATTTCTCCTTGCTTATATATGTCATATACCATGAATCTGCGCTGTTTTGGAATGAGTAATGTGTCGCGTGCTCAGAATTTGCACACGGTCGTGCGTAGATTTTCCGATCCCAGAGATGTTTATTGGTCGGTTGTGCCCCGGAGTTTGACGTCGCGCCCTTGAACACGGCTACTTGTATGATCGGTTAAAGTCTATTCTGAATGGATCGAGATCGATAACGATGATCAACGCGTTGTTCAGATTGTAAAGTGACCTCGTGAAGCACATTAGAAAATCAGTGACGAGGTGGACTGAGTAGTGAAAACGAGAGGAAGGTCGCGATGCAGAACGCGTCTCGGTTTCAGGCTCGGAAACGTCAACATCACGACAAGTCGCACAGGGCTGGATATGAAGCTGTCTGACGAGGCACTTTGTTGACGCCGCCTCTGGTTAGGAAGCCAGGACTCTCCTGGCGACACGAAAACCGTGACTATGGCGATCGCCACCAACATGCACAGACGTGGAAACAATGTAGGATCCTCTGACACGATGGAAGAACGAAAAGTAAAGTCAGACTCGGCTCCGAAGCACGATGACCTTGACGGCTTGAGGGCCGAGTACCTCGAGGCTCTGGAGGAAACCCGTGCAGCGCAGCGCCGGTACAAGATTGCCGCCTCAACGGCCTGCCGGGCGCAAACTGGAACGGAAGAGGACGCCAGTCACATTACGCCAACGGACGGTGGCAGCGATGCTGAAGGTCCAGCGGCACTGCTCGCGCGGCATGTTGAGTTGCGCCGTCTACGAGAAAAGCATGCCTCGCTCGTCGCGTTGGCAGACGGACTGGAAAGCGCGAAATCTTCGGGAGCAGTCGCGCCATTTGATGCTGGAGTACCTATAAAGTCTGTCAACGTGGTGAAGACACGCTCGGAGGCCGGAAAAGGTATGGCAATCCTGGAAGACAACCTGGCGCGATCTATGCAGGCTCTCGAAATGGCGGTCGTACAGGCACATCAGGAAGCGATGAGGGAGAAAGCGAAAGTTGAAGAAGTCAAGAGCCGGACTGGCGCGATTCATCCGACGGCCCAGCAACATGTTCAATCGATGTTGGCGACGAGACGGGTCTTGACGGCGTGGCTGGAGGAGGGTTTAGAGCTGTGTCAGGGACGGGAGACGCATGCGGAGAGTGAGACAGTGGAATATGAGGATCGAGATACAGTCACGGATCCGATGATCGTTGAGGAGTACGAGCGGTACTTGAAGGCACGGAAAAGGGTTCTTGATGCTGTACAGGCACTGAGCAAGCCGGTGCATGTGCACTCCGGTCAGCACCTGGACGGCAGTCACGAGTTGGTGGCGCCCACAGCCTCGCCTTCAATGATGCGAGGCGATGAAGTGGAGGCGAACGGTCTGCTCAATACGGTTGAGAAGGCTTTGCTCCCAACGCTGCAACGACAGAGGACCGCCCAGGCTCACATTTTGTTTGCGACGGAGCAAATTGATGATGAGATGGCCAAGACGATCAACACGTTAGACAGGCTTGGTGACGAGAGCCAGCTTCTGCAGGCCTTTCCGATCCTTGCGCGATCAGGAAGGTTTCAACATGCTGCATCCGTGCTTGGAAAGAGAGCGTATAACGAGGACGAAACGAAAGACGGGATATCAAAGCGGATGGAACCTTGGATGTTTGCGGCTAATGCGGCGGATGTGGCTTTATCTGATGCTCTGGAGAAAGCGCTGGGCGAAGGAAGGCAGGCGATGGAATCTGTTTCGAAGAGCCTTGCCGAAATACGACTACTGAAGGATGCTGGCTGTGATCACAATTTTGTGCTATAAGTACAATTTCTGGTTTACTGCTCCTCGTTCTGAGCGAAGAAAAAGTTGGCTCCAACGACTGTCAGGCCGTTCTCATCGGCCCAATCTCTGACACCATGGCGCTTCTTGCCATATCCCCAGTGTGGTCTTTCCTCTGGAGCCTGGAGATTCGCCGAGTCTCCCTCCAATAAGACAAACACGTAGCGGTGGGGACCTGTCTTGGGAGGCGGACTGGGAGGGAGATATTCTTCAATCTCTCCTGGTTTGGCTTTCAGCATTTCAACTGGTGGTTCTGGGATCGGTGTCGTCAGGTTGGTGAGGATCCAGTGGCACATTTCGGACATTTTGGGGTTGTCGCGTGATGTTGCGTCCGGGTCGGTCAAGGCCAGAGTGAAGGTTGAATTCTTTGCTTCAATGAAAGGAGAGAAGACGGAGTAGAAGTTGAACACTGGTCTCTTGGAGACGGAGTCCACCGGGATGTCATTGCCCAGCAGGACCCTCTCGTGGGATTTGGGATAGTTGATGTCGATGAAGTAGGACGGTTCGAAGTCGTCGAGGACGTCCCCAATGATGTTGTTGGCAACGAGCGTATCTCTGAGGGTCGAGGTCAATACTTCAGGCTCGACGATGGTAACCTCGGGGTGGGCGGCGAGAGCTTGCTGGTTGTCATGGACTGGGATGGACGTTGCTGTGCCTGCCAGCAGGGCGCCAGCGATGGCGATGGCGAAGGTGATGCTTGTGGTGAGCTGCATCGTAGCTATCGGTATGGTAGTACGATGTGAGTGAGGAGTAGAAGTGCCGATAAGTGAAAGATATCGCTTTCACCCTCGCCCTCTGCCCGTGAGGTAATATCTGTTGATCGTGTGGCCAACCCCGCCTCCGCTTGGAAGCTGCAAAACTAGCTCGAATCCTATCAATAGTTGCAAACTGAGTTGCAGCAGAAGATCCTTTTGGTGTGTCTGAGTAACGACGTCACAGCTTCCGGGCCATTTTCGCTGAAAGCTGCTGTCTGACAGCTGCCTCTACCATTAACGGCACGCCATCTTTGCACCAAATAACTTTGTCATACAGTCCACATTTCCACCTGCAGCCACACTTCGCTCTCCAGAACGCCCCAAGTTGCTTAACCCGCGTTGTTTTCGCTCAGGTTCCTGAATATTGCTACTGCCGCACCATGTGCCTGTCTTTGTCCATCTGATCAAACACATCGCTTCTCTTTTCTTTTTCTCTTCTTCAACCTGTTCCGCAGCAAAGGAATCTCTTGTGGTCTGTGATCATTGTTGACAACAATCCTCAAGGTCCTTGACCGGGCTGCCAACTTACCCCATTCGCTGAAACCACACTGTATTGACCTTGCGGCCACGGTTGTCGACAATGACCACCCTCGGTGACGACCTCCTCCGGACCGTCAACAAGCTACAAGACCTTGTCTTCAACACCATCGGCAATGACTCTCTCGACCTCCCACAAATAGTCGTCGTCGGTTCCCAGTCCTCCGGTAAATCCTCCGTCCTCGAAAATATCGTTGGCAGGGACTTTCTACCTCGAGGTAGCGGTATCGTTACACGCCGGCCGTTGATCCTACAACTGATCAACATCCCTCCTGATGACGATAGTGGAAGCGATGGCGACGAATCGCGTATCCCTCATACTGCGGCCAGCGTGGAGGAACATGCGGAATGGGCAGAATTCCATCACCTACCTGGTCGCAAGTTCAGAGACTTCAACCAAGTGCGAGCAGAGATCGAAAACGAAACGGCGAGGATAGCTGGCAATAACAAGGGAATCAACAGACAACCCATCAACCTCAAAATTTTCTCCCCGCATGTTCTCAACCTAACCCTGGTCGATTTACCTGGCTTGACCAAAGTCCCAATCGGTGATCAACCTTCAGACATCGAAAAGCAGACACGGACTCTGATATCGGAATACATTGCGAAACCAAACAGTATCATTCTTGCTGTGTCGCCTGCGAACGTTGACATTGTGAACTCCGAGTCCCTCAAGCTAGCGCGATATGTAGATCCTCTAGGAAGAAGGACAATCGGCGTCCTAACAAAGTTGGATCTGATGGATCATGGAACAAACGCAATGGATATTCTCTCGGGTCGCGTGTACCCTCTGAAGCTAGGCTTCATCGGTGTTGTCAACCGATCGCAGCAAGATATCCAGACAAACAAGCCCATGTCAGAAGCTCTCAAATCAGAGGCAGAGTTCTTCAGACATCACCCTGCATATCGAAACATGGCAACGAGATGTGGGACACAATACCTGGCGAAGACGCTTAACACGACACTCATGGCCCACATTCGCGACCGGTTACCAGATATCAAGGCCAGATTGAACACCTTGATGGGTCAGACACAACAAGAGTTGGCAAGTTATGGCAGCAAACAGTTCAGCGGCCAGTCGCACCGTGGCTCACTGATATTGCAATTGATGACCCGATTTGCGACCGCTTTCATCTCCTCTATCGACGGTACGTCGTCGGAAATCTCGACCAAAGAGCTCTGCGGTGGTGCGCGGATATACTACATCTTCAATTCAGTCTTCGGAAACTCCTTAGAAACCATCGACCCCACCCACAATCTGTCCGTCCTCGATATCAGAACAGCTATCCGCAACTCCACAGGACCACGACCAAGTCTGTTTGTTCCCGAGCTTGCCTTTGATCTGCTGGTTAAGCCACAGATCAAGCTGCTGGAAATCCCCAGTCAACGTTGCGTTGAACTTGTCTACGAGGAGCTCATCAAGATATGCCACACTTGCGGATCGACGGAACTTTCCAGATTTCCCAAACTCCAAGGTAAGCTCATTGAAGTTGTGTCAGATCTTCTCAGAGAGCGACTTGGACCTTGCTCGGGCTACGTCGAGTCTTTGATCTCCATTCAACGAGCGTACATCAACACCAACCATCCCAACTTCTTAGGAGCGGCAGCAGCCATGTCGTCCGTCATTGCGAGCAAGAACGAAAAGGACAAGAAGGCAGCACAGGCGGAAGAAAAGCGAAAACGAGAAAAGCGCATGAAGCAGATTGGCATGAACGGCAACGCCACTCCAGAAGATGAAGAAGCGGAACAAGACGAGAAGAGCACATCACTGCCTGTCCGGAAACACCCAGCTGTACCGAGCAGGAGTATGTCTCCCGCAATGGCACGAGATCGTGAAAACGGTATGCCAAGTGCTGCGGGAGCTGCTAGCGGTGCTAAAGATTCGTTCTTGAACTACTTCTTTAGCAAAGACAATGGACAACTGGCCGGAGCCCCTTTCCTTGCGCCTTCGGGTGCTGCTGCACGACATGTCAGCCATAGTGTGGAACCGAGCTTTGCTCAAAGCATGCGAAGACTCGAAAGGGGAAGCTTCACGGAACACCGTCAACCCGCGTTTCCCCCGCCGATGACTGATGAGTATGCACAGTCAGAATATGGCGAGCCACCACTTTTCGTGAGTAACCTAATATCGTTGATCATTGTACGAGTGCTAACAGACATTTCCAGCCTGAGCAGAATGCTGAGCCCGTCCTAACTGACCGCGAAGCACTTGAGACTGAGTTGATCCGACGACTCATCAGCTCGTACTTTAACATCGTGCGAGAGACTATCGCGGATCAGGTTCCCAAAGCGGTCATGCATCTCCTCGTCAACCACAGCCGAGACGAAGTACAAAATCGGCTGGTCAGTGAGCTGTACAAGGAGGAATTGTTTGGCGAGCTGTTGTATGAGGACGACGGCATCAAGAAGGAGCGCGAAAAGTGCGAGAAGCTATTGGCAACGTACAAAGAGGCTGCGCGGATTGTGGGAGAGGTATTGTAAGAAAAAGAGGAGAGTGCAAGTGGAAGCGGTTGCTACCAGCCCTGGATGAAGAGCGTTTGAAAGAGTCTCCCTCCTCGAATTAGACTCGACTCATTATCTGAAAGAAAGACCCGACTCTTGTGGATATCATCTCTGGCCTCTGTATGCACTATGGTCCATCCTTTCTGTACCGAGATGCTCCTTGGGTGTCCCCTGTAGGCTTCAAAAGGGGGACTGGCTGTATAAATTGCATGAATGTACTATCTTTTTGTGGTGTTCGGTCCTAGATTCTTCTGTGGATTTGAGATGTCTACGTGCAGATCTTCATGTGCTTCAGCCTTAAAAAAAATTGTCTAGTCAACAGCTACTTTCCATATCCTGATCTTCGCACGATAGTACGTAACCCAGGGCGTCATACTCTGCATTGCTTCCACTGTCTTGTGGCTGGGAACGCCGATCAGGTATGACCCCGGAATTCAGCGACGGCCAGCGCAGAGCTTCTCAATTGTCCGTTTGGTCCATAGCATATGCGGCATGCGTTTCATCGTAACAAGTACTGGACGTCAGCCACGATGACACGTGTAGCGACGATCAAGACAGGCATGGCAAAGTGAGAATATGGGTGACAGAGTTGGGATGGGTATTCGAGGCCGGATCTTTTGTTTCCTCGTTACACAGCGTTGTCATTGCTGCCTGACGACGTCAAAGCGGGCTCGCGAGTCGCGAAATGGCATGAGAACGCATGAGCACATTGCAGGGAACCAGGTATGAGGAACGAAGCGCTGGTACGGAAAGCAGATTCTGGGAGCGGGTGAGGTCGGGCAGACCTTCGTTAAAAGGATGCATGTCCTCAAACCCATGAACAATGGGGTCTTCTTGAGTAGTACAATGAAGCATTGCCCATCGTGACGTCAAATACCAAGATACCTTGCTTCAATTTCGATGCTCGTCCTCAGGAGCAACGCGTCAAGGTCTACTGGGTATGAGGACCATGGCCGTTCAAACCTCGTCAGAGCTTGCGATCAACAGGGATTCCATCCACGTCGAACCGGCTTGCTGCCGGCCCATTCGAGACGGGAACTTCTCGCTTTCGTAGGCCGGGGGTCTGCTTTGGGGATGTAAAGTAGCGATCGTAGTAACTCATACTGGCGGAAGTGTACAGTTCTTGCGATCCTGTCATTATCAGGGTCTTCTTTATCTCTGCATTTCTCGAGGGGCTCGAAATGACCATCAAGCAGGTATGTCTCCTTCGGACGGCTTGCTCAAAGAGACTGGACCATTTTCGTCCTGCCAACCGAGGAGATGTTTGGGAGGAAGTGACGATGCTTGGATGGTGAGAGCAAGGACCATTCACAGACGCCGAAGGAGAATACTGGAATACAGCGATCTTTTCTCCGGCTTCGAGTCATGTCGACAACATCAACTGCCGGCTGTAGGGCTAAAGTTGTTCAGCAGCAGGATGTTCGTCCCTGCCCCCTGTGGTTGGGTTGGCACATGGAGACACAGAGCCATACGTAAGGTCCAAGAATACGTATGATGAGTGGCTGTACCAACCAAGAATTCTCAGGAGTGGATACTTACGCATACTCCCGAAGCATCCAATCTTGTGACGAGGTCGGGAAGGCACTCACTAGAAGTGACGGACGTCGGGTGGCCGACTCGAGCAGCATTCGAAGCGCTTGCTTTTGTTAGTTTGCCAGTCCGTCCGGCAATACTGTCCATAGTCTCTGTGGATGGAGCGCAAGAAGTCTAGCAGTAATCGGCTTGAAAGAAGAAGTTCATAGCGTGGGGTGTGCGCCAACCAGCACTGCGCTTGTACACCAGACACCTATAGCTGTATGTTGGACTCGTTTGCGAATTCGGCCATGGGAGCACCCGCACCTGACCTCGGATAGTGCGGCACCAGATAGCGCACCATCAACGTTAGACCACAATCGAGCATGAAGCCAAGAACTCCTTGCTTGCACAGCTGCGTGCTGCTGTCACTGCCAGTGGCAGGTCAATCATGTCGATACCGAGCGATCAATGGGCTCCCCACCGACCATAGACCGTGCTGAATGATTGCCTCGCAGATGATGTCCGTTCGAAACTCGACTGAGCGTTGATCGAAGTACGGACTGTGATGCTGAATAGTCGGCTTCGCGATGCGAGATGGCGCCACTCAGAAGGCGTACGTAAGTCCAGGTCTCGTCCTGGCTTAGCAATAAGGGTTTAGCCAGGGGCCGGCCATGCATGACCATGATATGTTAGGCTTAGCTGGCAGGATTGAGCGGGGTAGATATTTGGCGCAAGAGGGACCCTCGAAGTCTTGAAACAATGTTGCTGTGGCCGCGGTGATCAGCATCGATGGACGGGCGCGGGGTCAGAGTCCAATTGATTGTTTGGCATACCGTAGTAGCGTATGTGATTCGACCATCTCCGAAGCGAAAATGCCCAAAGCCCGCAACCTTAGCGAGATTGGCATATGAATGAAGCGCGAGAAGACTCGTGCGTTAGTATCTGAACCAGTAGCCACAATCACTCATGATTCATGTGTAACAAAGGTGGAGCGGTTCTGCGCGGTCCTAGGGCACAACCGGCGGAAACCTTGAGTCTGATAACGAGCCGAAGCGTGCCCTCGGGATCATCTGGACTTGAATGGGGTACCATTCCGTCATTCAATTCTCCCCTGCTAGACGCTCGAGTTTGAGCGTATGAACGATAGACTGTTGTTGCTGATCGCCCGCCGATTAACCGAGGAATCGCTGGGTCAAGTTGCACAAAGCACATCATGAAGGTGCTCTGGCGAAAGGTGAGTGGAGAGTCACAATCTTCCCCACTGATAAACCACAAGGTAAAAAGTTGGCGCTACTGCACAAAACCGAATAGCTAGGACGGGCCTTTCCTAATGCCCTCTTGCGTAGCGGCAGATCAGTCATCTTTCTTATCCAGATAACGATCTTGACTAGCTTGGGCATAGCGAACGGCACAATTCGATGGTTGACTGGGATGTCATGGGAGATCCTGAAAGGAAGTGCAGGCTGACGTCTTCTGTAGTATTCGTGAAATCTGCCCAATCCCCCTGGATGAGGATTTTTTCGAAAGCATGCCACTTCTGCAACAATGTGTATGGGAAAAACGTGACTCCTCTTACACGACTTGAGTATGGTTGCCACTCGGGCGAGATAGGAGTGAGAGGTTCAGGGCGTTCCATGCACAAAATTGTGGACGTTGTATGAAAGATTTTCTGCCGATGCATCGTGCCGGGTTGTTGAAGTGCCTCACACTCGAACATACGGGAGAAATGCTGTCAAAATGAGTAGTGTGGCAATTGACAAGCCCTGCAGGCAGTCAGTCGAGGACCGTGGTGTGACCGGGCCATTCAGAGACACTTGACATCCCACGCTCTTTGCTGGGTCCCAATCATCAGCATGTCAGGGCCATGCGCATGAGGTGCCGCAGACCCTGGGCGCAAATTTGATGGTGTCGAGACGATGACGAATCAACAAGAAGGGCGCCATTCCCTGAATGGCCCGACTGCTGGAAACCCTTGCTTAGGTGCATCCCCAGGTTTGATGGGATGAAGAGGCGTAGGTTTGGACAGCGTCTCGACTTGATATGGGCCCGCAATGGCAAACTATCGAACGTGTTCCAATGCTGAGGCATCGAAGATGTCCGCTTCCCACACAGGAGTGCTGTGTATTATCTTTCACACCACACCAGTGACGAGCCACTCAGCACTTATCGGAAAATTGCCATAGTATGGTAAGATCGTGGTCAGCAGGAGCGTAGCACAATTGAGGACCGCTTAGGGCTGAGCCATGGATTGTTGACGATTCGTAACGAATTCAGACGCAATGCAGTGTTTCAGCAGACGACCGTGCGTAGGCATTTCGACAGCACCGTGCAGGGAGGCCGCCGCTATGAATGCCATGCGAGACGGCTTGGCTCATGATCGTCGTGCTCAGTGGTGTTATTTTTACAGCGAAAAAATTGTCTTCGTGGCAGCTTGATGCACAGGGCTTCATGCTTCAACCTGAAATTCTCTGGCCTGACCTTCTCGTCGAGTAGCGGCAGGGTTGCATGAGAGCATGGGATTGGACAGTAAAGGATGGTGCCTTGATTGCGAGGCAAGGCCCTGGCTTACAAGAAATGAATGATTTTGTTTAGCTGCATGAAAGCATGACCGGGGTTGTTGATGAACTAGAACAAAAGCACTCAAAGCCTGAAGAAATGTCAAGTGAGGAGCATACCTAGCAGCTAAGTGTGTGGGTGGTGGGCACTTGGTGGCGGTGGTGGTGTGGGTGGGCGAGTAAAACTTGGAGCTGGACTGGAACAGCCATTTCCTCTTTCAGGCGTGCCCAATACTCCTCAATGCCATACCAGCCAGACACACCTGAACTGCACCCAACTCATTTATCTTTCCATCATCCCTCCCTCCATCAACACATTTCACTTCCTGGCTAGTACAGAAGCCCTGTACTGGTATATCATTGACTCATTACTTTCCTTCCTCCCTTTCGAGTGTATGAACCTGAAGACAGAGAACGCCTTGGTTCCACTCGCACTTTCACATTAACGGAATGACATACAACCTGTCTGCGTGACCTCGATTCACCTAGGACAGAAACACCTTCTCTGCCACACCAAAGGTGCTGCTTGACAGTTGCCTTGCGAAACCTCAAGCCTATAAGCTTTCCGGCCTGCTACTACCATACCAGCTGAATCCTTCCCTCTCTTACAAACTTCCCTTCATCGTCCTTCACAGTCGTACGAACATGGATTTGGTTCTCGGAGACTTCTGCTTGTCCTGTGACAAGCAGACCAACGGCACAGCTTTCTGTTCTTCAGCCTGCCGTCTCACACAACTTGATCACTTCACATTGGACTCGAACTCCTCATCTCTCGGTGACACAAACACCAGCTTCTTCCCTCAACAACGACCCTCCTTATCCATCTCGACAAATGGCTTCTACCTTCCACCAGCGTACGACTTCTCTATCCATCGAACATCCTCTTTCAACTCTCTCTCGGCGTCTTCTGTATCCTCCAGGCCACATAGCCCTAAACTGTCTGAACAGGCACAAAATGATCTGAAAGATTATGTTGGGTTGTTTGATCAGACAAGGACACTCCGTCGAAGAGTATCGATGCAAAGCAATTGATGTGGGAGACGCAGTCATACCACGACACTTCACCTACATGACTATATGGAATACGAGTTGATGACGAGCGAATGGGTACACTTGAGACTGCAATCTTTTCTTTCATGTGCTTTTAGATTGCATGGGCCTGAGGCTATACGAAAAAAGCATGATACGGCGTTGCGGGGTTACACTCTTCACTCAAGGAGACGTGTGTTGTCATTGTTGAGAAGCATTACACACTGATGTTGTTGGATGGTTACTGCTTATGTTTTGCATGAAGCGTTAGATGGCAGGACCTGTGGGTGTTGTGAGCGATATTGTTGTTATTGTGATATGAGACATGGAGTCAATATCAAGAATGCTTTGGTGTTTGATCAGGACTATTGAGATGGATCATTGTTTGGGATTCATGGGTTGCGGATGGGACAACGAGGCCACCAAGTCGGTGGACCTGTATGATGGCTTGGATGCTGGGATTGCATGGTCTTGTCGGGAATTTTTGCTTCACCATGGCCTCGATGGACTCGAGTGTATCATGATGAAGGAGCACAGCACTCACTCTTCTCTCTTTCACAAGTCACTTTCCTACGTTCACTTCAAATCACGACAGGGCGTCAATTTCTATTTGTGTTATGGGAACCAACTCTACTTTGAGACAGTCATATCCATCTTATCATATGTCCCTACATGAGCCAGCGCTCAGGGACCCGAAATGAAAAAAGCCAAATGTCCAAGAGGGCATCTTGTTGGCAATTGATACTATTCACTCCTGCACCCTCGCTATCTTCTGCTCTACCATCTCGTTGACGTTCTTCGGAGTCTATCTCCGCCCCGCCCCGTCCGTTTCGTTGGCCCCTTCCTGCCATCAAACTTTCACAGCACGGTTCGAGGCCAGATACCCGAGGTCGTGAGGCGCCACTATAGCGATCGAAGTCGTAATGACTTGCTGATCCTCTGCCCCTTGCAGCTTTCGACCTCTTCAAGATTCCACTCGATCTGGTCCACAAAAGGACCGGCGCGGTTTCTTTCCCGCTTGATCGATCAATCCAGAAGAACATTGCCGTGCAGGGTAAGTCACTGTGCCGATCCGAGCGACGTCAAGACTCGGAGCGAACACGTGCGCAGCAAGCCGTGTCTTCCTGGACTTCTCCTCTTTGTGCCGTCGTGGGACCTGAAATCTATGACCTGTAGGACAAATGTCTTCGTGCAGGATCTAGTCTCCGATGGGTCCTACCTTACAAGCGCCGATGGTTGGATCGAAACCTTCGGAGTTCGATCTCCCAGCCGTTCTTGGATAAGGTATCCGTTCTCTAGCAATCTGTCGCGTGCACCCTCCATCTCTTCCAAGTGTTGGGGTTCAACTTGTCCAGCTGATAGGAGCACCTGCCCATCACTTTGCTAATTGGGACTTCTTACATGGATGCAGACACAACACGCAAAGTCGTGGATGGTATGGTTTACTGGAAGAGGCGAGTGTCATCTCATCTCAGCACATTCGCTGGAAACAGATACATTGTCTGTCGCCTCGCGGCAAACGAAAGACATTACCATTGATCACGAGTTCTCGTGACGAACGCCAGATAAAGCGCCCGCACGAGGTGTGGGCAATCTCACCGTGATAGATGATAATGCACAGTGCTTGACTGCATTTGGGCATTCGCAAGAGATCCCCGTGGTCATGCATGTATGAGCCGATCTTGGAAAAGCAATATGCTCGTTCCATTCATCATCGCAAGAGTGAATACTATGCGAGGAGGACGCCGCCGCCGCGGCACCGAAGCAGCTGACCACAGAGCCAGTTCTCAGCTCAATCAAGCCTCGCATTGCCAAAAGACGCAACGGGACGAGGCTGACCCAGTCACACCCTCTCTTCATTCATCACTATTCTCGTCGTCGTTCATGGCGACCACCTCCGTAAGACTATCACTAATCATCCCACGCTATGTCGCTCCAAGGGCCGGTCCTTTCCAGCTGAAATTGTACATGTTGACCCATCCACTCCGGAAACCGTGATCAGCCATCCTTCTCAAAAGTTCCCACGCGAAAGAAGTGACAAGGCTGTAGTCTGTCAGCGCACGGCTACCCTTGACAATATGTCACCCATCTGACACCTCGCAGCCTGAACCTTGTCAGCTTTGATAAGCCATCACTTTTCCGTCTTGTGACGCAGATCTCCTGCTCGACCTGCTTTCCAAAGCACTCGGACTTGAACGTCTCACTAGGTGCCCTGAAAGCTAGAGTAAATAAGCAGCCTTAGGCATGCCAGGCACAAGAGGGTGGTCATGGTTCAACCATGCTGACCAAACGGGCTCATCCGTCTGACGAGTATCACAAATCAAGAGTCCCCTTGCATGTACTTCCTCGCCCGCATGAAAGACATGGTCTGGTGCGCATTTCTGCCATCCGCCATCCCTGTTGACCTTTTTTGGCCTGTGCTTTTCTTTTTCCAGGTGTGGAGAAGCAGCAAAATCCGGGGCCGCCAAGCCAAGCTGTTTAAATGACAACTTCCCGGGCACACCCATAGAGCGTGCACAGGCCACTCTTTAGGTGATGTGGCGGCGCCTAGAGCAGAATATTACGAGGTGCAGGGCCTAGTGCAGGCAGCTTTCACACCAATCTCAGAAAAGAGGTTGGTTAGGCTTGCCGCCTATGCCGAGTAGGTCGTGATGGGTTGAGCATGTACCACACTGTTCGGGCCTCCAAGCGGGGTTGGACTTCTTGACTTTTGGTGATCAAGATCACTGCCAGTTTGGCTTTTTGTCTGCAGGGAGGAAATGAATTCCTGTTCACTCTGCAGATTTTAGCCCCCTCGGTTAGATGGTTACACCCTGTTTAGACTTTCTTTTCTGTAGAAGGGTGTCTTCAAGTATGTAGCCGGGTGCGAATGTGTGCGATGCCCCTAATGTTATCGACAACACATCTTGTGCGCTGGGCTTTTACTCTGGCGATTGCGATATTTCCCCTGGAAAATAGATCTCCACATCTTGGCTTCGATAGTCGTTCCTGCATATCCCATCGTAGTTGTATCTTCCTACATATTGAAGCTGGCCACGTCACCAGAGAAGAATCCACAATAACGAGGGAAGTCTTGACAGCTCCATGCAGGCTACCACGCGAGGTGACATCGACAGCAGTAACTCGGGCGGCATGTTCCATTACTTTGCCTGAGGTACGGATTTTTGCTTGGCTCAATCTTTTCAAGGCTGAGCGCAGCGATGCACCAGCACCAGAGTTAAGACATCGCAGGTCGCTTTCGAAGAGAGATTGAATGATGACCACGAGTGCAGTCAGCTGCTCCCCCACGCTATCGCAGTCCAAGAGCCATACAACGCAATTATGGAGAGGATTCGCCAAAACCAGCTCGGGACTGCCCAGAAAGGACAAGCGGAGGTAGTCTGCGCCCCCAAATCGCAAAGGCTTGCACTAGTGTGCTGCAGGCGTACTCTGCCACCAGTGGTACAGCGATAAGGCCAGCTTTGTCGGCTTTGGCAAACCCTTTACGCGAATTTCGTGCTCCTGTGAGATGATGCTCTGAAGTTCGACCGTATTGATTCTGGGAGCTGGAAAGCTCAATTTGAGAGTCGTACTGAACTTGTTGTATACGAACCAGCTACGATAGCCGCCTTTGGTTTCTCAGGGTCAAATGTATACATATCCAGCTGGGCGCAGCATGATGATGATTGCTTTGGGAACTGGGAACGCCCAGTATCATGTGCAAAGCGTCGCATTCACGTCAATGCCTTCTTCTCGGTTGTCTCCGAGTTTGTGGCAACCCCAACCACTCCGTTGCTGAAAGGGGCAGCTTCGGGGATAGTGCCGGATATGATAGACATCAGCAGTCGAAGCGGAAGGTAGACTTGGTAAGACCACCAGAATGGTACCGGATCTTGGAAGTCATATGCATCATCTTGCCAGTAGACCAAGTGGCAGAGTAGCAACATCCAATGATTGAAAACGTCGACAAAGGTGGAGTGAAGGGTGAGTAGCCTGATGAGTGGTGCATACCCGAGTCTCAGGAGATCCTGACCAAAGCTGTAGACTCCGGATGTGTTCCGACTTGGCATCACGACTTCTGAATCCAAAGACTCCTTGTTGAAGGAGAACTCTGACTGAATCCCATCATCATTCTTCGTTCTGGTGGAGGTGGAGGACAAGTAAGCCTGACATAGCTCATCGGAGCCTTTCATCCCTTGGAATAGAAGCATAGCGGTTTGGGACTGGACTGCAATCTCGACAGGTAGGATGTTTTGCACGATTCCTCTGTCAGTGACCTGCTCTTCCACGCAGAAATCTACTCCCAGATGAGTATTGAAATCAGGCCCTTGCTTGGCTGCAAAAGTCTGCATGTAGTGCAGCATTGACTTGGTGAGCGCAGACTCAGGATTCGCGGCCTCGTAATAACCTGCTTGAGTTACAACACTAGCAGCGAAAGCTGTGACTAGACCCTCAACAATGACCGAAAACGTGGAATATCTTGGCAGGTCGTCGGTGATCTGCTCGAGTCTCCAGGAGGATGCTTTGTTGATAGGAACAAGCGAGAGCGCATTGTAGGTTTGACTCAACGACCTCCGGGGAAGCAATGTTCTAACAGAACTGACGGTCACTGCTGGGTGACCTGGGCTGTAAAGCAAGTATTTTCGACGACCACGAGACTTGTGCAAGACGTTATGGACTTCGTCCCGCGATGCGACCTGGTAGATTTCTGGAACAGGCAGACCCATATCTTTGACCATTGTCAAGAATGTATCTCGAGTCGCGAAATTGACGGCATCATCCATTGTAAGAGCAAAACAACGACATTTTGTGGTCTTCTCGATGAGAGCTCTCGCCTGGCCTTCGAGTCCCGGGTCACTGGTGCTTGTGCAGTTGATCCAAATATCGACTCGTCCTTGTTTGATGATTTGCGCCAGGCTTTTGATGTAGTTTAGAGCTCTTGTCTCTCCAGAGTCGGATGACAACCGATGAAACTTGCTCAAGGCTTTTGATAGGCGAACAGGGATTGGGACCCCTTCTGGCTCATAATCGGCCCCGATGACTCTGTGGCCATCTTCATGAAAGGCTCTCGCCAGTCGCAGCCCTTGAGGTGTGTTGATTCCAGTCAAAAGCACGGTCTTGAAAAGTGACCGGCTTTTGATCTTCCGAGGCTGACGGCGGACGAGGTTCCGTGATAGCACCGATGCGCAAATATAGTTCAAGACCAGGAAGGATGTCGAGAGTGGAATGCAAGCAAGGGTGAGTAAGATGAAACCCAGATGCTGCAGATTCTTGCAAATCGACCCGCTTTGCCTGGGGCGCCTGAGTGATTGGGTCGAAGACATGGTTTTCGACCTGTTGTTTCGGATTTTCGGTAAGGCTGGCCAGTTGTGGGAAATGATATGGGGTTGGCGCAGCTTTAGCGAATGCGTAAAGGCCTATCCGCGTATGAAGCCAAATGTTGACATGGTACTTGGTTGGGCTGCCAGGGAACTGAGCAGCAACGAATGTGCAAGTGGGCGACGATATCCTACCCGTTACATGTGAAGCTCGAAGGCGGCATATCCTGATTCCTCAGGTATGACCAGGCATGACCTCATGCTTGAAATTGAGAATGGGCAACGTGCATGTGCAAAGAGACGCGGGATCTTGTGAGCATGAAGTTCGTCAGACATGACTGCTTAGTTCGCAGTTGCATGCGTTCCAATGGAGAGAGTGAGAGAGGTGCCATAAAACAGTGTCAGACTGCACCTCAATTCTACGTCTTCCCGGAGCACATTCATATTTCCTCAGCCACAGGCGTCCGGGGCTACATCCGGTCAGGGAGGCGTTTAACTGGGCGGACACCCCGAGATCCATCGCCATTTAACCGTGCATTGTGGCTGTTGCTAGCCTGATTTCCGTGCAACCTCCCCGCCAATTCATCCAATTAGGCGTGTTATGGCGATCCTTTCCGTTAGAAAAACATCATGACCAGCTGAACATTTGAATTCGCCCAGAGCGCAAAACGTAAAGTAAATGTAGAGCCAAGGACTTGCCAATATGCACATTGCCTTCGATCCCTGTCCCTGCGCACTGTCCAAGCCGTGTTGCTCTGGTGTTTGGTCTTCCCGCACTTGTAGCACAAAGTGGTGACACCATATTTCGTCCTCTTTTCCTCATCACAGACTACCTCTGCGCATCCTCCAGACGATCCAAAAGCGTTTCCTCATTCAGACTGAAGCAGGCCAGCGCGGCGGTCAGCATGGCGCATCAAGGTCAAGCAGCAGACTATTACAATGGTTCAAACAACGGCGGCGGTCAATATCAACAACAAGGGTATCAACAGTATGCTCCTCCTCCCGGCCCTCCTCAACAAAGCTATCAACAGTATTCTCCTCCTGCAGGCCCTCCGCACCAAGGCTACCAGCAGCAGCCACAGCTTCCTCAGGATCCCAAGTATTCCCAGCAGCCCCCGACGTACGGAGCGAACTTTGTACCTCCTCAAGATGACAAGCAAAGCTTCCAAGATACATTCAAGATCCAAAAGCCCAAGTTCAATGATGTATGGGCTGGATTGCTGGTATGTCATGATATTTGCTATGGCAGATCAAGGCTGACAAAGAGTAGCTCATAGCAACATTCCTGGGGTTTGTGGCAGTCTCTGGCCTCACTCTTTACCGGTATTCACGCTACCACAAGTTCAACGGAGGGGGCATATATGGCTCTTCCAACGACTTCTCGCTCGATACCAACACCATCATCCTTTTCGCTTTTGTCCTCTGCATCGCATGGGCGGTCTCCTGGGCTTATTTCCTAGCTGCGCGCGCTTTCACAAAACAATTCGTTTGGCTTACGGGAATACTAAACTGCGCCTTCGCTGTCGGGACAGCGGTCTACTATCTTTACCGTCACCTATGGGCAGCTGGTATCATCTTCGCCATTTTCGCAGCCTTCTCCATTTTCTGTTTCATCAGCTGGATTCCGCGTATTCCATTCGCAGTGGTTATGCTTCAACAGGCCATGGACATCGCTAGGATGAGACGCGTCCACGTTTTCCTGGTTAGTCTCATTGGTGGTATTCTCAGTGTTGCCTTCGCAGCATGGTTCTCTGTCACCCTGGTGGCAGTATATGTCGCATACGAACCAAGCAGCTCTGGCGGCACCTCCAATCCCTCTTGTGCGAGTGGAGGCTGCTCTAGCGGCAAAGTCCTTGGTCTTGTGGTTTTCGTCACTTTTGCCGGCTACTGGATTACCGAATGGCTGAAGAACACAATTTATAGCGTCATCGCTGGTGTGTACGGCAGCTGGTATTTCTGTGCCGGTAAACCTGGTGGTATACCCAAGGGGGCCACCGCAGGGGCATTGAAACGAGCGACAACGTATTCCTTTGGATCAATCTCTTTTGGCAGTCTCATAGTCGCCATCATCAACATGTTGCGTCAAGCTTGCAGTATCGCGCAGCAGCAAGAGGCCGCAGACGGCAATATTGTTGGGTCCATCATGTTCTGCGTTCTGGGGTGCTTCATCGGCATTCTCAACTGGCTTGTCGAGTTCATCAACAGATATGCCTTCTCCCATATTGCTCTGTACGGTAAGGCATACATACCAGCAGCCAAAGACACCTGGAAGATGATGAAGGACCGAGGAATCGACGCACTGATAAACGACTGTCTCGTGGGCCCCGTCCTCACGATGGGCTCCGTATTTGTGGCATATCTATGCGCTCTTTTCGCCTACCTTTATCTCGAATTCACTAAGCCTTCATACAACGATGGCCGGACATTCACGCCTGTGATAATGGCCTTCGCCTTCCTCATTGGGCTTCAGATATGTCAAACTTTCCTGACTCCAATTGGGGCTGGTATTGACACTATTTTCGTTGCAATGGCCTGGGATCCACAGGTTGCCATGACCGACCATCCTGAATTTTGGGAACGCTTGGTGCATGTTTACCCTCATGTCCAGGACCTTATTCACGTCTGAGAACATGGCTTCTAGAATGTTGCGGTTGTGCAGGAAAAGGATGGTTTGCAGCGAAATTTGCGGCCATGGACACGCTCCACGTAGCGGATGTGCAATCCCGCATGCATCACTAGCTATCAGTTTATCAGTCAATACACAATTGACCAAAGAGAATGAAAGATCTCGAGAGCAAGCGAGCCTTTAATGCAGCATATCTAGGCGAAATGCCCCCTTAGCCGACTTGTGATCGAGGAATGTGACATGGTAGCATTACATACTGTAGCATGCAGCAACATGGCCCTTTTTGATATGGTGAACTACCTCCACATACCGGTTATATGTTTTGCCAGGTGCGTATCTCGCGCTAGGTGTTGTACTTATTAGCTTGGCCTCCCCCAAAGAGGCAGCTCCTCAGCCCTGTCTATCAGTTTCTTTGAGATGACGACAGGCGCGACCAGGAGTCTACATAGATAAACTGACTTACATTACTTTTCAGCCAATACTGCAAAGCCGTTTTACACCCCTACCCCTAATCTGATCTCTGATCGCCCGTGTCTTCTGCCCGGTGGATGTCATCGAGCATTGGAACGGTCTTCTCCTTGGAGGAAATCGTTTACCGACCTGCTCAATCTGGACTTGATTGTCGCGATACCGCATGATACCTCACGAAGCGACGCTATGGCTGCGATGCTTCGTCAGTGGCCGCAATCTGCGGCCACAACTCACACTCGATCTATATATCATGGCTAATGTCCACCATCTCGGAGGCACACCTTCAGTAAAAAGACCTCCTGCATCTGTCTCATGATTGACACGCGACGCGAACCAGTCGAATCATGGACATCAACCCTTCCGAATCCCTGGCTACTGGCGTAGTCATGGAGGAAAAGTCACCGCACAACCCTGGTAGACTGGGGAGTGTTGCTACACTTGCCTCACTCGACGAGGCGTTAGGACAGCTTGATATCTCAACGAAAGATGCCGACGAGGCCTTTGCTTTCCTCAGGGACCACCCCAATGCCGTCGAGATCCGCGAAGAGGCAGTCGCCATTCTGTCCGACCCAAAATTGACCAAGAAGCTGTTGAGGAAGATTGATTTCACCATCATACCGTGCATGATAGCCGTGTACTTCCTCCAATTCCTGTGAGTCCTTGGATGCTCCGTACGAGGAGCCCCTGTTCTCAAAGCACAACTAACGGTTACTCTAGCGACAAGACGACCATTTCATACGCCGCAATCATGGGCCTTCGAACGGACACTCACCTGAAAGGTCAAGACTATTCGAATATAGCCATGATGTTTGTAAGTTGTACACCACAACTCAACTCACTTTTCCACTTAGGGCGGAACTGATTTTACGCCTATAGTACATCGGTTACCTCGTGGCAGAATTCCCTACACAATACCTGGCGCAACGCATCAGTAGGTTGGGCAAGTACCTTGGCGTTAACGTTATGTGCTGGGGAGTTGTGCTATCTTGTATGGCTGCCACTACATCTTACGCAGGCTTGATGGTCTGCAGAGTACTTCTGGGTATTTTCGAGGCGCCTGTCGCACCGATTCTCGTCTTGATTATTGCTATGTGGTACAAAAAGGGAGAGCAGGGCCGCCGCGTCAGGTGAGTCATCTTGGTTCCCGGTTGTGCGACTTCTGCACCTCTTCACCCGCCCACCCCGCCCTCCCCCTTCTTTCCTCTTTCCACCACCACCCTTTCAGCAAAGAAGAAGCCTCTACTGACATGCGATTCTCTTCAACAGCTACTTCTACGTTTGTAACTCAATTACACAAATCGTCTAAGTCTCCCCTGGGACAAGTCTCTCGATTTGTTCTCGTTTTTGCCGATACAGGTTGCTGACTGCCTCACAGTTCGGCTCCGGCATCGCCTATGGCGCAAGTTTCACAAAGGGCAAGTTCGCCAGCTGGCGTATCTTTTTCCTGATCATCGGTTTGATGACCATCCTTTTCGGCGGCTTAGTTGCCACATTTCTCCCTGACTCGCCTGTCAAGGCTATGCGTTTCACCGATGCTGAGAAGGTTGCCGCCTTGCTGCGTGTCAAAGAGAACCAGTCGGGCACACAAAACGCCAAGATCAAGAAGGAGCAAGTCATTGAGTCGCTGAAGGACGTCCGGGTTTGGTTGGTCTTCTTGTCCGTGTTGTTGACATCAATCCCTAATGGTATGTAATGGCGGTGTTCGACCATTATGTGGAACATGACTGACGTTGCACAACAGGTGGCCTGTCAAACTTCTCGTCGATCCTCCTTACAACGTTTGGCTACAGCAGTCAGCAGGCACTCATCTTGGGCATGCCTGGAGGTGCCGTTGGTATTTTTATCGTCCTTCTTTCCGGTTATCTCTCCGACAAATGGAACGACCGATCTTTGGTCATGCTCATCTGCTTGATACCCACCATTATCGCTGCCGGTCTCATGTATGGGCTTGATCCGACCGGTGTTCCCCACAACAAGGGTGCTCTGCTCTTCGCTTCTTACCTCAGTGGAACATTTGGTGCTGCTTTCATGTTGCTACTCGCATGGAACGCCAGCAACCTTGCCGGTCACAGCAAGAAGGTCACTTGCAATGCGTTGACATTGGTGGGCTTCTGTCTCGGCAACATATTGGGCACCCAGACGTTCCAGCAAAGTGAGGCGCCAGGCTACAAGAGTGGAAAGATCGCCATCGTGGCATGTTTGACGGCGCAGGTCTGCGTTTGCTTCGTCTTGAGATACTGTAACGACCGCCTCAACAAGAAGAACAGGGAGGCTCTGGCGTCCATGAGTGAGGAGGACAAATCTTTGGCCCGGGAGAAATTGGCTTACAGTGACGAAACCGACCGACGCAACCCATTCTTCATGTATACTCACTGAGCGCAAGTCCTGCGATCCAGCTAAAGATAGACCTGTCGGACTCTGATACTGCCCTCCACGCAGCAAGTACATATGGCTACATAGATCTGCGTATATCACTATCGGAATAGTAAACCACTTCGGTTGACAGATCATCGATTTTGAATGGCATACCTACGCAAGCCTAGGTATATAAGCCACAATCGCTGGCGTGGCGCCAATGCTTATGCTGTATGTGAGCAGGGGGGATACGCACGACCGGATGCGACCTCGCAAAGTCCGACCTCAGGTCATCCTGTTCACAACATCGATTCCCATCCTTCATATTACCACCGTTGGTTAGTCCCTAAGAACATGTTGCTCACAGGAGTTACGCCTGCACCACTCGGATGGTGAGATGGTATATGCTTTTAATAACGCTCATGCGTCCGAATGACTTGGCCGCCCCCGTGATCAACGGTCTGCGCCTCGTGCCGCGTTTGCATCGTGGGACACTTGTTCACATTCTTGGAATCTTACCACGGCGCGAGTGAGTGCCTGGTACGGACATGAAACAATCCCACCGGACCCGAATACCTGAAGACTGCATCCAAACGTATCATCAGAGAAAGTTGTGACTGGCCATTGGACAACCAATCCTCCGGACAATTCAACCCGGGACCCAGAGAATGCCGAGAGTTTCCCCAACCTGTCAACCATGAATCATTTCGCAGCTAGCAATTGGCGTTTCAGGAATTCTCAAAGGGTTACAAACACGATAGCAGAATGGCTACTGATCGATGTGGTCTTCCAGGCCAAGGTGCGGGTGAGGAAACACTGGTTGCCCTGCCATATCTGCTTCGCTGAGCGCGCGTCTGCCATCCGCCACTAACGCGGAGCAACCTGCCAGTGATGAGTCACAAGACATGCTCATGCTCATACATCCCCCGTCTTTGGATGTTTCTTATTCCTTCATCTTGGTCACATGGTCGTTTACATGGTCTTGACAAATCAGACTACGTGCATTCGGCGTTTGGGCTCTATCGTACATGGTAAGAGCGAATGGACTCACTGAGTGGCAACCGCTTCGGGGGCTTAGGCACCCATCCCTGCGTAACTCAGGCAGCACTCATTCGGTTCTATTCGCAGCATATGACCAATACACTTCACACCCTCTATGGATAGCCACTCAAGACCAGAGGTACACCTGTCTCTGAGAATGCAGGTGGCGCATGACCCAAGCCGGCACTGGCGCCTCGCAACCTTTATTCTATCCTCGTCTCCAGGTCGCCTAGGCCATATGCCGAGGCCAGTGGTAAGTCTATGGTTTCGCAAGAGCATTGCGCAGCCTCGCATCAAGCATCATATCCGAAGCGAGCCACTTACCACCTTATAACAACATCACAAGAAGCATACGCCCTTGCTCTTTCTTGCCTGGAAGATTCTGCCTTCGCACCTGCCTGAGTGTACTGACGTGTCTTGCACCGAACAACCATATTTTCGACATGATCATGAAGCATGACTACCTGCCCTCACCTCCGTCTAACGAAGATACAGCATCAGAGACAGCAACTCACAAGAGAAAGATATCCATCAGCATCATGGACGATTATGTCCAGGCCCCATTGTTAGACAGTCTGAGCACCATCCAAAGGGCACGCCGCAACCGTGCACCACCACGAAATGCCAACGGTCAATATTACTGTCGACATCCGCACTGTCAGGGCAAAGATCAAACATTTAAGAGGGTTTGCGAATGGAACAAGCATATGGACCGACACGAACGACCTTACAAGTGCCAGGAAGTGGGCTGCGAATTGAACCCAGGGTTCACTTACTCTGGCGGCTTGCTACGGCATCAACGCGAAGTACACAAGATGCACCTATCGACGAAGCAGCCGCTTTACTGCCCTTTTCCCAATTGCAACCGCAGCTCGGGCATAGGCTTTACGAGGCGCGAGAACCTGGAGGAGCACAAGAGGAGGAGGCATGTGGACGAGCAGATTTCAGAAGAACCCGAGCAGGATGAAGCAGCAACGCAACCATCGCAACCACCGCCATCGCGAGCGACAGAGCCAATCTCAGAAGAGTCTCCGGCGAAGCGAATGCGAATGTTGACGCCAGCGCCACCACCAGAGGTTAAATTTCAAGTACGTGCCATAGCCGAAGTGGCGCAAACGCTCAGAGAACGTGGCATGAACGAGCAGCAACTCCTCGAAGAGCAGCAGTCACGAATACTGGAGAAGGACGACATGATCAAACGACAGGCAGCCGAGATACGACGACTGCAGAACTTTATCAGCGCACTGCCACCCTCCGCGGTGTTCATGTCGACATCGACTTCGCGAGCACAAATGGCGCAGCTGCCTGCTGGTGGCGGCGGCGGCAGCAGCGGGTGATATTGGATAGATTGGTCTCTTTTGTTCTTCTGCAATCGGAGAGGGGACAGCATCGGATGATGCCCCCTGTGTACACTTATTACGGTCGCTTCTCTTTTGTTCGGGAATCAAATATACCCCACTATCATGTACTATGAATCATGTCGCTATGAGTCACGAAGGTCGAGAAAGCATTGGAAAGCACGAAGCAACAATGGTGTGGAGAAACATCCAGGCATATCCAGGCACCAGTGGTGGAAGCAGTCGTTTCAGGAGCGTGGAAGAGAACGATATTGGTTGGACCGGAAGAGTGGCGAGTATGCCGAGGAGTCATCGCATGGAAGCGGCAAATTGGTGAAGAATACGAGGCAACAGGATATCTGCTCGTACACTACGAGTGTATCGTGGCTGTGTAGTGTCAGAAGTACGCGTGGTGTTGTTGTCGATCGTCGTTGTGGTCGTGCTGAAGATCCAAGTACGAGTTTCGCCACAATGAGGCTTTTTGGAGGCCGCGGAGTTGAGAAATAATTCCAAGCACATGCCTTGCCTGCCCGGGTGTAATTTGTGCCGATGCCGAACACTGGAATATGATGCTCACGTGATCAGTTCTTCAGACGACCTACCGTCAAGATGATATACAGAATTTGAGGTAGAATCACAACCGAAGACTACAGCCAGGGACAAGATGCACAATTTCTCAGAGACAGAACTGGCATCGAGACTACCGTGATGGGCAGAAACCATAACTTCTCATAGTGCAGAAGTCCAGCCTAGAGTACTGTCACTACAGAATACAGACTTGCCCAGCAACATGACTGCCACCGAGACTGCCGATCAGTATATACAGAATCTGTCATAGAACCAGTACTTAGGCTACAATCGATTTAGGATTCCGGATGCAGAGTTTCTTCTGTACAGAACTATGACATCTCTGTATCGGTTCGTCCCTGAGCATTGCTTCAGGACAGATCTCCAACATTTCTGCATGGATTCATTCCTTGAGCATTGCTTCAAGACAACGAAATAAATCTTTCTACTACCTAGTATTGGTAGAGTCCCTTTCTTCCTCGCGTGTACAGTATTGGTTTGTCTAACTCTCAACTCCACCTCTTCAAATATTTCTGGAGGATGTACCACCGTAACTCCTCATCCTGTCCGACAAAACTCCCGGCGATCCTCAATATGTCGCCACAAAGTTTTGTCTGGTCCACCATGTTTGGGTAAAATCCCGTGGGCATTCGGGAATTTTTCCCTGCACGACCAATATATATGGTTCGCGGCTTATCCCTGGAGTGAGGGAAGTCGCCATTCTTGTTCAGAGCATGTCTGAGATGGCACTCGACCCCTTGAACCTTTATAGATACGAAAGCTGCAACTGCAGCATTCCAATATATGTCAGAGTACCGGCCGTTGTGGTATCGCAAAGTATTTCTCACAACTTGATTGAGAGTACCGCCCAAAATGTTCATTGTCAGCATCTGCAATATTGCAGCGCTGAGTGTCATTATCTCATTCATTGCCGTTGCTTCATCAATCGTGTAGTCGGATTCGTCCCGCTACCTCAGGAAAGTGCTCCAGAAACGTTCTGCCCACGCTCCAGTTGTCGTAATCAGTAACATGTTTCGTGAACCGTGATGTCAAAATCGTTGCTCCGGTTGTAGGACTCCGCTCCACAGCAGCATCCATGCCGTGACGCCAATTGACACTCCAGTTGCAATTGATCAGAGGTGTGAGCCAGTCGCGCAGACGGTGGATGGCGGCATCTCGTACGGGAGGAATCGGTATGGTCTCGATCGCGGGAACGTGCGGAACCATGCACTGGTATGGTGTAGGCTTCATCATTTCTGGGACCTTTTGATAACTCTCGGGCGTAGGAACCAAAAGCCACTGGTCAAAGTCAGCTGCTGAACATTTCACCAAGAAGACACGACTTACCCGCATCATCAATGTTAACATGTAGGAAGAACCCAGTCGAGCAAAAACATCGGTATCGTAACTGCGAAACACCTCGCACGCCCACGAGGCGCAGTCGAATTTATCCTTATTTGTGCGGTCGCGAAAGAACAAATCCACGGACACCTCGTCGTTGGACCCGAGAACATCAGCCACGTGAATTCCTTGTTCTAGCATCTGCTTGGCTCCCTGCAAATAGTGGGTGTATATGCGACTCATATACGAATCGTCGGGTATGGTTAATGGCAGAACAAGATGTCGAGGTATCCGCAGTCTCGTTGCCTGGTCCTCCTGCGCCACACAAAGATCCCAATTGTTCGGGGCTGGTGTGAATGGTATGGGCGTCGACACCAACTCGAGGTATGGTACAGTGGCTGATGAAGCTTGAGGTGTGGACGACATTGGTATGTCTGTATTGATATGCTGCGGAAGATTTGTCCTTCTTGGGGTTCCTCGGGTGGTCGATTGAGAGCGGCTGGAATGGTCTGATCTGCTCGACGAAGAGACTGCTTCGGAATATTGACGTTGATTCTGGGGTGTCACAGGCGTCACCTGCGGCATTTGTTAAAGACCAGGTCTGTTTGGACGAAAAAATGTTACTCACTTGTGGTTGTCCCTCGGGCCAGCTGGTGGGAGACCGCATTTGGAGTGCAGGGTGCCATGTTGATCGCTCCACCATGTCAGGTTGCTCGGCAAAGGACGAAGGCCTGTCAAATAGTGATTTGGACGAGCTTGCAGACCAGGGCGGTGATATGTACTTCTCGGTCGTTTCTGTTGTCATGAAACGCCGTAGCAGTTCCTCTCCATCCGACAAGGAGCTAGTCTTCAGGGTTGATAGCAAGGACGCGACTGTGGGAGAATCGGGAACTTGTCTGCGCTTGCTGGGCTCCGACGACCCAGATCTGAAACTTGATGCATGACGTCCGCTGTGAGCGTGCAGGCCATCCATATCCTCGGGCGATAGCGCTTGTTGAGTTTCGGTCGACGGAGATTCGGCCAGATCTTCCTGCGTGAGCATTGTGTGGTCGAGACCTTGGTCTTCACTGTCCTTCAGGAATCGCTGAATTGCGTTCATGGATTCGTCTCTGCTGGCACCGCTGCGAATATACTGAAATAGCGACTCGAGGTGATGTGATGGGCCATATCGAATACCTTCAATGAGCCCATCCAAACTCCCCTGGTACGACTTGGACTCATCGATGGTCCGCTGCAGAGCTGCGCGACGTCTCATATCGAGAGACAGGTCAATGACACACTCTGTGCCCATAGTCTGGCAGAGTTGACATGGGGGCGGTCCTCCCGTACACTTTGTTTTTCGCTTCTTGCATGCCTCGCAGGCTGCTGAAATTCGGGCACTTGGTTGTCGTTTCTTCGGCTTTGCTAACTTGGAAGGCTGGCCTTCCTTAGTCGGGTTCATCTGTTTTGCTTTTGGGGACGATGGCATTGTTGGCCTGAAAGCTCATGCATCTTCCCGCTCCGCTAATACATCGCTGCGTATAGGTTACGCGTTGGTCATTCTGCCTGCCTTTTTCTTTCCAACGTTGTTGTTTGGAGTCAATGGCTGACATCTAAAGAATAACTGGGTTGATATTTTGTTCGAAATGCGCGCATGTAAAACGGGGACGATCGTACAGTGTACGACTCTCTAGGACGAAGTTCGAGGCACTGGCGGCAAACTTGTGATTTGTGTTGATTCAGTGTTGACGGAGGGAAAAGGCGCACCAGACTCTGGGCATTCCCATTCGGTGGATTGGACCTAGGTTAAGAGAGCCGGAGCTCAAATTCCTAAAGCGAGGATTGGCTTAGCAAAGGTACCG
Source organism: Exophiala viscosa (assembly GCF_022695815.1). NCBI lineage: Eukaryota > Fungi > Ascomycota > Eurotiomycetes > Chaetothyriales > Herpotrichiellaceae > Exophiala > Exophiala viscosa. Next base: position 524,666 of record NW_026944355.1, on the reverse strand, counting down.
AAGCAAGCTTGTCCAGACGGTGACAGCGGTATGGGGGGCGCAGATGTTGGCAGCCCTTCTTAAAAGAAGCGACGATCCCACTTAGCTGATCGTCAGATCGGTCAGGACTCAGGAACAACTACACGGGGGAACTACGATTCCTCTTGGTTATCGGCCTTTCAACTGGTGGAATGGAGATCTTACCGGGTCAATTCTGCCCCCCAAAACCTACCTAGGGTATGAACGTCTAATGCAATCTGGGTGCACACGAGCGAGAAGGAAGTTCTAGACTTCAAACTTCGTCAACGGGCCGGATCTGACCTGCCATTTTGGATCGTGGTTCCAAACTAGACTGGTAGTATCGTGCCTAGGTAGGTATGTGATGCGCAGGGGTCCACGTCATGGCCCATGTCTTTTGCTATAGTAATGATTTTCACTATCACGGCAAATGCAAATGGCAACACGGTCGACGGTGTTAATCGGAGAGCCATATGCCAGTGGCCCCTAGACATGGAGATAAGTCGCTAGCAACCTAAGTCGGTCCCAAGAACGCGTGGCGCGCAAGATCCCTCCCAAGTGCTGTACATACATCACACCGCCCGGTCGGTGTCCTGATCTCCTCTCTCCAAGGGGTCTTTTAAGGGTCACTGTCTAGGAGCTGCTAAAGCGTTTAGCCAACGCCACAATCTGGCAGGCTTGGATCATGATTCCGAGGGGCCGTAGAGTTTTGCATCAATCAAACACTAAGGTCCCTAGTGAACTCCCCCGGACACCATGTCCGCCCCTTCATCGTTACCCTGTCGGTTCCGCATATTGCAATTGGGAAAACGTGGGCGACTCGATCGGATTTTTTCTTCGCTCCATGGCATTTTCCGAAGCCTTTCACACCAATTGCAGTGGTCTGATGTGCGTATGACCAATCAACAAGACCCGATCCCAACGTCTAGTACATCTTTCCCAACATCGGCAGGAATCAGATTGGACGTGCAAAGCGCGATACGGATTGCTATTCCTAGAGACCGTGGGGATGCAGACCGACGACCCCGTACGAGTCTTTCTAGGCGTCTTGTCAACCTCGCTTGATGAAGCACCTCGGCACAAAACTAAGGCAGATGATGACGAGTGATGATGGCATTCTTACAAATGGCGAATCCAAAGTCCCGCCGAAAAAATCTGTGCGGACTGTGACCGGACCGTTCCCCGACAATTTTTGTCGCTTTCGCCTCCCACAATGGCATGTTCCATTGTTCCATCGTGTTTGACGGGGTCGTACCCGACACTCGGATTCAAAACATGGGTGGTTCGCTCCCCACGGCAGTTGGTTTACATCTTGGATACGATCCTTTTTTTGATGGATACGAGAACGAGGCCAGTCTTACTTACTGTGTAGTAATTAGATCCAGGGGCAGAGAAGCTTTGGGGGTTTGTTCGCCAAACTCGCTTGGCTCGCCGAACAGCCTTAGAACGTGGAGGTACACCGTAGTCTGATTCTTTGCTTCGAAGGGCTTTTCATCCATGGTGTTAATCTCTCTTTAGGTGGTGGATGTTACGATGAATGGGGCAGCGGGAGCATTGTCGGCAGTATCTATGGCAGTAATCTTTGTGGGATCAATGCTTTGTGGCCGTTTGTGCCACATGCCTGAGCCGTCGCCCTCGTACGACCACCACTCCTGAAGCCGGGAGACGATGGCTTTCTCCAGAGATTCTCGAACAGCCTCGATCTGCACGTCTACCATGTGGAAGGTTGTCAGATGGCCCTGGACCGTGAGGTAGATGACGGTGTGGGCTATGAGCATCCACGAGGTTTCGCATTCGTTCCACGGATCGTTGACGTCGATATGCCCGTGGTTTAGTTCGATTTCGTCCCGGAAGACCGTAGAATCGGGGTCCGGGCAAAGTTTAATCGACAAAGACTCCAGGTTTGTCATTTTGCGGATACTCTTCAAGATCTCGTCCACGTGGTTGTAGAAGGGGAAGATGGCGATAAAGTTGAAAGATCTTAGTGACGTGAATAGCGGATCGGCAATGGCGGAGTTGTTGAAGTGTAGGGCGGTCAGAAGGGATGGGGTGCGCCGCAGAAAGAACTCGTAGGTCGTGTAGGCTTGGAGACTGGACCCTTCATTTAGAGTTAGAGTGTGCCATTTTCTGGCCGTGAGGATGGTCGGGAGCGTGTCGTCGTCACTGTTAACAAAGTTCATTGGGGAGTGCGACTCCGAGGGTGGTCCCGAGGGTGAATGCTCGAGACGTAAGATTTGATAGGGCATATTGAAGGCCCAGGCATCGGTGGTCCATGTGTGAATTCCAGCGAGAGCGTCAAGGACTTCGGGAGGTGCGATGATAGTGAAAGTTGTCAGGCACGGGAGTGCGTCGAGGAGGCGAGACCACCATGCCGGGTGAAAGTGGGTGAAGTGCGATTCTAGTGGTGCTGTTATGGTGAGGATGCGGGATTGAAGGTCGTGGTTTTGGAGAAAGGTGAGCTGTATCGTTTCGTTAGGTTATCCCTGTCTGGCTTTGGAGGAGATCTTCTGGCGGCAGCTTGGTCGGATGGAGGCAAGTACTTACGAGATTGGTGATCTGTAGAGGGTGGACGGTCGAGTGCTTGAAAAGGAATGGTAGGGAGAGTGTGCGGAGGAAGCGACTCGTAAGGGAGAAGTGTTTCAATGGAGGGCTGGGTGAGGAGGAAGAGGAAGAAACATCGTTGGCATTAGGGGAGGCTGATGGTAGCTGATGTAGGGATTGTGGTGCTTTGGGTTTCTGGAGGATCGTGGTTTCGAGCGGACTTGCCGTGTCGAGGAAGGAGACAACCCGGGAAATGATTTCCGTCGGGAGAGTTAGGAGGGCCATGCTGAGAAGGCGGATTGGAGCTGAACGACGTTGACTGCCTTGATATTCTGCGGTGCTGTAAGAAATGGCGTGGAGCTTTTCGTGAGTGTTGTGACAACCACGAGGTAAGTTGATGTGCCGTTGGATGTTGGAGTATGTAATGAGTGACGTCTACACTGCGGGGCTGAGCTGCTATGTTGTGATCAACAAGGAAGTACTTGTGATGATGTGAAAAGGAACTCGGCTGGCAGCAGGGTGCCCCCTCGTCAAGCCGTATGCGATCTTGATATGTACCTCCGTAGATGACTGACAAGTTGTATAAGCGTCTGGAACCCGTATATCTTCAGGTGCAATAGCAACGATAACTCGATACTGTCTGTTGCTGACTATCTCATAATCATGAATGGGGTCCGCAGATCAGACCGAGTCTTGATCAGAGGTTTCCACGTCAATCTTCCTTAGAGACACTGAGTATCTGTTCATTGGTGATACAGCATGCACCGGAAAGAGCAGCATGAATCCTGTCTTGCGTCTTCCAGTATTGTGCCTGGTTGTTATCTTGGTACACATATATAAGAATCATCTTTGGTGGTAGCTCGAGGTGATTGATGGCGTTGACGATGTATTGTGGGGTAAACAATTCTTCACGTGACATAAGTCAAAACGCGGGGATGTCTCGCTCGAAGTGACGTCACAAATCAACCCGCCTGCTATGGCGCACCTTGCAGAATTTCTGTGCGACATACTGCTGTTACGAGCCAATATGGAGTTTGCTCAACTCTCCGAGCCAAGCTTCTGGCTTCGAGCGCACCGCTGGACGGTGAAGACGTGTTACAAGCCGGGTTAGGTCATATCACCATTGACTCACCGAGCGATTCTACCTAGGTGGAAATGCTGAAAGTGTCCTGGCTAAGTGCGAATGAGCCATCTTCCGTGACTACCGTAAGTTATCCGCCGTCATTTTGCTCACATCTGCACCTATAATTATACCTGCAAACTGGAGTTCAACAGGTTTAGAGAGCAAAATCTCGGACTTGCTGCTGTCCGGCGCTTTACGATATTGCGTCGTATAATCGTATTGCTTCCCAACTCGATCAAAATGCAGTCGACGATATCGATGTCTCTTCTTTTCGGCCCCGACAAGAAACCCAGGCTCACCCTGCATGCCTAATGGACCGTTGCACGAACGAATGGAGCCCAAGAAGGTGAGATTTTGTCCTTTTGGCAGCATCTTCTTTCGAAACATGAATTCACGGAGAATTACTGGATTCGTGATGCTCAACTCATAGCTGAACCAGGATTCCGCCGCTGAATTGATCGTCGTATACGCCTTGTCACCGCTAAGGATGAAATTGTGGTTCCTGTGTGGCACGAAACAAAGAAGCGAGAGTCAGAGAGCGAAATAAAAACAGCCGAAGAGCAAGCTCTTCAAGCCTGTCAGGACATCCTTTGGAGTCATCCATGGCAGACAAAGTTCTACGTATTGAGAACAGCCGGTACGAAAGGACCAAAATCGTCTCCGTGCTAATTATGTCGAGAGATCTGCAATCACGATATTCTCGTCAAAGGGTATGACACTGTGGGAGAATTCCTGGTCCACTGGTCCATTGGTGTCCTCATCTACGACCTCCTTATGCCCAGCCTTGCCCAGCCTTGCAGCGGCGCATCACGCCAAAAAGGATTAAGTCCACATCAGCCAAGAGCACGAGACTTCACCTGGAGGGCCTGATCAACACCTCTTTCTCCACATTACCCGACTATGGGGACGAACACAGACTGAGTCGATTGATTACAACGTTGGCTTGGGGGCAGTGCCTGCGAAGCCAGATTCCAACGACGTCATCCGGAACCGTATATAAAGCGTAACAGCATGGACGGAATCGCAACGCCTGGCATGACTAACGGAACTAATTTGTTGTCAAAGACCAAAGCATCACTATGCCAATGAAGAGAATACTAGCGACCCTTTTGCTCTTTGCGGGCGTCCATGCCCTACCTCAAAGCAAGAGAACGATTGAATGGAAATCTTGTCCTGAACTCAACAAACAAATCTTCGAGGAAATAGGCCTGGAAGGTGCACCCTTCGACTGCGCAACATTGCCAGTTCCACTCGACTATACTGATCCCACGTCGGAGAAACTCCCGCTGTCTCTGTTCAGGATCAATGCCACCAAGAAACCCGTCCTCGGCACGGTCCTTTACAATCCTGGTGGTCCAGGAGGAACAGGTGCTGAATCTGCCGTATGATGGCCCAAAGCTGATGGAGAACATGGGAGGGCAGTTCAATATGGTCTCATTCGATCCCCGTGGCACAGGCAACACGATCCCATTCAATTGCACTCCCGCAGACAGCTCTTCCCTCACAAGACGTGAGACTGGAGCCCTAGTCAGTACAAACGTCACGGAACACTTCCTTCATGGTGGATGGGACGACGCTGTTACCAGGGCAGACTTGTGTCAAGCTACCAACAACAAGACCGGACGCTTTCTTGGTACAACATTTGTGGCTCGTGACATGCTCCACATCATCGATGCCCTTGGTGAGGATGGCATGTTACGATACTACGGCTGGTCTTACGGTTCAGCTCTGGGAGAATACTTTGCTGCCATGTTCCCCGATCGTGTTGATCGCATGTTGCTCGATGGGGTCGTGGACCCCAACGTCTGGAAACTGGGCCACCGCAGCAAATACCTGGTCGATGCGGACGCAGCTATGCAGGGGTTCGCTGAAGAGTGTGCCAAAAACAAGAACGACTGCGCGATTGTCAATGCTACTGGTCCTGCAAATGCCTCCGAGATCTTTGAGTGGCTCAACGTGCTACTCGAGCCTCTAGCTCAGAATGCGACAAACTCTGAAGAAGCATGGCAGGTGTACTATGCCAGCAAATCGTACATTTTGTCCCAGCTCTATTGGCCGTCCAGGTGGCCGACGCTTGCACAAGGGCTTGTGCTCGCGTCTCAAAATGTGAGTGCGATTGTCGGAGACACATCAGCGTCGGCGTTATCTACGGCATACAACCACGGCCCGGACTCAGTCGACGGCATTCGCTGCAGCGACGCCATCTTTCAAGTTTCTTCACCAGACGATTACCTGCCCCAAGTCGAATTACAATCTGGCATCAGTGAAAGCTTTTCTGACATTGGCTACGAAGCTCTTTGGACTTGTGCGGCGTGGAAGATGCCCAACAAGGGGCGATACGAAGGAAACTTCACAGCGAAGACCAGTACTCCAATTCTCCTCGTAAATGGTGAGTACGATGTCACAACGCCGATCCAGGGCGCGTACAATGCAAGCCGTCTCTTCGACGGGAGCGTGGTGCTGGCTCATTCTGGCTATGGTCATGGCATCATTGCCAGCCCGTCGAAATGCGTGGCGAACTATATCTCGGCTTACTTCGTCAATGGCACCCTGCCTGACCCAGGCACTCACTGTAAGCCGGACCTGGGACCATGGGAAGCTGCAAATGCTACGGGAGGCAGTGCTTGAGGCCTCGGACAGGATCAACGTGTTCACCGTAGTCAGAAACGGTTGTGACAAGACTGGGTTGGTAGATCACAGGCTTACTAAGTCCAACAATTGATGTCTCTCTCCACCTGTATTTCAATTGCTTGTTCCCAGTCACTCCACGGCCATCGAGAAAAGCAAGTCGACCGCAAAAGTATCCTTCCACTGGCTACTAGGTGTTTGTTCTGCCGTAGAGCAACTGACTGTTGTACTCAACATTGGGACGTTGCGGAAGTACTGCGCCTTGCACCATTGACTGCGCCAGCATGATACAGTATTCGCTGTTAGAATCATTGGCAGAGAAGCACAAGGAGGCCTTGCCATGGAACAATTGTAGATCTGCGCGAGTTGAGGAGACGTTCAGAGCCTTGGTATTGATGAGTATTCCGTCGGGCAACTCAATCGATGTCACGCGTAGAAAAAGCGTGGGTCATTATTGAGGCTCCGGGGTGCCTGAACTATTCCTGATGGAGGCCGATGCAGCGCTCCGGGCACTCCATTTCTGCTCGGCGCCTTCCGTGACTCGCCTAATGAGCTTGCCGTGGATCTCGTCCTCTGTCGAAGCCCACTCAGACGTCATCCCCTTCTGTACTGCACATCTTGCCCTGAGCACCCTAAGCATTGCGACCATCCCTCTGGTAGCTCCCAAGTGTTTTTTTCAGCAAAGGAAAGCCGCCATACTCTCACCCATACCATGGAAGAAATAAAAAATGCCAGGTGTACCGTCAGGACGGGGTTGCGATGCGTGTCGTCGACAGCGGAAAAAGGTACGGACATCCTGCTTGATGGGCATGCAAGCATTCAGACCAGTCGATGATCAATACCTCTAACCTAGAATCGAAATGCACAGTGTGACTTATCCGTAAATCCATGCGCTCGGTGCAAGCGACTAAGAATACCCTGCATCAACCAGGGTCAAAAACGGTTCAAATTCGTCAGCAACAACAGTAACGAGGACAAATCACCTCCCTGGCTCATCGGATCGTCAGCGCAGGGTACAACCAGATCTGGAACATCAAGTGCCTCCAGATCTGACTCTGATTCAGCCGGTCTCCGATCGGGAAGGAGCCAGGGGCAAGCTTCGCAATCCATTTCACCTATCCCCACGAACGCTTACATGCGCCTGGTCAACGTCTTCACCGACAAGATCAAGCCTGCTGCCGGAATACGCTACAACATCTCCTGGACTTTCGGCGGCTACCTCGATTATGTGCCCGCCCATCTCGGCGTCAATGAAGCCATGGATGCAGCTACCGACGCGTTCATGGTCGGCATGCGACGTTTTCCCAATCCCACCTCTGTGGTTGACCTCGCGCCTGTCATGCTGGAGAAATACACTTTGGCTCTTGCAGCTCTGCGAAGGTGTCTAGACGATCCTGCCATAGCGCGGGCACCCGAAACCTTGTGTGCAGTCCTCTTCCTTCTCAATTGCCAGGTATGAGCAAGCTCTTTTGTTCAGGACGTCGTAATGCTCACCCTTATACTCGATAGCAATTCCTATCGCACCCACCGGGTACGACTGCCAGTCACGGCGAGGGAGCCGCTCAAATCATCAAATTACGAGGCCGGCCTGAAAGATGCGATTCTTTCGAAGGACAGATGCTTCTTGCTCTACGTGGAGTCGTCGTAAGTCCGACGTCTTCCTCGCCGGGTCATATGAAGGTCGATGGGACGACTAACCAGTCGTGTCGTAACTCAGTTGTTAGAATCCCTGTTCAACGAACGCATCCACTTCACCGAGCAAGAATGGATTGATATGTTTGCCAGCACGACGGCTGTGGTCACTCCAGAAGGTCTAGCAGTGCAGTCGTTCACACTTTTACCCAACATTATGCGCCGTGCTCGAGTCGCGCTGCAAAATGTCGTCCAATACGCCGCCGAGCTGGATCACCTGCGCTCCAAGGTCGCTCGTCTGCGTGCCGACCTCGAACCATTCATCGTCGACGTCCGCCAGCGACTGGACGCGCTTGGAGAAACGTCCGACCCACACAACTCGGCACGAAACATCCAACTCAACCTGGTGCACTGTCACTACCTACGAACATACGCATTCGGGCTGGCCCTGGTGTTAATGGTGAATGAAGTGCGCATCGCTATGAGCCCGGACCCAGCGGAAGTGATGGCAGAGTCGCAAGCTTGTGCCGTCGAGATCTTACGGCTGGCTCAACTTGCAGACCAGTATCGGCCGCTGGGCGCGTGTGTGCTCAAGTTATGCCTCATTGCGGCGGAGATCGCAGCGAGTGACCTGGCAACCAAGTTCGCGGCCAAGCAGATGCGTCTGGAGTTTGATACGGACTTCAAGGTGCTGCAGCAATGTGATCTCGAAGAACCCAAGTTGATCTGCGGGAGAGCCATGTCGCCATGGTTAGGACTTACAACCATACCAAACGCACAAATGGGTTCGAGGCTTCAGTGACATGAATAGATGATATCTCATGCTTGAGATAATCAAGATACATGATAGGCATCACGGTGCAAGGCTGAAGGAGAAAAAGTATATTGCATATGTGCATTTTTGCATTATGTGTATTTGCATTACGTGCATTAGATATTAGCTTTAGCTACTTCCGGCCGCCTTAGGGCCCTGCTTTTATTGACATCATCGCGTTGATCAATGGGGAGCACGACCATTGTAGTTGACACCGGCGGTGGCAGTGTAGTTGGCGAAGCAGTCGTAGTTGAAGTCGATTTGAGCAATACGCTGCTGGAGCACACTGACCATGGTGTTGAAAGGGCAAAGTCCATCAGGGTCAACGGGGCAGCCAGGGTGAGAGCTCGAGACTGGGACAACAGCATCGTTGCTGAATAACATAATTAGCATGATACATTTCGAGAGGAGTGAAAGGACTTACACAATAAATCGAATCTGCTTGGAGACATTTCGGGCCGGGCACTCGAGGACTTGAGCAGTGAAATGAGTGGCGAATGGCACGATCTTGCTGGCCACGAAGGTGTTGTTGCTGGAGTTGCGGTTGCTGGTGCTCAAGGCAGGGCCATTGAACAGCGCAGTCAAGTTGAAGGCGGTGAGGGTGTCAAGGACGACGACCTCGTGGGTAGCATCGGCGTAGAAGGACTGGTTGAGAGGGAAGTAGGTCGAGGAGTTATCGAAGGTCTCGTTGAGGGCAGACGAGGCGTTGGGGTAAGACTGAGTGAATCGAGCGACGAATTCCTGGAGGTAGCCCTTGCCTTGAGCGGCGGAGACAGGAGAACCGGGGCCGTTGTTGTAGTAGAAGGAGATGTCGTAGTAGTACTCGTAGTTGGCAAAGTCCTCTGCGGTGAACAGTCCGCAGAAGGCCGAGTAGCCAAGAGCGTCGGTCTCGTACGAGCAGAGCTGCAACATAGCAATGGCATCGGTTGGGGTGAGGGTGAGGTTACCGGAGACCTGATCCAAGATTAGTCACGTGAGGGAGCAAGTATTCAGGTGAAACTTACCATGGAGTTCAAACGGGAAATAGTGGAGTTGAAGGCATTGGTGGCGAACTTGGTAGCAGCGGTGCTGCCAATGCTGCCACGGCTGGCAATGTTGGAGTTGTTGCAGACCTCGTAGGGAGCACCGGAGTTGTTGACGCCAGTGGCCTCAACCAGGATCTCAATGTTGACCTCCTGCAGGTACTCGGGAACACCGAAGAAACCGGCAGCAAAGTTCTCAGCAGTCTTGACCATACGATCTTGGGATTCGGTACGGAAAACTGGGATGGCCTTTTGGGCGGTGAAGTTGTTGAGCAATTCACCATACAATTGACGGTACTCAACACCAAGAAGGAAGTTCTGGGCACGTCCGAAGGGAGTCAGCAGCTCCGCACCGAGTTTGTACTCCCAGTTGGCCAAGAAAGCCAAGTCGCCGGAAACGTTGAAGCCGGTTCCCTTGGTGGCGTTGACAATCTTGCTGGCGAAGGTTGCAGGGGCAGCGCCACTGGTAGGGTAACGGGCACCATGACGGTACAGAAGATGGACCTGCTCGACGGAGCAGCCCTTGGGAATCAATGGGCTAGCATTGGGCAGGCCATAGTCGGAGGAGTTGACGGAGTACCATGGGGACAAGTTACCCCAGTACTTGGTGATGTCGATGTTGGAGGTCGAGTTCGAGCCATGGGGCTGGGCAGCGACCAGCGGGAATGACTTGGCGGCTCCGGTGTTGTATGGGTAGAGAGGAGCTGTCTGAGCGGCAGCAGGCTCCACGCCAGTCTGAGTAGGGCCGGGGAAGCCAACCACAGATTCCGATGGGAATAGGGTGCCATTGGCGACAGCTAGGAGATAAGGCGTTAGTATGCGATCAACATGACACTCGATATAGACATACTGCCGGATGGCGGGTAGACGTCGGAGGTCGAAGCGCCAGCGTATGAGGATGCCATTGCGGTGGTGTTGGTGGCAGTGCTGGTGGAGCTGGAGGCCGTGGCGCCTGAGGTGGCTTGAGGGGCGGCAAGGACGGCCTCGGCCATCAGGGCCAGAATAGCGGCAGAATACTTCATCTTGTCAAGCAAGGCTCCTCTGCTAGTCTGTGGTTGACAGTGGACGTCCTGGACAGCTTATCGAAACAAAGCTCTTCTTCGAAAAATTCCAAGCTGTAGCTACAAGCTTATAGCTTTATATCCCAGTCAAGGCCATGAACAATGATGACAAGGTCGTTCATCCAGGCACAGGTGTGTTGGCCTATCATATTCATATATGGTACCATGTGCTCATTGTAACTTTGTACCTGGCAGACGGACCAACTCCAAGGAACTCCAATGGCACCTAAACTGGTCCAGGATGAGCGGATTTGCCGAACTAGCGAGGGCAGGCGTTATGCCGCCTTGTTCGTGCTTGTGCTTGCTTGAGAAAAACTCATCCGACTCGATACAACGCCGACCATGGCAAGCACGTGTATGGGCCCTGCAAAAGAAAGCGACGACTTCCAGAAGAAATCCGCCAAGGACTTCCAGTCTTCCGCTGTGTTGACAGATTCCGATGGGACTAACGACTTGGTGTGTCTCAAACATTATTGTTGACTAGATCATCCAGATCCATCCATCTTGCAGTGAATAGTGAGAACACGTGGGTTCTTACCATCCCAGCTGGAGGGAATCACTACGTAGTATTTTGAGGCCTCGGCAATGTGCCGCCTGGAAGATTGGCGAACCGGCGATGAATGATGATTCGACATTGACACAAAGAGAAGCAAAGCCCCTCTAGAGAGATTGGCGTAGTATTGCTGCAAGCAACGCAGTATCTACTCGGTTGTAGAGTGACTCTTCATTGCTATTGTATCTCTGGCTTAGATAACTGTTCACAAACGTCTGGTAGGTTGGGCAGCACGTAACAAGGCAATGACGAACTATGAGAAAGGTGGCGATGTCATCCCCAGTGATAGGCCGCAGTGGCCCGCTCGATATGGGCAGCGACCTTCTCAGATGCGAACAACCATTCCATAGTCGCCCCTGCTAACGGAGGCTAACTAGAGCTTCAGATCGAACCCCGCTTTATCAAGCACGCCAACCAGGTTTTCACCCAACGTTCATCACTCCACAAGATCACGCAAACGGTCAACCCAAGATTTGTGCAACTTACACATCGAGAAGAGAGGAAAGCCAATCACTCAACCATGATTCTTGCCGGCTAGGACTTTCCTTACAGTACTTTGCCTGTCCACCATGCTCGGAGAGGCTTGCCATAGCTTGATAAATCGCCCGCAGGACGAGACCGGTCGAACAGCAGTACTGCATAAATGGTGTGGCTTGGCTAACATCACCCCCAGATCTGGTCTCTCACTCTTGTACGGAGTATCTGCACATCTTTGGTGACGCGTCGAATAGAATGCTATGCACCTGATCTACAAAGAGCCATTCTGGATGCTGCTTTCGCCCTCGAGATCCTATACGATAGTCCGACTTCGGGGTCAAGTATGGATATGACAGTGCGGTCAATTTTGGATCGTCGTCTTTCACGCCTATACGACAGCCATTTCGTCAGGACTACTGCTGTTCTACCTCACTTGCATCTGACGAAGCTCTCCATCATGGCCGTCATCGGGCTATTGGCATCGTTTTCTCCGGGGATCATTGGACTTACACCGATTACAGGCCTTCACCGCTTCGATGGGAAAGCAGATGCAAAAGGTAAGTCTTCTGCGGCAGAGTCCCAACATGCCTGTCGTCTATTTGCTGGACATGCATGACACAGGTCAGAAACCAGAGATATACTGAAGTTGTGACCAACCTATTGGATCTTGGTTGCATGCAAATTCGACCCTCGAAGTGACTTGAGGCGGTGAATGATGTGAGAGGCTGATATGTACAAGGGCCTCGCGCGATTGATTGGAAGCCTCACCCATCTCCCGGGGCATTCGGCAGCATGGTAATTTGATCGCGAAATCTCGCTTACGACGGTGTCTAAGAGAGATAGATCCTCCCCAGATCGTTCCTGAGATACCAGAGGTCTCCTCAGTTCTTTTCGGAATTCATATTGTCCAAGCTGCATTTGTGGTTACACCATCATCACGATTTGGAATTGGTTTACAGGGGTTTACCAGCTCGACATGGGACTTGACGCGGTGCCTAGGGAAATTTTCTCTCGCATCATCGACACCGTATTAAGCAGCAGCAATACAAGATGGGGCGAAGGTCTTGGGCTTCGCCGCGTCAATCGTAAGTGCTCTCCGGGCATCATCTTCCGGTTACACAATGCATACGCAGTTAACCTGCCCCAGGGTTGTGGGACCACGAGATTCACGCAGCTTATTTCGACCGAACGACTGTAAACAAGGAGTTGGATTGGCACCATTACAATCCAGGAGTTGTTCACCTGTACCGATACGTACTTGGACGGATTTCTTCTCAGCGCGAACAGAACCAGTTCTACACAAACATTCGAGCCACAGTCGACCTGCTGAGCTCTATCAACCTCTCATGGCAGGAAGATGCCCAGACCAAGATATTTGCAGCCATTCGGTGTAAGATTCCTGCTGAAGCATTCGTATGCCATTCTGATGTGGAGGTTCTCGTCGTATTCGGTTTTCTCGGCCTTCTTCGAGAGCCAAAGCTGATGTATTTGGATCGTTTGGAACGTTACAGCATTCAAATGGAGCCCTGGAGCTGGGCAATGGTGACTGTCATCCTACTCAACGACGTACAGTTGGTCAAAGTGTTATTGGAGGGCAAACCTGAAAGAAACGCTCACAAAAATGAACTTCTTTCCGAGCCACTGCGAGTAGCGGTTACTAGCAAGAACTACGATCTTGTCACTTTATTCCTTGAAAATGGCGCACATCTGGGATGCCCACCATATTATGCCCTGTCACGCATCGGATGCAGAACGACCCTTCAATATGCTTGTGTCGCTGGAGATGTCAAGATGGTCGAGATTTTGCGAGGGCCGGAGTACACAATCCAGACGGACTGCTTGACACTCGACGGCGCGATGGACTTTACGGCCGTAGCGATCAAAAATCATCGGGACCGAGAAGCTTCCTATGTTCGAATCATGAAATGTCTCGTGCAGACATCAGACCCTGAACAACAGAAAGGGCTACGAGAGTACGCCATGTACCTGGGGATCACACACGAGCTTGAATCTATCGTCTTGATGATCCTCGGACTCGGGCACGACGTTGATGGCCACGAAGGCCACTCCCCTCTGAAGCAAGCAGCCTCTGTGGGAAACCTTGAGATTGTCGAAATTTTACTTGACCATGGGGCCACAACAAGTTCGGACCATAAACGGGATGCGATATGGTCTGCTTGCATGTTTGAGCAGCCAGGTGTGCTGGAAGTGTTATTCAAGAGAGCCATTACAGTTCCTGAGTATGGTCAGTCTCCCTTAGCGAGCCACCTTCTCTCCCTTGTCCGAGATGGGCCACGTGGTCAGGTGTGGTGTCACAGGTTTTGTCTCCAAGTCTGGAAAACCTGCTGCCATTACGGCTTGGACTTGACCATCGACAATTGTGGACAAAGGGCTTTAGCGCTCGCAACAGGCCCCTCATTCCGGCTGCTCAGAGAATTTCTGACCTCCTCTCTGCAATCTTTGCAATCCTCAGATTCCGTGATGGCTGATGGGTCTGGCGCGTCTATGCGAGCCACGACAAAAACTTCCAATACCGAAACGATATCATGATACCTCAAAAAAGCCGGACGACTTGACTCATAGCGTGGTGACAGCCAACAAATCATGGTGAATAAGAGGTTGTTCATCCGGCGAAATGCTACAGAGGGCAGCTTTTCTGGCGTACTTCTTTGGTGACTTCGAGTGAGTGGGTTGTGTTTACTGTTTTTCTCCCGTCCAAGTGGTCAGGCAGCTTGTTTCAGAGAGCAGCATGGAATACTTCTGGGAGGCTGTCTGGTAAGCCATAACATGTGTCCTGTCAAGCACAGCTCGTGGTAAGGCCCTGCGAGTGCAATGGAGACCGTGATTCGCAACCCAGTTATACTGGATATGTATTCCATAGTCTGTTGCTCATACAAGCAAAGGCTTCAATCAGCTAAATCCTTCGAAGAAGGACTTGTACTTTTAGAATAGGTCAGGCTGTGTGGTAGAGGACGCAAGGCTGAGTTTTAGCGGTGGCGCGGCCCGCAGATCACGCCCGATTTGCCGGGCAAAAGTCAGGTATGCCGACCAGAATTTTTTTGGCTGCGGGCACGTCTTGGAGAGAGTCTACGGCTAGATTTCCAGACCACACTCATTGTTCCTGCACTGGACGAAAGACCAGTTCCGGACATGGAGACCCTCGTCAAGAATGGCGATGGCCAATTGACGATCCACAATCTTCCACCTCCAGCGAAGACGAAGCGAGCACCGACAGGCACCTTGACCGCCGAAAACAGAGAAAATCAAGTACGCCTCGCCGAAGCACGCAAGAAATATGGACGAGGCCGACCAGTGCGCCTGAACGAAGTCAAAGATAAAAAGCTGCGCGCAAATCTCCAACGCATCGAGAACAAATACCGTACCGCAGTCTTGAACGCAAAGGATGCCGAGATTCTCTACGAAAACCAGGAAGGATTTCTGCAGCCCGAATCCGAACTCGAAAAGACATACAAAGTCCGGCAAGATGATATTCTGGACGCAGTCGGTGTCCAGCAGGCGAACAAGTCGGTCGATTTCAAACTCGACCTGGGACCTTATGTGTCGGACTACACACGAAATGGACGTAGTCTGCTGCTTGCCGGGCGTAAAGGGCACATCGCGACCTGCGAATGGCGAGATGGAAAGCCAGGTTGCGAAATGCATTTGAACGAGACGGTACGGGACGCCAAATGGCTACACAACGACCAGTATTTTGCCGTGGCGCAGAAGAAATACACATACATCTACGACCATGCTGGAGTAGAAATTCACTGCTTGAAAAAGTACGTCGAGACCACACACCTCGAGTTCCTGCCCTACCATTTCCTCCTCGCCGGCATCGAAAACAGTGGATATCTGCGTTACACAGACACATCGACTGGCCAGATTGTTGCGGAACACCCAACGAGAAAAGGTGCGCCCACGGCACTTGCTCAGAATCCATACAATGCGATATTGCACGTTGGGCACCAGAACGGCACGGTGTCCTTGTGGTCGCCGAACTCGACGACACCGCTGGTCAAAATGCAGTCCAATGCAGGTCCCGTGCGGTCAATTGCGATAGACCGGTCAGGCCACTACATGCTCTGCGGCGGACAAGACCTCCGCCTGAAACTCTGGGACTTACGAGCGATGAAAGAACTTCACACGTACAAGACACGCCAACCAGCGTCGTCGATCGACATATCGGACCGCGGACTGGCGGCGATCGGCAATGGGACTGGCGTGACGATATGGAAGGATCTATTCACGGGCTTGACGTCTTCTGATCCCTCGAAAGTGCGCTCGCCGTATCTGAACTGGGGCAACGACGGTTTGAGAGTTGAGCGAGTACAATTCTGCCCGTTCGAGGACGTCCTCGGAATCTCGCACGCCCAGGGCTTCAGCAGTATCATTGTTCCCGGCGCAGGCGAGGCCAACTACGATGCGCTGGAGGTCAATCCTTACGAGACACGCAAGCAACGCCAGGAGACTGAGGTCAAGAGCCTGCTTACCAAATTGCAGCCGGAGACGATTGCCTTGGATCCGAGTTTCATTGGGACGTTGGATGCGCGGAGCGCGGAGCAGCGAAGACGGGAGAAGGATTTGGATGCTCCGCCTCTGGATCCATTGTCTAAGTTAAAGGATCGGAATCGGATGAGGGGGAAGAATAGTGCGCTTAGACGGCATTTGAGGAAGAAGGGTGGGAAGAATATCATTGATGAGAAGAGGTTGAGGCTGGAAGAGATGAAGAAGGAGAGGGCGCAGAGGGTGGATGAGAGGGTGAAGAAGGATAAGGTTGAGTTGGGGCCTGCGTTGGCCAGGTTTGCAAGGAGAGGGTCGAGGGTGACTGGCCCGTACAGGCAGACAAGTCTTCTCTCTGCATGATGTTGATGGTTCTGGTGGTATACGTCTTAGGATACCATCCGGTCTTGCGGTATAGAGCCTCGGAGTGGTCGCATGACAGTATAAGGTAACTGGAAGAACAGCCAAGTTGTGATGTTATATGTTTCTTTTCATTTTATTGACACTTTGCTTTTTCCTATCTCACGACGACATCACTTTCGCCGCGAGACAGGAGGCTGCTCACCACTTCCTCTCTGCGCACCAGCCGCCCACCGCTTCCTACTCTCCGCATATCCCGGCGTACTCTTCCATGCGGAGATAATCATACCGACCGTCTCCCTCACACCAACACCATGCTTGATCACGGCACGTACCACAGGCCCTCCCTCGCGGATCTTGTTCGCCTCGCGCTCCATCAAGTCGACGTCCGCGCCCACCGCGTCCGACAGATCACACTTATTTATCAGGAGTAGGTCGCTGCCCGTTATACCTGGTCCGCCTTTTCTAGGGACTTTGTCCCCGCCCGCAACGTCAATCACGTAGATGATGAAGTCCGCAAGTTCGCGCGAGTAATTCGCCGCGAGGTTGTCGCCGCCGGACTCAATCAAGAGTATGTCTGTGCCGAATTTGGCGTGCAGTCCCTGTAAGGCGAGGAGATTGGCGGAGATATCTTCGCGCACCGCGGCGTGCGGGCACCCGCCTGTCTCGATGGCGACGATACGCTCGGGTGTCAGGGCGCCGTGTTTCGTAAGGAACTCGGCGTCTTCGCGGGTGAAGATGTCGTTGGTCACGGCGGCGATGTTGTACTCTTTGCGCAGGGCTAGGCAGAGTTCTAGCATTAGTGCTGTCTTGCCTGAGCCGACGGGACCGCCAATGCCGATTGTAAAGGCGCGGTCGCTGAAGTCTCTGCCCTCGACGAGTGGCATTTCGCGGTGGAGGTAGGAGCCTGGGCCATCGAGGATTT
The DNA here is from genome assembly GCF_022695815.1 of Exophiala viscosa. Taxonomy (NCBI): domain Eukaryota; kingdom Fungi; phylum Ascomycota; class Eurotiomycetes; order Chaetothyriales; family Herpotrichiellaceae; genus Exophiala; species Exophiala viscosa. The sequence goes on along the minus strand of NW_026944355.1, from coordinate 507,030 downwards.
CGTGGGAGTGCCCATGCGGAGCGCCGTTCCCGTTTTCGTGGGAGTGTGAGGGCACGCCGTCGTGGGAGTGTGCGGCCATGATGGCTGAGGCTGGTGGAGGGTGCTCAAGGAGGCGACAGGGATGTAGGCAAGTGCAGTGTTGTTTTATAGGTATGCGGCTTCTCGCCCTGAACGTCTTTCTGTCTTTCGGTCAACCGGACGTGAAGGGAAAGCTTCGCTCGTGCCTTGTGGCCTTGTACCAGCTTCGAATGCTTGAACGATGTCTCTGGATTCAAGGCTGAAGTATCGGGAGGGTATGTACCACACTGTTGTGTTCGGCTTCATGGGATTGCGGGAAGCACTTGATCAAAAAAACTTACTTGTAGCTATTGTGTATCTCGTAGATGCGGGACAATGTCTGTCTAAACAAATGCCCCGCATCGACATCAAAGCCTAATTGCTGTCAATCGGCCGGCTGCAGGGTCCTTAGATGGGACACCGGACCGCCTGTCACTTATAAAGAGACTTTTAGACCATGGAGTATTTGTGATGGAAAGAGGGAGTGTTGGTCTTATATATCTTGACAGCATATGAACAAAGCTCACTGTTTGGAAGCTGCCTCAGAATGACTATCATACATATCGTCTTGTTCAAACTCAAGTCTTCGCTAAGCGATGCGGAGAAGAAAGAGGTATGTCACACTTCCATAGATGCTATACAAGTCATTGAATGCAAACAGGTCTGTGATGACATGTTGTCTCTGAAGGAAACGTGCCTGCATCCGTCAACGAACAAGCCATACATCATCACTTCATCTGGCGGCGTCGATAACAGTCCAGAAGGCGCTCAGGTTTGCGATCGCTGGCCATGCCTCAAACAGTGGTACTGACACGGGGCAGGGCGGGTTCACGCATGGCTTTGTGGTCGAATTCGCATCCCTCAAGGACCGCGACTACTATCTCTCCGACGATCCCAGCCATCTCGCTTTTGGGAAGAAGAATAGTCATAGATGGGATGATGTGAGGGTGATTGACTACGAGAAAGGCGTCTACTAGGTCGAGCACCGAAGAGCCTGCAGATCCCTGATGTTATCGAACGTTGGAATGCTTAATTTGATATAATGTTCGGGTAAACACCCTCGAGACCATCTTCTGCCAAACGCTGGAAATGCATCACGCTGGTCATGTCTTCATGAAACGCTGAACGACTCGCCACAACCGCATTGCTCCGTAATGTTGGGATTCTTGAAGACAAATCTGGCGCTGAGTTTGTCTTCCTGCCAATCCATTTCACTTCCAATAATGCTGAACAATGCTTTGCTGTCGATCAGGACCTTGACTCCCTCTTGCTCAACGACTTCGTCGAAGGGGGCCGGTTTGTCCACATACTCCAAATGATACGCGAGACCAGAGCAACCTCTGTTCTTAACGCCAACTCTGATCAACTTCGGGTTGGGCTGGTCCAGGAGGTTGCGCAAATGAATCAACGCATCCGGGGAGATTTTCATCGCGGCCTTTCGCGGCCTCAGTTTGCTCCGCCTGGGTTTGGCGGACTTGGTCTCTTCTGTCTTCGGCGGCGGCGGCGGGGCCACTGGCTTGGATTGTTGCGCCTCTCGTTCGGGCACGCGTATGCTGGCAGTCTCCGAGGTGCTGTTCTGTTGAGTGGTGTTTTGTCTCAAGGAATTCGTGTCATTCAATCGAGGTCCGGGTCCTGCTATGGACGTATCTGGGACATTTGTGTTTCGTGGAGGTAACGGATAATCTGCAGGGAGACTATGCGGCTGGTATGAGGGAGCAGTATAGAGTTCTCGCTTCGACGATGCCCGTCGACCGATAGAGGAGGAGAACGTCCTCAGCGAGTGAGGACATGATCGCGCCGTCGAGGCTACCGCGAGTGCTCGGAAGAACGTGGCGGATGACGTCGTTGTTGGGATGAAATGCGTCGCAGCCATTGCGACTGGTGTTCTGGGACTGATGGACGTGCAGATTGAGAAAGGTGTTATAATGATAGTCTGTCGAGCATTTGGACCTTATCGGCAACTCGCGTGTGATGTCGAGAGTGTTCGTTCAATTGTAGGAGGATGGAGAGAAAAGAATAGAGCCGCAGGTGAATGAACTTCTCTCTCGCCGAGGTTTGTAAGCCGGGTTTGCACGTAGTAGCCAATCGGAATCGAGTTGATCATAAAGCCTTGTCCGAGACTTGCTGTCACCAGATAGACACTCCTCCCAAGCCTTTGTCTATCTTTCATATACAATCCGCGAAGATCTCTAGGTCTTGACGTCCTGTCGCACGCAATAAAGCATCCCTGAAGTGAATATGCTCGCTCGCCCTTCTGTGCAGACGGTGAGAAGAGCCAAGTCAAGTCCAACTGCAGCAAAAGCCACCTGCCAAGCATCCCGAGGGTTTGTTGTCGTACAATCAATTTCAGCTGTGAATTCTGGTCATCCATGCTCGTGCCATGCCCACAAGACTCCTTTCTCAGAGCGCCCAGGAGGAACCAGCATCGTTGACCATGACTTCTGACCCCGTCATCTCCTCCTCGACAACCCTCAGCTTCTGCATCTACCATGGAATCACCCCTGACTCAATTGTTGAGGCCAGATTCTTTTGAGCCAAAAATCGTCCAGCTCTATCTACATCTTTTTAATGTGCTTGCCAATGAAGATACTGATGAGGATGTGCCCTCAGAAGGGTTTTGGAGGGAGCTGTTCCTTCTCAAGCCGGATAAGCAACGGCTCTATGATATCCTCGCACCATTGACCGCTAACGACCTGCTTCATATGCATGTATGGTCAGCTCATTCCATTGGCTCTATGGTGACACTGCCTGACATGGTTTTAGACTCAAACCCAGGCATTCTTTAGGCGGGCAATCACGGAGAGCAGCTCAGGAAATTCTCCAAGAAGTGGCAACGCACTTGAGGTACGTTTCAGTCAGCCTCAGCACTTCAGGCCCAGAGTTGATTGTTGAAGAACTTGGCAGCTTTTCTATGCGCCATATTCACCAAGAAATATACCAACCCGAACACAGACGTGATTCAGGTACTCGCCGGGCTCGATGCAATTGATAAGTTGATGTCTGACCTGGTCCACTCACTGGAGTCAATCATCCGTCAAGCAACCGACAGTTCTCTACGAACTAAAGCGCTTGATGTCAGCCTTGCTCTCGTGGCAGGCGGCTTCCACACGAGTCTGGTGTCGTATTTCATGCACAGGGATCTGTTCTCCGCGCTCGTGAAGGTACATTATATACTTGGCTTATATGAATGACGCTGATTCTACTAGTACATTCATGACATGGACAAAGATCCTTCCCAAGGCCTCAAGGCGTTTGTTCTTATCGGGGTCTTGTCCAGTTACAACAAGTTTGAATCGCAAAACGTGTATCAGAATCGACTGGAGGATTTTGTCAACGTTGATACAATTCGCTTGCTGGTGCAGAATTTTGCCAGTGCCTCTGCACGACTTCGCGACCAGTATGTGGCCGTACAGGATGATTTACCGACGGCATGGAGTCTGAATTCAACACTTTCGATGGTTGGCCTGCGTGCACTATCAGCAGACGCGAAGAAACCCGTCCCTCCCACCGAAGAGGAAGCCAAGGCGTTGTTCGCCACCACTCCCAACCAGGATGCAGCTTGCATTTTATCTTTGTATTCTTTCGTTCAAGCGAATAAGATATTTGCGGCGAACCTTGTCAATCTACCAGCCGACGAAGATCGAGAACCACCCTTCGCAACCTTCCTGTCCTCAACGTCTTATATCTCTCATCATGCCTATCGGGGGCCTCGCCAGTCGACATATGCGGTGCTGAGTCTCTTAGCCATTCGCATTATGGTGGAAGATCCTATCCTGGTAAAGAAAATTTCGTCATCGGACGCCAAGGCAGTGGTTCGGTTGTGCCATCAAAGGCCTCCCCATCTACCTTTTGTCACAAATGCCAGAGTTCCAGCGATCGCAATTTTGGACATCTGTACGGACACCCTCAGTCACAATCTTCGTAAAAAACTCGACGTCCAACTATACGGTCTTGCTTTGGGAATTATACTACGTATAGTGACACATCTTGAGCAGACAAAGACTCGATTACAGCATCACTGGGCCTATATATGGGGCTCGTTGATCTCATTGATGCGCTTCCTGGCCCAGTACTCGAGCGATCTTGGATATCTCAGGAACATTCGGGAAGACTTGTGTTCCACGTTGGCCAATCTCGCAGCTTTTTGTCTGTCCAAGGGAGACGGATTTCTGCCGGATCCAGCCAGTTTTGACGACCTCTTCTACAAGCTGATTGAAGCGAATGATATTTTAGCGAAATTCAAGCAAGCGTATTGTGATCTCGGGTCACCATCCAGCACGTTGAACAGATCGGTGGAAGCGTTGATCAGTGTTTCGTCGCACTATCACAGTCTGTTAAAGGCACAGCACGGGAGGAAGACGCATCAATCCCCGGCTGCAATCCAGAAAGTGATCAAGGAAGGCTATGAGACACTCAATCTCGAACCTGATGAGAGGCTTGGTCAATGGGAGAGGTGGAGGGAGAATAACTGGAAACCAGAGCTCAAGAAAATGATCCGGGTCGCTGTTGAGGATGCTCGAATACTGTCCCTGACCTGAGTAAGGAGGACAGTGAAGCCATCGACTGGGTAACGCATGCATCAAGAGTGGATTGAGGGTCAGTGCCGCTTGACAGCGAGGAGCCCCAGTGATCGCATGTGACACCGGCATCTGGAGTGCTACGTCTCGATGCCGAACGAGCATCGGGCCGCGGGTTCCACGGGATTCGTGACAGCAAAGCTGTATGGGTCGTCGCCACCTCGCCGGGAGGGCATCGCGCAGTCATTGCACAAAAGCACAACTCCTGCTTGACATGAAGAATGCGAAGCCGAGGGTTCCGCCGACGCAACTCGACACAGAAAAGCTGGTCGGAGAACACGGCGCCGAGAGTGTGGCCGATGAGCATATATAGACAAACTACCAAGTCCTCATTAGGACCAACTTCAACCACGTGATTAGGCGACTCTAGCGCCGGACGTCGCGACAACAGAGTTCACCACCCGCCCGCTAGAAAAGATTTCCAGCGTCGGACACCGTAAAGGCTCCTGAAGTCCTCGGGCAAAGAAGGGGCCCTTTGGCGCGACGATAATTGTACAACCGTACTCACTAGACGGAGTTGCTCCCACGGATGCAGGAACAGAATGTTTACGTCTTTGATACGGGAGCGCAGTCAGCAATTACTTTTGTGCCGCAATTGACGAGATCCTTCCTGGTTAGCAGTCTGTCTGATCACAGCACCCATATCATGGAAGGGCCAGGCATGTTTTTCAATGACCAGACCACTGCAAAGTATCGTCACCGCTAACATCAGCTTTATTAATAATTGCGAGTCTTGACTAGCGGTCAAAGTTCAAGACCAGCTCTATCGCCGTGGCTATGCCCCTCGTCCTGTATCCGTGGGCGAAAAGGGGGCCGATACCACGAAAAAGTTCCAGGGGGAGGGGCACGATTGTGGGCTTTTGGGTCCAGTCGATCGACCGCCCACTAAGTTTAAGGCCCTGCGGCTGATTAGGTACGGGGAGTGTCAATAAATAGAACTGCTATAAAATGTGTCCTCAAGTGTCAACTCCCTGCAAGACGACGCACACACAGCTGCATCTGCATATACAAAACTCCTCGCTTCTTTTCCGGCCAGACATAAGACGATCCTTATCTCTTTTCGTTCCCGAAATTGTATATATCCTTCGTGGTCCTGCACAAATATTCACACTGACCCTTTCTCCGCACAGCACACACACACCGCTCCCACATAAACAATGGCTTCCCACTCGACCAGAGTCGCCAACGGCAGTGCCGGCGGCGCCTCATCTCCTTCATACCTCCTCAATGGCAAGGTCGCTCTCGTGACCGGATCAGGTACGTCGACAGTCTGTGTCTGGCTCGGGGGATTCAGGTTTACCCCTGAACCGACCCCGGGCATGTCATCTTCACCGCAACTTGGGTACTAACTGGTGCACAGGACGAGGCATGGGCCGTGAGACCGCCTTGGAACTCGCCCGCCGTGGCGCCGACGTTGTCGTCAACTACGCCAACTCCTCGAAAGCCGCAGACGAACTCGTCGCCGAGATCAAGGCGCTCGGCCGGGACTCGATCGCAGTCAAGGCCAACGTTTCGGACGTATCACAGATCATCGAGATGTTCGCCGAGGCCAAGAAGCACTTTGGCAAGCTCGACATCGTGGTGTCAAACAGCGGTGTTGTGACATTCGGACATCTCAAGGACGTGACCGAGGAGGAATACGACCGTGTCTTTGCTATCAACACCCGTGGCCAGTTCTTCGTGGCTCGCGAGGCGTACAAGAACCTCGAGGTCGGCGGACGTATTGTCCTCATGGGCTCCATCACCGGCCAGGCCAAGGGCGTGCCCAAGCACACCGTCTACTCTGGATCTAAGGGCGCCATCGAGACGTTTGTGCGCTGCATGGCCATCGACTGCGGTGACAAGAAGATCACTGTCAACGCTGTCGCCCCCGGTGGTATCAAGACGGATATGTACCACGCTGTGTGCAAGGAGTATATCCCCAACGGCGAGAACTTGACCAATGAGCAGGTCGATGAGTATGCGGCTACTTGGTCGCCTATGAACCGTGTCGGTCAGCCTATTGACGTTGCCCGTGTCACTGCTTTCCTGGCTAGCCAGGACGGTGAGTGGGTCAATGGCAAGGTCATTGGTATTGACGGTGCTGCTTGCGTAAGTCTTCCCAGCTTTCCAATCGTGTGTCGCTGCAAATGCTGACCGTTGTTCGTGCAGATGTAAATTCACTCTCACCTTTACCTCCCTAGCATGCGAACCGAATCTCAAACTTCCAAAGACATCTTAGAAAGCGGTGATGCAAGAACCGGAAAGAGCGGGAAAGTTGGAATATGGGAAACCATACTAGCCATCTATGCATACTCTTTGGATTCATGGCTGGGGTGCTTTGAGAGATCTTCTACCAAAAAAGCGCATATGGAGTTTGCATACCTATCTTTGGAGCGATTGCAAAGGGGATTTTTCTTTTGGCTTCAGGTTGCAAGTAGACTTTTTACAGCGCTCAGAGTGAATATTATCCTTGTTAGCCAGTGTGTTTCTGTGTCTACCTCCCCACCGCTTTCGCGACCAGTTTGTCGTCCAGAGCATATGGCTCGCCGTCTTCGCCAAAGACGACATCTTCGGCCAGATACACGAGAATGCCTCTGCTGCGCCGCTCGGCATCTTGCAGCCGGTACAAGATGCGCCCAAACGCATCGGATCTGTGTGACGAGTGCAGTAGTAGATTGTTCTCCGATGCCCAGTCTTCGACCAGAGACTTGAATGTGATTTCTTCCATGTCTGCTGCTGCGGCGCCAGAAGGTGCAGCCGAGGGAATCTTTGCAGCGGTGGGAGGTAGAGCTTTGGGCCGACGCGATCCGAGGAGTGGCTTCCACATTGGCCAACTGTCTGCATCGACTTTGGCCTTTACTAACGACTTGAGCTCGACGAAGTGTTCGAGGTCAAGGTCTTCGGAGGACAGCAAGGTCCACCAGTCGAAAAGCCAGGTGTGCATGTCTGGCGCGGATTTCTTGGACTTTCGCGACCCATTACTGAGTCCCAGTGTGGTGGACTCGATGGTCTTAGGAAAGCGTTTCACCGCCTCGATCAGACGTGGTAGTATGGTTTCGTGGAGGATTTTATAGATAAGCCAAGGGGCCAGGACGGGTGACCATGATGTGATGACAGAGTACGCCGGGTCGGGATCGTAAACATCCCACTCTTTTGCAAGGGCAGTCCGGATACGCGGATACCAGTGCAGAAGGAGAAGAGATTCAAAGTAAGTGGTTCGTTTTCTGTGGCGTGAAGTGATGGATTTCTCGATCTCCAGAAGCTGATCAATCGATTGGAATGACTCGACCAGGTGTTTTGGTTCGGTGAGAGGCTCCCATTCGACCATTTCCCGTCGAAACGGTGTCTCGAGGCATGAGGCTGTGAGTTCTGGGAGTGATAAATCGGAGATGTAGCTGGTATATCTGGTCTGAACATCTTGGAGGCGTGATATAGAGGCATTCCACTCTCTTGACTCATTCGAGTCGTCTACCGCAACTCTTTCGAATGCTGATATGATTCCGTTATAGCGTTGAATTTCTTCCTCGTGGAGCAACAATGCAGCGCCTAGTTGGGTGTCTTCGAGTTCCAGATGTGTCTCTTGCTCTTTCGTGGAATCCCACGCATCTGCAAATGCTTGCAGTTGTAGTTTTATCCGAGACGTCGCCTTCGCGGTCTCTAGACCCGGTGATGACTCTCGGGTCGGGGTTGAAAATCCTGAGAATGAGGTCACCGTCTTCGTCTCTGAACCTGTCGCATCGACTATGATCTGTTTCATAGCCTCCGGAACATGCAGACCCCTCGACTCGATTGCCGAGACCGCATATTTCGCTTTTGGAGGGGCCTTGATCCGTGGTGTACTCGTGCCAGGTGTAGATCCCTTTGATGACGGCTTATCCTTCCCTGGCTCTCTTCTGCGAGGTGGCTCGGCTGTTCCGCTGCCTTGCCCAAGACCAGCGCGACTTGACAGCACCTTTGCCTGGATTGGTGCTGTGATGCCCTGGCCCGCTTTTCCCAGACCTTGACCTGCGACGTAGCCCTGCTTGGCCATCATTCGGGCAGCGAAAGAATTCTTTTGTATTCTGCCACCAGCCCCAAATGCCGACGGTCCTGCGCCGCCTTTCTCCGGCTCCGGTCGAGGCGACATGTCTGATTCAGGTGTCACAGGTTCTGGTTCATCTTTTGCCTCATATTCGCCGATATTGAAGGAGCTGCGGAAGCCACCCATCCCCGTTCCCATTCCCATGCCCATGCCCAAACCCATGGTAGGTCTTTCGTCGTCTACGTCCTCTTCATCTTCATCTTTTGCCTCCTCGTCCCCGGTAGATTTTACGAACCCGAGCCCACGGCCCCTCAGCGTCTTTGTTGTCGTTTTCCTCCGCTTATTTGGGCGCTCATTGTCTGTATCCTCGTCGTCGTAGTCTCGAAGAGTAAAGGGCTGATCGTCTTCCGAGGAGTCACTCATTTTGTGGCTTGGAGTTTGCCGGGGGATTTGATCACTGTGAAGCCAAGTATGCACCGAGTTTGGCACTCACGTACACAGTAGATGCTCGAGAGAAGGCAGAATCATCAGCGGCGCGTTTGGCGCATGTGGCACATGTGCGTGAAGATTTGAGACTCGTAAAGAGGCAAGCCTGGGTCGACAACCGCGATGACCGATGGCTCAATACAAGATGAGTACCAACTCAATGCAATCCCCACGCTGCACACCGCACCGAACACTGTCCCAAGAGTGTTTGTCTTGTGGGTTTCGGTCTGTTCAATTTGATTCTCGCTGCAGCCTCGTGAAAAAGAAGTTGTGCCGAGATTCTGCCAGTTTAGGGCTTTGGGCCGATCCCTCAAGCGCCTAAAAGGGTGACGTAAAGGCAGGTCCATCTTCAATGCAAGCGAGGTCGCGATCTCGATATACATCGGAGCTGCGGATGTATCGCTTCTATCTTTCTTCTTTCCCCAAGTCCCTACCCTCTCTGCTACTTGATTGTAAAACCTTGTAGTTCCAGCTTCACAAACTCGCCATGGCTTCCATGCTTCGATCAGTCACTCGTCCCACAGCACTTCGAGCTGTTGCGACCACTCAACCTCTGCGATCTCTCACAACAGCCAACAAGACCTTTGTCCGAAACAAAGCAACTCTCCCTGATCTTTCCTGTAGGTACCGGATTGAAAATCTCTTAGCGGGAGAACGCTGACCAACGTTGCAAGACGACTATGGTGCTCTTGAGCCTGCCATCTCTGGCAAAATCATGGAGCTTCATCACAGCAAACATCACCAAACCTACGTAAACTCCTACAATGATGCCGCCGATAAGTACGCGGCCGCCGAAGCCAACGACGATATCGCTGCGAAAATTGCTCTACAGCCCTTGGTCAACTTCCACGGTGGTGGTCACGTCAACCACACTCTCTTCTGGGAGAACTTGGCTCCCAAGAACTCTGGAGGTGGTGAGCCTCCCTCTGGAGATCTGGCCAAGGCCATTGACAGCACATATGGAGGTTTGGAAGACTTTAAGAAGAAGTTCAACACTGCTCTGGCAGGAATCCAGGGCAGCGGTTGGGCCTGGTTGGTCAAGGACACTCAGACAGGAAACATCTCCATCCAGACATTTGCCAACCAGGACCCTGTGGTCGGTCGATACAAGCCCCTGCTGGGTGTTGATGCATGGGAGCATGCCGTAAGTGGAATTCGTCTTTCAGACCCTGTCATGTGCTGACACACGGCTAGTATTATCTTCAATACCAGAATCGAAAGGCCGAGTACTTCAGCGCCATTTGGGACGTGATCAACTGGAAGGCTGCTGAAAAGAGGTTCTGAGCGCTTTCACAAAATAACGATTGAACATCACTACATACCCTTGCTCTCCGCTGAGCATCTAATCAATCTACAGACCTTGCAGAGTTGACCAAAATCCACGATCTCTTCTGACCGAATTTCATTCCCTTTATCTATTGATCTTATTCATCTCCTGTTCAGCTCCTGCCCGTCTTGTACCCTCGATCAGATCCCCTACGAATTTGTTGTCGACCGCTTCCTCCGCGTAAGCCAGAGAATCAGGGTACGGTCGCCACACCAGCCAATCTTCCACACGAACCTCCCCCTCAGGTTGCGTCTGGAGAAGGCCTACACTAACATCTATTGTGTCAAGGCCGTGCTTCTTGTAGAAAACTGTTGCGCCGCACCTCACGCAGAAGTATCGACTCAGATCAACGGACGTCTGATACTGGCCGAGCCTTGACTTGTCGGCAAGAAAGTCATTCAAACTACTGCCATCAATTCGAACCAGACGCATTAGGCACGGTGGTCCAGGCAGTAATCTCGAAGCCAGTGACAGTCCGACACGAAGTGCAGGCGTCCATATTTGCTTCGAATCCTGCGGTGCTGCTATTGGACAACTGCTCAGGCTTGGCCAACGAGAACGCAACCTTGTGGCAATGACACCGAGCATTGAGTCGCTCCTGCCGAGATACCGGCAAGATGGTACGTCCTGCTTCCATCAACTTCGTGACTGCTTCGTCGCTGACCACTTTACTTTCTCGGCCATTCCAAAACCTGCTCATATCGGCCAGTTCTCCTTTATTGATCCAGCCCACAGCTCCTCCGTCAGCCTTGACATCTTCAACCCAGAGCTGTACACGATCTAGTTTTCCCTGAAGTCCATCTTCGTCCTCGAAATGGAGCAGTCCTGTCGCAACTTCCCATTCGTGATGCTCGCCGGCTTTATCAATGTTGATGACACTGGCGCCGCATTGTTTGCAGAACCATCTCTCACATTTCGACGATGAATTATATCTGATTAGGTTTCCGCTTTCCCAGATTTTGGTCGATATAGGTGTCGGAATGACTGCCCATGTGGTAAACAGCTGACCTGTCGTATGGCGGCATGAGTTGCAGTGGCACAAGGCAGATTTTAATGGGAACGACGACGATGGAAGCGAGAGAGAAAACGAGGTAAGTTTGCAGTGACAGTGTATCTCAACAACATAATTCTCGGTCGTCGGTTCTTCTGCCATTTTGCAATTCTGCGAGAAATTTCTTATTCGCTGTCACAAGGAATGTCTTTCTAGCTTAGCTGATACTGCTCTGCTGCTGGAATTGTAACTTCCTGGGGGCCGCCACTGCCTCGGTTTGGTGACATGAAGGGCGTACAGAAGCAGGAACCAGATGATTGGTCACGACCGAACAGTGTTCTACACGAGGACCTGGTGGCCGTTCAACTCCGCACTACCGGGGTAACTTCAGCGGCGGAACTTGACGACATGAAGGCATCCAGATTGTGACCTTACATTCCAGATGGTACAAAGGTTGCCCTTAACTCTATTTCAGCGACCTCGGACTCTATAAACTCGGGCTAATAACAACATAAAGCTGTCGACATGGTGAACGTGGAACATCGTTCCCTCTCCTCAAGCACCATCGGCGACCAGTCCGACAGTCCAAGTGATCCTGATCTCCAGTGTCGCTCAGTGAGCTTGCAAGCCATGCTCCTCCACCATGGTCCAGTAGGCCTTCGCGGTCGCCTTGCGAGTCTTCTTCCCGATGAGGATGAACAAGAAGCAAAGACCCCAGAAAAACATGCCGATGAAACCAATGGCGATATATGTGTTCTGCACACCATCGGCCGTTATCCAAGGAGTCACGGCAAAACCAAACCCGAAACCCATCGTGTTACGAATGCAGATCATGGTAACGAGGCCATCGCCAGAGACTTCTTTGTACGAGTCGATGATGTAGTTGATGGCGATTGCACTTCCAATGGGGAATGTGCCGACGATAAACGCCAGACCGAAAGCAATGCCCACCCATGACACGCCTTGTTTGGCTCCGACACCGAACAGGATGCAACCGGCAGGGTGCAGTACGAAGGGGACCACTGCCATCCAAAGTCGGTACTCTGGCTCGAAAATGCCACCCTTGCGTCGGGACATCCACACAGCGAATTTATTAGCAGCAACACCAGCGAACAAACATCCGATAGTGCAACCGATGAACTGTGGCGATTGAGTCAGCACCGGATTTTATCAGGCAGGAAATTGACACAAGCCGGAGGGACTTACGGGAGCAAGGAACATGAGACCGATCGCGTCGGTTGACATGTTGTATGGTTCAGCGGCCAGGACCAAAGCAATTGTGTCAACGACAACGTTGAACCAGGAGAGCACCGATCCGACAAGAATTCCGGCGAAGGTGATAACAGGGAAGCGTAGCAAGGCGAAGGGCATCCACATGTGGCGCAAGTAGTTATTGGGCTGGCCGGGGCGACGAGCACCCCAGAACTTGAGTTTCTGCGCAAAGGATTTCTTGGTACTGGTCATGCCAACTTCAGTCTGAGGAGATTGCGAGGTGACCGTTTGCTTCTCGGTTGTGGTTCCGGTAAATCCCTCATCCGAGGCGCTTTCTTCGACGACGTCCAAAGCTTCCTCCTGGATTGGGGGGCGATAAAACATGGTCTCCTCCAGAAAGAAGAACATGATCAACGTACAGCCAGCTGAGATGATGGCCGCAACCCACTGGATCCATTTCCAGCTGTGAAAGTGTCAGTTTGGAAAACTACAAACAAGCAGGGCAGCTAGAAGCTATGTGAACATACCCTAAATACTGAGCGATGTACCCGGCTGGCACCTGTGATCCGGTCAGCACGTCAGACAGCGACTGCATCAGAGACATCACTTACGGCTCCAAGGAAGGGGATGCCAAAAAGAATCCAGCAGTACATCCCGATCCAAAAGCCTCGGTCGTGGGCAAAGAAGACATCAGACATGCAGACCTCAATCATTGTTTCGATAGGTCCGTACATGAACCCGATGATGATTCGATTGGCGTACCATTCGCCGGTGGACGTGACATACGAGGTCCAAACGGAACAGGCGATCATACCCAACGCGCCAGCAAGGAGACATGGTCGCCGTCCAAACGTCAAACCCATTGGTTGCCACAGAAGCCAGTTGCTCCAGCCGAAGAAAAAGTACTGCACACTGATGCCCTGGTTGAGTGTTGAGATAGGGATGCCTGTTTCCGCTGACATATCCACCTCTGCAGCGGAGAGCAAAGTGGTCATGATGTCGGCCGAAAAGACGGCCAGTAGCAAAAGGCAGGCGCACAGGAGTTTGCGGCCTTTGGACCAGTTGAGCGGATCATCGTACTCGTTGGTTGGCTGAGGCAGGAGAACAATATCCTTTTGACCACCCTCATTATGCTTGACGTGGAGTGTTCCAGCTAAATCGACCTGAATTCGGAAGTCAGCCCAACTCCAAAGGCATGAAGTACTGGGTTATGGGGCTTACCAGATGGACTGTTCCTGGAATTACGTCGGTGTGCATGGTATGGTGCGCAGGCGCCATTGTGAAGTCTTGTCAAGAAGGACAGCACTCTTCAGGATTTGCAATTGAAGTACAACCTACGACCCCGGGCCTGAAGAGTCCACCGGTCATATATACATCAACCGCAAGTCGCTATGTCAATTACTTCACCATCAAGACACAGGCCAAGATTCCCGATACCAACTACCCCGTATCTAGGTGCGTTATCATTGCTCGGAAAGATTCCTGTTGGATCTCTCGTGTTGGTGTTATCGCGCTGGGGGCCCCCTCGCCCACTTTTCGAGAAAGGCAAGCTACCAAGAGGTCCCAACCTGCCTTGTGAGAACCCGCTGCCATTCACCCAGTCTATGTCGAGTAAATGGCCAATCAAATTAGGTGTCTGGCGGACAAGGCTTGCCCTGGGTTGGCTGCCTATCATATTACCCTATTCAGTATGGATCCGTCCTGCTGCCAATTCGCTAGCGTGGATATATTGCTGGATCCTATCAACTCCAACACCATTATCTTAGCGACTATCCATATCTATCCGACCCGCATCGAGAGCTGATATGGGACACGCGTAGCAAAGACCGAAGACGCGAGCTTTGTTTGTGGACATGAGGGGCACAGCTCAAGCTTAGGCAGCTCAGCAAGCTCGAGCTACAAGATGGAGGGGTTGAAAAGGCGCAGAAATGGCCGCGTTGCGAGGGAAAAATCGCTGGTCCTCTTTCAATCTCTTCTTGCAGTATTCCTTGAAGTATCACCACAATCGCAAATATGGCCACCGTCTACGTGAACGGCAATGTTTACACCGTCGACCCCAGCACTCCCACAGCCGAGGCTTTCCTTGTCAAGGAAGATGGCACATTCGGTGAGGTCGGCTCGAGCGCCGAATTGACCAAGCTCGCGGAAAAGACAGGTGCCAAAGTGGTTGACCTTAAAGGCGAGTTCGTCATGCCTGGTATGCACGACGCGCACATCCATATTCTGGCAGCAGCAGAGAAACATCTCTTCAACGCCAAACTTGGCCTGGAAGCAGGACCCGAAGAGATCGTCCACAAACTCACGGACTACAAGTCATCGTGCGGCCATCTCGAATCCGTCGGAAACTGGCTCATCGGCAACTTCTACCACTATGCGCACTTTCCCAACGGCAAGCCCGACCGCAAATTCCTCGACGATGCGTTCGGCGACCAACCGATTGTCATTCGCGAGTACACCACTCACTGCATCTTCGCCAACACGGCAGCCCTCAAGGCCGCACTTTATGAGGACAGCCCGGAGGACCCCTGGGACGGATGGTACGTCAGGCGGGATGACGGGACCATTACGGGTGAATTGGTCGAAGGCGCAGCCAAGAGGCTCTTCGCCGCGATTCCCAAGGGAAGTCCCGAGATGCATCTCGAGGCAATGGAATACGGAGTCAAGATGTTGAACAGGTTCGGCTTCACCGCGGCGCAAGAAGCCTCCGCCAACGCCATCTACCTCGAAGCCGCCAAGAAGCTCGACGACATGGGCAAGCTGACGATCAACCTCGACGCGCACGTCGTGTATTGGGGCGCAGCCTTCAGTCAAGAAGTTCCGGAGACGCTGATCCACAGCATCAACGCTGCGTACAAGTACGAGACCAAGCACTTCAACCCGAACTTTGTCAAGTTCTGGCTGGACGGTGTCCCGTGGGCACCGCATTTCACTCAGTGCTCACTCACCGAGGAGGGCAAGACCGACTTCAAGAAGATTTTGGTCCCGCCCAAGATCTTCGAGGAGGCCATCGAGCGTTTCGACAAGGAAGGCCGAACATGCAAAGTGCACGTCTGCGGCCAGGGTTCTGCACGTTACGCCCTCGACGTCTTCGAGGAGCTGCGCAAGCGCCGCCCCAACGGGCCCCGCCACGAGCTGGCTCACAACATGGACGTCCACCCAGGCGACTTCGACCGCTACAAGCCACTCCGAATCACCGCCGAGATGTCTCCTGCCATCTGGCACGAGCCTACGATGCAACCCGAGCAGAACCCCTTGTCGGTCTACCCGTTCACTCACCTGCGCAAGGCTGGCGCCCTCCTCACAATCGGTTCTGACTGGGTGTTCGCGCCCGAGACACCCAACATTTTCCCCGGTCTGCAGGCTCTCCAGGAGGGCCGTCCGGGCTGGGAATTGGAAAGAGATGATCTGATTCGTATCATTACAATTGACGGTGCAAAGGCTGTCGGCAGAGACCCCAAGGAGGGTACCATCACTCAGGGCAAGTTGGCCAACTTCATTATCTTGGACAGGGACTTGAGTACCGCGAAGGAGATCGGCACGACGATCGTGCTGAAGACTTTCTTCGAGGGTACCCAGGTGTATGACTACGAGAGTGATGAACTCAAGCACTTCCAGGGACGCCCTGGTTAGGCCCAGCAGCCTGGGTGGAAGATCGATAGACTTCTCAAATAGCTACACAATTAGTATGAACCTAGTAAGAATGGCCATGCCCAGAAAAGTGTCACCTCGAACCGTTATTGGTAAGTCACCCACAGTCAGAAAGTAGGAGTTCGCAAAATGTCTACCAACGGCTAGTGATCCGCACGGTGCCTGATGGCCCGTCATATCTTGAACCAAACGGATGCGATTACGGGCGGTGCGAGGCCGTGTGCTCCACAGTTTCGCATTCGTATGTCCGCGCTTTATCACATGCAATTGCGAGCCTCTCAGGTTAAACGTTATATTGCTGACTGTGCTCGCAAAGCAGGTTGTGATGCGCCGATCCGGTGGAAGGCGCGGCACAACAGCGTGGACGTCCAAGTGCTGTACTCCATCTCGACTGCTAAAAGGTTCATTCGAGACACGGCAAAAAACACTGATAGAGTGATAACCAGGGGCACTATAGGTGGCACTAGCCCCTTGCAGTAGTTACCGTATACCCCCAAAAAGGTTTGATGAACGCCTCTTTGAAGGCTAAATCCGGATTGGCCGGTGGATAGATAGCTCGCCATACTCGCTTTGATCTCCGATTCGCAGAATCCACGAAGATCTGAGGTCGGATATGATATCGCGCCGAAGATAGCACGCCCGCAACTCCACGATTGTCGGAAAATTTCACGAGTGATGTTATCGTTATCTTTCCGAGTCCGCAATTGTGGAACAATCCGTAGTCAGTACTCGGATCTTGCCCTGACGCTGTTATCGATGCGGGCTGAAATCCGTACGCGTTATCGCCCGTGCTCGTGTTATTGATATTCAGTGGCGCTTTTCCGTCGCAATCCGAGAGTTCTCCAACCAGGCTCCCAAACGGGCAAGCGAGCCTTGCTATCAAACCTTTGAAACAAATGCTTGGTGGTGGGTCATTAGGCGTACCACCCTTCCATGTTTAGGCTAGCCTTGACTCCGCGTCCACTGCATATACAGTGTACCTCGAACATGTGACAATCTATTGGCAGGGCCAAAATAGATGGTGTCCAGAGACGGGAATGCTAACGACTTGGCAAATATCAAGGCTGAAATTCAGACGCCTGCGCAGCTCGGCCTGGAAGTACCGACAGGGTCGTGGGATGCAATAGCAGTCATCATTGCCGGCGTCATGTCCCGCGAGATGGGTTTGTTCCTGATACCATCAACCCAAAGTCGTTTCCCAACCCTTGTCTGTCATCACATCCATCCAATAGACGTCCGCCATACCCTTATCGATGTGCTCCCAGGTTAGAGTCACGATTTGTATCATCTGCCTCAGCGGTTTGGCTGGGAGTACGTGCTCGAAAGTCGAGAGCCTTGAAATAACGAACTTCCTGGCATCGAGCACTTCGACGGCGCTAGGGCCAGCTACCGCTGGCTCTATGCCCTCCACGAGCCCGTTGGTCTGTTCTGATGCCGACGGAATAGTCAATTCACTGGCCACTGCCACGAAGAAGAATGGCTGCACGCATTTGGTGGCCGACTCAATAGGAAGTGTTCTGAGGAGGTCCACGATTTCCACTGCAAACGCCGTAAGCCTTTGGTTCATGCCATCTGGAGAGATTCTGTCTGGATCATAGAAATCCAGTTGCGCCCGGTCAGTGCCATAATCTGATAGTAGATCCGGGAAGACACGGTATAATTGTAGTAAGCCAGTCAAACGATATAGTTCTGCGATGGTAATGAGATGTTTGACGGGTGTTTGGACGTCTCCTGGATTGATGATTGCTTCCTCTGCAGGTAATTGTAATCCTCGCAGCCTTTGAGCGAGCTCCTCAGCTTTATTGATGACCTTGTAACTCTCGTCAATGTCGGCCAAGGATGTGAAAAGGGGCCGATTTTTGATGCGTTGCCGCTCCTTCCTGACCAGGCGGCCCACCTCAAAGACAAGGACTTGAGCTTCTCTTGCGACTCCTGTCCAGGGATGTGGGAAACTTGGCTCAAGCATATCGTGAGAATCGGAGCTTGATATTTCAGGGCCTTGTGTAAGTGGAAGTGCCACCGAGACGTCACTGACATAGGATAAGAGCATCTCCCAGTAGATCATTGCTTCTTTGAAGAATTGTAAGTTGCGTTTGTTGTTGACTTCTAGGAAAGCTGGCGTCTGTCCGGTCGTCAATGCAGCCATGATCGTGCGGGCCTGGTTGAAGTGTTCGCGGCCAAGATCGTTCGGATTGTGCCAACTGGCTGAAAGACCAAGCATGATCAGAGTCAACAATGACCCTGTCTCGACCTTTGAGTCACGAATATCGGCTTCGACACAAGTCATCGCAGCATGTCGCAACTTGTCACCAACTGTGTGCAGACTCGGCACCACGTCGGACAAACAGGCAGCTGCCATGCTCTGCAGGACGTAAAAGACAGAATTGGAAGTCTGCCATAGTTTCGACACCGTAGATCGGAATGGGTTGAAGTGGCTGTCGTAGCAGGAAAAGATACCTGCCACTTCTTTGAAGTAATACTCGACCAAGAGTGATGAATAGTCGTTCATTCCTCGAGAAGGGTTTTCAGATGAGCTCATTGGGTCCAGCTGGGCAGATTTCCTGATTGCCTCGACAGCAAAAGATTGAGAACGACCACGGCGGATGAGCGATGTTGAAGAAGTGACACCATTATCGGCAATTGACGCAGCCGCGGTGGCTGTCGTAGCAGGTATAGTGATGGATGAGGTGGCCTCGAAGACTTTGGGGCTGGTGTCTTCCCAGTCATGGTCTTCAGCAGTAGACCACGGTACATCGAAGATAGAGTCCGTTGCTAGAGGATCGAAGTCAAAGATATCATGATGACCAACGCTGGTAGTGTCGTCGACAGGAACAGACGTTGAGAAATCTGACTGAGAGAAGGGCTCAGGAGTAGCGACCTCAGTCAACTGGCTATAACCTGGACAGATTGTATTTCTCTTCTGACAGCGGATGCAACGTGGTCGTGTTTCGTCGCATTTTAACTGGGGAAAGAACGCAGGTCAGCAGGTACGTTGCAGGGCCAAGGCATAGTGGTCAACCATACCTTCCTTTCCTTGCAGCGAGCACACCCTGTGCGAGACCTCTTGATGCCACCGCGCATTTTTGCCCTGCTAGGTAATACTATCCAACGTTACAAATGTGGTGTACGCAAAGTCACGAGCCTCTTTCATAAGTCAATAACAAAGACATTTTCCGATAAGACTTGGAGGGGTTCCAGGCCTGGCACAAGGACCTGGACTCAAATAAACTCTTACCTGCCAATGGGTGAGAAGTTAACAGACATCATAGACCAGAGATCAGGGTTGCTTCTTCCTTTCAATGCTTCTCATTGGTCGATGTCAAGCTTTTGAGGTACGGACTGGGGGTCAAGCAGAATGGATTGGAGATCGAATGGGACGACGTGCGATCGCCGCAGTGTCCGTGAGTGGGAAGTTAGTATCGAGTGGGAGATACCGCGAGACGGATAGTCGGATTGGGAAGGGGCTAAATGAGTGGAGGAAGGCGCAATATCCGCCGTTGATACCCGGCCGATACGGTGGGCCCAGGGTTCTTCCGGAGCACAATGAATATTCGAGCAACTGCGCATGTACTGTGGAACAAGAAACAAGGTGTGGTAAGGACACGAAGTCACAATAAAAGGGTATCTGCATACCTAGTAGTAATGCGAGTCCAGAGTCCAATTTGCTAGAACATGATTCATTACATGTCGAGTGCCGGCTCCCTCAACGATATGCAGTCACGAGTTTGGATCAGATCAGATCAGAAGGGGAATGCACCTTCTTCTTTGGTCTCCATGACTCCGTTTTCCACCTGCAGACGGTGTTGTTCGTCGAGGTAAGGTAAGAGGATGTGTTCCCAGTGTTTCTTTCCCTTATATTTCGAAACGGTGTCGTCCCAGCTGCGAATTGCCTCAGCCAGACGACCTGGAATATGAGGTTCTTGAGCAATGACGGTGATCGGTTCGAAGTATGTTCGGACAGTGAACAAGAGGGATTTTGATCGAGGTAGACGTCGCAGGGTTTGGCGTTCGGAGCGGAAATGAACCTCTTCCACATGAAGGTTGGTGCTATCAGACCGTTCCCAGGCTGCATGACGGTCAGCATGCAATATTCTAGTCAATGAATTGGAACACTTACATGCGACTTCACTTCCGTCCTGATCGCCCATACGATGGGACCAGTGGAGGCCATCATCTAATTGAATGAAAAACTAGAGCATAATTGCCTCAGATATTGTCCTGACATGGAGATGAATATACTAGAAGAGACTTACATTGTTGCGGGTGATCGGCTTGTCCACAGTCATTGTCTTGAAGTATCGATTCATGGATTTCATGAGCTTCTCTTCGTAATGAGGAACGCCTGCTTCGATATGCAGAGTGTCCAGAGACATGCGATACTTTTCATGTAGTCGCCAGAATCCTGGCAGACAGACAGCACCAGCGTCCAGATGATATTGTCCATCTGTTCAATATGCTTAGCTGGCGCAATTATGTATCAAGGCTAACACATACCTTCCTCCTCGACCATCAATATGAGATCATCCTGGACCATCAAAGCAGCATGTGCCAAAGCTTTTGCTGCATCAGCTGCGCAACATGTTGTGTCAGTATTCATAACATGTACAGCGAGCCTGTTTCCAAAAAAAAAGTGGCACAGCCTGAACCCCATGGCTGGTCAGGTTCAAGTAGATACCGTTCTTGTTGTCAGTCAGGAGCCCTTCACACGCAACGATATAGCGTTGGCCATTGGTAGCGGGGTGGCCATCAGCTCTGCACAGTGCTTATGTCTTGCTGTCGAGGCTTACGCTGTTGTGAACCAGCTTGACTTTGAACTTGTGTCTTCGATGAAGGTCCGTCAGACGGTGCCACTTTTTCTGGAAACAGGCTCGACAGATCAGTGATGGCAAGCTTACTCTCAGGGAAAGGGAACTGTTCTCCTGTTGCCACATTACGGACATAGTCGCCTTCGAGCTTGAAGACTCGTGGGTACCGGTGAGTGAGGTACATAGCTATTTCTTCGTACGTCTCGCAGCAGGCGTCTCGGACATTTGGGTTGTCGAGGTATTGGACATGACTCTTGAAGTCCTTCTTCAACTCTTGCGCCTTGATGTCGTGATATTCCATGAAGTTGGAATCCATCTCAATCAGATCATCCCACTCGACTTTCCTGAGGCCCATGGTGATGAAATTGGGCCCATGTTTGCAGGGCCTGTATAGTATGGGTGCATTGAGATCCTTTTCGCTAAGATCGAGGGGCTTTGGTGCCGGTGTCTGGAACAGGGGCTCGGACTTTGGCACCGATTCCACGTGTGCTTCTATCAATCATTAGCAAACACATGCGCTGCAGACGATATGATACTGTTACCACTTTTGGGCGCTCTTCGGACAAGCAGAATAACAACCCATGAGACCAGTCCGCCAGCAAGAATAACCCAAAATATGTTGGTGACGGCCTTGGCTTGAGCAACGTTCCATGTCTGCGATATCATCTTCATCTCCGGCGCCTTTGGCGCTCGGACCCAATTACAGTAAGAGTTTTGTGCTGTTACCACCAGGTTGGATGCGGGAATAATAGCAAGATTAACACATCCCAATGATGTGGTATCGCCACGGGCTAGACTTGGCGAACAGCGTTCATTGATGACACGAACCTTGCCTTCAGCAATGTTAGAATGCTTGTGGAAGTATGTCAGGCTATCATCGCCCGAGTTGATAAGGATCCGAGTACACTTACATAAGATCCGAATCTCGTTTCGCGGAGAATGAGGAAACTGTGATGTTCGGAAAGATACCTCCTCACAATGGTCCGGTTGCTGGCACGCACACGGCTTTCGAAGAACGAGTGCCTCGCAAGATAGGATCTTACAGATAAACGAAAAGCAAAAGTACGATGCACATTAATTAGTGCTACAGTATTGACTCCACGGTCTCCCACAAATTCAGGGCCACTGAGGTCTGGGCAGTTGCAGATATTCTACCTCGGCGCATGGGTTTTGCTTCCCCGGACTTCTGCACCGGTTTGATAGTGATAAGCACCGTTCCACGGACTTCCCCGGATTCGATATAAAGGATTATATCATGTCCTGTCCATTCTGCCACTGCAAGCAGCACGCATAGCCGAAAGACAAGCTATTGCATCCAGGGCGTAAGAATGGCAGACATCTTACGCACCACGCCAGACGGATATCGGGAAGTCAGGACTGGCTTGGGATGGCGGCGAATGTTGTCTCCGACCAGCAGTGAAGCGATGACCCAACTTCCTGTCATTGATATGGGTGATGCTGTTCACCCAGACCTGGATCGTCGGAAGGCTGTTGCGCGGAAAGTGTGCGATGCAGCCATCAGCTCGGGTTTCTTCTATATTAGCAATCACGGCGTCCCAGACGCGGCGGTCGGGTCCATCATGACGGAAACGAAACGATTCTTTCACGACTTGACGTTGGAGCAGAAGATGGAGTACGACACGGAGAAGCACGACCACTATTATGGATATTACCCGATCAAGCTGAACCCGAACCAGCCTGCCGGAGCCAGTGAGTAGCACATTTAAAGTCCAAGTCGTTTGCTGACCATAGGAGAGCTTAACGAGGGTATCAACTATGGTTATGAGGCTTCTGTGGATCCGAATGCTGTGGACCAGCAGAACAATGGAGACAATTGGTGGCCTTCGGAAGGTCGACTCCCGGGGTATCGGGACAACGTCAATCAATACATGGGACAGGCTCTCAAGCTGAGTCGATGCCTGCTGCGAATGTTCGCCTTAGGTCTGGGTTTTGGCGAAAACGAATTCGATTACCTCGCAACGCGACCCTACTCGATATTGAAGATGGCTCATTATCCGGGAGAGTTATCTGGAACAGAGGAGCCCTCGTCGATACGTCCCCATACTGATTTTGAGCTATTGACTATTCTGCTGCAAGACACGGTACCCTCGCTCGAGGTCTTGTCCAATACTGGACAGTGGATTCAAGCGAAGCCGATTCCCGGCACGTTCGTGGTGAACATTGGCGACTCCTTGTCAATGCTGACGAACGGGCTCTTCATGTCAACGATGCACAGAGTGCTGAATACAACACGGCGTGCGCGATACTCGGTGCCTTTTTTCCTAGGTGGTAAGTTGACTCTGCAGGCGTACTTGGCCCTATCATGCTCATGGACTTTCAGCAAATCAGGAAGCGGTCATCAAGGCGCTCGACAAATTTGTGACGTCTGAGAATCCGGCGAGATTTCAGCCTATGACTTCTGGTGAATATATTCGGAGGTCGCTACAACTCGTTTACACCAAGCCACACACGGAACTGATTCATGAGACCATTGAAATTCAAGCGCAAGGATGATTGATGACGACTTGAAGACATAGGGATAGTCACAGACTCGCTCTTCCTGCCAGTAGTATCACGGCCCCGGGCCAGAGAAAGACTCAAGAGACGAGAAGAATGCCCCTCTTACACCTCATATCACAGCACAGGCGAAAAGTGCTTGCATCAAAAATATTGGCCGAAATGTCCCTCGCTTGGTGTGACAGGCCGATGTAGACATTGACACGAGGCTAGCCGTGACACCTTCTTGCACTCAACTTCTCTCCGCGCTGTGTTACGGCCCACAACTCTTTATATTTTTCTCTCAACATGGCAATGGCTGCAAGAACGCGAGTGCGGGTTGGATGACAGAGCACGATATAGGTCGCAAATGTCCAAATTGGACGAAATTGTGTCTCTTCGCCACGACAGACAGTAGTTCACCGGGCTTTCTGATGCAAATAAGAAAAGTTGACATATGTTAAGGTGGAACAGTGTGGAAAGCGAGTGGAGGGCAAAATCATAAGATGTACTTCCGAGCTGCGTAATTCTCCCATTTTGACATTTGTGAGTGACATGTGGCAGGGAAGACGCCTTCGTGCTGCTCGACAAGCAAACGATCACAGTGTGAGTGTGAGTCTAAGAGAAAAGTGAGATGGAGATGAAACACGTGTGTTGCTTGCTTGACCCCTGATTTTGGTGATTCAATAGATGATGTTCAACACCACAACTTCTGAATATCGCAGAGCCTTACCCAAGGCCGTTCTGGAAGCCTGATTGTTTGTGCACGAGCAGTCTGCTAATCTGTCATGTCTCTCTCCAATCCCACTCGCCACGGCTCATCATCTCGATGACTGCACGAACACAGCCATATGGTCGATGCTCATGTAGACGTGTCAAATGTGCAATCTCGCTGGTGTCTCCGCCTAAGATGCAGGTACGGCGGCGCCTAAACTCATTTGAGGCTTAGGCGCCTCTGGTGGCTGTCAGCTAAAACCAGGCACACCAATCATGTCTGTGAAAAGCCATGCAAAGGAGTCTTTTTCGAATTCCCGCAGTTGATTCTATTTTCCCAATCAATCAATCCATCTCCACACCTTGTCGCTGTTGCTCAATGCTCACCACCTGCTCATCAATTCTCACTTGTCACCGCGCGTCTACTGCCACTCTAACTTGATTACCTACTCTCTCTCATCAGCGTGATTCTTCTTTTCGAGCCCTCATGTTGTAGGCGCACTTTTTTTCTTTGACTTCAGAGCCGACGTGACTGCACGGCCTCTTCGATTCTTCTTCTCTCCCTATTGTTCCTATTCAACCAAGTGACGATTGTCGCCCTTCCTTTACCGACAATCGCCTATCAATTTATCCTTGATACATTCTTCGGTCGATCTCCTCGATTCATCAGGCCTGCATCCGGAGTACAGGTCGATCCATAAGTCGATACGGAATACCAAAACTTCGGAGGCGCGAACGACCAAATAACATTGCCGTGGCACCTCTTACTTAGAGACACACTTCGGTGGACACAAGGTCGAAATGGATCTTTCTCACAGATATTTTCATGAGTTGGGAAAGCGCGCAGATTCTGTCACCACGGATGATGGCACAGTGTACTCGGTGGTCTATGTCACCGCGTCGCCAACATTCACCGGTGTCATTGGTGGCTATACAACATTAAGTGATGGTGATGATGATACAACCGCGGCAGCGACTGCTACCAGTGGAGATGCTGAAGCGGCCGAAACAGCTTCAGTCGAATACAGTACCAACGCAGCAGAGACAATTACTGCGGCCACTTCCTATGATGCTTTTGGTACTACTTCTACAAGCGCAACAACCGCAAAAAGCGCAACAAGTGACACAGTCGTGGACGCGAGCCCTACAACCACCTATTCACGAAACAATGTCGCTGAAACATCATCATCCTCCACTTCTGCCACAAACGCGTCAACTGCGGCGTCCTCGTCGTCTTCAACAAATGCTGCAAGCTCCGACAACACTTCCAGCTCCTCCAGCTCTTCCAGCAGTGGGATGTCAACAGGAGCGAAGGCCGGTGTCGCCATTGGTGTTATCGCCGTCATTGGGCTTCTTGCCGTCTTCTTACTCTGGTTCCTTGGAAAGAAGAGAAAACAGCGGGAGGCTGAAGCAAACAAAGACAACGAAAAGTCCGCTTACGATACTGGCGCCGCTGCTACAGAAATGGCCGACCGAAGCCCAATTACTGCTTCCCACAATCCTGCTCCACGACTGAGTCTCCGACCTATCTCACACACAATGGGAGCGTTGTTGGCTGCTGGATCTATGGCTTCCAACAACCAGTCAAGGCCTGCTCAGGCTCGTAACATGAGCCCATCACCTCAACCACGCGGACCCAGCCCAGCTCCTAAAGTCTCAGAAGAACGACAGGATCCGTTCGCCGATCCACAAATGAATCCATTTGCTGATCCTGAGAAATCTGCCATGGCTCCGAGCCCAATTGTGGTACCAGCCCCTGTTGCGAAGCCTGCTCCTATCGTCCCAGTTGCGGCTGCTGCGGCCCCTGTCACTCGCAAACCTATTCCCGCGACCAAGTCTGAGGAAGCCTCTGCTGGTACCGGCGCAGCATCAGCTCTCGAGGCGACAACCGCTCCTACGTCGACATATGACCTTGTTACAGAGCCTGCTCCTATGGCTTCTAGTACACCTGGACCTGTCCCAGAAGATGCTTCCAAGGCCGCTCCGTCCGCTATTGAGGCTGCGACTGCTGCTGCTGTCGTTGCTCCTTCCAGCGAGCCATCTCAGGGCAACGTTTACCGCGTTATGATGGATTTCGCACCCTCCATGGAAGACGAACTGGAATTGAAGTCTGGTCAGCTCGTTCGAATGTTGCACGAGTACGACGATGGATGGGTAAGTCCCTTGCAATGACTGAGGCTGACACGATACTGACCTTTATTGATAGGCTCTGTGTATTCGACTTGACCGTTCTCAACAAGGTGTTGTCCCTCGAACATGTCTTGCCGCAAAGCCATCCAAGCCAAAGCCATCACATCTCAACCAGTACGCTCGACCACCAGCGCCAGGACCGAACGCTCCTCCAATGTCTCCTGCCGGTAGCCCACGGAACTTCAGTGCACCGCGACCTGTTGGAGCTCCAGGACGCCCGATGTCTCCTGCAGGACACTCACGTGGACACTCTCGATCAATGAGTGCAGCTGGTCCACAGATGCCGCCTGCTGCGAGATCTATGAGTCCTTCACGAGCATTGAGTCCAGGACCAGGCCATTTCAACCAAGCTCCACGACCACTATCTCCAGGTCCTCGACCTCAACAAAAGCGCAGCATGTCACCAACACCAGCTAGATCGACACCAATGGCAGACGTTACAAGACGGCGAAGCAATTCTGCCAGCATTGTTCGCGAAAAGCGAAACTCCCCTGTTGGACCCTCGAAGCTAGGACCTGGCCCATCGGCGCCCGGCACTGCGTTGTGATTGATATTGCGACGGCAATTGACAGATCTTGTACCACGAAAACGAATCCACAAATGCTTCCAACACACTTGTGCAAACACGTGCTTGACGATTCCGCTATCTTTATGCTTGGTCGGCAATAGCATGTCTTGATGGGCATGTTCCTCTCTTATTATTATTTTAGTCCTCTACTAGTCGAGATTTCCAGCACTTGCTCAAACAGTGGGCGCAACGTGGTTTAGCACTGGCGATGTACGCCCTATGTGGGCTGGTTGATACAGGAGTAGGGTGTCAACACAAGTGAACATAGTGCACATGTATCACGCGGCAGTAAATAGCTAATGCATGCTTCAATAGTACTGATACAAATCTTTGCTACCACTTGATTGCTCCTTGTTAAAACGCCAGGAAAGATAGTACTTCGTATATAATTGTCAGTCCGTGGGTGTCAATTCTCAAACGGCTATGTTCACCAGTGTTTCTTCAGGCCTGACTCTGCCTTGTGCGAGGTGTCACTATCTGCCGGATCATCCAAGAAAGTCAGGCCAGTTTGGTGTCAATGGCTTAGATGGGTCATACCAGATCACGAAGAGGACGAATACCAGCAACACCAACAGAGCACTGCCCAGAGAAACTAACCTCCTTCTAACAGTGGACGTTGCCTCTGAGGTGGTAACCTCGGTAGATCCGCTTGGCATGAACATCCAGGAATAGAGCTTCACATCAGGACCAACATGAGCAGCAGCCACGCACTCTTGAATAGTCCATCGAAGCTTCTGTCGACAACATAGTACATCAGTGTATGCGGCTGGAAGTATGTAGAATGCTCCTTGCCGCATCCTTTAGATGAGGGCGTGCAATGCTGCTTTAGATAAGATGAACCCGAGAAATGCAGCCAAACCTAGTAGACTGCGTACAAGATACCGAAAGCCCCCTTCTTGCAGAGGCCTGGAATGGCGATCGTACCACAGACCCACCACAGCAAACCATAGATAATGAAGTATTTCTTGACCATGGCTGCTGCTTCCACATCACTGATTCCCACGTGGTCTCTGAGAAATCTGAGGAAGCCGGTGGCATCCTTGGGAAGCCAAGGATGAGTGAAAGCGAGATAGGCCAGATATCCGAAGAAGGACAAATGCAGGAACATGCAGATAAACTTCCAGCGTCGTTGCGGCCCAAGTTCGATATCGAGGATTCTTAGCATACGAATCGTGCTCGTCATTTGCAACTCGTCCAACTCTCGCCAATGAAGAAGGACCAAGAGCGCTTGAATCGCCACCCCGTCCAGTACTAGGAAAACGCCAGCGACGACAAGCCAGCGATTACCATTAACAATCACAACTTTGATGAGGACTGCGAGCTCTGTAAAGGCGGCTAAAAGATCGATGCGCAGCTCTTTGTGGGCCAGGACACTGGATCCCAAAGCTTCGTGAAGGATTCGAGATTTTTCTGTCATCGGGTCCAAGGCATGGCTTCGATTGGCCTCGAGAGTCCAGTCCGCTGCTGGCACTGTAGAATGGGATGCATCCTGCCTTTGGCTCATGGCAATATCTCCGCGTCCATGCTGTGGTGTCGTCTGAGAGACTGCATGTGGCACGCTCTGGTCGTCCTTGTCCAAAAAACTTCCGGTCAACAACTTCTGCATCAATACGGCCGAATCGTCACTGCAAAGACCTCCTCGTAGTAGAAGAAGGCCACCGGCGGCCTCCCGGAGGCTTCTGAGCAGTGCCGGACGCTTTTCCTTCACCGAACGAAAAACAACACATCCGAGGTGCCAGAAAATGATGAGACACTCGACGAACGATGATATGGGATTGCAACGCCAGAAGAATCGGCCGGACTGGCTGAGGAGACTTCCATATGGTTGAGTGATCTGGCACAGCTGCAGAGTCAAGAACATCCCAATGACGTTCGCGCGGGTGAACTCATTGCTGTTATCAGAGCCGGCAAGGACCGTCACGTTCGACGGGAGGACAGTGGTGTTCCACGAAGTAAGAGTAGTGTTAGCCATGCTCGATGTGCGTATTATTCAACATCGTGCTACAAAGCGCAGAGACAGGGGCTTTATAACACTTCTTCCGCATCTTCACATGGGCAGCTCGAGGTCAAAAAAGGGGCTTGAGGCTGTAATGAAGACTCAAAGTGAGCCTCAAATCGATGATTTGGTCTTGCGCATACTTACCTTGGCACGCAGCTTCAATTGGCATTGCCTCTATACAAACCTGTTTTGACGAAAGGTTTTTGCAGATAGGGGTATGGTTGTGGTGTTACGTGTTCCAGTGCTTGCCCAGCACCTTGGGAGATGGTGACCAGTGACAGCAGTTGATCTTATCTTATCTCTTGGCGTCAAAAAGTTGTTGGTCCTGCGACTTTAAATTTCCTCCGCGCTCTCTTCCTTCTCTTCTTCTCTCAACTACAGTTCTGTGTCACAACGATCCCTTCCTCCTGTTCTCCTTCGGGAGAGCGGGAAGTGCGAGGTTGATTGTTGCGACGCTCTTCGACTATTCCAGCGGAGCCATTATCTCATCCCCATTAATGTCTAACCCAGTCGACAGAACTGAGATCAACCCGAGACCTTTTCGTGCCTTTCGGGGCAAGGTTCACCTTGAGCTCGCCCTGAGACTGCCTTCGGGCACGAACGGGGCTGAATTCGGTGGGCTGAAAGTGGTGTGTAGGGAGACGTCTTATTCCCAAGCTTGGTGTTGATCCTCGTCGAGGAATGATCACTGGGCAAAACCAAGACTATTGTCTACATCCCCCTCCTGAAAAAACAAAACAAGAAACAATAACTGCTCGCTCTAAGACTTTGTCGGCTGTGCTGTTCATCTAACGCATCTAGGCTGTTCTTGCTTGAATGAAAATGCTCTTTACACCCCAAACTCCGAACCGATGGTGCACGCGACCATCCTTGCAATGCTCACCAACTCGTCAAGCCCTTTTCTCGGTCGAATCCACCTCTCAACTGCCTCTGCGGCTGGGCTACCTTTCCTTGCAGTACAGTGTATCGAATGATATTCTCGCAGTCTTCCGGCCGCACTCTCGCCAACCAGATCAATTGTACCGCCTCCTTGGCCAGCGGCGCGCCATCCTCTTCCTCGTCCGTTCCGTCCATCCTCCGTCCCTGCCTTCGATATATCATCAGATTGGCGCTGTACTTGTGTCCACCAACATGGTTGATGAAATAAATACCCACACCACCAGGCCGTTCGTCATGCACATCTCGATACATGCCCAAGGGTCGCAGTATGCGCTCGAACTCTTTCCGTAAGAGAGGGGCCGACTGTCCACACCGTGCATCGCGCGTCTTGTGGCTGCACATGAGTATCAGGTAGTCGTGCGGGATCGGCTTCGTTTTGAAGGACGTGGATATCGATGCAGGTAGTGGTGTGGGATCGAGTGTGCTGTTTTCGTCGGAGACACGCAGTTCAGAAATATCAGGTACTTGACTCGAATCGTGTCCGTTTTGTGTACTTGTACCCGTACTCGTCTCTTCTCCTGTATCTTGTGCTTGCGTCTGTATTTGCGTCTGTGTTTGCCTCTGTGTCTGCAGTCCCTTCTGCTTTCCGTTCACCGGAGTGACATTCGTGGCGCTCCGCTCAACAACCTCAGTTAACAGTTTGGGGACCTGACTGGGGCCGACCTTCTCAATATACACCCAAGCCGGCAACAAAAGCACATCACTCGTGCCCTCCTCGACGCCGGGGCCATGACACTCCTCGCCGCTCGGCAAGTTACTCGCACTCAGCATGATCTTGCCATTCTTGCGATCCAACCCGGCCTTGCCAACAGCCTGCATAACACTGCCCTTCTCGTCCGTCACATCGCGCACCCAATCCGTCTTGCCTGTGCCCACGACAAGATGCGTACTCCACCCCGTAACATGCCCGTAGAGTTTATCATCCTCGTCAATCGAGAATTTCTTGGGGTAATGCGTCGTACAAGAATCACAATCGCGCAGGCACTCTTCGCCATCGACCTCCGGCCTCGTCGCGGGGAACAGATCCGTCTCGGATTTGGCCGTAGTGAATCCTCCCAATTGGGGCACGTGTGTCGACGATGCGGACGGCGTGAGCAGCGTCTTGGCTTTTCGTAGGAGAGACATTCTTAGAAAGCCCGACCTCGACGTTGGGAGTTTGGGGTGTGTGGGTGTGGAAGAGGACTGGGAGGAGGAGGATTTGTTGCGTATTGAGGGCATGATGAACTGCGGGATTGCGTGCGCACCCAAATTAATGTGACTTTCTTGCGGCGCTGGCTCTCGCTTGCGGGCTTCCTGTGCGTCACTATGCTTTCTCTGTTGGAGAACTCCTAGCACAACGATTGGATCTGGCGTTTGTTAGTTTCGCGTGGAAAAAATAACCTTATCAATCTGGTCTTGTAGTCTTAGCTTTCGAAATAAGTAAACGTCCTGTTGTATGTCGTGAGCGATATTGCAAGGTCTAGGAGACAAGTCGCCTGTGATGGAAGTGCAATTTCAAAAGATTCGGAAAGGAGTTCTTGACCAGGCATGCTCGCCCGAGGGAGGGCCAGCACTTTATCAATCCATCGATTCCTGAACTTTGGAGCCTGTATCCATACTGATCCTCGGTCTTTATGCATCTCTCGCCCGAAAAAATTGTTCGCTTCACCGAGTTTCCCATGCCACATGCAGGCAGCAATGTTATGTTCAGCGCCCACCTCCTCAAGAGTCAAGATACCAGGTCAGCTCGTAGATGGACTTTACGATAGACCCTCCGAGATTGTGCATGCCGGAGAGAGTCCTTTTCTACTATCACGACCTTATCCCCGTGCCTTCTCTCACTCCCATTTTTCACTCCAACACCACATATCACCAAGCCTTATGCAAGCATACGGAGAAACACACGAGGACTTCCTTCCTCAAGAACAAATAGATGATCATCAACAATCTTGTACATCGAAGCCCCCTTGATTTTCGGCTAGTCCTAGCTCGCTATGACCTCAAAACATCCCAAGAATATTTTGTTCATGACACCCAGAGACATGACGACTCTTCACATGTATACAGAGAGGCATTGCGAAATGCATATCGCTCATCGCTCAAGCACCGGCTAAACGTGTATCACCTCTTGAAAACAGCCGCAGCATCCTCCTTCCTCCAATCAATCTCCAAGCCACCCTCGTATATCCGATCAATCACAAGTCTCATCCTGTCATACGCATGAGCATATCGGACTGCACACTCGTCGAACACTCTCCCGATCAACACCCTATTCGAACTGCCCGGATCATCCGCATCAGTAAAGTGCTTTTCAATCCGTTTCTTCAACGTCTCAACGCCTTTACGAATCTCTTTCGCATCGTGCGCCGACAGAACCTTCTTCGCCGAACTGCGCGAATGACTGGGTTTATTGGCGATACTCGCGTAGGAATCCGTCGCCTTCATCAAAGCTTCCGTGCTCTCCAAGAAATCCAACCACTTGCCTAGCGGTCTTCGAATCACCGCATCGACATACTGCGACAGGTGACTGACCTGGTCGCGTTGTGCCCGTTCCGTCCACTCCTCGAGCACGATGTTATGGTGTGTCTTGACCTCATCGACGAAGTAGTTCATATTCTCAATCAGCAGGATGTGATAGTTCAGGGCCTCTTTGTCCTCGGGATCACCGCTCGTCGGCGCTGTCGAATGAGCTCCGCCCGTAGCACTCGCCGGATTGTCTTTGGCAATGAAATTCAGAGACTCCCACATTGCTTTGAGCAATCGTATATAGGCGTCGTTGACAATGAACCGCACTTCAAGTGACTCCTGGTGGGCAAACTCCTGAGGTATCATATCTTCAACGGCCGTGATAAATTCAGGAGAAACCCGCATGAAGGAGATGAGCCCTTTTCTCTTCTTGACTTTGACCTTGGTTTCCTCAATGGCCTTGACCTGGTCCTCGATGAATTTGTGGAAGAGGCCTGTGAGTCGATCATGCAGGCCCCTTAGAGTGCGCGTGATAAACTCCTGATTCGTCTCCTCATATTTGGCCAGGCACTGTTCCAAAGACACAAGTAAACCAACACTTTGCATGTGATCCATCTTTACCACCCACTCAAGCATAGCCTGTAATTCTACAGGCCAGAAGGAATAGATCCCCTCGGTGGTATTCTGAACAATCTTGGCCATATTTCGATCCGGGTCGTATGACTGTTTCGCCTGCAAGTTAGGCAATTTCCGCTGGTCGGGCTGACGAGACGTTACAAGCTCTGCGAAGTCTGCATTCGATTGCGAATTGAGGTGGAAAAAGTGGACAATGAAGTTTTGTTCCTCCGATATAGCCGAAGCCTGTTGTTCAAGCACTGTGTCGAATACGCTCCAAG
Organism: Exophiala viscosa; assembly: GCF_022695815.1. Taxonomy (NCBI): domain Eukaryota; kingdom Fungi; phylum Ascomycota; class Eurotiomycetes; order Chaetothyriales; family Herpotrichiellaceae; genus Exophiala; species Exophiala viscosa. Next base: position 473,677 of record NW_026944355.1, on the reverse strand, counting down.
CCTCTGGCCTGCCATCCCTCTTCTCACCAATTGACTGCCGTAACATACTGCTCTTTTGCGTCCTGACACGTCTTACTGTGAGCTTCCTTGCAGCGGTAGAGGTGAGTGACTCTTCTGCCTTCTCTTTTTCTTGGTGAGTGAAAAGAATTTCCAGCTCCTCGCCTGTAGGCTTGCGGGCAGTCTTTCTGAGGCCCATGGCGAAATCTCGAAACTGGTCCTGGTAGATGCCCTTGACATTGATCTCATAACTGCTGATCAACGTCTGCCACTCATACTGATTGAACTCTCGTACAAAGAGCATCAAGGCATTGTAAATCCATAGCTCTTGTCTGGAAGCATTGTATGCACGCAGGCTCAGTGTCGTCGACGTTCCGGATGATATACTTGCGGCAGCGTTTTCCTCGCTTGTTCGTTGCTCAGCCATTTGAAACATGCCCTTCATGTGCTGATTCAATCGATTTACAAACATCATGCTCTGTTCTTTGTATTCTTCCTTCTTCTGCCTGACTGCAAGCATTTCTCCAAACTGAGTGTCTGCATAGACACCAACCCCTGGCCGATCTGTGGAAGCTGCTGCGGCTTGCCGCATCTTGTTCTGGCGGATGTCCGGGTCGATGGTTAGCATGGCTCGGTAAAGCAATGATAGAGAATCCTCGATTGCTCGTAATCCGTCAAAACTGTCGATAGGTGCTGCTCTTAACGCTCTCAGCTCTCCCGAGGATATTGTTAATGTCTTGAGCAGGCTTTCCAACTCTGCCTGAAGCAGTTTCTGATTCGCAGTCTGTACTTGCAGGCCTTGTCCCTGTGCTTCGATATACTCGATGTCGTCATGAAGAGTGTCAAGTTCGTGGGCGTACAAAGTGAGTAGACCGTCAAGTTCTTCGCACTCTGCAATCGCTCTGTCAAAAGCTTTGGAAAGTTCTTGCACTTTGCTTTCCTGTTGCTCGACATGACCAAGCCAGCCGCTTGCTTGAGCTCGACCAATTTCTCTTCGAACGTCATTCTCGAAGTCGTCCACTTTCTGCTGATCATCCAGCCTCCCTTCCCAACCAAATTCAGTCAGAAGCTCATTAAAGTCACCTCCACGGCCTTCCGTGACGCGAGGATCAATTCCCAGAGACAGGCAATATTTCTCAACTTCCGCTTCTAGCTTCTGTCTGCGTCTCCTCTGAGGTGAACGAGACCGTGCTCTTTCAGGAGACGTTGTCCTCTCCGGTTCCGGAGGTAATTCGACTGCTACAGGGATAGGTTGCGGTACAGGCGTTTCGCTTCGGGCGACATTATCCGAGGTAGCCACCCGCTCGATCTGCACTTTAGGTATAGCATCATTTGGCTCGGGAGATTTCGACAGTGGTTTGTCTGTCTCAGTAACAGGACTGGGGACCTCACTGACCCCAGTGGCCGCGCTGTCAGTGCTCATTCCACGGAGCAAGGGAGCTGGGACGACTGAGGTGATGCCATCAGGCTCATTCGACTGTTTCTCCTGCATCGCTTTCAAACGAGCTCCTGCACCACCTTGACGAGGTTGAAAAGCTGAGGCAGCAAGAGCAGCTTTCCGAAATTGGTTGGCAATATCTCTCCCTGACTTCTTCTTGACCATAGGACCCAACCCAGGACGAAACTCTTCTGGAATTGGTGGAGGTGGTACAGTTTCCGTTGGCTCGGCCGTTACGGGTCCGTTCGTTATCTTACTCGGAGCGTCCTCTTGAACAATAGGCACCAGCGCTGCATTGCTTAGTGGCACAGCATTGTTTGCTTCTTGTTTGACTTCCGTTTCGGCTTTCTTATTGGCAAAATAATTTGCCTCTCGATTTTGGTGTTCTTCTTCTTTCGAGGTCTCCGGTGTTCCCATAGGGGTGACAAAAGCGCTACTGTCTGCACTTGCAGGGCCAGGTTGCTCGGTACCTGAAGCTGCAGACCTCTTACGCTCTCGCAGTGGTGGTGCCTCCAATTCGGCCACTACTGGGGCTGGCACACTCCGCACTGGCACCGTGGGTGTTGGTTCTGGAATTCTACGGTCAGTGGTTGCCGTAGTCGGTCGCGAACCGCCCAGACCCTCGTTCCTTCCCGCGCTACGAAATGAGTCCTGGCTAGGTTGCGGACCCAGCCTTTTGCCGTTCACATCAAGGCCACTGGGTTTAGGAACTCCCAAGCCGTTAGGTCTAAGTGGCTGCGCATCGACAGGAGGCTCGGCTCGTTGAAGAGATGATTGCGAAGGCTTGGACTTCATCGACTGTAGTGGAGGCGGGGGTTGAAAACTGTCGGTCAGGGATGGCGTGCGGCCATCGTCTCGTCTGAATTGAGCTCCGTAAGGCGGCCCTCGAGGAGGTTCCGGCGTAGGAGTCGTCCTTTCTTGCCGCAGTGGTGGTGGCCTGTTCTCGAGCTGCGACGGTGGTCGTGGACCATCTCGAGTTGCAGGACGATATTCCTGTCGCGCAAACGCGCGATCCTGCTCTTGTGACACCACCCTATTGCCATCCCGACTCGGCGGCGGTTGCTGCGCGGTGTATGGAGATTGCGGTCTGTTTGCGCTGAGTGAAGGTACGGATGGTGGTAGGACGGGAGGAGTCGAGCGATCAGACGGTACTGGGGGAGGGGGAGGGGGAGGGGGAGAAAATGCACCCGACCTGGGTGTAGGAGTATTTTGGGCGGATGGTGGTGCGCTGGTAAGCTGTGCTACCTCTTGCGGTGCAAACCCGATGAGTTCTGGCAATTTTCCTCCCGTGTATTTACGGTAGATTTTGATCAGACTGGCGATGAAGAAATCCTTCTCTTTCGGCGTGGGCGCAGCCCAAAAGTACGGCTTGCCCAGCGTCACTGTAAACCCAGTGTTCGAACCCCATCGCTTTTCTAATTGCTGCTGCGGCGTTGCAGGTACCAACGAAGAGTATTGCATGATTGCATTCAACTCGTCGAGGTTCCATGTTTTACCAATGGAGAACGTGCCCGTTGGATTCTCCCGGGCTTTGTGGACTCTAACCTTCCCGGATCTTCGGACAGCGACGAGAATGACTCTGCTCTTCTTGTTTGCCTGCGGCGCGTCTGGGGGCGGAGGCGACGAAGGGTACGAGCCATCTTCGAGGACTCTGACATGTGTAATGTAGGACTCGACTTGCATGCCATCAGGGTCTCTCTTGTTGAAGCAGCTCTCAATGATGCGCCTCTTTTCATCTTCGAATCGCGCTGCGCGTGACTGGGTTGACTCAAGCGGTTCTAGTTGCTTCACACCGGTAGGTCCGCTGGCAGAGCCATTTCGGTTGCCGTTGGACAGCGGCGGAGGCTGTCGAGAGCCGGAGTAAACAGGTGGCTGATTCATTTTGGGGAGTGTCGGTTGACAGCATCGTCCGATCGAGGGGACGAGGAGGCTATCCTCGCATCGTTAAGAGTATGAAGCACAGTGTAGAAGTAGAACGCCTAGCATGAATGGTGGTACTTCGCGTGAGTACCTGGTGAGGTTTAAGTCCTTCCCAGTTGTGTCTCGATACGTGTACCGGTGGATTGCGTTTAGCAGTGGCAGCGTCCGTGGAGTCCGTGATGGCTGTTTAATTGGGTCGGCACCTAACAACTAACAGTGTTGGCGCGGGGGTCGGGGGTTGTGTGTTTCAACCCGGCTTTCTGCGTACTCGTACTGTACTTGTACTTACTCACTATCCTAATCCCACTGTAAAAGGCAATTTCTCGCCAGCAGTGGCATACTCGTGGACCGGAGAAAACAAAGATACAGGTTTGACTCTCGAACATGATGGTTTCGTTATCCCCTACGCAGATCTCATACCAGTCACACACGGGTCGTAACTCGATCCTCAAATATCGAGTCCAGCTCTACTGAAAGCCCTATAATCTTGATCAAGACGCCTTCGCGCCCCAGAATGATCTCCTCGTAGACAGATCTTGTCTGACCAAGTCACCGCCCCAAGACACCAGGCTGGATAAAAGCGGTACAACAAGACCTCCGTCATCGTGATGAAGCTGTCTCTCCAACCCTCCAAGTGCGCCGTAGTCCAAACCAAGATCCCTATTCAATGCTTCGAAGTTTCTCCTCGCAATCACTTCCCAAACAATCTTTCGCTGTTCTCAACCATCCACATCACCGCTTCGTTCTTCATCTTCGTATCACTCAGCTCACGGTTCAGACTCTCCGGTCTCATAATCGTGGGCGCAAACACCACCGCAATGTTCATAGGAGTCATCAGGTTCTCCTTCTCCTGAAGTACCACTCGGGCCAGATGCTGCATGAGGTACTGAAGGGTATCATAGTGCACATTAGGCAAATCCTCCAAGGCGATTTGCATGGCGTCAATTCTGCTATCTTTGTCTGAGATAGCCGTCGTGTCTAGAAGCTTGTCGTACACATCATAGGTGATAAGTGGTACCGGCAGTCGTCGGAAGTATTGTTTCAGACCAGAAGTAACAGCGTGAATGTCGAGATCCGGGTCAGACAGGTCGAAGTCCTTGGAAGGATTCTCAAACCAATCCTTGACTTGTTGTACTTGGGAGTTACCGCCAGATTTGCGGTAAATTCCTTCAACGTCCATGCCTGTAAACATTAGAGATAAGACCATCGCCATGGTGAATGTGATACGAACCTCGAGACTCTACTTCCTCAACACAGCGCTTGACAATGGTAGGGATGTCAGTCTTCTCAAACTCTGCCCGCTGCTCAAGATCGGAACCAAACAACTCTGCATCGACATTAGTATGTTTCTGCCTGACGTCAACAGCAAAAACTTACGTGCAGCCGCATCGACTAGCAAAGAAGGCGTGCTGGCGTTTCCTTGTGGCGCATAGAGTCCATTGGGCTTGGGTGCTGTTCGTGGATTACCACCAAAGAAGCCAAATCCGCTCTGCTTGACCGGTTCTGGGTTTGACTTTGGAAGACCCGGATATTCTTGACCGAGCGGTGTCGTTCCATAAGCACCTGTCTCGGCGAATTGCAGGTCTCGGCTGTAACTTTGCTGTGTAGAAGAGAAAGCACCCTTCAGCCCCTTGGTAACGCCTTTGGCAACCTTCTGTCCCTTTCTCCAATCAAACTTCCTGGGTTGACCCTTTCTGATGTTCACCACATGAGGACCCTGAATCACGGTCACCGGTTCCGCTTCACTCGCTTGCAAAGTACTCGTTGAGTCGATGTTAGTGAAGTCCGTTGACATATTTCGCACGGTGTTGGAATTGGAGTCAACAGAGACACTCGATTTGTCCTTGTTATGCGAGTATATCCCTAGACCGTTCATGGCGGGCTTGTTTGAATCATTTTGGACCCCAGAGTTGGCTTTGTACAGGCCTTGAATCTGGTGCACCAATTGATTGTTGAGTTCGGCCAGTTGTGCATTTTTGGAGGATAGTTGCTCAAATTCCATGAAACTTTTGTCCTTCATCTGCGTCAGGTTCGCAATCTCGTCGACCAGTTCATTTCGCTTCTGGATCGAGTCTTCGATCTGCGGCGCAAATGAGTTCTTCAGTCGTTCGAGCGCTTCTGCAAAGTCGCGCAGCACGGCATTGCTCATCTTGGAAAGGTCGAATGGCTCGCCGCTACGTTTTGCAACAGCCAAATGCTCCGTCAGCACCTCCAGCTCGCGTACCACAATCTCTTTTTGCGTGTCAAGCACGACAATGGTTGATCTCTTCTCCTTGAGCTCGGAGTTGACCTGTTTCATGTTTGCGGTCGAGTCGAGCTGCGATTCAAGCTCGGCAATCCTCTTTTCGCGCTCAATGGTTTTCTGCCTCTCACGTCGCAGCTCATTCCTAAACCACGCGAGTTCATCACGATTTTCCGGAGATACCGAGCTTGGACTGCTAATCTCTTGGCCAATGGAAGTAGGCACTGCAGGCGACCTAGGCCAGCGATCTCGAGATAGCCGGCCAGTTTTGTCGCTATAACTTCGACCATGGCGGACAGAATTGGAGACCCTCCTAAGGAATGATTCATGAGCGCCTGGTTCGTCCGGACCCATTATACGAGCCATGTCTTCGTCCATTGTGAATTCACCCCCCGTGGAATACCTTGGTAAGCCCGGCGACTTTTGACCTTCGAGATTTCGTTGATTGTCGGAGTACATTGTGCTGAAGGATTCATTTCGCGAGTGTGAATGGTCAGCGGGTGGCAGAGGCGGAGCACGAGGGTCAATGAAGGATTGGTTTCCTCCCATTCCAACACTTGGAAGGTCTGTCTGACTAACATTATCCGCCGTGTCGAAAATGCTCTTAGAACTCGGCGAACCGATGGGACCAGAGATAACCTTTCCACCATTTGCTCTGGCGAGATCCGTAGGCTGCATGGATTGTTTTGGGGTAGTGGCGCTTCCGTTCACAACTCCACTAAGGGTGGAAGGGATGTTCGCGGACGTGTTCAATTCTTTCCTGGGTATCGTCTGGTTACGCTTTGCACTGTCCAGAGAATCACCTCTCTTTGGCAGATTCTGAAGAATCGATGCTGCAGGCAATTGCGCAGGCTTGGGGGACTCGTTTACCGCATCATGGACAGGGCTCGACTCAGCCGAGAGCCGCGGTGTCGTGAAATCGTGGTCTTCTGGTGGGGAGCCCACATCGGGTGCAGGCATATTCTTAGTGGTCGTAAACTGCTCCATGGGATCGCTCATAACGTCTGCGCGAGGGGTTGATGCTTCCGACCGAGACGGAGGGGTTGAAGTCGGACCTTTTTTGTTCTTAGGAGCCTCTTGTAGTTTGAACCGTTCATTCAACGATGCCTCGTTAGGGCGAGCAATTTGTTGTGACAAGCGAGGAGATTCTTCCGACGGCCGTGGTCTCTCTGGGACAACATATGGCGATGCGCTTGCAGATCCTGATCGGCTACCAGTTGGCCTTGATCGACTCCATTCGCTCATGTCGCGCGAAGACTGTCGCCCTTTCTCTTGATACGCAATATGTGGGCTAGAAGTATTCGATTTTGAGATTGCATGCTGACCCACAGGAGGTGTCGGTCTACTCGTGAAATAGTCCTTGGGCTTCTCTTCGACCACGCGCGGCGTCATTTGGTTCGCCATACTGGGTGATTGAGTGGTTGGCTGTGCCGAGGGATCAAATGCGAGAGGAATCAAAAATTCCTCGCCTCCTCCTGAAAGATCTGAACGTTGAGACATGACAGACTGTCTGTTGTTGCGAAAGGTGGTCGATGGTAGAGTGAGCAGATCTAAGTTCGATCAGTTAGCCTGGGTATATTAGATCGAATATAGATTGTGTACTTACTTTGGGGCGGAGTCTGCTCTCCTGTCGACGGTCTCGAACTCACATCGCGTAGTTCGCTCATGGTCTTCGCAACCGATGGAACATCGGATGGCGTATCGGGGTAGGACTCGGGGTATGGTGATTGTGTCTCAGGTATGTATGCGGTCTTCCTCGCTTCTGGGGGTGGGATCGCAGGTAAGGACTTGTCGAGGTGGTTGTTTGCGGAGGCTTTCGAGCGCGCTGAGGAACCCTTCGCAGACCTTTTGCGTCTCCTAGCCATCAATGCCTCATGACAATCCATGCAGAAGATACCTTGGGATGTGCGCGCATATCGTAAGTTTTCGATCTTTCTCTTGCAATTCCGACATTTGAAGCAGTTGGCGCAGAAAGCCTGGTCACCAGTCAGGATGGCAAGGTCTTCAATCTTGTTCCCGCAATTGCTGCAACTGTAGGTGCAGTTGTTGCAGATAAGAGAACCATCGCCGAGGAGTAGGAGGTTCGCGTCGGAATCGAGGGCTGTGTTGCAGGTGTTACAGCGGAAACAGTCGATATGCCATCTGTTCCCAGCTGTTCACAGTCAGTACAATCGCCGATACCACTCGAAAGCAGGGATTTCGTACCTAACTCAAATGCTTTGCCTTCTTCGAGTATCTTCACAGAAAGTTAGCAATTGTCAGCCCCGACCGCCCAATGAACCGTACCTGTCCACATCCTTTACATGGGTAAGGAGCGTCATCTGAATCCAGAGGAGACTCCGGGAAAGCCATCGGAGACTCCAACGCTGCAGTCGCCATCAGGTCGGCTTCTCGCAATTCGTACTGCACAAAGGGCCTGCCCGGTTGGCATATGGTGAATTATGTCTTAAATCAAACTGAACCCCGTTTGAGACGGGACAATATAAGTCATTAATAATCTTTTTCTGCCGCGCAAGGAGTGCAAACGACCCAAATGTTGTACATCGACGACTAAGCGATACAGGATTTCTTTGACAGGAAATGTCGTGTACTGTCCGGCAGCTGAACACGACTCTAGGTGGGTGATCGACACGGCTTTCGTGGTGGGCGTTTGTCGGAGGCCCAATGGGTCGAAAATAGAACGCTGACAGGAACAGGCAAAGTACAGGTCGAACAGTCGTGATGTTTCGTCGAATCTGGTAAGATACAGTCGTAGACAATGTCGGGTACGTAGCAAAGTCAAAAGATCGCAGGCGTAAGCTCGTAGAGGCTTGGAGGGTAGGGTTTTTGAGGGCAGTGATAGAGTTGCGCAGACAGGTGCTGGAAGAGGCGATCGCGTCCAGTCAAGTCGATTCGTGAGAAGAAAGGTTGGAATGACGGCCGGTTGTGACGTTTTGGTGCACACGAATAACTCGCGTTTTCTATGCAGGACAACAGCTCATTGAGAAAAGAGAAGAACGGTATTGTATTTCTCTCGCCTCATAGAACGAGAGGCAATGATGGCGATGGTGGTGGTGGTGATGAGAGAGCCCACTACTCTACCTGTTCTTGTTCTTGCTCCTCTCGTGCTAACCTCTGAGAGTCTATTTCTTCAGCCCCCAGTGCAGTGGTTTGACGATTGGGTGGACGTGTTCTTAGGTGTGAAATCAAGGGTCCAGGTCTCTGCTGAATTCGCCCATTCAGTTAAAGACTGCCCGGGCTCCATTGGTTCATTGCAGCCACAATGTCGATGGAGGCTTCGGTGCAAGTCAGACTTCAAACTAAGGCTAGTCGACGCGAATCATGGGCTGCATAGAGGTCCTGAGGGAAGTTTTAGCTGGCCGTCTTTGGTCTTTTAACCCCTGATTCCGTTTTGTTTCTTCCAGACCAACAGTACCTCATCCAGCCTACAAGGCACTAAAAGAGCTTTATATTAGCTTCGAGCGTAATGAGCCTCGCCCATCCTTCAGAATCACAACTGTCTCGTCTCCCTATTTCCTGCTGGAGAAGCCCGCCAGATCCAATGACTTCTCTCCAGAGTTTCTTCGCGACATGAGGATCTCCCCGCCTCCTTCTCTGGTCCCATCCGCTTTCCTCGTGGCTGGAAACAAAATGTGCTCTTTCCTGCTGTCAGGATATTGCAGGAGCACATCAAACTGTCAACATGCCGAATAACCAGACCTTGTGAAGCCATTCTTTCCCTGACTGTCCAAAGATCGTAGCACCGCATCGCTCTGATTCCTTCTTCGTCACACATTTAACGATCCCCACGTGGTGTCTTCGGCCAGGAAAGAGACTGGGGCAGATTACCCAGGCCACTTGCAGAATCTGTCGTTTCATCTGGCCCATCGATCGGCAAATGCAATGCCTCGCTCCAGCCCAGGACCGAACAGCCTTTCTTCCATAGCCTATCCCTTGTAGTTGCTGCACGGAGTGACGACCTCAGGAGTTGACAGACTTGAAGGCGCGGAGGCATGCCGAAACGGCAAGCGAAGTCTGTGCTTTTCGAGTTCAACAGATAACTTCTTAGAAGTACGGTGGTAATAATGTCGTGTTAGCTCATGTTTGCCGTGATCGACAGTGACAGCGTTATCTATGGGGCACTGTCAAATCACACCTATCCTGGCGGTAAACTCTTATGTAGAATGCTGAAAGGGTACACTGGTCAATACGGCATTCAATAGTGGACATAGATGTTTACAGGAACGAGGATGTCATAAATCATAAGGCCAAGGAAGGTCTTTGTTTGATGTTTTTGATGTTTTTGGTTTTGTCTTTGAGCTTCGTGGCTCTGAGCTTCAAGGCTCTTCATTAGCAACCATGCTGCTTGTGAAACACGTTTGACCATGAGGAGTGCTGTGCTCATCCCATTCCATCCAAACTCCCAACATCAATAATCATAGAGACAGTGACTCTTCATAATAATACACCCTTGCAAACCCTTGTTCCCTTCCTCAATCGTCTTCAGTGAGCCCCAAAATGATAATGTTGCCCGAATCCTCAGATTCTGTAATTGCAGGACTTCGAATTCCGTAAGTTCTGTCGATTCTGACAGCTCCAGGAACTGCAATTCCAGCACTCCTATTTCCAACAACATGCTTCTGCATGTTTCCCATATGTTGATGAAGAACTCCATGTCTGTGAGTAGTCGAGAGAAGTTTCTAATTCGCTGACACGTCCGAGATGGAATTGTAGGTGGGCCCTGGCTCCCCAGAGTCAAAGTCCGAGTCTGTTCCTGGCACGACAACTCTGCCGGTATCGCCCAAACTTCCGTAGACTGGGCCTGATGCTCCTGCCACGTAATAGTGGATGAGATTCTTGTCTGTTTCTTTACTAAAGTAATTGTAGAATCTTTTCTCTGGTTTGATGACAGCGTGTAGTGCTGTACAAAAGTTCATGATGTATCGTCTGAGGACAGAGGTGTATGTCGTAAGAAGATGTTCTGCGTATGATGCCAAACGATCTTCTTGAATGGTAAAGAGGGTCTGGCCATGTAGAGTGACACGCGACAGCAGGATAATAAGGATGTTGATGCCAAAGGCCATAATGATAGGCAGTCGGACTGCAAAGCGAGGCTTTTCAGGGCCAAAATCTGTCGCAACGCTTTGAAGACTGTTGTATAGTTGAGTTGTGGTTGATCTAGGGGTAATGATAGGATCATTGGTGATAATAATACGTTCAACCTCTTCCATGGTATCGAGGACAACGTCAATCGTGGCAAGAGGGTTTTGAGTTGAATTTGACAGAATCATTGCGGCTTCCTCGATAGCTGACACTGCTGAAGCATAACTTGACGTGTGGTTGCACCTTGCAATGATAAGAGCGGCCAATGTCATACCAGGTTGAGGCTCTGGCCACTGAGGGTATTGCTGGAAGAGATCGGATAACATCATAACAATAGTATGTCTGTTGTAGGCGGGATGATTGAGGTTGCCAACTCGTTTTTCTCTGGGCTGGCTGATCTCGTCGAACGATGAAAGGTTGGCGACGAGCAGTTCGAACAGTTCGTTAAATTGTTCTTGGCGGGTAATCAAGACTTGTGGATAGGTCTCGAAAAGCATTCTAAGCCTGCGATAACCCAAGGCGTCAAGAGTCCCATGACGGAGGAGTTCGATGGCTGTGGCAAGGTGTTTCTTCGCAGACGCGATGCTGTTGCGTCGCTGAGGCGTTCGTTTTGGAGCCCGCATTGGAGACCGGTTTGGAGAATGTTTTTGGCGCCAAGGTTGATCCGTGTTCTCCTTGCCGTCAGGAATATGTTGAGGGCTTGTGCTTCTATCAACAGGACGTTCCGGTGGCGGTGCGAATTGATTTTCGGGTGCGAATGCCTGAACCGAACGAAGTGGTAGGCTTGGTGGAAGAGCTGTCTGCTGTAGCAATTCCGCATCTGCGACATCTTCTTTGAGAATGTCTTTGTAGGCTCCAGGAGCCGACATGGCCTTGTCCTCGACAAAAGCTGGGACAGGATGGTACTCTTTCTTAAGAGGTTCGGGTGTTGGGGGAACAGATGGCTCCTTGTCTTCAGTAATGACCGGTGTCTGTCGACCAGTCTTCTTGCCGTATTGTAGATTGGTTGTAGCAACGAGCTCCTTCTCTTCAGTCTTGATAGTTTCATGGCGACTTGTGGTCTTGCGATGATGACTTGTGGTTGACGACATGTTCTCTTTGCCGTGTTGAGTGACTGGCGTTTGTCGACCAGATGGTTTCTCTGCAGCAGGCTTATCTTTGGTCTCATGCGGCTTTTTGCAAGATTCACCGCGGGAGCAAGGACGCTGCGAAGGCATCATGGGAGCGATTGGTGTGGCTATGATGCGGCCTCTTCGGACTGGTGCCGACATCAGTGGACGTGCCTCGACTTGTGGGCTTGAAGTCCTGGGCTCTTTCGTCGTCTCAAGTTTGGAGTCCTTGCTGGATTTTTGCGATGTAGGGCGAGAGCCGTGACGTGAGCCTGCGGCTTGTTCGCTTTGATGAGTTGAAGATTGGACTTGTCGGTCTTGTTTGTCTCGACCATGCTCGGCAGCATTCTTTGACGTAGGAGCGGAATGGACGTCTTCCATAGGGCCAAAGGCCAAGTCGGTAGACTTGACTGACGCCGGAGTGTTGCCACGATGTTGTTGCAACTGCTGCTTCGATTGTGCTTTGATGGAAGCAAGCGCTGAGCCTGGTCTTGGGGTTTTTGCTGCTTTCGCAGAAGACCGGTCTGGATTGTGAGGGTCATCGCGGAGTGCAGCTTGAGCATGAGAATTGAGACTACCCATAATCATGCGAGCGCCGGCGACATCGTAAGTTGCGAACTCCCAGTAGACTGCGCGAGAGTTTTCTCGGACCTTGACTTGTCCATCTCTGAGACCTTCATAAATGGCCTTCTGTGCTAGTTCACCGTCTTTGTTACGATCCATCTGATTGCGATATGTTTGGAGGAGGCTTCGTAGCCATACTGGTGCAAAGATACGTGGGGGATTACGTCGGTCTTTGAATGCGGAGCAGATATGGTAGAAAAGACGATGACTGTATCCAGCATGCTTGCAGATGAGGATGACTGTTTCACTGGCGTTCTTTTGATTGACGTTCTTTGTCGAGCCGCAGAGGGTGATCAGCGCAGGGAGCAGGATGTCAAGTTGTGGCTGTATTTGTGTCTCAAGCTGCCTTGTGATGTTTTGAAGAGCACGGCAGCCCTGGGAGGATAGAGTGGTACGCTCAGAGGAGGCAGCTCCGACGATGTCTGGTAGAATGACTTTGACTTTCTCGACAAAGTCCTTTGGAAGAACACTGTCTTCTTTGCGAGTTTCGAGGAGTTCAGAGAGTGAGATCAAGAGATCCTGGCGCTTCTTCCAGGTCTCCTCAGTCTCGGGGAAAGTGAACTCGTACTGCAAGAAGTTGAGGATGTCGACATAGCTTTTGCCGATCATCTTTGCTCTGGTGCTGGCAACAGCGAACCAAATGGCCTTTCCGGCCGTGGAGATTGACTTGTCGACTTTGTTTACTAGAAGAGGGAAAATGGTCAGTAAAGTACAAGTGAAGGTGAAGCACGGTGAAGAGTTCATACAGAACCCCGCCTTGGCCGCACCAGAGCGGCGAGGCATCTTGCCGGCACGAGGCCGACAACACGCCAACATGTTGGCGAGGAGGGTTTGGGAGAGGAGGGCAGCAGAGAAGCAATGCTCACGTTGCAAATGAAGAGGGCGTTCGACTCAACTCGAAGAGGAGAGTCACGTGGTCAAGTGTGTATGAAGAAACGATGGAAACATGGAGGGCATCGCAGATACTTATAGAGGGAACACATACCTGTACCGGAGTTCTTCGTGGCAGCATTGAAGCATCAATATTCGATCGGCGTTGGCGGTGGCGATATGGTGGACGTCGTGGAGGGATGATGAGGAAGAGAAGAGACGGGTGACCAAAGGGCTGTTTGTTTTGGGAGGAGTCGCGCCGACAGTGAGGTAGCCTTGGCATGAAGTTGCCTGCTAACCAATCATCACCACACCGCGCACGGGCCCTCCCAGCCCTCCCAGAGACACGCTTCCCTCCTTATTTGTTTCTTTGCCCTCCGGTCCCTTTCCGACCTCCACACCGACTACGTTACAGCCTCGTCCACTCTCTTGTTTCACGATCGTCACTGACCGTCTGATACATCCACTCCACTATTAATACTCTACCGCCCGTTACAACGAGGCTGCCTGAAGTCAAGGCCCGTTTCTAAGGCGTACGCTGTCCACTGTTGCGTTTGCTCTTCCCCTTGCCGTCCACATACAGCGCGTTTCAGAGTCTTGCTTCCAACATAACACCCAAGTGCATGGTGTGTGATCTTCGAACGAAGCCTACAATGCCTGCCCCGATACCACCCAGGCTGCAACCCAAGCCCACCCTTCGTCTACACCTGGACGATATCAGTCATCCGGCCAGTCAAGTCGCGGCTGCTTCTCTGGATAGTGGGCTCTATCTTGCACGCGCAATTGAGCATGTCATGGCCCACCTCTACACACCCTTCGGGTTGAGTGATATTCCCAAAGTCAGATCGGTCACAGTGGTACTTCGGCCAATGGGTGGAGTCGCATATACGACCGGAATCCCGCTGGATGATCTACACAAAGAGATTCATCTCTCCCTCGACTACGCCCATGGCGTCCTCTCACGGAATCCACCGGGAATTCGTCATGAGCTCTCTGGTGTCATCACCCATGAAATGGTCCATTGCTTTCAGAACAATAGTCACGGCACCGCTCCGGGAGGTCTCATCGAGGGTATGGCAGATTTTGTCCGACTGAAGGCTGGGCTAGCGCCACCGCATTGGAACCGTTCACCCGAGAATAGAGGGAAAAAATGGGATGAAGGCTACCAGAAGACGGCATGGTTTCTGGAGTGGCTAGAAGATCAGCAAGGTTCGGGCACTGTGAGCCGGATGAATGAGACGATGGGAAAAGGCAAATATGACGAAGACAAGTTCTGGCGAGAACTGTTCGGAGAAACAGTCCACAAGTTGTGGAGCCAATATGAGGCTACTTGGAAGGTTCAAGATCAACCTACAGAGTCTGCAGCGTCACGAGAACCAGACACTGCATCACAACCAGAAGTGGTCAACTTAGAGAGGACGGAGGATCATGAGGCAGCGGCAGGGCCGAAAAAGCCTCAGAAGTTCGTCGGTTAAACCAAGGTGGCCTGAGGCAAACCCATCGCTTACTCTTCTTCGCACTGCGACGGTGTCATCGGATGCTCCTATTGAAATCATGTAGCACTAGCAAGTATTTCGGCGTGTCCCAGCAGTCTTAGCATGCCTCCCTCTGAAAGTCGAAAAGTGTTGAATCAACACATTCATGGTCAATAGCATGCCCAAGGCTGACAAGAAGATCAGTCATCATAGGCGCCTGGGCTTTTTCTCAGGACGGCATAAGACGGACAGACGGAATGTGACGCAGGCATGCAAAGATGGCAATAAACTGGGTAGTGACCTATTTCCGAAATAGTCAGTATGGATCTCGGAATGAGTGGTGCAGATAGTGTGGGAAGAGGTATGGATCAGTAAAAAATTAGAGTGTTGTTGCAATGTTTTGTTCGCCATCGAAAAGATTCTCGGGGTTAAAAACGGTTCATCACACAATGATGTTATCATAAAAAGGAATCCTGCTTACCCAGCTATAATCCGGTCGAGGCAGGATCGTACACTTTTCCCAGAACTGAAAGACATAGTGGCAGCTCGTATCTCATGTCATTGCATCTATGTCGGCTGTCTAATCGGCTAGCATGCCATGCCATGAACACCACGTCCGCATTGTTTGACCTTGCACGATGCTCACTGCATTTAATCGAAGAGACCACCGAAGCCTGGCTTGAATCAGTATGCAGCCTAGAAATCAAATGGTTGTACTTGAACTCACCCTCATCTTCACTTTCCTCCTTCTCCTCTTCCTTTTCCTCCTCCTTCGCGGCAGCTGGAGCAGCATCATCCGTGCTAGTGGCGGCGGCAGCAGCAGGAGCGGCAGCGGCATACTTGTCTGGGTTCTCAATGCGATCCTTGAGCTCGTCGATTGACTCCCAGCTGTAGTCGATGCCGAGGGCCACGGCGATGAGTTTCTTGTACCCATTGACCAAGCTGTGGATAATGGATGGAAGAGTTGGGTAGTTGGCAGCCAGAGAGATGGTAGTGATGGTAGCGATGGCAGACGACAATGCCTTCAACAACTGGCTCTCCTCGATATCCAAGACATCTGGGGAGAAAGCCTGACCATCCTCGTAGACTTGTTGAACCTTCATACCGTAGGTGAAGGGCGAGATGTTCAACATGTTGAGCAGAGTAGCCTCTGAGGCACCGACTTTTGCGCCAGCCTCGACCAACTTGAGATCGGTGGTAATTTCAATGGTACCACGAGCAATCTTGGTTGGGACACCGAGGGCCTGGAAGAAAGAGGTCTTGCCGGGTTCCATACCAGTGTTCCCAGCAGGGATGTACACATCGGCAGGAGCGACAGCGCCAGCACGAGCAGGAGCTGCAACACGGTTTGCCAGGATCCTGTCACGAGTGGTCTTCAGGTCATCATTAGTGAAGATGAAGCCAACGTTTCCTATCAAAGTCAGGATTCTCCTTTCTCTTTCATGATGACCAGCAGCGCGATCCGCGTACCTTTGACGTGCGGGAGGAGACGTTCGTATTCCGGGTTGTCGGCGACGAAACCCTTGAGCGCACGACGAACCATGGTGTTCTTGCCCATCAATACCACCGCATCGCCTCGGAGAGAGTGACGGATCTCGTGCATCTGCTGCGAAGAGACATTGTCGACGCTGACCTGTGCCTGCTGTTAATTCTACCATCGGCTATTTCTGATCCGGAGGACTTGCGATGAAGATAGATTTGTACTCGTCGAGCAAGCCCTTCAGCTTGTCGAAGTAGACTGCCTTGGTGCCGGATTTGCCCCCCATGACTTCTTGTGTATGAAGTTAGGATATTTAAGGGCAAAGTATTGTGATTTAGGAGATTGTAGATGGTGTTGGTTGCGGATGAAGAGTCGCTGTTCAAACTGCGCTTTGAGGGTCGTGACTTCCGACAAAAGTTGTGTGCGACAGTCTTGGCAGCGAATCGTGCTTACGTAACCGCATTCCGGGGTGCAAGGTTTGGAGTTCCACAAACGCTACGAGTACATCTTCCGACACAACTATGACTTGTAATCTGCAGGAACAGTGAACGCAGGGCTGAACCATGCAGGGAAGGTTGAATGCTCTCTTCATCTGTTGCAACAGTCTTTCTGTACCAGTAGCCTGGGGGCTGCACCTACGAAAGTGGGAGTACTACGCGATAGGGAAAGCTCCTACGCATTGGAGGCCTTGAAGCATGTCTCAAAATGGGTAACTCTAGCCTCGTCTGACATAGCGTATGCGGACTTGTCACAAGGCCGTACGTCGATCATAGGTAGGGATATATTGAAGACGACGCTCGGCGGACGTTATCCGTCACTCTTCCTCAGTGCTGAGGTGGGCCGTCATACCCGAGATTGTCCAAGATGAATCAAACGCGACCAATGAACAAACAGTGATGCGCAGCTTCATGTCAGGAAGACTAGGCTGCCGAAGCGGTCTGAAAACTTCCCACGAATACTAAACTTGCTGCATACGGTGTAGGCGTCCACCTCTACTCCGTCCTGCGGGGATAACATTATCTCACGGTCTACCTTGTTCATCTTCGAACTTCAATTATCGTGGCGAGTCCAACTGCGAAGAATGTACGATTAAAGAACAATTATCATCGAGCCTCGTCGAAGACACGGTAGATGCGAAGTGGGTTCGCTTGGTAAAGGCTGGTTTCGCCAGGAGTTTCAGCAGATGTCTGCTGCGACCCTGGCCAGCGGCAAAGCAGCGCCCGTAACGAACATGAAATTCGACCCTGCCCATGAAGAAGACGCAACTAACCATTCCGGAGCAAAGCCTCGCGTGAAGCGACTGCACTCGAAAGTTCGCAGCGGCTGTACGACTTGTAAGTACGTATTTCAAGGCTCTTCCTCCTGCAAGCTCCTAATAATGTGAAGAACACGGAGAATCAAATGCGATGAAAGCAAACCAAAGTGCCAAAGGTGTGTCTCTTTGTGTCTTAATTGAACGTCAATGGCACTTACCCTGCCAACAGATGTTTGCAGAGTAATCGCGAATGCCTAGATTATGACATTCCTAAGGCTCGGATATTCGAAGCATCGAAATCGGGTCGACCTGTGCTCGCTCTTGCTTCCAAGAACGCCTTCAATTCCGTGTCTGGTCTGCCGACAAACCAGCCGCTCTCATATCATTTGAGCCCACGACTGGCAGGACATGTGCACGTTTTGTTCGCGGACAAGTATGAAGAACGACGCAGTCTGGATTTCTGGTTGTCGACGACTGGCCCGACGATGGCCAATATTGGCCCCAATTACACTTTTTGGAACACACTGATCCCCCAGATGGCGTGGCAGTATCCGGTTTGCAGGCATTTACTGGTAGCGATGGCGCTGCTGGACGAGGAGCTTGGAGTGTATCGTACGGGGATCAGGTCCAAACTCTCGCCCGTGGCGATCTTGCACTACTATAAAGCGATCAAGATGATGACGGTGAGCAGTCAACGCGACACGACATCTATGTTAGTGGCATCTTTGATGGCTTGGGTTTATGAGGCATTACAAGGCAAGTATCCGGCAAGCTTGCCTGCTGCCGAAGTACACGTTAAGGGAACTCTACGATTATGGGCGACACTCCGCTCCGGATGCCTGGGTTCAAATGGTTTCCTCAAAGACCTTTTGGCGCAAATCGAGCCGGTCATACGCTTGATTGGATCGTATACAGAAGTCAGGTTCGATGATGAGATCGCGTCATATCTTCTCACCGAACCCTCCAGCAACATACCTCGAAATACTGTCCGAGTTAGGGAGGTACAAAAGGCGCCGACTGTCCACTTGCAGTCCCTTGCTGAGGCAAGAGAGATGCTGAAACATCGGGTCCAAGACTTTACTTCTTTGGACTGT
Organism: Exophiala viscosa; assembly: GCF_022695815.1. Taxonomy (NCBI): domain Eukaryota; kingdom Fungi; phylum Ascomycota; class Eurotiomycetes; order Chaetothyriales; family Herpotrichiellaceae; genus Exophiala; species Exophiala viscosa. Next base: position 455,091 of record NW_026944355.1, on the reverse strand, counting down.
GTGACAGAAGGTGCTGCCTTGGAGCAACGGCTGTACATCAAAAGCTGGAGTAGAAGTGTCCGCGAGCACTGCAGCATTGGCCTTGAGTCCAATCTGCACAAACAAGCTGTTCAGATCTTGTTCAACGTGGCAATGGCTTTGCTACCCGAGAGTGTTGGGGGCGCCTTCAGTCATGCGGCGAATCCGGTGGCTGTGGGAAGCATACTGGATGCATATGAGCGCATCATGCGTGAATGGAAGAATGATCGGCCCATTGACGATGCGGATATCGAGCTGACGCTGCTCGCGGCGTTTGAAATGATCAGGGTTCACATTCGAGACCGGGCATATCGACAACGAGCAGACGGACTTCTCTCAGAGTTGCAAAGAGACGCCCAGCATTCCCGAGAATTACAGGCAGTCTTTATGCCTGCATTATTCTGATTGCAATCCGCATACCTTGTGCTCAGCTGTAGGATGCATTACCGCCATGGGCGTCGTCACGGAAGGCTGGCGTCTAAGGACTCGAAGGAAACCCTACGACCTCATCGAAGACGGGGCAATATACCTCATAAATGTTGTAGCAGGAAGAATAGCAAGTCAAAGAAGATGTCGGCTTTAAGCTCCGGCACATTACATTGTCATCCTCAAACACCGTATCTCGGACTTGTGCGACCCATTTTAAATGCTTCATATCGTGTACCATGAAGGACTTTTGTCAAACTTTACCGCACGACATACATTGACTACTGCTTACGACATACCTAACATACCACAGAACTTTCTCCTCATTTTAGACCACAGCGTTTCCTGGACTCCTGATTCCTGAAATCCAATAACATCGACTAGGGGGAAAGAATGTCGGAAATAGACGAGGGGTTTCTCATCGCAGTTGAGGAGGCACGACAAAGCTTTGCTGAGGGTGGTGTGCCGATCGGTGAGTCAAAGTCCAGGGGCAGTGGGGCAGGCATATCCCGCAATAGAGACGCAACAGGGTTCTAAACATCTTCGCAACGACAGGAGCATGCCTGGTCTCGAAAGACGGAAAGGTTCTAGGACGAGGGCATAACTCGCGGGTGCAAAAGGGCAGTGCCACGTTACATGTGAGTCTCCGACACTGCCAATCTTGAAGCAAAACAGAATAGCCCGTCCAGACGATATCTATGAACATCGTCTAAGTCCTTGGTCATGTAGGGCGAGATCTCAGCACTCGAAAATTCGGGACGTCTGCCGGCGTCCGCATATGCCGGTGCGACGATGTACACGACGCTGAGTCCCTGCGACATGTGCACGGGAGCGTGTATATTGTACAAGGTGGCGCGGGTGGTGATCGGAGAGAATAAGAACTTCGTCGGTGGGGAGGAGTACCTGAAGAAACGGGGCATCGAGGTGATAGTCTTTGAGAATAAGGAATGTATGGGATTGATGGAGAAGTTCATAAATGAGAAGCCCCATGTTTGGTAAGTCAGAAGGATTAAGGTCTTGCTCCCGCATGGATCATATGTTGACAGCTTCACAGGAACGAGGATATCGGTGAACCATGAGGACCGAGTACGTTGGTCATTTTCAACCGTGACGGCCGAGTTCTGCACTCTTGAATGTCTCAGACGCCACCAACGTATGCACTATCTAACAAAGCGATATGCCATCTCATACATACAAGGAATTGAAGTCTGTGACGGATACCATGACCAGCCTCCTTCCTGGTTAATGGTTAGGTTCGACACAGGCGGGAACACGTCGATTAGCACCATGACCGGCAGCACAACCATCAATCACTCGTACACCTTTTCTATAATTCAGCCTTCTTTGCGCCGGTGCACCTGTGCACCTCTTCGAAGAAAAACTTCAAGTTGTCCGGGTTGACGCCCGGTGTGATACCATGACCGAGGTTGACGATCCATCGTTCTTGTCCACCACCAAATCCTCGAACCATGTTCTCAACGACCGACGTAATCGCAGTGTGCTCGCCGTAGAGGACCCCAGGATCAGCATTGCCTTGCAGAGTCACCCGTCCACGGGCTGTCCGCACAGCCTCTGCAGGATCGTGCAGCCAGTCGAGACCAACGACATTGTAGCCAGAATCGCACAGTTCGTCGAGAGCATACCATGCGCCCTTTGCGAAGACAACCATGGGCACCACCTCCTCACCCATTTCTCGAAGCCTCTTTGGGAGATTTTCCGAAATGTACCGCAACTCTGGAAGGGCAAATTCTTTGAAAGATATGGGTGACAATTCTCCAGCCCATGAGTCGAATACTTGGATGATTTGTGCTCCTGCGACTACTTGCAACGCGAGATGTTCCACGCAAATCTCCGATATCTTTCTGAGCATCACCTTACTCTCCTCGGAGTACTTGTAGACCCAAGTCTTTGCCTCCCTGAAAAGCTTCGTGCCGCCGCCCTCAACCATGTAGCACAGTAATGTCCATGGTGCGCCACAAAATCCGTATAGAGGAACCCGACCGGCGAGTTTGTTGCGTGTCATAGTGATTGCCTTGTAGACGTAGTCCAGCTCTTTTGCGACATCCACTTTCTTCTTGACTATCTCTTGGTACTGTTTGTCTGACGGCGAGCGTAGAGGATCTGGGAATTTCGGCCCAATTCCATCTACCATTTTTACGTCCATGCCCATGGCCTGCGGTATGACAAGGATGTCTGAGAAGATGATGGCCGCGTCGATGAGCCCGTCATAGCGGTCGATGGGCTGGAGGGTCAAAGTTGAGGCGATTTCGGGCGAGCGACAGCATTCGAAAAAGTCATGTTTTCCCTTCGCTTCGTGATACTCAGGGAGGTATCGACCGGCTACCGCACCGTTAGCGCTCGATCGTTGCTGAGAGCGCAAAAAGCACTGACCGCAGCATACCTTGTCGCATCACCCACATAGGTGGTCTGTCGACCTTCTCGCCTGAGGGGTGTTAGAGATGGTCTTCCATTGAGAAAGAGTTGGCTGACGCACCACGGGCAGCCCGGAGCAAGCGGTCATTCTTTAACGGAGCGAACTTTTTCTCCATCGCAAATAAGTTGCTCTTTATGTGTATGTTCGTTTGCAAATTGCAGACAGGTCGGCAGGATGAGTGCAGTACTTTGAGGTCTTTGTGATGATGTTCACTGTCTCGGACCGCTAACCGAGGTTTAGCCGTTCCTAGTCTCCAGCCTTGTAAAGACGGGACGAGGCTGGCACCTTACTACACTCCAGTGTATCTCGCGGGGTACTAGGTGGATGGAATGGTTTTTGTCCGCTCTAAATGGTCATCCTATGACTGGTCGATGTACCGCCTCGAGTGGTCTAGACATGTCGTATCTACAAGTTCTTGTCAGGTGGTGCTTTCCTGACCCACTGGCGTACCATCCTCGACTTCCTCCTCAGCCTCAATCCCTTGCTCGCCTCGCTTCTTCCTCAGATTCTCCAAGCCGTAGAGTTGTTCGCCCAAGACACTATATGTACCTTTCCCCTTCAGGCCATCCTCTGAAGGCAAGTCGACGTTATCGGAGACCGTAATAGCACCGTTCAAAAGCATTGCAAGGCTGGATCTCTCCCAGCGCAATTCTCGTCCATCCGGGAGTTCCACAGGTTGATCCGTTCCGTCCGCATCCTTACTGATGTTGGAAAACAGCTCGAAGGTCTCGAAAAAATCCGACGTTGGCACTTCTTCCGAGCCAACGTCTCGCATAGATCCAGGCTTGTGCACCGTATCAATACTAACCACAGCCTCCCACAAGGCTGGCCCAATGGTTACGTCGAGAGCATTTCCCCCAAGTTGCAAAGTTTGATGGTGCTGGAGTTCGCCTTGATCGGTGAGGCTGTAACTCAGAAGCATTGGAAGTCTATTTATGATCAGTCTGGCAAAGTTGGGTATTCAAGGTGAACTTACCCTTCCAGTGCAACCAGGAGCAAGCGTGGAGGTTGACGAGCATAGGGCGAGTTTCCAGAAACTGTAAAATGAACAGGCCAGATGTTCGACACGGCCAGTCGGTCCTCGGTACGCTCTTCTTTGTCCAACACTGTGGAAATGTCCATCCCTACAGCGCCCTTGAAGATCTCTTTGTCGAGCAGACGTCCAGTTCGCCAGTGATACGCTGACAAAGATGGTTCACCACTGCCCGCCACCAGGATTTCGGAGTCCCATGGTGGGATGCACAACTTGGTGACAAACTCTCGGTGTCCCAAACAGTAACCTTCAATGACATGAGCTTGCGTGATGCCTCGAGACACGCGAATGTGTTCATCCCGGTCGGCTGTCAGAATGTATTGCTTTCGCTTGAGCCCGTCCTGTACTTCATTGACTGCCACATCTGTCAAAAGAGAGACGTGACCCAAGAGCATTTTGAGCTCAAATTTGGGGCCTTCTTTCTTGGTCTGAGTCATTTTCTGCTCGCGCTGCTGCCTTAAGGCTTCGAGGTTGCCCTTCGTGTGAACCGTCAATTCTGTTGCGGAGGGAGTGAAGGTCTGCTTCAGGCCTTCATCTGCTTTTCCCACTTTTGAAGGAGTCCAATCCTTGCTTGGGTGTAATGGGAGTATGTATACGTCGCCAAACTTATCTCCCACCAAAAGATTCTTCTCGTCTGGGGTCAAGACTATGGCACAAAGTCTTTTCGGCATTGACCTGTTCGGTGTGAGCGTAAGAGTTTTCTTTATGTAGCGATGATGACATACCTTTGACTTTGCAACGTCAAGATGCCAGCAGAACTCACGCTGAACACGTTGATGCATTTGTCCTCGGCCGTCACAGTAATGGCTCTTGCAGCGTCACTGGTTGCAATAATGTGGGTAATGTTCGGAAGCTTCGAGCTCTCTACCTTGGGCTTTCGTCGCTCGCCTTTCTTCCGCTCCGAGATGATCTCAACAGAGTCCTCCGATTCATTTCGAGACAGCCCTGCCTGGCCTTCTACCTCGATTCGACGCCTCTTGGAGGGACGGCTCCCATCACCGTTGGCGTCGGATGGTCCGTCTCCCTCAGTAGCCTCTTCCACTTCCATGGGTGGCAACTGACTCAAAATTGAGCCATCTCTGAGATTGAAAGTGCTGATAACGGGCCCAGCCGCTGCCAGTAAGAAGGGCTGTTCGTCATTCACTGGCTGAACGCAACATATTTTCTGAAAGGGATGCTGATTCATATTCGATGTATTTGTTTGAGGCTATCCCGACGCGCTTCGATCTCTGTGGAGCACACAACAACCCTCGAGGACGCACCACTCTCGAAGAGGCCAGGCAATCCTTCGTCGTCAAATTCTCACCTGTAGTATTGGTAAGAGTGCTGAACGTCAATACTATCTCGTAGGATACTTACAGAAAAAACACAGTATCAGTCGTGTGATCCACCGTAGTGAGGATTTTTGCCGAGTCAATCAACGACGGGACACCACTCCAACTTAAAGAGTGTTTTTTATCCCCAAGTTCTCTTTTCTGCTACGAGCAGGCGACGCGTCCTCCGTATTTAACTCATCGCTCTTACTTCTCTTGTTCTCTGACAGCTCATTGCTTGCGTAAGATCCGTCGCTCAGACATCTAGCCGCATGCGTCCTTCCAAACCGATGTTTCTGATACCTGGTACAATTTCTGGCGTTCACCTACACGGATGAACTCGCCAAAGAACAGTCCAAAACGAGCGTGATCCGTGGCTAAATGCTCGGGACAAGTTGCCTATGCTGCCACCAGACAACGAGGCCCCCGTCACTTACAGCTCCATGGGTCTCCCGCAACGGCAGTGTCTGGTGGCTGCACGGTTACGTGATGGTCATGCGATCGATCGATAACATGCATGCCTAGCAAACCCCATCTATCCGCGGGTGAGACGTAAAATGCATTTTACTAACCAAGCTATTATTCCAGGTGGGACGCAATGACTATAAGCATCATCATGGGATGCATCCAAGGATATCTCCTTGGTCACTCCAGGACCGGAGTCGAATCCAACAAATGATGTTACGTTCTTGCCCATGATGAGCGTGTACCAGCCAAGGACACCTCTTTAACAACTTCAATATTTCCAGTACTTGGGGTGTTGGAGAATCAGCCCAGTCTCCTCGTCAGCCGTTTCCAAGATATGGCTCGCCGGGTACTCGGCGCGCCACCCAAGCTTCTCACCATGTCGGGCAGTAAAAGTACAGCTGAGGGAGATTTTTTGTTAGCACGCATCCACGTCTTTGCTGCTTTCAGCATGAACTCACTGTCCTCCCAGCTGCAAAGGAACGAGCTCCTTTGGGCAGCCTAATGCAGCCCCCATTCCTGTCAGAGCCTCGTCTGTGGCTTCTTCGACCTTTGCATCAGCGATCACTCCACGTTTTGCCAGAGATGCAGCTATGCTGGCATAAAGGTCTTCCCAAGCAATGCTGCCGGGGGACGCCAGGTAGTACCCATTCTTGCCGCTGTCTGGGCTCTTGTCTAATAGAATCTGCCGAAGCAATGCTAAATACAGGGACGTATTGTCAAGGACATGACATACGGGCCACGACTGTTCGTGAGTCAGTGTTGCACAAGCCAGAAAATGTGCGGAAATTTGAGATATCCACTTACTGGCCGACCAGGGTCTACACTGTACACACGTCCTACTGCCTGGGCAGCTCGAACGATGGCGACGGTTTGTATCGAGACGGGGTTGCCGAATCCTTCACCCTCTCCATCTGAGGCAACAATGTCTTAGCTACGATAATGGCATGATGTTTCCGCTTGCAATACTCACACACGATACAGGGCACGAAGATGTAACTGCGCACGCCTAACTCTTCAGCTTGCTCGATGACGGTGTTATTGGTATCGATGGCCTGGCAATATCTTGTCAACAGTTGTGGGATCCAATCCCAGTGCTAGCTTACCGGCTTGATAAGAGATACAGGCGGTTTCTGGGACTTCTGAACATCATACAGATTCGGATCATCATCATAAAGGGGTTGATCTGTCGGTGCACCGGCATGACTGGAGAATATTTTGGCACCGCTAGTCTTCGCAAAAGGTCAGCTAAAGACTGTCACAAATCATCATGCCACTTACATGCAGGAAATGGACGTCCTTGCCTGTCGACTTTTTCAATTCGCCAAGGGCCTTGATCAGAAGAACTTGGGCATCGGAGTAGAATGCATCGACGAGGAAGAACACAACGTCGATCTCTTTCCCGACGATAGCTTCTCGTATCGCCGCCTCGTCCTTGAGGCTGAATGTCAAAGGCTCAGCGCCGTACCGTTTGACCGCCTGGGCTTGCTCGACTGTGCGTACAAGGGCATACAGGTGTTCATATGGCGGCAGATTGGCACTCTTCCATCGGGCAAGCAGAGTCCCGCCGAGGTAGCCGGACACCCCTGTGAGCAGAATGCGGTGCGCCATCGGTCAAGCACCGATCCTCTAACCGTGGAGGGAACTATTAGAAGAGTGGTTTCGAGTGTCACAAACTCTGTACGAGGTACATACCTAACAACTATATATGGGTTTACTCCAACTCATCGGATAACGTTCAACGACCAGTAATGCGTCATTCCGATGGTATCCCCTCACTGCATTACTCAGCTTTTGCCAGACACAAAGTTCCCTGTGCTCTTCTACAGGACGAACGGCATATAGTCGTAATGATAATGAAGCCGATAGTCGGAGAGAATAGTCGAGCATTGAACCGCCTCGAGGCGTTGCCTGCTTCTCTGTCAGCGTTGACTCCAGCATAAGTCAGATCAGTGACTGCGGACTATCAAGTTAAGCTCGTATTCGCTAACACCGGATATTTCCCCACGACTTCCATTGTCTACCGAGGTCACTCGCTCAATACTGTATCATATCTTGGCGATGAGCTAAATACCCAAATACAATCTTAACGATATCTGATGGTCGTCCAGTGTCACCATCATCAGTCGCGACCAACACAGACATCAGGAACCACTGAATCCACCTTGGCTGCACACTAGGAAGTACTTCCAGCCAGCATGGCACCGACCAATGCCCCGCCATCAACTTCCTTTGCGAAACTCTCTTACCCAGCTGCGGGCGTCCTTCTGGTCACCATGTCTCAGCCTGAAAAGTTGAACTGTACAACAGCTGCCGACGTGATCGAGTTGACCAATGTTTTCAGGTGGTTTGACGACGAACCGACTTTGACTGTTGCCATTCTCACTGGTGCCGGCAACAAGGCTTTCTCTACAGGCGCCGACCTAAAGGAATGGCAATCAAAGGTCGCTGCCAATCCTGGCGCTGGTGCAGGTCCAGGAGATGTGAAGGGCGCCATTCCCATATCAAACCGGGCGGGCAAAAAACCAGTCATCGCAGCAGTGAACGGCATGGCCCTTGGTGGCGGCTGTGAGACGGTGGTCAACTGTGACATTGTCATCGCAGCGGACACGGCAACCTTTGGATTAGTCGAAGTCAAGCGTGGTGTGGCACCCTATGCGGGTGTCTTGCCACGTCTCATCCGGACTCTGGGTCTTCAACGCGCCAGCGAGATTGCCCTGACTGGATGGACATACACGGCCCAACAAGCATATAAATGGGGCCTTGTGAACAAGGTTGTTCCTCAAAAGGAGGTTGTTAAAGAGGCTGTAAGATACGCCACTGCAATTGCTGAGAATAGCCCGGACTCGATCATTTGCACACGCGCCGGGCTGAGGCAAGGCTGGGAGACGGCGAGCGTGGTAGAAGCTACAGCGATAACGGGAAAACAGGAGTGGGCTGCCCTACAGAGGGGAGATAACATTGTAGAAGGCTTGAAGGCATTCAAGGAGAGAAGACAGCCGGAATGGCTACCCTCAAAGCTGTGATTCCTCACACGCGCCGCTGTTTCACGTAGTTTGACATGTTCTGTTCCAGGTCGTACCTCTTCAGTTGCTGATAGATCGCAAGGTCCAAGAGTATTCTCGAGGGCTCCGAATATGAATGAGATGTTGACACTTGTACTCCGCTGTAGGAGGCTAGTACGGTGGGGTCCAGGACAATATTCGCCACGGAAAGTCTCCCGGCGGTTTTTCCTGCACTTGCCTTTGACCATTAGTTGCCTGATCATTCACAAAGCCAACTTTTCGGATCGCGCGTGCGAATCCATACTCAGCTACCATCATCATGGCTGCCGCGGATATTGAGCAGATGAACAAGCTCAGGAAGAGCCTAGGTCTTCCATTACTCAGCGTAAGTGGACAACCTCCACCAGCCTCTGAAGGACCTACATTCAAAGAACATTCTCAAAGCGACGACGACGATAGCGATCAAGAGCCCGCGTCCACGTTGGACACACGTGAAGCTGCTGGGTTTGAGAATTGGAATCAGTTACGTGAAGAAGAAAAGAGGCGCATAGAGCGGGAGAAACGGAAACATGAGATCCAAAAGAGGAGAGACGCTGAAGCCAGGGCGAAAAGACTCGAAGGAAAAGGCCTGGGAGATGCTGATGACGATGCCGACGATACGAAAGCATGGTTGAAGGGTCAAAAGAAGCGACAGGCAAAGATCGAGCGAGAACGTGCTGAGCGTCTGGCCAGGGAATTGGCCGAGCGCGAAAAAGAAGCGGCGAACGAATACTCCTCGAAAGACCTTGCCGGTGTCCAAGTGGCGCACGAGGTTGGCGACTTCGAAGATGGCGCTACCGAGCATATCTTGACATTGAAAGACACCGAGATTGGCAAGGATGATGAAAGTGATCAAGAGGATGTACTCGAAAATGCGGATGTTCTCGCCCGTGACAAGCTCAAGGAGAAAAACGAGTTGAAAAAGAAAAAGGTCTATGATGTCAATGATGATTCCGAGAAGGCTCTATTAGCCCAGTACGACGAGAAGAAGCGCAAGGCTTTCACGTTGGATGGACAAGGTTCTACTGTGGAGGAGCGTGATGCAAAGCGTCAGGAGATTGGCGACGTGTTGAGGAACACAATAAGCCTCGACATTTTGAAGCCAGAGCCTGTCTCGGATTACATGGAGATCAAAATTAAGAAGCCGAAGAAAGCCAAAAAGACGTCAAAGAGGCAGAAGATGGTGGATGAGGACGATGAGATCTTTCCAGTGCGGACAGAGACCAATGGCGATGCGATGGAAGTCGATACTGCACATCCGGCTCCGAGCAGGTCACGGACTACGCAGGATAATTTCAATGATGATGATGACCTTGCAAGTGCCCTGGCAAGGACTCGACAGGCTGTGCTGAAGAAACAGAAGCGCAAGCCGGAGGATATAATCAAGCAAATGAAAGAAGAGGAGCAGAACGAAGCTCAGACACCGGAGGGCGAGAATGGAGGGCTGGTGCTGGACGACACGACTGTATTCTTGGACAACCTGTCGTCTCGCCCAAGAGAAGAGGAACCTCAACGCCCCGTCGTGAAATCAATAGAAAAGGAAGAATCACCCGAACCTTCAGAGGTCAAAAACGAAGACGAGGACCATCCCATGGGAGAAGCATATTCCGGAGACAACGCAGAGGAACTCCTGGATAGACTACGGCGCGAGCAGTCTACACACACTCCGGATGTTTCACACACAGGTCTCGAGGAAGAGAAGACCCTTGATCAAGGTCTCGGGGCAGCACTCGGGCTTCTTCGACAGCGTGGTCTGGTCAAGCAGAGCGAGGCTGGTGACAAGAACGCTCTCTACAAAGACCGTCAGACGTTCATCATTCAAGCGCGGTTGCGTGAGCATGAAAATGAACAGAAGGCTCGCACTCAGCGTGAACGGGACCGCCAGTCTGGCAAGCTGACTGGCTTGTCATTGAAAGACCGAGAGGAACATGCTCGCTGGCAAAATACCCACCGAGAGCATCAATCTTCTATTCAAGCCGCCGCTGCCTTCAATCGCGAATACAAACCTGACGTGCAAATCAAGTATGTGGACGACGATGGCAGGTTGATGAATCAGAAGGAGGCATTCAAGCATCTCAGTCATCAATTCCATGGCAAAGGAAGTGGCAAGCTGAAGACGGAGAAGCATATGAAGAAGGTTGCCGAGGAGAAGAAACGAGAGGCCGCCAGTATTTTGGATAGCAGTGAGGCAAAGGGTATGAACAATGCTCAAGGAGCACTAGGCAAGAAGAACAAACAAGCTGGTGTTCGGTTGGGCTGAGCAGGAGGGTTATGTTCATCAGCATAGCGTACTGCTTTCCGGAATATGGTTTCCAGAGTATGCCGTAGCGCACATCGTTAGGCAATTGAGCAGTCACAAATCGAAAAAGTGCCATTGTTGAGGCATACTCCATAGATACTAATGCCAGACCAGCAAGAAGTAGCAAAGCTGTTGGCGGCGTAACGGAAGTTTCAGTGCAATCTACCTTATTGTACTGCCGCGCTCGAAAGGAGGTTTCCACCCCAAATGACCATGGTCAAGCGGCCCCTATCTTCGCGGACGTTGGCTTGAATACCCCGACGGCATCGATGCCGCGCCCTTTGCGACAACGGAGTTGGAGAGCTGCACCTTAGTGCTTCGCCCCCAATTCTCGATTTAACCGGCACCAAAGTTCAGGGATCAACAATTTTTTTTGGAGATTCCGAGTCGAAACAGTCAAGAGCTTCAATCGACTCATTCCATCAAACCCATCTCCTTTTTGACTTGTTGATCAAGCTTCATCTCATCCTCGCCTGTCTCACATCTGATCTTCTCTTGTTCATCTGTCGCTCTATTCTCCCACACCCAATCATGCTCTCCACACTCAGACCGGCCGCTCGATCGGTCATCCGACAACGCCCTACGGCGCAGGCAGTCCGCATCGTCAACGCCTCGACATGGGCCAACATCAAAGAAGGACCACCTGATGCAATCCTGGGCATCACCGAGGCCTTCAAGAAGGACTCCTTCGGCGAGAAGATCAACCTAGGCGTCGGCGCGTACCGTAAGCCAACCACAAGCCCCTAATCACACCCTCGAGACCGCATCTAACGTCTAGATTACAGGCGACGACAAAGGCAAACCATATGTCCTCCCATCCGTCCGCGCGGCCGAAGAGAAAGTCGTCACCTCTAAACTCGACAAAGAATACGCTGGCATAACAGGTGTCCCATCCTTCACCAAAGCCGCCGCGCTCCTCGCGTACGGCCCGGACTCCAAACCCCTCAAAGAAGACCGCATCGCCATCACACAGTCCATCTCCGGCACGGGAGCGCTCAGAATAGGCGGCGCCTTCCTGGAACGCTTTTACCCCGGCGCGAAAGCCATCTACATCCCGACCCCTTCGTGGGCGAACCACAAGGCGGTCTTCAGCGACTCCGGGCTCGAAGTCAAGCAGTACAAATACTACAACAAAGACACCATCGGTCTCGACTTCGATGGCATGATCTCCGACCTCAAGGCCGCACCTACAGGCTCGATCGTCCTTCTACATGCCTGCGCGCACAACCCGACGGGCATCGACCCCACGCCCGAGCAATGGCAGCAGATCAGCGAGGTGGTCAAGGAGAAGGAACACTACCCCTTCTTCGATATGGCGTACCAGGGCTTCGCGTCCGGCGACACCGACAAGGACGCATACCCGATCCGCCTGTTCGTCGAGCAAGGCCACGGTCTGGTATTGTCGCAATCCTTCGCCAAGAACATGGGTCTGTACGGCGAGCGTGTCGGTGCATTCAGCATCGTCTGCGACTCAGCAGAAGAGAAGAAGCGGGTGGACTCCCAGATCAAGATCCTCGTCCGTCCTCTCTACTCCAACCCTCCTGTCCACGGTGCCCGTATTGCTAGCGAGATCTTGAACGATTCATCCCTCAATAAGCAGTGGCTCGGCGAGGTCAAGGGCATGGCTGATCGTATTATCGAAATGAGAGCACTGCTCAAGAAGAACCTTGAGGAACTTGGCTCCAAGCATAACTGGGATCACATCACGAACCAGGCAAGTTTTTGAGTTTACCACAAGCCGGCCCGCCCCATCACGGTTGTGGAAGGTCTGCAAGAAGTCGTATACTAACAAGATTGTTCCTACCAGATCGGCATGTTTGCATACACTGGCCTCAAGCCCGAACAGATGGATACCCTGGCCAAAGAACACTCCGTCTATGCTACCAAGGACGGTCGTATCTCCGTTGCCGGCATCACCACTGGTAATGTCAAGAGACTCGCCGAGTCCATCTACAAGGTCACCGGCTAGAGCATACCCTGGATCCTTTCTCCAGGCGAGGTGCTATAACAACACAAGAAATATGAACCTGGAGAACAGAAAGAGATGGTTCCGCAAGAACAGTCGAGGATCGTGGAACGGACATGCCACACGAGGATCTCCTTGCCAAAGAGTGACAAGGTCTTGTAAATCTATTTCTTTAATCCACTTTAGCCTTGGTATTCCGTACATCATCCAGATGAGCATTTAGAGAAGGGGCGGGCCGGCGCAAGATTCTTGTCTGGTACCAAAAAAAGTAGTCATTTGGGAATTCGGAGATCAACACACAAGTACTCCGTACCTTGATGATCTTGCAAGCGAGATACCTGACCCTCCCAGATGGCTAACCAGGTTAGGCGTAGAATGTCGCGAGTCAACCTGCCAGAAAGAGGATACATAGGTTCCCGTTGTGATCATCGTCCATGATGATGATGGACAGACGCACGTGTACAACGAGATCCGAAAACCTCATCGATGTCGTTTCGTCGAATCACAAAGAGGCAGCAGATGCAAGTCTTGGTTCGGCTGTCCCGAGAATGTGGATAGCTGCCCTGTACTGTGTAGAGTTTAGATGTAGCTTGGAGACGGCTGCTTGCATCAACACCCTTCTTAGCAGGAACCCGAAAGAGCAACTCGAAACTCTCAGGTACATGCTAGCCAATTGACAAATAGCATCTGTAGACTTCGATATGGAGGCGGGCTGAAAACCACGAAAACATATGCTTGTTTGACGTCTGGTTCGCACGACTCGGTTGCAATGTCCCAGCGTGAGCTGCAACACTCAACGATCGCGTGGATACACCGTTCAGTTTTCCGCATGCCCGAGCAAGCCAAGCTGTCGCTAAGGTATCGGTCGCAGCCATGTGGACGCCTTTGTACCATTAGAAGAACGGATATTCGGTATGTCCTTGGTGCAAGCCAACTTCGACAGCGTATGTTTAGTATATCAATAGACCATGATTGGAACCTCCACGTTGATCACTGTATGGGTGCATTTCCGGACAGGCCCATTATGCATCGTTAGATTTGTCACTGTCCTGGTGGAAACTTGCTTGCTGTTTCGTTTAACCAGAATTCCCCAGGGTCGCTACCAGTACGATCCATTGGTAAAGTGACTGGGCATTGATCCTTACCAGGCACTTCTCATTGGCCTCGTGCCTGCTGGGTTTCATCGCAGTCCTCTCGTTCGATGTCCCTTCATGGGCTGGAAAGGTCAATTGTACGATTGGGCCTCCAGTCGCATTCCATCAAAGTTGTATCGGTGATGGAGTGGGGGTTTTGCGAAAGTGGTTCCCGGAAGGAATATCGCACTTGTGGTCGCCATGCTCCCCCAACCCAACACCTCAATAGGTGGTTGTGGCGCTGGACTAGTCTAGAGTAAGACGAAGCCGACAGGACGCCATCTGCGGGTTGACATCACCCACTCCGTGAGGGTCATGCAGGCCCTCGGGGCCATGTCTTGGTCCTTATCTTCCTCTTTTCGTTCCTAGTACCGTTGTAGTTTGACTGGGCTGCAGCAGGGACATCTCAAAAGTGCTGTTACGATATCTCGTCGCTCTTCATCGTTTAATCAATTTGTACCTCGTTGGGGCCTGCTCTTCTCTCATGTCAAGCTCACTCGTGCTCGTCTCGGTAATCGGGAGAGACCCTGAATTGCTTTCAAAGACGTCATTGCGCAGGTCGGAACCAGGGCCGAAAATTTGACGTCGAGAAAAACCCAGGCTTCAACAAAGTTGAGTCAGTCTCAGAGAACGAGGGGCTTTTCAGGTGCCTCCACCACGGTTGCTCCAAGCTAGCATAGGTAGCGACATTCTTCCGCAGTTGGCTTCTCGATTCCTGGCTTCACATGGAGTTGATTGACCATCGGCCATAGAAATATGTTACTATGGTGTTGCACAAGCATGCCGTCAGCTTGCCCTTTCGAGCCATATAAGCGTCGATCTGCCGTATTCCTAGCTCCGTAGCCGGTTTCTGTCGGGGTTGGACCCAACTATGCGGCTGCTTGTGTGGTTTTAGTTTTCGTGCCGGTCTAGTTAGGCTTCTGCAAGGACAGAAGGTTCGCCAAGTGTGGGAGAAAGTGAGTTCGCACAGAAGCCCTATCTCTCTATCCATGAGACAGAATTTCATCCGGTTTTGCGTCCAGGAAGAATGATTGTAGATGGGGGAGCGATATTCAATACTCGTAGGGACAATGACATGAACCATTCTGACGTGCTTCTCGAGGCAAATGAAACCCCACAGGCACCTAGCGTGGCACCTGGTAAGCTTACCAAAAGAAGCTGGCGGTGAACGGGGAGGAGTAGCGGGTTCAAGGGTCAGGGCCAGCTTGGAAACTTTGGGACTGAATACCGCTTGAGCGTACCTGTCTAGGTTATTCCGACGTGCGTGGGAGGGTCGTAGAATTTTTAATCTGCCTTTCCGCTTAGGTGCCAAAGCGTACAGAGTAGGTGCCGACCTCTTTTCTCTCAGCCTTGGAGCTCCCACCTCTTTTCTATCTCCAGTGCCAGCACCGCCATAAACGGAACGCGTACACGAGAGCTTTCCGGCGGCTTGTCGCGCAAGCCAAGGGTCTTGTTCCCACACCGTCCCGCCAGTATTTTTTATCTCATCTTTTTACTCGTATGAGTATATCGCTCGTCGTGGGATTCGCTTAGCCCCCCGCCCTGTCTCTCAACGGCCGTCGATAGTGGTTGATCTGCACCATTAGGGAGGAGGATCTTCGTCCAGGGTCATCTGCAAACTTGCAACATTAAACGCGCAGAACAAGGTCAATTGAGGAAGCCGACTGAGCCGAAGTGAAGGGAGAATTCTCGTGACAGAGGAAGGTGATTTGTGTCCTGATTGATAGCTTGTAAGTACCCGTGATCCTGGTTGCGCATCGGTGGAAAGGCCCCGCCTGCAAGACCCAGTTCCTGATACCGTGCAGTATTCGTCCAAAAACAAAAAGCGATCGACACAAAGGTACGAATCCCAATTCCTTTGTACCGCAGCTTTCTGAACCGTTTGGGAGAGTTGAGTGGGTTGTTTCTGAGCTGGGGGGCTGATCAGCGTTCGACAGTCTGTACGTCGGCTGTACGTCACTTCCCTGTTGAGAACAGAGAACAACACCAAACTCCTTCCATTTCAAACAAAAATTCATCTCTCGACGAATTGACTTTCTCCTTCCATTACACTGCACTCGACTACGCACCGGAGTCATTGATCTTATGCTGACCCGGGGAAAGTGCAGTCATCTACCCGTGTCCTGCAGGCATTAAGCGCCTTGCGCCGTCTGTTGCTTGTCCATCGGAGAATTGAAGGTCGGTGCTCTTTTGATATTGCTTGTCAACCCTTTTGCACCCCAGATATCAACATGCTAACATGACGACGGCAGGCAATAAACCGCCGTCAACCGAAGCAACAATCAACCACGGAGAACAGTACCACGGTTCCTGATACTCTGGTCTGGTCACCGGAGCGTTTGTGACTTTGTCCTACATCCTCGGCTGTCAGAAACGAACGATTTTCCATACCACCGCATTTACCCGTGCTCAATTCTTTCCACCAACAAGATCACAAACTCATTACGATGTCCGACGAAGTAAGTAAACCTAGGGAAACCCGTTTGAGATTGAGGCTGGGCACGAGGACGCGTGGTCAGAAGTGGAAACAACCAGCCACGACGAGCACACATACTTAACGTTTCGATCATGACTAACCCTTTCCTGCTGTACAGGCAGATTTCGATTTCGGC
Organism: Exophiala viscosa; assembly: GCF_022695815.1. Taxonomy (NCBI): domain Eukaryota; kingdom Fungi; phylum Ascomycota; class Eurotiomycetes; order Chaetothyriales; family Herpotrichiellaceae; genus Exophiala; species Exophiala viscosa. The sequence continues at coordinate 438,348 of NW_026944355.1, read as the reverse complement.
GACAATGTCGATAAAGCCACTTTCGAACAGATCCTCGACATGGACGAGGAAGACGACCGCGATTTCAGCAAATCCATAGTTTTCGGCTTCCTAGAACAGGCAGAACAGACCTTCGGAAAGATGGATACTGCAATGTGAGTGCAACGCCGCCTCAACCTTGTCAAGCCTTGGCCACTGCACAGTCTTGATCACAGTAACACTAACACCTTGCCGTTGTAGGAAGGAAAAAAATCTCCCTGAACTTTCCAGCCTAGGTCACTTCCTCAAAGGATCATCTGCTACCTTGGGTTTCACCAAAGTCAAGGACGAATGCGAGAAGATACAACACTATGGCCACAAGAAGAACGAGACGGGCGAGGTCGACGAGCCTGATGAGGACAAATGCCTGAAACTCTCCGGCGAGAGCATTGCAGAAGCTAAGCGCGCCTACGAAGTTGTCAATGGCCTGATGAAACAATTCTACGCCGAAGCATAACAGCCTCCTAATGCCCTCACCGCCAGATGGGAGACACGATACAAGCAACAGACTTCGATTCAGGCGCCAGGATCTTGGGTGAGCGAATCATTTGGGCAGATTACAACTTCTTATCGACGTGCATAGCATTGGCCGGCGTGGACGATATCCTTCGCTAGGACGAAGCGATCCCTTCCTTTCAATTTGTTTTTAGATCATTCAACTGAAAACTAATACTCCTCTACGGATGACATGAACATTGACTTGGCTCGAGCTGCTGCGGGCATGGGACGAGCGTGGACTGACAGGACAGATGCACATTGCATTCTCATTGACTATGGAATGGAATACCTGTTGAAAACGCTATTCTTGGTTCTCGTTGCCGTTGTGGCATGCCTCGTTCTCACTGACAACACATAACCTTTTAGACTCGTGCCTCCTCCGCGGCCTAACCTAGTTGTTGTTACCATTGTCTCTCAACGGCACTCCTCCAACAACGTCCTCATCGCCATCTTCGCCATCCATGCGACTGCCAGCGCTGTCTTGACCCTGTGCCTGACCCTGTCGATGGGGTGAAGGGGTGCCGCCGACGCCATCACGACCTCCAGGCGATTGGGTGTATGGTAGGACGCCAGTTGGATGAGCTAATTGGGCGGGGAGACCGACAGGAGGTGTATTGATGGGACCTGCCATCTGGGCACGGGGGCCGACAGGAGGGGTGTAAGCCAATCTTGGATCGGCGAAAAGAGGGTTGTTGTAGCCAGGATATTGCTGAGGGAAGCCATAACCATATGGCGCACCGGCATACTGTTGTGGTGGAGGGGGGCCGTATTGGTAAGGAATGGCCATGCCATGATCGTAGAATTGTGGTCCTGCAATATATGGTGCTGGACTGTTGTATGCTTGGGCATACTGTGGGGTGGAAGACGAGGCGGTGGTCTGCGGCGTGTACGCACTTGCAGGTTGCTGGCGATACTCTTCAGGAATGGGATCGAAGTCATCATCCTCCATCATGAGGGCGCGGACTTGTTCTTCGGTAAGAGAGGTTTGTGGTGCACCAGCATTCTGAGGCATGGTATTGTTGTTGTTGGCAGTTTGCGGGTTATTATCGACGTGAGAGCTCGCATGCTGGCCTTGATCGGCGGCAGGAGGGTTCGAGTTCGTTGGTTGCGACATGACAGCTTGCTCGGGGGTCTTCAAAGGTTTGAGAAGAAGGCGCAAAGGAGAAGAGACTGTATGGAGCCCTGACTCGCCTTGAGGAGATGCTGGAGATGCTGGAGGAAGTTGTTGCTCCTGTAAATCTGCTTGGAGCTCCGTTGTTGGTGAGTATGAAGAAGTCGGAAGGAGTTCAAGCTGCGAAGACGATGAAGATCGATGAAAAGGAACCTCAGGCAGTGTCATTGTCAGAGGGGGAGGCAGTGATCCGGACCGCGATCTTGCTACCACACCTGGCCGACGAAGTGACACTCCCTGCTCGTTGTCTGCTTCATCTTCACTGTCTGCGCCTGCACTGGTAACGACTTGTGGTGATGGCGGTTCGACTCGGATCTGTGGCGGTGCATGTGAAGAGGATGGTTCTTGGCTGCCATTGTTTGGATGTTCGCTGCCCCGCTGTTGTTGCTGCTGTCGCTGGACAGGGACAGAAACGAGCTTTGTTGGTGACTGTGCCGGGGTCAAGAAATCTGTGTCGCCACTTGTGCTGTTGCTGGACTGTTGCTCTGCGTTTTGATCTTCAAGGGTATCATAATACTCCGTTGGAGACTGAGGTGCGCTTCCTGATGGGTCTTGCTGTTGCTCAAGCTCGTTCCCAGATCCACTTGGAGTTGCAGGTTCATCGCCTGTCAGAGAGACTTCTCGCCGACTTGGTTGCTGTATATTTTGATACTGTCCTGCATCTCCAAACCCTTCTCCTGTCCGTGACTGCTTGTCCACAGGCTCACGAGGCTTCCCTTGCCCAGGTATCATGTTGCGGAGATTGGGACTTGAAAAGCGCGTCTTCATGATGAAGAGGACTCTCTAGCATGAGAAGAGGTGGATAGGAATACACAAGATGAAGATGAGAACGACGATACTCTCCTCAGAGTACATGACTGAATACCTGGATATTATATCCTGAAGCATGCACAAGGAGTGGTGTTGAGGACAAAGCATACAGTCAGTCTACAAAGGGAGAGACGGGATGATTCAAAGGTGAATACAGACGTGGCAGCGAGCAAACAACCAGCCGGCGATGTCATTGTCGCGCACTCATTATCATCCTGAGGCTCGGCGTCGACGACTTTGCAACGACTAAGCGCGCGAGGCTGAGAACCCCCTACCAGGCTGCCGAGACGGCGGAACACCAGACCTATCACAAAGACCCCTCACAACGCCAAAGTCTCAGCCGAACAAAGAGAGCCATTGTGCTGCAGGATCTCGGCATAAGAACAAGGAACAAAGGACAGATGACCTGGGACAGATTATTATCCGAAAGACATTGAACGTTTGCTGTCAAGCCAGCACGTCTCCTGCAACTCGACGAGGCTGAGTTGTGAACGAGGCTGCATGGACAAGGCTGAATTATGGAGTAGCGGCTGAGAAGGCACGATGCACGCACTTCGCCAGTGGGTGGCCTGACGGAACCTTCCTGTCTTGCGGAAAAAGCTTTGCCCTTAGAGACAACGACAACCATGGAACTGGGAACACTTGTCTCGAACAATCAACCGAGTAATAGAAAGAGGCAACGTTGGGCCCCTCCTCAATCCGCAGGATCGTTCCATCTCCCCCCTGTGCAGGTGGAAAATGTGCTCAACGATGTCAAAGTTTTCCATCACAAGGGAATCAAAAGGTTGTTCTGGTAGAGTATCATCGATCACTTATTTTTGGATTTGTTTCCTGGGGCATTTTGCCTGCAAACTTATTTGGAAGCAGCGGAGAGAAAATCTCTTCACAAAACTCTTGTCATCAACAATCGATGACCATGGCAATGCGAATTGAGGAGCTGAGGAGTTTGGGGTTGCATCCTACACAAACGACAAACTCTTCCAAGATCCAGGATGGTACAGGCAGAGCCAGAGGTCTGGCTCGAGGCTGCCATGCCCCGCCATACATGCAGGTAAAGTGCGCGCATCATGGAGACATAGCTGACATACCAGATCCGTTCCCTTCGAACTGATTGCGACACTATCTTTGCAAAAGGTCATATCGGCCAGCAACGGCGACGGTGACGGCGTCTTTTTGCCCGACTGCCGACCATGCACTATTCTCTATGGACGTCCGAAACAGGAACAGGGACTGAGAGAGAGACTGGTCGACATGGATACACTTTGTCATGGTCGTTCTCATACATGGAACCATTCCCCGCCATCCAACCAAGACCCAGCGTTGAGCAGGTTCGATAACGATAAGTGAACCAAAATATCCCTGAACCTACGATAAACCATCTTCTTATCGCTATCGAGGGCACCAGGCTGTATCGAGCACATGAAGCGAGGATATTTGACATCAATACGTACACAGGTACTCAATGCAGGAAAAAACCAGAGTCTAGAACTTCCACAAGGCTCGATCCGGAAAGAGAGAGATCCACTCAGCCAGAAGACGTCTTGGACTACGTTGACTGCCTTGGAATGGCCAGCCAGTGGCGTGACAGTGCGTCGACTCCAGCCAGGTCAAAAGGCAAGTCATACTTGCATATTGGAAACACTAACCACCGTTACAACTTAGGTCGTATAATCCACAGAAGGACAAGAAGCTCGATCATGCGCCTTCAACGCCTTCCGAGCGCCAACCCTTCGCATGTGTCATTGTTCCGTAACCTTGCCCCAGAAGGACCCAAAGAGATCGACAAGACGAAGGCAGTCATCTGGCAAGTCATGATGCCAGAACCAGTGATTGGACACTTCGTGCAAGATATTGGATCGGCGACAGGTGATAGACAAGTAATAGTGCTTAGTTCTTACAATGAAATTGAAGACTCTCAAGAGATGATCGCTTGCAACTCCCACACCCCACGCCGATGATGAATGATGATGACGATGCGATGCCCACACCAATACTGGATATCCAGTAACACTAACTCCCTCGTACGAGTAAAAGTACGCCTTGCCAGTCCACCATTGGCAAAAAAAGTTCGTTGCATTTGCGCCTTGATCGCCTTGATACCCGTGCGGAAGACCCGCTAGCAGGTTTCCCAGCCACTGCCTTGCTCCAGACCAGAAAGCCCACACCACCCATAACGCCTGTCTGGAAAGTCCCTGCAAGTGATTCATGCAAGGCACAAAATATGTACAGTAGATCATGTCGCCCGAGAGGGGTAGGACAGTTGAGCCGCATGTCAAAAGAAAGATTGACCCTAGTTCGGTAGAAATATCATACAAAAGAAGTTGACAGGATAAAACACAAGTGCGCCGTTGACCAGACTCCAGAGGGGTATCACAAGTAATGAGTCTGACCGATGTTTTGAGCCTCGACGCCCTTCTCGGCGCGCTCGGAAGGGCCGGTCAATCGAGGTCTCCAGTTCCCAATGCATGACTCTCCCAGAAAAGTCAAGCTTGTTCAATAATCGCCGCCAACACTCCCCAATAGTGGGTCGAAAGACTGGACATGTGCCCTACATCACGTATCGCTCTTGTCGGTTATCCTGGACGGCGATTGGCATCGCGCTCCAGTCGGCAGTAACGGGCATGTGATGCGCCATATGAGGATGACGGCCTCGCATGTCGTAGCCAGGGTCGGAAGGTTCCGTGCTTTGAGGTCTGCGAATGCTGCTTCCCGGGTAGTAGAGAGCGGCATGACCACCGTAGCCAGGGTCAGGATAAGCATAATTGTCCATGTTGTTGGCTGCAGGGTGGTTTCCAGTAGCGTTCTGCTGTGCCCAGGCAAGAGCGCCCATGTGAGGGGAAGCATTGCCGCTGCCGCTGCCTGTGCCGGTTGCCGGTGGCTCCATTGGCTGAGGTGGACCACCATAGTTTTGTGGGTGGGACGTGGTTGGTCGTTGTTGAGATGGCCTTGTATAGTTTTGGAGCTGGTGACCATTCATGTTGGGTGTCGAGCGAGCCGAGTTTTGTTGGTAGTCGGATCGCATGTGTGGAGGTAGCGACTGGTGGTTCTGAGGGAGGAATCCATAGTCTGAACTCTGACGATGCATCCCATTGGCCATTGGGGGCAACTCCGAATTGGGCGAAACCGATAGTGGTCTGTCGGCGGGCGATGCCGTAGAGTTTCTGGATGAGCCTGACGTAGACCCGTAGATCGATTGAGTCTGAGGCTGCGTGGTCGATAGTTTTGCATTAGTCTCTGCTGCTGCTTGTTCGATTGTGCCAGTATGATGGTTCTGGTGTCTTGTCAAGGTCGTGCGCCTGGTGAATGTCTTCTGGCAGTTGGCGTATGGACACTTGTAAGGACGCTTTCCAGAGTGAATTCTTCTGTGTCGTGCAAGAGAGCTGGAATCAGAGAACGGCTGTAGATAGGTTAATCGTCATGTACAACGAATACAAGAAGAGACAATCACTTACCTTGCCGCATCGCTCACACATGTGTGGCTTCTCCCCAGTGTGAACTCTTGCATGTACAGTCAGGGCAGATCTCTGAATGAATTGTTTTCCGCAACCAGGAAAGTCGCAAGCGTGAGGTCTGATACCGCTATGAATGCGCTCTGTGTAAAGTCAGTAGGGGACTCCTGGAAGGGAGTGTGGTGTCTTACCATGACGCGCAAGATCACTTCGTCTCGCAAAGCCTTTCGAACATGTACTACAGGCGAATGCTTTTGGCGCGCCTTCGTTCTTTGGGCGCATAGCACCAAAGTTGTCTTCTGCCACCGCATGCTGGGTGTCATGTCTGGGGATGAAGCTCTGTGCATATAGTTGAGGGTTGTGTTGAGGTTGACCCATGTATTGCATTCCGGGGGCATGCATCGCGTGCTGGTGATGAGCCATGGGCGCTTGGCTCATGGCATATGCCACGCCGCCGTCCATGTGCATTGACTGTTGTAGTTGACGTCTGAGTTCAGCGTCCGCTGCAGCAGCATTCCTTGCGTTCAGTAGTCCTCCAATTTCCATTCCTCCCTTGGCAGGATATGGCAGTGACTGTCTCAGGGCTTGCTGATAGACAGCCTCGCTCTGAGGTTTCTGATATGAAGCGTAGTCGAAGCGCTGATTTGCGGTCTGCATTGTGACGTTGTTAGTGATTGTACAGATGGTAAATGTTTCAAGAAGATGGAGAGAGCGATGTTGAAGAACACATTGATCCTCGAAGGATCAGTGCCTCTATAAGTGGAGAGGGTCAGGGCGTCTCCTCCCGAGAAAATCGCCCTAGATCCCTCTTGGCCAGGAACAGTGCACAGTCCCATTACTCAAAATGGGACTCCCAAAATCGATCAGAGGCAATAATGTCACTTACCTGAGGTGATATTGAATATTGCGAAAGTGTCCAAAGGAGGATACGTTTGGAAGAAAAGGTAAATCCTCACTAATCAGTCGCGGTCATTCGATAGGAATGTTGCAATAACAAGGGCAACACGTCTGTGGTATGCCTTGGCAACAAGCAGATTCCCTTCCGAGACAGTCACCTGAATTGTGCTGTTTTTGTCGCCGTGACGCAAGACTGTAGTAGTAGACACTGAAAATGATGCTGTTCTAGGTCTTGTTGGTCGGAGTTGGTATTGCGAGCCGATGTTGCGACCACGGTTGTATAGAGTTCGGTGAATTGGGTATCCGCCGTGTCTGGGTGTTCCTATTCCCAGTACGTGGTATTCCTCTTCCAGGCTTCCCAAATAGATACTTGGCTTGAACCTGGGGTTACTTTGTTCTCTTGTGGAGTCGTCTTGGTTGTTCCCAATGGTGTTCCTCACTCAATGAACAATGGTGTCCGTGGATGTCCTTCCTTATGGGTCAAAGTGCCTTAGATCAAGTGCCCCTCTCTTCAGTTGAAGCGTCTGCAAGAGTCCGATCCGAGCGTATGGATTCGAGGAGTGAAGGATGGGAACGACAGTTGAACACGGGCTTTAGGTGGTCTTTGTACTGAGTATCTGAGCGGCGGTCCGTGGCGAAGGAGCATGAGGCGACAGGGGATCTATGTTTTGCAATTTAGCAGAGATGGACGTCTGCGAGGAAGTGACCGCACTGATGGACAGTGACGGCACGGTTGACGTGAGGGCACACGCCTCCTGTAGAGACCTGCGCCCGGCAATCTCGTGAGCAACGTGGAAGATCAGTGTCTGGTTGTCAGGGCAAGACGGCGGGAGTCTGAGAGCAGTCATGGAGACGGGCGACGGCGTGGTTGATGATTGTTTCTCTTGGTCGCCGCCCTCGTAATCAGAAATTGATTCAATTCCTCTTGGATCATCATCCATTGACCCATTCTTCGAGTCTGCGAGGTCATCATCTGCAGCTTTGGCATTCTGGAACCAGAGGTTCGAGGGGCCCGCTAACTTGACGAATTACATGCATCAACCCGAAACGCAACAGCGGCTTGGCCTGCCAGAAAACTCCAACTGCCCGTCTCCCAGATGCCACTCTTACACACTCACCCAGGAAAGGTTTGAACCTGCATCCAGACAAAAAGGAAGACAGCTACATATGACATCTTGGGCTATCCCTTTCCCGTGAGCTTGTGATTTCATACGCATATCCTACCCGGTCTGCTTCGACATTGGTCCAACCAAACTAGAGGGGGATTCCGACCTCGAGAAACCCCTCCGGTTCCTTCTCCTGGGTGAAACCTGCTCAAGGCAGGGCAAGAGGCACCGCTTCGAGAGTCAGAGATCTTGCAGCATCTTCGTGATCTTCCCTCCTGTCTCCCAGGGTCCTCAAAGCTGCTCTTTCTCGCCCAGTGAGGAATGGATGTCAGTACGGAAAAGGACACGCACCCCTGAAGCTGTCAAACCTAGCCGACAGCCAGACATCTCTCCATGGTCTCCAACCTACCAAGCTTTTCGCACTGACTCCTGAGATCACGAGTCTCGCCATTCATCTTCTGTTCGGGTCGTTATTTACCTTGTCAGTGCTCCTGTTCGGTGACAGCTGGCGTACCTAGAAAGGATACCGTGAGGCTTGAGCTACAATGGAGAATCTAGGTGGATCGAAATGAGCACCAGAGGCTCCAACGGCTGCCCAATGTGGGAGGACAAGACGATGACACGCCTTCAGCCGCATCGTTCTGCCTCTTTCCTCCAGGAGTACCGGCTTCTCATGACCGTCAACCCCTATGGTAACTTTGCCGGATAAGCGACCGGGCAGCTTCAGGACAATCACACCCAGGTGATGAGTTTGTAAGTCGTAACGGTGACCTCAGGCATATCACTTTCGTGCGTTGGTCTCAAAACAAACAAGGCCCACGAGCTGAGCAGCTGGAAATTCTAGCAAGATTGCCCGTGAAGTTGATATCAAACCGGTCTTTCGCACTGACCCTGTCGAGACCAATTTCTTCGCCACTGGTGTGCACAGACCCAGGCACTTTACAAGACACCTTTCCCAGATGCTTGGCCCTGGACCGCGCAATTATTCTCGAATTGTCCTTTACATCCTTTACCGTTCCTGTTTCCTGGGAGAGTGCTCAATTTCAGTAAAACTATTCTCCTCATCTCCACTGGTTTGAGCAACGTGGGCATGTTCTTGGATGGCGGTGACGAAGACCAGACACGGCACAGTTGACTTCGGTAGACTAGGTGCCAGGTTCAAGTGTTTTTGTTTGCGGCATTTTCCAATGTTTTTGTTTACAACTTCCCTCCTGGCTCTGTTTTCATTTGACCTCGATAGGAAATCTGTTGTTCGAGCGCATTGACTGCGATCGAGCTGTGACCTGAGCTCGACGATCCATCAAGAGCCAACTCGCTTCCAGCCCAGTGCGATCTCGATCCCCTGACTCTGTGGGATCTCGCAACGAGCAGACCACAGACATCGTGCGTAGGGAGGAAGGGTCGCCAAGCATCATCACAGACAATTATGAGACCGATCGACGCTGGATCCCACAGCCTTTCGATGCCTCGATGCCTCTGCCCTCTCCGCCCTCCTCAACGGCCGAAGCTCGGACTGTGAACATCAGTGGAACAAGAACTGAGGGCAAGAGCAAGTACAAGCCGATCTTTCTGTGCACAGTACAGATGCACGTCGCTTTGGCCTCTTGTGAGTATCAGCGTCGATGGATCTGTGGCATGGACGATACCAGGAGGATGATATATCTGTGCACCAGATTCAGAAATGCGCTTCTCGCAATACAAGAACAAGTAGCCAGGCCCCTGATGAAATAAAACCAATTGTTTTTGGGCCAGCATTCTATGACATGGCAATCAAAAGAAAGACCCGAAAGGAGAATATGTACCCCTGATCCCTTACAACCTCCCTTCACTCCTTCCAGGCACCAGCAAGCCGGGTATCAAGTATCGAGTATGGAGATCGAGCCCGCCACTAAGCGCAGACTCCCAAGACAACACAACACCACAGTAAGAAAGCTCCCAAGTCGACCAGTCCAAGGACGAACATACAAGAGTAGGCATGGCTAGAAAGCCCCAATCGGACCACTTCAAGAACGAAGCTATAAGCAGTAGAAGTCCAAGAAACCACCAATCCGGCCCCGTTTCTAGTCATCATCATCCTCCTCACCATCCTCATACCTCCCTCCTCGCCCATTGACACCACCACTCGCAGCACCGTGGTGACCAAGCCGACTCGCGGCCCTCGCCTCGTGAATTCTAGCAATAGCCCGATGCGTCTTCGCAAGACGCTTGTAGTCTCCACTCCGCTCATACTCTTCTGCCAACTGCTTGTAGCACTCAAGGGCGTGGACGCCATACTCCTTCTCACTACCGCGTCCTAGTTGTGGCGAAGTAGGACTCAGGCCATCGATACTCCGTCTCGCTCTTGCCATCTCCTTGCCCTCCGAGTTCTGCGAGTCGGTATCTCGACCATTACCATCCTTGCCGATCCTACGCGCAGCACCAGCACCGCTCGCAGCAGTGTGCCCATGCCCATTCGTTCTTACCTCGAACTCATCATCAGCATCCATCGACGTGAGCAGGTCGACCAGCTCATCGATCGTCGCCACAAGATCCTCAATCGCCGTCCACAGCGCGTCGTCAGGCTGATTAGCAATCGTGGCAAACAATTCCAGCAATTCTGCAATGAAGATCTTGCGGCTCATCGCCTCATTCGCCGTCACGGGTTTCGCTTTCAACACAGAATTCAGCGCGCCGATGACTTCTGTCTCAATCAGCTCTAGACTCTCACCATCGCTTAGCGCCCATTCATTGATGATCATAGCTTGCAATATCTCGACAGCCACTTTTCGTAAACCCTCGTGCATGCTGAGACATAATCTGATAGTTGGCGCGACCAGGCTTGGGACATACTGCACTTGATATCCGCCGAGTCTCCGAATGTTGTACCGGCGCTGGTCGTCGGCCGTGGCTTCCCAGCCTAGACTCTCCCAGCACTTACGAAGCAGGTCTGCGCCGGCCTGCCGGACATCGCCAGCGATCTTCCACACGGCGCGACGCTTCTGTTCGGGAAACAATTCTAGCGCGAGCTCCGGAGAAGACACCAGTATCAAGAGCGTGTCGAGAAACGACTTCCACAGGCTCATTTCGAGATTGAACTTGTCGGCATGATCCGGACTCTCGGCCTCCTCGGGGCTGGGAAGATACTGCGCGATCAACAGCGAGGAGAGGTTATTGAGGATCGTGAGTGCAGACGAATGGTGGTAGATATGCAAGCTGAGCCAAGTCGAAGGATATGCGTTGTTCTGCAGCAGGGAGCGTAGTACAGTCAGCGTCGAGAGCACGTACTTAGACAAGTCATGACCTTGGAGTCGTGGAGTCGGCGTTTTCATCTTCGAGATCGTGGCGACCAGCGCCGACAGCTCGAGGAGCGTTTCGTCGAATTGATCGTTGGTCTCCGCTGGTTTGGTCACAAAAGGGTAAGCGTCCGGAAACAAGAGAGACGATGAGCGTCGTTTCGTCCGAGGTTCTTGTGCGATGGTTTCGTACGCGGATATGAGTTTCGGCGAAAATTCATGCAGATAGTGTGTAGGCCAACGCGTCAATTCAGCCACGATTGAGCAGCACAGGCGGACCTGCTCGTGCCAGTCGTCCGTTAGACTGTTGCTGGCCCAGTACGGCAACAACCATCGGACGCAGTTCTTAACTAGGATTTTCTTGTCTTTGTCGTCGACCCATACCTGGTCCATTTTGGTGTAGTTAAGGATGAGAAGGAGTCTGTACAGGACGAGTTTGCCGGTCGCCTCGTCGCAGGAGTCGATAAACTCGACGGCTGACTTCATTACCTCTTCCTTGCTGAATGCGGGCAGCAATTCGGGCAGCCAGGTATGAAACTTTTGTACCAGGAGAGTCTTGCTGCCAACCAGTGCTGCTGTCTCACTGCGCATCATCATTTGCAGTCCGAAAAGAATGGCCTGCATGTCTTCTTTGAAATTGGAACGCTTGTCCTCCTTCGTGTTCGATTGTGACCCGAATCGCCGCTGTTGGTTGGAAGTAATAACAATCTTGATGAATGTCCTTCCCACCTTGAATAGAGCCCTCATATCGCGAGCGCTTTGCGGATCGGACACACTCTGCAGCAGCCTTGTAAAGCTGCGGATCAAGCATGATGCCGCATACGGCGAGCGGAAATGGGACTCGGTGTATTGTTCCACCAGTGGTCCTAGATTGTACCGCCTGTCGTGAACAATCCCCAGAACCCAGACGATGTCGTTGAATATCAGGTCCTCGAATTTTGACTCGCCGGTCTTGTGCACCAGGACGCCAAACAAAGCATCAAGGACGTCATTGAGCTGCTTGACAACCTCAATCTCTGGTACAAAGGGAAGCGTCTGAAGAATATCAAGCAATTGAACGGATATTTGATGCTTCCAGTTGATCAAGCTGACGAGTGTACGATCCTGGGAGTACTCGGTGCTGCAAAGAATTGTGTGGACCTCCAGAGAAGCAATATTGGCAAAGCTTCCCCCGTGGACAGTCCGGTAGCTTTGGTTGTTCCAAGGCAGGGATAGATATGCGCCACGCCCATGCACGATGCTTGAAGTGATTTTGTCATATGCATGAAGGATGAGGGCATGTTGCCCATCACTGACGAATGCCTGCTTGTCCCACAGCGGCATCCATGCCAATGCGAACGGAAAATCTGGAGCATCGGCAATGCTCAATACCAAGTGACTCTCAGGTACCTTTTCAGTTGGGATTCGAAGGCAAAGTGTCTGGTCCCAAGCACCGTCAAGTTCCACAGCATTTGTTCGGAATGCTGTCACAGCGGCACCATTGGAGGATGGATATATACAGTGCTCAACACGCCGTCCAAATGCATCCCGGACTTCCATAGTCAATTGCAGATTCTGCATCGAAGCCGCTTTTATTGGTGCGACATTCAAATCCGGATGGGACAAAAGTGCACCTGGTGTTATGGACGCCTTGCTCAGTCTCAAATAGATGTCAGTCCTTGGCTTAGAAGGTGCCTCCGAGAAGCCCATCTTTTGCGTCTTTGTAACGAGGTGCATAAGTGTTGCATTGTTCTTGATCAGTGTATCTGCATCTGGAGCAACAAAAGGCGTCAAATTCAAGGTGATGCTGGACAGGTGAGGGGAGACGACGACGCTCTTCCCTTGACTGTTCAGGAGCTGCGCTACTCTCTTGTCAATCTCCCGGGGCTTCTCATCTTCTCGAGATGAAAGAGACCATATCGTGACGGTTTCTTCACATGATTGGCCACCTGCCAATATCTTATTGACATTGAGAATGCCAACGCCCACCGTCCGAGGCACTGGAGGGCCTTGAGCCGGTTTCGAACCGTCTTCGTCTTGCTCCGCTATTGACGGCGTTTGTGCTCTATCTTGAAATTGTGGTGTAGCTCTGCCATTTTGTCCGGGTTGAGGTCTCTCACCATTCTTCCGTTTACCGAACATAAGACTAGATCTGCGGCGGTTCAGAGACATTTGCCGTTGACCCATCAATGTCCCATTCCTGGAGGGAGGCCGCTCTGTCGTACGCTTTCTGGCTGTTCGTGGAGGCTCAGGCAGCACCAACTTTATGGCCAGGAACAGACCGTTGTCATCTGCGAGATCTCTCGTGCTGAGGTCCGAGAAAAGAGTCTTCATCCTGGCCGAAGCTACTGAGCTGTAAGTTTCGGACAGTGGAGTGGCTGCTCCGGCAGAATCTCTTCGATACAGAGCCAAACTCAGAGTTGCCGCGTCCTGATCAGATCCCACCACTGATTTGACGTCCAGAAGACAATGATGCAGTGATATGGCTTTTGGATTTTCGGACGGTGGGGCATTCAGGACGCTCATGATTGCTTGCGACTTGGTCAGCTCGATCGCAGAGTCGTCTGATGTCAACAGCCGGCCATGTTGATTGGCGTCTCGGACAATAACAACGCCGCTCAGCATTCTGTTGCCTCGGACCAAATCCCATACAGCTTGACTGCGCACCTGCAGCCTTTCCTGCGTTGTAAGGACATCATTTAACAACTCCCGACGTGCATAGTCCAGCCGCGTGGTAACATCGGACGTTTGATTAAGCAGATGATATTCCCGGCGTAGTACCAAGTCGGGCAGGTGTAAAATATACCATTCCCGGAGGCATGATGAGATCTCGTCCACCAGAGGTTCGGATGATGATGTAGGTGATTCATCGCCAACCTTCAACATTGGCAACGGTGCCTGCGGCTTTGGTTGGCCCTTTTCAGCGACGGGTTGCTCATCCGGCCCCAGTTGTTCGCGAATCTCGATGCAGCATTTTGGAAAGATACCAGAAAAGACTCTCGCATCGGCAGCAGTTCTCCCTCCAGGGGTCAGGGCCGATAACAAAGTGGGCGGCGCGACCAGGTAGCCACGGCACCAGGCGCCATCTTTCCCGCCCTGTTCGATGACATACAACTGGTCGCCAATTTGTAGTGGTAGTTCGGCGGAAGAAGCCGAGGGCTGAAACGGATATATGGCTACCGCATAGGAAAGAGGTAGCGGCTGCCAGGGCATATTCTGGAATATTGACGATTCTGGATAACCAGATAGACGTGGTTACGAGCCGTTGGGACAGTGCTCGGGTCCTGTCACACTGGCATTGGCCGTGACGGCGGCCTGAGAAGATCTGTGCGGAGCGTGGCCAGTGCGCAGAACCTCCTCCTCCAGGTAGAAAACCATGAGATGGCTGTCACTTTGTGAGTGGGATTGTCGCAACAATATTAGGGTATGATCCTTGGGTGTTTGGGAACGAAGACCAGACAGTTTTCATTCACCTTTTGTCCTTTGCGAAGACGCGTCCTGTATCCAAGTTTCTGGAAAAGAAGCTGATCGGTTGGTCGTGTTTCTTAGCTGCAGCACTCGGCTAAATCTGGTTAGACTTGTAACTGCAGCCTTTGTGAGCCACGAGTCCACGACACCTCCGCATCCCAGTCTTGAGTTTATTATTTTTATTTCAGTCTTCTGTCCCACCTGTACAATTCATCCCAGCCCACCCGACATCTACAGGTCGCGAGTACAATCCATCTCCGTGAGGCATTCTTACAACCCTTCTCCCCCTTACCCGTCGAAGATCGTAGGGCACCTTAGCCGTTTGCCTGCCACACTCGCGATCTCGCCTTCTCACCTACGACCAGACACTCTGATCATGGAGCCCGTCGTCAATGTCCTGGTGGACACCTTTCCTGGCCTCTCCCTACCACCCACTCTGTGCCTGCCTTTCCCAGCGAGCTCAAGCGCCGTTGAAGTACTGGACTCGATCGCAAATTTACTACCACGAAACCAGCCACGAACGACGCGATTCATTTTGACGACTACCTCCAACCGACCTATTTACGCTTGCCCTTCTACAACAGTCGCGGATCTTGCCCAAGGATCAGCGTATCAGCCATGCGCCGATACATCGATTCTGCCTTTACGGCTCTCAATGCCATTGGTTGGTGGCAAGGGTGGTTTTGGCTCCCAGCTCAGAGCTGCGGGCGGACGCATGTCCTCGCGCAAGAAACGCCAAAATGCCGAGCTTGCTACCGGTAGTGCTCGTAACCTGGACGGACGGAGATTGAGGACCATCACAGAGGCTAAAAATCTGGCTACCTATCTGGCCACCAAACCCGAGATGGACAAGAAGGAAAAGGAAGAGCGACGAAAGAGATGGGAGCAGGTCATAGATTTGGCCGAGCAACGAGAAGCGGACATGCGTGCTGGAAAGGGAGCGGATGGTCGCCGGAAAGGGTTGAGCGACGAGTGGGTAGAGGAAAAGGAAGAAATTGGCGAGAACGTCAGGAACGCTGTCAAAATGGCCATGGCGGCGAGTCACAATCGGCCGAAGAATGCCGAGGGTGGTGCACAAGATGACGGGAGTAGTGGCAGTGGTGGTTCCGCTCCCGGCAGTGAAGAGGATAGCGATGCAGAAGATGCTATGGAGCTTGACGAGGAAGGGATGACTCGGCTTAGGTTTGAGGCGGAGGCTGGTGATGCCGACGCGCTTTGGGTGCTTCAGCATCGGCTGAATATCCCCTCTGATCTGCTACCCAAGCCCAAACAGCCTGTGCGCCGGTTTGCAGGATTCGACGATGAAGAGGACGATTCCGGCAGTGACAATGATATCGAGGAGCAGGCCACGAAAGGAAAAGGCAAAGAAAAAGTTTTCTGAAGAGGTCTGTCAAGTAATGAGAAATCCGCAATAACCAAAAGCCTACCTTACGTATGAACTCCTGATTCGGCTCAAAGTCATTGGGCTCTGTTGGTCGTGTTTTGAGCGAAGGCGCAAACGTCCACTCAAACATGCTGGACTGCACCAATCCAAGTATCGCGGAGATTCGCACCCCGCATTCTGGTGTTGATGGAGTTCAGCGACTTGCATGATGATCAAACCTTCTGGGGGACGACAGTCACACAGCTGATACGAGGACATGGCCGCTCCAACTTGCCCTTCTCGTCAAGAGGCCAGAAGGACCAGGTTCATGTGTCATTGCTTTCAATCACTTATATCAACGACTTGGGAGACTGATCGCAATTCTCCTGCTTTCGACTTCTTCCACCTCTCGCCTATTGTCCGTCTTGCTGGTATATGAGATATCTCACCGTCTCTGCTCCTATTGAGGCCGATCCAGCAGCATACTTCTGACAGCTATAGTATACAGCAAACACCAACGGAATCCGGCAGCTCTCATCCGCTCTCATTGCTGTTGAGCAAACTGTGTCCGATAGAAAGGATGGCCGTCTCGGTGTTCCCGGTTGTTGCTCTGACATCCCTCGCCCTTCTATCCCTCTACAAGTTCATCGTCCAGCCATTATGCTTCCACCCACTTCGGCATATCCCATCAGCACACTGGTCGATTCCTATATTTGGCGATCTGTGGATCACATACCAACGCTATCGAGAACGCAACAATACAGTCACATATGCTGCCCATGTAAAGTACGGCAGTGTTGTGCGCATGGGGGCCAGTGAGTTGAGCGTCAATTGTGTGGACAATGGCATCAAAACCATATATGCCGGCGGATGGGAGAAGCATGCTTGGTACCCACAGCGATTTGGAAGTTACGGGTAAGTCATCATCCGGAAGATCCTGAGGACCATGTTGACACGAGCACAGAGTTATGAACATGTTCTCGACCATACACCACGCACCTCATTCCCAGAAGAAACGTACCATGGCCAACGTGTTCTCCAAGTCATATATTGCATCCTCCGTACAGGTTGCTGCCAACTCGCACAAGCTGTTATCGACACGTTACCTGCCTTTGCTTCAGAGTCTCTCTGAAACTTCACAGCCATATGATGTACACGATATGAACAATGCATTTGCGATGGACTTCATGTCAGCATATCAATACGGTCTACAAGCTAGCACAAACTTCACACAAGACATCGCGGTCCGACGTAAAATCATGTACGAGTACCACTGCAGACGAGAGTACGAGTTCTTTTCTGCTGAGATCCCCTGGCTGAAGGATCTCACCCGCAAATTCGGTCTGGAAATAGTACCTCAATTTGTCGACGATGCCAACGCTTCGATTGAGGAGTGGAACGCCAGTATGTGTCGCGCCGCTGAGAAATACCTTTCTGCTGCAGCCCAGATTGCGTCCCCTTACATTGGTGATGAACCAATCGTGTATAAGCAGTTCAAAGAGGGCATCAATAGACTACGCGAAAAAGATCCGCTCGCAGGAAAGTCGGTGTCCGATGTGATCCTTCCCACCGTTCGCCACGACGATCTTCAGCAGAACGAGGATGACACGACTACGGCAGAAATCTACAGCGAAATGCTTGACCAACTCGGTGCAGGCCATGAGACATCTGCCGTTGCTCTGACATACCTATACTGGGAGATGAGCAAGAACCCCGATATGCAGAAACAGCTCCATGACGAGGTGTCTGGGCTGACGCCAGCGATCAAGTGGCCCATGCCTGCAGGAGCCGATCTCGCCGACTTCAAGATACCAGAACCCAAACAAATCGACTCTCTGCCCCTGTTGCATGCGATCTATATGGAGACATTGCGCCTACACACACCTATCCCAGGTATTGAACCTCGCATCTCGCCTCACGTGCCTGGTGGAAGCACGGTTGGTTCATACACAGGTATTCCAGGTGGCGTACGTGTCTCATCCATGCCATATTCTCTGCATCGCAACGAAGCTGTGTTCCCTGAACCTGAAACCTTCAACCCCTCTCGGTGGCTATCATCACACACCTCGGAAGAACACCTGAAAGAAATGCATCGCTGGTTCTGGGCATTTGGTAGCGGGGGAAGAATGTGCATCGGCAGCAATTTGGCAACACAAGAGATCAAACTGCTGGTCGCTGCCATTTATACCAACTGGACAACAGAAATTGTCGATGACGACGGTATCGAGAAGATTGATGCTTACAACACGAAGCCCAGGAGCAACAAGCTTATGCTGAGATTTAGGCATGTATAAAGCAGCAAATTGACTGTACGAAGCCGAGTAATGCAGCATCAATGTCATTGAATGACCACCGGCTCCTCGGCATTAGGCATGGGGGATGGAGATCAACACCGTTCTTATGATTGGTGGCCGCCACATTTCAAGATCCTATCCGATAGCGATGCCTCTTGAGGAATGGTGTCAGCATGGATCTCGAGGGTCCCTTGCGGAGGACTCTACGAGTAGAGTCTCTTCTACAAGTACGAGTACCGAATATGTGGATATGCAGTCACAGCAAGTTCATGACCCAACTGTACGTTAGATGCAGAATAAACAACAATTATAATTCAGCTTCTTGCATTCATTCATTCCATTTAGTCTTCTTTGTCGGCATAGAGCACCCATTCCGTGATCTGTGAAGTGCAAAAAGGTCGCCTAACGTTTACTGAGATCGGGTCGGAGAAGCCTGAGGAAGCCCGTGGAATTCATGGAATCTACTCGCTTGGCATGATTTGCAGCAGCAGTTTTCGCCGCCCCAGTTGGCTGTGCCCTGCGCGGCGACGCAAGTGAATTTTAATAATAATGCTCCTGGCTGACTTAACGCCTGCGATACTGTCTGCCTGTGTCTTGTAGAGAACCAGTGTTGCTGCCTCACTTCCACACATCCTGACATCGCGTAGAACTTCAGATCAACGTCCTCCTTTGGTCCTCACTGGCTCGCGCGAGTAGCCGCTAGTCACAGACGGCAACCTCTCCACTCAATCCCCTGCCTCGTCGTCCGTCGTCGCTATCTTTCCTCACACGCCTTTGATCTGAACGAACATCGGACAAAATGGTCAAGGACACTAAATACTATGAGATCCTGGGGGTGCGTGGATGTCCGCTGGGAGCCATTCGAACATTCGCTAACGAGTAATCAAGGTCGACCCTGCAGCCTCAGAGGCTCAACTGAAATCTGCCTACAAGAAGGGCGCCCTAAAGCACCACCCAGGTAAGACTTACTGCCTCACCTCCGGCAAATGTTGGCGGACGTCTGACACGACCCAGATAAAAATGCCCACAACCCTGATGCGGCCGACAAATTCAAGGACCTCTCGAAAGCCTACGAAGTTTTGTCCGATCCTCAGAAGAGACAGTTATACGACCAATATGGAGAGGAAGGACTGGAGCAAGGCGGCATGGGCGGTGGTATGGCCGCAGAAGATCTCTTTGCCCAATTCTTCGGCGGCGGTTCAGCGTTTGGCGGCATGTTTGGCGGTGGCATGAGGGAGACTGGCCCCAAGAAAGCCAGGTCGATCCACCATGTTCACAAAGTCTCCCTGGAAGATATTTATCGAGGTAAAGTCTCGAAGCTTGCCCTGCAAAAATCGGTCATCTGCCCAGCTTGCGAGGGTCGTGGAGGCAAAGAGGGCGCCGTCAAAACATGTACTGGCTGCAATGGCGCAGGCATGAAAACCATGATGCGACAAATGGGCCCCATGATCCAGCGCTTCCAAACCATCTGTCCTGACTGCCAAGGAGAGGGAGAAACCATCCGTGAGCGGGATCGCTGCAAACGCTGCATGGGCAAGAAGACCATCGTCGAGCGCAAAGTTCTTCATGTCCATGTAGATCGAGGGGTCAAGAGCGGACACAAGATTGAATTCCACGGGGAGGGTGACCAAGTGCCTGGTGTACTCGCTGGCGATGTTGTGTTCGAGATTGAGCAGAAGCCTCACACAAGATTCCAACGCAAGGACGACGACCTTTTTTACCATGCCGAAATCGATCTCTTGACAGCATTGGCCGGTGGTCAGATCTATATCGAGCACCTGGATGAGCGCTGGTTGACAGTTAATATCTTCCCCGGCGAGCCCATCACTCCTGGTAAGTTACACCTTGGTGCTTCTTCATTAAATTGGGACGCTAACATTGCACCAGGTGCTATCAAGTGCATCAAAGGCCAAGGTATGCCATCATTCAGACACCACGACTTCGGAAACCTTTACATTCAGTTCGACGTCAAATTCCCCGATAAGACCCAAGTCCAAAATGTCGAGCTTCTGGAACAGATCTTGCCCCCGCGCATGGAACAGAAGCTTCCGCCGCCAGACTCTATGACGGAGGACTTCGATCTTGAGGATGTCGACCCGCGCCAACAGGCACGTGCACAGGGCGCGACGGACGAAGACGATGAGGACGGCATCCCCGCAGGTGCAGAGAGAATGCAATGTGCCTCGCAGTGACCGCTTTGAAATCAGCTTGACTGGCGTCGGCCGTGATGTGACACGAAATAGACGAGAAAAAAACGTCAGATGAAGAGTTGGAAGAGTTTGACGAGATGATGGGCGATCACGAACGCGATTGACGTCTATGCATTAGCCAGCGTGAGGAAATCTGCATTCGACCTACCTGTTCCGTTCCATCATCGATGCAAGCTGCATGAGGCGGCGTATGGGTTGGAAAGGATGGCAATGACACGATATGGCGTTCCGATGGCGTTACCACATGAAGGCGGCGCGGCAGGTATGTCTTATGGCGTCCCTTGCCGGAGATCATTCTCGGGCTGAAGACATTGCAACGAGTTTTCCGAAGATTCTAGATTAGCTGTGCTTTGCATCATAGAGCAGAGGAATGGCACAAGGTCTTGCCAATGATCGGGCACGGCGCGAGATGTCATTGACCAGGAACTGTCATGTCTCAAAGAAATGGCACCGATTGATCGCAACGACAAGAAAAAAGGACGTGATTTCTGATAAAATATGCTCATATCTCTGTTACTGTCGTGTGCTGATTGCGACACACAACCTGATCCGAGTCTCATGTTGCCATTCATCCTGTTTCGGACTCGACCTACCTTCTTCTGCCTCCCCTGGAAACCTTTCTCGAAACCATCAAAGCATGTCACTGTTGGATTGGCAAGGCTTGACGGCATCGGTAGTCAAGCCCTCTTTAAGATAGACTGGCGCCCAATGCAAACCAAGCCTCGCAAGCACGAAAGGTGATGCTTGACTCAATTGGGTCATACAAAAAAGCAAAGACCGGTCAATATGCCAACATCAGGCACTAATTGCATCTCCTTGAATGTTCATATGCGCCAGGTTCTCGTTTCTTTTCGCGACTCATCCCTCTTCTAGCCGCATTGCGACTTCATGAGGCTTGAAAATCGCGACTTATTATGCCTCATTAGAAGTGTCGCAAGGCCAAATCCGTCGAAAGAACGAGGAAGGTTCGTCTTGGCTGTGACGAGGGAGGGCTTCGGTTACTACGAACGAGTCTTCCGTACGGTTTTTAAATCGACCAATTCTGGTTGAGGTGTGTTGAACATTCCGATGGTATCATTATGGCGGAAATCGCGTCAGCTTTTAGCACCAATGCTAGACTCCGCCAAAGATGCCACCATCATTGATCATTGGATAGGAGACTCAAGGCTTGCCGGAAGTGGAATGGCATCCTCCCTCACTTCTGCGATATGACAGGCTGAGGGCAGACGGGCCCTGGCATTCTGGGGTGGACCAGCAGGGGGCCAGCCGAACGACGTCGAGCACGCCATTTTGCTCCTTTCACACAGGTCGATGGTGACGAGGACATTCAGAGATTTTCTCTTTCACCCAGACTCGATTCGTAATTTGGTAGGAATCCACGGAAGTCCCAATACTGCCGTCAAAATTACTTTGAAAAAATGAAAAAGGGCTTGCCTGGACGCACAAGCACGTACACATGGCGGCCGGGATGTGTGGGCAGTACCAATATTCAGGTACGGAGACAAGTAGACGGGAGATCATATCAGGTTCAGAGCAACCGAACTTCGCTTAACCAGGAACAATACAAGACCCAAATAACAAGCCACACAAAATGCTCTCTAGCACGGAATCGCAAGCTCTCATCCGTTGAATATCTAAGATGCTTGAGAATCCCATAACCAAAAAGATGAAGAAAGTAATCATCCATCAAGCTCGAAAATTGGAGATAGCCTTGCGATCATCCGCCTGTCCTCTCGTGTCATATTCCACTTTTTACCGTCCACCTTGGGGTCAATAGATGCAAGATCTGGCTGTCTCTTCCTTTGCTTTCGTCAACCACCACGTACTTGGCCTGCCGAATGGGGCACAGAATCGTCGTTGGGTCCCGTGGCGCTCGTGCGTTGCCGCACCGCTCTTCCCTATCAAGGCTCTCTCCCGCGATCACGACATCGTCTTGGGACCCCCAATTTCATCATAGCCCCAGTCCTTCTCGATGGAAAAATCTCTTTGCCTTCTCTACAAGCTTGTCCCATACGTTCCTTTTCCCAGATCAATGTCCACCAAACTTAAACTGCCTTTGGGTCCTGCCGAGTCCAGATCTGCCCTTCGTTAGTCGGCAGACCGCAGCTGGTGCTCGCTAAGTTTGTCCTGTCCTGCGCGAGTAGAGTCAGACAGGCCGACCCTGGCATCACCGCGTCAAGATTTATATACCATACCTCTTCCCACCGCTGGGGGCGAATCGTCATTTCTCCCACCTTCCCTTGATATCAGCAACCTATATCAAACCAAAGATAACGGCCTCTGGGAAAGGCACGTCTTTGGACCACCTCATACCGTGGAACCATCACCTCCTGTGGTGGGCTTCGAATACGTATACATATTTATTATCCTTGTCCTACACCTGGGACATTCGGCATATCGCCTTGGAAAAATTCGGATTTCGCCAGCAGAACTGTCACCTCGACAGCTTTCTGAAAGCCACCATTCACATCTCATTACCAATACCTATTGCAGCCAGCCAGCTCTTCTCATACGACTTGGCGCATCAAGCCTTCTGACCTAGAGTGGTAGCCAGAATCTTGTCCTGATCCGACGCTTGCAGACCTCGCCCCACCCCTCTTCCACAGGATCTGTCGAGACTAAATAAGGCCCAGCCCTACGCTTGTCCTTCCTTGTTCTTTCAAACAGACCCGTTCGGTCGCACCTCTCATCTATAGACGATCGCAATTTCTATCCAGTCTTTCGCACCGACAGAGACTGTGAAGAGATCGCAATGGCGTCGTCTTCCTCCAAACTTGGCCATGGCCTGGCCAAGTTCTTGAGGCTCGACCTCGGTGAGCGTACGGCTCACAAAGATACCATCACACGAGGTGAATCCACCTACTCTGTCAGTACCGCCGACACATACGTGGAAGAAGAACCAACAACCGGCGACTGGCTACGCGACCTAGTCCCCTCTCGCACATTTTGGGCTCATTACGTTCGCAGCCTCTTCCCCTTCCTCCATTGGATTACCCGCTATAACCTGCAATGGCTCTACGGAGATCTTGTGGCCGGTATCACTGTGGGCGCAGTCGTCGTTCCTCAAGGTATGGCTTATGCCAAATTGGCGGAATTGCCTGTCCAATTCGGCCTGTATTCCTCCTTCATGGGTGTTTTGATCTACTGGTTCTTCGCCACTTCAAAGGATATCACCATCGGTCCAGTCGCAGTCATGTCCACCATCACTGGCAACATCGTCCTCAAGATGGCAAAACTACATCCGGAGGTTCCCGGACATGTCATTGCTTCAGCTCTCGCCATTATTGCCGGCGCCATCATCTGCTTCATTGGCCTCGTTCGATGCGGTTGGATTGTCGATTTCATTCCCTTGACCGCCATCTCCGCCTATATGACCGGGTCGGCGATTAACATTGCCTGCGGCCAGATTCCGACCATGATGGGTATCAAAGTCAAGGGCTTCAATACCAGAGCCTCCACCTATTTGGTCATCATCAACACGTTGAAGTATCTGGGCCACACAAAGGTCGATGCTGCAATGGGCTTGAGTGCTCTTTTCTTGCTCTATGCAATTCGCTTCACCTGCAACAAGATGGCAAAGAAACAGCCCCAAAGGTCAAAGATGTGGTTCTTCATCGCCACACTCCGGACTTCATTTGTCATTCTATTGTACACCATGATCAGCTGGCTCGTGAATCGCCATCATCGCAAGAAGCCCATCTTTGCGATCCTGTCAACGGTACCTCGAGGGTTCCAAAATGCGGCGGTACCAACCATCAACACCAAAATCATCGGCTATTTTGCTAGTGAGATTCCTGTAACGGTCATTGTGCTCCTCATCGAGCACATTGCTATCTCAAAATCTTTCGGTCGTGTCAACAACTATACCATCAACCCGTCGCAGGAACTGGTGGCCATTGGTGTCACAAACCTGCTGGGTCCCTTCTTGGGAGCGTACCCAGCCACTGGCTCCTTCTCGCGAACAGCCATCAAGTCCAAAGCTGGTGTGCGAACGCCGCTTGCCGGTCTCATCACTGCACTTGTGGTTCTTTTGGCCATCTATGCCCTTCCTGCGGTATTCTTCTACATTCCCAGCGCATCCCTGTCGGCCGTCATCATCCATGCCGTGGGCGATCTGATCACACCACCGAGCACCCTATACAAATTCTGGCGAGTCTCACCTCTCGAAGTTCTCATCTTCTTTGCGGGTGTGTTCGTCACCATCTTCTCCTCCATTGAGAACGGTATCTACACCACCATTTGTGTCAGCGTTGCAGTTCTCCTCTTCCGTGTTGTCAAGGCCCGAGGCCACTTCGTCGGCAAAGTCAAGATCCACTCTGTTGTGGGCGATCATCTGATGGAAGACAAGTTTCACGACAACCCGTCCGGGACTGACGACTCTGCACGCGAGATCTTCCTGCCTCTCGACCACCGCGACGGTTCCAACCCTTCGATCCAGGTCGAAGGTCCTTACCCTGGAGTCTTCATCTACCGCTTCGCCGAAGGTTTCAATTACCCCAACGCAAACCACTACACCGACTATCTTGTGGAGTACATCTTCGCGAACACGCGCCGCACCAACACCTCGTCGTATCCACGACCGGGTGACAGACCATGGAACAACCCAGGTCCACGACGCGGCAAGTCCGAGCCTGATAGGTCTCACTTCCCCACCCTCAAGGCCGTCATCCTGGACTTCTCGTCCGTCAACAACGTCGACATCACGTCCATTCAAAACCTGATTGACATCCGCAACCAGCTCGACCGCTACACATCCCCAGAGAGCGTCCAATGGCACTTTGCTTGCATCAACAACCGCTGGACCAAGCGCGCGCTGGCGTCTGCAGGCTTCGGCTACCCCAGCGCCGGCCAGGAAGAAATCCACAGATGGAAACCCATCTTCAGCGTCGCCGAGATTGGGGGCAGTTCTTCGGCCGCTGAAGCCGCAGAGATGGATACCAACAGACGTCTATCACAGTATCCTTCAAACCGTGACGAGGAGAGCGGCCGCGACGGCGTCGTCAAGTCCGAGGACATCCAGCGCCACAGACTCGATAAGGAGTCGACTGACTCGAGCACCGGTGCTAGCAACGGCAATGACTTGTCAAGGGAGATCACAAATAGCAAGGCTTATGCCCGCGCATCGACGAAGAGGGTTGCTGTCGTGCAGGGCTTGAACAGGCCATTCTTCCATATCGATGTCAACAGTGCGCTGCAGTCTGCTATCGCCACGGTCGAGCACCAGAAGGCCTTGGGTCGCGAGGCGGTGCCTAGTGCGGCGGAGTTGAACAGCCATTTGCCGCCTGGGAAGGAGGTGCAGTATTAGACCGAAAATATAGGCAAGCAAGCCTATGTTGGGATGAATTTTGCATTGAATAACAAGAGATATACAGTCATGTACAGGGGATGTTGGGTTCGTTGATAATATATTCATATGATTGTTTAATGGTTGAGAAAGCTGTATGTCATCCACTTGCTGTACTCATCCTATGCCAACGCACAGCACACAATATTGTATCAATGTCAGCATGTGAATGTCTGCAGAGAGAGAAAACACTCGTAATTTCGTACCATGGATATTGAGTCTCGAGGGCAGCAGTACAAGCAACAATAAGTTTGCCATCTAACCTCATTTGAGATGATCTTTCATCCTATCATCTAGCTAGGTTTATCCCTCTCAGCTTAAACACATGATCCTCGCTCTTTTTCTTTTCAAACCAGCCACCCAGCGTCTGAACATCTCTACATATGATCTGCGCAAATCTATTCCTCCATATTCTCAAACAAGAAAGTCGGCGACCCCGGCACAGCCTGTTCCGCCATAGGAGGCAACCCACTCTTATCCTCGCCGACCAACACAACACTTACATCTTTAGAGCCAGTAGTCCGCATCAGCCCTTTCCTCATCTCCGTAACAATCTCGACTTCATCGAATGGCAGTTTCCGCTCAAACACAGCCTCAGGAGCTTCCATGTTCACGACAAGCCTCTTCTTCAGAGCCTGGACAAACGGCATAGCTTTCTTCATCTCGGGTCCTTTACCCATCTTCGCGACCTTGCCGTTCAACTCCTTGTCGTCGTGCAAGGTCGTCTTCTCGAGCATCTCGCGCACAAGATCAACGTACTTGTCCTGCCATTGCGGGAAATTCGACGCGACGAAGATGGTAATACGCTTGGGTTTGCGTGGGTCAAACGCTGCGGATTTGCCCTTGGCCATCTTCTTGGCGGCTAGCGCCTCCGCGGACGTAATACTGCTGGACGTGCCCTTAACGTACTCGCGCGTTGCGGTCAATGAAGGATCTGACTTGGGTACTTCTGGCCATCGCGCGTTTTGGATCGAGTCTTTCTTGCCCAACACCTCGAGCCACATGTGTTCGGCCCAATGTGGTGCGATCGTCGCGATGAGCAAAGACTGCAACTCGACGTACCGCGTCACCAAAGGCCTTGACATAGGTGTACCACCCGACGCACATGCTTCTCGGTAGAAGTCACGAGCGGACTGGAAATCGTAGAGCGCAGACTTTAGTGCGAGCTTGTAGTTCGTGCTATGGGTCATCGTTAGCAATTGCGACAGGAAGTCAGAGAAAGAAACTTACTCCGAGTAATGCTGGTACGCCTCGTGGACCAGCAGGTTCATCTCATCCTCGAACAGCTTGTCCCAGACAACGTCTCCCTGTGTCTTGCGCAGACTCTCGTCCTTCAAGGTTTCCTCGATCCAGTCTTTGAGCGTGTACATCCGCATAATGGCGGCGTTGGCGCCCTTCTCTTCAAAGTTGGCGTCCTCCATGCCGTCACCGGCGTCAGCAAGTGCTATCCGCGTGGCGTCTGCGCCAAATTTCTTCACTGCTTGACTCAAAGTCAGGAAGTTGCCTGTTGATTTGCTCATCTTGTCTCCGTTGAGCAACAAATGTCCATTGGACCGTATTGATCGTGGCCAGTATTCGCGATCGAAAAGTGCGAGATGTATGTACAAGAAGAATGTAAGGTGATTGGGGATCAGGTCTTTTCCGGAGGTCCGCATATCGAGAGGATACCAGTACTCGAATGACCGTCTCATGGTCTGGAGGTCTTCGACTGGGATCCCTGACGATTTCGACACAGTCTCGACATCTTTGGTGCGTGTGAAGACATAATCCCAGACATCGTCAGTCATTTGTTCCGATCTGACATTGAGCGAGCCACGAGTCTTGCCGAACATATCGCCATGCAAAAAGTGTGCAATGGTGTAGTACGACATGTATATCGTACTGTCGCTCAAACTCTCGACCAAAAAGTGCGGATCCCAGGGCAGTTTTGAACCAAGACCATATGTTCTTGCACATGCCCACTGGTTCAACCATTCCAGGTTTGCGACAAACTGGTTCTCCGACTCTTGGGTATACGTCTCAAGACCGTCCTTGGCCTTGACATACTCCAGCACACGCTGTTGCCATTCTTTGTCGTTCTCGCCATAATTTAAGAACCATTGAGGAACATAAGCAACCACACATTCGTCAGCACTTCGGCTGATGACTTCGGCAGAAGGATCTGCGAAAGGGAACGCATCGCCAGACTTGATGAGCGCATTTCGGACCTTGTCTTTTGCCTCGACGACTTTCTCGCCTTTGAATTCGCCTATCAGCAAAGTACCGTTATAGAAACCTTCCTTGTAGGCCAAATCCTTCGCTTCAGCCAACAAGGTCGCATCTTTCGGAGACTGGATCTTCTTTGTCTCAACCAGATATTTTGCTGCAAGGTTGCCATATGCTGGCGTGTCGATAATCGGAATGATCTCGAGCTCGGCCCATTCTTTCTTGATGCCATAAAATTCCGCCTTCTTGGCCAGATCTCTTACAGTCGCAAAATCGTCGGGACTGTCCGAAGGAACTGATGTGACCACACCAGTACCTTTAGTAGCTGAAACTGTCTCCATAGGCAATATTCGAACGCCGTCCGTATGTACTGACAGTGGAGCAATGACCAAGGTACCCACGAATGCAGAACCAGGCAGTTCCACCACAGCCTGCAACTCACTTTGGTCTCGTGGGAAGTGGTCTTGGTCGAAGAAAGTACCCTGGAAAGCCATGTTCCATGCTGCTCTTTTTGTGACGACATAATACTCCTTTTCTGAGACCTTGAAGACACCGTACTTGATCTTAGGTCCGACGAAGCAGCAAGTTTGACCGTACATTGTTTCTGGTCGGAGGGTCGCAGGCACAAAGTAGACGTTCGCGTCCTTTGGGATCTTGGACTCGACCTCTTTTGCAGCCTCCGGCGACCATTCTTTGACCTTCAATTTTATCGCAGTGTACTCGGTTGGGCCCACACCTTCACCTTTCGTTCTGTCGTGGTCCATGCACGGCTGACCGTCCTTGGGACTGTAGATGGTGTATCTCTTGCCGTACAGAATCTTGTTAAGCTCATGTAACCGGTTCATCTGCCATCTCACAAAAGCGTCGTAGTATGGATTTGCGTCTGTGGTGACAAACTTCCTCCGCCAGTCTATCCTGGCTCCAAAGCCGATCAAATCTTGTTGGCATAACGGTGGGAAGTACTGGAGCCAATAATTTGCATCGGCGAATTTGTGAATCTCTTCTTTTGGTATACCCATTGCCAACATCGTCTGAAACTGATAGTTTGCCTTAGTCGTTTTCGCCGCAGCTTTGCTCTTCTTGCTTTTGAACTTTGTGATGTCGTCCTTGACGTTGACGCCTTGGGTAGGTGCGATAGATACGCCATTGGCCTGCTCTTCATCCTCCTCGTCTTCATGAAAGTCCTCAAAGTGTTTCCCAAATTTCTTTACGTCTGAAACCAGTTTGTCTGCACACGCTTTGATTGGCATGCCAGTGCAGTGGAACCCGAGGGGAAAGAGGACTCGCTTCCCGGTCAATCGAGCGAAACCTGCCGTAAACTCGACTTTGCTGACAGTGAAGCTGTGCCCAGCGTGTAGGGTACCGTTCATGTAAGGGTATGCGAATGTGCCAAAGAATTTAGGGTGTTCATCTCGGATCTGCGCAGCCGGCACTGAATTGAAGGGGATCTCGGAGGTCGTAGGAGCATCTGACTCGAAGACTTTGTTCTTCTGCCATTCTTGCTGGTATTTCTTCTCAATTGCGATCAAGACATCTCGGTTGTGAGTCTGACCCGGCGCAATTAGTGTCAGGTCATAGTGGTCGAGTGCGAAGACTTACATTTTCGAGCTTGAGGGTATTTGATGAGCTGACCGTCGGGTCGACTGGTATCTGGGTCGCCATGATGGCGCAATGCAATGAGAACTGACCGGATGTCCGACACAACGCCTATACAAGGACTGCGCAAGATGCAAGGCTCTAGGAAATTTATTCAGCATTCGACAATCCCCACAGACTTGCGGAGTTGGAAATGACTCCGAGCAGACCTGACGGTGTCAATGGTCGACCGTAGGTATATAGTCACGTGCTCGACACATCAGTACTCCGCATTCTAGATACCGATGAAGCATCTCTTGATTAGTATTCAGTCCCCAGGGTTCTGACTCTAGAGTGGAAACATTTCCTTTCTATTTAGTCAGAAACTGTCACTCGGAGAGTTTTGCGAGCGTGTAGGAATGCGGCTTATAGAGGATGGAGCAATCGGGACAATTGAAAGCCGGCAGGTAATGACTGAATGCGTAAGGAATGTATATCAAGTTACGATTTCCGCAGTGGAAATGGAACGACCAGAGGCAGAAGACAGTATAGTACGGTCTGCAGTCATTTGTACATCCATTCGTTTTCCAAAGTACCATGCATCTTGGAAAACGGCGAGCCATCTTCCTCGGTGAGAATGGAGAACTCTCCATCAAAGACATCACGGAAAATTACAAGCCAGTGGGTGACCAGGCTCTCGTCAAAGTCAAGTATTCGGCGATCAACCCAGCAGATCTCACGCACTCGTATGTTGGTCTCTGTGGCTCTGTCGCAGGTCTCGAATGGGTAGGCACTGTGGTTGAGGTAGGAGACTTGTCGTCCTTCAAGGTCGGCCAAGACCTCTTTGGCACGGCCCTGTTTGGACGCCAGCGACCATTGTATCTTGGTCCACATCAAGATTACCTCATAGCTGATGGGTAAGTCATATCTGTGATTCAACCTTTCTTCAATGGTCACGGGCTTAGGTGCTGACACTGGCTTCCAGGACCCAAACAACATGGCCAGTACCGAAAGGTATGAGTGACCACGATGCTGTATCGATTCCTGTTGCGGTCGGGACTGCCGCCGATGCTCTCTTCAACACGCTCGGCTTCGGCTTCCCTGCCGCAGGACTCGACGGCCGTGATGCGACTGGCATTCCCATCTTGATCTGGGGAGGTGCATCCGCCGTTGGGGCTGCCACCATTCAAGTCGCCAAAGCCGCGGGATTTGGGCCGATCTTCACTACAGCCTCTCCGAAAAACCATGAGAGCCTACGTGCGATAGGAGCTACACAAGTCTTCGACTATAACAGTGCCACTGTCGTTGAAGACATCAAACATGCAGTCGCCCAGAGTAGCAAGAAGCTCGCCGTCGTCTTCGATGCTGTAAGTGCTGGCCTAGGCCAACTCGGGGGGTCCGAACAAGAGACTGCCAACAACACGCCCGACCAGGCCAGGCGCTGTGTCTCCGATGATGTCGCGGCAGAGGATCTGCTACTCTCCTCTGTCCTTCCTGTGGATCACGACCCGGCTTGGAAACTCTGTATCGGTATCCGGCCCTATGGTGACTCATTCTTCTGGGGCGATATTGTCTCGCAAAACCCTTCATTTCCTGTTCGAATGAAACAGTATCTGGACTGGTTTGTGGACAATCACCAAGGTTTCTGGCAGCCCATTCTGCGTAACACTATTGTGCAGGGAGCGGAGAAGGGCATTGAAGAGATCCAGCGTGTCGCTGACGGAGGCGCTTCGAGGGAAAAGGTCCTTATTGCGCGTCCGATGTGAAAGTGCAATGGCGAGGGCGTTGCAGATTCATGGTAAATATGGATACCATGTTAGAGAGCTTCCCACAGTAACTCGGCTCCCGCACAATCGTTGTCCGAGCCGTTGAAGATCACGAATCGATCACTCTAACCGATTCGTTGTTTTCTCCTCACCCAAACTTCCCTAGCCGTGCTCTTCAAGGCATTGTCCGCCTTGTCAGCCTCGTCAGTTGATGTAGTCTCATGCAATTGAACCTCCCAGACTGACAATTTGTACTTCCCACGGTCTGACATTCCAGAGAAGAGGTCGAAAGACCAGCCGTGCTTTGAACAGGTGAGCCCAGCGCTGAGAATGACTCCAAAATCTTCAATGTCAAAAGGGTTGCCCTGTGACAGAGGAAATGATGCGTGAGGGCATTTCTGAAGAAGATGGGTTAGTTCTTCCGAGGCGTAGTCGGTCTTTTGTGTGCCTTACTCACATGATCAATAGCATGAAATGTGCCCTTGTACTGAAAGATGAGCACTTGATCCTTGAGACCTCCTCCAACATCAAATGACTCTTGGTCATCAGGTGCAACTGCCAGTTGAGTCATCGCCGAATCCGCCTCCCTAGGAACCTGGAAGACCTTGCATCCTGGTGTAAGGTCTCCATTGCAGATGCGAAGTTCCGACAGGTTGTTGTCATCGTCGGACTCAAGATCGGGGAAAGATGAAGCGAGACCAGCCGAGAACCATTGTGCGCCTGCCCGGGATGGAGGCTTGAAAGGTTTCATCTCCGAGCGAGTTGTGACGATTACTGTAAGGTACACAGAAATCTAAGGTACATGGTCAAAGAAGAGACGGAATGCGCTCGGCGAACCTGCCTGTTACAGAAGACGCGTCGTCGATGTCCATCGCGACAACGACTGAGGGCACTCGTGCTTTGCTTTCTCATATCGAGAGCACTTTTCGTCAAAGCTTCAGCAGCCATGATATCGGGCGCCGGGGAACTGGGCCATGGAGGAGGTACGGTCTGCTAGTCCAGGCTAGCACTCTGTCGTTGTGGTCAGAGGCCAGGAGAGTATGGCTGATGGTGTGACAAAGGCATTGTGCGCAATTGCGAAGTGTGGGAAGGAGGTGTCAGTCAGACCCGTCGAAGAGTCGTTCCTGCGGTAGTCGACTGTTACGGCTGCATCCATTGCACGCTCGACACGTGTCAAATCCACTAACGGCTAGTGCAAGGCTCTCATTGCAAGCTCAGGTTCACAGCCTCAGCCTCATGATGGCCCTCCATTGAAGTATCTCCCTTGTTCTTACTACTGGTCCATGTGTTAGCGATTGCTGTCGATAGCAAGATCTGGGTCGATGTGCTCGTGCCTTGTCAAACGGTCCGCAAGTCCGAAACATCACACGATAGGGAAGAATGGTTCGGTTGATCAAGACTGACGATCTTTCCGTGCGTGTATACGAGGGCCGCAATGTTCCAGGATATGCAATCCTTTCGCATCGCTGGGAAGCTGGCGAGATCAGCTTGCAGGAATTGCAAGGCAATCTCAATCAACACAAGGCAGGCTGGCTGAAACTTCGACGATTTTGTCAATTTGCAGATTACAAGGGCCATCGATTTGTTTGGATAGACACCTGCTGCATCGACAAGACCAGCAGCGCTGACCTCTCCGAAGCTATCAACTCGATGTTCAAGTGGTACCGCCGAGCAGAAAGATGTTATGCCTATTTGTATGATGTGCTACCCAGGGGGGACCTACCTTTTTCGGACTGGATGCAGAGCTTCAGATGCAGCGAATGGTTCGAGCGTGGCTGGACTCTTCAAGAACTTCTTGCGCCTCGCGAATTGATCTTCGTGTGCCGAAGTTGGGAGGAGGAAATTGGCACAAGGACATCTTTGAGCGAAGAGGTAAAAGAGGCCACTGGAATCCCCAAGCAAGCTCTGGTGCAAAGTTGGTCTTTGAAGGACGATCTCGGCAGTCCTAAATACAGCATTGCACAGGTCATGTCCTGGGCTTCTGGCCGTCATACTACACGAACTGAAGACACCGCGTATTCCCTGATGGGTCTGTTCCACATAAGCATGCCTTTGCTTTACGGAGAAGGGCAAAACGCATTCGTTCGACTTCAGCTGGAGATCATGAGTAAATACGACGACTACAGTTTGTTTGCGTGGACTACCTCTCTCCCAAGCCTGTTATCGGCCCGTAATCAGGCACTCAATCAATCTCTGGAGGTCCCAGGCGGGTATAGGTGGGGCGGTCTCCTTGCCCCTACGATTCGTTGTTTCAAGAATTGTAACAACTATCGCCGCGTTTTCATGACAGACGACCACGATTGCTCACGCTCGATCTCCATGACAAGCAGAGGTATTCAACTTCAGGCCCCGCTTCGAAGACACAGGCAAGGCCGCAACGAGTGGCTTCTGCTGCTGGATTGTGGCAGAGAGGGAAACCGGAAGCACCGATTTGGGCTAGTAGTCCATGCAAATTTTGACAGAAAATACGCTAGGCGTCTTCAGGAGGATGAGGGCTTCATAACTGACCTGGTGGATTGTGAAGTCGACACGGAACGGGAACGCTGGTCAGAGTATGAGCTTTGTAGCTTGGTTATGACGCAAGACTGGCCGGGCGACCACGAATGAATTTTGAATACCTCTGTGTACAAGGTACACAATGAGACCTCCTTCTCATACCAAACCCTTTGCCATCCTCCACATCACCCAAGGACACTCCCTCTCCGCAATAGGTTTCCACTCCTCAATAGACTTCCCCGTGTCCACAAGCACCAACTTCCCACCCATAGCCAGCGTCCCGCCACAACAATCGAAAAGACTTCCCAGCTCAAACCCCAACTGCAGCTCAATCAACCCGATCTTCTTCTGCACCTCGTCTTGGGGAATGTCGCCATAGAACAAACTCAGATGAGGCAGATAGTCCTTCTCCGCCCACTGTGATGCCTCGTCCTCCGAAATGCTTAGGCCCTGCCGTCTACACGCCGCCGCGACTTTGATTAAATTGTCGTCCTTCTTCGCCCGTAACGTGACTTTCTTGAAGAAGGGCTCACCGGCCTCCAGCTCTTCAAGTTCAACGATGACTTCGTTGGACTCACGTTTGAATTCCGGCAGAGTTAAGCTGTCGAGCCACTCTTGTGGTTTGGACTCATATGTCTTTGCGGGATCGACGTCCGAAGTAATTGTGACGTGTGGGATGAAGTTGTTCTTTGGCGCATGAGGGAAATCCGAGGGCAGTGTGTTTGTAATTAGATCTTGGATGGATTTGTTGAATGGGTTGTCAGCGCTGGGCGGGATGAGCCACAGCGATGAATGCATCTTCCTTGTAAATTCCAATGATAGTTCAGAACAGGAGACCTGAGACAGTAGTTCGACGCGGGTAGATGGATTACTCGTAGGAATATCTCGTTGTCGTTGCTATGCGCTGGGATAGAAGTGAAGATGACTAAAGGTACAGTACGGGGAAAAGGATGTACGTTAGTACGTCGTCCGGGGTAGGTGGTTGTGGCTACGTAATGGCTACAGTATTGTACCTATGGAGGCTAAAGTACAGTAGGTACTGTAATTGTGTTGCATGAAGTCAATCATCGCAACCAATATTCATTGCACATTATATCTTGCGTCCTACAGCGACATTTGATCGTACAATGTCTTCCTTGTAGACAAACTATGCGAACATCAGGCAACCAAACAAACACTTCGTCGCCTCTGAGCCTGTTTCCAGAAAAAGTGGCACTGTCTGACTGCTGTTGCTCCTCATGATCAAACAGATACCGTTCCTCATTGTCATCCTGGAGGCCTTCGCGTACAAGAATATAGCTTTAACATCTGACGGGGGTGAAGACCATCAACTCTATCGTATAGCGCGTCTGTCTTGCTGTCGAGGCACCTGCTATCGTGAACCTGCTTGGCTTCGAATTATGTCGTCGATATACGCCCTGTCAGACGGTGCCACTTCTCTGGGAACAGGCTCGCCTCCTATTTCCATTCATCGGTTCCTTTCAAAAGCCTTGGTGACCAGATATGTGCAGGTAGATGCTCTGAATCATATATATCGTCCGACAAATCATCACAATTCCGGTGCGTCCCAAGAATCTCGATCAATTTTCATGACAGCCGATTGCTTGTGCGGGAATGAAACCTCGCCTTTCTGGTAAAATCCACCGTCCTTCAGATAATTGATGAATCTGCATATCAATCAGTGACCATGTTCGTTATCTCTTCGCAGGGATCGTACTTACTTCGTGTTATCCACCCTCGGCTCCAGCATCACGGTCTCGGTCCTTGGGTCAGCTAGCCAACAATAGTGCACCAATGCAGACAGCCAGACCTTGAGTCGGTGAGAGCCGCGAAATTCGTCTTCTCCCACCAAAGCGTGTAGGCCGCGAGTGTAATTGCCGACCTCACCACCGAGAAGGCGGCCCAGCCTGTCCTCCTTGACCCAATAGACCTCAAAGTAACCGAACGGTTTGCCATCCCAGCAACCAAACACCGGGAATGAATGTCGACTTTCAAGGCCGTCAATCAAGAATTTCTTTTGCCTCTCTTTCGGTCCAGCCTCTCCCCATGCTGCATTCACACGGGGCTCATTCATCCACTTATGCAGCAGATCTAGGTCGCACGGCCTGTCTGCAAAATTCGCAAATGTCGGTAATGTGGCCACCGAGACACCTCCTGTGTGACTGGCCACGATTGTGGACATGGACCCTGTAGCGGGCAGGAAATGGGGATGAGGACAGGGTTTCTGAGAAAGTGTCGGTACTCGAAATGACAGCCACGACTCCAGGCTAGGTATATAGCGGGCATAGAATGTCTCGCCTTGCCGAGGAGGTTTCGAACGGATAGGATGGCGAATGTGGTTGGTGAATATGAATTGGGTCGGCGGCGCAGGGTAGTATGTTGGTAGATGACTTCCAGAGCTGAAAGGGCCGCCGGGTGAGGCTATCCCTGCAGAAAGACCATCCAATTGAGGAGGCAGCTCATGGTCTGAAGAGTTTTGATTTATAACAATCGTCCGATTTGGTGAGGACGGCCTCGATGGATGAGGAGATGCTTGGGGGAAGGGAGAATGCTGCTGAGGCGCCATGGTATAGAGAAAGATTCTGGCGTCAATCTGCCAAAAAGACCGTCTGCTCACGAACGTCTCGCCCCAACCAGTCGGGAGTCGGACATCGGTATCTGCGCCAACACAGGAATCTTCGCTCGAGATCAGACCCATTCGTTCGAGCTTCTGTAGGGTATTTTTGCCTTTGAAAATGCCTTCCCTTTTGATTTTGATGCGCCAATCGAGTTTTGGTCGTCCGCTTTCTGGAGTCTTTGCAGAAGCTTCTGTGAGAGCATGGGGGCTCGGAGGCTCTTTGTGAAAGTACCAGCACAAGGTTGCCCATAGAATCATGGCAATATGTCTCGTAGGTGAGGCATTATTTCGGAAATCGGAGCTCGAGGGCATAGATATCGAGGATATGAATAGTGAGTCGCTCTGGATAGTAGGTTGGGTAAAGCGGTGTACCACTGTGTGTTTCTGCACGGGTTCCTCGTCTTTAGGTTCTTTCTTCTCCGGGTTCACAGTCACCCGGCTCTTCATCCTCCCGTCTTCGTCGACCTCGTCTTCGGTCCGCAACATGACCGTCCATCCGGGAGGAATCGGGGAATGATGGAGGTCGAGATTGTTCGACTTGAAAGTAAAGCCTCCAAAGACCGGAGTCACCGTGTATATCTGCCCATTGGGCAGGTGTACCTGTTGTTGGACCATCCTTGTCTTATATCTCAGAACATTGCATGGGCAAGGGCCTTGGGAAGATATGTTGGTGGTTTGTTGGTGCGCGGTCTCGAGTCCTCCAAAGAAGTGTCGTCTTTGTGCTTGTCCTTCTAACCGTGACGCATCAGTATGAGTACGACCTTCGAGAACAACGACCAACTTACACTGCTCACGATAACATTGCAGACGAGAAGGATCGCACAACATCAAATCGTCACATATCAATGGCCCACCATATCTTCATTCGCTGTTTCGCCAGGCTCCAGATTCTTCGGTTTACCGCCCAAAAGCCCTGGTTATATCAATGTCTTCTGGGAACAAGAAAGAAAGAAGCATGCACTGTGGAATTGGTTCTCGAGCGGGAATCGACCTGCATAACCCGCCGACTGCAGTTATTAAAGTTCAGTATTACGCACGGGCTAAGCATCAAGTGGCATGAGTGGGTAAAGGTGGCCCCCCGTACTTATGCCATGTCGAGGCTGTCTCCCACAGAACCCCCGCTTGAAGCGCCGAGTAGCGATAGGCGACACAGATTGTGCGACCAGGGGCACTCTTATGCCTCAAGAACGGTAACTTCCATATAGACAGATCCAAATAACATCTAATGTCATGCTTGCACTCTTTGTCTTTCATCATAAACGACCTTGTTGTGTGAACAAGCTTGTTATATCATGATCTCGTAAACGGCACCCTGGTTCTTTGACTCAATCTGGACCTTTTCTCAGGGGCCCCGACCAATGTGTGGCTTCGGAAAAGCAACCTTCGCCTCGGATCTGCCCACAAATCTGCCCACAATGACACAATCTCTGGTGTCCAGGGAGAGTTCGTTCACCATCGCGCCAGAGCCATATTCATAAGGGGTTCGGGTTCGCAGAGAAAAACCTCGCTCAGTGCCCGTCATGCAGCGCTGGTATATTCGGCGTTTCGGGCCAACAGTAAAGGATGGTCTGCCAGCACCCCAACCAAAATGTAAGCGACTATTCGAATCAGAAATCTTCGATCGTTATGCCGATGTCTCTCTCTTTGGCAAGGCGTATAAGATCCCCAGCGACAACTAGGTCCATTAGGCCCATTCCAACACTTTTGTATATCACGTTTCCGCGAGTCAGCCACTCCAGTAAGCCAGGCTCACCGGTACCTCCTAGTTCGATCTCTTTCA
Organism: Exophiala viscosa; assembly: GCF_022695815.1. Lineage (NCBI taxonomy): Eukaryota > Fungi > Ascomycota > Eurotiomycetes > Chaetothyriales > Herpotrichiellaceae > Exophiala > Exophiala viscosa. Next base: position 400,030 of record NW_026944355.1, on the reverse strand, counting down.
ATGCGGATTTTCTGATCATCACTAGAGCAAACGTTAGTTGTGTTGACCGAACAGAACGTCAGGGGCTGTTCATACGTAGCTCCCCTATTTCCACGAGGTGCTCTGGTCCCAGTTTCGCTTTGATAATCTCGCCAGCCTCTTTTAGACATGATTCCAGGCTGTCAACGACGATAACCCCTCCTTGCTTAGCATGTTTGTGGTGGTGGTGACCATGGTCAGGCTCGACAGCCAGCTTGAATACGTCCGGGTGGACTTCACACATGTGTGGTGCATATGCACCGATACAGGAGAGATATCTGCCTTTCCGCTGACCTTCCCGTGATGTCAAGAATTCCGCTGGGAACAGAGGGTCAACTGACGGAGTGCAGCAGAAAATGACATCGGCTTTCCTAACCTCCTCCTTGAGAAGCCGTCCATACTCCCCGAATTCGGGGCTCATGCACGAGAACTTGATGTCTTGTCGCCACTTGCCATGGGAGGCATCCTCGATCTGAAAGGCCTTCATCAGTTTGATAGATCTCTCGAACGACCTGTTAATAATGTTGATATGTCGAATTTCGTCGCCTTTGAAAAGCAAAGCTAGTCTGATATGCCAGTAAGCCTGCTTGCCTGCGCCGAAAACTGTTATAGTGTGGACATGCTGCCGCTTTTGGAACAACATAGTGGCCGCCAGAGCTGTGCGGAATGCCGTGAGCTCTTCAGCATTGACGATACCCATTGGATTCCCGGTCGAGTCAAGTAGTGTCACTGACCCTTTGGGTGTGGTGCTCTGAGAACTTGCAATCGACGCCGGTGGTTGGAACGAGGCTCCATCAACCGAGCCCCGGCTACCACTATCAGAGGACGACATAGTAGATGCAGGAGACAACGACAGGGTGGCCATTTCTGAAGCGGGAGAATTGACAGCGGGTGTTCCGGTGACGCTTTGGGATCTGGAGGACGATGTTGATGATTTCTTGCTGTGACTTCCCTGAGGCTCTTCTAGAGAAACGATTTTCATCCCGACGGACGTGCCTGTTGAAGCCGGCATGAATACCGTGGTGACGCCTTTCTTTTTGATGACCGTCCGTTGTGGTTGAAATGATGCGCAGCATGGTGAATTGGTGTCGCCGGTCGAGTATGAATGTAACGCTTCTGCGAGGTTCTGCTGCAACTCAACTGCGTCCTCTTTGACCAACGAGAGCAGTAGTTCGCGGACGTCTGCGTCTGTGAGCACCGTGAGGGGCATGTTGTCGTTGAGTCCTGTGTCGTGGATGATCTTTGAACAGATATCAGCTTATTCCTGAAATGGTCCTTAAAGGTTGAGCGTTGGATTCATTGGTACGCATAAAATTCTGTGGGAGAAGCGTGAAAAGTAAAGTTGTTGATGGCTACTTCTATGCGTTCCTGCCACTCAACGGTTGAATCGTTTGGCCTTGAATGTTATCGTTCCCCACTGATAAAGCGAAGAGAATACCTTGCCAAGGGGTTGAGGTCTTAGATAGAAGAAGTCTATGCTTGCGAAGTACCAATGTCATTTCAAAGTACAGGTAGTGCAACTCTGGCCCACCAATCAGCCCGCGAGGTTTGCGGTGAACAATGCTGAGTGATCTGGATAGCCTCGAGCAGGTCTGTTGCAGATTGCAGGTTGATTGTGTCATTCCATGTATCTACGAGCTTCATTTCATTGTGTCTAATAATGTACACTGCACAGCAGCTGAATGAGATCCACTGTCCCATAAAGCAACTCCGATGACAGGCGCTGAACATGGAGATAAGGCAGTAATATAGAACGTTAGGCAACATGAAGGCCTCACTTCATTTCTCCCCACATATCTTCATCGCTCCGGACCATGTCGTCCTCGCTTAAAACCTTCAGACCCTCCTTCTTCCGGTTCCTCTTCATCTCCTTCTTGGTTACAAGCGTTCGAGGAGTAACCGGCGTCATCGGTGTGAAGGGCATATATGGGCTGTAAGGAGTCTGAGGAACACCTGTTTTGGGGTGCACCCCCAAGATGCTCTCACGACGGTCCAAAAATGTAGTCTTTGTCGGAGGGGCGCTCCTTAAGGACTCATTGTAGAACTGGCGAAACGGAAGTGTGTTGGAACTGTTGGAGGCTGCAGCGCTGCGCAGGGATAACGGGGCTGGAGGGCCTTTCTTCTCGACGTCCTGCGCGGAAGTTGCAGTAGACTTCTGCCCGGGTGTGAGTGGCGGTGGTCCGGGGTTATAGAGGCGAGGAGTTACATTGCCTTGCTCGGAATATACAGAGGACTCGGTAAGAGTGGCCGACCCGATTGGCTGCGAGATAGCCTGCCCGCGAACAGAGATCTGGGCTGGGCGTCTCTTGTTTTGATCGACAGAGTCTCTCCGACCAGCAATCATGGAAAATGGGGACAGCTTGGATCGGTGACTGCCAGCTTGAGACGCTGATAGTGACGGATAATCTTCATCGGGAGTTGGCGCCAAAGGGTGAACGAGAGCTCGCGGTGAACCAGCTTCTTGATTTGAGGTTTCTGGGGCAATAGTTTGCAGTTGGTGAAATTCAGCAGGGTACCGTGGTGAGACGGGGCCACTTGGATGTGGCTGATAGTATGGTGACCTTGGGGTAGGCGGAGCTTGATATGGTGATCGAGGTGTAGAGGGAAGACCTTCATGTTGTGGTGGGAAATAGGGTGTCCTCGGAGTTGTCTGACTGCTGCTGAGGGCTTGCTGAGACCTCTGTTCATCGTGCATCATGACGGCTGCATACAGCTTTGTCATTTCGTCCATGTTCTTGACCTTGTCCGCTTCCAGTATCTTTTCGTCAATCGTCGAGACAGTCACACTCGATTGTTTGCGAGAGTGCGACCGTCCAGCGCCTGCCCATGATTTCAAACTAGCCATCTTCCCAGGGCTCCGCAGTGGAGGTTCGACAGCCGCATTGTGGTGGTTGACCAGTGGTGCCGGTTTCAAGATCTCCATGCTTAGGGCAAAATTGGATGTCTGATGCTTCCGCCGCAGTCGTTTACCGACAAAAAGGAGTAGGACAAGGAGAAGGAGCAACCAGAAGACGTAGGCTCCGACGATACCGGCAATCTCGTACTTGAGTTTAGATCTGTCTCTCAAAGCTCCAGCTGAGAGAGGAGGACCTTCGTCTGGGGGCGGTGCTGGACTGTTGTCGATCTGGACAGTCCAAATACTATGGGGTGCAGCTTTTGCTGGTCCTGGTACAGAAGCAAAAATGAAGATGCAGATGACGGACACTGAGGAAAAGCACCTCATCTTTGTAAGAAGATCAACTCCCCAGCATATTTCCAATCCCTACGGCCTGAAACTGACAACCCCTGGCCGAGAAGAATGTGAAGCAGCTTGTTGCACGCAAAGAGCGCTCCCGGGCGGTAGATGTATCTCGCCATGATCGCTGAAGGGCTGGAATGGAAGCGCTGATGTTGGTGATTGGCAGAGGTTATTGCGTGAACAACGAAGAGATGGACTGCATGAAGCACGCTGCAGGACGAATCAAGGAGGAGAGCGGGGATAGAGGTGCGAGGTGGAACCTGCATTACTCCGAATCCCCTGCGACCGCCCAGATCCTTTAGCTGGAAGCTTAACTGTATTCGTTCATGGCTCCCATCACAACGCCATTCACAGGCCATTCTTAAGCGCCCGGAATATCCAGCACTGTGTTTCTCGAACCCAATTGCACCCACCAATATCACACTGGACATTCGACGGACCATCGCTGTCCCTGTTTTCTGCTGATTGATAAGTCCGTCAAGGAGATATGTATGCGGGTCTGCTCGAGTTCCGGCCTCTTGGATGCTTTGTTCGTTCGCAGAAGCCCACCCATGCTATGCCTTGGAGCCTTCCACATCAGCCTTTGGCCTTGCTGACCCGGCACTGGTGCTCCCGCATCGACTGCTTGTCCATAGCTGCACGGCCCGTAGCCTTCTCGAATCGAACCGAGATGTATGTCACACCATTAGGGGTCGGAGACTTCGCAGGACATATGTGACTGGTTGGGCAGGTCCCAGAAGATCCCTTTGGCTGCACCCGTTGACGCTCTCTCTCACCACTGCTGAGTGAGTCACATATCGACTTTCCAGCACTTCGGGATCAGTGATAGAGAGTGACTGCTGGATGGCAGCACACCAACTTTTGCGATTATTCCGCTTGCCATGCATGCATCGTGATATCGCAAAGCCATATCACATGTGTAGGACAATCGTGTTCAACCTCCTGGATAGTTCGTTATCGTTCACCTCCAGCTTCCAGGACCTGTCGTCGCCCAACCAAGGCCAGCAAATCCGCTGCCTCTACCGAGTGAACTCCCAGAACCTCCAGAATTGACAGCCTTCCGTTTGCCTTTGGTACCTTCGCTGAGCCTGACTCCGTCCACAATCTTGTCCAGGCTCGTCTCCACCACGACACCACCGAGGACCATTTCGCTCAACACAGCATGTAGTGTCTCGAAGCCGAAGATAAGGTCTAGTTCGCACACATTTTCGAAAAGTCTATCGAGTGCTTCGACAAAGACTTGAATGAAGTCAAGTAAAGCAAGCGGGGATTCTGTAGAGGTCGAGATCAATATGAAGTATAAGGTTGCGAAATGCCGATATGTGATTTGTGTAGGTGCATCAGGCGACGTACTGCTGCCGGTAGGAGCCAGCAAAGGAGGCAAAGGCAGGAAATTGCAGGCAGATGCAGGCCGAGCAGATACTAGGGTGAAGATCTGTGAGAGTAATGACTGCTGCGTTGCGGTATCCTGTGGCAGCAGATCAGCGACCACATCGAGTATGATCGGGCTCATCTTACCAGTTGAGAGTAGAATTTGGTCAACCTGGGCTGGCCATTGTTGTTGAAGACAAGAATAGCGTTGAGCATCGCGACAAGGTGTCTAGGAGATGCTGGTGTATGTATGTTCCATGAACTGTGGCGGCCACCTTGACCAACGGCACAGCTGTCGAATTCGAGTAATGAAAGGTCGCAGCCCACTGTGCCGCAATTGGCGATGCGGCACGCATAAAAAGTAGGTACAGCCGCCGACGCCACAATGCGTCCGCAGATCTACAGTGTACGGCGTGTTACGCTTAAGGTATCATGCGCTAATATCCCGTACTCCAAACATTTTTCCTCATTCACCAGAATCAGTGCCTATACAAGTTCATTGCAATCTTCCAATCCTCCAATCTAACCTATTTCCCTCTGCATCGCTCCCCTGGCCATTGATGCAGGAGTACACCTGCTTTCCTTGCCGACAGATCTTTCGATCCCGTCTTCGAGAAAGGCTGGTCCATCTCCAGAATGGCCGGCGCAGGTTTTATGCGTCTTCCTCTCTGTCGAACGGAAAACCACGATATGCCGAGTCGTGGTATTGGGAGACAAAGCCTCCTACACATCAAGAGCTAGCTGCCGCTTCACACTTTTTCAAGCACCATCTCCCATTTCGTCAATGGACGGGCGATACTTGGCGACACAAAGAGAATCAAACCGAAGACCTCTTGGTCCCTGAAGTCATTCTCCTCGGTCGATCCAATGTCGGCAAATCGTCCATTATCAATGCGCTCACCAGTCAAGACCTCAATCGCGTGAGTGCCACTCCAGGAGCGACACAGGTCATGGCAGCTTGGACGTTGGCAGCCAAATATCGAGATGGTGGTGCGGTCCCAGGGTGGGATGGAGACGTTTCTGCCAAAATATCACTTGTCGATATGCCAGGATACGGCTTCGGTAGTCATGCCGATTGGAGCAAGTCTATCATGGGCTATTTGGTCGAAAGAAGGAACATCCGCAGAGCTTTTGTGCTTCTAGACTCCGTCCATGGAGCGACTGGGGCTGACCGCCATATGATTGAGGTTCTACGGGGGCTGGCGATCCCATATCAGATCGTTGCCACCAAATGTGATCGCCTAGTCGCCTATAAAGGATCTCAAGACGAAGTCCGTTCCGCACTGACGACTTTGAGAGCACAGGCGCAATTGGAAACCCATTATGAGTTGGGTTTGGGCGAAATCATAAGTGTTGGATCTATGCAAGTTGCATCGAAAGGCCAGAGGGCGTCGAAGGAGCCCACAACGCCGTTCGGGTTGCAGAATCTTCAATGGGCGGTGCTCAGGGCTGCAGGCCTCGATACTTACGCGGTAGACAAGGCATCGGCGCATGGGGTCTTGAAAAACGTAACTGCAAACGAGCAACCAACCCTACACATTGAAGGTCCAACACGATCTGACACTTCTGTGGTCGTTGAAAGTACAGTCAAAGAAGCAGCTGACAAAGGCGACAACCCCTCCGACCCATTACTCTTGGATCTTTCCATCGAGGACTTCATGCGCGAGATTCTCAACTCGTCCACTCCACCATCATCAGCCTCAACGGCCAAGATAAGCAGCCCCAGAACCCCTCGGTCCGCAGCCAAAGTCTACAGCGGCGTCATGAACAATTTCCTGGCATTACCTAACGATCACGTCGCTCCGATCCCAAACAAAGCCACGGAAGATGACCGGACTCGGGCGCAGACTGCGATAGATGCAGCCCTCCAATATGCTCAGAAGGAGCTCCTTGATGACCCCATGAGACTCTGGGACGAGCCAAAACCGACGAAAACGAACGCAGCATCGAAGGAAGGTCTCCCGATTATACCCGAGATCTCGAAGAAAGCAGATAGTCTGAATTTGCGCAGGGAGCGCGAGCGCCAACATGTCAGCCGACAACCGCCCACTGCTGCAAGTAGACCTACCGTGAAGCGGATCACGCCAGATATGGACGCTCCTGTGACCAAGACCAGGCCAGGACCCTGGCAGCAAACCACGCAAGCACCCACTCGAGCCACACAGAAAGGTGTCACTCACGGTATAGACGCTTTCGAAGCGCTTTTCGAAGAAGAGCCAAAAGGCAGGACACAACGAAACACCGGAAAAAGCGGAAGAGGGCAACCGCGGGCTACGTCTCAGTCCAAGTCGCGTTCCCAGCCTAAAGCGCCTAGTGCCCAGCCTGCCTTTGCTGGCAAGGGAGTGGTTCAAGGCATGGATGCTTTCGAATCGATGTTTGACGAAGGGAATTCAAGCTCGTCTTCCGGCAAAAGGAGGCGTCGATGATGAGACGGGCAACCGAGTGGTGCCTGTTGAGTGTTATAAAATTCGCCTCACACGGCATTCCCTCAAGACTTATCATATCAGCTGTTGTATATTCTGGATCTATCTGTCATAGCACGCAGACTTGTACCAATATGTATCAACAATCCCAAAATGACCACGTATGTGAAGCAGCAGTGTCATGGCGTGAGCGTGAATATGCAATGCGTGACTAAGCCGTTATTCAGGAAATTCTTGTAAGCACAATCTCACAACCTCATGATAACCACACTTTCCCTATTCCACGGCCATAGCTCCTGCTGACAACATGGCGGTATTGGAGGCGGTTTTTGGGGCGACTGTTGCTGTTGCTTTTACTCTCGCCAACAACCACTCCCTGGCAAAATCCTCACTCCGCAACGGTCCCGTCAATCCAAATGCCCTATCCATGGTATATGCATCGTGACCTTCATTCGGGAACTCAACATATTCAAGGTTGGGATTGTGCACCTGATTGTCATCAGTCAGCTTCGCTCATTACTGCTACACAGGTTCGACGTACCTTCACATGATCAGCAAATTCACGGATCCCATCCACAAGCACTTCATTCGCGCCTGCCGTAATGGCAATATCCTTGTCATTGACTTTGAGGTCCTTCCACCACTCGGCTGGTGCATCCTTTGGCGTGTTGTAATTGTCCGGAAGATTCTTCCCTGCACCCATGAAGTTTCTCGACCAAGCCGCCAAAGCGCGGATACTCAATGCATCCTTCTTGATATTTCTTTTGAAAGAATCGCTGGTCGTAACAAAGCTCACCCACGGAGAATAGAAGAACGCGCCGCCAAGGTCCCCTGACAGTGATACTTCTGGCAAAGATGCATGTGGATGGGAGAGATGTCCGAGGAGACCGGCCGTCAGGTTTCCTCCGGCCGAGTCACCAGCTATCAAGATCTGTTCATATGGTCAGCCATTCGAGGACACGCATGGGCCTGGTAAAGGCCTCACCTGCGAGGGCTGGACACCTGCATCCAGCAAATACTTCAGCGCAGCGACAGCTTGCTTGAGCTGCAAAGGGTAAATGCCATGAGGAGCCAGTTCTAACCACCAGAAAATCAGCCCATCCCCAGCCTTTCCGGCTCCGAGAGCATCAATCACATACCATATTCCAACACCATGGCGCGCAGGTCCGAGCCATTCTCCTTGGCCTTGTTTACCACGCTGAGTAGGAGGTCAAAGTGCGCAGGCGTGGCACCAAGATTGTATCCTCCACCTGAACCGAGGTCAGCTTGCTGTCCCTGGGGTATCCGCCCGGGAACACAATCATACCATGAAAATACAATATCGTGTTGCGTGCAGATGCTGGCCCCACAAATAATCCACGTCCACCCTCGTCCAAATCGACGGTCGAAGGCTCGATCTTGTGCTTCTTGCACCAGCTCAGATACGCCTCGCCGGTTGTCTCGCCGATGGCTCTTTGATTCACTTGTCAGTTTGGGAGCCCCCAAGAAATCGGGGTCCATACTGAGTCTGAGGCACTGTCACGAGCTCGAAGATCTGCCGAACTGCCGCGTATACCACATGCTTTCCGTACTCCGGGGGATATGCGTCGCCTCGAGCCCATCCTGTTGATGCAGCCCAGGTCAGAGACGCCACTATTTGTGACAATCAGTGTCAGCCATTTCATCTGTGGAGAGGGCAACGTCAAGCTCTCAAGCAGCTGTCAAACTAGTCCAGTTGAGGTGACTGACAGAATACAGGACTACTTACGCCCCCTGGAAACTGCATAGAGCAGATTAAGGTAATCCGAAGTATATAGCTGAGGTTTCTTCATCGTTATGAAAGCTCCTCGTAGAGCAAAAAGTATTCAAACAACAAATCTACACTGGAAGGATACAGGTAATGCTGTATCTTAGGCTCTGAGGAAGGTTTGTTTGAAGCAGGTTTGAACCCAATTTGGCTTCTATCGTCACTACCGCATGCTTCGGGTCGACCTGGAGGTAGCTCGTATTCCTCGAGTCCCGGGTATCGTTTGCCGCCAACTGGGGCTCTGCACGTTTCCCCCGGATTTGTCAGGGGTTCCCCAAAACGACCCATCAGGACTAATCAAGCATACCTACCTACCTCTAGTATCAGATTTCTTGAACCACCTGGGCATGGCACGACTGCCTCAAGAGCAAAGAAGCAAGCGCTCCAGCGAGATTACGCGTCCGCTCAATGCACGGTACCTAAACAAGCCAGCCATAGCACTGTACGAAAGCTACGGCAGTTGCAGCCTGGTGCTCTCCCGTCTACCAGCATGATGCCTAAGTTGAGGAAGCACTGATTACTCGGTTGTCACTATCTTTGGAGGATCCATGCATACAGTACCTCAATGGTCCCAATGCGGAACAAGATACAGCTCTCGAATCACAAACATGAGTACTACGTATCGCACTCTGCACACCGGCAAAAAGAGCTTCATTCTGCGCCGAGCAGCTACCAACACTGGCTCGGTCTCTTATCTCAATCTGACACGAAACAAAAGTTTGGCTGAACGCTAGAAACATCTAACTACCCGACCATAGTGCATGACTTTGCTTTCCGCCGTCTCTCATGATAAGTCGAAGCCCGCCCCAGCATTGACAGCATACAACAATTTCTCCCTCATAGTCCTGAGGTCCCCATACCGCGGCAACTTGAGCAAATTGACGCAAGTGCTCGTACTCGGCAGTCGTTCCTGATCATCGCTCGAATCGCGAATACTGAACTTCGGATTCAAATGGCTAAACCCCAACAATGGCGCGCGCGGCGTGCTGGTGACGAACTTGAGCACTTTCCTTCGATCCCCCTCGTCCATCTCCTGAAGTGCTTTCCAAAATAGCTGCACAGTAGGATGTTCGAGACCGTCATCGCCAATCGAATAAACACCACCATATTGAGTATTGCGCCGCAAGTCAGCGATATCAAGTTCCGTGCTGTCACCACCGACCAGTTTCTGCAACTCCTTCTGGTTGAACATGGCAAGCCACATTGGCTGGACGATCTGACCCAGACCCTTCAAAAAGGCATCCGTGACGGCCTTCGGTTGCTGTTGCAACTTGTACCTGACGACGCGGTCAATGTAAAGCAGACGATTCGTGTTCGTGACCGGCGTCTTCGAGCCATTCGGTATGAGATCCGTGGTGATAGTCCGGGTAACTTCCTTCCCATACTGGTCCATAGTCGTCAAAGTATCTGTGACAGTGAAGTCGAGCGCAAAATCTGTCTCGACATCACCAGGATAGTTCTTCAATTTCAGCAAGCCCTGGTACAGCTCTTCATCGTACTCCCTCACATCGTTGATCGTCGCACGATACGCACTCTCATTCGATCCGACTGTGGTGCCGCCCGTCAAAGCCCATTTCAACAGGAAGAAACCTGCGAAATTGACGTCAATCAGAATTCCTTCGTACAAACACTTTCCCACGACACGACCGAGAAACTGGAACCGACGCAGAAGTTCGGTCATCGATTTGTCGGACCCTTCGGTTCCGGCCTTGAGTCCATTACGTCTCAGGTACTCCGCCGTTTCCTGGTAGATCAATGGACTGGGATAGAGGTAGCGCTGGGCGTTCTCCACGAACATATGCAAATCAGCGTCGGGATCGAAAGCTTCGCTGGTGACACTCATGAGGAATTCCTTGGTGACACCACCGCCATCAATGCCAGCTTCCGGAGAACCAAACTTATCGATGAACGTGATCTGAATCGGTTCTTTTAAACTTTCACCAAGCTCGTAAAAAGCGCCGTAAGCATCTTCAAAGACACTCTCGCGGTGGATCTCGGCATGATGTCGACTGATGATGTCTAGGCCTCGTGGTCGTCCATCTAGTCCACGTCCTTGTGTGGTAGTAGCGACCGACATCCTCCATTGATCGGGATCAATCGCCCCATCTCGTCTCCTCATCTGGTCGAGACGAATGAATTCGCGGAAGATTTGCACTCGTGTTTCGAAAGGGATGAAGAATGGCAGATTGCGCAGGATCTCAAGGCGTGGCGCCAAAGACTCAAGCTGTCTCTTCTTCCTCGCCTGCTGGCGTTGTCGCTCGATGTGTTCAACTTGCCGTGACGCCCTAGATCGGGGCATATGCGGCTGGCGGATGCCGAACATGGAGCTCAACAGAGCATCAGACGGGCCGGGAAGTGCCCCTATATCCAGTTCAGTAGTTTTGTCAGCGTCTTCATCCTCTTCCTCTGCGTCCTGACCACCGCCAAGTTCATGTCTTTTCTCTTCCTCCGCAGCAACTGCGGGTATGAAGCCAGACATGTTGATCTGATCGCTCATGAGCCAGTGATTGGCGGGTACGAATAACCGTCTCGAGTCTCTTTCGTGAAGCATTCGTAGAAGCCCGGTAACTAGACCTTTCAAGTAGCCTTGAGAAACGCCATTACCTGTCAATGTCTGCTGTTTCTTCTCGGTTGGCCTCGTCGATGGTTGACCTGAGCTGCCGAAGAGAGCAGACAAATTAGCCTCTTCCTCGGCTTCATTGCTCTCCACGAGATCTGCCGCATTCCAGTAAAGAGTGAATGCGAGGTTCTTCAAAAAGGTCGTCATAACCCCGACATCTTCCAAGGGTAATGCGCCCCTTCGCGAGACAGTGCTGGTTGTGGTGTCCCCAGTAAAGCCAAATGACTTTGTCTTTTCATAGGCGAAAAAGTCGTCGTCGTCCATAAACTTCAAGACAAACGTGTAAAGTTCCAGAAAGAGCAGAATTATACGCCACTCGTCTCTCCAACGTGAGACTTCTGTCCTAGAGACTGGGGATTGGCCGATCTGGTTGCTCTCTGGTGCTGCTTCTCTCAACAAAGATAACAGGGTCTTGTAGTTCTGACTGGACTTTTTGAAGACACCAGTCGTCCGCGCTGTGCTCCAGAAATACTGGATGGTCGACATGTCCGTGTCTCCTATCGATCGGACTGAGCCTTGATACAAGTACATCCGGATGTTCTGCGCTCTAGAAGGGAACGCCCGTAACAAAGCGACAGCAAAGTTGGCCAGACGCTTCGCAGAGTTGAATTCCGATCTCTCCCCGTTCGTCCTAGTGGTCTTGTCTGCGCCCATCTCATTCAATACGTTGCGAACGTTGTCCTGTTCCGGTAATCGAAGAATCATCTCTCGCACAAACGAGGGCAATGGTTCCGCGCCTGTTTCGGAGTCACCATACATAGGCTGATCTGCAACATCCAGCCTTGCTGCGACCTCGTTTGCACACTGGCCGAGAAGTGCTGATACGGCTTCGATATATGTGGTCGGACCAGCGAAACCTTTATGCAGGCAATCGTGCATGTATATGACATGAGCCAATTGCCATAACAACTGGGTGGTGTCAACTCCATCCTTGGCGTCTCCCTTTAGATTTTCCACCTCTGAAGCTACGGCACTCGACAAGTCGTCCAAGTTCAGTGCTGTTGCAAGATGCTCTAGTACACCTCTGTCGCCTTGAAATGAGTCCCGGCTGAGTATTCTGGTGGCAAAGGAGATGTAAGCCGACTGCTTGTGGGTTTGAGAGGACGTGAGGATGGCCACTATTGCCTGGATCGTGGGTTCTTGCCACGAACCACCTCCTTGCGTGCTTAGGACTCTCTCCATCGCGTCAAAAAGGATTGCCGGATTGTGCGTAACCTCATCTGGCACCACCTTGCAGAGAAGGGTAATCATCTGTAACAGGCGGGCCCCCTGCGAGGTCCTGAGCGGCGTTGCCTCATGTCGTACCACACTTTGGAGGTGGCGGGCGACAACCACACCAAGCCTCCAAATGGCATGCCGCCATATGGAATCGAGATCAGTAAGTGGTAAGGCCGAGACGGTGTGCCGGAGAGCCTCGCCCAAATAGACTAATCTGATAGTGTCCAACTCTTCCCTGACACTGTCCCTTCTGAACTCCTGATAGCGTAGGAGTAGACGGAGTTGAAAAAGCAGCTGTGCAGGATCTTGATAAGGTGGGATGTTGTCGGCCGTCTCAAGAAGTGCTTCGTAATCCGGGCGTCCAGAAGATCCTAATCTCTCCGCTTCGTTTTCATCCCATCTCTGTCTCCAGAATGCCTTCTGCTGCCGTCGGCTTGCATGACCTCGCCATACTTTCTGTAGCCTTCTTGTAGCGTTCAATCTGTCTCTTTCCTGCTGCCGTTTGGCCCGATCTGCCTGGGCCTGGGTAACAGTCGATGAGGCATTACTTGGTCCAGGCTTTGAGAGCGCAGCCCACGGATTTGAAATGTTCTTTCCGGAGAGGTTGACCTGGCGCGCTTTCCGGGCACTGCCCGTGAAAGACTGATGCATGGCTTAAAGTGTGGCGGGTGAAAGTACGCAAGGCGTCTCGAGTTGGGGGATGGGGTCAGTAGAGTCAGATACTGTTGTTACCAGACTACCAGTGGGGTAAGGAGAGTCAACATGGCCGTTGACAAGATCATCAAGCGAAAGGTGTGTAAACAGTATCATCACAAGGTTAGTGCCATAAGTTCCTCATAGCAGGTGCAGGGAGGCAAAGTAATGGTACTGAAACTGATGGAAGCCATGTGAAATGACGCTACTTTCATTCCGCAAGGCTGACCAACGCATCTTCAACCTGCGGAGATCGACTTCACTCTCCGCTCATATAAATAATCATGCCCCTCGCGGAAACTACTCGACGAGCTCCGCGGGACAAAGGTCTCTAAACGCTTCTCGGCGCCGGCCAACCTCGCACACCATGTCCAGCGACATCCTCACGCAATTGCAAACATGCTATGACCAACTTCTCACCCAATTCTTCTCGACAATAAGTTATCTTTCGCAACGACACCCATTGATCGCACCTGAACCAGACCCAGACGATCCTTATACACACCCTCCAGCCGCGCCCACACAGACCCCAAACCCAGACGGATCTATACCCACTACAGCTGGCACCGTGCCAGGCCCTGAAGACTCTGACCGCGCCCCATATCCGTTACGGCCAGCGGCGCCGCAAGTATTTGCCAATGCACAGCGCGAACTTGCGGAGGATCTTGTCCAGAAGGCACAACAGATTGAGTTCCTGATCTCGAAGTTACCCGGAATTGACAGGGGTGAGGAGCAGCAAGCCGAGGAGATCAAAGTCCTGGTACAGAAGGTGCGAGACATGGAAGAGCGGCGGAAAGCAAAACGAAAGGAGATGAGAGAGTGCGTGAAGCGTCTGGATCAGGTCATCCTGGGTATGGCAGAGAGTATTGAGTATAGTGCTACCAACGGACATGGGCAGAGCAATGGAACATGAAGAGACGGGCTGGGAACATTACTCTTACAAGACCTTGTGGTCGAAGTCCGGACGGCAGCATGATGCTGTTTTCAAAGGAAATATCATTGGAAGGAAAGAAATCCAGAAGTTCAAAGTCTATGGGTCATAGCTTGCCACACCTCCGCAACGCTCACTCGCTCGCTCGAAAAGGGAAACGACCAGAGGCTCGAGTGTCCAGGGAGACTGGGGTCAACGCAATCGCGCCGGCCAGATGAGGGTGCGCTTCAATCGGCTGGGTCATGCCCAGCGTTTGTGCAACACTCAACCTCTATACCATCATACTCCTCCGCCGGCTGGCGGCCCTGTCCGTGCTCGACGTCGCGCTAGCAGTCGTGGTCGCGGCGACAGTTGAGCCGGGCGCATTTGCATCACTCTCTCCTCCTCCTAGGTTGATGCTGACGCTGCTTGGGGGCCTCAGACCTTTGCTCCTACCAGAGCCAGGATCCTGCCTCAAGCTCGCCGCAGAGTTCGGCCGTGGGGGATGTGCTCCAGTCCTCAGATTCGGATGCGATGTGTTCGCCAGTGACTGGGTCTGGGCGGTGGAAGAGGAGGATGAAGGCTGTACTGAGTGCCTCCTTGTTGGTGGCACAGCTGTACTTCGGCGCCTGGAAGTAGTAGTCGCAGGTGGTTCATTTTCTTTATCTTCGTCAATGGGTGAAGATGCTGGCGGATCGAATATACTCAATCGGTCAACAGACCTTTCCAGCTCGTCACTGTCTTGCTTTCCGTCTTGGTTTCGGTCATTTCTGACCACGATTTTTCCTCGATCTTTCTCCTTTCGTTCTTTGTCTCTTAGAGGGCTTGTCGGTTCTTCTTTCTTGTCTCGGGAAAGGGGTAATTCCTTCCATTTGCCTCCGCTTGGCTGCTTTTCCTGCTTCATCTTCAGGATGCTTCCTTGACTTTCAGCTGGAATCGCGCCTTCCGATCCTTCCCTCTCCGTACCCCCCGCAATTGAAACCGCAGTGGTCTCTTTGTTCTTGTCTAATCCCTCAACTGCTCCGACCAGCTCCTTGGTTGGCCTTCTCATCTTATCTCGCAGGTTGGGCAATGCATAACTGACTGCTGGCCTTGCGCGGCGAGAACCTCGGCCAATGCTTCCGTTCAGAACATCTTCAACTGAGTTGGTTATCGCAGCCTCTCTCGCGTGGTGAGTTATGCGAACCGAAGGCTCGGTCGAGGTGGGAGACAAAATGTCTGGATCCTGTGGTGCTGGAGTCTTGGGAGGTAAGTTTTTCGAGTCAGGTCGTCCTTCAGACTCCAGAACAATGTCGTGAACTTCAGGCGGTATTTGGATGTGAGACCTCTTAGCCTGTTTGCTGGTGGCTGATGTTGGTCGCTCCTCGCCATCATCTTTCGAAGAAGACAGTTTGTCCGCCACCCTGACCTTCCGCTTGGCCGGCGAGTTCGTACTCTTTGGTGCCAGGATCTTTCTGTCCGCTCCTGCAGACTTCTGCGGAGATTGCAGACTCTTTTCGCCTGTCTTCTCCTCGTTCTCACGACCAGGTGGTCTTGTGAATCTGGATGCTTTCTTGAGAGCGGCTGGGTTGCTCCAAATGTCTTGTTTGCGCTGGAAAACAAAGTCATCGATGTCGCTGGGTTGCTGGGGCACACGTTCTTCCAATTCAGTCAGATCCAATTTTCGTTTGGCGCCAGACTTCAACAGCTGTTGAGCAGACTTCTCCGGATCTGAATGCTCCTCAAGCGGCATGTCCTGCAGTAAGGCGCTTGTCCGTCGTTTCCGTCTCTTCTCCAGCATCGGAGGCTGTTGCGCCACATCTTCATCGTTCTTGTTTTCGCTTGTTGTAGTGTCGAAAGCAACAACGTCACCGACATCGAAATGCGCCACGGGCGGAGGACCTAAATCTGGTGATTCGGAAGCTTGCTGCAAAGCCTTCTCGTTTCTCAATGCCATGACCTCGGCAGATTCTAATGTTCGTCGCGGATAGAGCTTGTCCTCTGAAATGGGAGGTAACCTGCCGTCCAGCATGTCCCTCTCTACAGCTGCTGCTTCTCGCATTGACTGTCGACTTCTCCATTCCTGCTCAGCCAGGCTTTGCGAGGTAGATATACGACTCTTCCTTCTCCCAGTCTTCGCTGCTCTTTCAGGGATCTGACCCATTTCCACAAGCAACAATGACATCTCGTTGACCTTCGACACAAGTCGTTCCTTCATATCCAGGACTTCTCTTCCCATACCATTCGCATTCCGCCACCTCTCGGCTTCGACATGAGCGGCAATTGCTTGTTCTCTGAGGGAGACATTCTCGGCGACTAATCGAGCACACTCGGCTTCGAGGTTGCGTATTCGTTGTGATTGTGTCGAGTTCACTCTTGCTATCTCGCGATTCTGGCGGATAAAGCGTCGTTTCACTATGTCCCCAGCTTATCAGTACGTGAGATTCCTCTTTTAACACTGATGCCTTCAGAGACTGGAAACATACAAGCATCGATATTCTCAGTTGGTGGGGGAGGAACTTCGTTCAGTTTCGCCATGTCTCGTGCCAGCACCAGTATGTCTCCGTCGGACAGGCATACCAGAAAGTCGAGATTCGTCGAACTATAGCAATGATTTGGGCAAGGTCTTTTTTACCGATACCTCGTTGCAAATATGTTATCAAGCGGCCTCGACCACATTATTCACTGCAGATTGTGTATTTACATTATACGGATTCGGAATAGCGTCGACTCTAGAGCCCGCCAATCAACGCGTCTCTTCAATGCGGCCGCAATTCAAGTCCGCGCTTCGTCGCATGTGCAATACTGAACATCCCCTCATCTACGTGCAGTCCATACGACTTTGAAAATGATTGTATCGTGAACGGACTCAATTACACTACGAGCACCGACTGAGCCAGCGATATCATTCACGACCTAGCGCCGACAATGTCCTACGCTCCGCGCCCAACGAACATCCACCCCCACCCCTCAAATTCAAGTCTAACGAACCACACATCGACGTCGATACCTTCCCTCCGCCAGCCTAGTCAATCACTCCTCCAAACACGGATCAACGCAAAGCGTGCAGAACTCGACAATCTACGCCAATTGCGCGATCTCAGCGCAAACCTGGCGAACCAATTGTCAACTCTAGAAGCGAAACTGACAACCCTAAGAGACGGTACTCAGAGCGTGGCTTTGGTCCTAGCAAACTGGGACAATGTCCTGAGGGCCATAAGTATGGCTGCGAGTATGTATCACCACTCGATCCCCTTCCGCTTCGTCTCCTGGCACATGCTAGCCCGACAGAGATGAGACGAGGATAAGCTAACAAGAACGCTGCAGTGAAAGTTCCAAGACCGTCAGCGCAAGACCAGGACGATGCAGAAACACACCCCGAGACAGGAGATGAGGATGACAACACAGAAACGAAGACGAAAAGACAAGGAGAAGGACATGTACAACCACGAACGACGCAGACCCTACCAGTCCCGCTGGTTAGGATACCTGTGCAGCCTAAGGGGGAAGGCGGTGGATGATCAACCAAAAAGGTGGGAGAGTATTGTCCGGTCAATCTCATAGAGCGAATGACGGGCGATATCGCCTTACGCAGCATCTTCGGGAAGGCTAGGCCTCACCACCCTCAATTCAATCGGCGTCTCGATCTCAAACATCGAGTCAGACCTGTTTCGGAACATTCACGTTTGGGAACCTCAATCACCGCCTGAAGTAATGCATGAAACATCATTACCACCTTTCAACTTTATCGCCTGCGCTAGGTGAATCTATGCTGCGCCGCGAAAGCGGAGGGTGAGACCGAAGTGACCGCTCAAATCGATCCAGTCGACTCTTTAGAGGACCTGCGGAAACATTTGAACGAGGTTTTTCTCCGTGAAGCAGAACACCCACGGAACCGGTCTTTCGCCCGTCCGGCAGGCTTGAGAAACAGCTGATACACATCATGAAGCAAAATGTTTCGAAGAGAATGTACGAAACCACGGGATGACACCATGGCGAATGCACTTCACGCTGACGCTGCAGCAGTGAATTGCAACTTTCTTCGACCCTATATAAAGGCACGGTTCTCCCGTCATTTCGGTCAGATGAGGATGAGTCACACGGTGCCGCGCGCCTTGTCAAGATTCTTGTCCGCGAACGTTACGACTCTGCTGCCGGACTTCGTCTAGTCCACCTCCTGTACATCAAACGCATGTTGCGGGACAAGACTTCAACAGACGACGACGGTTTCGAAACCGTCCGTCGGGTCAAAGAAGCTTCTATGGTCCCTTTTGGTCGATTCGAAACCGCATATGCAGAAACCCCTGGCCTGCCCACGGCACCTTCACACAAAGTGTACTCATCGGAAAACTTCCTACAGAGTGGCCTATTTACTGCCATCGGCTTCCGCCGCAGAACGGCGGTATCATCAAGGTGCAGCCACCACACGGAGAATACTTACAGCCTTACATACGCGTAAACACTTCAGGGTGATATGCCACTGGTCCGCCGATGAGGACCACACCTACAGTCATTGAAACAACTTGGTTACTCACAAATCACATGATGGCAAGATGGAAGCAAACCTTCCAGTGACAGAAAGGACGGGAATCAGCATGTACCAGCCAGTGCAGCATGGAACAGGCTGTGTGATTCCAGGGCGACATACCGACCGAATCGAGGAGATGTTTATATTAGCGGTCGCATCGATAACATTGCTATATTGGAAACGATCCGCTTAACAAGGTGTTGAAGCTAATAGGGGGAGTTACAGAGTCCTGCAGAAGTACAGTAACAACATTTCGATGTTCTCAGAGACGGATAGATTAGCTATAAAGACCTCTAAGAAGACGAATGTTGAGACCGCAAGTGTTTTTTGTTGCGGATTGTTAGGACACGGGGCCAAATTCAAGTATTACCGAGGTTGAACCGGTAATAAACATGTTTTGACAACAAGATAGGCGTCATTTACTACGGCAGAGCATACGGCAGAGCACGCCAGTGCCAACGTTGATTGTTTTAGGCATGCCTACTGGGGGGCCCGTCACACCCAACGCGATATCTAAATAATTTTGTGCGGGGGTAGTCGTTACGCCTAACGGACTCCCGATATACCGCGTTACTTGCTAATACTCGAGAAGTTGGGGAAGCATAATGACTAACTTTGGAATGTGATATCAGGACTCATACAACACTCAGGTGTAACATCCACATACAAAACCAATCCCTGATCCAAAAGCAACACCGGCGCTGTAAAAACTTTTGTAAACATCAATACCCGATGCCAAAGCCAGTCAAGCAGAATTCACGGCTTCCTTCGGACCTTGGGCACTACCTGCCACTTTCGCAGCATTTTGCAGAGCAAGTCTCTTCTTCTGTTTCTCCGCCCACTCGCGACTTGCCTGTCGTCCACGCTCAGCAGCCTCAGCCCTCGCCTTGCGCGCAGCATCTTCTTTTTCCTTTCTATCCTTCTCCAATTTCTCCATTTCAACCTTGTTCCGGGCAAACACTTCCCTGCCTCTAGCCTTCTGCTGCTCCACGTCTTCCTTAGTGACCGATAGCTTTTGACCCGCCGTCAATTGCAACGAGGATACTCGAGGTTTGGCCACCGCCGCGACACTCGTGACGCGGCGCACGCTTGAGTTTGCTTTATTAGTGTCTGGTTTCGCGCTGAGCGACAACGGCCGCTGCTTGGATTCAGGTTTCTTCGTGGGCGCCACGTTCTCCTTGTTCACTCCACCGGCGTAGATGCTCAATCTAGCTTGGCTGGCTTTGTTTTCACGGGGGGCAACGCTCGGTCGGGCCCCTTTTACGGGTACAGGTCGAGCCTTGAAAATCTTGCGTTCCTTCTCAGCCTCCTCTTCACGCTTGAGTCGTTCTTCTCTTTGAGCCTTGAGTTTGGCTGAGATTGCTTCTCCTGGGAGGCTGAAAGTCGGCCTCGTCGGTGCCTTGACAGATTTGGCGACGATGAAGGCGGGTCTGTTGGTTGACAGGGTAGCGCTGGAGACGCGTTTCTTCGTGGTGTTTGAGTGGGATGGGGCTTTTGCTGGAGAGTTGGAAAACGTCAGAGATGGTAAGGCCCAGGCCGAAGATTCTTGCGCTTTGAGGCCATCAATGATAGGTTTCTTGGTGATGATGGGTGCTTTTGAGGTGTGTTTGACTATTTGGGCGTTGCGGACGACGGTGGAGGCTCGAGGCGCCGGGGCAGGCTTTACTGTGACTTTGGAGGCCGTCTTCGAGGAGGGTGTTCGAATGGGCTTGCCTGGTGATCGCTCTGATTTCCTCAATGTGTTTGGCGTCTTTGTTGTAGTCAGGCGTGCTGGTGTGTTTTTGCGGGACTTGATAGGAGACTCGATCTTGAGGCCGTCCAGGTCAGGAATCTTGTCAGAGAACTCTTCAATCGCATCCTCAAGTGCGTCTATCGCTTCGACAGAGTCTTCTATTCTGGGTGTTCGCGAGATAGGTTCCACATTGTAGGTCGAGGGAGACTGGGACACTTCTTCGTCAGAGTGTATCTTGCTGGGAGATCTGGATTTGATGTTCTCAAGGAAGGAGTCTTCGGTCGTGTCTGGGTTTGAGGTTGCCATCTCTGGCGCGGGGGTGTGTATGTAGGGATCGAATTTAGGTGTTTTGGGAGCGTCGTTACGAGATTGTTTAGGAGTCGAGGTCAGGCCGATGATTTGGACTTGCTCAGCTGCGGCGTTCTCGGATTCAAGTTGGGGCTGGTCGTCCCTGGTTCCTGCCTCAACCAGGGCAGTCTCCTGTGTTTGATGGGTGTTGCCCTGTGAATCTTTATATACTGCCTGCGATTGTTCTTCGTGTTCCCGTCGATTGGGTTTCTGCTCAGAGTTGTTGTTCGTGGTGGGCTCTTCCTCCTTCTTATTCGTTGTTAGCGTCACCTCCGAAGCTTCTTCAGGGCTTTGCTCGTCCTCCGCAGTTGGGTAGTTGTCGTTAGTGATGTCCTTCAAGGCTGGTCGGTCGGTCTCTATGTCTGTGCCAACATCTTCCGGAATAGTGTCTGCATTGCAGTCTTCGTGGATGAAGTTGTTTTCGTCTTGAGCCTGAGCTCGGAGGGCAGCACGTGTGATACGCATGTTATGAAGATCTGAAACATCTAAAGTTGTGGTGAACCAACAGGTTGAATGATGGTACAGTAGTTGTTTTACTTTAGGTTCAGCAAAAAATGCGGGCGACGCGTCGGGCCGGGTAAACAAGAGTCGTCGTACGGGTGACAGCCAACAAAAACGCGCGAAGATCGCCAAGAGCAGGGACAGAGGACCACTGGCACAGTGAACGACATGTCAATAATATACACAATTGGAAAGTGGCAATGCTGAACATTTGGCCTATGCTGATTTCGAATAACAAGATACCGTGATGCCTCTAGTTGAAAGAGGACTGACTACAACATTCTCAAAAGACCAAAAGCAGAAAAGCAGCAACCCTCAACCTTACTAGGTAGTAACACAATCCACTCTCAGTAACGCCATCCACTCTCAATAACGCCATCCAGTGTCAGTAACGCCGTCCGAAGGTTGCGCTGAAGATTAACACATTCTCTCCACGGCAATGTCCGTTGTTGAAAGGACCGCTCGATGCTGCCTGCAAAACATGGTCGGACTCCTGGAGGTAGTTTGGCCGAACGTGGCTTTACATGCCTAAGGTTGACCGACCGGCCAGACTCAAAAGGGGGGTGCGAATGGCCGCACTACCCACATCAAATGTACCGATACTACCGCTGGCAGGAGCAGACGCGCTGCCCCAGAGTGTGTGACTCTCCATATCGAAGCAATTGGTTGTGTGGGTGTCATCGCAGAAAGGCCACACAGTGCGATCGTCGAGGTTGCAGAATTTACGCTCCCACGCGTTGGCATAGTGCGGACCGAAGACGTTCGGTCGGCTGCACACATAATCGGCGCTGAAACTGGGGTCGTCACTGTCGAAGAGGGCATATAACATTTTGTTGCTGCCACCCGCAGCAAGTTTCTTGTTGTAGTTGTCTTTGTCGTTGTCGTTCTTATGCTTCTTGTAATTTACCAGGTAATGCGGATTCTTTGCGCTCTGTGGCCATTCTCCGGCACCGACAAAGTCGTCAGTCACGATCTTGGGATCCAGGCTGTTGTTCTCGTGTGAGACACCGGGAGCATCGCTGGCGTTATTACCATATGACAACGGCGGCTTGAAGACGGCGATTGTTTCCGGCCACCATGGATGACCCTGCATTCGGCCCTCACTGTTGCATAGTAGATCATGGTTCTCGTGGTAGGCAGATATAACATCTGGCTGGCCGTTGAAGTCGGGGATCTACAAATCGTCAGAAAGTTGTGTCGGTAAACTTGAGACAAACCGAAGACTCATGCTTCAATGGCTCAGTCTTTCGCAAAGACAAATACTTACGTGGAAATTGGCGCTTTGAGAAAAGTGGTCTTTAGGATTCCAAGTACTGCCGTTCCAGTCGTCGTTATAACTATCATTTTTGTCCATCCAAAAGCACCATGGTTTGTATATATCGTTGCCGTCACTCCCCGTATAAAATGGAGTTATTGAAGGGTATCCCGCCCAGCCACAAAATTGCACAGGGACATCACCATAGATCGTGCTCCAACCTCCATCTGCGTACTGGATTTGGATGGCAGAGATGCAGATAGCATCAATGGTGTCTAGAAATTTTGTGGCGCATCAGAATGTTTGAACGCTAGGCTGGACAGACCGCAACTTACGGATGTTGATTTGGAGGTAGGTTGGACGAACATTGTTGCCCTTCTTGTCTGGTGAGATACTGCTTCCATCAGCAGGCCGTCCGAGAGCCAGAAGAAGCGGTACTCTGTCCTCACATGAAATCCTGGAACCCGCCCTCCAATATTTTACCGCCCGGCTTGGTATCACCTATGTGGTCTCCACGCTCATCATACAATACCACCTGAGGCTTCGACCTGTAGGAATTGTCAGAAAGCTATAGCAGTGAAATCGAGGACATGTTGAGAGACTTGTGCCTCAGTGGCACAGTCTTTTGAGTGGATAAGTACCCACCCTTCGAGGCTGCTCAATAGACTGGTGGATCTATTCGCATTCATCCCAGCCCAGATGCGTACAATGGTGTCCTCGGGAGTACTGTGATCTGGGGGTTCTGGAAATATATGGAGATTCTCCGTTATCTTGCCAAACAACCAACCGCCAGCGGTCACAACAATTGGTATAAACCAGTTAATAGGAGCCAACGACATCTTGGCGTTCGACTTGAAGATATGGGAAGCTGAAGATGCAGATGAAACTCTGCACAAGCCCAACGCAGGTTCGATATACCTTTGAGATGCCGGCTCTCGGCTTGTAGGGATGGGAAGGTCAGAGGAGAATTGAAAGAAGAACAGGGTCAACCAGGAGGATATATAGCTTTCAGTCGTGTGCGATCTGCGTTTACCACAGATTTTGCGAAACCTTCGGAAGACATGAGGAGCACTAGTGGAGGAGGGACCAGCCTGTGCCCAAAAAAGGACTGTTGAGCCGGTGGTTCACTTGGTAGAGCGCGCTGCAAAGCGCTAGCTCGGCACAGACCGTCAGAAAGCCTCCTGCTGATCCATGTTATAACTGTTATACATTATAGCTGTCTGGAGAGCTGATGTCGCGTGCTTGGGTTATATTCGCAAAAGATAGGGAACAAGAAGAACATTCCCTGGTACGAGCGATAGCGGCGGGAGCCCACGATCGGAACCATCGAGTCGCCCTTGGCTTTTTACTTGAGGGCCTACCCTGACGGGTATGGCGAATTGAAAAGGCAAGAAAACCCAGTTCGCGCGATCGGGATCTTCTCACCGATGATGTTGAACGTCTCTGAGCCAAATAGCGAGGAAAAGCAGATCAAAGCGTGATTTGTACGCATAGTGTGGCTCCGGGGATCTTCGAAGTAGAGGCTCGAGACTCTAGGCTATCCTGAGTGCCTGTGCGTGGTTTCAAGAAAGATCGCAGCGGCGAAATTGGCGAGAGGTATCTGATCGTCTAATCAGAAATAGAATTCAAAATTCCAGAAAGTCGTGCTGATCGTAATGTGATTCTCAGATTGAAGTGATTGAGATAAGCGCAAGTGAATGGCACGACTAAGAAATTCAAACTTTCTCGGCGCGCTAATGTTGCGTTTAGAAACGGGATACTACAGTATACATCAATATCATGGCAGTCGCCGATAGGCATCGAGCTGAAGCTGGTCTATAAGGACGGCATTAGGGGCTGGTAGGATCTTTTAGATCTACAACATTGTGTTTGCTCAGCATGGAGTGGGCTATGGACAGAGCGTCTCTGCGTTGATCATTTCTCCACGACTCTGTTGAGAAACTGTCTCTACTTCACGTTGTGTGCCACTTTAACTCCTCCATTTCAGTCTACGACGGGCATATCCTCATCCACTGGAAAATCCTAGCACCTTGACTGGAAATCTGTTCGTGCCGGTTGCGAATTGCAAGAGACGACTCTTCTGCTCCACGTCCCACGTTCAGACGACCTTCCAGAAGGTTTTAGTCACTTCGTCTTGCTCCTGGTAGCCACAGTAGTCCGGGCCATTTACACGAGTCGCTGAGCCGGTAAAACCCTCCATCATGTCGCCATTCTGATTAGAGTTTAGCGATATCCGGAGAAGCTGACTTGGAAATCTTGCAGTCATGGATAGATGACACTGATATTGGCGAGTCTGGTCAGTCGAGACGAACAAGAAGCTCGAGCTCGCGGTTCTGGTATATTCGGTCTACTATTGCTCCTTGTAGCTGCGGCAGTCGGTGTGTTTCTTCCAGTCGTCAACGTTGTATCACTTTGGGGAGCCGTCTTTCAACAAGACGAGCACGTAACTTGCCCACTTGCTGCGCCCAGCTGATGGTGTGTTCTGGAGATCGTCGACCATTGGTGGGGTTGATGCCTGCATTACTTCCTCAGATAGAGGCTGGGGACAGGCAGGCGGCGGCCAGGGATGTGTCGAGGTCGACATATTCGATGAAGATTTTTGTGAACAGGCCATTCTTATGGATCCGTTGATCGAAATGTGCCCCATTGCATGATGGTCGGCCGCTGCTAACTCCACCTGAACTTTCCTGGCGCCGTCCCGCAGTCCTGTACTCCGATCACAAAATCATCTTCGCCAGGATGTCGGCGATATCCCCTATAACAAACTCGAGCTCGCGTTCTGGCATGGTGGGCCTATTGATCTTTTGACTGTGTCTGCTCGGCGACTTTCGCGAACCTAAGGAATCACAGCGGTCAGACAGTGCCACTCTTTCTGGAAATAGACTCGCCGGTGGGTGCCGTAAGTATATGTCGAGGTGTAAGTGAGATGTGATGTCGAGGAGTAATGTGTAGGTGCAGTTCACAGGCGGCAGGCGCCAAACAACCGCCCCCTCTTCGCAAGGAAAACACACAGGGTCCTAAAAGATAGCGTCGAGGTTCGTAGGCTCAGGTACAGGTCTGTAGGTACAGTTCAAGTGCAGATTCGGGTTCACTTCAGGTTCGGGTTAGGTATAGGATCGGTTTTGGTTCAGGCTCTCAACCCGTAGGTGGGTGGTGATGATGTTCGTGGTTTGCCGCGCGCGGAACTGATGATTATGACTGTTATAAAATGTAGGGACCTTGATAAGTACACAACGCCAATCCGACCCGGGCAAGGCCCTCCAAATGTGGGTGCCGTAAAGTTGTGTCGAGCTGTAAGTGAGATGTAATGTCGAGGAGCAACATACAGGTGCAGTAGGTCCACAGGCGGCAGGCGCTAACAGCGGTCCAGTCACCTGGCTTTGCTCATGGCTCGACAGCTCCTCATTCATTCTCCATGGTGAACGTTGACTGAGCAAAAACCGGACAGGTGAACTTTAGACCGTCGGAGTCGTCGCCTCATCGATCTTGACTTTCATCTGACCCGAGGCCAGCCCATAACTCTTTTTGACCGCCTCACTCCCGTAGACCCTCATGCCCTTCTCATATTCAGCTGTGACACCGTCCTTATACCCACCAGCTTCACGCAACAACCTTCCCAACAACGCCGAGTCTTGAACGGCGGTGTTGGCTCCAATACCTCCTGCTGGAGTCATCGAGTGTGCCGCGTCGCCAATGACTGTGACTCTTTTGTCATTATCCCAGTCCGGCACACCACTGGGTGTCGAACACGTGATCTTCCAGAACGCCGCCTCGTTCTCAACCATGTCCTCGAACAGAGGCTTGAATCGAGGATGCCAGTGTGCCGTCAGGCCCTTAGCGATATCAGCGGCCTTTCTGCCCACTATTGTGTAGTCGTCATTCGGTGCCTTGATAACGCCGGGCTGTCCAACCATGGTCCATCCGAACTGTACATCGGGGTCATTCATATCGCCTGCCCGCACGTTCGTCATAATTGAGATCTGTCCATGTGGTTGGGTATTGTCGACAAGCCGAAACACGCCCTCACCCAGACCTTTGAATGCGGTCGTCGGCGCTTGTCCGTGGATGCCTCTCGCACCCGTATCAAACACCTTCAACTTTCCTCCGGACAACTGCTTTGCAACCTGCGACCTGATGCCCTCTCCGCCGATCAACATCGAGCCTTCTACCGACTTGGAGCCATCCGCAAATATAGCGAGCACGCCGTCAGATGTCTTCTCGTATCCCTTGACATGTTTATCAAATTGGATGTACTGCTCACAGCCCTCGAGGAACAAGCGGCGCATATCCCCTCGTGCAATGCCCACGATCTTGCCCTCGCGCGATCCCAAGCTTTCGCCACCCGGGTTTTGACCTATTACTTCGCCTGTGTTGGCGTTCAGGGCGGCGAAGCCGCTGCCGGCGGTCTTGCCGCATGTGTCGTAGAATTTCTGGAATGAGGCTTCGTCGAGCACGGATTCGATGGCGTCGAGACCTTCGGAGGAGAGGCGCAGGCGGTAGCCTTGGCCGCGAAATGTGAGAGAGGCATCGCGCTCGAAAATCACGAAAGGGATCTTCGAGAGCAGTAAGGACTGGGCGAGGAGCAGGGACGCGAGCCCGCCTCCAGAGATGAGGATTGGTTTGACGTTGAGCGGCATTGCGAGTGAGGGCTAAAAGTCGTTCTTAAGCAGAAGTGCGGGGTTGAGCTGCTGCGGCAATGCGATACGAAACGAAATGACAGGCGTGGCTGAGAGGAGTCAAGGTTGTTTGTTCAGCGGCCTAACTACTATAAGTGCTACTCACATGTCGGAGCAGTGACTTCACGTTGTACATATACCAATGGACATTGTCCGCGATGACCACTTATTAGTAATGTAGTCGTGATGTCTATCTTGACGGCCCCATACTCCCCGGTGTCTGAGCGTAATTATTTGAACATTCGGCCCTCGGCGTCACCTACAGCCGCTCAAGCAGTGATGATAAATCATGGGAGACCGTTCGAGGCCTCAACGTCGTCCACCGCCTTGTGGCAGAAGGATGCCCGAAACCCAAGATTCTCTGGCTTGAGATGTGATGCACCACACACAACCGCATAGTCCTAGATATGACGATGCTAGGCTTGTTACAGTGTGAGTTGAAAACTGAGTAGGAAACAGAGTGAAGAACAGTGTATCCTACCAGGCTGTAGTCATTAAAGCGGCATTGTTTGTAAGTTTGCTCGACCACAATCTGGAACTCATCAAACCTACCCAGATACTTGAGTTTCTATACCTCATCTTATTTCATGCCCTGGTAGTCGTAAGCTCGACTTGTGCCCCTATTTCTTGCACATGGTATGGTGATATGGATCGAGTCAATCCATAGTCTCTCGATTATGATCCAACATCCATCGAGACACAACCGATGGCTCGCGCTCGCGCCGATACAGGGAATTTCCCCAAAGAGCCTCACTCGGTCTCTCTGAAAGGTGAGGCAAGCCAAATAATATGAAAGGGTCTATTACAGATTCATTGCTTTGCTAATACAAGTCGAATAGTTCTAAGGTAGGGTTTCCTCGTCTGGTCCAATGCGTTGTTTAATCCAATCTCACCCTCAAAAAAGGCTCTCTCGCCCATCCTTGGTCCAACAACATCCACTCCCGCTCGAAATTGAACATGACACCAAGATCCAGCGGACGGCGTCACTTGCATACCCTTCCACCGCGGCCGGGGTCGACCAGGAATTCATCCTAACCAACAATCTAGGTCTCCCACCGTCATTCGGATCCGCCCACGTTGGCGAGACATTCGCTTGTGCATTATGCGCGAACAACGAGCTTCTGCCTGGGAATAGCACTAAGTCTGTCTCGGGCACACGGATCTTGGTCGAAATGCAAACACCATCGCAGTCTGTACCACTGGAATTGCGTGCTGCTGAGTCTGAAAGTGATCAGACGGGACCAGGTAGTTCGTTGCAGCGCATCATACAGTTCGACCTTAAGGAGGAAGGGAATCATGTTCTAGCCGTGAACGTCACGTACACGGAGACCACATCTGGAGATGGACAAGCAACCAGCGGCAGGGTAAGATCATTCCGAAAGTTGTACCAATTCCTCGCACAGCCGTGTTTGAGCGTTCGGACCAAGGCTACGGAACTGCCGTCGACTGAAGTCCCCGACAAAACGCATGGCCCTTATGGTAGAGCGACGCTATTCCGATACGTCTTAGAAGCGCAGTTGGAGAACGTGTCAGACACAGCCATCGTTCTTGAGGAGAGTAGACTGCAAGCGAAGACGCCGTTCAAAGCCACGTCGCTGAATTGGGATGCTGAAAAGGAGGATGGCGTCGAGGTGCGAAATCCACTGCTCAATGCCCGCGATGTGATTCAGGTTGCATTCGTCGTGGAGCAGGAACAAGGCGTGTCGGATGGTCTGGAAGAGCTCAAAGAGAGCATGAGAAGAGATGGTAGGGCTGTGCTGGGTCAGCTTGCCATCCAGTGGCGGAGCTCGATGGGCGAGCGGGGCTCGCTGAGTACAGGAAGTCTCCTGTCGCGGCGAAGAGTGTCGTGATATTCTTACAGAATTGAGATTTCCCTGCGTATGCGCTACATGTGCATGTGCGGTGCCGAGTTTTATGGCGCATTAGGGTGCATGCATGCTGAGGCCATTCATCCTTCCGTTGAGTGTATGTGCTCTTGGTTTCCGGATGGTCGGCAAGTCTGGCACCATTTCTTCCTGTCTGAATAGTCCATCCTCCAGTTTGGAGGGTGTGCGTGTGATGACGGTATGATAGTCACGGCCTTTTGCTGCTGCACCAAGGTCTGGCCGCTCGGTACTGCAAGGCACAGCAATAATCCGCCATTGGTGTTGCGACGTGTCCGTCAGAATATCCGCCCGGGCAGCAGTGGACGGAGATCGCGGCATGAAGCTTCTTCGATTGAGACTTGATCGAAGCAACCCTGCTCGTCCCCGTTTTGCCGAGATAATGGCGTCAAAGAGCGGTAATGACGGTTTTGGAACATTCTCCTCGCGATCGATGATGAACTCGTTCCAGGCTTGTGTTTGTTGCAACATCTCCATGTAAGCTGCGTGATCGGCAGGGAGACTCCTGATAAACGCCTCATTGTCGAATTGATATACTGCTCCGAGTTTCTTCTTCTGCAAAGGCGCTGGGTGCATGAACTTTCGATAGTTGTAGAACAGGGTGCCGAACCCTCTTGCAAACGCAGCTCGGACCTGATCGGGGTAGAAAGCCGCTGAGCATGGGATTGTGATCTGTGAAGCACATCGATCGTGGATAACGAAGCCGCACCCGGAACATCGATAATACCCATCTTGAGCCTTATCGTCACAGAGAACACACGTAGACGGGCCCTCTGCACCCCGCCATTGCAGGCAATGACCTTCCACCCAGTATGTCCCTTCCACGTTTCTTGCAGGTTGTATGTACATGTTCGGCATAATACTAGACGCTGCCAACGTTGACTGTGCGTATGCTGAGTTTGCATAGGTCGAGCCAAAGGTCGAGCCATTTCTCAATGGGTCGGGATATGAGCCAGTGGAAGGACTAGCATTGTGCCGAACAAACGGGAGACTAGCCTTTCTTATCATCTGTTGAGGCACGGAGATGCTTCGTTTTGACATCGAATCGAAGTGGCCAGATCGCTTCTCGCGTAAGGACGTTTGCAGAGCATATCCAGAGTCATGCCTAGAGGTCGTGAAATTGAACGTATTAGGGAAGCTACCGCTCGTGGGAGACATGCCGTCCGATTCGGTGTAGGTTGATTGCCGTGCAGTCGAGGAAGTCCTGGGCCGTTCCATGCTCTTGCCGTTTGCCGTACCGGAAGCCAGGAAAACGTTCAACATTGGCGCACGACGCAGAGTCTCCGAAGCAGCCTGCGCACCAAATGAGGCGGAGCTGAGGCTCGTCAGTTTGTCCAAATTCGTCGACTTGGCAACAGCCGTGAACACCGAGTCAAGTTCGGCAGAGAAGGCATCGTTCGGGAAGGTCTCGACGGTGTATGCGGGTGCCCCGGGTGTTACACCGAAGCTGTGGTGCAAGGGTACGGCTTGATGCAATAATGACATTAATTTTTTGCGTTGACGTTGAGGTAAAAATGGTGGTGGTGCAATGCTGTGAAGCTCGTTCCTGTCCAGATCTACCAGTACATAATCGTCGTCTGGCAGGTCATATCTTTCGTAGTCACGATTGATGCCACAGATATAAGGACAGGGAGCATCAAGCGCCTGCACCAGTCGTGAAGGAAGCACCGGGATTAAGATGCCAGCCCATTCGAGCGGCCAAATCAAGTCCATGATAGCCTTGCTAACCAATTGCAACATAGAGGTATGAGACGAGAGGAGGACGATCCTGGACTCTGCCAAGACGTATTCAAAAAGGAGTATGATGTTGGGTATGGTGAGTGTCCTGAATAGTGGATACAGGTCGGTTGTTCGACTCCCTGGAAGTTCGTTGGGAGCTTCCTTCTTTGCATATAGTTGAAGTTCTCGTATGGAGGTTTGGACCTGTACTTTCGAAGAGATAGGACAGGGAGCGTCAAGACAGATTGTAGCGACATATCTTTCAAGCGGCTGCCACATGCCGACCTTTGGGGAACTGGCAGGAACTCGTAGAATTTCACCATCCATCATCGGCACAACAATGGCACGTAGCCACTGCCTCCAGAAGTTGGTCATTGTGCTGTCTCTGCCGAGGATGCCATAAGCTCTCGGTATCCAATACCGTGTGTCGCTCGCGGTCAAACCCTGGATCTCCGCTGACGAGCCATGGCGTAGCGGCCTCAACATGTCGGACATGACATTGATCTTCTCTTCAACTGCGCTGATTTCGTCTTCTAGTTGTTCTCTTTCTGGAGATCCTTGGAGGACACCAGGGAGAGTAGCCAAGAGTCTGGACAATTTTGCGTTCTCGATTTTCAATCTTTCCTCCAGAGAGATTGCCATTTCTCTTTCGGCCTCCGACATGTGAGCTCTCCGCCATTCGTCGCACTTTTTCTCCAAGTTATCAGCCACTTCAGAGCTTACAGGAATCCAAATTGTGACTTGCACTGTCGATATCCTCGAATTGTCGGCTGCAGTCATGGAGAATTCATGCCATGTAGACCGTGGCTTTATATCCGCACATACGATTGTGATATCGTTGGGAAAGGCAAACATTGGCACGTAATCTGGAAACGATCCCCGTTTCTGTGCTCGGTCAAGGACCGATGGTCGAGGGTACCTCTCCAGCAAAACAGGTTCGAATGCGCGCCTCAATGGATGTTCGTTGGGTGAAGTGTGGAAAGATTCTGGACTTGGTATGACCGAATTGTAGCTGCTCATTCTCCGGGAAGTGCGTGTGCTGACTTTCCTAGCCATGGAAGGTTGTCGTTTTGTACTGGCCATATCTTTGAACGACAGATGTCTCCGAATGCTGCCAAAGTTACGATTTGGCAGCGGACTGGGCTCATCTGGCACGACAATCTTCTGGGTCTGCACTCGCGACTTTGGCCGAGTAGGTTTCGCTTTATCTGCTTGATTGAATGATAAGTCAAGGAAGAAGGTATCTCGATCTGTTGCGAACTTCTGCATTGCCTTTTCGAAGTCTACCTCGGTAATAGCCGTTGACATCCGATGGGCTGGGGGGCTTTCAACAGGCTTAATTGTGAGGCTGCTACGATTGCTGCGAACTGGACTGTACAGACTTCTGATGGAATGTCGAGCTTCATCCGAGAGTTGAGAGAGCCGTTGGTATGAGTCATGTCTCGAATGGTTGATCGAAGGCCTAGGAGACTGGAGTATGGAAGACTGATCGTTGGCTGTGGTGGTTTCTTCCTGGATAATTGAGTCGATGCCATTGCTGTCGTTGATCTCGTATGACCATCTCGGTTGAGAAAAGGCGTCGGATAGCTGTTGACCATCCAAACCAGCGATCCAGAAATAATCCGCCAGCGGCCAAGAAGATTCAGAAGAATCAATCGGTGCCATAGTACCTGTATCAAGGGCGATTACCAAGAACCAAGATCCTGTCCAAAATCGACTGATGATCTCAAGGCATTCTTCTTGTTGAATGCGTTTTATCGTCGTCTGCAAAGATGTGCTGAAAGCTCCGGGGTTTGTGATGCAGACGTGGGTTGCATTGAAGGACGTAATGTCTATGGCTCGCTTATCATGGTGGGATTTTTCGCGGCCACCTTTATCAGAATGACAACGGACATTCCTTCACCCCGTTCAAGGGCTATTCGTCTGTGCGTCTTCGATATATGCCACTCTCTCCTTGCTCTCGACGGTGAACGAAGAGATTACTGAGTTGGTGAAAGCGAAAGGAAGTTTGGATATCTCAAAGTACACTTTTTGACGTGGATACAGGGATCGGCCCTTTGAGAGGAACTGGAGATATGAGATGATGCCAGTGGACAGGCGTGATAGGTCGAGACTAACGAGGTTTCTGCTGGGTCTGCGGTGTGGTTGGCAGAAAGGCCCAGGGTGGAATTCGGGGATCTGGACTGAAGCAGAATAAAGGGTGCCACTTTTGAACAATGACTAGCACTATCAATATGTCAGGGATTTCCTTCTTTTATGAAGACGTCGCTGAAGCAGTTAAGAATAGGAGAGGCGCGGTGCATTGCACGGGAAGTGAATTGCAGGTCAGCGATGGAGTGGTTTAACGCTGCCTCTGTCATTTACACACCACTTCTCTCGCCGTCTCAGCATGCTACAAGTTCATCATTTGTTGATATCGACGACCAATTGTTGTGCGTAGACTTGATCGAGTTCGTGATACGCGTCTTGGAGGTGTGGGAGCATCGCTAGCCATGACAGGGACCTGGGGAGGGGAAATATTGAGTCAATCGCGTTGACACGGCTGCGCTAATCGAGCCCCAAAGCGCGTTGGTCCAGTTAAAGATAGCAAAGCCACTCCATTAGTTGGTTTCACTCTTTTTAGGCCTTGAGCCCCTGGAGCTTAACTGCACTCGTACAAGGTGGAGGTCAAATTCATCGACATGTAAACCACTGCACACAGGGCATTTCGTGAAGGATGTAAAGAACCATGCTGCGATGGATACAGTCTGGAGTACATGAACGACCTGCCAGAAATCCTCCGAAAGATGCTGCAGGATACTCATAATGGGGAATCTGAGATTTCCATCCTCATCTTCTCTTTCGTCCATGTTCTGCAGGTGTCAATTAACGCCAATGCAGAAACTGCGCCCTGAACCCGAGATGCTCGTATTCTGCAGGTGCGGCATGACCTTTTCAAGATCTTCGTCCTGTCTCCTATCGTACTTTGAACCTCCCCAACACTACCATCCGCCACATCGTTGTCATGGAGCAAGCACTTGATCACCGTGGATGGATTGCTTCGTCGAGACACAAATCGATCTCTTCGACATTCGGTTTTTATTCATCCGAGTTCCCCGCTCACAATTCGTTGCGTCTTCCACTCACACCACCAGGTCAGTCCTAGTGCCATCTCCTCTGGGGAAAGGTAAGGCGTGCCACATGGGTGTACATAATGTACTTGGGGAGCACGAGGGCATGACTGCTCAGTATCATTGCCATCCTAAGTCTTTGAAGCTGTCAATACTCTTCTAGTCATTCAACCTCTCGCAATATGTCGACCGCAACGACTGTGGGCCTCCATCCCAATCCCATACTGACTATCCCTCTCATCTCCTCATCTTTGACCGTCTTCTATGCCGTCGTCGAATCGACCGTACTCTTCCCCTTCCTGGCTGCCGCGAAGGAAGACCCTCTTGCAACCAACAAAGTAGTACGCCTCTGGTGGACCAACTTCCTCCCTCCGGGGCTCACCACAATCTTCGGCATAACCATTCCCACCGTCGTCGGCGGCCTCTATGCTCTCAGACACCTTCGAGAATACAGTCTGAAATGGAAAGTATGTCTGGCCGGGTCTGTCTTCGCAGCAGGTCATTACGCCTACGTCTATTCCATATCTCAGACGATCAAAAATGTGATGGATGAAGAGGTGGAAACTAAGGGAACAACAATCGATCATGTCAAAAGTTGGCTCAAAATTCATCTGTGGCGGACGCTGACCACGGATCTGCCTGCGCTGGCTTGCTTTGGCTATGTGGCATTTGCCGATGAATGAACTAGATACAAAAAGAAAGTTGCCAAAAAAAGGAAAAGGGAAAGGCCGTTACTTACGACCAGAGAACTGCTCCTTTGAGACCCCAATGCCCGCCAGGTCCAACTTGGCGAACGCTGGCCGGCCATGGGATGCTCGACGGACGACCTTTGCTTGCAATGTGACCACTTTCTCAACGTTCACTTCTGGTTTCGGAATCTTTCTCGTTTCCATCGGCGTCTTCTTTGCCTCTTTGGCTCCGGAAGTGACTGCCTTCCCGACCTTCCTCGCACGTGGTGCTCTCTTGGCTCGAATCTCCTTCTTACGCTCCTCTTTCTTGGCACTGAGGATCTCATCAATTGCCTTGTTGAAATCTGGAATTTCTTCTCGCAACGTGCGGTACGCTCCCTTTGCCTTGAGGGTCTTTTCCCAGAAGCGAATCGCAACATGGTCGACAAGGAGTTTCTGCATCACAGCGTCGGGTGGATTCATCAGGTATAGCGCTCGCACATCTTCCGAGTGGATCTGGCCCTGAGTCAAGCTGTTCATGCGCTTGGAAATGTTGTTCACCAGGTACTCGCATCCGATAATGGTGGCACAAGTGCGAGCGTAGTACAGGTAGGTCAAGGCTTTGAAAGATGGGTTCGCAAACGGTCGTATGCCTTTGCCTTCACAACAGGACAGCATCCAGTTGATGATGTGTCTGTGAATGACCACATTTCCCCCAGTGATGGTGACTGATTTCATCCCGGCAGACTTTTGCAGGTTGGCAGTAATGATCTTGTTGATCGCTGGAAACTCATCCTTCCATTTAGTCGCGAAGGTGACGGCAATATTCTTCGGCATGCTCTCGCAGAGTATGCGGGGCTCAGTCGCGTCGTTCTCCTTATACAGGATCGTGATTGTCTCACCGGTCTTGAGTCTACGTTCAGACGACGTGTTAGTATGGTGATCGACGGTCTGACAACGTGTTCCAGACTCACTCTCTGAGTCTCATGGGAGACAATGAAGTTAGAGACGCAGACATCTTGTTGGTAATGTTGGTACGAGATCGTCCGTTCACAGATCGGTGCTATGGTGAACAAGAGAACGAACCAGGGACTGGCCACGGAAGCTGGCGGTCTTGGTCGTCAGGAGATGAAAGTATGAGGATTCTTCCCCGGTAAGGCCGATATATGTTTAGGTACTCATGAAGGGTCGTCAGGGAGGTAAGAGTGGTAAGAGGCTCGGTCGTTGGAAGAGAGGAGGGAAGAGTAGAAGAGTGGAAAGGATGGGAGATACTTATACTTGATGAAGAGTGCAATATTCACAGAAGGTGACAAGTTGATGGTGTTTAGGTCGTTGATTGTACAGTGACAGTTTTGTTTGTGCAAACCGGTTGTTAATGGGTCACAGACAGTGACTGGCGAGGCTGGCCATGGATATACATATGCGTGGAGAGTGAAGGGAGGGAAATGACAGAGTGACGATGAGGTGAACGACTTGTCAATCGCTACACATGGTCAGTCCACTGATTGATGTATACCAAAGTGTCACATTCAGGAGCTGGATCTCCACAGTATTGGATGAGTACAGGGTATCCAGGCGTGCAGAAGAAAGCTGAAAGTTGTTCGCCAGTTGGTCGACAAGGCTGTGATCCGGCCATGGAGACTTTGGTATATCACTTCTCATTCTCGCCAAGTCGATCTACTGGATACCACAATTTAAATGTCTAAGGGTATCGTCTGTTGATAGTAACTTATAAACTTACCAAGTGCAAATGAATGTATTGATATCAGCAAACAGTAAAATCTAATGATACATGGGTAATTGATCATCGTGGCGTAAATGCTACAAGAAAACGGAATGGAAACCATACTGATATACCCCTTGACATATATCCAGCACCTTCAGGGATAGTCAGGAACATCGATCTGCGTGGCCGACGATTGCTGACAATTTCACGTCTTCAATTTTGGTGGCCCAGCCGTGGTCTTCGCCGGCGGTTTTGCACTACCGTTGAGCCTGGGTGGTGCTTTCGTTGTGGTGGAGGGAGTCGACGCCACGGACTTGGCCTTGTTTGTCGAGGGTGTTTGCGTGGCAGGTTTCTTAGCCGGAATACTCTTCGCCACGGAGGCAGTACTGGCGGGTTTACTCTGCGCAGAAAGTTTCTTCGGTGCGGTCGTGCTCGTAGTGGTAGATGAGGTGGTCCTGCTGAGTTTCGGAGGGGCAGCTGCAGCTGGTGCGGGCTTCTGTACGTGCTTCTTGGCCGGGAGAGGTTTGGGTGCGGCGTTTGTAGAGTGTGTCTGTTTCGTCGGAGGCTTTGAGGGTTTCACCGTTAGAGGCTTGACTGGCTTTGCGGCAGCAGGAGGCGCTGATGTGGTAGGCTTCTTCGTTGGTGTCGATTTAATTCCCGGTGTCGTGGTACTTTGCATCTTGGCCGGTCCGATGGCAGCAGGTTTCTTTGCCGTTGCAGCCTTTTGAACGGGTTTCATGGTCGAGGTGTTCGTTTTGCCAGATAACTTTGCAGGGCCAGAAGCTTTCGTTGAAGTCGATCTGGTTGATGCCACGGCGGTGGAGGCATTGCTTGACACCGTGACAACTGTGCCGTAGCGATTGTTCTCCTCTGCTTTCATGGCATCATAGAAGTTCACTCTCACTGGTGGAGCATTCTTCTTCTGTTCTGCAGCTTTGAGATCCTGCCA
Organism: Exophiala viscosa; assembly: GCF_022695815.1. Classification (NCBI taxonomy): domain Eukaryota; kingdom Fungi; phylum Ascomycota; class Eurotiomycetes; order Chaetothyriales; family Herpotrichiellaceae; genus Exophiala; species Exophiala viscosa. Next base: position 362,679 of record NW_026944355.1, on the reverse strand, counting down.
GAACGTCCCCTTTCCTGACACGGAACCTTGCCGGTTCTTCTCTTCGGCCTCTAGGGCTGACCAGAATGAACCCCTCTTCGCCATCGCGCCATTAGCGACGGGTCTGACACTGTTACTGGGCGCTGCGGCAAGCCTGCCTTGCTGCCTCCTCCCCTCCTCTTCTGCCAACTGCTGCATGAAGTTCTGTTGTTTGCTGGTGATACCTTCCGTGACCATCTTTTGCGGATCCGACAAAAATTGCTGCATAAAGTCGGCGCGGTTGAGCAGCGTTTGCGCCGATGGCGACATGAGCAGCTTTTGCACCGCCATGGCGCCTGACTTGAAAGTGTCTTTCTGCTGGTTAGGATCGAAGAATGAATCAAGCGTCAATCCACTCAGTGAAGTTCCGACGGATTTGGCCCCTTTCCCAGCTTCCACAGTGGCCCTCTTGATATCCTCCGAGCCGGACTGAAGAGCTTGCTTATTAATGCTCTTCCAAAACTTCTGAGGCAGGTCTCCGTAGAAGATGTACAACACCATGGCCAATATACCCATTGGAGCGAATATCTGGAGGAACTCATACCAGTGACTCGCTCGGATTGGGACCTCCATATGTCCGCAACCTCGTAGTACTTTCCCAGATCTGTACTTGGTGGCGCCGGCATCGGCTGGGAACCTGCCAGTCTGGTACCATTTTTCAATCAGCACGTCTTTCTCTCGCCAGCGAGCAAGCAGCCAAAGCTCGAAAGCCTTGTCGTTGTGCAGTGGGATGTCCTTGACGGCAAACCGGCGCCAATGCATGCTCACAGATTTTGGGGGCCGGCCTTCAAGATAGCCAGACTTGAGTGTGAAGATGTCTTGCGCGAATTGGCCCCGTGGAACGCCTTCGTAAGCCACTGTGCAGTCATAGACGTAGTCGACTGTATTCTTAAGCTCTTCGAGACAAAAGTGTAGACCAGTGCTTCTTGGGAGCAGAACATGTCTGGTATCGGGGATACCCTGCTTGTCTGCCCATTTTGTGCTCTTTGCACGAGTACTCGGAGCCAGATTGGTACCTTCAGGGAAGAGTAAGAGCCACATTGGATCTTCAGGTTTGTTAAGTCGTTGTAGTGCGCTTGCCATGTTTGGCCTGTCCTGTTCCCAATTCCGTTTTAGAAAGATGAACTGATTGAACTGCATGCCCCATCCCAAGACCGGAATCTTCTTTAGAGACTCTTTGAGAATGATGTACAGCCTGCCATGCATGCCATTGCAATATGCTATCCACCATAGGTACAGCCAGTCGGTGTAGATTTGATGATTCGCAATGAGTATTAGACGCTCTGGGAAGTCGAGAACCAAATCGCCTTCCACGGACTTGAAAAGTTGTCCACGAACAGATGCATCCCCAGAGACAATGACTTTGGTCGGCGCAAATGTCTGGGTCAAAGTCATGGTAAGCAGTCCAAAAGACTGCTTGGTGAATGCGATCCATGCATTGTACCAGTCTTGATTGACCACGGCCAAAGGAGCTCCTAGGAATTGTGTCAGGTTGATAGCAAGCGCCCCCGACAAGAAATATGTTGATAGAGCCAAAGCTCTTGACGCGATCGAATACTCGCCCTTCTTGAGAGGTACGCCATCAGGACGATCTCCAGGTGATTCGAGCGAGAACCCAGCAGCAGGCTCGAGGGCCGCCATCGTCGTTGTGGTCGGTTAGGTCTTGAGTGCTATTATTCGACTTTCATCATCGTAGCGCTGGTCGCCGTTGTTGCTATCGTTGTCATTAAACCTCACCACAAAGCATCGTGTGACGGCCTAACTGCAGAAGAAAGGCTGGAGTTTCAAATTCGACGCCACCTCTGACGTACCTAGGCCGTCAGTATTATGGTACTGACAGGGATTCATTCATCAACTGGCCCGTTTTCTGACAGTTGGAATGCTGAAAATCGGCTCGGTGGTAGGGCACTTGTGGCGCCTACGCGGGTTGGTTCAATTTCAAAGACTTCGAGCAACAGGCGAATGATGTGAGAGTCCCACCTCTGGCATCGTGGCCTCATCTGCGTGTTTGGCGGACATCAACGATCGTTGCAAAGGATTCTAGAGAGGTCATCCCGGTCAGAATTGTCCAGACTTTGTACCCGACAGGGATCACATCGTGGGCATGGGTGGGAAAGCAGGGAAAACAGGATATCAACCCTGTGGCTGTGCGCAACAACTGGACCCTAGATGACGTTGAACCCGTAAATCCCCCTCCCTCGTCCATGCATTTCGATCATATCAACGTACCCATCCCTACCACAGATCGGGGAGAACAGACTCATAACAAAGCCAATTCTACATATTTACCTGACCTCAATACCTTCCCTCCCTTTTCCTCTCTCTCTTCAAACACATTGACAATTTGTCCCCAATCTCAGTCCTACACAGACTGAGTGACTATTGTCTCAATGCCTAACGTATCCTTTGACGTCTTCTTTGACAAGGACTTTATCAACATCACAGCTACCCGAGGAATCAAAGCTCCCAAAGCCAAACCAGAGTGGAAAGTTCGAACCGTCCCAAAACTTCCTCCTAAGCCAATCGAGGAAGTCCACGACGGTGCTCCACGACCACCTGTTCGCGAGAAATTGACCCATACTCGTCAACCACTTCAAGCAGCCAAGCAGAACAAAGCTGACAACTCCGACGCCACTTCCGAGACAGCTGAGAGAAAGAAGCCAGCCAAACTTGGTCCTAAGAAGTCTGCCACAGCAGCCTAAACAACCATGGCAACTCAATGGGTTCTGGGCAAGGTCTCTGATGCCCTTGCCCCAACGATCTCGAACACGGTGTCGAGTGCGGGCTCCTTCGCAGGCGGAGCCGTGAATGCGGTTGGAAACACCATCAACGGTGTAGGAGAAGGTATCAACGGTTCGATCAAAAGATACGGAGATGGAGTCAAGGACTATGGTAATGCAGTCATGGATTGGACGGGAGCAGGTGCAGTCAGGGCGGGGACTGCAGCAAACCCGCTAGGGCTGAGTGCCAACAAGGCGGGAGGAAAGGTTGCAGTGACGAGCCCATCTATCTACGCGCCACCAAAGTCAACGCCTTCCCAGAAGATGCTGACGACGAGCAAGACAACGGGCACGCCCATGGGTCAGAAGAAGATCGCAGGTGCACCCCAGAAGAAGGCTCTGCCTGCCCCTGGTCCCACGCCAGTCGGTGCCAAAAAGGTCACAGGTGCTGGCGCTCCAGTGAAGAAGGCCGTTTCTGCTGCACCAGCAAAGACTCCCACACATCCCAATCCGGGTGCGTTGAGGAAGGCGCCGGCCGCGACGACAGCCAAGACCAATGGGGTGACAGGCGCAGCTAAGAAGGTTACCGCTGTCAAGCCGAGTACTGCAACTGCCACCAAGACCACTATCCCCAAGTCCACGACGACTGGTCGAGCGACCACAGCCTCGCGAGGGAATCCTACAGCGGCGGCTAACCCTCTCGGCCTTGCCTTTTGATCTTATGGTATGAAGACGATGACATCTGTTTGTGTATTTGTATGAATGTGGAGAATAGATGTCTAAGTGTCGCGTGGGGTGTTGTGGTCCATAGCTATATCATGTTACAACAATATCAAAATATCATGGTACTTTCTCGTTAAATATAAGGCCTCCACTTGACTAATGCTCGCAATGCGCATGACTGCAAAAGTAACCATTTTGTCTATACTTCCTGCATTATCAAAAAGGGATTTAGCTTTTTGATGTTGCTGTCTATCATAAAAACACCAAGTATGTCGTCTATTCAGATTGCTTTCTTCGTTTGATCCCAACCCAGCATTCATTGGGCTTTTTGGAAAAGCCTTCAGAAGACATGAGCTTGGTCTGGTACGGTGTAAAATCGTAGCGGTGGAAGGCGGTGCCTATAATCAGCGCAAGTTCCATATGCGCAACATTTTGACCGACGCAGGCTCGAGGTCCATAGGAGAAGGGGTTGAAGCCGATCTTCTGTCGTGGAGTGAGGTCCAACCAACGGTCCGGGTTGAACTCATCAACATCATCACCCCATACCTCTGCGTCATGATGGATCGTGAAACTCGGGACAGACAATACCGTGCCTTGCGGAAAGACTTGGTCTTGATAAGCAACTCCGTGCTTGTCTGTCACGATACGCGGGAGCCCAATGGCCGAGGTCGAGTGTAACCGCATACCCTCGTCGATGCACTGTCTGAGGAAGCGTAGGTTCTTGACTTGCGAGTGCTCGGCAATCTCAGCGGTCGCAGGAATGGCATCGTCGAGCTCAGCTTGGAGGCGTGAGATGATTTTTCCAGGGTTTTTGCGCTCGCCGTCGAGAATCCAGTAGATGACGGCACAGGCGGTATTGGAGACAGTATCACTTCCTGCAATCAACTGTGTCAAAGCCTCGGAGATGAGCTCATCTCGTGGCATCGGGTTTCCGTTCCAATCCTTGGCTCGGCACAGCATCTCCAAGATATCGTGACGCTGTTTCGCAGCCAGATCTCCCTTTTCGGTGGCATCCAGACGCTTTTCGACGGCTACGACTGCAATTCCATGAAGGTTCTTCACGGATCGTAGGCCCTTATGGAAGAATGGATCTGGCAAGAGCTTGGCGTAGGGTCTGATAGGCAGCAAGAGGCCGAGGGTCGAGCTGACTTCACCTCTCCGGTTGAGCGTTTCCGCTCCGGAGACGTATGTGATGCCTTTACCAGCAACCTCTGCTGGACATTCATCACGACCTCGCTCTACCATTCCAAATGGAGCTCCGAATGCCAGGTCACCGATAATGTCGAAAGCCAAAAAGGTACACCAAGGCATCATGTTCATCTTGGCGTAACCTGACTCGGCTGGATGAGAAGCAATCTTGTCAAGCTGACCAACCCATCGTCTGAGATTGGCGGCCATATGCGGCTCAAAATCTTGGACAGCGGCGGGAGAGAAAGCATGAGCGATAATCTTCCGCTTTCTGGTGTGTTCTCTGCGATCCCGCACGTTGAAAACACCGGGGACGCCTGAAACGAAAGCCGTGTAGAAGTGGCTGCAGACGACATCAGTACACTTCCCTCATTTGACGCGAAGTCACTCACTCTTTCAAGAATCCGTTGCCGTGGGCGTAGACCGTCGCCAGGCCTTCGGGTGTCGCAATCGATACATGATTATACCCTACCCGCACTACTTTGCCGTACTTTCGGTGTGCATAGTCGACCCAGGCAAACTTCTGCCCTTGACGAGCACCAAGCGCAAGCCAGATGTTGCTGAACTTCGCGACAAAAGGACCCGGGATGTTCTTCAGGTGTCTGTATGTTGTCAAGTACGGAAGAACCCAGTACAAAGCAGCCCAGACGGGCAGGAAGGCGCCTAAGAGTAGGAGAGATATCGACAATTCCATCTTGGACTCCGATGATCGAAACAAGCAACAAAGGAAATGGTTTACCTGTAAGGAAAGCACAGAAGTCGTCCTTTTGCGATTCCAGATCCCTTACCATCTGTATATGACTAGCTGCAACAAGGTTCGCTCGTACCAATGTACGACTTGGCCTGCTTACGACTTCGCGGCAAAAGTGGCGGACATTGCAACCTCTCTTGACTTGTAAGGTTTGAAGAAGTCGCGACGCTCCGTAGTCCAGACGTGAAGCCTTATCGAAAGTGGAGGAAGAGAGATGATAAGGGGTTTGTGCTATCGGGGAAAAGCGCAATTGTAACAATGATTGGTGAAACTTCGAGGCAAGGACACAAAAGGACATCAAACGGATGCAACGGAGAGCCTCCTAGAAGAGTAGTCGGTGGCCCCGGTTGACTTATGAGGCCCGAGTACGAGTATCTCAAACATGACCTGGCCATCATTATTGATGAAGTCTTGTACAAAAAGTGTGGAAACCCTCAGTTATCTCAGCGATATCACACAATCTGTCGACCACTATGAGCGCTCGCCTAAAAGAGGAGAGATCGTACTCCGATCAATAGCCGAGATGTGACATCTTGCTTCCGATCAACTGTGTCGACATACAGTACCAGGTATCATCGCGGGGTCTTTGATCACTCTGTATTACATCCTATACCTGTGCAATTGTATGTATGATAGAGACACTAAGCTTTGTCTGCCTGTTCACCGTGGCGCCCATCTTCTCTTCTTGGTAAGTCGTCGTTGAGCTCGGCCGTCGTTGACAGACACCGTACAATACTGCGATATACGAGTAACGCGTCGCGTCTGTATATCTACGAGAGTTCTCTATAGAATTCAAACTCAACCTGAGAGCCGACGAGCCTCGAGGTCAAGCTACCCACACCCTGCAGCACTCACGATGACAGACATCCAGCCCTTCACAATCTCCATCCCCGATTCCTCTCTGTCCGACCTCAAAACCCGCCTCGATCTGGCGCGCTTTCCTGACGAGCTCGACGGTGCAGAATGGCACTATGGTGCTCCATTGTCGGACGTCAAGCGCTTGACCAGCCACTGGAAAAACAAGTACGATTGGCGAGAAGCGGAAAGGAAACTCAACACTCTCCCCCAATATACCACCACAATCGCCTGCGAAGGCTTTGATCCATTGAGGATACACTTCGTCCATTCCCAGTCCGGCACCAAGAATGCCCTTCCATTGTTATTTGTCCACGGCTGGCCGGGCAGCTTCGTCGAAGCCACCAAGATATATGACAAGCTCACATCCCCTGACCCCAGCTCAGACGTCCCAGCATTCCACTTCGTCGCCATCTCCCTGCCCAACTACGCTTTCTCCGAGGGTCCCAAGAAGAAGGGCTTCGCGCTGGCCCAGTACGCCGAGACATGCCACAAGCTGATGCTCAAGCTCGGCTACGACGAGTATATAACACAGGGAGGGGACTGGGGGTTTTATATAACCCGCACCATGTCTCTGCTGTACCCGCAACATTGTAAAGCCACACACATCAACTTTGCCCAGGGCAACCCGCCGAGTTGGTTCACTCATCCAACCCTGGCTCTTCAACACGCCGTCACTCCATACACGGCCGCAGAAAAAGAAGGCTTCGCCCGCACAAAATGGTTCCTCGACGAGAGTTCAGGATACCGCTCGCAACAATCCACAAGGCCGCAAACGCTGGGCTATGCACTTACCGACTCACCCGTGGCCCTGCTAGCGTGGATCTACGAGAAGTTGCACGACTGGTCCGACTCGTATCCCTGGACAGACGAAGAAGTCTGCACGTGGGTGAGCATATACTGGTTCTCGACTGCTGGGCCCGCTGCGAATCTTCGTATATACTACGAGGCAACGCATGAGTGGGATATCCCCGCGACACGGGTCACTCGGGATCGTGCGAGAGAGTATATCGGTGGCGGTGTGAAATTGGGCATGAGCCATAATCCGAAAGAGCTGAGAGTCGTGCCGTCGAGTTGGGCGCGGACTCAGGGCGATACCGTGTTCGAGAAGTTTCATGACAGCGGTGGACATTTTTTCGCGTATGAGAAGCCTGAGCATCTCATCGCGGATGTGAGGGAGATGTTTGGCAAAAATGGTGGTGCGGCAGGTGTGGTTAAAGGATTGGACGGGTATTGATGTTCATCCCTAAAAGTGTTCTTATATGTTTATATCCTTATATATCGGTATCCAAGCAAGCGTTGTCTATGAGCCAGCACGCTGGCTGGTCTTTCTAGGCTTTCACACCCTTTTCTGCGGCCAGCAATCACCAATCAAGAGTATATGACAATCATAGCTTCCCACCCCTTCTCTTCTCGACAGCCTCCCTCAGCACACTGACAACGTGTCCCGGATCCTTTGCCCCAAACACCGCACTCCCCGCGACGATCACATTCGCACCCGCATCAGCCGCTTGATCGATCGTCCCCTCGCCCAATCCACCATCAACCTCAATATTCAAATTCGGGTACTTCTTCCGCAGGGCCGTCACTTTCGGCAACTCGCTCGCCATGAATTTCTGGCCGCCGAAACCCGGGTGCACTGTCATTATAAGGACCATCTACCGCTTCACAATCAGTACCTGATTACCTTTTGCAAAGTCGATACCAAGGGGTTCTGTAGGTGGGTATACATACATCAGGTCTTTCCGCAGCATTATCATCCTCGAGGATATCCCAGAGTACATCGACACTGGTTTCGGGTTTGATTGCGATGCCGGCCTGCATGCCTAGATCGTGGATGTATTTAATTAGTTCTTTAGGTGATGTCGGGCGGGTGGTTTCTTGATCTTCGGGTTTGGCTGCGGCGACGGATGTCACGGCTGCTTCGTAGTGGAAGCAGTAGAGGTCGCAGCCGGCGTCGCGGAAGGTGGATGCCCAGCGGTGTGGCTGTAGGAAGTTAGCTGCAGGTTCGAGGTCGGTGTTTGGGGATTGTAGAGTGGTAGTTCCTCACCTCCGAGATCATCATGTGGCAATCAAATGTCCCTCGTCCACCTGCGGTCTTCGGCCGTTCGACGTGTGATCTTATCTTCGTAACGACGGGGGCGCCAAAGGTAATGTTCGGTACAAAGTGGCCGTCCATCTAATACATACGTGTTAGCCATGGTATCCGGATCACGTATGTGCAACCGCCCGTTTGTCCCGGGGTTGTCCAAGTAACATGCATTACGGCATGCTCTCGGGGACGTACAATATCGACATGGAGCCAGTCACTACCCTGGTCCATCGTATCCGAACATGCTTTTCCCAGTGCCGCGAAGTCGGCGCTCAGTATCGACGGCGCAATGATAGCTGGGGGAGACATCGTAGATACTCTGGCTTTTGGAGAGATAGAGGTTTGGGGACTGGTTGACAGGGTCGAAGAAGCCTATCTGGGTCGAGTTGTGAGGCTCTAGATTATGTGCAGTCCGTTACGTAGATCCAGCTGCGTTGTTTCCGTTCTCTTTTGTTGAATAGGAACAATACTGTCCTGCGTTGCCAGTGCCTGCAGATCGGAGGATCAAATATTTATTGGAGAAAGCAAACAATAGCTGCGTCATTGGCCGGCTCGCCGCAATATGAGGGGCAACCACCTGGCATTGGAGGGGCTGTAGGTTTTAGTTATCGTAAGCATATCAAGCAAGGCTCGAGCCAGACAAGGAAGCAGATTACGTTGCATATCGCTGGCTGACCTGAGGTGACAAGCAAGATGAGAGCTCGCTTGGACACTGAAGCATGGAGATTTGGTAATGAGGCCTCATATATTGCCTACAGACAATAAGAGAATAAATCAAAACGGTGCTGTTCTGAAAGACAACCATGTTGCAAACGCTTGCCAATCCTTCCAATGCTGATCAAAACGAGTGGTACCCCATAGTCGTTACACGCTGGATCGCTCGGCAGCTGGAATAGTGTACAGTGTATCTTCTTTTGTGGCAGTACAATGTTCTCAGTCCGATGTATCAAGCGTCACACGTCCTCAAGACCCGAATCATAGCAAATGCTGACCGCCATAGGGAATCCGAAGCAACATGCGGAATGAAAGCGACCGCGAGGGCAGCTCCAAGCCACTCAATATGATATCATGTTTGATTCATCAGTCGTGTATGCTCATAAGTATTCGTTGGCTCTGCATTGTCTTGATAGTGCTCAGTGTCGTCCGCAACGACACAAAGGGATAGTCCTGACATGGCGACAGTCTGGTGTCAAGGATAAAAACTGGTGGATTTGGCCGCCAAAAGCATCTCCAGCCCCAATAATCATTTGCGAAGTCGTAACACTGGGAGTCCCTCGACTCAAGGCGCCGTCGTGATGGCTGGCGTACATCGAGGTATTGCCACCACTACCGATTGCAGGACGTACAGAATCGATCTCCATATTCTCGGCGCCAATCATGCCAGAAGAATCTGGGTCAAGGAAGTCACGCCAGTCATGGACATCCTCCTCGTCCACAACTGTTCGCTCACGGACATCTTGGGCTCGATGGACAATGTCATGTTGAGCTAAGTTGGTGTTTGTGAGGCGTGTATCGATATAGCCGCGGACCTCAAAGCTGTTGTTGAATCCCAGGCTACCACCGCTCGAGGCGATGGAGCTAAACGATTCAGGGTATTCGGAGATATGGCCGTCAAGGACAATGTCATCTTCAGGTCTGCACCAAACATGGGTGCCCTCGCCATTGTATTGCTGTCTGCTCGCCTTGTTTGGAACAGGTTTGGTTCGGCAAGAACAAGCCGTGCAATTGCATTTGCAACCATGGCATTCACATGGGCAACGGGTCTGAGGTGGTGTATCTTGAGTGGCTCCGATAGACGGGTTAGGCGCCGAAGCAGGCCGACCATGGGCCATGATTGCTCTAGAGAAACAGGATGTAGTGGTTTGCAAAATAGGAGAGAGATCCTTGAAGTCTGTGAAGTATCATACAGGTGCTTTTGGTGTAGCTTCGCAGTTCAAGAGGTATTCAAACAGCCGGCCAGTACAATGGAAAGAGAAAAGTGTTGCGTGTAACTTGTGAAATGGGATGATACAGTTGTGGACAAGAAGAGAGGCAAAGAGGACAGCAAAGACGGATTGTCAGTATAGAAAACAAAGGTAGCATATATACTCGAGGCATTCATAACCAGGCAGCAATCGACAGTCAAGGAGGTCGCCGATCATATCATCAGTGATCAGGTGGAAGCTGGCGCAACACTGCCGAGGCTAGGCGGACAGTCGACCAACGCTCGTCCTGGTCAGGTAATCCAGCCTTCGGGAAGAGTCAAGTGACAGTACACGGGTCGATAGAGAAAGGACCGGGCGTGAGGATGTTGTGAAAGGGCGTGTCGGATACTGCACCAGACGGTAGCCGCCGAGGGGGGCATGACCAGACGGCTGGAGTATACTATAGTAGTGCACGGCAGAATCGTCTTCCACAGCACGTTAGAATAGACGGACCGAATAGAGAAGGCCGTGGGGGTGGTATGTGATGTAGCGATTGACATGATCCAGTGAGTCACGGGAGAGTGGACGTACTGTAGTCGGGCAACGGAACAGTCACGCGATTGCAGTCGATCACGGTATGGGGCAAGTGCCGTTCGGTTCCGAACCGGCTATCATTGATAGACTTGTCGGTATCGAATGGAATTGGAATATGGAAACGGAAATGCATATACAAAGGTATAATGGTGGGGAGGTCTTGTGGTCAGGATCGGAAAGGGAGTATGAGAAGTCAATCAAATTGGTAGGAGTAATGGTTGGCCGGAATTTGCGGGAGGTTTGCCGAGTGGCTGCTTCATCTTCATCTTTTTGACTGACAAATTGCGCCTTGACCGGTGAACGATTGTTGGTCCTTTTTTTTCTGTTCATCCCACGTCGATTTCACAACTGATTCGTATATATTTCTGAACTTTGCATCTCATCGTCCCGCTGCTTCGTCTGCTCGTCGGCTCGTCTACAGGATGGTCGCCTAAACTTTCTTCTATCCGATCATAAGCGCCTATCCACTCTTTTGTCGTCGCCATCATGCACGTCGTCGGCACATTTCGACGCTAGAATATTCCTCTCCTTCTCTACTAACCTCAAATGGTACAAGTCCGGTCTTCTTTGCTGCATGAAAAACTGTCGGCTTCATACTTCCATTTCACGATACGCTAGGGTTGACAACCCGGCGCTTGTCCTGTACTCCGTAGAGGTGCGATATTCTCTGACACGGAAGAATCCCAAGCGAATTCGCATCAAGACCCAAGGGACACGGTTCACAATCAGTATTCGAGCCTTCCAAGATCCGACTTGGGCAGGTGCGAATGAGGTTTCCAGCATCTGATACCGACCTCCAATCGGTGACTTCTCTCGCCGGTCGCTTCTGTTGTTCCTTGTCATCCGACAGAGCCGGTTATGCAGCTTCCAGTCACCCCTCTGCCTCGCTTACCACAGGTACAACTCAATCTCTTCCTTATCGACATAAGACCTCCCTGCCACTTCTATTGACCGAGAATTGCAAACCAACTACACAGACAGACCAAGACACTACTATCGACAAGCGCCTTAATAATCAGCATCATCCCGGGCACCCGCTGTCAGTGGTGTCAGCTCGTCGTCCTCTCATTTCGTCACCTCGCAGCACGCCAAAGGTTTAGACTTGGCCAAGCGAGAGACGAAATAATCCTTCCGGCTGCCTTCCCCACCTCTTCTCATCCTTGATCCATGTACTCGTATTTGCAAACACACTTTTATCGGTGAGCGCCGACCAAAGCATGTGAAGCTCGTCTTTACCGAACCAACACAATTCCGTTTGCCTCCACCCATGATTTTCAAGATTCGCCTTGTTTTTCACGCCAAGGGACAATCATTCACTTTGTTGGCAAGTCCTGGCAGCTGCCGCGTGCTGATGCATACCATGGGTAGATGATCGCGATCAGCTCGCACGAGTACTCGTGTTCCTCTTCCACGCGTCGTTGATGACGATCTCTCAGCTCAGGCTAATCAATACCTAGGCATATTGAACGGGTATCAAGTTCCCTGATTCGCCCTGCAGACGATTCTCTCGAAACAGATACCGATCTTGGTCTTTCCAGATGCGCCTCGGTAAGTCCGAGCCGGTCAACTTCATACGTCAACATCATGATACCATCGCATCAACCCATGCATTTTGCTTGACCAGACAAGAATTCTCAAAAGCCACAGGCCCTGCATAAACAAAGTAATCATTTACAACGACCCTGCATTGGTGATGTACGTTGACTTCTACACCAAGCATCGGAGAGGACAAGAGTCACAGGGTTTGATTCAATCGCTCATGTTCCAGCTCTGCTAGTCTCACCACACCAAAAAATCAAAGCCTTTTTCCAAAGTCAGAGAGAATATGAGCCGCAAACCCATCACTCACTCAGGGTCAGGTACGTGAGGTATCTCGTAGCTTAGACTTTCCTATTTCACGGGTTGTCGAGTTTCCAGAAGCACAGACCTGTTCCAAGAATATCATCCAGATGTGACCAGTGCCTCGAGATTCGAGCACATTTTCTTTGTTTCCTTTTTGCCTCAATCAACCTCCAGTCTCACTTGATGGCAAGGAGAGAAGGAGACAAAGATAGCACAGCAAAGTACTGAAAATCAAAGCAAACGTACTTCGTAATTCGTAAAAGCCAAAGAAGAGTTGCTTCTTCTTTCGTATATATCTTGATGTGGATAATATACCATTATCGTTCTGTCCGTTCATTTCAGAACGTCAAACGTCACAAAGTGACACAAGAGCATGAGTACTCGTAGAGCTATTTGGGTATCACTATAACAAAAAAAGATTCACCGGCAGCCTTCTCCCTTTTTCAAGCCACCTCCGAGAAATAACGTTTACTCGTATGTCTGCCTGACGGTGATCTAGGATCTGGCGGTAATGGTCCACTATGGTGCACGACATGTGGTCGAAACACCGCGTCAACAGGGGGCATCCAATCGTCCAGCCCCAGCGGGAAGTACTCGTAGAGCTGATCCGCGCTTTCGCCATCAGGCTGGAATGGCAGTCCGGATTTTGTAGCGTTGAGCTCTGGCCTTTGCTGGCCTGGTACCATGGCGGGCATTGATCCTTGTCCCATGGGGCCTGTTGAGCTTGGGACACTCGTGACAGACACTTGGTGCGCGTGTAGTCTGGGCCGCTGTACAGATTGATGGGCCATCTGGCCCGGTGAGGTGGTGTTATAAGGACCGGCCTGGCCTTTGTTGTGCAGTGATGGGGAGGGATTCGAGGTCGGAGGCCGTGACGAGTGCCTTGAGCTTTGTTGCTGCGGGTAAGGGCTTCCACCCCCCTCATCGTCGCTGCCAAAATGGAGGCTCATAGGCGCTGTAGTTGTGGGCATTTCTTGCGAAAATGTAAAGGGAAATGTCCCTGGTGTGCCGAGGTCGGGAGTGCTATCGTGGGAAAACGTCGGGACAAGCTGAGGGGGGTTCATCGAGGCCGAGTATGAGGGTGCCAATAGAGCTTCGGCGACTAATGCCTCGCTGCGTAGCGACATCCAGGTGTCATCGCCTGACTTAAAATCGAGGTTGTCATAGGATAGTGTGACTGGTGGTACGTCTTCTGGAGGAGTCTTGACCTTTGGCGCTGAAGTGATCTGTGGAACAGATGTTTGGCTGTTGGATTGTCGAGAGGCTGAGGGAAGGTGTTTCCTAGCAGTTGAACTGCTGCTCAAGGGCAAATCTTTTCGGGCGGCGAAATTTCGAGGACTTCTCCCGCGAACTATAACCGCTCCTGAATGAGCTTCCGCGATGGAAATCTTTCCACCTGTTGACAGTGATGCCATGATCTTCAGGTGTAACGTGAAATGCTGTTGTAGTTCCTTACGACGGCCATTGTTGGCCGTGGCTATCCGGAACTGGAGTCTCTTCCACTGGATGGGAAATGTTGTAAAGTCAGTATCCAAATCCTGCCCAGACATCTTGTCAAGTGGGATGGTGGCGGGCTCCTTTTCGAGTTTATCTTCGGGTTTGGCGGCTTCTCCGTTGGCCGGCGTTTTCCAAGGGACTGAGATGATCTTGACTGCGTTGCCCTCCACTGACTCTGTCGCCGACACTGCCAATTCCAATTCGTAAATAGGTATTCGAGAGCCATCATCGGTGAAGACATATCTCAGGTTTCTAGGCAGTGTAACTGAGCCTGTGATCTGGAAAAGATTCCGTCGATAACATGTGAGCTCTGGCGGAGGAGGTGGGGTGTCGGGTGTGACTGGCCATTGCGACTCGGCCAAAAAGAACATCCCGTGGAGTTGGGCATTGATATTGACCGACGAGCGTCGAAAAGAGTCGTCCAACAGGGTAAAATTATACTGCGGCATGGAAAAGCTCAAGTATTTACTATCGCGGTCTATCGACGGACTCTCGGGCACGCCGTCTGTGTGAGGCTGGTCGAATTGAGCCATTGTACCGTCGGCGAATGGATCGTCAAACCCAGAAGAGTAGCGCTTGAGTAGTGCGGGATGTTGAATGCTTGCGGAAGGCACGAAACTCAGCTCATCACCACTAGCGAGCGCAAGTTAGCATCGACTGACCCAAGAGCTGTGGTGGGAGTGGATTCACCTCATATATGGCTCCGAGTCAAAGTTGGAGTATTGATCTTGCAGGTCCATCACCGAAGGCACACTCATGTAATCGAGGTTTTGTAGGTTCCCGCCCGAAAAGGGCATCGGACTGTGCATATAAGGCATTGCGAGGGGGTCGAAGCCGTCCATGGTCACGGCCATGAAGTGAGTGGAGGTGGGTGCGGAGGGTTCTGAGATGCGCCGAGCGACGGGTAGGTTGAAAGATGGTTATCGAGTAGAGATACGAGTTCTTTTCTGCATTCTCAAGAGAAGAGAAAAGAGTCTGCTCCAGGACAGGCGCCACAACCAAGAGATTGGGGGACGAGTGATGAGGAGGGACACGGGTTAATCAGCAAGCACACAGAGGCGAGGTGCTGTATTTGGTCTTTCTTTCGGAGTGCACGAAGTGAGAGGCGACGGGCGGGACGGACAATATAGAAGCACCGCAATCGATTCGCTGCTGGCCAGATTGACAGATGGACGAATCACGGGCGTAGAGACCAATATTGGTGTTGATAATCTCCTCTACTCGTACAAATCGATGTATTGCGCGAGGTTTGCAGAGTCGATAAATTGGCTGGAGGCTGAAAGACGTGCTCCAAAACCGGGTGGGATACTCGAGGGTATAGGCGAAGGGAAGGGTCTGACAGGTATATAGATTGAAAGTCCATGCACTCTGAGAGTTTAGTTAGTGTCAAGTCAAGATTCAAGACTCGAGGATGAACAAAGAAGAAGAAGGTCTGTGTGCACCTTCGTCCCACTTTAGTTGTTGAAGTTGGCTGCAGCTCTAGGGACCTGGCGTTGTTTTCTGTAGGTGCCCCGTGCCGCCCGACTGTCAGTTTACGGTGGTGGCTGGGTCTTGGTTTAGAACCTTGCGAAACTGTCTCCGCCACCAATACGATAGAAGCAATCAAGTGGCCTTAGTAGCCTTCTAGAAGAAATGGAGAATTTGCGACGGCGCACGCTAATCACTGGCCCAGGAACACTTGCTGCAGTTGAATGCCGGGATGCCTTCAGCAAGGCAGGCCCTGACTCACTACGAGTATGGATAGAGAACAAGTCCTGACGAAGTGCTTACCTGTTATGCGCAAATTCAACTAAAAAGCACGCATTTCCGCCCCCGAAACTCATGCTTCTCCAGGTGTCTCTCGCCCTCGCGCGTATTTATTAGCACTCCCTCGTACGCCAACTAAACGTTAGCCTGCCAGTGGACTGATGATTAAATTCTTCTTTGTCTTCTGTCACCTGCATTTCGAAAGCGGGCCTTCGTTTGCCGTCGGATAACCAGAGACCTTTGGACTCATTATAGATAACAGCGAAACCAAGAACACATGTTGTGGTTTGTCGCTCCAGCAAAAGGAATCAAACGCTGTCCTGAAATCTTACAGTATCAAATCAAGCTTTCCAGGCTTCAAAGGGGCATCATCTCCGTGCCTACCAAAAGTCCAATGGTTCAGGCTGACTTGAATATGAGGACTGCAGCCCTCTCAGCCGAGGTTTGAGCATTCACTGGATGCGTCCCCTTGCCAGTGATGCACAGAAGCAGGCCCTGGAAGGATCATGGAACTTCCTCCACCTCGTTCAGACCTGCGTCCTCGAGAAGGGCTTTTGTACCCGATCGACCAGTCAACTCCGCAGTTCTTAGCTGCCCGGTCAGGGATCACTAGACTAGAGGGGCGTTTCCCCTCCCGTGTCTGTCTTGGTGATCATCGCTGCGCCCGACTGCCTGACATGCATAATAATATCCGGCTGAAACGCATAGGCTTACCGGGAATAGTAAGGCGCCATGACGCCGTTCACCACCCCCCAGACAACTCGGAGAACACATCAGAGACCCATCATCGTGATCTTTCTGTTCTGTCTTGTCTCACCCAGCAGTGCCTTCAAAAAGCAATGCCCTGGTGTCACTCCGCCGAGGGGCGGTATTGTTTGTTATTGTCACACAGGAGAAGGCATCTCAAACCAGGCAGACTTGTCTGTCCTTTTGAGCTGCGCAGGCCGAGGACCAGGCTGATTATGGGGACAGAGATTCTGTTGGAAATCTGGCAGTCAGATCGCATTTCTCTTGCGAATACTGACTAAGGGCCTAGCGAGGAACATGCCGAAAGATGGCGCACCATGCACCATGACGCTTCACCCTCAGTCCACCTTGGTTTCGCACTCTGAGACAGACAGATCAAGGGTTTCTTGCTCCGACACTCCGCATCGGTTCTGTCTGAGGTGCCGGCCACCCTTTTTCAGCTGCCGTGCACGGTGCCTGTCAGCAATCAATTTTCCGATCATACGAGGCTAGCGAGATAGAGAGCCAGGACCAAGTCGCGGCGCAAGCGGCTGCCTGGTGCGCACTATCTTCGAAAGAGCGATTGCTCCGTGCACCCGTTTCCCCTGAACTGGCCTAGTGTCTCACAGCATTGCACTAAAACTGGTTCGGGATCATCCAATTATTGGCCTCCCGGCCTTCCCTCTCTTCCGCTTCCTGTCGGTGCAAGGACAATCGGTTCGGTCCATCTCACCCCAATCCCCATACTTGCTATCTCCGACATTATCAGTTTATCGCAGTCGTGCAATGCACAGACATGGGATATATGGGATATATAAATTCAAGTCCATAGGGTTTCTTGGCAGATCGCCCATATGATGGATCACCTAGACTGACTCGTTATGGTCGTGATTAGTATCATATGTGGAAGGAGCTTGGATCGTGTAAGCCTTGAACCATTCCTTTCTTCTAAGCCAGGCAAACCGATGTGCTCGGATAAGAGTCTCGACCCACGGCATTGAATGCTGCTGAGCCCGGACATCGCTGGAAGACCTCGTTATGGTATATTGCTGTCGTGGCGTAGCTCCAGGCACTTCCAGCCTGGGCTGGATCCGAGGAATTGGTCGTGAATGGGGCGGAAAGTTCTGCTCGGTCACCGATGATAGTGATTGGGATCATGCCAACCAGGTGAAGATGTGTGCATCAACTCAAGCAGTTGACATCATCGTCCATTGCATTGGGTCACTGGAGATCTCTTCAAAACTGTTCGTGACGCTGAAGCCCAAGGACTTTAAACTGTCAAGAGTAAAATCTTCTCGAATCTGTGACAAATTTAGCACCAATACCAATGTGCTCAAGCATTAGGAAACTTACATAATCGAGCAGTACGCTCCGCAGTCCTTGCTTCTTGAATTGACGTATCCCCAACAAGACGAGTCCTTGAAACAGGGACTTCTGGTCGCTAAACTTTGTCGAAATCACTGGAGATGAAATGCATGCCATGCCGGGCTGTTTGTACAATGCTGGTATGTGCTTGGCTATGGTCGATTCTGCTCGGCAAATGAGTATGGATCCGAGTATGCTCTGGTCGCTTGCTCGTTTTGCTCGGATAATTCCGCAACCCTCCTTGTTGCTCATGGCTGTCTGATAGAGGCCTTTGGCCTCGGTCCTGGCACATCGCTTGAGGTGCTCCATCATCACATCGTTGTACTCATCGCCATAGACGAGATCGTATTTCACATCTGGATTCGTCAAAGTTTGGCCCAGACCTTCAGGAGGTGACCATAACGTCAGGTCACGTATGGCAACAGTGGCCACTGAGGTTGATAAGGAGGTGTTCCAACCCAGCTTAGCAAACCATTGGCGGAGTCTCTTGAACTCAAGGGGATCCAGCTTTGGAATGCCCAGATATATACTTGGGAACCTCACCCCAAGCTGGAATTTGATGATGCCCTTTTTCTGGACTAAAGCTCTGACGGCTCGGTCATGCAACGAATGACCTATGGACAGTTTTCGCCGAGCAGGGTCAACGATGATGGCTCCGATATGCCCTATGCCACTGGTCCTGAAATAGTAGGTCGTACAGAACCCGAAGAGTTCCTTCGTCGTGCTGTTCCGAACGACGAAATGAGCTTCTTCCACATTCGAGTCTCGCAGAAGGAAATTACTTGTGCTGGTGTTTTTGAGCGTTGCCGCATGTGTCAGAGATTGGTTTTGACACTGAATGAGTAGAACATCCAATGCCGCCAAATCCCGATCTTCGTTGAAGTTCTCGACCAACCACTGCTGTCTTGACTGAGTAGTTTGAGGCCTTTGGCCCTGTGAGCCAGGCAGGAGCCCTATTGGACTGAGATCGCCGTAGAGAACTTGCACCAGAGCGCGAAGGGCAGATTCCGTAAAGTCATACGTGCATATATAGGTGCCAATCGATGGCTCTGCCACGAAGTCGAATGGTGAGCTGACTGCAACCACCACGCAAGGTTTCTCTTTAGGAGTGCCATCTGGCCCCACTGCCAACTTGCATAGCATGGAAATATGCTTTGCATAGGCAGTTTGGTACATGTTGCGGCCAGCATCTGCGGTGACAACAATGACGCCCTGCGCACGACTCAGGAGATTCTCGTGTAGAGGCCTAACTCCGTTTGCTGTGTAAGAGGTATGAGAGACCTTGCCGTTTCGGTATCTGGTCAATAGTCTCCCAAGCTCTCGGAAGACTTGTTCCCCACTCATGATTGAAGTGTTGGCATCGACGCTGGGACTTCGGCCCGAGTGTGGCATCGTGCCAGCCTCGTTCTGAAGCTGACGAAACAACGCTGAAGCCGGTAACGGTTTGACCAAAGGTGTCAAGAGGAGCAACTCTTCCTCAGGCTTGATTACTCTTGAGAGCGGCACATAGTGCTTTTTGTCTCGAATAACGGTGACGGATTTGTTGTAAGCGGTGGTTGAGAGGTTGGTATGAAGCGGTTGCAGCCGGGTGAGGTTTTCAATCCCGGGCGGTGTAAATGCTTTCTCCCATGAGGTATACTTGGCCTTCATATTGAGAATCCGCTGAACCGACTCCTGCACTCGGAATCGTTCGATCATTCCATTATCCAGACCAGCCCGCAGGCCATTTATTGCGTCTTCCTGGACCAACAGACTTCTGCAGGTCAGTATCAGATCGCAGCCGGCTTTGAAGGCCATGACTGTTCCGCCACTGATACCAATGTTCCGGCTCAAGGCTTCCATTTCTAGGCACTCTGACACGACCACCCCGTCGAATCGCATTTCATGACGCAGTAAATCTCGTACAATTTGCTCCGAGAGACAAGCATGCATCACGTTGACCTGCGAGGAAGCCATAGCAACGCCACCTACCATCATTGAATCAAGACCTTGCGCTATCGCTGTTCGAAATGGAACAAGAGCATTTTGACTGAGATTCTCGAGCGACTCGGTGATTGTGGGCACATCGTCCGGCACGCCAAAGAACTCCAGGTTGCCATAAGACGGAAAATGCTTGCCGCATGTTGCAACTCCGCCTTCTTGGTATCCTTTGATGCTTTCAACCCCAAATGACGACACTTCCTGAGGATCGTCGCCTATTGACCGAACACCAAGAGGTTGGTTTCGAGCATTGGTCAAAACATCAAGGACCGGTCCCAAAATCCAGTTGATGCCACATGAACTCAACTCTTGAGCTGTAGCTTTTGCGATTTCCCTAGCCAGCTTCTTGGAACCGGTAGCTGCGACGCCCATGGCACTGGGAAACTGTCGAATGTACACTTCATCGTACAAGCTGTTGACACCGCCATTTTCTTGATCTAGAGCAATGAGAAGCGGCACGGGATGACCAGCCTGACGGGCTAGGCTCTGAAGATCAAAGATAAGCTGTGTAGCCTGCTCGGCAGCTGTTGATTTACCAGTGTTAGTCAGGGGCTCAAGGAGAAGCGGTAGCAAGCAACGAGCACGAGCAGGGAGGTTCAGCACATTTGAGGTTTTGAGCCTTGAGAAGAATCGAGCCTACGTGATACTTTTCAATCAAGGTCTTGACTTGCTGAGTGACAGAAGTGCCATCAAAGCCCATCATAAACAGTTGGCCGAGCTGTCTGTGATATATAGTCAGTGATGTGGATATTCTGGTAGCGTGGGATGACGGCATTTACCTTGATTCGTCCCACAGTGGTGGTAGATCCCCCGAGAGGGCCATGACCGTATGAAGCAACTAATCGCCCACATATACTCTGATTGGCCAAGGACAGGTTTGATGCAGGCTTGGAGTGTGTGTGAGAAAGGTTGTATCCGGGCAGAAGTCGGTCAGGAGACGAGGACTGATTGACGGAGAAACAGACTACCGGCGCAGTGGTTGGGGCCGCGAATGGCGTAACCCTTGGTGCATGGCCGGTTAGAGAGGCGAATGGCGAGAGAATGGGAAACGTGGGTATCGGGGGACACAGAGGTAATGTCGCATCTGTCGCCAGTTCTGTAGTAACGTTGCCGACGGGTGTGAGAGATATGAAAGAGTTTTGTGACGGATGCCACCCTGCCAGATCCGAACACTTGAGTTCCGGTTGGCGGTAACGTTGCACTGGCACTATGGCGAAGGAAAAAGCCGTCAATGTCACGTGCTTATCTGCCTGCGGTCCTATCTGCCCCGCCATTTGCTCTTCTGCAACCTCGTGTGCTATCTCATCTTCCAATCCAACACCAGGCTTCATCCGCTCACCATCCATCCGATCCATCAACATGACTGGCTATCTTTGCTCGAAGACGGCGGGTACGGCCGACCCTTTCCATGTGATTGATGCAGTGGTTGGATCATACGCAAGAGTATGTACCGTTGCATACCTAATCAAACCCTTTGGTGTCTGGTTAGCCCATCCTCCATGCTACGTATCTCTTCCCATGGCTACACAATCTTTTCACTGGCCGATGAGGCTTTCTCCGCATCCTGCTCTACGATCATCGCATGACTTTCTGCTGAAAAGCCAGCTACGTCAACGGTTTGTCCTTTTCCTTTGATCTGCTTACTCCCTCCTAACAGTTTCTTCCTCGCCTTGGAGTGCTTCTCGCACATTCTCTTGCTATCCTGTGTTCGCTGCCACTGAGTACAGCCGAGTTGAAAACGTAAATCCTCCAAAATGCGCCTCATTGTTCGAGAAGACGGGAACAGTGCGTCCAAATATGCGGCAAGACAGATTATCAACCGCATAAATGCCTTCGCGCCTACGCCAGAGAAGCCTTTCATATTGGGTCTGCCTACGGGCAGTAGTCCAGAGATCATCTACAAATACCTGGTCCAAGCTCACAAAGATGGTGAGATCTCGTTCGCCAACGTTGTGACCTTCAATATGGACGAATACGTGGGAATACCTGAAGACCACCCTGAGTCATATCACAGTTTCATGTATAAACATTTCTTCGCCCATATCGACATCAATCCTTCCAATGTCAACATTCTCAATGGCAACGCTCCCGATCTCGCAGCCGAATGTGCCGCTTACGAGGAAAAGATTGCACAAGCGGGAGGCATTGATCTCTTTCTGGGAGGTATCGGTACTGATGGACATATCGCATTCAATGAGCCAGGGTCATCTCTGCGTTCGCGAACAAGAGTAAAGACGTTGGCGGAAGACACTATTCGGGCTAATTCGCGATTCTTTGGAGGCGACCTGAATCAGGTTCCCAAGCGGGCTTTGACTGTTGGAGTTCAGACAGTGATGGACGCCAGAGAAGTGATGCTCATCATACTGGGAGCGAACAAGGCAGTGGCACTCGCTAAGATTGTTGAGGGGTCGGTAAGTCAGATGTGGACTGCTAGCGCTCTTCAAATGCATGAGCAAGCCGTGATCGTCTGCGACGACGCGGCCACGGATGAGATGCTTGTGAAGACCGTCAAGGTAAGTTTCGCGTTTCTGCAAGATGTTGCCAGCAACGCTAATATATACAGTATTTCAAGAGCATCGAGCACATCGCTGCAGAGGAGGAGGCAAGCGTGCCCACCCCTCAACAGCAGTTGCCGACGAAGGCGGAGAATTGGCGAGGTGCATTGAAGGACCTGAAGATTGACACGGAAAAGAAGGATCAAGCAGAACCAGAAAATGGTGAACTGACACCTGACAGCATGTCCTCAAGACTGGTCGACTCAGCCATTGGCATGAACGATAAAAATATGAGCGATTCCATGTTTGACAGAATGGGATCACGAGTACCGACATTAGCAGCATGAGGTTGAGACATTTCATTGTATGGAGGCATGTTTTAGAATGACATGACTGTAGCATGTATGATTCTGATATTGGGCCGGCATGGCGTCTTGGTTTGCAGGATATACACTTGATCGATCGCTAGCTAAAAGCGGTTGCAACGCCAGCAAAGTCTTGTAGCAATCCAAATTCATTTTTGGTATCATCAAGGTGCTTTCCGAAGGTGCTCAGAGTTTTGCAAAGACGGTTGGTACAGAACCACCCATCTCGACCAGAGTGCTTTTGTTTCGTACCCAGGCTTCAAGTCCTTTTCTTCCATTTTCAACACCGACACCACTCTGCTTCCATCCACCCACAGCCATTTCTGCTGGAGACTCACCCCAGGTATTAACCCAGGTGATTCCCGCTTGTAATTGCTTGATGGCCTGGTGACACTCGTTGATGTCTTTTCCAAACACTCCCGCAGCCAGACCTAACTCGGTGTTGTTCGCTCTCCTGATTGCTTCGTCCAGCGAAGAGTAGCTCAGAATTGTCATGACCGGCCCGAAGATTTCTTCCTTCACGATCTTCATCTCGTCGGTGCAATCACTGAAAACAGTCGGGGTGACCCAGAACCCATTCTTCAGCTGGCCAGGGAGGTTCCCCGGCTTTTCAGGACCTCCACACAGCAATTTTGCCTTGTCCACCTCAATTCCATGTTTGATGTATCCTATAACCTTCTCGTAATGGGTCTCACTTACCAAAGGTCCGAAATTAGTGTTCATGTCCATCAGATCGCCAGCTCGAACATACTCCAACTTCTGGACCAGAACGTTTTCGAACTCTGCCTTCAAATATTCAGGCACGAATACACGAGTGCCGTTCGTGCACACCTGACCAGTACTGAAGAAATTGGCCATCATAGCCCCATCGACGGCTTGTTCAATATCAACGTCCGGTAGAACAATTACTGGGCTTTTACCACCCAGCTCCATCGTCACATACTTCATCTCTCCAGCTGCAGAACCCGCCACCTTTCGTCCAGTTGCCACTTGGCCCGTGAAACTGACCTTGGCAATATCTGGATGTTTAGTCAAGCGAGCACCAACCTCACCAGCACCGTATACAACATTGAAGACTCCATCCGGCAGGCCTGCCTCTTTGTAGACTTCGGCGAGAAATTGGCCATGAAGAGGAGTCACTTCTGAAGGTTTGTACACCATGGTGTTTCCGGCTGCAAGACAAGGAGCAGATTTCCAAAGCGCGATTTGGATTGGATAATTCCATGCTCCAATACCCGCACACACCCCCAGCGGTTCCTTCGTGGTGTACACCATAGCAGAGTCACGGAGTCGGAATGACTCGCCGTTCAGACCGCCTGAGGCAACAAGGCTGGCAAAGTATTCGAGCACATCGGCACCCGTGACTATGTCGACCGTCGAAGTTTCGGAGAATGGCTTACCGGTGTCAAGAGTCTCGATTTTGGCAAGCTCGTCATTCTTCGAGCGAAGGATGGCGACGGCTTTGTGCAGAATCCGCGACCTCTCGACAGGTGGAGTGCTTGACCATGAAGGAAAAGCAGATTTAGCGGCTGATATGGCTGAGTCTATCGCTGATGATGAAGAGGTGTGAATTGTGCAGATGGGCTTTGACGTCGAAGGGTTGACTGATTGAAATGTGCCTGCAGATTCTGAGGACTTCTGCGGCTTACCGTCATAGAATGTATGACGGTCGGGAAGAGACGACTTGAGCACCATCGTGCCTACCGGAGGTAAGACTTTCTGCGACTGTATGGTGTTTTCCTTGATGTTGATTTAGATGCAGTCTCGGCTTGTAGCCTCGTGCGACGTCAATACCGACAATTTGGTTTTGGCTAGAAACAACCCGACTTCGATAGACCTCTGCTTTCACAATGTACGCCCAGGATTGTCAACGTAACGACTCTCAGACACTCAAGTGTTTTCCGGATCCTCCTGTCGACTGTTTGAAATGCAAAAGTATTGCTTACAAGGTTTGTAGCATCATCCAAAACGATCCTGCTTAGACGAGGCGGACGACTACCTAGAGTTTCTAATGACAGATGATAGAAGAGCCTTCCCGGCAGATGATCCTGTCGGCTCACGCTTCCCACCTCCTTATCTCTCCACAGTCAGTCGTGAATATTTTCGCCCCTTGCAGGCATTGCACCAGCGGCAAGCGACAGCCAAGAGGCTCCAATACCGCATATCTACGGAGAACTTAACCGCCACTCGATCGTGTCCCGGGGGCCAGTTCTAAGGGTAAAACAGCTCCTCTTCAGGCAATCTGAACCTGAACATACGCTACTGTTCATCGCTTATGCTTCCATTTCGCCTCCACAATATCCTGGACGGAGCGTCTACCAAATTTTCACTCGATAAGGCCTGAGAGGCACGAGCTTTCCTTTTTTCTCTTCGCCATGATAGGGCAATAGAAGCTCATGTAACCAGGATCTGTGTCCACCCGGGCTGGACTTGTGCTTCTGAGTGGTCAGGCCCTTGGCAGATCTGTGCAATTGCGACTTCAAGGCCCAGTGAAATCAATCACGGTTTTGCCGGGACTGCCTTTAACAGCCTCCTCCGCGCAAAGGACCTCAAGCCAGCCCTAAAATTTTCCGGGCGGTAGTCGTGGACTGATAAAGAATTTTATGTGGGTCGGACTGATACTGATGCTTAGATCTTGTTAACTACGGCTCTATCATTTCATCTAACGGTGGTGTATATTTGGCGATACCTCTTCCTCCAAGGTATTCTGGAGTTGGTCTTGGATTTGCACAATACTGTCTCTCCCTTGCATACTCCAATATTCATCATGACGACCACACAACTAGACCCGTCAGAGGTCAACAGCTATGACTATCTCATCATTGGTGGTGGCACAGCGGTAAGTCTGACCAAAAGCACCATAAGCTACCACAGAGAAAGAATGTTATGCTGCAAAGTCAATTGGTAAATGGATCGCTAATATGCTCGTTTGTCCTTCTAGGGCTGTGTCATTGCTGCGCGGCTGGCCGAGTACCTTCCACACAAGAAGATCCTCCTGATAGAAGCTGGACCCAGCGACTTCATGGATGACCGTGTCCTCGATCTGAAGCAATGGCTCAATCTTCTCGGCGGAGAACTCGACTACGACTACGGAACCACCGAACAGCCCATGGGTAAGTCCTGCTGATGATCTCGAATCAAAGCTCCAGTCCTGACAGTCATCAAGGCAATTCACACATCCGCCATTCTCGTGCCAAAGTCCTAGGCGGCTGCTCAAGCCACAACACATTAATCTCATTCCGACCGTTCGAGTACGACTGCAAAGTATGGGAATCCATGGGTGCCAAAGGCTGGACCTTTCCCATGTTCATGCGCGTGCTCAACAAGCTCCGCAACACAGTGCAGCCCGTTCACTCTCGGCACCGCAACCAACTGTGCAAAGACTGGATCCAATCCTGCAGCACAGCCATGGACATTCCCATCGTGCACGACTTCAACAAGGAAATTGCTACAACCGGCGCCCTCAAACCATCCGTCGGCTTCTTCTCCGTGAGCTACAACCCCGACGACGGCCGCCGCTCGTCCGCAAGCGTAGCATACATCCACCCAATCCTCCGGGGCGACGAGCAGCGCCCGAACCTCAAGATCCTGACCAACGCATGGGTGTCCAAGATCAACGTCACCGACGACAAAGTCACCGGCATCAACATCACCCTCCAATCCGGCACTCCTCTGACCCTAACCGCCCGCACCGAGACCATCCTGTGCGCCGGCGCCGTCGACACACCCCGCCTCATGCTCCTATCCGGCCTGGGCCCAGCCGAAGATCTATCTAGACTCTCCATCCCTGTCGTCAAAAACATCCCAGGCGTAGGCGAGAACCTGCTCGACCACCCCGAAACCATCATAATCTGGGAACTCAACCAGCCCGTCCCTCCCAATCAAACAACAATGGACTCTGACGCCGGCATATTCCTGCGCCGCGAACAGCCCAACGCCGCCGGCGCCAAGTCCACACCGACGAACCCTCACGCCCTGCCTGACTCTGACATCGCGGACGTCATGATGCACTGCTACCAGATCCCCTTCTGTCTCAACACCACGCGTCTAGGCTACGACACGCCCATCGACGCCTTCTGCATGACGCCCAACATTCCGCGGCCACGTTCACGCGGAAAGCTCTATTTGACCTCCTCGGACCCGGAGGTCAAACCAGCGCTGGACTTCAGATACTTTACTGATCCAGAGGGCTACGATGCCGCAACATTTGTTTTCGGTTTGAAGGCGGCACGCAAGATCGCGCAACAGGCCCCGTTCAAGGACTGGATCAAGCGTGAGGTCGCGCCTGGCTTGGATATCCAGAGCGACGAGGCCCTCAGCGAATATGGCAGGCGTGTTGCGCACACGGTGTACCACCCTGCCGGCACAACGAAGATGGGTGACCTGGCAAGTGACGATATGGCTGTTGTCGACGCCAAACTCAATGTACGGGGCCTGAAGGGACTGAGGATTGCGGATGCGGGAATTTTCCCGGTGATGCCGACTATCAATCCTATGTTGACCGTTCTTGCTGTTGGTGAACGGTGTGCCGAGCTTATAGCGAGTGAGGCTGGGTGGAAAGGTGAGGGCGCTGTCAGGGCGATGTTGTAAACGATTTCACGTGAAAGTTATACCGTCTTGGGCAAACTCGATATATATAGGGAAAAAGAGCAAATATACAGCGTTCGTCCAACATTTGAGCCAAAGCTCTCTGTCATTGATCTGAAAAGTAGTCTACTTGCAACGGACAAGAAAGCCGCCGCCGGCTACACGATTCCTACCGTCCTAGCCTTCACTCTTACGGGCATTACGTCTACCTGCCCTCCTTTCGGCTGAAAGAACTCTCAATCACCAAGACTGACACCAGCTTTATCAGCATCCTTGGCACCCTCCTCATGAGGGACAGAGGCCTGGGCCTCCGCCTCATCCGTACTCGTGACACCCTTCTCCTCTGTTGTCGTCGGCACCTCATGTTCTTCGGCACTCTCTGGGATGCGCATCTCCTTCTCAACCGCCTTGATCTCCTCCGCACTCGCGGTCCCAACGTCACTCCCACGATGCTGTTTCGGCATATCCATAGGCGGGTCCGCACTGACTTCTGATGCTGGCACCGCCATTTCTTCCTCTTTCTTGTCTTCCTCCTCCAGTACACTCTCACTGTGCTCAAGGGGCGTTGACTCACTCAGCCGCGACTTCTGCTTGGTAATACTACTTTGTCTCCTCTGCTCCACGAGCTGCGCTTCTGTTGATGGTGATGACGATGACGACTCTGTCTCCGTCGTGGCTGTGCCCTCGACTTCCGCAATCTTATCGACAGACGTCTTCTTTGCACCCTCGGAGGCTAGTTGGGCTGGTGTCTTTGCTGCAGTCACTTCCGTGGCAGTCTCTGGTGACTCGACAGCTACGTCTGGACTTAGTTTGGTCGTCGCGGGTACGGGTGTTGTTTCGGTATTGTCAGGAGGTTTGGTCGGTGCTTTAGCTGCCTGTGCCGTAGCGGCTTTCTTCTGGCCTGCTTTGGCGGCGGCCTCAGCGCCTAGTTGCCGCATCGCGACGTTGAGGGGAGGTTCGCTGGGCTTTTCTGCGCTCTCGCTCTCTTTGTCTTTGGGATCGGAAATCAAGATATGGCGAGTCTCCGATGAGGCTCGTGAGGGAGGTCCTGACGAGGTTGTGCTTGCGGTCGGTCTTACGTGAGGTGGTTCCGCGGTGAGATTCGATGGTGTGCTTGTCATGGAAACGCCGGTATCTGCTGCGGCAATCTGCTCTTTGAGCTCGCCGTACTCATTCCATTCTTCAATCTGTTCTAGGTCCTGGCAAAGTACGTCAGTATTTGCCCGTGTACAGAGATTGAGTAACATACACCGATGATGGTTCCCGCTTTTACGAGGCCCGGAAGCTTTCTGCCCTTGGACCTTCTTCCCCATAGCATACGAGCCTTTTCATCTGTGGCACAATCTAGTGCCCGGAAGGGTATTTTGTTTGCCTTGAGGATTGTTTCTAATCTTGAGGTGGCTGTGATTATATGGGAAGAACCGGCAGTCAGAGAGGTGTAGAGATATAGAGTAGGGTCTGTGGAATAGGATGTCGCCGCCATGGTGGGCGGGTTCTGTGGAGGATGCTTGAAGCAGGCGCTGGGATTGGAAATCCTCGCTCTTAAGGTGAATGAGAGGATGGTGATGAGGAGTGTTGCAACGTGAGGCTTGTGGTAGCAGGTTATAAGAATAGATGGCAGGCGCGTGAGAGCTTGCAGTACTGCAGTCGCGACTAATGATGCGTTAGTTTGGGTAACGTAGGGTTTGATGGTCATTGCGCAGTCGACTCGGTATCTAGTACTAAGCTAATATTGCAATGCATATGGGCGTTGATGTCATCGACGCCAAGCACAATGATATCTATCGATGGCAAACCAGTGAGCAGCGAACGACATGATTGTATGACCCAGTGATGCCAGATCTCGCAAATCGAACCAGCGAGGAAGTCCGCGGATGCAGTCACAGCCAACAGGTGAAATGTACAGTAAGGGAGGCAAATGTTCGTCGTCAACTATCAATAATTCGTTCATTCGATGACGGCTCTCAATTTTTCATAAGGCTGAGTTGTCTCGTTTCGTTCATATATCGTCGTGTTCATGCGAGCAACATCATGCTCAGCCTACGCCTGGTGCCAGCACCAATCCGTGTTAGTCAAACCCTTCTCCGACGGGTATTGTAATCTCTCTCCCTTCTTTCTGTCGATCGATTTTGTGACTCGGCTGCACCTGCGGACCAGCAATCGCTTCCAGCCTCCGAAGTAGACTGCCGTCCGTGAACTCACTCGTGGGTTGCAAATCGATCAGCGGTTTGCCATCAGCAGGTGCTGCTCGTCGACTAGCACTGCGTGCAAGCAATCCGGTCCCTGTAAACCCACGCCCTTCAAAGCTGTCGGAACTACCAGGACGAACAGCTCCCTCCAGAAGGCCACGCGTGAATGCGGAAGGCGGCGCCGAGTTCGTTTTAGAATGTTTCGGACTTGTAGGGGGGTTGCTCCCAGTAATCGATTTCTTGGGTGTGAACTCAATCAGTGGTCTCGAGCCATCGCCTTGAGATGGTCGGCCAACATCCTCCAACAAGGGTCTCACAGAATGAGGTACCGTTGGTATTGATTCCTTCGATCGACTTGTGCTTGGTCGACTTGAGGAGGACCCTGCACTCGGAGGAGTTGGTTCCTTGTACCCAACCAGATTGAACAGATACCAATTGCGCCATGCGTGGACGGCATGATACCACGGAAGAACGATTGCTTGGTCCTTCGAGCTGAAGAAATGAACATAGTTGGCTCCCTCCAGAAATAGGGATGGCTTCTGCTGGCTTTTGAGGGCAAAGCACATCTTTCTCGGGGGTTTGAGGATTTTAATCTGCGCCTCGGTCGGGTCGTAGAGATCAAAGTCCGACAAATGGCAGATATTGGTAGAATCGGTGCCGTTCTTGGATATCATGACTTGTCCATCGTTTCTCACCTGAATCCACCTCTTATCCCATCTGCCCGGCTTCTGCGAATAATACATTTGAACGGTCCCTCCTACGGGTTGTTGACTGGGTGCTCCGCTCTCTCGTAGGTCTAAACTTGTATATGCGCTTTCAGCCTTGATCACCAGGTCGTTGCGCTCATCGGAATCCCACGAGTTTAGTATGTCTCGGATCCTCTCATATCTGCGTATGGGCCTCTCTAAGCCTAACTGAGAGAAAGACTCCACCAGGACTGCAGTCTGGACGTTGATGGGTTCGTGCACATGTCTGGCCACGCAGTTCAAGACGTCCCGGCATGTGCTGGAGGGTGTGATGGGAATGGTGAGAGATGAGTCCTTGTATCGAATTCTTATTCTTCTTGAGCCGGCATTAACTGCTGACATTGGAACATCATATGGGGCCACATCACTTGTGGCCGTCACTGGCAGTGATTTCGCTGCCTTTCCGACACTAATTGATCTGCTGTGGCTTACGGCTGGCTTATGAGGAGGCTCGACATTTGATGAGGCATGGATGTGTCCTCTCTCCTGATCCGAGGGAGTGTATCGCCCAATGACCAAAGTACGGGACTTGGGCTGGTCACTCTCCTGCCGGACCTCTCGCTGAGTGCGCCGCCGTTCTGTCTCGGCTCGTCGCAAAGCCCGCACACGGTCGTCTTCGCCCTCAAGAATGAGCCTAGCCTCTTCCCTAGCGATCTCCAGCGATCGTCGGATCTGCTCATCTTCTGTTCTTGGACGTTGCTCGCTCCGCTCGAGCGGGTTTCGAGATTGGCTATAACTAACTTGCGCATTGTTTCCTATGACCATTCTGCGGCCTCTCGTAGATCCAACTTTGACGTACTCATCGTCCGTAGAGTTATCGGTCGTGGAATGCGGTTGCGCGTCGACCACAGGAGCTGACGCATGATGCGTTGCACCGGTGGTTTGGGGTGCGTTGGGCAGTGGAGTGCCTTCGGCTGCCGACTTACTTGAGCGGCGATATCGCGATGGTAGTCGTGTCAAGGTAGTCTGCGAAGCTTGTGGCATTGGGGGAGGATTGCTGGGTTCGTGCTCTTTGGCGGCACTTCTGCGCACTGAGCGGTAGCGCATGAATTTCTGAACTTGCGATGGCGGTACAGGCGCGACGGGGCCATCACCTTCCATCGTGATGGAAGGCCAGGGGCCAGCGACAACGAGATACCGCAGTGACCGGAAGTATGGGCCAGCTGCTGACCTCTTTATGTCTTGAACAAGTTGTCGCGTGTGTTGTTTTTGCTGGTATGCAGCCTGTCAGTTTTAATTAATGTTTAAGGAGGGGCTGGCTTGTTAGGGACATTGGGAACACACAAAACTCCCCACAAGGTCCATATAATCTGCAGGTACCCGATACTGTGGTACTCTTTAACTAAAAGCCCCCGAGCCCTTCTGTCATCAGCGGCGTCAAAACTTTCTCTCTAAATCTCTTGCTGCAGCGTGGGATTTTCCGGCTTAGAAACCATGGACTCATCGATATAGCACCGCAAACCCCCCAATACCTTCAACTCCTGTAGAAGACACTCTTGCGGACTCACCGGCCACTATACACCACCTGCCACAAGGGCTCCAGTCAGCAGCTCTGGCATTGAAGTATGCAACGTTCTTAAATTGCAACTCGACCAGTGAGACTTTGGCGTGAGGCTTGAGGGGCTCATGCGCGTTGTGGATGGGGTATCGATCGCGGTCTCGAAGAAATTGAGGAGTGACTACCGCATATGATGTTTCGCTAGTTGCTTCAGTCGAGCTCTGCCTGGGCCACAACCCAGAACTTGGGGTTGAGTCCAATGAGACTGGCGACTCTTCTTTGTACAGGTTCGGAGTGCTGCTGGTACGTTTTAGCCGGTCCTGCGGCTTGATAGTGCGTGCAATCCCTTTCTGTTTCCTTTTCGTTGGTTGTACATTTTTACCATCCTCGAGGCTTCCAGCATGTCCGAGGGCCAGTCGCTCCAGGTCCCAGAAGCGCAATTCGGAGTGCGCATTAGCAAACGCTAGGACTGGGTGGAGATCTGGATAGGCTGCCGACGGCATTGAGAGGCCAAACCGAAGATAGAACTGTTCGATTCGTGGGGTCTCGAATTCCAACAGCCTCTCGTATAGAGGCTGGTCCTCAAGCTCTTTCGCCACATCCACATTGGCCACTCCATCAGCTCTGGTGATGATGGATCGCATGAAACCATTTCGTGTGTCGAGGTATTCTTCGACCTTGGGTGCGGTTGTAGAGTCGGGAGGAGGAAGTCGAGAATCAAACCCGGTCACTTTCCAAAGCACAAGCTTGTTCTCGTTTGCGGCTTTTGATATGATCAAATCACCAAAGAATTTTGCACAATCCACAAAGTTGGAATGCACTGCTGAGCTGACAAAGTGAGGATAATATATCGTGAAAACATCATCGGAGCTTCGCTTTCTGTGCTCTGGAGAAATATGTTGCCAAAAGCTTGATTTATCATCTAGGTCAGGTATCGTCCAGACACATATTCTCTGATCGTGACCGCCTGTGACCAGATAGCGGCCACTGGCATGCCAGGATACACACAATACACCTTCACAGTGTCCTGTTGCTTGACCACATATGATGATGGTCGATGATTCGTAGCGGTTTGCATGCCGTCGTAGATCCCATATTCGAAGGCTCTTATCCATCGAAGCGGTCGCGACAATCCATGGGTAACGCGGATGAGTGGCAATGTCATTGATGGTTCCATGACCGTGGCCGACCAATGTCGTGAACAGGTCTCCCTCGACCGCATCGATGACTTTCAATTGACCGGATCCTCCTGCCACCGCCAGAAGAGGTCTCTGTTGGTCAATGTAGCACCATGAACATGAGTTCAGACCAGGGGAGTTGGGATCATCTGTTTCCTGTTGATCCACCAACTCGTGCAACATGGTCATGCTGGCATTGCTCTGAGCGGACAGACGACCAATGTATACCTTTCTTTGGCTGACGACCGCGAACACAGGCTCCTCAATTGGAGGTCGCGAATACGGATAGAACTTGACATCATAAAATGCGAAGCGATCCGTCTCTGGTTCAGATTTGAATTTGTGTTTGAGCTTTGGTAGAATGAAGGACTGTCTTGAAACTGCCTGAGAGGCCATAGTATCGCAACACAGCACCAAGCGGAGGCAAATGTCGGGCGATTTGCATCTCTATTCAATATGATTGAGGATTCAGATGTTCTTCGTGGGAGCCCATACAGAAGAAGTTGAAGGTGGTGGCAGCGCGTGGTTGGTCGTGTTGTTGTGCTTGAAGTTTGCTGGTGGAGGAG
This sequence comes from Exophiala viscosa, assembly GCF_022695815.1. Lineage (NCBI taxonomy): Eukaryota > Fungi > Ascomycota > Eurotiomycetes > Chaetothyriales > Herpotrichiellaceae > Exophiala > Exophiala viscosa. The sequence continues at coordinate 329,054 of NW_026944355.1, read as the reverse complement.
AATGCGTCCTGGCTGCCGACCTGTAAAAAAGATTTCTTAAAGTATGCACTCAACTACGAGGCTTAACTCCTGTTCTTGACGAACCTCCTCGCTCTACAGCTGGTCTGCTATAGCACAATAGAAAGGAGGAACATGGACGTCTTATGTTCTTGGCGGCGCAGCCGGCATCAATTCTTTCGACGCGTTACTATAACCCAATCAAGCACGCTTCATCCCATCTTTACGCCCACTGGTCTCTCTAGTCTTCTTCACATCATACAACCAAGAATCGCATAGTTCCTATAGTACAAAAGGGACGTTCCGTATCGCTCAATCCTCCAATTGATCATAAATCATTCATCATCCGCCGCTTGACGCGCTGCCTCTGCTACAATAGCATCCAACACCTCCTGATTTGCCTTTCGGACGCAGTTCTCCCCTGGTGTGTCGGACCCTTCCACAACATCCACGGCTCTGAGCACAAATTTGAGTCTGTGGTCGCACGAGATCGCGTAGGCAGCGTTTGAGATTCTCGATATCTTCATGGGTGCCTCAGGCTTCGAGCTGTCGACCTCCATGGCGTGCCTGCCGTCATCAGATCCCTCCTCGTCATCAAAAACAGGCAGTATGAGCCCTGTAGTTGCGTGAATGTAGCTTGAAATTGCTCCCATGAAGTACTCTTTGTCAGACTTCCCATTCTCTGGCATGGCCTTGAGGACTGCGAAGGGTGCGATGGCCAGCTCCAGAGATTTCAGATGTGGTGCCACTGGCGCCGAGAAGGCTATGTGAACCTTTACGGTGCTGATGACATTGATGAAGATGTCCTGTACCCGGGCTTGCTGCGAGGTTGAAGCCGTTTCCAACGATGAGTAGATGCTGGAAAGGTAGCGCTGAAGCGTGCCTTGGATGAATGCCGAGGGCAATTGGAGAGGGTGGATGTTGTCGAGGGCAAATGTGTCGTACAAGTAGTTCGTCAGAGATCGTACTGCGGAGGGAGAGGATTTCGAGAGGAGGATGGCTGTTGGGTTTCGCGATCTCGAGCAAGACTGTGTCCATGGCAATGACCGGCTGCGCTTAGCAGCGTTGTTGTTTGTTGTGTACAATATGAACTTGTGTGTCGTCTTCTCGTAGACAAGTGAGATGAGGACTCCCTGGTCCACGGATCCATTGATCACTGAGTCTGCTCGCTTTCGTTTTCTTCCAGCATGATCGGACTGAGCCGCTTCGTTGACGTCGCCATCAAGTCTGGTCCATTTGCATTGTCTCAACACGCCTAGCTTCTCCTTCTCTTCCTCAAACTCGTAGTGAGGGCGAGCCTGACTCAGCGCATCTCGAAAGGTATCGGCATGTGTCGAAAGCTGGTATCTGTGCCTCGCTTGTTCGTGTGTTGATGGTGGAGTCAACAAGGCTGTGAATGGCGCCGTCAACTTCGGGATGCTGTGGACAAGCCAGGACGTCTCATAGAAGCAGTTCTCCATTTTGTTCTGCAATCACATAGTGAGGGAACGACCACTCTCTTGCGCAGACTCGACTTATATGCATCAATGCCGGCATAAAAAGGATTCGAGGGGGAAATTGTCCATGTCTTGATTCTCGTATTGCTGACCTTTGACTTTGGGCGCACACCCTGTCGACGCGTAAACACGTGATGATAAGGCGACCGCCATCAAACTCATTTCATCCTTTTCCCGTCCTTCTCTTCTTTCTTCACTCTTTACAACGGCTCGGAACTTCTGCAACCACTTTCCGACACGGCATAGTCAGCAAACACCATGTTTGCCAAAATGTATAAGCAGATGAAGCTGTATGGTAAAGGGGCCATCTGCTTCGATATTTGGCCCATTTTCTTACCTTTACAAGCCGGGAACATTTTACTGACTATCGGCGTTCGTCCGAACGAATTATGGAAGCACTTACGGGCACGGCACGGAGATAGACAAGTCGTCCCTCGTTTGCCGGTCCCTTTCCTGAATTGAATAACAGTTGAAGGCTTGGCTTACACCCCTCAGCGACACGGAAGAACATCACTCCATCGATCATCGTTCGGATACTTTCTTCAAGAAAGCTGACGCTCACCTCCAGTCGTATCGACCGAGGAATTTGAGGTGGTGATTGGATGTCATGTGTAGTGTCGATGCCGTCTGCCTGGAGGACCGTCCAAATCCATGACAACGCTGTGGTTTAGCACACCTTTTCAGCCTCCTGGGTGCATTACAAGAGTCAATGACGAGCTCTTGCCTCTCTTTGCTTGCTAATTGACGCGGGTTTACGAACACCGAGACAGGTAGGTCCATTGATCTGAACACTGCGTCAACTGGATACACCGCCAGCATGTCGGACCGGCATCGTTATGCTGAACATTATATAAAACCGTGCCTTACACCTGTCTTCTGAACATATGTTCTCATCGAACCACTCAAAGCAAAAGCACGAAGTAGCTCTCAATTACCTCAACCAGTTCGTCTTCCCATAAACAGCCTCAACGACCACAATACCACATCACTACTCAGCTATGTCTCACCAAGCTGCCCTCATCCCGTCCAAGGGACAGCCCCTTGTGGTTGAGACCGTCAAAACAGTGCCACCGGGTCCAGGAGAAGTCCTCATCTCTGTCTCGGCCATCGCCTTGAACCCCATCGACTACTACATGCGGGATGCAGGTTTCTTTGTCGCCAGCTACCCAGCCATCGTTGGCTCCGATATCGCGGGCACCGTCGAGGCCGTGGGCTCTGACATTCCATCCTCATCTCCTTTCAAGAAAGGCGCTCGCGTCCTCGCCTTTGGCAATACCTTTTACAAGCAAGGCCAGCCAGACGCCAACAACTACGGCGCCTTCCAGCAGAAAGTCGTGGTTCCTATCGAATCCGTCGCGGTCATTCCTGACAGTCTCGGCTTCGTCGACGCCGCAACGCTGCCCATGAGCGTTGGAGTAAGTCTCCTCATTGTGGACAGTTGCAAAACTGACATTTGCCCTCCAGACCGCTTTGACCGGCTGGATGAACATTGGCCTTCCAGTATCCACGCGTGTTGACAGCAAGCAAGCCGTCCTCGTCTGGGGAGCAGGAAGCAGCATCGGTGCCGGCGCTATTCAGACCGCCAAGGCAATGGGTTTCACCGTCTATGGCACCGCAAGCCCCAAGAACTTTGAAAACCTGAAAGCCCTTGGCGCCAATAAACTCTTCGATTACAAAGACCCAGAGGTCGTCTCGAATGTCATTGAAGCTGCCAAAGCCGACGCTGTGTCCTTGAAGCACGTATACCGAGCGGCCGGCGACATAGGCGGCTCTGACCTCCCGCCTGTTCAGGAAATTCTTAAGGCCTCTGGCGGTGGCGCCATCGCGTCTGCTGTGATCTTGCCGGAATACACACCACAGGTCGAAGGCGTGGAAACGAAGTTCGTCCAGGGATCGGCTGATCCTGAGGAGCGAAAGAAGTTTTTGGCTCGGGCATTCCACGATTTCCTGGCTCCTAGGCTGGCGAAGGGCGAGTACATTCCCGCTCCGAAGGCGAAGGTTGTAGGATCTGGCTTGGAGAGTTTGAACAAGGGTCTTGATGAGCTCAGGGGTGGTGTTAGCAATGTCAAGATCGTTATTGAGCTCTGATCGCGAGGTCGAGTTGGGGTCCAACGGAAAAGAGTCGCTCGTTACAGTGATTAGTTAGTGTATTGATTGCGGACGACGCAATGGTAACAAGGGAAATGGACTTGAAACTAGGTCTGAGATGCCAGCACTGTTCTACACACCCTCGACTGCCGTGTCGGTTTGGTTGCCCATACACTCTATGCTTTGTACTCCTCTTGCTAGTTCACCACCCCAAGTCTACTATGAGTTCGTGACCGAAACAAACACAAATCCTGTGTAACACTCGCTCACGAACAAAGGGCTACCGTGTATCCGGCTCAATAATCCCCATACACCCATTCTTAGCATCATACTCCCTTAATGACCGTACCGCCACACTACGAAAATATGACGGCACAGAAGGATCGTCTCCATCGTTCCCAGCGTCAACGTCGCTTAAGCTGTGTGTCGACCCGGTGCGCACTGCGCCGATACGACGTTCCAATGCAGGAAACGGTGCCACATTGTGCTCGTCGTGCCCTGTTACTGTCGCCGATATCGCTGGTTCCGGCGTCCGCGCAACGAGAAGACGTCCTGAAGGTAACGTGATCTGTCGGAGTGGGGCCCGCGTCTTCTCGAGGTATGCGAGCAGCGCAGACGTAGAGAGTGGGGAGCCGTGGAATGAGAGCGCTTGTAACGATGTGCCCGAGCTTCCCTCTAGATCTGGCAGACCTTCGTCATGATACGGAGTGCTCTCGGTAAGAGTGAGTGCATCAAGCCATCTGAAGTCTTCGACGGACTTCAGTGATAGATTCGCACAGGACTCGAGCGCAAGGTGCCTCAATTTCGCGGGAGTACTACCGCTGCTGTTTGCATCGTGCGATCTACGCGCCCAATGGTACTGCCCTAACCATTGCACAAACTCGTCGTCAACGCCCATGACATTCCGCAGCGTCAGGTCCTTCAGCGCCGGGTTCCTTGCAATCCATCTCTGGAGTTGGACACTGGTGATTCCGGCGCGTTCGACGGTCAGACTTTCGAGACTGGTCAATCGCAAGTTCGATTCGTTCTCGCGGCCGAGACCTGCCAGGCTGTTCCACAGGGGACTGCCTTTCAGGAAGAGAGGTGACGACCAGTACTGCGCTGGCAAGCATGAGTCGTGCAAATAAGGGTGGTTGAAGTTCAAATGGAGATGGCGGAGTTTGGGAAAGCGCGTTGCAATTATGTCGCTCAGAGAAGGGGAGACGATGTTGTAGATGTGCAGGGTTAGCGATTGCAGATTGACGAGGCTGGGTGTTGAGAGGATGGAACAAGATAGCGCGTTTTGGAGTTGGAAGAGTTCCTCGCGGTACTGGACAGGCGTCAAAGGTGGTGCATCAGGCGGCTTCTTGCTCCTCGAGCGCCGTGGCCTGTTGAGGTGCGCGGGCAGAGTTGATGGTATTATGATTTGATTGCGGGAGAGGGAGTCATGGCCCCAGAAGGCGTAGTTGTGGTCTAGGTCGTCGAAGTTCGAGGCGTTGAGGAATGCTAGGATGCCGTGAACTCGTTTGGGGAGAACGGCGAGTTGAAGATCTTGTAAAGCTGAGATCGAGCCGGAGTAGTGTTGTTTTGATGTCCGGGCGAAGGTGAGAAGGCTACTGATGGGGAGGTATGTGAGGATTTGGTGAAGAAGCTCGGGCGGGAGGTCAGAGATGCGCGCTGACGTTGATGCGGGTTGCATGACGGCGCTGGAGCGTATAGGCTACCTAGCCTTTGTGTTGATAGAGAGTGAATGTCGATGAGACATGAGGTGATGTAGATATCGAGGTTGGGATCATGACGGGAAGGGAAACGTGGGGGGTTATAGGCTTATAGCTGTGGATGGCGAGAAGTCCCGATGTTATGTTTTGAGCGGAATCTGGGAAATCAGTCAGTCTTCCCAGCTAGAAAACAAAAGTACAATTTTTCTAGACTGTGAGGACATGGCCGACATGCGGAACCGCAACAAGTCCTCCTGGTGGTCAGAAAGCTCTGAAGAGATGGAAAGTCAAAGGATAAAAACTAATGCCGCCCACAGTGCCGACTTGTGTTGGCCGGACAGTGATAGGTGATGCAGTACCTTAGTTACCCACGAACGGGAGGTCAGTGCCCATCATTTCAAACCCAAAGTGCCGGGACGAATCGCACTTCGGCATCGGGAACTGAGCGGAATGGCCTGGATAATCAATAAATGGGCCTTGATGAAGAAGCTAGGGAGGCTTCCAAGGGGTCTGGACCAGGCCAAGTCCCCATCACGAATTGCCGAAGATCGCGACATGCCGCTGCCATGGGTAGATCAGAAGAGACACGATTAGCACCCGAAAGAGAGATTAATCGGAGAAAGGTACATCAGGCGAGTAGCAGGCGTTCACGCTTCATGATTTCGTACATTCGTGAGGCCGTAAATCGACAACTCCATAGGCCATGAGAGCCTATCCTGGACAATTGCATCGCTAATCCGTCTCTCCGCTACTGTGTAACCATGCCTTCCGGATCCTGAAAACGTCGCAGCATCCACTCACAGATTCAACCAGAGATCTTCCTCCTGTGACACTGCTGCAACCATCCTAGAGAACTTTTGTGCACCATCAGCATTCCCATCATCTTGGTTCTTCTCCCGTCCAGTTACAGCCTCGGCACAACCTTGAGCGACAGTCTTAAGACATCTCCTCCTCGCCGCCACAATCCTATCCCAGTGCGAACGCCATGCTCTCTGTATCGTCACCGCTGCCCTCGCACCTCGAGTCGGCCCTAGCAATCGCGAACACAAAAATGCCAGAGCAGCCAGCACAAAGTCGCGATCGAATACATGCGTGCACCGCTGTGACTCTTGGCCTGTCGCAAAAAGTCCAGAGAATTGCTCGCTGCACCCCAGTCTTCGGAGTCGTCCAGACAGCTGCTGTTGCCCTTTAGCCAACGGATTCTGGTGATTGTTGTACCCTTCATATTCGTCCACAATCGCCTCAAATACTCGGCCATCCGCGAAACTGGTCGTCAAGTTCTTCACCACAAGTCCTTTCGTGCTCGCAACGGCCTGGGCCCACGCCTTGAGCAGTGACTTGTATCTCATATGATCATGTTCGTCGTCATCTCCGATCGCGTGGAAGAAGTCGTTGTCATACTTTCCAGAGACCCGACATAGTCTTTTGATCTCACGCTCGACATCACGACAATCGATCAGCGCTCCCAGTCCCCATTTACTCGTCAACCCCCAGAGTAGCTTGACAGTCTTTTCGCGGAAGCCGTCCACAATATCCTCAGCTTGCACGTTCTGCACCAAGCCACCCATTCCCTTAACGCCTTGCAATGCGCTGAGCGTGATCTGTACATTGTACAGCTTAGCTGCTCGACTGATGCATGGAAACTTCAAGTGCTGAGATAATGGCCACTGAGTCTGTCCTTCGACCAACGACAGCTCTTCCCCTGTCGGCAAGACCACCGTGGTTGTCGAGTCTGCATGATCGAGCATCCCAGACGCGAAGGGGTACAAGAGCAATTCGACCAATCGAGTCAGTCGTACACCATCACGCAAGTCCACCGCCAGATTGTCAACCTGGTAAGTATACTCTTCCAGAGGATACTGCTCGTGGGTGACATTGTACCCGATATGGCTCAGCGCTCGGATTGGATCTCCAGCACTGGGGTTGAGAAGTTGGAAAAGAGCTCTGACCACACCAGCAGAAGTCTTGTAGTTCGAAGAGGGTCGAAACAAGCTTCCACTCACGACTTGCAATGCCGTTGTCTTGGTCATGTCGAGTATCTTGATGACCATCATACTGCGCAGAAGAGTTCGGTGATACGACCATGCCTCCCGGCCCTCTGTGTAGAATTCAGACTTCCCATCCTCGTTGTGAATCAGAAACGCCTCCATAAACTGTCGCATAGAACGCCGGCTTGCATTTTCTCTCGCGCCGGTACTGCACTGTCTCCCAACCACAACTTCCATCGCAGCTCGCAGATGCGTCAAGTCGTACGTGTCAAGCCATAAGTCGATGAACGCATTTCTCTTTCCCAGATCGGTGCTCAAGCGGCTGACGCCTTTCAGCACTTCGCTAGGCACACTAAGAGCGCCATATAGCAGACCCGCCTGGAGTCGTTTGTACAGCACCTCGTTCTCAGCACTGCCATACATCTCCAGCAGACGAATTCTAAACATGCTGCCATCTTCGCCAGACTCCGATGTCTGAGACGTCGCCGCAAAAAGATTGTTGACAAGTTGCGTGATGGCAACCTCCTGGTGACTTAACCAGTTGTCCTCGTACATTGCTGGACAGGCCAGGTCATCCGTGAGAAGAGGATATGCCACGTCGATCATCATCTCTGATTTGAGTGATGGGATGACGAACCGGCTTGGTACTGAGGGCTTTTTGGCGACAATTTGTGGCTCTCGAGCAGCATGGCTTTCGGTAGAAGCTGTTGCCCATGCTTGCTCATGTATAGCCTGGGCATTCTTGATATGCGCACCGATGTTCGTAGGGGCTTTCCATGCAGGTCTTGCATTTCGCGTTAAAGTCTTCTTTTCAGCTTGTCGTCCTGACGAACTTGCTGTCTGCTGGAATAATGTTGAAGCTCGTACTTCATGAGCGGGAGCACCCATGTTATTTCTCGTCGAAGCTACACTCTTGTCGATGTTCTTGCCATTTGTGATGAGCCGATCCTGCCCGGGCGGAACGTTCTCCTTCCCTGGACCTGATCCAACTCGATCCTCCTGAATAACGGCCTCTTGCACATTCCTCTGGGACATCTGCAGCGGGCCTCTTCCTCGCTTTGGTGACAGTGTAATCATCGAGTCGCGTGGCAATCTTGCCCTCGCCTTCTTCTTTGCTGCCATCTGCGCTGCAATGCCTGTGATTTCGATGTCCATTTCTGCTTCTACTCCTGATTGCTGTGGTTGCACTTCCGCGACAGGATTGAGGCTGGCGTGTTTGATAGGCGAGAATATTCCCATGTACATGCTCGGCATTGTCGTGTCTTCGTTGGGTATGTAGATTGTCCCTCTGCGTGGAGGTTTCAGGACGGTCGTTGGCTCATTGTGATCGGGCAGTGCTATCGTAAGGTCTTCTTGCAGCTTGGAAGATGTTGGCGGCCTTCGAGGCATCATGTTCAATTTGCTGCCGGCAGCAGCCATGGTGTGACTCTGACTCTGACTTTGGCCTCTTTTTGTCGTGGAAGAAGGGATCGGTAGCTTTTGCTCATTGAAGTCACCTGGTCGTGGCAATGATACTGAGACACGTTTTGGGACATCTTCTGTTGCCTCATAGATTACCGTACCTCTCTTCTTCGTTCTCGGACGTTGAGGAGGCTGTGAAATCATCGTGCACCGTCTAGATGGCTGGCAGTTGTCGTTCTTTCGGGACTCGGCTGCCGCAGAAACATCCTCATGGATCGCAAATTTGGCACCAATGTTATCGCCTTTCCTAGGTTTGACCACAGACCCTGCTGCATTCCGGAGTCGACGTGGTTTAGTATCTCTAATAAGCGACCCTGATGCATTGAAAACAGAAGTGAACTCGATAGTCGTCGTTGCCGTGATGTCGTCGTCGAAGCTTGGCAATGGTGATGCAGATGTCGGCACTGGACACGGTGTGCCCGAAAGACCGCGAAACATGTTTGCTTCTTTCTCTCCCAATCCAGATACCAGCGCGTCGTGCAGCGTGGGGTTGAAACTAGGACATTGGTATAATTTTCTCAGTAATTGATATAATTGACTTCACCGGAAACACGTTCAGAGTCCGACGCGTCGTAGTCGTAAAAATGAACGTCTGTTTAACTCGGCTGTTGCCGAGCAACCACAAAATTACCCTCCAAAGAAAAATGATCATTTCGCTCAAGATACTACCATAGAATATCTCTCACTGGGGATCAAGCATACTATGGCACCTCCACCGAGCTTGCTTCTTTGTTACGTTTGTGAGACATTGCGTTGCAAGAACATGTCTACTGTTGGCCCCCAAATGCCCAGCTGCAGGACATGGTAACTCAGAGGCAAGGTATGAATTTATCAACCCCTCTCTCTCTAAGAACCCCTCGGGGTTAACGTCATCGATACCTTGCGGCGTCCTGCAGCCTAATTTTGACCAGCGAATGACACCTTCCTGGACGATTCGCATCACCAGCAGCTCCATGGTTAGGCAGCAGGTATTACTGACTATGAAACATATCGAGAGGTAGCCAGCAGACGCTGTGAAGGGTGTCTGGCATCGCAAGTCTGGGCCATGAAAGCTTCGCCTGAACGGCCATCTCAGCAGGATATGTCGGATGACTTGACATTTTGTGGAAAAGGCTATCACAGCACCGTATATCGCCTCCATGGCACAGACACAGTTGTCAAGTGCTTCGAAGGAGCGTCGGCAGAAGCGCAATGCAACATCGAAACAAAGGTCTATGAACGCTTCACGTCAGTGTCCGAGGCGCCGCCGTCAAGTATACTCAAACATTATGGACAACACCCAAACATCCCGAACAGTATAATTCTTGAGCACGCTGGACAAGGAAGTCTTTGGGAATGGTTGTGGCGTGCTCGTGAGTTTGGACAGCTTCCCACCCCTCCAATTTTGTACAGATGGGCACGTCAAGCGGCAGAGGCACTCGCCTTCGCTCATCGTTGCGGGATCTTCCACTCCGATATACATGTCATCAACTTCCTGTTGGATGGAGACTCGAACCTGAAGGTTGCAGACTGGGCTGGGGCGTCGATTAACGGAGGGCACTCTCTCTCAAGGTACCGAAGAGACCATACTCTGCCCGGCACGACCGGTGACAACATTTCGGTGGCATCCGAGATATTCGCCTTCGGAATGGCGCTGTACAACATGATCACTATCGAAGAGCCATACCCAGGTCTTCACCACGAGCACGACAAAGATGAGCTCAAAAGGCGACTGGCTAAGAAGGAATTTCCAGATGCCACCAAGCTTGTCGTGCTTGGTCAGGTCATCCGTGGATGCTGGAATCTGCAGTACAGCTCCATGGAAGAAGTCTTGGAAAGCATTGTCGGTGATTCCAACGCTTTTAGCAGAACCATTTTGTGAAAGACTGACCTCCATTGTTGTGGTACTGTTCGCTGTTCATCTTCGATTCACCAACGTCCTCGGCAACAGATGTCTTCCCCGCATCCCTCAACGTGCCTAATTCCCCTTCGTCCAATCGTTTCCGAGTCTGACCTGATGATTGGCAAAATGTAACAGGCTTTCATCACAAAGAGTTTCCCATATGTAACGACGGTCAACTTCCATTCGAAGCCAGACTTGCATTGACTTACCGACGTGCTTGACGTTGACAATGGGTACAATGCAAACGTTTGATCTATATATCAATGGCACCGAGTGCAAAGGCGGCTCTGGGTACGAGGACGCTCTGAACCCATACACCGAGCAGCCATGGGCTAAAATAGCTCAGGCTTCAACGGAAGATGTCCAGAAGGCTGTTGAAGCAGCTGAAACAGCCTTGGAAGCCTGGAGCAAGGTATCAGGACTTCAACGAGCCAAGTTGATGCACAAACTTGCCGACCTCATCGAAGAAGAAGCCGATACTTTGTCCAAGATTGAGACTTCGGACAATGGCAAGATCCGTCGGGAAACCAAAAGCCAGATGTTCTTCTCGGCACGTAACTATAGGTTCTTCGCCGGCATGGCGGACAAGTTGGTCGGCGAAACGAAACCACTCGACAGTCCAGCAGCATTCGACTTTACCAAACGCGAGCCTATCGGCGTTTGCGCGCTCGTAACCCCGTGGAACAGTCCTATTGCAATCCTCACCAACAAACTCGCTCCATGTCTTGCTGCAGGTAACACTTGCGTCATTAAGCCGAGCGAGTTCACCACGGCGAGCACCTTGTACTTTGTCAAGATCGTCGAACGAGCAGGCTTTCCACCTGGCGTCGTGAACGTGGTCGCTGGTAAGGCTGAGTTGGGTCAAGCGTTGGTGACACATCCTTCCCTTGGACGTGTCAGCTTCACAGGCAGCGTAGGTATTGGTAGAATTATCGCCAAACAGGCCGCCGAGAACATCGTGCCTGTCACACTTGAGCTGGGAGGCAAGTCCGCCAACATCCTCCTGGACGATGCCGAATTGGACCGGGCAATTCCAGGGAGCGTCGCGGGTATCTTTGCCGCCTCAGGGCAGACATGTATCGCTGGCTCGCGACTTCTGGTCCATCGTTCCATCTACGACAAAGTGCTCCAAGGAATACTGGAGCGCATAAAAACGATACGCTTCGGCGATCCACAGGATATGACGACGGACATTGGACCCTGTGCTCACCGGGGTCAGTGGGAAGCTATCCATCGCCATATCGAGAAGGCCGAGAAGGATGGAGCAAAGCTGCTTGTTGGAGGTCGGGCAGCCAGTGAAAAAATGGGTGGTCTCTTTGTCGCCCCTACGGTATTTGGTGACGTTGACCCAGCAAGCGACTTGGCCCAGAATGAAGTCTTTGGTCCGGTGTTGGCGCTGATACCATTTGATACGGATGACGAGGCCGTCAAAATTGCCAACGGCACCAAGTTTGGTCTGGCAGCAGGTGTCTGGACATCCAACATTCGTCGTGCTCACATAATGGCGAATCGGCTTAATGCTGGGCAGGTCTGGGTCAACACTTACAGATCCAGCGCGGCCATGGCACCGTTTGGCGGCTTTGGACAGAGTGGTTACGGCAAGGAACGAGGTACGGAGGCTTTATTGGAGTACACGCGCCTCAAGAACGTCATGATAGACCTGAGTGAAGAGGTGCGGGATCCGTTCACGATCAAACTATAGCGATGGAAACAACTTCGATTTCGTACAAACTATCGCCGTGGTTTCCTTAACCTTCTATACTTCCAAACTCTATAACCACTCGTTCCATGTCCTAGGAGACAAATTTAAGCATTGACTTCCTTGCGCCCTTGTAAGTAATCTTCCCAGACTTGCCCAATATTGTGCTTGTAAATCCAGTCCAGATTTCCTTTCTGTCCTATTCCAAACATCTGAAATCTAGCCTTGAGAATGTCATCAAAGCTTCGGTTGTCGGCCTCCAGTGTTTGCAACTTCTCTCGTTGCTCGGCAAGATATCTGTACCTATACATTTCACCCAGAAAATTAGCCAATCTTGCCTACATCCACGAGGTTGACATATGGCAGACATACATTCCTTGATAGTACGGCAACCGGATCTCTTCGAAGATCTGCAGTGCACTCCTGAGGAAGTTCGAAGGATCACGATTGTAGGTGAGCTCAATGGCACGGGCTAGCGTCCATCCGTCTTCCATACCAAACGCTGCCCCTGAACCGAAGGCACCTTGATTGCTCATGTCAATGGACAACTGCATCGCAGTTTGGGATGGGTGAATACGCACCGTGGAGCGGATGACTAGCATCTCCAATGAGTACCACCTTGTCCCAGCCGGTGATTTTCTCTGGTCCTGGCCCAGCATAGTTTGCGAACTCCCTCCAATTACCTTCTGGTACAGCGGCAATAGCATCCTGAACCCTTTGATCATACTCCTGTGGGGTTTTTCAGCTTGGATCTTGTAAGACAGGGTGAGTACCTACCAGGAAGCGAGATTGTACTCGTTCGTTGGTTGCTGGGATGCCCCAGGAGACTGTCCGACCTGGAATTTCGGGTTCGTGGTAAGACCTCACCGAGAGTTCGAATAGTTCTTCTTCGCCAGGCTTTAGCTTGGATGGGTCGTCGACTCCCGAAAGATACGCGTGACCACCTTTCCCATACCACCATGATGTACCGCGACTAATATCAGGAAGATGGGCCAGGGATGATCGAGGGATTAGAGTACGCCACGCGGTATTGCCTGCGAGACCTCGTCAGTTGGTCGTGGACGGTCCATGAGTAGGGCAGTCTGACCCGTGAAGTGAATCCGAAGGTCAGGATATAGAGTACGTCGGACCACCTATCATTCAACGTTAGCCGCATGTGTGGATTCCAGGCGAATGGGAGGCAAACAGACTGAACGTATGCCTTCGGCCGCCACAACCAAGTCTGCTACCGCTTCTGACCCGTCCTCGAATTGCAGAAGAGCCCCATTTTCTCCAAGGTCTTCCACTGTCACGAGCTTTTTGTTGAATTGGATGACACCTTCGGGTATCTTTGCGAGGAGACCAGACTGAAGACGAGTCCTGCGAGCTCGGATAGCACCTCGTTTATCTTCTTTGGCATTCTCTGGCCATGGCTGCTTCAGTACTACATCGCCGTTGTAGCCATTCCTGACCAGCAGATCTGCATGAGCTTAATTCTTGAAGCATGAAAGGGTACTGCTCACCTTTGAAGAGTGTCAGCTTTGGATGACCCCCAGACTCCATCGGCAGCACCAAGTAAGTCCAGAACTTTCCATGCATTGTAGCTTAGACTGATACCAGCTCCGACTTCGCGAGGTTCTGGATTACGTTCGTATATAGTGACAGAGAGGAACGGCAGTTCAGAGAGTGCGATGGCCGCTGCAAGACCAGCTGGCCCACCCCCAACGATGGCAACAGTAGTAGTCGGCTGGTATGAACCCATGATAGATGATGTCTTGCAGGAAGTTTCGATATATCTGCGAGCATACACCTTATAAACAAGCGTTCATGCCATGCTTACGAAACCCGGCATGTTCCAATCTGTCACCGTCGGCAATGGTGTGTACCGAGCCTTTTGGACCCTGCATCAAGAGACATAGCACGCCATCTTGGGCCATTCGACGTCTTCACCACATTCAGCCCCTGAAGTCTGAAAGCTTCACTCTTACTGGCTGTAAACGGAGAACCCGAAGCCCACTACACGTGTTTGTTGCAGGACGCAGTCGCTCATCCACAGTCGACCTCTTGATGTGTCGAGCTATCTTCCAGGCTGCGCATTGGATGATCCGGAACAGTCCCGCACAAATGAGCAATCAGAGGCTGATACTCGCATTTTCCCCACCTACAAGGTTTGCGGTCACACCGGAACTCCTGATCAATGTTGAAGCCGCAAACATGTTCGCTTCCAGTCATGCCGGTAGTCTAGATGTCTGAAGTACTGGTCCAGAGAGTGGCACCATCTAGCAATGGTGCACTTGCACACCGCGAATACTGTTCGCGCCAATTCGGATCACGCTCTTTGGCGCAGGTATGGCATAATATCTTACCATCCCTGTTCTTCGTAGCCCAGTATCTCGTTAGGTGAATGCCATTACTTGTATAAATATGGTGACAGCAAGATGTATGAGATGCTACCACTGATCACCATACTCTAAACAAGTTTGCTGTCACTGTAGTGGTCCTACATCATTCTCACGTCGTGGACCCTTTGCAGTAAAATGTCGAAGGAAATCGAACCCACCGTGCAGGACTACGATGGCACCAATAGCCCTGCGCCACGGAAACCTCAGAGGACGTGGAAGAGCTACGTCTGGGATTCTCTCGACAAGTCACCTGAGGAACGACGATTCTTGTTCAAGCTCGACCTGGGCTTGGTCACCTTTAGTTGTCTGGGTGAGCTCCGTGTTCAATATACGACGGGCACATCACAGGGCTAACCAAGTGCCACAATGTAGGGTACTTTATCAAGTTCCTCGATCAGTCAAACCTGAACAATGCATTCGTGTCCGGAATGTGAGACAGCATCACTTTCTGTGCCCCTGAGAAACCGAAGCTGACTCTTGAGAAGGAAGGAAGATCTTTCGATGCTAGGCAACCAGTATAACTACACTACCACACTTTGGACAGTGGGTTACATCCTCGGCGAGATCCCAAGCAACATCCTACTTACCAAGATACGGCCTTCGATATTCATCCCTAGCTGCCAGATTGTCTGGACTGTGCTCACTATGTGCCTGGCGCGGGTCAACACTGTCCATCAGCTCTATGCTCTCCGGTTCCTCATCGGTCTAGCCGAAGCGGGCTTCTTTCCGGGTATCTTATATATGTTTGGATCGTGGTATGGTAAGGACGAGATTGCCAAGCGGTCTTGTATCTTCCACGTTACAGGAGCAATAGCGACCATGTTTTCAGGGTACCTCATGACGGCGGTGATTGGTCTAGGAGGAAAGGGTGGTCTGAAAGGCTGGCAATGGTGAGTACTGCCTCATTCCTGGCTACGAATAAACCTAACTGTGAGTATCAGGCTTTTCATCATGGACGGGATCATTTCTCTTCCCATCGCTTTCGCCAGCTTTTTCATGTTGCCAGACTTTCCCCATAATACTCGTGCATGGTATCTGAATGAGAGCGTGAGTGAACACACTCAACATGGCTTGCAAGTCACATATGCTGAAGCATTTCCAGGATGTGACATTGAGCAGAAAGAGGATGGAGCTCGTAGGGCGTGCACAGAGGCAGCCGTACACAAAGGCAAAAGTCCTCAAGATTTTCACAAGATGGCACATCTGGGTTCTACCGCTCATGACGATGCAAGTGTACCTGTCCCATTAGGTACCACAAGTTACTGACGATCAGCAAAGCTTTGGTGGAGGTGCAGGAGGCGTTGGTCAGCCGATCTTTGCATTCTATCTCAAAGCCCACAAAAACCCCAAATACACGGTTGCTCAGATCAACGACTATCCGACCACCACCTCTGCTGTACAAGTCTTCGCTACGCTGCTGTATGCATACATCTCTGATGGCCCCCTAAATGGAGCAAGGTGGCCGGTCATGCTGTTTTCAGCGGTATGTTTGCATGGACCCGTCCTGCCAGGGCCCTACTGATCTTGAACAGACTCTCAGCACAGTCTTTTGGATTTCGCTTGCGATTTGGAACATCTCTGAGGGTTGGAGGTGGGCATGTTATATTCTAGTGGGACAGGTTCTTGCCCTTGTGCCACTCACCCTGACGTAAAGCCCCTTGTTCCACTTCTCATCATCTTGCAATATTGACAACACTACAGGTGGGCCAACGAGATTTGTTCAGATGATAACGAGGAGCGTGCTCTTGTTGTCGCTGCAATCAACGACTGGCAGTATGTTATCGGAGCTTGGCTACCTCTTATCATCTGGCAACAAACCGATGCTCCAAGATATAAGAAAGGGATGCCCACCGCGGTGGTGTTTAGCTTTATCGTCATCGGTTTGATCCTGATCATCAAATCTCTAGCAGATAGAGACCAGAAAAAGTGAGTACCCACGAAGGAGTTTGCTATGAGCAAGCAACTTGGCTGATACTAGGTGCAGGAAACAAAACGCACGCTATCAGCTTGAGACTGGGTTGTCTCATAGCTCGCCAGATTCCGAGGTCGCGGGGGAAAGTAAGTAGATGTGAGGCTGGCTTGTCACGCACATTCATTGAAGCCGCAATAAGTCGATGCTCTGAGTTTGTTGAGGTCACAGATTTTTATACCTGGATTTTTCGTCAGACATTATGAATGTGCTATTTCTGAGGCACTCTTGGATGGGAGATGGCGAGCTGTTGCACGTTGCATTTGTCGACTCGCTCTACATATTACACAATTTACATGTTATCCACTCAGAATAGCCATGCATCTTGCTCAACAACACTTTTGTTCCGAGTCGTGCAGTATTTTCCACATTCTCTCCGGTGAAGATGGCACAGGGAGTTACAGCAGCAACCTTCCTTAGCAAGCCCAGTACGGTGACAATCCTAAAACATATGTTAACGCAAAATTCAGTGGAAGCTTCATGACGAACGTACCTGTTCGCCATAAGGACATCGATGTCTGGTTGTTCGACGAGGTAAACTCTCAGCATGGTCAGTGCCGGATGTAGGCCTTCTCGAAAGGGTTCCCACTGCAGTAAGCGTGGTTCGAGGGGTGACTCGCAAAGAATCTGGAGCATTGTCGCCCTCAGCACGGAAAATCGTGCGAACCAATACAAAAGTTTAAGACGGGTCCCAACCAGGGATGGTGTGCCACATCCTGGCTCAACAGACCAGTCAAAGTCGGTTGGTAAACGGAGCACCCAAGTATCAAGTTGCTGGCGCATTTCCTGCATGACAGGCGTGGACGTCAAATTGGATCTGCAGCCTAGCTGCACAGAAAACCCTTGCATGCAGCTTGTAAGGCTAGAGGCTGCCAGAATTCTTTCCAGTATTGCTCTCAGAGAGGTATCGGCCAAGAAGAAAGTGTAGATATTGCGAATGTATGTTGGCATATTGTTTACTGATTCTTCACATGGTAGTGGTAGCGAGAAAAGCTCCTCGTATTGTACAAGGTTACTGCTGGGGAGCGTGTCGTCGATTTCATTCACCACATCGCTGCATAAGAGTCAGTCCAGTTCGGTTGTACGTTACAGGAAGTCTTCAAACCGTTCAAGATTTCTGCAAACCCAGAATAGTGATTCAATCATGTTTCTTTCATTCCGTGGTCGATTAATGCCCGAACCTTGGTCTCTAGAAGAATCAGCTGGCTGGAACCGAAGGGGATCGATGTGTTGTACCTCGTTATTAAGATATGCAGCATAGTGCAACATGAGTGTAATGTGATGATGAAGTCAAGTAGTCGACTCTTTCTCAACAGAAACAATGCAGAGAAACACAATGTCTGAACGTAATCCAAGCTCAATTTGGCACTTAGCCGGGTATGCAATTGCATAGCTCGTTGGAAGTCCAGCAAGCCGCTGTCCACAGATGCACCTTTCTCATGTGCTTTTGTCATGGCGATGATGAGAAGAATAAGGCATGAATGAAGATTTTCTCCAAAGCCTTGACTGAGGACAGCATTCGAAAGTTTCAACATGGTACTGTCACACAAGATAGGGTATAACATGCCCACGTAATCCTGGAACTGTTGTACAGCTGGCATCACATCATCGACTGAAGCTTGCTGTTCCTGTAGTACAAGATCTGGAAATGGAGGGCGTTCTTCCTCGCATGCAAGTGGAGCTCTGCCGAGATAATATGACCTCGTCAAAGCCTCAGATGAGGAGCAGCCCGCTTTCTCAACAGGAGAAGTAATGTCAGCACTGCCCATTTCCGGTCGCGTTCTTAGGCTATGCTGGGGTGCAGCGACTCGACCGGGTTCTGACCAAAGCTGCAATGGTGAGGAGGCATCGTCGGGTCCACTCCAGTCGCTCGCTGGAGTCGTGCTTCGATGATTCTGGACCCTGGAGGAGAGCTCCAGCTGTTTCAACCTGCATTCTGCCAGGACCAAACGCTCGAGGAGGAGAGTGTAAGGTATTTCATGGCTTTCTCCGTCAGCAGCATCCTTGATTGAAACGGCATTCACCATCGAATACCTTAGTGGACGTTGCTTCGCATAGTCGCACCTGAACCCATGGCGACTGCAATAGCTGCATAAAGGCCAACCTTCATTACATTTGACCTTCTTCAACCGACAGGTTTCGCATGCCTGCGGCAGTGTTCAGTGTCAAGCAATTGTTTGCAGTGCTTGAGGCTTACTGCGGACGCCTTTCTGTGGCCTTCTTTGAGTGACACTGGCATATTGTTGTGTCTGGCGTGTTCAAGCCTTGGCTGGACCTCTCTAGAATGCACCAAAGCGCTCCTGCCTCGTTTACGAGATGTTTGCTCAGTTCGACTCATCATGTGAAAATCATTGTTGCCTACCTTGAGGGTTCTGGACATTAGGCTGTTTCATTCGCGATGCAATCAAGCTTACCTCGGCTCCGACGGGATTATACAATTGTGCACTGCGATGACACCATAACTCCCAGGTAAGGCGTCACACCAAATTCCGAGGTTACGTGAGCTGAAGATATGAAGTTGGATTGTAATTGGTGAGAAGTGGAATGTCCTCCGAGACTTCGTATGCCATCAAGAGTCCAGATTGCGCAAGCCCCCACCACAAATAAGGGCCGGCAGTTGAGCTGGTCCTTTATGATCTGATCAGTACCAGCAGTACGAACGATGAACAATATGCCTCGTACTGAAATCCTGAGGGGGAAAGTTCACGTTGTTGTTGCTGAAACCAGTTGTGCTGGCAGATAAAATGATTGAACCTGTCCGTCGCGTGGCCGTGGTTGGAGCAGGTGTCTCAGGAGTGACAACTGCAGCTCATCTTCTGGCTGAGGGGGTAGATGTTACTGTTTTTGAAAGGGCTCCTATCGCAGGAGGCGTATGGTCAGTGATGACACAAATGGCAACGGTGCTTTTGTTGACCAAAACCTTAGGGTTTTTGATCCTCGCGTTCCCCATGAACCAGCCTACCCGTCCATGAAACCTTCAGTGGCAGAGTCAACCTTCCATGACCAGGCGAAAGATGATGATCCATATCTTCTGCACTCACCACCTGGGTATGGCATCACACATTCGTGACACTTGCATGCTGACTCTTGGCTTAGCCCTGCTTACGAAAGTCTGACCAACAACGTTGCCACAGAATTTCTCCAGCTCAGCCTCAACACTTGGAAGGCTGGGACGCAGGCTTTTGTGCGACATCATGTCCTGGCAGAGTATATCCAAGAAACAGCGGTGAAAACAGGCGTCCATGAGCAGACTCTCTACAACACCGAAGTCAGGCAGGTGTCGAAGGATGGCAATGTCTGGAGGATTCAAACGTCCACATGGGATCCGATCAAGAGGGAATCGGCCCTGAACCCTTGGGTACATCCATACAGATGAGAATTTCCGAGCTGATCCAGTGACTAGCTTTTCGATGCTGTTGTCGTTGCTTCCGGGCATTACCACGCTCCGCGAGTTCCTGATATACCTGGACTTGCAGAATGGAAGCGAGCATATCCGTCAAGAATCCAACATTCGAAGAGGTATCGAAATCCTGAAGGTTTCGACAATCAGGTAAGTCTGCTTGCAGCCGGATCTGGGTTATGCTGACACTTCATCAAGACCGTTCTCATCATCGGCGGCAGTGCTTCGTCTGGCGACATAGCGAAAGAGCTTGGCCCTGTGGCGAAGAAGACATGGCAATCAACAAGAGGTGGAAAGATGGATGTGCCTGAATCCTGGCTACCACCGAACTGCACACGGGTCACCCAGGTCGCTTCGTTTGGTGAGCTGAGCGACGGGTCCGATTCAACCACAATTCCAGGAAAGGTTGTGCTAGCCGACGATCAAGTACTCGAGAACATTGACCGAGTGATCATTGCAACTGGATATCATTTCACGCTTCCATTTTTCCCACCTGAGTACCACCAAGATCACACACCTCCAGCGAAAGCGGACGACAAGGTCTTGATCACGGACGGAACGATGCTGCACAATTTGCACAAGGACATTTTCTACATCCTGGACCCAACGCTAGCATTCACTGGTGTCCCTTTCTATACCGCCACATTTTCATTGTTCGAGTTCCAAGCGATTGCGATTGCTGCAGTGTTTTCCGGCCAAGCCGCAATTCCTTCACAGGCGGAGATGAGGGCAGAGTACGATCAGAAGGTCAAGGAGAAAGGACATGGGAAGCCTTTCCACACGCTGATTGGAGAAGACGTGCGGTATGCTGCAGAGCTCATGGAATGGGTTAACAAAGGTCGTGATCCATCAGAGAAGAAAGTGGATGGATATTCAAAAGAATGGATTGATTCTCGGGACAAATTCGTACTCAGCTATTGGAAGACGGGAAGTAAGGAGAATATTCCTCAAGATGGACAATAGATTCGCAATACTATGCCGAAATTTCTGCTACGCGTGCATTCCCATAAGGATTGAGGCGTGCCTCGGCTAGGTCAATGACGCCTGGTGGTCACCCCTAGTCGTGACCCTGTATATCGGCTGGGGTCCTGCTTGGTGGCTTTAACTTGCTTTCTCCGGCGTCCACCAACCGAGGAGATCCGAACATTATAGTTTGGTCTTCTGGCTGACCAGCGAGGCCGGACCAAAGCTCGACCGAAGCCTCCATGTGAGCCAACGGCTGTGGAAGCTGGAAACGCATAGTGTCCACGGTCAGCCACAGAGCCAAGGTGACGTCCAATCGTGATATCAGAGTTCATTCTATCGTAAAAGATTCTGATCCTTTGTTGTACTTTTGCGGTGCTTGAAGTTACAGCATGTCACCCATCATTACTGCCACTCGGAATACCGTCACCAATTTTGGCATTCCAATCTGATTACTCGCATGCGGTGGAGGAGCCTCCACGGTAGCTACATACTGTATTTCTGCGATCCGTCATGGGTGGACGCAATTGGCCAAAGGTATAGAGCTCATACTGGATCAACGTCGTGAACCGAGTTATACTATACAATTGAGCAGCTTCCTTTGCTTTTGCTCAGGAAGTATATAAACATCCTGCCCTCCAGTGTTTCGGTCTCGCTCATGTCAATCGATCATCAGTCTACTCAATCTTGCAGACATTATTAACCGGACGACATCATGGAGTACCCAATCCACACTGGCTACAACTTCACATCAACCATTCACAATGACATATACCCGCAAATCAACCCTACCAAATCCGATCTCTCTCAGCCAGGGAAGGTAGTCTTGATTACCGGCTCTGGTCGTGGAATTGGCGGTTCGACTGCACTTCGTTATGCCGAAGCTGGTGTCGCTGCTATCGTTCTCTGCGCACGAACAGCTTCGCAGATCGACGAGACTGAATCGCAGATCAAGCAGATTAATCCGGATGTTCGACTCTACAAACACGCTGTAGATGTTACGGACGAACAACAAGTTTTCGCAATGGCTGATGCAGTCCGTAAAGCTGAGGGCAGGCTCGATGTTCTCATAAACAACGCAGGTACCACCGACAAATGGGAAACTATCACAGAAGGGGATATCGAGGCATGGCTGAAGTGTTGGGACCTCCATATCAAAGGAACCTATTTGATGTTGAAGGCTTTCCTTCCCCTGCTTACGGAGACGGCAGAGAAGCAGAGCACTGTTGTCGACGTCCTCAACACGACGACGATTGCTGCCCATCTTAGCATGCCGGGAGGTTCCGCATACATGGGTTCCAAATTTGCTCTCATGAGGCTGTCGGAATTTGTTGCTTCGGAGTATGCAGACAAAGGGGTCAACTGCATGTCTCTGCATCCTGGAGGTGTGGATACTGGGATTGCAAAGGATCTTGGTCCAATGGTCCAAGCTGGTAAGTCATTGCGTGAAACCTCGTCTTGAGTAACGACTGATTTTGTGGTAGCAATGACTGATACTGCCGAACTCTGCGCTGGGTTCGCTGTCTGGCTGACTAAGGGTCAACGAACTTGGCTAAATGGGCGATATGTGGCTGCGACATGGGATGTTGACGAGCTGGAAGACAAGAAAGATGCGATTCTTGACGGAGATAAATTGAAGATGCGTATGGTCGTCTAGCCGTTAGGATTACCAGCTCCCACATTCATTGTTCAATACCCTCAGATGTCAGGCCAAGATGTCTCAATGCCTTCCCGGAGCAACGTTTTGTGAAATTCTTCAAAGTTCGCTTTCTCACTCTGCACATCGTGTGGATGAAGACCAGTATCCAGGCAGTGCGCCACCAACAGCCCGGCGGCTTCCCCAATGTTCCACTCGACTGGATGCAAGCGGTAGCAGCCATTCGTGATGTGCGTTGTGCCAATATTCTTGCAGCCTGCGAGGAGATTGCTTCGTTGCTGTGGGATCAACGCACCGAGGGGAATCTGGAACGGGCAACATGCCACATCGATGTAGCTATCTCCGCCTGTGGAAGGATGTAAATCGATCCGGTACATGCCTACCCCGATACTGTCGGGATACTGCACTGCTCCTCTGATGCCGCGGATCTCTAATGAAAGGTCTTGCTCCACAACTGTTGTGATCGCTTTGATGCGTCGACTCTCTCGGATGTACGGTGCCATCGCAAGTCCATGGTCAGTACCTGTAATATCTCCTCTGAGTCGCAAACCAGGGTAGCCTTTGAGTATGGTCGGAATGGTTGGACTCCCTTACAGCGCGCTACCAGGATCATCGACCACCGTCCGGTCTACTCGTCAGATCTGGGTCAAGCCGAACGATCTGAAGCTGTCGGGGCCACGATCTGTGGGAACGATAGCCTTTCATGGCAATCACCCGAAAACATCACACTGCTGGCTGAGGAACAGACATTGTTCGGAAACTTTTTGCGTCGAATAAGTTCATGGGTATGCCGATTTCCGTGAAGAGCTTTTCCACAGCCACTGAACAGCAGATCTAGTTTGAACCGTTCGATCTTACACGCACATTTTCGACCCAAGTTCCACACCTAGCCGTTAGAAACGCAGGTTTGTTGAACGCCATCCTTGCGTTGTCGTCCTACCATGCCTCCCTCCAGGAGAAGCTGAGTACTACCCACCAATCCGACCAACGTACAGCATTGCAATACTACTACCAGACACTATATTATGTTCAAAAGGCCATGCAGTACCCATCTTACCGCAATAGCCTGGAGTTGATGGCGACTACCATAATCATATCGACTTACGAAATGCTTCAAGGCTCTTCGAATGACTGGCAACGACATCTGCAAGGTGTCTTTTGGATCCTTCGATCTCGACAGATTGAAGTCGAGGTATCAAGCCTCGAGAGCACAACTTGGTGAGCGTGGCTGCAGCAAGATATTTGGGCAGCGCTTCGCGAGAAGCGCAGAACATATAGCACGTGGCAGCCGAGAAAGGCGTGCTCGGATCTCAGCAGCCACGAGCTCGCTGCTCGTTCTCTGTGGATTTTGGCGCAAGTCGTCAATTTTTGTGCTCATGATTCCGTCAATCAATCAGAGGCCCGCCTTCGAGAACGACTTGCATGGGCAGATCAACTTCAGCGCATGCTCCAAGAATGGCGATCGTGCCTGACAGTCGAGTTCTCTCCACTGCCTTCGATGAGTCGGGACAAACCAAAAGCCTTTGAAGCTCACCTCATACTCCCTCAAATCTATGGTATTTCTGCATGACAACGTTGCAAGTACACCAGTCGCGCTAACGTTCACCATAGCTTTGGCGATGCAGGTCCACCATGTGTCGGAGATTCTCCTCCATGCCAATAGACCATGCATAGGAGGGTTTGACGCTTTCCTTAAACGTCAGGCATTGATTGATCCAAGATAGTGTTGACAAAGTTTGCGGCATCGGTCTCACACACACAGAAGATGCGCCGAGCATACTGGTATCCCAATGTGTATTCATAGGTGAGTGAAGCAGATTCCGTGTCGATAATGACTCGCTGCTGATCTATCCTACAGCTGGGCTGTTCATACGAGATTCTGAACAAAGACGATGTGTCTTGGAGTTACTCGACTCATGTTGGAGACGATGCAATTGGCCCTTCATTTCTCTTTCGGCCGAGTTGGAAATGATATGGGAGAGTCCTGATAACTTGTGGGTCAACGGACAGGAGTTGTGACAGTCGAGAGAATACGGTAGAGGTTAGCTTGTCATTGAAGAAGTCTTAGCATCATAAGGTTAGGATTCGACACTTTCCAAAGCCTGACGATCGCCCTTTTGCCTAGTGAGCCTAGAGTTTTCGTTCATTAGTGCAATCCCAGTCTCATCGGGCCATAAACCGAGAGTCCCCGACGCCAGTGTGCCAAGAAATCTTTGAGGCATCCTACTTAAATTTCGCGATCATCTCAAGGCTTGTAAGACACAAACGACAACCGACAGTCCCCGTCGTGACAACCACTAAATCTACTAGTAATCTGCTTTTCTTCCCCGCAGAAATGTGGTGCGACTCCAGCCTTTCGCGTGCCACAGACACCCTTCTCTGGGGGTAATGCAAGTGTGGCAAGCCATGTTTCTTCACCTATATATGAATGGCTCACGCCTCCCATATTTGTCCTGCGTGCCACAACATCGTTCTGAGGTACTGTGCCTGAGTGCGAGCTGCGAGGCCAGACAACTTGTATCGACTGCTTCACAACAACAACAATGACAATCTACAGCGTCCTACGACGTATTGTCCGAAACGATGCAATTCGCGTTGATCCTCCCGAAGTTTACAACTGGCGAGTTCTGGCGCTTACGGCCTCGGTACGTGTATTGTTGCATGCATTGGCAGTGTCTTGAGTTCAACCCATCCTACATCAATAATAGTATCTACGTACTGGTACTGACCTCCGGATCACAGGCGTGTTTTGCAGGCACGATGTTCGGAATGGACGCAGGAATCATTGGAGGGGTTTCTCGCAATGCCTGGCTTCAAAAGATACTAGTACTTTACTGTCTGCCATTTGGTTGAGGACAGCCATCACCGGAAACAAAGCGGACTTCAAGATGTTAGCGAATTCGGACTTGACAACCTTCCCGCAAGCGCCGCCGCCAATCTGTCCGGGAACCTCGTCACTACTATGCAAGCAGGTGCGATTGCCGGAGCTTTGGTGTCCAGTCCGTTGGCAGAAAAAAAGGGAAGAAAGCCAGCGCTACTTGCGGTCGCTATTGCTGGCATCGTAGGCGGTCTCATGCAGGGTTTGTCTTTCGGACATCTGTCTGTGTTTTACATTGGCCGGTGAGTACTAGTGTCCTGTGGTTGTTTGACATGACCATTGAAGATTGATATCATGATCATAGCTTCATCGAGGGCCTCGGCCTTGGTGCGGGCACTATGCTGGCCCCAACGTATGTCTCAGAGATCTCACCTCGAGCCATTCGGGGCTTTCTGGTTGGGTTCTTCCAGCTCCTCCTGGACACAGGTGGGATGGTCGCTTACTTTGTCAATTATGGATCGCTGCTGCACTTCCAGGTACAGTAAGTATCATTGGCAGTCTGTGTAGACCCAGAGATTGGTCGCTAACGATGTTCATGTGACAGGGGAAAGCCACCTGGATGGTACCGCTGATGTTGCAATCACTTGCTCCAGCTTTGTTGCTCATCACCATGCTCATGTGCCCAGAGTCGCCACGCTGGCTTGCATCTCGAGATCATTGGGACAAAGCAACTAGTGTATTATCTGATGTGCGACGCCTTCCACCCCAGCATACGTATGTCCAGCAAGAGTTGCTCGAACTCCGAGTGCAACTGGAGAACGAAAATCGTATCAGGGGCGATACGGGGTTCTGGGCATTGCAAAAAGAGTGCTGGACACAGCCAGGCAACCGCAAACGCGCACTATTGACAATCCTCATCCTTGTCTTCAATCAGTGGTCAGGTGTAAGTCTCTATCTATCCTGACTCGGACCGTCTTCGGCTCAATCACCTCCAAGCAACTTCCAGCTGACATTTTCTCAGACTGGGGCAATCAACTACTATGCGCGAACCATCTTCCAAAGTCTGGGATTGTCTAAGACTACTACTGCTCTCTTCGCGCAAGGAGTCTACGGTATCGTGAAAACCGTTGCTGCGCTAATATTCGCCTTCTTCCTTGCCGACAGCTTAGGCCGTCGAATCTCCTTCATGTGGAGTGGTGCTGTACAAGCATTCTGCATGCTCTTCATCGGATTTGCAAGTGTTCTTACATTTTCCATTCCAGTCTGTGCTAACAGATACAGTATGTTCGATACGGACCTCATGTCAGCGTGAACCAAAGTCCACCACCAGCTGGTATTGCTGCTCTGGCCATGATCTACATCTTTGCAGCAGCGTTCAACTCAGGCTGGGGCCCTGTAGCCTGGGTTTACGTGTCAGAGATTCCCAGCAACCGACTCCGGGCGTACAATGTTGCACTGGCGTCTTTCACGCACTGGGTCAACAATCTTGCTGTATCTAAGGCCACACCCGGTGATGCTTCTGTCGACCCCGTACAAAACGTACTTCATTTTTGGGGCAATCAATGTGGTTATGGCGGTCGCAGGATACTGAATCCCAGAAACGAAAGGAGTACGTCCTCACAAAACTAATTTTGCCCGTAATCTCTATTCTGACTGAATCCAGATCTCTCTTGAGCGGATGGACGAATTGTTTGGCGTTGTCGACATGTCAAACATTGAAGACGTCGGCATCGCAGCACAGCAAGATAGGAAAGCAGAAGAGACGCTGGAAATGCAAAACGTGCGGACGACCAAGGCTTGATGGTCATTGTCAGGTAGAAATTTGGTCTGAGTTTATGTGTTTGGCAGGCTGGTGATCCGTCCTCAGCACTAGTACTAGTATCTCCATAGACGAGCTCCAGTCAAGTGAGTACATAAGTACTAGATATGGGATGAGATACTTTCACAGCATGACCATAAGCTCGAAGCTGGCGAGTTCGAGACGACGGGGCGCTTGGAAAATTCACGAACAGCCATACCGTGCTACCAGTACTATGTATTTGAATGTGCGTGGCAGCCATTACTCTGGAGTGCAAGTAATGTCCTAGTACAGTAGTTAACAAAGCCTAGAAACGTTGCCGCGCTGACCCCTCAAAGTCTGGGACAACCTTTCGACAACGACAATACTAGTATTAGTACTGCAGTAATGTACTACTGTAGTCTCTTGATGAGACTCGTTAGGTCAGTGTAGTACGGAGGTGTACACCGAATACTCTGACCGCGCTAGAGGGAACGACGATAGATTTTTGCAGGCTCCAGGGACTCAGTGTCCGTCGTCGCCTAAAGTAAATACCAGAGCAAAATCACCTAGAAGTTATACTTAAGGACATTATGATAGAGTACTATGTACTAATTTCTAGTTCAGGGCCGTTATTGCGGTAACTCCCTCTAAGTCCTTAGGGATTTTATACTATCTAAACGGACCTATACTTAGGTGTACCCAAGCGATAGAGGGCAATGAGAGTCAGCAATGTCAAGTCGCAAACAGAAGGCTGCTAGAGCAGCGCGAACACCCTTAGGCGTGTTGTGCTCCCGTCTTGTCATTGCCGGGTGGGTGATAGGGCTGACGATTTACTCCGAATACTAGTACCACTACATAGGTATGTAGTACCAGTATGTACTTTCATCTCAATCTCACCGATTACGTACCATACTGAGAGTAATGATGCGTTGAGAGAGTAAATTTTGCCAAGTGGTGGTCGGAAATTCTCCCATCCTTACAATCAGTTACAATCAGTGATGAATGTTCGAAATGACCAAGACTTCACACCCGTTTAGTAAAGTACTGGATAGGTACTAGTATGTATTACTACTTGTATTTAGTACTAGTAATGTACTATGTACCTTTCCGCCGCCAAGCCGTACAGCATTCATGAGTTAATACTAATATGAGATTCAACATTCTTGACTTTTTTCACTTCTTTCTTTTTCTCTTCAGGTGCATTGAAACTGTTCGAGCAAGGTAAGCAGCTATACTCCGACACAGGTCTGGAGGAGTTGGCGCGACTCTGAGGCGCTTCGAAACGGTTCGGCTAGCTCTCAATCACCTCCAGTGCGGTTCTGAACCGGCTCTGAATGGGTCAGTTTCACTTCAGTTTGACCTCAATATGAGTCTTGTCCAGGTCCATAAGTGGCACTAGTACTGATGAATACAGGCTGGACCAGACTCAGCACGTTCTCATGAAACTCATTTTCGAGTAATCATTTTTGAGAGGCAGGTGCGTCGAAGTGAAAAAAGGCAGGCTCGACCGTGGGTGGAATGGGCGAAACACAGCATGGAAATCTCCAACACAGGTAAGGTTAGTTGAGAAGCACAGACCCCGCTGGGACAGCAGCCGGGTACGTGATTCGAGCGCCGGATGTCGAAAATGTGGAGGATGTTTGAGCCGCTCAAGGGCAAATGGTCAGAGCACGTGACCCAGACCGAGAAGTGCTATGGTTGCCTCGACGACCCAGTCAAACCAGATCCAGACCCGTACCAGGCCAATTCAACCGTCTGAGCACCATCAGACCAGCATTAAATCGCTGGCCTGAGAGATTATATACTGTACTACAGTACAGTACCTCTTGCCTGCACCTTTGCAGTTGAGTCGAACCCGAATAAATACGAGATAAATAGTACATTAATTCGAAATTATATGTAAATTAGACCGGAACCTTCTAAGATCTATTTTCGAGACGTATCATCGATTCAAGGCAACGACATTTCTTTCATAAGGATCGAAGACGGATTGATCTAGATCTTGTGTCTCTTTTGTGCGTACTACTTAGTATCGAAAGACTTTCCATGCGCCGATGACCCCGAATGCCCTAAGTATTATCTGGACATTTCCATCCGCTGCAGCTGCGAGGTGTTATGGTAAGAACAAGTCAGAGACTCGCCAAAGGGTATTGTGCAATGAGAAGAGCTTGGGACGCAGTAGAGCGCCCCAGCGTGCATTGACGCGAAACCCAGTTGCTACCAAGATCCCATGTGCTGCAAACAGGAAGGTCGAAAGCAGTCGTTGCGCATAAAACATCGGAACTGACCAAAGAACAAGCAGAACGAATCCTCGGGTTATCGCTGTCGACTTCCACAAATTGACTCCTTTCATCATGGTTTCCAGCAGGTCTGGTCTTGCAACTGGGCCACGTTGACGATACCATGTTGCCCAATGCGGATAGAACCACCACTTGATCAGAAGCCCGTCGTGATACAAAAATAATCCAAGCATCGACCCTGCCCATAGCAACAATTGGTACCGGAGTTTCCACCAAATCAAGCTTGATGAGAAGTTGAAGCACTGGAGGCCTAACAACACAACACTCAACATGTGGATGTTGAAGAGTACAACGCACGCCAGGGGCAAGCGAGGTTCGCAGCCGATGCGACGTGCGACACTTTCCAGAAAGGCGTTGTAGTCAACGAGGGTGTGGAGGTTAGGACTCAACGAGTAGTACTCGCGCTCGGCTTCTTCGTCGTCTCGTGCCCGAGTCGCGTAGTCAATAGGAAGGGTCCTCTTGCCACACAACAGCAACGCAATGTATCTGCTCAACATCTCGGCCATCACTGGAATGCCTCCTTGATGAGGTCTTGCAAAGCCCACGAAAAATAGGCAGTGGCTCAACTTTTCTGGAAAGCAATGCAGGAACCATAAACGTGGGTTGGACGACAAGCTGGTGTTGTCAAGCAGATGGATCCAGGGGGACTTTGCGCGGAAACCAGTGCAAAGCACAACCGCATCGAATTGGCGCTGTTTCGTTGTGCCATCCGACATCTGAAATTGGCACCATCGTCCTTTGGCGGAAATTGTCGGGCACACCACAGCTTCAATCTTCTTCTCATGCAATGCTTCACACATACGTTGGTTTTTCGTCACATAAGTGGCTTGATCGTTGCGGAAGAAAGCATATTTGCAAGTGTCCAAGCACATACGTGCGAGCGTACCATTAAGCACGGGTGTATGCCAGAGGATTCCGCGGAAGAAGCCGTAGGCGTACACGTTCTGTGCAGCACTCATTCGATTTGTTGTCGCAGCCTCAAGGAAGCCGTTGGCAGGAAAGTCGGCCTTCTTGTTCTTCAAGATCTGCTGCATCTCGCTTTTGTCGTTGAGGTAACGAGGTCCGACACAGATTGGGCGACGAAGCCAAACAGTGACATTAGGCGACAAGTCACCCAGCTCTGCTGCAATGTCGGCACCACTTTCACCACCACCAACGACCAACACTTTGAGATTTTGCTCCTCCACCTCTTTCTTGAACGCATCGTTGTACTCAGAAGAATGTATCACTCGCGGTCCGTCGAAACCAACCAGCCCTGGTGGTATCGGATTGGGTAGCTGGTTTGCACCGGTGGCAACGATAAGAGCATCCGCCTTCACGCTTTGTTCTGTCCCGCTCATTCGCCTGATTCGCAACAACCACAAGCCATCGTCAGTCAAGGTTGCGTCGCAGACTTCGGAGTGATATCTGATGTGATTCTCAAGCCCGAAATGTCGCGAATAATCTTGCAGGTAATGTAGGTATTCGTCGGCTGTCGAATATCGTAGCATGGTCGGATCAGGGAAATCAGAAAAGGCCATCGCCCAATTGGTGAGGTGAAGATTTAGGTATGCAGCGGCAGTGGCAAAGACTCCTCCTAATTCTCCAGATCGCTCGAGCAGTGTTGCCTCATGTCCTTGCTCGATCATCTCTTTCAGGACCACCAGACCGCAAGGACCGGCTCCCACAACTACGACATTTTTCATGGCAGATGGCAGACTACTGGTACAATTGTACCTATAGATGTGAAATGCACCTAGGTCTTAATATGGCCAAGAAGGTTGAAGAAAATGTCACGGCCTGTTGCCGTCACATCCAAGTCTTCAGCAGTGGTCCGCTACGCACAGGGCCAAGGCATGAGATCCCGAACAGCTGACCTGGTTCACTCACTTGACGAGACT
Source organism: Exophiala viscosa (assembly GCF_022695815.1). Taxonomy (NCBI): domain Eukaryota; kingdom Fungi; phylum Ascomycota; class Eurotiomycetes; order Chaetothyriales; family Herpotrichiellaceae; genus Exophiala; species Exophiala viscosa. Next base: position 297,598 of record NW_026944355.1, on the reverse strand, counting down.
TCGGCTTAATGATCTCGACTTAAAATATGTACCTGCGGAGGTCCTGGCCAGCCTCTCTGATGGCCAGGGTTTGTTAATCCTTCCAGATCTCGGGCAAGAGAACTTTTGTGTTGATGCTGAACCCTTTCGATGACGCCTGGACCTCTCCAAGTATCCGCTCGGAGCCACCCGTGTTATCGTAAGGATAACGGGCTGCAGTATCCAATTCGGTGATTCCAAGTTGTTTTACGGCATCCAGCAGATCCGAGACGTTGGCTAGACTTGTGAATGTAGGTATTGCAAATGAGCCAAAAGTTGCGGTTCCGAAGAAAAGGGTTGGACAGTGTCATGCCATGACGGATACTGTAAGCAACGTAGAATGCTTCCGGTAAGTAATTGATCAAGTCATGGTGATCAAAGCTGGGAACCAGATCTTCTGTTATCAAAATTCGTGTGTTACGAACCTCCGTTCGGAAGCCCTGCATAAGCCCGTAAGACTGTCATCTAGTGCTGGACCTCCCGACCCGTGTTACCCACCTGAGAGGGTGCGCTGAAGGAGAACGCTACGATGCGACACTCCGAAACCCTAGAGTACCTCACGAGATGTGAGCTCACATAATCATGATCCTATAGTAACTGGCGTAAGACTAGAAATATGGCTTGGGAGCCGCTCCCTCGCATAGTACGACGGATTGGCTGAAATTCACTGCTATGTTTCATCAGGAAACGCTTGTCCTTCAAACTTCTTCTCGGTGTGAAGTTCCCTGCTGGGACGAGAAAATCGAATAGTCGCATCACCGTCTACGGCATTTCATTGCTCATCCCACTCGGAGGCTACGACTGGCCGCGTGTGATCGGTCCACTAGTGACCCCGCACAAACTAGATTCTAAGCCGAGTACGAAGGTACATGCGTGGCCTTTCTCATGTACGAATTATCAATGTCAGCTGCAGTGGCTTCTTCATGACATGGTCCATGAAATTTGAGTTCCTGGACCCTCAATGGTTGATGTGTGACTCCCACTCGATTATCACTCGATGGACTGTAGACCGTAGGAATACTGAACTGTTCTGGTGGGGATTAGCCAGCCGCCATCATTGGGCATCTCGAAATGACCCAAGCTGATCCAAGATGCAAAGGACACATTGTCCATGGCACTCAACAATCCTGCAGAAATAAAGTGCTTGATTTCTCATCCACAATTGTGCTTGGCTTGCTCTGCGTTGATGCTAGGTTTGGAACATAATCGAGAGGTTGTAGACTGGCGGTAGCAACGCTAACGAAGCCACTCCATCCCCAACCTCACCCCAGGGTCCCATGAATCATGAGGGCTGGGGTCTAGTACGGAACATGACTTGGTTGGAGATTTGGCTGTCGGAACCGCAAGATCTCTCGCTTGTGCCTGAAAATGTACTTGCTGGCTACGAAATCTTGTTATTTCAAGATCGGCCTTTGAGGTTGCAACACAGTGCACAAGATAGCCACATTATTACAGTACGATGGCTAAAATAATCACCATAGGCCACCTCGTTATGGCCAGCAAGGAGGCCAGGGACACAGTCATTAAAGTCTTTGAAGAAATCGTGGACTATTCGAGCGCCAACGAGCCCGGCGTGACGATGTATGCTATAACAGTACCAACGCACGACGATGGAACGACAATATACATGATTGAAGAGTAAGGCACTACGCAACTTTGTAGCATACCAGCTAACGTGATAGGTACGCTGACAAGGCGACATCCGATGCACATATAGCCAGTCAGCCTGTACAGAAACTGATAAATCTCTTCACAACGGAGCCAGTGCTGGCTGGAGCACCGACAGTCTATCAACTTGAACCAGTGTACTCATTTCTGAAGCCAGAAATCACAAAAGTGACGGATCCACACATCATCTTTGCCAACATCGCACATAAAGCTGGTGGTGCCGAGCAGTCGTTGACACAGTGGAAGGAAGTCATTTCGACACTAGAAAGTGATGAACAAGGCGCGCTGGCATTTGCGTTGTGTAAGGAAGAGGCCGACACGGACAGACTACACACGGTAGAGGTCTATGAAAGTAAGGTAGAAGACTCCGTCGCCAAAACGAAAGACCTGGGATCGAGTCTGGTTCACGTGTCTTTGAAAATGATCGGTGGCTTTCTCCATAGATAGTTGCACAACGACATGCAACCTTTCCAGTGTCCATGTCGGTCGCAGACAAATGTACCGAGCAATCTCTCTGGCAGACATGCGATTGCGGTAACGATACGAGGCGCCAGGGGTCAAGGGCGAACAGGCAGTGTTGGAGGAAAACGTTTTCCGACGCTAACTGCGAAGACGTTAACCCCTTGGAACCAGTCTGCAGCCTACCTAATGCAAAGCTATCAGAGGCACACAACGCCACACCCCACAAGACGCTATTGTACGAAGCATGCATTGGTCCTCCAAGGAACTGGGCGCTGAACGTATCTTGCATGTCCTGGAAATCCTTTCCCCGTCCGTCAAACCTCTATGCCCTCGACACTGCCCTGGACCGGAGTCCACCTGATAAAATCTGAATGTGGTTTACCCCAAACTCCAGTCTCCCCACAGCCTCCGAAGGGCACAAAAGGCCCGGATTCGTTCCCCGTGGGGGCTTTGGAGAAGTTGAGGACGTTCACCCTTCACCAGTTCCGTGCGCCTGTTAGGGCCGAGTCATTACGCCTAAGTCATCCAATGACATTGGGTGAGGTTGACAATACATGATCGTGCCAAGTGCTTGCAGTGGCTAACATTTCCCATGCAGGGATACTTCCAGGGGCATAAGATGGATTCCATTCGCAGCGTTTTGTTAGGACTTCTACAGAATGTAACATTTCTCCCTAGCAGCATACCAGGTACAACTAGATGAGATGGAGCACGAAAAGGACCAACCGATTGCTTCACAGTGGGTGGAACAACATCCTGATGCACAGAATCTCAATCGCACGGTGACCGAGGAAGATGAGCTTCATGGATTCCAGACAGACCTTGAACATCTGCCTGCGGGCTACTACCGCAGCTCCTTCTTTCTGGGTACCATGTTCGCTGTTGGCTTTGGTCTCTGTGCAGCAGTCGGCGGCTTCGGACTGGCAGCACCGGCCTTGTCGCTGATCAATTCAGAAATCGGCCCCGATCCCAACATCAGTTGGGTGTCTTTCGTGTACACATTGACCTTGTCCATTGCTTTGCTCCTGGTTGGGCGCCTCAGTGATCTTTTTGGGTATGTTCGGGACAGTCTCTGAAATCTGAAAACACTGACCAATAACAGGCGTCGATGGTTCATGATTGGAGGCACCTGTGTGGCATTGATCGGCTGCATTGTGTCTGCGGTCGCTCAATCCGTGCCGACCCTCATCGCCGGAATTGCTCTCATTGGTCTAGGGGCTGGCGCTCAACAGTCGTTCTCATTCGTGTCCAATGAGCTGGTCCCTATGAAATATCGCTTCATGATCAATGGATGGATATACCTCTGGTGCTTTCCGACTGGTGGATTCGGCGCAGCTGTGTCCAAAGCATTCATTCTCTACACTCCCAAGGGATGGCGAACGTAAGCTGACCCAGTCCACACTGCACTCCATACTTGAATCTGACGTTGTCTTGTTTAGGTGTTTTTACCTCCTCATTGCTCTCAATGTTACCTCTGGAGTGTTGTACTTCTTTTTCTACCACCCTCCGACCTTTGGCATGAAACACCGAATTCGCACCAAGTCACAAATGATCAAGATGTTTGACTACGTTGGTGCATTTTTATTTGTTGGTGGTCTTATCATCTTCGAAATCGGCCTGCTCTGGGGTGGTGGAGTAAGTGCACATCTTTGGGATTCGTTTACCTTGCTAAGGCTTTCCTTAGGTCTACTCATGGGCTTCGGCTCACGTCCTAGCGCCCCTCCTGGTCGGCGTGGCAATCATTGTTATATTCGTGCTTTGGGAGCTATACGCCCCACTGAAAGAGCCCATTCTGCCGATGAAGTTATTCAAGAACCCCCAGTATGTGGCAGCGTCGGTTCTGCTTGGACTCGGAGCTAGGTGAGTAAATCGCATGATCCCCTTGACGGTGACTTTTCTAATGCGTGTCAGTGTCTACTACGCCATGGCCATCATTTGGCCAGAAATGGTCGCTGTCCTGTTCACCGTACGTTTCTGCACTACAGATGTCAGCCACACACTAATCTTAATCTTACAGGTCGATGGAGGTGCCAGCATGCGGGCAGGATGGCTCAATTCTATTCCAGGCTTCGCCATTGTCATTGGACAAGTGTCGGCGGGAGCCCTGTCCGCAAGTATTGGTAAACAAAAATTTCAGTGCATGACAGTCTTGTCACTCGGTGGAGCCTTTTTAGCAGGTAAAATCAACTTCGATACTAATTTTGAACCTGTGCTGATCCTTCGAGCAGCCATGGCATACTCTAAGCCCTCGACACTTGTCGGTTCTGCTTGCCTCATCGCACTTGCCTCTCTTTTCATCGGCTGGAACGAGTCTGTCTGCCTCACTAATGCCGGTATTGAGGTTGAAGATCAGCAAGAGATTGGTACAGCTGTGGGAATGGCCGGAAGTATACGAAGCGCCATTTCTACTGTTGCTTCAAGCGTGTATGTCGTGGTTCTCACGAACCGTCTGAAAACGACTATACCCGCAGAGGTGCCCAAGGCCGTCGTTGCAGCTGGGCTACCTGCTTCGTCGGTCGTCGCCTTCTTGACGGGTTTCACGACAGGAGATTTCTCCAATATTCCTGGACTCACCCCCAAAATTCTGGCTACTGGTACAGCAGCATACAAGCTCGCCAGTGCGCATGCGTACAGCACAGTCTTTTTGACCTCAATTGCCTTCACCGGCGTCGCTCTCATAATCACTATCTGGGCTCCAAATGTCGACGACAAGCTGACCGTTGAGGTTGCTACGACATTGCACGAGAAGGCAGGCACGATTGTGGGAGAGGGCACCGGCGCGGGGAAGACCTCGGTCGGAGGCTGCTAGGTTTACCCAGCTGAATCTTGACAGAGATGCCATTTGGCAGACTCATCAAGATTGTCAATATGGTCCTGATGCGGCGCGCCTGGAGACGAACGCATGACTCGATTTCTCTCCTACGCTTGAATGTATGACTCGTACAGACTGCATGTACTTCCTCTATAAAATCAGCTTCTTTCCTCTCTTCAACGCAAATATCACTGTTGACCAAACATATATTTCGAGTCTTATATCAATGATGATGCGAATCACCGAAGGCAATGTCGATATTCTGACAGGCGCGCCGTAAGGCAAGGCTGGGTTTGAAACCTTCCAGTCCTAAATGTGGAGGTCGAGCATCAGCAGTCGCAGCAAAAGGCATGTCAACCGCCCCAGAGGGATTGCAGAGGTCATGACCCCTTCTTGCGCCAAGATGTTTCTTTGCTTTCACTGAAACACGAGGACAGCGCCTAGATCTGGCGATTGAGGGTTCACATAAACTGGCACGTCGAATGAAGACACCAACCTCGGCCCGACAACCGAGGATATTGTTTTCCTCGTCCTCGCCCAAAGCTTGTGCATAGCGCAGAGCTGCTAGTGGTCGATCATGTGCATAAGGCCAAGAACTCCAAGAGACAAACTTGTCGTCGATTGGCTTGTTGCGCAAGCGCAAGGGCATTCGAACAAATACATCATGAGAAGCACTGTTCCTGGTTACCACCTCTGAAGACGATCGCAGCTATGGCGCAAGACAAGACTATGAAGGCGGTGCGTTGGCATCCGGACACCAAGAAGGTTCAGGTCGATAACGTCCCTATCCCGAAACCAGATAATGATCTCATGCTGGTTCGAACAATTGGTTCTGGGCTATGTCACTCGGAGATGGTATGATGCAATCAATTTTAGCGAGTTTTCATCTTTCCATCGCAATGCTAACATATTCTATAGCTAGTTCTTCACGGCACATACCAGTTGCCACAGCCAACGACACTCGGTCATGAGGCGGTTGGTGAGGTTGTCGAACTTGGATCAGATGTAAGCGGGTTCAAAGTGGGAGACAAAGTCGGGTTTCTCAACGGCCTCAGATCCTGCTGGAAATGTGACGGCTGCAAGGTTCACTATGGATTCTGCCGATCGGAAAAGTTCACAATGCAAGGCTTCTCGGCAGCGGATGGCTTTCTTGCAGAATACTGTCTCGTCGATCCTAATGCCGCTTTCAACTTACCAGATGGCATTGATATTGTCAAGTTTGCACCATTATGCTGTGCTGGTATCACAGCGTATAATGGCGTCAAGAAAGCCGACCTGAAGCCGGGTCAGTGGCTAGCGGTGATAGGTTGCGGGGGCCTCGGTCAACTTGGTGCGTGAGACTTGAACTTCTTGGTGTAGAAGGACTGCGCTGACGTATATAGCGCTACGATATGCTAAGGCACTGGACCTGAATGTCATTGGCATTGATGTCAACGACGAAGTACTGGCCACAGCGAAGAAGGCCGGCATAGAGCATACTATCAACAGCAGGTCCACGCCAGATGTTGCTGGAGAGATTCAAAAGATTGCTGGTAGCTTGGCCGATGCTGTGGTTGTCTATACTGCTGTCAAAGCAGGGTTTGATCTGGCGCCAAAGTTAATCAAAATCGGGGCGAGATTCGTCGCTGTTGGGTGTCCTCCGGGGGAAATTAGTTTCAACCCAGTCGAGCTTGCACTTGGGAGGTATTCTTTGCAAGGAGCCAACAACCATGGAACGCCCAAACAATTGCGAGAATGTGCCGATTTCACAACAGCTAATAAGATCGAATGTCCAGTCCAGCTGTTCAAGATCGACGAGATTGGAGACATGATCGACATGATGGAAGAAGGCAGGATGGCAGGCAAGAGACTGGTCGTCGACTTCAGCTGAATGTGATGAAAAAGTAACCTATGGTGGCAACAAATCCTAAAGCCATGCATTAGATGCTGACCCTGTGCGCAATGGACGTCAACATATGTACACGTAGAGACAATTTCTCGAAGGCTTAAAGCTTTGCTTGAATCTTCGCTACATCTCCACTACCCAAGACAATCTCGTCGTTGCGGTAGTCTGGGTTGAATGTCACCTTGTTCAAAGGGTTCAGCACATGTGCGCGATTGAAGAGGTCTTCATAGACTCGGCCATCGTAGCGACCTAGTGCACTATTGACCCAACAGAGCGTTAGTGACCCTTCTTCAACATGTTTGCTTGAGGGACAGGATTTAGTGTGCTCTCACCTATCTAAGAGATAATCTGGCAGGGCCCATGCGTCGACGAGCTTCACAGCATGAGGCCGGATCTTGGTCATGAGAGACAACACCGTGTCAGAAACCTCGTCCAGAGTATCCGAGCTCACGGCGCCAGATTTTTGAAATTCGCGCGCCTCATGGTCCATTGTGTTCAAGGCGAAGAGGCGGAACGGATCCGTTAGGGCGTTGCGTGTGGTTGTTGGTAGCTCTTGCACTGCCGCTGAAGCAATGGCGGTGTGGAAGTTGGACACGAGCATCGCTTGGGAGTATGCTGCAAAAAAACCGTCAGCTATCAATTTGCCCATAGTTTGCTAGGTCCACCACTTACCTCGACTGAGTTTATGAAACTCTACTAAAAGACTGTTCCATGGCCTCCTCTGTACTTCTCTTGCGTCATATGCGCGCGAAGCCTTCGGGCAGCATCGAATGTCAGCAAAGTCATGCGAGGAAGATAAGTGACGATGGTTCCCTCCCAGGGCATTGAAAACTTACCAACCAAGACATACGCCAATTGAAAGCCTGCACAAGGGTCGCATCGTCTTCGAGGACTTTGAAATTAGGCTCTCTGGTACGACTATACAGATAGTCCTTGAGATTCTCCTCTGTCTTGTTGAGAGCCTGACCTTTGAGGGAATGGGCGCGCTCCTTGACCTTCTTGATCAGATACTTAGCAACCTGCTGTGTGATCATCCAGTTATCACCCTCAACGGTAGGCTTGGAGAGATAGTCTGCATTGAGTTGAATCAGGCCAGTTCCGCCACCATACCCATGCCCGCCCATGGCTCTGCGACATGTTTCAATCCCATTTGCCGCGAGCTCGGTAGCGAGACTCTTCAATCCTGCAGATGTGCTATGGAGCTCCATCAATGTGGCCATGTCGGCGTTTTCGGAAACTCGATCACCGTCGGATGCACTGCTGTTCCTAGTCCGCTCATAGAGTTGTCGCATTGCCAGACCACTGTAGTGGAGTGCAAAAGTAGTGGCAAGCAGTGGCAAAATGCGGATTTGGACGGTGGAATAGTCTAGGACTGATAGCGCCGGCCCTTGTTTGTGAGGATCGTCGCGGTCATGGAATTGACGTCGGATGGATAGATAGCGGACGGCGACCGTCACTGCTCGGGCCAGGACTAGACGAGCGTGCATCGCTATAACTGCACGCCCTCTCGTCAACTGTCCGTAAAGTGAGCTAGGATTTTTTGACTTGGTGTACACTCTGGTGAGGAGATCAAGCTGGGAGTATCTCGAAAGAAGAGCACTATGTGGTATTCTATTGATGTTAGAAGAATGAACTAGCAGGAGAGGGAAATGTAACGCAGCTGTGATGGTCGAACAGCATGTACGCATTATCCATCGGAGCGTAGCCGTATTTGGGTCCAATGTCACCGACTATGATGGAGTTTGGTGGTTGATGTGTCTTTGTGTCCCGAACTTGGACAATGAACGGATGTGGCCCATGAGATTGGTGTTTGACGTCCGTCTTCCCACTTTCTGCAGGTAGCAATAACTGTGCTATCACCACAGCGTGAGTAGCCGTCCTACCCAAAGTACCATTCCACCATTTGCTTGCCGTCAGATGCGGACTATGGAGTATAAAATGCTGAGACTGCGGATCCCAACGTGCTTCTGTTTCGATTCCCCGGACATTGCTTCCATGTCCAAGCTCGGTTTGTGCATATGCACCAATGATTTCCCACGACACGACTTTCGGCATCCAATACGCTCGTTGCTCGTCGTTGGTTTGTTCTCTCAATGCAGCTGTAAAGAGTGAAATGTGTAGATGGTAAGGCTGGACATCGTCCACCAGATATTCGGCCATCACAAAATCTTCGTCGTCCCACCGATGGACATCCTGCAATTGACGTAAACGTTTCCCTCTCGCGAGGCCTAGCTTGTAGCGATCTGGACGAGATAGGTTTGTTTGCTGTGTCTTGTCGAAGAGTTTCTCTCTTCTGACGATGTCTAGAATGCGTTGCTGTCTATCAATGTATGTCTTGCCATGCAGATATTGACCAAGTTGGTCGGCATCAAGGTCAGATCCTAGGCGCTCACGCTTGATAATGGTCGCGCCATCTGGCGGAGCCGGCCTCAGCTTGTGAGCAAAATCTGTGTGAGGTGCCATCAGTTCAGTAGTCGAGGGTTCATACGACTGTGGTTGATGTTTGGTCAAAACAATATCAGGTGTTGCCGTAAGCAGTCAGTGCTTGATCTGGCTATCGATGTCTAAAGGTCTTGTTTGCGGGCGACGACGACTTAGTCCCAAGGCATGACTTGGAGAACTGGGGCACTGTCAACCCATGTTCTGGCTTTGTCACGACATTGCCTGGCACCGGTCGTCGGCAATGATATGCTCGGAGATTTGTGGTTGCTCGGCTAAACGTAGAAATTGCTCAATTAGGAAAAGTCCGTTCCTGTCCGTGACGCCGAAGCCATATGGGATCGGCAACACTTGCAGACTGCTTGAAAAGGAGATGCTACAGGGGGTCGCGGCCCTAGAACCTAGAAGACACCAAAATGACACACTAAGACTGTTGGCTCAATTGACCATCACTCTGAGATGCGTTCATTGTTCCTGCCTGCCACAATTTCGCCAGATCAGTACTCCCACATGCTTTGTTCAAATAGGGCCGGCGCCGCTCACCAAGGTCGAATGGTTTCATCACTATTCTGCTCCGCACATCAGGTTCCCAGATCTTGCACTGTCATCCGACTACTCCAAGTGCTTCGAGGGTGTATCCATTGGGATCTCTTCAAGATGTCTTGGGCTCTCAACATCGACTTTGTTCTCCATCATGTTCTGCTCATGAAGACGCTCCAGGGCAGCTGCTGAGACCATGGCATGCTCAGCGTCCTCCATGGCGCGGAGAGGCATCGCATGACCGGTCTTCTTCTTTCGGGACCTCGCCTCCAGAAGCAGCCAGACCGGTAGAGAGGCGAACGAGATGATGGTGAAAGCAATAGTCGAGCATGCGGCAGCAAACCCCGGGACATCTGGATTACATTAATCAGCTTGGCTCATGTGTGTGGACAGAACATCAGATTTGTTGTTATGGTACTCACACCAGGGCGCGTCTTCGCTGGGAAAGATCTGACTGGTCAGCAAAGTCACGTATTGCGAGCAAATGATACATACCTAGGGACCAATGATACTCGCAATCGACAGAGACGCAACTGTAATTGCACCTCCCACCGCTTGTTCTGACGCGCCATAGAGCGTTGTACTCCTGTAGCTCAGCGCAGCTGGTTGAGCAATTGATACGAGATTACCAAGGAAAGCAAGGCCGTAGAGCGAAATAGGCTTGATACCGCCAAAACTCTGGTGCGCTCCAACATATGTCCAGACTGCAAAGCAAGGTATGGCACCAAGTGCCGGAATTATGTAATGCCAGATTCTGTCTCTGGTCCAGTCGGAATGCCAGGACCAAAGGCATAAACAACGATGGCGGCAAAGTAGACAGCTGACGAATACTCGTTTGCTTTTGTGCTTGAGAATTTGGCGAACTTGGAGTGATTAGCTGGAGAATTCGGCACGTTTGAGGAAGAGCGCAATTACCACTTTGAGAATGGTTGGCAAGAATGTTCCCAGGGCCACGGCAACAATCAGGAGGCAGATGTATGACACGAAAAATACATATGTCGATGGTCGTTTCAAAACTGCAAAGAAGGTTCGCCATTCCCATGTCACATCAGTACTGCGAGTAGAGCCTCGGCCAAACCTGTTGATCGCAATGTGGCGCTCTACGAAGTGGTCAGCAGATCAGTGGATGGGTCGCCGGTGCACACTTCTCACCTCGGTCTGTTAATGCTGGTGACGTCTCTGGGAATGTCAGAAGCAGGAAGTGGACTGGTATAGCCATGACTATCGGAAGGAGACCCTCGATAATAAAAAGCCAACGCCAGCTTTCCAACCCGGCTCTTCCGTCAAGCTGCGAAGGTCAGCTATAAGTACTGGAGGGCAGGCGATGAACATACTTTATCGATGCCTACAGCGAGGAAGCCACCGACACCCGAGGCTAAAGCATTTGCTGCATGGAATATACCTATGCGCAGTGCTCGCTCAGTCGGCTTGTACCAGAAGCTGAAGTACATGATGCTTGTCGGAACGACACCTGCCTCAGGGATACCGAGGAAGAAACGGGCGGTAAGCAGACCCTGGATGTTCTTCACGGCCGATATCGTCATTACAATGGTGCCTGTCTCATTGTCAGATGCCTTAGCCGCAGAACATGGTGTTGCCGACTATACCCCAGAGTACCATAATCACTGGGAAGTATTTCTTTGCACCAAATCGCTTCATCAAAAGGTTCGAGGGCATGAGTAGTACGGTGACCATAAAGTAGGTAATTGACACAGACTGCAGGATGTGTCAATGTGGCTCAACAGTGTTTTACTACTAGCATCGGACATACCCAGTTGAAATCCGTACCTTTGAGGTGCAAGTTCTCCTCAAAACTGTCTTTTGTACCGGCATGCATGATGTTGACGAACCCCATGTTCGCACGGTCGAGGTAAGCAAGGAAGTAGATGATACAGCATGGTAGCAGGACACGGCAATCGAGCTTTCTGACTAGAGCAGCTTCTTCGGCCGCATTCCAGTCCTGGATAGCGGCGACATGCTCGACACGGTCTTGACTACTGACTTTAGAAGTCAGCACACACTGGAGTCTTCTCTACAGTGGTTAGGAACAGTATTACCATGCTTTCCGTCCACTGTCTTGGGCCACAGTGCACGCCGGATGGAGTAGCCTCCAATATAAATGCCTTCAGCCTCAACGGACGCCTTGGTCTCAGCGAACGCTGTAAGCCCGAACATCTTGGAAATCCTTCTTGTGAAGTCGCCTGGAATAGCACTCGAATTACAAGGAAGACATATAGAAAGAAGAGAGCAGACTCTTCAAGCACATGTGCCAGTAATGCAGATATGGTGCTACTGTGGACGTCCCCGTGGGGTAACTCAGATAGGAACCGAGCCAACTTCAGGTATTGTTTCTGATAGGCCAACCAAGGCTGCTGTGAGGAGAAGGCGGAGAAATGCCAGCCTGCCTCCATCATCTCGGTGAAAGAGACTCGGTCTTTCCAGATGAGGATAGGGCCCCGGACGGTGAAGTGGCTAACCAGAGCTTTTCAATGAGGCCTGGCCGGCCTTGGTCTCCTCCGTAGTTGGCAGAATTTGGGAGGTCGATACAGAGCCTACGTGTGCTTCTCATTTCGACGCCTGTTGCTCGACCTGGAGACCCCGGTCGTGCACGGAACCCTTTTGACCATGTCAACAACACCCACGGATCCTGACGACAGGATACATTTCGTGCGTCGACATCGAGGACCGAATGTATTCCCCAACTTCTATTTCTTCAGCCGTCTGGTGCGGCTTTCCTACAACAAGGAACTAGTGGCTGTCAAAGACTTGACCTTCGGCTACACTGCCAGTTATGCACAGCTTCTGACAGACGTTCTCAATTTGAGGAATGTGCTACTCTCTGGCTTCAGCCCGGAGGTTGTTGCTAAATTGGATCGAGATGAGGAAGTCTTTGTTAACCTCCTTGGACCAGCCGGATATGAGTTCACCGTGGCCTTTCTAGCTCTGATTGCACTGGGAGCTGTGACCGTGCCAATCTGTTGGTTTCCACGATCCTTCGTTGATGCCTGTACTAAAGATTCTTTGCAGCACCAGATTTACCAGTCAAAGAGGCATCTTACTTTGCCACTAGATCTCGCGCCGTCGCTGTGATCACAGCCAAACGCAGCATCACGCTAGGCCAAAATCTAGAGCAATGGATGCAAGATACGGGTCAGTCTCAGTACAGGTCGATTAGCATCACACCACATATCATGCAGCCTTGTCTGGATCCAGAGCAATTTCAAGTTTCCTCGGATCCATACTTGGACCTCAATCGCTCCGGTTTGGTAATCTTTACGTCTGGTACCACTGGTCCTCCCAAAGGAGGCGTCAAGCGTCGAGGCTTTCTTATTGATGTTGCACTCAGCTTCGGCGATCAACATGGCATCCGGCAGGGGGACGTTGTTCTGCACGTGCTGCCTGTACATCACGCCACAGGTATCACTGTGACTCTTCTACCTTTTCTGTGGTACGGTGGGCAGATTGAATTCAGGTCTGGCGGCCTCGACGTACCGTGGACGTGGGAACGGATACGACAGGGTGGCCTAACCTACTTCAGTGGGGTGCCCACAATATACATGAGACTGATGGCACACTACGAGCAACACTTGTCCAAACTACCGCCAGATCAGTTGGAACCTTACATAAAGGGTGCAAATGGCTTTCGAGCTTTGCTTTGCGGTACGTCAGCGCTTCCTCGTCCGCTGCAGCAGAAATGGAGTAGAATAAGGAATGGTCGACCCATCCTTACTCGTTACGGTGGAACCGAATTCGCGAATGGATTCACGGTTACGCCCTGGGCCACAGGCGTCCCTGATGTATGTATCCTTGCACGTGGCTGCAAAAACACATTTAATATTTGCAGGGCTCGGTCGGTGAAAGAGCGGCTGGAACCGACTTGTATCTCTCAAACGGCGACGAAGGTGAGATCCTGACCAGGAGTCCTATTATGTACTCAAAGTGAGTTTAATTCAGAGATTACGCTGCCAGAATTGACATCGTCCCAGGTATCTCTACGATCGTGAGGCCACAAAGAATTCTATGGATGAGAACGGGTATTTCAAAACCGGAGATATCGCACGCCGGGAGGGAAAGCATTACTTTATCCTGGGACGAGCGTCAATAGATAGTAAGTGCTGACCAGCAAGCAGCAAACCATACTGACCTATGACCACCAGTCATCAAATCGGGCGGATACAAGCTGTCCGCATTAGACATAGAGAGGGAGATATTGGGCTTAGACTACGTTTCGGAAGTCATGATTGTTGGAGTTGACGACGAGGAATTCGGTCAAAGAGTTGCTGCAGCCATTGTGCTGAAGCCCGAAGTGAGCGACCATCTGCAATATTCGTGTCAGAAAATGTTAACACAAAGACAGGGTCCAAAGACATTGACTTTGGAAAAGCTGCGACATGACTTGAAAGACAGTCTTGCGGGTTACAAAATGCCCACCTTATTACGAATTGTTGCCGAGTTGAAGAAGAATGCGACAGGGAAGGTCATGAAGAAAGTACTGGTCAAAGAATTGTTCCCTTCCGAAGGTTCCTCTGAGGTGCAGGCATGGATATCGCGGAAGACCAAGGGCAAGCTGTAGTGCTGAAAGCGTAGTCAATTATGGTCACTGGCCTGAAACTGGATTTGAGTCTACCTAGTCATCCTCATATCTCTCGTTGGACCGGTAGAAGACTCTCGGAAAGCCTGAACAGTTGTCCATGTCCATGAGTTCGGCTCAGCGCACCGCATGTCTCACAACAGCTAGGCACAATGTATTGTACTCTTTGATGGCCTGACTCGCAGGGTCTTCATACATAGTACTCTACAGACTGGCACTCTACAACTTGACCTTTGGCTCCTTTGCTGTCTCTCTGTGATGCACGTAACTGTTCTGGCGGTATGCCGATAATGCCTGTCCCCAAAGCTCGTTTCGGAGCAGACCGTAAACGCCCATTTTCGCTTTACTCTTCCATGTCTCTGCTATTTCAAGAGCGACATCGAACATTTTGTCTGGGTGTGCCACAGCATCCACGATACCGTCGTCGAGGGCGGTGATTCCGGTGAATTTGTGCGCTTCGAGGAGTACTTTCCGTGCCACCTTCGGTGCCAATTTCGACCGAACCAATGTACCCATCCCGTCATGATGGAGGCCAGCATTGACAGGGGGCATTTGCCAAAAGCCTCTGTTTGCGTTCATGACTCGATAATCGTGAGCTAGTGTCAGAAGACATGCGCCTCCGAAAACATGACCTGTGATCAATGCGATCGTGGGAAATGGAAAATCCAGAATGGTAGCCAGCAGCTGACAAGGAGTAATGTCAGAAGGCTCACACCGATAACGTTACCACCACTTACTGGATAAAATCCATCGCTGGATGCAAAGCTGTTCCGCTCGCGTTCGTCTAGGTCCAGTCCCTGATAAATTGTTAGCTAAGAATGTCAATGCTGCGCTTGACGAACGGTGCAGAAGAATTTTGCGTTGTCGCCACGCAAGATCACAGCCCCTTCAGAGTCCGAGCCAAGGCATCGTTGAATATTGTGGTATGCACGTATCAGCTCCTGACAGCACGCGACATTGAGACGGTTCTCGGGGGCCTTGCGAAGCGTGATAACATATATGCCATCACTTCCTCTTCGTTCGACAGTAATGTACTGGTACTGTTCGTCCATCACGATAATGAGATCGTGCTCTGCAATAACATTGGTGACCTGTGGTTGTGACCCAACTCCTGGTCACGGGTCACTGAAGGCTAGTGCAAAGTCCCTCGGCAGATGCAATGATCCAGAGGGGTTTGCTTTGCTCATGGTGGCGACCTAAAAGCCCCAGGACGTAAACCCAGAACGTCGGTGGTTTCCTCTTTCAGCAATTCGCCGATCGAAACTCCGACCATGCATCAACGATTCTCCAACTTTCAAAGATCGACAGCGGACTTTGACCTATGGCCACGCATGCAAGTGTTACGAGCCGATAATCCGAGCCTTGGACTCGTGATGGAAGCAATATCAAGTCGTTAGAGTCAAGAGCCTCAAGTCCATTGCAAGTGCAAGCTGCACATCTTCTGCGCAGGCTTAACATCATGTCAACTCCAACGCAGACGAAACGAAATATTCCTACAACACCTGACGAAACAACGTTTGGTCTGTTCCTCTGGGGAGGCAGAGAAAAATTTGATAGGCGAATAGCAATATTGGAAGCGTTTATCGGCAATCCAATTTTCTCCAAGAAAACAGTGACCACGCCCTCGCTAGCTCGCAAAGATGCATGGACACGAGCGGCTTTCCAATCAAGAGAGCTTATCAGGCTCAAGTTGAAGCATGACTGGCCACACAGGCAGTTCATGGAAGCGGTCAGGTTCACCGACAACATGCTGCCGGTGCAACCTCAGTTCAGAAGTCAGTATTTCACATCAAAGCGCTGAACCAGCGTTGCTAAATGCATGCGTATAGTCTTCATGTCGAATCTGGAGAGCCAGATGTCTGATGCACAGAAAGCGATTTGGATCCCCAAAGCAGAACGTTTTGAGATTTTTGGCTCGTACTCGCAGACTGAATTGGGCCATGGATCGAACGTCAGAGGAATCGAGACGACTTCGACATTCGATCCAGCCACAGACGAGTTCATCATAAACTCTCCGACCACAAGCAGCACGAAATATTGGATCGGTGCCACTGGAGTATGGGCAACCCACTCGATCGTGGTGGCACGGTTGATCGTAAACGGCAAGGAGTATGGCAACCATCTATTCCTCACTCAGCTTCGGAACCTGGATACCCAGGAGCTCATGCCTGGAGTCAAAATTTACGAAATGGGCCCGAAGGTCTTCCAAGGCATGCTCGGCACCGACAACGGCGCCTTAAGATTCCACAACGTCCGGGTCCCTCGAGCACAAATGCTCGCCAGGAACGCACAAGTGCTGCGAGACGGCACTTACGTTGCGCCCAAGAACACAAAACATTCGTATGGATCGATGGTCACTGTTAGAGCTCTGATGGCTGAGATAACCGGTTGGGATCTATTGAAAGCTGTTACAGTTGCATATCACTACACCACCTTTCGACGTCAGTTCGATCGCGACCACAAAGGAGAGGAAACTCCGGTTTTCGATTATGCTAGTGTGAGATATCGGCTAATGCCACTCCTTGCACAGGTAAGTGAAGCACTCAAGGTCACAGGAAATACTGACTGGCTGTCAAGGCAAGCGCACTCGTGTTGGTAGGGCAGAATATCAAGCGTGCCTATGACACCTACACGGAAAATTATCTTTTAACAAATGATACATCTGAGCTTGAGGATCTGCACCTCCAGACTGTGGGTGCTAAGGTCTATTCGACGGAGATTACCGGACATGGAATTGAAACGTGCCGTATTTCTTGTGGAGGTCATGGATACAACGCCTTGTCTGGATTCGGACGCATGTACGCAAATGCAATCAATGCCGTGACGTATGAAGGTGACAATTATGTGGTGGCTCAACAGGTCCCAAGGGCGATCTTGAAGCACTTCAAGGCGTGAGTGAGCACAGAAAGCTATGTGGTTATGGCTAACATTTGATCATAGAAAGACAGAGTCGTCCTTGTCTAGCTTGTCCTACCTCTCTTTCCTACGTACCAGGGAGCCACCAGAACCGATCAAGGTTCATACCACGGCGGATTGGCTCCTGAGAGACCGGCAAAGATTCGTTCTCGAACAACGGCTGGTCACGCTTGTGCAGAATCACATGGACGATACGGAGGCCGGCAAGGACACTAGTTTCTCGACACATGCTCTTACAATGGCTCACGGCGACTTCATTTACTGGAAGGGATTCTGGAATGTTGTTGATCATAATGGGAACGAAGATTTCTACCCATCACTCAACGCTCTGGCACAAGTGGTCCGTATTGTTCTACCAAAATCCAAGGAGTTGCTTGATTAACGATCATTAGTTTTCACTTTCAATCCTCCAAAATGCGCATCTCGCACTGACACCGCCACTGTCGCTGCCTCAAAAAGCGCGGAATCTGCTGGCAGAGGCGTATCGCAATGCGATCAACGATCTAGCAGACAGCCATGTGGCCAGAATCATTGATGCTTATGGTTTTACAGAATACGAGCTGGACAGTGCCCTTGCTCGAGCTGATGAGACACCTTACGAAGCGTTGCTCAATGGAGCCAAGAAGAGTGAAATGAACAATATGCAGCACCTCTGGCCAATGATGGTAGACACAAGAAGGATCTGGCGGGAATTTGAGCAGGACAAGCAGAGAGGACAACAGGCCAAATTGTAGATAAGTCTCATTACCAGGTTATGCGAGGTACAACAAGTACTGTAGTACTGTACCATTCTTGGCCCAGATCCGGCCTTAGGGTCATGCCTACCTAAGACTTCGTCCAAAGGCATTGATCGTCCCCGCAACCCCACGCAACTCCGCAAACATTTCGCTTGAGAAAAGAGCCAAGCCCGAGGATGTCTGAGAACCATCTGAGGGTCCTTGTGGTAATCTCTTCTCGACGGCATATAATGTTCTCACAGAGGATGTCGTGAAGTCGTAATGCAGTTCTCTAAGTTCCGCTGCTACAAGACGATTTCTACGCCAATTGCATCCTTCGCCCGTGCTTGCGAGGCATGTCACCTAAGAAAAGGTAGATCATACCGCTACACATAGTCCCTCCGCCCATTGCTGACGATTCATTAAAGTTCGTTGCAATGTGGGGGACCAGCGGCCATGTGCGAACTGTGCTACGCATGGCGTTACTTGCAAGTAAGCGAGAGGTCCACACATTTAATCACTTCGGTGAGCAAAATGCGAATAATGTGATGACCATCATCGTTGAGTAGGCCCCGACTGAGGAGCAAGAAAACTGCCTCTTCCAAGCAGGGGCGGAGTGAAGCCCAGAATGGCTCAACGACAGTCAATCGCAATTCCGATGTGGGCGACCAGGGTGGTGCCGGGTTTGACTTCTCCCCAGTTCCTCGAGCTACGACACTGCAGGCGATCTCGGAAGACAACAACGACAGCACCTCCGACCAAGCCATGTGCGCACGGCCACCAGACTTGGGCACCTCAACAGATGCGCCTTTTCTTTTCATACACAATCCAGCCATTCTCGGAAGTGGTGTGGAGCTGCTGGAGAATGTGACTTCACCGTCCATTGACGAGTTTCACAATTCTTCGTTTCTTTCGCGATCCGCAATCCTGGGCGACGAGTTCCCGGAACTCGATCATACACATCCCGACCGACAGACGCACGAGTTCAGGATTTCGGAAAGAGATTTGAAAGTTCTTCAGATCCACGGCGTGTTTGACCTGCCTCGACTCGCAGTGCGGCAGCGCTTGTTGGAAGCGGTCATGGAGTTCTGTTGGACATGGATGCCTGTCCTCGATTTCTATGCGATTCGGTCCGAAAGTGGTTCCGAGACCTCCGCGAAGGCAACGTCCATCTTGCTCCTACAAACCTTGATACTGGTGGGATCGTATATGACCGGAGGTCAATACACAAGCACTTCTCTGCAGTCACACTACCGTCGTGTGAAAGCCATCGTCGACAGTGGTGTGGAGCGCAATCCTTACAAACTCCTTGCCGCAGTGTGTCTGATTCAGTGGTGTGCACCAAGTGCTCCGAAGGACATCTCGATGGATACACCACGATTTTGGAACATGTATGCCATCAGCCTGGCTCAGCAGATGGGGCTGCACCGAAAAGCCCTTCGCCCAGGAAAGGATCAAGGACTGAGAAAGAGGATCTGGTGGACACTGTATGCAAGAGACAGCTTGTCGGCATCCGCACATGGCCGGCCTCGTCTCATCAATCTTGCAGACTGCACTGTCGAGCGGCCTAGTATTTCTGACTTCTCCGACTCGTCCGATCCCGGCGCCCGTATATTCGTCTCGTGGGTGTCAATATGCGAGATTCTTCACGACATCTGTCTCTGGCTCTCTTCGAACCCTGATGCCACATTCGTGGAAAAGCAGGCGCTCGCCAACCGCCTTCGCGAGTACATTCAGAGCTTGCCTCCGGAGTTGGGCATCATCGATCCAGACGGTAGTGCTCGCGCATACGACTTCCAACTTGCGCAGCTGCACGTCACCCTTCTGACCGCCATTACCATCCTTTATCGTCCATCATCGATGTTTGATATCTCTCCGCCGTACTCTTTAGCTCTTTCGATTACGGCATCAACCCTGAACGTCAAACTCTTCGAAGCCATCGAACTTCGCAATCACACTCACTGTCTCAGCTCTGCCTTTACATGGTACATGCTTGTTACCGCCATTCCACAACTCTCCGCCCTCTGCTGCGTTCCCAGACTAGTCCTGCAGGCTGGTCATGCGCTGGACACCATTGAGAACGTGCTGGAGACTTTCAGCGGAGTCCGAACGTCTGCAGTCAATAATCTCGCCAATGTAAGGGCAATACGGAAAGCCGTATCAGTGCCAAGGCCAAATCATCCCACTATGCACAATGGAAAGCGAGGACAACAATGGCCGGAAGTACATACGTCTCCGCAAGCAGAAGCCGCTGACTCGACGTCGTTCATGCTCGTTGATCTGCTCAAGCCCTACGGGACTTCGGCGCTGAAGAACTATGAGTCGAACATGGAGGCGTTGCGCACTCTCGCTTCCAGCTCGACCCCGGAGCAGGATCCTGCAAACCCTCAAAACAACCCTCCACCACAGATCGACCAGGGGCCAGAGATCGGCGACTGGACGACCCCAGATGAGAGTCTTATTCCTGTTTCTGGGGCAAACTTTGATATCTCCAGTTCAGATTTTCAGCTTTTGGTTGGCGATGATTTCCAGGAGAACGGCTGGATGCGCGATTGGGTGGATGATTTACAGCTCTTCGGTCTAGATGTATGAGAAGGCCAACACTGGCCGATGTGGGCAGATCGAATTGGGGCTCATGGACTATTTAAGAATCGGGGCGGAGTAGCAAAGTGATGCTTGATAAGGCTGCGTAGATATAACGCGCGTGCAACTCCATGTCGGGCCAACAGCGAGGCTCCCAACGATCATGATTTGATCGCGGTGATAGGCGTGACACGTCAAGAGGGGGGTTCTGGGTCCCTATCTTGAGTTTCTCGTTGGCAGGGGGGCTTATCTTCGTGGACGCGAATATCCGTGCGCGGTTCAGCGCCTTGCAGGACATGGCCGTCAGTCACCACACGTCCTTTAAATCCAAACAATCGTACTTTATCATACTCTGTCGTTGTTACGATCTGAGAAAGAGACCAGATCAATTGTAGAGCCATCAGCAGACATGTCGACCACTACAACGATAGTTGCTCCCCCCGAGCAGCAGTACGAGTACTACTTTCGCGATGGAACAAACGACAACAAACGAGAGATCTTGACAGGCGACAAGGCGGTGGAAACGTTTGAGGAGATCCCTGTCATTGACGTTGGCAATATTTACAGTGAGAATTTGGAAGAACGCCGGCAGAAAGCGGAAGAGGTTGCAAACGTTTGCAAGACCGTTGGATTTATGTATATCAAAAATCACGGCATCTCGCAAGACTTGATTGATGAGGTGTTTGAGCTTTCGCGCAAATATCATGATCAACCACTTGAGGTGAAGATGAAGGAGGATGTTTACAAGTCGGAGACTCTCAGAGGCTATGAGGTACACTACACCAAGACATCCGAAGGCGAAAAAGGTGAGAATCCTGTCCAAGCTGACGCCCTTCGTAGAGAGTCATGGCTAAGTCCGGCACAACAGTAAAGAAAGGATCATTCCTGTACAGTTATGACCCAGACAACGACCCGCAACCGCCTCAATTGTCACCCGAACAGCGCGAGCTATGCATCGGCATCCACAATCAATGGCCAGAAAATTGGCCAGAGTTCAGAACCAAACTTTTATTATATCAGGCCGAGCTTTTGAAATTGTCTCGCGCTTTGCTCCGGACGTTTGCCCTCGGACTAGGCGCCGAGGAGAACTACTTCGACTCCATCGTTACTGCGCCTTTCATCTCAATCATTCTGCAAAATTATGCGACTCGACCCCCCGGTGCGGAAGATCCGGACAGTCTCGGCGCACACAGTGATTTCGAAAGTATGTCAGGTTTCTGATATCGCGAGAGAAGACGCTAATATCAAGGCAGCCTTCACAATCTTGCTCCAGGACATGTTGGGAGGCCTGGAGATCCTTAATAAGAATGGCGTGTACGTCCCAGCAAAGCCTATCCGTGGAACGTTTGTCGTCAACGTTGGCGACTTCTTGCAGAGAATTTCCAACGACCAATTTGTATCGACTGTGCACCGGGTCCGCAATACATCGGGACTTAGTCGCTACTCGGTTCCGTTCTTCTTCAGCTTCAACGCCGGAGAGGAAGTCTCGGTAAGGACCCCACAACCTCTCCCTTCGAATGGGATCGGTCTAACAGAAAAATCTAGGTCGTCCCAGCCTGTACATCAGCAGACCACCCAGCCAAGTATGGGCCAAGAAACCTTCACGAGGTATGTGACACATTTACACTTCGCAAGAACAGCTTACTAACTTTACTCGAAGTACACCGCGGAGAGGCGCCGAATCAAGAAAGAACAGCACGAGCAAGGCGTTCACCATGCGCTCGGATAGATTCAATGATCGAGGCAGCACAGACGCAACTGAGTCGGCATGACAGTAACGACGGGCATGATCTCAAAGACCTTAGCAGTAAGACTGAGCGCTTTCTTGACGGAAACCATAATGAAGTGGGCCAAACATGTGGCGCTCACCAGCATCCAGTGAAGGATGTGCTTCAATTTGGAATATGGTAGTCTCGAGAGCTCTGAGGTTCGCCGGGCAGGCAGGAATCTGTAGCATTGACTAAGGACAACCCATGTATCCACACACATCGCCTCTTGAGATATGCTTCTTCACATTACACAACATAAAAACATTACACAACATAAAGGCTTTGCTTGTCTTGGATAAGCCATGTACATGTCCTGTCCCATTCGAATGAGAGAGATCTTGTGCGCTCTAAGCTTTTCTGGTCTCTCTTTCAGCAAGCTCCCAATAGGCTCTTGTGCTTCGCACTCTGAACTTCTTCCCCCACACGAGCATGACCACAAACGCAAGGCATGTCACCAGTCCGACAAACGCGGCAGAGATAAAGCAATTTTGATAGCCTAGGTTCTCGATCCACGGTGTGATGCCATATCCTATGGCGAATGCCATGGTGTTTCGGACAATGATTGCCGTTGCCATGGCGTCTCCGGAAATACCATGGTAGCTGTCAACAAGGTAGTTGACGCTGAGCGTAATGCCGGAAGTGCTGGTGAATGCCAAAAAGCACATGGCGACAATCAAACCGAACCAGTGGATATTATGGGCAGCACCAACGCCCCACAGGATCAAAGCACAAGGTACAATGGCGGTGGTCACCACGAATGGATAGAGTCGATGTTCTGCTTCCATGATTCCGTTATTCTTTCGAGCAAGCCTAATTTGCAGCCAGTCGCTGAATCGACCAGTGAAATAAGTCCTATTAAGTCGTCAGAAAGAATGTCACGAGAACCAGGCAGGATCACATACGCCGCGATGACTCCGATGCAGCAGGACAAGTAACTCAAGCCAACCATTGATGCGCTGAAGTTGTATGGCGCACCTCCCAAGATGATCGAGGCAGTTGCATTCAACACATTGAACCAGATCAGATAGCTGCCGTAGGAGAATCCAGCGTAAAAGATGACAGGCCAGCTAAGATATTTGAGGATCCGAACCGATTTGGTAACTGGATTTTCGCCTGGTATTGGCTGCCACAGGGACAACTTCTGCAAAAATGTCTTTTTGTGGTATGGCTCTGTGGGTGCGGCCGGAGTGGTAGTCGCAGTGTTCCCCACCTTCTCGTTCGTCTCTTCGGGCATGATGGATTGGGAAGTCTCGACTATGCCAATGTGAGGTCGGTGGTAGTTGGTCTCTTCCATGAAGAAGAACAGGAACACTGTCACACATGCAGTGAATATGGCTGGAACGTAGAACACCCATTTCCATCCCGCGTAGTCGGCTATGAATCCACAAACAACAGGTGCAAAGTATGCACTTCCTGCAAGGGACAGAGAATACCAACCCATATATGTTCCACGCTCATGGGTGAAGTACTGTACTGAAGTCAGAGATACACGGATGTACAGATTCTCAGACTCGACTTACTACATCAGTAACGGAGACTTCTGGGAGAGCTTCGATAGGAGCGGCAAGAATGCCTGAGACAATGGACTTTCCAATCCACTGCCCGTTACCGCGGCAGTATGGGGCCCAAGCCAGACAAGCTATTGTGCCAACAATGGATATCAAGTAGGTCAATCTCTTTCCGTAACGCAAAGCAAAAGGCTGCCAGAAGAGGAGCCCCCATCCGCACAGGAGGAACACATATCCGCTACCAGCGTTGAGATTGGCTACAGATACACCGGTCTCCTCAGAGAGGGGAACCAAGACAGAGACGATGACTGAGGCGATCAAGCCTACCGAAAACGTGTACCTTATTCATGGTTAGCCGAGACACAACAGAGGATGGAAATCAGGGATTACGCACAAATTGACACAGATGGTCGACAGCAGTTTTCGACGCGGCGCCCAATTCAAAGGATCCTCGGGGTCGTTAGAGGGTGTTGGTACCAGCACAATTTCTCCCGTCCCAGCATGTTTGGTGTGCATGCTATGATCAAGGTCGATGAGGTGGACCGTCCCAGGGACGGAGTCATTGAGGCTGGTGGACATGATTGAGGCTCGTCGAAATGGTGTGATTTCGTTATGTAAGAGTACCCAGGAAAACTCCAGTCCATACAGGTATTTATATTCGGACTGGGCTTGATGGACCCTGTTCGTGGTGACTATCGATAGTATAGATCTGGAGTCCCTAGTTGATAGCATGAGAATCAGTTGTGCTATCTATGGATACCGAGGGAATGAGGCGCTTCGTCCAGGTTGATAGCCAAAGACAGCAGTGACCTATCGATGCGAACCGAATGAGATCATCCCATCTCTACTATGAAGCTCTGATTTCTCTCTTTGGTACAGGCGAATTAGGTCCACATGATCGAGCCAGCAGAGCGGAAAATACCCAAAAATGTCAAGCATATTTTAGCCAAAGGATAGCTTCGGCGCAAAGGCCCGAAGCCCTGTCTGACGGACTATCTTGCAAGATGTACCTAATGACACCCTAGACAGACCTGTCATGTTTGCGCCTTTTGTACACCTCCACCAAGGGAGCTAAGATAGCCAAGTTACCAAGAGTGGCTAAAGACGTGAGAGACTGCTGCTAAAAAGTGGCTATCTGGATAATTTACGACTTCCTACTCAGTCTCGAGCACCCAGTAGCCACCCTACGACCTTAGGGTGCTATAGGTTCTGACCTTGGTGGTTGAATAATGTGCTTTGTTCCTGAAGTCTAGTTCACCAGTTTGTTATCTGGGACTTGATCCGAGCTGATCAGCAGACACGGTATACGTGGTCCCACAGACTGGCATGTGGTCGACTGATGCACATCTCGGGATGCCTGAGCAAAACTGGAGCAGCAATCAACATCCCAACCTCAAATTATAACCGACCTATCCGACGCAACGCATTCGCACAAGGATCGACTTGCCTCTCACGCCGAAGCATCGGATGCTGCGAGGCTAGTCCCATTGATTGGCATCCAGGGCTATCACGGCACGACCCAACAGCTCTCCCTTCGCCATCCGTGAGAAGACGTCCCCCAACTCCTTCGGCTTGTGAAGGGTGAATCTCGGCTTCACCACTCCTCGTGCCGCCATATGTAGAACGTCCAAAGCCTCTTTTCGGTTTCCCACCGACGAGGCTGTTATATTGAGCTGTCCAATGATCAGTTTGCCAGGGTCTGCACTCTGGATAGGGACCTCATCGCCCTCAGTTATGCCGAGACACACAAGTGTACCATTAAACCTCAGGAAGTTGAGGGCTTGGGCATATGCAGCATGTGCGGCCGTGCAAACCATCACCCCAGCGGCACCACCGCCTGTAATCCGCTTGACTTCATCTGCCATGGCCTTGTCGCCCTCGGGTCCGCGAGGATATTTGTTGATGGCGATGAATTGTTCTGCCCCGCACTCTTTGACCAAGGACTCTTTCTCAGCCGAGTCAATGCCCAAGATTCTAAACCCCAGCCCATGGCTGCCAATCTCGCAAGCTAAGTGTCCCAGGCCACCTCCCGCGCCAGAGACTACAAACCACTCACCGGCCCGCGCTGGAGTCTTCAGAAAAGCAGAATACACCGTCAAGCCGCCAAAAAGCAGCGGCGCCGCAACATCTGACGGTAGATCGGCTGGGATCGGAGTAACATAGTTTGCAGGTGCTAGAACGTACTCCTGAAAGGTGCCTGGTACACTGTACCCTGATACAGTCGGACGGAAACATGAGCCCTCCAGGCCGACCATACAAGCTGGACATTCTAGACAGACGGAAGAGAACCATTTGATGCCAACTCTATCACCAAGCTGGACTGTCTTGGTGGCTAGGCCCGGTCCCAGCTTGACAACTTCTCCTACGCCTTCATGGCCTCCAACTTGGGTTTTCGTTTTAAGATCAGAGAGCCATTTCCAGCCGTTCATCATGACGGCGTAGTCGGAATGACACACGCCACTATGCGAGAGCCTGATCAATACTTGCCCGGGGCCTGGTTCGGGCGTGTCGACTTCAACGGCCTTGACGGACAGCGTTCCGGGGTTGTCGTAGATAACTGCATGGTGACGACTGGGAGTCGCCATATTTAGAAATTTGTGCGCAACTGAATGGCTGTCTATTCACACCTGATGACTTTTGATATTGCCCTGGGCGATGTTGATAAGGAGTTATCGACGTCCTGAGACACTAGCCGAGAACGCAGTGTGCGTGATGATCTCAGGAGTCCTCTACCTCACTAGTCTAGTCTTAGGAATGTGTCAAACGACGATATTTCGCCACAGGACAATCTGAAATGTCGATGATCTCTTGCATCTCGATTATGTCTCAGCCTTGCGCTGTAGTCGTTCTGCAGTGTACGCTATAGTCTAGATAGCCAAGGTACGGAGAACGGAAACAGACTTGCGAAAGTGCCGGATTCCGAGATAGCTTAGCAACCGGCAGTGCACCCCACACCTTGCCCTTAGGATGGCAATCTGATCCAGTTTTTTGGGTGATCTCCGTGTCACTCGGAGTCTCGGACACCCAGTTTGATCTAATGTTCAGGGTCACGCCATCACGTGGGACACTGAGACGAATTTGAGGGTCCATGTTGACTCCTGCGGTGCTGTCTCTCGTCGAATGTTCTGCTAGCAAGTAAGGCTTACAATGGGACTTACAATGACGGGCAGGTCGTGGCAGGAGATTCGCGATGCGAAAAGAGCTGAGCAGGCTGCTCGCATACCGTCGGAGTGGAAACTCAAGCAAAGTCCACCTGAAGAAACGAGGGACCTCCGTCCTTATGCCTACGAATCAGGCATTCTATCGGACAAAGAGTTGGAAATTACTGATCTGGACGCCACGTCTCTGATCGAAAGAATCGCCAATGGAAACTACTCGGCCGTTGAGGTGGTGACAGCCTACTGCAAACGTGCAGCAATCGCTCAGCAACTAACTAGTTGCTTGACCGAGATCGCATTCGCCGAGGCCATCGAAAGAGCAAAAACCCTTGATGAGCACTACAAAACGACCGGAAAGGTCGTCGGGCCTCTCCATGGTGTTCCCATGAGTTTCAAAGAATGCTTCAACCTCAAGGGATACGACTCGAGTAATGCTTATATCTCGAAATGCTTCAACCCTGCGCAGTATGACGCATACCTGATTGAAATCTTCAAAGATGCTGGCGCAGTCCCTATTGCAAAGACTAACGTAAGTAGTTCCGACAATGCTCGACCTGAACGAGAGCCTTATTCTGCTTGCATGTGCACTAATGCGGTCTGCTGACCTTTTGCTTTTAGATCCCACAAACGATGCTCGTAGCCGAGAGCGACAACAACGTCTTTGGCAGATCCAAGAACCCAGTAATTGCACACCTCAGCTGTGGTGGCTCAAGTGGTGGCGAAGGGGCTCTGATGGCATATCACGGAAGCGCCATTGGCATTGGCACAGATGTTGGAGGTTCAATCCGGTAGGCCAGCCTCTTGAAACCATCAAGAGCATGCGAAAATCGGATACTAATGTGAGATAGGATACCCGCTGCGTGCAATGGCGTCTACGGCTACAAGCCTTCCGCGGGACTTCTTCCAATGCTGAAGTACGCAAATTCCACGTGGCTCGGGCTCAACACGGGTATTCCTGCCGTGTGTGGTCCTCTTGCTCGCTCACTGCGAGACTTGGAACTCCTTACTAGAGTAGTCCGTAAGGCCCAGCCATGGCTTGAAGATCCAGCAATTATGCCCCACGTGTTTGAAGCGGGGGCAGTGGACAGGAAACCTGTCGTTGGTGTGATCTACTCAGCAGATACTCTGACACCACATCCTCCAATTCGGCGAGCGCTTCGCGAGACAGCCGCAAAACTTGAAGCTGCCGGTGTGCAGGTGAAGGAATTTAAGCCAGCAAGCTATGCAGCAATCAACGAAGTCACCAGGCAATTATTTACCCTAGACGGACTCTCATATGCCAAGCGTGAGTTGGCGCAGTCAGGAGAGCCACTGGTGCCTGCCGTACGGACGATAGGACACTGGGACGTGCCTGCGAAGACCTCTGAGGAGAACTGGGCCTGGAATGCGAAGAAGCAAGCATTGCAGAAAGAAATGCTCAATAGATGGCGTGCAGCTGGAATAGACATTGTGCTTTGTTCGGCTGGAGCGCACACTGCTCCTCGCCCAGGACAATGGGCGGATGATTCCTATACAGTGGCTTGGAATGCAGTGGACTATCCGGCGATTATCATGCCAGTCACCCATGTGGACCCGTCTAAAGACCCGAAAGATATACTGGAAAAGCCGCTATCACAAATGGATGCAGAGTTTTACGAAAGGTACGACCCAGAGCTTATGGCAGGGTCGCCTGTGGCTCTGCAGCTGGTGGGACCTAGACTGGGCGATGAACAGTTGCTCAAAGATGCCGAGCTGGTTGATAGAATACTTAAGCAGTAGTCTACCCCATCATAGTAGCTTCAAACAAGGTCGAGTCTTAAAAGGTTATGATACCTTTCAAATAAATCTCGAAGTACCTGCTTTTGAGTCATGATCTCCCTATTCCGTATGACAGGGTTCATATGGAGCAGCACACTGGCAAAGCATGGCGAACAGGAGAGACAGGGTATATTGAGATTGATATGGGTGTGGATGAATGATATCTCTAATCCGACGTTGCGTAGTATGATGATCTTCCCGCAATGCATTTTATGTAGAAAAGGGTTTGAAATGGCCTCTCCCACTTTTGTGGCAGCGTTAATAGCTTGTCCTCACAAGTTCAGTACCGAGTCGATCAACTCAACATCTTTCAACAACTGCTCATCAGCGAGCCTTGGGCCAGCAATCTGGAGGGCCACAGGAGCACCTGCCATTTTTTGTGCGTCATCTGCACAACATCATCAGCGACCTGGCTACTTGAAACGACAGAAAGGTGAACGAAGACGGTAAATACACTGCAGGCAAAGGCAACTTACACATGGCTTCATTGTCCTTGTCTAGCTCGGATTGAGGAGTGAATGATGTATCTCTGGGATCTTTCTCTGGGTCCACAGTCGTGAAGGGGATGATCAAGGCTGGGTACTATGCGAATTGTTAGTAAGAGATTCAGCACTAAACAACCAAGAAGGGAAAATTGAGAAGGGTGTACTCACGTCTACTGCGTTCCATGCAACAGTATAACTGAAGTTGGTCCACTCGTTGGGCGTGACTGCTGTATGAGGTCCCGCTGGACCTAAGACAACGTCCACATTTGCTTTTTGCCACGCATCCAGCATCTGTTTCTGCCAGGCGATCTTCTTTGAGTTGAACACCCATGCTTCTTCCCACGTTTTGCGCGACTTGTCCCAGAAGCCGGACTTAAGCACAGATTCTACCGGTGGTTCACCGGCCTTTTCCATCTCTCCTTTGGCATATGACAGACCATCAAGAGACAGCAGCTCGTGTGATATGTCTCGCATCTCATTGAAGTCAGGAGGAGTAAATTCCTTAATTTCGAAACCCGCTGCCTTGAGTTTCTCAACGGCTTCGTTGATGGCCCGAATGATAGGAGGGTGTGGTTTGAGTCCGCCACTCTGGAAGAATACTCCAACCACCGGTCGCCGGTCTGAAACGTTGGGCTTGGTTTGTTCTGGCACCAAGGACGGGTCGAATAGCCATGGTTTAGCATCACGAACAACTCGGTGCCAAAGGATGAGATCTCGCATCGAGTGTCCCATAGGACCACAGACTGCTGGAATGCCTGTATTCATGCCTACCCAGTTCGATGCTGCGTAGTATATCATGGGGTACATGCCGAATGATGGCTTGAATCCGTAGACACCGTTGGCTGCGCAAGGACATCTGTTATACCACCGTAATCAGTAATGTTCACAACACGAAAAAGGGATCCAATAGAGAACGTCCGACTTGGCTAGCACTAACCTGATAGAGCCAGCAACATCGGTGCCAATACCCAGTGCGCTACCGTTGAATGCCAACACGGAGCCCTCGCCTCCGCTGCTGCCACCAGGGTTCAGATGCGATACGACCGGGTTTTTGGTTTGTCCGAAGACATTGTTGTGTGCTTCTGCAGCCAGCATGCTTTGGGGGATATTCGTCTTTGCGACGAATATAGCGCCCTCAGCTTTCATGAGCTGGATCAGGTACGAATCGTAGGTTGCTGGATCAAAACACCGCGTGATGTATGCATTGCTCGAATCGAAGCCCTTGAAATGGAAGCATTCCTTTCCCCAGGTCAATACCCTGAGACATCAGGCTGTATGATTGCTTGACTTACCTTGCATGTCATCGGCACACCATGTAAGCGACCGATGGGCTTCCCCGTTCTCTTAAACTCTTCGTCCAACTTCTTGGCATCCTCAATGGCCTCCAAGAATCGGATCTCAGTCAGGCAACTGAGCAACTGTTGGGCTACTGCCGCGCGCTTGCAATAGGCCGTTGTGACCTCGACAGCGCTGTAGCTCCCCTTTGCTATTTCGGCAGCAAGCTCTGTTGCATCATATTTCTCAGTGATTTCCACCTCCTTCTCGGTCAGAATACCACAAGTAGCAGCAATTGGTCGAAGGTCGACTGTTGTCTCTGCTGCTTTGAGAGCCTTGTCTGAGAGCTTCCATTCAGCAGGGATACGGGATGATTGCTCAGCCTTTTTGGCTGCAGCAATCTCCTGCCATGGTCTCTGAGAGGCCATTGATCCCATTGTGCTAGAGATTGTTCGAGTTGTACCTCAGGGCTGGATAAAAACAGTATCGAAAGACGACGAGAAGAGCAGCCTCAAGGTTCGATATTACTACCTGCCTTTTATTGGCGGCGAGGAACAATACCCTCTTGTATGGTTTATAGTACAGGGCCCCAGCCTCGAAGATTTCTAGTCAAAGAAATTGGAGCCTACCGGATCCAACAATACAGCGGACATAATCGCATCCTGTCGCTCGTGCGGGAATATCCAGATGTCTGTTTGGTGATAGGAGGTGCGACGATAAGATAGCTTTCCATCGTTTACGGCATAGTCTTGTAGCACGTGAGGCATAGAGTCTTGTCGGCAACTCGGAAACCACAGGCCGAAATCTTATCAAGACACTTTACTTGATGACTTGATGTTAGGGTGAGACCTTGATGCCTCCTTATCGTTAAGCTATCTTAGCGTCTTGGGGAGTGGTCCTGAACCCTTCGTTCAACAACAATTCCGGACATCTGCTTTTCACAATGTTCCGGTAACCTTCCGCCTAAAGGAATTGTTTCTCTTGTACAGGCGACTAGTGTTTGCCACACAACTGTGTTGTCCTGAAATTTGAAAAATGCCTGATGGGTAACCTTTCATCAATAGCCATGTACCCATATGCCCTCAAGTCATGACAAATCTGCGGGGTGCTCGCGCTTCCTACCTTTCCTGCACACGTTTATGTCGGTTGTTCTTGACAAGAGTGAATAGCCGGCTTTGTTGTCCTAGTAGGTCGATTTCCGCAAGCTGTCGCAGACCGGGTGCAACATTCCAACCCACCATGGAAGCTGCCAGACTGCGAAGACATGAGCAGAGAGGAAAATACGACGTTGACTCCATCGAGGCAGTCTTCGCAGACATCTTCTTTTCCCACGTGTCATACGTCGACGATGGCCTGCCACAATGCTTGCCCATGATTGCCTTGTTTCGACGAGTAGGGAAGAACCAAGACCCGGTGATCTATCTCCACGGCCATCCAAGCGCGAGGTTAATGGAAATTGTGCGGGCTAACGAGTCCGAGCAAGCCAGCTCAGATGGTGAGGAAGCGAACGGAAAGCCGAATAGCAGGATACGAGTGTGTATTACGGCCACAAAAGGTCAACAAAGCTATCCAGTTCGTGTGTCGGAAGTTGTACCACTTCTGCACTGTTCGAGCACAATGGCTGACTCTCAAATTTACGCATAGTGGACGGCCTCGTTCTTTCGTCGGCTCCGAATGGACATACCTTCAATTATCGATCTGCGGTCATCCATGGTGCATGCTCCCTTGAGAAGGATCGCGATATCAAGCGGGATGTGATGAAGGGGGTGACCAACCACATCGTTGAGGGCAGGTGGGAGGATGTTAACCCTGTCGCATCATTCCAGGTTGCACTCGTATGTGTGATACGAGTCGACATTCTCAAGGGCGGTGTCAAGTTTCGAGCTGGTGTTCCTGGGATTCAGCCTAGGGATATAACGAAAGACGGTCCAGACAATGAAGTGCCACCATGAACAGGGGTGGTTCCTCTCCGCGAACAACTGGACGAGCCAGTCCCGAGTGGACTGACTGACAATGCAAAAGTACCAGAGGGACTGCTGAGGTTTATCGAGACCAGAAACAAGGCTCAGAGGCAACACGCCCATGCTGTCGCCAAGTGAGGGCGGGTTTGGGGCCTTTGGATGTAATCCTGTAAAACACCGCTTGGAAACGAGGCAAAATGGTGATGCAAATCTTATGCAAATGACTTTGGCCACTGGCGACCCAGAATGATGTTGTACATAGATATGTATTATGCAAGAGAAGCTCTGGCCCTTTGAGGTACCTGATCTTCGGGTACTGTACCTACTACAGTAGGCATCATCTCGTCTTAGCCTTATCTCATTCTTTGCCGGCAGGGCCGAAAACTGCGGGGTTCCCTAAAGCGTAGAGGCTAAGGGTGCCTCGTGCTCTGGGCCTTCCTTATCTTCCCCTCCCCAACGTCCTGCAACTCCTCTCTCGAACATGTCCAAATTCTCAGCGTTTTTGTCACCACTTGTCCACATGAAACGCATTTACTGAATGTCTTGGTACGAAAGCCACCTTTCCGGACGATACTGGGAACTTTGACACAGTAGCGCAGACTGTCATTATCTCAACGTATTTCTAGGAACAGCAGCAACACCAATCGAAGCGCACTGTTTCTGTGATCACTTTGATCGAGCACGGGCAAACGTCCCTGGACAGCGCATAGGAGTGTCTGTACCGCTTCTCTGTATATACTCAACTTCACTTTGATACGACTCATTGGCTTGCTGCGATGCCTTTCGAAACCCTAATGGCCGCTGGGATGGAGCACACCTTTTCTCTGAACCCAGGAGTGATCGATCTTCGACGGAGATCCAAACATGGCTGTGTCGACTGCAAAGCGGCCAAAGTTCGATGCGATGAAGTCCGCCCGTCCTGCGGTACATGTACTCGTCGAAAACGTGTTTGTCGAGGGTATGCCCATAACGCAAACGCAAAGGTCCTTCCAAGGCAAGATCAGCACAAATCTCCACCACGGTCCCCTAGGAACGTTACGATCAAGACAAGCTCTGACCCTCTGACACCAACATCACCAACAATGGACTCGATTACGGAGGAAGACGATACGCGGCAGTCCCCCTGCTCAAACATAATCGATGATACGACCACAAGTCTCGGTCACGTGCAAGAACAGCTATTTGATTCACCAATATCGACTGATCTTATGGTCCATTCATCCTCACGCGCCTTGGATGCGTCCCTACGTCGCATCCCCAAATCGCTCCCCTCGATCCCCGTGGGCACCATACCTGAAGCGGACTGTTCAACGATCAACGTGTACTTCAGGAGGCATCCTGTTGAGCTTGTGATAAGCTCAGAATTTGTCGACGAGATGAACGCTGTCGTTCTTATGGTACTTCAAGACAGCCCTTCGGCTATTGGCGACGCTCTCTATGGGATCGGGCGTGTCTACATGGACCAAGATAGCCAAAGCACCAAATTACCACTTGCTCTAAACAGGCGGGCGAGAACCCTGGCTCGGTTGAGAGTGAAGGACCCGAACCGTGAACTGGAGCAGATGCTCGTGATGATGTTAGCATTGAGTGGGATGGAGGTACTGGATTCCTGTCACCTACCTCAAGACGTTACCAGCTAACTGTGGACAGCTTATCGACACGAAATGCAGGCCTCACGAACGCACATTCCCAATTATCGTTGGCTACGCAGCATCAATAATCAACAAATACCTCGGGTCAGGTCTGGTTCTGAGCTCGCTCGCCAAGTACTTCATTCGTACCTTGGCGCGGCAAGACATGATGATATCGCTGAGTCAGTTGCGTCGCAATGCCATCAGAACGGACACCTGGCTCGACGACACTGCGAAGCATAACGCCGATCGATTCATGGGATATACAGCAACGCTGATGCCGCTTCTTGAGGAGTTATGTGCTCTAGCGGAAGACGTTCACCAGAGCTTAGGTATCACTCGTGGGAAAGGGTATGAGTTGGGGAACGCCACATCGATTCCTTTGTCCTTGACAACGATTTCAATGATTTCGCAAAGGGCAATGAACTTACAGTTTCGACTCCGATCTTGGCGTCCAATTTTCAGTCAGGAGATATCAGCAAGGACTTCAAGGCGGCTGTTAGCACAGGCCTATGCAACCCGCGCTGCTGCTTCACTTATGCTGCATCGACTAGTCAATCCTGCCGGAAGCTCGGAAGAGAGCGATAGAGAAGCTTTTGAGATGGCTTGTGAGATTATGGCCCATCTGAATGGACAACCTGAGGACTTGCGGTTGTCGACCTTCCCTGCGCTGATTGCGAGTTGCGAGTTGGAGAGTGAAGAAGACCGGGCTGTTGCAGTTGAGATCTTTGAGGGTATTTATAATGCTCGAAAGACTGGTACATCACTTCAGACGAAGGACTTCGTCGTCGACAGGGTATGGAAAGCAAGGGATGCAGGCGAGGACTGGGATTGGATGGTCCTGAGTCAAAAGTACCCTGGTGAATGTGTACCGATATAGCACGAAGTGTAGAGTACGGTAAAACTGTGAGCGCTGAGTACCGTGAGCACTGAGTTCCGTTGCATGATATGATATGTACTTTTAAAGCCTCAGAACGTGCTGCCGAGAAGCCTTCGAGGAGCACTCGTCACTGTCAATACACTTCCCAAGTGATCACACACATTGACCAGGACAGATTTTCCTTCTCTTTAAGTACAAAACAGGCCGCGATCGGCGAGTGGTCGCCCTCAAGTTTAGTCAGGGGTATCGCGGTTTACCTATTTCAGGTCTTTGCTAAAATCATGCCTTAGAATACCAAGACGACCTTTCTGGCTTGCTGCTTTTCAAAAATCTCGTACCCCTTTGCGGCCTCAGTAACGGGCAGTTTATGCGTGACAAACTCGCGCACTTTGTCAGAATTGGCAACCAAGACCTCCAGAGCATTGTTGAAGACTCGTCTTGCAGGCGCCCTGCCCATATTGATACTGCAAATGTTAGCTTAGACGAGATTCAATCTGCTTTGTCAGCGAAAGCAGCACTTACTTCAGATTTTTCGCGTACGCCTCGAAGGCTGTGAAGGGCACCTCGCCCTGGTGAAACCCGATGCTCGATATACACCCAGCCGGTCTTACCAGCTCAAACGCCGACTTCAAAGCTGCAGCATTGCCCACAAGTTCAATCACCGCATCTGCACCTCGGCCTTCAGTGGCTTCGAGGATTTTCGCCTTGATATCATCCCGACCCAGCTTCAGAGGTATGGCTCCCCATCTCTCTGCTTCAGCCAGTCTGTCATCCACGGCGTCCACGGCGAAAACCTTGCCCACTTTCTTCGTCAAACAAGTTAATATCGAGCATAGTCCGACCGGTCCACAACCTAGACATACGAACACGCAATCTTTGAGTTCCTGCACCTGAAACATTGGAGTATTTGCGTTGATAGACTCCAACTCGCGCGACTGTGACTCGAAGTACTGAATTGCCCTGTCGGCGCCGTAGTACCCTGTCGGGAAGATGTCGCACATCATTATGAGCAGCGAGTCGTCCACAGTCGTCGGTGCAGGCTGTAAGGTGCCGTCGGCAAAGGGAACGCGCACATATTCTGCTTGCCCTCCGTCAAAGCCCAGACTGCCAAAGGATTTGCCTCTGACGCACCGGTTCGTGTAGCCGTGGAGGCAGAACCAGCATTCCATGCTGATCGGACGTCAGCGACATAGCGGATAAGCATCTTGGAGGCGGGTAGTACCAAGTGATGGTGAACGTGCATACGATCTTCTGCCCGATCTTGAAGTTTTTGACCTCCGGGCCAAGTTCCTGGACATGGCCAACGAACTCGTGTCCCTATCATTGTACCCAGCACATTAGTATACGTGACAACATTCTGTAAATGCATCATATGCAACAACGGGCCCGCTGGCGGTCCTCCCACCATACTCTCTTGTGGATTTCCCATAGAAGTATGGGACTAAAGGACTAGGATTGAGCAGCACCACTTACACAGATGACGCCTGGCTCCATTTTCTGGTGTCCTCGGTAGAAATGCAAATCACTCCCACAGATACCGGCCACTGTGACCCTGATGATGGCGTCCTTCGGCTCGATTATCTTGGGTATAGGCCGTTTCTCCGTCGCCATCTGGAAGGGAGCTTTGAAGATGACGGCGTCCATCGTGTCTGCTGACCCCATGGTGTTGATGAGCTGGCTCTCGCGACAGACGGCCTCTATACCAGTCGAGAGCTGGCTCCCCAAAAAATGCTGCGAACTCCTTTGGTCGGCTCTTGGACCTGTTCAAACGACGCTGGCGCTGAAACGCCTTTCCTTGCTCGTTATGCTCGTCAATCAAGGCTAGACTCACCGCAAGAGGTGCTGACCAAACCCTCAACAATTCGGAACCTACTGAATGAAACGATTCTATCGATCAAAGGATGTCAAGAAACAGTGGCGTCGAACTCAGAGTGGAAGACGGCGGAGAAGTCCAACGGTATGACCTTTTGAGGTCTTGCACTCAAGGCTGGGCATGGCTTAAGAACTGCTGTCGGCCGCAGTGCCGATGGAAACTTCCATGACGGTCATCAACGGCATTTTGGCTTGCAGACGTACGGTAAGGAGAGCATCGGGGGTCACTTAGGGTGCATAAGGGCGTTCATGGGGGTTTGACTGGGTCAGCTGTCCATTCCGAATGCCGATGACCGAGACGAGCCCCTGATTTAGTGCTCGGTGACCATCAGCCGAGGCCTGGATGAAGGCACTCCCCGCACCACCACACCGCATGCACGAGGATTGGGGGAAGAGCCAGCCCATGGGGTCAGGGTTTCAGGCTGCTTGCAGACAGGGAACCTCGCTCATGAAGCATTCATGAAACGTTCATGCACTGTCACGAACTCCCGGTGGACGTCCGCAGCTGGGATTCGTGGGTTGTCGCCAGCCTTAAGGCCTCCAATATGAGATAGAGGAGGCTGTACCTCAGGCGTACCCCGCGCCTAACTTAGCCGCGGCACTGACCACCGATGTTTCTGGGTTTCGGGACATTTGCCGATGGCCGATGTGTACCTACGAGCTTTCTCGCTTCTCCAGTCTTGCACGGCGTGTCTCTAGCTTTCATGGCCCATCCGCTTAGTCGCCATTCTCCTCCTGTCGCACCTCCCTTGGCTTGGGCTTGCTGAAGTCAAATGAATGACCAGGACCGCGGGGCACTGTGCTGACCCAGATTACGTCGTGGGGGGAAGCTGTTTAGTAACCTAGGCTGTTGGCAAGACCTCAACATCGATCAGATCAGGTGTCAACCACCTTCGTACCGTCCAAGTACCGTCTC
Organism: Exophiala viscosa; assembly: GCF_022695815.1. Classification (NCBI taxonomy): domain Eukaryota; kingdom Fungi; phylum Ascomycota; class Eurotiomycetes; order Chaetothyriales; family Herpotrichiellaceae; genus Exophiala; species Exophiala viscosa. The sequence continues at coordinate 259,716 of NW_026944355.1, read as the reverse complement.
CCCAATTCACATGACAAACAGCTTCCTGATATCAAGCACGCGACAATTTCTTATTCCATCATGGCGTCTCTCAACCTGCCCAAGGGCTCATCAACATGTCGATTGTCCATCCTCAACACCACATGCGACTTCACAATTCCTCCCTCCCTGCTCGTGGAACCCCCAATCGAGGGATACGACTGGATCAATCTTCCCACCTACTCATTCCATTTGAAGCACGCGTCGTCTGGCGCCGAGATCCTCTTCGATCTCGGATGTCGCAAGGACTGGGAGAACTTTGTCCCTCATCTCTCGGACATCGTCAAAAACCATCTCACCGGCATTCGCATTAAGGAAGATGTCACGGACATTCTTACTGACGGTGGGATCGATCTCAACAACATCTCAGCAGCCGTCTTCAGTCACCACCATTTCGACCACGTCGGAAATCCGTCCAAGCTGCCCAAGAGCACCAAATTGGTGGTTGGGCCGGGATTCAAGGAGGCCTTTTTGCCAGGGTATCCGGCGAAGAAGGACTCGGAATTCCACGAAGCGGACTTCGCGGGACGTGAAGTTCAGGAGCTGGACTTCTCGGACGACTTCAAGATCGGGCAATTCCAAGCCCACGACTACTTCGGCGACGGCAGTTTTTACATCCTGAACGTGCCAGGACATGCCATCGGCCATATCTCAGGCTTGGTTCGAACGACTCCGGACACATTCGTCTTTTTGGGCGGCGATGTCTGCCACCATAGTGGAGTCATCCGGCCTACGAAATCGATACCTCTGCCTGACACGATACCTGAAGATGCTTTTCTCGACAAAGCAATACCTCGACCATGCCTATGCACGGCATTCCTGTCGAGTCATCCGGACGGAGAAAATGGCCGCACGGTAAGTCACAACGTTTGGTTGTCAAACTGCAGGGATCCTGGCTAAAAATTTCCTCGTTTAGACACCTTTCCTCAAACCCACAACAGACCCCAATGGATGGTATCGTGACCCGCCAACAGCAAAGAAGTCTACTCGAGCATTGGAAGAATTTGATGCGCAACCAAACGTTCTGGTTGTCATTGCGCATGACCCGACCTCTCTTGATGTTTTCGACTTTTTCCCAAAACATACTATGAACGACTGGCAGCAGAAGGGATGGAAGCAGGCCTCTCATTGGGGCTTCTTGAGCGAGTTGCCTTACAACGGAAAGACTGTCAGACCAGTACTTGTTGATGGTCTCTACAACTCGCAGGGTGAGAGACTACGGGATCTGAATCTGAAGTGAGAGCATGTAGATGCCCATAGGCCTTTTTCAGTCCAGGAAAAAAACTACTACGACCCCAGCACCAGCCAGAAAGAGAGAGTCGCCTAGTTCCAGTAAGTAGGCAGTGTACAGAGATGAACCGAACATGTACTTAAGAAATTGTTCCAACTGAATGAATGACATCTCAATCTGGGAGAAAATTACCAAGATATGAAGTAAAATCTAGAATTATGGTCAAGTCCCCGGGTTCACAATAAATGCTTTGATCCCTGCATTAAAAGCTTGGGGCGACCCCCTCCAAACGCCGCTCCCGAAAAGAAAAGAAGTTCCTCCTAAAAGAAGTTCCTCCAAAAGCCCTTATGCATCTGCCTTAGTATTAATATGCATAACGAGCCCGTGCATGTCTGAGAACAGAACGACGTCTCAACGCGGTGACGGGACATGCAGGGTCGGACAGAGTGACTGTGGTTGAGCTGGGCACGCAGTCGGCGGTGTCAACTTGTGCCTGGATGGATTGAATGTCCTCAGTACCGATGACAGGGTCAAGGTTGGCAGTAGTACCGTCGGCATTGGTGGTCAGCACTGATCCATAAGACTGGCAAGAGAGAACGCAGTCGTCAGCGGCAGCTTCCAATACTTCAGTGCTATCGCACAGGGTAGAGTTGAGGACGCCGGTGGTGCCGCAAGTGACTTGGTTCAATCCGAGGTCCGCAAGAGTCTGTCCAGCACAGAGGGTAAGCTCAACTCCGCAGAGAAGTGTGCTTGAAGCAGTGGCGGAGGACGTTGTGCTGGTCGTTGAGGTGGTTCCGTCATCGGTGGTCGTGGTCGCACTAGTTGTGCTGGTGACCATCGAGGAGCTGCTAGTAGAAGTGAAGTCGCCGGTTGTGGACGAAGTGCTGCTGGTGGAAGTGGTGCTTGAAGAAGATGAAGTGGTGGTTGTGGTGCCAGTGATGCAAGTTGGGTCATCGATCTGGACGGTGACTTCTTCAAGGGCTGAGCAAACGTCATCTCCGACCACCGTGCCGTTGGCAATGGCAGCTTCGACATCTTGAGGGGTAATGCTCAAGCCAATGACTTGGTTGTCTCCGAGGAGGACGGTGGCGATGCTTGGGTTCTGGGTCAGGAGGTCAGGGACCAGTTCCGCAAGCTCATCGACGGTGCAGGTGACACCGACTGCGCAGTCCGAGGTGGCGACGGTGTTCGCAGTGATCAACTCTGAGTCAGGGCAGATGTTTGCGTTGATGTTGCAAATCGCGGCAGCCGAGGTCGAAGAGGTGGATGTGGTCGCCGTGGCGGTGCCCGATGACGAGGAGCTTGACGAAGATGTAGTAATGCTGATAGGTCCAACCGATACGGAGATGGTAAGTCCCGAGGAGGTGCTCGACGTTGATGACAAGGTCGAAGAGCTAGAAACCGACGTCGAAGTAGAAGTGACCGAGGACGAACCAGATCCAGTGGCTGAGGTCGAGGAGTTTCCAGTGGCCGATGAGGTGAGGGATGCAGTGGTCGATGACGAAGAAGAGCTGGTGGCAGATCCAGCACCGGTGGACGAAGCTGTAGAGGATGCATTCGACGCCGTTGTTGAAGCACTAATGGGTCCGACTGACGCTGAGCTTGTCGAGGTAGCAGTGCCGTTTGAGGCACCAGATGTAGTCGTGGTCGCATTGGAGGTGGCAGTTGACGAGGTGGCCGAAGTGGATGACGAAGAGTTCGTCGAGCTCGTAGTAACTAGAATCACGGTTAGAAAAAGCCCGGCTGCAGAGAATGCTTTGACTCACTTTGCTTGACTAGATAGATTGGGTTGGAGCAACCGTCCGAGGCAACATATGCAGTGACTGAACCATTTGCACCGAGGCAGAAACCTGCGGTGCCTTGCAATTGAGCAGTTTGACCGACAAAGTACCATTCGGTGAAGCCCTCTGGAAGATCTGATGTGCGCTCGACCAAGGAGGTGTCATCGGCTGGAGTACCAAGATACATGCCGTCAGAAACAAGTGCATTGCCTTCACCGTTGAAGACTAGAGCTGCTGAATCAGTGCTGCTGACTGCAATACCGTTGTTGTTGGCGTCGAATGCCAGATATTCTACGGCGACATCCTGTCTCTTGGCTTTAGCGACAGGGGTTGCGACGATCTCCAGATAGAATCCAACCCCGATGGTGACGGCGGTTCCACCAGTAGTCGTTGTGGTCGTGGTCGTGGTCGTGCTGGTGGTGGAGCTGGTGGAAGTGCTGGAAGTGCTGGTGGTTGTGGTCGTGCTGCTCGTGGAGCTGCTGGACGAGGATGATGACGAGCTGGTGGTGCTGCTAGCCGAAGAACTGGTGCTTGTCGAGGATGACGAAGTCGATGTAGACGCGCTGATGGGTCCGATGTTGTTGGACGAGGATGCTGACGAGGTCGAGCTTGAGCTCGAGCTAGAGGTGCTAGCACCGATAGGGCCGACGAGTCCAGTGCCAGAGGTGCTTGCACCGACAGGACCGACGAGTCCAGTACCAGAAGCTGCCGCTCCAGTCCAGTCGGCCCACACTGAGCTAGCAGCATAGTTGGCATTTCCACCTTCATCTGACTCGGGCAGTGGCCACGACCCCTTGCTTGCTGCGGATCCTGTTGGAACTGTGACAGCGGCGGTGCTAGTGGCAGCCAGAGTGGCTGGGAATGGAGCATAAACGATTGGCTGGGTGATGTAGATTTCGAAGTCGAAGATGGTAGCAGCACCGAAGGTTTTGGTCACATAGGCATTCCAGGATTCACCCTCGATGATTTGGATCTCTTCCGGAATCACAGTCACAGATGGCTGCTCTTCGATGTAGACAGTGACGGTAGTGGGAGGCGCGGTGACGGTGACTGGAGCGGCAGCCTGAGGGAATGTCCAAGTGTAAACACCGGCACTTGGAATGCTGCCAGTGCTGGAGCAGAGTGCTTCAACGGTAGTGGTAGGTGCAACCCTCTCGTACAAAGTCTCGTACCATTCGGAACAGCTTTGGTATTCGTCGCCGTAAGCGTCTGTGCCAAATCGACATTCAACGACGTCCAGGAGTTGAGATCCACTGCTCTCGCATGACTCGCACAGTCCACTGCCCTCCCAGCCGGGGATTGGGAGGGGACCACACTCCATGAAGGGCGCCATTGCTCGCCTGGTGACTGTCTCGTAGACTGTGACGTACTCGACGACTTCTTTCTCGCCCCAGCCGAACCCCCAACGCTTGTCGAGGGTTGGGGCAGCAGTGACTTGTGTGAGTGTCGAGAGATGCTCAGAGACTCTGACTGGTTGGGAGACATCGGTGACTGTAGTGCTTTGGGTTGTGGTTCCGTTCCAGGCGTATGGGACGACAGTAGACACGTAGGGGTAAGTGGTGAAGTCGTAGGCTGTTGAACACTTGCCCTTGACACAAGCACTTGTGGGTTGACATGTCGAGACTGCTTGATATTGAGAGGTAACCGTGATTGGCGCAATGGAAAGGCCGGTGGCGCTGGGGCAAGGTTCGATTGTGGTCAAGACATCCGCGAAGACTGCATCAGCAGCAAGCAGGGCCAGGGCGGCCTTGCTTGCTACCATGCTTGATCCCTTCATGGTGGTTGGGAGGAGTTACCTTGGGTCGGAACTGGAACGAAGGACAAGAACGAATGACTGAGGGGAAGAAAAGAAGCTGTGAACTCGCGATGAAGATTCAATTAGTCTCGAGCGTTCAGCGTCGCTTTATACATTGAAGGGCTCTCTGCAGCATCGCACAGTCCAAGCACATCCCAGAGGCATCTATTCTGAGAGATTGTATGTTTTGATTGTATTCAGTCGACAGTTTCCTCTTCCGACAGACCTGACAGGGTTCGATAGTGGTGGACTGGGTGGAAACAGGCAATGAAAGAGCCAGTGCACGCACCTGTTACTAACCCTCACCCACCCATATGTAGCTGACAATGCCATCTTCGGTGTCGTTGATGTAGATACCAGAAGTTTGATGTCAACAAATACAAGCCAACAGTGGAACAAGTTCTCAATAAATGATCTCAGCTCCCTGGGCAAAGCGCTTTGATCGCTCTTGTGCCCGGCGATGCTAACCCCAGGTTGACTAAATTTTAAGTCTCTTGTGGTCATTGCTTCGAGGTCCAAGCGGTGTCAACGGTTTTGTGATGTTGTTTGAGCGAGCAATAGCCGGTCGGAGATTCCACAACACCGGGGTCTTGATGCCTTCGCAAGCAAGCAAGCAAACAGACGAAGAAGGCACAAAGATGGGAGAGACATGGTGAGTTGGTGGTCCGTAAGACGGAGATCCAACAGCGTAAGGCTGAGGTCTCTTCAAGAGTATCAGGCAAATTCAGGGCAGATGTTTCTTCTCCGTGTCGGCTTTTCTGTCGGCAAGCATGTCTCGTCCTCGCGCTGGAGGCGAAGGTTGTGACCTTGTGACTGACTGCCGAGATTATTGGCTTTCTGACGGACTGCAACGGCCGTGCATCACGAGCGAAGGGCGAAGGGCGAATAGTGTTTCTGCACCACCCGTTCTATCCGAAGCATGTGGGTGGTGCAGGTCGACAAATGAGGTTGTCTTGGTGGTGGTGCTGAAGGTGTCAAGGCTGCCAAAACCAACGTCGAAGATCAGTAGTGTCAACATTGAAAGGTAAAAAGCAAGGAAAACCGTTGGATGGAGCCAGAAAATAACCCGGCGCACTAAAACGCAGTTTTCAGCGTCATTTTACGATGGGCCGACGGGGCGACGTCAAAGCGTCACAACTTTCGCATCTTCGGATGTATGCCATTGACGGGAATTGACTATCTCCCCCTCCTCCTTGTATCGTTGTACGGCCTCGTTCTCTATCTAACGCCACACAACATGCTCCATATTTACACTTGTCACACCATGCAGAGCCGCACTTCTAAGACATTGGCAATATTCAGATGATCACCCCAGACTGCCAATGCCTCTTTGAGCACAGCTCTCATGACATCCGACGACATTCAGACGTCCTTTTGTTCCCAAACCGAGTCAGGATCTGCCACAGTTCGCCAATAGACTTAGAGATCAGGACCCATGTTATAGCTGTGGAATCGGCTTCCCAGAAAGTAGCGCTGGACTTGATGAGAACTATCGAAAGGATATCTTAGCCTGCCTAACTGTACATAGTCCGGCGGCTTCGACTCCGCGATATACGCATCCACCCCAATTAGTATTGGAAAGATCTTGGGGGACGTCAAATGCCATTCTACGTCAAGGTCTGTCAGGTCGTTGCCCGTGGCTACTCGAGCTGCCTCTACATGATCGACGATGGTTTTCATAACATGGGAGATTGTTCGACAAGGTTTGTTGACGGGAGATCCTTGATTGAGCTACTTGATCATGGCGTACGAGCTCGTATCGCCCCCGTGCAAGCGATGTGTTTATAGTGCCGGAAACCACTGACCCACGGGCTCACCCGACGAGCACGGCCATGTCAATGCGGCTCCGGGCAGGGCAGGTGTTTGTTGCCGATCTCATGAAGTCAACAAGAGAGGGCATGCGACCCTGAACGTTGACGTAAAGGGAGGAAAAGAGGCAACATGTTTCAGCAATCTCGTCCAACTTGCGAAGCAATCTGTCTCGGAGGCAATGAAGGGGTTTTCAGGCTGGTCAGATCTATCATCACGAGGTTGACATGATGTCAAGATCTCATGAGCCAAGCAATTTGAGTCTGCCTAGAGATGCCTAGCCCATGTAGACAAGATCTCATGAGCCAAGCACTTGAGTCTGCCGACGGATGCCTCGGCCATGTAGACAAGGACTGCACGATGCTCATCCCGGCTCTTAAGGGCTTTGGTTGCTGATCGTCAGTAGTATGTGTTTTCCGAGGAGAGGCTGACGTTCCTTGATTGTGGTCGTGAATGAGATTGCTTGGCCCGAACAGAATAATTGATGCCCATTGAGGCCGACAAGGCCAGGGTACTTCTGACAGTGTTTGTTTATCTCGGGCTGTGTCCTCATCAGCTTGGAAGTAGCTGGTCCCACTGTATCGTGTATGAGAAACGGCAGCATACCCAGTTCTAGAGATCAAATCATTGCTGCGGAAGCGCTGATCATGATGCCAGGCATCTCAAGAGAGAACTCTGCAAATAAAACAACGAGATAATAAAATAAAATATATCTTGGGGATGTCGGACTAGGGTTTCATATACACTGCCCAACTGCCTGCAGTCTGGACGAAGACAAGAACAGTAGCACCACAAACGTCCCTATGAAGCTCCATGTGGCCTCTTACATCGCTTAGCACCACTGAGCCCGCACGGAACACTGTATCACTTCGCAGTTCCCTGGGTGTAAATGGCTGTACTTCATTATCATCGGCATCCATGGAATGCGGGGTTGAACCTGGGGCAGAATCTGCGCCGGGTCAGGGAGCTTTGCGTCTAAGTCAGACCCTGTACTGCAGCCTACAGGTACTTACCTTCGACCAGGTAACTTTACACCTCGCGAGCCCCAGCCCCATTCCCAAGGCCGCAAACTCACGCTTTGCCTGCCATTTGTTCCCCCTCATTCATGCCGTCTGTAAGTCAAAAAGGCTCTGGCCAGCCTTGAGTCCAGACTAGTTGGGGAAATGCAACACTACCCCAATATCTCCTTGCGGCCTCACGGAAACGGCCCCACGTCACGACCTCACCCAATGTAGTGGTGCGTATTGCAACCCAAGATAGGACGTGCTCAGGAGAAGGTTTTGGGTATTCTGATATGAAACGTCGAGCAAGCCCTACGCTTGAATTCCCATCTTTGTGATATCGTCTTTCAAATCTGCAGCACATCAACAATCATGAAGTTGCCACAGATCTCAGGACCAGCTCAGCTGAGTCCTGTCCTCGGCCTTTTCGTTCTCTCATTGACTCTTCTCATCGCGGTATGGAAATGGAGGGCGAACGCACACGCCAGAAAGTACAAGCTACCACCACGAGTGCCAGGCATTCCAATCTTTGGCAACACGTTCCAACTCCCACCATTGAAGCAAGGTGTATGGGGTATGGAAACCGCAAAGCAATATGGCGAAATGTGAGTATCTTGACCTTCTCATAGACGACAGCGTCTGACCATCTCGTCAGGTTTACCTGCAGCATCGGAGGCAAGACATGGGTCTTCTTAAACTCATCGCGAGTCGTGAATGATCTGATGGAGAAGAGGTCTCAAATCTACTCATCACGCCAGCATATGCCCATGGCACAGGGCATAATCTCTGGAGGCAATCGAGTCTTGCTTATGGGCTACAACCAGCGATGGCGCACTCTCCGAAAAGTCATGCATGCTATTTTGAACAAAACGAACGCTCCCATCTTCGCGCCTTTCCAGGACGTTGAATCCAAACATCTTCTCTACGACTTCCTTCATCACCCGGAACTGTGGTACTCGGCGACACAGAGATTCGCAAATTCAGTGATCATGAGCGTCGTCTTTGGTAAACGCATGCAATTGGAAGACCCTCAGATCAAAGAATTGTTCGACACATCCAATGCAATCATCGAAGCAATCCAGCCATCGGCAAATCTGGTCGACTCACTCACGTTTCTGGAGAAACTTCCAAAGCCGCTCCAATGGTGGAGGCCGCGTGGAGAGGCAATGTTTCAAAAGACCATCAACATCTACAGACGCGAGGTCGAGGACGTTGAGCGCAAGATGAAGAACGGAACAGCTATTGATTGTTTCGCAACGAGATTCCTGAGGGAACCAGAGACCAAAGCCTATGGACAGACCCAAACGTACTTTGCATTGGGATCCTTGATGGAAGCTGGAAGTGACACGTCTCGAATGACTATCAGTCAAGTCATAGCTGCTGCTGCCTTGGACAACCGATGGGTCATCACGGCGAGAGAGCACCTGGACAAAGTCTGCGGGAAGAATGCTGAACGCCTGCCAACCTTCGACGACCGAATCGACCTTCCCTACATTACAGCTGCTGTCAAGGAAGGATTCCGATGGCGACCATTCGCAGAGATCGGAGTTCCTCACATGCTGACCCAAGACGATGAATATGAAGGCTACAATTTCCCCGCCGGAACCCTGTTCACTTGGAATGCCACCGCCATAGCAATGGATCCACGAGAGTACGAGGACCCCGAACGATTCTGGCCCGAACGCTTCCTGAATGATGATCTCAATCACCCACTCAAAGGACACTGGAGTTTTGGCCCAGGAAGACGAGTCTGCTCCGGGTACAATGTGGGAGAGTCGAACGTGTGGATCATGGTCGCTCGGCTACTATACTGCTTTGACTTTGAGCCAGTTCCTGTAAGTCCTACTACCATGACACATGTTTCATTTAATTCAATGCTGACTCCTTTAGGGCAAACCAATCGATTCGTTCAACGTCAATTGGGGCGAGTACAGATATGCACCATTCGATGTTACCATCAAAGTGCGGAGTCCACAGCATGCGGCTTTGGTCGAGAGGGAAGGCAGAATAGCGGTGGACACGCAGTATTGAGAGATGTGTGTTGCTATCAGGTGACTGCAATCTTGGATTTCCATACCACATTGACTGCTGGATTGGAGGTTGTTGCATGATGCGGAGGGTCTCTTCACCCCACATTTCCTTCTTCCAGGCATGCCCATGTCGCTGCGGAGAGGTTGTAACCCCACCAATCTCGAGATTCGAGTTCGATAATGCAAGCAATCTGGGGCTCCAGGATGCTTTTTCCATGTCCGATTGGCGCTTTAGAATAATGCACACACTTATCCTTGTGCGTGTCATAGATTTGTCGGATAGTATTATTCCGTTTTCCGCATTCCCAGCAGCACTGGTGAAGCATTGCCAAAATCACACGTGTCGAAGGATTGTGGGAGGCGTTGGAGAAGCAAAGGCCTGGAGTCTCCGTAGAGTCTCGGCGCCATTCCATACCACAACCGATGGCACAAGGTCAACTTTGTGGGGCTGCAACCACACTTCGATCACGGGTCGTACACAGGAGAACATCGTGCCATTAAAAGGCAAAGGGAGCAGCCTGCTTGATCACCGTCCATATAGTTCTTGCCCCTTTCAATAGAACACCTCCTTCTCTTCGATAACCTAAGTTTGAGTCAAAATGGGAAAGCACTTGTCAGTCAACAAGGTAGGTACCGTGGCAAACCAGACCTCTTTCTTCATGGCTGATAAACTGCTCAGGTCATCATCGTTGGCGCCGGGCCATCGGGATTACTGCTCGGCATCCTGTTGGCAAAGGAAGGAGTCAAGGTCCAAATCCTAGAGGCGTCGGACGACCTCGACAAGAACCCACGTGCCGCTCATTATGCTCCTTCGGCTGTCTATGAGCTGGAACGGGCTGGTGTTCTGGACGAAGTCAAGGCCAAAGGAATCCATCCAGATGCCGTGTGCTGGAGACATCCAGACGGTTCGTTCATTGCAGGTATCAAAAGTCGATTCGACATCCCACATCCCATGGTCTGTTTGCCTTTGGATCAACTGGATGTCATCCTGCTGCAGCATTTCGAGGCCCAGCCTACTGCCGAGGTCTTGTGGAAACACAAAGTCGAGTCGATTGACCAGAACGACAACGAGGCAAGAGTTCATGTCGACTCCCCCAATGGGAAACAGACCTTCACTGCGGATTTCATTGTCGGATGTGATGGCGCCAACAGCCAGATCAGAAGATCGCTTTTCGGCGACCTGAACTATCCTGGAGAGACGTTGCAATCGCAGATCATTGCGACTAACGTATATTATGACTTTACCAAGTTCGGATATTGGGACTCGAATTTCATCATTGACGAGAACGACTGGTATATGGCGGCCAGAATCACAAACGATGGGTTGTGGAGAGTCACGTACGGCGATGTCTGGGGGCTGTCGACCGAGGAGTATCTCAAGCGACAACCGGAACGCTTCGAGAAGATTTTGCCCGGCCATCCCAAGCCGGAAGACTATAAGCTCGTCAGCGCCAGTCCCTACAAATTGCATCAGAGATGCGCCGAGTCTTTCCGAGTGGGACGGTTTTTGCTCGCTGCTGATGCGGCCCATTTGTGCAACCCCTTGTAAGTACCACCATCCGATTGACCTGTGTTCTCTACTGATGCGAGGATGATGCAGTGGCGGTCTAGGTTTGACTGGAGGCATTGCCGACGTTGGAAGTTTATTCGATGCACTCGTTGCCATGAAGAGTGGAAAGGCCGACAACAGCATTCTGGACAAGTACAGTGAAGTGCGGATAGAGAAGTGGCAGAAGATCATTGATCCCATGTCCCGAGCCAACTTCAAACGTGTGTGCCTTGATGAGTCAGAAGAATCGAGGAAGGAGTTTTGGGCACTTTGCAAGAAGATGGAAGAGGACGATGAACTTGCTAGACAGATGTCTCAGGGTACGAATGTCCTACGCGAGAACTTCAGCGAGTATATAACGGCATGAGTGGCATGAAGGAGTCCAATAACATCTTCCAACCTGCACTTTGCTTCAAGGTCGGCGATAGCATCTTGGAGTCTTCGGGCTGAAGGTGCTTGGGATGCCAGCTCAAAATGTTGCTAAATGGTTGGCCAGACTTGATTGTATTGTTCTTGTATTGATAAATGGAGTCTCAATTTGTTTGATAGTTAATGACAAAGTCAGGCTGAATGAAGTCTGAACGATTTTCATGATCATGATGGCCGGAAGTCCTTGCCGTTGAACAAATACTAGTCGAGCGTGTTTCCAGAAAAACTGGCACCGTCTGACAGGGCGCACGCCGAAGACACAAGTTCGAAGTCAAGCTGGTTCACAACAGCGGATGCCTCGACAGCAAGATAGATGCGCTGTACGGTAGAGCTGATGGCCTCCTCTCTGCCAAAGGCTAAAACTATATCGTTGTGTGTGAAGGACTCCGGGATGACAATAAGGATGGTATCTATTTGAACCTGCCCAGCTACAGCGGTCAGACTGTGCCACTTTTTCTGGAAACAGGCTCGTAGTATATCTGCTCATGTCGGCCTCGCACTGCGTTCAAGAAGAGTTCTCTCCACGATAGTGCAGCAATGAGGCTATGTTCAAGTCATTCAGGAACCATGACAGGCCTCTCTTCGACCCTTAGGAGCAAGATTGGTTGCCCTTTTGGTGGTATGATAGGTTGATGGTTGTTCCGAGCATTGGGAAACACGACGGCGGGAATCATCTTCGTCATGGCTTGGCAGAGGCTAGAATCAGATGTCCCCCTCAAGCTGCAGCACTAGCAGGAGTGGGAGGAGTATCTTAATCCACGGCGGTGTCCGCAAAAGCAAAGACTGCCTCACGACATCTTTTGTCTACACCTGAATAGGAGGTCAAGGCACTCACGAATCGTGTCTGATCTATATCGCTGATCTGCAGGAGCAGCCTCTCGGTCCAGGTCCCAGGGGGAAACTCAGCACTCGAGTGCCGATTGACACCTGCTGCCTCGTAGCAATCTACCCGACTTCCCACGCGCGTTCTCGAACTCGATTCCTGTCACAACGCCTTCCGCTCGCAGCTCGACTTCAATCATCTCCAGCTTGTGATTCTGAAGTCACCAGATCAAGATCTACGGTTATAAGAGCTACGGTCACAAGGGTCGATACAACGGCAGCAGTCAAGTCCGCAAGGGAAGATGGTGGAAATCTCACTTGTGCCCGGCGGCACTGGCACCAATTACACTGGCATGCTGACTAGAAGCATTGTCTTCTCCGCTGCGCTTTTCGTGTTTCTTGCTGGTAAGGCAACCTCTATAGCAGTGGGGAGCGCGACTGACACTTTTCCGGCAGCCTCTGGGATGACAGTAGCTTCCATAATAGTTCCGAACTGGATAGCATATGACGAGACGACGGTATGGGAGCTCCTTTCATTGAAGCAACTTGCGCTGACACCAGGTAGAACGATCAGTCGATACATTATACCTATGGGCTGCATCAAAGATGTTCCAACACAAATATCCCTCCTCCTTCAATCAACTCCGACTTTACTTCAGCTGCTATGCATTGCATACAATTCCCTCGTTACAACGACTGTCGTGGGGATGACAGGTATTTCTGCAGCATGTGGAGGTCGGTTGGGTTTCTTATGTCCTTCGCAGTGGTCTTGGAAGGCATGACACTTGCAGCCTTCACGATCCTGCTGGTTGGAGGCAAACAGAAAAGGGAACAAGGCTGGGGAGTGCTCACGATTCTCGTCGTACTCGCCGCGTTCGCCCAGGCTATTGGAATGGCCCTGATGGTAAGAGGAACGATTGGCGTTAGTGGGACAAGTGCTGACCGTGTCCACAGGCATATTTGTACGAAAATGACGAAAGATTCTTCTCAGGATGGTTTTTGGACAAGAGCTGGACCATGTGCACCGTCTCCTGGAGCTTCCAGGTCTTATGCGCGATCGCGATCACACTAGCCGCCCTTGTCCTCCCGAGCGAAGGTGGCTACGAATTGATACCTGACCATGCTTGAGATGTGAAGACGTAAGAGACCAAATGAGTGACGCAGAGGGTTGACTTTTCAACCTGCATTGATTCGGCGTTTGGGCAAAATGATCTCTTGTTGTTACAGTATCGGCCAATGGAGGCAGGCGGCTGTTTTCTGGGATCACGAATATAGTTTGCGCAATTCTACCGAGTCGTCACCCATGGCGCTATACACGGGTAGAGGCTGCGAGCATAGATGATGAATAAAATCGAACAAGCAAGAGACTCCAGTAGTTTCGGAAGCATATGATATCTTTTTGTTGGTGCCTTCGGGCAACAGTGATCTCAAAGTGTCCGTGTCCCGATCGTATTTCGTATTGAAGCCCTTCACAGCCACCACATGCGAGCCATATATTTGACAAACCGAGGAAGTCGGAAAGTCACACCTTGGCAGTAGGACAAGTTCATCCGCTTTTTTGTCACTGTTTCACGACTTTCCATACCTATTTCCCAATGTGATGGCGATATACTTCAAAACTGGTCGTGTTACCAATGCGAGTATTATGCAATCTAGCTGCCGGTGGCATGCCGTGGGAAAAAACGTCGCCATTGGAGAGAACGCACTTTCGAACGGCGAACGCTCAGGATTGCGCATACGTATATTGGGTCGCAACAGCTGCTTATTCTGGTCATACTGCAACCGATCTTCGAGGCGTGTTGGTATATAACTTCACCTCACTCCCACCTTGATTTGGCTTCTACTTTCTCGCATTCTCCATTTCCTCTTATTCCAGCGTACTTGTGCTTGTGCCTGCTTGCATTCTTGTCTGCCCTCCCAGCGTCGAACAGCCCAATATGTCGACTCCGATTCCCCAGCCTCCAACGGTTCCCTTTTTAGGGAACGTGCTGGACATAGACCCAAAGAATTCCATGCAGAGTCTGGTACATATAGGCGAAAAATATGGTAAGTAGTCCCACGAATATAAATGAATGAATGAATTCAGCTGAATGGAACAGGCCCCATCTTCAAGCTCACGGTTCTTGGTCGAGAAAGATATTTCATCACCTCCGCAGATCTACTGAATGAACTATGCGATGAGACCAGATTCTGCAAAGCGGTCTCAGGAGCTCTTCAGCAAGTTCGCAATGGCGTCGGAGATGGACTTTTCACTGCTTACCACGGAGAACACAACTGGGAGGTGGCTCACCGAACACTGGTGCCTGCATTTGGCACCATCGGCATTCACGACATGTGTAAGTTCTTTCTCGCAAGGAAAGATATCGATCTGACTTACCCCGTAATAGACGACGAAATGTACGACATTGCTACACAGTTGATCGCCAAATGGGCCCGGGTAGGCCCTGAGCAGCAGATTAACGTTACCGACGACTTCACCCGCTTGACCCTTGACTCGATAGCGCTCTGTGCTATGGGTAAACGTTTCAATTCGTTTTATTCGGAAAAGATGAACCCTTTCGTTGATGCTATGGTCGGATTCCTACTCGAGTCTGGAAGACGTTTATCACGAACGCGCATCGAATCGCTCTTCAATCGATCAGCGGACAGGCAATATCAACAGGACATAGCCACAATGAAAGCGGTTGCGGAAGAGGTCATTGCTCATCGGAGAGCCAACCCTGTCGATAAGAAGGACCTGCTAAATGCGATGCTGTTCGGCAAAGATCCCAAGACAGGAGAACGGTTGAGCGACGAGAACATCATGAACAACATGATCACGTTCCTCATTGCAGGTCATGAGACAACATCAGGCCTCCTTTCTTTCACCTGCTATCACCTCATCAAGAACCCTGATGCTTTGAGCAAGGCTCAGCAGGAGGTGGACACTGTCGTCGGCAAAGGACCCGTAACCTATCAGCATATGTCCAAGTTGCCATATATTGAAGCTGTCTTGCGGGAAACTCTACGTTTGCAACCAACTGCACCGGCGTTCGCGCTTCAACCACTCGAGAATGTTTCCGGACCTGTTGTTATCGGTGGAGAGTATTTTATTCCTCAAGATGCCTCGATTGTTGCACTCCTTCCCGCCATAGGCAGAGACCCCAAAGCGTTTGGGGCAGATGCCGATGAGTACAAACCAGAAAGAATGTATGGCGATAACTTCGCAAAACTACCCCCAAATGCTTGGAAGGTGAGTGCATCATAAGGAAGTTGGAACATTCACTAACAATTACAGCCGTTCGGCAATGGAGCGAGAGGATGCATCGGCCGACCTTTTGCCTGGCAGGAAGCCATCTTAACTCTTGCGCTGATCCTCCAGAATTTCAATATCAGAGCTGATAACCCCAGCTATCAGCTTCAAATCAAGCAGACCTTGACACTCAAACCCGACAATTTCTTCATGCGAGCATCGTTGAGAGAGGGGATCGATCCTGTGCAGCTGGAGCGGAAGATGTATGCTGGACTCGAGGTCGACGACGCTCGTCATAAGCCGAAAGCTGGCTTGACCAAACATACTCAATCCAGCAAGCCCATGTTGATTCTGTATGGATCGAATTCGGGTACCTGTGAGGGACTTGCCCAGAATCTAGCCAGCAACGCCGAAGGACGAGGGTTTGCCGCCAGTGTGAAGACACTAGACGCGGCTGTTGACCTACTGCCCACCAAACAACCCGTTGTTGTGATCACCGCTAGTTACGAGGGCAATCCGCCCGACAATGCTGCGGTCTTTGTAGAGTGGCTGAAAAAAGTCGACCCTGAAAAGGTCAAAGATGTGACCTTTGCAGTTTTTGGCTGTGGTCACCACGATTGGGTCGCAACATTCCAAAAAGTGCCGAAACTCATCGAATCCGAGCTTCTCAACAAAGGGGCGAGCCCACTCACAGGTCGCGGCGAGTCTGATGTGGGCGGAGGAAATGTCTTCGATGACTTCGATTCCTGGCAGGACGAAAAGCTCTGGCCGGCACTGTCGGCAGAGTCCGAGCCTGCAGAGGTTTCCGACGGTCTGGAAATGGAGCTCAGTACCACTGCCCGGGCATCTCATCTTCGGCACAACGTCCAGGAAGCTCTGGTCCTTGCAAATGAGCTTTTGACCAATCCGGATACCCCGGAAAAGAGACACACCGAATTCAGGCTACCGACCAATCTGACCTACGAAGCTGGCGACTACCTTGCCTTGCTACCAGTGAACAATGTAACAACCATCTCCAGGGTGCTGCGACGATTCGGTCTTCCTTGGGACGCAGTGATGACCCTTCGTAGAGGAGCACATACGACCATCCCTACGGAAACCGCGATGGCTGTCACAGCCGTTCTGGGAGCCTACGTCGAATTGAACAGCCCTGCAACAAGGAAAAACATCCTCACGTTGCGCAAGTATGCTGGCGACGACGAGCTGGCCGAGAAACTGGCATCAATCACCGAGCAGCTATCAGTGCTTCAGATCCTCGAGAGATATACGGGCCTCAACCTCCCGTTCTCCGTGTACCTTTCGATGCTGACACCGATGCGCATTCGTCAGTACTCGATTTCATCAACGCCATTGGAGGATCCGACCAAGGCAAGCATCATTTACTCGGTCGTGGACTCGGGCGCAGGCCATCTGGGCGTTGCCACGAATTACCTCAAACGTCTGCAGCCGGGCACGACGGTCCAGCTCACGATCAAGAAATCTCATGCATCATTCCACCTGCCTCGCGATAGAACCACGCCGATCATCATGGTCTGTGCTGGAACAGGACTCGCGCCGTTCATCGGATTCGTGCAAGAGCGCGCCATTCGGATTGCCACGTCCGGAGCCAAGAGCGAGGACTTTGCCGAAGCGATTTTGATTGTGGGCTGTCGTTATCCCGATAAAGATCGGATATATGGCGAACAATTAGCGAAATGGGAGGCCGAAGGCGTCGTCAAATTGTTGTATGCTTATAGCAGAGCGCCGGACAAGTCGGACGGCTGTAAGTATGCCCAGGATAGGCTGTGGCGTGAACGCGAGACTGTCAGCAGGTTATTCGATGCGGGTGCAAGGGCGTATATCTGTGGAAGCAGTTCTCTGGGCAAGGGAGTCGCGGATGCTGCTGCGAGGATGGCCATCGACGGAGCACGGAGAAAGGGAAAAGAATACAGTTATGAACAGGGCTTGCAATGGTGGGAACATCTCCGAGGTGAGAGGTATGCGGTCGATGTCTTTGATTGAACGGCAATTCAGCAAGCTCTCATGAATCGGAGAATTTTGTACAAGGATATAGGTATCTACCACAAAAGGTGTTGACGTTGGGCAGTGATCTTCCTGTCTGGCAGGTGAACCCACATGTTCTTGCCCATTCTCTTGCGTAACGCTTTCACCTCCTTTTCTGCCTGTTGTCTCGATCTCGTCTTCTCTTCTTTCAACACCACACTGATGCCTGTGTTAGGAGGCCTTAGCATGTTGACCCTTCCACGCGCTCGGAACTCTGGCTCCATTCCGTAGGGGCCCTTGTTCGTCCACGCTTCTGCGACGTAGATGTCGGTCTCATTGGGGTTCACGCCCTTCTTGAGAGCCTTCGATGGCCTTTGGGTGGGGAGGGCTCGAGTTTGGCTCGGGTCTTGACCGACAACTGCATCCTCGCTAGCACTGACGGCTCCCAGTCCCATCCCCTTCATTACGATGGCCTCGTTGCGGGCCTGGAGTAAATGTTCGTGGACTTCCTTGGCCACCTTTTTCTTTGAGAATCTCATTTGGAGGATTGCCTCGGCGATAGGTTTACCCGCAATCTGTCGAGCGAGGGGAGCCAGCTTCTTCATTGAAGTTTTGAAGAAATATGAGCGAGATAGATGGCTTCGTTCCGACCGTGCAATTCTCATCTCTTTGTTGGGCCGGCCCCGCCGTCTAACGTCGCGTATGACCATCCGTCGTTGCCACCGTGAGCGTGCAGTAGGACGGGGATTGAGGGCTATGGCCATGTTTTCGGGATTGCGGTCTTCAAAAGGATTGTCCTCCACCGCGGTCTTGTCGTTGTCGACCAGATCCCGACCGAACAAACTTGTAGGAGCCAGCGCTCCATATCTGAAATTCCGCTCCTGATCGATCTTCTCTTGTGCTCGCTTTTGGGCTGCTCGATCTTTTGCTAGTTGTAATCGTTGCTCCGGCGTCAGTGCTTCAAGCGTCGATGTTGGCGCAGCCAATTTTGCCTTTTTATCGGTCTTTTCTTTCAATGCCGTGGGTGCGCGGCATATCGGGGAGGTGTGCAATGATCGCTCAGACCGGAGGGAGAGTGTGGACAAGCGGGTGTAAACATCAACGATGGTTGCGGATGAGTTGCGACATGGTCGAGCTTTCATCTCGTTAGCTTGGATCATTGGCCGCAGTTAGGGATGTAGTACTTGCCTTGACAGACTCCTCGGAGTGCAAGTCGATGAGGGCCCATGGTGACCAAGGTATAGCCCGTCGACAGGAAAGGACTTGGGTCGAGCTGAATTGAATGTTCACCTACGGTCATTGAATGTCAACCATTGGCACTGCATACCTAGGAAGGTCACGGATTTCTCTCGATCGCGAAGTGAATGAAGCTTGGCACCGGAAGAGTGAACCCGCCCGGCAGACCATTCCTTAATTGAACCTTTCCTGCAACAGCCTAAAAGGTTCTCGACCCTGCCTGCATCTGCATCAAAGGTCATACCACACCAGGCCGCGTCTAGTCCTTTGACGTACAACCCGCTCGCTCGGCTTTCAGACTTGAACTTTCGTCTGTGTATGCATGCGCAGGAAACAGTCACTTTAATCCCCTCAGCTGTTTGTTCTTCAGTCCGCGCTCGCCGCGTCTTGTGTTACTGCCCAGCGACCACAGAAAAGTCTTTCAGAAAACCCTCTCTCTCTCATCTACGAGCCTTCGCTGAGTGGACCAGCACACGAGGTCCAGCTCGATGGCCTCAACTTTGATCGTTCAGAACCGTCATTGTGTAAGAGTTGGAGAAGACATAAATCGACGATTTTCCACTGAAAGACCATATCTTTGAACAGTGATCGCGCACAGTCATGGACATCAATTCATTACTCTCTCCTTCAGAAACGCCGCGCTCAATTTCCTTGACGCCAGGCTCGGAAGCTCCTGCGAAATCACCTTTCAAACATGTCCAGCGGTCGCATTCGAACGCAGGCAGCCAGCCTACTGCAGGTTCGCCGTTGTCTCGGTCGATCCTTCCTCCGTCAAGTATCCCGGCTCATGTGAGAAGCCCATCACAGCAACCCGCATACTCGTCACCCCTCATAAGTCCTGTTCCTGCCGGACCCATGTCAGGCCAGTTCTCACGGTCTTCATCTACACAAAACATGGACACTCTGGCGGAGCTTGCGCCGAACCAACCGCATTCGAGATCGACACCGCCCGTCCTCACCAGTCATGATTCCTCCGAGAGCCAGAAATCGCCTGCCGGCCTATTCCCACGCCTCACCTCCTCAGGTGCAACCTCGAACCCTCGCGCGTCATTCGATATCGCCATGGTCGAGACACCGAAGCAGGTCTTACGAGGCGACTATACCGAGACCTCGCTGCCGATTGATTCACAAAACAGACTGTCAGTGTTGGTAGGACATGTGCTGGAGACTCCTTCGTCATTTATCACGCACACAGAGATCATCAGTATCTTGCACCAGGGCTTTGTCGATCATATTTACCCGTCTACAAATCCGAATGCTCGCCGGGATCCCTGGACATACGAACTGCTTAAGGAACTGAGACAGGCCCGCGAGAATTTCGACAAGCTATATGCTGTCGGCGAGGACCAGTGGCTGGATTGGCTTCAGGACGAGAGCATCCTCGCACAAACAGCGGATGAACGAGTTGACGTCGTCAACAAGTGCCGTCGAGCCGTGACCGAAGAGTTTGGCAGCACCCGGTTATGGGTCACATTTGGCGAGTGGGTTTCGCATTGTTATCGATGGGCACTCGAAACCCCTAGCGATGCCGAAGGAGACGCCGGCGTGATAGAACGGTCAGTGGGGCGTGAAGTGTTTGAATGGAACCTGGTTCTCGACACGTGGACGGAAGCGGTCGAGAGCACGAAGCACGACATGGCCCATAGTCATGAAGTCTGGGACAAATACATGACTTTCAGATTTGGAGATACCAGCCAAAAGTTGTCCTCAACCGACTCCACAGCTGCTTTCGACCTCTTCCAAGCTCGACTGCGTGTACCACATGCCGAATGGCAACAGACCTTTCAGACGTTTTCCTCTTTTGTTTCTGCAAACATACCGGATCAGTACGAAAGCATTATGGCTTCCAGCCTCAAAGACTCTGTGGGTGCTAAGGAGATTTGGAACGACCGAGATGCATATGAAAGTACACTGCAAGAAGCGCAAAGGAGAGGTGATCAGACCTTGGAGTACTCGACTTTCGACCAGTATATTGTCTTCGAGCGCAGTGAGGAAGAAAAGGCGAGAAAGCCGCGGAATGCGAAAGCAAGACGTAATCAGAAAGAGCCCGCAAGTGCTGGCTTTGACATGGTCGCTTCTTTGTATGCTCGCGCTGAGCTCCGGTTCTCCTCAACCGTTCAAATCTGGGAGGCTCACCTAGATTACATGTTGGAGAGATCCAAGATTGATGTGCTCGACCTTTTGGCACGAGCCACGAAACACTGTCCCTGGTCCGGGTCATTGTGGAAGCAATATCTACTGGCGTCCGAGCTGAAAGCAGAAGACGAATGTGATGACACCGCCAAGATCAAGGCATTCGATGAGACTGAGAAGATCAAGCACCAAGCTACCAGCACTGGGCTATTGGATGCTGCCGGCATTCATGAGGCGCTGATAGTCTACGACGCATGGTGTGGCTATCTCTTAAGACGGACGAAACGAGCTGATGCTGTGGAGGAGGATGCAGATGTGGCCGAAATGGGCATAAGATCTTCTATCGAGGAGGTGCACAGCCTTGCGTCCAAGCAAGGTCTGTTGCCGAGTTTCGATACTTCCTTCATGTTGCAGCGGAAATACGTTGAGTATCTCAAGTCTCAGCGGCGATTTGACAATGCCAGGGCACAATTTGACGATCTCATTCCCGAGTATGGCACGCACTATAAATTCTGGTTGCGTTTCTACGAATTCGAACTTCAGAAGTCGGTGTCCATGGCCTTCATCCAACAGACTGGCCCTGATCGACTCGGTTCTTTGTCCTCGGCTCCTTTTGCAGTCGGAGTCTTGAAACAAGGTCTTCAGTATCCAGGTCTTGACTATCCGGAACCGCTTATCGAAGCACTGGTGAACCACTGCGAGGATTATGAGGATGCAGATGAATTGCAGAATGTGCTGGTTTTTGTACGAAAGATACGGAAGGAGATTGTCAAGAAATCTGAAGAAGCTCAGCAAGCAGAAGACATCAAAGAGCAGTCACGAAAAGCTGAAGAACAAGTTGCGAATCGAACCCAAGAGGTGGCAAATGCCCTTCATATCGGAAAGAGAAAACGTGAGGATGAGTCTGAGGAACCAGACACAAAGAAGCGGAACAAAAGTTCTGATGGAGTGGAAGATTCGATCGAAGGCTCTGCTGGTGTCGAAGATCAACTCAAGCGTGACCGCGAACACGCTAGCATTCTTGTGCGAAACCTGCCCTCGAATGTGGCAGATAAGAAAGTGCGACAATACTTCAGCAGCTGTGGCACTGTGAAGCACGTGAAGATGCTGAATGAGGAGAACAGCGCTGTTGTTGAATTCGAGGAGGCCGAAGCTGCAACCTTCGCTCTTTCCAGAGATGGTAGAGAGTTCGAAGGCTCCGAGATATCGGTTGTGCTCAATACTGGATCTACCTTGTACGTCACAAACTACCCTGCTGTAGCGGACGAGACATACATTCGAAACCTCATGGGTAAGTACGGCGAAATCATCAATGTACGGTTTCCGTCACTTCAGCGGAATAAGAGGCGCAGGTTCTGCTACGTCGAATTCAAGCAGCCAGGTGAGGCGCAAGCGGCGACCGAATTGGACAACCAGGAGATTGAAGGACTGCCACTCGTGGTCAAAATCTCGAATCCGACAGCACGCAAGTCAAGGGACGAAAACACGGACGAAGGCCGAAAGATTTTTGTTGGCCACTTACCGTTCAAGGCCAAGAACGACGATATTGAGAAACTGTTCTCGCAGTATGGAAAGCTGGAAAACATTCGAGTTCCTCACGATCCCAAGAACCAATCCAGAAACCGAGGCATCGCCTTCCTGACCTACGCCACTTCAGAGCAGGCCCAAGCCGCGGTGGCTATGAATGGGCAAGAGTTCAAGAGGAGACAAATCACCGTAGAGCTGACTTCTGAAGGCGGCAAGAAGGCTTCGAGGACCGGTTCTCTTCGCTCTAAATCACCTTCGGTTGTTGACGGCGATATGGATAAAGGGTCCAAGCCACAGCGCGATCCCGCAGCTGTCGAAGACCGAAAACAACGAACGGTGGCCATCTGCGACGTGCCCGACACGGTCAATGAGAGCCGAATCAAGGCAATGGCTGAAAATATTGGCCCTGTACGAAAAGTCGTTCTCAAGACGAATCATCAAGGTGCTATCATCGAGTTCGACCAGATCCCTGACGCTGGCCGTGCTATGATTGAGCTGGATGGTCATGAGATTGACCCTGGTCGACGCATCCGAGTCACCACGGAGAAAGAAATGCTCCAGCAGAAGGCAGAGCACAAGCAAGAATCGTTCGTCAAGCGTCCCACTGCAAGTCGGCCAGCGCCTGCTCCCGCAGCCGGTGCGGTCAGACGTCCTATGCAGCCTGGCGCTCGAAAGGGTGGGAACCTCGGTCAAAGATCTGCCTTCCTGACGCAAGCAAAGCAGCAAAGTGATGTTGGGACAAATGGCACGTCAGGTGAGGGAAAGAAGACGAACGGCGATTTCCGCAATCTCATGAACAAAGGATGACACTCGGTCGATCGATTGTAATCAAGAAGAATGGAAAACAAGGAGCAAGTGTGCTGACGATGCCCAATGCCCCTCAGCAAAAGTTCTCCCTTGTTGGTATCATGCCAACATATCATATTTCTGCTGTACAATAAAAAGCGTCTTGAGTCATTAATACCATAGTCAAATAGTATGCTGCGAGAAGGGAGATTTTGAACGATTTTTCTCTTCCACCCGTTCTGTACTTAACTACTGTCTAAGCTTCGGCATGCCTCTTTACAGCGTGATGCGTTCTGTTGTCTCGATCTTCTCCGGATAAGTCAATCCATTTTGCTTTCGAACTTCGTCCATGACCTCCATGATAAGCACCGACTCGTCGAGACTCTCGTACTTGCCTTCCTTCCTGCCTTCCAACAAGGCCGTAGCAGCCTCATCGGCCTCCCAGAACATGCCATGGCCCTCGCCCTCGGCATTCTTCTTCGCCCCAAACCCATTGTACCAACCACTTCCCTGACCGGGCCCGGGCTGCGGCCAGTTCTTGTCATCAGTCGTCCCGTCCTTGAGAACGAGTCGCGTGCGAGTAGGGCGGAAAATCGGTGCCCACACCTGCATTTCACCTTTTGTCCCTTGAATGCGCACGGCGGGGCCGGCCGTGCCTTTGCCATCGATGTCGTTAGAGGTTCGGAAGCCGCCTGTGGCAGTGGCGTGCATATCGCCTCCCTCTTGAGGGTCTCGCGGGAAAGTCAGTAGAATGGTAGTCAGCTCGTCGGCGCCCGTGACCGGGTACCTTTGCATGCTGGAAAGAACGTGCGGTGGCTTGCGCGTTTTGGGGTCTTGAGTCAGATACAGGGTCTGGAAAACCCATGTCAAGCTGTAGATGCCCGTATCTAGCAAGATGCCGCCGGCTAGATCTGGATTTACCATCCGGTGCCCGGTGTCGAACGTTTCCTCGGGGATGACGCCAAAGGAATTGTCGGCGGACACACGGATGACTGTGCCCAGTTTGCCGGAAGTGATGGCCTCGCGCACGTAGATTGATAATGGGAAGTACCTGGTCCAAACAGCCTCCATGAGAAACAGACCTTTTGCCGGGCCGTCTCGACGAGTTTCTTGGCTTGCGCTGCGTTGACGGTAAAGGCCTTTCGCAGAGGACGTTCTTGCCGGCTTCCAGGCAGAGCATCACATTCTGGTAATGGTGCGAATGTGGCGTCGCGACGTAGATTATGTCGATGTTGTCGTCCTTGACAAGCTCCGCGTATGATCCGTACGGTTTTGCGGAGGCAGGAGCACCGACTGTCTTCAGGAACTCTTGCGCTCGGGAAAGGCTGGATGAACTGGCTGCGGCGACAACGGCGTGCTTGACGTTCTGGACGTTGCGTGTCGCAGGATCGATTTGGAGGTCCTTTGTGAATGTCTCGGCAATGCCGCCGGTGGCTAGGATACCCCAGCGAGTTTCTTTCGGTACCATTCTCTGCTTGTATTTCGGCGCTTATTTTGAGTCGAAATGATGTGGAAGTTGGTGAATTTATGTTTGACGTTATCAGGAACCCCTCATATTTTGTGGTTTTTGCGTGATCACGATGATGTGGCTTTGCCGCAAACAGTACTCGACCCGCCTTGGAATAATTGGTCCCGAGAGGTCCATGACCAAAGTGTCTGTACATTTCAAGACATCTATCCGGATGATTATCCAGAAATCCGAGAATTTGTGTTGGGGCCAGTTGGAGGTTGACGGTGATCTCTCCGTTGTCGTGACCGGGCTGTGATTGTGTCGCGCGTATCATTCGTTCGATTCTGCGACCAGACTTGCATTGCTGGCTTTGGTATGAATGCATGCTCCAGACTCTTCTGTCAAGGTACCGAACCAGATTGACATGGGCAACTGCTCAATCGGCGAGATTGACTGCCCATTGCTCCGTACCAAGTGAGAAATCCCATCACAACTCCTGCTTGACGGCATCTGGGTTGTCCTATCAGACGGCCAATTCAGGAGTCAAAAGTTCCAGCATTCCCTTGGTCATTCCGGCCTGCTGCGCCCGTTGCACTTCTTCCTGCACTCTTTCGCGCAGCTTCTTGACCTGTCTGGCAAGCGTTTCACTCTCGGCCAGATGTCTGGAGTACAAATCCATGAGGTTCATTGATACTTCCACGCACAAAGGCACGAAACTGGTATTTGTGATGTTTCTCCAGACCCAGCTCATAATGGGTTGGAGTTCATTCTCGGATCGGTCATCGAGAGCAGCACGCAGCGCTGACCGGTATCGAAGGGTGTTGAGGAGAGTGACGATGGTAATCTTGTCTGCGGATTGAACTGCGATATCCAAGGCTGCACGATATCTTCCCTTGTGCAATTCCTTCTCCCAAGGAGCCAGCTTTTTCTGCTTTCCTCGCACGTTTCCTTCGACGATGATGTCGGCATCTTCACCGGCATATTCTCGGCCTCTCAGACGTCTCTCTAGCCCTCGGGGTCGCTTCTTGGCCTGCTTCTTGTCGTACTCTTCGATCGTGCCAGCAATCAAGGCTTCCATCTGTTTCTGCCTTTCCCGCTCTTTGACCTTCTGCTCGCCGGACAACCGGGTTTTGATGCTCAGCTGTCCTGTAGACATACCCACCACGACGTGCTTGTCTTCTCGGGGATTCCCAGAGGCAATGACAGCCAACGACAGAATGGGGGAAGGATATTTTGAGCCGGCGACGACATTCCACCCAGTAGTCTCGAAGACTTTCATATGCCCATCAAGTGCTCCGCTCACAACTCTCGTATCATTTGAAGCCAGGCATAAGGATGTCACTGTCTTTTGGTGGTTCTTCATCATGTGTAAGGGTCTGCCTGCGACAATGTCCAATACCGCGATCTGACTCTCAGCTGCAGCCAGAATGGCTGTGCCAGATGGCATGCAGAGAACGTCTTCAACCGAAGCGATATGTTTGAATGTCATGACCGACCCATTCGGTGTGCGAGGATCCCAGAGTCGAACGGTCTGATCATAACTGCCTGAGACAAGTAGGTTGCTGGATTGACCAGGGAGGAACGCGCCTGTTCTAACGTAGTCGTGGTGACCACGGAAGGTCTCGACGCTGGTTTCGCTTGGGAGGTCCCATAGTCTGACCGTCCTATCATCGCCACAACTCATAAGAGAAGTGCTATCTCTGGGATTCCACTTGACGCTGTGAACCGGCTGTTTCTGCTCTTTCCATGTCTTCAGGATGGCTCTGGAGTTCACGTCAAACACTTGAATGGCGCCTGTCTCGTCTCCTGCGGCAAGTACTCGTCCATCGTACCGCGCTTCGCCGCCGTAGGCTGTATCGTCGAACCGAGTGATGGTCTTGAGGAGTTTTCGTGTCTTCTGGGAGAACAATTGAACTCGAGCGCCAGTGGTGACGACAAAGAAGTCGGCAGGGGTCTGTCCAGCCGATACTGGCTGTGGCTGCGAGATGTGGGTTACCGCATGCTTGGTAGGTGATGGGACGTTCACTGGTGACCTAAAGGTGCGCCAATATGACTGCTCCGGAGTGAGTGATGAAGGCCGCGCAGGTAGCTTGACCTGAGCGAGTGGCTGAACCTCAGCAGCCATGTTGAGCAATTGGCGACATGAGATGCATGGGCAGGAATAAAATCAATGTTGTTTCGCGGGTCACTCACTGATTTTCTGAACGGCGCAGGAAATTTTTGGGCAATTCTTATCTAATCAGCCGAGATTATGCCGTTGATAAGTATCTCCTTTTCGCAGTCACTTCAACTTCACACGGCTTTAATACCTATAGAACCATTGGAGCCAGTCTCCCAGGTCACTTCGAGCTCACTGCTGCTTGTATCGTGCTTAATGCTTTCACACAATACGTGACTGTCGGAACAGTGAAGCAAGGCGCGTGTCCTTCGATTGGCGGTCCAAATATGAGTATCAACCTCAGTGAAGCGTCTTATGATAATGCAGCTAATATGCTGGAAGTGACTGCAGCCACTTCATTTAAGTTAAGTCCTGTTTGACCATTTTACTTACACGATGTTACTGTGAGTTGACACGAAAGAAACAAAAGCCAAGTGTGTCGTCACAAGTCGGGTCGCTCTTGTCACTTTGTTTGCTAAAGATCAATATAAGGCAATCGTACAACCCAGTGAACTTCAACACCAAACCATAACCCCCAGGGAAGTGTGATGCACCAGACGAAAAGCATCCCATATTCCTAGTTTCACAGTTTCATTTCATCGATCGATCATCGTCCTCCCAGGGTCTTCTTGGACATTTCTAACCACTTGGAAACCGAGTATCCATTAAGATGCAGGGCCGAGCATGGCTCAGTCTTATTCACATACTGCTCATCACCACAGTCGTTGCAATCGCCACTCCAGTCAGCGTTGTCCGCCACCCCAATTACAATGCCAATGTCACTCGAATCAGCGTCCACCACAACCCCAATTACCATGCCAATGGCACCAAATCCCTCGTCCACGTCTACTACAAGTATGGTACCACTCCCATACTGCCCGGTCCGTACCATCGAGGTGACGACGGGATCCTGAGAAAGCGTCAGGAGGATGGCACCACGGGCGTCGTTACGGCGGATGATCAGGAAGATGACATGTATTATACATGTCCGGTCGAGATCGGAACTCCGCCTCAAACACTGAATCTGAACTTTGATACCGGCTCCTCAGATACCTGGGTGTGGTCCACCGCTATTCCAGAGACTGAACTTGCCTCCACCTCCGGTGAGACGCTCTTCGATCCTTCCAAGTCGTCCACCTTCCACAACATGCCGGGAAGCACATGGCAAATCCGCTATGGTGATGGTTCCTCAGCCTCTGGAACCGTCGGAACAGATGTTGTCAAAATTGGGAGCATCACAATTGAAGGCCAGGCTGTTGAACTGGCTAATCAACTTTCACGACAGCTCTTGAACGACTCAGTCGCCAACGGCCTTCTCGGTTTAGGGTTCAGCTTCATCAACAACGTGATACCAATACGTGTCCAAACCCCTCTCGAGAACATGATCCTGCAGAACGACATTCCCACAAATCAAGAGCTGTTCACCTGTTATCTAGGATCGTACAAGGATGTCAATGATCCGGATGGAGGTCGGTCCTTTTACAGTTTCGGCGACATTGACGAGTCGGTCATACCCTCTGGCCAAGAATTGTGCTACACCCCGATCAACAACACCCGTGGATTCTGGATGTTCGATTCACCCTCGGTAATCATCAATGGCGAACAGTATGATCTTCCCAAGTACCAGGCCGTTGCCGATACTGGGACTACCTTGCTCCTGCTGCCCGACGAAGTCTGCCGTCAGTTCTACGGCCAGATACCCGGTTCCGAGTACAGTGAAGCCGACCAAGGCTGGGTGTACCCTACCAATACATCACCTAATGATCTTCCAGACTTCTCCGTCGCCGTTGGCACTTGCCCGATCACCATTGACAAAGAGCACATCGGTTTCGCACCAAGCCTAAAACCGAATATGACCTTTGGCGGCATTCAGTCTCCGGGAAATCTTAAGTTCGGCATCTTTGGGGTTATCTTCTTGCAGAACGTCTATGCGGTAAGTCATGCTGCCCTGGTCATCTAAGTACTTTAGCTCACACTGTTTACAGGTCTTTGATGGAGGGAATCTGCGCTTTGGTGTTGTACAACGTGCTGATCCTACTCCAGATGGCCCGCAATCATAATGAGCGTAGACAAGGGATGTGCCGGATCCGGTTCACTGGTGACAGCTGTCAATGTCAGCCGGCTGTCGCTGAAGATTGCCTCCTGATCTGCTAAGCAGAAGACTGGTGTGGTCGACTATGAAGATTATTCCTGTAGTATCGTACCTGCAATTGTCCATGCTGCCACGACGAGGTTCGCATTGGTGTACCAGGTACCTTATTCAGACCTTCTTGTCTACCATGCTCGTTCAGCGTCACTATTCGGTTGCTGAACAAAGGGTCTTCGACCCTGTCAATACTCGGCAGATGAGAACTGTCAAAACTGTCAGTCATCTCCTTCCCACGACCTTGACGTTCCTGGGCTTTCCAGAACCTAGCTGAGGTGTAACCATCTGCCATGATCCTTCATTTGAGCGCTCCAGATCGTGTCAGTCGCGAGTATCCTAGCGCACGTCTGTGTCCCGGGATCCATCCCCCTTTACTATCCCGCACTCTTGCGTGGCTGTCTACCCTGTGCATACGTACTTGTAATTCTTATAGCAACTCCTCGACCCTTACCATTAGTTCTCTCCACAACGTACTCTACGTCCAGTACTGCCGTACCTCATCAATTTTGAGCCATACGTGTTGAAGAAGATGAACGTGCAAAGGGAGGCTCCTCTGTCCTCTACTACTCAGAAGTAGACACGACCGAGGCGTTTACATCTTCCTGCCGCGGCACATCAGTTCGAGCTTTCAGCCACAATGAGGAGGTCTGCGGTGTCTTTGAACCAGGCCCTGGGGCTGATTTTCCTCATCATTTGCTTGATCATCACCACGCGACGAGTCTATGAGCAGCAGTACTTCTCCAGCTTGCTCAGTAGTATCCAGCAACAGGATGAAGCAAAGGAAGTACTCCTGTCTCCAACCAGGACAGACGGAGTTTCGACATCTAGCGAACTTACATCCTCGCAGGTTGTATCTCAATCAGCACCAGTAAAAGCATTGGAGTCTCCACCAACAACACAGACACCTCAGCTGGAGACAGCTACCTCCAACACGATATCCTCAACACAGGTCATCGCTGAGTCAAAATCAGACGCCTTATATACGCAAACATCCTTTTCAGATGCGACGACATCAACCGCCGCAGTAGATTCCATGCCAACAGAGGAAGCGTCCTCGGCACACGGACCTGTGAATGGATGTCCCGAAAAGACAGGCGATGAAGGACTGTTCGCGCAAGCGACGCCATATGTGCAAGCCATCATGAACTCCAGCACAAACTCCAGCATGTATGACATGCCGCGACTGGAGTGTCCTACCATCAACGTGGAGCGATATTCCCATCTGGCGCTCGGTGCCGTTGCCCCAGGAAAGCCACGATATTTCTTCGCCATAAACCTCTTCCAGTCGGTCGCCATCATGCCACAATTGCTAGCTTCGGCGGTAGAGGTCATGCGATTCCTTGGGCCAGAGCTCTGCGCCTTATCCATTGTTGAAGGACGATCAACGGACGGGACATTTGAGATACTCAAAATGTTAGCTCAAGAGATGGAAGCACTCGGTGTGAGATACTTTCTGTCTTGTAACGAAAGGAACCCATGGGGAGGAGAGACCGACCGCATCTCGGCTCTGTCAGAGCTTCGCAATCAAGCTCTGGCGCCGTTGACACACCACCCCGGGCGATATGACATTGCGACAACCATCATCTTCTTGAACGATATTGCACCGTGCTCTGAAGATATCTTGGAGTTGATCCATCAGCGCACCGTGTTGGAAGCGGACATGACTTGTGCAATGGACTGGATCAACGACGGTGTTTCCTTCTATGACATCTGGATATCGAGACAAATGAACGGAGAAATGTTCTTTGAAATCCCCCAAAGTGGTTCCTGGGAATTCTCGAAAAACCTGTTTTGGAATCATTTTGAGAGCCGGTCGAGATACAAACAAGGGAAACCAGTGCAGGTCTTCTCCTGTTGGAACGGTGCCGTCGCATTGAATGCGCAGCCCTTCATGGAGGGCAAAGTCGACTTCAGATCCGCTCACAAAGGAGAGTGTTACTTTGGAGAACCCACTCTGTTGGCTAAAGATCTGTGGAAGTTAGGAAATGGACGTATCGCGATCATACCAAAGGTCAATCTAGGATACTCGGTCGAGGTTTCGGCCAAAGCAAAGGAGTTGCATGGATGGGTTTCCAAACAACCTGGTAAAAAGGGCACGGACGATACAGGTCCTACAGAATGGCATGGGCTTAAATGGCAAGAGAAGCCTCCCGCGTCGATTCATTGTGCGTCGATTGGCACCAATCCAACATGGGAAAAGGGGTATTGGGTACCTTGGGACCAAACACTTCGTAGGAGATAAAATGGGGAGAACGCACGGCCGACCTTGTTGATATTCTAGTGAAAAGCAAATAGCGGGCGTATGGAGTAATCATTCGAGCATCAATGTGGATGTGGGATGCTTGGAAAGAAGGAACATGTAACGATTATCAAGAAGTAGAGAAAGGTTTGAAAGAGTAAGTAGGTTTTGAAGACCCACGTGATTCTGCTCGCACCAGAATGAGAAAATGGGTTTTGTGGCTTCCTACGAAAACAAAAAGAACATTACACAACTCATGATTCGAACACAGGCCATTACTCGAGAATTGTTGTTTCCACGCGAATGGCAAAAAAGCAAAGCGCTCATCATGAGCAATGCAATAATGTGTCCAAAGATTGATAAATGGAGCATTTTGGGCGTAACCACGGCCATCTCTGGTAAAAGGCAAGAAATGGATTCTGCTATAGTTCGTCCCGCTCCAACACAAAAATTTCAGGTTCCAAAAATATATAGACTCTTTTTTTTAGTCAGCACGTGATATAGCGGCTCCCTGTAGTAACCCCACAGCTGCTGTTCTACGCCGGACCCTTCCCCGCATGCGCATGTTGTTCGGCGTAGACTTCTGATATAAGTACCATTTATTGATCGCTCACTACCACGAGTCGCCTTGCGTATATCTACGAAAAGACGCGTGCAGACGTCCGATTCGACAAGTAAACATGGCAGCCTGCATATTCTGCAAGATCATCAAGGGTACGATTGACTCGACCGAAGCACTCCAGCGCCATTGAATTTCAAACAGACTGATGTATCTGCAGGTGACATTCCCTGCTTCAAGCTGTTCGAATCAGACAAGGTCCTCGCCTTCCTCGACATCCAGCCTCTGAGCAGGGGACACGCTGTATGAGTTTCACGCACCCGAAAGTCTGCAGACCAACGGTCATTCATGCTAATCTTGCGCCCAGCTCGTCATCCCGAAACACCACGG
Organism: Exophiala viscosa; assembly: GCF_022695815.1. Classification (NCBI taxonomy): domain Eukaryota; kingdom Fungi; phylum Ascomycota; class Eurotiomycetes; order Chaetothyriales; family Herpotrichiellaceae; genus Exophiala; species Exophiala viscosa. The sequence goes on along the minus strand of NW_026944355.1, from coordinate 227,412 downwards.
CGTGAAGATCACCGACATCCCCGACGACGCCCTGACCGAGATACTACCTGTCGTCAAGAAGATCGCGGCGGCAAGCGGGGCGGAGAATTACAATGTCCTACAGAACAACGGGAGACTTGCACACCAGGAGGTTGACCACGTTCATTTCCATATGATTCCCAAATCGAACCAGACCGAAGGCCTGGGTATCGGGTGGCCTGCCACGTCGACGGATATGGATGCGCTGAAGAAGTTACATGCTGATTTAAAGGCGAAGATGTGAAGAAACCACGACTGCGCAAAACACTGTACATAGGGTCAAGGAAGCGCGTCTGGCAAGAGCCTCACAATTACGATAGATGTCATTCCACTATATGACCACAAGCCCAACCTCTGTACGGCCGACAATGCCTCTTCTCGATGGTGCACTTCACGTTGTCATTTGCAGGATCGCTTTGTCATTCTCCGATCGTGGTCCTCCGAGCGTTGAATCGAAACGAGGGCATCCCGCCTCAAGCACGACCTCGGTGTTTATCAAAACCAAGTTCTTCCTTTGAACCATCAGATATATCCCAAACGCTCAGGATGCCGGCCAAATGTCCCTCTCATTCTGAACGCCGTATACCATAATGGTATCCTGGGCTGCCAAACCCCGTGCTCGATCATATGGACCCTTCCTCGAACGCGTCCATCGCCTTGCGCATGTTTCTGGAGATGCTCATCCCACACATCTGTCGGCCCAAACTTTCTCATCTCGTTGGGGCCTCAATCGCGTGATTCTGGCCGAGTGCCCTACTTCCGTATTGTCTGGCTGAGTATCCTCCCTCGGGCCTTTGCTCGGCCCTGGCGTGCTTCCTTTCGATCCAACAGTGCTGGCAAAGTCTGACTGGGCAAGCTGTCCAAGGAGGGCTTGCGATGAAGAAGACCGTGGGATCTGGTTGAGGGCGATCCATTCTCTTCTGACTTGACTTTTTCATTTTCCTAACTATACTCAAGGGAACGCTGATCTATGAACGGGAAGAATTAATAAGTTGTGAGGTGAGAAGCGAGCATAGAAACGGGGTTATCCTCTCCACCCCCGAAAAATGAAAAGTAAGCATGCAGGTGGACGGTTTGGGAAGTCTTTGGAATGTGTCTAGACATGCAAGAAAGAAAGCTCGTGTTGCGGGCCTTGCTCATTGGGGAGAGCCGAATAGATATTCGGTCTGCTGAATATGTCTGCTAGGCGGCTCAGCGTCACTGTTACCGCCACGTCCACGTCCACGTTCGCTTAAGCGCCGGGCATGCAATCATGCATCGGCCGTTCAGTATATTACATATTGACACATAAAGACCTTTTTCCTGCTCATTCCATGAATGATATCAATCGACATCATCCGCACTGGTGTCCGTCTTTGATATATTCGACGTGGGCGCAACGGCTTGATTGCTTCCCTTTCCATGTGTGGGTGGGTAGAAGTTGATCTTGCCATCTGGGGATATCATACCAGTACGGTCGTATATCGTCCTGGCACGAATGTACTTGTCCAACTTCCAGTAGTTCTGATTCAAGCTCCCGGCAAGGGCGTTTCTTGTTTCTTTGATCTTGTCCGCATCGGGTCCCATGCCTTGTGCAATCCATTCAAAAGTCTTCTGCTGGTACTCTAGCACCTCGTTGTGCCTTTCTGTTTCCAACTCTTTTCGTGGGGCTTCCTCCTTCATGGCATCGTTCTCGCCAGGTATCGGATCCACATACTTATACTCCCAAGCTTCTTCACCGTCCAGCTCCTTGATGATCTGAGACTTGGGAATGAACTTCTCCAGATCATGCACGTCAGATGTAAAGTGAACCTTTCCAGCAACAACAGGATCGAGCCAGCCTCGAATGATCTTCCATACGCCCTGGAATATCCAGGGCGATTTATGTACAAGGACCGCTCCCAACGACTCCGGATAATTCGCTTCGAAGACTTTAATCATGAATTTGACGGGTGTATAATCCATATTGGCCATGCTGAAATGAGTCATGTCGAATACTATACACTAAGAGTGGAAGTCAGCTTGTCCGTCCGCAAAATGTAAGGGTCAAGGTACTCACAGCAGTTTCCACCGGAGGCCTCAAAGCAAGCCTAGCTGTTTCAATCACATAAACCGTATATCGTTCCAAACTCCGTTCTGTCTGTTCTCCTCCTTTGTGCAACCTTACTCGGACAAAGCACAACGGACGTCCTTCTTTATCTGTGCCATGTAGAAAGCTCTTTCCCATTCTCAACTGAGTAAGGAAATCCGTGCCCTCTCTTTTGACTGCTGGATCGGAAGACTGTGAGTCTTCAAGCGCACCACCTTCTCCTCGCAAGATGATATCGTCATCAACGTGCTGCTCTTTACTTCGCCATCGCATTGTAGACACCAGCATGACTAGCGCCTTTTGGACATCCCATTTTCGCGCTCGGAGAAACCGTAATAGGAGGGCATCTGGATGATCGGCTTTGACCATACTCCAGAAGGTGGCACGTATGGACTCGGGGTTCTGAGTCGCAATTATATCCTGAAACTCTTTATACTGGCCGTATTTGTCATCGGAGTCGGCATGGTGACTGGGATCTTTGGTAGGAGTAGCCGATCCATTGCTTGAATCCTTATCCTTCTTCTTGAACAGACCCAACCGCTTCTTGCTTTTCTTCTTATCTTTACCATCTACCTCAGATATCGATTGCGTGTCCTCATCAGCCAGAGACAAATCGGCGACGTTCAAATGATGAGGGTCTTCAACTCCAAATATTTTCAGTGTCGCGGCCCAAAATTCGCGTAGTTTCGCTTCTTGCTCGGGCGACAAGTTGCCGAGGTGTCCAGAGGGGACGGGCATGTCTGTATAGAACGGATCGTAGGTGTCTCCTGGTGGGGTTGCCAAAGTGCGATGTGTGAGGTGGTCGTCGTGGCTGTCGTGTGCCCCGCTGGACTTTGGGCGTATAAAGTAGTCAAGAGCGATGGCGCTTCCAAATGCGATTGCAATAACGAGAATGTATGATGATGTAGATGCTTGGACTGGTCGTGCAAATCTCGGCGTACTGTACAAACTTTTTGACTGGGTCAGAGAGGCTGGGTGCGGGCGTCGCGAGAAAGCCTGTAGTTGATGGCAGATGCTGAACCTGCGCAAGACAGCTGGCTGCAATTTCCTGGGAGCCGCCACACGAAGAAGTGATGGGACAGGCAGAAGCTGACAAGCGCGCTGTCGCATGTAGAAAAGCAGCTACCGCAGAATGATGAGGTACTCAATGCGTGCTTAGTTATAATGCCGAAGCAGCCGTGGATACAGGTCTTTCATGCAAAATGCAGCACCCCCAAATGCCAGCCCGCGTCTTCGTAAGCGGGCGGCAACTCTTAAGGCCGGGAGATGTTGTCATAACGCAGATACGAGCATGCACTTATGTCATCATCGTCATCAATCATCCTTGAGTCTAAATACAAAGTAACAACGATTGAACGTCAGTTCCTGATGTTCACGACAACCATGGAGGCGGGGATTTACAAGTAGGAGTACTATTGTGCAAGTGAACATCCCAATACCAATTTATCCGTCTTATGTGGCCCTGTAATCTGGCGCTCTCCAGGCTTAATGTGTGCATCCCAAAAGTCCAACCCACAAGGCTGCAAGATCAGGGGCTTGAGGCTGCGGTTTCGCACATGGAACGTTGTTGCTCACAACCCTCTCGCCTCAGAACCGGCTTGCCCAATACCCAGTCTCGTCAATCCCTGCCTGGATCGTTTCATTTGCGAACAATCTTGATCTCAGTCCATCTCTACTCGTACCTGGCAACGTGTTGCACACCCCAAATTCGGTCGAGCCCGAGTGTAAGGGATGCCTATCGCCTGTGATACTGGCGCGTTCCTGTTATTCTTTTGCTGTATTCGGTGCGAGCAGCGTCGATCGGCGAGCAGATGTTGCGGGCTCTCCATGAAAGCGACCCGCGCCAGTGCGAGCCCGCTTCCCACTCGATGCAACTATCCCATCCAATTATTGCCAAAGCGATGTGGGAATCAAGAGGTGACTGACCGACTGATAGAAGTCCGGTGCAGTAAAAACACGCCCTCTCGCTCCCGAAACGGACTCAATTAATGTTCATTCGGTAATTCTTGCCCTTATGCCTTCTTGTCGACGACTTGCTCAAGAAAATTCTTGGAGAACCGATTGACCTGCTCGTAGACAACCTCAAACCCATTGTCGGCGCCGTAGTAAGGATCGACAACCTCTTCGGCCTTCCTTTTGCCGCCAAACTCGCCAAACATCATGACCTTGGCTTTGCTCTTCTCACCTTCGCTGTCTACCTTTCGTTGCAATCGTTGCAGATCTCTCAAATTGTTGGCATCCATGGCAAATATGTAGTCGAATGTCTGAAAGTCTTGGGTGTCGATTTGTCGCGCACCATGATCGTAATCCGTAATGCCGTGTCTTCGAAGTGTATCCATCGTTCGAAAGTCCGGAGGGTCCTGTACGTGGTATGCTCCCGTGCCCGCTGAATCGATCTCGCCAATTCGAGGATGGGTTTTGGTGTGAGAGCGGAACACGCCCTCTGCCATAGTGGAGCGACCTTGTAACACGGTCAGTGAGCATATGGCAATTCCATCGAAGAGCTTACAGATGTTGCCGAGGCATACAAAGAGCACAGAGATTTTATCTGTCGGTGTAGCCATGGTAGATATGGGCTGCGAATCGGCAGTGACGAGATACCGCTGTTCGCTCAGTCAATGTTGGGTTTCTTGTTGACCTCCGACAAATGTATAGTCGCCATTTCAAGGCGACAGAAAGAGTGGTAGGCAGACCGTCGCTAGGATAGAGAAGGGTTGGAGGATGTTTCGCAGAAGAACAGTCGACACCGCGTTGAATGTAAGCCCGAAGATTAACCAGCGCGTTGGGCCAGCTGTGTTTATCTTATCGTGAACAGCCGCAGCCTTGGGGCCCTGGGGTGCCTAGTAAGAGCCTTGTGACACCTAATTACAGAGGATCTAGCTACTCACGGAAGACCTATCACCCCTTTTATTGACTTCATATTTCGTTGTCAACGACCTTCTTGCCATACAAGCCTGCTCAGCCATGCGACCTTTTCGAGGATACAGGCCGCCTAGGAATACTTCCACACAAATTCTATCAATGCCTTGTCGACCACTTCAGGATGACTAGAGCTCAAATAGTGCTCGCCGCCTTCCACGACTTGCAACCTTGCGTCCGGTGAATTGACAAACAACTTGATCTCCTCTTCAGCATTGGCGACCGAGTACGCCGCATCATTTGTCCCGTGCAGCCATAGAATAGGACATTGGACTTCACTCAACCTCCCGTGAAGCCCGTCTCGATCTCGGAGATTGACAGTGACTTCTCTGAGACGTTTTCGTCCGTCATCGCCGCTGTAATTGCGTTTCATCTCCTCGTGCCACCACTTGGCGGTCTTCTGGTCAATACCTTTGCCGAAGCCGACGTAGATAGGGAACACCCGGAATGACTCAGGCATCACAAATTCTGGGGTCGGTCTCGTCGAGCTGAATTCCTGGATCGGTCCTCCAACGGTGCCCCAGGCATCGAAGTTGCCCAGCTTCCTCGTGCGCTCACTCTCATAGTCCATGCTCGTACCAAGGGGAATAATGCCAGCAATGCGGCCAGGTTGATGCAACGCCATGCGCACCACGATCCAGCCTCCCTGACTGGTACCCAGCGCAAACACCTTACCTTTAATCCCCAAAGCGTCGAGCACTTGGAGATTCATGATCGCCGTGTCCCAGTAGGTGAAAGTATCGGAGCTGGTTCGGGTTTTGCCGTGACCCAGAGGTTCGATGGCAATAAGGTTCATTGCGTCAAGGAGTGCCTCATCCGTGAATTGGGCTTCATACAGAGCCGAGGTCATGGTGAAGCTGTTCACAAGGACACAAGTCGGTTTTGATGCGTCGTATGGTCGTGGCTGCACATAGGCGGCGTCGGTTCCCCAAAGGTGCGGGACACGGACGGTTTTGATGCTCGCCATGGTGACGAGTTCGTCGCGAGTCGACTTCGAGCGAATCGGCAGGTGCGATGATGTATTCAGGTCGGTGGCAGGCTTTCAAAATAGGCTGTCTAAAGCAGCAGCGTACTGGAAGTCCTCAATCTACACCTGCATAGAGCCAATATGTGCGCCACTGCGAAGACTTCCTGATGAAGACCATTCGACCCCGTCCGCTCCTCTTCCCCGCGCCCCACCCCTTTCCCTTGGGTAGACGTTGGAGTCGCCGAGGTCGGTCAAAGGGTATATCGGCTTCTGACCAGATCATTTTCGGCGGCTTCGATGCCTATTGGCCTTGCTGCCGATAGACCTATGGCTTCCTGACATGAAGTCGAGACAAGAACATATAAGGACACTTAGAGCCAAGCAGAACTCAGACTATGCTTTTATTTGTCGTTGAACAAAGGGCAGTCTAGCGAGAACTTATAAATTCAGAACGCAGTACTGCCGGCTTCATTCTGCAGACTGAGATCATACAGGCTAAAGTCGCCCAAAGAATCTTGGAAGATCCAATTCAGGTCTTCCGGTCCGAGATCCTCATGCCAGGGGTTCCCCGTGTCTGCCATTTGCGGCAGCGTGTGTCCAACCTCGATCGAATGTTCAGACGGGTCATTGGGATATCCTTCCTGGTGTGGGCCCAACTCAAGACCATCAACGGCATTGTTCTGTTGCGAAGGAGGAATGAAACTTGTTCCTGAGACCACTGGCCCATACTGTACTGGATGAATGTCTTTGAAATCATGGCCAGTGAGTCGAGTCATCAAGCTGATGAAGAGACGCAGAATCCAATTCGCTACTGGCCACGATTTTGCCAGTTCACTCAAGGCCAGCATGCATTGACGGGCCCGATTTTCCGCAACCTGACTTTGGATGGCACACTTCCGCCGGATGACTATTGCGTGCATTCCACAGGCTGCAAATAATGCAGGAGCCCTGGGCATGTCAATTTTCAACGCGTCGAAATGGCCAAGATGATACTTACATGTGCACCTGGGCTTGTCTCAGCATCCCCGATGTCAGCAAATCCTCAGCGATTCGCGTCATCCCATCTGCTGCAGCGCGGGCAATCCGATCATTTTGGATTTCCTGGTCTGTTTCGACTATAACACGACTGGGCCGAAACAAAAGAATCTGACAAGTACTTCGAGGGTTATGAGCAAAGCAACATGAGATGCGAGCCCATGTTCGACTTACTAGAAATTGGCATGCAGCATGCTTGACCAAAATCCTGCTCCATCACGATCGATGTCCTGAAGCAGCATCTCTCGAGGCAAGGCTGCTTTCCACCGAGCCAACTCATCGCCAATGGACTTGATCCCGGCCTGGGTATTGGAGCCGTGTGGCCGATATCTGGTCGACATGATTCTTCCAACTAGTCCTACCGTCAGTTGATGGTAGACAAACCCCAGCTTCTACTTACAAGAGCCCGCCAGCTTTGTGATTGCTATCTGATACTGAACATGATAGCTCTTCTGCGTTGCCATGATAGGAGACTCAGAGGCAATGTCCAATTCAAAGTCCGCTTCACACAGCTCCTCGACATCGCAATCGTCGTCATTGATACGGAAAGGCCGACCCAGTGCTGCAGCAGCGTGTCGATCTCGAGTCTAGATGCACTTATTAGCTCGAGACACTTCACACCACAGTACAAATACGTCATACATAGATGCACCAGAATATCCTCTTCCACAGCGATCGTTGTCGTGGGTCCATGCCGCCCTGGGCTGTCCTATATTCCAGTCAGTCGACCGTGTCTCAGAAGGATGAGACGGGCTTACGATCGATGCATCCCCAATGTCTGTGCCAGGCTAACAGCACATCCAAGCCAGTACCAGGTATCCTTCTGGTCTTCTGGCCCCAGCCACCAGAAGCCCAGGAGGAACAAGACAGCTGCAAGAATAACTTTATTCTTTTCGTAGTCTGCATCATACAGTCCTTTTGCCCTCAAATAGAAAACTCGCCTCGCCTGATACCTGTCAAAGAACCCAGCTCGATGGAGGAGGTTCTCATCACAGATGCTAAAGGCAATGAAATAGATCGTTTGCAACGCCAACAAAGATGCCTGATCACGCTCGTACAATGCGGCGAAATGCCGGCGGTCAAAAACTGGCCAGGCCGGATGAAAGTATCTGAAGAAGACAGCGACCAGCTCATCACTGAGGGCTTTGGGAAGAGTCGTGAAAGCGCCTTGAGCTTGCAAAAAAACGTCTTCGTGCTGGAGGAAGGACTTTGCAGGGTCATCTCGACGGTCCAGTCTGTCAGCGACCGACAGTGGTATGGGATAATGGTTCCTGACTTCACTGCCAGTCTGAGATGGATGGCAGACGGTCTTCACCACAAATGCCAGAGAAAAGGTCTCGCCAAGGTAGAGTGTCCTCGACTGTTCGCGAATATCTGGAGTCCTGTCTTCAGCTGGCTGGACTTCAGTCATCCGGGCAAATAGCATCTCGGGCCCGTCCACCGAGCTACACGTGTCTATGCCGATGGCTGACTCCTCAATCGAGGCCAGTGAGGGCATGTGCTGTGGAGCAGCTGGATTGGCCGACAGTAGGGAGTCGACACTCATTCGCGTATGGTCTTCCTGAAGCGACATGATTGTGCTGGCATCCTGACTGGGTGCGATGGTTGATTCTGCAATGCTTGTGGCTTCTGAACGTCTGCGAGCGCCAGCACCCTTATTCCGAACTCTTTGATATCTGCAACAACAGAATCGTCAGCTCATGACCTGCATAAAGTTGCGATGAAACCTCGAACCTGCCTCTCCGTGATTCAATCAGCTCACAAGGCTGCTCCCTCACCCTGCAATGCCAACAAGGCTGTGATTCCGAGACATCGCACTTGACGCGACGCGCATTGCATGACTTGCAGGCTATCTTTGCTCTTCGCGTAGCCTTGGGTATAGTGGGGGACGGAGACGAAGATGGAGCAGTATTCATGGCTATATAGGGTGACCTTCCGGCGTGGAAATAAGTCAAAACTATGCACTCCTGTTCGCAGAAGAGATTGTGCCCCGATGAGGCGTGGAATCAGTCAGGCACATTGCCCACGTTCTATGGGGTTGGGAATTTGTTCAATGGCTTTTGGTAAACGAATTCGCCAATTGCCAATGCGTTCCCGATGGCACGATCAACTGGGGACCCCGAAGAGAATCCTCACGGGGACGATCGCGACTCTGTACCCCGCACATCCGGTGGAAGTGAGTACAATTCCAAGTCAAATTCGTGTGATTGTCGGCCATTGAGGCCGACTTCGGGCCTTGCGGCCGAGCCTCTTTTAGTGTGACAACTTGCTTGCCCACCTTGGACTTCTTTCTCCGCGTCCTGCCCAGGGCCAGTCTAAAAGAACAGGTACCGTTCGCCTAAAAGGTGCACGATGGCCGCAGATCGAAGCCAGACTTTTGATTCTAGAGACACGGGCGTTGGTAGTCCATCAGCGTTTGATGTCGGCTTCTCAATTCGGGTACTCCAGAAGAACTCCACCGAAGCCACACTAGCAATTCTGTGGAGAAGGAACCTGACCGAGGAACCGAGATGCCCTGCAACCCCAGACGTGGTCGGACTCGTGACTCTCCTGTCGTGGAGTGCTTGCCCTAGAATATTCGGTGCAATTGACACTTCAGAGGTTGTATCGTTAAGACTTCATCAACCATATGACACTTACTACTAGCTGATATATACAAGTGCCCAAGATCAAGGTCCTACTACTGGGGCGCAATCCAAACATACCTAAAGCATAATTCAACTTACTTTGCCTCGGCCGCACCACTCGCCCGATTCGTTGTCCCTGACTCGTTTGAAACTATTCTAGGACAATCAGCTGCCACATACTCAATGTGATATGGCATTGCTAATACAGGAAAAACCTCCTCTACTCTATGTTCTCGTAGACTAGCCTTTCATCTGGGGACGGACTTTATGGTCCTGTGGTGTCACTAGCCTCGCTGAGCTTTCGCAGAGTTGACATAATCTGGACGATGGCCTGGGGATGACAAGCAGCACCTTGTCTATGCCTAAATTGCGGCATAACTTTCCAACATGGCTTGCTGCGTCTTCACGGCGTATTTTATGAGCCAAATCATCAAAGCCTGTGAAGTGTTCGACATCCGCATCCTCGATATAAAGTACAATGATGTCGATGTTGAAGACGACGTCAACCGGCTGTTCCAAACATACAATGCAACGACGACCAGGGATGTTGGACCGGCCATCGAGCTCGGAAAAAACACCGCCAAATGTCTACAGAAGAGTCTACAGCCGTTTCACACAATTCGACTTCTCATCACTGGCATGACGTGCACCGCCTGTGTGACCGCGCTCACTGACACACTTGTGTCGCATCCCTCCGTTCACCGAGTCAAGATATCTCTCGCTCTATCGCGTGCGACAGTGGTTTACAACACCCAGGACACCACCTGCGAAGACTTGATCTCGCTAGCTGAAGATGTAGGCTATGGTGCTACTGTCCTGGGTGACAAAGGTCAAGGTTCTGCGGCTCTGAAACTTAAGGCAGTCGAAAGAGAAGGTGAGTTACAGTGTCTCAAGGCTTCATTCAACGGCTGCACTCGTTGGGCAACCGCTGTTGCCATCCTCGATAGGCTCAGAAGCATGACCACCGGTGGTACAGCGCCTGGGAAGATGGTCGATTCTAGTATGCATGCCGCAGTATTCGGAATTGCTTGCTATATCCAGATATCTCATGCAGCATGGATTCATCGAAACGCATGGTCAAACTGCTTCAAGACGAAACGGTTTCGCCTTCCCAGGTTGTCTATGGACACGCTATTGTCATTGTCGCTCCTCCTCAGTCTGGGCCTATCGATTTTCAATATCTTTCTCAGCGCAAAGTCCGGCTCAACACCCAATACGTATTCTTCATCGGCTTCTTTTCTGAGTGTAGTCATTAGTGCAGGGCGCTATCTCGATGTTACACTGAAGAAGCATGGGGCGTCAGGATTTGCAGGACTTTATGGTCTGCAAAAGGAGATGGAACTTGGAGTCGTAATGGTTGAAGGACATCCTGCGCGAACTCCTGAAAAAAGGGACGATGTGGAAGCATTTCTGGTGAGTTTCTCCCGTTCTGGTAGAGTTGCTCTCTTACTAAACTGACAAAATACGTGTCCAAGGCCCCCATGCCGACCACGCTTCTCGCCCCGCTTGATGTTTATCACATTCCGCCTCAAGGGCTGATACCCTGCGATTCCTACATCATCAGAGGCACAAGTCTCATCGCCGAAGCGAACATGACGGGCGAGTCCATGCCTTGTCGCAAGTCAACCGGCGACTTTCTGATGTCCGGCACAAAAAATCTGTCGAACAATCTTGTTGCGGTAGTGACGAAGGCTCAATCTGATTCAAGTCTAGAAGCATTACTCGAGAGCATCGAGAAAGCATCCGAGCAGAGATATGACCCAGCCGCCAATGGAAGCAAGGACAGACGTTCTTATATGGACAGCGCGGCTCGCTACTTTGTCCCTGCAGTCCTCTCGCTCACTTGCATTGGTCTGGCACTCACAATGTACACACTGCCATCATCGATCCGGCTCGCTGACAGGATCAACGCCGCATGCGAAAGAGCGATGGCTACCCTTGCAGCCGCGTGCCCTTGTGCACTGGGCTTGGCAGGTCCTTCCGCTATCATGGCGGGCCTTGACGCTTGCTATGCCTCAGGCATCCTAGTACCAGGTGGAGCTGAAACATTGGAGACATTATCTCGTCTTACACATATGGTGCTCGACAAGACAGGAACATTGACGGAAGGCAGGCCCGAGATTTCGTCCTCGTACTTCGTCGAGCCATACAATTCCGATCCTGCGAAACGTGCCTTGTGCCATCTGCTCCTCTGTGCTGCGGAACGAGATGAGGCACAAGCACACCCTGTCGGTAGGGCGATCTTCCAGTGGTCTTTGACACTTCTCCAGCAAGATTTCTCGGGCATACTCGACACGCTCGTAGAAGCTGAAGCAGGAACGTCCCCAACAAGTAACGTGGAAAGTATTCCTGGAAGGGGGGTGTCTTGTGACGTCCAGGGACCTGGAGAGCTCTGGTATCACGTCTGTGTCGGCAATGATCGTTTCTTGGTCGACCACGGTGTTACGATTCCACCCCGTATTTCGTCTGAAGTGGACATGACCACGGTCCACTTCGCGATCAATGGCCAATACACCGGCACGGTCATTCTGCAGGACTCAATCAGGCGTAATGCTCCGGATGTCCTGAAAGAGCTCAAAGAACTTGGCATATCTCTAACCATGCTGACGGGTGATTCGGAGGAAGAGGCACAGCGAGTGGCAACCAAACTGGAGATTCCCCTTCTCAAAGCCAGAAGTCTTCCAAACGAGAAGAAAGATCTGGTCGAGTCCTTGCAGTACAACTACGACTATCAACACAAGAGTAAACTACGCCACACAGAGAACGTCGTCGCCATGCTTGGGGATGGTCTGAATGACGCTCCTGCGCAAGCGGCCGCTGATGTTGGCATTCTTTTTTCCCTCTCCCCATTATCCAAGCGTCGGTCGTTGGTTTCTTCAACATCTTTAGCTCTTGGGACATCTGCAGTAGACGCCATCATCATGTCGCCAGAGCTCACTGCTCTGCCAAGGCTTCTTCGAATTGCTAGAGAGACTGCGAGACAGGCGAGGTGGAATTTTCTATGGGCCATCGGATACAACGCAATTGCAATCTCACTGGCCATGGGCGTGGGAGACTTGATGGGCTTGGGCCACATCATCAAAATAGATGCGTGAGTATCCTCTATTCCTTCGCTGAAAGGACATCTTTACTGACGTTGGTGTCGAGGTCGTTGGCTGGCACTATGATGGCATTCTCGAGCATTACTGTTCTTGGTATGAGCTTACATTTCCGACAACGGCTTCGAGAATCTCAGTGAACCTCGAGTCTACTTAGAAGCAAGTAGGATCTCTTCTAGACTGATAGTCTTTGTGGCCAACTGCCCTGATACAGTTACGAGATGTCGCAAAGGCCCGCAATTGGTACTTATGTCGAGCCGAAGTGTCGGTACCAATTTTCAATGTTTAGCGATGAGGTTGCCACAAATATAGATAAACATGAAAGCACTGACAATGACACATGCTGGAACATCCACCAAATGACGTCTCCTCGATTGTGCCCAATGACTACAGCGCCACAGCTACACGGTTGGTCTGGTACTTCTTGATGTTGGGTACAAAGGCCGCGCTGATCATGGCGAGGACACCAAAAGGAATACTCACATACCAGACATATTTGAGGGCTCCCGCATAGGCCCATGAAGTTCCTAATGTTGCTGCTTTCGCAATTGCTGGTGTATATCCGGGTGCTGATTCGATGGCTGCTGGGTCGGTCAGGAACGTCGTAACGAATGCTGTAGCATCGGCAGCTGAAAGTCCTGCTGCAATGGCATATTCGGCAACAGATTCGGGAAGCATTGTCGTGAGTTTGTTCACAAAGATATTGTAATAGATGGTGAACCCGATAGAGCCGCCAATCGTGCGAATAGACAGCGACAATGCCGCCGTGGTGGCTAGAAGGGCATCGGGGACAACAATAAGTGCCACCGTAGCACTAGGGACCAGCACGCCACCTACGCCGAAGCTGGCAAGTGTGCCCAAGGCGACGGCGACTTTCGGATTCGTAGGATTCGATACCGCTAGAGCTCCCCCAAATGCAGCTAGAAGTGTCAATTAGTCAGTACTGGCAACTGAAAAGAGAACATTGCTTCAGTCAATGGACTTACTCATCATGGATGCTGCGGCTAGGAGAACCCACTTCGCTTCCAGCTTCGTGGAGAGTAGAGCATTGAAGAAGACTGCTCCCACAGTGGTCGAGATACCATAGCCAAGGCCTTTCAAGCCAATTTGAACTGGATCTGGGCTCCAGATTGTTCCAAATGACAAAGGGAAGAAGTTGATTAGTGAGTAGAAATTCACGCCGGCCACGAAAGCTACGCAGAACGCCAGAGCGACGATTTTCTGCCCTCTGAACATCTCGCCTGGAATCATTGGGTACTTTGCAAACTTCCATTCCCACACCACAAAGCTTAGGATTAGTACAATGCCAATGATAAGTTGGCACAGTACGTAAGCGCCGCGCCAGGAATGAGTGTAGCCTCCAGCTTGAAGGGCAACTAGGCTGTGGTCCGTTCGTCAGCAAGGAAATGGAGCACTCTTGGGAGAAGGTCTTCTCACAAGAGCGTGATTCCGGTGATGGAGAGGAAAGCCCCAACGTAGTCAATCCGAGCAAGGATCATTTTTTTGTTGAATCCTTCCATACGTGGATGTGCCTTGGGGAAATATGTTGTCACCAGTCCGATGAAAGTAATTCCATTCCAAATGAGACAAATCCACTGTCCCCACCTCCAAGTATGGTAAGTTCCCAAGAGTTGAGAGTACATGACATAAGGGGTGAAAGGGATAATGACACCAGTCATCAGGCCGAGGGCAATGCCACGGTGTCGGACTGGCACGATATCAGAGATGCTGCAAGAAATCTTTGTTAAGCAGATGCATCACTCAAGAGCTTCACGAACAACACGTGTGAAAGAAGCTGGACTTACCCAGCAAGAGCAGTAAGTTCGCAAATTCCTGCACCACCTCCACCAAGCGCCATTCCTGTGACAGCTTGTCCAAACGTATGGGCACTCCCAACCAGAGCCTGGCCGACCATGATCATGATCGATCCAGCGAGCGTAATCTCTCGTCTCCCAAGGAGATCTTGCAGGTACCCGGTGAAAGGAGCGACTGCCGTGATAGCAAGCGTATTGGATACTGGAAGCCAACTGGCGTGGGCCGTCGCGTGGAGTTCCGCCTCCATGAATGATAGACTTCCGCCGACGAAGTATAACATGATCTGGGAGCCTATTCAATTCTACGATTAGTCTCTGCTCTGACCCGACATGTACTCAAGGATACACGAACCAACGTAGAGGAAGCCAAGCGACATGGCAGCAATAAGGCTGCGAGCAGTCCAAGCAACCTTGCCATCAGAGTCATCGCCTTTGAAAGCCAGGCTGTTGTCAACATGTGAGTAGTGAGTTTTGAGCTCGTGGTGCTCGACACTGTTATTCTCATCAGTCGCCATTGTGTTGTGCTCCAACTCAATGCTGTTTGGCTTTTCAGACATGACCTCCTTGTCTTCTCTAGGCGATCTTGGAATCAGAAAGACCAACTTGATTTGAACCTCTGATGGGTGATCGGCTATCAATTTATACGACTCGGCCACGTGGACAGACATAGCTTTTATATCTACCAATGTTCCAAACGAAAATACGGATCCGAAAACCCCACGGGGGCCCCTCAAGTCCAGGCTTACCGCGGAAGTGTCCGTGAAACGACTGGACGTTCTGGCATAAAACCTTGAACTCTCTGACCCAGTCATGAAATCCTTGAGCTGTCGAGTCAGCGGGCCACAATCTGTACGACTCAGCATTCCTGACTCATAACAATGCCCTGTCTGGGAGACCACCCACGGCCCAATAATGGTGATTTACTCAATTCACCAAGTCAACGTCGACGAAGTGGAGACATGTCAAGGTTCTTTACTAAAAAGTTCAATGCTGACTCGTAGTATGTCCATGCAATGGTCAACTCTCCATCCCCTGCCTTTGTCGTCAGAGCCCGTCTGTGATATAATTGGACAATAGCCCATCTCTCAGCATCGGCGGTGATGGCCCATGCTTGTCAACAACCCTCTCGGAGTTTACATCATTACTAGCAGCATGCGCTATGTGTGAACTCTGTCCCTGTGGAACGAAGAGCTGGGGTAAAAGCGACAGGCATTCATCATAGCATGGGATATCCTGCCTCAACTCGGGGAATCGCACAAAGAATTCCGACCGCACTGCCCAGCAGCGGAGATCGTTTTGTCGTGCGATAAACTCCTGGGAAAATGAGTACGTGCCTGAGAAGACGTCGCGAGAGAATATATCTTCGGGATTGTGTTGCCAGACGAAGCGAGCCTGATTCCGGAAAGTGTCCATGAATATATTGGTGGCATATCTCGTCGGTTCAAAGATCATGTGCTCGCGCATGCCTGGCCATACGAAGTACTCGACGAGAGGATCGTGCTCCATGAATTTCTGAGACGGACGAGGAGCGAGGAATGCAGGAAGTTCAGAGCTGGACGACGTCTGTGGCCACATCTGTGCCTGTAGGTAAAGTCGCATTATGCGGAGGCATGCCAGCCTTTCAGGAATACCGCAAGCCGAGTATACCGCTTCATCGAGGTGACGGAGCCATAGCCAGCCAGGATCTAGATCATATTGTTCGGCAACATTCTCCCATCCACTCAAAACGGCTCGAATTGCGATGTCTTCGGTGAATTCTACCGGCGTGGGCTCTTCTCTTGGCAGGCCTAAGATGAAGCGGAGGACACTGCCTGCTAGATAGTATAGCCTTCCTTCCAGGCTTCTAGTTTGAAGGATCTCTGTTACGACCATGCTGATGTTGCGGCGGACTGTGGTTTGTTGAGAGATTTGATTATCGGAAGAAGTGCTTGAGGTGACACCTTGACGAGATGCCTGGCACCAACCTTGGCCTCCCAAGTTATCAGCGCATTCTGGTAACAAAAGATCTGCCAAGTCAAAACCGGCCGGCGGTGGTGTCGATGTGGACGTGTTTTGTGAATCCGTATTGTCCTTCTCAAGCACATCCAGAGAGCTCCGAACGCTAACACGGGAACTGGCGACTTTGAGGGACGGACCCAAAATCTGCGTGTCGTCCATGTTGCCTGGTGAGGCATCTCCGTCTTCTGGGAGACACGAAAAGAGCTGGGGCTCAGCAGAACGATCCTTGTCGTACTCTCTATCCACAGCACATTGCGACCCTGAGACACTTTCAACTAATTTTGAAACTCCGCGAAAAAATCCACGCAGTGAGTCCATCTCTCTCCGGTTTGACTTGATCTGCTCGACAAGGTCATTCGTCCGGGCATCGTCTGCATGCGACTCCTGTAGAGTCTTGACCAATTGTTCAAGATGAGCGATGTGATTTTTGGTTTTCTGACGAATTTGCCGTTGCGCTTCTCTGTCGCTCTCTCGCTTGCGCTCGCGTTGCGATCTGCTCAATTTCGGTCTTTCAATAGGTTTGGGTTTCGAAGACACATCCGTCTTTGAAGATTGGTGAGATGGCATTGAATGATGGTACGCTGGCTTTTGGAGCGGTATAGTGTGCCCTGACTCAGAAAGAAGGTGATAATTTCACGCTGAAAGAGAGGCTGCTAGCGTCCAGGTTCAGAGCCTAGAACGTACCTAGGTAGTCACCGAGATGATTTTGGTCTGGCCACAATCCAACTCATCTGGGTTCGAATCCAATACCAATGCAGGCCACTTCGTTGGTACAGCCTGGCTCGCGCTGCAGGCCAGTCTTTTCTGACTGATTTGGGTGAAGGGCCCCTACGACGCTGACTCCGAATTGCCTGTATCACGCCCTCCCTACCCCGGATACCCCTCATTCAATGCCAGCCCGAGGTAATCGGCTTCCCCGGCCCCACTAAGTAGACCGCTAGATGATGCTCACGCTGGGACGGTCTAGGCGCGCCACAGAGTTAAACTGTCAGGTCCAGTTCACTCTCGAGTGTCGTTGCTGGGGCTTCTTCTCTAATCGCGAGTCAGCTTCAATTACTCGTGCAAACTGGAGTTGACGTGGGGAGATACACTCCCTTGCAAAGGGTGTGTCCCTTTGCAGTGGATCTGTCTCGATCTGCTTGTCCAATGCTTGCTACCGTAAAGGGTCCTTACAGAGGAGACTTCAGTGGCACGAGACTTTCCTAGTTGCTTTGGACGAAATGATCATCACCATGGTCCAGCCAACGACAATAGTCATCTCTTGACTCGAACATTGTGAATCGGTTCGAGGTACAATGCATTCCTAATGGCGTGTCGCGCTCCCCATACCAAGCTTGGTGGCCTGGGTTCAGTTTGAGACTTGGATTTCGAGTATGCTACCCTGTCTAGACGTGACGTCCGTAAGTGGCCAGCTGCATAACTACAGCATGAACCGTCTTGCACAAAAGAAATGCATCTTCACAGCCGTTCAAAAACACTCTTTCGCCGTCAACTACATTACATCTTCCACTCCTGAATAGCGGTGTGTGCAGATTTCTACTTCCCGGCGACTAATCAATGATGGCCACTCGTGTAAGACAGTATGAAAGCTCTTCTAGGCGGACTGCGATTGACGAATACTCAGACTCAAGCTACGAGCGAAGAAGAGAAAATGAAGGCAGTATCGAGTAAATCACGGGTGGGCGATTTCCACTGGGAAGGTAAGACTACTTCTCGTGTCGGTCCAAGTGTATTACTGCTAATTCTGTGCAAAGATGTCCTTGTTCCGGAGAAGGTCGGCACCGGTAACACGAAATGGCAGTACCAACGCCGAACCCTCTCACAATACGGCCTCCTGTTCCTCGCTGGCTTGACCTCATTCTACAAGCTTGAATCACCAGCCCTGCGTGCTGCTGCACTGGGCATGTTGTTCCCGGGGGCAGGCCTTGTAGCTGTTGCTACCATTCCCTCACTCATTGCATTCGTCGTTTCGTGTGCCTTGATCCCTTTCGTGCTCTTTGCTTGGTTCGGTATGGGTGGAATCGTATTTCCCATTATACTGTGGTTAGGCACATCGATTTTGGCAGCTGGTCTCGCCAAGGACGCTCTATTGGAGCTGGCTGCTCCCCTCTGGACACTGATCTGTATCGGCGGCGTCATCTATCTTGCCTATGCCTCGCGGGTTGCCAATCGAGCTGGTCAGAAGAAGAGGGAAGCTCGTAACGCCTACCTCGTCGATGAGGTACGCAACAATCAACTCAAAGCCGTTGCACCCAAGCCAGGCTCCCGTGAGGTTGACGAACGTACGCTTCGATTTGTACAATGGTTCATTGAACTCGGTATGACACCACAGGACGATTTTTCGTACCATGATGTGATTGATCAATTCCAAACTTCGGCCATCCGATATCAGCTATATGAGTCGATCAATGTTTTAGGGTTGTATCAGAGCATTTACTGCCCCAACTTTCATGGCTATCTTTCACAAGCTCAGAGGAATATCATCACCAAATCCATGTCCAAGAAGGTTATCGAGTAAGTCTGACAATCCCATGTCCAAGCTGATATTTCCTATGGTCAGCATTTAATAATATGGTGTTCTTCTCCTATAGATTCTGGAAATGGGAATCTATGGCTGGCAAGTTCAACGCTCACGATTGGGACCCAATTAAGAAGGACAATATCATGGTTACGGGTTACATCTTGCAAGCAATTGGAATATATCAGTCGAACACGCTTGATGATCGTTACACGAAACCTGACAGCATGGTCTTTGAGGTTACTGAGTCGAACAAGTATCGCTACAACCTTCAAGGTGTTGCAGAGGCAGTCCATCGAAACATGGACGAGGCGGCGTATTGCCTCTATCCTTGTGAGCCGAACTGGCTCTACACGCCTTGCAAGTAAGTTTTCCACCGACGATGACCTTACATCTGACTCTTTCGTACATTTTGTCGCAAACATGCCTTTGCCTTCTTCAATTATGCCCATATGACTAAACGTTACAGTCTTGTCGGAATCGGCGGCATCGTTCTCACAGATCGGATCCTGGGCAACGATTACGGCGCCAAGTTGCGCGAGCGCTTCGAACATGCTTTGGAGACCGAGTTCACCGATCCAGATGGCAGTATCTTGCCCATTCGCAGCGAGCTGACTGGCTTTACTGTGCGTCTGACTTACTTCATTTCTGCCTGTAGGCGCTGACTGTCGCTACAGATCCCTGGACTGGCAGGTGCTCTTTCCGACACCGTCAATGCCCTTCTTTGCGCCGCTTACCTGCCTCACATCGCGCATCGGAACTGGGCTTTCACAAAGCGTGAAACCCTCCACTTCAATGAAAAGGGTCAACTTCAGGTTCGCAATCTCATGGGTGCCGACAAGCTCGATCCCGGAAATTACAAAAGTGGCGAAGGTGCCATTCGCTGCACCATTGCTTCGGCTGCGGCTGAGTATGGGGACGATGAGATTCGAGACGAGATGATGAGACAGGTGGATGAGGAGCACTACCCTGTCTATGCTACAAAAACGGGAGCCCTGCGCAATAAAGGGTTGAGCACGCTATATCAAGGCACTACACTCAAGGCGAGGTTGAGTAGTTTTCAGGATTGGACGAAGATGGTGCAGACCGGGCCACCAAAGCACATCTTCCAGGCGCCTATTCTGGACCAAGTCTCGTTTCCCGAGGTGCTCGTTTCGAAGTGCTATAGCCAAGATGGAGCAACTGTCGATTTGGTCTTGTACAATGGTCGCCAGCCAGGAGTGTTCACTTTGGGATTCAAGAATTGTCGGCCGGGCGAGAGGTATACGCTCATGAATAAGCAGGAGACGGTTGCGAAAGATGGCAGCGTCAAATTCGACATACTCATCGACGGACGTACTGCAGGCAGGCTTGAGCCTGTCAATGGGAATTGACGTAGATCAGCTTAGCCGAGACAACAAGCATCTCCTTCGTCCCATAGGCGTATCTGATGTCTTTGGAGCATTGAGAAGTCCTGATAATTCACGCAGTAAAGTGTTGCATGAAACTCACAGCATGATACGCTCAAAGTATCGCGAATAAAGCAAGCATTTCTCAGTTGGTGACTTTGTAAATTTCGTATTCCACAGCTGAGCCTCTCTCATCGACAACAAAGTGGCCTTGTCCATTCCAAACACAATCTTCCACCCACTTGAATTCAGGGTCACTTGTCTCAATGATGGGTTGATTGAACCAGTGGTGATCCCCAACCTGTGTAGTTTTGGCATCGGAGGCCCAACCCAGGACTTTCTGTGCCCCCTCGTCCATCTTGAGGACTCCAATATAGTGGATGTAGAGACTGTGACCATTTGATGCGCGTGCTTGTGTCCGCACATCAATGTGGGCAATGTTGGAGGGTGGATCAAGCTATGCATTAATTGGTCGAAAGTCAGAGACGTAGACTGGCACTGGAGATGGACGGACGATGAGTCTACATACCAGAATCCAATCAGCACCTCCAGGCAAGATCTCAGCATCCAATCCTGATCCCTTGACAAAGCCTGAAACGATGGGTACGATGATCCTCTGAGGTCCCGTCTTGATGGCTTTGAGATCGAGAGTGTTCTCCTTGTTGATGTATCCTCTCATAGTAAACGTCTTCTCGAGCTTGGGCGCCATCTTTGCTGCTGGTTGTGACGCTGAATATTCGCTGGTGAGCTGCCGCCGGAATCTGATGGCAATGCTCGGTCGAAGGAAGATGCACTACTTCTCCAGACCCTGAGAAAGATGATGCGGGGGATTCCATCCTTATGTAAGTACGACAACCGTGCATGAGTCGAAGCTTCCGCTGGAATCAAGCCGAGAGGATCGACTTCGGGAGATATACGCCGACCGCCAACACCGGCAGTACATGTCGGTAAGGCTCTCGCGCTTCAGTATCTCAGGCTTTTGCGGCTATGCAACTTAGCCCCTACGCGCGAAGTCTAGATCAGTGAGCTCGAAAAGCGTTGCTCACGCAGCGATGAGAAGATTGATTAGTCCATGTATTTGGTACATGTTGTTGTCAAGGCTGAGGTTGACCGATGTATAACCGGACATCGGAATCCCCCCGGCGTATGTCTTCCGAGCCACTCTTCAGGGGCCCCAGGTTGTCCAATCACAAATAAATGGTCGAATTGGAGATGGCGAGGTACAAACCTGGGGTGCTTGTCGCGGGTCATGGCTGGAGCACACCCCGTCTGGATGTAGTGTCTCCCGAGGTTCCTGAACACCCCACGAGACCCTCCATTACTTACAAGAGAGACTGACATGGCAACTTGCACGTAGCCTCATAATACTCACCCATGAAAAGCGTAGAACAATAACTTCAGGTTACAGTCCATCTGAAAATGGCGTCGGAGTACCTCAGTGGTATCTTCTCGCTGCAGGGCAAATCCGCCATCTTCACAGGCGCGACAGGCGGTCTCGGGTCAGCTCTTGCCTCAGCATTTGCTCAGGCTGGAGCATCAATCATCTCGATCGAGCTCGCAGATGACCCATTGTCAGCAGACTTGAAGAGTAAAATTGAGGATGTGAAAGGCAAAATCACCCAAGTCCATTGTGACCTCCGAAACCCCAAGAGTCTTCGGGATTGTTATCAGTCGATATGGGAATCTGGAGCAGAACCAGAAATCCTGGTCAACTGTGCTGGAGTCATGAAACGCAATCCGTGTGAAAATGCAACGGACGACGAACTGGATTTGGTGACTTCAAGACTCGCTCTCACTACCTCTCCCTGGTTTGCTAACCCTGGTCTTCACTAGTTACTCGACGTTAACGTCAAGTCGGTATACATATCCACACAAGAGTTTGGTCGCAAGCTTTTGTCGCTTAAACGGCCAGGCAAAGTCATCAACATTGCCTCGGTCACATCCTACCAAGCTGGATTCAACACGAGTGTCTACTCCAGCACCAAAGGCGCCGTTTTGCAGATGACAAAGGCCTTCAGCACGGAGTGGGCAAGTAAAGGCATCCAAGTCAACAGCATTGCGCCAGGGTTCATGAAGACTCCTATGACAAGCCAGTATCAGGACAATCAGAAAATGACTGACTACCTGATGATGAGAGTGCCAGCGGAAAGATGGGGTGAGCCGCAGGATTTAATACCTGCAGCATTATTTCTCGCTGCTCCAGGCAATACCTTTACCACAGGAGCATGCATAATCGTGGATGGCGGGTTCTGTGGGAAGTAGGTCACTTTGTACCTCGTATTAGTATCAAGCCGGTTCGCTTTGGGACAGCCTCGCATTTGAGACATCAAGCCGTCGGTGACCTCACTTCATAAGCATGAACCATCATGCAGATTTATCAGGCTGTAGCAGGGCATTGATCAATAGAAAGATACTTGACTTGTAAGTCCATGCCCAGACCAAGATGAACTTGTGGCATCTTCGTAGGTAGTTGGGTGAGAAGAGAAAGGAACAATGTTTGCACGCACAGCCTTGCACGATACGTGGCGGAAGCTGAGATAAGCTGCCTGGAAAACGTGGGTGTTACTGTATGTTTCCACAGCCCACGCCTTGGAAGCTTTACTACAATTGGTGGACATACTGGAGGTCAGTACGGATAAAGGGGTTAAAAAATAGAAACCCGCCACGAAGAGGCTAAGGGGGCAAAGCTGGATCTGGAGAAATGCAGGGGCCTCCCTAGGCTTAAGGGGTTTGGTTGGCGAGGCGATACACTTTTCCTTAGGGTGTGGCTTTGCCGCGACACTCCAGGCATCAGACGCCTCGCTTGCCTCGTGTTTCCATGCACCTCGCAAAGAGAACAGCTGAACACAGAGACTTGTCCAGCCTGCTTCAATTCACAAGGACAAACAATTAATGCGTCACGGCGATATCCCATCATTCGTCCCAAGTCGATCAACTCGGTCGTTTCTTCATCTATAATACAGCTCTCCTCTTCTCACAATCCCGTGCAACGACTGCGCCGCCCACGAATCCACTCCTGAACTCGGTATGGAGTAAACAGATTACCTGCATCGTCCATCTTCTCACCACAGCCCCCCGCGGCGCCCATCTTACCTACACGACGACTCTATCATTGCGTGGCCTAGGAATAGCAGTATCTGACGAATCCAACATCCTCCTCATCCATTGTTTGCACATTCCATTCCACTCGCTCAACACACAGACCACCATCGCTTGACTGTACTCACTCCTTGCTTCAACTCTCGCCAGCCATGGCCTATAATCGGTTGGGCGCAAATGGTTCGGGACAATCCTTGCACAGCCTTGAAGGCGATTGCTGACGTTTGCGCGCAGGCAGCCCTCACCGAGACGGCCCTCTTTCTCCGATCTCTCACCCTCATTACGACTCGAGATCACCCTCACCTGGACGGCCTCTACAGGAATCGTACCCCAGACAGCCAATGCATCTACAGATGCCTACAGCTTCCAATGACCGTCTGGCTATGCAACCGACCTACTCGGTTGAGAACATAAACAATTCGCAAGGACACAACCAGCAGTATGAACAACAATTTGCCCCTGACGGAGATATGGGTTATGGAAGAAATGACTACGTTGTGTCTCCGGAAGATCATCATGACGCCTACTACACCCGACCTTACTCCCCTCACCCACCGGGCGACTATGCGCTCGATCCATATCCCACCCCAGGCGAACCCTACCGAAATGAAAATGATACCGTGCCGATGATACAGCCAGACTCTGCCTACGGGCCCAATCCGTACGCTGCGCCGGCGTCGGACTACGACGGTTATAATGATGAGCCACGTCCAACCCCGTCGCCCGCACCCATACGAAGATGGAAGACGGTGAAAGAGGTACAATTGTTTGATGGTAATCTTGTGCTGGACTGCCCGGTGCCGCCGAAACTGTTGGCCAGCGTACCGCATGCGCAACCACCTGAGAGAGACGAGTTCACACACATGCGTTATTCGGCAGCGACCTGTGACCCCAAAGATTTCTACAATGAACGATTTACCCTCCGACAGCGGCTCTTTGCAAAGCCAAGACAGACCGAACTTTTCATCGTCGTCACCATGTACAACGAAGACGAATTTCTGTTCGCTCGAACCATGACGGGCGTCTTCAAGAATATCGAGTTCATGTGCAACCGTGGCAGCAGCAAGACTTGGGGCAAGGAAGCCTGGAAGAAGATCGTGGTTTGCATCGTTAGCGATGGGCGTGCTAAGATCAACCCGAGAACAAGGGCTGTCTTAGCAGGTCTCGGAGTATATCAAGATGGTATCGCCAAGCAACAAGTCAATGGGAAAGACGTCACAGCTCATATTTACGAGTACACGACGCAGGTGGGTCTCGAGATCAAGGGCACACAAGTCTCATTGAAGCCTAGATCTGCTACACCTGTGCAGCTACTGTTTTGTCTCAAAGAGAAGAACCAGAAAAAGATCAACTCGCATCGGTGGTTCTTCCAAGCGTTCGGTCGCGTCTTGGATCCCAACATCTGTGTCCTCATCGACGCCGGAACGAAGCCCGGAAAGGATTCAATCTATCAACTGTGGAAAGCTTTCGACTTGGAGCCAATGTGTGGCGGCGCATGTGGTGAAATCAAGGTCATGTTGGATCATGGCAAGAAGCTTTACAATCCCCTGGTCGCGACGCAAAACTTCGAATACAAGATGTCGAATATCTTGGATAAGCCGCTCGAATCAGCCTTTGGCTTCATCTCCGTGCTTCCAGGTGCTTTCTCAGCTTATCGCTATGTCGCTCTACAGAACGACAAGAATGGACACGGCCCATTAGAACGCTACTTCGCGGGAGAGTTTATGCACGCCGAAGCCGGAGTGTTCACGGCCAATATGTACCTCGCCGAAGATCGTATCCTTTGTTTCGAACTGGTCAGCAAGCGCAATTGCCGATGGATCCTACAATACGTCAAATCCGCCACTGGCGAGACTGATGTTCCCGACGGTATTGCCGAGTTTGTGCTACAGAGAAGACGTTGGCTGAACGGTTCCTTTTTTGCCGCGGTGTATGCTGTTGCACACGTTTACCAGCTCTTCCGGAGTGATCATTCTGCCATTCGCAAATTCATGTTCTTAATCGAGTTTACTTATCAGACCATCAACATGGTCTTCGCTTGGTTCGCTATTGGCAACTTCTTCTTGGTCTTTCGACTTCTCACCGCATCATTGGGCGGTTCAGGGCCCCTTGGAACTGCAGGCACAATCCTTGGGGTGGTATTCGAGTTCATTTATTTGGGTACCCTCCTATACTGTTTCATCCTGTCCATGGGCAATCGACCTACGGGCGCAAAGAAGTCCTACTTGATGATGGTCATCTTCTGGTCCATCCTCATGTGTTGGTTGACCTTTGCCTCGATCTTCCTTACTGTCAGATCCATCGAGACCGAGGTCGAAGAAAAGGACTTTAGCATCTCGACCATCTTCAATAATAGCACGTTTTTCGGCCTTATCGTGTCGCTGGCAAGCACATATGTGCTGTGGTTTGTGGCAAGCTTTTTGTTTTTCGACCCTTGGCATATGTTTACATGCTTTATTCAGTACATCGTGCTGACTCCGACCTACATCAATGTCCTCAATATCTATGCCTTTTGCAACACTCACGATATCACTTGGGGAACCAAGGGAGATGACAAAGCTGAGAAACTGCAGAGTGTGAACGTCAAGGCAGATGGAAAGGTCGAGGTCATGATTCCCCAGGATGACGGTGATCTCAATGCCCAGTACGATACAGAACTGAAGGTGTTCTCTCAAAAAGCTGTCAAAGAGGTCAAGCCACCAAATCCGGCCGAAAAGCAAGAAGACTATTACAAATCTTTCCGCAGCAATGTGGTTACTGCGTGGATGATTACCAATTTTATCTTAGTGGCGGCAGTCTTGAACACTGCCGGCTTTGATAGGATCAATGTCAAGGACACCGAGCAGCAAAACTCCACTATCTATCTGGCCGTCATCCTCTGGTCGGTGGCCGGGTTGTCCCTGTTCAGGTTCGTTGGTGCATGTTGGTTCTTGGTCGTAAGAATAGTAAGTCTACCATGCATCTTTCAAGATGACCTTTTACTGACGTATAACAGTTCCGCGGTGTATGATAGTCCTACAAGCAGAATGACTGATGAGTAATGAAAATGCTTTTGCACAAAATGGACGATCCATAGTCCTGGCGTTTTTGAGCTCCGACACAGAATGCTGTATATCGTTGGCAAGAGCGTTTTGAATGGCGTCATACCCTTGTTGATGTAACAAAAAGGTCGTGAGCTAGTTTTGATGATTTGGAAACACTTGGCTCTCGCTTCAGGGCAAAAAGCAGTCTATGTATAAACACAACAATCATCATCATGATTCCTGTTCTCTCCTACGGGCCAAGTTCATCAAGTCTTTGACCATACACATAACCCTATACCGCCGCAGACAAGGATCATCCCTAGTCCAGTATCTCTTGAGATGAGCTTGCCCTCGGCATACCATTCTCCAAGAACCGTGAAGAGGAAAGCCAACGAGTTTGTGATTGGGACTGTAAGAGATAGTTCTGAAGCAATCCGTCAGATTCGACCAATTATAGAGCTCATGCAGATGATATAGCCCTGTCATAATGATCTGCGAGAAACATACCTGCTTGCCCGACCAATAAGAAGAACCAAATACTCCCAGTGAGGTTCAGAAGCAAAGGTACCGCATACCTGGGGCTTCTGAGTAATCCAATGACAGTAAAGAATGCCTTCAAGATCTGTCTGGACACCCAAGACCGGTTGGGGTCGCTGATTGATGGGTGTGATGGTGGAGTGTAGTTGATGGCCGCTTTGCGTATGAAAGGGGTGGTGAAGCCCCAGCAGACGCCGACCAGAAGGAACGACAAGATATAATTGAATGGGGATGGCGTCGAGGGAGTGACGCTTGGGTCGTCACCGGATGCAGCCATCGTAATAACGACGTATAGAGAGAGTGAGGAGCGCAGATCGAGCAAGGATGAGGACCAAGGTCCAAGGTCCAAGGTCCAAGGTGGGTGGTAGCTCTCAGGATCAGAGTCGAAGGAAGGGAAGGCTGGCGCCAAGATCGTGTCGGAACTGCCTAAGCTGTCTCTCTACTCCGCCTGAACTGCACTTGGTGGTTGAATGGTTCAATGATAGGCCTGTGGGGCTACAAGGCTGCCAAAGCTCTGACCTTCCCATCCCCAATCACAGACCACATCTTATTCTTGCATCATGGCTACCAATGGATCTGGATAGATGTTGAAGAAACAATCGGCCATCTGAGACAAAATCCACGTATGAGGCCTACGTTGTCATGATGCCGATCAAGATGATTCGACCACGATTTCAAGATGTCATCTCATTTCCCAGCCTCGCCAGGTGCACAGCCGGGATGGCTGGGCTTCCAATTTTGCTTTTGCAAGAACCCCAAGACCACAGATTCCAGACTCCATGTGCGCACGAAATCTGATCCATCTTCGAGAGCAACATCGTGAGAGTAAAGAGTGCTAACACTGGCCCTACTACTGCCCATTGACAGAAAACATTTGTATCTCGAAACAATGCCCACAATCCTCACCCCTCAAGGTTGGGTCAAGGTCGCAGCTCCCCCTCCTTCTCGACCCAAAAAGCGTGTCAAATATGATCCCGTCCGCGCTCTCAAAGGGCCACTGTCATATCTAAGCTGTCAACCGCTACCACCAAGTCCCAACAAGAAAACGACCGGCAACAGACCGCAATATCCGTACGATTTGGATGTACCACCCGAGAAACTGGAACAGCAGTCGAGAACGCCTCGCCAGAGCAGCAGAGCCGCTTCGGCACCACACCAGGTCCAGGAGATACAGTACATCGACGAAGAAGACTACCTAGAGGAACTAGGACTTCAAGGTCGACTTACCGGATCAGAGTCGTCCAGATCGAGTAGGAGCGTGACGCCGCCGCCGCCAAAATCGCCTTCGAGATCTCAGCGCCATGAGCACGACCACCATCACAGTCCTCAGTCTGCCAGATCATACGCACGGCATCGCCCTGTCGAGGCTGCTCCGCGACCGACGAGTGCGTATCACCCGCAGACGCAAGGAGGTTCTCGCGACTACAACAACTATTCGGCGCCGGGGTCGTTTGAGCGGCCACCGCCACCTTCGAATGCGAGGAATATTTCCTATGCATGGTACAATGCAACCACACCGTTGAATTTGTGATGATAATGGGTCGATCTGGGGACGTCTTGTCATGGGTCGGGAAAGTTTCCGCGCCAGAGAGCGTGTTGTATTGTAGCTACACTTTGAGATTGAATGTATACACATAGGCACTGGGAGATATTTGAGATCAAGTATGGTTTCTTGATTGACGTGTACAAATTCACAATGTACTTCTTGTAACCAGGAGATATCTCCGATGCCAACCTGCTATGTTCCATGCTATCTGCATTATGTCCCAATCTTGTAGAAAACGATGTCCAAACCATCCAAAAATATCCTGTACCATAAGTCCATGTCATCCGAACATGCCCATCCCATATGTCCAATCCAGTATGCAGTCAACACTAGTAAATACACTCAGCAGAATCAGATCCTTCAGTCGTCCTCGACAACAACCACACGCTCTCTTCGCGTTTCCACTCTTCGTGCAGGAGGTCGGACAAACATCCGCTGTTGCCTCGTAATGACAACCTTGGTCTCAGGACGATCACCACCACCAACAAAAGTCATAGGTCGGCCTCCGTACGGATCGATCGGTCTTGGTGGACGCCTGCGACTATCTTCCGACTCGTCATCTTCCTCGTAGTACGCCCGTGAGCGGGCGCGGCGGAAGCAGAAGATGCAGAGGAGAGCTAGGAGGAGGACACCGAAGAAGACGCCAATGACGATGGCACCGACAATACCAGGCGATAGACCTGCTTTGTGATGGGTCACCGCGACCACTTGCCCTGCCGAGTTGGTGTATGTTGCAGGAGCAGTATTCGTTGAGTCGCCGCATAGTCCACAATGCTCGGTTGTTTTGGAGGCCGTTGTTGTTGTCGTTGTACAAGACGTGGTCGAAGTCGTCCAGTAGGGTGTTGTGGTGGTTGTGCACGACGTCGTTGTGCTCCAAGTGCTCGTTGTACAAGGCGTTTCAGTCGTGGTTGTCCATCCGTTTGTCGAAGCGAGAGCCCATGCCGTCGTCGTAGTGGTATCCCAATTGTCTGTTGAGGCGAGCGCCCACGCCGTCGTTGTGGTGGTATCCCAATTGTCAGTCGTCGAAGCCAGCGCCCATACCGTCGTCGTTTCCTCCCCAGGTGATCTGACCTCAAGGTCTGACATTGAATGCTTTCACAGGGTGCAAGGTGATTGTTTGAAGATGGTGAAGAATCCGACAGTGAGGTAGCTTCTAGTTGTGAGAGGGAGACTAAATCAGAACGGTTGCTGGCAGGTCATTAGGTAGATGGGCCAGGCTGAAAAGCCTGCATGACGCTCACCTCCTCCAGCCACGCGAAGATTCCAGCTGCACATCCATGGAACTGGTGACAAAGAGGTCTCCATGAGTATGGAAAATGGTCGGCTGGGTACGAGTATTGCATGCATTAAAATGAGGGGCAGGGCTGGCGCCAGTCAACTAGTTTCAGGCTTACCGAGCCTGTAAAGGTAAACAGATCGGTCGTAGGCAGGAACGGGCGGTAAGCGATCCTTAGCCTCGGAACCCCTGTCGCTCCCGCCTGGCCGGGATCCAGGCCCCACGAACTCAATACTCAGTCGTGTTGTAAATGTTGTCGACCGTCGAAGCCAACAACATGAACATGATTGCACTGATGGTCACCATTTTCGAAGTGTGCTCGAAGATGTTGTCGGACAGAGGCCATGAACATACCCGGTGCATGTGAATGATTGCAGCAACTCGTTTCGTCTTTGCAGCCTTGCGCAGAGCTTCATTGTTTGTTTTCCTCTTCATTTGGAACTTACAGCTTGCATGTCTGCGACAGCTTCCTCTCTACTTCAATTCGTCAATACTGATCATGGGCGTTGATTGTCAGCTTCAGAGATGGAACCATGAGCGGCCTCTAATTTCAAAGGTATATCCATGAAGTTGTGAGTGCCATCCGCACAGAAAGCACGCAAGAACAGAAAGAAGCAAGCAGATCGCCGTGGAATCAGTATGGCGGAATTTCCGCAATATAAGAGAGATGTCAATATATGGCAAGCATGCAGAGACCGAGCGCACGTCAGAAAGATCAGACCATGAAAAGCGCATGTCAACAAAGATCAGTACGAGGATTCCGGCCCGATTCTCCTCTGTCATGCAAAACTCTACGTCTTCCTGGATCGATACTCTTCGGGAGGCGGGCGCCGCAGCAAAAG
This sequence comes from Exophiala viscosa, assembly GCF_022695815.1. Lineage (NCBI taxonomy): Eukaryota > Fungi > Ascomycota > Eurotiomycetes > Chaetothyriales > Herpotrichiellaceae > Exophiala > Exophiala viscosa. The sequence goes on along the minus strand of NW_026944355.1, from coordinate 196,639 downwards.
ATGTCATGGTCAAGTTGTTGCATCGACTCGACTGAAAGACAAGCAAGCAAGTTGATGAAGTGGAAGAATGAACAAAGGTGACATAACCGTAGGTCACTGCTTTAATCAGAAGGGCTAGGCCAAAGCTAGAGTTGTAAGTACTGTAGGCTCGGGCTTATCTACGGTACAGTATTCCCCGCTGCCCTCGCCCCGCAGGTAGCCTAAGTGACCCTACCGGGCCCTGACTACAGATCTTCATCAAGTGCAACTCCAAATCTTCTGTTCCCGTTGCCCGCCCAAGATAAGACCGCAGTACATTCCTCAGCAGAGCTGCGGGCATCACACTACGCTTGCGTTCAAGCAAAGCAGTATTTGGATATGGCGCCGTCCAGAATCTCTCCCGATCCGCCGTCGTCACAGACACCACAAGGGCTTACGCCTAAACAGATCGCTGCCTTTCAGCGTGATGGATACCTGATCATACCATCGTACCTCTCCCCGCAAACTTGTCAGACACTCTTGTCCAAGACTTACGAGCTGTTGACCGAGTTCCCTCTGGCCGACCATCCCATGACACGGTTTACGACGGGCACGGATGAGGACGGCAACTCTACCTCCAAAAAACATGTTGGGGACGATTACTTCTTATCGTCTGGTGACAAAGTGCGCTTCTTCTTCGAAGAGGACGCCTTTGATACTCAGACTGGCGAGTTGGACAAGCCAAAGGAGCGGGCGATAAACAAGATTGGACACAATCTACATGGTCTCGTGCCTGAATTTGGCCAAATTTCTCATGCTGGAGAGATTGGAAGACGGAATGCTGCTATCGCAAAAGACCTCGGATACAGAGATCCAAGACTATTACAAAGCATGGTCATATGTAAACAGCCGGAGATCGGAGGCGCGGTACCACCGCATCAGGACAGTACGTTCCTGTACACGAAACAGCCGTCGGCTGTGGGCTTCTGGATCGCACTCGAGGACGCGACGGTCGAAAATGGATGCTTGAGCTTTGCGCCTGGAAGTCATCGAAGAGCACCCATCAAGGAAAGATTCGTCAGGGACTCAGATAACTCAGGAACGACCTTCGTATCTGTATCGGAAGAGAACCAGTGGCCGCGGGGATTTGATCACAAAGAGGGTTCAATCAAACAAGAGGAGTACGTGCTCGGAGAGGTCAAGGCTGGGAGTCTGGTGCTCATCCATGGCAACATTCTGCATAAGAGCGAGAAGAACACGAGCCAGAAGGGGCGGATAATCTATACATTCCACTTGATTGAGGGAGAGGAACATTATGATGATAGGAACTGGTTGCAAATACCGGGCGGGCCTGGAGAGTTTACCAGACTGGATGGAAAGTCGTAGGTCATAGGGCCACGGCAACTCCCGAATCATGAACTATCTGGCAGCCAGATAACTTCAATAGATCTGAGAAGCAAGTATACGCATAAAGCCTATACTGAGTTGTTACCGAATTGGGTATCGAAAGTGCAGAGGTTGGGCAGCACGGCCTTTGCACGCGGCATGAATACGACATGACAAGGTGACGTAGTCAAACTTTGAATGGGACAATTCCTCCAGCCCTCACAATCCCATCCCATCCCCAAATACCATGATTAATGTAATATCTGACAAAACTTCCCTCCTGCCTCCAGGTCTGGAGGATTTCATCTTGTTCTCTACCTAATACCCTAGAACCGTCCCCTTGCGCCCACCATGTCTCGACCAAGCTTACAACACCGCCCGTCCAGCGTCGCAGCCGCCAACAAGACAGTCGTTCTCGTGACCGGTGGAAACACAGGTATAGGCTATGAAATCGTCAAGAAACTGGCGACCGAGAACTCCAATTTCCAGATCTTACTAGGCTGTCGAGACACGCGCAAGGGAGAAGAAGCGGTCGCCAGCATGGGTGCACCCCGAAACGTCAATCCTATTCAACTTGACATCACCGACGACAAATCGATCGAGCAATGCTACCTCGCCATCAACCAGCACTTTGGGAAGCTGGACATCCTCATCAACAATGCCGGCACTGCTGCCCGAGAACTCCCTGAGACAGCCACTCTACGTGAAAAGTACGACCTCACGTTCAACGTCAACGTTACTTCCACAGCTGTCTTGACCGACAAGCTCATCCCCACGCTGGAAAAGGCCAGCCTACCCAAGATCATCTTCATTTCCTCCGGACTCGGCAGCATCCAGCGAACACTGGAGCGAGAGAAACCCCTTCCGGTGCCGTGGTACAACGCCAGCAAAACCGCCATCAACGCAATTACGGCATACTACGCCCAGCTATATCCCAATTTCAAGGTCAATGCTGTATGTCCTGGATACCGAGCAACAGGGTTGAACGGCGCGGAATTGACCGAGGAGATGCATCCCAAGCTCGGCGCCGTGAGAGTGGGACAATTGGTGGCGGAAGGGGAGGACGGTGTGACGGCAACCTATTCGACTTCGGAAGGTCCATTACCCTGGTAGTTGGCGTCGCCTCTATTGTGGTAATAATGACTCTTGCTCTTCGGGATGGGTACTTTCCGTTCGAGACGATTTGGACCTCAACATGGCCACATAACGTGGTACTTGGTAGCTCCAATGACAGAACATCCCCCCAAGAAAGCCTACTGCGTCGTTCTTGAAGCCGACGAGCAATCCTGCTGTCACCAGCATGATTGTCCACCGTTTCTTTCGCTCATCGTCTGTGATGTGAACTGTGTTTGCCGAGTCGTCCCCTTCTTTCGTGAGATCCCTCGCGCGTGGTGTGTTCAGGCTTTCCCCGACACTGGCCAGTTCCAACCCAGCAGCGACGATCATGACCGACAGCAGCGCAAGAGGGAACTTGGTCAGTAGATTGGCAAGACTTTCGCCGAACAAGATGCCGAGGATCAATTTTAGCAGGCCTAGAAATATGATGCTCGCTCCTGACCTTGCGCCGAAGCGATATTGCGCTGCCAACCCTCCAGAGCCGTGACAGACTGGCATGGCTCCAAACCAGCAGCCGAACAGATTCATTGCGGCCACGCTGATTCCAACTGATGTGACTGACGGGGTCTGGATATCTGGGAGCAGGTCGGCCGCGAGATGGGTGACGGCAATGATGGAGTTGAGTGTCGTCAGAGGTAGCTGGCCGACTCCAGCGTCGAAAATGCCCGTCTTCCATTCTTCGCCGGAAGGTACCTGGGTGTAAGGATGCCAAAGCTGAAATCCGGGCAGATGGCGGTGACTGTCCCGCGTGAGGCGGATTATCGCAAAGACAATGCCGATGACGAACAGCATTAACGCGTACGGTGTTCGAGGCCGAAGATTGGTCGCAAATAAAGCAAGGAAGGCCAGAATCATCCATAGATAGTTGTCCGCCCAGGAAGGTGATGTCCAGGACAGAGATGATAGTGCCTTGGTACCGGCAGCTATGATCAGACTGAGGCCTGCTCCAACTTGGATACCCTTGACTACGGGGATCGGAATGACTCGAGTGAACCAAGATAAAAGCCCTGTCACGCTGAAGGCCAAGATGCAGGATGAGACAAAGATGCCTGCAGCAGCAGTCTGGCCGGCCGTGAGAGATTTCAAGATTGCTACCGCTGCAATCGCTTTCATCGGCTGAACTGGCAGAGGAATACCGAAGAAGGCTCCTGTGAGTATATTGTAGAGACCGGTGAATATGAGGGTGGTGGTCAGAGAGATCTGATGTCCTTCAGTCAGAGCTATCACGATGGGCAGGAAGGTGCCCAAGTCGCCTAAAGAGCCTGATATCTCGGTCAACGGCTGGCGGCGGAACGTGGACCAATTGTGAGCGGCAAGTTGCCGCAGAGTTGTGTGCTTCATATTGTATCAATGGTTCGCTACCGATACGCCTTCAATGCAAAGATGGGAAAGAAAGAGAGGATGAAGAGATGCCTGATAGGTAAATGAGTTGAGGTTGACTTAATGTGGTTCATATGATGTCGTTGTCCGCGGATTTGTATCACCCGACGATATCTTGGTGGGGTGAGGCTGCGTGTACCTTGGAGTTTTCCCCTCAAGGTAGCTTAACTGAGGTAGCCATAATTGATGGCTGTCGCTAGTCGGATAGGTGTGGCTGATGAAGAAACAGTACCGGGTACCTAACTAGCTAATGCCTATTGAGCCTAGAGGGACCAGGAAAGCAACACCTGTAAAAAGGCGCCGGCAAAAGCTTGCTTGTTAGAGATCGACGTCACGTAAACACTAGAATGGGTGTGATTGGTGCAAATCTCTTAGTCACTTGCAAAGCAATGCAATCCATTCCAGTCCGCAAGGCATACTGCGTCGCGAACGAAGAGTCATGAGATAGTATCTTTAAGAAGCAGAATAATGCAAGACCTTATGCTCGCTGTTATGAAACAGTCCCTGCTCGCTTGTCATTAATTTCTTGTTGAATCTCACTTGAGTCCCCAGCCATCTGCCAAACGACCACGTAAATTCCTGTGGCTGGCGCCCTGTCCACCCTCGAGTCCGTCAACGCTTGCACTCCACCTTTCATTCTATTTCGATTCCTTTGCACAACAATCAAACAACCCGACAGCCTGCGTTCAATTGTTTGGAAGGTTTCACAGAAAACCGAACCATCCGACGCCTCAAACTTCCACGAACCGAACCCATGGAGTCTTGAGAACTCAACCTTGACTTGAGTACCGCAGGCTCGAATGCCGCAGTCCTAGCCTTCACCCCCGCGTGCGACAGGCATCGACTACAGGATACAACTCAGGCTGTTGAGCCCGTCGCTCCCGACCAACATGGCGACAAAGTCCAGAGGACTGAATGCTGCTCACACAGCCGGCATCTTTGCCGACATGACCCTCGACGGTCCAGACATCGGTACCCTTGTGGCAGTCGTCGACCGAGCCAAAAACCTCCCGAACAGGAAAACAATGGGTAAACAAGATCCGTATTGCGCCATGCGTCTGGGAAAAGAGGCCAAAAAGACAAATACCGACAGAAGAGGTGGACAAACACCGAAATGGTAAGCTATTGCCATGAGATACGCCTGTGAACCTTTACTAACCTGGTTCGTAGGGATCAAGAACTTCGATTCCTCGTCCACGACTCCCCCGACTACTACAAACTCAAATGCTCAATCTTCAACGACGACAAGAAGACCGACATGATTGGTGAAGCCTGGATAGATCTGCGGGAAGTTATCGTTCCTGGAGGAGGACAAAACGACCTGTGGCATCAGTTGAACTTCAAAGGGAAATATGCTGGCGATGTCCGGATCGAGTTGACATACTATGACACAAGACCTCGGCCAGAGGTCTCTGAAAGAATGAAGCAGAGAGAGAAATCCCGCTCCAGTGTCGGTGACCCTACAAGCAACTCCCTAGGGTCGCGACAACTCGGACCCAGGGAGATCAAAAGAAGACCTCTTCCTCCGGGACCAGGCGGCTACTCGGCGCCAGTGTCAGCATCTTATACACCCGAGCGTATTCCTTCAGAGGAATTCCGCGAGTTCTGGGACGATCAGATCCAGATTCCGCCGCGACCACCGAAGCAACGAATGCCGGAAACGCCAGATGATGTGGGTTACGGCCTGCCAACCCATGACCTGCATGATATCTATGATCTCTCACCTCCGCCAGAACTACCCTACGACCGGCGACGTCCCTCGTACGATTCCTATAACCAGCACGGAAGACAATCCTCCCCACATGACAGCTTCCTATATAATGCCCCAGACCCATACGAACAACGACCGCTGCCTCCAACACAAACACAGTCATCCCCAGCATACCTCCCCCAGGTTAAACATGTGAATGAAGCGCAACAGATACCCAGTCCTCATTCGCCCCATGATGCAGTCGACCAGACGCAGTACCAATCCTCACCACCTCCCAGAACAACCCCTCAAGCGACCCCCCCTCGACCGGCACAGACACAGACTTGGCAAGGTCGGACCAGCACGTCGCCAACGAAACACGCAGTATACAGAGATAGTCCTCTCCGGCACTCTATTAGCCAGCATGATATGCTTCCACCAGCACAGAGCATACCCGATGCAAGATTCGACGAGGATGTTCCTCCTCCGCCACCCGCTCATCGCGCTTCCATTCCTCGGGCGCCTATGCCGTCAGCGTCACCTAATCAAAGTCCGTACGGGCTGGTGGCGCCACGCACGCCTGTGAAATACGGCTCTATAGAGGACAGGAGCCCTCTTCAAAGGCTCGAACGAGAATATGATTCGTCTCAGCTATCTTCGCCACCCTCTCAGAATTTACAGCGTCAATCTCCTTCCACGCATTTTCACGAAAACCCCTTGTCCAGTCCGTCCGAATTTGCGCAAAGTGGAGGACAAGCTCTTTATAGCGCTTTTAGCGACAATATGGCACAAGCGACGCCTTCTTCTTCCAGGTTCACCAGGCAATCTTTTGGCCATGCACAAGCCGGAGCCGAGACTGCTCAATGGCCGTATGGAGGCTTACGAGAAGACTCTGGCCCTTCGCCAGGCTATGCGCCACCACGAAGAGCACAAACCTTTGATGACTACGGCTCCAGTGAGAGACAAATACGCAACTCCGACCCAGTGATTGTTCGACCACGAGCCATCAGTCCCAATCCCTCACACAGCATACCGCGCAAATCTGTAACTCCCAGCCCCATCACGCCAGACAGTCAAAGACGTCTCAGTGAGATCCCATATAGTCCAGATTCGTACGACATGCTGAACCCTGGGACGAGTCCTACGGGTGAACTTGGATCTTATGTTACGCCAGAAGCGGCCAAAGAGGCGTCTCGGCAGAGAGAGGTCGACAGACTACGGGAACAGGGTCCAATCATCGGCAACGATGGTAGAGTCATTGATCCCTCCGATCACTTGCCTGCAGACACATGGGCGCCTGAGCCGGAGCGCAAGAACAGGAAGCCAGAACATGTCATCAAGATTCGCACACGGGAAGAGGTTAGAATGAAGCATGGTGGAGGCTCTTCTCCAGTCTCTGCACGACCAAGCTCTATGCCAATCTCGCCCTACCATGCCTCCTCCACCGTGGCAATGTCTTCACCATATCAGGCTTCACCATCTGTAAGCGCAATGCCATCATCGCCGCAGGCAGACCCGGGAAGTGGGAGAAACAGGTTGAGAAAACCCATGCCCAGTCGTCCGTTACCAGTACAACCATACCCTCACGCTCAAACCAGTCCCGCCATAATGACAGCTCCTCAAGACGATATCCGACCAAGTCCATCGAGTCAGCAGCGGTATACCATCGGTTCCCCTGCTGCTAGTGGGCCCCCACAACGCCAACCATTGGCAGAGTACCAATCGCCAGCCGTGGACGATTACATTCCGTATAGGCAAACTTACCAGACGACACCAACCAAGCCACCGATCCACACCCCAGGCTATCCTGCAGATCATGGATATGGTGTCGAAAATTCGCTCGCGCATGAGTTGAGTACAATCGACATTGGCCCGTCGAGAGTGGGCAGGACGGCAGTGCGCCCGGCTCGTGGATATCCCGCGTATTGAGACGGCGTTTTGTGATAGTACATGCATTTTCCGGAGTTGGTGAGGCTGGCGTCTGGGCCCGAAATATGTTGTTATATGATCCATAGAATGGTGCATGCACGTAGCGCACTTGGATGTACATGATTCGCAGGATGCGACAGGGAGGGCGGCCCTCCATGAATATAATACTCGAAAGAGTTCATTCACCATCTTCATCATGTGCTTTTCTGATTCTGATAGGCCCTCTGACATCTTCAAGCCCGTGTTCTGGTGGGATCAATTCTCCTCTCTGAAGGATCTCTACTTCCCCATTGCTACGAGCTTCAAACGCCATCTCGCGCAGTTGAGGCATCAATTCGCGCCAACTGGAGACTCCGAGTTCACCAAGTTCCGTTGCCGACAGAGAGCGAGCGATTTCAGAGGGACACAAGGTCTTGGGATATGCACGATTGTCTACGTGCTGTGTAAAACGTTCCGCGAGGTCGAATTCAGGCATTTTGTCGAGAGGTATAGCCCTTGAAATCGAGGTGTCAGAAGTGTGACGGGATGATATGAGGTTGCCATGATGTATCGGGGATGGAGAAACATGTTGCCGATAAGTGCCAATTTATCACCCGCCTCTCAGGTCATGCCATCTTTTACAGGTTGTTCGCCGTGCCTCACAACATGCTCGAACCGCAGAAGTTCGGTATAGATGTTTAGTCCCGGACAATGGCACTGAGCCTCTGTTCATATCCAATAACCCTCATGTCATGCCTGCAATCTTTTTATCTACAACACAAACTGCCTTGCCTTTGAGACGGCCCGACTCAGACAGCTCAATCATCTTGGGAACCTCTTCCAGACCATAAAACACTTGAGTCTCGGCTGTGACGCCGTGCTTGGAAGCCACCTCTAACATCTCCTGAGTCACGCCGCGGCCCCCCAACATTGTGCCCTTGATTGTGATATCGCGCAGTACAATGTCCATGAAAGGCACGCTGACCTCCTGAGGCTGTGCCGCCTGAACCACTGTGCCATGCATGCGTGTGATTGCAGCAGAGAGAGCCGCGGTGGAAGAGTGGTCGCTCACATTGACAGTGGCCTCTACGCCCTTGCCACCCGTCAGAGCTTGCACTTTTTCCACAATCTTGTCTTTACCCTCGCGTGCGTCCAGCAGATGCTCTGCGCCTGCCTTCTTCGCCACCTCCAACCCTTCTTCTCGAGCCTCTATTGCGATGACGTTGATGCCCTTGGCTTTGGCAAACTGGATACCAAAATGCCCCAGTCCACCTCCAGCCCCAACAAGCGCCATCCACCCGCCTTCTTTGACGCCGCTGACCAGAATGGCTCGGTACACCGTGACCCCAGCACATGCTAGCGGTGCGGCAGTGACAAAACTTACATTGTCAGGGATCTTGCAGCTCGCTCTGGCATCCACGACGTGGTATTCGGCAAAAGCGCCATCGGACTTGATGCCCGTTGCGCCCTCTGCAGCTTGGCAGTACTGAGCCCAATCCTGGCCATCGGATGGGTTGCAATGCTCACACTTCCCACATTGGTGAAAAGGAAGGCCAGAGAGGACACGGTCGCCCAGTTGGTAGTCCTTTACCGCGTCTCCCTTGGCGACCACGACGCCGGTGCCCTCGTGCGACATGGTGAGCGGTAAAGGGCCTGGAAATATGCCAGCATGGACCATGAGGTCGGTATGGCACAAGGATGCCACCGCCGTACGGAGCAGCAGATCGTAAGGTCCCAGCTTGGATACAGAGGGTGTCGGTATCTTGTGGATGGCCAAAGGTTTGTTGTACTAGATTATGCGTCAGCACTGGATCTTACCATGGCATTGAAGGCCTTGTAGGGTCAGTCACTACATACCCTGACGACCTGGACCGCAAGCATTTCGCTTGGGATGTCAAGAGCAGGATCCGCCATCGTAGAGAACCCAGCGAGAGATTGTAGGAGACTTTGGAGTTCTCGGTTTGACGTTCGACCTGCAGCACTCTAATATGTTTGTCTCCGGGGTATCTATATCTATATAGATGACACACTCGAGTCCTCGTTTCGAAGAGCGGAGTAAATTGGGGCTGAGTCGAGTCTGGGGTTTGGTTCAGTACCCTGCAAAGTCCGCAAAACGCGGGCAGTGGGTAGGGAAATGCTCCTGGGACCAGCAAAGAGACAGACTTTGTGACAGGTGCTGCGATGAGCATCAAGGAACATTCATCATGACTGACGAGCTCTACTACAAGGTGCCGGCCATTAACTACCGCCGCTGCAAGTATTGGGGTAAAGCTGCCATGAGTCATGACCGTGGGGCTGTTCCCCAAAAGCGAGTCACTATCGCAGCCTTATCGAAAGACGAGGCTGCGAGACTTGAAATGCTTCCAACTCCTTGATATCGAGGTACAGTGTGCTCTCAAACATCTGGAGACTACTCAGCCTCTTCACACCTCGCAATCGGCTTGTGAAGACCTATCTACATTGATTCCGCCACATCCGGCGGCCCTGATCTCCGAGTGTGAGGGTCTGACTCGAACATGCTTCCTGTTCGACAATAGCAGTGCAGGACATGGATGAGCAAGCTGGTCGCTTGGGACTACCTACCCTGACAGAAAAGCACAAGACCATCGTGTCTACGCTCTCGCAACAAGTCGAGAAGTTTTACGCCTCTGACATCCCATTCCGGATATTCCATGGCAGCACCAATGCTACGCGACCCAGTGTTCGCACCTTGAAGTCCACCATCGATATATCATCGCTCAACAATGTCTTGTCGGTATCCACCTCGAATAGAACATGCCTAGTCGAGCCCAATGTACCCATGGATGCGCTCGTAGCGGCCACTTTGCCTTATGGCCTTGTTCCTCCCGTGGTGCCGGAGTTTCCAGGCATCACTGTTGGAGGTGCCTTTGCAGGGACTGCCGGTGAAAGCAGCAGTTTCAAGTACGGTTTCTTTGATCGCGCCGTCAATTTTATCGAGGTCATCCTCGCGGATGGACAGGTGGTGGTCGCTTCCAAGGCTCAAAACCAAGACCTATTCAACGGCATGGCGGGCACTTTTGGTACATTGGGCGTGACGACCTTGTTTGAGATATGGCTCATTCCTGCAGGAGATTTCGTCCAGCTTTCGTATATCCCGGTGTCTGGCATTGAGAAAGCTCAAGACATCATGCAGGAAATTGCAGACGACCAGGAGGTGGGTTTCTTGGACGGTATCATGTTCTATCCTCAGAATGGGGTCGTCATGGCCGGGAAGATGGTCAATCGCAACGAGGCGGACTCCGAGCTCGCCATCAGTACGTTCACGAAGCCTTGGGACCCATGGTTCTATCTTCACGCCGAGCAATCGACCCTCAAACATGCCGAAATGGTCACTAAACTTAGTCAAGCACAAAACAACAAGGTACAGGCCACTACCTACCAAGACTTGGTGCCGTTGACAGACTATCTGTTCCGCTACGACCGTGGAGCATTCTGGACCGGTCGATACGCGTACTCATATTTCCTGATGCCATTCAACCGCCTCACTCGCTGGCTCCTCGATTCATTTATGCACACACGGGTCATGTACCACGCCCTGCACCGCTCAGGTCTAATGCAACGCTTCATCATACAGGACATGGCCGTGCCGAACAAGAACATACCGGAGTTCTCAGCCTGGCTTGACTCGGAGCTGCCGCATATCTACCCGCGCTGGCTGTGCCCACTGAAGACGAATGAAAACGTAAGTATGCATCCTCATCTTGCGCCGGCCGCCCGGTCTACGGACGATGTCTTGTTGAATATCGGTGTGTGGGGTCCGACGCCGCGGGACATGCTTCAAGTGGCAGTCAACCGCAAGATTGAACAAAAGTTGAAGTCCTTGCATGGTATGAAGTGGTTGTACGCGCAAACGTTCTACACGGAAGACGAGTTCTGGCAGATCTACGATCGTAATTGGTATGAGGCGCTAAGGAAGAGATATGGTGCCGAGAAGCTACCGAGTGTGTATGAGAAGGTGAAGACCAAGTTTGACGTCGATGCAGACAAAGGTGACGTGCGACTCGGCATTGAGAAGGGATTTTGGAGCCTATGGCCGTTCGCTGGCTTGTATGGAGTGTTGAGTGTCCTCAGAGGGGGTGATTACCTTAGAAAGAATTGATTGTGTGTTACCAAGGGATCAAAGGACTGTCGCCTGGACGCGACCATGTTGTATCTTCTGTCATATCACAGATCATATAGACATTCTCCTGCTGCCTTCGGAACAATCGATGGTCGGCATCATGGAAACCCCCAAAAAAAAACATTGTGGTGTTATTGAAGTGCCTAAAGGAGTTTCGCTACGACTGCTACAGTAGGTTACTGTAATTAGCGCGCTAATGCACGCGGCCACTTTAAGACGCGTTACATCTCGCGAACTACTTAGCGTGTCGCCGCATCTCAAGTAACCAAATCATCGTCACTCATGCACTCTCCCAATACCAGCAGCTAAACATGGCGTCTAGACCAGAGCTCAAGGTATGTTGATATGCCAGCAACAATGTTGCAATACTGATCAAGTCGTAGGTCGACGACGAGGGTGGCTTCATCCGCACTTTTCGGTCCCTGCCCTCCAAACCCGATGGCGACAACACGATCCGGGTCTTTGACCGTACAGATTGGTACTCTGCACACGGTGAAGATGCCGAGTTCATTGCAAGGACTGTCTACAAAACCACTGCGGTTATCAGGAACCTCGGTCGCACCGAAAATGCCCTTCCTAGCGTTACGATGACGACCACTGTATTCCGAAACCTCCTCCGTGAAGCACTCTTCAAGCTCGGCAAAAGAGTAGAGATATGGGAGGCAAGCGGCAAGGGCCAATGGAAGTTAGTTCGACAAGCCAGTCCCGGCAATCTACAAGCTGTTGAGGAAGAGCTGGGTTCTGGTCTGGACAGTCAAGGCGACAGTGCCCCCATCATCCTAGCCGTGAAGATCAGCGCGAAAGCAGGCGAGGCGAGGAGCGTGGGTGTCTGCTTCGCAGATGCTAGCGTCAGAGAGCTGGGTGTCAGCGAGTTCCTCGACAATGACCTATACTCCAATTTCGAAAGTCTTCTAATCCAATTGGGCGTAAAGGAATGCATCGTGGCAACCGACGGACAGAAGAAGGATCCCGAATTCAGCAAGATACGACAGATCGCCGACTCATGCGGCATCGCCATTTCGGAAAGGCCTGCCGCCGACTATGCCACAAAGGACATCGAGCAAGACCTAGCCCGACTGCTCAAAGGAGAGAATGCAATGGGTCTTCTACCGCAGACCGACCTTACGTTGGCTATGGGTAGTGCAGCTGCATTGATCAAGTACCTGGGCGTGCTGACAGACCCGAGTAATTTCGGTCAATACAGGCTCTACCAGCATGACCTGACTCAATTCATGAAGTTGGACGCTGCAGCACTGAGGGCCCTCAATCTGATGCCCGGACCAAGGGATGGTGCAAAGAGTATGAGCCTGTTCGGCCTTCTCAATCACTGCAAGACCCCAATCGGTGGTCGTCTCTTGGCACAATGGCTGAAACAGCCACTGATGAATCTCTCCGAGATTGAAAGAAGACAACAACTGGTGGAAGCCTTTGTCACGGACACAGAACTTCGACAGACGATGCAAGAAGAACATCTCCGCTCCATCCCTGACCTGTATCGTCTTGCGAAGAAATTCCAACGCAAGCTAGCGAACCTGGAAGACGTGGTGCGCGCATATCAGGTTGTCATACGGCTACCCGGGTTCATTGAAGCTTTGGAGGCCGTTGTCGACGAGCAATACCAGGTACCACTCGAAGCGCAGTACACATCAAAACTAAAAGAACTTTCCAATTTCCTAGGCAAACTGGCCGAGATGGTCGAGACAACAGTCGATCTGGATGCGCTCGATCGCCACGAGTTTATCATCAAACCGGAATTTGACGACAAATTGCGGATAATCCGGACGAAACTGGATAAAATCAAGGATGGGATGGAGGTGGAACACCGCCGTGCCGGCAAAGACCTCAACCAAGACATTGATAAAAAGCTATTCCTCGAAAACCACAGAGTTCACGGCTACTGCTTCAGGCTCACCCGCAATGAGTCCAGCTGCATCAGGAACAAGAGCACGTACAAAGAGATTTCCACGCAGAAGAATGGAGTATATTTCACCACGAACAAGCTGCAAGAGCTACGGCGAGAGCACGACCAGCTCTCGACTGCTTACAACCGCACACAGTCATCATTAGTGTCCGAGGTCGTTTCAGTGGCATCTTCATACGTCCCAGTCATCGAACAACTGGCCGCCATCATTGCTCATATGGACGTCATTGTGAGTTTGGCTCATGTCTCTGTACATGCACCGACCGCTTATGTCCGGCCGAAGATGCATGAGCGTGGTACGGGAGACACAATCTTGCGTGAAGCACGGCATCCTTGCATGGAAGCGCAGGACGATATCAATTTCATCACCAATGATGTCGAACTAAAACGAGATGAGTCGAGGTTTCTCATCATAACTGGCCCGAACATGGGCGGCAAGTCCACGTACATTCGCACCATTGGATGCATTGCTCTGATGGCTCAGATTGGGTGCTTCGTGCCGTGTAGCGAGGCCGAGTTGACCATTTTCGATTGCGTACTCGCTCGTGTGGGAGCCTCAGATTCACAGCTCAAGGGTGTTTCTACTTTTATGGCCGAAATGCTGGAAACGGCCAACATCCTGAAAAGTGCCACCAGGGACTCTCTCATCATCATTGACGAGCTCGGTCGCGGTACGAGCACGTACGATGGTTTTGGCCTCGCCTGGGCTATCAGCGAGGAGATTGTGGCGCAGATTGGTGCATTTGGCTGTTTTGCCACACACTTCCACGAACTTACCGCTTTGGCGGACAAATACCCCAGTGCCGTCAAGAATCTGCACGTCGTCGCTTTCGTTGGCGAAGAAGCAGATAGTAGCAGTGGCGCTGACGGTGCATCGACCAAGCGGAGAGAGGTCACGTTACTGTACAGAGTTGAGCCGGGTATCAGCGACCAGAGCTTCGGTATCCATGTTGCCGAGTTGGTGAGATTTCCGGAGAAGGTGACCAATATGGCACGTCGGAAGGCTGAAGAGTTGGAAGATTTCACGGCCGTGAAGGGTGACCAAAAGAAGAACGACTACTCGAAAGAGGACGCCGAGGAAGGAAGCAAGCTACTGAAAGAAATGCTGAAGAACTGGAAAGAGCAGGTCGAGGGTCAAGACTTGAGCAAAGACGACAAGCTCAAACTCATGAGGGATATGGTCAAGGGTGACGGGCGATTGATGGCAAATCCATTTTTCCAGTCTGTCAAGGCATTGTGAGAAATCGATGTGCGTGGAATGGGCTGGTCTTTAAGCATGGCGTCGGGTGTCAAATGTCTGTGCTGGACAAAGAATGAGCACTGTCACCGTGGCACGAAATGTCAGAAAAGGTGTTGGTACCATGATTGATTCTTTTTGTCTTCCTCAAGACCCCCTAACAGTGGTGGTGTTGGCCATATTGATTTTCAACCATGCTGCTGACCTGACCTGTTCAAATGCAACATACAATACTCCGGGTTATGCCTGGCCTGGCCTGAAAAGGATCAACCTCCCCTGGCTGGTGTCAAGGTGCGTCTACCTTAGTTCTTGGTGTTACTCGGTACATCATTCTCTCCACCGAATTCCTCCGCCCTTCGTTTAGCGATGTGTTCGGGTCCCTCGCCCGGCTCGCCTTGGTCAAAGTCTCCGGCTTTTGTCAGTCTTCCTGTGCCCTTCTGGATGTCGCCGCCTTCTTCGACGGGGATGTCACGGTTGTTTCCTGCTCCGGACACGTGGCTGCCGTACTCGGCTGTGCTGCCGGGGAACTTGTTGGTGACCGAGGTATCAATGCCTGACTCGGTTGCTTTGGATGATTGTCAGTCTCTGAAGGTAGGGCACGTATCCACGAAGGGAAAAGGACGACATACTGCTATCACTGCCACCCTTGACGGTCTTTCCGCCAAAGCCACTGTCTTGTGCGCCCTGGGCGGCCTTGGGGTCGTTAAGGTCTCGCTCTGCCTGTTTGGCGATGTCCATCAGGTCTTGACCTTTATATTCTGCAGACATGGTGGTGACGGTGATTAGATGCGGTTGTGATATGTTGTAGGGGTCGCTGTGCTTAGAGTGTAACCGATCGCGTGCTCTGAAGAATTTTTAAGCCAGGAACAAATTGATTGAGAAATAGCATCTGGACATTTTGTACTCTTTTGCCCTTGATGAATGGATGCATGGCATGCATTTCATCATTAACGTCATAATCTTCTCTCATGCACACTTTGACATCACGGATGCTGCATCTGGTTTAGTGTATCTTGTCAGGCACGACGAGGCTGAGATTCCATCATTTCTCCTTAAAAGTGAGCATTCCACTTGCATATCATGCTATGGTCTGATACTTTGTTTGTACGAGCGTCGGAGGTGGAAAGGTCTATATGATCTGAACAAAAGGCTCGTTGGAACGATGAATGGAGCATCTACCCTCTCTTCACAACTTCGTTGACACTTCTGGTCACAACCCAAGTATCTTCTTGGAAGTTTCCTCGGTAAGGACCAGCCCAGCAATGATGGCGCTGGAAAGAGTGGAGATGATTCCCACTGTGAGGGCACTCATGGCCACCTTACTGATATCCGCTACTCGACGACCCGACAATTGTGAGAGAACGCCGATTTGAATGCCCAGCGAGCCCAAATTTCCAAATCCACACAAAGCAAATGTCACAATCAGGCGAGAACGCACTGAGAGGTCGGCATACTCTGCGGAGCTTTGGAGATACGAGTAGGCAACATACTCATTCTTTCCTGAATGTCAGACTCCTCACTTTCAGACCGGAATGCTAGAACAGGAAACGGGGCTTACCGCGACGACTTTGATTCCAATCAACCGACTGACTTTCAGAAGATCCCCGTCCCGCGAGACTCCAAGGAAGAAAGCCACCGGGTAGAAGACATATCCGAGAATTGTTTCCAACGTGAGACTGTGAATGCCGAAATAGTGTCCCCACCACGTCAAGAGACCGTTGATTAGACCGAGAAGAGAAATGATGCAGAGCAGGTTTGCACCAATGATTCCAGCAATCTTGATGCCGAGCCAGGCGCCGTCGGCAAAGGCGTGAAGTGCGTTGATGGGCCTGTCCTCTTGCTGTTCGGGCCAAGTGAAGGCCTTTGACGTGATTGTTTCCTCTGTCTCAGGGAATCGGAGCTTCGAAATCGCAATCGAAGCGGGGATCGACATGACACAAGAGCAAATGAGCGGCTGGGGAGCGACTCCCAGTCCGATGTACCCTGCAAGTCCGCTGCCGGAGACCGTGGCAAATCCGGAACACATAATCTGATGCAGCTCCGCCCGCGTCAGATACGGAACGAATGGTTTGATCAGGACGGCGGATTCTCCTTGGCCGAGGAAGGGCGTCGCTGCCACCACCGCGGCTTCCGCACCCGAGACCTGGAGGAGCCAGAAAAAGAATTGTCCAATATGGCGGATCGCCCATTGTAGAATGCCCCAGTACATAACCTAAAGTTGGTAACTCTGGTCAGCCTATCACATATCCAGGCGAAGGACAAGAAAGACAGTCTTGAAATGAAGAGTTGCAAGGACGTACCAGCTGGACCACTGCAACGAAAAACACAATTGCGGGCAGGACTCCAACGAGGTAGAAGTAACCTCCTGAGCCCGCCACGAAGTCGTCGGACGTCAAGAACGCCATGCCGTCCACTTTCGCATAGTTGAGGAACGATCGCGCGAGGTTCGAGACGAAATGGAAGATGGAATAGCCAACGCTTGTCCGGAGAACAAACAGCGCGATAACGCACTGTGCCAGGATGCCCACGATGACCGTGTACCAGACAATCTTCTTGCGATGAAGCGAAGTCAACCAGAGCGCTCCCACGCAAAGGCCCAGGCCTACGAGACTCAGCAACCGATCAACTCTTTCGTGGTCGGTGACGTCGCTGGGAGCGAAGGAAACGACGACAAGGACCGCGACGGTCAAGAGACCTCCGAGGGGAGCCTTGAGAGCATCTGGAATCAGTTTGTCGACCGCGGCAGCACATGGATTCCACGCTTTTCGAACCGGCACGAGTATCAGCCGAGCTGGAACGTAGAATGTGATGAGGCGCAGGGCCATGGCAAGCCATATCAGAGTCGGAATGACCCAACCCAGCTGTCGATAGCGAACCAAGCCCACCACCCACCATCTGCAGGGGTGATCAGTATCTCTGCTGCAGTTGTTATCAGGGAATAATGGAGGAGACTCACGCGGTGAAGAGTGCGAAGACCGTCGTATACAGAAGCTTGCCCCGCATAGCATACAAGCGCGAGGATTTTATGCCACCCGCAGAAACTTGATCAATCGTTCCAACATCTGCCGACACTTCTTGCTTTGGTGTGCCTGACAGGAAGGCTTCCTTTCGTTCTTCTGAATATCGCATAGGCGTCTTATCCACAGCCGCCATGCTTTCGACTTCATTTTTCTCGGTCGATGCAGGTTGACCTGCGACGTTGGAAGGGACCATGACAGCGGTGGGGGAAAGATTGACGTGCAAGGAACACAACGACGATTTGTATGTGATCACATTGAGACTGATAGACGAAGGAGTGGCCGGGGTGTCGTTTATATCGTTTTGCTGTCGGCGGACGTTACCTGTATCCACCTCTTCTGGATTCTTCAGAGCTCGCTCGGTTCCGACCGAGCCAATCGGACGCAGTCCATGACTATCAATGGATTGGTACCGGCCTGCAAGACTCCTTTGGGCACAAAACACAGGCGACACTGTTACAGCCTCTTCGACCTCTTCTCTCCTTCAGTCCTTTGCAATAAGCGCACTCTCCGACTTTGAATATTTCAGACAAAGAGCCAGTCCGAGACGGAAAGCTAGGTTGAGCGACACGGAATATGGGCCGAAAGAAGATCATCATCGACACCGACCCCGGCATAGACGATGTGTTAGCAATCTTGCTTGCCCTCTCCATGCCCGCGGAAGTTGAGGTTGTGCTTCTGTCTGTCACCTTTGGCAATACGGATGTGGACAAGTAAGATCAAACAAAAATCTCTGCCTCTCCCCCTATCTCTTCATTGGACGCTCACTGTTGTTGTTTTAGATCTCTACGCAACTTACTGTCACTCCTGCATGTGCTGCAGAAAGAATCCGAGTGGCGGCAGCGGCAGGACCGAAAGAGGAATGTAGAACTCTGGGGGCCAAATGGCAGGAAGCCGATTGTGGCCGTCGGAGCCGCTACTTCACTGGCAGGACAAGCCCACGATTGCGATTGCTTCCATGGGATCGATGGTCTTGGTGGCATACATGAGAAGGTACTTGATCTGACAAGCTTACCGAACAAACTTGCTAAGCCGGGATGGGAGCAGATGCCAGAGTATTCGCCTCCACAGGAATGGTGCAGACTGTTCTCCGATGACGGCACGGATGCGGACAAGGATTCGAAATCGGCTCTGCCATTCGAGGCATCTTCCGTGGACGCTGCGGCAGAAATGCTCAGGATCCTTCAAGAACATCCACCAGACACCATCACCATCGTGGCCCTGGGGCCTTTGACGAACTGTGCCTTGGCCGCTTCAAGAGATCCGGCGACGTTTTTGCGCTGCAAAGAACTCGTCGTGATGGGAGGTGCAGTCCATGTTCCCGGTAACACCACCCCCTTCGCTGAGGCCAACATATATGCCGATGCGCATGCTGCCGCTCTTGTTTTCTCCTTGACGTCTCCAGATCCTTCTTTGACAATGCCTTTGTCATTTGGGCCTGCATCATTCACGGGTCCGGGAAAGAGTGTCGCACATGGCCAAGCCAAAAGACGTCTGAATCTTACACTCTTCCCACTAGATATCACCACGACACATCTGATGCACAAAGAAGACTACGATCAGGCCATGGCAAACGACCTCGAGGACGGCTCTCCACTGGCGAGATGGCTTTCAATGTGCGTGTCGGCGCTGTTTGACAAAGTGGCTAGCCAGAGACGTGCTACCGGAGGTCAGTGTGGATCCAGCACGAATACTGCTGTACAACTCCACGACCCGCTATGCATGTGGTATGCCATGACTTCAGACGCCCTGGAATGGAAGACAGCCATTGATTGTGGGTGGGAAGACATTCGTGTCGAGGTAATCGGTGAGTGGACAAAAGGACAGACGGTCATTGATGGTCGGATGATGGTCAAACACAGCCAACAAAGCCTTGGATTAGAGGCCGGAGAGAGCTCGAGAAACAAAAGGTCATGGTTGATAGAAGGACAAGGCAACAAGGTCAAAAGGATCGTTGGCTCCCCCGGAGCATCTACCTTTGGACAATATCTTCTTGAGGCCATTGTGGGATAGATAGCCCATGTTGTGGACTGGTAACTCCTGATCTCAGTCTAACCCGAAATAGAACTCTTCGAACGGCTCAACAAGACTAGGGTAATTTTCTCCAAGGTCAAAGTGAAGGTAGTCATGGTCCTCCCAATTGAATCCTTGATCTTGATCTTGATCTTGCTCCTGTGTCGTGCTCAGATCCAAAGGACGAAGAATCCCATCCTGGGATTCATCGCCAGCAAAGCCTGAGGGAGGTCTGGAATGACCTGGGGAGACATGACCATCATTATTCACGGGTATTACAGCGTGATGTTGTTTCTTCAGGTCGTCTTCATCGCCGGATTTCGTGAAGGCCATCTCATGGTAATCCGAGAACAAGGCTGGAGACGCCGGAAATTCGCTAGAGTCGGGGAAGCGCATCTCCAATGTATTGCGACTCATGGTACCTAGAATTTCTGAACAGTGCTCTGCAGGCGGGCTGGGATCGTTAGTTACAGAAACCTGTGCCGTTGAAAACACGGGGAAAAGGTAAAGCTTGAGTGAACAACGAGGCCGCTTTTCAAGAATCACTCACCAGAGGTGTGTGAGGGTATCCAAAACCGAACACGCTCCCAACATGAGAAAATCCAGCTCTTCGACACTCTGTAGTTCTCGTCAGCGGTGCCCGTCTTCTGGACCTTGAATTTGTCGGAACCCACCGTTGTCCGGCGAATGGCCGGCGAATGCCAGAAAGAGTACAACAACACAATAGCTGTTTCGGCTTATCAGTGGGATCTCGGCGTCCTCCGTTCTTTTGTTACTTACCAGAGAGAAAGAGGTGATGAGTGGCGAGATAAGGATAACTCAAAAGTCGACGGCGCTGTAACCGCCTGTAGAGACGTAAGATGTGTTGGCCGGCATCTGCCAGAGTCAGGAATACGGCTTCCTCATCCTGTTGACCGGCGTGTCCTTGACCGCGGCATATGATTTTGTGTGTGGTGCCGAGCTTCTGTTTGAGCATGTTCGGCAATTCCATGGAAGGCCTAAACAGCATCATGATAGCTTGCCAGTAATTCATGTCAAAAAACTCTGTCGCGCTTTCTACACCCGTGTCCTGTGCCATCGGAGCAGATGCTCTCCAATCTTGAAGTTTCTGGGCCATGGTGGACCGCCACTCTTCATAGGTGCTGGCAGAGAGCAAGAATGAAGATATGGGCGGCCTAGGTGGTGCTGAGCTCTCATTGGGATCGTTTCGATCGAAAGCGTTTCTGATTTCTCGATTCTGCACGACTTGCAAGATTTCGGATTGTAGACGACGGTATTCGAAATAGTGCTGTGCGACCAGTCTTGATCCCACTCTGAATGCCGGTCTTTGCGTGACGGTTCCTGATATGCCACTACTAGCCAGAAGAGATGGAAACCGAGTGTTTATCACCTCGTCCGCGATACTGAAGGGCCGTTCCGTGCAAGTACATATCATCCGATCAAGCGAATAGACACACCACCAGAGCCTTCTTTTCAAATTCGTGATGGACTCGGAAGAATAAGGGATAGAACTTGACCGGCCATGGGACACTTCTGCATCTTCGCGATAAAGTCCCAGGTCCACTGCGAGCCGAACTGCAATGCTGACGGTATACCATATACCGGAAGCAATCGGCATCATCAGTGCAAGTGCACAAATCAGCAAGACTGCTCGCAGCTCCATTAATGGCACCAAATTATCACAGCGCGACGTTGAGGCACTCAAGTAAAACTCAAGATGATTGACTGCGGCGTTGTAGTAATTTTCTGGACCCTCGGCACCTTCTCCAGATGAGTTATGGTCACTCGTATGCAAGCGGGATGTCGGATTGCAGAGCTGGCTGGAGATTTGCAACCGCTTTCCCATTGCTAGGACGATGTTCAGGACGAAGAGGTCGCCTGGAGCATGCGCCACGGTACCACCGGCAAATATACGGTCAAACAGTTCCATGAATTCTGTCTGGTCCAGGATTGGGAACTGACAGTTTGACCTTTGGAAGTATGGCTCGACCAGTTCGTGCGCAACAGTGCGATCGGGTAATTGAGCAGGCCGGACGCCTGGAATAGCTCTCGCGAATGATGGCAGTCTTACACTTGAACTACCCCCTCCAGCGGGGACCGAATAGATATGTGGTGACTCGGTCGTAAAAGCAGTTTCGGACACAGCATGAGCGGCTTCTTGAGGAGACTGCAAACGGGCACGCTTTGATGAATGGCGGTCGTCAGCACTAGGAGAGCCCTCTCTTCTTTGGGACCCATGCTTTCGCGTCTTGTCAATTGCTGGAGTGAAAGTGTTATTGGTTGGTAAATTGCCCGTCACTGGACCTGCTGGCGCAGGTGCTGGGTCACGGCTAACTCGCCCGATATCCACGCGAGCATGAGTATCAGGTGAATCTTGTGAAGCGCCAGTCCGTAAGTGGTTTTCTAGGTCCTGGACTCGGTTTTCTAGGTGAACAATATAGCTGAGACAAGTCATTAAGGGTTTCGAGGGTGTGGCTGTTAGCATTATAGTCACCTTCTCGGAACATTCCGTCCTGCAATGGAGTCATATCCAACACAGTCGTCTCCCACTTTGGTGCAATTCGTACATGCGGGCAGCTGCTGATCACATCGAATCTTTTTCAGTTTGCACCTGTTGCAGGCTCCCAGCTGCCGAGCTGGGCTTTGATGAGCCTTGCCCGCGTCATCCCCGGCCGTTGAATTCACTCGCATGGCTCCAGTATCTCGGTGCTAAACGACAATGGACATGTGTTTCTGGGTTACTTGCGGCCTTGACCACGGATGCGATCGCCGAAAGGCGTCCTTGGAGTGTCTCATCATGCACAAGCTGGAATTTGAAGGGAGCGAAGTGGCCTGGACTGATGATACAGTAGGAGCTTTCGAGGTGTGAGAGAGATATAACGGCGTAGGCGTGATAAGTAGATGTCCACAGCATCGGCAGGAGCCGACAGCGACGAGTACTTAAAGCGGCTGGCTGAGCTGTCGCTCTTTCTGTAAGCGGCGGGATGCTTACCACAAAGTTCTCGCTCTGCTACTCGTAGATGGATGTGAGAGAGTAGAGTCTTCGAGGTTCGTGCCCGGAGATATCATCTGTCTCACAAGGCTGGGTCAGGGCCGGAGGATAAAGGGTGAAGAAGTTACAGGGCGGCATCAGTTTTGACCCCTAATCGAGGGAAGCCGCTGCGCCGCGTATTCAGCTTTCCCACATCCTTTTCGCGTCTCGTCTGTTAGATCCACCCTGCCATCCGGTCTTCGTGTTCTTTGGTTTCTGACCGAGACGCAGTCAACATCGATCTAGGCTCTTCACCGCACTAATTCGCCAAATCCTTACTACCTGGTAGCTCATTCATTCAGATTACAATTGCAGATATTCGATCATGTACCATTAGGTGAACTCCACCTATTAAGGCTGATCACCACCGAGTCCACCTCATCGGGATCTTCGAAAACCCAGGCACGAGACACCTGCAGCATCACACTTAGCTCCTACAACCTCCACTCTTGACACTGTCCCAACAAGTTGATGGCCTCCCAAGGAGGCCTCACGCGACGGCGTGGAGCAGGAGGAGTATCCTCACCCAACGGAGATGAAGAGTCCTCAAGTCGTGTCGGTTCTCCTGTCCCTAAGAACTTCAACGACCGCTCCCCCGAAACCGCCTACGAAAACAGCGAGAATGGTCACAAAATCGCCTACGACCCTAGAGACATCAGCGAAAATGCGGAGCGCAGCAAGCAACCTAAATTGACGCTGATGGAGGAGGTGCTATTACTGGGGCTGAAAGATAAGCAGGTTGGTGTTTTCGGGACCAGGCTGGCGAAGCAGATGTACTGACGGCCGCTCAGGGATATCTATCGTTCTGGAACGACAACATATCATATGCCCTACGTGGTTGCATAGTGATCGAGCTCGCCTTCAGGGGTCGCATCAGCATGCAGGCAGATTCCGCCCGAAGACGGTTCCCCTTGGCCGACAGAATCATCGAAGTAACCGACGACACCTTGACAGGAGAAGTTTTGTTAGATGAAGCTCTTAAGATGATGAAATCGAGCGAAAAGATGAGCGTCAGTTCCTGGATTGATCTGATGAGTGGTAAGAATGAGCAACTCCCCTTCCAAACCCCTTATAAGAAACTGATCGCGGACACTAGGCGAGACGTGGAACCTCATGAAGATCGGTTATCAGTTAAAACAAGTCCGAGAAAGACTCGCAAAAGGACTGGTGGACAAAGGCATCCTGCGCACCGAGAAGCGCAACTTCCTGCTCTTCGACATGGCTACACATCCGGTGGTCGACTCCGGCGCGAAGGACGAGATACGAAAACGCGTACGGAACGTATGCTCGAATCGCACTGTCGTCCTCCCTCCGTCACAATTTCTTCCTGCAGAGCTGGATTTCAGAATGCTGCGGACCATCAGTATGATCTGTGCTGCTTATGCGGCTAACGTCCTTGAAAATGCTTTGGTGACAATGAGCCACGAAGCAAGAGAAAGAGCTTTTGCACATGTCGATGAACTCCTTGCTGAGTATAGCCAATGGCCGTTCGCACGGAGGGCTGGTGGTGGCCAAGGCATAGGAGCAAACATTGGGCAGGTCATCGGTGATGAGGTGGAGCAGAACAAGGATAAGGAGTTACAACTTGAGGTGAGTCATTGCAGCTGAAACATCAGAGGGCATCGTCAACTAACAATGTGTGCTAGGTGGTCGCTGCATGCTTGAGCGTGTTCACGAGGCTGGACTCTCTGCTATAGGGACTGCTTATTCGGCCTTGGACCGTCGGACACCACAATTTGCCCGTAATGAAAGGCAAGAAAAAGGATGCTAGTCTGGAAAATGAGGTTACCCACCGCTTTAGGCCGGTCGAGGCACGCAGCGACCTAGGCGTACACATTTCGACCACTTTGTCTGACATCCCGGACCCTTTGTTCATGGCCACCTGAGCCATTTCGAAATGAGATAATTCTGTCCGTATTCACAGATTCTCCATCTAAGCGATGTTCTGCATTACTTAGTGTCACTTCCTGTATATTTGCATGATATGATTGTGGCACAGAGGAAGCATGATTTCCATTCAATTCCAGCGCCGAGACGAATGCTGCTAGTCCCTAGAACCTCTATAATATACACTCGAAGGAGAATGTCAACCCCCATTTTTAAGCATTGGCGCTTGCACGATCAGGTTCTTGCACCTCCAACGAAGCAATTTCTTCAATGTCCTGGATCGTCTTTTCAACCTCTCTTGTACTGTACGTTGCCTCGCCGCGCATGGCTGCAAGCTTTCTCAACCTCTGTCCTTCCCTACCAGCCTGGCCGAGTACTCCTCCGATCAAGGCAACAGATCGTAAAGAGTCGTCGTTGGCTGGGATAGGGTACGTCACCCATGTCGGATTTGCATCTGTGTCGATGATGCCAATGGTCGGGACACTGAACAACCCGCACTCGTGCAGGCAGACCTCGTTCTCGAGCGGATTCAAGCAGACGACCAGATCCGGGCGCATCACGGTGTGATTGCCCTGGCTGAAGGCTGGTGTGTACTGTTCAAGCTCCTTGTCAAGGATGTTGACCACCTTAACGCCGCATGATCCTAGAATCTGCTGGCCGTTGGTCAAGGACCCAGGCACCCAGCGGTGGAAAATGTGGTAGCCACCTGCTAATTTCGCCGAGTTCACAGTGATGTCTTCCATGCCCTTGCGTGTGCCCACGAACAGGATTATGCCGCCGCGCCGGGCGACCTCTTGAACCACCTTCGCTGCGCGCCTAAGATAGGCGTATGTCACATCCAGGGAGATGATGTGGATACCGTCTCTTATGCCAAAGATGTAATTGCTGTTCGCGGGATTCCAGAGTGGCGTGGCGTGGCCCAGATGTGTTTGGTTGGCAAGGAGCAGAGGAAGGGTGAGTTCATCGGGCGTCGGTGGTTTTCGAAGAATGGTTGACGGGTCGTATGTCTGGGAGAGATGGGTGCCTTTGCTGGTCTGCTTTTGCGTACGGCGGCGGTGTTGATTTAGTGTTTTGAGATTTTTGAAGGGAAGGTCATCGACAGGCCCGGGAGTTTGAAGGGGCGAAGGGGAGGATTTGATCGCTTCCGGCGTTGAAGTCGGGAGAGGTTCGTTGAAGGCTTGGATTCGAGCCATAATGTGAGCATTGACATCGGCGTGGAGAGATTGCATGGACTTTTGCTGCGAATCGAGTTCTTTCTCGACGGAGATGGTTGCTTGCGTCGGAGGGTGACCAACTGTGTCGAGGATGCTGGAAGGAGCATCTGGATGGCCTGGTATCGAGGGACTTGGCTTGCGGTCTCGTTCTGACTGTCGAAGCTCGGGGTTTCCGATACTTCTGCTATCCGCATACGATCGACTGAGGATTCTCGTCGACCGAGATAGCGCAGTGCGCCCTAGACAAGATCAGCGAGTGAAAGCGCTCACGGATCGCGTGGACACATACCATGACGGGCGCAGAACTGTCTGATTATCATATTGGCTGGTGTGCAACAAACTGCTACAGCTTTGAGACTTTCTAACCCGAAGTTCCAATACTCAATTGCAGAAGCCGGCCGAGCTTGGCGTCGATGGAAACACGGCAGGCAAACTGTGCAAACTCAACAAACAGCGGCAGAAGGCGGATTAGGTATTTTGTTTACCCCAACTTTTGAGATACAGCCATGCAAACACTCTCATGTAAACCACAATAGCCCGCGCAGTAAGCGGATCTCGCTTCCTTGCGTGATGGAGGTCGATACCGACCATCATCCGAATCCTGTTCCAAACCCTCATCACCGCAAAATTGAACTCCAAACACCCGACGACTTGACCTACCTCCACGCCAACCTCATCGCGTCCGCCCAGCAGAAACTCGACCTGCACTTCCCGCCCTCGGCCATACAAAACCAATCACGCGCACAGCCCGCCACTGTCATCACGCTCGATGGCCTTCAGCCTCCTGCCCCAGCGGGCGACTCTCTTCACAAGCCGGACGAGAAGGAAGAACAACCAGAAGACCCATTGCGCGCTCGTGTGCGTCAACTCGTAGACGCGTTCATAACGAAAACATGGGGCGGCGCGAGCAAGAACATTCTCGTCAATGGCATGGACGCTTCTTCTCTTCCAGTGCTATCAGACGTTGCATCCCAGCCCAACGCGTCGGACGGACCTCAAGAAGAACGCGAAGGAATTGATTTCACATACGAGCCCTACGACACAAGACTCCAGGCCAAAGTAGCCGGGTTGTACGGCGAACTCGAGGCATTGACGGCGCAAGTGAGCAAATTGAGGAGGGCCGCGCCAAAATACGGCGCAGATGCATACAGCGACGCCCTGATGGCAGAATTAGCCAGTGCTGATGCAGATCATGATGCTCAGATGTCGGCACTACGAGAAAACGCAGTGGTTGCAGATAATGGAGGCCTGGCCCTCAACGTGCAGCGAGAGGGATGGCGCGACGATGTTAAAGCGGTGTATGAGCATGGGGTGTCCGAGTTGGCTGTTCTTGCTGGTCTCGCCGCTGAGCAAGATGGTTTGGCACCGCGCGGCGCCAGTCTGACCGAGACGATGGGCAAGGTTCAGCGCGCTCGAACTGTGGCTATGGACTTTGAATGAGAGGCAAGCAAACGTTTATCGTCCATCCAGTTGGGACGCATATACTGGGCTTCTATGGCTGATCGTGCGCCTCACAATGGTCTCAACAGACTACCTCAATCGGTGTACGACGTGCTGTTGTGGATGGCAATGCGAGCCTTACCATGAGCACGAGCAAACAGACACCCAAGCTCGAATCACACCTGCGGGAATCGCAAGAACAGGGGGACGATGGTTGAGATACGGACGCGGCAGTCTTCATCGTGACTTGTGCACGCCCATCGATCATGCCCACACTGACGACCAGTGCGCTGAATCATCCATCGCAAGGCAGTCAAAGAACATTGCCTTTCGAAGGAATAGCAACCATTGTGTTGCAGTGAAGGCTGCAAACCAAATGCCGTTGAAGGAGTTGGTCGTGAGGAACGAAGCGACAGGGTCTGACGCTTTGCAGAGGATTGACTCTATTGTCTTGGGTTATGTCTGTTCTCGTAATGTAGATACTTTCCGCATGCATCGGTCCACCGATCTTGCGTAGATGCTAATGAGTAAGGCTGGGGAGGTTGCCAGCTTCATAGCACCGCTCTGCTCAACGAACATCATTAACAACGCAAAATCATATGCAATGGCTCGCTTCGGCATCTCTTGAACACTTTCTCCTGGTCTATCGCCCCCAGAACGCAAACGTGCGCTGAGATCCCGCATCTTTCATGCTGACCTGCGGCGTACGTGCCTATCAGCTGGGGTGGTGGTCCCTCTTCAGCCCTCGGAGGGTTCTAGAGGCATTTTGGGTCCTTCAGAAGGGAGATTCTCTGCATGTGCTGGTGCTGTAGCCAGAGCTGGTGTGTTACCTTGCGTTATTGGATCCTGAGCATTGTCAGTGGGCGCAGGCTGAACGATATCACCAGATGTCTTGCCAGTGATAGGATCCTCCTTGGCCCATTTTGGAGGCTTAGCATATTTAGGGTCCCGCCATGGGCCCTCGTCGCTATATTCACATCCTCCAGTGCAATCGCATTTCCCGCCGAATTGTTTCGGAAGGTTCTCGGCAGGAACCTGGCTCAAAAGCTCGCTTTGATAGCCAGAGCCGAGAACGTGGATTTTCGCGACAGTGATGGGATCGAGGAAGGATTTGACAACACTGAAGACGCTGCTGAAACCCCAGGGTGCGTTGATGATGTATAGGCGACCAAGTCGCTCAGGATAGTAGTCTTGAGAGATGGCACTGACGGATTTCAGGTAGCCGTAGACCGAAGGAATCTTGGTCACGCCCACTCCTTTCATGTCCATGATAGTACAGCAAGTCTCAAGCAATTTGCCGGCCTTGCGCGAGCAAGCTGGAAGTCGTGGATCGGCGACCTTTTCGTATTCGACGACTAGGTTCTGAACCATGCGGTCGGCGGTGGTAATTTTGTACATGGCGGTGAGATCGATCTTTCCGTATTGTTCGATGTATACAGGGCGTCCGTCCTACGAGGACCCATGAGCAAGGAGCCAGAATGATCAAGGGGTACATGTCACTCACCTTGTCCGTCTTATGATAGTATTGTGGGTAATATTGGAACACTTGCTTTCTTTCTTTGTAGTCGAAGTTTCGAACCAGTTCATCGACACCGAATTCTTTCCGCCACTGCTCGTTCTTGACGAACCTAGACTCTTGTTAGCATTGGCTCTCGGGGCTGCTGTGGCCGCATCGCACATTTCTTTGGCAAGCTGGACATTGAACTTGCGAGCTCTCAAAAAGCGCAGCATTGTCAAGGTATCCAATCTCTCCTTGTAGCCATCTTGTTCCAGCATTGCCCTGAGCTGGTGTACTTGAGCATCCTGTTCTTTGGTCGTGTGGCCGGGGTGACCAGGTCGAGCCTCGGGGGCAGTGGTGGGAAAATCGTAGTCGTCGTATTTGGGGTCGAGATCCATATGCGGGTTTGCATTTGCAGCTTCCTTAGATGCTCTCGACATGATGATGGTAGGTTATATCAACAAACTTGGGAAAGACGTATGATTTTGTAAAGGAGATGGGATTAAGGTCTGCTTCGACAAGCAGTAGTCTCGTCAGAATTGAGGAAGAAAAGAGATCGAAGAGGCGCGGTTGAGGGATCGAGTACGGATAGACTTCCAAGATCTCAAGGGTGCTGGCAAGGATTGAGTCAACAGCAACAACAATAGATGCAATCGTTGTATTCGTACACGGGCACAAATGGTAGGGCAAGAACAACAAATGGAGCCCCTCGTCCATTATGACGCAGACTAGACATTTTTCCTGCTGCTTTATCATTTTGGGCTTGGCATGTTTGGTTCGAATGCAAAAGCCTTTTTTAGGAATATCGAACATCAAACAGCCAGTGAGAAAGTGACTCACGAAACGTTCAGTATTTGACCTCCTTGACAACCATTCGCAAAAATATCAGAGGTCGAGCGAACAACGTCATGCAGGCCGACTCACATACGGCGAAATACTGCAGAGATCGGCCGAATTTCTCCATACCCAAAAGATCCTGGTCGAGTAGTGCACATTCAACATCTTAGTCATCAGAAAAACATCCTTGGATTCTTGTACCTGATATCAACGGCCTCTCCGCATGGCGCCCAAATCAGGTAAAGCTGCCGGAGGAAAGGGCAGAGCGGGTGAGGAAGGCAAAGAGGAACCTTTACAGGCCGTCATCATTGCCGACACCTTCGAGACAAGATTTGCACCATTTACACTAGAGAGACCCCGGTGTCTAATACCCGTCGCCAACACACCCTTAATCGAGTACAGCCTCGAATACTTGGCCAGTGCTGGAGTCCAAGTCGTCTACATCTATGCGGGTGCTCATGTCGACCAAGTGGAAACATACATTGAAGCCTCCCGATGGAAATCACACAAGTCGCCGTTCGGAAGCGTCTCTTTCCTCAGATGCATTGCTAGCTCCGTGGGTGATGTGATGCGTGATCTGGACCAAAAGCATCTGATGGCTGGCGATTTTATCATCATTAGCGGCGATGTCATCTCCAATTTTCCCATCGAAAAGGCTTTGAAGCAGCACAAGGCAAGGAGAGAAAAGGACAAAAACGCCATCATGACAATGGTACTTCGCGAAACTTTACCAGGCGTCCACGAGCATCCTGGAGGAATCGTCCCGACATTTGTTATAGATCCAACCAAGGACCGATGCTTACACTACGAGGAAGCTTTATCTGGTGCTCAACCGGCGGCACATGTTGACCCAGAACTCTTGAAATCACCAGAGCTTGACGTCAGACAGGACCTTGTTGATTGCAGGCTCGATATCTGCACCCCTGATGTTCTCAGTCTATGGTCCGACAATTTTGACAATCAAGCCCCTCGGAAAGAATTCCTGTACGGTGTCCTGAAGGACTATGAGCTCAACGGCAAGACCATCCACACATATATCGTCAAAGATCATTACGCTTCACGGGCGGCTGATTACTGGTCTTATAACGCCATTTCACAAGACTTGAAGCAGGGCTTAGTTGCCTCACTCGCGGTCGAGAACAACGTCTTTGGAGACACGCACTACGATCGCTCTCAGCGAGGGGATATTGTTGACCGATCAGTGATCAAGGTGAGGCCGACGAAGCTTGCTGCTGGCGCTATTGTTGGTCCTGACTCCAGTGTGGGAGCGGGATGTCGCATTGCCAACAGTATCATTGGCCAACGTTGTCATGTTGGCAAGAACACAAGTATCGATGGTGCTTATATCTGGGATGATGTCACTATTGGCAACAACGTCACCATCAAGCGGGCCATCATCGGCAACGAGGCCTTTGTAGGTGACAATTGCGTTATTGAAGAAGGTGTTCTGGTTTCTTATGGCGTCAGGATTGCACCAGGGACTACGGTACCAGCGCAAGCCCGGATTTGCAAGCCGCAACAATTGTCGGATGGCGAACAGAACGATCAAGACTTGGTTGGAGCTGAAGGAGGTGAAGGTCATGCATACGTTGACGACGAAGACGATTTTGTTGCTTCGAGGGCCTCACGGCTGCTGTATGGCAAGCCTGAATTTGCCGCATCGGCGTCAACATTGGATTCGGATATTTCAGAAGGAGAGCTGTCTTCAATGGATGGCTCACGAAGACAGAGCTTCGCCACTACCATGTCTGACGAAGACACCAGTGATCGATTCCAGCATGATACTGTGGCCATTCTCCTACAGAGATTGCAGGAAGGGAAGCAAGCTGATGATATGCTGAGTGAGCTAATGGGACTCCGCTTCAGTGGAGGGGCCGACGAGGCACAGGTTCGCAGGGCAGTTGCAATCGCAATGATGAAGCACGTTAATAGCGAGGTTGAAGGCGGTCTTTCTGCCGCTGATGTTTCCAGACATGTTCTCACTGCTTACAACACACTCATCCGACGCAAGGGGGCAGCGCAGACCACGGAAGAACAGGTTCTCTTCTTATTGGAGGCTCAAAGAGACCTAACCAGAAGAAAAGACGGCGGTAAGACACTCTTATTTGTCCTCAAGGATTTATATGATCTGGAGGTATTTGGGGAAGAAGCATTCACCGAATGGTGGGCAGATGAAAGATCAGGCAGCGGAGAGGAGATGGCGGCACTGAGACAACAGTCTTCACAGTTCATCGAGTGGTTGGAGAATGCGGAGAGCGAGAGCGAAAGTGAGGAAGACGATGACGATGACGATGACGATGAGTGATAGAGCAACTGCACAAGACTCGAGGCATGGAAACTCGAACAGACGACGAGGCTTCCACTCAGACTTAACCATGAAGAAGCACTGGTTGCTGCCTGCCAAATCTTGGTCATGTCCGGTGCATCAGGCCGGATCACGAGATGATCAGTATCAGGCAGCTGCGATCATCTCATCTTCACAGCAATCAAACAGTGACCCAGCAGAAAAAATTCTGACGGAAAGAAAATCGCAGACGCAGGGGGGCAAGGCTGAGGCAAAAGTGAATTGAGGGTTTGTCAGAGAATCCAAGGCACTGTCACGTGAAGAGCCATTTCTCGGTGATGACGGAGAACGGCACGAGTGCCACATGGTCGCTACGAGAACTAGATTATTACCTAAAGTACTACGGCGGGCGCCTTTTGCCCGCCTTGTCAACTTAGCGATCGTCTTGATTAACGTACCCGACCTCGAGTCCTACCCCATCTTCAGAACCTCATGGCCTTTCTGATTCCATGTGTAAACCTTCTTCATTGATCATACATTGAATATCTTTCTGCCTTCTGTCTTCACTCGTTACTACCGGTCCAGTCTTACTCGCCCCGAACCAAGTCCGATCGTGAGATTGTGACGTTATTCCTCTCTAATACGGTCATACGCCCTGAGCAGCCTGTCGTCTCACTTGGAGACACGGCTGCCAGTGTACCTAAGCCACCACGACTCCTTCAACGAGGAAAAGGAAGCCAGAAGAGTCGGTGACGGATGCGTTGAGCCAGGCTCCTACCAAAACCCGCAAGACATCTACAATCCCTCTGCAGGGTCCGACCACACCGGTAACTGAGCACGGCTCGCCCCCGCTGCAAGAGATGGATTCGGAGGACGAGTTCATGTCAGACCTGCCGAGCGGGGATGAGGTCGACTTCGACGAAGGCACCCAAGATAGTGATATTGGGAGCATAGGGGGTGGTATGCACATCAGACAACTTCTTCCTAAGTAGCATGCGCTGATCAATAATCACAGACTTCGATCAAGACCAAGATGGCGGCTTTGGTTATGACAAAGATATCCTAACGAACCGGCAGAAGCCTTCTGAGATCGAATACAAAGTACTGAGTCCAAAAGACATACAATTACAACAAGACCGTCAGTTTCAGGAGGTATCGTCGATTATAGAGTTGCCGCCTGAACAAACAGCGATTCTCCTCCGCTTCATGAGGTGGAACAAGGAAAAGTTGATTGAGTCATACATGGACAACCCGGACAAAGTACTTGAGGCTGCTGGGCTGGGACCCGAGTCTGCGGGATCACCGAAGCTTACGACGGTCAAGGGGTTTACCTGCGAGATCTGCTACGAGGACGGCCCTTCTCTACAAACATATGCTATGAAGTGCGGCCACCGGTATTGTGTCGACTGTTATACTCATTATCTCACTCAAAAGGTCAAGGAAGAAGGAGAGGCTGCCAGGATCGAATGTGCCTTCGATGGTTGTCATCGTATTGTTGACTCCAAGACACTCAAGTTGTTGGTCGATCGGAGTGTCCAGGATCGTTATGGCGTTCTACTCACTAGGACTTACGTGGATGACAAGGACAATTTGAAGTGGTGTCCTGCTCCAGAATGTGAATATGCGATTGATTGCCCCGTCAAGAAGCGAGATCTGAACAGAATTGTTCCTACCGTCCGGTGTGCTCATGAGCACAGCTTCTGCTTCGGCTGCACCCTGGCGGATCATCGTCCAGCACCTTGTGCACTGGTCAAGAAATGGATGAAGAAGTGTGAAGATGACTCCGAGACCTCCAATTGGATATCGGCCAACACCAAGGAATGTCCTAAATGCAACTCAACCATTGAGAAGAACGGCGGCTGCAATCACATGACTTGTAGGAAATGCAAGCATGAGTTCTGCTGGATGTGCATGGGACCATGGTCTGAACATGGCACAAGCTGGTACAACTGCAATCGGTTCGAAGAGAAATCTGGGGCAGAGGCACGCGATGCTCAAGCGCGTTCTCGTCACTCGTTGGAGCGGTATCTGCACTACTACAATCGTTACGCCAATCATGAGCAATCTGCCAAACTCGACAAGGACCTGTGGCTCAAGACCGAGAAGAAGATGCAAAGTCTGCAGACTCAGTCCAACATGTCTTGGATCGAGGTACAATTCCTTGACACCGCCTCAAAAGCCTTGCAGGCGTGCCGCCAGACCCTCAAGTGGACATATGCCTTCGCCTTCTATCTAGCACGCAACAACATGACAGAAATCTTTGAGGACAATCAACGTGATCTGGAAATGGCGGTGGAAAACCTGAGTCAAATGTTCGAAAAGCCAGTGAATGAACTTGGAAGTCTCAAAGTCGAAATACTGGACAAGACTACGTACTGCAATCGCCGAAGAGAGATTCTGCTTAGCGACACAGCTGAGAATCTGAAGAAAGGTATGGGGTGTCTAATCTATCCTCATATTCACTACTAACGTTATGTCAACAGACCTGTGGAAATTCAACACTGAGTTATGATGTAGCATGTGGCACAGCGGGCTGAAGGAGCAAAGGAGTTTACACCATCCATTGTGGTAGCTAGGCGTTTGTCCGATGAATTGGGTTGGATGCATTTTCACAGCAGAAGGTCCTTGCTCGCCGTTCAAGGGAGCTGTTTTTCATCGTCTTCAGGATGGTCACATTGGGCCGTAGAAGGCGTCGGGGCAAACATGTCTGACGAAGCGTTCTCCTCTTTTACTACTATACTGTCCAGCATAGGGGAAGATTCATTGTCAGGAATCTCTCAATGACCCAACCAGAAACACAAATATGCCATGAGCGAGTATCATTGCGGTGGTGGATCCAGGATGTGCGTATGATCGGTCGCTTTCCGCAACTTCCGGTACCTTTGAGGGATAAGCAGCACACGAAAGCAGTCAAATAGACTACAAATGAATGGATGCCAGTGACGATAATAAATGCAAACAATATCATTTACTAGAACAGAGCGGAGAATTTTGGACACGTAAGTTTATGACCGACAGCGAGAGGCGACCGAGATAATCAGATATGAACCGAGCCCAGGCCAGATCAAGCCTTTGAGAGCGAGGTCGGAGGACTAAGAAAATGACTGGTCTACCACCGGGGAGCCCGCGGAGACCAACGAATCGGTGACGGGCAGCGCATGAAGCAGGGCCCCTAAAGAGCGTCATTGATGGGATCTGGTCCGCCTACCGACCGACTATGTAATTACTTAGCTAACACCCTGCTAAAGTTTTAACAAATTCTCGGGGAGGCATCTGATTGTCTGCGCAGGCCTTGCCCTGGCTACTGATACTGCTTCGGCTTCTTTTTCACTGTTAACCCTACGGTCTCCTGACTCGTTTGCATTTGTGATTATCTGCCTGTCACGGTCGGCGGAAGTTCTCCGTCACTTTGTTCGGCCTCGTTGTGCCATATATCTGGTTCTTGGAAGAGTGGGCGGACGGGACAAAATACACCTGCAATCGTGGCGACGTCAGCCAAATTCCCAGCGGTATTGACCGCGGAGAATATGACTGCGTCGAGCAGTCCGGATGCAGTCCCTGGCGAGGAATTCGAGTATGTCTGGGAGTCTGGGAGAAGAAGTGCAAAGAATTGACACAATGGCGCAGTTATGAAGCTCTACCACCAAATTATGGCCTTAGCCACAACATGCTCGCCGGCGCATTCGCAGGCATTGCGGTATGATCGTTTGAAGAACATCTTGGATCAGCATCTGACAGACCTTGTAGGAGCATACGGTGATGTATCCTGTGGACTTGATGAAGGTACGGGTGGCCGCCTTTCATGTGCTTGACACAGCTAACCAAGATTCACTATAGACACGGATGCAGATCATAAATCCTGCTGCCGGCGGCCTCTATACCGGACTCTCCAACGCAGTATCGACCATCTACCGGTTAGAGGGAATACGGACGTTATGGAGAGGCATTTCGAGCGTCATTATCGGTGCAGGTGTGCTACAATCAGCAAGAGATGTGGGGTCCAACAATTCTGACATTGCCACGCAGGTCCTGCACATGCTGTATATTTCGGCACATACGAGGTTGTGAAAGAGTTCGTTGGAGGAAACAGAGCAGATGGCAAACACCATCCCGTGGCTGCAGGTACGACCCTTCGATCGAGATCCCAATGCGTGGTGTGTTGTGGCGCCGGTATGCTAATGATTGTCTACCAGCTGCCAGCGGAGCTTGCGCAACGATCGCGAGTGATGCTCTAATGAATCCTTTTGATGGTGCGACTTCTCCCTCTGCAAAATTGAAACGAGTATTCTGACAGCAACACAGTCATCAAGCAACGCATGCAGGTCCACGGTTCGGCGTATCGGTCCGTAGCACATTGTGCACGATCAGTCTTTCGCGCCGAGGGTCTCACCGCTTTCTACGTTTCTTATCCTACGACATTATGCATGACAGTGCCATTCACCGCGACTCAATTTATGGCCTATGAGTCTCTGTCGAAAGTCATGAATCCTCGAAGAGAATACGACCCTATCACACATTGCGTGGCTGGTGGCTTGGCCGGTGCCTTTGCAGCCGGCATTACCACCCCACTCGATGTGATCAAAACATTGCTACAGACACGGGGCATGAGTCAACACGCCGAGATTCGGAATGTACGAGGTATTTTCAATGGAGCTGCTCTCATTAAAAGGCAATTTGGATGGAAAGGCTTCATGAGGGGCTGGCGGCCTCGCATCATCAGCACCATGCCAAGCACTGCCATCTGCTGGTACGTCTTGCCGATGCTTTGCACTTTGAAGGGCTACTGACGGTTGTACAGGTCATCATACGAAATGGCGAAGGCATATTTCAAACGGACGTTGCGAGAGGAGCACGAGGCGCAGATGAACAATATTTGATGGACTTTTGCCGATACGTCGTTGGCGTAATACTCGGATTATAGTCGACTTGGTGGCACGCAACCTTTGTTTTCGGACCTTGCTTACGAGCGATCGAGATACCCACATGGGAAAGCAGCCAGCATCTGGTTGATCTATATTCGACCACGACTTGATGCTTTTTCCTTTTACGAGGCCAGGCGGGTTGTGAAAGTCGTGGACGCATTTGCATGCGAGAGGCGTTACAACTTGGGGACAGGCAGTCAGATTTGATGCACATGGTGTCATGTGTGCCAACTTGTGCGGCTTTGGATAATACTGTATATCTATCAAAAAATGGTGGTGGCGTCCATGAGAGCGCCTTTCCAGGTTCTCGCCTTTAGATAGACGAGTCGGACAGCAATGAAAAGTGCAAAGTGTGCCATGTGCAGGATCACTCTAGAAAAGGCAGCATCTATTCATCATTGCTTGAAGACACGCGGCTCATGTTATCTGTATTGTGGTCAAAAGATGAATCCTGCGAAGGCTCGCGTGACGGGCGTGGAATGGTCATGGCGGACTCGCTTGAGTGACGTAGTCCAGCGGGCAGTGTTGACTTTGGACGGCCTGCCTTGCGCTCCCAAAATTGGCCAGTCCGATTTTCGAGGCTCAGACTCTCCAGACATCGATTCTACCCACAAAATTGGCCTTTACACCTGCTTCGCTTCTACTGGTGTCATGAGCATGTCAATTCGAGTTTTAGAACGCAATTATGATGCGGAGCAAGCCAGCCTCGTCGATGCAGAAGACCTACGATGAGTCCTATCTTCAATGCTCCACTGCGGTCTTCTTCGAAGGCCAGGTATGGACTTGTACATCCAGCTTTTGGGTATTGACTGACCATGCTCATCTTATAGGGCAATGAGGCAGAGGCCCTGCGGTCTTGGAAATCGGCGCTCGATCAGATTAGCTATTACAAAGCCTACAAACTCCCCATGAACTACGCTCCCAAATCTGAGACTGAAAGAGCGCTGTACGACTCGCTGAAACAACTCGAGACACAATGTCAAGAACGGGTCAATCTCCTTGAAACCCTCAAGCTCAGTCGACAGGAAGCGGGGACGACAACGCCAAAGGAGGAAAAACTGTCGGATCGTGGCAATGGGAGGAGACGGCTGGAGAAGCAGAGACTCGACTCGCATACACAATTTGATCGATCTGCGCCGTCATGGTTAGGCGATGAGACTGTACCTCCGCTGCAGATGTCAGAACTCCCGGCAGCCACACCACCGCTTCCCTGGCGGCCTTCATTGGGGCCCACACGAAGCAGTGACACAGTGGCGAGAGATTCAGCATCGCAAAGTTCACGGACTTCGCCTATCGGTCGGCCCCCAACCTTGCCAGTACCGACCTCCAAGGTATCGCGGAGCCCCAGTCCGGATCATGGGAGGAAGACGATGAGAACAACCTTGCGGAGTGAGAAGAAGGGCTTCAGGAAGTATCGATCGGCGCCGAACCGTGACAGGCTCCCAGACACGATGAGGGCGGCTGGCCTGGCGTGGGAGTCTCAGGCGCCTAGAACATCTCAACAAAGTCCACGACCTGAGTCCGACCCTACAATCGAGGCCAGATTGAGTGCTACCGCTGCCCGACGGAGCATTGATCAGGATGCGGTAGCGAGACACGAAGAGCAACGAAGATCCACCTCAACACTCAGCGCCGCTGACACCCTCCCGTCACAGACATGGCGGGATCTTTCACATGGAAGTCAAGCGCAGTCAACGATGCAGAGATCGATGGAAAGTCTCAAAATTACCTCCGAATCTGTCCCCAGTTTGATAGATTTCGACCCTGAACCAGAGAGGCCGCCACTCCCACCACCCCATGGCTCTTCTGGTGTACCGGGAATCTCGAAAGCCAGGACCGCATCCCCTTCAGCCCCAGCAAGACCGGTGGAGATTTCGTACAGAAAGGAGTATCCTCCGCGCACACTCAAGGTCCCAGCACCTCTTGCCAACAATATACTTGACAGGGCCTATCAGCGGCCTGGCACGGCCACAAGCTCATCTGGTATATCTCGAAAGCCTGTTGGTCACGAAAGCACAACGTTCGAGGGTCGAGGACGATCACCCAGGCGAGACAATCATTCCGATACTGAGGAAGATGCCTCCAAGCAGACCCCGAGGCCGCTCAGACGGGCTAGAGCAACACGAACGGAGAGCGCGAAAACCATTACTCCACCTTCCACCGATGCCGAGTCGCTAGAAGATGACGGACCTGGGTCGAGTGAAGAGAAGCGAACGGCCAAGATTCTCAAAGGGTTGCCCAAAGGACTGGATGAGAACGCTGCCAAACAGATCCTCAATGAAATCGTTGTCAAGGGCGATGAAGTCCATTGGGAGGACGTGGCAGGTCTCAATCCAGCCAAAAAGGCTCTGAAAGAAGCGGTTGTCTACCCGTTTCTACGACCGGATTTGTTTATGGGATTGCGAGAGCCGGCTCGAGGTATGCTACTGTTTGGACCCCCAGGTACGGGCAAGACCATGTTGGCACGAGCAGTGGCCACAGAAAGCAAGAGCACATTTTTCGCCATCAGTGCTAGCAGCCTGACGAGCAAATGGCACGGCGAATCAGAGAAGCTGGTACGGGCACTATTCGCATTGGCAAAGGCTCTGGCCCCGAGTATCATTTTCGTGGATGAGATCGATTCGTTATTAAGTGCTAGGAGTGGTTCGAGTGAACATGAGGCGTCAAGACGCAGCAAGACCGAATTCTTGATCCAGTGGTCGGACCTCCAGCGGGCAGCCGCGGGCAGAGATACAACGATTGGGGATGCTACTCGAGTACTGGTGCTCGCTGCCACAAATTGTCCGTGGGATATTGATGAAGCAGCACGGCGGAGGTTTGTGAGACGGCAATATATCCCATTGCCTGAAGCCGAGACGAGGGAGACACAGATCCGGACGTTACTGGGCCATCAAAAGCACGACATGAGTGAGGATGATATCCAGCGATTGGTTTTAATGACAGAAGGTATGTTTGTCCTGTGTGCTCCAGAGAACGAATACTGACTCGATCTAGGGTACTCAGGATCTGACATCACAGCATTGGCCAAGGATGCCGCAATGGGACCGCTGCGCCACCTTGGAGAAGCTTTGCTGTACACGCCTAAGGAGCAGATTCGACCGATCAACATGCATGACTTCCAGGCGAGCTTGATCAGTATCCGTCCGAGTGTGAGTAAGAAGGGGCTTGAGGAGTTTGAGAAATGGGCAAATGACTTTGGGGAGAGAGGCGGTTAGATTGGCTACAATAGGGATTTAATTTGTGTTGGGCGTTGGAAACGATGCATACATCTTGGGTGTTTCGGCGAGCAGGACAGTAAGGATGGAAGCGTGCAAAAGTCTCTACAGAGAGACTCGCGCGAAGAAAGTACAGACGCATGTTTTATGACTCGACGACGATGCTGCTGTATACAAGCATAAACATTCTTGAATGTAGTAAACCCGCATAGGGAGAAAGCCAATGGAGTATATCTTGTGCAAGGCTGCGTTACGGCTGGCCCATGGGGAAATCAAATGCCGAGGTTGATCGATAATGACAAGCCTACTACGTCTGTCAACAAGTCTGTCTCTTGTCCCCCTGAATTCTTGTTGCCCGTCGTTGATAAAATCTTCAATCTTCAATTTCCACTGCCAGGTCAGACGAGGAACGATGCCCTTCAAGGCTTCACCAGTGCTGCCGTTCCTCTGGTAATTCCAGCGACAGCAGGCGATGGCTGCAAATCTGAAGTGATGCAGAGCAGAAATCTTGCTTCTGGAATTGTCATGAGAGAGATGATCTCTACCATGGATCGCTTTGAGCCATCATAAAGACAATGCGATGGCTTCTTCGTGAGATCATCGTGTTCGATCTCCGACATAGTAGAAGGATGGTCGAAGCTATACAGAAGCACTGAGCGAGTCCATCTCCGCCTCAGCCTCAGCCTCAGCAGCCCTGGGCAACAGTTATCAATTCTATCTTGATTGACATTTGACAGCTTTGACATGGGTCACTCTTATTACTGTCATCACCGACCAGATCGCTGGAAAGTTGACGCCTCACTATGAGCATTGGGCGCTGAGCAGCACGCGGAGTACTTGACCTGTGCAGGTCGGCGTCATGGGTGAAGACTGGGTAAGGAATTTCTCTACTCACTTGTGCACCATGAATACCCATAACTCTCCTCACTTGGCCGTGTATAACCCAATAGTGACAACCTCACATGCTCGTCACTTGCTCTTTCACCGGTCGTCACCCCAGTCGAGATGAACTGTGAAGTCGGATCTGGTGGTATATGATTCTGCCGCACCATACTCGAATACCTATCAACATTCCTTCCCCTCTTCCACAACAACAACACTACTCATGCTTTGACAACGACAACCACACTGTTGCACCTGCAATTCTCAGCGCTCTTTACTTACAACTGCCTGACCGTCTTGGTAAGTCTCATCAGTCATGACTTCCTTGTTTACCCAAGTTGCGCACTCACTCCATGGCGTCGTCACTGTTTGCGGCTTCAGCCTCCGAACACGTCAACCACGAACCGTTCGCGTCATTGCACATTCCTGGTGATTGTTACTCCAGAAGCGGCGGTCGAGAAGGAACCGGAACATGTCATCCTTGTCTGTGCTTTGTCTCTTGTCGCCCGGGTGAACAAAGGAAGGCTGCGCTCGAACCTCAAAGCCTTAAATGACAGTGCATTGACCATTTTGCACTGACTGGCAATCTCCCTCTCACATTCGCTCTCTCCATCTACAAAACCCACTCTTGTATATCTCCCCGTCGACCTCGAAGGCTATTGCCTTGGACCACATTCTCTTTCCTTTCCCACTCGCTGCTGCACACGTCAGTTGTTTGAGCCGCTGGTCGGTTATACCGTCGCTCACTGCTTTTCGTGATCAACATAGGTCTTGACACTCCTTTCACCACAACATTCACCTCACGCTCATTGTCACCACCATGAAACCGATTCTATTCAGTCTCGCTGCGTTGTGCGCTCAAGTCGGACTGGCTGTACCCCACGGTAAGTCTCGGCATATCAGACACAACGCAAACGATAGCTTACATCTATTAGGAGGAAACCAGCACCAGGTTCACCGACACGCTCAGCGTGATGTGACCCAAACCTCGACCATTACGGACGTTGTTACTATCACCGCTCCCAATGCTGTCGTTTGGGTTGATCAGTACGGCAATGTCATCTCCACCGAGTACCGCTCTTCGACGACTGCAACCACTTCCAGCACCAGTGTCGCAAGTCCGACAACAACCACATCATCTACTCCCACCAGCACCTCAGCACAAGCTGCATCTTCTACCTACACCTCAAGCGCTGCTGCTACAACCTCAACTGGCTCCACTTCAAGCTCTGCCCTGTCTACCACGGTTTCAACAACTTCGCGTGTAGCTGACTCAACCACTGCTGCCTCCACCACGGCCAGCTCAAGTGACAATGACAGAACCACCTCAAGCAACGACACTTCGACTGCCGGTAGTGGGTTCGGTATCTGCTATGACTATATCACCACGGCAGGATGCAAGACTCTGGCCGAGATGAACACCGATTTCGCCTACCTAGCCAGTCAGGGTTTCAGCACAGTCCGTACGTACGACATTGGCTGCCCTCTGGGTGACGTTGCCTCAGCTGCTTCTACTGCAGGCTTACAACTGATTGCTGGTCTCAATACTATTGACAATGTTGCAACGGACATCGCCACGCTTATCGGCATGTTCGATGGCAACTGGGATTCAGTCAATACTATCGTAATCGGTAACGAGGTCGTCAATGATGGTGGCAGTGCAGCAGCTGTCGTTGCAGCACTTGCAACTGCTCGTCCTCTGCTTACTGCTGCCGGCTTCACGAAGAACGTTGTCACGGTTGACGTCTGGAGTGCCATAATCGACAATCCAGAACTCTGCGAGAATTCTGACTATTGCGCCGCCAATTGTCACGCATTCTTTGATGCAGACACTGTTGCCGCCGACGCCGGTACTTATGTCAGTGGTTGCGTCAGCAAGATTTCTGCATTGGGACTCGGAAAGTCGATCGTGATCACTGAATCTGGCTGGCCGTACCAAGGAGATGCCAATGGAGATGCCGTACCTTCAGTTGCCAATCAAGAAACCGCAATCAGCGCCTTGAGATCAGCATTTAGTAGCAATCCCGGCGGCCTGTTCCTATTCGAAGCGTACGATGCAACTTACAAACAGCCCGGATCCCTGGGCGTTGAACAATACTTTGGTATTTATGGCCATTGATCCTTCCCAACTTCACGACACATCAGAATTCGACGAAACGGGACATCACTGCATAGCGGCGGCGTTCCAATTTGCTTTCAGGCGCCTTGTCGGATTCATCATCTTCTTTCTTCGACCATACCGGCCTTCACCTTTTCAGCATGATACCCCGAGAGCTTAGGCCTTTTTTTTCTCAGTTTGCCCATGTACAACTCAGTTCTTCAGCACAGCATACTGGTCGCCATTCAGCGAAGCGCAGACCTTGCCATCATCTTCCATACAGCATCATAACCAGATAGCCTGGCCGGACTGGAGTCTCAACGGGAGTCCAGAAGTGCAAGGTCTCAAGATGTGCATCGTGGTCCTGCATATGCATGCTGGCCTCCATGGGCACATACCAAGCTGGACTTATCACTCCAGAGGCAAGCAGGCTACATGGAGACTTCAAGCACCGCAATACCATAATCCTGCCCAGGAGTAGGCAGGCATGGCAGATAGATAGCTTAGATAGCTTACCACTTCAATCGAATAAGATACATTGAAAATAGCCTCGTCTCTTCTAGCGAACGCACACGATCTCTTCTCTTCTACACTTGGTCTGGCGCCCTTCCAGGCTAGCATCCCGTCCCATCTCCACCTCGTCCCAGCAAGAGCATGGCGACAATCATGCCATAAAGCCCGAGGACCTCGGCGAAAATGAGTATCAACATCATGGCGGTATATAGACGGGGTTGCTGAGCCGTGGCACGTGCACCAGCGTCGCCACAGATGCCAATGCTGAAGCCGGACGCCAACCCCGCCAGCCCGACAGAGAGACCGGCGCCCAATTGCGCGAAGCTCGTCGCAAGGTGCGTAGGCCGAGTCGAGATTCCGTACGAGATGAGGATGGAGATGACAAGGCCGTAGATTGCAACGATTCCGGCCATCAGAATGGGCATCAAGCCTGTCTCGTTTTTGAGTATTAGCAGCGGAAAGGAGACAGGAAGGTTTTGAAGAGCGCTAAA
This sequence comes from Exophiala viscosa, assembly GCF_022695815.1. Lineage (NCBI taxonomy): Eukaryota > Fungi > Ascomycota > Eurotiomycetes > Chaetothyriales > Herpotrichiellaceae > Exophiala > Exophiala viscosa. The sequence continues at coordinate 152,560 of NW_026944355.1, read as the reverse complement.
GAGTTTGGATGGGGGACAAACGCACATCTGATGGTCTGGTCTGGTCGCAAGACGCCCGCAGCCATGACACCTACACCGGACTTCGCTGTGCCGTAGGCCGCGCCAAGTGTGGTGAGGGCAATAGCTGATACGCAGCCCATGGCACCAAAGAAGGGCTGTGCTATTGTGAGTGAACGGGTACTTCATCTGAGTAGTCTTCCGGACGGGGGTGAGGCAACTTACCGAGTAGACTGGGCTTTAGAGAGGGTTAGCGATGTGCGAGACAGACCGAGCATATGCTTGGGAGGTGTGGCCTTGTGGGAGGAATAGCTGGACTTACCAGAGATCAGATGACATTGTGGGAGGATGGTGAAAACGGTGAACAAGCGATATTAGTCGACTGCAGAAGAGCATTATATCTTCAAGCGAGAATGTTGGGGGTTAACATGAGGTTGCAGGAATAAGTGGTGCCTGAATACCTTGACAGGGGTTACCAGCATGCATTCAACATTGAGCAGGCTGCAACATAAGACCCCCTGCCTTCCAATCAATACACTACCGCGGGTGAGCGCCCAAGTTGATTGTCATTGCGTGAAAGATCTGTGATCTAGGGCAGTGCAGAGACTCAAGAAAGAAAAGAGGTCGTCATCTTGTATGCAAGTAACGTCGACCTTCTTGAAAACCACCGAGGAAGACATGCTTGCCATGGGGCGGGCGATTTTTGGCCTCTTTCAACAGACACGTGTGGAGATACTAGGGAGACAGTCATGGCATCAAGTCTCGTGGACGTCGGTCAGATGGTCCCTGATTCAGAAACAGAACATGATGTAGTCATGCAATGTGTATGCTTGGATGTTTAGTATGCTTGAGCGATGTTTTAAGTCTCACGTTTTTGTCCATGACATGAAGATACAGGTTGTCGTCCGGCATTGCAGACCTGGGAAATGCGCAGTTGTCAGACAGCAGAGACAGAGTGGGAAAATTGATCATTCGAAATTGTCTTTTGTCCGTCATTCAACAGACTTTCCTGCTGCGAAGAGTGCTGTCGTGGTGGTGAAAGTTTGCACCAATAAACGATTTGCCCCAAGGCCGACGCAAATGACAAGGCTAGCCTAGGGAGCGAGCCCCGGGGTTTCACCAGGTAAATGTTTATCTAATTGTCCCTGATAACTTGACAATTCAAGACCAAGAATCTCTTTCTATACTTCTCAACCTCTCTTACCATCCCACTCGGCAGATTTCTTACATCGCAGAGCTTTGTTCAGTCTTGACGATCAATTAGTTGCTATGGCATTGCCTAATTTGCGGCGGCTGTTTGTCGAAGCTCGTACAGAAGCCGAAGAGAATGAATACTCCCGCAATGCAGTACGGAGATATGTTCATCTACAATGTGCTGAGAATACTGATTGCTGTCTAGTTTTACAACTTGGTACTTTTCATTTCGTCCGTGGCTGTCTTCAGCCTAGTCGCCCAGCGCATGAGTAGCAGTAAAGCTATCAAATGACCTTCGCTGCGTTGGCTTTTGCCGTTTTACGAGATACAACGAAAGAATGCCACCTCTTTCTATCAAAGTGCTCCAACAAAGGACAACAGCCTTCATCAATCGGTCTCCTCCCCATCACTGCTGAGGAAATCATAGTTCTTAGCTCCTCGGACCAATCGTTTTGCTGGTCGCCCGTCCGTTGGTTTGCCATCACCACCCTCCTCCTCATCGGCACCCCACCGTTCGGCACCTTCCTGGACGGCTTCAATGTCGGCCGCCAATTCTCGAGCCTCTTTGATCTGGTTGGCTTTCTCGACTGAATACCGACCCGTCATTCCAGCGTCGCCTAGCATGTCCTTTAGATGTTTGATCTTGGCTCTGGCTGTCTCGTACGGCTTTAGCTCTTTACCCCAAACTTTCCGAATGCCACATTTCACCAGCCAGCCTTGGAGCCGTTTGATCTCAGCTTGGTCCGGATCAACGTCTACATCGGCTCTGGGTTTGCTCGACTTGGTCTTCTTCTGTATTGGACCAGACGGGTCCTTCTGCTTTCCCTTCTTTTTCGGCTGGGGATCCTCGTCCAGAAGTTCCGACAATTCACTCTCCGACTCAACGTCTGCTTTTTGAGACTCTTCGGCAGCGGTCCCGTTCGTCTCGTCGACTCCTTCGTCCTCCCCAGCGTCCGACTCTGGATCTTTGACCTTCTTCCGTGTGGACGCCTTGGGCTTGGCTGCTTGCGCCTTCGGAGGAAGTTTGCTGGGCTTGGCATTCGAGCTCTTTTCGGCGTCTTCGGAGTCGACGTCGCTCAGAGGTGAGGAAGAATCTTCAGACTCGACTTGTGGTTTTGTGGTCTTTTGCTTCTTCCTGGGTGCGGGCTCTTTTGAAGGGGAGGCACGCTTTTTCGAACGCTGGGTAGACTTTGCAGGCTTGGCTGGTGTCTGCTTGACAGGAGAACTCTGAGAGGCCGGAAAAATGGCCTAAGATGTGTAAGTATACAGCGAAGCGCGCGCTCAGAACCGATCGTACCGATTGGTCCTTGATGATGTCCTTGCTACGCTGTACCCATGCAGCGCTGTTTTTATAGAAACCGTTGTCGAGGCCGAGTTTGTCCTCTGAGGCTGTACGTATAGAATTGACAGTGTATTCAATATCGTTCTTTTGAGCATCCACGACTTCGGCGCGCAGACTCTTCTCAAGTTCATGGTCTGGCGGCATTGAGGTGGCTGAAGCCTCGGAAAGTTCAGAGTCAGACATAGGCGCTATCAGCAAGTCCTGTTAGCTAAAGAGTAGTGATGCGCGTCAGGAGTAAAGCTAGATCCAATTTCAGATTGCGTAGACTCGGTTTGAAGTGATGAGACGCGTCGGTCGGTCGCATTGGGATCTGCGCAAATCAAATGACGATCGTCGCTTCTTTTCTTCCCCGCAAAAGTGAAGTACAGGTAAATAGTGCCTGGCACGTGCCGACCAGATAAAGGAAGTTTATCCGGTTCCTCTTGCACCGGAATTATCGGCCTTTTCAAAAAAGTGCCTGGCGCAGTCTGCCTACTTTCAGTTTATCACCAATCCACGAGACACACTACCATTGCATTCCTAGAAGGGGAGAACGTTGGTTCTGTGCAGAGTTGGCCGAACAGCGTTGATCGCAGAGTCTCCGACAAATGTCATTTCCGTTTCCATCGTCCGGTAAAGCGTCCAGCTCCAAGGACACAACGAGGAATGAACATGAAGAGCCATCCAAACATGCTCCAGGTGTCGTTCTGGACAAGGACGGAAAGCCGTAGGTCACACTCCTTTTGATGCTCCAGGAATTTGGGACTGACACCAGCAGATGCCGCACCTGCACATCCTCCGCCGCATGGATGGCGATGATGAAGTCCTCCCCGGGCAAAAAGTTGACGCCTGCTGCTCCCGTGGCGCAGCCTCCCTCAGATTTCCCACCAGACGTGGAAGAACTCGGCCGGTCGACCTGGACGATGCTACACAGCATGGCAGCCACATATCCAACCACTGCACCTCCGGAAACCCAATCGATAATGAAGCAGTTCATCTCTACCTTTTCCAAGCTCTACCCATGTTGGCACTGCGCCGAAGACTTTCGAGGCTGGATGGCAAAACCGGAAAACGAGCCCAAAGTCCAGGGTCAAGACGAGCTGGGGCTGTGGATGTGTCAAGCTCATAACGCGGTCAACGTCAAACTGGGCAAGTCTGAATTTGATTGCAGTTTATGGAAGCAAAGATGGAAAGATGGGTGGTAAGATGGAAGATGTGACTGATTAATGGAAACCTGAGAAGTTGACGAACCTGTACGATTACGTTATGATATGATACCCTGGGCCATGAGGAGAGGCATACATGGGGATAGATGATTGTTGGCATAGAGCATCAGCGTTGGCGCATCTCCTCTCCTGTCATATTACTATGTGTACAAAGTGACGGATGGACACTACCTTATATATATTCCACGGTACACAAGGTACACAAACGACGGGTTACAAAATTGACCTTGAACGCATATTATCTCCAAGTGCCTTCAACCATCTCAATGACGATAGAAGCGGTATCAAGAATGCCATGCAGAACCAGAGAAGGACAACATCTAAGCCGCATAGGAGTGCCTCATGTCATTGACAAAGCCCAGAGGTTCCACTTTCTGTATACAAGTTCGCCTCCCTTTTGACAGACGACCCCCTGCCTCGTCGTCTCCATCTTTCATATCACACTTTCCTGCTTTTCGCGCACATGCTCCCTCTGTCTTTCTGCTTGTTTGAACGACTAATGGTAGTTGCACATTGCGTCTGGGTTTTCTGCGTTTGCTAATTCACAATCCCGGGACGGTATCTGATCGCATGTCTGTTGTCTACTGTCTATCGTCTGGGCGATGATGGAGCCCCTGAAAACAACACAATTCGGTCTATGAAAGACCTCAGATGATCTGGCATCATCTAACGACTGTACACTATCACCAGCCATTATGCCCATGATTCGAAGGAAAACCAGCATAGCCCTGGCCCTCGGACTCTTCACCTTGATCTATCTGATCATCCGCCTGCCCAACCTCACAAAACCAAAATACGTCTACGGTCTAGATGGCCCACTATACGATCCGTCTCGATTCTCCCCCGGGACCGCCAAACCAGCCGGCGAGAATTACACACGTGTGCTTGTTATGGGGCGACTCAAATCCGAAGACGTAAGCTGGGTGTCTCGCAACCATCCAGACCTCCCGACCAAAATCTACACGGTGGACGAAGACATTTCGGGATTGCCAATGAATAAGGGGAACGAAGCCATGGCATACCTAACATACATCATCGACCACTACGACGACTTACCAGACGTGGTGCTGTTCTTCCACCCGCACGCCACGTCCTGGCACAACAACATCCTCCTCGACACCGACACGTCCAAGACGATCCGCCTCCTCAACGACGCCCACGTCGTGCGCCAAGGCTACTTCAACACCCGCTGCCACCTGGACCCAGGCTGCCCTAACTGGCTGCACATCGACCGCCCCCGCTGGCGGCAGGACCTGAAGCACAAGCCCGAGGAGCCGTTCCTGACCGAGGCGCTCTTCCATGAGCTACACGGCGCCGACGTCCCGATTCCGCCAGCCATTTCGCAACCGTGCTGTGCTCAATTCGCTGTCTCAGGAGCGCGCATCCGCCAACGACCTCGTGAAGAATATGTCCGATATCGCACCTGGCTATTGACAACCGACCTTCCCGACAAGACCTCGGGCCGTCTGATGGAATACTCGTGGCAGTACATATTCACCGGCGAGTTCGAATTCTGTCCGTCTCAGCACGCATGCTACTGCGACGGGTACGGGATTTGTTTCGAAGGCGAGGAGCCACTGCGTGAGTGGCTGGCCCTACTGGCGCAGACGGAGCCGATCAACGAGAAACTGGTTGCAATGTGGGATTCGGGCATCAAGGGCGGGAACAAGTACATGCGTCTTTTGGAGCAGACAAAGAAGCAGGGAAAGGTGCTCGAGCAGCTCCGTGACGACGCCATAAAAAGGGGATCGGATCCCAAAATCAGGGCCATGGAGTGCGGTCGGGAGTGGCAGGAGGGCGATGGATTTTGAGAATCCCAAGTCGTCAAGACAGACGAAGGAGCCACAAATCTACTCGTGAGCGTGGTTGCCTTTGAGGCATGCTGCACATGTGTGCGGCAGGAAAGTGATCGAGCATTCCGGCTCCTTGTTGACCATCCGTCACCCGACACGGGGTATGACTGAAAGATCCAACTACAAGGGTCCTGTACATAGAAAAGGTCAAAGGGTCAAACATACGATCGTGGAGGAGGCCTATCGGCTGATCGAAAGTCTGCAAAAGCAGGCATCTCTATTGAAAAATCATTGTTCCGGACATATCCCCTGGTCTGTCTGTGTGCGAAAGACGAATGGAGTGGTCAATGAGCACATGAACAGAGGACTACCTGGTACCTAAGTACGTACTGTACCGTTCGGAAACATCACAATGCCAGACCGTTTTGGAACAACGACCTCTCACTTACTTCAATACTGCCATATGAGCAGACAAGTAACTACCTATATTCATACATTATTAGCTGCCAAAGACCATGAAACATGCTCAAAGTCCTCTTGCCTTGAGCAAGTCTGCGCAACTCCATGCTGATAGCCCCTCGGAGCGGCTGCTTGCCCTCAAACGCCATTCATAATGCATACACGATACTAGATCGTAATTCCCTCACCAGTACAGTGCCACTTCCGCTCTGCAGCCTGTTTGGCGTGCCTTTCGAGTCGCAGAGATTGGCACTTGATCATTCCAGAGTCCAGTCCAGCCCAGCCCAGCCCAGCCGGACGTGAACCAAATACCTCACAGTCAGTAATTCATCACCATCTCCGCTGATCCAGTCTTTGGATCGCTTGCACCATCGAAACTTCCTGGACCATAATCATCCAGACTCCGATATCCAGGAGGACCTCTATTGCCAGCGTTGTTTCCAGTCGGGCCACCGCCACCTCGTCCCCTGTTGCCGCCGCCGATAGCTGGGCCTCCACCACCACGTGGTCTGGAATTCGAATTTGTGCCATACCGGTTACCAGAGTTGTTGTTGGAGGAGCGATTGTTAAAGTTGGCTTTGCTGATGGCATTTCGCTGCGAGAATCTACCGCCGCCAGGCCGGCCGTGACCTGCTTGACCACCGAAGTCCGAATCATCTTGGGCGTACTTGCGTTTGTGCATTCCCTCACCCGCCTCATAACCCCGTCCACCTTTTTGAGGATGTTTGCGAGGAGCGTTCGATTCTTCGATTTTCAACATCACCTTATCCCCCACAGTAGTTTCGAACATGAAAGCCTTTTCTGGGGCCACAGGTTCCCAGTCTTGAATTCTTGCAGCGTCGACTTGTCTCGATCCTTTGCGGATGGCGAGCACAACAAGCGGGGTAGGATCTTGCGTGTAAATTTGTGTTTCGGTCACAGGAGCCACCCTAGCTGCCCAAATCCGATCCTCGAATCTTGCATAGCCAGTGACCTGCCAGGTAACCTTTTTACCATAGCCGCCAACCTTTTTCAAAACGTCCTTTCTTGGAACATATGGTGTAATAAGGATGCTAGAAGCTAGCAGGCGAACTTCGCCAGAATCGATGACACCGTTTGACTGCCCTTGTATGAGGGTGATAAGCCGAGCCGAATCTGTTTGATTGATCAGATAACCAAAGTAGGAAAAGTGCTCGACAATCTTGAGATGTTTGTTAACACTTTTGGAAGGATTTGGACCTCCTGTCGTGATTGCGTGGTTATGACGACTGATGGCCTTTTGAACAACGTCAACCTCTGATTCTGGTGTGAGCGCCGACTTCAATTCGCAAACGTGAATGACTTCTGCAGTGATGGGCTTCCGCGAGGGCGGTGGCTGATCTGCTGGGTGGGATAGTAAGGATTTGTTGATGCGTTCAAAGTATTCTCGAAATCCTTTGACATGCTTTGGCCGATCTTCATAGATGCGAATCTCTTCGGCGTTCTTGTACGTAAAGACGAGCTCTCGAAGAAACTCCTGTTTGAATCCCATGGTAGTTTCGAACCGTTGTCCTGTCGGGCCCACCTCAGGTTTTAACACGACCAAGTCAAAGTCCAGCTTTTTTGCGTTGCAGATTCTCTTGACAAGGTCCTGAAAATTCGTCTCTCCCCTCCCTGTGAGCAGGACGGTGAGGACATCTTTTGACTGGATGCTCAATTCGACTAGCTGAACAATCGTCTCGTTCCACGAGCCTTCCCACGCACGGGGCTCTTCTATCTCCAGCCCTTCACCTGTCGCAGCCAGAATGCTGGCGTCATGCCACCAGCCACCGTAGGCGAGTGATTCATATGTTTGAAGCATTCCGACCGTCGGCGGGCTCCATATCTGGGGATTCGGTAAGGGACTGGAGAAAAGGGTGTTGTCGAAGTCGTAAACGTGCAATGATTTGATCGTGGGGACACCGGGAAGTTCTTTGCTTTTACACGACCAGCGCTTCAAGCCGGTTATGGAGTAGGAGGTCTTCATCTTAGAAGACATGAGGACATGTATGTTCCGCTGAGACTGCGCTGAGCAGGACAACAGGGATCGAGACAGGACTCGTTGTCATTGACATCGAGAAACAAGATAGATCGACGGTACAGAGAGAGCAAGCCGCATTTATGTCCTTTCGAAAGCTGCACGAGAGGAGAGTGCTGGTGGAGACAATTGTTCGAGATGGGAACAAGTTGGTTCGAGAGGACCGACCATACGATGTCAAAAGAAGTGCAGTCACGGGCGCTCGGCGTGTGCAGGCAAAAGTGAATTTTCTGGGGAAGGATCAAGGTTCGCTACCGGCACAAGAAATACCGACAACCCTAAAGATACGGTCTACGCCTACTAGGACCGGAAGCATCATTCGCACTCACTACCAGCAGCATAGCCTATCATACATGCCTGGATTACCTCCTTCATTCAGATTCCCCTCGTTCTCATCCACTTCGCCAGATGGCTCTCTTTCACGACGACCACGTAGACCAGTCGGGACTTTCACCATGTCCGTCAACTCCGTCCATTTTCCCCCAAGACGCGAAATTCCTTCGCACAGATGTCTCGTTTTGCTCGGTCCAACCCGGTGGTTGAGGAGCCTCCTGTGGTATATCCACGGTGTCATAACCGTCATAGTTCTCTAGAATGGCTGTCAATAATTGCCTGAACACCCTCCATGCCCTATACGCCGATGGCGAAGTTCCCGACATGCACCAGATATATGCCATAGCCTTGCGCAAATAATTGATGACATCTGGTATCTCGGTTCGGAAATGCTGGCAATCGAGAGCCATTTCCAACATCAAGACCGACGTGGCTTGTGCGACATAGTGAAGCAGCCCCCACCAGGGAAGCAGCTGGTAGGCCTCGTGGGCACTGGGACTGTCCGGCAGGATTGCCAGTAGGGACATGCCGGCATGCACGCATGCTCGCGCAGAATTTCGGTTGAATTCTTGTGATGGAAATGATTGGTTCTCGATGACAATCTCGCACAAACATGGCCGGTGCAGAATCATCTGCACGCTGTAATAATACATGGACAGCTCAATCTTGGCTCGGGGGTCGGTGTCCACGGTCACATCGCTCTGGAGGTTGAGTTCGTCGGGGAGTGCCTCGAGCCATTTCCTCAACTCTGTCTGCATTTCGCCAATCTTTTGTTGGACCTCCGACCAGGTCTCGTCGCCCGCCCCGCTATACAGTTGGGGGGCAATCTTGTCACTCAGATGGCAAAGTTGTAGTCGGTGTGGAAAATACAAAGGAGAGATGCCTTGGCCGAGCAATGGAAAACTCGTCAAAGGCACCAACCCACCCGTCATCGCCTGCGAAATCTCCCGCCTTGCCCTCAGAAAGTCGAGCCATACTCGTCTCGAGTCAGTACTGGACATTTCATTAGGCTTTCGTTGACCCTGGCTTCTCCCGGTCTCTGCGCTTTTGGCGAAAAGGGTCGTCGGAGCCGTCACATCAGATAAGAAGATGGACTTGGGCCGCCCTGTGATTTCAGATAGCAAAATCTCCAGGCTGTATAAAGAATGCCACGTCCGGGCGCGTCGCTCCTTTTCTGCATCATTGAGCCCTGGATCTGACACCTTGAGATGTAGGCCAAGTGCTGTAGCGTGCCGCGTGCCATGGCCAAGAACGTTCCATGCTCTGTCCACGAGGTCAAAAAAGTCCGCGCATTCAGATTGGGATAAACTCACCGTGTAATGGAACCATTGGACAACAAGTAGAAGGCAAGTAGGCCTATACCTTGGACTCTTTCGATGTCCGGATGATCAAAGAGAATTCGGTGGTCGAGACCAAGGGCTCGCGCCCTAGCATAGTACAGAAGGTGAGTGTCCCGCGCGTTTGGTTGCTCGAGCTTTGTTATTTGCAGCCATTTGGCTCCGACGGCCCACACAAGATTTGCCAACGCTAGCCACCGGCGTTGACCCCAGCTCGGCATGGGTCTCTGCCGTGGGTATGAAAACATCGTCTGCAAAAACTCCTCGCGAAGAATGAATGGGAAGTTGCCCTGCAAGGCATGAAAACATGCTTCCGACAGGATCAGGGCAGTGTCGGTAAGAGGCCATTCATATGGGTCAACAAGATCCTCATCAACAGCCAAAAGGTCAAAGTCATCCATCCAGAAGCTAAAGTCTGTCGCTGTGGTGATGCGGTGGTCGGCTTCCCCCATGGCAAATTCCGGATGCGTCGTGCTCGCCTGGTTCTTGATGGTTTCGGCAGCCCGTTGGATCCAAGATATCTCGGACATCTTACCCACGAAGCCGGAAGCGCCGACACCACCGTCCAGGTCAACAACATGTGCGAGTTCTCCTTGCCTGCCTGGTGAACCTACACTTGAGGCTGCGCGCTTCTCACCATGCTCGGCCCCATGCTCCGTTCCGTCTTCGCCTCCTTTCTGGAATAAATATTGAGTCGCTCTTCGCTTCTTACTGCCACTGGCCATGGTCAATGACTGGCTGCTTGATTCATGCCCGCTTTCGGACTGGTCCTGTGGATACTGTGATGAAAATGTCAGATATCCAACTCACAACGGGCTATGGAGGTCTACCTTTGACAGAATGTCAAGGACGTCGCCGTGTCTTGACGTGTCAAAGTCGTGGTCGGCTGTCAAGGAGCGAAGAGCATTCAACAGGATGTGGTTTTCACTCTTTAGCTCGTCAATGCGGGTCAGACTTTGAGCCAGATCCCTGCAACAGGTCAATTTCCCGATTTGTAGAAAAGAGTCTTGCGCACTGCATACTTCTTATTGCGTTCTCGCTTGCGGTCCCCATAGAGGCATGGTGCGTTATCCTTGACACATTTTGTACATCGATCTCCTCCGGAGCATTTAGTGCGCATTATCCTGCATCGATCGCAGGCATGTGTGGTTCGCTCCTTGCCAGCGGATGACGATCCTCGAGAATGTCGACCTGGTGGTGTCTGACGTTGACTCGGTGGTTCACCTTTGGCCAAGACCGGGCGATTAGAGCCATGTCCGCGTGATGTCGAGTCCATTCGGACGATGATATTCAACTTGTCCTCCCCGCTTCAGAGCGTGTCGAAAGGAAGATGCCCCAGTGCCCGTACATGGACTGAAAAGTTCACACGAGAATTAACGCGGCAGGAGGATCAACAGCGAACAGAGAACGTTCGGTTGGCGGATGTTCTCGTAAGGTACGTGCCCATACTGCATTGTGACCTTAGCGAAGGCGTATCGTCGATTATCTCCTGTCAAGAAGGCAAAAATCAGAAGATGTGTACAGTCAGGTATGCAGTCCAGGCAAAACGAAAAGGTTTGATTGCGAACAATGCTGTAATTAACATGGAGGAAAACATCCGTAGGTTCGATCACCCGGCCAAGCAATTTTCGGCACTTATTGCAGAAGACAGAGACAAGCAGCCAGACCATCCAAAAGAGTGTCCCTATGCCTGGCCCAAAAGGAACCCGAATATTTACGGGACTGGCCATCATCCGTCAAGTCATGTTGGGGGCTTACCTGGAGAATATTTCCGACTTGATATTTGGAGACAGTCATCGCAGAGTTCGACGAGCATTTCCAGGTGCTGTTGATCTTGCCACGAGATTGCACATGTCGTGCTGCACTGTTGGTGAGTCGTCAATTGGGCCGGGTCCCTAATATGACAATCTAAATGGATTTGATGGGCGCTTTTGGATCGTTCGTAATGCTTGTGAAGAGACGGACATTGAGCATGAACCTGTGGCCATGCACCAAGCCTGGGGCATCGAGGGAATGGAGGACATCGAGAATGTTGTCGTGGTTGAGCATTAAATTGGGTCCGCGCAAAAGAGTTCCGGGGAGGTGCAATTGGTTCCATGGTGCTGTTCTTTAGGCCTCATTGCTAGATAAGGTTCAGGAATCCTTTCCCGCTCTTCTGCGCTCAAAGCCCAAGCTCAAAGGGGGATGTCTAGCTGTGTCGGTATGGTGGATCGGGATCAAGACCGAGAGGTACAGAGCACCCATTGGGTGCGCAATGAGCGACCAGTCCATAGTACTCCTGACCCTCGCACCGCCGAGGCGAGTGCCTTGATGAGAGTCGAGATTGGAAAAGGTATCCTATAGACCGTGAGCTGCCCATGAGAAATAAGCCTCTTCGTTCAAGCCGGAAGAAATGAGTTACTGGACAGTCGGGCACACTAGTTGCCTCTTCCAGAGCCTCCGTCAAAGAACGCGACTCGACGCCGATTCATGATAGCTGATAAGTAAACCTGTTTATCTCAATCGTATTGCATGACATCTTGTTCACGACGACATGGTGTAAAACAAGAGACTTCGACCGAGCAGTCTACAGCTCGTCGACCCATATGTCCCGTCGTGTCATGGTAGATTGCCATACATCAATAATCGACTATGGCTGGTGTATGTTTGCCGTGGTACCCGGGCTGTGCAGCTGTGCTTCGGACGATCCTGGATATGACCTCGCCAGCCTTGGAGAAGTAAAGGACTGCAGATGTGTAGCCACAGTGTGCAAGAGAGTACATCGACAATTGTGTTGCCGAGAAGCCGGAAGATCGCCTAGTGCTGCACACGCGACAATGTCAACAATGACGGTATGCGTGGTGCGCTTCTTGCAGATGGCGACGGGGGGTCGCGTACCTTTCTATTTCTACCTCTCAACAACGTGACCTGGCTTGAGGTTATTTCCAACTTTAGTATTAGGTAAGGCACCAGAGGCACTTTGGGGCAATGACGTTGGAGGGGTTGCTTCTTATCCCTGCGATGGCGGCCCTTATGCCCCTCCAAATTTTCTGTTTATTGAAGCAGAGCCCAAACATCCAATCAATTTGTCCGCATGAGCTAGCTGTGCATTTCAACAGTTTTAACCATTCGTTTCGTAGACCGCATCTTTTCTTCCATCTTCTGAAACAACATACATAACTCAGCACGCTCCAGGTAACCAAGTGTGCTCGGACAATTACACCTTGTATCCTTCAGCCACCCACCTGTCCCCTGACGAGCTCCGAGTGTTCCAATCACCATGGCAAAGGTTGACCACAAGGTCGTACTCAGTGAGTCTACATCCCTCCGACCTCACTTCAATGGTCTCTGCTAAACTCTTGTCCAGTCGTGATCGATGGCTGGGGCATACCGTCCGAGACCTCGCCTCCTGAGGGCGATGCCATTGCCGCCGCCGAGACACCCGTGATGGACGAATTCGCCAAAGAAGGCTCCAAGACTGCACAAGGCTTTACCGAGCTTGAGGCTTCTTCACTCGCCGTCGGTCTCCCGGAAGGTCTCATGGGCAATTCAGAAGTGGGTCATCTCAACATTGGTGCAGGCAGAGTAGTATGGCAAGACAGTGTCAGGATCGGGCAGACAATCAAAAAGGGCGAATTAAAGAAAATTGCGAATATCGAGAAGTGCTTCCAAAGAGCCATCGACGGAAATGGAAGGCTTCATTTCCTCGGTCTCGTCAGCGATGGTGGTGTCCACAGCCACATCGATCACCTGGTCGCTTTACTGAAGGTTGCCAAAGAAATGAAAGTCCCAAAGATCTTCATCCATTTCTTCGGAGACGGCAGAGACACTGATCCCAAGAGTGCCGCTGGCTACCTTCAAGACCTTCTGGACAAAACGAAGGAACTCGGTGTTGGTGAACTGGCGACAATTGTTGGTCGTTACTACATCATGGACAGAGATAAGAGATGGGATCGTGTGGAGATCGGTATGAAGGGTATCGTCTCGGGCGACGGAGAGGACTCTACGGATCCTGTTGCAACAATCAAGGCACGATACGAAAAAGGCGAAAACGACGAGTTCCTCAAACCCATCATCCTTGGAGGCGACGAGAGAAGGATCAAAGATGGCGATACTCTGTTCTTCTTCAACTACCGCTCGGACAGAGTGAGAGAAATTACCCAGCTGCTGGGCGACTATGACCAATCCCCCTTATCCGATTTCCCCTATCCAAAAGATATTCAGATCACTACCATGACACAGTATAAGACCGACTACAAATTCCCCATCGCCTTCCCACCTCAACATATGGGCAATGTGCTGGCCGAGTGGCTCGGCAAGAAGGGCGTCAAACAATGCCACGTTGCCGAGACTGAAAAATACGCCCATGTGACGTTCTTCTTTAACGGCGGAGTAGAAAAGCAGTTCGAGGGCGAAGAACGAGAAATGATCCCCAGTCCAAGAGTCGCTACCTACGACCAAGATCCTCCCATGAGTGCCCAGAAGGTGGCAGACAAACTCAGCGAAAGAATATCCGACAAAAAGTTCGAGTTCTTGATGAACAACTTTGCCCCTCCTGACATGGTCGGCCACACGGGCGTGTACGAAGCGGCAATCAAAGGAGTCACGGCAACTGATGCTGCGATCGGCACTGTGTACGAGACCTGCAAGAAGGAGGGCTACATCCTCTTCGTGACAGCAGACCACGGTAATGCAGAGGAGATGTTGAACGAAGAAGGCAAGCCCAAAACATCACACACCACCAACAAGGTTCCATTCGTCATGGCGAACGCTCCCGAGGGCTGGAGTTTGAAAAAGGAGGATGGTGTCCTCGGTGACGTGGCGCCAACTGTACTGGCTGCTATGGGCTTGGATCAACCCGAAGAAATGGGCGGGACAAGTTTGTTGATCAAGAAGTAAGTGGACCTCGTCGCCTCAAGGTATTCCCAGCAATATCTTTAGCGACGCATGGCCCAGGCCTGTACAGTGAATCTGAGCGTTGTGCTACACTAGAAGCATGAGCTGATGAGATATGATATAGACGAAAGGCAAGCCAATTGAATCCGGAAGCGAAGGAATAGCATCCTCCTGGACTACAGAGCGTAAATTTGTGGCCAGCGCGTGGGTGGACAATGAGACAGGTGACCCCAGAGAGCCTTGAATTTCTGGACATTCGACTCAATTTTGTGCTTGCTGAGCGCCAGAGACGGAAGAGACGGAACCAGCGAATTTCTCATCTGTGATGAGTAGCGACCAGCACATCCTGGGGATTGATTACCTGCTCAATTCCCTGCCGTCTAAGCCAATTCACCTTTCATCGTGTCATGTTCATGGGGCAGAAGGCCGTCCGAGTCCGGTTGTCGCGAACGATCAGGAGACAGGCTAGAGTTTTTGTATCTGAGTGCCGGGGCGACTGTTAGTTGTATTACAGAAAGATATAGCTACGTGGTCTTTATGTGAAGACAGTCAAACATTCCAAATGCAATCATGAAGCCTTTACCTGCATGCCTCGCTGAAACTTTGTCTCAGTTCTCAGACCCATGAGGCTCACGTGACAGTGCATACGCACTAGTCCTTTTCGGAGAAAAGTCCTTCGCCAGAAGGGTCTGAGCTCCAATACGTGAAAAGTGGGTATCTTCTCATTAGTGTCTTTATACACCTATGTAATTTTTCGATTTTACTTAGTTCTTGACCTTTTTTTCTCGTTTAAGTGTATTTAGATATATAAATTAAAAAAAGACCTAAATAAAGAAGTAAAAAGTAAATAAATCGAATATATACTCGTTAAGATAAATCTTTCGTAAGTATTAAGTATTACGATTTTCACTTAAAGTTCTTCGCACTTTAGCTTCTTAATTTAATAACTTTTTAGTTTTAGGGTCGATTTAACTCGGATTTTAAATATTATATATATTAAATATAGATCTATATTATATTAAAAGCGTTAATAAAAATACCTAAAGAATAGCTATATATCTCTAAAAAATCAAGATTTTTTTGAAAATTACGATTTTCTAAAGGTCGTAGTATATAAGAAAAAATTCTCGTACTATAGTTTTAAATCAAGGTATAAAGTATTTAAGAAGAGCTCGGCACTCCCGAAATTACTAATAAAATCGAGTACGTTAAGAGATAGTTAGAGCAATATTACAAGTTTCTATACCGATATCAAAAACTTTTGGGAGAGTATTGCTAAGTAACCGCTAAGAACAGGGTTTATGACGTATTAGAGCTCAGACTCGTTTGGCAAGAAATTCTGCTGAATTTTTTGATTGGCTCGCCAATCCTGCCATACCTGTCTGAGAACTGAGACTACTGAAACTCGTAGCATACTGATGACTTCCCCTTGCAGTTAGAGGTAACACAGTAGCGTCTTTCTTCGGGCCCCACAAGCCGATATAATTTTATACATTTACTAACAACTGCATATGACTCTAGAGACCTTAGTTGATCGATCATATTTGTCCGTCAAGACCACTTACGAATGAACATAATCCATGTTCTCACAACGTACTCGATAATAATCCGTGGATCTTTTTTCGCAACTGTTGAGGTCGCAGCGACGGACGCATTTCTTTCGGCTATCAGCTGTACACCACGATCGCTCTGA
Source organism: Exophiala viscosa (assembly GCF_022695815.1). Lineage (NCBI taxonomy): Eukaryota > Fungi > Ascomycota > Eurotiomycetes > Chaetothyriales > Herpotrichiellaceae > Exophiala > Exophiala viscosa. The sequence goes on along the minus strand of NW_026944355.1, from coordinate 136,297 downwards.
GCATACGAAGGGCTTAGAACTTTCTCCAGCTCGGCCTTGCTTGCCGGCCAGGACATCTGATCGTGGATCTGAGACATAGGGGTGGATACATTTGCAGCGACGGGAGCATATCTGAAAAGATGTCATTAACAGAATCGACGCCTGAGGCGGCGGCCAGGGCGGCCTCACTTTCAGCGCGAGGCCTCGCAGTTCTCCCAGTCTCGGCTCGGAACGATGCTCTCACAGCCATGCATGACGCCCTGATGGCCAACAAAGAAGCAATCCTTGCAGCCAACGCTCGGGATATGGCCCTTGCGACATCTGCCTCCGAGTCCGGCCAACTGAGCCAGAGCGTGCTGAAACGTCTCGATCTCTCCCGCCCGGGCAAGTACCAAGACATGCTGTCCGGCATTCTCGATGTACGGCGGCTGGAAGACCCAATAGGCAAAGTTGACCTGCGCACGAAACTCGACGATGGACTCGAGCTCGAACGGGTATCGTGTCCGATCGGAGTGCTGCTGATCATCTTCGAGGCGAGACCCGAGGTTATCGCCAATATTGCGGCGCTGGCAATCAAGTCTGGCAACGCAGCTATCTTAAAAGGCGGAAAGGAGAGCACGAATTCCTTCGAGGCCATCGCCAACGTCATTGGAGCTGCGCTAGATGTTACGCAGGTGCCCAACTCAGCTATCCAGTTGGTCAAGACGAGAGATGTCATTGACCAGCTACTGGACCTAGACAGGTATATTGACCTCGTCATCCCACGTGGTGGAAATGAATTGGTCCGATATGTCAAGGACCACACAAAGATTCCGGTATTGGGTCATGCGGATGGGCTGTGCAGTGTTTACTTGCATGCAGATGCCGACAAGGACATAGCTGTGAAAGTCGTGGTGGACTCAAAGTGTGACTACCCTGCAGCGTGTAACGCCGCCGAGACGTTGCTGGTGCATGAAAGCGTGTTGACGACGGTGCTCCCGGCCGTGGCGACAGCATTGTTTGCAAAAGGCGTATCACTGCGGTGTGATGAGAAAGCCAAAGCCGCCTTGAAGAAGGCATTGCCGCCTACATCGGCAGCTTTGGTACAGGATTCGACCGAAGAAGATTACAACACCGAGTTTCTCGACTTGATCATGGCAGTCAAAACTGTGCCTGCTGTATCACACACGAATGGTGACACACCGGCGAGCCAGACTTTAGGAGAAGATGCGTCTCTTGATCTGGCAATTGCCCACATCAACAGTCACGGCTCCAAACATACAGATTGCATCGTGACATCCTCTTCGGAGGCAGCCGAGAAGTTCATGTCCTCGGTAGATGCGGCTGGCGTGTATTGGAATGCGTCGACACGTTTTGCAGATGGAATGCGGTACGGCTTTGGCACAGAGGTCGGCATCAGCACGAACAAGATCCACTCTCGGGGTCCTGTAGGTCTGGAAGGCCTTACGATCTACAAGTACAAGATCAGGGGCCACGGTCAAACGGCTGGAGAGTACGGTGATGGTGTGGGTAAAAGAAAGTACAAGCATGAGAAACTAGACGTTTGAGAATTTCATGGCGAATGGAAAGAGCAGGTCGGAGCAAAGTAGTTACCACAACCATAGAGGGTTTGTATACCAGTGCGGCAACAATAAATCTTGCCTTTGAAAGGTGACCATGGACGAGAACGGGTTTTATCAATGGGAAATTCTTGGTCATCGTATCCATATTCTGATCGAGCACACCATGCACCTTGGAGCAGCACCATCAAGACCAGGATGCCTCGCACGACCGCTGCTTGAAGCACGCGCTTGATCCTTCTTTTTGCATCTGCAGGAAAAAGCACATCACCGCTATGCCTCGAAGAAATGCGCCGTCCATCAATCTGACCAGCCAACACTTCGGTTTTTTCGTCTTCATTCCCAGTATCACTTTGTCTCCGTTTACACCTTGAAACCCTTCGACCGTCTTCGTCCTCTGGCTCTCTCGAACTTGCGTCCCTTGCTCTCGACGTAAGGCTTCTTGTGGCTGTGGGGTCCGAATCCGAAATGCTTGACCGCCTCACGGGCGTTCTTGGGTCCGCGGAGCAGGACGACGTTGCTTCCGGTAGGGTGTTGCATGGCGAGTTGGTCCAGAGTCAGGCATTCACCGCCGGCCTTCTCGATTCTCGCACGGGCAGTAGCCGTGAACCGTAGCGCAGCAATGTGAAGTTCCGGAACGGTCAACATGCGGTTGTCGTCGGTGACGGTGCCAACAACAGCGATGGTCTTGTCTTTGTAGGCTTTTGAAGCGGACTCGGTAGTGACTTTGCTTGCGATGCGGGAGATGGACATTGGAGGGCGGTTGATTCGCGACATAAAAAGTCTCTTCAGAACGATCTTGTTGAAGTTCGAGTCGGTGCGGCCTGAAAAATCAATTGTCAGTCTCCTGTGTCCGTCTTCTGCTGTTTCAATCGATCTTGTAAACGTACGGGCAAGGAAGCGGTAGAGCTTCACCAAGAGCTTGAGGTAGACATTGTCGCTCTTGGGCGCCTTGCGATGGCTGCTCTTAACGTGATGGCGATCGAGGTCGATACCTGTGCAGTAGAGGTCAGTCTCATCATAAACGTTGTATCAGAATTCGCTTGACCATACCCATGATCGCGATGTGTGCTGATTGTGCTGGGATTGAAAAGTGTCGACGACGTCCTTCAAGTCTCTCCCAAAAAACGAAGAGCGCCGATTTTGCAGAGTGCGCAGTGGTGCGGTTTCCATGCCAAGATTTAAGCGAGCTAGACCGTCTTCAGACTAGTGATTGGATAAAGTCACGTGACGCAACTTGATACCACATCAAATTCATCGTGAGCAATACTTGAATCTCTTATTCTTATCTCATGCTTCCTCCCCGTCTACGGCCACAATTAGGCCCGTAATCCGTGTGAATGCAGGCTCGCCTAGTCTTCGGGACCGGAAACGCTCACAGTCTACGACAGGCTCTTGATACTCCAAAAAATGCCCGTGTCTTGTCTCTAATTTTTTCCTGATCCTTGACTCCATGAAAATGTCCCATCGGCCATGTTATGTCAAGATATACAGTTGCCGACCTGAATAGCCTCCAAACTTCTTAGGAAAGAAGCCGACATCAGGAGCGACATGCCTTCTTCGTCTTTTCTTCGCGTATAGTTGTTCCATGCTCAGACTCGACTCTCTGAAAGGCTCTCTCTCGGTGGTGGTGAATGCTTCTCAAAAGCCATTCATATTGGATCTGACTTTTGTGGAGCCAGCTCGACAAGATAATCTCTCGTCATCTCAAAGCTGAGCCAACTGCTAGCCATACTGGGAGCAACCTTCAGTAGATTGGGCACTATTCCTTTGTAAAGCCCCAAGACTCCCTCCTGTCCAACAATCGTTCGGATAGCATCCCATATTGACTTGTACTGGTACCCCATGCCGGACATGGAATTGATCTGAAACCGGCGGCGAAGTACGTCGAATGGATAAGTGCATGTTTGAGCCACAGCTCCAGAAATGGCTCCTGCGGCAAGCTTCCGATACCAGGCGGGATTCTTCTCACCAGGTTCGGTGAAATAGTGCCTGACCGACTCATACACCATAAAGTTAAGACCGACGTACGGCGCAACGCCCGCAATGGTCGGAATTATGCCTCGATACAACCCAGCCACACCTCCTTCAGTTTTGTACATGTTGGACATCGTTTGCCACATTCCCGGCAACTTGCCCTCGTGTCTACCAAGGGCGGCGAATGAGGCAGACTGTATCGACAGACGTGTCCGTACAATGTCGAGGGGATATGTAAAGGTCACGGATGTAACGCCAGCCAAGCCACCACATAACAGACGTCGGAGCGGGTCGAGATCGGCACCAGGTGTAGGTTCAAAGAATCGTTTGTAGGCGTTGTATGCCCCAAACTGGACAGCGGAGTAAGGCACAATACGTACACAGTTGGTGCCGTTCCCTCTCATGAAACCTCTCCAGCCCTCATCTGTGTACATTTTCCGCAGCGCTTTTGCGATCGACATCTTGTATTCATTGCGACCCACACTTTGTATTTGGTAAAGGATTTTCAATCGTTCCAGGGGAGAAACGACGGTCCGGGATACTGCTCCTGCAACGCCTCCGGCGCAGAAGGCGGCTGTGAATGGTGTGGAGATGAACGCACGCGACCGCGTGAGAAAGTCGTTTGTAGCCATGGCTGTCGGCGTCTACACCGTTCAATTAGAATCATACCCAGCACAGAAGCACCCCGGACACGAACCTCTGACAAGCTTGGCAGGTCCCGTAGTGAAGTTGTACTTTTCGAGATATTACCACTCACAGTCGTCGTTGGATCTTTTTCTCCAAACCCCATGACACTGACTTTGACGCGCTGTCCACGCTCTTTCCGATAGTGGACGACAGGGAAAGTAAGCCTGTGACTCTAACGCAGGAGATACGCAGGGTAACGGGTTCACACCAAGTGTTCTCGTAGTGTTGTCTGAGGCTGTGGAGTCCATGGAAAACTTTTTCTAAGATCCTTGTCTGTACGAAGGCATGGTATGTTGTACAGTCTCTTTGCCCGGTCGCAGATATGGCAGAGAACAAGCCAGGTCGTGTGAGCCTGCTTCCAAAGTCGTCCACGGGTGGAGGCGATGCTGTGAAGAAGTCGTGACGGGGCAATTCGGAGAGAAGCGAACGGAGTCGTCGATCTAAGGATCGGAAGGGTCTGAAATAGTGATTGCAAGGAAAACAGGATTGGTAACCTTGATCGTGAACCGCAGCGCAGAGTCAAAGATGTTATGTCTTGTATAAGTGAATCGCTCTAGCGCATCCATATTCTTCTTCCCGATCGGTGACTACTACGCCCAAGCGTCTGCGTTTCACGATCACCAGATTGCCAAGGATTTGAGAAGCTAATGGTTGCCGCCTTGCCTTTGCACCTGCGACATCTTCTTTTCCATCTCCCCAACCACCACCCTCGCATTACCATTTGTGGCCTCGCTTTACAGTCAACCCATTCATTTGGCGAAGTGCCATCACACTTCCTAAAGTTCCTTTTGGTTTGCCAGCTGGCTGCTTTTCAACATGTCAACCCGATCAGGCACGACCCTGTATGTCACAGGTTTTGGTCATGGCACTCGTGCTCGTGATCTTGCCTACGAGTTCGAACATTATGGACGCCTTGTGAGATGCGACATCCCAGCTCCACGAACTGCATCCAGCCGATTGTGAGTGTTAACGGCCGTCGCACGACCAAGTGATCTAACAGCATGACAGGTTCGCCTTTGTCGAATACGAGAGCCGTCGTGATGCTGATGACGCCTATCATGAGATGCACAACAAGAGAATCGGAAGAGATGACGTTCTAAAGATCGAGGTGCGCTGATTTTTAAGAAAAACATCGTTGCATTCACTCACAGCAGTCTTAGTGGGCCAGAACCCCTCCGTCTGCGACCTGGCGCTATGAAGCTGGACGAGGTGCCCGTGGTGAAGGTCGTGACGGTCCTCGTGACGCCCCTCGTGACGCCCCTCGTGAGGGCTCCCGCCGTGAACGCTCACCTCCCCGACGCCGCTCTCCTTCCCCACGCCGTCGCGACTACTCTCCTCGCAAGGACGATCGCCGTGACCGAGGTGACCGTGATCGAGAACGGGATCGCGACCGAGACTATGACGACCGCCGCCGTTCCCGCAGCCCTGTCGATCGAGACCGTGATCGAGAAATGAAGGATGATCGGGACCGCCGCGACGATGATCGTGATGGAGCTGCCAATGGTGACGACCGAAAAGGTACGATGGATATTGACATTGGTGCTCCCTGGGCTCAAAGCTGACACCCGTATCAGCCGTCGATTCTCCTCCTCCCGCGCATGACGAGCTCGACACTGCCGAGTAGAGCTGGATCCTCAGCAATCATCGGGCGCATGCTTGGACAAAACTCACAGCAGCAAAAGTTGATATTCAAGGACGATAACTGAACAGGTTTTTCTTCAATCCGTCATTGACAGCTTTACATCGGTATCTCAGCAGCAGAGCACGACTGAAAGCTGCAGACAAAGACGAATGGTGGTTCGATTGACTTGACATAGAGATTAGATCGACATCGGTCGAAGGTACAGGATCGGCCTGTACAACGGACGGTTTTTCGGATCAGCCATTACTTCGATAGCGTTGACTCGATCGAGACCTCGATGCGAACAATCGGACGATATCTAGACACGCATGCACCGCCGCTTCTCCCTGCTCCTTGCCCGTCGAGACGCCATGACCGTCAGACCTTGTCATCCGCCGCCCTCGTTGTCCTCGTACCCCTCGCACAATCTTTCGAACATCGCTTACTCAACCCTCGCCGGGCTTTTTCTCACCAGCTTCCAGTCCGTCCTTCGTCCCTCCTCATCCACGATTGTATACCACGACCGACACAATTACTGTCATTCCCCTCCCACCGCGCCCGAGTCACGTCTTCCCCGCTCGCATCATCGTTCAAGTGGCCACTTACCCCTTCTCAACCAGCCGCTTTTCACTTTCCCTTTCTCAATCGCCGTTGTGGCCATTGGTTTGTACCGCCCTGATGACGAAGACGTAACAGTCTTTGTTGGCACAGCCGTTGCAGGTAGGTTGCTGGGAATTCATATCTCGCGAGCCATGCTAGCAGGTACAGTTTGATTGTTTACTAGTAATACATAAGGTTCTTCCAGCTTTGTTGAATTTCGCTGGATTATTCCAACTCGATATGTCCGGGTCTCGTCGCGCTTCAATATCAGATGCTTTCTACTGTCCCCAGCCAAGTGACGCCTTTCATGCCCACGAGCTGAAAAATGATGCTTCGCATCCGTCGCGTACACACCTATCGGCAAATCTCGTGTTCAGCTCCGAGATCATTGCTTGCTCAACATCCAAGTCAATAGGTCAACCTTGGTAACAACAGCAATTGGCTTCAGCCCACTCGCTTTCCCATTACCAGAACCCTCGCCCTGGTCCCGCTCCGTAACGATGGCGGCACTTTGCCACTCGAAAAATCTGTTCAGTGCGCTTAGGGGAGTGTCCTTCGTGATCTCAACAAAATTCTTTCTCTTATGACGGGATTTGTCCTCCTGGCCCTCCGTGTCCTCGCTCAGTTCGCCCGAAAGCGTGGAGTCAGTGCCCTTCAAGTCGCTGAAATCATGTGGATCGACAGTAACCTCGCTGATTTTGCTGAAGTCGAACATGACGTCCGATACTGGAGATTCGCCAGTCGCGCGACTATGGCTGATGCGAGACAGGAGGTTACCCAGCGTGACAAGACCCACCAGGCGGCGGCCCGTGGGGGCAAGAACGGGGAGTTGGTCAAAGCCTTTCTCGCGCATGACTTCGATAGCGGCGGACGCCGGCGAGTCCGCCGTGACGGTCTGTACGGGTTTCAGACGCAGATCGCTGACCCGGGCGCCGTGAAAGCGATCCTTTTGCTTGGTGCTCTCCTTTTTCGACTCTTGGGGAGATGTTGGCTCAGGCGGGGGTGTTGGAGGCAGAAGGTTATTTGCGGCAAGCCAGTCGTCGTCGACGAATTTGGTCAAATAAGATCGAATACTGTCCGGTAGAATAGTCACGATAACGTCGTCCTTGCCGAGTTTGAGGTCCCTGGCCGCCGCAACGGTGGCTGCGAGCGCCGAGCCGCTGCTTCCGCCCACCAGTAGACCTTCCTCTGCGATCAAGCGTCGAGAATAATGAAAAGAGTCGCTGTCGTTAGTCTTGTACCATTTGTCCACGACTTCCTGGTCTAGCACGTCTGGTATGAAGTCGTAGCCGATGCCCTCGACTTTGTATGGCTGATTCGCATATTCTTCGTTCAATTGGGTGGGCAGAGCAAGGATCGAACCTTGTGGGTCTGCCGCAATGATCTTGATGTTCTTGTTGTGCTTGTGCAAGCCGCGGGCCAGACCTGTGATGGTGCCCCCAGTCCCGGCGCCTGCTACGAGTGCAGTTATCGTCCCGTCGGTCTGGTCCCAGATCTCTTCGGCGGTGCCCAGCTCGTGGGCAAGTGGATTATCTGGATTGCCGTATTGGTCAAGGATATGTGCGTTGGGTATTTCTTTCTCCAGTCTCCTTGCGACGCCGATATGTGATTCGGGGCTGTCGAATGCTGCTTGTGTAGGGGTTCGGATGATGGTTGCGTTCAATGCCTTCAGGACTGCAACCTTCTCCTGAGACATCTTCTCTGGTAGGGTGATGATGGTCTTGTAGCCTTTGACGGCAGCAACCAGGGCCAGTCCTATACCACTGGTGTTTCCGGTCAGCCCATCCTCCGCTTTGCGTGCATACCACAGGACTCACGTATTCCCACTGGTTGGCTCTATCAGGGTGTCCCCGGGCTTTATTCGACCCGACTTCTCTGCCTCCTCGATCATCCGAAGGGCAATGCGGTCTTTGACACTTCCGCCTGCATTGAAGAATTCGCATTTCGCGTATATCGTCGCTTCGATACCGAGAGATTGTGGGATCTTTTGGAGTCGGACAAGGGGTGTCTGACCGATGAGTTCTAACACCGAGGCGTGATTGCCCCGCGCATGGAGGCGTTTGTCAGTTGTATTCATGACTGTAAATGAACGAAAGAGTTGTCGACAACAGTTTTCCTGGCAAGAACTTTCATAAATGTAGTACTTCGAACACGGTTTTGATGTCGTACTGGCAGAAGCACGTAACTGCGGTATATGTAGCCGGGGATAACCGACGCGTTCCACCCCCACCGATCTTGTGTCTACCTGGTATCTTTGACATGTGATGTGTACCACAGAAAGTCCCACTACACTATAATCTGGAGGATCGCCTTTGAAGGTAGAGCTACTTGTAAACTGACATCTACATCATTGGCACGGTATTGTAGGGCTGACTTCGGAAAGCAGCCAGCTGGACTGCAGTCAACACAGCATCGCCTTCCCCAATTCTCAGTGACGCATTACCTACCTGTAGCTAAATGCAATGGATGTCTTCTCCATACTATGGTCGTATCCAATTCGTCCGATTACTTCGTGTGAGATACTTGCCAGTCAAAATGCTCTGTTCATCAAATGACGTGTTTCTTAGGTCTGATCGGGGATTTCCTGCAATGAATGTGACCAAGCACCAATGTACCTCGTCGCCTCCTCAGTAGAAATGATCCCAGTTCTGGGGAAAATTCAGCCCTAGTCCCGGGAAGATCAATGCAGTTCCGAAAACTGGTAGTGTGTCAATAATTGGCTAGGTTATCGCGTGATTTGACTTGATTCGTCTTGTTTTGTCCATGAAAACGTTTTGCAGACGATATGGCATTACAGAAACTCCGTGCAATAGACAAGAGCCACTCCTTCGTGATCGCGTAACAGCATGACCAATGGGACTCGTTATCTGGTCCCTGATCCCCAAAACAATCGCTATGGATTACAAAACCACGAGACTGACTGGCTCGTCCTCCTCATCAGGACATCCTGACCAACTCTTCTCCCTCATGGGAGGGCGGACAACCGTTTGGAGGGCAATTTGCCGTACCCGAGGTAGGAGAAAGTCCCTGCCTCCAAACCTCGCACGAGGCCGAAGTACGTTATCGCTATGGCGCTGGGCCCTTTCAGATCGGCGCACGGCGGTATCGTGGTAGGTAGGTGCATGATGGAGTTACAGCATGGGCCGTCATGCCAGGAGGACCTGCGGCGCACCTTTCAGGAATTGGCAATCACAGAAGCTTTGTCGCATCACCTCATTCCTCAGAGCGACGACCTCGTCATGTAGAGCGTGAACCAGTGATGTTTGGACGTGCATCTTTTCTTCTTCCCTTTTGCAGCGGTTTTGGAGGTTCTCGATGAAGGCTTTCTGCCGATTCCGACACTTGGTAGCTGCTTTGCGATTCAGCTCCAGCTCTCGAGCATGCTTATCGGAGCGGGGAGTGATGCGGCTGGAGATTGATTTTCTAGGTCTTGCTGGTGTGTTGCGGGGTCGATACGAGTCGTTGGACAAATCCGAGGTTGCGAGAGATAACCGGCGGATGGCGCGTTGGCGATCGAGAGAGGTGTAGTCAGTCATCGAATCGAGGGAACCATGGCCACTGAGGTCGAGAGAGCCTGACCGGCTGAGAGGCGAATTGGATGCTTCGGATGTTGTGGGGGAGTTATGTAGCTCTTGAGGTTGGACGAACTGAGGGATAACGTCGGGTGGCAGAGTGGTTGGGTTGTTGTCTGCCGTCGGTCGAGAGAAGAGGTCTTGAAAGTCGAACATGGAGGAGGGGTTGTCGAAGTTGACACTCTGAGGAGATTTGAGATTGGAAGGCATGGGAAACTGCCAGAGGTTGAGGTCGTCCGTGAAGGATTGCGATGCCATAGCGACAGCCATGACAACAGTAACAACAGGGAAGAAGCTGAGTGAAGTGTTCTACCACGGTTTGGGTCAATGATGGTTGAATGAAGGCAAGGCTAGGTAAGGTGTCATCAAACAACGATTGAATGAAGAGAAATCAGCCTATATCAATAAGAGCAAGAGGTAGGAAGCATTGGGGATAAAAAGGACATTGTAGCAGTGTCGTCACAGCAGTGGGAATGGGATGGGCAACGGTCTTTGCCACTGGAAACCCAATCCGAAGGATAGCAAAGACTGAGCAAGGCGCGTCTTGACCTCTGAATGAGCATTTGCCGATGGGTTTCTAAACCTCGAGAGTCCCAGCGGATATTTCGTCCGGGGATGGGAGGGATCTCTTCAATTCTAAGAAAGGGAATCGCTCCCCGCATACGACAAGGGACCACAAACTTCAGGAATGGAAAGCCTGGGAGGAAAACCATCGGAAAGTAAATGGGAATCGGAAAACCACTGGTCAAGAGAAAAAGCTTCGACTGCTACATGTGGCTTTGTGTCCTGGTTCCTCTCGCTAAGCTCGCAGGGCAAGTCAACAGGTGGCAGGCCGTGTCCATGGAGAAAGACATGTGGAACGGAATGGAAAGGCAAGGGGAAAAACAAGCCCGATAACTTAGTGGAGGGCGAGAAATGAGCACCGGAGAAAACTGCCAGCCTTCTTATACCAGATAGATCAAGCCCTCCAAAGTCTGTGGATATGCTATCCGACACCTTGAAGTGCGACATCCACCACCACTGATGGACTAAACGATGTCATGGTGCAGAATCGTACCTTAGACGATACGACAACGCTACTCCGTGCATGACTGTCCTAGCCAATTTAGCCGATGTTCCAATGTCTCCCGGAAGTTCGATCAGTTCGCGAGTCAATAACGGAGATCGAGTTCCCGTCTTTTCTCATTGGCTATTGATTCCTACTGGCCTTGTCTTTATTCTCACTCTCTGTCTACTCGTATTGCAAACCAAAGCCCCACGGTTCCTTGGCCACGTTATCAAGGGGAAGCACTGAAGATTTCTCGGAAGCAAGTCCCTCCCTCCCTTCCCTCAAACCAACCGCCCACCCACCATCGTACCAGCTAGCCAGCGGTCTTCCAAGAGACCCAATGTATGCGGGGCGACGATTGACAGCCTTTGTCCCGGAAATGTCCTCAGTGCCGTTGTCAATCCCATGTCACACTGTCACACAACGCACGCGATTGCCGAAGAAGACTGTTGCCACCACGTTTGGCATGCTTAGCAGAGGTGCATATCGCTTTATGGGTCCGTTCTGGGACGCTGGGAGGAGGCGATGCTCTCCGTTTGGGATCCCACCCTCACCCCACTGTCAAGCTGCCCTTTTTGAAGCCATCCACCCCCTATAGCCTTTTTCAACGGTCAATAATGTCAAGAGGCTAAGACCGAGAATCTTGATAAAATATCAAAGTTGCCTCAAAACTTCGATTCATATATCGTTTTTGTGACATTGTATACCCTGCTCATAACCAACAACATCCCATTCGAAGCCGGCTTGTATCGCAAATACGTCGACTCTGTTATAACAATGCCCAAGGCAAAGTCTGCATCCACTGGAAAGGGTGGTGATGGATCAAAACGCCGTACACGTCGGGCATGTGATAGATGCCGTTTGAAGAAAGCCAAATGCGATGGTGCTCTGAAGTGTCGAACATGCAAAGCAGGTGGTAGTGTCTGTGCATACACTGCAAGAAGGGGACGAGAGGCAAGAAGCTAGCGAGTACAATTCCATGCCTGGTGTGAAAGTGGAAGACATTGACAATTCCCATCAGCTATTGCCAAATGCGCGACGTCATGGATGAAGCACTCCAACGACTATACTGGGCTTGTCGGCAAAAAGAAAACTTCCCAGGAGATGTGCCCGATGAGTCACCTGGCACCGTCACCACCGACGCCATCCTCACGGGCCTTCACTTGTCGGGACCGGCTCTTGATGGTCCCTTACAAACAGGTCAAGCCACAGGAGATCTTGAACATGACGATACATATCACCAGATGATTACATCTGTGGCCGAACCAGATTCTCGCAGCAGCAATAACACTACTTCACATTCGCAGTCGTCCCCTGCCAGTCCATCAACGTACAGTCAACGGCTTATCGCTAGCCCTTCCCTAAATTCACAATCCGAAAACGAACCGAACTTCAATATGCATATGGACATGCATCCGCAGACGAGGCAACTGTCGTCTCATGTCCCAGCGCGTGGATCTATTCATAAATTCGCCAGGCTCGATGCAAGCACAGAGAGCTCAGCACACAGCAACCACGCTGGCGATCCATATCTGGATGTTGATGCTTTCCTTGACACAAGCTCATGCACTGTCCCTGCGGTATTCAGACCGTCCGACGATTTCGCTGCGGCTATGCTGTGGGACACTGGTTCAAGCAGATCGCCACATTTCCTTGACCAGCAGAGCCTGGCAGGGGCGGTTGACGAGAGCTACCTAGCTCCTTGGCCAGGATCATTGGCTGCGGCTTATCAGTCAGTACTTGCAGTATAAGTGAGTAACGGCTAAATGCCGCTGGAGGAGTCCATGGTTCTGTTTGGGTGGTCTTAGATTCCAGAGACCTGCAATCAATCTTACGGCTGGGGCACATTGGATATGGGAGGCTAGGTGTTACTTGGCAGCGTTCGTTGGGTGATTATCATTGCGTTCCTTATTGCCACAGCCTAGCGGCCGTTCACGGGCCTTTCCAGGCATCTCGTCCGAGACATCGTTCTTGCACCGAGTATGGCCGTTCATGCCATTCTACCATTCACAGTCGATGGGATTGAGAGCCTCGGACGCTTCTCTAGTTTTCAACTCGTCGATCACCAGCCTCAATCCAACTGTGGGGGCAGAGGAGCACCGGGGGCAGCGGTAGAAGAATCCTTGCAGATGTGATTCGCCACTCTCAAGGGATCTACTTTACACCGGCTTGACATCTACTGCGACACGTCTCGAGTGCTCGACATCGGTTACGGAACGATCTCCAGTGGTGATTAATAAGAATATGAGTACCACGTCCGTCGTCGAGCCCTGAATAAGATCATTATGGTGGGCACCTGTCAGCTTTCGTGCAGCACGGTCAAGCAACCTCGTCGCCACCCTATATGGCTCGGAATACCAAGACACTGGCGTGACCAGTTTCATATTCCGGAACCTTTTGACCCATTGCCGAATATATCCCTTTATAATGGGTCCTTTCCCCAGGCATACGCTCCTCTGGTGGACGGAGCGGCAGTGGCCCGGGCAAATAATGATCTGTTCTTCTCATGGGCGGAAAGTCAGGATTAAGGTCAAAAGCTACAGCATGAACTCTGCTTGCGGATTCACGCCACGAGTTACAGTAGTGAGTCAGCATGCTTTGGTACGAGCGGATCGTATTGACAGTATTTATGGGGATCACAGATCAGGAAGAGGCACGGACAGCCAGCCGCCGCGCTAGACCGCGTTTCAACTCAAGCGGGCCTGGAAGTCTATATCGACAGTTGAGGGGGAGATCTAAAAGAGGGGTTCCTTGCGGCTCGCCTTCACCTGCCACGGTCCACGGATGTGCACATCCTTCTCATGGACAACTTCCCCACCAAGGATTATCTTTCACCAAAACAGGTGGTGTCCCAACGACTCTCCCCAACTTCGACGGAATCATTTCCATTCAGGCACTAGCATCAGCGATAGGACCTTGCCAATCATACACGACGCATACCGGTCGACTCGTTTAGGTCTGTCTCGACATGTACGTACATCAAGTTACAGTAGATATTGGCCCGCCACGCACTTCGCACCGCACATGCCGTTGGCACATGTCAAAGTCTTGGTATGGCTTTTGCCCGTCGATTGAAAACAACTGGATGGTACTGTGGCCCTGGGAGGCTGAGGCCAGACTGAATGATCAGCGCCTTGCAGGTCCTCTAGCAGGTAGGCATGATGTCTACCGACAATCCGAGTGGTAGAGACGGAGAAAAGTCGAGGTAAGACCGCAGCCAAACGGAAAAGTGTTGCTGGATGAATGACATGGCGTCACAACAATTCCGGTCTATTTCCTCGAGCTTCTATTGGGTACAATGTAAGATATACGATGTCTTGCATTGATTTTCACGTATGATAAAGGCATGCTTCACAACGTATTTGTGTACAAGTCATCGTGGCCCGAGCTAAGCAAGTTGAAAGCCTGCATGTAGAAAGCCAAAAAGCCGCTCATGGCTCGCCACTGGTTGGCCCTGGCTGATACATAGTTCAACGTACAAATGTACATCATTACTTACCACTTGCTAGGTGCTGAAACTACTGTCCGCGAGAAAGTCGCGCTGGCTTGTTCCAACTTCTGCTGTCTTTGCCGCGCAGTGATACCTGTCCGATCAGTCACAGGCGTTGCATTGACAATCTGGTCGAAATCGTCGTAATCGTCCCCACCCGAGCCCGATTCCGCGTCCGAGTCAATCAGCGCCGGTGGCTTTGTGGCTAGCACTGCAGTGCCGTCCTCTTTCTCTTCTGGTTCCTTCTTGCGCGAGTCCTGCGGAGAGAGCGACTCGCTGAAGGGCTTGGACGCAAGTATTTTACGCCTAATTTCAGCCATCGCTGCCTCTTCGTCCTCATCATCCTCGTCTGGGGGCAAGTCTAGCGGCACGCCCTGCTGGAGTGGTGCTCCGTCCTCTTCGTCGGAGTCTGCCGCGGCGCTATCGTCGTCCGCTGCGCCGTCCTTATCTTCTTCATCGTCTTCGTCGTCTGACTCGAACACGTCTCTTCTGTTCATGTTGCCTCCTGCCCAGTCATCTTCCTCATCCGCGGGGTCCTTTTGGCGGCTCTCAGAGTACTCCTTCTCGAGCTTGGCGAGCCATGCCTCCTCGGCCTTTTTCATATCTTCTTCATTCTCGCATGCCGCGTACCGCTTGAACAGCTGCGAGTTGATTTCCAGGAACGGTTTCCCGTATGTGAAATGCTGGAGGGCAATCTCCGCCCAATCTTGATGGCCACATATGCAGAAGCACGCGGCTAGCGCTTCGACGCAGTTCAGGCGCCACGGTTTGCCATAGTTCACGGGGTTGGCCGCCACGAGGTAAGGCAGTAGGCGCTCACACTTGCCGCCAATCCTAGACCACGGCACTTCTTGTATGCGCACCCACGAGCATTCCACCACCGCTGCACCGTACTGTTCGAGGAGCTCCTTATCTGCGGGAGACACCACTCGCTTCGCGTTAGGACTGTGTCGGGGGTTTCGTCAACTCATCGGCAACACAACATTGAGAGATGTCTCTACTTACGAGATGACAACGCCCGGATACTTTTGGCCGATGGGTAGTTCGCGCATCATGCCGAAATGCATCAGCCTCTTCCCGCTACATCGTTTCGAATCGCAGTGGCCAAAGTCCCAGCATGCTGCTTTGAAGGGAGGACGTTCCGTAGCGCCACCAGTTTCGCCTTCGAGTCCGCCTGAACGTGCTGTATGTCGAGAGTTGGTCGAGTATTTCTTCGCTTTCCCAGAAGGGTTGTCTTTCTTGTGACGCACCATGTCTGTAGTTGTAGCACTGTATAATTGATGATTTGGTAGGTGAGATATACGATATGCCGGAAGTAAAGGTCAGAAAAATATATGTCGTTAGCATGACCTCAAGCATTATCCACCAGGGTCTCGATAAGCCGCCGCCAAGCGTCTTATCTGCACGTGCTTTTCGAACGATCCGAGGTTCTACCGCTTTTCGATGTTTTGTTCGTCTTGGAACCAAACTCGAAATCGACCTGTATTTCTTACACCAAGTTTGTCACCATGGGTCTAGCTGTCCTGCCGCCAGATCCTGAGGAGGATGTACCTCAGGGCTCGACATACGATGATAGTCCGAGCGACAGTGACACTTCGATGCACGAAGACGGCCGGCCATCAAAACGTATGCGGTTCTCTCCATCAAGTTCCAGGCAGATAGTACTGCCTGGTGAAACTGTCACGGATGAGACACAATGGATGAGGTAGGTGCGGCTCACTGGCGCACACGAAAAACACCACATTACTGACAAATCGACAGAGGCCACGGCACCTACATGACCGACGGCTCAACCATTATTACTGCTACGCTTGCAGGCCCCCTGCGAAAAACAAATAAGCTGCTATCAGTCGCACCATTGCGAGCAAGATATACTCCCGAGATCGGTGACTTGGTAGTCGGGCGCATTGTAGAAGTCCAGAAGAATCGGTGGAAAGTGGATGTCGCAGCACCCCTGCTCGCGCAATTACCTCTATCCTCCATCAACCTGCCAGGCGGTGTTTTGCGCCGACGAACAACAGCCGATGAACTGCAGATGCGTAACTACTTCCAAGAGGGAGATCTATTGGTCGCCGAAGTGCAACAGATTGGAAGTAGCGACGGGACTGCAAGTTTGCATACTCGAAGCTTGAAATATGGAAAGCTGCGCAACGGAACGTTTCTCGCCGTGTCAGGTACCGGTGGAGGAGGTGGTGTTGTTCGCAGTAGAAGACAGGTCTTCACGATCAACAGTGGTGCGCAAGGTGGAGGCGATGTGGATGTCATACTCGGAGTGAATGGATACATCTGGCTGAGCAAGCACATCGAACAGGCCGACGACCAAGGTAGAATGAGCGGAGGCGTCAGTATCTCCAATCTCGATGAGCATGTCAGCAGCGCCATCTATTCGAGCCAGAACGATACTATCGAAGAGGGCACCAGAAAGGAAATCGCTCGCATCTCGGAGTGTATCAGAATCTTAGCCGAGGATGGTGTTAGAGTGGACGAGGATAGCGTCGTCAAGGCTTATGAGGCTGCTGTCGATGCTGATATGAGTGTGATGGATCAAGATGCGGCACGCACGCGGATGGCTGATGAAGTGAGAAGAAGGATTGTGGATGCCGCCCTCCATTGAGATGAAAATGTGTTGCGGAACTAAATAAACAAGCGGACGCTCAGTGCTGAAAACTCGTCGATGTGCACTCTTGTCGACCGCGGAACTCGTGCTTACGTGGAAGGGGCTGTCTCACAAGCTTCAAAGAATGAAAAACTGTGGGCCTTGTTACCTGTATATCGAAGACGCCAAACTCGACTGGAAACTTACAAGCTATGGACGAGACATCGCCCTACGGACCGATAATGGGCCGGCTTCAATCATCGTACCAACCACTCGTCTCCACATACCTTCGCTCCTCCTCGGCTTCAACCTTGGCTTTCTTCCACCAGACTTTATGATCCTTACCTCCTTCGACGGGCAATCGGCGCATGGTTCCTCTCCTCATCCAATATCCTTGATGCTCATTTCTCTTGGTTGCTCCGGGCAAGACACGCCTTACAGGTGCCGAGAGATACCTGCGACCGATGCCTGCCATCATGGGGTCAGATCCTGCTCTGACAGTATGCGAGTCGGGTCGGGGAAGTGTGTACGGATTGGTCTGGACGCTGAAGACTCTTTGTGCTTGAGGCTGGGCTGGGGAGTAACAGTTCGATTCGGTTGAGTAGTGCGAGGACGAGGCGGATGAAGAATTACGATTTCGAATAAAATCTGCGAGTTGGTCTGTGGTCTTAAAGTGCATTGGTAAGCCCTCGGCCTGGACAAGCTGTGGATCCAGCGTGCCTGTGCCGTTGTCGTACGCGAAACTTGCTGGTGTTGCATTGTCACTTCTGTCCGGCGCAGAGATTGGAGGTGGTGGTGGGGGCGGACGTGGTGGACCGAAGAGACTGTCTGCTGTGCCGGGTCTTGAAGGAGCCGCGGCAGTCGTGCTGCGTCGCTCGTTCAACTTACTCCTCTTGGAGTGGGCTCTGAAGAATGGCATGATTGCGGATGTGTTAGCTTTCTGAGTTGCGCGCGGAGACGAAGTTGTGGTTCAATCATCGATCACTTTGAGTGGAACAAGAGGTTTTGATTTTTGGACTGTCGAGGACATGAAATCGAGGACATGACTAGTAGGACGATGGAGTCGAGGCAGAGGCCTCAACAAAAAGACGGCAACTTGCGAACAAAGCACCCTTTGTCTGCGTACCGTAGTAGAACAAGGCAGTCATAGGAAGACGCATTGTTGCTAAAGAAGTGTCTTTCTTTGTGCCTGCCATTGTGTTTCGAGCAGTGGTCAGGTAGCCAGCATCGCATGAGCGGCCATTGCATTGCGCCCGCTTGTGAGTGTTGTGCATTGTCCATATCTCACATAATAGTGTCTAGGCTCATCCTGGCAAGGTTTTCGTGCTGCAGATTACTTAACTTATCCCCCTTTTCTGCCGTAGCGATCTCAGCCTTGCCGCAGCTTGTCCATTTTCAGCCCACGTGAGCCGCAAGGCTGTACTGTGACTCGGCCGATTTTCCGCATCTCCATATTTCGGCCTTCTTTCTTTCTTTTGTCCTTTAGGCTCACGAGTACCAAATAATTATCCCAACACCTTTTTGTACCGAAGATACCTTGCCACGCATTTCGTGAAGGAACATGGCGCAAGGCCTATTGAAGAAAGCGTCCAAGCCGACCACCAAATCCTCCACTGGCATCACAAAGAAAGGATCACGAACCTTCGCGCCGAAAAAGGCCAAATTGGTCAAGCAAGCCAAGATCAATAAGAAATATACGGCTGGTCTGACGGCGCAGACGGAGGCCATGCTGGGCGAGCGTGTCGGACACCTTGAGATGCTGGGTCACGGGCGAAAAAAGTCTGGGGGTGCGGATAAAGGCAAGAGTGGTGGCGGCGGGGGAGGGAAGAAGAGTGGGAAGAAATCGTGAAGATGGACATTGAGTCCACATTCGAAGGGCTCTCTGTCATTGGAACAGTCGACACACGAAGCAAGTGCAGAAAGACACACAACTCTTCAGCCACAGCACGATTCGTTTCCTGACTACGTCGAGCCTGGCTTCAGTCCTATGAGACGAAATCGCCAGGAGGGGCCGCTCGCAAGCCACACGATAAGCAGCCACGCTGAAAACGCTGGTTTATGGGAGGCATATCAAAAGAGCTGCGCCGGAAGATGTAAAAGGGCATAGTACATTGTGTTACATTGAGGTGCAGCAATATGCTACCAGGAGAAAGCTGCGCCGCAGGAAAGAGGGCACTGCCTTGCGCCAAATACTCGGGGCCAAAACTCCATCAACGCACATCTGGTATATCTAGGTTCGGACGACTCCACATTCACGCTTCTCACATCCCGCCCAGTGCTCGAGCGGCTTCACCCCCTCCGCTTTGTGTAATGGCTTCTTGACCCAGGTCGGCCCTCAATTTGCCTTTCCTGCCACCACTCTCACCCACGCCCATCCGCCTGGCAACGTACCTCTGGGCTACCACACTGACAACGAGGCTGAGCGTCTCCTCAACCCATTCGCTTACCCATTCCCGCGGGTCAATACCACCGCCAGCAAGAATCTCTTCAATACTTTCAGGCAAGGTACCCTCTCCACCACTGGGAGCGTCCAGCCATTCGATCCACTGGGCCGGAAGAGCTTGAGAGACTGCTTGAAAGGCAATGCCGTGAATGGGGTCGTGCAGGTAGATAGCGAATACAATTTCCTCTTCGTCCTTGTCGGATGGAGCTTCCTTGATCTGGCCTTCCTGCTCGGAGGCAGACGCCTGGGCGAACATATCTTTCGGCACTGGCTGTGAGATTGCCTGGACTGCGAGGAAGATTTGACTGTCTCTGGTAGGGTTCGAGTCCGAGAGCGTTTCTGTTGCTCGCTTAGCCGCTTGCTCAACGCCGCCCCTGCTGGCGAAATATTCCTCCGCGTAGCCTTCGGCAGATGCTCTAACAAGCTTGCTTCCTTCAGTTGCGCCCCTGATTGCGTTGGTGCTCCGTCTTTCTCCACTTCTCCACCATGGACCATCATGCCATGAACCCAGGTCGCGAGAAGCATCGCTTGAACCGCGCTTTGGACCAGCTTCGTTTCCTCTCTGGACGACCATCAAATCCCCTCCTTCTACTTGCGCCATGACTCTGCTGAAGACTTGATAGATGAGAGGGTCTAAAGTGGGATAGTTGGAGAGGTCATGAGTAATGTGAATCTGTAGCCGCTCATGGGACGAGATCGGCGGTGCAATCGTCTGCAAGATGTTGTGGAATGTCGGCACAGCCATAGATCTGAGCTCGTCGCCTGTGACAATGTCAGCCTGTGAACACGTAGCAGCCGGTCGCGCACATACCAAAGCCTCTGAGTATTCCTACATTTCCTCGGACTTGGTCTGCCCATTTGTGTGCATCCTCGTTCTTTTGGATCTCTTTGACCGCCGCCTGAGCTTGGGAGACTGCAGCAGTGGCAGTGGACAGGATGCCACCCCACCAGCCTCCGCTCTTTGCGGGTGCAGGCTCAGGTTGTAGATCGGCTTCTGCTGAGTCTTCAGTCGATGTTGTTGCTGGCGTGAAGCTTTGATGGAATGAACGCATACTGTCACCAGATTTCCGCTGACCATTATTGCTTGACTTCTCCTCGCTTGTCCGTCCAGGCGGAGGGGTGGGAGCAGAGGTATGGATGGGAGATCGATTGGCAGCAGACTGAGGAGTGGGTTTGAGGGCAGGTGTGCTAGGTCGACTGGCAGGCCGTTGAGCAAGATTGCCGAGTTCTGCCAATAAGTCCTGCTCGGATTGCGAAGACTGGGCAGTCTGTCCGTGTCTTGGAGTTCGCGAAGAGGGTTTCGGCGGGCGCGCGGTGACTTGGGTGCTGAGGTTATCGAGCTGAGCCAGTAGCTCATCATCTGTGGGTGCGGCTTTCTTCGTGGCCATGGTGAAGTTGTTGACGACTGGAATATGACAATTGAATAGAGGCTACGAGCCTACGACATGGTTGGAGAATGGCAACATTGAAGTCGAATCGGGCTAGAGATCCGTCATTGTCACCCCTGGCGCGACTCTGGGGCATTCAATGGACCTCACTCACATGATGACTAATCACCCATGTCGACCAGGCCCCCAACCCTCTCAGCCTTTAAAGCGCAACGTGACAGTCGGGAAGGCGCCCACTTATGTATCAATCGAACAGAACTCTAGACCACGTTGTTATCTCCTCAATCAGGTCTTCGTGCAAACGTGCCAGGGCAACATGACTACTCAAATGCAGCCTGAGATTGTATTATATGACTTAGCTTGCACCAAAAACGTCTGTTTCTCTCCCGTTGTCTGGCGTATTCGCCTGATGCTCAATTACAAGCGAATCCCTTACAGGACTATCTTTCTCGAGTTTCCGGACATTGAACCAACGCTAAAAGGGCTGTGAGTGAGATTGCTTTCCTTCTTGTCTTTCGTTCTGCGTTTCACTCTTTGCTTATGAGCCTACTCCATCCCCTTTCCGTCTTCCTCATGCGAGCCTCAGACTGTCCGATCACGCATGAAGAGGTGTCCTAACCTGGGACTTCCCAGAGGGTTGCTTCTCAACGAAAGCGCGGTGGGATCGAAATCCAAATACACAGTTCCTGCCATCCATCATGTGCCGAGCAACACCTACATCATGGACTCAAGTCCTATTGCACAGTTCCTTGAGTCGAAATATCCAGACCAGCCGGTACCGCTAACATCGGAACTGGGCCGTGAAATCGAGGCCAAGGCACGTGCTGTGGGTGGTACGGCTTTCCGCAATTCGATAATGCCACGCGAGATACGCATCCTATCACCCCGGTCCCAGGAATACTTTCGGCGTACACGCGAGGCTGCGCTTGGGCATCCTCTCGAGGACCTGCTTGACCAAGACAAGGAGGAGGAGGCCTGGCAGGCGGTAGACAACGGTATGCGCGCCGTGAGTGAGTTGATGCAAACGCACAAAGCCGACGGTCCGTTTGTGCTGGGCTCCCGGCCGAGCTTGACCGACTTCTTCATCGCGGGATCCCTACAGTCTGCAAGAATGGTAGATGAGGGTGTATTTCAGAGAAATATCAAGTATCCTGGTTACAAAGACATGTATGAAGCATGTCTGCCTTATATGGAAAGGAGCGATTGAGCGAGTGGAATGGTAGCACCTTTATCTTCTTGGCCAAGATGATCGTGTGGTATAAGAGCAGTCGCACCCGGACAGAGTCATCATTCATCGAAAGGTATGGAAGTTGTATCAGACAAAGCCAGCTTCGAAAGGCTGCGTCCCTGAGTAATTGTCCATATGTCCTCGATGTGTCCCCGCCAAATGACTAACCGCTGTGGGCACGGTTTAAGCTGAGCTGGACTTATTTAGGTGAATCTGAGGTGGCTGTCCAGGACCCCAACGAGATCTGTTCTAGAAGTCGGTCATCTACACTTCCGATCCCGAGTCCGAACTCCGTCCCATCTTTTAAGCAGTTTAATCTTGACATGATTGACGTTGGTGAACAATGCTCGGATGCCATCGAAAGTTTCTGAGAAAGAGTATGTTGAATGCGATGGTCCCTTGTTTTCACTCGGAGATCCTAGGCCAAGCATTTTGAGGTAAGAGGCTTATAAGAGCAGGATCCGTCCAAGCTGGAACAGGAGTCTTGTCCAACTCCAACCATATCCATCTTCTTCTATTTACAGTGTTCTGCAATCGTTATATCAGTACAGATGGATGTCCTCCGCCATCATTGGTACGACCTTGGCGCAGGTGTCGCTGCGTACTCAACCTACTATGTCTATACAAACCAGAAGAGACTGAGCCAAAGCGAGAAGCTCGTCATTGCAAGCTTCATAGCCGTATGTCTTCACCAAGTCGAAGAATATCGTTTTCCGGGTGGATTTCCCATTTCGATGAACCTTGGTCACCAGCACAGTCCTAAGCCAGATCGATACCCACTCAATGCGCACTCTGCCCTCATCACAAATGCAGGCGCGACCTATCTTTACTACCTGCCGGCGATCTTCTACCCGGACTGCGTGTGGCTGGCTCTGGGTCCGATGCTGTCCAGCTTCTCACAGCTTGTGATCCATGGCATCAATATAAACAGATCGATGGGCATGCTTTACAATCCTGGCCTAGGCACCACCATTCTGCTCATGTACCCCATCGGCATTCAGTATATCATGGTTCAGCAAAGAGCCGGTCTGCTGGGGTTACGTGAGTGGGTATATGCCGTCATATCCCTGGTTCTCTTCACCTATATCACTCTCGTCAAATGGACTTTTACATGGACACCCGATCTGAATTCGCCTCACCCATTCAGCCATGCCGAGATGACGAGGTGGGGTTCTCCATCTTTCCTGGTTAAGGACTACCTTGCGTAGACAGTTTGGCCGTGATTGTTGGGAGAATAGCAAAAATTCGCATCAAAGCGAGGCACAGCTAACCTTGACATCACACAACAGTAAGGGTGGACTATCGCGTTCGACGTGTTCCTCAAGGTGATTGGGAGCTATGTCAAAAGGAGTCATGACAGGTGAAAGCTGGGTTGAAGGCTTTTTTCATCAGACCGTCCTCGAAGGTGACCCGGGTTCCGGGGTTATAGGATGAGGAGTCGAGATTTTAACGCCTTCTACCTCGATGCTAGTTTCATAGTGCTCGGAGAGACCAGATCAGACCTTGGACATGCCGTCTAACACTGATCGAAAAGTCGGTTCTGTGGTAGTTGGAGAGTCGATTTGAACTGGCGACCAGAAAGTCTGAAAACCTGGAAAAAAATTCTCACTTTCAAAGTCCGGTGGAGAAGAACAAATTGCAAAAGATCGGATCGAAGAAGAAATGAAGAACAACCCAACGATTCACCTGATGGTAAGTTGTATTCAAGCAAGTCTCAAATTTGCACTCATCCATTCCCGACATCCATCGACGCCATCCATATCTCGTTTACACTCGACACATCGACACCTCTCACTGATCAGAATTCCTGAGACCGGAGGCATCGATCGCTCGTGTGGCAACTTCGAGTACCTAGCACATAAATTCGGATCAAAACGATAACGACATCATGTTCCGCATCAACGCGGTCATTGCCGGTGTGCTCCTCGTTCTACTCATGGCTTCTCCAGTCACGTCTGCCATTCGTCCCGCACGTCAGAAGTACACAAGGAGTTCTTGGCCGCATGCAGCAAAGCAAGGTACTTGCGACACGGGATATGTATGGTCTGTCGTCGCTCCTACTGGGTCTGATCTCGGCGCTACCTGCTGTCCACAAGGCTACAAAGCTGAATCGTCACTAGTCAGTAGCCTGGGACTTTGGACTGTGTTTTGCTGTCCTGCCAACAGCAGCAAACCATCGTGCCCTCCTAGCCACGAGATGCTGCCGGGTAGGCCTCTGACCTGTCCAACACCAGGTACTCGCGCTGGAGTGCTCTGTCAAGGCCTGTAGGCATGATATGGACTTTTGGTAGCCCGTCTCGCCTCTCTTGCGGCGTCCGATATACTGGCATATGAGAGGTAACGGACCTGTCTGGCATATGGAATGGTGGCTAGCGCTGCGGAGATGGACTTTCCGGCCCTGGAATCCAACTTCGTCGTTTGTTAATCAGGGATCTAGCTTGCAGAGGCTAGTCGACACTCAGCAATGAGGCATGAATTTCAGCCAGGTTGAACCTCTTAAGCTTTTCGAACTCGTCACCAACAACACTCATGCCCACCACATTTCTATACACGTCGACCAGGACCAGCTTGTCGTACCCTTTCAGGTCAACAGTATGCTTTCCTTGACCATGGGCGCCGATCTTGTCAGCTACCACCCGAATGACCTGGTCTCGGTCAAGCTTGTTGTTGTTTCGTATCGTAGGTCGAATGGCGAATTTGCAGCCATTTATCGTGGTCTCACTACCATTGCCATCAGGCTCGACTTGGAATTGGGGAGGCAAGACTTCATCACAGAGGCTTTCGAGACCATTGTTCAGAGTCTTTCGCATCCGGGTTATTGGGGTGAGCCTCTTGATATATCGACTTCGTGGAGCGGTAGAATCTTTGGAGGATGCTGAAAGGCAGATTTCGCGTACGATCTCGACGGGGTCTGGTGTTGGTGTCGTTGCTGAAGGTAAAGGGAATCGCACGAATGAGACGCAAGGGATGTCCAGTGTGATGAAGGAAAGCTTCTGGATCGATGCGCTCGACGTCGGATGTTTTGGTCGTAGGGAGTCCAGCTCTGCAAGTATACCGGCTTCGATATCTACCTCTTCATCGCCTCCATCATCTCCATCATCTCCATTGTCCGAATTGCTTTGCGTAGTTTGATCGGCTGGTTGGGCATCCTGGTCGATATACTAGTGTCTTATGAGGATACCATATCAGAACGAAGTTTTCACGTTGAACGTACCTCGCTCAATATATCTGAGAGCTCTTGTATGCACTTCCTCTCCTGACCCTTGTCGCTGGTAACGAATATGCCGACGTCGCCACTGTGGATGCCCGACGCACTGATTGCTGGTCCTATCCGGTTTGTAGGTCTCCCATTAGGCTGGGTTGAATGCCGTGCTTTGTGAGTAAGATATTTGCCCTTATTTTTATTCTTGTTTCGATTTGATGAGTCCCCGTTCTGAGAGGCAATGTCAGCTGGTCTATCCTCTGGTCACCGCATAAGCGCTCTTTAGCTGGGGGATAGACTGAACTTGCCGCTGAGTTTTCATGGCTCATCTTGAGTCGTTTGGCAGATCTCTCGGTAGCATCAGCAGAGCTCATCGTACCGTGAGTATTGTAGCAAAAGCTCTGCCAGTGAAGTATAGGTGTGCTCTTGCGGATCCGATTTCACTCTATGATGAAACGAAATATAAGCAATTCAACCTACGAGGCTCTCGCACAAAAGATGATATTGAGTCGTGTCACGTGCTGAATCACGTGCGCTGATGCCGACATCAACCTTGCATAAGGGCTCAAGGACTTTAAACCCTCTCCATCTCTTGTTGATGCCTTGAAACCTTGATGGTTAAAGCGCAAGCAAGCGACAGAGCGAATGGGTACCTCCACCCTCACTACGAACTTGACTCAGTGTGACACTTTTTTCTGCACATGGCAGTACCTGGTAGAGATGACCCCGTGATGGCCCTTTTACGCGCCTGTCCTCGCCTAGTGGAGCGACCACAGTGCGAGCCGATATGCTTCAAGGTATAGCAGCTTTGCCCCTGATATGCAGGAACGCAAGAACCTGATTGGTCTCTCTGCCTTCGAGCTTGTCAAGGTCAAGCTCGAAAGACCACGATCGTGAAACCTCCATGCTTGGGGTCCCTGGTTATCAGTATGGTTGCCTTAGCCTCGCGTAGCTGGCATTGCATGGGGATATCAAGATAGCCATGGACATTGAGGCCATAAAGACTCCCGGTGGTCATACGCCCGTGCTCTCTTGTACTTCTTGCTTGGATCTGTTCAACGACTTGACCGGATGGCGTCGTTCTTTACCTCGAAGCAGCAGCAGTGGAAACCAGTTCCCAATGGAGGTTTGGGCGGAGTTGGATACTCGGGTGAGGTCACAATTCGCAGAGAAGGCGACAATATGTCGCCGACTTACAGACCGCAGCAGCGACGAGAACTGCCCCCAATTCTGACTTCAAGTAGTAGTCGAGACATGCCAATGACGCCCTCTCAGTGGTCTGCATTGTCAGCGTTAGGTTTCGACGGA
Source organism: Exophiala viscosa (assembly GCF_022695815.1). NCBI lineage: Eukaryota > Fungi > Ascomycota > Eurotiomycetes > Chaetothyriales > Herpotrichiellaceae > Exophiala > Exophiala viscosa. The sequence continues at coordinate 109,599 of NW_026944355.1, read as the reverse complement.
CCATGGACGCCGAATACAAACGATGGCGTGTGGTCTGGTGTCTTTATCGGTGAAGAGAAGAAAGTGATGTCTTCACTGTTGGTGTCACGCTACAATTCTGCCATACCCTCAAAATCACATCACTCTCTTCCAGAAACACCGGGCAGTGTGAACTCAGAGTTGGATTCGAACCCTGCCGAGCTGCCTGGATCACTGCTGTTAGCAAGTCAAGGTTTCCCACAATCAGAGCCGATCACGCCGCCACCGTCACTTCGTCTCGTACGCCGAGACACTGAAGAGTCGAATATAAGTTCTGCGCCTACGCTATCCACCTCGACTTCGAGCGATGATATCGACATGGAAGCTTTGCGCTCTTTGACGACGCCCTTAAGAAGGAACGACCGACCAGGTGAGAACGCGATGCCGACCTACACTATCAGCAACCGCAACCCTCACGATGCGCACATCTCCAAACCATTTTCTGCGATGGACATCGAAGAACTGCTACAACAATTGCCTCGCTGCAATGCCTTGACGACAAACCAGCTCTGGCTGCCCGCCATGCGGACCCAGATCCAGAACATGGCACAGCTGCTTCATGATGCTGGCGAGATGAAGATCGAGTCGAGCGTCAATGAGGTTGTGTTAAACGAGGTAAGGCGATTTAGAGATTACCGTGCAGTACAGCTAAATGTTTGCAGGACTTAACTGCATTCTCCGATGACATGCGTCGGATCACCACATCGTATCGCAAAATTGTGGAATCCGCAGAGTCGCTTGCCGAGCGAGATTCCAAAGTCTGCCAGGAGCGTCTTAGACTACTGGAAGACCAGGTTGAAGATGCTTTAGAGATGATCGAAACAAAAGACAAGGCAGTCGAAGACCAAGGCAGGGACATCCATGCGCTCAAGCACACGATCCTCGAGATTGTTCGCATCCTGGGTACCTTCATTCAGAACAATGTTGCCAGCTGGGCCGACACCATCAACGAACCACGCAACCAAGAAGTCCTGCAACTGATTTCCGACTACACTCGGCCTGGTGACAATAAGTCGATTCGATACGTACGAATCCCAGATGCTGCCATGTCAAAATATGTCAAAGACATACAAGATTCAAAAGCTCTCGTCAAACAATATCGTGAGGTCCTTCATGGTCAGGTTACTATGATCAAGGAACAGTCCGAGAACCTAGATGTCTACGCCGACAAATACGAGGCCGCATTGCGTGTTGGAAAGCAACGTGATCATGAGATCGTACTTCTGGCGCAACAAAACGAAGAATTAAAGATGCAACTGGAGGACGCCAGGTCTACCCTAGCTCGAAACAAAGAAGCGAATCTCGATGCAGAAGCCATGGCGCAGAGATACGAAGAGTTGCGCAGCAATATGAACAGCCTGAAGATCGCACATGAACTGGAGGTTGATCAGCGGGACGCAGAAATTGCCAACCTACGCCAGAAACTGGGGAGTGCTCGTGAGGAAGTGTTTGCTAGGAGGGAGGATGTGAGGAATATCATCTCACAGACTCGATCGATGCTGCCGAACCCCACCATCTCTGAACCGCCTGGCAAGAGTAGCCACGCCTCAAAGGCATTGCGATTCCTCGGCATGGAGAAAGATAAGTTCAAGAGAGGAGCACTACCTGTGAGCCGCAGCATGATGGCTTTTGCACCCCCCAACGTCGACAATGGACCTTTATCAGCGGACTCGAGATTCTCTTCGAAGGAATTGGCCCGTCCTATTGGCAGACCAGCTCTTCACCAGGTTGCTTCTGATGGACCGCAGGTGTACTCACAGACCACACCCAGCACACCGTTTGAAGATGGTCGTGCTTCCAGTGCAACCACGTTACCCATAGTGCGTCCGAGATCCGATTCTATGAGCGCAATGCAGCGTCATGGGGCACCTTCACCGCCTGTTGATACACAGAAGTCATTGCCCGCACCCCCAGGACGACCACAGGCCCAGCGGCTATCCACTGCTCAAATTGCAGAGATCACAGAATCTATCCAGAGCCCGACCGCAGCACAAGTCGCCACCGATTACTTCAAGAACAGCATTCTTGGTCAAACGGCTGCTCGCCGAGTGTTAAGCAATATCCCTGAGGGAGCAAGCCGGATCCCCGCGGAGTCAAGCGCCAGAAACCTCGACGAAGTCTACGAGGACGGCGACAGTGTCGCTAGCAGTGATCGGGAAGTCTTCAGAAGGAGCATTTGCGCATTAGACATGCTGAATTCATCGACACTCCCTCACAGTGAGACAGAGACAGACATGGATAGATATGTACGTGGTGTAAGACGCATGACAGGCGGAGCGCACCGCGAATTGAACAACGATTCAGAGCCGGAGACACAGACTGGCGTGGCACGTATTCTTCACCTTCGACCCGGTACCAATGACTTGAGGGGAGCATTGAGGACCCAGGGACGTGACTTTGGACGGGAAGAGCGAGTCAGACAAAGCGTCGTGTCTGATGGATCTGGATATCAGACTTCGGACTCTGAACCCATGTCCGTCACGCAGCTGTATCACCAGGGTGGCCGGCATATCCGAGGCTGAAGATTGGGAGAGAGATGATCAATCGGTTCAGGATAGATATCAATTGGCTTTCATGCGGACGACAGAGCTTGGAAACCATCATCATGTTGGATTTGCAGTAATTGAGTGTCTGTGGGGCTGGTTTTGGTTATGCAATCGGCCTTGGTGGAAGACCATACACTTGGGTTGCACGGTGCATTTTTGGTAGGTGTATGGGATAGCAGCACAACAAGACAACTCAACAGAAGTATTTCAGGCAGGCACAGACCGATGCATTACTACATTTGTAGGGCAATCTTTGGTCTATGGTCAGAACCGGTGATTGGCGTGCTCTGAATTGCTGGAAGAACATAGTCGTATGGCCCTTACGGCACAAAAAATGTGTCTGCCAGCCGGTGGCCCAGACGCTTCACTTCTTTGTCATACACGGCGACCCTGTTCCAAAATTTGACTGCTGTAGCTCTTCAGATTCAAACAGATGTAACTCCTCGTTATCTGTGCGGAGCCCCTCGCACATCAAGTTATACATCCCTCCTCGCCGTGGGGAAGGTCACCAGCTCCATCAATGTGAACTTGGTAAATTGCTCTCAGTATACCAATTGCGTTGAACCTTGGGGAAGTCGAAGTTGTATCCTCGTGACGCTGCGTGCCAGACAACGCAGTTGTTTCGGAAGACAGGCTCGATCCTCCTGAATGCCCACAATCTCTCCACAAGCACGCTGAGCCTTTGCAGTACAAGCGAAGCAGGAGATTATCCCCAGCATGACAACTCACGCGTCGCGTCAGGACGGAAGACATGTGAAAGACATCTGAGGAATAACGCTCGAGCGGATGAGAGACCGGGCCGGTTGGGACTGGGGCTACTTCTCTGCCGCCAGTCCACTTCTGTCCGGCTGTAGGTCTGGACTGCAGGGGCTTCCACTCGCCGCGGGATACTCGAATCATTTCGAGCCCCATGTTTTGACAAGTTGCGACGTGGATCGCTGCGTGTAACGGAGTCAGGACGCGACGAGGTTGCTTCTGCCTTGCAAGCTTACTCCAGTTGATAGATGTGTCCGTGCGTCCACGAGAGAGCCGACTAAGTCTCCTCGTAGCCATACCTTCAGAGGATGTCTATATCCCATCAGAGTCTTGTTTTTATGGCATGCTGACTTCATCGTGTGGCTTTTGAAACGTGCCGTCAGGTATTACTTTTCATGCCTTTCCTAGTTGCTCGCTGGCATTTTTCGGCTTGGACTTTTCACCCTTCAGACCCATGTTCTTCGAGACGCGGGTGGAATTGGCGGTGAAGCCTTCGGACAGACTGCGAATCTGTGGCTGAATGAGACGCGAGATGTTGTGGTACCCGCTCTGTGGTATTTGAATGAGAAAATGGTGTATGCAGGCGAGGAACTGGGGAATGCCGCGTGCCATGGTGCGAATCTTGGTCAGAAGAGGGTTTGCAAAAGCCTCGAGGTATGTGTATAAGATCGCGGGTTAAAGGTTGTGTTGGTGGTCGCGTGCGTAGGGTGGTTATACACTGCGTAGTGTAGGATGCTGTGAAATAATTCAGGATAGGGAGTCTGAAGCCCGGGATATAATGAAGAAATAAAGCAGTGCCGCCGTGAAAACCCGACTGAAGACAGAAACCTGCTGCAAGATGATGTACAGTTAGCATGTGGTGTATGGTTTGAAGATCACGTTGGATTCAAGGATTGTGACGCAGGATTGAAATAAGATAGGCGGGATAGGCTAGGAAGGCTCCCTTATCAACGGGGCTTATGGGGCTTATGGGGTTGGAGGCTTGGAAACCCTCCACACGGGCGCCTATCAAAAGGTAGTTTTTCACCGCAGGTTTTAACCACGGAACCATTTCCGACCATGGACTTAAATTTCTATCCTTCTCGATGGCTGTTTGATCGAATTTAGCCGGACAACATCGAGAGCGACTGTTGATCTGTCGCGCGACTGAAGACGCCAACCTGGTCATCCATACATACCCGGTCCTTGAAATTTAGGTTGTTTCGCAAAGTCATCCCAGCATCTTCGCCATGTCTTCCAATATCCCAACTTGCCGATGGGGCATAATCTCGACTGGTATGATCTCATCCTGGTTCGTGGCTGATCTCATCCTCGACCGTCCTGATGCGAAAGTCAAACATATCATCCAGAGCATCGGCGCCTCGTCGGTGCAAAAGGCTCAGGCATTTGCATTCCGTCACTGTCCCAAGTCCAGTCCAACTATCAACGGATCGTATGAAGAGGTCTATGCAGACCCCAACGTGGACTGTGTCTACATCGGAACTCCGATTTCGTTCCATAAGAAGAACTGTCTTGATGCGATTGCTGCCGGCAAGAATGTGTTGTGCGAAAAGGCCTTCACAATAAACGCCCAAGAAGCCAAAGAAGTGTTCGAGGCTGCGCAGAAGAAAAGCGTCTACGTTCACGAAGCTATGTGGCTGCGCCATCGACCGATGATAGCGAAATTGAGGCACCTACTTTACGAGGACAAGGTCATTGGGGATGTTTTTCGCATGTCCTGCGATTTCTTCGACCGAATCGATATACCAAATTTGCCGGAGACATCCAGGTACAAACATCCCAAGCTCGGTGCCGGCACTTTGTTGGACATCGGCATTTACCCACTCACCTGGGCTTTTCTCACCCTCGACCCCAACCCGCCAGACAATGCAGAACGACCCAACGTTCTCGCAGCTCAAGTGCATCAACATGGAGTGGAGGTGACTTCCAGTATTCTGGTCCAGTATCCTTCGTCGGGCAGGCAAGGAGTCATAACTTCCACGCACATGTCCAACAAACCATCTAACCCAATCTGTCGAGTCTATGGTACAAAAGGCTACGTGGATGTGACTGGAGAGAAACCTTCGCACCCACATTTCTTTACTGTCTATAAAAGCAAGGAAGACCACCAGACTTTTGATCAAGGCCAAAAGTACGAGTTTCTACATGTCGGCCAGGGTTTCATTTTTGAGGCAGACAACACGGCTCTTGACATTGCCGCTGGAAGGAAAGAAAGCGCCATAATGCCATGGAAGGAGACGATGCGTGTGATGGAGCTAATGGATGAAATCAGAAAGCAAGGTGGAACGGAGTATCCCCAGGATCACGAATAGATGGTACAAGACCGTGCATATACCTTCAGCCTCGTCACATGACCCAGCCTTGTCGACGTCACATTTCTTGACGACGCGTGACTCGCGCTCGGATTCAAACTCACCCTTGACAACGCTTCTAAAAGTCCCTTGTGACCACTCGATATCCTTCGCCGTTACAAAATAAGAACCAGACATGACATCCTTCTTATAACAATTTCTGTATACTTATATTCCGCCGCGATGCTCTCACGCCTTCTCTCTCAATTCCCTCTCCTCTCCTCCTTACTCAATCTCACTCCCTTGGGCCACACAAACCAACTTCCCCTAACTCCATCCATCCACACTTCGCAATGCCCCAACCCGCCACCGCTATCATGTCCATTCCCTCCACCCCGCAGCATCGACAGTTGCTGCCTCAACCATCCCAGCGGACATTTCCTCCAGACGCAATTCTGGGACACAGCACCGGCCCTGGGTCCCAACACATCCTGGACGATCCACGGGCTCTGGCCCGACCTCTGCGCCGGCGGCTTCGACCAATTCTGCGATGACGCCCGCTCGCACGAGGACATCCGCGCAGTCCTACAGTCCATCAACCCGACCATCACGCGCGACCTGCTGGCCTACATGGACGCGTACTGGCTCTCGCTCGACGGGCGCGACAATCACCTCTGGTCCCACGAGTGGAATAAGCACGGCACATGCATCTCGACGCTCGACCCGGGTTGCTATGCGGATGAGAACCCCGACCTCGCTGTCCTCGACTACTTCGTCCACGCGACGTCGCTTTTCCAAACGCTGGATACATTCAGCGTGCTCGCGGAGGCGGGCATCCTCCCGTCAGACCACGAGAGGTACTCGCTAAGCGAGCTGGAGGAAGCAGTAGAGTTTTCACCGCACGGCTACCCCGTGACATTCCGTTGCCATTCCGGCGAGCTTAATGAGGTGTGGTACCATTTCTCCGTCAAAGGTTCGTTGCGAAACAATTACGACGACGGCACGCATCAGGTCAGCTCGCCGTTTCTCAACGCTACCACCGTCAACCAGATCTTCGTCCCGACAGATCCGGACGGAGCCAAATCAAACTGTCCTGCTCGTGGCATCAGGTACCTGCCCAAGAGCAAGAGTCCTGGCGGAGGAAAGCCTCGGCCGTCGCCCACAAGGACAACAACATCTGCGACGTCCACACCCACCTCACCTCCATTCACTGGCAAGGGAAATCTCGTAGTCCACGTCATCGATGATGATTTGTCGAACGATGCTGAAAGATCAGCTTCGACGCAAAAGGGCTGTTTGATCCGTCTAGGCTACTGGTACTTGTCCGGTACCTGTGCGACGTTTAAGGCACAAGCAGACGTGGTTGACCCGGGCCACTCGCCGCTCTTCTCCTTATCATCAAGCTACTCGCCATGCTTTATCAATCCAGGCACTGGCAGATTCGAGTGTACAAAGGCTACTGCGGTTCAGAGCATCTTCTCCTCGGATTCTCATGACCCAACTGTCCTGTCCTACCACAATAGCACCATTTTCTATGCCGACCATGTCCCACAGAGGTTCGACAAGGTTGATATATACGCGGATGACGGCGATGGAACCAGGAACGTTCAATTGGAAATTAACTGGGTACCTTCATAAAGTCTTGTACATACTCTTTTAGCCATGCAGCTTTGGTCCGATTTCCCTGCAGTTACAAGTTGCCGTCTGACGAGAGGCGTGTAGCGCATGCCAAACCCGGACAACCCTAATTCTGGCCAGGCGAGAGCAGATCATCGCTACTTCCTGCCCAACTTCCCACCCTCCGACCCATCTTTCTCACCTCACGCATTCCTACCCCGAACAGACTTTTCACCATTTCGCCGCCGCTTTGTCGCTCGGTCTTTCGTCGAGACTTGATCAGCTTCTCGACACCTCCACCAGATACGTTGACGACCTGGACCTGTGGCGAGGTCAGGGACCCTCCAGAAGATATTGAAGGCGGTACTCCATGTCCCGTGTCGAGCATGGCACAATCCAATGGGCTCATCACATTGTCGACGTTTCCGATCTTGCTGTCTGTGACCTGGTATTGCTCAAGGCGGAGACGCGCGGAGGGCTTTGAAGACTGCGATCGTGTCTGACTCTGATCTCCACCTGTACCAGCACCTTGCGAAGGCAGACGTGAGCTTGATCGTCGGTGAGCTTCTGCAGCCCGGCGTGCTGCACGCTCTTCCCTGTCCTTCAAGACCTTGGCTCGCAGTTCGGGAGAGCAATCGAGATATGACGTCCTTCTCCTATGTGTTGTCGGCTCGGTTGTGCCTGGCTTAGCACTTGAATTGTCTGCACGCGCTGTTTGCTTCTTCACAGTGATTGGGATGAGGGATGCCAAATTGCCCGTCGTCTTGCTCTTGGGGAGACTTCCGAGGCCGTAGAAAGCGTCCGAGCTGCTGCTCATGACAGCTTCGGCATTGACACTGGAGGTCCAGCTTGTCGGTGTGGAGGTATTTCCAGGAGACTGCGACAGGCCCCAAGACAAGAGAGGTCTAATGCCACCACTGCCTGTGGCTTTTGTCTCTTCATGCTCTGGGACCCTTTCGACGATTTGGCTTGCTCTACGACGGTGACCACCGCGTGTATTGCCGGAGTTTCCCAACAAGCCTGCTTCGAAGTCCTCGAAACTGCCTAGAGCGATTGTGGTCTTGCAGTACTGTCTCAACTCTTTGAGTGCTGCATACATTCGCAGTCTTTCTTCACTCTCAAACAGCTGGTCAAGTCTTTCGTTGTTCGCGTCCTTCGGAGTAAGCGGCTTTGCATGCTGCATTTCTTGATTCCGGATCCGATCGCAGGAGGAGACATAACGTCCGGTCCAGTATTGCAGACTTTCCGCAAAGTATACCTGAGCGCCTGTTAGCCTGATTGAGTTGCCTTGCATCTTGCTTACATGTTTCAATATGTCCTCTGGCGAACTTCCCGGACTCGAGTCGATCGTGGTGGTCAGGGCCCTTGGGGATGGTGAAGAACTTTCTATGGTGGCTTTATTCGCTAAAGCAGAGTCGATGAACAGCGGACGCCCAGAAGCTGACTTCCTTTGTAGTCTACCCAAGGAACGAGGAATGGCGGTATTCTTTATCAGGGTTGTGGGCGCCGAGGTCTTCCCCTTCGATGTTGGTGCAGGTGCTGCTGGTGGCAAGGAATGAGCATTCCTGAGCCTGATTCGATTGGTCGCAGCCTCTCTCTGGACTTGTTTCAGTACTTCCATCTCTTTCTCCGTCATCCTGCTTTCGCCAAGGGCATCACCCACACTGAGCTGGCTCATATCATCATAGTAGCCGTATGCTTGGGATGCTATCACCGAGCTGGGTTTTCTAGGAGAGGGAGTCAAGCTTGTGGGACCGAAGCATGAGATGTTGCTGAGTGTTTGTGTCCTGGGTACTGGCGGACCAATTGGCTGAAGCAGGCGCCTTCTGGGAGTAATGTCCCGAGGAGAGGCTAGCAAATCGTTCGTAGTCTTGGATTTGATGAGACCTCCAAGACGAGGTGAATGGACAGGTGGTGGGAGGAGCTTGAGGCTGTCCGGTTCGGTCAATGATTTAGTGGACCAACTGCGGATATGTAGTTGCTGCTGAGTGCCTGAAAGATCTTTCTGAGGACGCTGATGATATGGAACGCGAAATTCTGACTCCGTCAGCCTTGAGTGATTGTTACAAAAAGATGAGGGAGGAGCCCCATCATTAGGTTGCCATGATGATTTCCTATGCTTTTGATCAGATTGCAGGCTCTCGGCTCCTTGCCGCACTGTGGTGGAAACTGGTCGCCGGCCAGTTGGTGTTGCATGACGAGATGAGCCTGATGTTGGTCTTGGAATTGCGGAAATGAATGACTGACGACTTTTTGCACTGATCACGGCAGGATCCGGTGTCGTCGTCGGTATGGAAATCATGACGGAAGAGATGAAGTCTGTAGACGGGAGGGTTATGTTGTATCGCTAAGAGAATCGTGAACAACTCAGGCTTCGATGACATGGCAGTGACTGGCTTGGTCGCAGGAGGACGTAGGGTGAATCGAGCATCTGCAGGTACGCTGCACACTCGAGCCTGCCGTCTTCACCAGGATATTCAATGCACCTCATTCTGGCATTCCTATAAGCCTGCAGTGCCACCATCTCTAAAGCAATTAGCATGTTACGAAGATGCAGAGCAGCAAGTAAACTGAATGTTAGTAGTCCAGAGGAAGCTGTTTGAGATGATTGCTGTTTGCGAAGGTCATATCACGAGAGACATAGACCATGTTGATAAATATTACGCCCTTTGAGACGCATCAACTGTGCGGCAGAATAATCTCAGATGTCCATCTTGGAATGCACGTTTATCACGCTCTGACAAAGCCTTGGTGACGGTCTGGTATGCAAAGTCATCAGGCGCATATGAAGCCTTCAGAGAACTGTACATCATAGGCCAGATAATGCCAGACTCTTGCTCTGCCATATCAGTCATGAATACGGCTCATGATCTGCATTCGAGAGAGGTGTCTGGCTCAACCACAGCGGTGAATAAAGCAGCTCAATACGACCATCCAGCCCTGAGGATCGAGGAATGTGAAGCACAGTGTCGGGTCGACAAAACTCACTGCCTGTCACTGATCTCGACCGTCGACAGCACTAGTAAGGTAGTCGGCGGGCCACACGAGCGTTTATCCCTCAACCACCTTGGCGGAAGACGTATACAGAATGATAGTCGATGTATTGAATGCGGGTGTGAGATGAATTTTCACGACTTTCGATAGCCTTGTCAATCCCTAAAAAGTTTCTATGCTATCAGAAGACGAGAAAATCGTGATAGACTTTGGTTCCATTGCAGTAGCCTTCCTGGGCACTACTGCACGGCCCTAGACTATACAGCTGTGGTGTCTAGGGTGCCGAGTATGTCGAGTCGTGGCCCCTTTACTCTCTGAGGAGTTGAGGAAGAACCCGGCACCGGCCTTTTCGCCAAGTCATGTAGTCAAGGGACTAATATCTTGCCACGAATCAGATTAGATCAAAGAATCAATCTTATTATCAATCTGATTAGATTCTATGCCTACTCCGGCCTCGGGGCGTCTTCATGTAGTCAAACACCTACACATTTGGTAAATCCACATACAGGCAATGTCAGGAGATATCTGGGTCGCCGACATGCCTCGAACATGTATACTTTCTTGGGACGCAGATTCTGCAAGCTGCCCAGACCTGGGACTGTAAGAGCTGGTCCCACTGGAGGAATATCTCCAGCAGGGTTAAATATGCGGTCCTGCGCTGCTCAGCCAGAGCCTTTATTATGAGTATAATCGCGTTACGGACCTCGGTACCTGAGCAGCCATGGCATTACTTCACAAGCTCCATCTTATCGTTGCCGGGAAGACTCTCGACGAGGCCCGTGTGGTTCAACCCGACGAAGACCCCAATGCTCCAGCAGCTTTGACCGGAGCCTCCCACGACAAGGAAACTAGAACTGGCTTGCCTGAGACTACCACTGAAGTTGCGAGTCAAGAGGAGAAGATCCCAGCTCGAGATGCGCAAGTCGGCGTCCAGAAGATCGAGGCCGTGACCCTAACCTGGTCGAAGAAGTCACTGGCTGCAATCTTGATGGTGTACGTTGCACCCTTTGACACATGCTCCTTAACGCTGTGTATGTCTGACTCGCTACAATGCCCTCATAGTATCTGGCTTCTCACGCTGGTCAATGGATTCAAAGTTACCGTGGTGTATAGCTTGTCTCCTTTCGCCACGAGCAGTTTCCAGTCTCATTCGCTGTTGACCGTCATCGACATAGTTGCAAATGCCATGACAGCAGCCGTGTACATCCCGATGGCTAAGATGCTGGACGTATGGGGACGGGCGGAAAGCTTCCTGCTGATGATGGCTTTCTGCCTTCTGGGCCTGATTCTCATGGCTACATCCCACAATCTTTCCACCTTTTGTGCTGCACATGTACGATATCCCTCATTACTTTGTACCCATCCTGGACACCATTACAGACCTTTGTGGCAGTGCTGATGCATGGACGTTAGGTTTTCTACTCTGTCGGCTTTGGTGGCCTGAACTATACCTGGGACGTGCTTGCGGCTGATGTGACCAACTTGAGAAATCGAGGTCTAGCATTCGCCTTCACCTCGTCTCCAGCTTTGATCACCGCTTTCGCCGGTTCGAGGGCTGCAGCCGGCTTCTACAACAACGTCAGCTGGAGATGGGGCATCGGCTGCTGGGCTATCATTTTTCCCTTTGTGGCGTTGCCTCTGTACGGCGTACTGAAGTACAATCTTCACAAGGCTGAGAAACAAGGGATATTCGTGAAAGAATCCAGTGGTCGAACCTGGCTTCAGACGATCTGGTACATCATCAGAGAGTTCGATCGTGAGTGAGCAAGCAGCATGAATTTCGACTTTGCCTGACTTTCTACAGTACCAGGAGTCATTCTCTTCGCGGGTGGCTTTACCGTGTTCCTCCTGCCATTTACCCTGGCCACTACCGCTCCTCATGGTTGGCAGACCGGCTATATTATCGCTATGATTGTCGTCGGATTTGTCGTACTGGTCATCTTTGTCCTCTACCAGACCTACGTGGCTCCGAACCCGTTCCTGAAACATCGCTTCCTTACCGATCGGACCGTCTTGGGTGCATGCCTGCTGGACATGACATACCAGATCTCATACTATTGCTACGCCAGCTACCTCACGTCCTTCCTGATGGTCGTCAATAACCTGACCGTCGCGCAGGCAGGATATGTTGGCAACACCTTCAGCGCCGTGGCGTTCGTCTTCCTGTTCCTCGCGGGATACCTCATCCGCAGGACTGGCACTTTCAGATGGATATTGTTTATCTGTGTGCCGCTCTACATCTTCGCATTGGGCCTGATGATTCATTTCCGCCAGCCCAATGGATATATCGGCTATATCGTCATGTGCGAGGTATTTTTCTCCGCCGCTGGGAGCGTGTTTATCCTCTGCGTGCAGCTGGCCGTCCTAGCGGCGGTCGATCACCAACATGTCGCAGCCGTGCTTGCTTTGCTCTTTGTAAGTGGTACGACCGGAGGCGCGATAGGCAGCGCTGTTTCTGGAGCCATTTGGACCAACACGTTCGAGAAGGCCCTTGAAAAGCATTTGCCTGCGTCTGCGTTGCCGGATTTGTTGACCATCTACGAAAGTCTAGCTGTGCAGCTCAGCTACCCAGTTGGAAGCGCCGAACGGCTCGGAATCCAGAAGGCTTACGGCTATGCCCAAACGAGGATGCTTGCGGCCGGTACTGCCATCATGGTCCTTGGAATTGTCTGGGTGGCCATGATGAGAGATCTCAATGTCAAGAAAATGTCGCAGACCAGGGGCAATGTCCTGTAGAGGCGCGGATGTCTTTAGCAGTGACAGTACTGTGACCACCTGTGGCCGGGTCCTGCAGACTGACGAGGGGATATTGTGGCTGTGAACGTGGGCGAATTCTGCATGCGAACGCTCGATCAGTGAGGAGCTGTCAAGGTAGATAGCTGCAACCCATAACCCCTGAGCTCAGGGTAGGATATCGAAAGTCCGCGACAGTCGCTACCATGTAGTCAAATTGGCTAGAACTTTGTATTGCGGTAGCCATAGATTACAGTAGGTCCCTTCTAGAAATTCGCAGCTATCAGACACTGCGACCACGACGGCAAAATGGACGTTTCCAAATCGTCTTTTGTCCGTCATTCGGAAAATTTTCATCTCAACCTTTTCATCCAACTCGTTCAAGATTCTCCTTGTACCTGAGTCATTTCGGCCTACCATTGCCCACTTCACGGTGAAAGGAGATGTACCAGATGGATTCCCGCAAGTGACAGTCTAAATTGTCGACATCCTGAGGCTTGTCGATGACAATCTAGGAGTTCACTGGGGTCCCAAGAAGCTCATGCATCCGGCTGATTGGTGAGGTACGTTAGGGCCAGGCGTGGCCGGGTACAGTATATTGGATTGACTCGACGGGCTTATTCTCCAGGTCCTCATCCTTTTGCAAGACTTTGGAACCAGATCTTAAACACAATGTTCATCATTTCTTCTAGCGAGAGAGGTTTTCCTTTTATCTTTCCTGGTCGCACACGCGCTTCTCCAGGGCTTCGTGATACTTTGCTTCTATCTCCATACAGCACTCTCAGCATCCCTCGCGAAAGTGAGCAGAACCCAGACAACTAGCTTCGAGAAATCAAGATTCTCGTCGTACCTACTCGGGCTGTATCGCTATATAACACCATCAAGACTGCTGAGCGGAGAAGACTGGGCGCAATATGTCAGGATGTCCTCCCTTCCCAGGAGTAGGATTATCAATAGATTCTACCGACCTAGAAGAACGATTATCGAACATTCTTCGGCATCACAAAATGCTCAAAGCAGGTTTCGAAAGGACAGTTTCGAAGTACGAAGAAGGCTCAGAGGACTCTTCCCAATCCCGGAGGCGTCTGCTCATCTGCGGACTTCTCGATCTTTACGCCTCTAAACGTCCCAGTGGGTTTGTGAGAGATCCCCGAGACAGACTGAGTAAGGAGCAAAGATCGTTCAAAGATGAGCTGATCCAAGAATACGGTTCCCGGAGCCCCAAGAAACACAAGGAGGGCGATTACCTATGGTGTCCTGTACTTGGTCGATACTGCCACACCAGCGACATGAGACCTACCCCCATCGTTTCTCAGAACATTCCAAGAAAGCTCATTCAGGGGCTTTGTGGGCCATTGGCAGCCGCACACTTGTTCTCGGCTAGAAATGGCTTTTTGTTGTCCCGCAGAATTGAGATGGCTTTCGTCACCGGCCATACTCATTGTCCAGACAGAGGATTCACCTGCAGATAGGCCAGAGTTTGAAGTCATCGCCTTGGATCCGAGATTCTATGTCGGCTGCGACGAGAGTGCACGGGCCCGCGACATTCATGGGAAGAGACTGCACTTTCTCAACGAATACCGACCTGGCAGACAATTCCTGTACCTCAAATATGTCTTTGAGAGACTCATGCAGCAAGATCCACGGGCACCAATCGAAGGACAACCTCAAGTGCTAGTACAGCTGGCAAAGCGAAAGCCGTGGCCTGGTATAGGTTCTCGGTTCACGAAAAGTCCTCTGGTGAAGGACATGGCGCGTCTGCTTGGACTTCGGTTTGACGAGACAATGTGGCAAGACGTGTTAACGTCCGAACCGGACTCTGCGGCCGAAAAACTCGAAGTGCAGGTCACCAAGGCCATGGAATGGACTACCAAGGACTTGCAATGGCCAGAAAGGCAGCTTCTCGGAGGGGAACTGATTACCTGCCTCGGAAGCGAACGCCGCAACAAGCTTGGAGAGCTAAGGGACCCTTTCGAGTGGTTCGACTCGGACTCGGACTCGGATGAAGAAGGGAACGACAGTAGAACTTACTGGCATTAGTTACTTTTTTGCCTGGAAACGTCGTGGCCTGACACGCTTGATTGCTATGGTTCAAGCCATGCTCTTACGTGTCATCAAGCAACAGGCGCTAGACGTATCGTCATATCACAGCGTCACGACCACTTTCTTCGCGCTCACGCCCTCCTTTTGCCTATCAAGTCCACCCTGGACATAATATAGCCCATTGCCCACCACCAGCTCATCCGGCGCAGGCTTGAACGACTCCTCTTCCAAAGCAGCAGCGACATACTCTTGCCATACCTTCTTCGCGACCACGCCACCCTCCTGGCTTACAATATTCCCGCTGCCAATCCTGCCGACCTTGACATCTCCAGGTAGCCCATCCGGCGCGGCGCCAACACTAGCAATCTTGCCGCCACCAAGGGCATGCAGAACCGCAGCATTCTGTTGAACAGTCGTCTCCGACCCGATCGAGTCGTACGCACCAACCACGGGGGCACCGTGCTCTTTCAGCAACGAGATCAAAATGGCCACGATGTCCGGGTTGTGATAGTCCAACACCAGCGATGCACCCAGAGCTTTTGCATAGCTGTAATTCGCCGGCGACACCGTTGTCACAACATCATACCCTGATGCGACGGCGAGTTGAATCACAGATGACCCAACGGACGAGGATCCGCCCCACAGAAGCAGGACTGGCCTTTTTGTCTTCTCCTTTTCAACCTCAACTAGCGTCCAGGCCCCCGGCTCTGTCGTGGCATCTGCAGTGTAAATCTGTTGTGGTGCATCTTTCTTCAGCACCGGGAACTCCAACCCTAGATTCCCCTTAAGATACAATCCCGCCGCAGCAGTCGAAATACTCAGCGGCAGAACGACAGCAGACTTGAACTCGAGATCGTCAGGAATCTTAGCCACCGTCGCGGCCTTGAGTCGTGGATACAACTGAAACCCGCCGTACGCAGGACCATTGGCCATCCCCAGTGCATGCGCGATGACTCGATCGCCCTTCTTGAGGCCTGTCACGTTCTTACCGACTTCGACGATTTCGCCGGCAATGTCCTCGCCTAGGACCGTGGGGTACTTCAGCCCAAAGCCGCCCCATGATTGAATCTTCCAGTCTACCGGGTTGACTGCTACGGCGCGGTTCTTGACGATGACTTCGTCGGCGCTGATGTCGGGGTACGGAGCGGTGCCGACCTCCAGGGGCGCCTTTTCGGCGGGGATCCACGCCGCGTAGTTGATGATTTGCATCTTGTCACTAGGGTATTTACTTGGGAAGTCCGGACCGAGGCTGGAACCCTCGCTACAGAATCAATCACAGCGTCCCGCTGTTTGTAAGTGTAAACGTTGACATTGCATTGAGAAGGGAGTACAATTAGATGAGGTCAATGGCTAGCTTCATCACGACATGACGACCCTGCAGTGTTTATTAGTAATAAAAAAAGGGGGTCGAGAGCACTAAAAGTGCGGGGGACAGTGACAGGTACAAGTACTCAGCGGGCGCTTTAAGTTATCGGGCACGTTTCTTTCCGAGAGAGCGAACCTGGTCGATCTGGGATTCCACGGTTGACAATTTGAAGCACCGCGAATTTTGTGAAGAGGTTGTTTCGTCCTCAGTGACCGTTTGCTGCCTGGGTTGAGGCCGGAGTGACAGCAGTCCTCCGGAAGTACCACAATGTCTGGTTCACACAGTCCCTTCCGTTACGCCTATCCTACATAAACCCTTTCCATCGGCCCAAGCAGCTGTTACAAGGAGCCCAAAAACCCACCCGCTGAAGTGCAAAGCAAGGAAACGCTTGCGAGCGCTATAAAAACCAAAGACACAAGAGCAATTATGACTACAGCTGCATCATGCCGGCAGCCCTTTTGAGTCTCTGCTCCAATTCAGCATGAAAAGTCTCGTGCCGTCCGAGACTCTGAAAGCCTCCAAGAGGCTTTTTCTTCAGCATATCGCCCATGATTGACGCAAAGGACATGACGTCCTTGACTTGCGCCATCACCACCTTGTAGTCCAAGGGCGGCGTGGGTGGCATCCCATCGCCGGCGAAAAATCCGGAAAACGTTTCAAAGGGTGCCTCGTCCTGAAGGAACTGTGAGTCCACATTCGATGTCGTTGGCCTGGACTTTTTGGATGCGGCTTGTTGGCAAAGAAGCTCGCACAGATTGACGAGCTGATTCAGGATGCTCGAGAGGAGTAGGTGGCACGTATATGCGGACCGGATGGATTTGCTGTGCAAGATTCTCCGGACAGCGGCGTTGCTCTTCTTTAAAAGTACAAGCTGGCTCTCGCGAGGCTGCATAACGTCCCCAGCATGCCGTTTGAGGTGAGCCAGCAATTTGATGCAGACCGTCTCTTCGTCATCAGGCGTTACGGGCGACTGGCGGGCGGTGCGGATGAAAGGCGCTGGTGCGGCGGCGATTTGTGAAGGGGGGTACAGTTTCGACGTATCAAGCAAGCCTCTCGACGAGGGTCGGATATCGAGCTGGGCTGGGGAGAGGTAGCGCGTGAACTGTGGCGGACTGAGGCCGGGCGTAGGCAGGCCGTTATTGTTGAAGAAGCTGAGATCACTAGCCGCGGAGAAACTCCGATTGTTGGCCATATCAATCGCGTTCAACGATTCGGTCGCCTCGTCGCAACCCAGGGAGCCTTGATCACCACCGACAAGGAACAACGACCAGTTTGGAACCGGGCAGTCTCCTTTGCTCGATTGGGGTGGGCTATTGCTATTGGCGGGCGATGGGATTGACTGTACAGGACCGGCAGTACCATTAATGACCCAAGGTTGGGAGTTGATGTTCGTGGTAGGGTCTGCAAGCGGTCGTTTCCTCCGCTTCCCTACGACCTTACCCACGCGAGATTCGCTGTAAATGCAGGAGAGTCGCTTTTCGGAGCATCGACGGCAGCCTTCCTTGTTTCCATTACATCGAACCTGTTTGGCAAACGGTAAGATGGTGCAATGGAAAGAAACAGGGGCGGGCCAGTCTTACCTTGGCGGAGAAGCAGTGGTTACAGGCCGCTCTCAGCTTTATTGGTTTGGTGGTCGTCTTGGGAGGGGTGGGCAGAGCTGTAGGACTTGAGGAAGTCGGAGATGAGGATGAGGATGAGGAAGACTCCATTGGTGATATGAGTGACGAAGATGAAGGGTACATCGTTGACGTCGTGGATGTTGTTGTTGTCATTGCCCTTGCGCAGATCAGTGAATGTGTCTCAGCCTGGGAATGCAATATATCCTTGGACATACCCAGCTTGGGAAGCCATAACGAACCAGATGCGTATGATATGGGGAATGCTGGCGAAGGACTGCTCAAACAGTTCGTGAGTGTACAGGGGCGACACCGTAAATATGGTCCGGCAGATATGCTAGTCGTGTATTTGTTGAAGAGCAAATTGCGGGTGTGAAATAGCAGACCAGAAGCTTTTCTAGGGTGATAGAGTGACAGGCGCCTCAACTGATGTGGCACAGGGTCAGGGCACAGTGTTGTATATGCATGACAGTCGTGGCTTTTCAGGTTCGGGTGAGAATAAATGGTTCTTGTACAAGTGAGAGAACCTGAGCCTGTGTAGCTCTTCGGTTATCTCTCCTGGACCCGACAGGGGGCGGGATTTGATAGGCAAGGGCACTACTTAGCCCGTGTGCATGCCCGGTATACGAGGATTCGTTTATGGACCAGCAGACACGGAATCCAACGAGGATGCGGTGGCTGTCAGCAGCAAAGGAGGCAACCAAGCAAGGCCAGGAAGGGGCCAGATAGCAGTCACCTCCGCAATCCTGTCAGACAGTCGGGGTGTTGTTTGGATGGTATTATGGTTTGTGAATGCTTGGTGCTTATGCCACCTGGACGCTTGACAGAGGCTTGTTCATTGTTGCCAAAACTTTCATCTGGTATACCAGTAAGTGACATGAACGAGATCGCCCAGAAAGGAGGTCTTGAGGCCTTAGGGTTTCTGCATGACTTGCTTCTGTTGCTGTGGCCACTTTTCCTCGATCGCAGAACCAACCTTTTGTGGCTCAAGTAATTAGGGGGAAGCCCACTATATTGGACGCCTATCTCAAGATTTCCAGCCATAATCGGGCCGTGAATGGATCACACTGATGATCTGCTCGATAACGTTCAGGGGCAAGCCGATGAGCGATAAGTTAGCGGAGAGGGAAATGAATGAAAGGCTGAACCATGATGAATGAGGCTCTCGTTGAAGTGCTCAGTTCTGAGCACGCGACAATAGGGAGTGATATTGTTGTTGATGCACAAAAGGGCCTCCCTAGCCCCCCCATCTATTGACTTTTTGTGTGTGTGATAAGTACAATCACTATGTGGTTTCCCCCTTTATTTCCATACTTGTTCCTTCCCTCCCTTCTCTTTACCTCTTGCGATTGCATCTCTACTTGTGTTGTTTCTCTCATCTTGTGCATGAGACAACCAAGTCTCCTGTATCATTGTTGTCCTAGTACTTTTAATCAAACATACTCTGGTGTGACATAGGCCAGACCATTCGTTCGTTCGTCAAGCATGATGATCGTCGTCCGTGCTCACTAGGGTATTTTCAGACTATGGGCATGTCATCAGTGACTATCGTGTTTGTCCAACTCATCCCGCTTACGTCGTCTATGTCAAACGAACTCTCGCGTGGACCAGGTTCAGATCAACGTCAAGAACCGCAATCTCGGAACAGGCAAATCCACCAAAGCCCCATCATGAGATAAGTTGGTGGCGTTGTGTTTCCGGCTGGCCATGCGCCCTAAAAAGCCCAAGCGGTCCCCTCGTCTCCCTTCTCGCGTGGCAGCTTATTAGAGTACGACGTACGTCTACACAAAATAACACCACGACATGTTCATGAAGCAACATGGACGCCGTTCATCATTCTCACAGCAAACGTCAATGATGGTCTCGCTAATATTTCTCCTGCCTGACGATAACATTTCTTCATAGGCTTTCCAGGCCTGGTTGATACTCCCCACAGGTCGTCAGCTACGCCATAGTCTGTCTCTGAACTGCCGCGTAGGATCAATATCATCTTGTCCAAATCCTAGGCTTCATTGTTTGACCTTGTCTCAGCCGCACATCAACATAAGATACCCATTGTCGTCGAGGGCTAACCCTGGTATCTTTTTGCTTTTCACAGTTGCTTACCAGATTCCACCCCGAGTTTCCTATTTATAAAGTTTGCAGAATTGGGAACAATTATCAGCCCACCAGGAAAGTTCTCACAGGCGGGTGGCCGGGGCTCGACTACAACAGATGTTATTCATGCATGCAACCACATGTGTGGCGAAAATGTGTTGCTCTGGTATCTCAGGTGGCAGCCCTACTCTACCACGCTGGCTTCAAGACAACAAGGGCTGGTTGTATTTGGTGAAGGTCAAGCATACAACGGCAACATCCCTCGGTCTCAGGCCGCCTATTGCTGTCAAACCCAGAAGTTTACGACCTTCTGTGGCTGGTGGTACGACGCAGTGATAGCTGGGCCTTAGATCTCAGAAGTCAGTGCAGGTCGAATGCAACCACATCTGCATTCTTCAAGGCAACCGAGTGTCATATGCCATGTGCGTTGTGCAACTCTCTATCAGCTTCAGGTTTGCTCCAGTCGGTTGAAAATGCCATCTGCACGTAAGTATCCTCACCACAGTCACAGTGTCATCGTTTTACCAGGCGGAACCCTGGAGTCTTACCTGGCCCTGCAAGGCTTAGCCGATTACCAGTTTCACTGTTCTCGTGTACAAGTTCCTCAACCTCTCTTAACATTAGTCATTCACCTCGGGGCCGCTGGCGAGACGAACGAATCGTTAGGCCTCTGTCCTCGCTGCTACTTATGGGTTGTGCTTACCAAACCAAGGCTAATCCTGTGCTCCGGGGTATACTTCCCCAGACCCAACCGTTTTGGAACCTTAATGACGCCAACTACCTTACCAAGTTACCAGAGATCCAGCCAGCCAAGAACGTGTTTCCACCGTCTCACTCATCTTGTCCTTCGCCGGTCCCTATACCGCCTTCCCTTGTTCTTCCACAAACCTAATACGGACATCTCTGCACTGTTGCCCATGTTTCGTCAGCATGTCGCAAATACGCAACCACACGCCCACTCCAATGGCAGCTCCCTCGCTTGCAAGTGCACTCCGCTTCGGTATGTAGCGCGCCATGATCTCTTTTGCATGTGGCTCAAGCACCGACTACATACTCGTTTGCTGTTACTCGGTGAAGCCACAAGAAAGCTTGGAAGCTTGGTTGCTTGTGGAAGGCGCAATCTTGTGGGTGCAGGCACTGTCTTCCGCGTTGATACCTCATGCCGTCCGGTGTTCGGGACCACACAACGTCCTCTCCGGCCGACTCCAATCTCAAATTCCAACCCCGACATATAAGACATAAGCAAGACGCCATCGACGGATGATCTACTTCCGCCAAGCTTACTCCTGCCGTCAGAACTGCATCCTTAGACTAATCAGAACATCTCGAGTCCCGCTTAACAACTTAACACCGTGCTGAACAAGCCTCAGGGGCATTCAATTGTACTTTCGAACATACCCACATCTACAGAGGCACAAGGTACTGCGTCTATCATGCCACTGTCGGCTGAGTACACAATCAGCTGATCCTGCACGGAGAGGAACAAGCCTGTCAAGCAGACCATAAGATGGAGATCGAGTCGGTACCATCAGACCTGCTATGTTGCCCCAACACGGTGAAACAAGTGATGTTCAAGCAATGAGACTCACAGGACAAGGAACCCCTTCCTTGATGTGCTGATAGACAAGGCAAGCTACATCGGATCCTGCACGAATATGAGGCACCCCGCCCGACGATCGTACAACCACATGTTGAAAAACGCATATGTCTCCTTTTCTACACCAGATAGTTGCTCTCGGGCCGTCCTGAGACGGAGAATCGAGTCGGCAAATTCGGTACAATCAAACCTCCTCTACGTCACAGATACAGGAGACCCATGGCTGATCCTTGATCAATTGTATTGCCCTACCAGACCAGACCCCAGGCTTCCCTCGACGAACCAGATAAGGTGAGCCACGGCACAGCAAGGCGCTCACGGCATAGAGGCAATCCATCACCTCGCTACAATTCGCGCGAATCGTCAAGATACCGTGAACCAACCAACTCGCCCTCAAGAGGAACGACCAGCATTACACCAGCAAGGGACAATTCTAATGCGGGCCCGGAGTACGCTCCTGAGCTTACGGCATAGCATTTCATCTCCATCTCGTTGCTAATGCTAGAATGAAACAATGCCGCCTGCCGCAGTGGGACACCCTCAGCCCTCAACGGCACAAACTCACGCCAGCAGGAACAATGCTGATGTCGGCGGACTCTGCTCCAGGCTCACGGCATAGCAGTTAAAGCTTGTGTCCCTCTGGAAAGCGCAAGGATGAGACCGCAGTCTGGGCTCGTGTAGTGTAGTCCGGCGCTCAACATGAATGGCAGGAATCACGGCGATAGGGGCCAAAGCTGATGCGGCGAAGCCAGGTCCTAAGGGGGCTGATTGATGCACGCCTCACGCTATGCACCACCAGCCACCTAAGCGCATACGATGTACGACCATGATACGACCGTTGACCGCCGTCACAGACAATGGACACTAGCATCGAAGACTCAACAGCCCACCAGCAGGTCTGAACACGTGTACAAGTCGTCTACGAAGAACGGTCCTTCGTTCTGCTCACACACGGCCTGCTGTGCCACAGGCCAGATGCGAGTATGAATACAGTCCAATGTCTTTCGTCTGATCCTTTTGAATGTCATCGAGCCTTTCGCCTCAAAATTCATGTATGCATATTGCAAATCCTACACTGATACTATTGAACTCCAGACACAATGCAACCCACCCAATTGTCCCCTAGACGTGGTCAACAAGACTAAATGCCGGCGCCAGCACCTCGCGTCCTCTGCCCCTCCTGCGCCTGCGCCTTCTGAAACTGCCTGATCAACCCAAGCGGTCCCAACGCACCAAGAGCAGTAATAGCTTTAGCATCGTCCTCATCACCATCATCCTCGCTTCCACCACCGTCGGACGATTCGGCGTCGTACTTCCACGAGCCCAGCTCGCCTTCGTGCGTGGTGCCAAGAGACAACGGTTCAGCCGCGACAGCGGAGACCAGATCATTCGACTGTGACTGTGCGTGTTGGTCAACATGAGCCCCGAACCCGGTAGAACTCTCCTCTGCAACGTCATCTGGGATGTTATCGCGGTCACGATGACGAGGCTTGTGCACGACAGACCCACGGGCTCGTAAAGTCTGTGGCGACACGGCAAAACCGCTGGCTGAAGGTTGGTGGTGAGGATCAAGAAGGAGAGACTGTAGTGGTGAGCCAAGCGGCTGAGGTTGAACTTGACTCTGACCATGGCTGTGATGTTGAGGCCCAGATCTGGGCGTGCTCGTGGCGCCGAGCTGAGGCGGAGATAATATGCCCAAGCCTGCGCCCTGACGATTATTGTGACCAATACCACCAAAAGTACTACCGTAGTCGGCTGTCGGAAAGCTGGGTGAAGGCAAGCCTGGTACTGGTGGAGGCATGTTAAACCTCCGACGCGGGTTGCTGTAAGGGAACCGAACGTCTGTCTTGGGATTGCGCGCATAGTCGTTCATAAAACCCCAGTAACTCTGTTCGAGTTTATTGTCTTTGGACGCGAAATAGTCGTCTCGTAGGGTTTCCTTTGCATTCGCAGTGTCCTTGCCGGCTTGAGTGGCTGCACCCGTCGCCGCAGGCTTTGAAGTCGCCTGAGCAGCTTGAGGTCTGATGGCTCTTTCCATGAAGCCGAATTCTGCGAAAGAGCAAACGTATCCAATCCCATCCACGTGCACAGTAAACTCTCGAAAGAAGTCGATGATGCGCTCACTGCATTTGGGCAGACTGAACCATAGAACAAAAGGTGTGAATATCATACTCAGCACTTCTTCGAAGAAGATGACGACTTTCATCTGGTACAACTCCGAGAATTCGTCCTTCACTTCGACAGTATGAAGTCGACCCTCCCAATGCGCTGGAACGTAATGTGTGAAGTCAATCACCTCTTGCACCGAGAAAGCCGTGTCATAGACCATGTTGTCATCCGGCAGAAGACCACGAGCGACAGCCCATATCGAGCCGAAGATGCCAATGTAAAAGATGGTTGTGCGACCTGGAGTGACCTCAAAGTTGAGGAAATTCTCCTGATCTAACACTGTGGCGAGACCGAGCACTGAGACCACAGCTCCGGACACCAGACTTACAAACTTGGCAGCTTGCACTGTCTTGTCCTTGGGGAACTGGTTGATATATCGTGTTGCAAAAGGATAAGACATGTTGATTCGTCGCTGAAACAAATGATACAATTCATTGAACTCGCGGAACTTCCATTGCGCAAAGCGAGTGTATTCCCTCGACCCAATCTGAGCTGGATTCTTTTGATACTCGTTGAAGTTCTGGAAAAAGTGCTTGGTAATGGCAAACACGGCGAGAAAAGGCGAGAATATCAGGTTCACAATGCCCATAGCAATGAATCGGTTCCGTAACGCTTCAGAGAGGCTCTTGCGGTGTGTGTCTTTCAGGAAAAGAGGCCGAACCTGTCCTTTGTCGTTGAAGACGAAGTCCATGATGCACAACTCAAGATTCCATTCGAGTGTGCGTGTAAACAATTTGCGGTGGCGGAGGAATGGTATCGGTAGTGTCAAGTCGAGAAGGTCCTTGTTGATCATGGCGATCATGTAGTTCTCCCTTCGCATCAGTCTACTGGCAATATCGTGCGCGTCCATTCGTTGCTTGTTTTGCGACCTGATAAAGCCGGTGGACTTCTTGAAAGTGGAAGTTATGGTGGGATTTGAGTCTCTTAAAGCCATCAACCGACTCACAATCTCTTGCCACGATATGGATTGAATCTCTGCCTCCGGAACCCCGAGCAAATACAAGTAGAAGTCATGCATTTGTCTCAACCGGAAGATGTCGAAAAAGTAAAGGACAAGGTTCCACACCCAGACGAAACTGGTGATCCACAGGAGTGCATTGGGTATGAAGCCCATCTTGCTGGCACATTGAGGGATAAGTATCTCCGACATCTTAGTGCTGCCCTTGATTTCTTGGTAGTCGATACATTGTGTGAGGAACAGCGAGAAGCCGATGACGAACGCGACCGTGATCAGATTGAGAAATCGCATCAGCAGGATGGACCAGAATCCATGGCATAAGTAGTAGTTGTAGACATCGAGGAGGAAGTTGTCCAAGTTTGTCACGTTCACCCAGCGGAACATGGCCCTCTCTTTCGGATCAGCATTGGCCAAGTTGCTCCAGAAGGACGGATTGAAGGGCATGCTTCGGGGGACTCCTTGGTTTGGTTCGCCTTGACTCCTCGAGCGTTGATTGCGGCCAGAATTGAGGAATCCGAGATCTCCAGGTGAAGGGAGTCCGTCGGACATCTGACTTGGAGGTGGAGGCAAGGACATGGAATCATGCTCTCTCCCCTCGGCATTGTGGTCGATGAGCAGTGATGCTGGGACATCATCGTCCACCTCTTCGACCTCTAACAATCTGTCTGGTCTCGAACTCCACCTCGGCCGCTGTGACACTCTGTGTTTGTCCTTGCCCATTACTCTCGAGCCATCACCATGTGTTTCAATATGACGGGAGTTGGCCCTATCCGTGTGCATATTCATGTGACTTTCACCGAGATCGTGGAACCCATCTCTTGCAGCTCGAAGCCCAGCCGCGAGCCCAGCTCTTTCTTCAACGTCTGAGCCATCAGTGTCTTCGTCATATTGGCGGAGGGTCTCGTAAATCGAGGCAGAAGCGTTGCTTGAGCCTGCAAATCTGGAGATGAAGTTTGAAGCCATCGGTGGCCGACCAAGAGTGGCACAGGGTGGGTGCGGGGTTTCTCAGCAAACGTACTCTAAGCTGAAGTGATATAAAGAAGGAAAACACGAAACCAGATGTTCACGACATAGTCATGTCGGCGTGTTTGTGCCTGCGACTGCAAGTGCGAACGCTCTTGCGCGGGCACATGACAAGATCCAGGCAGAGATCAGAGGCTCTGGAGGGCGCTTCGCGTGTGATCTTGTGCACGGCGATTTATACTTTGAATAGCAGACAGTCAATCACAACACCCCGAGTACGCATACAATGCTACAAAGAGAGTAAGTGGTTGAGGTACATATATGTGTCGAGATGGAGTGTCTCGCGGTAAAGGAATGCAAGCCGCCGCATCATCAATACTCCGCAGATTGATTTAGGTATGCCAGTTGTACAAGGAAGCTTCTCCGAGTGGCCTTCCCCAGTTAACGCTAAGCTGGCTCCCGGCTCCCGTTCCAGGGGTGCAAACAAACATTTAACAGAGGTGCCCATCATTCATCATTAGTTATGTATCACCACTAAAGACACCAAAGATGTTCTTCACTGCCCTGTATAAGTGCCATTTCATTTACTCCCAAGAACACCACACGTTCGCTTGCTGAACGAGCCTGATGTACCAGAGTCCGGACCCAGGATGCCGTGCTCATAGGAAGAGCGCTGCCATCAGCGAAACACCAAAACATGCCACAAGCCATTGCTGATGATGCTGTGCCTGTAATGTACCGAGCTTTTCCGAAAAGCTCATCCCCACAGCTAGCAATACAGCAAGAAGAATCAATCGATTGAGAACGCCGTTGATAATTTTGAAGCACAACAGCGGTAGCAACCCGCTCATCAGGACGCAAACAGGTACCAAATGCGCTGCGGTGGAGGCTGGAGCACTCGTGGTCGGTTGTCCAGTGTCCAATGAGATCAAATCGTCTTCATGATCCAGAAACTTCGACTCGGGTGCTGAGAGCGGCTTATTTTCCTTCAACCATGCTCGAAACGTTTCCACGTCTGATGGAACTGCCGACGATGACAATCTTTGCACTCTTTGCGCTGATAAAAGGGCCTGGTCTGTCATACTATCAGCTAGATGCAACCTTCGCATTGCACGATTGCCCTACAGTATTGTTCAATCTTGATGTACAGCCTTCCCAAGACTTGCAATCGGTGGACATCCAAGTCTGTTCGGGTCCATTGCCAATTGAGTCTTCGCGATGCCGGCAACATGCTACCGTCAGTCTTCAGGCGAGTTCTGGTATCCGCCATATCAAGAGCAGCAAGCTCCTCTTCCATCTCAGAGATCTCATCCTGTAACTGCAAGAGCATTCGGAAGGTGCTTTTATGGAAACTGCGAAACACAGGTGGAAGCTCTCCTCGAGCCAGCTTGTGAGCGATGAGCTCGTACCCAGACAGAGTCGGACTGTATGTGAAATGCTCTTCCTTAGGGCTGGACGGCGTGTGATTGTGTGTCCTATTGGGGCTTGGAACCCTGATGCCTTGACCAACCGTGTGTGGCTTATGTGTGGCAGGAGGCACATCGGGCCATTTCCATCGCAGCCGTTTGGAAGATGTAGGGGTGTCTGTGACATGTCCTCGGTCTACGGCGAACTCGTCTGAGTCTTCTGGCAGGGCGGGCAACCTGCTCTCGACTGGAGAAAGATCGTGAGGCTGGCAGATACTGCTGTCTCCCATCGAGATACCTGAGTCCGAATGTTGACTTCTTACCGTACCTTCCGTGTCTGAGTCTACCCCAACGTGGTTCGCCAATTCAGACTGTGCTGAGCTGCCACATACCAGTGCTGGTGTTTCTTGGCCATCAACATCCACCAGAAAAGCAAAGACATCTACCGATTCACGCGAGATGCTTTTTTCTGGGCTCGGTCCGTTGGAAGGGACCTTCATGGGAGAAGCCTTCCTATCGCCCTTCTCTCGTACTCTCTTTGATTGTGATGCCCGGCGTTTGCTAGATGCGCTGGATTTCTTATAAGATTCTTGCGTAATGGTAGAGGAGCTGTCATTTGATCCATTGGATCCGCTGGTGACCGCCGAAAGGAGCGACAATTTGGAAGAGTGCGCAGCCTTGCTGACACCGTAGGAATTACTTCGGCGCCTGCGGCCTTGGTCGCGGACCGACACGAACATTCAGGAGTTCAGGAGTGTCTCGACCGGGATCAAGCAGGAAAAGCCAACCCCGGGAATAAAAGAGTGGCGAAAAGCACTGGTGGTACCAAGCAAAGACAGGCTATGGGGAGACTGAGCAGCTCCTCCATCATCGGGTCTGAGAGAGTCGTTAAATGAGAGAGTTTAGGGAGTCCGACAGCAGGAGATATTTGGTGGTATCATGGCCATCCCTTGCCGCAGGTTGGATGAAGGCGGGATGTGACAGGATTCGGGAAGGGAGGGGTCACAAACATGTAACTCGCCTATGGCCTGTGCAAAGAAGCGTGTGCAGGCAAAGTGATCGGCTCGTGCCTCCTGAGTGGCACAAACCAAGAAGGAGAAGAAAGACAGGCTGAAAGACACAAGGTTAGAATATCCAAGGACTCGGAAGAGAATTGCAGGAGCCAGCCATTGAAATGCCCACGATTTCGCTGAGCGAGTCTTCGCGCCTAGAGACGAACTTGTGCCCAACGATGGGCGAACAGGTCAAGGCCAGCGAGACTAGAAGTCCAATGATCATCCGGCCCCCGTCAGCGAACGCCGTCATCCAGGGGTGGCCGCGATTTGGACGTAAAGGTGGATGAGATGAGCCATTGAATGGAGCGCAAGAATTTGTGCGTAGCCTAAGATATCGGATCAGGAAGAAAATTCCCCTATGAATTAGACTGACTGACCAGCCCAATAGATGCACATCAGTGGGTGGTGATAACCTTTCGACTCGTGTTCCATTTGCGCTTTTCAAGCCTTTGCACCAATCGAATATGCTGTCTTGTTGCTCAACGGAGGTGAAAATCAAACATCCATATGCACCGTGGTCGAATTGAAACACAGACATGGGGACAAACATAGCATCAGACGGCGGGTTGCATGCATCAAAATCCAGATTGTCGACGACTCAAATCAAGCCAGCAAAGCCGCTTAAGCAGGGACATGCAGCACTGCCACGGGCCATCCCATGGTGCCTTGCTAGACCTAAGTAGAACGCTTGACAACACTGCGAAGATGACGTAGGAGGTCAGGGGATGAAATACAGAAATAAAGAAGAGTGAAGTCCAGGTCTTGGACAGTGAAGATGGATGAAGTTAACGATGTGGGACGACGTAGGAGGAGAGTCTTGTCCACAATGAGATGAGGAAGACGTGCCTCCCAAACTTATTGTAGCTGCTCGTCGAGGGCCCAATGGTTTCGCATATTAGACTCCTCCATGATTGACCCCAGATCATGACTGAGTTCAATAAGTTACTGCTCTCGCTACTCGGGCATGATAAAGCACGGTACTTCATCCCCAGAATCGCCAATTGGGTACGGGTTCGGGTTCCCTGCACATTTCAGGATGCTTATCCTTCCATTTCTGGTCGACGTCGTCAGGGAATTTCTCCGTTCCCCTAGCCACGAAGCGTAGCGGGACTGTGCCCTTCCTCATTTGCAGGGAAATGATCACACTCAGCCCGTTGAGCATCAAGTCCCTAGCCCGTTGCGCAGCCTTCTGCCACACTTCGACACGTGCATCCTCATCCATGGCGATGACTTCCTCGTCTGTAGCCCAGCGGTCGACAGCTAATTCGACCGAGTAATTCTGCAGGAGCACGGCAAGCACCGCCAGGACCTCGACCTGTGCGAACCGCCTTCCCAGACATGCCCTATATCCATCGCTAAATGGTATGTATGCCCCTTTCGGGGGCCGATATAGCCGGTCGGAAGTGTCGGAAGACTCGTTCACTCCGAGACCATCAGCCTGAACGGTTTCGCCAGGCATCTCCTTCTTCCCGTTCAGGGTGGTGGTTTGGACCTCGCCATCTTCATCAAGCAGCCAGCGCTCGGGTCGGAACTCTTCCAGGTCATTGTCCAGATTCGCAACTGGGTGGACAGGCTTCCCACCAGGCAATGTTGGCTTACCCGCAGGCCAGTATCTCGGATTCCGTTGTACATTAGAAGTGTCAAGGCTGATATATGTCCCACTTGGGACAGTACACGACTTGCCTTCCACGGTGAGCTGCTGATCTCCCACACCCCAGGTGGATTTGGGAATGCCGAGGACAGGCGGTACCAATCGCAGTTCTTCTGCGAGTACAGCACCAACCATGCCACCGAACAATCCAGGCAGGTCTCGCTCATAATCCCATTCCGAGGTCGGCCGACCTTGAAATATGCGGTCGAGATCCTTCTGGACAGCTCGCTGAGATCTCGGGAAAAGCGCTAAGTAGACTAAAGAGAAATGGATCGAGTTCGCCGCGGTCTCGTGGCCAGCAAGAATAAGGACAAACATATTCCCTAGGATTTCAGAGTCTGTTAGAGTCGCATCTTTGCTCGTCTCCGTGTTCAGCTGGTTCTTCACCAGCTGTGTAATGATGTCCATCTGGTCGTTGCTGTCCGCGCCCTCTTCAAGACTCTGTTTTTTGGCTGCCACGGCTTCCTTCATGTAGTTGCCCCATTCGGAATACGCTTCGGTGGCTTTCGTGAATGTCTTGAGCGGAACTCGCTTTACCAGCCAGCGAGGTAGGAGAAATTGGAGAAGAATGTTGTCCAGCAAACAATGGATGGCGTAGGTGTAACTCATGGAATGGCCAGCATCACGGTCATCTCGCTGATTTTGTATCTTGGATTTGTCAAGATAAGCCTCATCAACATCGGCTTTTGCATCTGCAGAAGGCCACTGCAGCTTGCGCCCAAAGCCCGCTGAACTAATGACGTACAGACTGAGTCTCATCGTGTCGTCCATTACACGGTCCACGGTCTGGTTGCCTTTGCCATCAGGACCTAGCCACGAGGACAGCATAGCATTGGCGAGTTCGATACTCTCGGCCCAAACGAGATGATTGTTCTTTTCCGTAAACGGCGGGCTGGTGGCTTTCCGATGCTGGCGCCACGCAGCTCCCTCGGTTGTGACCACGTTTCTGCCATATATGTCCAACGACCGGTAAATGGTCGTTGGCTTGGGGAAATCGTTTCTTCGCGTGGTGATTTGAGAGATGACAGACGCATCGGCAGTGTGTAGCGACATGCGATCTGGCGTCACGACAAGGAAAGTGTCATGTCCCACGCGTTGGAAGATCTCGATGCTGTTGCGATAAATGGCGTCCGGGAGACAAAAGTCCACCCACCGGGTCCATTTTGGAGGCAGCTTCGCCAGGAATGGCAGCCACAAACGATTAGTGATTAGCCACCATGTTTTGAGGAGGTATATTGGAACGACCACGTATGGGATTCCAGATTGTTTGGCAATTTGAACATTGCGACGTAAACTGAGAATAGTGCTGGAAATGTTGTAAAGGAAAAGCAATGCGACCCCGAGAAGGATTAGAGACAGCATCTTGCTGGGTGTGTTGAGTCGGAAAATAGTCTTGCTAAGGCAGGAGATTCGTGTTGTTCTCCCTTGGCCTCATTATCGTTATTCGAGGATGTCTAGGGTGGTCGAAGCAGAGACAGAAGCTGAAGTTTGCCGATGTAAGTAGTCTTTGACTTCAAGTACGCAACATTCCGGCGTTTGAAGGGGGTCGGAGTCGGACAAGGAATGGTTTACGAAGGAGAAGGAGAAGGAGTTCGACGCTGACGATCTTCGAATGGTCACTCGTCAGCATACGCGATGGGAATGAAACTCAAGCGAAGGGTTCACGGGGGGAAGATGCAAACAAATCAGAAACAGACATTGTGGGCATCGGTTATGAGGCTTTGAGATATGTGTCACTCGTGTCACGCCGTCATGTTCTCGCCACGAAGGTTTACTGGAGCATAAAGTGCAATCGACAAAACGTGAGATCAAGGATTCTGGTGCATCATTGATCCGATTCCTTGCTGGACCCCTCACGCAAGTCATGATGGGCTGACGGCTTCGAAGCGAACCGCGCTTAAACAGCTCGCTTCGAGCTTCTTCCGCAGATCGAGGATTTCGGCGCTGGCTTGCCGGACGTTGAGTGGACGATTCGCTTACAGTCTTTGGATCCAACAATCTTCGTGCAAGTCTGCGAGAACCGCGGATAAACTAATAAGAATACTGTATTCAGGGATATCAAAAGCAAAGTAATCAATTCCTCGGGCCAGTACGAGTACAACCAACCATAAAGCCAGTCTGCTCCAGGGTCGCTTCTATAACTTCCCTCCCCCTCTTCCCCCTTTGCTGCCCCTCCGATCTCATATCACTACGCGAGGAAGATAACACCAAAGACCACATGCCTGTCAGTCACCACCTCTTTCCCGTTCCAGTCTCTGCTCCGCGCTCCAGGTTTCCACCTTCTAAGCGGTCGCTGCTTCCAAGTGTGTTCCCTGTGACTCGGCTGCGGGCTTCTCGGTTGTAGCAGCAGCATATAGTGATGATTCACCATGGGCCTCGGAGGTGGCTCGAGTGCTTGACTCTCCTGTGGGCATGGCACCCGTTCCTAGCCCTCCCGCGTTCGAGTGAATGGGCTCAAGTTGGGGTTCCCATGCTTGCAGGTCTTGTTCTGCGTCGGCCAAAATCGTTCTGGCCTCGGCACCATGCTCGAAAGGCTGG
Source organism: Exophiala viscosa (assembly GCF_022695815.1). Taxonomy (NCBI): domain Eukaryota; kingdom Fungi; phylum Ascomycota; class Eurotiomycetes; order Chaetothyriales; family Herpotrichiellaceae; genus Exophiala; species Exophiala viscosa. The sequence continues at coordinate 77,185 of NW_026944355.1, read as the reverse complement.
CGCACATCTCCTGGCACCACGGGAGTGTCGTCAAGTAGGTTCAGCAGACGACGACCATACTTGGCGAGAATGATCTGCTTCTCGGCTCGCTCAATCGTGGCGGCGAAGTTGATGTCGAAGGCCTCCTTGACTTTTTGACGTGTCTATGGCAATTATTAGCATTCAATCTGACCAAGGTCCCGTTTCCCAGGATACTTACAATGTTCGTAAGTTGAGCTTCGGCAACTAAGTTCTGAGCCTCAGCTCTCACGAGTTCCTGCTCGAGAGTGACTAGCTTTGGGCTTGTGGGTTCTTTGTACTTGAGCTTCTGGATTTCGTCGCTGATCTTGGCCTTTTGATCTCTGCTCGGTTGTACGCTTGACTCGATGTTTCTAATCTGCTTCAAAACGGAACGGTAGTCCTCCAAGTTTTGCGCAAATAGATCTTCCTGTTCTCCTATCTCAGAAAGAATCACACCGATTTTGTCCGAAACGTCCGAGATAGATTCGTCGCCAGTGGACTCGCCCCAGTCGGACAGCTGCGAAGCAATGGAGAGGCGTTCGCGACCTGCGGTTTCATAGGCTCCAATAGCATGGTTCTCGGTTTTGATGAGCTTGAACAGCTTCTTGGAGAGCTCGGCTTGTTGGATGCCGCGCAGGGTGGAAATGGAGAAGGTGTGCTTGGAAGCTTCTTTGGAATGGTCGTCCTTCTTGCGGGATCGGATGGAAAGGGCGCGATTCATGATGGAGGATGTTTTTGAGGATTTCTTTGACTATCTTCAAGTACCGGTGTATTTTGAGTCAGACGCACTTCTAGCAAGCTCTGAATGTGTACAAAAAGGAATGTGAATGAAGCAAAGCTGTGATCGTGCGTGGATGAACTGAAAACAGTGGGAATGCGAGCAACACAACCGGTGACGTATGTGGTTGGAGGGGTCGGCAAGACGACATTCCAGAATCAAGGAAAGCCGCCACCACAATCACCATCGATGGTTTGACAATTCGTTATCATTGTCAAACCTATGCTGTCGATCATCCTGTGGTACTCGAAAATGTAGTCGCACAGATAACGAAAATGAATTGATCGATATTAACTTATACAATAACAAAGCCATCTTGACCTCAATGTACCAGATATCTCCCACACTCCATTCGAAATCATCAATGAGATCATACAATACCGGCGCCATAACTATATGTACTTCCAACCTTGACATCGTGGACAGATTTTTCAAATCAGGTAGTCCACAACCTCTGTTCAGTCATGATACTGTCGACTCCTTCTTCCCTCCCTGATAACCCGAGTTCTGCTCTCACTGCGCCTCGGGTCTTGGTAGGACTTGGTCGAAGAATAATCATAACTGGAGCGTGCCGGGCGTTGGGCCGAAGCTGATCGCCGTGTGACTGTCTCTCGCTTGTATGTTGCAACTTCAGGGCGAGACACATATTCTCGAGATTGGCGACTCTTGTTCTCGCGTTGACGAACGCTTTCTGCTTGACGGGAGCCCTCTCGTTGACGAGGCTTTTCTTCTCGCAGGGCGCCCTCGCGTCGACGAATAACCACCATATCTTCTTTGCTGCCGCCGCCGAAACACATGGTTTGAAAGTACTTTGCGAATGGTCTGCTCAAGATAAGATGCTCGATGAAAGGTGAATTAATGATAGCCACCGTATACACTTGAAATGTAGTTGTCCGAAGTCAGCTGTTTCAGATGATAGGGAAGAAGCAACAGTACAGAACACGGCACCAGGCTGAATAGTTGGAAGAGAGACCATAGGAGACATCTTGCCACATCATATACATCAATATGTTCGTAGCGTGCTCATAGCAGGCAAACAAGGCGTCACTTGATGAGCGAATACACCTTTTTGCTGCCCTTGTCCTTGTTCCAAGACACTGGGCCGACATCATTCTTGTACTGGTGGCTGGGCGAGGGAGATGGCTTCCACAACTCAGGCGGTTGAAGGCCCATTCACCACTAATATCAAACGGCGTCCACACTTCGGTAGCCGGCAAAGCCTCAAATGAAGACTTTTGGTAACATGGGTGTTTCTGAGGTGCGGAGTAGGTTCACTGCATGACGGCCTCACGATCCAGACCTGCATATGCCACGGTGAAGGTGTCCAATGAACCTCGTATCACCACTAGAAATCGAGACCAGGGTCAACACGAATGAAGGCAGATCCCGCCGTTCCATGGCAAAGCAGGTCCAACGTCCTTCCGAAACTGCTTGAGCCGCAAGTGTTAACCAACACCACCACCTTCCCCTGTTGCGACGCTATTCAGACTTCTTACCCTACGACAACATAGTCAATGACCATGACTTCACCCTCCAGCAACCCCCCCGTGACCAGCCCTTTCATGAAACTTCCAACCGAGATCCGCCTCAAAATCTACACGCACCTTTTCTACTCCCGTAAAGAGATCAAGATCGAGCCCGCCAAACCGGCTTCGCAGGGCGCCTTCATCTTCGTTTCTGACACCAAAGAGGACAAGGAAACACCATGGCTCCTCCGCCCACCCACCGCTTCAGGCCTATCATCTCAAATTCTGCGCATTTGTCGACAAATCCACCATGAATCGCTCCCCGTCCTGTACAAGTCCAACATCTTCGATTGCGCCGCCCGCGAAGGTGTGTCCTTACTGTAATACAATATCGGCCTCTCCAACTTCAGCCTGATCCGCCATCTGAGCCTCGACTGGGACCAACTACAGGACTTTGCCTGGTCTCTCGCCAAACCCGAACAACGGCTCGCAACCAGTGGCCTCGAAACTATCGACCTGGCGAGCAGCCGTGCTTGGATCCGCACCGGCTCAAATTCTCTGGGGCACAAGGTCAAGGTCTACGATCGCCACCTGTGCCAGGCCGCGCTCGACATCTGTCAGAAGCACGCACAGCTACGGGTCGTCCGGCAGTCCGATAGCTACTGGATCAAACACAAACCGAGAGAGTTCAAAGTGGCGGGCAAGATCATCACCAAGCGCAAACAGTTCCACAAGATAAGATGGCACTTTCTCACGGAGAAAGGGGCAAGAAGAACACATGATGATTTCAACCATGTTGTAGAACTGCAGGGCGAGATGGCCAGCTTGACTGTCCACGCTACGAGGGATCCAGAATACACGCCGTTGCCCCAGTTCTAAGTGACCGCAACAGGACAAGTGTTCGGCGGATCCACGACTTCTGGACCATCCGTCTCGTCCCTAAACCTCCCGTCCAAACTCTTGAAGTGATATGAACACGAACACATCGTGATATGATCATACAAAAATCAACCCGGCAATCATCTGATTAGGTTATCTGCATCACCGAGAAACCTCTACTGTCTGCGAAATAGCAGCCGCCGCCGCTGCTGCCGATGGAGTCGAAGGCCGACCACCTGCTTCTGTGCTGGCTCGATCTGGCGTAGCTGAATATCGTGGAAAAGCCGCTGCGGTCGATGCTGCTGGATTTGGTGTACCTGGCGTGCCAGAGCTCTGTCTGTGAAGCGGATATGGCGTCTGGGCTTGCTGACCTGAATATTGTCTCGGCGGATAGTTCTGTCCATTGACCATTGGCTTCTGAGGAGAGGCCGACCTCCCAACAAGGTTGTTATCCTGAGCCTTCTGTTGGTAGTTCGGTTGACTCGGTTGGCGAGCGAAACCAGGAGTCTGTGCATGTGCAGTACTCGCTCCATGACTTCCATAACCGTTCTGAAGGGGTCGCTGGAACTGTTGTATTGTTGGTCGCGAGGGATATGTAGTGGCGGAAGCTTGGTATGGTGTTCCCGAGTATACAGGCCGCGGCACCGTCGGGGTCTGGTAATTTTGTGCTCTGACACCGTATGCAGCCGTTGCCGGTACTGAAGCATTGTAACTACGAGCCTGCGTGTTGTACGAGGGCTGTGCCTGGGCATAAGCTGGGCGAATTTGAGGAGTGATAGCTGGACGACTCGCAGCAGCAGCAGTTTGTCGGCTGATTTGCTGTCTCCACGTGTAATCATCAACCTGTCCTGTTCCTGGATAATCGGGCGCCTCAACCAGTATTCTTGTGGAGATATTCAAGTCTTCGAGCTGGTCGCCATCCAACTTGGCCACTGCGAAGGGCGGCAATGACGAGACCAATATGCTTAGTTGATTTCGGAGCATTTCATATATGTCGAATTCGGCGTTTGGCGGTTTTGAGATGTTGCTGGCGAGGCTGCGGTTCCGTTGATACGAACTCAATGTTTCGATCAATGCTGACACTTCTTCCAGCACATCATCTACATCTTTGTCTTCTTTGGTAGGCCCGAAGTCTTCTTCCGGGATTGGCTCGAAATTGGCAACAGTGTCGGCGAATTCGTTGTCTTTGCTTTCTTGCTCTTTCATGTCGCTCTGGGTGTCCTCGGACTGTTCTGCACTGAAGATACTTGTTAAGCGTTCGTCGCCGTATTTATACCACCAATAACGGCTTCTTTCTTGCGCAGCTATCAAGGGAGTCCTCTTTTGCACATCAGAAGGCGTTCTGAACATACTCGTGTTGTCAATGCTCGGAGCGAAACTTGAATACACCGAGTGGAATAGTGCCTCGCCAGTCACTTCGGCTCCTTTCCGCGAACCGTTGGCTGCGAACGCCGCTTTGTGGTCAGCTGCACTGGCAGTGGTTTGTAGCCGCTTGCTCTCTTGGTCCATTTGCTCGCTAGCTTGACCATACGATATCCAAGCCCCAGTAACCTGTTGAGTGAATTTGTAGTTTTTCGCGGTGATGTCGTTCCGGGTCGGATCAGGATACGGTACAAAGTCAAGAGTGCTGCCAACGGCGATATTTTTGGATAGCTGGGGTGGTTTCAGCGGGTTCAGTCGGTTGGCAGGCTGGAAGACGGAGCCAAACTGTCGCTTCGGTAACTTCTGTTTGGGCGCATCACCACCTAGCGTCGTGAAATCGGTGATCTGGAACTGTCGTTTGAACCCTTCCGGCGGATCCCATCTGTAAAACTCCTCGGATACAACACCGTCTTCTTCCGGTCTTCGAGTCTCCAAGCCAGAATACAAAATCTGAGTCCTTCCGTTCGCCTGGCAGGGTACAAGTGAGATGAGATGCCGGGGAGACTCGGTGAGAGGAATGGACTTGGTCACATCTTCACCTTCAGTCTTTATTGTAGCGGCATTCGGTGCTTTGGAGGTCTTGGATTCATATACAGACAGCAGATCGACCAGTTTTGACAGTTGTTCCTGCACCTCTTCTCCTTTGACATCCGACGTGGATAAGTCGTTGGAGATTGCAGTCTTGACAGCGGCCACATCTTGTCTGAGTGCATCAAAGGACTTGTAGGACCCTGCAATGATTCTTTCTTCGATGGTGTCGCTTGAGGATTCGATCTTGGTAAGGCGCGCTCTTTTCAAATCTGGGGCTTCTGTCTCGGACGACTGTAGAGGATAGTTCAAAAGTGAAGGCTTTGTGTCGTGTCTGCGAAATATGTCAGATGAGGGGAGAAACACTTTCAACACAATACATACTTGCGAAGCAGTTGTAACACATTTTCCAAAGCAGCTTGTAATGGGGAGGTCTCGACGGCTGAAGGGGAAGTCGCAACTTCAGGAGATGGCGTGCGTTTGCGTTTCCCCAAGTGAGAAGTCGAGCCCAAGGTACTGTCCTCAGGTTTCGATATTCCGTTGGTTTCTGCCATGATCGCGCGCAGACTTCCTTCGATGTGCTCGACCGGTATTGATGATATATTTTATGGTGTTGAGGGATAATTGAGTGACTCGGTCGCGAGCAGACCCAGATATCTGCTCCTAGCACATCGGAAGGAATGGCGAATCTGTGCACAGGCAGTTGCGAATCTCTTTGTCCTGACACGAAATGCGATTCTGTCGCGATCGGAGGGAGGAACTCGCAGGATGGAGCGCAGTCAGTTTGCAAGGGTCGATCTGCGCAATACAGTCGCAACGCGTAAAAGTCCACGACAACGGCTTCGACAACAACGTACAGCACGCAAGGATGCACCTTCTTGGCGTGTCTAACGATCTCTTCGATCCAGTCAGAAAGACAAACTTCTTATGAAAACTCCTTTCATTCAAGTTTGAGAGGGCGCGATCTGTCCGTGTTCATTGCTGTCCAGATTCGGCTTGGCGCGCATGAGGACTTTCGGCCCGCTTTCACTGCCTATCAAACATGGCTGTGATCCGCTCCTCGCAGCAGCGCATTCTTCGCTGTACATTTGTTGCGACAGCCAGGCACAGAAACTATACTAGTGATTGTCTTTCTGAGAGGGGCTTCACAAGGCTATCTTCGATGCTGATATAGCGACACGAAGCAAAACCACTCGCCGGTCTAGCCGCTTCGAAGTCGAAGCTGAAGCATCAATGGATGGTCATCATCGGGCGCATTTCGCTTTCCCGCTCTCCTGCTGCACTTCAGCACTGCCACCTGCGACAATGTGTACGTGTTCTTGGTATCGTTCCTGGATGTTGTCTTACGCTCTCGCAGGTGCTCACAATACCCTATTCCAACAACCAGACTGTCACACGATCATCAAGAGTCCGACATAGCTCGTCCTCCGCGAAGACACCGAATCTTTTTACTCCTTCTACTCCTTCTGCTCGGGATGATCCGCAACTCAACAGGATCGGGAAGGCAGGAAGCGAGGGGCGCCGGATACCTACATCCTCGATCAGTCTGTACGACGACGACTTCGCAGGCTGGCCCCAATTGAACGAGCAAGGAAATTTCCCTGACAATGATGATGGATTTGCCGAAGAAGAGACTGAAGCGTATGCCGCCACAGAGCTGACCTTGGATTCGAATGGCGCCAGTAGACGGACTGGTAATCAAAATTCTTTCCTCGGCACGCAGCTCGACAATCTCCTTTCCATTTTCATGCCTTCGCATGCTCGCCACAAGAAAGCCGACCTATCATACGTCAATCCTCTTGAGTGGGAACAGAACGTTCGCAAGCTTGAGCATCCGGCTACATTGTCGTTCAGGAAGTCCACACCTCTCCGTGGCATGGTACTTGACTATCTCCACCACGTCGAACCAGCTTTCCGCAACTCAGCAATCTCTCTTGACAGTCCCGACGTCGAACCACATCTTGCGAGCGCCTTACGCAGCGTATTTTACGAGAAGAACCTTGAACTTCTTGCCGAGCTCGGATATGAAGCGACTGACGTGGCAGCTTGGGCCTGGGTTTTCTCTTCGGGGGACGTTGAAGTCGCTGTGCGCCGATATATAGCTCTGGCAAACAAGTCTAGTGGGACACAGAGTGGTCGAATCCCGAAGTTCGTCCTCTTGCAGATCCTGCGCGCTGCGAACATCAGCCAGATGGCCTTCAAGGACCTCATCAGAAGCATTTTGAGCGACGTCCAATGCTGTAAAGAAGCGCAGCAGTATCCTGGATGGCTGTGGACGAGTAGAGTGTGTCTGGTGGTTCGACTTCTCCGACATGCTCGTCAAGCGGCTCCGGATTGCTTCCACGACATCAGCTTGATCATTGAACATCTGTTCTCTGACTTTTACCTAGGTCAAGATCGTCCACTCGAACGCCCTGAACTGAGACGGTTGACACACATTTTCAACCGGTTTCTTTCGCTGATCGCTCTATCCACTTTCAGGACGCCCTTCAGCACGTATCTGATGCAACAAAATGCACAGCTTGCGTTGATTAGGCTCATGGCTAACTTCAAGCCCCAGTTACCCCTGACACGTGAAGGTTATCGTGCGCTCGCAGCTGTGCAATTACTCCACCCAAAGACTGGCCATGAAAGGACATGGGCGGATGCGAAATCACCAGCATGGCCACCATGGCGACGTATCAAATCTGGAATTGAGCAGGATCTCGAGTATCCCGGCAGGGACAGCCGCGTTATGAAGCTGCTGAGGCGGATGAATCAAGCAGGGTACACCCATGGCCTGTGGGACCAAAGTGCTGCTGTTTTGGCAGGGTGGGACACGGACAAGAGCCCTACAATTCAAACACGAGCACTATTGATGCGACAACAGAAGCCTTGGACTACTCCACGGCAGTCAACCAATTCTCTTGACGGCCAGTCTCATGATGCGGCAGAATTGTGGGCCGCGCGGATTCGAGCTACCAGAACAAAACGAGAAGCTTGGGCTTCTTTCTGTGCCTATGAGAAATCTACAGAGGTGTCCAAACGACGATATCAACCGTACTTTGCAATGTTTGACAAGCTACTCGCTCAAACTGCATCAGCATCATCAGGTTTGGGATCCAAATACCTTCCAGGAGACGTCAAGGAGGTGTTCGAAGACCCTACAAATCCGCGAGATCTCATCTATGTCGAAAAGGAGCTTCCTAGCGTGGATCAATTCTACCAGGACATGTTACAGGCCGGCATTTTTCCAGGAGGCAGTCTTTTGAGCAATCTGTTGGATCATGCTCCAAACATAGAAGCTGGTTTGTCCTATATTCACGACAGTCGTTGGGATGCCGTGACGAAAGACGTCCTTCGGCATGCTGAAAAGTATCCATCTACCATCATCCGCGACGCCGTCGATCGCATTCCTGGTCTTTGCTTAGCAGCTTTTGTCTGGTTGTTATGCAGGCATGGCTATCATACGCATTCAACCTTTTCCATCAAAGTCAATCTGTCCAGTGAGGATCAAAACCCCCAGAGAAGCAACCAACAAACTGTCTCTCCCTTGAGATACGCATGGCAACTTCTGGCTGTTGGGAGAAATACTGACATTCGTGCTTGGAACGCGTTTCTTAAAGGAGCTGGAGCCTGTCTTCGAGACGTCAACAACAAGTCCAAAAGTCAATCCCTGTCCCATAGCGATACACGTGTCATGAAACAGGAAATCTGGCGTCTTCTGTGGGACTCTTTACAAAGTGATGCAAAATCGAATATAGATGCAGACCTCGAATCCTTTCGACATTTGGCAGGTATCATGATCCTCCTTGTCAGAGACGTGAACCAACGCCGTCTCCACATACCGTCCCGACGACTTGGACTGCTCACCAAGTCGGTGTTCATGCGTGCCATCTATGGCCATCCAACCGACACCTTCCTTCCGTCTTCGAAGCTTCCCATCCTGAAGTATCCTGACGGAAGCGATCTGAGGCTGATGCTCAGGGTTCTAGTCTCGACTAGTGATGTTGAGGGGATCATAGCTTTGGTGGCGTGGATCAACCAACATGCCGACAGCTACACACCGCAAGACGGACAACGTGCAACGGGCGATGGCGGTCGAGATCAATCTTTGTTCCGCTCGTTATTGTGCATCATCCGGCTCTTCCTAGAAGGCAGTCCGGCAAAGCCCGGCGACAAGGACGGGAATGTATTCGAGACACCCTTGACCGTGAAGCCAGAAATGGTTCGACAGGCTCGGGATCTCTGTGAGCCTCTGGGCTGGCCTTCAGACGAGGAGGTTGATGCCTTCCTTTCACGTGAAACGGACTGGATGGCACGAGTTGCTCGGATCGTGGACAAAGACATTCACAGAGAGCAGCAAAAGGACAGCAAGTCCGGCTTCGACGACAATACGAATGACACCGGAGCGGAAAGCAATGCAGATCATCAAAATGAACTTGTCTCAAACGACAAAGTCAAGATTAGGAAGATAGCTGCGTATTAGTGTTAATGGCTATAGAGTGAAGCTTGTATCGAGTATGCCTCCCAGTATTCCAGAGATGGATCGTTACTCTTACAGTCACTGTTACAAAGTTTTGCACTACTCACAATCATTCGCAGGTTGTGGTAGTAGCACACGGGACGAGGCTGGCTACAATGCTCTACGGGTGGACAAGGCTGTACAGTACCTCGGCATATCCCTCCATGGTGCTTCCAAGTAGACCTCCCTTTTCGTTTCGAACAATACATACAAGCAGGGTAAGCTACACTCTAGTCAATTGATTCTACGTGCAAGAGCACCCTCTGCTCATTGGTCTTGTCGACGCTATACGAGCCTTTCCTCAATCACAGTCGACACGGCACTCATGACCAGCAAACGGGCTTGATTGCCTCAATACTTGTCCTCCGCTGCAATGACAACCACAACTCAATCACAGAAAGAACCGCCCTGGCACGCTGCGTTCCCGGTGCCACGAACAACAGAGCCGAAATCAATATCACCTGAAGATCTTCTCGGACGTCTGCAAGCGCGTGAGCGTGGCGGGAAGGACTTTCTGCTTGTTGATCTACGGCGAAATGATCACGAGGGCGGTACGATTCTCTCATCAATCAACATCCCCGCGCAAACGCTGTACCCGAGTCTCGAGGCTTTGTATGCGCTCGTCACAAAGGCAAAGGTACCCCTCGTGATTTTTTATTGCGGGTCATCTGCAGGAAGAGGTACGCGAGCGGCAGGTTGGCTGGCGGATGTGATACAGGACAAGTCCACTTCCACTTCCACGTCCATGTCCGAACAGGAGTCTGCTGGCGACTTCGTTGTTGAGAGTGTGATTCTCAAGGGCGGGATCAAGGGGTGGGTAAAAGGTGGTGAGTCGTATACGGAGTGGATGGACGGGTTTGATGAAAAGGTCTGGAAGACGAACTCGTAGTTCACCTTCGGTAGTCGCTGCATTCAGCGTCCACACAAATTACCGTATTTGGTGCCGTAACCTGCCTTGGTCTTGTTACATGAAGCTGTACTGTGTGCTATATACTCGGCCTGACCCGTGTCCTGGGATCACCTTGTGGCTGCACCCCGGGGGCCTCGTTGGACACAATCCAAATCCATACCCAAATGCAAATTTAGAATCCCACCTTCACCGTCCTTCAACCCGACTCTGACCATAAACTCATCAAACTCCCTCCCCTCGAGCCCAAGGGTCTTGAGATGCCCTTCCTCAATCTGCAAGAGCACAGGCTTTCCGCCTAACTGCTCGCAATATATATTCCAGAGGCTGGCCATGAAGGACACCAGACCCTCCTGATAGCTTGCGAGCGGGTACTTGTTCGCCAGCCGGTCAAGGCGACAGGCCTGCGACTGCGCCGAGACGTCGAACGCGATAGACAATTCCGAGAGATATTGCGCTCGGAGATTGGTCCAGCGTGGGCCTTCGGTGGTTCCAGTCTCCGGATTGCGGAAGAGGTCATTAAGTAACTCTGTCTGTTCGTCGTCCGCGTAGAGGAGGTCATCGGAAATGTAACCCCATGCGAAACAGTCGTCTAGTCCGGGTTGAGTCTTTTCATAGATACCGGCGCCAAGGCGAGACTGCAATGCTTCCATACTGGCCTGCAGTATGAACTCACAGGCTATTTCCATCCATTTGTCGTTGGGGTGCTGGCCAGTCAGTGCGGAGAAGTCGGCTGAAATGCTCACGAAGCGGGTTAGGAGGTCGAAAAGAGAAGGCTGGTCATTGCATTGTGATGCGGTCTGCGTGAAGATAGGGCGGCTTGTCCATGCATGATAGATTTGATCTTCGAAGTCCTGCTGCATCCTGGTCTCGAAATTTCGTTGGACGTAGTGCTCCCGGGCAACGAGCCATTGGCGACGGGAGTCGAGATTGCGCATCGTCTGGTCATGGAGTTTTTTAGGCGTGTCTGCTGAGAAAGGAGTGGTCTTCGCTGAGCGACTGGACAGTAGCACCAGGAATTCCAGAATGTCAAGATTTGTGTAAAAGTCCGGAGATTTCACGTGTGATGGGTGCATTTGATTGAATATCTGGATGAACGAGTCGAAGATGGATAGGATGCGTGTGGATTCGACGGCTTTGGCTTCATCTTGGTGTCCACTGGAGGCAAGGTCGAATTGTGCTTGAACTGCTTTGTAGAGGGTGTACTCTAGAATCATGATGTCCACGTCCAGTTGCAAGTCTGGGTCGGCGCATCGGGTGTCCGCCATGGTTGAGATCCCTTCACGTGGCTGTGTCACCTGAGGATGCTATCCTGGGCGAGGAAGTGTTCGGACTCAAGAGGTGAGCATGATCGTAATTGTTGATGTTTGTTTTCATTGACATGTGCGGTGCCTCAGGTGTTGACCGGCGATATGTCAACATTTATCAACGACAATGTTGGCGAATAGGTGGAAAGCTCCCTTCTCTAATAGTGATCCTCTTGCGAGATTATGCATTGTCCGTTTTCGACCAGAAACAGTGGACTCAACGTCGAGGTTATACCAGTTTGGAGCGATTAGGTCGAAAAGTGCGGTGAAGATGGAGGAGTTGAGGGTCTGGATGAGGCTTGCCTCGGCACATCTGATACACCAAACCCTCAACATGAAACACCTACGCGAGTCCTCAGATGCAAGCGAGATAGGATGGTTGGAGCAATCAATGGTATCATTCATGATGCGCGCGAATAGGTATCTTAGTTATGTCCAAACGCCATCGCTATGCATAAATCTAGACAAGCGTTACCTCTTCTTTCCCTTGCCTCCTTTCACGCTCTTTGTCTGAGAAACCGGGGCAGCATGATCCTCGTCCTTGATGTGATTGAAAAGCCGCGTCTTGGAAGGAAACTCGGCTTTGCATACGGCACACTGGAATGCTGACTGGTCTGCCGCCTTTTGAGCCGCCTTCTTTGCCTTTTTTTGTTTGGCTTTGCCCATCTTGGGCTGCGCAGGTCCATCGGATTCCGATGCCAATGGGGTGCCCTCCAGACTAATATCTTCTATCTTTGAGGATAGTCCGGCCAGCGGACCCCCGGCCAGCCGTTGCTCAACATCAGATCGAGATGCGTAGTCGTCATCAGTCTCGTCAGAGTCGGGCCGTGATGTGTCCGTCTTCCCTGTTGTGCCGTTGGCTGACGGCCTCTCCTTGGGAGCAGGAGCATCTTCTTGCTCTTCTGCCTCGTCTTCATCTTGGTCGCCAACTTCCATCGGTTGATGCTGCTCTGGCACATTTTCTCCGCTGGCTTCCTCATCGGCAATATCTTCACGGTGTGGTGTTGCTTGCTCGGCGCCCCTCAAGTCTAACTTCGCACCCTCATCACGCATCCCCTTTTGCAACTGTTTCAGCAATTTGACATGCTTCTTGCTCTTTTCGTGTGCCCTGTACTGAGCATCGCTTTTGAAAGTCTTGTCACAGACCACACAATCGTACTCGTGCTCTTCGATATCTGACTCGCTCGAAAAGGCTCCTTCATGCTCATCTCTTGTCCTTGACTTGGCCCAATCTGGTACCGCTGCTGCATCCTCTTGCAGTTTCGCCTGTCGTGCTGCCCTCGAGCGTGCTGCTTGTGCAGCAGTTGCGTCGCGCAGGGCCTTTTGTCGCTCCGCTTCGGACTTCTGATTGTTCTGCACTCTAGGGTCACGTTTCCGGACAAAAGCAACCAGGGACCGGACGGCCTCGTTATATTGCTGGATGGCCTCCTCGCGTATTTTCTTGTTCTCCTTCTCCATCAACCGCCTAATTCTTCGATCTGGGGCATCTGACAACCGGTATTGGTCCTTCCAAGCATAACTCTTCCGTGTCGCAAACCCATTCCAATAGGCATAGAAGGGCCGCACCACGTCGTCGTAATCATCGGTGTCTAGGCCAAACTCAGGATAGTCCATGGAGTCCTGATCCTCCCATTGGCAAGCAATATCTTCCTCTTTCGCGAGCTGCTTGAAGAAGTCATTCAACCCTCCATAGAATCCGCTAGGAGCATTACTGTATTCCATCCGACCATTGAAGTTTATCATCAACTTCAATACCTCCTCGGCGGTCGTCATACGGATATTGTACGAAAATTCGTCCGCGCTGGGGCCGGTCGCTTGGTCTCCCCGTAGGAGTATGTCCCTGTGAGAGTCATACCAGGCTCTTTCTTGAGGGTCGGAGAGGACTTCGTAAGCGGACTGGACTTCGGCGAATAGTCTGGTGGCATCCTCGACGTTACCATAGTTTCGATCAGGATGAAACTCGAGTGCCTTCCGTCTATAAGCCTTCTTGATCTCTTCGTCGGTTGCGGTCCTCTCCACACCAAGAAGGTCATAATAGTCCGCTTTCGCAGGGGTTTCTTCCTGCACCTCGTTGGCGTTGTCGGTGGACTGTCCTTGCCCCATGATGGAGGTGCAATTCAGGAGGACGCCCGCAGAAGGACATCCCCGGATCAATTATTGTGGATGGTATTCTAGAAGGTGGAAAATCAAGCCTTGCAGATGATCGACTGCTGCGTTCTCCAACTCATCAACATCAGGCTGCGCGCAAAATACCTCAGTCACGTGCTCGGTTAAGATTGTGGAGGAACAAATCTCCGATTGACTCTTTAACCGTCACCCGTCTGCCAATTGCCAATTGCCATTAGATCAATTTGACTTTTCCCTTATGACAATTGACGGGCGCCGCCCAGATAAACCAGACAATCGTAGGTGGCAATTTAATGGCTCGGTCGCCCCGTTCCCGCCTATCGTCAACCCTAAGAAACGGCATCGACGTCGGTCTAGAGGCAGGGATATATCATCCGCCCCCCATCCATCCTGGCCCCAAACAAGATTCATCAAGGATAAATACGGCACGAAATCCGGAGAAAGACGCTGAATCATTTTTCGTTTTCCCACACAACGAAGGATGACCATCGACTGGATTTCTCTTCCCCCACCTGACCCAGTCGATTCTCCAGGCTAAGCTGTCTTCCGTTCGACCACTGGGATTATCTCACCGATGAAGTTTGGTCAAGGCTTTGAGGCGGCGCTCGCCCGCGACGAGTATCCGCGCGATTGGATTGACCACGCCATTTCCTACAAAAAGTTGAAGAAGTGCATCAAACGCGTCCAACAGGAATTGGCCAGTCTGGGCCTCGACAAGGAGACTCTTGATGCGCTGTGGCAACATGTCAACACAGGCGGCGCAGAGATCGATGGCCAATTGGGGGAGAGGTTACAATACTCGGTAGACGGCAACGAGAAACTCATCTTCACGCCTAAATTGACTATCGTCATTGATCCTCGAGATGGATCCCCCATGGATGCTTGGTTGAGTCCGGACACCCGACGGATACTCAAACGCCTTGCAAAATCGGAGGATGGTCGCCGCCCATCGGTCGCGAGCATGAAGGAAATGATGCCAGACGACCAAGAGCAGCACCTCGAAACGGTCGAGGTACCACTCACGTCAGACTCGGAATTCTTCCAGATATTGACACGCGAGCTGTCGGACCTCGATCATTTACAAAACTCCGAAAGAAGTCAATTGGAGGTTGAAATTGCTCAACTGGGTCGTGAACTGCGTGCCCTGCGGTCTTCGAGATCCAAACGATCGAAACAAGAAATCGAGGCTTGGAGGACGATTTTTGAGCTTTACACCGATGCCGAGATCTTCATGTCTTCTCACGAGGCTGATGCAGGTGCACGAGATGCGGTGCATGCCCAGAAGCAGTATTCCGAATTCAACAAGGCTCTGGCGGGTCACCAGAATCAAATCCTCCATCTCGGGAAAGAGGGCACTTCTGCGTTGGATCGTTTTCTGCGCGTCAATATCAAGTTGCTCCGACTGATCAAGTTCCAAGAGATCAACAACACGGCACTCAACAAGATCCTGAAGAAATTCGACAAACGCACCGCCCTACGCGCACGGTCGTCTGTGTCGAACACGCTGACGCACTCTCGCTTCATGGCGCACAATTTGGCGAAAGCTACATGTTTCACGATTTCGGAGGAACTTTTGAACATCATTCCACAGTTGAACGATTATTTATGTCCTGTATGTTTCAGTATATCCTACAAACCTATCCGTTTGCGATGCGGCCATATCTTCTGCATTCGATGTATGGTTGTTTTGCAGAGGGAGGAGCAGGACCGGTGCCCAATGTGTCGAGAAGGGGTGGTCTTGGAAGCCAGTAGTGGTGAGTTATATTCCGATATCGGTTGTGCGCGGCCTCTTGCTAACGATTTTGCAGAAAACCTCGACAAAGACCTGATGAAATTCATGAAGAGCAACTTCACGGCCGCTGTCAAGGCAAAGCAAAAGGAAAATGAGATTCAAGCAGGAATCGATCGATGGGGCGCCCAGTATGAAAATTCTCAGAAATGCATCGTCATGTAATGCCGCCTGGGGGAATGTTCACGAGTACACGAATTTTCTACGACCTTTTTGCATATGATACCAGTCGGTAAGCGTCCATAGTCAATGGCAGCGAATGATTTTCACCTTCTCTGCATACGGATCATGATAGACATGCAACAACGCACTCCCTCGTATCGCTCTCGCTTGGCCTGGTGAGGCCTCGCATAATGCATTGGGTGTGATTGGTGGGAAAGCACTTAGAGTTAAGTACCTTGCCCGGGGCTTGGGAGTTGATTTATGCCTAAGATCTTCGCCTTCCTCCCCGCACTCAATTTTCACCATCTGAATTATCTCCCTCAAAGTTGAACCTCGTGGCCCTCGCCGTGAGTGGTGCAGGTAACCGCAACGATTGAATGTATGTGCCAATTCAGATCCGACTTATACAGCGAACATATGTAGGTTCGGTCACCCTGATGACGATCACGACAAGTGCGCACAAGCTAGCTGGCCCTGCCCTCAGATCAGCCTCGCCACACTCTGTGCTCGATGACTTCCTCAGATGGTGAACCTGTCTGCTTGTGCTCGTGATACGAGGGTGACATATTGGATGCCGCTATTGATGGACTGACAGGTGATACAATATTGAACATGCACAATGCTTCATGGTCAGCCATATTGGCAGACACCTGGGGGAGCGATTGAAGTGAAAGCCATAATCCTGCCTAGGATGCTATGGTAAGGCTATTCCGCCGGAGAAATATGTCAGAGAACGAACCTCGTATCATGGCCACACTTGCAACTCGACTCAGTTCCCCAAACCCAACCGGGCTTGATTAGTGCGGGTGGTGGCGGTGGAGGGGGCACAGTACTGGTGCTCGACCCTCACTGGCCCATGTTTGATTCAGCTCTTACGGCCGTCGTTTTGTCGAAGTGACAGCGGTGGCTTGGTCAAGATCAATCACATGGCTAGAGCCTTACGACACAAAGGTAGCTTTAATTGCACTTCGCGCATGCGCAGCGCTGCTGGGATCATCTCCTGTTGCCCTCAGCCTCAGGTAGCTTGACGGTGCTACCATGCTATCTCACGATGTCTAATCAAACAGGAGAGTTCACTGCTTCGATAGGCCTTGCAACTAGCATTAATCTTACGACAAGTCAAACCATCCCTGGAGCTGTCACGATCGCAGCTCTTCCGACCTCGGAAACTTTTAGCTTTACTTGCACTGTTGTGGATACAACTTCAACCCCTGGGGCGGAGATTCAAGACGTTAGTCTTACTGCAGACGTCGTTCTGCCTGCGACAGAGTCGTTAGCGAGTCTTCGCGGCCAAATAACGTTCTGGCTAGGACCCTACAGCCCAGTGATCTCACCCCTCACGCTGACCAGCACAACCTGGAACGATATTGCCGGTGTAGCAAGCGGCGTAGTAGCCGTTCAAAGCCACGATCAAAGCACGACCCACCTTACATCTGCCACGCCAACGAGTGCCTCCACCTCTGCTACCACAACAGCTACCCAAGATCCAGGCAGCTCTCCTTCTTCTGACCTAAGCAAGCAATCTGAAGAGCTGGGGCCCGGCGCAAAAATAGGTGTCGGGTGTGGGCGTAGGTGTTGGGGCAGTACTCTTTGGACTGTGTGCTGGAGCACTTGTATTCCGAAGAAAGCGGCTCCACCGAAAGCAGAAGTCCAACACAGCATCGGGATACGAGAAGCAGGAATTATATGGCAGACCTCTGCCACGCACGCATGGTCGCGCTGAGCTCAATGACGCAACAGCAAAGCATGAGTTGCTATCCGACGATCAGATTGAGAGGATGCCGAGGGTCCCAGTAGAGCTGGAGTGATTCCGTCCGAGAACGCCGTGTTGGCCTCTTTGCCTGAAAGGCCTTGATCTAGCATGTTATGATATAGTTCACTTCCCACTGATGGGTAGGTTGACCAGCATGGGTGAGCGTGGTGGAACAACGATTCCGAGCAAAGAGTTGCCCAGTTCGAGGATATTCACATGTCAAGAGCATGCGGTAATAAGACGCAGAATGGATCCATTTGCCCTTATGTCATTAGCCAAGTGCATGCTCGTTCCAATACGCTTCCGGCGGCAACACCTAGATGACATCAACCAGAACTCCGAAGATCAGCTCCTTTTTCCTGGCGAACGCCGACATCTTATTGTTTCCTCGCTGGGTCAGGACTGTTCATGACCTTGGGTCAATATTCTGGACACACCCTGTCAGCCCATGCTGTTCTTGTCTCCTAATCTGCTGCAGTGTTGCGTCGTTATCTTGCCACCACGTGCCAGGCTGTCCCACCAATGCTCCATTTCCTCCTGGGTGTGGCACATGGTCAGGAAGATGATGGGTTCGTTCAAGTTGATACTCACAGCCCGACTTGAAGGCCAAATAGGGAGGCTGTTCAGCATGAATGAGACCATCCCACATAGTTGCGCTCATCGCGAAGGTCCAGAAGCAGGCTGACCTTACAGCTTTCCTGGCCTTCAAGGTTTGACGACGTTACATGGAACGGTCGTGTTGTCGAGCAAGAGGGTCATCGACGCCGTCAAATGAAAGAACAACGTGCAAGCAACCAACTCGAAATTGATGGGATTGTGATATTCGTCCTGTCAAGTTCATTGCAAGCTGAACCTTGCTTCTGCCAGTACTATCCCGGCGTCGTGGCTATCACTGCTTTGATGCTGTAACGGATGAGCCGTCCGGAGTCCCAGTCCTCAATTGGAGACCAGCTCGTTTCTCCCAACTCTTCAGGAGTTCGGTATGATCTGCCGTCGCTTCGATACCCTCCTGAGCTTGCTTAAAGTACTTCAAGATCAGATCCGGCAGATCGGTCTCGAATTTCGTCTTTTCGAAAACCTCCTTCGCGATGCCCATGTCTTTGACCAGGAGCGCAAGTTGATACCCGGTAGCATATCTCCTGGGTAGTGCGTCGGTCTTATAACTATCGCTGGTCGAAAAGTTGCGACCGGTGCCGACATTGAGAACATCGATCATCTGGACCGGATCCAATCCGAACTTCTGTCCTGTGACAAGAGCATCGGACAATGCGACAATGGACGCGGCACTGGTGTAATTGTTTAGCGTCTTCATGACATGGCCAGCTCCGAGTTTGCCCATGTGAAAGACATATTTGGCCATGGCCTGTAGCACGGGCAGAACCTTGTCGACAGCTTCTTGAGAATCAGAACCGACCATGAGCGTGGCTTCACCAGTATCGGTGTCATGAAGGCGCGCCTGAGTGACAGGAGCATCCACGAGTGCGAAGCCGAGCTCAGCAAGATCTTTGCCTAGACTCTGGGTGTCGTACGGTGAAGACGATGAGGTGTCCACAATGATGGCGCCTGTGGACAGTGTCAATATCAAGCTCTCTAAGCACTTCCCTTAGGGCCTCACCGTACCTTTCTTCAAACCCTTGGCAATACCATTCTCGCCTAGAATGACTTCTCTGACCACTTTTCCTTGAGGAAGCATCGTGATAATCACGTCGCAGTCCTTGAAAGCATCAACACTCGCTCCCGCGATGGTCACATTCTGATACTTCTGCGCAAATTCCTCTTCACGGGCGTGGTCGGCATCTCGCACTACCAAATGGAAGTCCGCTCGTGGCAGATTGGATGCCATTGAGGCTCCAGCCTTGCCGAGGCCGATGTAACCTACAGTCTTGACCGACATCGTCTTGGATGTTACTGTGCGAGTGTGAGTGGTGAGCTTTGTGGCAGCAGAAGGCGTTGGGTGGAAAATTGCTTTTGTTCTTATGGCAGGGTCACTCCGAGGATACTCCCTCCTACCTTTTCTACTCCAAAAGGAGCGCGCATATTCCGCATTTCAAAAGCCAACACAACGCTTTCTTCGCTGGCTCTTGTTCGTACTGCTGCCGCAACCCCGACATTCAACTTGACGAGCATGAGGGGAAGATGATCTGGTCGGAATCCGGCATAGAATGGGTTCAGCCCTTCCATCGTGACCTCGCATGCAAGAGAGCTGACCCCACGGGAAAAGGTGACCACGAGATGGACAGGAAATCACCCATGCGGGTTCACAAACAGGGGCACCGCCTCACCATCCAGCCAAATCACTAGCCTGAGAAGGGTAATGGGTGTTTACCAGGCGACGCATTGGTCCATATCGGCATGGATGGGAATATTCCGCCGTCACTCCCCAGTGGTGATTGGGGGGCTCACCCAGTCTACGCCTCACTAGCCAGTCTTATTCCTCGTAGTCGAAGTCTCTTGTCGACCTCCGCATTACAAGTTACACTTTTCGGGAAGCACAGGTTCACAAAACTCTCCCGAGAGCAGGACAAGTCCTCCACAAATGGCCTTCGCCGTCCGGACTGCCACTGGCATGTGGCTAAGTTCCGGCGTAACAACAGCCCCAGAGATTTGCGGATCGGAGGAGGTTCCCTCGCCCTGCATATGTGTGGGTTTATTCCCCTTTGATATTGCACCACCCCTCGACGTGGGACTACCGTGCACGATCTTGAGCAATCGAATATCTCCCAACTCCAGTCGCGTCGCTGATATTTTGGGACTGAACTCTTGAAGTAACCAAACACTTGTGGCTTGAACATCGCTCGTCAAATCGATATCTCAAGCAAAGATGGGATCAATCGCGCCTGAGCCGCCTCTGAAGGGTAAGCAACCACAAGGTCGAGAAGAAGGGTACTGACAAGCATCAGTCATCATTGTCGGAGCAGGGCTGGGAGGATGTGCCACGGCTCTGGCCATGCACCACGCTGGCTTTGAAGTGGTGGTCTTCGAAAAGGTCCGAGAGTTCTTACGACTGGGAGACTCACTTGGTCTGGGTGAGAATGCACTCAAACTGCTTGATCGGTGGTCACCGTTCCTTCGAGCACGTCTTGTCGGCATTGGCAATAAATCCGAAATGATGCAAATCCGACGCTGGCACGATGGCAAAGTCCTCGCTCAACAACCCTTAATGGACATGGCTGGGTTCATCGGTCATCGAGGAGACTACCACAAGGGTTTCCTGGACGCCGTTGCCGAGAAGGGCATCCCCGTGCACATGGGGAATGAGGTACGTCTTACATCCGCGAGAGCATTCGTCCCGCAAGGCTGACGCCATCCATTCAGGTCATCGACTACGACGACGCCGCCCCGTCAATAACACTCAAGAACGGCGAAAAGCACTATGCAGACATTGTCATTGCCGTTGATGGTACGTCTCTCTTCCCCAATCTCTCTTACTCCGGAGGCTTTATGCTCACGCCAATCTAGGCATAAAATCTCGAGCTAGGGAATTAGTCCTAGGTTTCGACGACAAACCGAAGTCATCCGGCTACGCGTGTTTCCGCGCATTCTTCAAGGGCGACCACCTCCGCGGCGACCCTTTGACGGCTGAATTCGTCGAGCAAGAATGCGTCAACATCTGGATCGGCAAAGACAAGCATCTTGTCCAAAACACCCTTCGCAACGGCGAGGAATTCAACTGGATAATTACCCACAAGGATACCGAGGACATCAAAGAATCCTGGTTTCAACCCGGCGACATGGATGCCGTGAGGGAACTCGTCGAGGATTGCGACCCGCGCGTTGCCGCCATCGTGCGCAAGACCGACTCGTGTCTCGACTGGAAGATCTGCTACCGCGACCCGATCCCAACATGGGTCAGCAAGAACCACCGGGTCGCTCTGATCGGAGACTGCTGTCACCCTCATCTACCGACCAGTGCGCAGGGCGCAAGCCAGGCCACGGAGAGTGCTGCCGTGTTGGCACAGTGTTTGTTGTTGGCTGGTCGAGATAATATTCCGCTGGCAGTATGTCCCCTAATATCCCTCTTCTTGTCCGCTGCTAACCACCAAACCTGTAGACAAGAGTCTATGAAAAGATCCGCTTCCCACGTGTTCGACGCGCTCAGACAAACGGTGAAGACACTCGTGATCGATGGCACACCGCGCTAGACCGAGTCGGTGAAGGCGAGGCCATTGATCCTGATAGCATTTTGATCAAGGTATGTCATCTTTCCCTCAGGAGAGTCCGGCAAGAACACGAACAAAGTACTAACATCGGCCAGAACAATGTACTATACAGCTACGATGCCGAAGCCGACACTGTCAAGCAGTGGCCGGAGATGTCCAGAATTGTGACTGAGGAGCTGAAGACGGGGAAGATCACTCCCTTGTGTTGATGTTGATACCCGAGTCGTGAATTTATATCTAGAGCAATGGAGTGGCAAGAATTGGTCTCCGTAACATGGCGCAGCATTTTATGGCATTTCAATTCAATGATCTTTCACCTTGCAGCACCTGTCTCATGAACGGTTCATTGATCTACACGACATCCGTCCCTTTCTATCCATCACGAATGCTACGGAATCCACTACAACTTCGGACTGACACCGTCCTTGAGCATATTCCTCTTATCCCCGTCCAAAATCTCCCAACCCTTCCCACGGAACTTCTTCCCCCAGATACCATTCCTCCCCGGCGCCAGGATCGAGTTCGGATCCAACGCATCTTTGATCGTCTCATTGAATTTCCTCAACGCCCCGCCATTCCAACTGTACGTCTCGGCGACCTGATCCGCAAAGAGCAAATGCGTCCTGTACTCCCCGTAGCCTTCCTTAGCCGCCTCACGAATCATCTCCCGCATCAGGCCCGTAGCGCGCTGCTTCTGGTCCGCATTCGACCGGTCATAAACGATATTGGCAATGTAATGCATTTCCCGGCCAGCAACGCACATGGTAGGAAATACATCAAACCCATACTTGGCATGCAACTTGGTGATGGTGCTGTGAATCAAAGTCGCGTCCTTGCCCTTGGTCGGCGAGATGGGCGAAAAGAACAAATGCGCCGCATTAGGTTGCCAGTTCAACCAATCCAGCTCACGCAACACGGGGACACCACTGCACACCTGCACGCGCGAGTGTAGGTAGTGATCGTCTGGGACGTCCTTGGGCAAAAGGAACTTGGATCCCTTGATCTTGCCGAACGCTTGTCGAATCATGTCCAGTTGAGCGTCGATCGCGACCTGGCTGTCGCCGTACTGCGTTCCGTAAAAGATCCAACTCACGTCGCCACAGGGCAATTTAGACGCACGCTCACGAATCACGTCCCGCGGCATCTGCCCTGGCCCATCGTACCAGAAAGACCGCGGCTTCCCCGTCACGGCGAGCTCCTGAATTACGTGCCGCAGTTGGGGGATGTTGCCCAGTACGCGCTTCTGGGCGAGTGGTCGGATGATCTCGACAATCTGCGGGAAGTCTTCCTCGCGCGGGAACGTGATCATGTAACTCTGGTGGCCTGTTGCCGGCATCAGCCAGAAGCCCATCTTCGTGATGATTCCGTAGTTGCTCTGGCTGAAAATTCCGTCCACGTATGGTCCGTACGCAGCCTGGAAGGACTGCCATGTCGGGTTGTCGGCGCCGTTTTTGCCAGGCATTGCACCCATGCCGGTCCTTAGAACCTCGCCTGTCGGCAGTACGAGTTCCATGCCGCAGTGATTTGCGAAGTGGTCGCCATACGGAGTGTATCTGCCATATCCATCAATATGTTGACAAAGCCAGGCTAGGAACGGAGGAGAGTCAAACGTACCCTACGCCTCGATCGATAGCGTTGCCCAACACGCTCCCACCACCTAGATCAGGGCAGTCGATCCACAAGGGTAAGTTCCGGCGTTGAATCTCCTCATATAAAGCAAAGTACGATACGCCTGGCTCGACGATGCACGAGGCATTATCTCCGTCAATGTCGAGGATCTTGCTCATGCGCTTGCCCAAGTCGATCACGACAGCGCCGGGAACGCGAGGTCCCGCACCGCCGTAACCGATGTTCCGGCCCATGGAGATCGGGTAGACGGGGATTTTGTGAGTGTTCGCCCATTTGACGACGATCTGCACCTCGGTCGTGCTGGAAGGGTACACGATTGCGCTGGCTATCAGCTCTTCCTGATCGGCTATGTGGTAGGCATCGTGCGTGTTACTGTTGGTGACTAGGTCAGTTTGCTGTCGCGGTCATTGGTGGAATGAGGGCCGTCATACGGATGCTCCATGTACCACCCATCCACTAGAGGTTTATCATTGAGGTCGACATTCTCCTGACCCAGTGATTGCCTCAATTCGGTGACTGCCCGATCGAAAGCCTCTCGCGAGATACCAGGTGGCAAGGCAGTCCGTCTTCTCGAGACACTATCGGGGACTGTCTTTTGGGAGTATAATCTGGACTTGGCGTCGATAGCTTCTTGTGCCAGACGTGCTGGGACACCGCTATATCTGTTGATAAGGTCTGGTATGGAACCATTGGTGGTGGTTGTTGAAGTTGACATGGTGTTGAGCAGGGTGATATTCTCTACGGCGCGAGTGGTATGGAAGGACTCATTATCAGACAGTTATGGAAAGAAAATATGTGCCTTTGCTGCAAGTCTAAGTCACCGGACCAGTACCTCAAGCCTTAGCAGGCTGGACCGGAAATCAACCCATCACAATGTCCACGACTGTAAAAGGTAATCGTGCTCGCCCCACGGCGTTGATATCGATCTCAAGCATGGCGCAACTGTCTGAGTTTACTCCGCATGCCCCTCACATCGTCCATCCTCGAATTAAAAGTCTGTCTCCAGGTTGTGTCTGTCGCCTGGCGTGTTCGGCATAGGTGAAGGATGGGTATTTTCCATGTGGCCCCTGAGCCCTGGACCTGGCCCAGCGCCTCAACACGGCCGGACGGTACAGTAGCGAGACTGAAGTCATGTGCCTTTGGTGGATCGTGACTGACACTCCGATATCCCTTTCTTTACTCCGTAATGTTCTTCGAGAACAATAATGCCCAGTTGCAGGCAAAGTCCAGGGACCCCGCACTGCTGACACGCGGCTGACGATAGTGGCTTGTCATCACCATGTTCCTGATCGCAGAACGCGGGCTGGACGGGGTATGAGATGCGGAGTAAGTATTGCCCTGACAAGCAAGCCATAGGGACGGTACGTTATTATTATGTTCATTAAAGCTTCGTGCAAAGACTATGCTCTCAAAGACGGAGTTCTGCTGGCAGGTAGCTGCAAGTGCCATAAACACCCATTGATAACGACTTCATTATCTTCCAAACAAAATCTTTCTCAGGTGAGCACCCTGGACATCACAGTCGGCTTCGATGGGCATAAAATCCAAACCTCGGAATATCGAGACTTGGGGAACACCATCGCAGGTTGGTGCGGCGCCGTCACCACCATTGGACATGCCGTTTAGGAAGCTATCGATTGCTCTCAATTCGGCTTCATTCCCACCTGCTGTCTGAGGTGCAGACTCGATCTCAAACTTCTGTACAATCAGCTTGATAAGCGTCCAGTAACTGTCTGCCGTCGTTTCGAAGCCGCTTTCGGCAACATTGGACGGGGGCCTGGCTCGCACTTCATCCCAAAGAGTCTTCCAATTGTCGATGCAATTTTTGATGGGTTCGAGTATTTCTGCTGGTCCAGGCGCAAGCGTGGTTGGGGAAAGGCGATTGAGCGGATTTCCGAACAAGTGCTGCCAGCAGTGGGTGTAAAGAACTACAACAGGAATACTTAGCATCGACTGGCTGCGTGCATCACGTTTACATACCGTGAACCAACAACAACATATCCCAATAACATAAAGTCTCGTTCTGGAATGCCGCTGCCAGACTCTGTGGTGAATAGAACAGTGGCTGAAATGCATCGATTATCTTGATTCGTGTCCGAGGAAATAAAGATTTCGTCAACATCTCCGCATAACTAGAAAGCTCGAAATACTCGGGATGACATGGGAGCTGGAGGTCAAGTTCCGAGTAGTTGATGCGGGGAGCGACATTGTAGAAGAAACCCATAGCTGAGTCAAGGGCCAACATGATATTCATCGTCCTAGGTCGCAGAGGTTAGATCTAGTGCTGCCCACAGCGACACCTTGGAAACTGCGACTTACCGAATTCGTACCTCCTTCCGAATCCAATGCTGGAAAGAGAGTTCGTCGGGTATTGAGACAATGCTACTATGCTGGGATTTTGGTAACTTGAACGATCTGGCCACCTGCGACATAATCAGCTAGTCACTCGAATGCCTAAAGGCGAAGTACTGACACCAAGGACAGTGGTGAACCTTTGCCTCCGAGCTCTCCTCCTGGCAGCCAAAGTGCCCGAGAAAAATTGAGCGACGACCATGAGATAGGCGCCCTGAAAAAGCTGAAATTGATATTCGAGAGTCTCTTCATCTGCTGCATCAGAAAGCGAGAAAGCGCCGTACTCATCTCGTAAGCCTGGGAATGAGAAGGTATACGCTTCCATAACATCCAGGAGTCTTTTCATCCATTGCACTGTGGATGGCCGAGAATACATTGCTCCAAGCGCCACGGTTGCCAGTAACAAAGGTGTTGGGACCGTGGTTGGATGGAAAGACTGTCGATGGAGGATTGGACAGTGTCGATGATAGTTTGCAAAGTACAGATTCAGGCTGTTGTCCAGCTCAATATTTGTAAGAAGGTTAATGTCCTGGATGAGTAATGGCAGGTTCTGCGCGGTCTCTGTCGCGAGCTTGTGTGCCGTGGCTATAAGCAATTCTCGAACTTGATAAGCCACAGGCTCGAGCGTCATGGCAGTATGCGAAGTAACGCCGCTGAGACCTCCCGCACTTGCTGGAGGGGACTGTTCCGGTTGTGGATATGGAGGATATACCATGTTAGGGAAAATGCTCCAATATGAGTCGAAATTCTCGAAGTTGATGGCAGCTTCAAAGGCAGGCATATCTGCCCCGATGAATACATCATTTCGTTCGTACTCTTCACTCAAGTGTTCCGTGTCAGAGGAATCCTCGGCTTCGAACGTGTTGAAGTTGTCGTCTTCGCCGACCGGCGTGTCGAGGGCGTCCCGTATAGGAAAGTGAGCGATGAAGTCGTCGCCACCAGGATTGTTGAGTAGGTGTTGGATCGGTATGGCATCCCGACTCTTTGGTCTGATGGAGTCTGCCCCCTTCTGGGGACTCGAGACTAACGAGCACATATTAGGTATGTTCGGTCGTAGTAGCTGGATGTCGACTGACCTCGAACGCATTCCTTACCCAACTCTTGACAGCGGGTACAAGGGGTTTCCTGGTCACATCTGGTCCTCAATTTGACGCATGACAGACATGACGATCGTTTGCGGCCTTTACTTTGACCTTCCGGGATCGGAGCACCTCCTCGTTCTTTGCACCGATGCTGGTGTGCTCGAAGGACATCACTTGAGAAGGGTTAGAGAATTTGCCAGCGTCCAAAAATGTCATGACTCTTACCTGCGCTTGAAGCATTTAGAACAAAAACTGCAAGGGAAAGGTCTTTGAGCAATATCTGGGAACAAAAGTCAGTAGCTTGTACTTATAAGCTAACGAATCAAGCTACTGACGCTGCTGTTGATGGCGCAACATGTGAGCCTTTCTCACGAATGATTTGGAGCATGACGGGCAGTTGAACCTCTCTGTAGGAGGGCGAACTTGCTCCATGATTTGGACTGAAGACAGCATGGCTGTGTTTGGGATTCGGTCATGGGAAGGTTTATGAAGACGACGCGTCCTTCAGGTGATCGGGCCCTGCTATTGAACTCTTCCCATAACGCCCATGTGGCCGGGCCAAGATTGCGAGCCAATTGAGAGGATGTTTGAGGAGGTGACTATGGTGTATGCTGACGGTATGATTGAAGAAGTGGACGGCGGTGAGGTGAAGAAAGAGGATCGAGCAGACAAGAGTGACGAAGATCCTGGAGAATTGGAGTTGAGCGGGTTGGACAAGGTTGGCAGCAGGATTTCCCCGGACTTCAGCAAAAGGTAAGTTACAGTAAATGACTAAGTACTTGACTGGAGCCTTCTAGTAGTAATGACAGGGTAAAGCGAGGCGACCGCCTAAGGGCTGGCTTCACGTGCAATAACTTAGTGACTAATAATGAGCGAGTCAGAGTGTCTACCAGGTAGGTAAGTACCAAAAAAGAGAAGAATTACCTCGTAGTTGGTTGGTACTGAAGAATAGAGGCGGGGACTGACAGTTTTGGGGCGTCTATTCTTGCAGGTTCTGAGAGGAGAAGATGCCTATGAGACCGAGACTAGGCCAACCCGGCCTCTGAGCCAACACAGTGGCCTAGCCCTGGTGGCCTGTGGAGAAAAACAACCCCTCTAAAACAGCCCCCGAGCACACACCAATTCTTCAAATCACCACCCATCTCCAAGAAACCCCTAGATCGGTACACCAGGACGCTGTACTATGTAAGACATCTAGAACTTTTCCACTTTCAGCTTCTTCCCACCTTAGTGACCAGGATAGTCTTGCAGCGGATGCACGATGGCTTCTCCTTCCCGTCCGACTAACTCACAACAGCCATGTTTCAGGTCGCGAATGACGTTCAGCGTGCAGAAATCACGAACGGTTCGGAAATGAAGGAACTCTGGATGCAGCAGCGACCTGCCCCTTCGAGATGATGCCACTATTGCGCGTCCTCGTCCATGATGCCGAAACATGACCTTCCAGCAAGTCGTCAGGAACCTCAGATTTGGCCTCTCCAATGTTTGGTCGACAGCCTAGTTCATGCCGGAATGATGGGTTTCCATTCATGTTAAGGCGCACAGGCCAATACGACAGTAAATGTAATCGTCAAGCGGTGTGCAGGAATTTCAGCCTGATCCACGAGGCCATGTCTGTCTCATCGTCAACGAGTTAGCGCTAACCGGATTCTTCCTTATCACCGTTTCCAACATCGGTGCGATTCCGAAATGTCCCTTTAGTTGATAAGGTCCACACCGGACTGACGTCTAGAATTGTTTCCAATGGACCTTCGACGGGGTCTAGCTCGCTTGGAACTAAACCAACACCAAGGTGGCGCTTTAGTCGAAATCATGAGACCACTGCGCCAACAATCGTGAGGGAGGTGGCACGCCGTTGTCTGCGGTTTCTTGTTTGATTCCATCAAGGATGCTGTGCAATGTATGTTAGGGCAGATTGACTTTTGCAGTATCAAAGTCAAGTCAAATCATCCGGTCCATCTCCGCCTGAAAAGTCAATCAGTGGAGACTTCGTGTACTGAAGTCTACCCAAGTCTCCACGGTGTCGATTTGCTGTTCCACGCAGTTCTGGACTCTAGCTTAAACATACCTACCATAGTACTGTCGGTCACATGAGACATCCACAGAATCATCTGGTGCATGATCCTGGTGAACATGTCCCCTCCTTCACGTACAACATTGAATAGCTTGTTTCGAACATTCTCTCTTGTCGCAGGAGCACTAAAAACACTGCAGCAGCACATGTGCCGCTTTACTAGTGTTGCAGGGTCGCACCTTATGGGTTGCGGTCAAAAGTAGGAGCGACTGACATCCCGCCCTACTTGGGATGATAATGATAAACCCATATGATGTTCGATACGTATGGGAAATCAAGGTATGACGAATGGTCTTTCTGGAAACACGACGACTTCGTATTCTGACTGGTTTCTGCTGTGTGGTGTGCCTGTCACAGGCATGGTTGGGTTATGGTCAATGGATATCTGGTAGGCTTCGGAGGAGAAGGCCTTTTAGGCCCGAGTCGGAGCGCCAACCCCCACCCTGAAGCGTAAGTCGAACGTTCCAATGCCGAAAGTGCAGCCGTGTCAATGCGTTGTGCTTTCTCAATTGGTGAGAACCCTCACAGTGGTTGATTGAGAGGGTATTTTGACTCAAATAATTCCTGCAACTTGCCATCTGTGACGTGTGACGACGTTGAGCCAAAGTATCGGAATGGGGGAAGAAGTCAACGTACTGCTCTTCGGCCTGGGGGCGTAAGTCGACCAGCTGTCTGCAACCACCGTCACCATAATGTTGATCCACATAGCATCGGATCCTTCTATGCCTTCATCCTGAACCAAACCAAGCGTGTGCGTTTGACAGTGGTAGCTCGATCCAACTACGATGCCGTCAAGAAAAATGTTGGTCTTCATGGGACATCTCCTGTATGAAAGTAACTTACAAGTGTTAGGGCCTTCACATCAAGAGTGCGAATCATGGGGAGCATGTCGTGCAGCCAGCAAAGAGTGAATATGGTCCTTGTTCCACTCGACAGGCTTCACTGATGAGGTTGTAGTTGTTAGGACGCCAGCCGAAGCAGGAGAGACTTACGACTATGTCGTATGCGCCCACAAAGCCATAGACCAAGCCTCAATTCCAGAGCAACTTGCTCCAGCTGTCGATGAAAACAAAACCTGCATCGTCATAATCCAGAATGGCGTGGGCAATGAGGAGCCTTTCCGCGAAGCGTTCCCCAAATGCCCTATCCTAAGCTGCGTCGTAAGCAGGATGTTGCGAAAGGCGAGGAGCTGTGACTGACAACAGCGGATGCAGACATGGGTCGGTGCCAAACAAGACAGTCCCGGGTTTGTCACACATATGAGTGCCGAGAACACTCAGATAGGACTATTCCCGAACGAGGATTTGAAGACTTCCAGGGAGAAGGCCACACTCGATAGGTTCGCCTCCTTGCTGAGGGATGGTGGGACGCCTCTCAGCATCGAGGACAACATACAGGTCCAGCGATGGGAGAAGGTCGTCTGGAACGTGGCGTGGAACTCACTGACCGCACTCACAATGCTGGATACCCACTCCTGGTTGAAGTCATCGCCCGACTCCATGCACATGACACGGAAGTTGATGACAGAAGTCATTGATGTTGCGCGAAAATGTGACGTTCCGATTGAGTATGAGCTCGTCGACCAACTTATTGACAAGATCTTGGCCATGCCACCAATTGGAAGCAGCATGCAGACCGACTGTAAGCTAGGTAGACCGATGGAAGTCGATGTCATCCTGGGCACGCCTGTACGGAAGGGGCGGGAATTGGGCGTCTCCATACCGACGCTGGAAGTGCTTCACACTTTGCTGTTGGCGATCAACAGTCGGATGAAACCACATGCTTAGGGGAAAGTGGTGCAAGCTGTTGTATCGAAGACACCATCGACCTTGGGGAGCTGTGGAAATGTACACCCTCTAGAGATAGTCCTGGCTCTTGTAGGGTTCCCAAAAAATGGAGGCTTCGATGGTTGAGGGTCACCCATGGTGCTCCCTCGCTGGACGACAATCTGGACTTAGGGTGTTCGACGTGAGACACTGCTGACAAGCTGAGTTAGCAGTCGAACCCAGGCAAAATCTGCCTGATCACGAAGTTGTTGTTGTTGTTCAGAGATCGAAAATGCTGAGGCACATACACGAAGGTGAGCGCAGGTGCGCAGGCGTGGCAGGATGATGGGACGCGCTCACTCAACGCGTGATCACACGATGGATCAAAAGTCCCTTTTCCTTTGGAAACCGCGTCCTTCTTCTTTCCCTCTTTGTCGCCTCACTTCATGTCTGTTCAACTACACGCCTTTGCGTCCTCCCGCAGCCTTTATCCCTTGATATCGACATGAACCGAGGTTCTGCCATGCAATTCGTTGTCTTTCAGTGCGTGCCTAAGGACGCATTGAACGGCGCTTGCGAGCTCCAGCGAAGAATAAAACTTCCGCTCCATTTCACATGGGCACGCTTCTCTATCGCCCCATCCATCCGCCGTCGACGACGACAATCTCGCCACTGACATACGAACTGGCTCTACTCGCCAACCATACCACGGGCCCTTTGAAATCTTCACATTCACCCCATCTGCCCGCCGGGATCCGTTCGAGAATTTGCCTGGCCCTAGTCTCGTTCTTGATCAACGCCTCATTCATATCGGTCTTGACATACCCCGGCGCAATCGCGTTGACATTGATCCCCTTGCTCGCCCACTCGTTGCTCAAAGCCTTAGTCAACTGCGCGACGCCGCCCTTTGCACTTGCGTATGCTGGCACCGTCAATCCGCCCTGAAAACTAACCAGGCTGGCGACATTGATGATCGACCCGCGATGTGGTCCCGCTCGTGTCAGCATGTACGCGCCAAAGTCGCGGCATAGCGTGAATACGCTGGTCAGATTGACTTGCAGCACGTCGTCCCAGTCACTTTGGGGAAAGTCGTGCGACGGGTGTCGTCGTTGGATCCCTGCGCAGGTCACGAGAATAGAGACGTCGTGGCCATCGCCGAGGATATCACGAGCCAGACCCTCTACGTCCTTTTGCTGGGCAAGATCGGCCGTGTAGATTGTTGCCGTGCGGCCCAGGGCTGTTATTGCATCCTTGGTTTTGGTGTTGGAAGTGTCTCGCTATTCCAGTCCAGAGAGGTGTGTCGTCAGCCTCGTCATCAAGCAGCGCATGTTGAATCGAGTGTATGGCATGCGTTACCTGTACTAATATGATATCCGCGCCAGCCTCTGCAAGGGCCACTGCCATCGCCGCACCTATGCCCCTTGTACCCCCTGGATTGACGTTAGCCACGCATGATACAATCGGAGGATGGGCATACCTGTCACCACAGCCGTCCGACCCTCCAACGAGAACATACCTGGAAACGCAAGCGCCATGTCGTGGGATCTAAGACGGCGAGCAAAACAGTCCCTGCAAGTCTCAAGGGTTTCATCCGCCTTGGCTGGCTTGATATGTCTCTTCAGACTATTGGCCCTTCAGTGGCTGACTCAAGATCCTTGGCGCCAGAAGAGTCTTCCTGACTTGTTCCTCACAGTGGCTTTGTTGCCATCAACCGATGACGGGTGCCTGAGATCATCGTCAACGTAAGAGTATGCTTTGACGAGTGCTGTCATAGGTTCGACGGGTGTATCCCACAATGCGGAGAGGTTGTCGATCATCCGCAACCCCACGAGCGAAACTCGGTCGTATGCCAACCGAGCCACGGAGGGACACGGCGTTGTTTCCGTTGCAGGCTGAGGGATCGCAATCGCTCACCCAATACTCGCTCCCAGTGAGAAGAACCCGACGCAGCCTCGAGACATATCTCTCTTACCAGACTGGAACGGTCGTTATAAGGCTCTTCCCAGAGGTGTGACAATTGGATTTTCGCTTCAAAGCTTTTTCTAATATTAGGATACAGCTCTCTCTACCACTCCCTAACACTCCCATCCGGACCATAAAACTCCTTAGGCTGCCACGGCTTCGTGTCCGCAGCAATCCGTCTCACAACCTCTTCATCAACCTCAATCCCTAAGCCTGGCCCTTTCGGCGCCTGGAGATACCCCTCACGTATCTCAAAAACCGAATTATCCAATAGGTACGTGTTCAGATCCTCCTCCCCAGCCTCTGTATTGTAATGCATCCCCAAACTCATCTCCTGAATCACGAAGTTCGGAATCGCAAGATCAACCTGTATGCACGCCGCCAATGCGATAGGCCCCAAAGGACAATGCGGCGCAACCGCCACATCATAAGTTTCCGCCATATTTGCCATGCGTTTCGTCTCGGAAATTCCACCTGCATGCGCGATGTCCGGCTGCAGGATATCCACGCTTGCGTCCTCCAGAAAGCGCTTGACGTCCCAGCGCGAGTACAGCCTCTCGCCAAAAGCAATGGGTATCGTCGTATACTGGGACAACTGTTTCAAGGCTTCAGGGTGTTCAACTAACAATGGCTCTTCAATGAACAAAGGATGGTAGGGTTCGAGGGCTTTGGCAAGTTGCTTGGCCATGGGCTTGTGCAAACGCCCATGGAAGTCGAGGCCGGCGTCCAACCCCAGCCCCTTGACGATTTTGAGCCGAGAGATCGTCGCGTCCAGGACGGACGGTGAGTCGAGCCATCCCAGATCCTCGGTGGCATTCATTTTGATACATTTCAGACCCTGCGCGATCCGTGCCTTGGCCGCGGCTTCGATGTCGGCGGGTCGGTCGCCCCCGATCCAGGCGTACACTTGGACTTTGTTGCGCACTTTGCCACCGAGCAATTGATAGATGGGCACGTTCAACTTGCGTCCTTTCAAATCCCACAGCGCGATGTCAATCCCGGCGAGTGCGGACATGAAGACTGGTCCTCCTCGATAGAAACCTAGCCTGTATATCGTCTGCCAGATATGTTCAATGTCACTTTTGCCCTTGATCAGCTGTGTGCCAAAACAGTGGGTTGCAATACTGGTGCGGATCTGAACTCACTCTGCTTCATACCCAATGATACGGTCGATGATCTCGTCCAGGGCGCCTTCGATCGCCTTGGTGTGTCCCTCCAGTGTGGCCTCGCCCCATCCGTGATTACCTTGGTTGTCGCAGATCTTGACAAAGAGCCACCGAGGCTTGACGCGGAAGTACTCTATGCTTTTGATCTTGGCTAGATGCTGGCCAGGCACTTCAGGCTGCACGCCGTCGGTGCGGCCGGCCAGGACCTTGAGCTGATCTGTCGCCATGGCTGTGGTTTATTGTGTTGGGAGAAGAACCAGATGGCAGCAGCGAAATACACAGCAAGAGCTAGGTACTTAGAAGAGACGTCGGCTTGCTTAAGACTGGTGGACGAGAACTGGTCACCGCGGCCGTGCTATTTTGGTAGTGTAGCCACTGAAAACAATGCTACGCGAAATCTCTAATGTCATAGAATTGGTAGCCCAGTGAATATCGCTGTTATTGAAGTCATGAAAGACGCAATGCCCCCAATCGACATTGAAAAGTTCATAGTGCCTCGTCGGTCGGCATTCTGCCGAAGATGAGCGAAACAATGATGTCGTAGCCCCCCATCAGCCAAACGTGGGGGTTCAGTGAGGCCTTTGGGGGTGAATGTGCCTGGCAAAAGCCCTCTAGGTCTCTCATCCCCGCCTCTGTTGCCCCGCGAAATTTCACGCTCTGACCTGGGTCTGGCTGCGCGAAAATCCTCGGCCGAAGGATAAAAGCATTGCCGCGAATCGTCCTTACTACTGCCTCAATCCCATACAGATGGCATCGGGCACATCCACGGACAACGTTCAGGTATGGTGGACGGAGTAGGTGTTATTACCTATCAGCACCTCTCAACAACGTGATGGCGTTCCGAAGAAGTTCAGCGGCCTCGTGTAACAATTCCCATCTCGAATCGCGAAAGGCTGCCTCAAGGACCGCCAAAACTCCGACCACATTATTTCTGCCATCTTTGACCGAGTCGAGTTGTTGCGGTGACTTGATTGCACCAACAGTTTGCAAGAAGCCCTCAGCATTTCTGGCCGCAACTTCGATCTGGATCTCGCTACCATCATGCGCCATA
The DNA here is from genome assembly GCF_022695815.1 of Exophiala viscosa. Taxonomy (NCBI): domain Eukaryota; kingdom Fungi; phylum Ascomycota; class Eurotiomycetes; order Chaetothyriales; family Herpotrichiellaceae; genus Exophiala; species Exophiala viscosa. The sequence continues at coordinate 42,321 of NW_026944355.1, read as the reverse complement.
TTCAGCATAGAAGTGCCGGAGCCATGGGACGTGTTTGCCCCAGTTCCTGGTGATGGAGCAGTTTGGAGCAAACTTGGGAATGCTCGAAGCACGCCGTCCATGGCGAATCCGTATGACCAAACAACAAGCGCCGCATAGTATGACGCCCATGGACGCATAAGCAGATAATCGTCACGAGCGTTATATGGCTTTCTCGAACCATCCCTATCAGGCAACAGCACCAACCTTAGAAGCTGCAAAGCATGATATACCGCGACCTTCGCACCGGGGCCCCTGCACCAATCGAATATTTTGGCTTTAGCCCTGTCGTACTCGGGCTTGGTCACTTTTCGTCCGAACAGTCGTTTTATACCGGCGAAGATCTGACAGTCCCAGCACTCAACGTGCATGGCCATGTTGCTCAGATGGTAAAGAACATCCGCTGTGGTTGTCATGTCGTCTTGCCCGTTACTGGCAGCCTCCTGTTGCCATGGCAGTGTCGCTCTGCGCATGTGCTCGGCGTTCTCGTCGAAATCCTTTTTCCAACATTCTACAGCCTTTGTGAGAGGACTTCTCCAACCATCTGGAACTCCCATACTCTGAGTGACACCGATGCTGGACACTTGCAAGTCTCGTTGGTGCATGTGCCAAGACACGGACAGCAGCCCGGCCATCAGTATCATTCGTCCGAAAGTGTTCGTTCGAACTTTACGTCCTGTCAGCGTCTTTTTCAGGCCGTCGAGGAAGGTTGTTGGCTTTATGCCGTTGGCATGCAGGCTGGATTCGACTCTACCGACTTCGGCGGCTGATGTGGCAGACCACAAAGCATCATCGCATGGTAGAGGCAGGCGGATCTCATGAACAACCATCATGGCTGCGTGCCCGAACATTGTTGCATGAACGGCATCAAGGTAGAATGCTGCAAACGCTGCACGGCGTGTGGCCTCAGCTGTAATCCATCGAGACCACCATTCGTCAGGAGTGGATGGTACCCTGGCAGAGTCCTGATGAGCCGACTCGATGAGCGCTGTGCCTCGGCGCATTAAGTTGATCGTGGTTGCGTGGTGGATGTGAGCACGCTCATGCAACATCCTTGTCGCATTCATCTTTTCGTATGCCTCCAGTAGGAGCAGTGTTTGCAGTACCCACAACTCCGCGGGAGGATGAAAGTTGCTATGCATGAAGACTTGCCACCGTAAGTGCCAAGCGATGAACATGGCTAATCGCGAAGCTGCGTCCGTGACCAGTCGCCCATGAGCTTTGTTGAGATTGGCAGCTCCGATGGCCATGATTGCAAGGAGCAAATACTCGTGAATATTCTCTGCCGAGAATGTAGGCTGATGAAGAATCGGCAACTGAGCGTGGAAATGATACCAGTACGAACCGATATAATGCTGCATTGAGCGGATGCTCAAGACATGCTCATCAGCGTCCATATTGCCTTGGAAAATTTCCTCCTTCAGTCCTCTAACGAATGGATTGTCATTTTCGTTGAAGCGGTCTCGCATCAGCGTCACGAGTGACAGGCGCTTCGAGTGTGACAACAAGCTACTGTCTGCAGAAGGCTGAGTGACATTTGCAGGAACGTCCCCAAGGGGCTGCTGGATCAGTTCAGGGAAGACGTTGTCCAACCCAGCATCGGCGAAATAGTTGGAGTAGATTGTATTTCCGGCCACTTCGGCGGTATTCCCGAAGCCTAGCACTGGTTGACCCGTGAAGGTGAACGGTGCTGTGTTTAGACCAGCTGCATCATCAAAGAGCCAAGCTGTGAATTCGTCGCGAGCTGATACTGGAGAGTCGTTGAAAGGCTGGTCTCCCAAGCTCGGAATTGAGTAGGTTACACTTGGCCTATCGCGTGACTGTTGAGCCAAGTCCGAGTTAGAATGTGTTGATGCGGCATTCAGTATCGCCGGGTCGACATTCTCCATTGTGACTTCCCCAAGACTATGTGGCCGTCGAATTAATGAGGATGAGTTCGGAGATGCGGCCGCGGGCCGACGACCATCTGCTTGGCCCATGTATTGAGACGTGGGTTCGGCGTCGACGTGGGAGCCGTTACGAGTGCTGTGATGCCGCAAGTGGCCATTGTTTTGAGTAGTGACATGTGTTTCCGGGCGCGTCTGCTGGATTATGGCGCGTAGATCAGTGGCCCTGTAGGGGGACTGTGCGGAGAAGGAGGCTCGCCCAGCTTCAGGCGAAACCACCCCATTCGAGGGCGGCTTCGGGGTTGCGAAGATATTTGAGACATGTGATGCTGTGGTGTCCGCTCCATCACTGAACGAAGACTTGGGCGAGAGAGGCTCGTGACCAGGATTTTGGTTTGGCACCGCTTGTTTGGAACGATTATCATGGCGCTCCCTGTGACGGAGGCAGAGATCATTGCGCACGAAGGTGCGCGAACAACCTGGGTAATCGCATTTGTAGATTTCTTTCGGGTTATCTGGGTCATGATTAGCTGGTATATTCGATGCAGATGCAGCATGGAAATACGCACGGTTCAACTGATGCCGATAAAGGTGCTCGGCGCGGGAGTAGTTGCGACCACACCCGGGGTACGTGCAGCCCCATCGACGTTTGCCGGTGAACTCGACGGTGATGGTGGCACCTGGGGTCACCGAGCTGGTGTTTGGGCTCTGTTCGAACGTAGGGTGCACATGTGACGCGTTGAGGGATGGGTCCAGTCGCGGACGCTTTGGCTCTGCCATGACCAGGGTCGGACTTGGACACCAACTACATGGTGCGAGGAGACATGAGGGGAGGAGACTCTGGGCGCAGCAACCATCAATTGCTTGGTTCACACTGTTGGCGAAAGCTTTGCATAACTCCAGCCATGTGTCAAAAGGAGGAAAGGAAAAAAGACCCCAGATATATCGGCTTCGGTTGGAGGTCTTCTTGTTCTTTCCCCGCGTGCTTCGACTGTAAGTAAATCGGGCTTGGCGGCGGAAACAAAGCCGTCTGGGGAAAGTGCCTAGGCACAACCCACCCACATACAGTAAGGTACCTGGTAGGTACCTAAGTACCCGCCAAATGCGTTCCTACCGTACACATCACGTTCTCTCAACCTCAGCGCTCTTCACGATGGCCCATCTTCATGTTCGAGACAAGTCTGGTACGTCAGAGTCACGCCCAGCCCTGTCGCCGAAGAGTAGCGACGCACGACACGCAACGGGGCCTCAAAGGCAGCCACAACCACCGGTTCCCGACCAGGGATCAGAGTAACCATATAATGTCACGATCCAAGACAAGTCGTGATGGCTCAACCATGTCTTGTGCATTACCGCACCGGTCTCGCGCATTAAGTTGACGCAAACCACGGTATGGTTACGAGCACACAGTCTGCTGGTCCTTAAAAGGTACCTGGTCACGAAAATTGATCCGCCTCATTCGCACAATTTGGCTACGGACGTGAAGATTTGAGGGTAATATATATATTCCCGACTTTTATTGCCTCGAATACTTCGCAACCCAACGACATCTGAGTAACTCTTACCTCTCATTCAAAACAACTCACCTTTAGCCATGGCCATCAAGAACTTCCTCAAGCTTGTCCTCACAGTACTTGCCAGCAGCACGGCAGTCGCGCTCCCCCAGGTAGTCGTGGACAACACTTCGGAGGGGGACAAGAAAAACCTCATCGGCGTCATACTCACAAACAAAGCCGGAGTGGGTGACACTTCCAAATTGGCCTACTACGACCCAACCCAGCCAGTCCCCGAGCACACGTGTCCGCGCGACTTTCTTGCGACCCTAGCGAACTGGGCAGAATTCTGCGGTTGGGACGGGGAGACAAAACGTTGCCGTGGTGCAGCTGCCGTACGGAGTCCCACTCTCGTGGAGTGCTGCGGCTATTTGATTGGGATGGAAGCTAAGGAATGGTACGAGAATAACCCGATCAGCGACGTCTCAAAGGATGGGGCAGTGTTGATCGGGGGCCACCCCGAGGCCTTTCGTAGAGAGGATTCACTTTGCGCGGATTGGAAACCCGAGAACGACATGCAGTACGCCTACTACATGTCGAATCTGGACAAGTATGGTCTACGCGATATCCCGCCACACAGATGGCTTTGAATTGTCGCATCTGTCGAAGCGAGGGCAAAGCGGAACCGGATAAGGACGGTCCTCATGATCTACAAACTGACGACGCGGGCTCGAGGTCTACAGGGGTGGATGCTTATCGCCAGGTTGTGATGAGAAAGGCAGGAGAGAGCGGGACTTCATTATCAGAAGCAATGCACAATGATGCCGGCAACAGACTGGTCTTCTACACCGTTGTCGTCCTCATCCCGGTCTGATCTGCTTCATGCCGAAGGATACAGTTCCGTCATCACAAGATGTACGTATGTGACTGTAGCCCAGATGACTATCTTGGGCATTGCCCATGTCAAATATTCGGTAGTCGTGTACAACCAGTACAGTCATGCAACTTCGTTATCTCAAACTCTGAAATCGTCTTGCTGTCTCGCAACGCCATAATCCTTTCTATCTGGGAGGCAACCGAATAATGATGCGACAAACAGTCTGCCTGAAGCTGGCCTTCCCCAAGCTCTTTGTACGCACCAGGGCTCGGTAAGAACAAAACACGCCACCCTCTGCCGCAGAGAAAATGTCCTGGCAACGTCCAACGTCGGCAGAGTTTGATGTCGACTGTGGCTTCTCAGTCCAACTTCCGCACGTACTCCACAGGACCGTCATACACGCGACGGGCTCGCAAGAAATAATCAGCCACACAGAATATCATGACAGCCCCGTAGATCAGCGCAGTCCAGTTCATCTCTGCCACAGTAGGATCGACGTCTCCCGGGAAGAATGCAAAGATGAAGGCGAAGATGAGAAAGACCATGCTGAAGCCATTCAAGAACAGTCCGAGTGGTCGAGAGAAGGAGAACTTGGCGGGCAAAAGCGGCAGATTGTACATACGTCGCCAGAACAGACAGCCTGTCGAGACGATGTACGAGGACAAGATGGCCACCAGCGACAAAGAGGTAATGTTGTTTAGCGCGATGGTTGAGCCAATGTTGATCAAGGCCAACAAGCAGGTCACGACCCAGGATACCAAGATGGAGTTCATGGGGACGTCCCATCCGGGTCGGACCTAGATCTGACGTTAACGGATGTAGCTATTGTGGGGCAATTGGGAAACATACATATGCAAACCACGACGCTCCAGGAATGCCCTGATCACGGGCGAAAGACCAGAGTTGACGAGAGGCCGTTGCCGTGATGGACAAATTGCAGAAGATGGCCATGAAGATGACCAGTGCCGATAGCACGGACGCACCAGCGTATGACTGGGTAGCGGTGTAAAAGACCTGGATGTATGGCTGTCCTGTAGGTGAGTCGATGACATCGTCCAGATTGCCCATGACAAAACAAAATGTGATCAAGATGATCCATCCCATCGTGCCATTAAACACGGTGGTGGCGATGATGCTCTGTGGGAGCACACGCGAGGCATCGCGCAGTTCCTCAGACATGTGTACGGCTCCGTCGGCGCCCAAAAGCGGGATCATGACGGCCAAGATACCAACGATCGCGGAGAGACCGTTGCTGCTCCAGCCACCGTAGTTGTTGAATGTAGTGAAAACTTCGTGGGCACTGGCTCGTGGACCCAAAACCCAGAGGGTGATCAAGACGCCAAAGAAGCCAAAGACATGCACAATCAGAACTATGCCTTCGACCAGCGGCAGGCGTTTGACCAGGAATGTGTTGAAGAAGATAGAGAATGTGGCCACAGCGAATGTCAAGAGTGTGCCGTGCCATCGTTGAGGGACGTAATCTGGGTAATTGAGGATCGCAAGACCTTGGATCTGAGTGCCTGCGAGAAAGGCTGTATTCGCAGCACCCGTTTGCCAGCCAAGGACGCAAAGCCATCCTATGGAGTTGTTAGGCAAGAACACGTTCATCCCCTGCAATGCTACTTACCGACAACGAAGCTCATGAACCGCTGGTACTTTCGGGGAGCGAACTCGGACACCCAGTGGTATTGTCCACCGGATGTTGGCGCCATCGAGGCCATCTCGGCCATGGAAGTGTTGACCGCCAGAAACCCTATCCATGCGACAAGGTATAGCCAGATCATGCCTGCTGTTCCACCATTGATGAGACCGATAATGGAGGTACTGTCCAATCGTCAGTATAAGCTGCCCGTAGCACTTTTGTCGGAGGTCACTGACCCTAAGATGGTTTCCCAACTTGCCATCAGAATCATGGAGAAGCCAAAGATCGACAGGAAACGGAAATTTCGCTGCAGAAGTTAGCCGTCGTCCTGGCCAGATCAATGGGGCAATGCTTACCCTCAGCTCTTGCCTCTTGCCCATACGAAACATGTCGCGCTGGTCATCGTGGGTGCCTTTCTTCTCGACCGGCAGGTTGTCATTTGATGGCTCCGCGTCGACCTGGGACATGTGGACCCCAGTCTCCTTTGGTTCCGCCATGTTCAAGGTGAGATGATGTTGTCGCTGTCCACGAGAATGGTGAAGGAAAGGTCTGATGAGGTGAATGAATGCAGGTCTTGCTTAATGTCCTGTGCTGCAAGATCAAGTTGCACAAGTGGTCTGCAAGGACGATGAGAAGTTATGCGGACCGCAAAGTTCAAGAAGCGAAGAGGAGCTCGGCTGCCATGTGTCAACCGATGGCCATGTGCTTCCAAGACCATGCAGATCCTGACTGTCTAGAGTAGGGTCCTACGCGGAAGGATTCTCACCACTGTCCCCCAAGCGAGACTGGAACAGGCTTGAGACGCTAGGCGCACCGGATGCAAGCCAAAGTTCACGATGCCTTGACAGTCTGTCACCTCAGACAGCTTGCATACTTTGACTATGCTTCGAAGGGTACAGTGCCGAGCAAGATGCAAGGAGTATTCAGAGACAGCGGACGCAGGGGAAAGAGCTGCCAGGTAAAGGTCCAAGGGTATGAGGAAAGCGAAAAGACGCCCCGAAGCAAGGACTCTTGTTTTCGACGTTTCGTGAACAAGCAGACCGCATACTGCGCCAGATCGACCCAATAGTGATGAGAACACAAAGCATAGGCGTCTAGTGGCAGAGACAGGCTAGCATTATGAGTGGTTCCACCATTGTCGATGGAGCCTGGGGAGGCTTAACGCTAGCACTCCCTAAATATTGGCATTGAGAATTGCAAGGTTGGTGAACTTTTCGACATCCCCAGACACCTGTTTCATGCTCGGCACTTGGTTGGCATGGGACACAAGATCCCCTTGCATCGAGGTATTGGTGTGCTCACATTGCTGGGTTCCTGACAGCTAGGCCTTGGACTGGACAGTACGTATTAATCGGGCAGACAGGACAGGGAGCAGGTGGAGCCGAATCAAGTACAAAAGTCCCGAGGAGGGTAAAGGAAGAGGGGGCCACTGGGCCTCAGTGCTGAGATTTGGCTTTGCGATCTGGTCAGACGAGGGTCTTGGCTGACCGCGCGCAGTAGATTGGCAGGCGTCAACCTGTACGTACAAACCTGTTACCAAAAGCTATCAAGTCAATTCGAAGCGAAAGATAAGGGTCTCGCATAGGCAAACGATAAACATGATAGTCTGCATCAGGACAGCGAATCCCTCCCTCCTTGTGAGGCCGTTGAGTCGGCGTTGTTGATACGCGTAGTGGGAATGGCTCGGGGTTGTTGGCAAAGCACTAATGCAACGTGAGGCGAGATGTTGTGCAAGGATCGAGAAGGAGGATGGAGAAAAAGAGGTGACAAGGAAGGAAGAGGAAAAGGAGAAGGTGCACTGGTGTTGGCCAAGACTTTGATCTACGTCTGGCCATTGCCAGTCCCGGGTCTTCACGTTAGTTAGCTTCTCTTCTCACCACTCTTCACACTTCACGCATCATATCTCGAACGAGCAGTCTGTATCTTTGTTTCTCATGCCTCATTGTACAGCCGTTAGCGACCTGTTGGTATCGAAATAATCGCAACCCTAGGGTCACAAATTACGTCGACTCATCGACTGAAAGTGAAAGCGAAAGAGGCCTCGACATTTTTGACACCTCCAGAGTCCAGACTCCAGAGTTCGTGCCGGCCTCATCCTCCCGCCGCTCGTGGGAGCCATTGGATGGTGCGAACTCTGCCGGCAGTAGTGTCCTCTTACGGAGTGCTTGCCAAGTACAGTAGACGAGTGATGGCCTTCTCAGGCCACTACGCCTTGTGGGACTTTGGGCTAGGCAATCACCCATTATTCTCCAGTACCGAGGACGGACCACAGTCCCCGCGAGAATAGTGCCAGTCGTTCTCACTTTAATTTGACTTGATTTTCGCATAGGAAGTATTAGGAACCATATTCGATATCAAGTTGAGCTTGGAATATCTTGTCAATTACTCTGCACCAACGGACGATTGCATGTGAGTTTTCGGGCCTTACCCTCTGTCCGATTAGGTTCCCCGACAAGCCTTGCTGCAAGCCATCAAGTAAGCGGCGTTGGGTGCTTTACATACTTCGAAAGCCAGAGCTGGCCTCCCGGAGGACCTCGTATCCAAGAATCTTGATCATCAAGCACACATGGTACCGGGTGAAGAGAGGTGGTGTGCACGAGCCTTCATCTCCAATCACCTATACAAGCAACGCGCATCAAGAAGCCAATAATGAACCATGGTGCCCAAACTTCTACGACCCCGCTAATGCACGCCAGCAATTCGAAATGATCGTTAAGGCAGGGATTTCATAGGCCGCCACATAATTGACCTTCCTACCTCAAGGACAACACACGCACACCACACAACCTCCTTGCTTACCAGAGGCGTCCCATGCGAGGCCGCACCATGTCCAGCTTGTTGTCAGTGTCACTTCCTTTGCAGCAGATGTGATTGCACGTCTGGAAAAGTCTTCCCATCGCTATCTATCCAAGCCACGACAAGCCGCCCAACCACTTCGGGCACGCACAGAGTCACAGACATCCCTATGGTACTGGGCACTGATCGGCAACGACCTCTGCCAATATCGGCATGCTGGCCTTCAATATCCTTCCCGCGTCTTTGACTTTGAGCCGGCGGTAATCCCTGCTCATCATCCCATCCGACTTCTCCCCCACAACAGAGCAATTGGAAACCGTCTTTGCTTGACTACTGCTCATCCTTGAGCGCCGGCGTTATCGTTTCAATCGGGCTAATCTTGAAAAGCCACAGGCTGCAGCGATCAGGGATTCAGCCATAGTTTGTAGACTGACAGCGCGTCAGGCACATGCTTTTCCGGCCTTTCCTGGTGTCCTTTTGGATTAGGCTGTGATAAGATCAACGATTGTATCAAAGTCAAGGTGTCAGATTCATTCATGGAACACGACCTTCCTAGGATGCTCCCTGGCCGATACCGTTTCGTCTCCTAGCGATGAGCACCGGAAGAATATGATATAGGCACGGCAAGGAAACAACGTGAACCTCGATTGCCCCTCTACTTCAACTAATACCTCATCTCCTTCACCTTACGGTTAAGCAGCATCAACGACCACAGGATGGCGACTCTCGGCAGCGACAATCGATTTTCTCCCATCACGCCAGATGACCATGCGGGCTCTATCTGGATAGCGACCATACTATGTCTGATCTATTCTGTCATTACCTTGACCTTGAGGGGTCACTTGCGATGGAAGATGTATGGGATGGATGACTACCTGGCTCTTGCTGCAACCGTGAGTAGAGGGAGTCGTGATCCTCTGGGGTGATTCTAACATGTCTCCAGGTAATGCAAGTGGGGGAGGTAGCTGCCGTTATGGTAGGCCTCAATCACGGATTAGGAAAGACAGTGAATCTACTACGCCAGAGTGAACTGCAGAAAGCCAGTCGCGTGCGTAATATCAATCTGCTACAAGACTACAACTTACACTGCTCATAGGCAACATTCGCTGGACAGATACTTTTCATCCTATCACTGACCTGCGCTAAAGCGTCGACCTTATATCTCATGATGAGGCTGTTCAACCTCAGTGGACCAAAGGCGAACAGTCAAACCCGCTCGAGGATATTCTACTGGGTCGGCATCGGAGTCCTAGCTGGGATGGCGACCTGGGGACTCTTATCGGTTGTAGCACTTTCGGTCGACTGCAGCACACGACACTTGATTGAGGGGAATGCATCGCAATGCTCCCGTCAGGTACTGCCACTCCAGCCCCATGGAAGCGTCGGGCTAACTACCTACAGTTTCTGCGATGGCAATTGATCACCGCATTCGACGTGGCGACAGAGTGCATCTTGGTGCTCCTCTCGGTGTTCATTGTTCTGCCTGTCCAAATCTCCTTCATGCTGAAATGTCAGGTAGTCGCCGCATTTGGATTTCGCTTACCGTAAGTTGGAATGAAGGACTTCGTTGGTATAATCACTGACGACTCTACAGTCTGGCGGCACTCTCAATCATTCACCTCAAATACATCTCTGATTACACCACCTCCAAAAACCCCGGCATTGCGCTAGTGTCTGCGCTTGTTCTCCAGCAAGTCGAGCTCTGCTGGTCCCTCATCGCTGCCACGATTCCCAACCTCAAGTCATTCGTCAAGAGCTTCAGCAGCGGCTTCGGCATTCAGCTCGACCCTACACTCACGCAAGGTGCTTACGGTTCAGGAAGATACAAGGAGACCAACGGGTACGAGATGGGATCTGTCCCAGGTCAAGGCAATTCGAAGTCAAGATCGGCCAACAGGTCGTACAACGAGATTGAACATCAGGACCCTATTACTCCACTACCTCAGGACGACAAGATCAGGAGGGATCAAGAGTCAATCGACAGTGCTGGCAGTCAAGACCACATCATTCGAAAGGATGTCCAATGGAATGTTCATTACGAAACGACAGAACGCGACATGGCTTAGATCTGCCAACTGATGTTGGGCGTGTATGATATGGACGTACTACAATTGAGAGGTTTTCTACGGGTATGGCGTTGGCGGGTGAAGCAAAGAACTTGAATGTCTTGCAAGCGAAGGGATTTGTTGGACAACTGGGATGGAAGATTCAAGCGCTTTGTCGTGTATCGTGCTTGATGCACATTGTACCATCTAGACATACTGGTTACTGGCACCAGCAGAGAAAACCTTCTGCAAGTAGACGAGGGAAAGCAAGGAAGTTGACCTAAGTTGCAAGTGCTTCGCAATTGGCTGCGCATTCGATTGCTGTAACTTGGTCCGTCTTTGTCTCGCGCTCGATGTGGCTGATCTAGTATCAAAATTGACTTCTTCGGAGTCGATACTTTGCCCATCCGGAGGACAAACCTCAACCTCCCCGGGCCCCGTGATTAGCATTTCCAGCATAGAGGCACCGTGGTCCAAGCACTCACGAACACTGCAGCCAAGGAGCACCAATGCACGTTTTAGTCTTAATGAGACGGTCGACGCTTTGACCACTGTAAAGGGCAGTTTTGGCCTGTGGGATTCGTGCAAGCGATGTCGTGCCTTTTTCTAGAGTAGCATCTTTACTCATCGCTGAAGGTCGTCGCAGAGATCCACGGCAATCCTGTCACAGGCTATCTCGCAGATCGCAGCCTTGCTCAGTACCTCAAGATTGCTCTTTCTGAGGTACATTATGGCCTCTTGGTGAAGCGATTCATCCCTAAGTCTGCCCGTGGTGACTTTGAGAGACCTTACCTTACAGTACCAAGAGAATACCCCAAGGTGGAGGAGGCATCTTACCCCTCAATAATCTCGGTATCAGATTTTGCTGCAAGGACAAGCCTGTTCGCGAGAATATCAACCATGCCATTGTACGCATTGGCGATTTAGGCAGCAAACTCAGCTGTCACTTCGCAAACCTTCCACCTACCTAGCCTGGACAGCTCAGCAACCATACAACTCTTCGACACTTATCTCTGGTTTTGACTTTCCAGGCTCAAGCGCACCTTGACCGTAACATAGACCTTGCTCTGCATTCGGTACAGCGCAATTTTTGTTTACACGTACACTTCGACTGCCAACCCAGTAGGCCACGTGGGAGAGGGCCAGACAGTACACGCTACCACACCTCGCATCACAGGACCTGTACCTCCAAGTGCGAAGCTCCCCTAGCCGTACTGTGACCACACTGCGCCTCTGGGCCTCAGACTCATTGCTACCGCTGAGTCATCTCATAGGCGCAAAATCGGCGAGGTTGCCTTCGCTTCCGGATACAACCAATCAGAGAACACGAGAGAAGTCTCATATCATCACCGGTCAGCCATATCGCAGCCTTGCCACGCTCTGCTAGCGAGAACCCCGCAAGCGGTGGCCCGTATCGAGACAACCGCGCTGGACCTGATACTCGGCGTGGATGAAACTGGCCGGAGAGAGCACGAGCACCAACACGAGCCTCGGCCTGGATTCAAAGGCCACAAAGTGTCCCTGAGACATGTCTGAATCTCAACCCCTCCTCTCAACCAGCAATACCGTGGGCCTAAGCAGTACTCCAAGTTTCACGCTCCGCCGCGCGCGGTGGGGCGACCTACGAGGAGCGGCACGAGCATGCTCGCTGGCATTCTGGGACGACGTGCTCTTCGGAGGAATCTTACACCCGCGCCGGAAAGAGTACCCGCTCGACAATGACAAGTACTGGTACCGACGGTTTGTGGTGGACTGGTGGGATTGGAGCCACGTGTATCTCGTGACGGCGGAGAAATCGGATGGGAAGGAGGTCATTACTGGGTTCGCGCATTGGAGCAGGATTGCGCCGTCGAACAAGGTGAACCGACGCGCTGGGTGGGAGTTGGCATGGTGGGATCCGAGACGACTACTCAAACCTGTATTCAACGCGGCCGTGAAATTCATGCACTGGATCTCGCCGAACCGCGCCACCTCGCCTGAGTTGGAAGACATGGTCGAACAAGGGTACCCATTTCTCGACCATATCTGGCTTGGTGACCGCGAGCAGTCGTGGTATCTGGAGAGTCTAGCTGTCCATCCGGACTTTCAGAAGAAAGGTCAAGGGCGGGCGCTGGTCGCTTGGGGGCTGGAGCAGGCCAAGAAAGAAGGCATTGCGTGCAGTGTCATTGCTGCCGATGGGAAGGAAAAGTTCTATCAGGCTTGTGGATTCAATGTTGGACCCGTCGGAAGGGCTGGAGAGGGAGAAGGGAATCCCTTGCACGATGTCGATGGTGGATTGGTCTTTTTCAGAGACAAAGATGGTGTTGTCGTCGAGGAGAGGGAGCCTGGGGTCTGGATGGAAGGGAACGGAGTGTTTGACTGGGAGGAGTGGTTGAGAAGGACTGCGAAGGGACGAGAGGTGTGAGATGGTCATCATCGTTGTCTTGTTGGATGGTGGGAAAAATTCAGTATTTACCAAGCAAGCGCTGTCATGACAATTGATCTTCTTCTGGAGGCAGCTGGGATCAATGCATTTTACATTCCTCTGTACTCAACCTGATCTGGGTCACTCCGTGCTTGAGTGCTCGAGGCGCTCCAGAGTGTAGACCCAATCTCCGATCACATCCAAGCATGGTTGGGTGAGCTGCAAAGAGTGGTTTTTCATTGTTGAGACGTGCTTTTCTACGCAGTCCGGCGATGATGTCTCGTCACTACCCGAGGACCGCAAGTGTATCAATCCTCCTGATCTTACTACTGTCTATGCAGACTCTTCCCTATTCCCCCCACTCATCTGGGGGCGACGAAAACAGCTTGCATGCCGTGCAGCATCTCGAATAAGGGACGGTCATGACGATCGGGTACGAGGGTTGCATCTTCGACCTGGACCCGGACATTGTCAGCTGAGGCACTCGTGTGATCAAATACCGAATCGAGGGGTTGATTGTGATTGAGCACTCCGGTGCGGCTATGGAGCCGTGAAAATGGTGCTTTTGTAGCAATCCCCGGATTCAGGGAGGTTGAGAAGATGAAATCGACGTCGTGGGGACTTTCTCGTGGTGGGAAGTGACCCCCACGGCCTAAACAAGGACCGTCCCCGGCACCGACCATGCCCGCGACGATACCTAAAGGGATGGTTACATGCAGATGAATCCCCTTCTATGACTGCCGATCACTGTGCGATTGTAGCAATGTGGGGTTGAAGACGATGAAGATTGATGCCCTAACAGTCATTGGGCAATGCCACTGACTTCATCGTTGCAAGGGCCAGACGCACGCTTGACGCTTTCCAACACATCAACACCTTGAACCGTTGATCGCTTACCAGGCATCGTCTACCAGGGCATGCTCCTGAGGTGACATCTGATGCGTTGACAGCGTTGTCTGCCCAGACCCCACACTTTCCCATCTCCTCCTTTTTCTCAACCATCTTCAACTGTCCATGGTTCCTACCCTGTTGGTAGCGAGGACTGCCACCCCCGTCCTCTGCTCGCTCTTATAAAAGGCGGTCTGCCACATTGAGTCGACGCTTTAGTGGCCTCAGACGGTCGCCGCTGTCGAAAGAAATTCCAGCCGCGAATTTCTTCCCTACAGCATGGCCACATCGAACGACAAGACTGGACCAATGGCTCACAACGAAGATGTCGAAATAGGTCGACCTTCCAAGGACATCGTTGAACGAATCCATGGCGATCGCGCTCTTGCGATTGTGGGATCTGGTCGAATCGAACTCACCGAGGAGGATGTAAGCTGAGAAACCTCCACCGGTCAAGACTCTATGCTAATACCTATCTCAGAACAAACGAATTCGCCGCAAGACCGACAGAGTCATTCTGATCGTCCTGGTCTGGGTCTACTTCCTCCAAATCCTGGACAAATCCGTGCTCGGTTACGGCGCACTTTTCGGGTTGGAAACAGACACCCACTTGACGGGCAACGAATATTCTTTCCTGGGTTCCATTGCTCCCATCGCACAACTCGCATGGCAACCCTTCTCGTCCTTTCTGATTGTCAAAGTCCCTCATCGGATTCTGATGCCCGTTCTCTGCCTCGGCTGGGGTATCGCTCAAGCTTCAATGGCTGCATGCCACGACTACAGCTCTCTTTTGGCGGCGCGATTCTTTCTTGGTCTCTTTGAGGGCGGTTGTCTGCCACTGTTCTCTGTCATTACCAGTCAATGGTACCGTCGATCTGAGCAGCCGATACGTGTCGCTGCATGGTACGGCACCAACGGTATCGCCACGATTGTTGCTTCGGCATTGTCATACGGCCTGGGGAGCATCAAATCCCACGTCCTCGCGGAATGGCAGATCATTTTTCTTTTCGTCGGGTTGGTGACCATCCTGTCTGCGCCAGTCGTTTGGTGGTTCCTCGACAACGATATTCCATCAGCTCGATTCTTGACCGAACCCGAAAAGGCACAGGCCATTGAACGCTTGCGTGCCAATCAAACCGGTACTGGCAACAGAGAGTTCAAGTGGTCTCACATCGCCGAACTAGCCATGGAGCCAAAGACCTACCTTTGGATCGGGATGTCTCTGTGCCTGAATGTGGGAGCCTCCGTTACAAACACCTTTGGTCCCCTCATTCTCTCGGGTGTCGGCTTCGACAAGTACAAGACATCTCTGCTTAACATCCCCTTTGGCGCCATGCAATTCATAGTCATTCTCCTGGCATCATACTTGGCACAAAAAGCCAAACTCAAATCGGCCGTCCTCGCCATATCCATGCTCCCGGTTGTTGCAGGTCTGGCAGTTCTCTATGTCCTACCTCGGAAGTCCAGTGAGACGGGAGGATTGCTTGTGGCCTACTATCTGTTGGCCTTCCTCTTTGGTGGGAATCCTTTGATCGTCTCCTGGATCGTCGGCAATACTGCAGGCAGCACCAAGAAATCCGTCATGATGTCCCTATACAACGCTGGCTCCTCGGCTGGCAACATTATCGGTCCACTGCTCTTCGCCAAGAAGGACGCTCCGGCGTATCACCCAGGCTTGCGCAAAACGCTGGCAGTGTTCATCACTCTTGTGGCAGTTGTTCTCATGCAGCTGGCCGTCTTGATCTTCCTGAACAAGCTTCAATCCCGAAAGAGGGTGAAAAATGGAAAGTCTGCTGTTATCAAGGACCATTCGATGGAAGATAGGTATGTCGCCATGGAGGAGGTTGATGGTGGGCAAAGGCTGGGCGACAAGGCCTTCTTGGATCTGACTGACTGCAAGAATGACGAGTTCACGTATATTTATTGATGGATATATCGGCGGTATGGATATTCTGTGGTCGGTCAGAAGCTATTGGGCTTCAATAATGCCATGAGCGTTGCAGGTGCACAACTTTGGACAGTCGTTTCAAGCATTTCCAGCCTCGATTCTTCAGCCCATGTTCGATGTCGTCCGATATATATATATATATATATACACTTCATCTTACATGATCTCCACCGTGGAGCCTTTCATCGTGACCTCGCCTTACGGTTCGGCACGCACAGGTTGGACTAACTTATGTATGCTAGGTCATTTAGCGTGCTTGTGGGTCGACGGCGACCTGGTCGATAGCTCCCCGCATGGCCAGTGAGGCTGCCCGGAGTTCAAGCCGATATCGCAAATTTGATGTACGGTGATTGACCGAGAACACCCACAAAGAACCTCTACGCTAACTGTTACTGGGGCCGATCGCATCATTGGAGATGGAAAATGGCTTAGACAAAATGCTTGACATATTGCGGTGTACTCTTCTTTCCCTTCTTCATGTTTTACCAAACTTTGGTTCTCACAGAGCATGTCCGTCGTTCTACGACCCTTCAAATGGTTTTATCATGAATTTGGCATCGTTTCAATCCATAACACTGGCCGGAATGCCTATCTCATCATCCTGGCGAGGACATGTCGCATGTTCGCCTATGGGACAAATTCCCTCATACTCGGTGAGTGGTGACCCCGCATATCACAGTACCGGCCATGACTGACGTTGTGGTGCTTTTCAGCCATATTCTTCTCAGCACTCGGATTTTCGGACCATAGAATTGGATTGTTTATGACATTGACGCTACTGGGAGATGTGTTCCTGGGTACCTTTCTCACGTTGCTTGCGGACCGCGTGGGCCGACGCAAAATGTTGCTGGGGGGATCATTCCTCATGGTCTTTAGCGGTGTGATATTCGCCCTGTTTGAGAATTTTTGGGTCTTGCTGCTTGCAGCGATACTGGGTGTGATCAGTGTCACTGGAGGCGACTTTGGGCCGTTTCGGAGTATCGAAGAGTGAGTCCGACCATCCCATCGAGTACAGGGTGAGGTGATGACTGATGTTGGGCTTAGGTCAATGCTGTCACAACTTACAACGCCATCGTCACGGCCCGATGTTCTGGCGTGGTACGTCACGACCTCGACCTTAGGATCAAGTATTGGCAGCGAAGCGTCTGGTCGGATTCTTCGGCATTTGCAGGCGCGAGACGGCTGGACAGCGATTGATGCGTACCATGCACTATTTTGGGTCTACACGGCTATGGGGTTGGTCAATGCGGTGCTGGTACTGCCGCTGACGAAGGACTGCGAACTGGAGTCGACCGAGGAGACGTACGTGGAGCTTGCACAAGATGAAACCGAGAACGATGCGACAGCTGAGCAGCCTAGCGTCGATCACGACCTCGAGGCTGCAGCCCGCAAGAGCCGTAACTGGGCAGCGAGAGTGTGGTCGTGGTTCGCGCACCGCTTCGCTCAGATCTCCGCACCCACCAGAGCTATCATGTACAAGTTGTGGTTTCTCCTGGCGGTTGACTCGTTGGCCGATGGCATGGTGCCGTACACACTTACCAACTACTATATGGACATCAAGTTTCATCCTTCCAAATCGGCATTGGGCGATGTCACCTCGATGAGTTACTTCCTCGGCGCAATAGGGGCGGTGTTTGCCGGTCCGCTGGCGCGCAAGATCGGGCTCATCAACACCATGGTCTTCACGCACGTTCCGTCATCGGCGGCCGTGTTGTTCTTCCCATTCCCACCGGTCTTTTGGCTCACGGCTGGACTATTGCTTGTACGGGCTGGGCTGAATCAGATGGACCAGGCGCCCAGGTCGGCGTTCATTGCAGCGGTCGTCAAGTCTGACGAAAGGACTGCTGTTATGGGTATCACTGCGATGATCAGGACTCTGGCTGCCATGACGGGGCCGACGCTTACCGGGTTCCTGGCTGCCGAGAAGCAGTTCTGGATTGCCTTTGTGCTGGCAGGGATATGTCGATTGGCTTATGATTTCGGGTTGTATGCCATGTTTGTCAATATGAAGCTCTATCAGCATGAGAGTAAGGATCATCTGCCCAATGGTAATGGTCGTCCAGTGGCTCAGCAAGATGATGAGGAAGAGGTGGAGTTGGAGAGTTTGGCTGATTCGGAGGACACTCTCGATGGTACGAAATGATCTCGTGGAGGATTTGGCAAGGCTTGGGAAGGCTGCTTGTCGGCTGGTCTGTCAAGGTAAGTTACAGTATGAGCACAGTGTAGGGCATGTTGAAATAGCACTTATTCACGATTGAAGTCGCGTTCAGGGGTTAGGGTCCAGAAGAACGGCTAAGGATGCTTATTTAGTGGTCTTCTGGGGGAAATGGGCACGGCCGATGTCATTATTAGGCAGCAGCCAAGCTCCAGGTTCGCATCTTTCCAGCCACTATTTGCTAAAGGGCCGCCAAACCACCTGCTACAACTTTCTTCACCTCCCGCCTGATTCGTACTCGTATTCTCTTCATTCGTATCCTCGACCAAGTCTCCATAATGCAACCCTTTGACGCGCTCATTGCCCGTCAAACGTCCCGCCAATCTAGGCATCCTTGTCTCCTCGCTTGCTACTTAAGATGCTCATCCACGGCAATGGCATGGTTGCCACCGTTGAGATCCGACGAGCATTGCTGCACGATGGCCGCAACAGGTTGACTTTCTCTTGGTTTCAGCACTCTAGCAAAGGTGCTGTCCTTCCAAGCACGAGTCTCACAAGATGAGCACTTCTATGCCCACAGGTGAACCGAAAACGACTCCAGATGATGTCGGCCAACAGACTGCTATTGCAATCAAGGACGATGAACCACCAGCGAAGGCCCATATCAGTAATTACTGGGTGCGTCATGATCTTCAACCAGACCACTGTGCAGACTCAACTTGCTTACACACCCACAGAGGATCCTCTCCCACCGCACGACAACAGATGGCGTTGCCCTTCTCACCGGACTTTGTTGCGCTGTTGGCGCAGGCACAGTATGTCGGAGCTATTGAGCATGAGCAACGTGCTTACGCTCCTTGCAGGCACTCCCACTCATGAATATCGTCTTTGGGCACCTGGTCGGCAATTTCAACAACTACTTCATCCCAGGAAGCGATGTGACCGAAGCCGAATTCAAATCATCCGTGAGAAAGAATGCGTATGTCAGGCAAGTCTGCCCGAGTTTTGCTGATCTTTGACAGCTTGTACATCGTCTACTTGTTCATAGGCAAGTTCGTTCTTACCTACGTCTCTATGGTGACACCCAACAATCCTGTCACCCGCCGAGCACAAGCTTACCACCACAGTTCTGCTGGAGGACGACAGGGCTTCGGATATCAGCAAATCTCCGCCTCGCATATATCAAGGCGCTCTTTGCTCAACCGATCAGAAAACTCGACGAGATGTCTGCAGGAACCATTACCAATACAATCACAACATCGGCAAATACTATACAAATCAGCGTCTCGGATAAGCTGCATGGCCTGTTCATGTCGATGGCTCTTACCGTTTCCGCATATGCGATTGCATTTCGGTACTCCTGGGCCATGACCCTGGTGACGAGCTCGGCAATACTCTTTGTGCTGCTCGTCTATTGCATAACTACACCTATCTTGATCAAAAAGCTGCAAAGGGTAGAAAAGGCGAATGAGAAGGCTGCCTCGATAGCGGGAGAAGTCTTTGCTTCTATTCGCGCGGTCTTATCCTTGGGCGCACAACAGGCGTTGACGGACAAATACTTCGCCCGTGTTGACGAGGCTAAAACGCATGGCCTTGCTCTGTCATTACAGTTGGCGATGCAGTTAGCTCCCATCTTCTTTTCCATGTATTCGACCTTTGCCCTGGCTTTCTGGTTCGGACTCAAGCTCTTTCGTGAAGGGCATATTGCGAGCATCAGCACAGTCATTATGTGAGTCTTGATGAGTACAGTGGTCGCCTGCTTGACTAACGAGCTTCCAGTGTGTTCTTCTCGGTCTTGATCGTCGTTTCGGTTTTGGGCACGATAGCAGCACCAATCATGGCCATCACAAAGGCTATCAGTGTTTCAACTGAGTTCTTCTCCATGATCGATGCCATCACGACATCGCCCGACGGGCTCACTGACAAGGACATCTCGCCTCACGACGACATTCTCTTACAGGACATTTGGTTCTCCTACCCCACACGACCTAATGTTCAAGTTCTCAAGGGCTTCACAGCCAGGTTTCCCAAGGGCAAAACCACAGCGTTGGTCGGCCCTTCAGGCTCGGGGAAGAGTACAATA
Organism: Exophiala viscosa; assembly: GCF_022695815.1. Taxonomy (NCBI): domain Eukaryota; kingdom Fungi; phylum Ascomycota; class Eurotiomycetes; order Chaetothyriales; family Herpotrichiellaceae; genus Exophiala; species Exophiala viscosa. The sequence continues at coordinate 22,086 of NW_026944355.1, read as the reverse complement.
GTTGCACTTCTGGAGCGATGGTACGACCTAAAAGACGAAAGCGAAACCGCCTTCCATGCGTCCCAGACCCAGGATAGTGAGTCGAAGCAGGAGATCGTGGCTGATGATCGAGGTGCCATCGTAATAGGTGCCCATGACATTTCCTACGCAAATGTGAAGTGGTGGAGATCGCAGATTGGCCTCGTGCAGCAAGAACCGTTCCTATTCAACGACACTATTTTCAATAACGTCGCGTTTGGCCTCTTAGGGACAAAATGGGAGCAGGAGAATGAGGCTGCTAAGAAAGTACGAGTTGAGAGGGCTTGTAAAGAGGCCTTTGCGGACGAATTCATTCAGCAACTTCCCAAGGTACGTTTCGCCGGCAACCAGGTCATGTAATCACTTACAAGGATTAGAGATACGATACCAAGGTCGGAGAAAGTGGAATCAAATTAAGTGGCGGTCAACGACAACGGCTTGCCATTGCTCGCAGCATCGTCCGAGAACCTGCAATCTTGATCTTGGATGAAGCAACAAGCTCCATCGACGTCCGAGGAGAACGTATTGTGCAACAAGCTCTTGACCGTGTTTCAAGAGATCGAACGACGATTGTGATTGCCCATAGGCTGTCCACCATTCGAAAGGCCGACAACATCATCGTTATGCGTGATGGGCGCAATATCGAAGAGGGTACCCACGAGTATCTCTTGGCCATTCCTGACGGCCTGTATGCAGGTTTGGTCCACGCTCAACAGCTGGAGTCTGAAAGCACCTACGAGGCCCTGAAGCCCGAAAAGTATACCACCAATAACCCAGACCAGGAGTACGCAAGGAGCATAACTGAACCTGACGCAGAAGCTTCGACAACTGCTTACAAGCAAAAAGGCTTCTTTGGCTCCTTTGGACGGTTCATGTACGAACAACGGAGACATTGGAAGATCTATCTCTTAATCTTGGCTTCGGCAATGGGCGCTGGATGTGAGGAATCACCTATCATGCTGAGCTATCCACTGACGTTCAGAATCAGCTGCTTTCTCATTGCAAAGTTGGCTTTTCGCACAGCTCATCCAAGTTTTTCAATTCACCGGAGCACGACTGAAGGAACAAGGGGACTTCTGGTCACTCATGTTCTTCGTCCTAGCTCTGTGCGTTGGTGCTTTTTACTTCAGTCTGGGCTTCAATTCCAATCATGTCTCTGTGGTAAGTTGGGCAAGGCATAACAAGTACAGTATCTCACTCGTGCACAGTACGTCGCGACTGCATACCGACGTGAATACTTCACGAACATCCTACGAAACCCGGTCCCGTTCTTCGACCGCGAAGGGAATGCTTCCGGGTCGCTGATGTCTCGACTGTCCACGGATCCCAAGGTAATTCAAGAACTACTCGGTCTCAATGGCGTGGTCCCCTTGATTGCCATTTTCAATATGACTGGATGCATCGCAATAGCGTTCTCGTTCGGTTGGAAATTGACGCTGGTCACTTTCTTCTCTGCGATGCCAGTGATTTGGATCGCAGCTTTTGTCCGCATCCGATTTGATTTGCAATTCGAAGCATGGAACGCCAAAGTATTTGTTGAGAGTTCGCAGTTCGCCACGGAAGCTATTGGTGCCTTTCGAACTGTGACGTCCTTGACGATGGAAGCTTCAATCGTTAACAAATACTCGGAGCTTCTGCGGGATCAAATTCGCAAGTCAACTCGGAAGGCGATATATGCTGCACTCGTCTTTGCTCTTTCCGATAGCATAGAGCTCTGCGGAATGGCATTGACTTACTGGCCAGTCTTCCTCTCTTGAGTCTTAGCGAGATGCTGATAGAATGCAGGTACGGGGGTCAACTTCTCGCCTCGCATGAATACAACCCTCTTCAGTTCTTCGTCATATACGTTGCCATCGTACAAGGGGCGCAAGGAGCTGGACAATTTCTCAGTTTCGCTCCAGATATAGCTCAAGCTACAGCTGCAGCGAATCGCATGCTCTCGATACGAGGCGAGATCTCCGAGAGAGAAAAGGCGATCGTGAAGGGACAAACGCTACAACACACCGATGTCAAAACTGGTGCAAGCGTTGAGTTTCACCATGTCACATTCCAGTACCCTACACGGGATACACCTATCTATCGCGACCTGAATCTCTCGATCCAAGCCGGTCAATTCGTCGCATTCGTAGGCCCGTCTGGCTGCGGCAAGACCACCGTCATCTCGCTACTCGAAAGGTTCTACGACCCGATATCCGGCTGCATCAGCTTGAACGGTCAGAACGTCAGGAACATTGAGACGGCTTCGTACCGTCGCGCACTATCCCTTGTCGCACAAGAACCCAAGCTATTCGACGGTACCATCCGGGAGAACCTCCTTCTCGGGCTCGGCAAGTCAGTGAGTGACGAGCGAATCGTGCAAGCCTGCAAAGACGCTGAAATCCACGACTTCGTCGTCTCACTGCCCGATGGCTACGCCACGGCGCTGGGTATCAACACGCAGACCGCGCTGAGCGGCGGGCAAAAGCAGCGCCTGTGCCTTGCCCGAGCGCTCCTCCGTGAACCAATGCTCTTACTGCTCGACGAGGCTACGTCCAGCTTGGATTCGCAGTCAGAGAAGCTGGTGCAGGGCGCCATTGAGAGGCTTGTTGGTCAGCGGAGCATGACTGTCATTGCAGTTGCGCATCGTCTGGCAACGATCCAGAAGGCCGATGTCATTTTCGTCTTTGGAGAGAGTGAAGTCGGTCACGGGTCCAGGGTGGTGGAGCAGGGTACGCACCACGACTTGTTAAGGCGGAGGGGCGCATATTGGCAGATGGTAAGCATTCAATTCCGTATGTCTGCTTTGCTAACATGTGGTGGTAGTGTCAAGAACAGGCACTTGATCGGTAAGTGGTTGAGAAGATACTGTACTCTACGACAGCTCCACTTCCTTGTGTATATACTATACTCGCCTTAATCGCAGTCCATCATCATTGCGATGCAACGGTACAGCTTTCGGTCTATCGTCCTTGGTCTAGCTTTCTGCTCGCTCGAACTCCAAAGAATGCAATGTGCTTGATCAGGTGGCTATGCCACAGAAACAAGGAACCCAAATATGCACCGACTCCTCGCTCTGGAACATTGAAAAAAGGAAGAACCCAAAATTAGTTTGTTGTTAAGGTAATCCCTAAGCTTAGTGACCCAGAACCGATCGATTTAGGCCTGGAGAAGTATTGCATGCCCCACGAATTCACTCGGTCGATGCTCCACAGGCGCCTAGACTCAATTCTTCCCGGCATGTCCCCGGCTATCGTTTTCCACAGTGTCCGCGAAGGAACCAGAATTCCATCTTATGCTTGGCTTTTTTGCTAAGCGCAGACCTTTGTAAGGAGCCTTCTAGCCATGTTTTGTGTTCGGCGCCACAGAGGCTCGCCTCCCACTGACAAAGACCTTCATGAGTCAGGCATTTTGACTTTGATGGGGTGTCGGTGGTTCACTCGGCCAGCAACCACCCTGGGGTAGGTTGATGGCTAAGAAGCCTCGCTTCAGATGGAAGTTTGATAAGGCAAGCAGGGACCCCACTGTCGGGCGAGGTCAAGATGTCGCAAGATACCGTACAGTAGGTTGGCAGGCTACCCCGAAGCAATGGTTTTATCAACGCATTCCCGGAAAGATAAGCGTCCCTAGCTTGTGGCACGGCCGTGGCAGGGGGACCCGATACCCGATGGGCGCTGATATCCGCAGCCGCTGGGATACGGCCAACCATCTCAACCACTCAACCACTTTGCAAGACCGGCTGGGCCACACTGGACACACAACTCGTACAGTCTTGTAAGGCTATCCCGTCAGATGATAGCTGTGAAATGTATCTGGACGGTCAAATATGGGGGCCTGATATTGACTTTCTCGTGCCAGGGCGCCTGACTATCACATCGTGCATGGCAGCTCGTGTATGATGGCATCCGGCCTGAGCTGGATGTACGTGTCGCTGTCAAACATGTGGAAGTCGCATCATCGCGTTCTCAAACAACCACTCGTTGTGCATTGTGTTGACGTTTCCTCAGGCATCATCGGAAATACGGCGGTGGAGGCGTCGGTTGCCTTACCACAACTGTCTGAGGCTGAATCTGCGTTGTCGTTTGCATCGTGTTCGTGCCCGGGAATGGCGGTGGGTGTGGATCCAACTCTTCGTCCGTGTCACTCTCGGCCCCAGCCTCGGCAATACTAATCACGATATCGTCCTTGAGAACATCCATGTCCATGTCCTGTCCAGGACCCGCATTTCGTCCCCCAGCAGCGGCAATATTGAGTGGGATACTGCTGTGCAGAGTATACTTCGGCGCGCCTTGCAACCCGTGGAAAGTGAGCGTCATGTCGAGGGTGTACGTTCGTGACAAGTGCCTCCACTGGAGCGTTGGTTGTGAGACGGCGTCCGGAACGGCCAGGTCGAGCTGTGATGTTGCGATGTAGCTTTTACGTTGGGTGTTTTCGTACTGTGGGAGCGGGCGGAAGAGAATGCTGGATTCGCAGACGGATGCTGTTGTCGATTTGTACACAGTCTCGCTGATGCTTGATCTGCGGCCGTTGTTTGCCGTTGGGGAGAAGCGAGTGTGCACTTCCCATTTGATGTCAGCGGTGCATTTGACTGACTGCCTTGCGTCGATTGATGCTGTGTGGTCTATGGAGATCGCTAGCGGGAGGGCAATGGATCGCTTGTTTGTCGTCGGGTCAGTCGAAATCGCCATGTCCGGCTCGTACAGCGTTACTGAGAGCGCGGGCGTTTTGGCGATCTTGCATCGTGAGAGTAAGTCCGGTTTTGCAGGTAGCGTTAGAGGTTGGGATTTGGTGTTTGCTAGGCTTGCGCGCAGCCGTGGCGTGTAGAGCGACGGAACGATCTTGACGGGCTCGCTGAGAAAGCCGACTAGTTTGCCGGCCTGTTGGAATTGGGCTTCGATCCAGTATGAGATGTCGCATTCGCCGCGGATGCTGCGAGTGTCGTTCAGACCACCGGTCGAGGGACGTCGGGTTGTTCCTGAGATTCTGGAGGTCAGTGGCAGAGCGCGTAGTTTGGTGCTGCCACTGGAGGATATGGTGGTGGGTAGTTCGAAGTAGAAGGGAGCATGGTGGGCGTTTTGCGAGTCGTTGGCTGATGTTTGAGCTGGTGCTTGGAAATCGGACGCCGTTTTGATGTCGGTCAGGGTGATGATGTCTTCGACTGCGGACCTGCCGCCGACGGACGATGCGATGATGCCGCGGAAACATAGTTGTACGGTGTCGAATGCTTGCTGGCGGAGTGAGTCCTCAAGAACGCTGAGGCGGCCAGTAACGCGAGAACATTGGGAGTGGGGATAGGGGGGCAGAGCCTCGTCCGCGGCCGCCATCGAGGGCGCCGCTGAGGGCGCTTGTGTGATCCGTAACCGCGCGAAAATCATGTTGGGGTTTCTGGGGTGGTATGACAATGGATAACTTGGTCCAAGATGGATTCTGGATCTGGGGCAGACTTTATCTCGTTTCGTCGGAAAGATACCTTTGCAGTGGTGGGGGGCCCGTGTTGCTTGGGGATAGACTTCAAAAGGGCGCTACGGGAAGGATATTTATCTAGATTACCTAGACTGAGGCTTGCTTTATCTAGAAGGTTTAAAACGGCCTTGCTTGGACGGGTTTCCCATCGTATGGGTGCCATGTGCCAATGTGTCGCACAGTAAAGGCTAGATAGCCAGGGTATTGGGGAGAGACCCATAGGCTCTCAACCGTTCAGGCAGCGCCACAGTACGGATACGGAGTAATCCGCTGGCACCTTTCTTCAGCTGCTGAAGTGATAAGTAACGATGGCGACGTAAGTCGAGGCTGAGGCTGCCAGTGAGGGAGGCATTGTGCCTGCATTGAGTAGCATCAGGCTGGAACATTCGCATAGTCTCACTCAAGATGTTACTCCGTATGTCAGCTGGTTTTGGGTCTGCGGACGTAGAACAACTATTCAGGGGAGAGCTGATGTCGCCCTCGGTTATATGCACTTCGCATTGTCTCTCAATTGGAGATTGGATCTCGACTCACAGGCCGCACGTTGTTGGCTGGATTAGCTGGGACGAATTAATTGCGTGGCATCGTCGGAAGTTCAATCACCGTTGCATGCATTCTTTTGTGGACGTGCTGAAGCCCAACTCACGAGGGAGGATAAAAATGGGTTCTGGGCTGGACTGGGCTGCATGTCATGCAGGGATCACACTTGCCCGTTCCGGTTGTGAAGCTCAAGGGATACGTTCCAGGGTCCTTCATTTTCGCGTAACGGCACGCGGGGCTGGCTGAGGGCCTGAGGGTGCATTCTTGGAGCGTGGCTGCCGAAATAAAGAAAGAGCTCGGCAGTCGACTGCCTCGGGAACTCGCATCGTCTAGGATATACGTGCCCTACAGAGCGACGTGCATCTTACTCGAGGTTCATTGGATAGTCGGGGCGGTGCATCGCCCGAGTATGTGCAGGGCCGTTGGGCGCTCAATATTCCCGGGTTTGAAAATGCAAGATGCGTTGCGAAGTCTTGCAGGTATGTTCCGAGAGTTTTGTTTGATCTGGGGAATCAAGCCTCGGGGTTGAATGCCAATTCCATAGCCTCTGTCCACGACAATCATTCGGAATCTAAATGTCTTGGAGAATGCCCATGGTGCCAATGAAATGCATTAGCGACAGCTTGGACTCACCTCCTTTCGGTTTTAGTCTGTCGCCCTTGAGAAATCTTAACACCTCCTTGCACCTGGAGTGATCTCTTTGAGAACATCAAAGAGATTTCCTGAGTTGGGTACCCTTGAGTCTTGAGTCTGCAGAAACCTAGCCATGCCAGAGCCTCGTGAGTTGGGGTGAGGCCTGGGGGAAGCCTTGCAGCCCCACACGGGCTGGCTTGTGCCTACTGCACCACTGCACTGTAAGCAGGAGCCGCCAATATCACTGTCGATGCAATGACATGGACTGGCACAGTGCGCGTGTATACGGCCTGTTTCACCACCATAACCAGGCACTGCACCTGAAGCTATTCGTTCGGCAGTGTAGCCAACTCAGGTCTTCCCCAGGTACAATGGTCTGTTGTATGAGACAGTGGCAGTATTCAAAGTCCCATAAGTTAGGCTGTGTTAGTCAGCATCCTCCACCGCTCGTTCTCCGCAAAATCTGTGCCAAGCCGCATCTTCCAATTCCGAAAACCATCTTTGTCAGCCTCAACCTGTTTCACAAAGACTCGTTCCAAAGCCACATCTCATCTCACATCTCAACTCATGTCAGCACGTCGGCACCCGCAAATGACCCATCGACGGTGCCCTGGAGCGCCAAAGGTCTGTCAGTGTCTTTGCGATGGCCGACTCTGAAGCTTCCAGTTCGCGTCTAGAACCGCGCAGGGCATGTCAGGAGGTAGGTTGTTATTGTTGTTCCTAATGCGCCGTATCTCGTCTTACTTCTTCTCCTCACATGTAGTGCAACCGGAAAAAGACAAAATGTGATATGCGACGGCCCGTCTGTGGTCTTTGTCTACGTACTGGCAACGCTTGCAGTTTTCCCGCCAAGCGTAAAAAGCCAACCATCCGAAAACCTCAGCTTAAAACGAATACTCGAAAGATTGGCGACAACCTGTCCAGACTGGTCCAAATTCTCGAAGCAGTTTCCCAGACTCCCAGTGATGGCGAGGCGCCAAATGGCAAACGTGAGCTATCCCAGGGGATGCTACGGGACTCGCTGAAAGATATCATCGCCGAGATCAAATCGTCCGAGGATCAACAACCCCCAAATCACGAGCCGCCGGAACAAGCCGATCATCAATATTCTGTCTCCGACGAAGACAACCTCGACGACGAAGACATCGAACCTGATGACAGTATCGCCCTCCCTTCAGCACCTCTCAATCCGGATAAAGCCAAGGCGGATGGTGTTACTGCGACAACCTCAACCGCTGATGCCGGCATTTCCTGCTCGCTGGCTATCGATCTCGTCAACCTCTTCTTCGACAAGGTACAACCATGGCTTGCGATCCTGCACCGACCTCGATTTCAAGCACGCTACGAACGTAAGCTTCTTGCCGATGGAGATGTGATGAAAGGGTTGTCGGTCGAAGAGTCACTCTTGTTCTACAGCATGTTTGCCTTGTCAGCCAGGTTTTCCAACCACCCAGCCTTTCACAACATACCTCCCAACAAGCGAGGACAGACTTTCGCCGAAAGAGCAAGAGACGTCTACACTCAAGCCCGCGCCCTCAAAAACCCGGCTCTTATGTACCTCCAGGGTTGCATCCTCCTTGCCTTTTACTTCTACTCTTCGGGCCCAACCCATCAGGGCTGGATTCTCATCGGTGTCTGCGTTCGCCTAGGATACGAACTCGGTCTTTTTGAGATCGATGATGACGATTGGACACCGGCGACTCCGGTTGATCATGTTGAAAAGGAGGAGCTGAGACGAGCTTGGTGGCTGATTTGGGAACTCGACACCTTCGCTTCGACTGTTTCACGACATCCATACTCGATTGACCGTAAGCGAATGTCAGTAAATCTTCCCATCTCCGACGAAGCTTGGTTTGCCGAGCTCGATGTACCCTCTGCCCAACTCAATTTACAACCAGGCCAGTCATGGCGGTCTCTGCATGGCAGTGCCAACCAAGACGAAAGAGCTTGGTTCCTGCTCGCAAACTGTCTGATGGCCTCATTTCACGACAGGCTCCAGCAGAAACATGACATCTCCCCTGAAGAAAAGTTGACCATGGAGAACGAAGTATGCTGCTTCAAGCTGGCTCTACCTCCATCCCTCCGGCTCGACATCGACACGCTGACTTTTACTCCCGCAACCTACGCCCGCTGCAACTGGATCATAGGCATCCATCTCATGTTGATGGCCACCTCTTTCATGGTGAGTGGGATTGTCACCTCAGACACCGATGACCTCAGTGCGTTAGGACTCGGTTCCACTGCACTGTCACCGATGCGGCAACGCGCCATTGACTTGTCACGCATTATCAGCCTCTGGGATACTCGATACATTTCAGTAGCGCACCCTTTTTTGACCTGTATGATGCTTCCGCCTTCCGCAGTCGACAGCAATCTCTACAAATCACAATCGCTCATTTTGTCTACTCACGACATGGCCAAGCTTGTCCTAGAACACTTTGCTGAACGATGGAAATTGGGCTCGGTAGTCTGGGGTAGGCGCTCTCTCATGATCTGACTGGGCGAAGCTAATATTTTCCAGAAATCGCGAAGATGCTCGAGAGAGGCGGACCGATGACTGCTGAGGGAAAGCAGTTGGTCAAAAGATATGCAGTCTTCTTCCGCATACCCCGTCTTGGTGTTCAGAGCCCCGCGTTCTTGCAGTCTGAGCATGGCCGGACCGGCTCGACAACGAATGATACACCATTGCAGACTGGTCAGGCGGACATTCAGCAGCAGCAACATCAATTGCAACCGACATATCCTTCGACCGGTCTAGCCGATCAAACGAGTATCACCAACTTCGAGCCTTCCATGTTTGATATTCAGAATTTTCCACTTTACGAGACTGGCAATGACCTCGACCTCGGGTTCTCCGAGTTCTTTGGCGGCTATAAGGGGATGGATTTCATTCTTCCCGACTCATGAAACGTTGTTGCAGCAACAACGAGCAACATGCCACGAAACGGGATAATCTCCTGACCACCTGATCACATTGTCGACGATTGACATCGTGCCGGTTGTCTCCCGGCTTTGCATCTGTTCAAGCCTGCAAGAAATTTCGACGCCATTGGTCGTCGACCTTGGAGACCCGCCGCAAGCTGGGCCACGATTGAATTGTTGTGCCTGGCAGCAGATTCGAAAGCACGCTGGCTGTCGTTCTACAGAGGCTTGATCGATCTCATGCCAACGGACACGTTCGTCTGTGACAGGCAACGACGAGACGTGATATTGTCATATCGACCTGGGGCCATGGTGGACGAATCACCATGTAAGTGCCAGCTTGGTCAGATGTTCTCGATACATCCTTAGGCTAATTGCATGTGTAGAGTTCATTAAGCTGGACCTATAGTTCCAACCGTGCATATCTACCATTCAAACAACGGGGCCAAGGACTTTGATACTCCGAGCCTAAGACACGACTGGCTCCAGAACATGTGGCATGAATGGAGACTTCAGCCATCATCAGGTGCTTCTCAAAAATTATTGTTGTGATTCGAGATTGGGAAATACAAAGCTGTCAGACATGACAGGCACAGTGGTGAAATGGATCATCCAAAATTGTCTTTTGTCCGTCATTTCAACATTTTCCATACAAATATCTGAGTGCCGAAGATTCCCAGGCATAATCACCTGCACCTGGGGAGGTACGAAAAGTACCTGCCCAGATTCTCCAAGGTCCTTATCGCGATTCGTGGGCATGAGTGCTCATGGCAACTTCCACAACTTGCACTCACACTCGCAAGCGCCAGAGCACATTTTTGTAAAGCTCATGACTTTCGCTCTCATATGGCAACATTCCCACGGACCTTGGTCAACCGCTGCAAACCAACACGTGGTGTCCAACAAACGGAGATGGCAATGCAAGCACCCACAATGGCGCACCCAGCATCGCACACTGGTGTATGCAAAGCTAACCCGGCATGCCAGTGACCGCCCGCGCCGACGCACGATTTGCCGGATTTCGAGAAGGTCTTCACTGGTATCCTCGACGCCGATTCGGACGCTCAGGTCTTTCATCCTCTTCATCAATTCGGGTAGCGTCGATATCACTGATAAGATGGCGACACCGAATCAAGGTGTAGTGAAAGTCTTGAAGGGTTTCCATATTGGCCGATGATGAGGTGCAGCACGAAGTCCATGGCACCGTCATCAACGGCACTTTGTGGTGTCCTGGAGGATCCCATTTGCAATGTCGATAGCCCGCTGAACCTCGGCCGGCAAGTCCACGTCCCATATCCAATCCATCCTTTGGTCCAGATTGTCCTTGATTTTGGCCAGGTCGTCCCCAAATTCTGGCGCGACATATTCAATCATTTCGCCCATTTCCCTGCTCGTCTTGCACAGTTTCTGCGTACGAGGCCGGCGTACGGCATCATAGGCGCGGAAGCATGCTTCGATTTTGGCGTTGACGGTAGAGGCGGAGGCCTCAGCCCCCTCTCGACTAGGTCCAAGTACCTTCCCAAGCACACCGCTCAGTACAAATGAATCCTCGAATGCCATACCTGCACCCTGACCTTGATGTGGCGTGGAGGCGTGTGCAGCATCACCCATGATCACCACCTTCCCTTTGACGTAGGTCGGGGCTGGTAGATGGTCGAACAATGCCCACCGCTCAGGACGCTGGATCTCGGATAATAGTGCCTGGATGGGTTCTCCCCAGTTTGCAAAATCTGCAATCACCGTCTCCGTGGTGACGGGTTGGACCCAATTGGCCTCCTCCTTCACGGAGGGCGTGAAATACTGACTGTGGTTGACGTTGGATTCGGATGGACGCGGCTCGTGCTTGATGGCCACCATGTTCATAAACGCGCCCTTTTCCACCGGGTACATGACAATGTATCCGTGATCACCACAGAATAGGGTGCCTTTTCCAGGACTGAGGCGACCTTTCGTCAAGGACACAAAGCGCTCTTTGGTGAACATGGCCCGGTACGCGAACTCGCCGGTAGACTGTGGACGCAAGGCTGGGTGACCAGGATACTCTTCCAGCAGAGACCTTCGAACCACCGACTTGATGCCGTCACAAGCAATGACCGCCGACGCCGTGGCGGTCGTGCTGTCGGCGAAATGGAGAACAAGGTTCTCTTCCTGGTCCTCGGCTGGCTTGATTGATCTCAAAGCCTTGCCGAACTGCGCGGTAGGTGGTGGTATGAGTTTGAGAAGCTCGTCAAGAAATCTAGCACGATGGAAACATGCCCTCCCAGGTATTGAGGAGCCTTTATGTGTGACTGTTGTAATCAGGTCGTTGAATCTAGAGATTCGCTGTCAATGGCTGGGAGGGGGACTGTAGGGGAGCCCGGCTTACCCATCTCTCATTCCAATCCGCATATCCAACCACTCCGCACTTTTCGGTCCAAGACTACTGCCAAATTCGTCCGTTTCCACGCCATCGTTGTAGGTGACACATTTCTTGAAACCGTCGTTGATGGCCGGATCGAGCAGTTGGAGAGCCTTGACACTGTTCGGCCCAAGTGCGATTCCGGCTCCTATCTCAGCGAATGCGCCAGCAGATTCGTATATTTGATGTGGTATGTTGTTGTGAGAAAGACCAATGGAAAGGGTCAAGCCAGCTAGGCCGCCTCCAATGATGGCTATGGGAGCCGGAGAGCTGGGCTTCGAGTCTGCCATGATCATCTTCGCTGTGAAAGGTTCTTAGGGAAATCGTACATCATGGGCGTCCCCGCAGCAGATGTTGAGGCCGTTCCCGATGTGCTGCTGAGGTTACACGTGGACGTTCAACCTGTGAAGTTCGGACGACTTGGAGAAATGATGACTCCCCTCCCAATCGTTCTTATTGGTGCCTCTCTCAAGGGTCCAAATTTAGCAGCGGCTTCCTCCGGGCATTGGGCAACTGCAATGGATCTATCCTTATCAGCCCGTGCAGCACACCTGTGAGAGATTCCCTCTGCCGCTATCATCAAAGGCGTCGGCCCGCGTCTTGATGCTGACTAGTGTGTGCTGTATCAGCAATCAATGCTAGACTTTCCCACCTACAGTAGGTATCCATCCGAATTTTTGCAGATAAGCGAGCAAGGCTTTACGAGGTTCCTGTACGAACAGTCAGGGAACATCTCCACGCCCCAGAGCATCGAGCTGGTGTATCGTCTCGAGTAACACGTTACTGCCCAGCTTCGACGATCAATTGCATAGCCTTCTCACCAGTGTCGCAATCGCTGTCGTTAACATGTTCTCTTTTCTGCGAGCACCACTTCCACCCCGGACAAACAATGCGACCAACAACCCCATCATCTACGAACAAGGCAAATCCTCCGTCAATTTCCATGCCCCGGACTCACAATATGTCATGACCCATACCATCCCAGCAACCGACAGCGAGAATTTCGCTGGCGTATCCATTATTCAACCACCATTTCACTATCACATCTATCAAAAAGAGTACTTCCAACTACAAAAGGGCATCGCCACCATCTTTCTCGGCACCGACCCAAACCCTTTCGCGACACTGACCGAGGACGGCCAGAAAACGGCGACCGTCCCAGCCGGCAGATATCATCGATTCGAGAATGCTTCCAAAACGGACGACTTGGTGATTGACATCCATTTGACGCCCGAGTCGTACGAAAATGAACAAAGGTTTTTTCGCAATTTCTTCGGATACTTGGATGATTGCAAGACATCCAAGACCGAGCCGAGTCTCTTCCAACTTTTGGTATTCCTGCACAGTGCAGATACTCCGTTGGCGCTACCGCTGCCGTGGGAAGGGCTGGGGGTCGTCGTCAGTCGGATGTTCCTTATTGTCATGGCGGGCTGGGGAACGTGGATTCTGGGGTACAAGACGAATTATCCTGAATATTACGAGACGGGCAAGTCTAAGTAGTCGATCTGGCCCCCATTTGCGCTTGGGCATTCCACTATTGCTTCGATTGGCCGCAATTGGCAGTTGGGATTGGTGTCCTGTCCAAGAAATCAATCTACATACACTAGTATAGGAGGTATTTCATTCAACGCCACTCACAACCAGTCAAGGGAGATCGAGGAAATGTATGCCCATGCCTGCTGCTCTCAAAACATGCTCAAAGTCGACCACCTAGTGCGAGAAGGGTCTGTTACGATACTTCGGATCATTCTCAGGGGTGTCTGCTGGTGGGAAATCTAGCTCTTCGGCATTGAGATACCAAGAAGGATCTCCTTGACCTGGTAGCAGGGTGACACTCCAGCCGTTCCCGAGCCATCGCAACTTGTTGTCCTCATGTGACTCGAAATCAAAATCCTCCCACCTCGGAGCACGGAGAACTTCCATAGCCTGCAGGATGCTGCCGGGCCACAGCGCCGTGATGCGATCTCCACGACCTCCGTCCGATTTGTACCAGCTTTTGCAGTCGTCCGCGTAGATGGTCTTCTTGAAGTACTCACCCACGTACTCGGAAAAGTCCTCCACTCGGGCACGTTTAGGCGCCATTGTCACGTAGTCTTCCTTCTGAAGTTTCCGAATGCATTTGATGATGTAGTCCCCTTCGGCCTCGAGCAATATGGTCAGGGTGCCCGCTCCAATGCCCGAGTTGGGCCCGAGCATGATGAAGAAATTGGGGAAATCATCCACCGCCAGGGAGAGATATGTCTTGGGATAAGGCGAGAACTTCTCTTTCAGCGTTGCTCCGTGCTTCCCAGTCACGGGAAACGGTGGCACGGAGGACGTGTTGAAGCCGGTGGCGCAGCACAGGACATCGAGGTCGACGTGTCTGCCGTTCTCGAGCTGGATTCCCTTTGGTGTGATGGTTTCAATTTTGTCCGGGATAAAGTCGACGTTGTCTGAAACGAGAGCCTCGAGATAGCCAGGGCCTGGCGTGAGTCGTCGACAACCCACACCAAAAGTTGGGTTGAAGTACTCGAGCAACTCTGGCTTTTTGAGGAGTCGGGTTTTGGCCGCGCCAGCGAACATCTCCACAAACATCTTTGCCATTTCGGAACCTCGTTGGGTCGAAGCGTGGACTGAATTTCCATCCTCCTCGATCGCTTTTCGAAACTTCAGGTATTTCTCGGCATTGGTTGCAAATTCTTCCCTTTCCTCCTCTGTGACTGCGCAGCAGAGTCAGTATGTCTCTAGCATCGGAGGACAAACACTTGACTCACATCCCAATCTCGTCGGGTCTAGACCCAACGATCGCATGACATGGTCTCCGAAGCGGTCCGATATCCAGACTTTGCTCCGTACAAAACAGCTCAGATGTGCTCCCTCCTCCTTTTGCAAGACGGGCACTATCTGAATGGAGCTCGATCCACCCCCAATTACGCCGATTTTCTTGTGACGGAAGTGGTAGCTTTGATCGCCTGCATCAGCCAAAAGAGGAGGAGAAACACGCATCAGCCAGCTCACCTCTCGTTCCAGGCGGCAGAGTGCATCTTTTCGCCTTCGAATGATTGAAGTCCTGGGATATCAGGCCAGGTAAATTCATTCAGACTGCCACGACAAGATATTACAAGGTCTGCCTCTTCCATGAAGGTCTCTCCAGTGGCAGTCTCTTGCACCGACAATCGCCTGATCATTGCACGGTCAGTCCAGACGTCCTAGTAAGCAAAGAATGTTTCTGTGACGACGTACCACTTCTTTATAGAATCATCCCAAGTGCATGCCACCACCTTGTGGTTCAATTTGACGAATCGACGCACGCCATACTTATCCGCCACGTTTTGGAGGTATTCACAGATCTCCTCTGACGACGCATAGAAGCCTGACCACCGCTGGTTGGGCTCGAATGTGTACTGATATGTATGGGCTGGAAGGGAACAAGTTCATCAGCATACTGTAACATGTTTCAAGGAAGCCGAGTCTTCTGACCTGGGATGTCACAAGCACAGCCCGGATATCGATTCTCCCACCAGGTCCCGCCAATGCCATCGTTCTTCTCGTAGATTTGCAAGTCTATGTTCCGGAGCCTCTGAGGAATTCTGACGCCAAGATATATGCCAGAGAACCCGGCTCCGATGACTCTGACCTTTAAGGGTCGAAAGTTCTCCACGGGGTCGTCTTTGAGAGTGAATGGAGCTGGCGTTGTTGTAGCCATGCTGCCCATGTTGGTAATTGCTGCTCGTACTGGACAAGGATGACCGCGGATTGTGATTTGTCACCAACGAGCAAGGGCGAGGCGATGTCTGGCTGCCAGACTTGTCAGACGTGTACCGCGGCTTTCTCCAGAGCAAGTGAGATCTGTCCGGGGCTGTGTCCGCACTCCTGCAATCAATAGGGTCGATGCCCAAAAGTAAATGTGGCTGACGGCACTTTCGCCGAATTGCCGGATCGAATGGTTTGATATTCCTTCGCTTCACGCGTACCGTGATATTACTTATCTGCCGAGAGCTTTAGTTCGCTATCGCGAACTCGACCGACTTCAGTACACGCTTGGCGATAGCGTCGCTATATCCTTATCTCGACTCTTGAGCCTGGGCCCAGCTATCTGGAATATCGGAGCGGTTAGTGGTCGCAAGGTGTTCGGACCGCTGACCGTATCAATTATCTGAGCCTCATTGACTGATCTGCATCAGAACATGATCAGATATGAGGTAGAAGACCGTCGCTATCTTTTGATCTTGGCGTGGTATCCACCACTAGTACCTTCCTCATTTATACTTTGTCCGGAGTAGACTTGGGGCTTATCAGGGCCAGATGTGGTACCTCACACTTGTGCATCCATTGAGCGATGTGGTCACTCGGTACGGAGTAATGGCACTAGCATTGGTTCTAAACGTTGTCCTCATCGGGCCTTGTCGATGTGTCCATGAATAAACACTTCCGTATTTATGAGGCCAACTCAAGTTAAGATCTTGTCGCGTTTAAGTAAGTACTCACTACCTTGATTCTGAGTGAGATATTCTCGTTTCCTCTCCCCTTTAAACATATCTGTCAGTCTTTTTCTTCCCAAAATATAGTCGGTAGTCAACAATGGGAGGGGCACAGGAAGTTACAACAGGATCAGGCATCCAAGAACCACAAGAAGTCGACCTACATGTGCCCGGCACGGAGATTCTCCTCGATTTGGACGGCCACAATCACCTTCAGCATGCAAAATCTGGCCACGGTCAAGTCTTGCTCGTACCGCAGCCCTCTTTGACGGATCCAAATGATCCCCTCAGGTGGCCTAGATGGAAGAAATGGATGGTGAGTCTTTTGCCCAGCAGGTTGCAGTGAAGTACAGCTTTCTGACTATGCGGATGACCAGGTATTCGCCAATGCGCTCCTATACACCTTTCTGGGCTCCAATATCGGCCCTATAATGTCTGGAGGTGCGTGTCTTCTTGGCTCCCACCCAAGGGGTAATGGATGGCGAGAAAGTCCCATATGCTGACCTGAGCGACTTCATGTACAGGCATGGAACAACAATCCGCTTACTTCGGAATCCCCATCGGCCATTTGTCCTGGGCCGCCGGTATTTCGTTGTTGTGCTCCGGGGTCTCGACAATCTTCTGGGTGGTACGTGAACGCATGTGGAGATTTTGCCGTTGAAGTGCTCCGGTCCTGACATTGAGCCAGCCTTTGTTCGTTAAGTATGGGCGAAGACCCGTCTACCTGGCATCGACCCTGATAACTGGAGCTATGTGCATATGGTGTGGAGTGTATGTGATACATCAGCCTCCGAGTGTCGCTAGACCACAGACTGATTGCTTACTGTAGTGCCGCGAAAACCACATTTGGCTCGTTTTTCGCAGCGCGAGCTTTCGTTGGCTGGTTCATTGGACCCATTGAATCCATCAGTGCGAGTACGATCACCGACATCTTCTTCCTCCATGACCGCGGTGAGAAGATCTCTATATGGGGCTTGTCCATTCTGGGAGGCAATGAGATCGGTCCCGTATTGTCGGCGTATATCATCCAGGGAATCGGAATGTCATGGTATGTGCACCGGGCATATGTGTGACAATTCTACCGAAGCGCGAGCTGACGTCTCCTCGCCACAGGGCTTTCTATATCATTGGCATCGCCATAGTAAGTACTCTTCTCTGCGAAAGACTGTGCCAGTGAAGCACGAGACATTCGTTTCCAAGTTTGAATGACACAACTTTCTGACAATTGGTAGTTTGCCAACTCGTTGACGATCTTCTTCACCATGCCAGAGACGGCGTACTGGGGCTCGCGCCCCGAGATTTCTTTGCGTCTCCTCCACGAAGGAGACGGGACTGTCGTCTCAGAGAGCCCAGAAAAAGACAACGCCCCTTCTGACAATGTCTCTGTCGAGAAGAAAGGCGCACAGGTCGAGCCGCACACTGATGGCGCAGTGGAAGTTGGGTTGATGCACAAGCAAACCCCCAAGCGACCGTACATTCGCGAAATGCATCCTTTCCCAGTGGTCAAGAGCACTTTGTCGCTGGGAAAGCTGTTTCTCAGACCATTTGTCCTTCTGACATAGTAAGTGAAGGCCATCGTTTGACATGCATGGCATGGGCTTACACTCTTTCGAAAGTCCGACGGTATTGTGGGCGAGTCTGGTATACGGCATGGCTCTCGGTAAGACAAGCTGCACGCTCGATCCCTTCACGAGTTTCTTGCTAATGAGCACCTGATAGCTTGGAACGTCATTCTGGCCTTGACCATTGCTCAACTATTCGCGCCACCGTAAGCACCTTGTTTCCCAGAGGCCACGGGCATAATGAACCAAGCTGACCTCGTGGCAGTCCATATCTCTTCAATTCAGGGGCGCAAGGTCTCATATTCCTTGCCCCAGCTACTGGAAGGTAAGGCATTCTGACCATGCCAGAATCTTCGATGGATGACTGACTTGAGTGTGCAGTCTAGTCGCGACATATCTTTGTGGGCCACTGGCCGACAAGCTCGCCACGTTCTACACTCGGCGCAATGGTGGAATCCGTGAACCGGAGATGCGTCTCCCTGTCGCATTCATGGCGGCCTTCTTCACATTCATCGGTGTGGCCATCGCAGGGCCGTGCTATGCCCACAAGACGCACTGGATCGGACCCATCTTCGGCTTTGGAGTTCTCAGCATCGGCGCGCAAATGGCCGCCAATTTGGCGATGACCTATTGTTTAGACAGCCACAAGCAGCTTTCTGGAGAGGTCATGACTACCATCTCAGCGACCAAGTCTGTCCTTGCGTGGACATGGTCGTGGTTCATCAATGACTGGATCACTCTCAATGGTATGATGACGGTTTACTTTATCGGTGAGTTCCGTTCCACGAAGCAGGGAAACGAGTCTTTGCTGATTATCGTCCGCTAGCTGCCGCAATCAACATCGTTGTGCTGTCCTCGACCTTCCTCCTTTATTTCAAGGGAAAGCAGATCAGAATCCGGATCCAGCAACGGAATCTGCTCGGAAGATTGAATCTGATATAGACATTGTGTGTGCAGGCCTTTTTCAGGTTAGACGTGCGGTGTTGGGTTCAGTACTGTATCTTGTGGTGAAGCGGGTGGTTGTTCGTTGCCAGGTCGAGCTCGCCCTGAATGGCAATATGGAGAACGTCTGTCGTAGGTTGATCAAAATCGAGAGTGCCGTTGCATCTTTTCATCTGCCTTCTTGGCTGAAGATCTCAGTAGACGTAGTATCAGTCAGCCAACAAGGCGACAGGCTGGAGTAGAGACATTAAACACGTTGGTCGGCCAGATGACAGTAGTAACACTTCACCATGTTCAATCCTACGACCGCCGCGAGTACCACTAGAGTGTTTAAACGCTAAGTGAAACGCCTTCGGACATTTGGCGTACATAAGTAAGTGAGTGAGAGTGAATGGGATGTAAATTGAAGGTGATTAAAGCTTGTGCGGCCCGATCACCGATGCCCGGAGCCGCGCAAGGTCAAATCAGCAGCGATAGCAGACCTACGACAGATAAGTTTGGCACATAATTTCGGATCATTCTTTGATCCTCCGCAGACCTCAGAATCGCTTCACGACAAATAGTGTACATATCACAGTACTTTTACGGAAGTAGGAACCTTCCTATCAACGGCGAAAGTAATTAATCCCTCGAGCGTGTCCAGAAGTCCAGCGAAAAGTCCAAATTCCGTCAAAAACAGACTGCACGATCTTCCCAAAATCTTGCCTGGCACGTTTTCCAGGCGGCCACCACATTACATCCAGTGACCGGCTGATTCGATATTGGACCAGGGGGAACCAATCCGCCAGTAAACGAACGGCACGATGGCTTCCGCCACGACAACTCCTGGTCAGTTGATCACAAAGATCCCTTACGGTTCCGACAATTTTCTGCAAACGTACGATGTTTACGTTGATGACCGTCCATCACACCCGACTGAGGAGTACTGGATCGTCTACATCCACGGCGGCTTCTTTCGTGACGCATTGGTCGACTCGACATCGTTTCATCCCGCGGTGTCGCTGCTCACTGCCGCCGAGAAGACTTCCGTTCGCGGGTATGCCTCGATCAACTACCGTCTCTCGCCGTCAACAAAAAAGCCTCAGGATCGCTCGGAAACGCCGTCGTTTGAGCTGCGCGGTGCGGTATGGCCGGAACATTTTGACGATGTGTGCGCGGGCATCCGTCACCTGCAATCAACATACTCATTTGGGTCCAATTACGTGCTCGCAGGCCACAGCGTCGGCGCAACGCTGGCACTGCTTGCGGCGGTCGACACTGACCACGGCATCGTGCCGCCCAAAGCTGTCTTGGGCCTGAGTGGCATTTACGACTTCCCACTGCTGCACAAATCTCACCCAGAGTATGAGGCGCTCACATTCAACGCCATGCCTAGGGGAGACGAAGTCGCCGCCAGCCCAGTCGCTTACGAGGCGCAGGCATACAAGGCTGCGGGCGTGTGTCGCGTGCTGCTTGCCCACTCACACGATGATGGCCTCGTCCCATGGAACCAGGTCGATGCGATGACGGAGAAGCTGGCGCCGGCTGGCGAAGGATACGTGCGAGTCCTCGAGCTGTTCGGGAAGCACAATGACATCTGGGCGGATGGGAAGGAGGTCTCGCGGGCTGTCCTTGCCACGTTGGCGTTTTTAGACTAGTAGCTGTTTGAGAGTTGATTCGTGTCGAGGAAATCATAAGTAGAGGACATGACATGCAATTCAAAGACCACGTAAATCTCTGCTACGGGACCATGGCGGTACTGTAGTCCTAGGCTCCAACTTGTCGACAACCCTGTTTCTCGAGTACAGCCTCGTTCGCGGAATTTCAACACAGAAACCCTGTGTTACCCATGATTGACATCCTTCTGTTCGCCATTGCGTTTTCAAGGCGGCCACCCCAGATTAGCCTTGGTCTTCGACGGTTCATACTAGTACATTAGTCCAATGCGTAATTGCGGTGTTGTCGTGTCGTCGACCACCCGGCTCGTTTCAGCTGATGATCATTTTCGACCCGAAATACTGTATTGCTCTATCTGTTGTAGCAGCTTGTCTACTGCTTTTGTGTTGCTTTTCCAAAAATTCAACTTCTCTATCGCTTCGTTTGGTTTTTGCTTTTCATTTTACTTTGCAGCTCGCTGACGGGCGCCTCTCATAGGGGGTCAGCGATACAGCACAAACTACCTAGGTACTATGTACTACCTCGCCTCGTTTAAGCGGGCTCTAGCTCGGAGCCAATCCGAGCTAGCACTGGGCCAGCTCCGCGTCAGCTCCGCGTCAGCTCTGCGCCAGCCCGGGCCAGTACTGGTCTGAACCTGGGCTAGCTCGCGCTCAGCCCGGGCTGGTATCGAGCTGGTGCCAGGCTGAAGTCGGGTCTGGGGCTTAGCTCGCTAGGGACCTACATAGTAGCTTGTATTTTAGACCTGGTACCGGGCTGAGACTAGGCAGGCACCGAGCCAGCCCTCTAGGGTACATAGTATACTGTAGCGAGGTCTGCATAGTAAGTAGCAATTTTCTGTGCATTTGTTTATATAGACATTTCAATGGTGGTTTTAAACGGGGGTACCACTTTTTCTACTACATAGTAATCCCCACTTCCATTCACGCCTAAATTTCACGCGTAACATGGTTTCCAGGGGGGTTTGAGCGCAGCTAAGCCTCTAGCGGAGATTTTTATGCTGTATCTTCGATCTGGTCGTCTCATAACCGTACTAGTATTTTCCTGCTCTCAAAGTCGTGTCATTTTTCTCTCACCTACAGATTTTTCGTGTCTCCCAGTCGCACCTTCCTTCCCTCTGCTCTTAGTCGTACCTTCCCCCTCTGTTACTGGCCCACCTCCCGCCTCCTGCATTCCCTCTCTTTAGATTATTTACTATAATCTCTATTCGCATCGCTCCAGAGAAACCAATATAAACGCACTGGCAACAAGCATTATATACTAGTACTAGTGCTACAGTAGAAATCCGAGTACTAGTATAGTAATATCAAGATTCTGGCTCGATCTGTACTACACTCGGCTCGGTCTTAGCTCGAGCCAGACCGAGCTAGGTCCCAGGCAACCTAAGCCCCAAGCTCGGTTGTGCCTTGCGCTGGGCTCGGGCTCAGCTCGACACCAGCTCGACACCAGCTCGACACCAGCTCGACACCAGCTCGACACCAGCTCGACACCAGCTCGACACCAGCTCGACACCAGCTCG